>NC_140585.1:1147825041-1150380041 GCF_964204655.1 Triturus cristatus
AGTTGCAGAGTGATGAAAGAATGGTGTTGTCAATCATTGCGGTGGTGCGGTCATGCATAGGTGGAGTGTTAACTTTTCTGTTTGTGAGGTAGTTTTCTAACTTTCCAATTTTTGAGATAAGTTCAATGGAGATTTTGTCACAGAAGGCTTACAATTGTGGGATTTCTGTAGTTAGCACTCCAGACTGAACTTTTGCTAGAATCTTGTGGAATTCCTTTGATGGGGAGTCATCTTCAGTTATGCATATGGAGTAATGTCATTTTGTGGCTCTGATGGCTAATGAGAGTGCCATTTTCATACCCTGCTTTGCTCCAGATATGTTGCAGAATGCTAAGTTGTTTTTTCGCGTTTCTGACCTTGCCATTAAGCCAAGTGTTCTTCTCCTAGGTGTTAACGTTGGTAGTGGTCTTGCAGCATCTATTCATTCGGTGCAGTGGTGATACTACTGTAGAAGGTGAGTATCTCCTTAGGTCGCATATTAATTGGTGTCCTTTCAAGGTAGGATTCAAGTATTGGGATGTCCATTTTTCCCCCAATGTGTGTAGGTGGAGTTGGTGTTTGTAGGAATTACTCACTTGGAGGTGTAATTACATATGGATATGTTGATCCTGAAGGTAATTACTTGGTAGTCACGCCAGATGACTGGGGAATTGCCATTCACTAAGGCTTGTCATAGGCGGGTGAATGACATAAAATTCGTGCCCGGCCTAGTGGGTTGGGCCCAATATGTTTTTTTGGATGCCAAAGGTCTTTAGACTGGACGTGATGGCGGCAGTTGTTAAATCCATTTTGTCAAACCAAGTTTTGAAGTCTCCTGTGATATATTCATTCAATAGAGTCTTAGTCACGGTGTCTAGTAAAGCATCTTTAATCTTTGCAGTGCTTGGTATAGTCTATAAATCAAGTGGAAGGAAAAAGTGAAGGTCAGAGTGGAGTGACATCTTATAAACAAAGATTCATAGTCACTCATGGCAAAGTCTTCAATGTTAGATATTTGTAAAGATTGTTTTGTGGATGACTACTATGCCATCTCCACTTTTAGCAATATTTTTATTAAGGATTTAGATGATATGGCTTCATGTCACCTGGATGCGGAATTCTTGTTGAGCTATGTTTCTGTGATGCAAATCGTGTGGTGCCGCTTCTGATAGCAGATCAAATATGTTGTAACAGTTTTGTTCATGGATCTCGCGTTGAAGTTTAGCTCTTGGGTCTTTCTCCTCTTCGTAATCTACCAACCAGACAAATCATGCCAAATAACTTTTTGTAGCATGTGCCTCAAATAGATTGATTTAGCTGAAGGACATCTACCTGCAAGAATCCCATGTACTCCTATAGCACCTAATCAAAAATACTCAGTTGTCGACTCGCAAGCTTCATGCATAGAGGTGTAAGTTGTGGAAATTCTGCAGTGGTACCCTGCCCTGTTGCTGAGATAATAGGTCCCCCCTGAGGAGGCAGAAGGATCAGAGGTCAAACCTCAGGGCTCCATAGGTTTGGGCACCACACTATACTGCCCCAATCCAGTGTTATCAAACAACTTGATCTTCCTCAGAACCTGAGGCAGGAGATGTAGCAGGGGAAAGATGTGCAGAAGCCATTAACTCTATTGAAGAAGGAATCGCTCCCAAGGGTTCTCTTGGCAGAAACTCCAGCATGCAGTAATCATTAAACTGTGCATTCTCAGCGGTGGCAAACATGTCATTTGTGGTCTGCCAATTGACGTCTGCTGAGCTTGACAATCCTAGCACTGCATTACCTTGCCAGACGATTGACCAGTGGGGGATCCTATGACAGTCCGGCCATATCCAAATGGATAGTACCTGCTGGCACAAGACCGCAGACTGCTCTGTCTGTGGCAGTACCACATGGTGGTCGTGTTGTTCAGCAGCACCTTCACCAGATTCCTCTTGACTGATGCGAGAAGAGCTTTCAGAGCCAGATGGATGGAAAAAGCTTCAAAAGATTAGTATGAGCCTTAGTTTCACTGGGGACCAATCCAGTTGACCATCCCAAAACCGAGAAAATGCATCTGTCACTACTGTGCGCTCTGGCTGGAGTAAGGATAACACCATGCCACATGACAAGTTGCACCCCACCTACCTCCACTGAAGGTCCTTGGAAATCTACTTCAAAATGTAGATGTTTTTCAACAGGCAGGCCCAGTGCTGTGCCCATTTGATTCCAAGGCTACACAGCAAGGTCCACATGTTCCAGTGGGCACAAGGCACCAGGTGGATGAATGAGGCTGAGAGTCTTAGAAGCCTCAGAACCGTCCTCACTAATACCCCGGATTGAGACCAAAACAGAGGATCTTATTCTGAAAGTCACAGACTCACGGCTGGGGGTCCAGGATGTCCCCAATGAAGGGAACTCTGCTCAGGTGTCATATTGGATTTCGGTTTACCAATAGAAACCACGAGGGACAAAAGAGGGGTGACCATCATCAAGAGGTACTCTGAGACGGATTGTGGCAAATCCAGCTTCCACAGCCAGTCAGTGGGGTAGGAAAATGCATTTATCTTCAACTTATTCATGTCAGGATCACCCCTCAAAACATATTTTGCTGCATCTTTTCCACCCTGAATTGTTTGGACAAGGGCATTCCTGAATTTCTCAAGGACAGCAGTCAAGAGCCCACTGGCCATGTTTTAAAGGGAATGTGTATATTGGCCCAGGAGACAGACCGCATATATAGCAGAACAACCAAATTGGCATGAAAAAATATACTTTTACCAAATGTGGCAATGTGTTTTGACTTCAAATTTCATGATGCTTAAGGGAACGCATTTTGGGTTGATCGTACTTATGGGTGCTTGGACCACTGATTTCCAGGGGTCGGAAGCTGAGAGTAATAAAGATTGGGCCTCTTGGGGCTGGCTCTGTGCTGCCTATTTACTGGGAAACTAACTAGAGGTACTACACTCAGCTCCACGCACAACGCCATTAAGATGTCTGTTAGGGCTTAATTAAATAGTAGCAAAAGAATTCGACTTAGCATGCGCAGGCTGCAAGATTTATGTCAATAAGATGTCTTAACTCAATTTTGGGAGTTGTAAATGGATTACTTCTGCTGCTCTGCGGACAAACACCACAAACAAGGCACATTACACTCCATGGGTGGTCCTGGTGCAGTTTCTAATTCAGTCTCAGAAGTGTCTAGACCACAATATGTAAATCTAGGTACAATCCAGTATTATTATTGGAAAGAGGAGTATGTTGTCTGCTCCCTCAGCATCACTTGGCACGTTTTGAAGTCCTTGTATTGGGTCTAAATCCAAGAAGAACAGGCCCTCCCTCCTCAAAGTATTAGCACTGAACAAGAGGCTGGAGCGCATATATGGTTGGAGGATGCATTTTGGCTTTTTCATAATGTAACATTGGCTTAGTGAGGGGCTGATGTCAGCTCCAGATCGGAAGTCAGCATTGGGACAGAATCCATTGGAGTCTCCATTGGCGCCAGCATAATTGGGACCGACTTGGCCTCTGGGGCCCTATTGGATGGATATGCCAGCAGTGAGTGAGAAGGCCCAAAAGGGTCAGTGGGCACCAGGGAAGGGCGCACTGGTAGAAGTGCGCATTTACCCTGATTGGGACTGGTCTGTTAGGTGTAGCTTAGTTCCATTGGCACAGTGAGCAAGGGATCCAAGTATGGGCAAACTGGTCTTAGGTTGCTTGTGTTCCAGTTGAAGGAGGATGTGGCATAGCAATTCAAACTTAACTGTTCCTATTGGGGCAGAGTAAACACTAATTTGCATATATGGGTCCAAACTGAGGTGGCATAGTGGGCAAAAGAAAGATGGGTTGGAATGCTACTCTGAGCGATTGCCAATGGTTAGACTTATTGCAAGAATTCTTCCAATGACCTTTTGAGCATTTGATGTGCGCATGAAACGAACAGCCAATCATCTTTACAGACATCCTTTGTCTTATTCAAGTAGGATTTGAGCCATTTTTTTAAAATATCTAGACAATGTAGCACTCTATCAAAGGATTTAGGCAAAGGTTGAGCAAATGTATTTGCTGCTTAAAATGAAAAGATGACAGCATCAGCCGCATTAAGAGTAGCTAACCTTACCCTTAGGTTCAGAGATGACTTGATCTAGTAGGGCAACAGAACTTCAGAATAATCTTAGGAATCTAAGGTTGTTTGGGTCAGTCCCTCAACCTTAGGTTATAATGTTGCAGATATATTTGTGCAGTCACATGACCAATCCTGGACAAGTCACTGATGTTACACATCTGGCATCTATAAAATCTTTCATTTTCTATCGACCCAGGGTCCACAACACGCCTACAGATTAGGGGCTCATTCAAGGTCTGATCTCCTTTTTAGATTGAGCCTATCAGGCTGTGCAAGCTGTCTGGTTGCAAATGACCTTTTGTGGGCTTACTAAGCACTTACAGGGGATTACCCTTGATTGTCACTTTGATTGGCTAACTTCTTTTTTGATGGCCTTGCTTTCGCAGCTTGTATATCTTGTGTGCCCCTCCCCGGAACACAGCCTTCATCTATCTGATTGGCTGGCTTCTATCCTTCCACTGCTCACTTTTAGGAAACTCCTTTTATGGTCTAACCTACAAGAGCTGAGGCATAGTATGGCTCACCATGAACACGGAGGTGCTTGAAGCCTGCCCTTTCCCTACCATTGGCTGGCTTTCCTTGTCACTCTCACATGTCCGATTCATATGTGTGGCCCAGCTTGTCAATCTTGTGTTGGTCCCTCCCATAGCCAATTGCCCCTTTACCAGGTGCGTTTTTGTCTGATATATGGTTTCAAGCAGCCTCCCTCTTGTAATTCTCTCACCTCTCATGCTGCTGCCTTTCCCTGGTATGCTTCGCCCTTCCATCCTCTCTGATGCACTCACCTATGCTTCTGTCTTGCATTCGCCCCACCGTTGCTTACGCATCTCTCACTCTCTCCTTGTGTGTGCTGACCCCCATGTTACTTCCATGACCCCTGCCCTTCTCATATTGATTTCTACCCCCATGCTGTTTCTCCCCCCACCCATTGGTTCTGACACCACTGTTGCTTTCGCTCCCCCAGCCACTTCAAAATAAAAAAAATATTTTCTAAAAAAAAAAGACAACAACACGCTTTTGCATGTTTTGGGGCATATGTACAAGGATTTGTTTTCTTACCGCTGTGTACCGCTGAAAACTATCGCCTTGTTAGGGACCTATGTACAAGACGTCGCTACATGGCGAAAGCTGCAGGGATCAGCGGTGAAAACTGCTGCAAACATTAGCGTGATGGCGATAGGAATTCCGGCGTTAGCGGGCGGAAATCAACGAAAGGCCCATTAGCGGCAAAAAAACACAAGTTAGTCAGCCCAACGTGCGGTTTTTTGCCTCTAATGGAAAAAAATTGCTTATCAGTCAACCTCCAATAGAAAAACAATAAAATGCAGGAGTAGAGCAGCCAGGGCCAAGTGCACCACACAGCAACAACCCCCTCAAGCCACCCAACATCCAGGATGAGAGCCTAGAAGCCACGCTGGACCTGCGCCTGGAGCCTGGAGGCCTCGCTGGACCTGCGCCTGGAGCCTGGATGCCTCGCTGGACCTGTGCCTGGAGCCTGGATGCCTCGCTGGACCTGCGTCTGGAGCCTAGATGCCTTGCTTGACCTGCATCTCGAGCCTGGAGTGGGATGCGGAGGAGCTGTGGAGTCGATGAGCCATGTCAGTAGACATTGAGGTGCGGCGATCGCCTGTACCTGGTGGTGAATTCTGGCCGGTCGCATGGTGACACGTTGCTGACCTGTGTGAGAAGACTGCCTTATGCCCCTTGGAGCTGTGAATGGTAGAGGCGCTCCTGACGTAGGGAGGTCTGCATCGCATACTACAATCCACCACTACACCGGGGTGCACAGAGAGGATTACAAACAGTGGGCGGCACCTCTCTGCATCACAGGCCAGATGTTGTTGTGCGCTGGCCGGACGCTGTGGAGGGTGAGGCCCCTGAGCTGCGCCAAACTTGTGTTGCATGAGTGCTGCAAGTTCACACCTAAGGGGCGCCTGTTGCATCAAGAGGTTCACCAGCGGACTTGGCGGCGACTGCTGTACCCATGCTTGTGAAATCCCCCCTGGCTAAGGCTCCCGCTGACTGAGTCACAGATTTTGAGAGAGTTTAGCGAATTGCACCACGGTGTCAATGTCCAGGTAAGGAGAAGGTGGGACACGTAGCGGAGGAGGCCCAGGGGTCAAGTAGCCGAGGCCTAGCACCTGTAGATGACGCACCCCCAGTGTCAGCTCATCCGCTATGGTGGAAGAGCGTCACCCCACTGCTTCCAAGCAGTGCAAGGAGAGACACATGATGATAACTTCCTGATGTTATCATGCCATGTTCACTTTGCGGGCGGGAGGGTGGGTAGGGCTGCTCCACTCACGGAGCAGGGCAGGGGCGGAGTGGCATGCCCACTCAAGTAGGCAGTGACTGGTTTGTTGGCCCGCTCAGGCCACACAAAGCAGTCATGCGCACTGTCCTGTTCGCAATGCAGATTGCATTACAACCTGCATGGAGAACATGCCCACACCTCCAGCCCCTGGCTGAACGCCTCGTCCTGGCGCCAATGACCAATCCCAATGCCACATTGCAGCCTTGTGATTGGCTTAGGGGAGTGAGCCTGGCTGCCTACTTTCTGTTCCTGGAAGCAGACTCAGGAGAGCAGGAGCAACGAAGACACGGGACCCGGCCTTGAGGTAAGATTTCTCTCATCTAAATATTTACAACACCCGCACACACACACCCCGCGTCCACGAACCATCCAGTGTTCTTTCCGGCGTTTCCCACCTCACAGCTGTCCAGTCCCCCCCGGGCCATGCGCAGCGGGCGTACCACTGGTGTGCCAAAGGTATATATGGAGTTACGACGCATACCATTATATTGCATTCCATTACAATGCATACTAATACTAAGCATATTGCAACAGTAGAGAAGGTGTTGGATTGCAGAGATGTAAACATTACTATTCCCTCTTCAGTGAGTGCAACCCTAAAACTAACCCATGCACCCCAAACCCTGATCCCTAAAAATAATCTTTGAGCCCCCAAAACACACCCTAAAAATCATATTTGACCCAAATGTACACACCAATTATCATATTTGACCCAAATGTACACCTCAATTATCATATTTGACCCAAATGAACACCCCTATCTTCACGATTGACACCAAAACACTCCCCAAATTTCAAATTTTACCCCATAAATACCCCACATTTCATCTGACACCCAAAACCCATACCCACCCTAAAAATTAAAAACACTCCATTACAAAGCTCACAATGTGTTGAAATGGAATGCGATGTAAAGGCACCTGCGTTGTTGAATTTGCGTTCAAGGCATTACGATGTAATGCCTGCGTTGTAATGGATGTCTCCCGTGCCAAAGACAACCTAAGGCAGGCCCGTCTACGTCCCTCTGCCACTGGACCGCGCTCAGCACCAAGGACCCTTCCGCTCGGATCCTCCACCCCTACGGTGCCAGCACCCTCCTCACCATCAACCCTGGATGCCCCATCGCCTGCCAGGACCAACATCTGCTCCGGACCGGACATTGCGATCGCCAGCACTGACTGCTACTAAATCACCCGCAAGGACCAGACCGACTGTCCATGAGGATGCATTGCCATCAACTACAGAAGCACACTCCGACTGACCACGCACTCTAAATGACCCAATGGTGACTATGAAACACCTCAACGTCCAGATCCGGACCAACCCCAACCCCATCCTCTGTGGCACCCTCATCTACCATGGACACCCATTCTCCGAAACCACTGTAGACCTCATTGAGCACCAGGCTCTCCCATCCACCGACGACATCCTACTCGGCGAACTCAAGTTCCACCTGTACAACCCCAGTGACAAGAACACTACCCGCTCCTGGGGTAGCTCCCCAACATTAGACTCAAGCAGCTAGTCACTGCAGCAAGCCGCATAGCAGGACACACGGTCGAGCATGTCTCCTCCGCCATCGGGACCTTCAACTAGAGCCACGCCACCAGACTCTCCTGGACCGACCATCATTGTATAAATAACGTCTTCACCATACCCACCGTACAAAACCGCCATCATCACCCACCTCGCAGCTGGATCAAAGCCACCGAAGAATGTCCTTTCAAGTCCCTCAGCACCACCACTCCGCCAACGCTTACAGACTATGACACCGAAGGGCGCTACCACCACAGACGGATCTCCAACTGCGCCGACACCCAGGCACCCCTTAAGAACGGCACTGCGTCAGTACCTTACGTCTGCATGATGGCAGGTGTAAGGGTGACGCAGTACCACAGGGATACGGTGGCCCCATGTATTGCTGGAGTTGCGTCATGGTTGTGACACAACTGCAGCAATGGGTGATTTTAGCGCAGATACGTCAGGATTCCAGCCCTATCTGTTGTTACTTGCGTCATGGAGTGCTGTCCAGTAAATACAGCGCATCCGTGGTGTCGCAAGAAGGGAGTAGTGAAAAGTGCTGCAACACTATCTTGTCGCAGCGCTGCAATACTTTTCATGAGTGAAGCCCAGGAATGCGCACTATCTTATTGATGGTGCGCAGTCCGGCCCTGTAGTTTTGTCGCAGAGCAGCTCAGCAACATTGCTTGCAGCGCGGTCCAGCAACAAAACGTGCTGAAATGAGGCCCAAAGGGTTATTTCAATTTTTAAGACCAGCTATTTTCTGGTCATAAAAAACTGCCTCTAACTGCAATTAGAGGCAGTTATTTTGGTCCTCCAAACTTAAGAAACCCCTTGTACATATTGCTAAGTGGGGTTAGCGGTCGTTTTTGCACGGGAACGCCTACCTTGCATGTCATTATCGCTAACAGAAGTGACAATCTTTATAATGGACGTTTTCGCCGGAAAACTGCCGCTAACAGAGGTTAGCTGCAGCTTGTACATATGGCGATAAAAATATTGCCGCAAAACCGTTGGGAAAGTGACCCTAACGCGGTGTTAACTCCTTGTTCATATGTCCCTATGTTTTTAGTTACCCAACCATTGACAAAGTCAATAGGTTACAAAGGCAAGACCTATTGGCTTTGCCAGTGCTGGTTTCTTTTTGCTTAAGCACTCCATGAGAGGGAATCTGTTTCTCCAAGATCTCCCTCAACCCCCCCAACATATAACCCTCCCCCACCACCCGTGCTCTGTCTTGTGGTCTCTGTGTTGCAAGCTTACTGTTGTATGCTTATATCCACTGCCAAACTCCATTCCTCCCCCATGGTCCATTTAGCTTTCTAATATCAATTTCTCCTCTGGCACCCTGTGTTGCTCTTCCTCGTGTGCTTCTCCCCCCCCCCCCCCCCTCGCTCATTTCTACCCCATACGCTTCTCCTTTGCCTCTTCCCCAAGCCTACAGTCCTTTTATTTGTTTTATTTGGTGGAGGACCTGCTGCCAGCCTCCACCTTACCAAAAGGACTTGGACTTTCATACTTTTTTTATTTTTAATTTGTCGATCCATCTTAGATTGGCAAATAAAGGGCCACATTATTTTGAATTTGTGCATGGATAATAATGCATGGAGCTGCACGCGCATAATGACACATGCCAATAGACTGAGGCAGCTCTCATTGGGTCTTGTTTTTCTTTCCCTTTTGGACATTGTGCACAGGTTTTAACCATTGTTGTATAGCACCGCCAAAAGGTATTGGCAAAGCCAAATGCTCAAAGGGGAGACCTGGTGGCACTGCCAATGGTTGTTTGGAGTACACTTGCAATTCAACAATTCTTGGGTAGGTAATTGCCACTTTTAACGCAACGTTCAACTGTTGAATTTTTTTGTCCAAATAGCTATTTCCTCAACATACCAAGGACAGAAATGAGGTTCCAAATTGGAGCTGATCTTCAGACAAGATGTTATATTGTGAGACAGTCCTTCATAAACTTGACCAGTCTATGAAAGAAAATGAGTTGCTTGTGGCCTCCTAGTGTTTGGATATTACTACAAGGTAGACCATGATGAGAAGTAAATAAGTTCTCAAAGGTCCAAATGAAGCAGATATGGCAGAAAAAGTTGAACGGTTACGAAAATGGTGGGCAATCCTGTATAGAGACCAGTCTACAGTATATATTTAAATACGTAAGATTTCAAGATGGAGTCTGCTCTAGGAGCCAGTGAGATTTGAATGCAACTGTCTGGAATGTATGAAGTCCCAAATTACAACTCCTCTGCAGCTAGACTGTCAGCTGCAGTCACCATAATTGGAGGTGCAATATCTGCCTGTTTTGCCTGTTGTGGAGCTGTTAGCCTGGCCTGAAGGCAATTTGAGCTTGTGTGCCAGGCTCAAAAAGTCCAAGAATCTGTGCCAACTGATCCGTGCTGGTGCTAGCAGTATAATGGTGCAAGTCTCTTACGTAATCTTCCTAATGGAGAATAGCTTCCTTGGTTCTGTGGAAGCCACCACCCAGGGGAGGAAAACTGGCACTTGGTTTTGAGTGGGGTTTCAAATATGTCTCATCAAGAGTGCCCATAGCGGGGGCGTGGCTAGCATCCGGCAAAGATGGCCGCAGCCTAAGAGGGCTCCGGAGAACGTCCGACATTCCCAATAAATACTGGCATTAATCCGGTACCTGAATCGTCCATCAATAGAGGCAGTGACACAGTTATGACCCGCGCAGACGCTGCTGCAGTTTCGGGATGAAAACCATGAACGGCGCCGCTGTGGAGATGGGGGCGGAGTCGCGGCCTAGATCCGAGAATTGAGCCGGGACCTCCCGTGTTTTCAGAAGCCGCCCGCGAGGACGTTGAGGCTGAACTGCCTGGCGAGGAAACAGCAGGATACCATGGCAGGCGGTGACTGCAGTGACGAGTGAAATACCGACCCGTCTGCTATAACGACGACGCTTCAGCGCTGCGGCGATTTTGCCCCATAGCCAGCGGCGCTACGAAGTACCTGAGTCCACCGGAGGGCGGGACATAACCGAAACGAGTGCCATGACGGCGCAAGACTGAGTTTGCACAGAGCAGTAAGCGCGGTGGTGAAGCTGCGGATGCCCACATCACGAGCTCAACAATAGACATTTCAGCTCACATGACCACCGGTGTGCAGAGGGGTGGCTGTGGACCCGCTAACAAGGGAACCGGATGAAAAGGCACTAGAGCAGCCCTCTGAGGCTCCGTGGCAAGGCCTGACCGGGCGCATTACCTTTCAGAATATCCCAATGGACTGTAATCACGGAGCCAGCACTAAGGGAAAGGACCGCACATGGAGGTGCATGAGCCCATACACTCCAACTAATCCCATATAATAAGACCATAGAGCACGCACCTACACGAGATGGGGCACCAAACCTGCAAACGGCATTGACGTGAAACGCAGAGCTCTGCAGGACCTGCTGGGGTCAGCACAACCTCGGCTGATACTAGCTAATAAAGACAGCGGTGGGGCACGACGGGAAAACCGAAAGGCCGCACGAGGGGGCCACTCCACGTAGGCAGGCAGCGGCGACTACTTAAGGCGACAAAGACCTATTTTGAGGAAAACCAACACTCGATCCCCTCTCCAACAACTTTATGGGAGGCTTATAAGGCAGTGCTGCGCGACCACGCAATCTCCCTAATTACGGGACAGAAAAGGACACAGCAAAGCCACATAGATAATTTAGAACTGGAGCGATCCCTGGCAGAAGCAGCACACATAGTGGACACGACTGACGAGACGACACATAAGCTGCTCCTTGCACAACGGGAATATTCAGCTTATATGAGGGAGTGGCTCACAACACACTCACAAAAACACAGCACACTGTTTATGAACTAGGTGACAAAGCGGGTAAACTATTGGCCTGGTTGGAAAAGAAAGAAAGGGCAAGCAAATGGGTGGCGCAGATCCGACTAGATGATGGGCTACTGGCAGCTGCCCCGCAACAAATTACCGAAGCATTGGCGGCACATTATAAATTAATTTATACACCATCCGCCATAGCCTCAACAGACGGCAATTGGGCATTCCTTAAGGATATCCGCATGCCCACACTAACCCCAGAAGCGGTAGAGGCTCTGGAAAAAGATATAACACCAGAGGAACTCACGCAGGCAATAGGAGCATTACACACGGGAAAGGCCACGGAACCCAATGGAATTCCAGTAGAATACTATAAAATAGCAGCCCCCCAGCTTGTGCCGCACTTACTTCATAGTGTAATGGAGCGTAGGTCCACCATAGAAGAAGACGCAGTTATTCTCTCACTGGACGCGAGAATGGCGTTCGATGTAGTTGAATGGTCTTCCTTTTTGCAGTCCTTGGACACATGGGATTTGGGCCCAAATTCTGTGCACAGATCCAAATACTATATACTCAGCCGCTGGCACAGGTAGTGGTAAACGGTCATATATCGGCAGAATTTCCATTGGGACGGTGAACAAGACAGGGATGCCCGCTGTCGCCACTCCTATTCACGCTTGTACTAGAACCCTTGGCTGCATGGATAAGACAGGACCCAGTGGTACAGGGGTTGCGATGGGCGGTGGACTGGGGAGACCGGATCTCGCTATATGCGTATGACATACTTCTGTATTTAACATCCCCAACACTCTCCATTAATTGCCTCTTAGATATCTGCAAGGCATATGGGCGAGTTTCCGGTTACACCATAAACTGGGCTAAATCACTTCTTTATATCCTACACAGCTCCCCACCATGGCTCCCACGAGGATGTACACTTCAGATAACGGATGAAGGCTTTAAATATCTGGGGATCTTCGCAACTCATGATCACACGCAGTTTATCGCACAAAATCTGACACAGCCCTTAAAGAGATTCAAAAGAGATGTCAACCACTGATGCACACTGCCACTGACATTGTTAGGAAGACCAGCCCTCTTTAAAATGATGGTGCTTCCCAGATTTCTGTATGCACTCCAAAATACACCATTCCCTATCCCCTCAACATACTTCGTAGCGATTAATGCAGCAGTAACAACTCTGCTTTGGGATGGGAAAACTCCCCGTATAGCGATGCATAAGCTTACAAGAAGCTGGTATGAAGGGGGTATAGCCCTCCCTGATATTAAAATATATTACTGGGCTTCCCAGTTGGTCGCCATTAACCAATGGCTGCATATACCCCAAGATGACCCTGCATACCGAATGGATAGACACCTACTAGATGATATGGGGATTATGGGAGCACTATACAACAGGAAGAGAAGAAGCAACCTCACAGGTCCAACAGCACACACGATACACATCTGGTTCGAGGAACAGGAAGCACTAGGATGGGAGGGAGTCATAACACAAGCTATGCCACTATGGGTCACAAAGACGCTGGGTGCACTGTGCAGCACTAAAGGGTTTAACCGGTGGGACCCGATAGGAATATCCAAGGTTGGGGATCTCTGGAAAAAAGGGGAAATGGTCACGTTTGCCCATTTGCAGGCCACCTACGGGTTAGCAAAGACAGAATTGTTCCGATACATACAGATCAGCCACGCACTATAGTCTTTGATCCCACCAGGAACAAGACCCGTAGAAGCCTCACTATTGGAAGACAGACTCCTCACAGACCATCTCCACAAAAAGGCAATCTCACAGACCTACCGGAAAATTGTGAATAAACGCCCAGATCCCATGGAAGTGCTGAAGGCCAGATGGGAGTTAGAACTAGGTGACATAGATAAGGCTGACTGGCGGGAGGCGCTGGCATCCCCTCGGGAGGTGGGAATACCGTCAAGACTTAGACTGGTGCAACTAAAAATTTTGCATCGCACTTATTATACTAGGACACTATTACACAAAATACTTTGCGCGGACACACCACTTTGTCTCAGACAGTGTGGAGAGCCAGGTACACTATACCATACTATCTGGCAATGCCCAGAGATAGTGCGCTATTGGAGAGGAGTGATGAGAAGGCTCTCACAGGTCACGACAGTCACAATTCTCCCAGAACCAAAACGTTGCCTTCTCAATGTCTGGGAATCCCCGGATTTAAACAATACAGCTCAGGAATGGGTGACATTGGGCATGACAGTGGCGAAACGCAATATTGCGCAACGTTGGAGATTCAGACTTAACCCGACGCTTAGTCATTGGTGCAGAGACATGGACTTAGCAATGGTGGCAGAAAAGTCAGTCTACACTCAGAGGATGCCCCAAAAAATGGATGAGGGTATGGGGGAAATGGAACTCCTACCGAGGAAATATATGTGAACCCCCACAGGATGAATCGGGGTCGGACATCAGTGAATAAATACACTTTTAGTATACGATGAGCGCAGGATATGTTAAGATTTGCCTGTTTAACCCTACCACCCTTGCTGAGAATGAGCTCCGATGTATCTGTGCGGCATAAAGATTGACCGGACCTGCTTTATCTTTCTCTATGCACCGTGAATGATTGAGTCATGGGAAAAGCTAGTGAACCAGAGAACAGGGGGGGGGGGGGGGATAGTTTAATATTGGGTATTCAGGAGACTAATATAGATCATTAGATGAACACAAGTTTATAATAACTGGAAATTTTCTCTACATTTGAGATCTGCTTTACCCAAATTTGCTGACCTGAGGACCAAAGGTTATGATATAAACTGGGACTTTCGTAAGGGTACTTCTGCTGCGGTACGCACCTTGGACTGAAAAATAGTAGTCATGACCAGTGCTTTGTGTCTATCCTCTGCCGAGCGGAGCATCTTTGTACCCTGTGTATTACAATGTGTTAAAATCTCAATAAAAATATGTTAAAAAAAATAAAAAGAGTGCCCATAGCATTGACAAACTGGATGCAGCTACCTGAAAAACAGCATCCATCTGTGGTATTCTGTTTAATGCCTGTGTATTCCATCCACTAGCTTTGCTGTCTGAGGATATGTTCCAACGTGAGTGACTGTGTGTGTTCTTTGACCAATTCCACAGCTGTTAAGACACAAGCATGTACATGGTCATTCAATACTTTCGGATGCAAAATGAGCAGGCCACATTGTCTATTTGGATTCGGACTTCTTTTTCTTTTATCCATGGCAAGTAAGCCTCGAGTCCTGAGCTCCAATATAATTATGTGAAACTTAATTCTTCCTGGAACCAGTGATTACTTTTGTGGGTGTATATTGGTGTCTTTCAAAAAGACATTCGTCATCAGAAACAACTGTGGAACAATCGGGTTCAACTCGGTGCACTGCGACAGAAGGTGACAGTTTCGAAAATGGTTTTCTTGAACCCCATTTAATCTGGATTTTGTTGTCCCAGTAACATCTTCAGATAGCTCACTTGACAAAAACATCTAACTCTAGTAAGAAAGAGAAAAATAAACTCCATTTTCCAAGCAGCAGTTAGTAAAAAGACATGCTGACATTTGACCTTTCCTTGAACAGGCTGCAAATGTGTCAAGATAAAAACAAGATTTAATGGCATCTTTATTGCTCATTCACTTTCTGAATGAACAGAACACCTGCACTTTTCCAGCCTAAATTCACTAGGACTAGTAGATGCTAAAAATACCTCGACCTCATAAAATTCTACTCGCTATTGTGAGTGGGCGAGTAGATTTTTCGACACCTGTGGTAGGAGGTAACCAAAGCTCTGAATGTTCAAACTGCACACCTAGAAACACCATATGGTTGACTCTTGCATTGGGGTCAAATCTACACTGAGTAAAGATTCATATAAATTCACTAACGACAAAACTGCTATAAGGCTGGAGCCTGACACTTAGTAAAAATGTGTAGTGTTGCTGACTTGAGGCTAAAGTGTAACACCATAAATTAGTAGGGCTAATTGTCTACCATCAATAAGGTTTACCGATGTCATGAAGTCTCCGAAGTTCAGTACCTCAAGTATGTCTTGGATTAGGAACATTCTGAAATTGTGTTTTAAAATTGGTTTATATTCCTGAGGTCCAGAATCAGCCACCACATCCCCAACGTTTTCTTCACTAAAAACAATTGCAAATAAACCAGTTTCCCTTGCACTTTCAATCAATCAATCAATCATAGCATTTATAAAGCGCACTACATACCCGTGAGGGTCTCAAGGCGCTGGGGGGGGGGGGGGGAGGGGAGGGATGCTGCTACTGTTCGAAGAGCCAGGTCTTGAGAAGTTTTCTGAAGGTCAGAAGGTCTGCCGTAGGCAGATGGGGAGGGTGTTCCATGTCTTGGCGGCAAGGTGGGAGAATGATCTGACGCCGGCAGTCACTCTTCGGATGCGGGTGACGTTGGCGAGGGCGCGGTCTGCGGATCGGGGGTGCAGAGGCTGAGTCGGCTGTTGAGATACGCTGGTCCGGTGTTGTGGAGTGCCTTGTGTGCGTGGGTGAGGAGTTTGAAGGTTATCCTCTTGTTGATGGGGAGCCAGTGCAGGTCTCTTAGGTGGGGTGTGATGTGGCTGCGGCGAGGGATGTCGAGGATCAGGCGTGCGGAGGCGTTCTGGATGCATTGGAGCCGTTTCAGGAGTTTGGCTGGGGCTCCTGCGTAGAGTGCGTTGCCGTAGTCCAGTCTGCTGCTGATGAGGGCTTGGGTGACCGTCCTTCTGGTTTTGGTGGGGATCCACTTGAAGATCCTGCGAAGCATGCGGAGGGTGTTGAAGCAGGAGGAGGAGACGGCATTGACCTGCTTCGTCATGGAGAGAGTGGAGTCGAGGATGATCCCTAGGTTGCGTGCGTGGTCGGCCACTAGGAGTCGTCCCAGGCCGAGGGGGTGGGTCAGAGGATGAGGACCTCCGTCTTGTCTGAGTTCAGCTTCAGTCGGCTGTTTCTCATCCAGTCGGCGACGGCCTTCATTCCTTCGTGGAGGTTGGTTTTGGCGATGTGGGGGTCTTTGGTGAGGGAGAGGATCAGCTGGGTGTCGTCGGCGTATGAGAAGATGTTGAGGTCATGCCATCGTGCGACGTGGGCGAGCGGTGCCATGTAGACGTTTAACAACGTTGGGCTGAGGGATGAGCCTTGGGGTACGCCACAGATGATCTCGGTGGCTTTGGAGCGGAAGGAGGGGGAGGCGGACGCTCTGAGTTCTGCCAGAGAGAAAAGAGGTGGTCCAGTCAAAGGCCTTCTCTTGGATTCCGGCATCGTGGAGGCGTGTTCTTAGTGTGCGGTGGCAGACCGTGTCGAAGGCGGCTGACAGGTCCAGGAGGATGAGGGCCGTGGTTTCTCCATTGTCAAGCAGGGTCCTGATGTCATCGGTGGCGGCGATGAGGGCAGTTTCGGTGCTGTGATTGCTGCGGAACCCGGACTGGGATGGGTCTAGGATGTTGTTCACTTCGAGGAAGCTGGTCAGTTGTTTGTTGACGGCCTTTTGATGACCTTCGCTGGGAACGGGAGCAGGGAGATGGGTCGGAAGTTCTTGAGGTCCGCCTTGGGTTTCTTGAGTAAGGCTTTGATCTCTGCGTGCTTCCAGCTCTCCGGGAAGGTCGCGGTCTCGAAGGAGATGTTGATGGTTTTCCGGAGATGGGGTGCGATGGTGCTGCTGGCGTTGTTGAAGATGTGGTGTAGGCAGCGGTCTTCCGGGGATCCGGAGTGGATGGTGTTCATGATCGTGATGGTGTTGTCGTCGTTAATGTTGGTCTAGGCGAGCAGGCGGTTGGTGAGGGTGGTGGGTGTCGTGGGAGCAGGAGTCTTGGCGGTTGCCTGGGGGGTGACGGCGTCGAAGCTGTCGTGGATGTCTGCGATCTTGCGATGGAAGAAGGTGGCCAGCGAGTCACACAGGTCTTGTGATGGCGGGATGCCGTAGGTGTTGGAGCTGGGGTTGGAGAGTTCCTTCACGATGCTGAAGAGCTCTTTGCTGTTGTGTGCGTTGTTGTCTAGGCGGTCTCTGAAGGAGGTCCTTTTGGCGGATCTGATGAGGTAGTGGTGTCTGCGGGTGGTGTTCTTGTGGGCTGTGTAGCTTTCCGGTGTTTGTTCACGGATCCAGGTTTTTCCGAGTTTTCGGCAGGTTCGCTTGGAGGCCTGGAGGTCTTCGGTGGAGTGGGTGTTGGGGGGTTTCTTGAGCGGGGCGAGGGTATTGGCGCAGTCATCGATCCATTGTCTGAGGTTGCGGGCTGCGGCGTCGGGGTTGGTCGGGTCTGCGGGTGGGCTCTGGGCGAGGGCGGTGGTCAGCTGGTCCTCGGTGACCTTGCTCCAGCTGCGGCGAGGCATCTGCTGGGTACGGTGGTGTGTGGTGGGTTTCCGGAAGGTGAAGGGGATGCAGCGGTGGTCGGTCCAGTGGAGTTCGGTGGTGAGGTTGAAGGAGACGTGGGTGCTTGCTGAGAAGATGGGGTCAAGCGTGTGGCCGGCGGAGGGGGTGGGTGTTGTGACGAGTTGTCTGAGTCCGAGGTTGTCGATCAAGGTGGCGGAGTTGGAGTCGTTGTTCTCGAGGTGGAAGTTCAGGTCCTGAGGAGGATGTAGTCTGTGGAGGCGAGGGCGTGTGTGCTGATGAAGTCGGCGATGGAGTTGCTGAACTGCGGTCGGGGTCCGGGGAGTCTGTAGATGAGGGTGCCTCTGAGGGTGGTGTTGGGTTCAGTGTGGATCTGGAAGTGCAGGTGTTCAGCGGTGCTGAGGGTGTCGTCGGAGTCTGTCGAGATTTTGAGAGTGTTTCTGTGGACGATGGCAATTTCTCCTCCAACTCCGTTGGTGCGGTTTTTGCGGGTGATCTTGTAGCCTTCTGGGATGGCTATGGCGATGTCGGGTGCCGATGAGGGGTTCAGCCATGTCTCCGCCAGGAAGGCGACGTCTGGGGCGTTGGTGTCGAGTAGGTCCCAGAGTTCGACAGCGTGTTTGCGGGCGGAGCGGGTGTTGAGCAGGATGCATCTGAGGAAGTTGGGTTATTCGGTGGGTGGGTTGGAGGGCCGGATGCTGGTGAAGCTGCAGTTCCGGCAGGAGAAGGGTCCTTGGGTGCACTTCGGGGCGGCCAGGCAGCAGGTGCGTGAACATCCGGGGTTGAGTGCGTGGAGGGTGCTGGAGCCGTAGCAGAGGCGGGCGTCTTGGGGTTCGCGGGGGCCAGGGGTCCTGGCCCTAGGCGCGGTCCAGGCACGGATGGGCGCAGACGGGCTTGCCTTAGGTGCGCCTTTAGCGCGGCCTACATATGAGGGGTGTGGGAGGGAGGAGCAGCTGGGAGGCGGGAGCGGGGTGGCGAATGGGAGTGCAGGTGGGCGGGGCTGCAGGGGATGCAGCGGCGGGAACCACGTAGGGGGGCCGGTGGGGGTCACAGAAGGCAATGGGACACAGGCAAAACGGGGGACAGGATAAAAATGGGGCACAGAGGAGACACAAGCAAAAAGGGGACAAGGCAGCAGAAGCAAGAAATATACAGAGCAGTCACAAATCAAAACGTTGGCACAAACCTAATTGTTAACGGCAGCAGCAGCGGGCACACAGGGGGGCTGTGTGGCAGTGAGGGGAGCGACCTGCCTGGTGGCAGGGTCAAGGGTCGCTCTCTCTACCGCTGCGCGGCCTCCATATGAGGGGTGTGGGAGGGAGGAGCAGCTGGGAGGCGGGAGGGCGAATAGGAGTGCAGGTGGGTGGGGCCACAGGGGACGCAGCGGCGGGAACCACGGAGGTGGGGGGAATGGGTGGGGGTCACAGAAGGCAATGAGACACAGGCAAAACAGGGGACAAGAGAAAAATGGGGCACAGAGGAGACAAGCAAAAAGGGGGCAAGGCAGCAGAAGCAAGAAATATACAGAGCAGTCACAAATCAAAACGGTGGCACAAACCTAATTGTTAGCGGCAGCAGCAGCGGGCACACAGGGGGCTGTGTGGCGGTGAGGGGAGCGACCTGCCTGGTGTCCTCATTGAATCAATTTATTGAGCCATCTTTAAAATCTCCAGTAGTAGCTGAGCCACATGATGTTTTTGATATTTTCTGGGTGGCCACACTGTATTCATTCCAAAAACCAAATGTTTGCAGTAATTTTCTGCCATGCTCTCAGGTAGTGCTGGGCAATCCTTTCCATTGATGATTATGGAGTCATGTCTACCTAGGCTGATCTACACTGGTGGAAACAGACACCCTACCTCTTCTTGGCCGATCAAGTGTTTTACAATTCAATAGGATCTTTGCCAGTGGCATTGCTGGTGCAGGTGAGAGGATCTGTAACCTTCATATTCTCTGTAGTATCAAAAATAACCACACAAGCAAGAAACCTGGTTAAAGTAATTGGGGACAGATTTACTAAGCACTTGTGTTGTCCTTGTGTCACGCAAGGCAACACAAGTGCTTAAGTGACAAATTAACACAGCCACGCACCTCGAACAATAAAACTTACCTTTGATAACATCTCATCTGGTAGAAACTCCACCTAGCCGCAGATTCCTCACCTTAGAATTATCCCCAGGCTTCAGACTGTGCAATTGCATGCCAGTAGGTGGTGTCATTTGGCTCTGCATCAGCTACGTTGTGCACACCAGATGTGGCACATGTGGCACCTATATAGGTACGATCCCAGTGAGCTGTCATCAGTTTCTTTTTGTGACTTTCCATGCTGGAAGTGCGGAGCCACATAGAATGATGATGCACTGGTGTGTAGTACAAACGGCCTCAGAAGGGTAATCCTATACAGAAATTAGTTCACTGAGTCGGGAGGATGAAAGGGGCGGTAAGTAATCTGTGGCTTGATAGAGTCTCTACCAGATAAGGCAGTACAGAAGGAAAGTAACTTGTTCCTCTGACAGACTTCTAGCTGCCAAAATTGCTCACACCTTTGAATAGATACCCAAGAAATACCTCCATGGAAGTGGGTCTGCAAGCAGATTAAACCAAAAGGTCTGGTTGAACTGAACAGGCAAAATGCACATCATGATGACGGAACTGACTGTCCCGACAGTAATGTTTGGTGAACAGGTGCTGTGATGCCCACATTGCTTCCTGACAGATGCCCAGGACAGGGAACCTTGCGAGCTAAAACAGTAGTCGCAGCACTGGCTCTGGTGGAATGAGCAGGCAAGTTCTCAGGGATTTGCTTTATGGCCAGTGTGTAGCAGATTTTAATGCAGACTATTTTCCATCATGAGATGGTTAGTTTCTGCACAACCTTTCCCTTCTTCGTCTCGATATACCCGACGAACAGTTGATCGTCCACCTGAACCCTTTGGTATGATAAAGGTGGAACAACTGTTTTTTTGGGGTCCAAGCGGTGCAACCTCTGTTCTTCTTTAAAAGGGTGAGGCAGAGCAAAGAAGGTAGGCATGGTGATATTCTGGCCTATTGGAAAGGGTGTTTCATCATTCAGAAGGAAGGAAGAACAGGTCCTAAGAACCAGCTTGTCTGGATAGAAAGTTGTGTAAGGAGGGTGCAAAGAGAGTGCTTGCAGTACGCCGACACTCCAAGCTGATGCTATGACCACCAGCAAAGCTGTTTTGACGGCGAGTAGGTGAATTGAGCAGTTGTGCAGGGACTCAAAAGGGTGCACACAAGACAAATGGTAAGACCAGGTTGAGATCTAATTGGGGCATGATGAATGGTCTTGGAGAGAACAGGTGTTGAAGTCCCTTAAGAAACCTAGTCATAACAGGTGACTTAACCCCTTCGGCGCTGTGCGGGAGAATTAATGAGTGGGCGTTTTTCGGATGGCCCCCGGGCGTCCTCAGCACACACCCACCGTGACGTCAGACGGCCAGGGGCCGTCCTGAGCACCAAAGAGGTTAAACAAAGAAAGTTGGTTCAGCAACCATAAAAAAGCCAAGATGGCTGACAACCTTTAACAGTGCCCAGAACAATGCTCAAGAGAAATAAACAAAAAACTTGGGAGAGGGATACAGAAAGAGGGTCAATGTTCTTGGATGCACACCATGTCACAAACGTATCCTAGAGGCAGGCGTATACTGTTTTGGTGGAGGAATGCCTGGCCGCTGGAATAACATCATAGACTTTGAGAGGAAGGTTGAAAACAGTCAACTGTTGCCACTCAATCTTCACACATGAAGGACGAGGGTATGCAGGTTCAGGTGCAGGACCCTGTCTTGTTGCTGTGACAAAAGATCTCCCAAAGGGGCGGCCTCATCGGAGGACCAATGCTCATGCTCAGGAGATTGAGATACCATACTCTCTGTGCCTAATTTGAAGTCACAACAATGGCTTGGCCCAGTTGTTTCTGGTCTTCTTGAGAAGTCTGGACAGGAGTGGTATCGGGTGAAAGACATACAGGGTGCCTGGGCTCCACTCTAGATGGAAAGCATCTCCGAGCAAGAGCAGCTTTGGAAACTCCAGCAAGCAGAACCGCTGACAAAGCACATTCTTGGTGGTGTCGAACAGATCTAATCAAGGCTTTCCCCAATCTTGAAAGAGACTGTTGATGCTGTTCCCAGTGGAACTTCAGGTCCAACCACAGAGCCCACAGATGCCATTGGGCATATGCCACTAGCAGAATGTAGGAGGCCATGAGGCCCAACAGCCTCATAGTTAATCTCACCAATCTCCAGGATAGAGGCTGAATCATATCCTGGACTCACTGTTAGGGAGGATACGCTGAAACTGCAGTGAATCCTCTAACTCCAACGAAATGGAGTGAATGAATGGGAGTCAGGTGTGCTTTTGGCACATTTTTAGTGAACCCCAACGAATGCAGAGGTCCACCGTAGTCTGGAGGTGGAAGTGACTGTCTGGGGCAAGACACCTTTCAACAGCTAATTGCTGAGGTAGGGAAAGACTAATCTCCGCAGATATCCGCAGCAGAGGGGCGCTAGTAAGGCCAAAGCGAAGCACAGCAAACTGAAAGTGCTCTTGGCCCACAATGAACTGTAGGTAATGTCTGTGGGCAGGCAGGACAAGGATGTGAAAATATGCATCCTGCATGTCCAACACTACCATGCAGTATTCAGGATCCAGGGCAGACGGGACCTGCGCTATGGTTAGCATATTAAACTTCTCATTCTTCAGGAAGAAGTTAAGAAGGCACAGGTCTAGAATAGGACACAGAGGCCTCCTTCCTTTTTGAGCACCAGAAAGTAGCAGGAATAGAACCCATGACCTAATTTCCATACCCGCAGCCTCTCAATGACCCCTTTGGCCAAAAGGGTGAACGCTTCCTGATGGAATAGTGAGATGGTCCTCTCGCAGACAGTTGTAAGTGGGTGACATGGGGGGGTGAGGGGTTGGGGGTTCCAGAAAGGGGATAAAGTAGCCCCTCTGGACGATGTGTAAAACCCACCTGTTCGATGTAATGGACTCCCAGTGGAGTAGGTAACGGCAGCTCCTTCTCCCCACTGGATACCGGTGCCCGTGCTGGTAAAAGGGCAAACTTAAGCGGTTTTGCGGCTGCCAAGTGGGTGGCGAACTGGCCCGAAAAGGCTTGGAAGCCTGCTGGTTTTATTGGCTGGGGGAGAAAGCACTCAGGGGTATATTCTCAAGAACGTGCAATAATCATCGCCAAAATCGGTTAACGCAATCTTTCATATCGCCGTCTATCGCAGGAAAATACCTCTGTGTCAACGTCGTATTCTCAACACAGCGGTAACATGCAATAGTTTCCTGACAACAAGTCAAATGTCCGCAATAAAAGTCCCTGGAGGGCGAGAAAAATCTAAACCCCAACGTGAAAAAACTTGCAATGGCCACAACTGCGATAAAAAACCTAGCGAGAAGCAGCGCCAGCCTGCAAGTCCCACACGTCAGGCGGCCAAAATCACTATTAAAGCAGCAACCAAAAACACAAACAAGACCAAAACAACTGTGAAGCACCATGGAGGTAGCCGGAGGAAGTACAGAGGACAACCAGAACTCCACAAGCCCCACGGAGGACCAGCCTGGGACCATCATGGAGGAGACCGTGGCAGGAGTTGGGGGACAGGACACTGCACAACATGACCCGAGCCAACAGCGACAGGGTGAATAACGACCAGGGACTGGGGGGATGGGGGAGATGGGCACAATGCACACATGCACAACTAAGTATAGCACATCTGCGGACAAACCATGCCCAAGAGTCACAACTCCGACCAAGAACCCAGTTTACGCAAGTCTGCAACATCTCAGCACTATATAAGCACAGAAGTGAAAGACACATCGCCTGAAAGGGATAAGGGCCAGCCAAATCAAAGCTGATGCGGCAACTCACCCACAATGCAGCACACACAGATAAGATGCAGAGCACCCCAACATTGACAACAATGTGGTACAAACTGCAATACTTTCACAACAGAACAGAGGACACAAAAGCTGCCGCTTGTGTGTAGAAAATGACAATTAGCATTTGGCATAGCAGGAAACTGTGAGATGACAATGTACACGTACAACCTCACATCCCTGATGGTGTAAAAATGCCAAGTGTCCTGCTTCAAATAGGTGTCTCCTCATAAACAGCCACAATGTACATTGCCATGCAGTTTGACAGTAAACTTGTACATGCAGCATTCGTGCACGGTACAGTTCCACGTGACAGGGGTTGTGCATGTGTCCGGGATGTTCGGCCATTGCGTCAGTGGCTCTTGTTGAAGCGGCACTATTCTGACCTGCGCCAGTTCTGTGGATGAAATGCCACATCTCAGATCAATGAGTTGTTTTATTGTGCAGCGGTTGTACGCCTGGGATGTTGTGGGAGTGTGAAGGCCATTCCATGCAAGATAACTTCGAGCAAGGACTCCTGTGTGTGGGGTGTGTATACGTTGGTCTCTCGTCGGGCAGTGCGTAGTGTGGGAGTCGGCATCAGCTGCTATAGTATCTGTCAAGGGTTTATTATTATTTATTTATTATATTTAAGTGTTTTATAGAGCGCGAACTTAACCCGTTAGGGTATCAGAGCGCTTTACAGGAGCGCAAAGCAATATAGACAGGCTTAGAATTAACCAGTAACAGATCGAGTAGTAGGGGGGCAGGGTGCCGGGAACATAAGGGAAAGAAGGGCACATATTTACAGTTTACATAACCAATTACTTAAGACGAGATAACATATTTACAGATTACGTTAACAATTATTCAAAACCAGGCCCCAAGTTTCTGATGGGGTGACTAGGTAGTCCGAAGGGAGCCAATGGACGGCCATAGATCTGGGCCATAGTGGTGGTTGAGGCAAAATTTGAATTAGAAATTTACACATAAGGAAGGTTTTGGCATCCTTTTTGAAGCGAGTCAGAGAGGGGATTCTTCTGATGTCGGGTGGGAGAGAGTTCCATATTCTTGGAGTAGCCCCAGAGAAGGCCAGATTGTAAGTTTTCTTTTTCCGAAAGCGTGCAGGTTGGAGCAAGAGGTCTCTGGCAGATCGGGAGTTTCCGATTCCTCCGGAGATCACAAGTTTCTGTGCCAGATATGCAGGGGAGTTAGAGTATAAAGCTTTGTGCGTGATGCATGCTAGCTTGAGCTGTATTCTAGCCTCCGGGAGAAGCCAGTTGAGAGCTTTCAGGTGTGGGGAAATATGATCGTATTTCCTTGTTGCCGGGCACATGCAATTCCGAGGTCGGAGGTGCAGATGTGCTTCCGCCTGATAGTTCAGACAAGGGAGCTTTCATCCCTAGTTTAAGTTTGTAATCTGCTAGCATTCATGAAATGTGAAGTGGCTTGTTGGGGGTGGGGTGGAATGAGTGCAACTTTGGGATTCATTTTTGACGTGTCTTGCATGTGGAATATGAGCGGCATCACTGTGTGTTACATTGCCTCACAGCTGCTCCTCCTTCCGAACCCATTTACATATGTGCACTGCGCGATTGCATCACTTGCACTCCTACAACACAGTATTGTCATGCCTGTCTGCGCATGTCCACAAGCCTGACAACAACACTGTGATGTTGGCTGTTGAAGGTGGTGGGCCACGTGAGTGTAGGTCTATGGTAAGGATAGGGCGGATACAGATGTAGAGTACATGCCTGGCTGAACTGGCGCTGCTAATGTGGCTAGGCATTTGGCTCATGCTGCGGCAATACAGACACACACAACAGTTGGCATGTATGATCCCGGACCACGAGCGGTCTTGCGCTTCATTACTCTGTTCAAGCATGCCCGCCCTCCAGGTGCATGCTGCATTGCAGCATTGTCGCTTCCAGGGGGGGGGGGGGGGGGGGGGGACTTCGCTACATGTCCAAGCTCTTACCCACTGCCTGAAGTGATATGGTTGCATCCACTGTCCACAGCATGTAATGTGGTAGGGCCCGGGGCCATCATTCATACATAATGACCACAAGGACTCGCTTGGATAGATAGTGGAACTGGCTACGGGCACGTCCGCCCGGCACCTTTTTATTATCAGGATCACATATCCAGTGACACCTGTGCTGGATGGGTGTGGGGCGAGTGTGAGCCAGCCCTCAGGAAGTGGTTGGTGCTGGAAACAACTTGAACAGTGATCACTATTAAAGCGGAAACAGAAAACACCAACATGACACAAGCAACTGCGAAGCATCATGGAGGTAGCCGGAGCAAGTACAGAGGTCACCCAATATTCAATAAGAAGGGGCCATGACTTGTGGTGCACTGAGGTAGGGGCACCAGAGCCGAGCGTGCTTAGGTGAAGGTCCGGGGGGCAGGGGGGTTGTGGCGGTGGGTGTTGTGGACCTCTTGGGTCTCCGAGCTGCATGATCAGTAGCTCCATGACATGTGTTGGTCTTCAGATGTGGCTCTGGGCTGGGCTCCCTTTCATACTGCAGGTAGTCGTCCTGCTTTACACCAGTAAAAGGCAGGTGTTGAATCCCTGCTGCTAACGTGCCTGATTGCCTGTTTTTGGTTCGCAGGTCTGGCTGGTCGTTGAGACTATCGCGAAGTGGTGTTTTCGTGTGTTTTTGCACGGGAACACCTACTCTGCATATCATTAGCGTTAGTTGTCGCTCTCATACGTGGCCATTTTTTTTGCGGAAGCCATCGCTGGAAAAGTGGCGATAATCGGCAGTTTGCACCAGCTTGAGAATTGGGCGATAATTCTTCTGCCACTTTTGCTGTGCTAAAGTGCCGATAACTTGGCGATAAGTCCTTGAGAATATGCCCCGCAGTCGGTAGCCCCTCTTGTAGCCACAGAGGGGGCGAAAGGCAGGCTGGGGTTTGCGGGGATCATGGAGAGGCCCTAAGACCTGGACATAGGTCTGCTGTCTCAAAAGCGCTCCAGCGCGGAGTCTGCCTTTTGGCCAAAAAGACACGAGCCATCAAAGGACATGTCCATGAGGGAAGCTTGGACATCCGCAGGAAAGCAAGTAATGCTCAACCAGGTGTGGCATCCAAGTGCCAACAACGAAGCAATCGCTCTGCCCAACTAATTGGTTGTGCCCATTGTAAGGTAGTGGTTGGGTATAGGAATGATGGCGCCACTCAGGAGATCATCATCTAGGTATGCACACTTCGTTATAATGGATAATGGTACTGTAGGGTGAGGAGCACCACTGATTTCCCCCCCCCAAAGATATCAGCCGTAGCTAACAGAAACAAGAGGTAAATTATCCCCAGCACACGTAAACAGTCATTTAAGCTAGTATAATTGCACGTTGTGACCAAAGATTGAACAAAGTTGAGTAAAGTTTCGTAATTTTCTTTCTTTTATTGTCAAGTTCTTCCGACAGCCGACACGTGTTTCGTCGCTAATGAGCAATCTCCCGCGACTTTATCAAGGCTGTATAAAATAAACAAAACAGACAATGTACCACCTTACAGAATAATAGGTGTACATAAATCTTAAATCACAGTCAAAATTCATCAGTGCTCTAGAAAGAATACACGTGCAAATGGCGGAAATGATGTGATAAGCCAAAAAGACCAAACGTTGTTTTGGATAAGTGACCCAAACTTTAGTCCAAAAGATGGAAAAGAGAATCCAAAATCTGTGAGTTTGTGAGTTAACCGTGGCATATTCAGAGTGCAAAGATTTTATGCCTGAACAAGAATGGTGCGGCAGAAGATTGGGATGCAAGTTAAAGCAACACCCACCATTATGCCCAAGTTCGGTGAGATTAGTGAGGAAAACAAAGAGTCACGATAAATACCTTGGTCTTTCCTGACAGTGATCTGAAAATACGAAGGAAGTAGGAGTATAACGGTCCTCAGATAAAGACTATGTGTTGATTTATGATGCTTTAACTATATTGATTCAAGACCTACTTGTTTTGTGGTGATAATTCCAACCCACAAAAGAGGGTTCTGTTCCTCGCGACGTCCCACTACTGTTTAAGGGAAAGACCAAGGGATCCAAATATGTCCCCGAAGGCAGGATGCCTGTATCCTGAAATTGATACCAAAACCATATCAATTATGTGCCGAAGGAAACGTGGCAAAACGTAATAGCAAAGAATCAAAAATGTGTTGGTCATCTCACAAACCTATGTAATACCAGTCTACTATGGGATAAGAACAAACTAGTGTACGGTGTAAAACACTGGTATTACATAGGTTTGTGAGATGACCAACACATTTTTGATTCTTTGCTCTTATGTTTTGCCACGCTTCCTTCGGCACATAATTGATACGGTTTTGGTATCAATTTCAGGATACAGGCATCCTGCCTTCAGGGACATATTTGGATCCCTTGGTCTTTCCCTTACAACAGTAGTGGGACGTGGCAAGGAACAGAACCCTCTTTTGTGGGTTGGAATTATCACCACAAAACAAGTATGTCTTGAACTCAATATAGTTAAAGCGTCATAAATCAACACATAGTCTTTATCTGAGGACCGTTATACTCCTACTTCCTTCGTATTTTCAGATCACTGTCAAGAAAGACAGAGGTATTTATCGTGACTTTGCTTTCCCCACTAATCTCACCGAACTTGGGCATAATGGTTGGTGTTGCTTTAACTTGTATCACAATCTTCTGCCGCACCATTCTTGTTCAGGCATAAAATCTTTGTACTCTGAATATGCCACGGTTAACTCACAAACTCACAGATTTTGGATTCTCTTTTCCATCTTTTGGACAAAAGTTTGGGTCACTTATCCAAAACAACGTTTGGTCTTTTTGGCTTATCACATCATTTCTGCCATTTGCACGTGTATTCTTTCTAGGGCACTGATGAATTTTGACTGCGATTTAAGATTTATGTACATCTATTATTCTGTAAGGTAGTACATTGTCTGTTTTGTTTATTTTATGCAGCCTTGATAAAGTCACGGGAGAGTGCCCATTAGCGACATAATTGGTTGTGCCCAGTCCACATCTAATGGTGAACTTTGTTGCATCTAGCCATCTGATGGGGCTTGGATGACATTGCTCGGACCTCCTCCGAGGCCATAGGCAGAACGTGCTCGACCGAATCCCTCACAGTGTGTATCAGCCCAAAAGGCATGTAGTCAGCATGGCTCTGATCTACTCCGAGACCATAGGCAGCACTTCCTCAACTGAATCCTACACAGTGTATCGGCCCAAAAGGCATGTGGTGTTCACTGACCGCAGTGCTAGACAGGCTGAAAAGAACATACTCTTGCCACAGCTATCCAGCTTTTTGGATTTCCTATTCTGTGAAGTGGTAGGGAGTGCACCGGGGTTGATCCTGGAGGTGGTGGCTTGAACCACCAAGCTCTCTGGGGTGAGATGCTGGTTGAGGAAACTGATGTCCACAGGAGCAGAACAATGGCAGTGGGCAATTGTCCTATGTGCAGGGCTTGGACCAGGCCCAAAGTAGGATATCAGAGAGGCCTTCGATGGAATGGAGGAGGGGTTCGAAGGCGGTAACTCCCGGCTGAGGCACCTTCGCCAACACGTTCGTTTTGACTGCCACCAAGGGCAACTGAAAGTCCAGGAGCTCAGCATCACCATTTCAAATGAGGTTCCCTGCTTGGCAGGCGGAGAGACCAAGTCAGTGTCCTGTGAGGTGTCTAACCCAGTAGATTCTGCCAGTTCCTCATCGCAGTTGTCTTCTGGTACATCTAGTGGTGGTGGACCAAATAGGGGTCCTCAAACTCTTCCCAATCATTTCCCTTTCCAGGACCATCAAATGAAAAAGGCACAGGCTCCAATTAGGAGGGATGGTACCGGTCAACACTGGTTTGGCTCCGTATCGGAGTTGAAAATGATGAGGGTTGTTGCCGCTACAGGGCTTCGCCGTTGCTGGGAACAATGGCACCAGAGCAGGTTCTGTGGAAGATCATGGCCTCGCAGGTGGAGGTGAATGGCCTTATAGAACTCCTTGACTCGGTTGGGGTCACTCTGCTACGAGAAACTCTGGGAAGGGTGGAGGAGACCTAGGAACAGGGTCCCCGGAGGAGCGAAGCCTCGAGCAGTGTTGTTGTTCCCGCACCTCATCCGGGGACTAGGACCAGTGTGTAGAAGTACGCTTCGATTTCTATGACGTTTTGCACTTGTGGGACTTACCAGACAATTTAACTCAGAGTATGATCGTCAGGATCAGCTCCACAAGCAGTCCCAGAACCTTACATGAACTGGGATGGAGGGAATCGCAGGATCGTCTTGTATTTGGCAGCGAGGAGCTTCAAGGAATGTTACCCAAGCGCCTTCAGGTTCATGGTGCAGGAGTCCTCACAGGCCTGTGGGTTGTGGTCCCCCTCCAAGCACCACAAACCAACGAAGTGTGGGCCTGTCACAGACTTATGCCTGTGACAGACACCACAGTGTTCAAAACTCGTTATTTTTTTAGGCGGTGACATTTCTCACACCAGGAGAAAAGATTCTCAAAAAGTGATTTGACCAAGAAAAAAATAATAAGTAAAACAGTGACTGGGTGATAGCTCCTTCAGATCTGGGCTGGCTGGCGTGGAAAGAAAATAACTGATGTCATGCACCATGCCTATATAGGCACCACCACAGTATGCTGTCACAACTACCACAGACAAAGTCGAGCCCAGTGACACTACCTACTGGTGTGCAGGGGTACTGTTCAAGAATTTCCGGACCCAGTCTGATGCTTGGGGATAATTCTAAGGTTAGGAATCTGTGGCTAGAAATATCATTGCCTTGTGTCACTTTTCACCAGCAAAGTAATGCAACCTCTGTTGGGGAGGTATTATATGGGTGGAGCATGGGCATTCCTGTGCATCTTTCTGACTTCCTTTCAAACTAAAGGCATTCTCATTTCATTCAAACGTTTTACTGAAATTCAAAACCTCTAGCACCTCTTTCTCTTACCATTATCACATCCTTTCCCTTCTTCCTTTCCCCATATTTTTACAGCTTATGAAGGAATAAATTACAAGAACATATTCCTGGGACGTTGAAGTGTTACAACCCGTGATCCAAAATATCCTAAGCAGGCATAGCTACATGAGTCACTTGCACTAGCTTTGACCTCCGACTACTTTAATTCCCATTCACTCTCTGTATTTAATTCCAACTAATTATTACATCATTGGAACAGGAGCCATAAGGGTCATGCAAGGGTGTATCCGCTTCCTCCAAGTGATCCTACTTAGATATTGGGAATTATACAAGTTGGGTATTAGCAGGATCTCACACAGCTTAGCCAGTACCTGTGAATGCTGCACACACTCATATACGTTTTGCAGTGTCACAGAACAGCTCTGCAACACACTTGCTCCTTATTTCTTGATCACACTTCTCAACAAGTCCAGCCAATATGAAACATTCTAACATACCTGGTACTTCTGGACTTCTGGCCTCCTAGTTCTCCAAAACCATGGCTCCCAGAGTGAATTCTGCAGAACACATAAAAAGAGGCGCACACCTCTAAGGATAGCTTTTGTACAGGAAAGCATTCCTTCCTGCACAACTATCCTGACCACAATGTAGCCACCCTTGCAGCATGATACAAGAGTGCTTGTGTTGGGGCAAGACTCCTGCAAGTGTGTCAGCACAAGGAGAGAGCAGAAGTGAATTATATCTTAGTAAATATGACGCATTTCTGTGCTGTCCTTTTAATGCAATGCAGCAAGATTAGTAAATCTGGGCTTAAATATGGGACCAGACTGCGCTTTTCAAAGAGGTTAAAGACCTTAATGTTTCAGTGTCAACCTTTATGTCCTGAAATGCTTCATCCACATGCATTATGATCAACCCTTGGTCATGGAAGGACATACCCAAGACTCCTGAGTGTTCCAATGGATGGAAAGATGTGTTTTACAGCTAGAGATCTATGAAGAGTGGCACCACTAGGAGGAACTTGGTGTTGGCAGCAACCATTGCTGCATCAATGATTACTGTAGAGGAAAGCCTGCCTTCTCTTGCGTTTTCACTTCACCTTGAAAAATTATCCAATAGTGGAGATATGTTGCGTGACAGTTGACGATTGTATTGTCACAGGCTAACTATCACATTGGTGATTTTAAGATGCTGCTGCAAAGATGTCAAAACCTTTGCTCAAGTCACCTAACTTTTTCCACTGTCCATCAGGCAACACATTTCTTGCAAATGCTTTGCTGCATGATCAGAGATGTCAGCTGCTGAAAAGAGAGATTCACTTTTTATTTGATTCAGAAGATAGACTTGTGAAACAACTAGGGTTGCTTATGTTTTTTCTCTATCCGAGCCATGTTGGATTAAATGCTGGCCGGATACTTCGTCAAAAGACACCATTCTTCCTGAATCTGATTTTCTAGGTTGAATTTTCAGCTTTTGTACCTGAAGTAAAAATGAAGCCGGATTTTTCTATTAAAAGAAGTGGCAATTTTCATTTTGTAAAAGCACAATCAGCTGGGCTGTAAAACCTGCCTATGTTGTCCAGAGGCAAGTCCTTTGGAACTGAATTTGACATGCCATCAACAGGTGCAACAGTCAACCCAATTTGAGTGAGGAGCATCTTGGAGAGTTCTAGCTTGACCATTACCCCCTTCAACATCATCTTGATCCCAATATGTACCATCATTGTCATCTCCTAAATGGTCATCTTCACTACCTCTTCTTGTAGGGATAAGAGCTGTAGCAGTGGTGCGTTCCTTCGGCGAGTGTAGCTGAGGGTGAGATAATACTCCTGGAAGAGGAGCCTAAGGCACTTGAGGTGGCACCACAGACCTACAGGGATCAGGCTTTGGGACAGTTGCTGTATATAACAAGAGCCTGGTTACAATGTCATTAGAATATTCTCTAAGAGTCCAGGAAGTTCGCAGAGACTTGCTTTATCCTCAACCGCATGATGCATGTGCCTGTATATACATTGGTTTGCATAGCTGAAGTAACTGCCCCTCACTTGTTTGTCTGGGTCCAATTCTTCATCCAGAATAAAATGAACATTCAGGTCCTGTTGCCCTTTGCATGTTTGGGCACAGAAAAATTGTCCCTCCAGTTAAACATTTGGCTCATCATCCTCCTCCCCCTCCTCATTGCCTCGTAACGGACGAGGACAAAGCTTGTGTAAAATATGGTGAGGTGGTATCATAGTAAGATTTAATGGTGCGACCTTAGACAGAGGCGTGAATGGTACAGCAAGTGTAGGCCAATTTTGAAGAAACGGTGTTACGGCTGAAACAGATGGAATGAGATACGACTAGAGTCTCATCAACAAAATAGACCGAACAGAAGTCATTGATGACGTAGTACTGCGGACAACTGGAACTGAAGCAGTGCAGATAATGACTGCAGAACGGTGAGAACAGAAGGTAGTAGTCAATATTGACATGCAGACAGGTACCATTTATGAGAAGGTGACGACAGGAACAGATGATGAGCAGACTGTCCTGGTCACTAAAGAAGGGCTGAGAAGAAGAGTTTGTCTGCACCAAAATGGCTTTTGTGTTTTTTTACCAGGCGAAAGCACCAGTGTAGTTATGGTTGAGTCAGTTTCCACAGGAAAGGCTTTGTTTTCCTAATACATTTAGGGCCTGTGAAAGATTCTGCACAAAACGAAAGTTCATCCATTTGGGACCTTCATGGCAAGTTTTGTGTAGAGCAAAGGAAAACAAAAGGGGGGGGGGGGGCCTCAGAGAGTTTCATTTTAACTCCCAAAGGGTCCTTTGCTTTTCAATACAGAAATCAGAAATGACTAACTGGAATTAAGCCAAACTTGACACAAAGTTTGAACCTGACTCAAGGATGATGCTTGGGTTGGTGTAAATCTGTAAAGTAGTTTTTAAGAATTGGCCTTAAAAATGTGCTTGTGTTGGGCATAAAGAATTAAAATTTAAGATCTATCGAGAATGGTCACTCAGGTATATCTGCAACCCCCCTTCCCATCCCCACAAAAAAGCCAATCAGATTGTCTGAGGGACCTTTTTCTTCCTTCAAACATTTGTAATATTCAGATCAGGAACTCCAGACTTGCACCACTTACCTTACCATAAGAAATTCGTAAGAGGCACTGCTTTCTCCATGCGAGCCTCAAATCGCTGGAACTCACTGCCAGCCAGCGCTCGAAGCACCCAGGAGCATATACACTTCTGGAAACAGATGAAAACATGCTTATTTTCTATATACCTGCTCCAACCCACATCCTAGCAAGAGCCAAGAAAACAGGTACACCCTCAAATGCAATCCTCAGTACTATTGTGGGCTATAATTGTTATATATGCAAGTATTTCCAATCTGTGGTCTGTACTATGCAGTAGTCAGCAGCAATATGTAACTTATACCTCTTACATTCACATAAGACATATCTGCTGTGTGGGTTCTCCATCACCAATACTGTATCACAGCTAAAAAAAACTGACACCACCAAAGTAACAGACGTGGAATAACTGAAGAGATCTGTCACACTGCTGGACAATTCAGAGTACTTTAATACAGTCCACCACTGCAGGTCTGAAACATCTACCAGGGGTCTCCAACCATTTCTGTAGTGGGTGCTAATTCTGATTGGTGAAAATAGTGAGCTACCGAAGGCTAAGCAATTTGTGCATTATCAGACAGCCCAAGCCCAGGTTCCTTGACTAAGTATAATATCCATAGTGCCAGATACTACAGTTTGAATAAAATACTTGGCCTAGGGGCACTATGACAGAGCTGCCATGTGTTTGTGCTCTGTTACACATATATCACAAGCATACAACCATTTTTTTTTTAAATGGGAAACATTTAAAGTGCAGAAAATGTTCTGCAAAAATGTCCATAATATGGACAAATTGTCTGCACTTAAAATTTCTACCACTTAAAATAATGGCTGTTTTTTCATTTATGTGACACCATGACTACCAGCCTCTGGGAGCAAGATGCTTACTGTGTGTAAAGGTGACAATTTGAAATGGGAGAAAATCAAACTGAAGAGTTAACTTTGTTTATGTGGACTGCATAAAACTCATCATTTAAAGTTTTCTCCCATTTCCAAGTGTCATATTTACAAGCCACAGGCCTGTAGACATGGAGCTAAATTTATAAGAGAAAAAATACAGCTATTTGTTTAAGTGAGAGGAGTTTAAAGTGAAAAAAAATGCTTCATAGCACATTAAGACATAATTGGCTTCATTAAAAGTGGAGGAAAACATGAAGGCTTAATGTTTCATAGAAATATTTTTCTTCACTTTGAATTTCTCCCATTTAAAACTACAATTTTTCAGTTATAAATACTGCACAGTGTCCACTGGGAGCAAGAGGCTTCCGGTTTGAAAATGCGGCACTGAAATGGGAGAAAATTAAATTGAAGACTTAATTTAATCATTAAGGTGACGTTTAATTTTCTCCAAATTAAAAGCATTCGGAAACATCATTTTGTTCTCATGCTTCAATATCTGGTTGACAAGGACTTTTATTTTAGAGTTAAATATCGCAGTGTGTCAGTTTGTCACTTCTGCACTACAGCCTGGGTCATAATTTTGACTGAGCACTGCTCATTATCAGGCCCTGCTATCTGCTGCCTGCTGATAATAAACACAGCCTTCCTTTAACTTTAAAAGGAAAATGTGACCCTGAGCTTATTTATAAATGAACTCAAGGCTATTCGTTACTCTGAAGGTGTAGCTCGCGATTGACTGGTTGGGGACACCTGCTCTAGACACACAGAATATTTTTCTATACTTAGCAAGGGCAGTCAGATATGGACAGATAACAATGCCCATTACAGCAGATCTCTCCACTTCTCCATCCCTCCAACCATTCCAGCTCAGGACCACAACTGTACACAAAATATCAGATTGGACAATCCAGTGCAGTAACAGACCAAGTAGACTATAATCATAAGAAATCCCTCAAAGGGACCTGCAGAGCTGTTCAAAGCTACCCCCATTCTGAAAACCAAAAAACTGCACATCTGTCTCTCACCCGCTAATACCCATCACACTGCTATGCGCTGCGTTCCATAACCACACACTCTATGCGGTGAAACTTGCAACTCATGTAGGCAAGCCACCCCCCATTAAGGGTTAGTAAGCGCTATATAAATGCTACAATACAATAAAAATCACAGAGGGTTTAAGAGATGCCTCGGGTGCCTCCTCATCTTGTGAATTTTTGGACTTTTTATCTGCAGCAGAATCGTGTTCCAAACCTTTTCTTGGATGCGGTGTCCTCGTGACTCAACCTTTCAGGGAGTAAAGCAAAATCTACATTCATGTTCTTTAGGCATTTTTATTAAGAAAGTCTGACAATTGTACTTTATAGGTAAGTGGGGAAAGTGAAGATAATAAATACACATCAAATAACAGTTGTCAGCATTATTCTTCCTACCACACATTTTACAAGGTTTGGGAAAAAAAAAATCTTCGTTGGTTTGTCAGCCGTGACTTGAGATATCCCCCTGGTCCAAAACCAGAGGAAAAACACAAATAAAGTAGTTTCCATAAGTTAGAATACTGGTATTCCAGTAGTAAAGAAAGCGGATTCTTCGTTGCTTTGTCAGCCATGACTTGAGATATCCTCCTGGTCCAAAACCAGAGGAAAAACACATATAAAGTAGTTTCCATAGGTTAGAAGGGCTGGTATTCCAGTAGTAAAGAAAACGGATTCTTCGTTGGTCTGTCAGCCATGACTCGAGATATCCTCCTGGTCCAAAAACAGAGTAAAAACACAAATAAAGTAGTTTCCATAGGTTAGAAGGGCTGGTATTCCAGTAGTAAAGAAAGCGGATTCTTTGTTGGTTTGTCAGCCGTGACTTGAGATATCCTCCTGGTCCAAAACCAGAGGAAAAACACATATAAAGTAGTTTCCATAGGTTAGAAGGGCTGGTATTCCAGTAGTAAAGAAAGCAGATTCTTCGTCGGTTTGTCAGCCGTGACTTGAGATATCCTCCTGGTCCAAAACCAGAGTAAAAACACACATAGTAGTTTCCATAGGTTAGAAGGGCTGGTATTCCAGTAGTAAAGAAAGCGGATTCTTCGTTGGTTTGTCAGCCATGACTTGAGATATCCTCCTGGTCCAAAACCAGAGTAAAAACACAAATAAAGTATTTTCCATAGGTTAGAAGGGCTGGTATTCCAGTAGTAAAGAAAACGGATTCTTCGTTGGTCTGTCAGCCATGACTCGAGATATCCTCCTGGTCCAAAACCAGAGGAAAAACGCACATAAAGTAGTTTCCATAGGTTAGAAGGGCTGGTATTCCAGTAGTAAAGAAAGCGGATTCTTCGTTGGTCTGTCAGCCATGACTCGAGATATCCTCCTGGTCCAAAACCAGAGGAAAAACACACAAAGTAGTTTCCATAGCTTAGAAGGACTGGTAGTCCAGTAGTGAAGAAAGCTGAGAGAAAAAAAAAGAGTCAAAATAGAAGTCCCAGTTAGAGCACCTGAGGATTTCCTCTTTCACTTGATGAGCAGGAGAAAATAGATAGTGTTGACCCATCTTTAGGAGTAGATCTCTGCCTTGCCACTGTGTCACATGAGGTGGATAGATGTATATATTATATAGCTGAACCAATTTTTAACAGTGCATATGACTACTGGTACGTAAACACCGATTACTGATTTTGAATACGGGGAATGATTTAAGCCTGTGAATCTTTGAAAAATACAGTGCTGGATAAGTGATACAACAATCATGCTGATCATTCCATGAATGATTCAATTCCCACAAAAGGAGGACACCTGTCAAAGAGCCAGCATAGTTATTCAGAAAGCCCTATAAAAACGAGGACCAACGTACAACATAAAAAATCTCCAAACTTCATAAACAAAACTGAAAAAATGACATCTCACATAATGCTGTGCAATCGAACACGCCCTGAAGAAAACAAAGGTTGCAGTCAAAAGTAGCCACTGTGATGCTATCTCTGTTCAGGGGTTCTGTATCAAGGAGAGTGGGGAAAAACTGCCCACGGGGAATGATGCACTGAAGCTTTAGTTTGTGTTTCACGTTTTGCATTTTCCCAAAAAATTATATATTTTTCACATTTAATCTTTCTCATTTTCTAACAAAAGGCTATCATTTCTTTCACCCTTTCTACCTACATCCAGAGCCTCAACCAACTCTTTCTACTTTCTCTCACCATAATCACATCCTTTCCCCAAAGTTCACAGCCTAAGCGTTATTACTTGTGATCACAAACATCCAAAGAAGGCAAAGCTAAATGAATCACTTGCGCTAGCTTTTACCTCTGCCTACTTGTAATCCCCACTCACTTTCTGTATTTAACTCCAACTAATTATTACATTATTGGATAAGGAGCCATTGAGGTCACGCAAGAGTGAAGCGCTCCAGCCGAATCATCCAGCTAAGATATTGTACATCATACAAGCTGGATCTCACAAGGCTTAGTCGGCACCTGTTAATGCTGCATAAGCCCCTTTAAAGTTTTGCAGTGTCCCAGAACAGCTCTGCCACACACTTACTCCTTATTTCGTGATCACGGTTCTCCTCTTGTCCAGCCAATATGAAACACTATAACATACTTGGTGCTTCTCAACTTCTGGCCTCATAGTACTCCAAAACTGGAACTCCCAGAGAGCTTGCTCATTCTGCCAGTCGGTTGGTGCTTTTCTCTTTATTTGTAAAACCACTAGCAACCACCCTTCTCAATCACTACTCAGGATTAGTGTATCCAACTGGCCTTGCAATGGGCTCCAGCAGGATAGTCTCATACACATCAATGACTTACTCCTTCCCCACACTCTCACAGAACTACTATCCCGCATCAGCTTTTTCAATCTTCGCCACTTGAAGCATTCTGGGTGCACAATTAGTTCTCAATAGCATAGCTATTCTTCAATCCCCACTACCCCTGTGGTCTAGAATCTGTTGCTCCATAAACATCAAAACCCCATCCCAGGTCTTTTAGCCTCTCCTTTGCCACCAAGATCAGCTTCCACTTTCTCCAACCATGCAGATTTCTCATAAATGCTTTCAAGGACTCACATCTGTATATTTGCATTCGTCTCCAATTTCTGATCTGTCTTCCCCACTACCCATGTCAACACTCCTCTCTCCCAGTGGTAGCTAGTGAACTTTGAGAGCAGTGGGGCATTAATGCCTGCCTCGAGTTGAACAGAGTGAGTGAAAGCAAACCCAACTTCCTCTGAAAGGGTTAGAGAGTTCTCCATACCTCTAAAATGTACGAAAACATCGACCCAAGTGGCACATTTTACAGAACAATTTCAACACAAACTTGTTTAAAATCCGAGATTCTGGAGAGACAATGAAATATTACAATACTCGTATGACATGAAAAGAAAGCCCCAACCTCCTTAGGACTTATTGGGGTTCAACATCCATAAGGAAACTTTTGAAAAATGGCAGCAAGCAACCTGTTTTTAGCAGTTTCCCTGTGTATTAGATTTTCTTAAGATTACTCCGGTACCACTGCCATTTTTGATAGACTAGCATTTCTGCAAAAAAATCGAGAGAACACAGACTTCTCAGTGCTATCAAGTAAAGGTGAGTGAATTAACAAATGAACAGGAAAAGCTGGCATACAGCACAGCCAGTGCACTTCCTTGGATCTAAGAACCCGTTAACGACTCATGAAACTGTTGGACTTGTAAATCGCTGAAGAGTTTCACCTCAATACATTAAATTGTATCAGTAGACAGAGGCATTTAGTGGAAGCAATAGTTTTTTTAAATGAGTTTAGCAATATTCATGCAACCCTTTCCCACCAACGATAAAGTCAGTAGTGAACTAAAAGGCAAGTCATTAGTCACGCGCACCCTAAATGTGGAATACATTGCAAATATACATGGAGCAACATTGAGTGAGGTCTTTTATAGAAAAGAGGTTCTAGTACAGCACACATCCTTGCCTCATGTATCTGAAGCTGTTCTCATACATCATGAAGAAAAATGAGGCACTGCAAGATAAAATAATTGCATAGGTTTACACAATTTGGTCAATGCGGAGACCGGAATTGTTAACACTTTTACAGGTTTCTGTTGTATTAGCCTGTGATTCGTATTGGAACGTTATTAGGTCATAGCAAGATAGGTACAATGAAGTTGGGGTATTCATTGGTCTGTTAGAACGTTGGAGACATTAGAAACTTGCATCAGAGAGGCTTTCATCTATTTTTATGTATTTCCCTTATGGACTTTATTAATATTTACATTAAATAAATCAGCTTCTGGAATTCCTCTGCATCCGTCTTCTTACTACAATTTGGCGACGAACTGAGGATGAACCTGAAAGCTGTGCAAGCCCACCAAGGAGAAGGAAGTTGGACTGTGTTTTGGCCAAACACCCTTTGTGAGACTGTCAGCGACGAACTGTATGTACACTTTAAAAAAGAAACTGTTTAGCACGAAACGGAATTCTGACTAGAAGAGCAGGAATGAAGATTCCCCAATTATCATACAGAGATGAATCTTGATTTCATTAAAGACAACGGAGGCCGACATTATGCAATAACTTTTATTGCTGCCCAAGATACGCAGTCGTTCAAAGTGTAACCATTACATCACAAATAAAACATTCCAATCAACATAACAATGTGCCATAGCAACCAAATATCTTCCTCTTAGAGCTGCGAAAAGATAGGACAACTTCTTCACGTTAGACGTCGTTCTGAATTTACAAAGAGGATGAAAAGAATATTGGTAGACAAAAATATATTGAAGGAAAAGAATTAAAATATATATGTACATCCACTAGGGAGTGGTGGGAGGGATAATGTCAGCTTCCGTTGTCTTTAATGAAATCAAGATTCTCTCTGTATGAAAATTGGAGAATCGTCATTTCATTACAAGACCGGAGGCCACATTATGCAAGTTTAAAGCTTTGCAATACTACATTGCTTACATATTCTACAGGTATAAGATAGAATTTTACAAAAGTGGAAGCATTTGACCAGTCTTCTGCTATAAGGATATCTGAAAGTGAGCCTCCCCCCCAGAAAACCTTGCTGGCCATAGACCCTCGTGAGGAATGTGCACCAAATTTCGATAGGTCTATACCTGCTTCCAACATAACTGTTCTAACCCATCTAGAGATAGTAGCAGAAGAGACTGCCTTGTAGGGTTTAACAAAGGAAATCAGAAACTGGTTTTCATTTATAGTTCATATACTTTCATGCAACTTACCACACAAAGTTTGGGACTGTCAAAAAAGAAAGGGTAGAAAATATTCTCAGACTTTGTTTTGGTTCTTTTCCATATTTCAAATAATACACCGTCAGGAGAGTAAAACCTATTAGATAATTCTAACGCTTTAACATCTGACACTTGTCTAAAAGATATAAGGCAAAGTAGAGTAGCTAACTTAATGGAGAGTTGTTTTCTCGTAAGGGAAGAATTATCAGGCCAAGACGAAAAAAGCTCAAAGACAAGATTTACGTTCCATAAAGAATCATATTTGGCCTTAGGTGGACGTTTGAGTCTTATACCTTTCATCACTCTACGAATTAGGGGGTCAGTATCGATAGAGAAGTCATTTAATAAGGAATGCCCTGCAGAAATTGCTGATCTATAACAATTAACTGTTCTATAGCAAAGTCCTGATTTAAAGAGGTCCGCTAAGAAGTTTGCTACGTCAACTACAGGTGCGTCCACGGGATCCATATTCCGTTCCAGACACCAACTACACCATCTTTTCCAAACCCCAGTGTATCTTCTCCTTGTTCCTGGAGCCCAAGATTCGTCCAAAAGGTTTTTAGCCTCTCCCGAAAGGCCTGAGTATCTTCTTGAACCCCTAAAATCTTCCAAGCAAGAAGGTTCATTTTTTCCTCTAAAAGAAGAGGATGTACCTCTCCCTCTGGGCCTTGAAGGAGGTCTAAACTCCCTTGGATAAATCGTGGAGGTTCTATAGCCAACTCCATCACGCTTGGGAACCATACCTGAGAACTCCAAACGGGAGTAATTAGAACAATGCAGCAACGCTCCATTCGAACTTTCAGGAGTACTCTCTGAATTAGTGCGAAAGGAGGGAAGGCATAACAACCTGGTGTGTCCCATGGTTGCAGAAGAGCGTCCACTGCAATTGTTAGAGTGTCTGGTCTCCAACTGAAGAAGCGATCTATTTGAAAAGTCAGTCTGCTGTCAAAGAGATCCATCTCGAAAGGACCCCAAATATCCTGAAGTCTCTGGAAAACGAAAGGGTTCAGCTTCCAGTCGCTCGAGTCTTTTAGGAACCTCGAGTTCCAATCTGCTCTTGTGTTCAGATGACCTGGGATGAATTCTGCTCTCAGAATTATTTTTTGATTCCAGCAGAAATACCAAATCTTTTGGGCCAGATCTGCTAGAAGCTTTGACCTGGCTCCTCCTAAACGATTGATGTAGGAGACAGCTGTAAAATTGTCTAATTTGATAAGAACTACACTGTTTTTCAGTATTTGCTTGAAGCTCATAAGGGCATTCAAGCTGGCCATCATTTCCAGACAATTTATATGTAAGGGAAGTTCCTCTTGGGACCATTTGCCTCCGGTTTCTAATTTCCCAAGTCTGGCACCCCAGCCTAGATTGCTCGCATCGGATTCCAATGTGTGGTCCGGGGTGTTCCTGAATATTGCTTTTCCATTCCAACTGTCTAAGTTGTTGCGCCACCATAGTAGGTCCTCTCGAGCTTCCGGGGATAGGGGCACAAGGTCTGAATACCAAAGGCTTTTCTTCAGTCCTGAAGATTTCAGTCTTTGTAAGGTCCTGTAACGTAAGGGTCCCGGTGAAATTTCCTGAATGGATGAAGATAAGAGACCTACTATCCTTGCAAGTTCTCTCAGGCTGACTGAGTCCTTGGATAGGACATAAGAAACTTCTTTCTTTATTTTTGATAATTTCTTCTGGGGAAGTTGTAATTGGGTTAGAGGTGTATTCACCTGAAAACCTAGGAACTCTAAGTTCTGAGAAGGGGTCATAATGGATTTCTCCACATTGATGATGAAACCTAGACTCTCTAGGAGATCCACAGTCCATTTCATGTGAGTCAGTAATTCTTCTTTGCTTTGGGACATCAGTCAGATGTCGTCTAGGTAGATAATGAGGCGAACTCCTCTTCTCCTCAGGAAGGAGACCACTGGTCTCAGTATCTTGGTGAAACACCAAGGAGCTGAGGATAGACCGAAGGGAAGGCAGCGAAATTGATAGGTTACATTTCTCCATACTAATCTGAGGAATTTTTGAGAGGTTGGGTCCATAGGGATCGTAAAGTACGCGTCCTTGACATCTAGTTTTATGAGCCAATCTTTCTCTTGGAGGATATCTCTCAGAAGGTGTATACCCTCCATTTTGAAGTGTCTGTATACCAGTAAGGAGTTCAAATATTTTAGATTTATAACAGGACGCCATCCCTTGTCTTTCTTTTTTACAAGGAAGATTGTGCTCACAAAGTCTGGACTGGCGTCCGAGACGATGAGAATCGCTCCTTTGGTTAGCATTTGGGTCACCTCTGCATCTGCCAAAGAGTATTGTTCCTGATCTAGGGTAAGTTCCCTGGGATGTTTGGTCTGGTAAGGAGTAGTAATGAAATCTATTTTGAAACCCTTCACAGTTTCTAGGACCAAGGCATTGTTCGTTATGGTGGACCAGTTGTGTCTGAAAAGGAAAAGTCTTCCCCCTACTCTTGGGAGGGAAGAACCAGGAAGAGAAGGTCTTACCTTGTTGTCCGTGCCCTTGGAATCTTCCACGACTGGTACCGCCTCGTGTTCGAGTGTAGTGGCCTCTCTGGGGATAGAAGTTGTTGTTCCCTCTGAAGTATCTCGAGTAACCACGTTGGTTTTGATGGTATGAGGACCTGTTGAATCCTCGGCTGGCAGCCGGTCCTCCCCTGTCAGCCCTTCCAAAAACTCTTCCTCCAAACATTCTTCTCATATTTGATTGTGCTTTGTTAAGGGCAGAGAAAGATGATACGTAATTTCCAAGTGTTTTAATGAAAGACTCTCCAAAGAGTAGTCCGTTAGAGTCTCCTTGAATATCTTTGTTAGCCAGATCCCCCAATTTTGGATTCATGCACATTAGGATGGCTCTGCGTCTCTGAGGTCAGGTTGGCGTTGGCATTACCGAGGAGACAAATTGCGTGTTGGCTCCAACCGCGAAGGAGTTCTCGGCTAGATATAGGATTCTAGCAGGGGGGCCAAGGAGTTTATCCTGATATTGCTTAAGGCAACGTTCCAGGCCCTTGCAAGGATCCTTCCCAATCTTAAACAGGTAGGTGATCAATTCAGGGTCTAGGTTGGGAGTCAATCCAGCCTGGTTGTCCAAAAAGGGTCTTGGACACTCGGACCTCATCAGGTTCCGAAAGTTTCTTTCCAGGGGTTTTCTAATCCATGCTTTAATAAATTTGGCTACGTGATCTAAAGGCCACCAATCCGAGCCTCTAAGGTGTGTAATCTTAGAAGGGTTAAACATCTCTGACCCAGATGGGTCTTTAATGATGTTAGAATTTTTAGATTGCCCCAGATCTTCATTGAGGTCACCCTCCAATTTTTCTTGGGGGTCAAAGATGTATTCATCGTCCTCATCCATTATATCATTAGAAGACAGGTAGTCATCGTCATCTTCGATGAGGTCTATAGTGCCGTGAGGTGCACCTGATCTTATTGTGCCGCGAAGGACATCCGTGCCTTTTGCACCATTCAGGTCGCTCATTCTTTGTGTGCCGCTCGGGACACCTGGGTCTTTTGTAGTGCACAGGCTACCAATAGATAAAATCCTATCATCTGTAGTAGCGCGTAGGCTACTCTGTGGTTCAGTATGTTTAAATTTTTTAGTCGCCTTTCCACTTATCATTGGAACAGAGATGTGTTCATCATCTGAAGACAGAGCTTGGTCCTCGCTTTGAGTATTTCTTTTCCTTTTGGCGAGTGCTGCCTCCACAGTTTCCTTTAGGGAGGTCTTCAATTGTCTCTCGAAGAGGTCCATTAGTGAGGCCTCAGTGAGTGGTGGTTCACTAATTGGTTGTGACTCACCTTGAGACATTCTTGGTTTAAGATAATTTACTATTTAATCTATAAATCAGAAAATAAAATCAACCAAACTCTCTTTTTAACATTTTTTTAAATATATTTATATTTGGTTAAGGTGGTTTAGAGCTCGTTTTCTAATTTAAACCACAAAAATCTTAACCAATGAAGTTCAGATATTAGTACCGGTTGATTTAGTTTATCCGGCGAGAAAAACAGCTGATGTGCGATAGAAATGCCCGATCCGTTGGCTCCGCTATGCGTTTCCATGGAAACGCACAGCGCGAGTCCAATCGGGTCTACAGTGTGTGTTATTTTCGCTTAGAAGGTCACCTTTAATCCCTAATTTTTGAACGCGAGTCTCCTGAGACTGCGTAACCCGTATAAACATCAAAAGGGCAAAGAAAACCTTCCGTGCTGGATTAGCATTGAAACGTTAACGTTTACATGCCGTGTCTCAGTCAAATGAAAAGATGGAGGATTCGAACGAAAGGCGCTCTAGTATGTACCTTCCCTTTTGTTTAATTTTGAATAATGTTAAAAAATATAATGAAACTATCTTTTGTAAAGAGTCCAAATGATTTAGTCTTGTGTAGAGGGATACTAAGTGTTTAATTGACGCGTTTAAAAAATAACAAGACAATAAATTTGGAGTAGTCAGTGTTAAAAGGTTATAAGCAAAAGGAAATAATGTAAAAGGCCCGACCATAAATTGGAACGGGAGATTGAAGGTAGATAAACTTACCTGTAAGGGTATTGATCAAAGGTTTAGGTTCTGTGAAAAAAAAATTGGTAAACCTTCTTATAAAAAACTATAAAGTTGATAAGGAAAGTGAATCTAAATTTGTCAAATTATTCAAAGAATATGGTCAATTGATATTAATCATGTATAAATAAGTTATAAATACTCTATAACATAAAAGTCATAGGAGTTAATAAGAAGTTGTACTTAACTGTCCAGGCGCAGCGAATAAAAAAGGAAGATATTTGGTTGCTATGGCACATTGTTATGTTGATTGGAATGTTTTATTTGTGATGTAATGGTTACACTTTGAAGGGCTGCATATCTTGGGCAGCAATAAAAGTTATTGCATAATGTAGCCTCCGGTCTTGTAATGAAATTATCTTGAGAGGCTAAGGCGTAGGGTTAACAAACCTAGTTTCAAGTGTCGTCGACTCCAAAATAAAACAAAAGTTCTTTTGGTGCGGACTCGAGGTGAAGGGAAGGAAATAGCTAATTTACGGCATTTTGATGAGGAAAGTGAAGTGATTTTGTGTTGTAGTTTAATGGCTGGCTTAGAGCAAATAATGGTCAGCGTGAAGTTCAAATAAGGGAAACGTTAAATTTCAGCATGCGACATTACCTACCAGTCTTCTTGCGCGTGAAGCCGTCTGTGAGGTGATGAGCGTTCGCTTGAGCCCACGCCAGCTGTGACGGAGGAATCGCACAGGAGGAGGTTGCGTCATTGCGCTAGCGCAACATTGGCTTTACAAGCCCAACTTGATACAGAAACATATGTTTCTGTTACAGCGGCCATATTTTGGGAGAAATCATTTATCGACTGGCCTGTTTTCAGTGACAGGCACGCACGGATTATTTAAAATGCAAGACAGCAATGGTGATTCACATTCCTCGTGTGAACGCTAATTGATATATGTTAAATCTTTTATTTAATAATAGAAAAATAAGAAAGTCAACACGGTGATTTGCACACCTAATTGCGGACACTGTAAAAATGTGGAGCATACAACGGTGATTTGCACACCGTGGATACACTGTCATCTAATGTACTTTAAATGAAAGGCAGGTGACAAGCATTTTCACTATTATTTACTAATATATTTCTAGTTCTTTATTTCTCCGTTTTGTTTTCTCAAAACAAAAACACAAAAAAAGGTTTTCCAAAAATGGATAATTCAAATTTGTTGACTCAACCACCATTTTTTTTTTTTTTGCAAACACCAGGAAAACCGGTTATGTAGTGGAAAAATTGCCACAAAGCTTTTGAAAGCTATCTAATAGCCACAGATGGTAAAAAGTTTGAACCAAAGAGAAAAAAAAGTTTGTATGTATGGTTTGTTGGGGATAGCAAGCCAATAAATCTTTGACAATGTACCTGAATATGAAACACCAGCAGGTCAATTTGTGCCTTTGAATGAATATCAGGAGGAAGTAAAAAGATTGGAAAAGCAATTTATTGACGCACCAAATGTCATGGTTGAAAGGAACAGTTTCAATACGAGAAAGCAACAGGAGCATGAAAGTACTGAATAGTATAGTGCTAGTTTGAGAAGGTTAGCTTCAACATGTGAATTTGGAGACATGATGAATATCTATTTGCAGGACCAATCAGTTTTTCATTGTCACTCCAAAAAACATACAAGATACTTTTGGCATGTAGAAATCCTACACTTAATGAAGTCACAGACATAGCCAAAGGTATTGAGAGGTCATTAATATCAACAAAGATTATTTCCACAGGTAATGCTCAGAATCAGTCAGTTTGCATTGTTCAAGACAAAAAAAACTGATGGAAGAGATGGAAATAATTCTTCGCAGGGACAAGAAAAATATAAATTTGAAAGAAATTTTCAGAGGAGAAATTAATTTTGTTACAGGTGTGGTTCGAAAAATCATCTAGGGAATCATTCAGGATGTCCAGTCATGGGAAAGAAGTGTCAGAAAATTGGTAGAGTTAAAGTGTGTTCTGCAGAAGAATGTGTGCCAACATTGCTCTTACTGTTGATAGGAAACCTGGTACAATTAAGGAACCATTAGGAACTGTACATATAAGCAGAGTTGAATTATCAGTTATGGCGGACTCAGGATTTCCTATAACAATTTTGGCTGATCACACATTCAATAGGTTATGGAGTAATGTATAGTTAATAGACTCCGATGGGAACCCTAAAGCCTTTGGGGAGTTTGGCCTCGATATGTTAGGCTACTTTAATGATGTTTTAGAGTTTAAAGGACGCTCCATAAAAACAAAGATGTTTGTGGCTGTGAGAGGAAAAGACATAGTAGGTTGGCAGGACCTGGAGGAACGAATAGTTTCTTACCCGTCGGTGTAGTTTTGCAGCTTGAAGATCTTTCTGGATTCACTATGCTGTGCATTATTCCGCGATCTGGTGGTTGGGTCCGGATTCGTAGTCTTTTTGTTTTTTTTGTAGCCCAGGTGGGCGTCGACGTCCCACCATTTGGTGCACCTCTCGTGACGTCGTCGTGCTTCCTGCGGAAGTCCCACCTTTGGGGCGCCATCTTCGGGTTCTTTTTTCCTCTCTCTTTTTTTTTTTTTAACCCTCTTAATTTTCCTTTTCCAGTTTCCTTTAGTATTTCAATTATTCTGTTCTTCCTTGTCTTTCCACCTCTTTCTCCATCCTCATCTTCCTGGCGGAGGTGGGTGGGTTCGCTAGTGAATCCAGAAAGATCTTCAAGCTGCAAAACTCCACATAGAGGTAAGAAACTATTCGTTTTGCAGCGTGAATCTTTCTGGATTCACTGTGCTGTGCATAGACTTTGTAGCGGTTTGTTATCTTTGTGGCGGCTGGGTGGTAGATGAGTGTTGGCTGTTAAATATGTGTTGAAGCACCTTCTGTCCTACTTGTGCTTCCTTGTTCATCTGTATGTCCACGCAATAGTGCTTGGTGAACGTGTGCACTGAAGCCCATGTTGCCGCCAGGCATATGTCTTGAATGGGCGTATTTGCCAGAAAGGCAATAGTTGCTCCCTTCTTCCTTGTGGAGTGGGCTCGTGGCCCATCCGATAGCTCCTGCCCTGGCTGTTTGTGGCAGAATTGTATTGTCAGTGCGATCCATCGTGCAATGGTGGCTTTTGTCACAGGTCTACCCAGGAAACTAGTTGCAAAGGAGACAAAGAGCTGCTTGGTCTTCCTGTGCTCTTTGGTTCTCTCAATGTAGTGCATCACTGCCCTTCTAGCGTCTAGAGTGTGCAGTGCCCTTTCTGCGCTTGTTGTGGGGTTTTGAAAGAAACTCGGTATCTGAATTGTCTGGTTCATATGGAATGCCGACTCCACCTTAGGCATGAAGTGTGGGTCCGTTCTTAGAACCACCCTATCCTTGTGTATCTGGATGTAGGGCTCTTGCAGAGTCAGTGCTTGCAGCTCGCTCACTCTGCGCAGCGAGGTTATCGCTACCAGGAAGGCTGTTTTCATTGTCAGCATTTGCAGCGTGGCCTTGTGGATGGGCTCAAACGGAGCCTTCATAAGCTCGGTTAGGACCACGTTGAGGTTCCATGCCGGCGGCGGCATCCTCTTTGGTGGCGCAATTCTTTTCGCCCCCTCCAGGAACCTCTTTACTACCTGTGACGTAAAGAGACTTCCTCCTCTCTCCCCTCGTGTGTAGGCTACGATTGCCGCTAGGTGTACCCTTAGGGAGGATGAGCATAGATTACTTTTTAGTAGGTGTGTGAGATATCTAAGCGCCGTTGACTCGGTTGTCATTTTATTCAGTAGTTTATTTCTGCTGCACCATATTGTGAACCTTTTCCATTTCTCCCCATAGCATTTTCGTGTTGTAGGTCTCCTTGCCTCCCGCAGCACTCGCATAGTGCTTGGAGGTAGGTTCAGGTGCGCAAACTCTAAGTCTTCAGGAGCCATGCCGCCAGGCTGAGGCTCTCTTGCTCTGGATGCAGGACCTCTCCGTTCTGCATGGAGAGCAGGTCCTTTCTTCTTGTGAATTTGTGAGGAGTGCCTTGTGCCATTTCCACTATTTGAGAGAACCAGGCCTGCCTTGCCCACTGTGGTGCCACTAGGATCAGTGACCTGTTGCTGGTCCTGCACTTGTCGAGCACCCTGTGTAACAGCAGTATCGGTGGAAAAGCGTAGGCAAATGTCTTTGACCAACTTATCCATAGGGCATTCCCTTGCGATTGCTGTTCTGGTTGTCTGGATGCGAAGTTTTGGCATTTGTCGGTGTTCCCCCCCCCCTTTGGAATAGCCTCTAGGTTTCCTGTCCATTGAGCTCCCACTCGTGGGATGCCGATGTCTGTCTGCTGAGCCAGTCTGCCTCCACATTGTCCTTCCCTGGTAGGTGTATGGCCAGCAGGTCTATCTTGAGTGGGATGGCCCATCTCCAAATCTCCTGTGCCAGAGTGGAAAGGGGGAACGATTGTGTCCCTCCCTGCTTGTTGATATAGAACATGGTAGTAGTATTGTCAGTCTGTATCAACACTTTCTGGTTGTATAGCTGCTTCTGGAAGGCCTTCAGGGCTAGCAGGACAGTCTTCAATTCCAGGTAATTGATGTGTCTGACCGCATCTGCCAGAGTCCACAGACCCCTCACCCTGAGTTTGTTCATGTGTGCTCCCCATACTATTTGTGATGCATCCGTGGTGATGGTCACAGTTGGGTTTGGTGGTATCCAGGTCTTTCCTGTAGTTAAGTTCTCCCTGTTCCACCATGCTATCTCCTCCTGCACTGCGTGCGTAACAACCACTAGATCCTCCCAACTCCCGCTTGCTTGTGACCATTGCTGTTGCAGCCATTCTTGGAATGGCCTCATGTGAAGCCGTACATTGGGGACTAGGTGGATGCATGACGCCATCATCCCCATGAACTTGCTCACTGTTCTCACGGTCAGAACTCGCCCCTTCTGGTAGAGACGCGTCTCGTTCAGCAGGACTATTGTTCTTCTGTCGCTGGGCATGACCGTTCCGTGTATGGTGTTGGTCTTCGCCCCCAGGAAGATTTTCACCTGTTCTGGTTCCATCGATGACTTCCCCCAGTGTATCGAGAACCCCAGGTTTGTTAGTGTTCTTGTCACCCGTTCTGCGTGTCCTCGCACTTGTCGCGAGTGCTTGCTTTGATTAGCCAGTCGTCTAGGTAAGCATACACATGAATCCCTTCCCTTCGTAGGTACGCTGCTACTGCTGCAAGGCATTTTGTGAAAACCCTTGGGGCGGACTTTAGACCGAATGCCAGGGTTTATAAACTGATAATGATCCTGGTTGATGTTGAACCTTAACAGGTTTTTGTGTCGTCTGTTCATTGGGATGTGCAGGTAGGCGTCTTTGAGATCCACGGTGGACATGAAGTCTCCGCCTCGCATTTTGGGTAGCACTTCTTGTAGTGATGTCATCTTGAATTTTTGCGTCTTTATGAATTTGTTTAGGAATCTTAGGTCCAGGATGGGTCTTAGTAATTCGTCCACCTTTGGTACCAGGAAGTAGTTTGAGTACACTCCCTTGTTCCTTTCTCTGCATGGCACTGGCTCTATGGCCCTCTTTTTCAGTAGTTGAAGTGTCTCCTCCCTGGGTTGAGCGAGCTCTTGACCCGAGCGCTGTCTTCTCTTTGGTTTCTTGTTTGGAGGCCTTTTCTCTAACTCTATGCAGTATCCGTGCTGTATGACGTTGAGAACCCATTTGTCTGAGGTTATTTGTTGCCATTGTTGCAGGTAGAGGCCCAGTCTTCCGCCTACCGGTGTTGCATGTTCGTAGGCGCTTGTTTTGTGTAACCCCCTTGGTGTTCTTACATTGTGCTTCACCCTTTGGGGTATGCTGGGGGTGAGCGTCACTTAGATGAGGGTTGGTCTCCCCCTCTCCTCCTTTGGCCACGTCCGTTTCCCCTCCCGCGAAAGGACTGGCCTCGAGGCTGCTACTGCCAGTTCTGCTTCTGCTGTCCCTGCTGGCTGTGACTGTCACCCTGCTGCCCTTGCTGGAATGTCTGGTGCGACGTACCCTGCTGGATTCCTCCCCTTCCGTAGGGTCTCCGATTTGGGGTGCCTCTTCGCATCCCTCTGAATTGCAGGGCCCCCATGGATCTTGCTGTCTCATTTTCCTTTTTCAGTTGGGTGAGCTTCTCGTCCACAGTTTCCCGAACAGCGTTTCACCGTTGAAAGGGGTGTTCAGTATGTTATTCTGGACTTCCTGCTTGAATCCAGAAATTTTGAGCCAAGCCTGTCTCCTTTCAGTGATCCCTATGGCCATCAGTCTGCTCGAAGTTTCCGCCCCGTCCAATGCAGTCTTGATGCATGAGTTACAGATATTCTTCCCTTCCTCCACAAGATGGGAAGCCCTTTGACGGTACTCTTCTGGGAGATGCTTGACTAGTTCCCCCATCTCATCCCAATGCTGGTACTGGTGTCTGTTCAGTAGCGCATTTGAGTTTGCCATGCACCAGTGCATTGCGGCGTTTCTTTCTACCTTCCTTCCAGTGAGGTCCATCCTTCTGCTCTCCTTATCAGGAGGTGGGCCCGAGGTCGCCGGCACATTGGCTCTTTTCCTGGCCGTGGAAGCAATGATGGAGTCGGCAGTGACCGATCCCTTGATGTAAGGAGGATCCTGCGAGGAGTGCTTGTACTTCTTTTCCGTTCTGGGTGTGATGGACCGGCATGTTCCCGGGTCCTTAAACGCCTCCTTCCCTTGGTTCATCACGCTTTGGAGCATGGGGAGGAACTGGCTCCTCGTCTGGATGGGGAGCAGAGTTTCGAGTAGGAAGTCTGCTTTCGGCTTCTCCTCGTCCAATTTCACACCAAAGGCTGCTGCAGCACTCTTGACGACCATGTTGTAAGCCCCGATGTCGTCTGGCGGCGAAGGCCTCGAAGGATACGAGTCCACGGGCTCTTCGGGATTTTCGGCGTCGATGTCCTGCCATTCCAGCTCCTGAGTCGTCGACGGCGCCGAGCCGTAGAACGACTGCTGATCCTCTTCATCATCTACTCCCTCATAGTAGGGGCCTTCTTCCTCCTCTTCAGGACCTCTCGACTGCTCTTCGGCGTCGAAATCTCCCTGTTCCTCGATCTCAACGACATCCGTCGACGGGACCGTTGGGATTTTGAATTGTTTCATTCTTTCGTCGAACTCCTTCTTCCTCTGAAGGATGCTCTCCATCTCCGCCTCGAGCCTCCTCTTTTTCTTTTCCATGCTTGAGATGTGCTTGGCGTCGACCGCAGGTCTCTTCGACGGAGCTTGCGTCGACGCGGCCTTGTCTTTCGTCGCCGAACGTCCCACCTCGTGGGTCTGTTTCGACGAACTTGGTCTCTCGGCGGTCTTCGGCACCTGAGAGTCCATCTCGAAGGATCAGCTCGGCCTTCTGTCCTTTGAACCACTGGCGGACGTCGAAATTTTCGGCGCCGGTGTTTCCTTCGAGGACTTTGACTAATTTTTTCGAGAGTCACCTTCCGATTTTCGGGGCCCTTTCGGTGGTTTTGTACTCGACGTGTCTCTTACCTCGTCAGGCGTTTTCTTATCGGTCTCTGCGACTGTGAAGACATAAGGTCCCTCGACGATGTCTTAATCGTCGGTGGAGAGGCCCAGATCGTACAGTGACGGGGCCTTACCCTTGCCTTCCATGCTGAAGTTGGCTCTCCTCTGACGTTCTCTCACCCGGAGAGTCTTCGGCGCGAAAGCGGAACAGGCGTTGCAGTCCTTGCTCTCGTGGTCGAACGGCAGGCAAAGGTTGCAGACCGGATGTTGGTCCTTCTGCGCGTACTTGTGGTGGCAGTTAGGGCAGAACTTAAATGGTGTCTTGTCCATTGCGCTCAGAGCCTCTGAGTGCGCATTTTCCTATGGGCGTCGAAGAATTTCGAGGATCCCCTCCTTCGTCGTCCTGGCTGTAATACCTTTCTCTCTGTAGTCTTCTAAAAGTTCTCCTTCGATGAAACTCGCGTATTTTCCTTCTTCCTTCGTCTAAAACTCTGGTGCTTCTCGATGACGATCCAGACCCAACGGCGGAAAAAATAATCTGAAGATGGCGCCCCAAAGGTGGGACTTCCGCAGGAAGCACGACGACGTCACGAGAGGTGCACCAAATGGTGGGACGTCGACGCCCACCTGGGCTACAAAAAAAACCCAAAAAGAAACAAAACAAAGACTACGAATCCGGACCCAACCACCAGATCGTGGAATAATGCACAGCATAGTGAATCCAGAAAGATTCACGCTGCAAAACTTTGAATTATACTCTAAACAGGTTCAGATGAACCCATAGTTTTAGGTGAAATGCCCATACTGAGTGCAGAACAAGAAGAAGATGTATCTATTGAAAATGTATTGGATGCAAATCGTAAAGTATTTTCAAAAACTATTACTTGTGTAAAAGGTTTTGAATACCACATTAAACTGAAAGATAATGCCATTCTGGTAACACAAAGTAAGGCATGTACCACTTTCGGTTAGGAAGGAGCTAAAAGAACTATTGGGAACACAATGCAAAGATGATGTAACTGAATCAAATGATTCATCTGAACGGGTTTCTATGGTCGTTATTTCGAAATAAAATAACAAAAAATAGGGAAATTAGGCTTTGTGCAGATTTGAGATCTCTAAAGAAAAACCTCATGGTGCATTGTCATCCACTACCAAAAATACAAGAAATGTTAAATTTGGTTAGTGGATCACAATATTTTTCTATAATAGATTTAAAATCGGCATACCATCAGGTTAAATTATCGGACAGTTCGAAAGACTTAACTACTTTTGCCACACCTTTTGGAGTATATCGGTATGTCCGACTGCCTTTTGGTTTGGTGTCGGTTACCAGTGTATTTCAAAAATTGATGGATCATTTGTTTGATGGTTTAGCTGGTGCACAGGCTTTTGAAGATGACATCATGGTTCATGCTAAAACAGTAAGTGAACATAATATCATCTTGAACAAAGTTCTGGAAATATTGGAGAAAGAGGAATGACTAAACAAATAATGTAAATTTCTAAAGACTAGTGTGGAGTATTTTGGACACAAAGGTTGTTGATGACAAATAATATACAGTAGCCTTCATTGAGAGGTTTAAGTGAGGCAGAAAAAAACTACAGTACTATCGAAAGAGAAGTTTTAGCGAGTGTTTGGGCAGTGGAGAAATTGAGAATTTATCTATGGGGTAAAGATTTTGAAATTGTCACTGATCACAAGCCACTTTTGTATATGTCTTATGGATTGAAAGGTACGGCAACTGCTTCACCAAGGTTGATAAGACTAATGTCTAGATTGCAGGAATATAATTTTGTGTTTGCACTTTGTTTTCTTCCAAGAAGTCTTTCCAGTCATGAGGTAGGCGACTCCTCCTTTCGGTGATAGTGTCCATGGGCATCAACTCCATTGTTAGATTCTTTTCCCGCAGAGGGTGATAATAGAGTTAGTAAGAGTAGTAATAATATGATGTCTTTGAATGCATGTATCTAAGTAAGATGTTCGTGCAACAGGTATAGGTACCTGGGTAGGTGGGCGGGCGCATATGACTCTAAAGCTCTATATGCCAAGAACAGATGTATACTGGGTAAGTAGCATTTTCTTTTCGAGGCATATGAGCTGTAGATCATATGCTTTTGCATAGACTACATAGCAGTTATCTCCCAAGTGGTGGCTAACCTGTAGCTGTTGCAGTGGTCTGAAATAGTGTACGTAAAACTGCTTGGCTTACTCTAGCTTGCTGTGCTGTCAACATATCCACAGAAGTTGTTTTGTGAATGTGTGAGGTGCAGACCATGTTGCAGCTTTGCATACATCATCTATGGGTATATTTCCTAATAATGCCATAGAAGCCCCCAGTTTGTGTGGAGTGTGCTCTAGGGGGAACTGTTAATGTCAGTTTAGCCTTTGCATAGCATATTTGAATGCATTTGACTATCCACCTTGCAATACCTGATTTTGATATACGATTGCCTTTGTGTGGTGGAGCAAAAGCGACAAAAAGCTGATTTGTGTTACGGAAAGGTTTTGTCCATTCAATGTAAAAGAGCAATGCTCTTTTCACATCTAATGCGAGTGCACGTTCTGCCACTGAATCTGGTTGAGGAAAGAACACCGGTAACTCAAGAGATTGATTGATGTGAAAAGCAGAAATGACATTAGGAAGGAATTTAGGATTAGTCCGAAGGACCACTTTATTTTGGTGCATTTGTAAAAAAGGGTTCTTCTATAGTCAATGCCTGAAGTTCACCCAATCTTCTGAGTAATGAGATAGCAACTAGGAAAGCAACTTTCCATGTGAGAAATTGCAGTTCACATCTATGTAATGGTTCAAAGGGTGGACCCATTAGTCTGGTGAGAACAATGTTGAGATTCCACACTGGAGGAGGTGGACGTCTCGGGGGAATAACTCTTTTGAGTCCCTCCATAAATGCTTTAATGACAAGGACTCTAAAAAGAGATAGATGCTGTCTATTTTGGAGGTATGCAGCTATAGCAGCTAGATGTAAACGTATGGACGTGTATGCGAAATTGGCACGTTGTAGATGTAACAAATAGCATATAATGTTTTGGACAGAAGCATCAAGCGGGTTGATGTGGTTTTTATTACAGTAAATCACAAACCGCTTCCACTTTGCTTCATAACAGGCTCTTGTGGTAGGACGTCTAGCCTCTTTGATAATATTCATGCAGTCTGGTAGTAGATTAAGATAGCCAAACTCTAGGACTTCAGGTACCAGATCGCCAGATTGAGTTGACTGGGGTCTGGGTGTCTTATGTCTCCATGGCTCTGTGTGAGGAGATTGGGTGTAAGACGTAGTTTTTGATGAGGAACTACAGAATTCCAATAGGGTTGTGAACCATGGTTGACGTGCCCATGTGGGAGCAACTAGGATTAGTGTCAGGGACGCTTGTTTGAGTTTCCTAACCACTAATGGAATGAGTGGGCGACGCGGAAAAGCGTAAGCAATATTCCTGATCAGTTCATCCATAGTGCATTGCATTTGGACAATCGGTGTGGATACCTGGACGCGAAGTTTGGGCATTTTGCGTTTAGGTGAGTGGCGAACAGGTCTATGTCTTTTGAAGCCCCACATTTGAAAGAATGGGAAGATAACTTGAGGGTGTAGTTCCCATTTGTGGATATGATGTGTCTTTCAACTTAGACGATCTGCCATCTGATGGTCTACACCTGGGAGGTGTTCTGCTAGGAGATAGATTTGGTGATGAATGGCCCACCTCCATATATCCTGAGCTAGGTGGGACAGTTGGAGGGAGCGTGTCCACCCCCCCTGTTATTTAATGTAGTACATGGCTGTCATGTTGTCTGTACGAATCAGCACAGTCTTAAGGACTAGTTGAGCTTGAAAAGCTTTTAAAGCCAGAAAAATCGCTAACAGCTCTAGATGATTTATATGAAGCTGTTTTTATTGCAAGCTCCACATGCTTCGAAGTGTGTGGGTTTGGAGATGCGCTCCCCAACCTGTCAGTGATGCGTCTGCTGTCAGTACTATCTGTGGAACGGGGTCGCTGAAGAGCCGCCCTTTCAAAAGGTTTTGTGTGTTCCACCACTGCAGAGAGCGATGGGTGCGGCAGTCTACCAACACTAGATCTGATAATGGACCTCGAGCCTGGTTCCACTGATGTGCTAAGCATTCCTGCAGGGGGCACATCTGAAGTCTTGCATAGGGAACTATGAAAATGCAAGATGCCATTTTCCCCAGTAACTGCATGAACAGTCGAGCTGGTAAGGAGTGTTGAAGCTGGAAATGAGACATCAGGTTTTGAATATTCCTGATTCTGACTGGAGTTGCATATGCTAGAGCTTTGTGTGTGTCTATAGTAGCTCCTAGATAGTCTTGAGACATGGATGGTTGGAGATGGGATTTGGTCTGGTTTACTGTGAATCCTAGTTGGTGAGGCAGTTCTATAGTCTTGTGTGTGTGCATAGACGCTGTTGTGCGAGCTGGCCTTTATGAGCCAGTCGTCTAAGTATGGGAAAATGTGAACATGTTGTCTTCTCAGGTGGGCTGTGACTACCGCCAAACATTTTGTGAAAACCCTGGAAGCAGTTGTTACTCCAAAGGGAAGGACTTTGAATTGATAATGTCGGCCTGCTACCACAAACTTGAGGTATTTGCGGTGCGCAGTGTGTATTGGAATATGAAAGTAAGCGTCCTTTAAATCTAGAGTGGATAGAAATTCGCCTTGCTGAAGGAGAGGAAGCACTTGTTGGAGTGTTACCATACGAAAATGGTCCAACTGAATATATAGGTTTAGTTCTCTGAGGTCCAATATAGGCCTTGGAGAGCCATTCTTTTGGGGAATTAGGAAGTACACTCCTGATCCTTGGTATTGTAAAGGGACTGGTTCTATTGCACCCTTTTTCAACAAAGAAATAACCTCTTGCTTTAAAAGGGTGAGATGTTCTTGTAACATGAGGTGTGACCTTGGAGGAATAGTCGGTGGAGTGCTTCTAAGTTCCAGGCAATAACCAGATTGGATAATTTGTAGAACCGATTTGTCTGATGTAATCGTATTCCAAATGAGTAAAAAATTGGGAAAGATGTCCCCCGACAGGAGTGGAGTGATCGGGGGTCTGGGAAATAAGTCACTGCTTGTGGTCTGCAGGGGTGATGCGTGTTGAATCATCTCTGCCTCTTCCCTTGCCGTTGTTTCCTCTATATCCTCCTCTAAGGAGGAGGGGCGGCCCCTGTTTGAGAGTTAGCTCTCTTACGAGCATTGGAAACGACAAGAGAGTCTAAGGGTAACTGGCCTTTGATATACACAGGGTCATTAGGTGCAGTTTTATATTTTTTTTCTCTACAGGGTCTTTAAAGATATCCTCAGTGTGTTTGAGCATTGCCTTTAACATTGGCAATGTTTGTGTAGCCCTTTGGGATGAACTCGAGTGTCTCCAACAAAAAATCCTCCTCTAAACTTTCTTTATTAAGCTCCACTCCATGATATTGTGCGGCCCTATTAAGGAGCTCAATGTACCCAATGTTGTGATCTGGGGCCGAAGGCCTCGATGGATATAGGTCAGGGTCATTATCTGGTTGAGGGACATTATCATGATCCCAGAAATCAGGATCATATGGTGCATCTTGTGGTGCATATTCATCCATGCCCCCATCCTCATCCCCAGTGTCTTGTGGGTCAGGTGATGGTGGTGTAGGGGAATGTGTAGGTGTAATCAGTAAATATGGATTAGTGGATGAAGAAGGTGGTATATATGGTGGAGAAGGGTTAGTGTCCACATTTTTCTTCTTCAGAGGAATGTGGTAGTCCTCTGGTAGGCCTATTTTCCTTTTCTCTGGAAGTTTGGTATGAATACGGGTTAATAACGATCTCCTTCGGTTTCGGATCCGAAGGTGAATTATCGGTATGAAGCTCTTTAGTTGCAGTACTTTCTTTTGATGCCGGCTTTGGCGTCGACTGTTTCAGCTCCGAGGGTTTCGGCTCCAAAGGTTTCAGTTCCAAAGATTTAGGTTGCACGGAAATGGAAACTGTGGCACGGAAACCAGAAGGTGTTTTGTTTTCGACGCCGAAGTTTTCGTGTCGGCACCGGCATGGGGACGGGTTGAGCCCAAGCTGGAAGGCTGATGTTTATGTTTCAGCGACGAGCCCGAAGGCGGGGCGCTCAAAACCTTTTCCCGGTGCCCACCTTGGCCCAAAGGCAGAGGAGGGACCGGAGCCTTTTTATGAAGGAGATGGTAGGGGAAGGAAGTCTTTTTACTCACGATCCATTGTCCCGGTGTGAGGTCTTCAGCATCGGAGTCGGCTTCGGACACGGAGATGTGTTCTTCTTCCATTTCGGCTTCCTGCGCTTGGGTTTCTTTGTGTTCGGACTCATCTTCAAGGAGGTCCGACGCACAGACACTTTGTTGGTACATTTCGTGACGTCGAACCCGATGTTCACGGAGAGTTTATCGACCTGAACGACTGACACGCTTCGCAGTCTTTCTCGCCGTGTTCTGGGAATAGGCAAGTGTTGCACACCTCGTTCAAGTCGGTGCGCGGAAACTTAGCGCGACACCCTGGGCATAACTTGAACGGAGTCCGTTCCATCAGCTGCTACCAATCCCGGCGTGGGTAGGCCCAACGGCCTTCCACGAATGTTCCGATCGAAGGTTTTCAAGAGCAAACGATACGCGGAGAATGGGAACGCGATCGATAAACAATACCCTCGAGGGTAGTGGATTGCACGTCAAAGGGAGCGTGAAGAAACAGTGCCGAACCGGAGCTTAACAATTCACATCCAAACCGGATGACGGAAGAACACAATCTAACAATGGAGGCGATGTCCATGCGCACCATCACAGAAAGGAGGAGTCACCTACCTCGTGACTGGAAAGACTTCTTCAAAGAAAACAAAGTGCAAACATCCGGACCCAACACTAGATGGCGATCTACGCAAAAGCATATGATGTACAGCTCATATGCTTCGAACATTGTGTTACTGAAATTGTGGATGAGAACTTCGAGGTGAAACACAGGATTGAGAAAAACAGAAAAATGACAAAGAACATGATGACAAATTGCATGGAACAAAATCAAAATAATTGTCTGTAGGGGACTGGGTTTTGGTAAAAAAATAAAAACAAATGAAAGTCAAAAAGGGAATCAAAATGTTGTTCACCTAAACAAATTTTGAAGGTATCTGAGAGTGCTGTATTACTAAGGTGATACAGGATGGCGGAACAAGAATGCATTAGTGTTACTGAAACAAGGACAAGTAAATGTTTTCAAAAATGCAGAAGAAAATAGTTCATCACATGGTTTACAGGGTTTAGAGGTTAAAATTCAAGAAACACAAGAGCATAGTAATACTAATTGTTTTGAGAATGAAAATGCTGATTGTGAACTTGAATTACATGATAATGCACTACAAACTAATGTTCGTACAAGGAGAAAGGCCGTTGTACCAGTTACACTCAAAGATTATATTCTTTATTAATGCTCATTGTTATTTGTGTGTGTGTGTATATATATATATTCACTGAAAAAACCATAGGTTTCACACAAGTTATAGTTAGCTGTACATTTCACTCGTAAAAAACCAATGAAATTCCCCCGTTATAGTTAGTGCAGGCAACTATAACTCACGCGACCGCAATCCTCTGCTGATGCTAATACTGTATTTAGACACTTATTTGCCCAGGTCTTCTTCCATTAAATTTTAGCTATACATATATTACAAATATTTTTTTTTCATAAAGACACATATGTCATCAGCAGAGGATTGCGGTCGCGTGAGTTATAGTTGCCTGCACTAACTATAACGGGGGATTTTTTCAGTGAATTTGTACGTTTTTTTAAATGCTAAGTTACTTTACGCCATTCGTGGCGTGCGCGCCCAGTTAACGCAGTTCGTTCCGTGCGCGCACAGTGAGCACGCGGTGCGCTTCGCGCACCGCGCGCCCACTTTACACAGTTAGTGCCGTGCACGCACGGTGGTCACGCGGTGCGCGCAGCGCACCGCGTGCCCACGTTATGCGGGATGGGCCATGTACGCACGTTGCGCTTCGCGCACCGTGCGCACATGGGGGACATATTATGCGCATCGTTGTGAAATGTATTCTTTATTGATTTCAAAGAGTAAATATGCCATGCACAAATGCACGCATATTTACGCGTAAGCGCAGCGTAAGCGCACCGTAAGCTGGCTCAGATATATATATTGATTTAAAGGCAATTTTCTCAGAATCTACTGAACAGATTTACACCAAACCTACAAAAGGCACTTCCTTGACCTGTACACTACCTCTCTGCCAAATTTCAAGGAACTCTGTTCAGCCGTTCGGGCTGTAGCTGTGTCTAAAGGTCCTATGGAAAAATGCATGGGAAAAACGAGTTTTGGGACCCCCCTTTTATCTCAGCCCCCCCTTGACGAATCCCCCCCGAGACTTTCAGGGTAGGAGCGGAGCGCAGCGCCCCACCTATTTTGAAAATTTCGCGAGGATTCGTCGACCGGCGCCAAAGTTATTCAAAATAGAATGTTGCGGTTTTCCTATGGTAAGAGGGTCCTAACTATAACTACCTACTGGCGACCGCCAGTAGGGAATATATATATATATATATATATATATATATATATATATATATATATATATATATATATATATACACACATACACACACTTTTTTGTTTTAAGGGAGGGAGGTGTTGCATTAGCCTTTGATTTGTATTGGAATGTTATTAGGTCATAGTAAGTAAGATAGGTAGAATGTAGTTGGGGTATTAATTGGTGTGTTAGAATGTTGGTGATATTAAAAATCTGCACCAGAGGAGCTTTCGTCTATTTTTATGTACTTCCCTTATGGCCTTTATTAATATTTACGTTAAATAAATCGACTTCCTGAATTCCTCTGCATCACTCTACTTACTACAGTTTCACGCTGTGCAATTCAGCCTCTAGAATAGATTGTTATCTCTTTCTCCCTTCCATTTTGCAGAATAGGTTAATGCTCCATCTGAATTTTGGGACACGAAGTGAGCGTGGGTTCTGTCTCTACCATTAAAGTTACATGGCAGCTATAATAGGATACGTTGCACAGTGGAAAGTTCTGTTGCAAGCGGAGTCAAATTCAGATTTTAACAAAATGTGTTTTTTCTCTGAAAGGCTCCGGAACCGTTGTCACGAGAAACAAGCATTTGCAATGCAATAGGTCTCGCAATTACGCAAGTTTGAGCTATCGTCACTGTAAATGACAATGCCTTTTATTTAAGTTTTGGTTTTTAAAGCATAACTAAAACGCATTGTCATTTACAATGCCAATAGCTCAAACTTGCGTAAATGCGACACCTACTGCATTGCAAATGCTGGTCATATACTTCTTAATATGGGATTATTTGGTAGGCTAAAGCTGAAGGTGTGAGCAGATCATATAGCCAGCACAAAATATGATGAGACTGCGATGAATGGGGATTGAATTGATATGTACGTAAGTCTGGTTAAGTATTGCACGTAAAAAAGAAACATGCCTTTCAGCTAAATGAAAAATTTGAAACCGATTTACCGACACCACCGAGATGTTAAGCTACAGAAAGCAAGTGTTTTCTAAAATGCCCCAAAATGTAGTTATCATTTAAAAAACGTACAGACGTAGAGCACTATGATTGTTTTGTGAACTGAACACACGGCGAGATGTTTGAGTGAGAGTCAAAACATGCTATTCAGACACGAGAGGCATGGGTCGGTCGTCTTTATCAAAAGTAAAACGTCCTGTTTATTCACAGTCTTGTGAAGGCCTGGTGCGTTCTCAAACAATAAGATATTTCTCACAGGCAGGTTCTTATGCCACGGAGGTGTGACAAGCTGATACTGTACATATAAAGGGGGTTTTAAAACAAAAAAGCAACTGGGATTGGGGATGACACCGCTGCGCAGACTCCTCGTTGTGGTCTGCAGCCAGGACAGGTGACGGGGGCTTCTAAGCACTGTGAAAAGTATCAGACGGGAACACAAAAGGACAGAAGCCAGGATCCACCTGGTGAGTGATAACGTGCTGCTGTTCTGTCTTCTGATTGGTGGGTTCCCTCTCAGCCTTGAAGGTCTGGGACGGGCTGGGCTCAGATCTCTTTTAGTTCTCATCAGAGCAGTTTTATTTAACGTGAAACCGATCCGAGGGAGCGCTTTACACGAGCACCAGTTACATTATACAAGGACGCATTCATATTGTGAGCAAGGGAAGGTGAAGCGATTTGTCTAGAATCACAGGGTGCTAAGCCTATTGCATTTACAATGCAATAGGTCTTGCAACTGCGAATTTTGGAGCTCTTGGCATTGAAATGGCAATGCCTTTTAAAAAACTTAAAAGCCATTGTTATTTACAATACCAAGAGCAACACCTATTGCATTGCATAGCGCTGTGTCTGTGAAGACGGCGCCATGTTCATTAAAGTAAAAAAAAAAAACAGTCAAGGGGGAGGGGTACAAGCCCCGGACAGACACATGCTCTGTCCTGAGGGGCCCAGCTGCAATCAGCTTTGAGACCTTTAAAGCCTCGGGCGCGATCAAATGGCACAGCCCCGAGACAGGAGGAGACAACCCGCACTCCCCTCATACACCCCCTGCCCCCATCTCCTCCTAACACAAGGTCCTACCTTGGCCCATCCCACCCCTCCTCCACAGTCCGTTAAACCAAGTACATATATAAATAATGCCACGGCATCAACTATCAGTAGCGGCTCGTGGAAGGAGTTCGGTGGGGCAGTGAGGCGGGGCGGGGGAGGGGCAGGGTGGGGAAATGTAAACACCGGAATATGGATGAATGGAGGTAAGTACACATTTAAATTAATAAAACAAATTCCTTTGCGCGCGCTGCATCGCATTTTGCGATGCAGCGCGCGCGCAACGAAATTCGTTTTATTAATTTAAATGTGTACTTACCTCCGTTCATCCATATTTGGTGTTTACATTTCCCCACCCTGCCCCTCCCCCGCCCCACTGCCCCACCGAAGTCCCTCAACGAGCCGCTACTGTCAACTATACATGCAGATACCCAGAGTACTAAACTACTGATTCCCCGGGTTGTGGGAGGGATAAGCTTTATGACTAGCTGAAGGCACAGTTGCTACATTTGAAACCCAGTTACTTATGTATGACCTGGAAGCCCCTCAAACTAGTTTCCACAGGCGTTATAATCTGTGACCTGCAGATTACCCAAACACATGTATGGAACAGTACAGAATTTGATAGTGGTACTCCATAGGGGGCCAGTAACCATAGTAACGAAGAACCAAGGGGAAAGGAAAAAGAGAACCAGCTGAAATCTAAGGGAGCTGGGGCACAGAGAATGAGTGAGAAAGACAGGGTGATTGGTCAAGCAGAGCAGGGAAGTGGAGGTGGTTTAGGGAAGTGGCTATTAGCTTGTGCTACATTGTTTTGTCGTTATTTGCGTGTGCTGCAGTGTATAGGAAAACTGGCAGGTGAGACGTGTAGTCGTTATCAGTTGGTGCTGTACGAAGCAGTCAAAGGGTGGTAGTTGTTACACGGGCAGCATGGAGCAGAAAAGGAGAGGTACTTATTGGCACGCAGTGGGTGATGCAGTAGAACAGTGGTGGTGCTTTTGGTAATCCTGTTTGGTACAGAAAAGGGGGGATGATTATTGGTAGGCAATGAATGCATCGTCTGGCAGAATGGTGGTTAATATCACCAGGCACTCTATGGAACACTGAAATGGAGGTAGTTATTGGCAGGTGCTACACGGAGGTTATAAAGGACAAAGAACAGAAATGACTATGTGAAGGGTGGAGTAATAAAAGGCTGCTTATTACCGGCAAGAACAGCAGAGTAAAGTGGAAGTTCTGGTAAAAGAATGGTGGTTGTTGGTGCATGTTGCATTATGTAGTAGAACAGTGGTGGTTGTTGGCACGCACAGTAGGGAGCAGTAAGGGTGTGGTTCTTCCTGGCACGCCCTGCAGTGGGGAGCATTACATGGGGTGGTGGTTGTTGGCAGGTCTTGCTTGGAGAAGTAGAAAAGGTGGTGGTTATTGGCATGTGCAGCATAAGCGCATTAGCTATTGGAAGGTACTGCATACTGAAAGAAATAACAGGTAACACCAGATAATGAAAGTTTTGTAGGGGTTTAAATTATATAATTGGACTTTGATGTTTCGGGTCATCGTTTGGTTGTGAGGGCTGAACCAGAGTCCTGGCTCGGCCCTTCATGAGACCTCACAGCTCGGCCCCGCTCCCACATGACTCTGTACTAGATGTAACAACTACTGCAGCCTTGGCTTGGTGGTCAAAGGCACTTCTCACGCTGGGATTTTTAAGCCCATACTTACAAAAAAGGACATGACAAGTCCCAGAATGCACCGCTGTTACCTAAATATCCATAACTGGCTCAGGGGCCTCACGTGGCATGAGGGATTTTAGCAGTTATGAAAGTTGGTTTTGAATATTATAAGCAGGAGCCGCAATAAAAAAAAGGAAACGTTTCACTTTATCATTGGATTTTTTTTTTCTAGAGGGCAGAGGGGATTACGACATCTACTACGGCCCCATCCTTGTACCTACTCATGCCTCCACCACGGGTCCATCCCCTCCCCAGTGCCATGATAGTAGTCCTTCTACTGCTGCTCCCTCACAGCCCACACCTCTGTTCCTACTACTGGCGCTCCTACGGCCCACCACCTCTGGCCCTACAGCTTCCCACTGCCCCTACTAGATCCCACCTCACCACCCTTGTAACTGCCACCATACTACCCTATTGCTACCCGTCCCATGCTCAAACGTCACTGCTTCTACGAGTGCCTCACCACAGCTTACTACTGCTTCATCATTTCCCCTACAATGGCTTTCAACCCTCCCCTTGCTGATGAAACAATCACTGGCCCTACTGCTGGCCCTACTGCTGCCCCTACGACTGCCGCTACTGCTTTCCCTACCGCTACCTCTGCTGTTCCCCGTACGACTGCCTCTACCGCTGACCCTACAGCTTCTCCTACTAATGCCCCTTCAGCTGCCCCTACTGCTGCCTCTACTTCTGCCCATACAGCTTCCTCTACTGCTACCCCCTACTGCTTCCCCTGCTGCCCCTACGACTGCCTATATTGCGATCCCTACAGCTTCCTCTACTGCTGCCCCTTCAGCTCCCCTACAACTGCCTCTACTTCGGCCCCTTCAGCTTCCTCTACTGCTGCCCCTACCGTTGTCTCTCTCTAGTACTGTCCCTACTTCTGCGGCCAATGTCACAGATTAAGTGCTACGTAGTCTGAGAACTGCGATCAAGTGGAGGTGAGTGAACCTCGTTCTTGCCAAACGTTGCATCCCGCAGTGAGAGAATGAAGATCGGAAGGACGACGAGAGAACAGATAAATAAAGAACGACTCTGCTAACATATGTGCGAATGGGCGCGTGACAAGTGGAGTAAATGAATGGATCAATGAATGCACGAACGAAGTAAGGAAAAACCGTAGACTTAATGAAAGTAGTAACAAAAAAATAAAAGCTCGAGTGAAAAAAATGACAGTAGAAAATGAATGAACAAATAAAGATAACGAACTAACGCCAAAAGATTACATAAATAGCAAACAAACAAAATCAATGAATGAACGAAGAAAATGCAAAGGAATTCAACTGTTGAACTAGGTGTCTCGCACAGACCAGCCTCTCTTTAAAGTGTAATGCATCTCCGCCTCCTGCACCAGCCAAGCACTCCGGAAAAGAGGGCCTTAAAGCCACATTTTCTGAGTCATGAAGATTCAGTATGTTCAGTACGAGACGTCACTTGTAGCGACTCTCCAGAGCCAAAACATGATCCGAGGGGAGTCGGAAGGGACGTGAGGGGGGCGGGGGGCGGGGGAGGGTGGGAGAGGGGAGAGACAGGAGCAGACTGGAGGAAGAGACGGGAGGGACGTGAGGGGAAAGAGGGATAGACAGGAGGGAGAAGGGAGGGATCGTGAGGGGAGAGAGGGAGAGTCAGGAGCAGACTGGCGGGAGAGAGGGAGGGACAGGAGCAGACTGGCGGGAGAGAGAAGACATAGGGCGAAACAGGAAGGGGAAAGAGCAGAAAAAATGGCAGAAGTGAGGCGACACGGGGTAAGAGAAGTAGGAACAGAGAGGAACTGGAAGTATGTATGTGTGTGTGTGCGCGAGAGAGAGAGACTATGTGCAAGAGAGAGGGTGAAAGACATGATGTGGAGAGAGAAATAGCGAGGGGAGAGCAGATAGGTGAACTGACCGAGACAATCTTTGCTGAAAAAGAAGCACAAGAGAGAGAGCAAGAAGGGTAAAAGAGAAAAACGTGAGACAAGACAGTAAGAGATAAAGGATAAAAGATCGAGATAAAACAGGCGAGTGGGGCTCGTGTGACAAAGGCGATGAGAAACATGAGAGAGTGGGTGAGAGGATAACGACACCTGTATAGCAAATAGAGAAGGAAATGGAGAAACACGAAGATCTCTTGTCTGTATGGGCCCATGTGTTTCTAATTAGAAACAAATGGCCCCATAAAGATAAGATAGTGCTTTGCGACAGCAGCAAAGCAGGCGACCCAATCTGGATCGGAGGCAAAAGGACGTCAATAAAAAATCCTCATTTCCAATGGCAGGCCACCGTTTAGCATAAACGGTGACGCCAGCCAATGGAAATGAGGAGCGGGGTTTCGAGCCCTTTTCTCAAACTCCTCGTTGACAATAAGTCTCGCGAGCGAGCAGCGCCTGCGCCGCAACATTAGGGCCGAGAAAAAGATCTTATCATACAGGCGGTTTTAATGAATGATTAAGGACAAAGCTTTATTTATGACCGTGGGAGCGTGGTCTCTCGGTTGTGCACTTTATATTTCTGATATGATTAGGTCTCGGCTAGCGAAGGCTGCGCTTGCGCAGTCTCGCTCGCGAGATTTAATGACTTGGAGAAGAGGGGCTTGCACCCGCCCCTCTTCTCCCCTGTTCTCCATTGGCTGGCCTCTTGAATGCTGGCCAGCCATTGGAGAAGAGGTCAGTCATTCCGATTAGGCCCCGTCCTTTTCGGATCGGGGGGCGTGTTTTTTGCAGAAAGTCTAATTATCTCCTCCAGCCAATGGCAAGAGGAGATAACAGCAAAACACGCCCCCGAATCCGAAAAGGACACTGCGTTTCTCCGAGGCATTTCTGCTCTGCCTCGGAGAAAGGCAGTGGTGTGCTTGTTCCCTCTTGTTTTTATTGCGTGAACTCGGGGGGAAAAGCACTGGAGCGCTTTACATGAGAACCAGATTACGTTACACAAGGGCAGACACTTTTTGGACCCGGCGAGATTATGTGTTGCCCAGAATCACAGGATGTCGAAGCGATGGCCGATTTGGAACCTGGCGTTTTATTTTTGCAGTTTTATAAAGCACGGACTCGACCCGAAGGTAGTGGAGCTCTTTACATGAGCACCAGGACACGTTCATTGTTGCCATGAACCACACAGCTGTTGAGCCGACGTCCGAAACTCGAACCTGATTTCACGGTTCCAAAGTCAAATTCCCTTTAATGCTGTGCTTTGGCTGTAATGGTTTGTATTCTGCTTCAAAAATTTCGTCGCTTCTGGTATTATTCCTGTCCGTCTATAACGTAAGTCCTTCGTCTCTGTTTACTTTACGATTGAGTGTACTAGTCTTTCTTCGGATTTGTCCTGTGCTTTCTATGGAGTAGGACGTCATCCATGCGCCCAATGCAGTTGTTTACAAAAGTCTATCTTCTGTTTCAGCAGCAACGGTCTGTAAAATATAGTCCCTCTTCGATCGCAAGGTCCCCAGAATGGCCCCTGTGGTGCGCATGCGCGGGTCCCTGGCTGTAGTAGCTGTATCCCTGAGAACTGGGGGTCTGCTGCAGCCAAAGTCTGAGTCTGAGCAGGAAAGGGGGAGGGGGCAGCAAGGAGCAGGGGAGACGGACAGAACAGCAGCAGCTGCAGGAACAATCCAGCACTCACACAAGTGCCCCATCACTTAGGGTATATGGGATAGAAGCAGGACCCTCCACAGCAGGTAAGGGTGTATATGTTTCCCTGAGAGCTACTCATCTCAAAGGTCCGTGGGGCACAGTCTGCAAGCGCGGGTGCCAGGGGCATCCAAAGGGCAGGGGAAACAGCCAACGTTTCAATTTCCGGGCTTCGGGGGGTAGACTTAGGCTATGGGCCACAGACTCCGTGCTCTGGAGAGGCAGAAGGGGGGGGGAATCGCTGCTCTACCCCTGCCGTGAAGTGTGGAGTCACCGATGCAAACTAATTTCCTGTGAGTAAAATGCCGGTCTGCTGGCCAGCAAGACATTACATCCCTGATGCAACTCCAAACAAGCATTTACAATGCAACGGGCTCGGCATTGTTAAAGTTAGAGCTATTGGCATTGCTCATGACAATGCCGTTTCTTTAAATGTTTTAAAAACAAAAACATAAATAAAAATAATGTCATGAGCAATGCCAATAGCTCTAACTTTACCAATGCCGAGACCATTGCATTGTAAATGCTTGTTTAATTAAGCAAAGCAGTAACAGCAGTTTATTTCTTCAATGCAGAGAATGTGTCCCTTTGCTAAGAAAGTGTGTCTGCCTGGCCCTCAGCTCATTACCGGAATACTTGCCTCAAAGAAGCAGCCTTGAATTGCACCACATCAACAAAAACAAATATTCACTCTTCCCAGTTTCCATAAAGGCATCAGGAAGAGTCAAGAGATTTCTTTTTTCTGCTGATTGATGCGATACGTCGGAAGCAATCCGTATAACGCTGAGCTGTTACACCAGGTGCTTATGGAGCTTCAGTTAGGGTGGGCTACTTTTTTTGGGAGGGGGGTGGGCCGGGTTTTAGACAGCAAGAATTCGACCCGAAAGTATTAGAGCGCTTTACATGAGCGTCAGATGCGTTACAGACGGACACATTTATTTTGTTAGGCACAGGGAGATTAAGTGATTTGCCCAAAATCACAGGATGTTCAGCATCCCTCCCAAGACTCGGATGGGTTCCTCAGCTTCAGTCGATCGCTCTAGCCGTTAGGCCACTTCCTTTTCCATTTACCCATGGCGCTTAACAAGTCTACTTGGGTGAATTAGGCATAGTTGCCAACTGCCCGTTTTTGCTGGGACAGAACCGGCAATTTGGAGACTGTCCGAGGATAGTGAATTACCCAAAACAGACCCGACAATGTAAAATGGTCCAAGATTGGACCATTGAAGACACCTCAGCCAATCCTGGTGCGACGCGCAGAAATCCAAAGTTCCGAATGGCTACGTCTTCCGCGTGGCCATTTATTATCGTAGCGGAAGCCGCTTTAGCAGGCTGGGCTTGGGTAGATCTACGCCTGACGACAGTCCGGTGGTTCGGCGGTGACAGGCGACCTTACCCGGGCGGTCTAGGCTACTACTGTTGCCATCTTCTAGTCTGTCAGAGGAGCGAGCTCCTGCATGTTGCCTTCAAGACAGAGGAAGAGAGCGGCAGGAGGAGGCCTGGCACAGGCTCAATCTGTAAGGCCACAGGGATGGAGAGAGACAGAAAGGGAAGTGTACAGGCTCCTCCTGAGAGGCATAAAGCGTCTGGTGGGAGAGACCCTTAAGTGAGAGTGGCCAGCAGGGTAGAGCGGCCGCCAAGGACGCACCAGGTCAGAAAGCCGGCAGGTAAAGACACCAGATTTAAACCCTCAGAAAGTCCCATCTGCGTGCCCGAGAACACCGGCTCATGGCTGGCAAGGTGCAGGAGGCAGTAACTGGCCGGATGCTGAATGTAGGTCACCAGGAGGATGCAGTGTGTAAGTTAAAATCCTGCAGGCTGGGATGCAGGGATCCCCTCCAACGTATCACCCCACTGTCAGTTTCACACAGGGCAGTCCACACAAAGCGGGTATGTTCCATAACGTGACCTACATCGATGACATCAAAACACGTTATTTGTAGTGCAGTTTGTTTTTTGCAAGCCAAGCCCCTTTGCTGGAGTAAAGCCCAGAGCATAGTCCAATCCAAACACTCTTAAAATATACTGCCTCCTAGTATCTGTGAAATGTGACTCCTATACCTTGTAATCCTCATTGTTTTATTAAACATTGCCTAGACTGATAAACAGACAAGATTCCTTGTCTCTGTGTAATGTGTCTGATGTTAAGTGCTCCAACACCCTGCACTGGTTTGAGCAGCTTTAATACAAATAAAATATCTGCGACAGAAGGACTATGGAGAGATGAGGGGCACTGGTGGCCAGTTGTTGTGAGGGAAGCCGTGGACCATGAGGTCATGGAGTGCTAAAAAAAGATTGTTGCACTGGGCGCCATCTAATGTCTGTCACTGTGCTGTTTCAGAATGATAGTTTTGTCCAGTTGGGAAGGTGTTGTTATTGGTCTTGAGAAGTTGTACGTATGAACTTTAATAGCACATTGCTTATTTCATAAGGCAAGTGACAATCTGTGACAGTATTTTAAGAAGGCAGAGCTAAATTATGCTAATTATGTGGGTTGGGTGGAGATTTGGGGCAGTGGGTGTGGTACATTTTCAAGTAAGTCATTGACGATAGCTGTGCTGCAAAGTAGCCCTTAAAACATTTTTCAAATGTTAGCAACTATGATTTACGGAAGTTGAAGAGAGTGCCCAGAAACGTGCAGAAAAAAAAGGTTTATTGGTGGAAACACACTTAAGCAGAGTGTAACACACGTAAGAAAAGAGTAACGTTATTATCTTTGCTTCAGTAGTAGCAGGATGTCTGGTTTTATTCACACTCTGCTGCTCTGTTTATTAATGGGGCGCGAGGGCAGCCCTTGCGCCTGTTAATAATGAGCCACCACCACTCTCTCCACTGTGAAGAAAGTTTCTTATCTCGCAACAGTTTTAGAAAATATTCAATAACTAGGAGTGTAAAGTTTCTGACCCCTGACCTCTGGAACTTGCAACTCACTTCTTATCCACTCCATTTAATGCCCAACAATCACAGATCACCATTTCAAAACACCACCAACTACCATTTAAAACTGGTCACTTTAAAAATTCATACTGCCCTTCACACCCATCACATTCCAAAAGGATGCAGGGTATGGTGGGACAGAACAAAATCTGGCATCCTTAATAATACGGAGACCCTCTAGCCATAGCCTTAGGGTCTCAGTATTATTTGTCCTTTTTTTCAGTTTTGCAATGCTGTTTTAGGATCCTATTTTTAATGAAATGTAGTTTGCCACTGTGGTGGTTGCATTTAATAGACACATTTTTAAAAGAAAATACTATGATACTGGATTCATAATGCATGTTTTCTCAAGCCAAAGTATTTTAAAATAAGATATTAAATATTTTAAATTGTGTTCTGACAACCTGCAACAAAATACCACCTGCAAGAAAATCTTCTATTGTTTATGAATTCAGACAAAAGAAAACCTTTGCTGGAGAATTACTGGATACTTAAAATATCAACTGGGCCTTTCCTAGGCTTTTTTTAAAGATATGTATAGCATGACTTTGAAAGTAGGTAGTTATGTACAATTTTAAGGACATATTTTAAACTATTGGTACAATACACAATACATGTCTCTCTTTTTCTTATGCATAATAGTTAAGTAATTTGATAGTTGGGTATACTCGATATGGATGTGCAAAGCCCCTGTTCAACCCCCACCATACAATTAAGCAAATCACACCAAAGAAGACTTGTAACTCTGGGAGAATACAGTACATCTTTATCTGGAACCAAGAAGCAAGCCAAACCGCTGCTCAGTACAAACCAAAACTGCTTCTATTACTTAACATGCCGAATGATGGAAACAATTAAGATTATTACATAATATAATATATAGCATACAGTGAAATATTAACCCCTTGATATAGAATTCTACCCTTTAACAATTTTCTTTAGCTTTGGCTTTTCAGACTTAATCCCTTTACCCCCTCCCCAGTTCAAAGCATGCATCACAAAAAAACAGCGTAAATTTTTGCGATTAAAACATTTAACCGCACAAGTTACAAATAATATAAACAAATTGTGTTTTCTAAATTAAAACATAATAATCTTCTTTTAAAAGAAATGCAATAAAACTGCATTTGTTACCCACTCCCCGCCCGCCCCCCTACAATTTGCTACTGTGAAAACATGTATATAAGTTAACAGGAAATCCTCCGGAACGTTCCGGCCCATTTGTTCATCCAGTGCCATTGAGGTGGAGGCTGGCTTTCTCCAATGAATAAATAAAACTTTTTCCCTGCGCAATTCTTGGGGAAGCATAGCCACGAAACTGCATCAGCTGAGATTTACAAAATCTCAAGCCTCATTTTTGACACAACGTCCCCATAAATATGAACCTAGAGTCGGCTCTTGTTAATAAAAATAAACAATTCTCCCCTTTTGTTCTAGTCTGCTCATACGCCTGCGGAGAGCAACAGGACCACGTGGTGGAGGCATTTAAGTAAAGCCTCATTAACACTATCCCAGCAGCAGAAATAATGAAAATTACAAGCACAAGAATTGCAATAAAGAAGCAGCAAAAAGATATTTAACCCTAATCTTCTCCAACCCACCCCCCAAAAAAGGTCTAGAAGTCAAAAGTGATGTTATCTTCTTCTTCCACTCCTTTGACTGGCTTTACTCCAATCCCCACCCACTGAGCAAGTGTAAACGACTACTCCTAAGTTGGAAATGCCTAACATGCCCTCGCCAAATAGAGTATCTGAAAGGGCAGTCAGACCCTGAACAGTTACGTCTTACACAGTTTTTTGGTTCAATCTATGCATATTCTCACCTTCCCGCTAGAAGTTCGCAAATAGTAACACGTGTGCCACTAAATTCCAACATGCTGCAAGTCAGTTCCACAACAGGGACGAATACATCCATCCACAAAGGACACATGGCTATTGTACTAGCAATGGTGCCACCAACCTGTAAGAGCATGGTCACATACAGTGAAACCACACAGTACATTCAGATTCAGAGGGCTGGGCTTTACTGGGTAAAGGTTTTTCATACAACTTTAAGTACCATTTCAACACATCATATGGTGGGTTGGGGGGGGTCGATTTCAATTGAAGGCACGCAGGTTCTCGCTTGCATGGGTGAGCAAGGATGATGACCACACAATTCCCTCCGCTGAAGCACGCGGTTAGGTTTCATTGGTTCTGATGGGGAGCAAAAACTGACCTGAGCATGTTCACGTAGGAGTCAATGGCCAACCTCCAGTTAAGAATAAGAAAACAATGAACAGTGTTTTAAAAAATTTAAATTACGCACCAACACCAGAAGTGAAGCTTGCTTGGTCTGTTTGGCCACGAGTTCAATTGTCCAGGCTTTAATTCTAGATGTATTTGGAAGTATTCAATATATGGCCAATGTTAACAGTTACATGCAGAACAAGTGGGTGCCAAGGACCAGCTCTTCTTCCAAAAGAATAAACAAAGTATTTTTCAATGCCCACTTATTGCCTTGCTTTTGAACCCAAAGGCATTAAAGTGAATCTGAAGATGGTGAGCATGTTATGGGACGCTCTGAGCATATGTGCAACATCCTCAAGAGTCGAATTACCAAAAGGTAAACTTATTTTTTTTACAAAGAATATTTCTGGACCCTACCATTCGATGGTGGAATAACGCGCAGCTGGTGAACCTATGATGAGTTCATGCTGAAAAAACTACAACTGATAACCCAGTAAAAAAGAAAGAATCCAATATAGGATCCCCTCAGCACAAACCACCCTACTCCACATTTGTTATTTTATACACATAACAAGTGTCAAATAGGCGATCCATGTTCATTACATTACAGGGTAAAGATGGCCATTCTTGGACTAGGCAAAGTCTCAGCAGCGCCCATGACAAGCCATTACATAGCCTTCCTCATCATGGATGCTTTCTTTCTCTGACCAGAACCTTTATCAAGGAAAGGATATGGATTAACATTGCATAGACTTAAATAAAGCAAACTACGTGAACTAGTATTAGATTATCTTTATCAGCATCGGATTTAAGGTACTCTTGAGTTCTACCTGGCCTATTTACCTCCTAAATTGAAACTCCAAAAATGAATTACTAACTTGGGCAAATGCTCAAAGGAGAATTAGTACCTCTAGCCTAGTCTCTTTCAACACCATGCCCTATCTTGGTTCACATAAACAGTTGGTATTGCTCACGAAAATTCTGGGACTGTTCTTAGACATAAGACAGTGGCAAGCCTGAGGTCTAGGTGCAAGGACATTGAGTATGCTAAGCATAAGACCCAATCCTAACAAAAGAACCAAAGAAGAAGCCTTTGTTATTTGGCTACAAAGATTCAATTGGTGGAAACACAAATTAGATGCAACAGCCAACCGTATCACTAAATTGAAAGAAGCCGCCAGAAAAGCGTGTTACCCATTCCAAAATTCTGCCCTGAAATTTAGCTGAAACCTATTAAATCAATCCTTACCAGAATAATTGCAGACAATCATTAGGGTAGGCCTTCCCACTCAATACACATTTCTTGAGCAGTAAGGATGGATCAACAATGAATATAGGGGACTAACTATAGCAGCGAGCAGCTTGACCACATCGCGACAAGGCAATCTATCCAAAGACTCAAAGTCAGTAACAGTCTAGCAAATACTGCCAAGGTCGCCTTCTTCAATCTCCTCATTGGAAATCCAGCAGAAAATGTCTCACTTCAAGCATTCGGTTCATTGCTTTTCTTTTGGGACCTCTGAAGCACAGGTGTCCTTGGAGTACACTCACAAACGAAATGAGTGGGCCTCCCTGTGAGCTTCTGCATTTGGATGAAGAAGACATATTCAGAATAAATGAGCGGCCAGTTTAAAGTTATAAGTGCATATTTAGTCACTAGATTAGCACATTTATTTAAGTCCGAGAACTAAGGGTTCTGAAATATTTGCAATTACACTGCAAGCGTATTCGTTCATGATATCTATTGAAATCTGGGTGAAAAGCCATGGATATGTAGCATAGCCTCAAATGTTGCAAGTAAAAAGATACTTCTGTGCATCCCTCGGAGGTAAAAAAATATTCTTAAAAACGTGGCAAAAAATAATATTTGATCAAAACGTTCTGGGAGAGAAAGTAGTTCAGAAACATCCATAGAATCTGGGACAATTTTAAAGGACAGCCTTAGGCTAGGACCTCTCAGCCGATAAGAATGCTGAGGCAGATATGCTCCTCATCAAGCATCTAGAATATCTGAATGATGGCAGTTCAATTAAGCCTTGCCCCATTCTGCACTTTTCAGGGAAGCACCAGTTTACCACTGACTCCAGTGTCACCTACACGGAATCAGAGAAGTTACAGATCTAATGCATATAATTAAAACTGTACTGCATTTGCAAGTCTGAGAAATGAGCATAGTCGTGCCGTTACGAAGCAACTGAGGCATAATTTGTAGGACACACAGTGCCCATGTGTAACAAGAGCATGTATATAAATAAATTAATACATTTTGCTCTCATAAGGAAAACGGACAACCTCACTCCTAAGGAGGCCCTTTCAAAACCAACTGGTGTGCAAGAGTGATACTTGTGATAAAGAAGCGCGATGGGGAGGGGGAGAAACACTGACCCACATCCAGGCATAAAAAAACAGTGTAAAATCAGGACAAGCCGTAAAAGCAGAGTGCTCACAAGCTGCATTATCTATGTCCACAAAAGAGTATTCGTGAACGAATTTGGACCTTGGAAGGCAGCCGATTTAATGGACTGCATAATTTTGCGAACTTAATGCAAGGTTCATCTGACTGAATGCATGCTATCGAGCCACAACACTCAGTGAACAGCATTACGAATAACAAAAAAGTGCTAACGATGGCCCATATGACAGTGGTTTAGGCTAGAAAAGAGTATTACTTATATTTGAGCAACAGACCAACCATGCCTTGATTCGGTAATAGTCTGCTCCTGTCACTGCATGGATGCATTGAAATAATTCACTTGGGCACTGTGGATGCAGCTGGGAATCCACATATTAGAATGCAGTGGTCTTTAAACTCTGGGATGGAATACCCTAGTTAAACTCCAGACAATATGCCAAATGAGTGCAAAGCTTTGTCAAAAATGGGCACTTAGCCTGTCCCTGAAGAATGCAGACAAACATGCTGATAAACTGTTCTGTGGTAGACTTAGACATTTGTCATACTTAACGTTGTTGGGAATAAGTTTTAAAAAAAGACTCCCAAATTACCAAAACACCTCACCCCTCAATGATGGGAAAGATCGCACATCGCATATTTTTTTGATGAGCGGTCTGCCAACTGCATGTTACGTAAGTGTCATTTAAAAGGGTTACCCAAAGACAACTGCAATGTTCGAAATGTTATGTTCCTAGATTCCACCTAGCCCACGCAACATCAACCAGCACTAGGATTTTTAACAGCACATTCCATTTTATAACTTGTAGTTTTGTGTTTTACAATGTAAGCGTGGGCATAAACATCTTGGCTACCAGCCAGGGCAGGTTGAAGGTGTTATAAGTGACATGTGGTAAATGGCAAGGTGGGTAGGACAACGTGAAGAAAACATAGGCAAGATGCAACCTCAACTACTACTATCCCTCATACATTCTGGCTACTCTTGTTACAACATATTTGTAATTTCACATACGGAACTTACTGCAAGCAAAAAAGTGAAACAGTATATTGCTTCTGGGTTTTAAAATTCCCAGCTACTGAGCATTCCCATATAAAATGTTAGGCTTGCTTACTATGTTTTGCACTGAAGACATTTATTGTGTTAAGCCAAAAAGAATACTGCAAATCAGTTTTGTGTATCTGTTAGAAGATCTGCCCTCACGTCCTCCCTGAAATTCTTCAACTTGCTTGTTGTTTTGGAGGCGCCTGCAATGACATTATTTAAGAGAAGGGGTGTGGCATTAAATTGTTTGAAGACCACTGCATTAGAAAAAAAATCCAGAGAACAGCTGAAATAAAATCAAGCTATGTGTGGTGTGGTAGAAGAAGGGGTATGAGGGAATTCTACCCAAGGAGGAAAATACAAATAAATGAAAATTTGCAACTAATGTATCAAGTCATTCAACCAGACGCAAGCCCAACATTTCTGAACTTTGGTTTACGTAAGAGGTTTAAAAGAAACCCTGCTTAAAATACATAAGAAAAGGATGGTTCTTTCTTAATATAAAGACCTCAGAGCCCAACCTTCTTCGGGAACTGTGCATCACCACTAAAGATCCCCCATCATGAAAGGCTTAATTTCTCTTCTGCTGGACCCACTGCAATCTAAAAAAAATAAATAGGGGGCAGCACAGACCAAGATTGTGTATCACATCTAGACTCAGCTCTGTCTCTGTAGAGTAAATGTCTGAACAACGTCACAAAACTTTTCTTTGTGCACATACATAAATAAATAAATAAATAAAAACAATTTGTCTACTCTGAGTACATGTTTGTGGAATGTTTTTTTTTTTTAAGTTTAAAAATATGCACACGTTGCATCTCTGTTTCAAACACAAAGTGTGAAAATGGACAAATATAAGCCAGGAAGGAAGTAGGGGAATATTTAACAGCATTATCTGCCCTGTCAAACAAAACCTACTCCGAGGTACCCTTGTGTTGTCTACATGTGTTTAGAGACCCTTCACTGGTACGGTCCCAGACGTAACTCCACTCTACAATTCTGGGGGCAAGCTGCATATGTATCATTGATTAAATTTTCTTTTTTTATCACTTCTGCTTCTGTGTCACTTTGGAACATAATCATCGAAAGTCCAAGACAACCAGTATTTTGGAACACGTCATGAGCTGGAAAATGACATATTTCCCTTCACATTAGGACACTTAAGTGTCATAGGAAAATATTTGTCTAGAAGTGTGATGGGATGCAAATTATGAAAAAGGCAAGTACAGACAGAAAAAAACAACTATTTAAGCTGTTAGCATCAACAACATAACCGAAGCCTACAAGTTAAAAAGAATCAATGATGAGAATGGCAGCGCCTCAGCAATACCCCTACTGGGTAAACTTGGACAACTGTGGAATGCAGCAGAAGATACAGCTCAACTAAAATGTCTTAGGACTTGAAACTAAAAAGGACAAAGGACATTTCAAGGGCAAAATGGATTAACACCTTCTTACATTCCCCACAAGGTACACATGGGGGACCACAGGTGAGAATAGCAATGCATTCTTCCAAAGAGGAAGATGAAAGGTACCTTCCCAACAGCAGTTTCCAGCAAAAACCCAGGTCACTAGCATGAGAAAAAAAAGTGGAAAAGGAAACAATAGAAGAAACAGAAAGTGATGACACGTTTAATGAAGAAAAATGTTGAAAAGTCCTGGAAATGATTAGGGATAGAAATAGAGACAGCAGTCGGGGTCATGAATAAGGTCCTAGAAAGTTTTAGGTTAGGGAAAGGGATTAGGGGAAGGTTTTAGGGAACATGCACACAAAAGTCATGAGAAAGGGCTGGAGTCAAAGAAAGCCCATAAAGTAAGGTGAGAGTAAATAATTTTGTAAATTAGGAATGGGTAAAGGGTCTCACTTTTGGATTACATTTAGCATTTGCGATAAAGCAATGTAGCATCAGTTTGTGTTTCACTTTTGTTTCTCACATTTCTCACTTTTTGCATTATCCAATAAAACTAGATGTTTTTCACATTTAATCATTCTCACGTTTTTTCTCATTAAAAGCATTCATGTCTCACCTTTTCAAGCTACATCTGAGGCTTCAACCATGTCTTTCTACTTTCTCTCACCATCATCACATACTTTCACCTCTTTTTTTCACCAAAGTTCAACCCAAGATAAAAGCAACTTACAAGAATAGTTCCCTGGGACGTTGAAGTGTTATAATTTGTGATCACAAGGAATCAAAGCTAAATGGGTCACTTGCAGTTGCATTGCCCACTACCTACTTGTAATTACCACTTGAGTTCTGTATTTAACTCAAACTAATTATTGATACAGTAGCCGCTAGGGCCACACAAGAGTGTATCCGTTCCTTCAAAGTAATCCTACTAAGACATTGGGTTTATACAACCTGGGTCTGTCTCAATAAGATCTTACAAAGCCGAGCAGTACCTGTTAATGCTACATACGCTCACTTAAGTCTTGCAGTGTTCAAGAACAGCTCTGCTACAAACCTCTTCCTTATTTCCTCTTCACGGATCTTGTCAAGTCCATCCAATATGAAACACTATCACATACTTCTATACATAGTGTGTGTGAGCACTCTGGAAGTCCTTAAGTTAAGAAGCACTATCACCCAATCAGTCCGGTTTCATTATCTTCCACTCTATTTGTAAAATATTTAGCAACCAGCCTTCTTACAGACTTGCAAGACTACTCAAGATTAGTACATGTTCCCATCCTTACAACCGGTTCCAGCACCTTATAGACTTCTACATAGCAATAACTTACCCATGTCTTTTTTAGCTCTCTCACGAAATGACAATCCTGCATCAACTTTTCCATCTACATGACATGGAAAATGCTAAGTGTACAATACATTCTCAATAACATAGCTATTTCCTACTCTAACACACTCTACCACTGATTTTAAGCAAGGTCTGATGGTTGCATCATCATTTCCAACAAGTACAAAAATGAATTCTCAACCTACTTTCATCTCTCACTTATCAACCTCCCCCTGTGGTCTAGAATCTATTGGTCCACAAACATCAAAACCCCAATCCCAGGTGGTCAAGCCTCTCCTCCTTCAGCAGTATCAACTTTCACTTTCTCCACCCAATCCAATCTCTCATTCTCATCAATGCTTTCAGGGACTTACTTTCACATAGTTTTTTTTTCTCGTATCCCTCTCACAATTCTGATCATTCTTCCTAACCATATCAACACTTCTGTCTTCAGTATGAAGAGAGTCTCTTATTTCAATAACTAAGAGCGCAAGGTTTCTGGCTCCAGACCTCAATTACTTGCTATTAATTTCTAACCCGCTCCTTGAAATGCCCCAGTCTCAGGTCCTCTTTTCGAACCACCACCAGCTACCCCTTAAAACTGCCCGCTTTAAAAATTCACTCCACAATTGTCACATTCCACAAGGATGGATTTCTGGTTAATGATATTGGCCCTCATTAATGTTCTTCTCACTTTCATATTTCTTTTCCTCACCCTAGGTTCTCTCATCCACAATTCCATATACCACACATTCTTTATGCTTGCTCCTGCCCTCTGAAGCTCGCTTTTATATGCCAACAGTTATCATATTGCTGAGTTTCAGGCTCTCCATTTTTGTATTAGCTCTTTGGTGCTGAAAACTTTAACACAATTCCCAAACAATGTGAATGCCCACATTAAAGGAAGACGTCGACTTTAACATAATGAAAGTGTCCAAAAAAGCCCACCAATTGGAAGTGGACATGCTTTTCCATTGGACAACCAGATGAGTCTTTCGGCAGTAGATAAAATGACATGTGCTCTCCAGCAGATAACTAGACTAGAGAAAGTGCTCCAGGATGCTGCATGTAGGTGGAGCTAGTGAGTACTTATGATATCAAAGGAGATTTCTTGATGAAGTCTGATTTCTAGGAGCAGAGCTGAACTACAACGTCGCAAGAGCTTCCTGAAGAGACAGATTCAAAGATGAACAAAACCTCTACATGTTTCACTCGCTATAATACTTGCGTAGTTAATAATGCTTAATTTTAGGATTCCAGGCAAGTTTTCAGGAAAGCGGTAATGAAGATTTGCTTAGTGCTTGCTGAAATAGCTGAAACAAATACTTTAGGCCGCTCATAGTGATTTTGTTTTAAGCAGATGCCCCAAAATGTAGCCCATAACTAATCATATAAGGCTTCTCTGGAATCTCTCAAAGCATAACGTTTATCGAAAGCCCTGGTAATGAAGTGAAGAGAAACTTATTGAACTGAGTGTGAAAAGATGGCACTGGCAGCCTTAAGCACAAAAGTATTCAACACCTGGGAATTGGTCAATAGTACTAGTTAAGTCTCTCAACCTTTTAATGCACCTTCTATCTGCGTATTGAGGTCTTAAATTAGACAAAAGCCAATACCTACTGCAGTTGACTAGTGCCATACACAAAATGGTAAAGCTTCCAGGATCTTCCTGGGTGAAGCCTCTTGCTGTTGAATTATTTCACATTTCTAGACTTGAACACCATATCCACTCTGCCTTTTCAGCTTGTTTGGTTCTCCGTTTGCTCTCCATATTAATCATAACCTCACTTTGAACAACCATCCTGCGGCTTCATTCCTTACTGTCATCACACACATTTCTCTTCACACCGTTACGGCTAACATACCAGTTCACCATCTCTGGCTTTCTAATCCTGACTCCTGCCCTTTAGACATCAACCCAGACTTTTCGAAGATGCTCTTCACACACACTGGTATAAAGCTTCCTACCCAATACTCTAGTGCCTGGCTCCTGCCTTTTGAGCCTCCATCTCCAATTTCCTAGCTCCTCTTCCTGTTTAAACGTACAGAAATCCTTTCTCACTTTTAACACAAAGCATTAACTTAATTTTGGTTTGTTCCTCTGGAAAGGATACCCACTTTAAAGAACGTTAGTGCATTTCATTGTAAAAAACAAAACGTCTCGAATCTATTGCTTGTTCTATCACAGTCTAAACTTACTCATACCTCCAATAACTTTGTCTGCCAACAATGCCACCTCTGTTCCTACAGCATGACAGGAAGTGGATCTCAAGATCACTTCTTTTGACTAACGTAACTTTGATTCCAGTATCTGTCCTTGTGGAAGGTAAACATTTCTCGTTTAACTCCTTGTTGTATCACCTGGAGTTTCTGCATTTTCTTCTCCTTAAAGCATGACCTAATTTCAGGTCCCACTTGCTCTGCCTTTTTCTTTCCTTGACCTGGACATATGCTTTCTTCACGTCATTATTTTATAGCTATCTCCTTTAGAACCTAATCCCATTATTCCACAGTTTCCAGGAAGTTTCATGTTACTTTGACCCATGAACAGTTTCACACAATGCAGGGCTGTTCTCAACTTTTAAATCTCACTCATACCTCCATTCTCTTGAGTCCTTGCTCATCTCTTAATTTGCCTTCATCTCCTAAAATGCCTTTTCACCCACAGTTCCAGATCTCAAAGTTGAGTTTCTCGATTATCACTGAACACTAAAAGGTCACTTTACACCTGCAATTGCTCACCACCCAAATTTCCCATTTGATAATCTTTACGTCACTAGCCTCCGCTACTTTCACCTTGGTTTTCACATACTCGAGTTTATGATTAAAGTACCGTCATCTTTAATCGCTCACCACACAAACTGCCCATCTGACAATCCCAACACCAGCCACTGATACATTCTCGTTTGATTTCACAAACTTTAGCTCAAACGTACTGAGACCGGTTATTATCATTCACTAAGGTTTCCAAAACGGTTTTAAAAATAAACTTCTGTGTCCCTTATAATTGGAATTAACTGGATGGGTAAATACATTGGCCTGTCAGCCTGCTACTAGCGTCAAGGAGACGTTTATAGGTTTTTGCTGGAAATTACTGAAATCCCACTTGTGATCACCAGCCATGCTTTTGCTCCTACCACATGATTTTCGGTTAGGTTTTAGAACTTAGATCTCCAAAAGTTGAAAATATCATCCAAATATTTAACTTCTTGACACTAGGAATGGAATGCATGAAGATGCTACAAAAAGACTTTCAAGCAAGCCATTATGAGGCTCAATGGAAAAACATGGATCTGGTAAAAAAGTTAAAACTAAGGTACATTTCCACACTCACCTCAACTTCAGCCGAAGATACTGCTCGAGACAAACAATACTTTTAAATATGGAGAAATGAGCTGAGTGCCATTAGTAATGTACATCTTCCTTAAATTAGATGGAGTTCGAGGCACAACTTTCTCACCAATAACTGCAATATCAAACCCGAACTGCAAGAGGGCCATGGAAGCTTCAGAAACTTGGAATTGCTAGGGTCACACTCAGCATGCACACTCAATCTGGTACAAAACTGAGTACTTTGTTTAGAGGGAAATTGTGGTGAAACCAAGGACGAAGTTCCTTGACAATGGAAACCGTCACTTCCCAAAAAGGAGAATAAAATTGCTCCGCTCGGGTTAGCAGACCAGGGTTGGCTTTGGTAAAACAGATGCAAGGGCTGGGCTTCAACCCTGGCAACACTCCTCCATGACCATCCAGTCCCACTCCAAAACCCAATCGAAAAAGAACACCTGAGGTTTAACGAGCAAATACTCCGTACATAGCAAAGCAGACATTTCTGCCCTTCCATAGGTTTGAAGGAAACTCCTACTCTGAGGTGCACTGGTCTGTGACTAAGAATATAAGTAAACATAGAACTACCTCTAGCAGTGAAAGCATGTCCCATCTGTGATGTAAAACAAAACAAAAAAGTCTTCTTTCAAACTCTCCGACTTACTAAGAACTGGTGGAACGGAACAAAATTCAAAGGCCCCTGTTTAGGCCCATGACCTTCCTACGAGATGTTTAACCAGAAGCTGACTAGCACAGTAATTAGGTCAGTTTCTATTGCCGAAGAAGTTAGAAGACCCGCCCCCATACATTAGTATGCAGGTGCACTTACCCCACCCTCGGACATAATCAATATCATAAGTGTCTGCACAATCCAGCTAGGCACCAAGACACTGAAATCAAAAGTCTCCCAATGCTGGTATGTAGGTGAGCCTATGCCACCAAGACGTCCAAACAATAATAAATAAATGAAGACGTGTGTTCATTTGCACTTGTTAGCTTCTCGATTTTGTCTTTCAACTCCGATGTGTGTTTATTAGGAGTGAGCATGTTTCCTGCACTGCTTTTCAGAGCGATGATGAAGCAGCAAAGACCAGAGAAAAATCTGAGAGATTACAGAGCTACTGCCATCACTCTGTATTGTCAGGGAGTAGCGCTTGTCTGAAATATAGCAAAGATCTTGCCAGTTCTTTCTCTCATTTTTCACCTCGACTTGTCAATGCCCGAGGCATTCTACCTTGGCCATAACGGAAGCGAAAATCCACACACCAGAGCACAGCTAAAGTGAAAATACTGAGAGGAGGACAGAGCACACAACATGTGAAGTGAAATGCTCTTTGGCCTCCATCATACGGTTTTCTAGATGTGGCAGTGTTGCGGAGAAGATGAGGAGATGGCATCTGGCTCTTTCCAATGCTACTTTCTTCACTAGCCTGATCCTCCCCTCCATTGCTCCAAGCTGCTGGTCCTGGCAGGCTACCTGGTGAAGAATGGCAGATGCTGCTGGCTGAGGATGCCACTGGTGCGTGGGGATTCAGTCTTTGCCATAACATCCTTAAACCAGGAGGCAACGTCCACTTCCAGTGTTTCATAATGCTTAATGAAGGTGTGTTCCTGCAGAGGAAAACAAAGGAGTTTGGTCTGTGCTTCTCTCAACGAGTATGATGGGTTAGCAACATCACAACATTAACAAAGAAACAGAAGTTTGGATAGCAGGCTTTTAAAAGTAACGAGTGTGGCCGGGTCAAAGATGGTTATATCTCCCGAGGGAACAGCAATATTTCTCCCCACCAAACCAACCAGGAAGTAGTAGTTATCTTTGTATAATTTATTGTATTCAACTACAGAGCAAAATTTAGACGATCACGAGAAGGAGGGAGGAGGCTTCATAGTCCTCTCATCTGCTCTCAAACAACCTCCATTGTGCCATGTCAATGGCTAAATCGGATGTGAAAGGGGCTCCTATAACAAACCAACACAACTGACTCTCTCTGGCCAAAAGGGATTACAAATGTCACCCATTGCAACAAGTTATTTGAGCAAGTATGAGAACACCCTCAGCAATGTCAGACAGTGATCAGGAAGCGCAATAATATTGGACCCCGCAACAAGCTCAGTTTCCAACTTTAAGATGTGCTCTCTGCCCAAAAGCCACCTGTGTCCAGAGTCCAGTCACCTCTTTCTGCATACTTACAAGTAGTTTGTTGTACTTTGGTCGCTTCCTGTGATCTTTAGTAAGGCTACAAGTAAAAGAAAAAAGATCCATAAACCCACAGGAAAGTGCTTTCCAAGGTAAATGTTAAGAATAAAATTGCTTACCTGTAACAAATGTTCCCACATATCAACCTTTCACTAAGGCAATGTGCTTTACAATCATGCCCCTTGGGCATAATGACCTCCTAAAGTCAAGGAAATGGTAGGCAAGCAAGCCAGAAATGGATCAGAAAGAATTACGATTGGGGAAAAGCCTCCTATAGCCCTTTTGCTTCCTTTGATGGTTGTAGACCAGAGGAGGACCAGAGTAGCCCCCGAAAGGATTCTTGGGCATGTGGTACCCATAAGGCAACAAATGGTTAATCAACATCTCTTATTTCAGAACAAAGCGCATTTTTTGCAAATGGAAACAAGAATCCGAGAAATTATCCAGATTTTTATACTAATCTGCACTCTGACCGAATTCCTGTTAGAGAGAGGGGGCTTATCAGCAGAGAGAAAAGTAGGAGGGAAAACAGACTTATTTTCCAAAGTCATCAAGAAGAAAAATATATTGAAATTAACGTAAAGGTAGAATATGTCAAGTTGTGTAAAAATGAAAAACTGTTTCAGGGATCCTACTCAGAGCTGGGAAAATGAACTGAGGACAGACAACCACTGTGCTGGACTCTTTGAAAACTGTATTAAAGTGAGAATACAGTTGTTTTTCCTATTAGAGGCTGGGATCAGCTTGCTTTTGTTTTTCCATTCTAAAAAAAGAAAGAAAAAAAATGCCACTTTTTGCACCCTAAAGTATGTTTTTCATTTCCCAAGGATTTGTGATATTACATACAAGCACACATGCATAATGATGAAAACATACATCTATAAGTGGGCGAACAACTAGTGCTAGAGAAAAGATAGCTAATGTATCTTGAGAATTAGCTAGCAAAATCTTCCTACCAAGAATGGGGAAGTATGCGCAGAAACAGTGAGTTCCCATGAACTTTCACATGACTGGATCACAGCAACAAGTAGTGAGAATAGGTTATGTACCCAGTACTCTGCTTATGAAGTATGTTTATCACATATATTACCCACACCACGTAAATTAGAGCAAACTTTTTTTTTTAAACATTGTTTTTTTCAAAAAATTAAAAAAATAAACAATCTGTTCCCAATCTAGGAAAAGCAGCATAATAAAAACTCTATATTGGTTACATAACGATCTTTGCACTTAACAGCTCCTTGCAGAAATCCTGTCAACATTCCCCTTTCCTCATACCTTCTAAATGCTATGCAGGATCTTTCCTCCCATCCTCAATAGCCAGCTCTACAACCTGGAGCAGTATCCTGAATCCCAACACACACAATTACCTTAACAATAATATTTACTCTGATTACCCCTCAGGACAAGGGACTGCTGGGAATAAACATGGCTCCTGGATGACTCTGGGGAGCATGCATTTCTGGCCAGAGTGCCCCAAAATGAAACCTTGGTGATTTTTGGCCTCAGGACATGCAACAATTATGCATGTAACCTGGAATTGGCCTCTATGTTCTGGCGGGGCACACCATGTACACCCCAACAGGAAGCTATGAGGCCTATCCCCAGAGGTGTAACACAAAATTATGCCCCCCTACAGCCTTGCAGAATGTGATGGGGGATCCGGTGTCTCCCATATCTCACAGATTTTTAGGGGTCGAAGGCTGAATGGGGCCTCCATTGAAGGATTGGGGGCCCCCAGGAGTGTTGGGGGAGGGCACCCTGTGAAGCCCATGTCCATTCAACCTTCCTGCTCACAATAAGACAAAGTCAGTGGCTTGACCAATGTGGGAGGAATCTATAAAAGCCAGGACTACCTGAAATTAGACAAGAGCTAAATCTGTTTTATATGCAATATGATGGTAAACTTGGTAGAAGTATTGCACAGAAATGCTGTCATTTTGCCAGGAAAGACTTACTGGCTCCAGAGTTGTGGTCGACTGCCAACTCCCTTTTAACAGGTTAGGGAGCAGAAAGAAATTCGTTATTTACCTGTGACTTCAGCTATCCCACGTTGTAACCGTTCATATATTCTTATGCTAGATTTATTCCCAGTGGTCAGCCTGGGAATCCCTGGCAACTTTAAATAGAAATGAACTGTGTTACAACGGCCATATGTCTCAACAACGTTGTTTAGTAGCACACTGACTTCATTGGAAACAATTCAAACCCCAACCAATGAAGTGGAAGTGCTGAGCTCTCCTGCTCTCCCGGAGCACAATTATGAGATGTACATATTCTCTTCTCTGGTGTTTCATAATATAAACTTCACAGGAATGAGGCATCATCCCAGTGTGGTCAAAGTCTTTGCTAGACATGAGAAGAAAGGGTGCATTAGTCCTCCTCATTGATTGGTAGCATGAAATGCCCCTCTGCCCAGCCCAGGGGCCTCTATGCCCTGTTAGACTCATGCTATAGCTAGGATCACTTCTCACTAGCGGGCACGATTTGAGACTGCCGCCACTGGTGAGAAACAGCCCCATGGCCCCCATCATTGGAGAACCCAGGTTTATTTCAGACAGGTCACGAGCAGTCAGCTTTGTGCTAAAGTTCACACCGACTACCTCGATTACGTCCTGGGTGTTTGTTTTCCTTAGATTAGTATCAGGTCTAAGTTCACTTCCGCCTCCTCCGACAGGTAGGGGATCCGCTCGGCAGTTACCGAGGCTCCCTTGAGCAATGTGAACAGAACGCAAGCGGTTCTTCAGTTCCATTTAAAGCTTTATTTTTACAACTTCTAGTTTCTAATGCTGCATTTACACTGAAGGGGTAAAACCACTATTAATACAACTATCCTCAGTGTAATCATAACTTCTCAAAGCAAAACGATAAGACGAAGTGTGACAAGATCTTCCAGTGTGATGGCGCACCGTGCAAGGTGGGTGTGAAAATACGGACAGCACCCGTGTATTGCACAGCAGTGTAGAAAGGGCAGGTCGCAACCAGTCGGTGATTTGCACCGGTGCTTAAAGCTACTAATGTACTAAGCCGTAGTTTCTTAGATACACATTTGCAGGATGTCGCAAAAAATTCCTGCCTGATTATTGTGCGCGAGATAGAAGGCACTGTACTGTGTGAGTGGGGCACAGGTCTGCAACAGCAGGGATTGTGTGCACGGTAAAGCAGGCCTCTATTGCTGCATCTCGGCATATGCACTTTCTAAGCCGCAAATACTGTCCATACTCGCAAACTAGCTTTAGTATATAGTGTCTTTTGTTTTTGAAACCGCAAAGCCTGTGATTTTGCAACCTACATCTGCTGCATCTACGAAGCACTTCCTACATCAACTGTTCTGTTATTTTTCTATCTAGAATATACAGAGACTGGACATCGGTAATTCCTAATCATCTGTTTACAAGCAGATAGTCAGTCCACAAGACAGGTTTGTTCACGTGTCGACTCTAATACCCCTTGTGTTGGCGTTATCATAAGGACACTTCGTTGTCGAAGCTATAGCTGCTTCCTGGATGAACAGTAATCCGTACGGTGAGAGCACTCCTTTAAAGCATCAGAGTTTCAAGAAGGTATGTCCTAAATTTACAAGCACCTGAAATAATTATGATTTATTTTACATTATTACAAAATATTCTGCATGCAGACCTGCCAACTCGCAAGTGTCTCTGTGGGTCACATAATATTGTCTCTCTTCCCACTGTCACCCACTGAAGAGCTGAACACCCTACCCAGAGAGGATTTACAGCTCGTATGAGGAGGCACTGCACTTTCTATCTAGTATGGATTTTGAAAATGTGTTGGGTTAGCAACAGGCTGCGACTACAGAATCTATTAGTGCTTTTGGTCAGGGGAGGAGTGGCCTTCCCCTCTCTAGACCCCACCCCTTCAATATATTTTATAGCAGTTTAGGCATTGATGGCTTGAAGTCCCACCCCCAGCTCCGCGTCCCAACCTTTTTGAGACTCTACCTCTTTCGCAAAGGAGGTGTGGGGTCAGGTATGTGTATGTTTTCTTTTTTTTCTGAATTCACATGTTACAGCTGAATCAGTTAAACAGAGCTCTGCAGGTAATCAGTGTTACTTGGGTAACATGACCGCCTCTAAAACTGTTGTTTACTGTCACTTGAGTAATGGGACTAGCCAGGACATATTGTTCGGGGTCAAGGAAAACAAATGTTCATGCTTATGGACCCACCTTACACACCCTCTCAAAAGTTTTACTCCTTCCTTTATCAGGAGTAAATTACTGATTTTTTCCAGAGGGAAAAGGGGTGGAAAGGAATTTTTGAGCACAGTTAAACATGCAGGTCCGTGGGTGTGCACAAACTCACAAGGCATTCCATATCTGGGCCTACCACTTCAAACCTACTTCCAGTCCTTGACGGTATATATGTCCACAAAACAAATTTCATGTCAGTGAGTATTTTTAGGAGCTATATATACTGAGTGTTTAAGCCAGGCATGCAAGATAGCTCACAGACCGACTTTGACAAGGTTTTTTCAGGGCTGATCTTGTCTGTGCTCACAATCACAGCAAACACAAGGGAACTGTAAGAAAACAAGGAGAACAGAGCTGTCCAAAATGTATACAATGTGGTGTATATCATACTAGGGGGCCATCTCTTCGATACTCAGCTGGCAATCTAAGCACTGGGCTGCACGTAGAATCTGGGTTTATTTACAGTATTATTGTGGAAACTCAAATGAATGCTTAACAGTACATTTTCAAGGCAATCACTGCAAGATACAGCGGGAACTCTGCTATCATTCAAGAAAATAAATATGGGTGGAACATCTCTCGTACATAAGCCCCACATACAACTATCTCCACTTCAGAAGATTAGTCAAGAGGTGTCTCTTCCCCACATGACGACTACACTCACAGTTCAAGCATATACCACAACAGTATAATCAAACATGACCAACTACACTTCTCAAAGTATGGAAAAGAAATGTTGTTATACAAAAACAAGTCATTGTACTTTGAACTATGCCTCCGGTTGTAAGTTGATCCATTTATATAACGGGAAAACTATATACTTCAACCCAAGATACATGGGTTTATCAGACCACGTCAAAGTTCCTGCTTCTATGTACATACAGGTGCATATGTAGATAGTTATGCCTACTTATAGTAACGGCAATTAAGTGGCATGTGTAAATTTATGTATAAAGAAGTTAATTGCACTTATTTAAAACCAGAAAAAAAATGCACAAGATAAATCTGGACAGCAGACCATGTAAATATTGCCGCTTCAATGTACATGTGAATATTGATATCGAGAGGTTTAATCAAGCAAACATAACTTTACAAAGCACCATGTGTGTATATACGTATGTATACATTTTGCTACTTAAAATAAAAAAATCACTTCTGTCCCTCCCATCTGTCCTCCCTTTGTCTCATCCCAAAACTGACTGTCAACTACCAACTATTCTCCTCAAACATTCACCCCTACTTTTTAGCCATGCCACCCAACAAACAAGCACACACGACCACTACTTACAAAAAACTACTACCTCCCTTTTTCAACTTAATTTCTATCATTCTCTCCCACTCTAAGCTCCCTCTTTTCAAACTCATTCCTATAATTCGATCTCTACTCAAAACTCTACTAAACACGCATAAAATTAGGAGCACAAACCTAACAATTAATACACAAGGAAAACAAGCATTTGCAATGCAATAGGTCTCGTAATGGTTAAGTTTGAGCTATTGGCGTTGCAAATAATAATGCAACAACAATAGCTTAAACTTTTAGTAATGCGAGACCTATTGCATTGCAAATGCTTGTGTTATAGATCTGGTTAGCGACCTTACAAACATTGTCATGCACTTTTTTCAACATACATGTACTATTAACACATGGATCAATATATAAAAAAAAAAAAAAAAATGTATAAAAGTGCAGTTTCTCTGCCCATCGCCACGCCCGCTTCAGACCCTCGCTGGAGCTCCACCGTCATGCTCGTCTGAAGGGTGCCACTCACTTCACATCATTGGGTTATTGCCGCTCACATACAGCCACTTTCGCCCGACGTTTCTTGCATAACACAGAAGTTGTGCAGGTGGGAAGAGGGAGAGGATAAACATTCCATAGCCCACACAGATGTTGTGCAGGTGGGGTATACATTCCATAGCCCACACAGAAGTCGTCGCAGGAGGGCTATACCTTCTAGATCCCACCCAGAAGTTGTGCAGGTGGGGTACAGATTCCGTAGCCCCCACAGAAGTAGCGTAGGTGGGGAAGGAGAGGGGGCACTCACTTCATTGGTCCCTGCAGGTTTAGTGCTGGCTGGAGAGGGGGCGCAAACTCTGGAACAGCCCCACCCTCCCCTCTGCTTTTGCCCATTACCCTGGAGATCAGGACACACCGCACAACCTCCGGGAGGGCTCCGGGGGGGCCCTGGCTGTCCCTCCCCAGTCCCGCCACCGCCTGGTAGCAGGTGCACGGAGCGCTGTTTAAGTCACTCAGGGCGGCGCTTGCTCACCTGTCTGGCTGGTCCGCCTGGCGCCTCTGGAGCTGTGATCATTTCCGATCAGCGGAGGGCCCAAGAGGTGCTTTGGGGCCATCCGAAAGGGGGGCGGAAGGGAGGGGTTCTCATAGGTGTACAACGAGGGCGAACTCATAAGACTGGATGAGAGGGTCTACCAGGCTAAGACAGAAACCCGGCGACGGAGGGGAAGTATCGCTGTAAATATTGGTTGCGAAAGAGACATGTCTGTCGCCGGTCGGCAGGATAAAAGCGTGGTGGGGAGGGCAGAGGAGCTGGGGAATATTAATTTAAGGTGGAGGAGCTGGGGAATATTAATTTAAGGCTCGAGAATAAAGTCTCTATAACTACCTTAGGCGTCCATATCAGGCGCAATGCATCTGTATCTTAAAATTACGTTAGCCTTATTGCTAGTAGCAGTGACCACATTACGTATATTTGTGCATATTGTTTTGAAATTCTTAGTTAGATCATTTGGTCAGCGTGCTGTCTGTGCGTGCATGGGTTTTGCTATTTTATCGTTATTGTAATATCAATAGTTTTAAAAACATGTATTACTTCTAACATGCGTACCGGGTTATCGCTTATAAAAATCAGACCTTTTATTTATTTTTTATTTCTGAAATGTGTGACGTGCAGCACTTCAAATCACTCAATATATTAATAATTAGTTTTATTTTGATTTTTTTTTAGTATCGACTCATTACACCGACTCCAGCCGCATCGAGGAGGGAGTTTGTTTTGGTTTCGGTAAGTGGTCCCACCACTCAAAAGAATTAGGCAGAGGGCAGAACTCCCGAACCCCCAGCCCCCCCTCCCTGTTCCTAGTCAGAAGGAAGGGGGAAGGGGAGGGGGGGCAGAGATCAGCTGGGAGGGACAGCCCCTGATCGGATGACTCAAGACGAGTTCCGAATTATCCTGACTAACTTAATGTTGATGCACTGTGACACTCCAGGGACCTCTGGTTTAATTGCGCACAGTCTGGGACGTGTATAAGGACACGCAGGGCTGAGAGAGGTGCGGGGTGGGCGAGCGGCGGGTGGGGGTTCGCAGTATATGCTGTATCCTCCTGAGGCAGAGACACTCCGCAATTATAAGTAATAGAGCAGCAATATGCCCCCACCTAAAGCACTCCTGGAAGCCGAGCAGGAGTGCAAGACGCAGGAACGGCAGAAACACATGAAAGGTCTGTGAAAACTAAGGAGAAACGGACAGACTGGAAGAGTTGCATTAAGACAGGAAGAGCAGAAAATCTGAAAGGAGGAAGGAACTGACAAAAGAAACCAGGAACGAATAAGACAAAAAAAAAAAGAAAAGAAAAATTGGCAAAACTGAAGAAAAAGTTAAGCAATAATTAGAAATAGACAAAAACGAGACAAGGGCTACCTGCGCCAGGGAATGGATCCTTGCTCACCCGCCCCCTGCCTGGACACGTTGCGGGTGAGTCTTGATGTTCTCGAGCCCGGCGGGAGTGAGTCACTACACGCCGTAAAAGCGATCGCGAAAGCGATCGCTATTGTCAAACAAACAAGCCCGCGAGTGGTGCGCGAGCGCCACAGCGAGCCATGTGGTTTCAATTACCGCGCCCGTGTCTGGGCACGATAATTGAAACCACATGACCGGCGGTGCGCGTAATAGACACCAATAGGCCATGGGCGGAGCAATGCGCCCGCCTTTGGCAAATTGCCTGCAGTCTTTCATAAAAAGACGCACGCAAAGGCCAATAGCGTGGTCCAAAAGGACTCGCACACGCACGAGCGATTCCTAGCTCCATTTCCAAACCCCCTACAAAAAGAGTCTCCCGCTGCGCGAGCAGTGCTACACACTGCACTGCTAGGCGCGAGACCTAAAAATACTACTAACCTATTAATTGCTAATCTTGGGTTCCAAAGTGGCATGATATGCTATAAAAAGCACTATGCCTCGTCAGGGGTCGTAAGCGTTATAGAAATACACTTACAATACAATGATAGAAGTGACCCTCTGAACAGGGAGGACGGATTGTCCTTCCCACTTGTCAATGAGGATTAGGAAAAAAATGTTGATTAAGGAGCCTTGTTAACATGAAAGGAAAAGATTAACATAGCAAAGAAATTGGGCACTGGCGCAAAACTACCTTCTCTCCATGTACATGAAACTTGGGAACGTCAATTTACTAACTTTGAATATTGAAGTGATAGCCACTAAAAAGACCACTTTAGAAGTTAGTCTGCAGGGTATTTGGAATGTCACGGCTCACAAGTTGAACCAGTTAACCATATAAGGGCAATGTTTAAATTCCAAAAAAGGCAGTGGTCTAGGTGAAATGCTCTTTGTAACCCCCCCCCCCCCTTTATAAATACCTTTATGACTGGGATCTTGAACACTGAAAGGTTGTTTTCCAGCATGTGGTCAGTACAGCTCCTCATGAATAAAAAGCAGAAGCTAAGCCAGTGACTTGTGGAAGTACTCACAGTATTTTATTATCTTGTGCTGATGAATAAAGGGGCCCTACGTGCAATAAAGATCACCTTTATGCATACATTTGCCAATATTTTCCATTTGGCAACATAACAAGCCCTTGTAGTGGTGGTTGGGGTGTTTGACGGTCAACAAATGTAGCACCCCCAAAAAAACAAGCATTAAAAATGCAATAGGTCTGGCCTTTGATTAAGTTAAAGCCATTTGCTTTGCTAATGGTATTGTATAGCAATTAGTAAAGCAAATGGCTTTGACTTAAAGGCAAGACCTATTGCATTTTCAATGCTTGTTAGGTCAGTATCGGGCAATGACACTGCAAGGAGCCGGTGACAAGGGGATAGCAAATATAATAGCAATTAGCAAAACAGGCGAAAGCGCGCCATGCGCGCGTTGGTCAGAGATGTCGCGTGTAATCCCACACCGCGCTTGCACATCTTCTGTCCGTCCGGGGATAGCAAATCTAATAGCAACTAGCAAAACAAGCGAAAGCGCGTCATGCGCACGTTGTGCAGAGATGTCACGTGTAATCCACCGCCGCGTGTGCACATCTTCTTTTCGTCCGCGTGCACGCTTTGGAATCCGTATGGATTCCAAAAGGCCCTCGCACGGCGAGAGCACCGCATGCGCGCTGCTAACGGCAGGCGAGAACAAAAAACTTTTTATTTATTTAAAGATACACAAAAATGTGTAAAAAGCATATGAGCAGCCATTGCAGCAAGACACTTCACACCACTGTTAATTATTTTATCCTAGAAATCCCCTTGTGATAATTGGAATATGCATTCCTTAGACTGAAGGCTGTCAGGAAATCCACTTGTTGCAATAGCACAATCACCTGTTGAAGAGTTGTCATTTGATGGGTATTCATTTAAAAAATAAGTTCAGAATAGGTAAGACTGTGATTGATCTCAAAGAGCCATCTTTGGTCAGTAATGCCACCATTACCTCTAGCAGTCAATGATTCACGAAGTTGTGATTAGTACATTCTTTACCATATACCTTCTCCACAGTGTAAATACCCATTTATCAGTTGTAATTTCCCTCCAACGACAAGTCATTAATCTGTCTCCAACAGGTGTATCGATTTGGAATATGAGGATGGAATCGCTGTTGGGCTGAGAAAGAACGTCTTCCTGGAAGTCCCCTAGGCTAAGCTTTGAACTGCTAGAAATCTTTTTCTTCTAATAGCGGACTGTGAGTTTTGAATATGCTGTGATAGAACTGGTTGTTGAAATGGCAACATGGATTTAGCAGTTTCAATACGTATTGGTTACATACCTGTAACTATCGTTTTGAAGCATTCACATGTCTGCATAACTCTGCCCTTTAGTGACTGGGTCAGAGAAAAAACACATTTATCACCAGGTTTCTCCTTTTTGAGTGTCAGCCACAAGCAGAGCATTTGACAGCGACCAGAAGTCCACAATGGCCGCTTGCCTTGGCTCTATATTCAGATTCTTTTTTCCGCTGTTTAGTGTGGAAGAGGGGAAGAGTGTGGAAGAGGGGAAGACTGTAGAAAGATTCAGGTTGAAAATATGATGTACAAACATACGAGGGTGAACATTGCTACTGAGGCAGTACGCATCCGAGAATCGGATGGCACCGTATTCAGAGCAAAGGAGAAGGATGTTACTTACCCCGTAAGCTCTGTTCGCAGTATGTAGTCCTGTAGATTCACATGCTCTGCAAACTCCTGCCATCTAGTGTTGGGTTGGGAGTTGTGCACGTTGTTTATCTTGGAATAAGTCTTTCGAGTCACAAGAGTGACTTCTCCTCTCGATGATATTAGGCATAGACTACTTTGTTAGATTGTTTTCTTGCAGGTGGGTGAGAAAGGAGTGCAAGGTATGTGTAAGAAAAGCTATGTCCATGCCAAAAGTAAATAAATGAGGTAAATATATAATACTACAATGGCCACAGGCTTTCGGGGAGGAGGGAGGGTGCATGTGAATCTACAGCACTACATGCCACAAACAGATTCTTACAGGATAAGTAATATAATCAGTTTGATGGGATGTGTGGCTGTAGATACACATGCTCTGCATAGACGGTAAAGCAGTCCCTCCTAAGAAGCAGTGGCTAGCCTGTGGGAGTGGCAGTAGTTTGAAAAAGGGTATGTAGTACTGCCTGACCTACATTGGTGTGTTGGTGCGCTAAAACATCTACACAGTAGTGCTTGGTTAATGTGTGTGGTGTAGACCATTAAGCTGGCTGACAAATATCAGCTATCTGAATATTTCAGAGAAAGGACATAGTGGCTTCCTTTTTACGAGTGGAATGGGCTCTGGAAGTAATAGGTAAAGGTCTTTTGGCCTTAATGTAGCACGTTTTAATAAATTTGACTATCCATCTGGTTATGCCTGAATTGGATATTGGGTTACCCTCATGAGAAGAAAAGGCCACAAAGAGTGCTTTTGTTTTCTTGAAAGTTTTAGTTCTATGTAGAACATGAGTGCTCTTTTTACACCTAGGGTATGAAGAGATCTTTCCACAACAGAATCTGGGTGAGGTAAAAAATTAGGAGCTCAATGGCTTGTTTGAGGCAAAACTGTGAGACTACCTTGGGTAGGAATTTAGGATTGGTACAAAGAATGAGCCTGGCACTATATATTTTGGAAGAATGGTTCTTCTAAGGTTAAAGTCTGGAGCTCCCTGACACCTAATTGAGGTAATGGCAACTAAGAATGCCACTTTCCGCGACAGGGAAGGGGGCTCAAGAGAGGAGGCTCAGAGGGGGGACCCATGAGTCTAGTGAGAACAATGCTAAGGTTCCAAGAGGGTGCTGAAGGAACCCAAGTCGAAATAACTCATTTGAGTCCTTCCATTTATGACTCGAAGAATGGAATTTTGCATAGTGAGGGATGCGGTTTATTTTGGAGATAGGCAGCCTTTGAAGCAAGATGTAACCGTATGGAAGTGTAGGCTAAATTTGCCTTTTATAAATGAAGTAGGTAGCAGATAATGTAATGCATTGTGGCTTTTATATGATCAATTATTTTTGACCGACAGTAACAAACAAAAATTCCCATTTTGCAGCATAACAGGTTCTAGTTGTGGATCAGCATGCTTCTTTGAGACAAGTCCATATATTCTGGTGGTAAATTAAGGTAATCAAACTCTATGACCTTAGGAGCCAAATTGCTAGGTGGAGCGTTCTGGGGTCTGGGTGTCGGATATGCTCTGGATTCTGAATGAGAAGGCCCAACCTGTTGGAGAGCTTCTCACGTGGAACTACTTAGAGATCTAGTAGTATTGTGAACCAGGGCTGACATATCTAAGTGGGAGCTACAAGGATCATGGTGAGATTTATGCCAGAGTTTCTGAACCAGAAACATCCCTGACCAACTCATCCATTGGGCGTTGCCCTTGGATAGTGGGTGTGGATACCTGGAGGCGAAGTCCGGGCATTTTGCATTTTCTGCTGTAGCGAAAAAGTAGATCCAAGGAAACCACCACCTTTGAAAGTAGAGAAGGAGGACTCTTAGGTGGAGTTCACACTTATGGATCTATTGCTGCTTCCTGCTGTGCCAGTCAGCAAAATAGTTGTCTGTCCCCAGCAGATATTCCGGAAACAGGTGAATATAGTGGTGAAGAACCCAGTTCCATATGGTTTGAGATGGGTGTGATAGTTGTGAAGACCGTGCCCCTCCTGTTTTTGTAGATAACTCAGGGCTGTCATATTGTCCGCCCAGAGTAAGACACGCCTTGTGGCACAGGTGAGGAAGGAAAGCTTTTAGTGCTAGGTAGATTGCTTGAAGCTCCAGGTAGCTGATGTGCAGAGATTAATGCCCGACATCCCAAAGACCTTATACTGTCAAGACTTGTAGCTGGGCACCCCAACTGAAGGAAAGCTTTCAGTGCTAGGTAGATTGCCTGAAGCTCCAGGTAGCTGATGTGCAGATATTAATGCCTGACATCCCAAAGACCTTATACTGTCAAGATTTGTAGCTGGGCACCCAAACTGTCTCTGATGAGTCTGTGGTGAGAGTGATGTGAGGAACTGGGCCCCTTTAATACGTTGTTGGTGCTTCATCATTACAGAGAACGGTGAGTGTGGAGGTCTATCAACACTAGATCTTCCAGGTCATCCTGTGATGGAGACCACAGGTCAGCTAGACACTACTGTAGGAGGCACACGTCTAACCTTGTGTGGGAACTATGGCAATGTAAGAAGCCATCATTCTCAGCAGATGCATGACATGTTTGGCTGGAACTGGGATAGAGCCACTTGAAAGTTCTGAATTCGAGCAGGAGTGGTGTAGGCTAACCCTGTGTTTATAGGATTGCTCCCAAGTAAGGTTGAACTTGTAGAGGCTGAAGGGGAGATTTAGGAACACTGATCTTAAACGCTAGTCTGTAGAGTAAAACCACTGTCAATTGAGTGTGCTTTGGCATTGTTTGTAAGTGCTAGCCTTGATGAGCCAATCGTCCAGGTATGGAACTACGTGGATATTTTGTTTTCACAGAGGTGCTGTGACCACTGCCAAGTATTTTCTGTAAACCACCGAGGTGCGTTAGTCATCCCATATGGAAGTACTTTGAATCGAGGTATTTGCGACAAACAGGGTCTATTGGTATGTGAAAGTAGGCGTCTTTTAGGTCTAGTGTTTCCATAAAGTTGATCTGTTAAAGAAGTGGATAACAGTGTAGAGTGACCACATGGAAGTGCACCGATAGGATGTAGTGGTTTAAAGGTCTGAGATCTAAGGCTGGTCTTAGCAATCTGTCCTTTCTGGATATCAGAATGTATAGAGAATATATCCCTGAGCCTTGATGTTGAAGAGGGGCAGGTTCAATGGCCCCTTTGAAAAGGGGGGGCTTGGACCTCTTGTTTGAGAAGTGTAAGCTGTTCCTGTGATAACCTGGGAGTACGAGATGGAATGTTGGGGTGTGTGGTAATGACTCCAGACAACAGGCATGTGTTGTTTGTGGGCATTGGGTAGTCAATGGTTTGCAGTGGGGTTGCTCCGCATGCGGTGGCACCCCTGTCCCTTCCCTTGTTGTTTCCTCTTCTAAAGGAACCCCTAAAATAACCTTTACTGTAGGTGTACTGGGTTTGTTTTTGTTGGGAAGTGGATGTGTCTGTGGAGATGGATTTTTATGCACCTCTGTAGCTTAAGCGACAACAGGAGCCTACAAAAGTGGCAGTTTTTAACGCTCCCATGGCCTAAGCTGTGTCTGTATCCTTTTTCATTTTGTCATGGGTAGTATCTACCTGCGGTCCAAAAAGGTGCTCTTTATCAAAAGGCATATTTAAGGCTGCCTGATGGACCTCTGGCTTGAATCCAGAACATCTAAGCTATGGGGTTCTTTTAAGAAGCATGCTGGCATTAATGCCTCTAGCCACTGTATCTGTTGCGTCTAGGGCACAGCGGATGTAATTGTTAATAATGGTTTTCCCTTCAGTGATAATCTGTTGGCCTCTTTTGTAGTATTCCTCATGGAGTTACTGCAAGAGTTCTTCCATTTCATCAAAATGGACTCTATCATAGCGGGCTAAAAGGGCTTGTGAATTGGCAATGAACCAATGATTGGCTGCCTGTGCTGGAAGCCTCTCCCCAACCGCATTTATGCACTTACTCTCCTTTTCAGAAGGTGGAGTGTCCTCAGTAGCCTGACTGTTTTCCCTTTTAAGAGCAGTAGTTGCAACAATGAAGTCCGGTGGAACCAGACTCCGAATAAAGAGGGTGTCAGAAGGAGCTGCTTTTTATTTTTTGTCCACCCTTGGAGCGATGACCCGGGCACAGACTGGCTCTTTGAAAATTTCCTCAGCATGTCTTGTTCCAGGAAGCATGGGCAAATACTAGGTGCCCTTGTAAGTAGAAGAAAGGGTGTCAAATAGAAAATCCTGCTCTAGGGGTTCTTTATGCAGCTCAACACTAGGAAAGCTGCCACCCTAGCCGGCTTGGGTGGAGGAGAAGGGGTTGGGGTCACAGTACTCAAATGGTGGCTGGATGGGAGTTTGTGCATCACCTTGTCCACCTTTATGTCGGAACTGGAGCTTTCAGCAATAGACAAAGCCTCCTCTTCTTCAGCGGTTGGCTCTTCCTGGGCGTGTTCTTCGCCGAAAAGGTCAGGAGTTTCAGCCCCACTCCTTCAAGACATTTTCAACTGACGAGACCTTCGAACTCGAAGGTTTTATTTTGGGCCGAAATTACTTACACACATCGCAGTCAGCATCTTTATGGTCGGGCAAAAGGCAGAGGTTGCACAAGAGGTGTTGATCGGAGTGCCGGTATTTTGCATGGTAACGCAGGCAAAATCTATACGGTGTACGTTCCATTAGAAACGCATATTTGATGGAGGCGGTGACATGCAGGAAGGTAGGCCCGAGGCGGGCGGCACCCCAAAGGGCGGTCGGTTGAAATCCGAACCGACTAATTTGAAGTGCAGTGAAGAAGTGGAAAAGCGTGTTCAAAACAATACTGTGGAAGACAGTAAAGAACTGAAGAATTGAATTGTACGGAAAATAGTCAAAACACAGAGCAGATGCACACATATCCAAACCAGACGGTAGAGAACACAACCTAACAAGAGTCGATGCTCATGCGTCATCTCACCAAGAATAGGAGTCGCTCGATCTTTTGACTCTAAAGACATATGCAGAGCATGCGTATCTACAGCCACAAATGCCATCAACCTGGTTTTTCTGGCATATTTTGATTTTAGGAGGGTTGGAGGATGGACTTTTACAGGTACGGTTACCTTGTGAATAAGGGTCATGCACAATAGGCCTTTTGAAAAATGTCCAAAGTGCCACCAAAACATTTGCACAGAAGGATGATCACTAGGTTTACATCTCTGTCTCCGGAAGGATTAGAAATCCGAGACATGCAAGGCCTGAGGCCATTTTAAACCAAAGACTTAAGATGTGAGAAAAACAAAGCTGGGCACACTATATCACAGATCAGGCAAAAGGACAGAGATTGGCAGAATATAGCTTATCCAATGAGGAGGCATCAGATATCCTTGTGGGTAGTGAGACTGCACATGGGAAACATTTCCAGAATTATTATACACAGGACACAACTTTCAAATACATTGAGTAAACCAATACAATACTGAAAGACATTTTTTAGATAAAAGCCAAAGCTAATGATTCCCCGGAATGGAAAACCTTCGGAGCTGAAAAGATGAGACTACAGTAAGGAAAAACCCAAGTCCTCAATGTTACTGATGATTAAAAGGCGAACGGACTCGACACTTTTCATGCAACAGTTTCAGTATCCTTATTTTTCCTGCATTTTGTCCACCTGTAACCCGGACAAATGCTCATGATCAAATAAAATGTTAAGTAAGTGTTATTCCACTTAAGCTGCAATGCTGAATGCATTTATCAACCATGTCAATGGTTGATAAATGCCTGAATTTAAAACACACCATATGCCCTCATATGAAATTGTTGAACCTTTTGTAACAATCTTTGGTTTCATTTTCCTGTACACTCCTGGTATGTTTTGTAGTAAATCTTCCTTATCCTCTCATCAATATCGGATATACCAACTTAATAATGTCAGGGAGTTCGCAAGGCATCAGTTCATGGCCACCCCCACAACTACTCTTCTTCAGGTGTCGAGGACTGTTTACATGGCAGTTTTTGCACTCAAAGCCAATCCCATATTAGATGCCATTTGGAGCCAAGGAAGTCACCGCTTTTATGTAAGTGAATCCGCTTTTCAGGTCACCATTCTGTGTGCATTTGACTCCTCTGGGAGGTGCCCTGTGTTTATTTTGCAGATCGGACTTTCTGCCTCTCAGATGTTGGTCTTTCATGTGCTTTATTTTGGGAAACGTCTCTGTAATCGGATAAGTCAAACTAATGCAAATTGGCATTGATCCCCTTTCTCTCGGTTAATAATCCTAGAAGGATTATACTGGCATTGCTTTCAAATGTTTAATAAGTCACATGGGCCCCTCGCTGGACTACTTTTTTCCATGGTGGAGTGGTGAGCACACCTTCTATCATTTTACTGCTAAGAGGTCTTCTTAAACCTAGGTTTCTACATGTCAGACAGAGCAAAAATTGCAGATCCCGCACTGAACCGAATGCACCTACTTTATATGACAAGAGGGGCAAAAAGGAAAAGGCTTATCTTCTATATCCCATCACCTTCAAAACCCTTGGAAGGTGGATATCTAGTGGCATAATAAGAATTCTCTTCTAATTGCACTCTGAATGCAGTACACTGCTTAAGTTGTGCTTCCTGGAAATCTCTGGATAAAAGGTTCTTGAGAAGTAATTAATCTTCTTTTTGGAGCAGAGAAAAACAGCTCCAAATCTGATGGTGGAAAAAACCCATCAGAGATAGAGTCTGTGTCTCGCTGTGTTGTGGGTTTTGGAGAGTGTGATTACAAGTCAATCTGAGAAGACCTGGACAGAAACAAAGTCTTTGAACTTAAACTAGTAGCAGTACTCCAAACCAAACATTAGATAAGTGGACACTGAACAGCATTTGATCTACCGCAAATGCAGTTAGATAGCCCTAACACGAGCCTCTAGCACCACTATATGCTTTACGGACCCATTTATGCGCAGACATAATCTTCTAGCTGAACTATGAGGTCCACAGACCAACTTTATGCAGCTGGCTTGGCACCCCCCACCTCTCCCCCAATACCAGACTTCTGGTCTGAGATTATGTGTGGTCAATGTAATTGCTGCCACTCAAATGACTTCAACGCTGCTAATATTACTTTTATGTTGCAGGCGTTCCACATCAGACTAGGTAATCAGCAGTGTTGCTGGAAGTTCTGGCCGGACGCCGACTAGCAAAAGCATGGTTGAGGGCTTCGTCCCAATACTTTGTGAATGTCTAAGGGATGTTATATATTTGTTTCATGAGATGTAGATATGTGCTTCACTGTATTAATCCAAATGCATGTAATGTTTGACAATAGGACTAAAAATATGCAATTTGATTCAAAGATCTGTGTCAACCCGTTTTCTCTCTTTTTTCTTTCCCTCTGTTTTACATAATTTCAAGATTTTTTTTTTTTAAATACATAAATGCCATAACACATGCTGCAATTTTGTAACTAGTTGTTCCAGGCATCTTTAATAACAACTTCCCTGACAGATCGCTGTACAATCTGGCTTTATACAGAAGTAGAATTTTTCTAAAATAAAATCTTTAGTCACCAGCAACTATATAAACACCGTCCTGGTGCCAATGGTAACCCTCTGAGCACATCTGCTTCATGGAAAAGTATTAGTCTGTTTCCATACAGAGATTATCAACCTATCGGCAGCAAAATATTTTTTGTGCTGTAAAAAAAAGTCCCTTGACAGAAGTAGAGGCAGACTATGGCGCAACACAAACAAATCTATAACAGCAGCAACGGAGATCGGTTTAACATGCAACCTCCCAACTAGCATAAGGCTATCTAATGAACTGTTAAGAGTCAGTGGCTAGTGACCAAACTAAATTCCAATAGAGAAAGTGTAAAAGAAGGATAATAAAAAGACAACAGTGGTGAGAAAAAGATAGTGCACTGCAGAGATGTAAACTTAAAAACAAGTGAGCTACATAATAAGGCAAAAGAGTGATCCTTAATGATGACAACATGACTAGTAAACAAAAGGTTCTACACAGGCTGCTTCTGGTACTCACCAGTCTTTCACAAAGGACTGAAAGTGAAGAGAGAAGCCCATGTTACAGGGAAGCAGAGGGGGTTCCTCCTGAAGCACTTTTGTGAGCACCTCAAAGTCAGTCTTGCAGTTTATGTAGGGGAACTGACCTGTTGCCAACTCCACCTGAAAGGAAATGCAAAGATTCAGAAAGGACACCTGTATGCATCCTGAAAAAGACAATAATTACCTGCAAATGGGCAAGGCCACAGAACACATGATCACAACAGCTTTAACAAACAAATGCTTGTATGAAAAACAGAAAGCAGCGATGAGCAAATGAGTTAAGACTAAGAACAGAGGACGGCTCCAGGTGTGACTCAGAAAGGAGGGACATTTTCAACTGTTACAATGTCTATTGCCTACTGGCAGGGAACTTCGTCAAACTGCAGCGTAATTCTATTATAGAGCTATGTGGAATGCTCTGCACACCAACTCTAGTGTTGGGACTGGCGGATGACAAAAAGATTGATTAGTAGGTGTTGGGTTAGAAATAGGAGAAAGCCCTGGAGTAGGAGTAACATTCACCATATAAGTAACATTATATTAACTTTGACATCCTGGTACTGTCCTGTTCGCAAACATTGTTTTAGAGTATTTCTAAGAAAAGAGTGAGGAAGAAAACAGATTGTCGTTCAAGCAAGTAAACATACATCAGTCACTCAAAGGACACCATTGGTTAAAAGAAAAATTTGTACAAGCTGCCTATAGTGTGTAATGTCCATAGATAGTATGTGGAGGAGTCTCAGCAGCTGCACCACCCAACGTTCTCCACAAAACACATGGAGATTTCAAGAGAGATGAGACCTCTATAAGGTGACAGCACTGGTTGCCAGAAAGAATCCATGTATTTTTTTTCCAATTAAAGAGATATTTAAGAGCACTGACCTAGTTCTAAGAACAACAGTGCTTTCCAGAAACGTATGTGGTAGCAGAAGCGTCTTATAGATTATATGATGTGCATACTACAGTGTGGTAGAGGAGCCAATAATGACTGACAAGACTAGGATGAGGAGGAGGAGAGGTCAACATTTGATAGAAACATTATAGATTAAAGATGTTGTTTACTTTTTTTATATTACGCATTCACACATTTGCATAGTATTGCACATTTGTAAATTATACAAAGAAAAGAAATCACTGGAGGCTGGTTTTTATAGTTATGATCAAACTAAATTTAAGAGAGGTTAGAACAAAGACATTTTTCAGTTAGAAACAATATTCAGATATTCCTCAATCACAAAGTAAGAAAACATGCAACGTGCATAGGAACATTTATTTACGATGAATTGGAATGAGCACCTTTGCAATACACGAAGGGCCCATGTCACTCGTTCTAATCAAGTAAACAACACCTAGAGTTCAAAATGGTCATGGTCAAAGTGATGGATTTGAGGAAGGTAGAGTATCCAAGAAAGGAGATTAGGTTTGACAGAAGCTTAACCTTGAAAGGTCTATACACAAGTCATGACACATTGCAACCAATGGACAGTAGATCTTCTCACAAGAGGAAACTGGTGAATACCTGGAGGAAATGTACTAAAATAACTTTTTTTAATTGGCTGTTGCAGTCTGTTCCTGTATGAATGAATGGCAGCTGCACTAATTTGATGTACCAGGTGTATGTTACATTGCACAAGGTGTTTTGCACATGACGCAATATTGAGAAACTATGATAGAAAATTACCTTGATAAAGCAATCTGTATACTATGTCGTATGTGGGTCTTCCAGCTTGGCTCCATATTAATTCAGGTACACATGTGCACAAGCTGAGAAGCTTACATCAGTCCTTTTTATGAAGGGCCTTATAGAGAAACATAGTTGTGGGGAATATGCCCAGAACTTCCCAGATAACTAATCATAAAGGATGGATTGTGCCAGAGTCCTCAAAATTTCTTTTAAAGTAATCAAACTTTCAATGGTGAATACCCAGTATCTGGTATTCAGTACATCCACGAATGAGGGCATGACTAAGATGGCATCCAGAGAAGAATCCTCTTGCCAAACCTACAAAGTAGATCTGCTTTTAGCCTATTATGCTGTGCTGCGAGTGCCTGAGGGTGCTGGCGATGCAGTGAAACCCCCTGATACAGGTAGACAGGGCAATTGCTGGCTGGACAGCTCTCTGGTGCAGAGGCACCGGGTGGAATGGGTGTTGGGAGGATCCAGGCTGACAGCTGGCGGAGACTATAATGGTTTTCCCATGGGCAGCAGTGAGTGTGGCGTTGCCCTCGCTGGACTGCCTTGTTGGTTCTCTGCTGCGTTCCAGGACTTGCCGGTGTCTCTGTGCCACCATATTGCGAAGGCCCACAACATGCCATAGAGGTGGCTATGGGCTCCGGGTGCTGCCTTAGCTTGTTGATTGACCACAAGGCCCAGGATGTGACCAGGAATGCAAGACCCTTGGACTACGGCCTCACAACTGTTGACACAACATATGCAGTGAGTGACCTTTTTCCACTTTTGTTAGGCACTCATTTCTCCACCCTCCTCCTCTTATTTGTCTGAAGACGACATTGTGGTGCTTAAACCATGCTGGGTAGCACTGGCAAAATCTCCACATAAGTGCAATGTGGTGAAGTGCCACAGAGAAATGAGTGTTGATTAAAGGGGCTTGTTGCCTCAGTGGAAAAGGAGTGCCGATTCACTGAATTGCAGCACCCAGACGATGTATCATCATTTGTGCGATGAGGTTAATCTCCTGGAGCTGGATCGCCTGCACAGTTTGATACCCTTCCCCAATGGCCAGCAGTCGGGCAACGTGCTTGGCCTCTGACTTTCATGGATTCCAGTGACAATGATCACAATCACAATAGCGTGCCACCAAGGTATGAATTGTACGTTGTTGCTTATCTGCTGATCAGCAGACGTATAATATAAACCGAGCAGAGGAATGTAGCTTCCCCTTATACTTCAGAGTGACCAGGCACTTTGCAACCTGAGTGATGGTTAAGCCCAAGACCAACAGGTTGCGCCCTATCCCTCCAAGGGAATCATGGAGATGTTGACGGTGACCCCGAGCACTACCGATGCCATGCAGCACATGGAATCCATGCTTGAAAAGTTTAGGGAAAATATAAAAAACTCAAGGCCATACCGATTCAAAACGTACACTGGAAACTAAGATTGATGCAGTCTCGATCGACATAGGTCTACTGTAGGCAGACCATAGGATGCGAGTTGCGACAAACAAATCCATGCTCAGGACCACGGGCCCCACCCTAATGGAGGTCCAGTTGCGTACCCTGAAAAAAATGAGTTACTTACCTGTAACTGCAGTTATCCAGTATTAGTATCTTTCATAGATTCACATGTTTGAATCATTCCCAGCTGTCGAGATGGGAGTCCTAAGGTAAAATAATCAAGCAGTAATTATCAAATATAATAGGCTATGATGGCCCTAAGCCATGTTGTTGATAGCCTAGCTATGGTCTTAAAAAATAAAAATAAAGGACCAAATGTTAAACACAGCCAATCAGCAACCTCTAGAACACTCCCAGCAGAGGCAGATTCCCTCAGATTTTCTAAGCACAAGTGGGAAGTAAGAATTCCAGAAAACCAAAGAGAGAAACGGTGGGTTACATGCTAATCTATTAAAGATACCAATACTGGATAACCGCAGTTACAGATAAGTAACTAATTTTCTTATCCAGTATTGGGGTATCTTTTATTGATTCACATGCTTGAATCAGAATAGCAAGTGGTACCCTAAAAATCGTACTGTCTGTAGTGGATGGAGGGAGACATGCCAATAATAAATACATAAAATCAGTGCTTCAAAACATAGACAATTTTAAGTATGCCAACACCCTTCCAATCCCAGAAGGTTTACCCTATGTATACAATAAGGTATGAAGCACCTATATCATGCTATTATAGAATGGGCTGTTTGTCCGTGGACGCATCTGCGGCCGTCGAGTGCTTCGACGCCAGTGCTCCTTTCGAGGACTATGGCTCAGTTTTTCGAGAGTCTGTCGGGGCTTTAAGGGTCGACGTCTCTTACCTCCTTTGACGACTTCTTATCGGTCTCTGCGACCATGTAGTCCTCTGGTCCCTCAGCGATGTTGTCCTCTTCTCCACTGGAGAGGCCCAAGTCCCGGAGCGACGGGGGTTGTCCTTGCCCCTGCATGGTGTAGTTCGCTATCCTCGGTCTCTCCCTCACTCTGAGGGTCTTGGGGGTGAATGCCGAGCAGGCGTTGCAATCCTTGCTTTCATGGTCGATTGGCAGGCAGAGGTTGCAGACTGGGTGCTGGTCCTTCTGCGCGTACTTGTGGAAATTACGGCAAAATTTGAATGGGGTTTTGTCCATTCCTGCGCTCAGGGGGCCCCCTGTGTGCGCATTCTCCGTTGGACGTCAAAGTTCTTAATCTTTCTCACCCTCTTCGTCGTCCCGGCTCTGTGCTCCTGGTCGTGATTTGAAAAAATCCAACTTTTGTGGTTTTCTGCTTGATTTTTCTATTCTCTTTTCCCCAAAAACTCTGGAACTTCTCGGTGACGATCCAGACCCAACGGCGGAAGAAATAATCTGAAGATGGCGCCCAAAGGTGGGAGCTTCCGGAGGAAGCGCGTTGGCGTCATGGGAAGAGAAACCAAATAGTGGGACTTCGACGCCCACCTGGGCCACAAAAAAAAAAAAAAAAAAAAAAAAAAAAAAAAAAAAAAATACTACGATTCCGGACCAAACCAGTAGACCGTGGAATAATGCTCAGCATAGTGAATCCAGAAAGATTCACGCTGCAAAAAATTCTTTACTCGAAAAAAGCCTACTTTAATTGAAGAGAGGACGCAGCACCACTTGTCCAACCGCTGCATCTTCACACTGCGCAGATTGCAGACAGTAGTGTTGCGTGAAAGTGTGGATACTTTTCCATGTTGCAGCAGGGCAAATGATCTCCAGCGTCACTCCAGCGAAGAGCTGCGAACTTAGACATTGCCCTGGTGGAATATGCCTTAGTGTTTCTTGTTAAGGGCTTGTTAGCCTTGTCATGGCAGAACTGAATTGCTGTAGAGACCCATCTGGCGACAGTGACATTAGTAACTGCTGTTCCTTCCCAGACCTGTCCGTAAGCCACCAGTAGCTGGTCAGTCTTTAAGTCTTTAGTCTTGTGCAGGTAGTATTTGAGACCTCTTTTTACATCTAGTGCATGCAATGCTTGCTCTGCTGAAGTAGATGGATTTAGGAAGAAAGACTAAAGTATGACTGGTTCGTTAAGGTGGACCTGTGTCAGAGCCTTTGGAAAAAAAGTTGGGTTTGTCCGCAAAGCCACATAGGTTTCTGTGAAACGAAGAAATGGTTCTTTGACGGTTAACACCTGGATTTCCCCAACTCTCCTTGCGGAAGTGAGAGCCAGGAGGAGAGCTATTTTCCTAGTTCGAAATTTCCGTTCGGCTTGGTGAATCTGTTCAAAATGCTGCTTCATTAATTGCACGAGGACCAAGTTGAACTTCCATTCCAGAGGGGGTGCTCGCACCAGAGGGAAGGCACGGAAGAGCCACGGAAGAGTCCCTTCATGAACTGCATCACTAGACTCAAGGCACAGAGAGATGGAACTTGAAGAGATCTTCAGTATTGGGAAATCGAGGAGAGCTGCAGCTTCACTGAAGAGAATGTGAGACCCGATTTAGCTAAAGAAAGGAAATATGGCAACATTTGTTCCGGGTACGCTTGCAACGGTTGTAAGTCATTCCTTTGGCACCAGCAGCAGAACATCTTCCACTGTAGGCGATTCGTCTTATCAGTACTTTCGGCTCTGGACTTTGCGATGAAGTCCCTAAACTCCTGTGAGATATTCATGTCCCTGAACTCCAAGACCTTAGGAGCCATGCATGCAAATGAAGAGACTCCGGGTCTGGGTGACATACTTGACCCTCATCTCTGGTCAGGAGAGATGGAGATGGTTGTAGGCATATGGGCTTCGATTTAGACAACCGAAGAAGTTCCGGGAACCAGTGCTGCCTGGGCCATCGTGATGCTATTAGGCTAATACAACAGTCTTCCATTTTCATCTTGGTCAGCACCCTGGGGATTTTTTCGGGGAAGAGGGGGGGGGCAGGTACCTACGCATATATTCCTGACCATTGCATTAAAAGGGCATTCCCCCTATTGTCCGTACGAATCAGCACGGAGGAACCTGATATCCTTGGCAAGAAAGCCTGAAGAGATAAAAAAAAATGGCTTTGAGCTCTAGCCTGTTGATGTGCTGTTGCCTTTGCGCACTGGAGCATTTGCCCTGTATGGGTAACTCCTGCACATATCTTTCCCAGCCGGCCATAGAGGCGTCTGTTATTAGGATGAAGACTAGGATGGTTTGAAGGAAAGTAAGGCCCTTTGAGAGATTTGGTTTGTGAAACCACCATTGTAGGGCTTCTTTCATGCGTGTTGTGATCTGTATTATAGCCTCGAAGGATCACAAGGCTTGCGGCCATTGCCTCTGTAGTTATTCTTGAAGAGGCCTCAGCCTTTGTCTGGCTAGAGGTACTAGATCTACCGCTGATGAACACATTTTCAGGAGCGATTTGTATGTTCGTACTGAAACTGGCCCTTGTCCTGACATATTCTTTGCCAGTCATTGCAATCGTATCTGCCTCTCTTGTGATATGAAAGCTTTGCAGTGGATGGTATCTATCATAGCTCCCAGGAACGATACGACTTGACTGGGAAGGGATTATGATTTTTCCTTGCTTACAGTGAGACCTAGAGCCTGAAACAACTGGAGGCCGGCCTTTGTAGTTTGACTGGCCTTTCGTGTTGTTGGTGCTTTGAGCAGCCAGCCATCCAGGTATGGGAATACCTGGAGACCTGGCGATCATAGGGCTGCTGCTACCGGGCCAAGGCACTTGGTAAAGAATCTTGGCACCGATTTCAAGCCAAATGGAAGTATTCTGAATTGGTAGTGGGTACCAGCTACCAACCATAAATCTTACAAATTTCTGGTGTATAGTGATGTGAAAATATGCATCTTTAATGTCGACCGAGGTCATGAAGTCTCCTTTGTTGAGATGATGTAGAATCTCGCAGAGTGTTACCATCCTGAACGCCTGTTTTCTGAGAAACTTGAGATTCCTGGGGTCCAATATTGGTCTCCATTCCCATGAATTCATTTTTTATCAAGAAAATACAGGAATAGAAACTTACACTATCGAGATAAAGGGACATCTCCGATCGTTCCTTTGGAGAGCATGCCCTTTAGGTTCCTTGTGCAGCAAGTAAAGACGAGAAAGGGGGGGTTCTCCTCTGGGTGGAGTATTCGATGGGCGCTGAAGGAATTTAGAGTGTGTCCAAAGGTGACGGGATCGAACACCCACTGATCTGTTATATTGCTGCACTGATGCATATGGTTGGAAATCTTCACACCCACAGGTTGGCAGGGTAGGGAAGCTGGTAACCGGACGTAATCATTGTTTTCTGTTATGAGTCACACCCTTGTGAAGGCGTTGTTTTACGGCCCCGTTGGCAAGAGAAACCAGCCGTAGAAGGCTTAAGTTAAACTGAAGGTTTATATCTTTGCCGGTATTGAGGCTGATAAGGCCGATACTGATGGGATCTCTGGTAACCTCCTTTGTAAGAGGTAAAACCTTGTCCTCTAGCCCCTGTGAATGGCACTTTTCAATATTTTAACATGCCTAACGATTTTGCAGTGTCTGTATCAGTCTTGATCGCTAAAAGTGCCTCATCGATATGCTTTCCAAACAGGGAATCCCAGTCGAAAGCCATATGCAAGATGAAAACAAGTTACTTACCTGTAACTTTGGTTCCCCAGTATTGGTAACTTTCATAGATTCTCATGCTTTGTATCATTCCCCGTCGTCGGAATGGGAGCCTCGGTAAACAAATATATATATATATATATATCTCATAACCATAGAAACAAAAGAGAAAAATAGGCCTAGGCCTCATCTCATTTTGTAGTATATCACCCTCTTTGTGTAAAAGAGCCCGAACTTTTGCCAGGACCAATCAGCACAGCCTCACCCCTTGGAACCTTCCTGAGAGAGCTCAGAGCCTCAGATTTTCGTAGCCGTTGTGCCAACAGCCACTACCTCAGTAAACCGGCAGAGCTTTCCCAGGGGAGGTGGGTGGGCGCATGAGAATCTATGAAAGTTACCAATACTGGGGAACCAAAGTTACAGGTAAGTAACTTGTTTTCTTACCCCAGTATTGGAACTTTCATAGATTCTCATGCTTTGTATCAGAATAGTAAGCAGTACATCAGAAAAGCACATTTTGGAAGACACATGGCCTTACACAACCATCTCAGTTTACATGAAAAAACAATTATTACTGAACCAAATGTGCTTACCAGGATGGAGGGATTGTAGGGAAAGCTCACCTCTCATTGAAAAAGATTCCGGAGGACTGCTTGACCCACAGCAGCGTCAGCTCGTCCCACCGATTCCAGGCAGTAGTGTTTCGTGAAGGTGTGTACACTGCTCCACGTTGCTGCCCTGCAAATGTCTTTGATAGCCACTCCAGCAAAAAGAGCCACTGAAGATGCCATCGCTCTCGTAGAATGAGCGCGGGCCCTTCTATCCAAAGGTTTGCCCGCAGCCTGATGACAGTATTGAATTGCACTGGAGATCCAGCGGGAAATGCCACTCTTGGCGAGCGGCAACCCCTTCCGCGGTGCACTGTAGGCAATAAATAGCTGTGTAGACTTCCTGAAAGAGCGTGTGCGCTCGAGATAGAATTTCAGACATCTCTGGACATCCAAAGAATGTAAAGTTCGTTCCGCCTGGGTAGAAGGCCGCGGGAAAAAAAGAATTCAAAATCAAAGGTTCATTCAGATGAAACTCCGAAGGCACCTTCGGGATGAATTTTGGGTTGGTTCTCAACACTAGCACATCCTTCTTGAATTGCAGAAAAGGCTCCACTATGGATAGAGCCTGGAGTTCACTCACTCTCCTCGCCGTAGTTAATGCTAAAAGGAGAGCTAACTTCCACGACAGGAACTTCAAGTCCGCCCTGTGAATCGGCTCAAAAGGAGCTTTCATGAGCTGCGCCAGCACCAGGTTGAGCTGCCAGATTGGAGGGGGTGCTCGGACTGGAGGGAACATCCGAAACAACCCTTTAAGGAACTGTTTCACGATCCTTGAGGACCATAGAGATGGCCACGATGTTTTTCTCCTAAAACGGGATATGGCAGCCAAATGCACCTTGACAGAAGAGTGCGCCAAACCGGATTTAGCCAGTGACCGGATGTAAGGCAAAACCTGATGTGGCCGGGATTTATAAGGATGGAGTTTATTCCTCTGGCACCACAGACAAAATCTCTTCCATTTTGCCCTGTATGTCCTATTAGTGCTCGGCGCCCGCGCCCGAGATAAAACATCCCTGCACTCCCTGGAGAGATTCAGATGACGGAATTCTCTGTGTTCAGGAGCCACGCTGTCAAGTGAAGTGACTTCGGATCCGGATGGAGCACCTGCCCCTGATCTCGCGACAACAGAGATGGAATCAGTGGCAAGCGAATCGGGCGATCCTGGGAGAGAAGCAGGAGTTCCGTGAACCAGAACTGCCGTGCCCACGCTGGAGCAATGAGAATCATCTTGCATGGTTCCGCCCTGACCTTCCTGAGAACTCGAGGAATGAGGGGAATGGGAGGAAAGGCGTAGCAAAATGCGCCGAACCAGGCAATCGAAAGGGCATTCCCCAGAGACCCCTGATGGGGAACTTTGCTTGCGTAGAACCGGCACTTGGCGTTCTCCGGGGACGCAAAGAGGTCTATGGTCGGAGTACCCCATCTCTCGAACACTGCCTCCAGCGTGGCTTGATGTAACTCCCACTCGTGAGTCCCTTCCGTCTGTCGACTTAGAGCATCCGCTGTGATGTTGAGGCACCCTGCTAGGTGCTCGGCTTGCAGAGTGATCTTGTGAGAGATCGCAAAATCCCAGATCGTCTGAGCTTCCTTGGACAGAGTACGCGACCTTGTTCCCCCTTGCTTGTTGATATAGTGCATGGCCGTCGTGTTGTCTGTCCGGACCAGCACTGCACGATTCTGAAGTCTGGGAAGGAACGCCAGCAAGGCTAAGTGAATGGCCCTCAGCTCCAAGAGATTGATGTGGCGTAGTCTGTCTGCTGGACTCCAGTGACCGCTGACCTGAAGCTCCTGGAGGACAGCTCCCCATCCTTCTAAGGAAGCATCTGTGGTCACCACCATAGGAGAAGGAGGGATCCAAAACGTTAATCCTCCTGCGATGTTCCCCTTCACCAGCCACCATTTGCAGGCTTTGCGCATAGCAGGTGTTATCCACACCTTGTCGTTGAACGACCCTTCTGCCTGGCGCCATTGTTTGTCCAACTCCTCCTGCAGAGGACGCATATGAAGCCTGCAATGCGGTATTAAAGGTATGCAGGATGAGATCGATCCGAGTAAGGACTTGTACCGTCGAACCGATACATATCTCCTGTGCAGCATTTGACGAGCGGAGGTGGTCAGTTTGCCTTGACGCTCTCCGACGGACGAGCCGTGCATAGTTTCGTGTCCAGAATAGCCCCAAGGAACTTTCGTGACCTGGAGGGTATCAGCACCGACTTGGACCTGTTGAGCTGAAGACCCAAATGGGCGAACAACCGTATGCAAGTTGACACGGCCTGAGACGTTGCCTTGAACGACGGAGCCTTGACGAGCCAGTCGTCCAAGTATGGGAACACTTCCAAGGACTGCTTCCTTAGAAAAGCAGCGACTGGTGCCAGCATCTTCGTGAATATCCGAGGTGCCGACCGAAGGCCAAACGGAAGCACCTTGAACTGGAAATGGCTCTTGCCTACTGTGAAGCGTAGATATTGCCTGTGAGCTGGGTGGATCGGAACGTGGAAGTATGCATCCTCCAAATCCAGGGACGCCAAAAAATCTCCCGGATTCAGTAGTCGTAGAATATCTTGGAGAGTGACCATCCTGAAAGAGAGTTTGATGAGATAGGTGTTGAGCTCCCTTAGGTCTAGTATAGGACGCCATGTATCTTCCGTCTTCCGAACCAGGAAGAACCTGGAATAAAACCCGTTGCCCCTTTGCGAAAGAGGTACGGGCTCTATCGCCCCCTTGATGAAAAGTTGGTGGGCTTCGAGATGCAACAGTCGGAGATGTTTTGATGGACGGGCTTCCGGAGCTCTTGTTGGAGGAAGATCTTGGAACTCCAACGTATGGCCACTCTGAACAATTTTTAAGACCCACCGGTCCGATGTTAAAAGAACCCAGCTGTCCAGACAAAAAGAGATCCTGCCCCCAACCGGCGTTCTTGGTAGGGGAGGAACAGTAGCCAGAGCCAGGAGGCCGCTATTGCCTCTTGGCATTGTCTCGTCCCTGACGATTGACGTCCTCTCTGGGACTGACGAGAGAAAGACGCCGAATGACCTTGGCGTTGGCTGGAGTATTGACCTTTATAGGACTGTCCTGATTGTGTGGAATACTGACGTTGGTTTCCTCTGTAAGTAGAAAACCCTCGACCACGTGCTCCTCTGAATGGCACCTTGCGATAATTCAAAGATCCCAAGGGCTTAGCTGTGTCCGTGTCTTTCTTTATGCTTTGGAGGGCGTCATCCACATGCTTACCAAAAAGCATCTCCCCGTCAAAGGGAAGGTCCAAGATCTTATTCTGGACCTCCTGGCGAAACCAGGTCGCCTTCAACCAGCCTTGACGGCGCAAGACCGCTGACCCCGCCAAAGCCCTGAAAGCAGTAGAGGCTATGTCCATCGCACAGTTAATGACTTCCGAAGAGCATCTTTCCCCTTCCATGAGCACCTGCTTGGCTTCCTCTTGACTCGACTCTGGTAGCTGGTCCATAAACGGCTCCATGTCGCACCACATCTGGCGGTCGTACCTGCCTAGAATAGCCAAAGAATTAGCCGCACGGACCAACAAGCTGGCCATGGTGGAGAATCTTTTTCCTACATTGTCCAGCCGCCTGCCTTCTTTATCCGGAGGCGTGGTTAACGGAGTGGACGGATTCTTTGACTTGCTCTGCGCGGCCTGAGATATTACGGAATCTGGCTTAGGTTGTCCTAGGAGACATGCAGGACTGCCCTCAGGGGCCTTGTATTTCTTCTCCAGCCGGGGAAGAACCGGGATGACCGTCGCTGGGTTCTGCATCGTCTTAATTCCCTCATCCCAGACATGTTCTATGATGGGAATTGATCTGACCGACTTTCTATATTGTGCTTTAAAGTCATATAGGAAACAGTCCGACTGCTCCACTGTAAGGGGCAGACCAAACCTCTTGGATGCACGCTCCATCAGATTATGGCAACCCCCAATATCTGCCGGGGGCGATACATTTGTCTTCCGGCCTACAGCATCCGGATCCTGCATACCAGTGTCATCAGGGTCCCCATCCGGATCCCCTGGATCAGTAAGGGGGATCACATGCCCCTCATCGTCATCATCTGTATCCAAATCTTGTGTGTCTTGATTGGCAGGTTCTGAATATGAAGACTGAGGAACCACTAACGGTACCACTGTTGAAGCGGTACGAGGTATATCCTTAGGCAGAGGTGGCAAGTCCATTGCCATGTCTCGCGGTACCACAGACGTAGATGGGCGCACCGGTGTGACGTCTGGGAGTGACGGAAAACGAGCTTTATAGTCCTGCAGCATCATCTGCAAATCCGTCATTAAAGCCACTGGCAAGGCTATCATATCCTGCCTCAGAGAGCGGGGATGTACTTCCTGTGAAAAGCTTTGTCGCTCCTCCTGCACCCCTGGACCATAAAACTCCTCAGTATCCGTGTCCTGCTGTTTCACATTCAGGTCTGAAGGGCTGTAGGCGTCCCCATACTGCCCATCCTCCTCCTCCTCCTCCGAGTCATCGAGAAGCATGGATGGTGGCAAAGGCGTGACCCGCCTAGGCGAAGTCATGTCCGGGGTAATTTTTAACCTCTGGATGGTAAATCCCGAATTCTTCGTTGTCGACGGTCCCGTCGACGGTCTCGTCGACGGAGTCGTTGTCAAAGGGATTCCATGCGTCGACGAACTCGACGATGACATCGTCGACTGAAGGGTAGCCGTCGTCGACGGGGCGAGAATTGTCGTCGACGATGAGGTCGTCGACGATACAGGAATCGTCGTCGACGGTAAGGTCGTCAACGGAGCATGCTTTATCGTCGACGGGACAACCGTCGACGGTCTCGTCGACGAACTCGTCGTCATCAACATCGACGAACTCGTCGTCGTCGATGTGGTCTTAGTCGTCGACACCGCCGTCGAAGATGAGAAAGAAGCCGTCGTAGACGATGAAGTAGATATCGTCGACGGTCCCGTTGACGACCCCATGGAAACAGTCTTAACTATGGAGATCGTCGTCGACGTACCTGCTTTAGCCAGCGTCGACGGACGCTGTTTCTTCACTGGAACTGTCTGTGGAGTTCCTGCAGCATGTTTCTTCACAGGTTTCTCCTTTTGGGACGGAGAAAATGTTGCAACCTCCTTCTTGTCCCTAAGGGCTACGTCCACACCAGCAGCACGTCCGTGCCTCTCCTTTACACTTCTGTGATGAGATTTCATGGGACCAGCCTCCTCAGACCTTTCAGAGATCCTGTGAGGGGCATTGACAGGGGGTTCCATAGAGGTGGAGGGAGATGACCTACCCCTCTTCCTAGATCTCCTGGAGGAGGTGCCAGAAATTGAATCCTCCTCATCCGAAGAGAGAACCTCCGTCCTGGTCTTCAGCTTCTGGAGCCACGTCAGCAACCGACCCTCTCTGTCTCTCAAGGTTTTGGTAGAGAAGGTCCGACAAATTTTGCAGTCTGTGGCCTTGTGTTCCGGGTATAAGCAGTAAATACAGTTTTCATGCTTATCTTCCACAAAAAGTATCTTCTTCCCACAAGAAGCACAAGGTCTGAATAAGGCTTTCTTCTCCTTTTCTGACATAATGTCACAAAAGATGGCAAATAAAGATGTCTAATAGTAAAGTTCTGAGAAACTGAGCAGAGCTCAGTGGAGACTCCCTAGCACAACGTGCGGTAGAAAAATCTGAGGCTCTGAGCTCTCTCAGGAAGGTTCCAAGGGGTGAGGCTGTGCTGATTGGTCCTGGCAAAAGTTTGGGCTCTTTTACACAAAGAGGGTGATATACTACAAAATGAGATGAGGCCTAGGCCTATTTTTCTCTTTTGTTTCTATGGTTATGATATATATATATATATATATATTTTTTTTTTTGTTTGTTTACCGAGGCTCCCATTCCGACGACGGAGAATGATACAAAGCATGAGAATCTATGAAAGTTCCAATACTGGGGTAACTTCGTCTATACCTCTGGCCTAAAGGTGGTCGCCTTCAACCACCCTATCTTCTGAGCATGGCGGCACCCCCCAATTGTCGAAAGCCCGTGTTGGCAAAATCGAGAGCAGTCGATGGATGGTTTCCGACGCAGCGCGCTCTAACAGGATCTTCCCCGCTTCATGCCTTCTTTCCTCTGGTATCAGATCCACCAAAGCTCCCATATCAGACCACATCTGGCTGTCATAGCAGCCGATGATGGCTAATGCATTCGCCGCCCTGATCATGACTGCAGCCATAGTGGAGAAGCACTTTTCAAGAATGTCTGTCCTGCACCTCTCCTTATAAGGCAGAGTAGTGATTGGGGTGGCTGGGTTCTTGGATCTTCTTTGTGACACTTGGGAGGTGACCGAGTCTGGCTGGGGCACCCTGCTTCATCAGAGGACACGCTGAGACAGATGGTGGTAAGATTGTTAAACTATGGGGACAGAGTTACCCTGCAACTTTCTAGGCCCTTGACTCTACAATGGCGCTAGCATTAATACCTACTTTGATTACACAACTAATGTTCAGAGACAAAGTAATTCTTTCATAGGTGTTTAACAATAGCTGCATACGATGGTCTTTAAGTACACATACTCCAATATATTGCAAGGCTTAGAGTTGTCACTCTTCTTCTAACCCCACAGTGGGTGGGGAGGATTGAGACCGATTACAAATTAAGGGAGTACCGATCCCTCCATCCAGGGACCGTCCTGGAATGGGAAGTGGAAAGAATCTAAAAGACGACGAGGTGGGAGGTCTCAAGGACGCTTCACGAAAGAGAAGGCGACTTTAGCAAGGGCCCAAGTGGTGGCCAGCGTGTCACAGAGCAAAAACCCATTCAGTTTGGAGTTGAAAGGGGGAGGATGATCTCCATTTCTTTTATGAAAAAATTATCATACGACTGTCATTGACAGGAATTAATTAGATGATATGGCAGTCACTGGGCCTATGCCTAATCTGCATTACCACAGGGATCAAAAACTCTTTTTGCCATCAAAGAGCAAGTCAGCGACCTCATCCTGAGCATCCTGCTGGTGTAGTAACACTATAGGCCGTGCATGTCTGCACGTCTGAGAGGCACTCTTAACGAGGGTGGTGGACATTGAGGATTTGTGTCTGCTGCCTTCTTGCCTATATTAAGCATCAGAACATTGTTCTATTGGAAATCTGAAGTAATGTGGCACAGTGTTCGAACTCTGGCAACAAATGGGGCACTGTGTTGGACATGTCTTTGTCAGCCTTTTCCTGTGTATGAACAAATGTTTTTCATAGGCATCTTTGAGAGTTTAGTGTCTTCGTCCAAGCAGGTTCAGGTAGCCAGCACCACCACAACTGACTAGGCACCGTGGTTGCGCATGACAACATTTTCACTAACTCTCTTTGCAAGGGGCCCCTTTTCCCTTTTAAAGTGTGGATTCCCGAAAGAGATTTCATTCATATTTCCAGAGCCTGCATCATTAACTGTAGATATATGTGCAATAAATTATTAATGAGCTGCCTCAGCTAACGCCAGACCCAAGTACAGTAATACCGTCCTCATTCTCAGTTGCTGGAAGGTGCTACTATGGGTCCTTCTGGAAGACAACTGAGAATACCCTCTATAGCCAAGCTTAAATCTCTCCTTCCCTGTAACAAGGAGACTGGTCTACTTGAAACAAGCTGCTGATCTATAAATGACAGACAGATAGTTGTGATCTCTGGTCCATCTACCTTTACAGACTAAATAACACTACGATTAAAGAAAACCTAAAGAAGAAAGGGAAAGTGCCATGATTTAGACAATAGGTCCTCTGCACTTCTCCACTGTGCTTCATTTGGCTCGAACCACGGTGTGTGACAGTGCTTGATAAGAACCCCAACCTCAAAAAGATTAAGGAGCAAAATAAAATATTAATCTAGTAAAATGGGTGAAAGATGGGATGTATAAATAAATTTAGAACCAGGAGCAAGTATGCCAGAGCAGGGAAGTGTGGGGACATAACCAGGATAATGGATCACAGTAAATAAGAAATGGGGAGATGGGGTTCAGTTATGATCAACAAAATTGGTTTTGTGGGTACATGGGGCCACAGTTACGAGAGGAAGGGCATTTTTGCAGTAGAAGTGAGACCAGAAGATCAGAACAAAAATAGTCAAATAGCAAGACATGTCAAAACCAAGAAAGGGTGACTAAGCAATCCAAGCCAATGACAAAGAGCAAGCCGGTTAAGGTAAAAATACTCCTGTCAACACAAAAAACACGAGACAAAGCAGGTAATGCTTAGACAGAAAGTGTGTGCAAATAGAACGGTCCAGCTGAGAATGTACAGAAATGCGGGCCAGGTCAGCCTAGGATCCTGAAGGAGGGGCAGGTCAGCCATGCCAGGGACCTGAAAGAGGGGAGGGGCATTCCAGGTCTATGCAGGGCTAAGAAGGAGGGGCAGAACAGGCCAAGTCAAGCCCCATAAGGTGGGACAGGCAAGGCTAGTGCCTAGAAAGTGAGGCATGGCAATCCAAACAAGTAGAAGGCACTGGAGTGCAGAAAGAAATCACACAAGAAATCAAGAACAGCCCCTCCAGCCTGTAGATACAGGTGTTCATGCATTGACTTGACTGGGAACAGACGCCAGAGAAAGGCAAGATGGCGACCGAGTGCTAGCTAGGTGCTAGTCACGTCGTTGGTGATCCACTCTGGTGATGGCGTGTTAGAAGAATTAGTGTTGTGAACGACGAATGGCGAACTACCTGCACGGAGCTACTACCCTAAGACTCTTTTCAAGTACGAAACAGTACTCACCAGCGATTAGACGCGGGGCAGTGGTGCTGGCAAGGCTTGCAGAGGTGCTGATCGCAGGTGGTCGTGGTCTGCTGCGGGAGTTGGTGCAGCATAAGCAGCGTAAGCAGTGGAGCGGAGGAGAGCGATCGCACACTCTCGTGTCCGCTATGCCCCCGAAAATTGGAGTCAAGGCTAGAGGTGGATCCGGGCAATCGGCCCCCGGTAAGCCCCTGCAACAGTCCCAGCAGTCTTCGGATCAAGGGGACGTTTCATCGACACCCCCTACAGTTCAGGGACGCCGGCAGCGAGTTCGTCCGGAGAATGCTCCGGACGGGAAGTGGAGGACCTTGGCAGCACAGCCCCAACCACGGCGGTCCGCTTCAATTGTGGATCTGTTCCGGGGGATTGGGAGCAGTGTAGGCTCTACATCGGCAGGAGAATTACCCGCCGATAATCCCTTGATTCCAGAAGAGCTCATTGAGGAACAGAATGTGACGGGTAAGCCGCCGCTGGGTCAAGGGGAAACAGTAAATCCGGGCGAAAATGTGGGGCTACCTACTAGTTTGGATGTAAATGCGGATGAAGATAGGACTGTTCAAGCTGGTCAAAATGCTGGGCTAAATGCTGGTATTGCTCATATTGATGCTTTAGGGGTAACCCCTTCCCAACAGGAGGAAAGGCGGGGTCAGCACCAAAAACCACAGTTTATAGGGGTGAAGGGAGCTGTTCCCAAAAATTCCTACAAGCCTCATGGGGAGCCGCGTGTGGGTAAAGAGAAGGATTTGGACTCTGAAGCAAATGAGGCAAACAACTTTTTCTCGCTTTCTGATGCTACCTGGTCAGGTCCGGGTTCTGGCCATGAGACTAACTCTGAGTCTAGTGAGGCGGATAGCTTTTCAGGTACCGATGGCCGGGGTAGGGTGACTTCTGTCAGGAAAACGCACTCTCGGGCTGGGAGAGCGAGAGGCATTAAGCAAACAGATCTCAGATGGGATTACTCTTCGGGTGATCAACTGCTGGGGGTTAGAAGTCAGCTTAATGAGGAGAAAGGCTTGGAGGGCTTGGAAGGTCCACCAATACCCTCTCCTACCTTAGAGTCTATATTGCAGTGCGTAATGGCACACCGGGAAGAAGCCAGATTGGAAAGCAAGCGTTCTCAAAATGCTAATCGGAAACTTCAGGGCGCAGTTCGGAAAATCGCCAAAACATGCAATGACATAAGCGATCGGATGACGGAGCTGGAAACACGGACATCCGCGCTGGAAGATGATTTAGCCGGTGCAAGAAGTTTGACCATCGCACATGAGGAACAACTTACTGACATTCATTGGAAATTGGAGGAAGGGGAAAACCGACAAAGAAGGAACAATCTGCGCTTTCTTGGAATTCCGGAGGGGAAGGAAGGGTCAGACGCACGCCTGTTTATGGTCCAGCTTCTGGAGAAGTCTTTTCCTGAACTGGCAGGTTGGAATTGGGCGCAAGAAGTGCAGAGAGCGCATCGAGTTCCCTTTAATATTCGACAGCCTGCTCGCCCGGATGCCAAACCTAGGGCACTTTTGGTCTACTTTGGGAACTTTCTGCTGAGACAGAACGTGTTCTAGAAAGCAAGACCAGAAACTCACCGGGTGGCAGATGGGTTCACCTTCTTCACTAGGCCGGACTTCTGTCATGTTCCAGTAGAGCAACGTTGGCGTCTGCGGCAGCTAATTCCCCAGTTTCAAGAGAAAGGAGCACAGGCGTTTCTTCTTAGTCCAGCTAGATTGAAAGTGATCTGGAAAGATCAAACCCGATTTTTTTCCCCCGAAATTAAAGCTAAGGCTTTTTTGAATGCTGAGGGGTGAACCAATGTAATGTGGTATTATGAGAATATGTGCATCAAGTAGGGTTGGATATCTCATGGTATCTTCTGAAATTTGTTTTCTGATGTCTTCTTTTGCCTAGGAATAACATATTTATGAAAGTAAAGCATAAAATGTGTTTGTACGCCGTCACTAGGGTTTGGATCACCATTCATCACTTACAGACCTAGAGAGGTCTGATGCCTTATTTCACAGGGAGGGGGACTGGGGGGGGGAGGGGTAGGTCATTGTGTGGGGTGGTTGGGGTGGTAAGGGTGGTAAAGGGGGGTAAAAAACAGAAATTCCAGGACAGCAAGCTAGGTGGACGGAAAGCAAGATGTACCAGTGGAGTGGTAGTAATTATAATTTGGAGGGGTCTTAAGTGGTTGGAAAGTTTTTATTGGAATAAAGAAAGTTGCAAAGGAGGGGTGAGGAGACAGACAAAACAAGGGCAAAATCAATATGGGTAGGCTAACCAGATCTACAATTAATATTGGGGGATTAAATGACAGACAAAAGAAATAGGGCTGGAGAGATGTTGCGAGGAATAGGGGCAGATATCATATGTCAACAAGAGACACACATTCCATGGCAGAAAAGAGGGATTAATATTATACCGGGCTATGCTCAGGTTGTTTGTTCCTCTCAGTCTACCAACAAGAGAGGGGTGGCTATACATGTCTCTCGGCGATTGTTGCCAATTGAACGGGTTAAGTCGGATAAATCCGGGCGGTGGGCCATTGCCTCCTTACTAAATCAACTCACCATCTGTACAGTGTATGGTTCTAATCTGGATGATTCAGACTTATGGTCAAAACTGGAGATCGAATTAGCAGCCTGGCCAACACCATTAATTATTTGCGAGGATCTGAATAATCATGTAGACACTGGGAGATGGGGACAGAATGGCTATATAGGGCAGAAACCTCAGGTTTTTAAAGCTATAAATGCTATCATTGCTAGTTACGGGCTGGTGGATATGTGGTCTTGTAAGAAAGCAGCGGATCCCGGGTTTACCTATTTTTCGTATCCGCATAGGAAGTACGTCAGATTGGATTATTTTCTGGCCTCTGCTTCTCTCATTGAGGGAGCAGATATTAAAAGACTTCCGAAAATTTTGTCGGACCATAATCCATTAGTCCTGAATATTGAGGCACTGGCATATACTAAGGGTCTATTAAAGTGGTCATTTGATAAAAAACTGTTAGTTACAGAAGGATTTATTGCACACATTCGGAGATGGACCAATCAATTTTTTGATATTAATAGATTTAGTACTTCTAGAGAAAATGTTTGGGACGCTTTTAAAGCTGGGCTCAGGGGCGAAATCACAAGCTTTGGTTTATTCCATCAGAAACAACTGAGAGGGGAAATATCTGCCCTCATAGAGGAGTTGAGCACGAATGAGAGACAACATATGGAAGCTATAGTACATAACCAGATCGAGCAACAAACTGATCTAGAGCTAAAAGTAATCAGGACTAAGGCCAAAATTAATGGAATTTATAACAAAAGGGGAGCGGAAAGGTTTCAAACGGCAACACGGGAGAATTAGGAGTATGGGGAAATGACTGGGAAACATTTGGCACTGCGAATTAAACAAAGGGCGACAGCAAACAATATTTCAACATTAAGAGGGAAAGATGGAACGATGGTTACAGATTTAACAGGTATATTAAATGTACTTACTGATTTCTATCAGGACCTCTATAGATCTAGGGATCCGATAATGGAAGGAATAGGGATAGCATCGTGTAATGAAGGTTCTCAGTTGTTGGGACTTGAAGCGGACATCTCGTTGAGTGAGGTCTCCGAGGCCCTCAGAACAATGGCTTCAGGCAAAGCATCGGGCCCGGACGGGATCCCGATCGAAATATATAGAGTTTTACAAACAGAATTGACTCCTTTTTTGTTGGATTTGTTTTTGTCAGTTCAACAGAAGGGGGTTCCACAACAATCCTGGCAGGACACGAACATCGTGATATTTCTGAAGAAGGCCAAGAAGCCGGAGGATCCCGCCGCTTATAGACCAATATCTTTAATTAATGCAGATGAGAAATTATATTCTAAGATATTGGCATTAAGATTATCTAAGATAATAGGGACTCTTGTTAGCCCGTGGCAACATGGTTTCATCCCTGGTAAAAGTACTACGGATCATGTCCGGAGAGCTATTTCACTATTTGATATTGCCGAAGCCACTGGGATACAAATGCCGCTGATTTTGCTGGATGCTCAAAAAGCCTTTGATCAAGTCGAATGGGTGTACTTGTGGAAAATCTTAAATCTTAAGGGATTTGGCCCACGGATATTAACCGCCATACAGGCCATGTATTATAACACACACGCTAAAATACAATTAATGGGGAAGGGGTCTGGTAGGATTAAGATTACTCGGGGGACACGGCAGGGGTGCCCGTGTTCCCCTATATTATTCGCCCTTTATATTGATCCTTTGATTAATTCTATATTGGAGGATCAGGTAATTTAATCAGTAGAGATCCTCGGATATAAAACTAAACTTTTAGCCTATGCAGATGACATTGCTGTGGTTACCACTGATCCGTTTGCTGCTATAAATCAGATTGAGAGGCTTGCAGCAGAATTTGGGAAACAATCAGGATATAGTTTAAATACGGACAAAACTCAAATCATATGTACAAAAAATATGCAGTTTCAGGATCTACGCCGGACAGAGTCAGTCACGTATCGTGGGATAACTATAACAGCGGAGGTCGGTACAATATGGGATAAAAATTTGTCACCTTAATTTTTTTTAACTAAAGGGAGATCTGAAGAGACTGGATAATTTACACTTATCTATTATCGGTAAATGTCATTAAAATGACGATGCTTCCCAATTTTTTTTTTATTTATTTCGATGTATACATTTAGAACCGGAAAATTCATTATTCAAACAGATGGAGCAGATGTTTAGTCAATTTATTTGGGGATATGGGAAAATTAGAAGATCGATAAAATATTTATCCCTACCACAACACCGGGGGGGGACTTGCAGTCCCAAATATGCTGCTTTATTTCTGGGCAGTAATGCTGCAATATATGAGTGTTTTATTTAGACCACAGACCCTGGATCCAGCAGGGGTAACTAGCGATTTAGAAGGGGATAAGGATATACCATCTATTTATTAGCTTGCAATGGGTAAATTGGCACCAGGGTTAGTCTTAAGGCAGCTGGAAGGTAGCTACTATAAAAAAACCTCGTTTTAAGATTATTAGAGCAGCCTGGAATGTATGGCGGAAGATTGGCAAACATTTGGAAGTACCCAGCATTCATAGATATATACTGTTGTGGCGTTCCTCGGCTTTTCCGGCGATACAGTATGACAATATCGGAAGAACATGGGAAAAAGCAGGAATAAAAAATATAGGAGATTTCACTGATTTAAATGGGTTGGTTTCGTTTGGGGACCTCCAGGAACGATATGGAGTTGATTCTTGCACCGTCTTTAAATATATACAAATTAGGGCGATTATAAACAGTTTGGTTCCACAACCATTTAACTTTCCACGTATTCCTTTATTAGATTATCTGACAAAAAAACAATATCGAGTTAAGGAAGCGTATATAATGTTGATGGCGGCCACTGTGGACGATATCCCTAAAGTAGAAAGTGCTTGGGCTGATAAATTAAATAATCCGGATGTAGACATTTGCAGATCACTTGAGCTGTCTAATAAGAACTTTTTGACCGCTAATCTTAAAGCCCAAGCTTTTAAAACGCTGTTTAGGCTTTATTTTACTCCGGCTAAACTTTGGGCATGGGGGAGAAGGGTTAATAATAAATGCCCTAGATGTGATCTGGGGCCAACGGACATAAGCCATATGTTTGCAGATTGTAGTAAACTGAATAGTTTGCAGGCAGGTATTGAACGTTTTCTATGTCAAAACTTGGGGCAATCAGTATTGCTAACTCCAACTATGCTGATACTTGGTTTTGACGAAAGCTTACAGTTAGATAACAGTTCAGTTTACTTTTGTTTTATGGTGACAGCTATCTATCGCTTACTTATTTCTACCAGGTGGAAGGATGTAGATCCCCCAAGTTATCAGGCTTGGTATGCTAGACTTTATCATATTTTTAACCTAGAGATGGTACTGTATGAATGCAAGGGTTGGAGAGGGATGGTAAGGGCTCGAAAGATTTGGGGGCCATTGATGGAATAATTATAGATATTGGTGGAGAAGATATGATAGGTATACGGGTTTAAGGCTGCTGGGAATTTATGCCATGGAGCTTATGGTTACGGGATGCCGTTTCGGGTTTTTCTTTTTCTCTTTTTTTGTCTCCCCCAATGTATGTACTGTTCTGTATTATTGAAATTTGATTTAGCTGCTTTCTGATACATCAGAGAAATTATTATTGTTTCATTGCTGTCTGGTCAAAAAAAAAAAAAAGAAAAAGAAAAAAAAAGAAATCAAGAACAGTCTAATAAGGGGAGCAAGCAAATCTGGCATGTAACAAAATAGGACACGCAAGTTAACTGAAAGAACAAGCAAACCACTAAGTATGTGAGGAAAAAGCACATAAGTTGGCGAAGTGGGGTAAGAAATAAAAACTGCAAGCCACAATGGTGAAAGAAAAAGTGACTGAATAACAGGAAAAAGCAAGAGATGGGCAAAAAGTGAAACAAGCATACATCTTGTTGCAGGTTCTTTTCACAGACTAATAACTCGGCTCAGTATACCAGAGACTGATGGTTGGATTGAAAAAAATATAGGGGTGGGGATTGTAGCAAAGTGCCCTATTTGCACAAACATTTCCCCCCCAATCGCCCCACACACTTTCTGCTTCAATGCTGATGGGTATTACTTTGATAGTGCACTGCAGTCTGCTGCACAGGCCCCAGTGCTCTCTCCCAAAACCTGTCATGTGTAAATTGGCAATCCCAATTTTCAAGGACTTTACCCCTCTTGTGCCCCCCACCCCCTTTATAATTCCCTAGTACATGGTAATCGTGGCATGGATGTTAAAAGGGTTCCCACTGTTTGTGCCCCAAATAAACTGACAGCAGGCCTGCCATTGCAGACTGCAGGAGCAGTGCAAACTGCTTGAACTCTACTTAACCCTCACCATGTGTGGCAAAGCCATTGCACTATCTTTGATATATGCCAGTCAAGCCCCAAGGACAAGCTCCTAAAGCTCAGGAGGCAGGGAGAATTTTATCAAACGTGTGGAAATGCAAGTGCGAGCTTATATGACATTATTGTGCCTTTCACCATTAAAGGACACTATAAGTGATAGACGGTCCATAGGATAACATGGGCTGGCACCTGGGAAAAACCGAGGATGGAAGCTACATTATGGTACCGCCTAAATGTGACATGTTTGGTATCAAAGGGGAGGTGTGGGCAAGATATCAGCCGCATCAGATGCTTGCGGAGAAGCTCCGTGCCAGGCCCATTCACCATCCTGCTCCATATGCAGTATTAGCCTCCCGTAGTGCTCACTACCTGGTTGCAGAGCGCCCAGCGCACAATATTCTCGATTCTGGGGCTTGGGGAGAGCATGTGACCGTGAGTGCTGGGGAGATAGGCTAGTGACGACCTGCATTGCGCTCGCCCTCCAGGCCTGTTGGAGGGCGCTGGGGCAGATCTAAGGGCTGGCGAAGGTGGAGCTGCAGGTGGCTGAGGCAAGACCTGCCAGCATGGTAGGCGGTGCAATCCCGGCTGCTTGAGTCGCTGCCTGCAGGGGACCCAACGTTTCCCTATTGACTGCCACGAGGGACAGGGTCGATCACTCTGCTGGGCCCTGTCAGCAGAGGCGCCAGCTAAGGTCTGGCCCAACCAGACTGGTTTGGTGGACCCGCCATCGTTGCTGACCCTCCGGGTCCCAGTGACGTAGGATACTAGTGCGGGGCCTCGGCCACAATGCGCTGTGATCTCCCATCCGACAAGCAATGAGGCCCGGTGTAGCATTATTACAGCTCTCCTACATCACTGCTGCAGGTGTGGTGATGACCAGAATGGGCGGGCCTGCTAGAACGTTGACTGCCTTGGGGTCCACCAGTCATTGCCGAGGGGGGCCCTTCTAGCTTGTGGCTGCATATTCCAGAGAGGGTGGCCTGCCACAGTGGTCCTCCTGCCTGCCCTGAACACCCTCCCAGTGGCAGTGAATCCTGGGTGCTCCGGGGGTTGCAGCTACCAATGGAGAACCTTACTTAATTATGGGATCCTGTATTCCGCCGACAGCTTGCCTGCGGGATGATCAATGTGACATGGAACAGCAGGGGTTTGGGGGAAACTGGACGCTTTGAACTTGCTCACGTCTGATTGCGACCCCAGGAGCCCTGGCCACCAGACGTAGACATCCTCCTCCTCCCTTCTCTGCCTCTGCCTGAGGAGTGGGGCCTGCGTCGCTCCATCCCACAGCTGCCTTTGGAATTCTGGTGTTGTCACGGTAGAGGACATGGACAGTGCCTGTCCTCTGTCCCACAACTTGATGGAGAAAATAGATCCAGCAGGGTGCTACCCATTAAGCCTGTGGCAAAAGTTCCTTCATCTCGGACGGCATGGGTACTCTGCAGCACCTCAAATCCACGCTCAAATATTCTGAGCAATTTGGGAAGGGCCTACATGCCATCATTGACACGAAGCATAAATCGAAGCGGTGTCCCTAAATGAGGACCTACTGAGGGCGTGTACTGCTCGATTTTTTCCGGCCTTTTCTTGTGTTAAAGAATAACTAGTGTGACTTCAGTCTCTTTCCATCCAAGTCTAAGGGTTAGAGTAGTGTATAGAGCCTATTTATTAGGCACTTCGACATGATCCTGTGTCCTTCCCCATAGATTAGGGCTTGCACACATATCCTAGGGGATAGATTCGTTAGTCTTAGGGATAGCCTGCCCTGTAGTGAGGGTATTTCATGGAGCCGTGCTGAATTCAGGCCTGGTAGGCCTCAAACGGGGGAGACTCCATCTTTCTTTCTGCTCCAGCAGCTTGAGATGCTTCTAGGTTAAAGGGGATGTTTTAGTCATGAGGTGTTATTCGCTTGGAGAGAACCGGTTCAGACCGGCCCTTATCGAAGGATTGTATTTTTCTTCATGCCGAAGACGCTACATCAGGCCGGCCGGCTGGGAAAGTGTCCTTGGCACGGGGAGGTACAAGAATTTGGTGGGCGGCAGGTTACGGGCTGGAATTTTCCATGAGAAAATGCACCTCTATATTAGTGAAAGTCTGAGGCAGATACTGGCACTTATTCTTTCAATCCATAGGCGGCACCTAGCCGTTAGCAGAAAAGCTACTACTTATTCCAGGGAAGACAGATGACAAACTTGAGGGCGGAGAAAGACCAAGAGACAGATACTCTTCTAGCAGAATTGCCAGAGAGGAGAGAGTAGCCGATGAGGAAGAGGTCCCAGTGACTCGGAGAAGGGAGCTACGGAGGTGTGATCTCCAGGCGAGCCGAGGCACAGACGAGAAGGGAACCTAGATGACCATTGAGTGCAGGCTACACACGACTGAGGTGATGTCGACCCCTTTCTTATTAGAGTGTACAACCTAATCTTTCACTTTTCTTTACAGGTTATGTGTTACACAGTAATGTTATGTGCTTGCGTATATGATATATAATAAAGTCAGTTTGTAGTGAATCAACATGTGCTGCGTGTTCTTGTATAAGAGGGTAGCCTATTCTTCTAGTCAGCTGTGACTTGACATGAACAGATGTTAACCCTGATCAGGTAAGTGGTAACTGAATAAGGGAGAGAGGAGCCCCTCGAACCAGAGAACAGGTTGTGCTCAAACTGGCGGTTCTTGTGTGATCTGATAAATAGTAACACTGATTCCCTTGTTGTATGTTATGGTGATCATAGGATGAACTCGTGCTAAGGCTGCCGTCTGGGTAGGAAGTCCTGGGTCCGTTTGGGACCGCGAGGCTAAGGCTGCCGTCTGGGTAGGAAGTCCTGGGTCCGTTTGGGACCGCGAGGCTAAGGCTGCCGTCTGGGCAGGAAGTCCTGGGTCCGTTTGGGACCGCGAGGCTAAGGCTGCCGTCTGGGCAGGAAGTCCTGGGTCCGTTTGGGACCGCGAGGCTAAGGCTGCCGTCTGGGCAGGAAGTCCTGGGTCCGTTTGGGACCGCGAGGCTAAGGCTGCCGTCTGGGTAGGAAGTCCTGGGTCCGTTTGGGACCGCGAGGCTAAGGCTGCCGTTTGGGCAGGAAGTCCTGGGTCCGTTTGGGACCGCGAGGCTAAGGCTGCCGTCTGGGTAGGAAGCCCTGGGTCCGTCTGGGACCGCGAGGCTAAGGCTGCCGTCTGGGTAGGAAGTCCTGGGTCCGTCTGGGATCGCGAGGCCGCCACTTGTATTATAAGAGGTCTTGGTATATATATATATATAGTAGGAATTCCCTGTCCTTAGGTGGTATATATATATGTGGTTACTTATTGTGAATAGGCCCTAGGGAGGGGGTAACGTTCTGGCTGGGTTAGAAAGGCTCTGTTGAGCGGGTTCTATCTGATCCGACAACCCAAGCAGAACAGGGCGGACCACCGCAAATTGGTTGATAGGATCAACTAATCGGAGATAAATAAACCATCCCCAAAGGTGCGTGAACTACAGGTCAGGCTTGATGCAATGCAGGAGGAAGGGGCACCCCTACACCCAAGAGCAGAGGGGCGCACCCGGCACAATAATATCTGCTTTATTGGGTTACCAGAACGCTCGGAACAGCCTAGTGTCGAGCTCTTTCTTGAGGAGTGGCTTATGGACACTGTGTTGAAGGATAGAGTCCCCGCACTGTTCACTGTGGAGAGGGAGCACCATGTCCCGAGACGCCCACCCCAGGCTGGAGCACCACCTCGCCCACTCATTGCAGGTTTTTCCTAACTTCCACTACCTCATGCTCCAACTTTTCCACACGTAGGGTGCCTGGTGCTTCGAGAACACATCCATCACGGCCCATTCTGACTTCATACTGGAGGACCAACGCAAGCACAGCTCCTACATGAAAGTTAAATAACACTTACGGGAACTGCAACTCTGATATACGCTCTTGTTTCCTGCGAAACTCAAGGTCCTTGACGAAGACTCCGCTCACGTATTTTCTAATCCTGAAGATGTCTGGACCTGGCTCCATGCGAAAGGTCTTGCCTGCACCACTGACAGAGCTAGAAGAGGAGGCCTGGGTGATGCCTATATCTAGGCAACAGCGGCGCAATACACCGCACACATGCCTGGATTGAGAACAAGTGGCCACGGAACAGGCACGTGCGGTGAAGGCGGCCACGCTTCATCATGTCAATTCCTTCGCCACCCTCTGGGACTGGCCACCTGTAGAATCCGGTTTCGCTTCTGACGCCTCTTCCACCGCCAGCACCATAGCTCCTCAGGTCACCTCAAGATCCGCAGACGACCTCATCTGACCTGCATATTCGGGATATTGACTCTTACTTTCCCCTTCCTGGTGGACAGGTGCGCCACCATACCCATTGTGTTTGGGTTCGCTTCTTTTACTTTTTTTCTTCAAGGACCTGGGTGGAGGGATGACACCGCTAATGAAGGAGTTGCACTTAAGGGCAAGAGACTACCTTTCTAGGTGGAAGGATTGTCAGACAACACAAAATAGAAAGAAAATCTGATTGTACAACTGAGAAAGACAGCTAGAGAAGCATTCTTACCAGAGAGATGCCCAAACTCCACACATCTGCTCGAATATCATAGTCTGGCTTTGTAGGATCAGGTGGGTCTATCCTCTCTGGCTGAAATAGGAACAACAAGTCAGCATACACAATTAAAGTTCAAAGTAAAGAAAAAGCGAGTGTCAGTCTGTGGGAAGAGACGATGCTGCAAAATGTCATTCTAAATGTAAGTGTGCCTTACTTCCACCACAGCTCGATTATCATGCGAGCACAGACTCTTGTTTATACAAACATATGCTACTCGCCACATTTTTCAAAACATCATACAACTCCACTGGACCGCCCTAGATGCTGAATATTCTCAGTGTGTTATTGTTATTCGCTGATGTTCCTAGAGGATCAAATGATGCCACACCAAACACATTTCCACCATGTGTCATCACTTCTGTTCCCCCAGCTGCATCACACTTTGTCTGCACAGCAAGATTGTATATCCACTGCAGTCACCTTTTTGGAGGCAGGAATTCCAAGCAAAACTTTTCCACTAGTGTAGGAGGCTGGCCTAGTATTTGGTGCACACTTAAGTGAAGCATCTTGCAATAATCCAGACAACCCTGGTGGTGATTTTAGAGGTCTTAGACAACCATAGAAAGCTAAGAGGTAGTTGTGGAGAGCAGCCTTCAGGCTTAGTCCAGAAAGACTGTTAAGCAGCTTGTCTTGCCAGAACTAATCATATAGTGTAGTATAAACGAAAAAGAACCACACACAATGTAGTTATAAAAATGGTAATATTTATTATACACACTTACTAACACATTGGTATATCTCCTAACTAGAGATATCAACACAATATTTCAAAAGTAGAACAGAGAAGTAGCACAAATACACAATGGTCTACAGGGGGTGCGAACTGCGACCGAAATCGAGACTTGGACCAGAAGACTCAGAAGAGCTGGGGACCCAAGGAACCACCAAAGGCAAGTACCCAGGAACCCCACAGAGGCTGTGTGCAGAGTGGAAACACAGCTGTGTACTCAACGCAAGTCAATGGGGAAATCATTGTTGCAATTTTCAAGAAGAAGGACCTTTCGCAGAGGCCACTGAAGAAACCCTGTGGAAGATGGAGGGTTGTAGAGTCACCCCACTCGTGGATACCCCAGGAACCAGGATACCTACACCAGGGAAGCTGGGTGCATAGGTGGGAAGTGATGTTGGAAACCGCAGTAGACTATAATAGCGGCCTTCAGTAAAGATGCTGCTGGTGAAGAAGGTGAAAGTTTGGTGGAATCCAAGGATGGATTCTTGAAGGAGTACCTGCAAGCAGAGGGGACCCTTAGGAGTGAGAAGGAGGCAAGGAATACAATGACCACCGATGATGGAAGATGTAGGAGAGTTGACAGTTACCTTGTCGCTGTGGTTGTAAGGACGAGGCAACGCTGTGGAAGACCAGAAGCTGTCCCACATCATGGGGGAGGGGTGAGGGGAATGGGGGTCGCTGTACAGCGGGTGCACCAACAAGCCTTGGCAGCAGTGACAGACGTGCTAAACGAAGAAGGTGCAGAGTCGGGACAAGCAAGGGACTCAAGTGCAGGAGAGTCCGAGCAGGCCCCGAGCAAGAAGGGGAGCCCATGGAAGCCAAGAGGGCCCACAGGCCGAAGGCACGGGAATCGCAAGAGGACCGCGAGCTGCTCACCAAAGATGCAGGCCCATGGTGCAGAGGATGCGGTGAGGACGAAGACTTTGGTAGAAAGAGATGCTGGAAGCTGGAGCTTCTTGTAGCCCGAAGATCTCTGGAGGACAGAGTCAACAAGCCTTGGCAACGGCAGATCGATGCTGTGCACAGGGTTTTTGTTACTGAGAAAACAGTGCAGGCCTCAAGGGAGTTACAGACCGTGGGACCTTAAGAGCAGAAGACTGGTCAGCTTTATTGTGGTGCCTGCAGATGCAGGGGAGTGACTCCTTCACTCCCAGGGAGATTACTTCGGGTATCTCGGATGCCCACAGACCAAGAGAAGAACCTCGATGAAGCACAGGTGACGCAGAAGACTGGCAGGACGATTAGACCAGGAGCAGCTGGAGTCTTCCTTGATGCAGTCTTGGTTCCAGGAGAAGTCCAACGAAGTCCAAGATGCCTAGACGGTTGAAGCTGAAGTGGTTTCGGATCTGTATCTTGCCCCACAAGAATCTGAAGGGCCACCCACAGATAAGCCCTTAAGTACCCTAGTGAAAGGGTTGGGACAATTCCGGGATCCTTCCCAGAGGAGGGCCTGGACAGAGGGGAGTTTTACGCCAGAGTGGGAGCCAACGGCTCCTTGCACTGGTTCCAACTGGATTATGAAAGGAGGGCACCAAATGTGCCCTTCAAAGCAGTCTGGTAGCACAGGCAAGCGTCCCCACCCCAGCCCAATACACTAAGTTCTGTATGGGAGGTGGTCACACCTCCCTGTTACAGGAAACCTATTATTCTACCCTTGCTTGCTCGAGGTCAGCTCAGCAGCAGGAGAGCAGAATCAGGTCAGTGGTTGGCAGCAGCACTAGCTTGCCGTTAGACCCAGAAAGGCTGGTACCGGGAATACAGGGGTGCTCCCTAGGGGAGCCCCCTAGTACATGGGATTCTACACCCAACACTGGAATTGGAGTTGAGGTAGGATTACACCATGTTTGATACCAAACATGACTGGTTTCAGTGATGCCAATATATAGTTAGACATCTAGTAATTGACTAAATGTATTAAATGGCTGACCACACTTACAAAGCCTGGAGAATCGACTCCGGGGTTTGAAGGGGGTGTCCTGCTCATGCAGGGCACCCTCACAGTTATAACCTAGCACCTAGGATTGAAAGGCCTGCCTTAGGGATGACTTACAAGTTTCAAGAGCAGTGACCTCAGATATAAGGAAATGTATATCTGTTGAGTGGTGCTAGCACCAACTCCACAGGCTGCAATGGCAGGCCTGAAGTCACAGTTTGAGTAGTCTCATGGGTGGCATAATTCATGCTAGAGATCCTGGTGTACTTATGCCCTGAGTACCTTAGTACCATATACTAGGGGCTTAGAATATGAATGTCAGCAGCCCTACATGCCAAGAACAGATGCATACTGGTAAGTAGCATAATCAGTTCGAGGCATGTGGGCTGCTGAATTCATATCTGTGCATAGAATATATAGCAGTACCTCCCCTAGCGGCGGCTACCTGTGCCAGCTGCAGCAGTCTGGAAAAGAGTTTTGAGAACAGCCTGTCCTACAGCTGCTTGCTGTCTTGAGTGTACATCTACGCAGTAGTGTTTGGTAAATGTATGTATAGTGGACCATGTGGCTGCTCTACAAATTTCGTGTAAAGGGATGTTTCCTAGGAAAGCCATGGATGCCCCTAAGTTTCGTGTTGAGTGGGCTCGTGGGGGAACCGTTAATGTGCGTTTAGCTTTGTGATAGCAAATCTGAATGCATTTAACGATCCATCTGGCTATTCCTGCTTTGGAAATGGCGTTGCCTCTGTGTTGTGGAGAGAAGGCAACGAAGAGTTGTTTAGTTTTTCTAAAATCCTTTGTCCTGTCAATATAGTACATGAGAGCCCGCTTTACATCTAGTGTATGGAGCATCCTTTCCGCGACATTTTGCGGATTTTGGAAGAAAACGGGCAGTTCGATAGTTTGATTAATGTGGAACTGTGATATGACTTTGGGCATGAACTTGGGGTTGGTGCGTAGGACAACCCTGTTTGCGTGGACCTGAATGAATGGCTCCTGAATGGTTAGTGCCTGGAGTTCACTAACTCTCCTCAAGGAAGTGATGGCCACCAGGAAAGCCACTTTCCAGGTGAGGAATTGAATCTGACATGAATGGAGAGGTTCAAAGGGCGGACCCATCAGTCTGGTGAGGACCAAGTTGAGGTTCCACACTGGTGCTGGTGGGTGTCTTGGGGGGATTACTCGTTTGAGTCCCTCCAAGAAAGCTCTGATGGCAGGTACCTTGAATAAGGAGAGGTGCTGCCTGTTTTGGAGGTAGGCTGCTATCGCGGTCAAATGGATGCGTATCGAGTTGTATGCCAGATTACAGCGGTATAGGTGTAAGAGGTAGCATATGATGTTTTGAATAGATGCGTCCAGTGGGTTAATGTCATTGTTGTTGCAGTAAATGACAAACCTTTTCCATTTGGCCGCATAGCAGGCTCTAGTAGTGGGTCTCCTGGCTTCTTTGATGATAGTCATACAGTCAGGTGGTAAGTTTAGGTAGCCAAATTCTAAGATCTCAGGAGCCAGATCGCCAGGTTCAGTTGCTGGGGATCTGGGTGTTGAATTTCGCCATGGTTCTGCGTTAAAAATGCTGGTTTTATCCGCAGTCGTTGATGAGGCACCACGGAAAGTTCCGGAAAGGTGGTGTACCACGGCTGGCGTGCCCACGTTGGAGCAACTAGGATCAGGGTCAGCGAGTGTTGTCTTAGTTTGCGCGCCACCAGCGGTATTAATGGTGCTGGGGGAAAAGCGTACGCAAATCTGCCGGACCAGTTCATCCATATCGCATTGCCCTGCGACTGTGGGTGTGGGAACCTGGCGGCAAAGCTTTGGCATTTTGCGTTTTCTTTTGTGGCGAATAGGTCTATCTCTGGATGACCCCACCGCTGGAAGTACGGTTGGAGAACTGATGGGTGTAGCTCCCACTCGTGCATCTGGTGGCTGTGTCTGCTGAGCAGATCCGCCATCTGGTTGTCCTTGCCCGGGAGGTGTTCTGCCATGAGGAATATGTTCCTCTGAATGGCCCACTTCCACATGCTCTGAGCCAGATGAGACAACTGTGGAGAGTGTGTTCCTCCCTGCTTCTGTATGTAGTACATGGCAGTCATGTTGTCCGTCCGGATCAACACGACTTTGTTGCACAAGTGTACTTTGAATGCCTTCATGGCTAGGAAGATTGCCATCAGTTCCAGAAGGTTGATGTGCATCTTCTTTTGTTGTGTTGTCCATCGTCCCTGCACTGTGTAATTGAGTACATGAGCTCCCCATCCCTGGAGAGACGCGTCCGCTGTCAGTATGATTTGTGGAACAGGCTCTTGGAATGGTCGGCCCTTGCATAGGTTTTGTGGATTCCACCAATGCAGAGAGTTGTATGCCCGACCGCTCACCAACACTAGGTCTTTTAGTTGCCCGTGAGCCTGATTCCATTGACGTGCTAAGCACTCCTGAAGCGGGCGCATATGTAGTCTCGCGTGTGGGACTATGAAAATGCAGGAGGCCATCATGCCTCGGACAGGTGGGTCAGGGACATCATCCAGCACGGGTACTGTCTAGAACTAACTTCCACTCCACCCAACATACCACCAAAGCACCGTCCTATGTCAGCCGAACCCTTAGGTTTACTCCAGCAGGAAGTGCTTGCTATGCTCGCAAAAGGGGCAATAGAAGTAGTGCCCATCAACCAGCAGGGCGCAGGGTTGTACTCTCTGTACTTCTTAATCCCCAAAAAGGACGGCTCGCTCAGGCCTATTCTAGACCTGCGACCCCTAAACCTATATATTCTGTCGGAGCATTTCCATATGCTCACCCTCCAGCAGGTTCTCCCAAATTCCAACCTCAACACTCCCTTCCTGCGCGAGTGTTCATGCAGGCATGAACACTCGCGCAGGAAGGGAGTGTTGAGGTTGGAATTTTGAGATTAGCAGTTGCCTGCTGTTGATTCTCACTAAAGTTGGCTGAGCTGTGGCAGCCAGAGTGTTGATCGTTGCGCCCAAGTACTGTTGTACGTCCGTAGGTTGGAGACTCGATTTTGGGTAATTTAGTGAGAATCCCAGATCGTGAAGAAGGTGAATGGTGTGGGACATGTGGGTGGCACATTGTTGTGCAGACTTGGCCTGAACTAGCCAGTCGTCCAGATAAGGGAAGACGTGAATGTTTTGTCTTCGCAGATGCGCGGCCACTGTTGCCAGGCACTTGGTAAAGACCCTGGGTGCTGTTGTTACTCCGAAGGGGAGAACTTTGAACTGATAGTGATTCCCTTGAATAGTGAATCTGAGGTATTTCCTGTGTGATGGGTGTATGGGTATGTGGAAGTATGCATCCTTCAGGTCTAGCGTAGCTAGGAAATCCCCCTGACTGAGTAGTGGGAGAACCTGCTGGAGGGTGAGCATATGGAAATGCTCCGACAGAATATATAGGTTTAGGGGTCGCAGGTCTAGAATAGGCCTGAGCGAGCCGTCCTTTTTGGGGATTAAGGAGTACAGAGAGTACAACCCTGCGCCCTGCTGGTTGATGGGCACTACTTCTATTGCCCCTTTTGCGAGCATAGCAAGCACTTCCTGCTGGAGTAAACCTAAGGGTTCGGCTGACATAGGACGGTGCTTTGGTGGTATGTTGGGTGGAGTGGAAGTTAGTTCTAGACAGTACCTGTGCTGGATGATGTCCCTGACCCACCTGTCCGTGGTGATGTTCTTCCACGCGGACAGGAACAGCTGGAGTCGTCCCCCGACAGGTGTTATGTGGTCGGGGGGTAAGGAGAGGGTGTCACTGTTTGTTCTTTGGAGAGGACCTGGTGTTGCCATAGCCACGTCCCCTGCCCTTGGTGCTGGATCCACGATATCCACCCCTGTTGTTTTTGTCATAGGTGCTTTGAGCGCCACTTTTAGCATACTGCTGTTGTGACCCCTGACCCCTTGTTGTTCCCCTATTTCCGGTGCGACGAACGGAGCCACTACGAAATTGCTGCGTTTGCAGAGCCCCCATTGATTTCGCAGTGTCCGTGTCTTTCTTTATTTTTTTCTAGGGTAGTGTCAACGTCTGGGCCAAATAAGAATTCTGTGTTAACTGGTAAGTTCAGAACATTGTTTTGGATCTCGGGATTGAAGCCTGAGATGCGTAACCAGGCATGGCGTCGCAGCATGACGCTTGTGTTTATTGCCCTAGCCGCTGTGTCAGCTGCGTCAAGGGCGCATTTTATGGATGCATTAGTGAGGAGTTGTCCTTCTCTAATGAGGAGTTCCGCTGACTCTTTATACTCATCTGGTAGATGTTGGAGCAGTGTAGCGTGTCGTAATGTGACCTGTCATAACGTGCCAGGAGTGCCTGTGTATTGGCAATGCGCAGGATGTTCGCTGCTTGCGCTGCAATGCGTTTGCCCGATGTTTCTAGTACTTTTGACTCTTTGTCTGGGGGAGGAGCATCACCAGTCGTTTGTGAGTGGGCTCTCTTGCGAGCATTGGCAACCACCATGGAGTCTAATGGCAACTGACCCCTAATGTATTTAGGGTCACCGGGTGCAGGCTTGTATTTCTTTTCAATCCTGGGATTTAACACTCGGGCTCTTGTGGTGTCTCTGAAAATGTCTTTGGCAGGTTTGAGAACCCCCTTTAACATGGGCAGAGTTTTGACAGTTCTTTCTGAAGATGCGAAAGTGTCAAGCAGGAAGTCTTCTTCAATGGCGTCAGAATGGAGCTCCACCCCATGATGAGCAGCAGCCCTTTCGATAAGGGCATTAAATGCAGCCGTGTCCTCTGTAGGAGACGTTTTTACGTTATAGAGTTGCGCATCTTGAGTATGTGGCGCGACACTTTGGTCTGTGGGATCATCCCACGCCTGATCCGGGTCTTGTAGTTGTTCATCAGGATCTACGTCCCCAGGGTAGATGGTATCCTCCCCGCCATAGTCCTGTATTGCGTCCGATTCGGAAGGGGTAGGAGAAAAGGACTGCGGATCTGAATGGAAGGGTTGGAAGTGTTCTTGTAGCACTGGTTCCTGCTCAGCTGGCAGCTTGCGTTTAAGAGGAATTTTGTATGGCTCCTCTTCCCTGACTGGCGTTATTTTGCGCTTGTGGAGCATTAACCTGCCAGTGTCGGCGTCGATAAATTGTGGCCCCGAAGAGTCTTGTTCTGTAAGGCCAGAGGTGGTGGACTGTGTGTGGAGGACACGTGTCCGAATTTGAAATAGTGTTGGTGCCGATGGCGGTGGCAGCCCAAACGTGATGTTGGTGGGCTCCGAGTGCACTCTACAAGGGGAGGTTGTGTCGGGACCCGAGATAGAGTGGAGGGTTGCCCGGTCACGGATGCGTTGTAAAGATGCAGAGACCTGCTGCACAGCGAACGCAGATGGTGGTTTGATGGGCACCGTGGTAGTAGACGTCGAGGCCAGCCCCGACTTTTTTGTCGGAAGGGGGTCACTGGTCTGAAGGGATGTATCGACAGTCGACGTAGTCGAGGACTTAGTCGGCATCGGTGCTCTAGGCGTCGACGTAGCCGGGGCGGCCATTTTGACTGCGGAGGTTACGGCCTTCGATGTCGGCGCCGAAGGTCTTGTGGTGCCCGAGGGCGTGCTTTTGTCGTGTATCGACCGCATCCGCTGCGGTGAGCTCGGCGCCGAAGTCTCTTTGTACGCGGTCGGAGCCGACGACTTTTTTTCGGCGTCAGGGCAGTGGATGGTTTCGACGCCTTCGATCCGACCACCACCAGTTTCACTTTCGTTTTTGAAGAGACTGGAGCGATGGATGGTTTAGGGTCTAATAACCCGGTCGTCTTCGGTAATAGTGGCTCTTGCAGTGTGTTCGAGGCCGGACCGGAAGGTGGGGCCAAGGAACCATGTATTTGATCTTGGGTAAGGCCCGAAGGCGATCCCTCGACCGGAGCCTGATGACGACGTACAGTTTCGGCCTCCGTTTCAACGGAGTGGCCTAGCTCTTCGGGAGAGCTGTCTTCTTCGGCCCCGTAGGCCTCGTCGAAGTCTCCTACCTCATCGATGGTTTCTTCACGTCGAAAGATCACCTCATCGGGAATCATGTTCTGAAGCGGGGCTAGAGACTACTTCTTCCACGCTCTCGGCGTCCTCGTCCTCGGTGCTGAATATGTTGGTGGGAGCAGGCGCTGCTTGCTGCGCTTCGAGCCTCGCTGCCCGTCGATTCCGCAGAGTCTTCTTAGAGCGGAACCGTGCACAGGCCATGCATTTCGATTCGTCGTGATCCGGCGAGAGACATTTATTACAGACTGGGTGGACGTCGATATGAGGGTACTTCGCGTGGCATAACGGACACCTCTTGAATGGAGTCCTCGATCGCATCGTCGATCGAGCTTCGAAGTTTGGACCAAACCGGTCTGAAAGTTGGAAGAGGGTGTGGAGCACTAAAGCTAGTAGTCGACACCGAACTTTTGGCCTAAAACTAAGTATTCCTAATTTGAGCTAAGATAGTTACATCCGAACCCAATGGCGGAAAAAAACAATCTAAGGATGGAGAGGATGCCCATGTGCACTGTAGTCCAGGGGAGGAGCCACCTATCTCGTGATACTTCGAAGACTCTTCCAGGACAACAGTGTGCAATCATCCGGACCCAACACTAGGCGGCGATCTATGCACAGATATGAATTCAGCAGCCCACATGCCTCGAACATCCTGCTACTGTGTTCTCAAGTCATAGATCCTCTATGTCAATAGCTGAAGGAACAGAAGACCCACCAATGTCATACTTTAAAAAAGGAATATGCTACTTACCAGTATGCATCTGTTCTTGGCATGTAGAGCTGCAGATCTATACACTGTGCATAGATCGCCATCTGGTGTTGGGCCCGGATGTTTGCAGTTTGTTTTTCTTCTTGGACAGTGTTTGGAAGTCACGAGTTCGGTGACTCCTCCTTCGGTCCGTACGGCGCATGGGCTTCGGCTCCATCCTCAGATTGTTTTTCGCCAGCAGGGAAAAGATGGAGCTTAGTGATAATAGTAAAGAAACCCAAGTGTGTTGTATCTAAATAAGATAGACTGGAACGGATACAGGTAGCCGGGGAGGCGGGTGGGTGTGTATAGATCTGCAGCTCTACATGCCAAGAACAGATGCATACTGGTAAGTAGCATATTCCGTTCGAGGCATATGAGCTGCAGATTATACACTGTGCATAGATTATATAGCAGTACCCAACCCTAGCGGCGACCAACGGTATCCGTTGCAGTGGTTTGAAACAGTGTCTTTAATACAGCCTGGCCCACACTAGCTTGTTGTTTGGTGTTCACATCTACACAGTAATGTTTTATGAAGGTGTGCGGTGTTGACCATGTGGCTGCTTTGCAGATGTCATCTAAGGGTATGTTCCCTAGAAACGCCATAGAAGCCCCTATCTTTCTTGTAGAGTGGGCTTTAGGTGGAACAGATAATGTTCTGTTTGCTTTGTGATAGCAAATTTGTATGCATTTTACAATCCACCTAGCTATCCCTGATTTTGAGATTGGGTTGCCTTTATGTGGTGGAGAGAACGAGACAAACAGCTGTTTAGTCTTTCTAAAAGATTGCGTTCTTTGTATATAGTAAAGTAAAGCCCTTTTAACATCAAGTGTATGTAGAGCCCTTTCTGCAACAGATTGAGGTTGCGAGAAAAAAAACGGTAATTCCACCGATTGATTGAGATGGAAGGGGGAAATGACCTTGGGCAGAAATTTTGGATTTGTGCGAAGTATCACCTTATTGTGATGTATCTGTAGAAAAGGTTCTTGTATAGTGAACGCTTGTATTTCACTAACCCTTCTAAGGGAAGTGATAGCTACGAGAAAAGCTGTTTTCCAAGTAACGAACTGTAGCTCACATTTATGCATTGGTTCGAAAGGCGGTCCCATCAGCCTTGTAAGAACTACGTTTAGATTCCACACAGGTGAGGGTGGTGCTCTGGGTGGAATTACTCTTTTAAGGCCTTCCATGAAAGCTTTAATAGCAGGCACTCTGAAAAGTGATAAATGCTGTCTGTTTTGCAGGTAAGCAGCAATTGCTGCTAGGTGTAAACGGATGGATGTGTATGCCAGGTTACACCTTTGTAGATGGAGCAGGTAACATATGATGTGCTGTATGGATACATCTAAAGGGTTGATTGTATTGTTACGGCAGTAAATAACAAATCTTTTCCACTTTGCGGCATAGCATGCCCGAGTGGTAGGACATCTGGCTTCCCTGATAATGTTCATGCAATCAGGGGGAAGGTTAAGGTATCCAAATTCTAAGATTTCAGGAGCCAGATCGCAAGGTTGAGCTGAGCTGGGTCCGGGTGCCTGATCTCTCCATGGTTCTGGGTTAGGAGGCATGGGGACAGGTGTAATTTTTGGTGTGGTACCACTGAGAGCTGTAGTAGTGTGGTGTACCACGGCTGCCTGGCCCATGTTGGAGCTACCAGAATGAGTGTGAGTGTGTGCTGTTGTAGCTTCCTTACCACTAATGGAATTAGCGGGAGAGGCGGAAAGGCGTATGCAAATTTGCCTGACCAGTTCATCCATATCGCATTGCCTTTGGACAATGGGTGTGGGTATCTGGCGGCGAAGCTTGGGCATTTTTTGTTTTCGTGGGTGGCGAAGAGGTCTATCTGAGGATGCCCCCACTTGTGAAAGAATGGGTGAAGAACTTGTGGATGCAGTTCCCATTCGTGCATTTGCTGCGTTTGTCTGCTGAGCAGATCTGCCATGGTGTTTTGTATCCCTGGGACGTGTTGTGCCAGGAGAAAGACTTTTTGCGGGATTGCCCATCTCCATATGCTCTGTGCTAACCGAGAGAGCTGTGGAGAGTGTCCCCCCCTGTTTTTGAATGTAGTACATTGCAGTCATATTGTCTGTGCGAATGAGGACGGCTTTGGCTGAGACTTGTTTCTGAAATGATTTCAGGGCTAGAAAGATCGCCAATAACTCCAGATGGTTTATGTGGAGTAACTTTTGTTGTGGCGTCCATATACCTTGCACTGTGAGGTGTAATAGATGCGCTCCCCGACCGGAGAGCGATGCGTCCGTTGTTAGAATTACCTGAGGAACCGGGTCCAGGAACGGTCGCCCTTTGGAAAGATTTGTGGTGTTCCACCACTGCAGAGAGCGATGGGTGCGACCGTCCACCAACACCAGATCCGTCAGTTGCCCCTGGGCCTGGTTCCACTGGCGTGCTAGGCACTCTTGGAGTGGACGCATGTGGAGTCTTGCATGAGGCACTATGAAGATGCAAGATGCCATCATCCCTATTAGCTTCATAAACACTCTTGCTGGGAGAGAGTGCCGAGGAATGAATCTTTGACGCAAGGCTTGTATGCTTGCGATTCTGGCTGAATTGGGATAGGCTATAGCTTTTGAGGTGTCTATAGTGGCACCGAGGTATTGCTTTGTGTGAGACGGTATCAGCTGGGACTTTTGGTGGTTCACCGTGAAACCTAGCTGGTGTAGTAGTTGGATTGTAGTGTTTGTATGTTGCACACATTGGTTGTAGGACGTGGCTTTTATTAGCCAGTCGTCCAAGTAAGAGAAGACGTGAATGTGTGGTCTTCTGAGGTGTGCCGCCACTACTGCGAGGCATTTGGTGAACACTCTTGGTGCGGTTGTGACCCCGAAGGGGAGAACCTTGAACTGATAATGTTTGCCGTCCACTACAAATCTGAGGTACTTTCTGTGAGAAGGGTGTATTGGAATATGAAAGTATGCGTCTTTCAAGTCCAGTGTGGTGAGAAGATCGTTCTGGCAGAGGAGTGGGAGAACTTGTTGGAGAGTTACCATGTGAAAATGGTCTGAATGTATGTATGCATTTAGAGGCCGGAGGTCTAGAATGGGTCGTAGAGTCTCGTCTCTTTTTGGTATCAGAAAGTACAGAGAGTAGACCCCTAAATTTTGTTGATTGATGGGGACCTGCTCTATAGCCTGTTTTTGCAGGAGAGAGATTACCTCTTGTTTGAGCAATGTGGTATGTTCTTGCGACATTGTACGGTGCCTGGGTGGAATATTTGGGGGGGTGGATGTTAATTCGAGACAGTACCCTGACCGAATAATTTGGGTCACCCATTTGTCTGATGTTATGGTCTCCCAGGTTTGAAAGAAGTTTTGTAGTCTGCCCCCGACTGGAGTGGAATGGTCTGGGGGGAGCAGGGGAAAGTCATTGTGTGGGCGGTGTGGCAGAACGGGCGGTGTTGGTTTTGCCCCTGCCTTTATTATTGTTTCCTCTATATCCACCTCTTTGATAGCCCTTTGTGAAGGTAGTCTGAGGAGGGGACTTGTAGGATGTGGAGGCGTTATCGGCAGAGTAGCCCCTGCCAGTGCCTCGAAAGGAGGAGCGGCGAAAAGAGCGTCTAGGAGGGTGGGACTGTAACGCTCCCATACACTTCGCCGTATCTGTATCTTTTTTCATTTTTTCCAGGGCTTCGTCTACTTTTGGGCCAAAAAAGTGTTGCTGGTCAAAAGGGTGGTTTAGTATAGATGCTTGTACCTCTGGCTTAAAGCCTGAGATTCTGAGCCAGGCGTGGCGGAAAAGCAGAACACTGGTGTTTATAGCCCTGGAAGCTGTGTCTGCTGCGTCAAGTGCACATTTAATAGAGGTGTTGGTAATGGTCTTTCCCTCTTGTATTAGTTCATGAGCCCTAGTTTTATATTTTTCTGGAAGATGTTGCATGATAGTCTCCAGCTCATCATAGTGCGCTCTGTCGTACCTTGCCAACAGCGCTTGCGTGTTGGCAATACGCCACATATTGGCAGCTTGCGAGGCAGTGCGTTTGCCTGACGCGTCTAGGAGCTTGGACTCCTTATCAGGTGGTGGAGCCTCACCCGATGACTGAGAATTGGACCGCTTCCTAGCTGTGGATACCACTAATGAGTCTAAGGGTGCAGGTCCTTTAATATAGGCAGGATCTGTGGGGGCGGCCTTATATTTTTTCTCTATTCTGGGGTTTAAGACCCTAGCCCTGACTGGGTCTTTGAAAACCTCTGCTGCATGTTTGGTTACCCCTTTAAGCATGGGTAGTATGGCAGTAGATTTATCTGCGATGTCAAAGGTATCAAGTAGGAAATCTTCCTCAACTGGATCAGTGTGTAACTCCACCCCATGATAATGTGCCGCCCGTTGTAACAAGTGGTGGAACCCCAAGGAGGCCTCTGGTGGAGATGGCCTGGATGGATAAAGATCATCCTGAGGTACATCTGGATTATGATAATCCTCCCATGGGTCTGGTGTTCCCGGAGGGGTGGGGTCTTGTGGGGCATCTGTTGGATCATAGTATGGATCCCCTTGGTCATCAGGGTCTGGAGACGGGGTTGGAGAGCGATGAGGCAAGGGTGGAGAAGGTGGAGGCGGCGGAGATGGAGGAGGTGGAGGCGGTGGGGAGGGTACTCTGAAAGGGGATGTGGCAGAGTCCCTCCGTTTTGGCGGTGGAGGAGGAGCTGGTTTGTCTAAATGTCTTTTCTTTGAAGATAAAGTCAAATGTCCAGTCTTTGGATCCTTTGTTAAAGTCTTTTGTCGAGGATCTGGCGTGAATAGTTCCTCCGGCACCGATTGATCTGTTGGCGCCGATGTTTTCGGGGCCGACGGCTTCTTTGGTTTATCTGTGCCATGCTTTTTCGGGGCCTCCGATTTTTTGGTTCGGTGCCGAGGCAGGTTTCGGCACGGGAGTTTCGGCGCCGAGGGATTTATGTTTGGTCGGCACCGAGAGGCCAGGTTTCGACACCGATGGCTTCGGAACGGAGCTTGGTGTGGTTTTCTTCGGTGCCGAAGGGTGTTTTTCGGCACCGCTAGTAGGCTGGCTTGAGCCCGAGCCGCCGGGAGACTTATCATGCCTCTTCCCAGGGCCCGAAGGTGGGGTGATGGAAGCGGTATGTTTGGTTTTGCCTAGGCCCGGAGGCGAAGGTGTAACCGGAGTCTCTTTCGGTGTGGGTGCGGGAGTGGGAGGGGGTAGAGTACTCCCGACCCTCTGCGCCGGTGTGATCTCCTCCACGTCGGAGTAGTCGGCCTCAGAAGCGCTGACTAGGTCGTCTTCCTGTTCGGTGTGCTGCTGTCCCGAAGCTCCGATGTCTTCTCCGAAGATGTCAGGTGGAGCCGAGGTCGAGGAGTGCGCCATGGTGCGTCTAGCTCTTCGATCCCGAATAGTCTTTTTCGATCGAAAAGACTTGCAGGCGGGGCAGTCTCGGGCCTCGTGTTCGGGTGAGAGGCAGAGGTTGCACACCTGATGTAAATCGGTGTGGGGAAATTTAGACCCACATTTAGGGCACTTCTTAAAGGGAGTCCTTTCCATCGGCCGAGACCGGAGTCGAGATAGGCCCGAAGGCCGCCGCTGATGCCTGGAATCAAAGAAGTGCCGAAGGGAGAGATAAAGAAGATTTTGTCTGAAGAATCTCGATGGATGAGATTTTTTCGTCGAAGGTCGAACTGGGAAGGTTCGAAGCCGGAGCACGAAGTATTACATCCGAGCCCGATGGCGGAAAAAAACAATCTGAGGATGGAGCCGAAGCCCATGCGCAGTACAGACCGAAGGAGGAGTCACCGAACTCGTGACTTCCAAACACTGTCCAAGAAGAAAAACAAACTGCAAACATCCGGGCCCAACACCAGATGGCGATCTATGCACAGTGTATAATCTGCAGCTCATATGCCTCGAACAAATCTTATTTTTAGATTCTAGGTAACAATATAGTGGTGATCCACATGAAAATTAATGGAAAAAGTTTCTCATGTAAAACTAACCAGTTCCAAAAAGGTACAATCTCAACTACCTAGGAAATGGCTGGTATGCTGGCCAAAAAAGCACTGTTGGTTTATGAATGTTTATATAAATGGGGCTGAAAAAACATGCATCCCAATAGAGTCGGTGCTTCAGTAAAGCACTTTTTTGATGCTTTATGTCAAGAAAAGTGAAAACCTAGCCCAGGAAATCAAGGGCTTGTACAGATAGTAATGCATTTAAAAGATCGCTTCCTAATTTGGGACCACAAAGCATTCCTAAAAACGCATCTATTTCCCTATAATGTCTCCTGAAGTCCTACCGTGCACTCCCAATGACAATAATATAACTCCTACAAATCTATTGGCTACTCTGCTATCAGAATTGAAATTAAGGATAGGTTTGGTGCTTCACTTAACTACTGGCTCCATTTTTATGGTTGAAGTCAAATACTCCTAAATGTTTTAGGAATGGAGATGTAAGGGTTTCCCAGAATATGGAAGAACTTTTCAATATAATCAGCAAGGAGTTATAAGACATCCTCTACAAAATAAATAGCTGAAGAGTACTACCTTTTTCTCTAGCTTTTTTTTATCCCCATCTTGCTTCCTTCCCTACTTTTCTTTCTCACTTCCTTCCCACCTCTTCATCTTTCATCTCACTCCCTAGCTACCTAAAGAACCACATGGTAGTGACTCACCATGTCACAAACAGCCCAGAACCATTAGTTTCCCCAGGATGCTTACCGCCATGTATGCTGCACACCCTGCACTTCGGGTCTTGGCCTTTGAGTCCACCAGTCGGCCACTGATTCCAAAGTCGCACAGCTTGATCTGTCCCCTCTCATCCAGCAAGATGTTGGAAGGCTTGACATCGCGGTGAATAACCCCATGCTTTTCTTTAAGGTAAAAGAGGGCTTTCACAATCTGCAACAAAAACCCTTTATCAGGACAATTCTGGTCTGTCAAAGTCCACAAGCATCCCACCCTCATTAAAATCCTTCCTCTCTTTCAAAAGCTGGATTAAGAGCATGATACACTGCGACACCACAAGTGAGCTGTACGCAGAACTTCAGGCCCCGACATCTCACCCGAAGGACATATGGCAACCATTAAGGGACTACCTATGGCAACAAGACGAACATACCACACAACCAAGTTAGGAGCGAAGAGCCACACAACATGGCACATAAATGTACATAACCGCTATATATATATGTTATGTCATTGCACTGAGCAACGAGGAATGTGTTTGGAATTGAGGCATACTACAGAGGGCGGGCAACGCAACAGGGATGTCAAAAGTGCAGCATGTACAAGTTGTATACTGATTGTTGGAAACGGGTAGCGTGGTGCAGAGCGGGTGGGCCAAACTCTGGAGGAAATGTGCAAAGCATTCACGCAGTACACACAGGCGACACACAAGGCACACTACAAAAAGAGACACTACACCAGTTTAGGTAAAAATAACTTTTGTATTGTCAGAACACAGTATATCTGGTAATCTCTACACTGCGCCAACTGGCGCTCGGTTAAAATTTACAGGGGGGGAATTATATACAGGGCAGGGCCCAATCGGGCCCCTGCCGGAATCATTGCGACATAGAAGACAATAAAAATAAGTCCATCAGCCTCAGACCTGCAAGGAAATCATCATGGCATAACATTAAGCAATAGTCCGGAACACCTGTAATAAAAACATCATGGCATTCCTCTATGCATCACCAATATGAGTGACCCCTGAGCCTGAGGCAGAAATTAGGGTAGGCAGTTCATTGACACATCAAACCCTGGCATCGCAACACAGCGCTGCACATAGCAAGTTACTAGCACTTCAAGTAGAGCCTTTTAACATAGCGCTGCACATAGCAAATTATTAGCGCTTCACATATGGCATTCTAACATAGCGCTGCACATAGCAAGGCAATAGCGCTTTAAATTATGGCATATAAACATAGCGCTGCACATAGCAACTCAATAGCCCTCAGAACCTGGCATGTAAACATAGCGCTGCACGTAGCAATGCATTAGCGCTTCAAAGCATAGCCTTTAACATAGCAGTTGACACAGCGCTGCATATAGCAAATCCTTAACGCTCCCAATAGAGCATGTCAACATAACGCTGCACGTTACCAATCATGAGCGCTTCAAATATGGCAGTTCAACATAGCGCTTTAGAACATGGCATCTGCACCTAGCGCTGTACCTGGGGGGATCAATAGCGCATAGCCACTCAATAGGGCCTCGACATATGGCCTCTGAGCAAAGCGCTACCCCCATTCAAGTATACCAGGCCTTAGACAGGGCACTCAGTCTGGGGCGAGGTCCCACACTCTGGGGCTCCAAAGTCAGGCAGGCCCCTTCATTGCAGCTGCCTGCTGTCAGGTGGGGCAGCTGTGCAGGGAACCAATGCGGCACTCCTGATACCGAGGGCGGGCACCGGCAATGTGCCCCGACACACCCCCACCAAGCAAGCCCAGGCCCTACTCACCAGGGCTCCTCCGGCGGCCTGCACTGAACTTCACCCGGGCCCCCTCCTGGGACCCGGGACTTCGAGAAGGCTCCCGCTTCCTCACGGGCTTCGGCCTGGCAGCGGGGGCGTTCTCTGCACTTCCTGCACGCTTCACCGGCCAGAGCCTCACTCACCGGGACTCTCCTGACATGCGGCCGCCTCCGCTTCCCCCGGTCCCCCTTCCCGGGACCTGGACTTTGGCTGGGGACCCGCGAGGCTCCTCTCGACTTCGGCTGCACTCGGGTCTTCACCCGGGCCCCCTCCTGGGACCCGGGACTCTTAGGCACCACCGCGGGGCTCTCGCAGACTCCCGGGAGCCCCGCTCAATCACGCGGCCACTTCCTGCTTCGGCTCCGCCCACGCCAGGCAGTCTTCAACCCTTCCGGGTCGCCACAGGCAGCGCGGCGGCCCTCAACGGCACCTCGGGTCACGGCGGTGATTTGGCGCAATCTTCTCCTTGCGGGGCCAATACGGGGTAGGCTCCCGTGGAATCAGCATCATAATCACGAGGTGGGCTCCCGCTGGGATAAATAAAAAAACACCGCGTGGCAGCACACACACGGGGTGGGCTCCCGATGTTGTAAATATGCGGCGGCGCCACAAATGCGGGGTGGGCACCCGCTTTGACTAAGGCAGTTCTCCCCGCCTCCCAGCGCTACGGGGGCCGTGGATATAGCGCTTCCCAGGCGCTAGGTAGCAGGCAGCTGGGATTCCCACACTCACCAGCAGGGCACAGTCAATTAGAAATGTAGCGCTCACCGGATATAGCGCTCTCTTTCCATAGGCAGCTTGTAAATAGCGCTCTCTCTCTGCAGGGACTGCAGTCCGGGTCCCACGAGGCGCTTGCTGGTTCCTGCCCCTTGGTTGTGGGTTTCTTGAGGGGGGGGGGGGGAAGTTGTGTTGGTGGCTGACGGTAGACTAACTAGTCTCTGCCGGTCGCCCCTGGGTTCTCCTCTCGCCGGGCCAGATCAGTGGGTTAGTTCAGGATCCCTCACTCACTTAAAAGGCAGCACCTAAGCCCTGTCACTTTCAGAGGCATAGGTCCCTGACTAAACCCTACCGCCTAAAACTCCTGCGTAGGCTTCTCCAGGTCTGCGTTGCCCCAATTATAGCTTTCCCTCGCCCTGGGGACAGTAGAGGGGGGTAGGTAGGCTCAGGGCCCAGCACACAGGCCCATGTGGCGGTAACCCCTGGCAGCAGGTCCCCTCTCTCTCAGGTCCACCCTCTGACTGAGCACATGGCAGCCCAGCTCCGCCCTTTATACGCCCCTCACCCCACCTTCCAGACAGTGCCAGAAGCTTCTAGAAGCGTCTGGGGGGACTGGCTCTAACTGGCCTAGGGGGAGGGGTAGAGCACCCTGGGTGCCAGGCTTCCCTCCAAAAGCTGGGGTTGCTGGGAAATAATAACTAGACTGTTAACCCAGCTCAGTCAATTGGCACAACCACACAGCCATGGCATCCATTTTAAAAGTTATATGTTTAAAATGGGGAAACTCAGTCTGCGTACTTTATCGCACAGCATTCAATCTTCGCATTTACACATCATGCGATTTCCCAGAAAAGCAAAAAATTTAGGGAAAAAGGGCCAAGTCCAACACTGATGATGTAACGTTGTGCTTCCTAAATAAGCCAAAGTGGTAAATAGTAACAATTTAGACATTTACTATGTAGCTGTGACATTAATGTTTCAAAAATGTCAAATACATTTTACAAAAATTAAAAAATCCTTCCATCCGGCAGGATGCAGCCCTGCTGTCGCTAGATGCCATGATGGCTTTTGATACCATTGAGTGGTCTTTTCTATTCGTGGTATTGGAACGAAAGGGTTTTGGTCCCAATTTCATTAGGTGGATTAAGCTCCTATATACCGAGCGATAAGCACAGATTGTGGTAAACAGACACACATCGCGGAAAATTCATCTGGGGAGAGGAACCAGACAAGGGTGCCCCCTGTTGCCGTTAATTTTCGCCCTAGTGCTGGAACCTCTAGCGATACGAGTAAGGGGCGACCCCTGGATACGGGGACTCAAATGGACAGAGGACCACGAGGACAAAATCTCCCTCTATGCAGACGACATACTGCTGTATATGGCGTTGCCCCAGTCGTTTATCCATCGTATACTCCACATATTTAGAATTTTTGGCAGCCACTCAGGCTACACAATAAACCGGTCTAAATCCCTCCTATTCATATTACATGGGGAAAAGCCTAGACTGGCACAAAAATACGGCCTTCCCACAGTAACAGAAGGGTTCCGCTACCTGGGAATGTATGTCACCACTGACACATCACGATTTTACAACACCAACTTACAGGGTCCCCTGGCCCAGTTGCGAACAGACGTTAAACACTGGCGAGCCTTGCTGCTGACCCTCCTAGGGCTGGCAGCGCTCTACAAGATGCCTGCGCTGCCTCGTTTTTTGAACGCACTGCAAAAACACCCCTTTCAAGGTCCCGGACTAGTATTTTGTGAGTATTGAGAGAGCAGTGGGCACTCTGCTCTGGGATGGGAGGGCACCACGCATCACTATACAGAAATTAACAGCTGGATGGTAGGACGGTGGGATCGCCTTACCTGACCTCAAGCTCTATTATTGGGCATCCTAAATAACGATCATCAATCGCTGGGTCTATGGTCCTCAAACTGACCCGTCCCTTCGTACTGATAGATCGCTAATGGGACAGGGAGGATACCGTAGAGCACTCTATACCATCCCTAAACGCTTGCAACTCACCGGTCCACAGGCCTGCACAATAGGAATTTGGCACTCAGTCACAAAAAAACTTGGGTGGCACGGGAAGATTACACAAGAGACCTAGCTCTGGGAGGCTGAGCGGCTTGGCCGTTTGAGCACTTGCCCCGGATTCAACAAGTGGGATACGATAGGTATTTCGTAAGTGAGAGACATGTGGACTAAAGATGAAGGGGTAACTTTCACAGACTTATCAGCTTGCACAAGCTGAAACTTTTAGATACTTACAAATTAGCCATGCACTAAAAACAGCGATACCGGACGGCGGCCCTCTACCCGGAGCATCCCCCTTGAAGACAGATTACTGTTGGACCCTATGCCTAAGAAAGCTCTCTCACTAACATACAAAAAAACTGCTTAACAATCGACCAACCCACTGATACGTTTAAGGCAACAATGGAAGATAGATTTGGGTGACCTAGAGGACGATGATTGGCGAGATGCACTAGCCTCACCCTGGGAAATCGTTGTTCCCATGAGACTTGGACTAATTCAGCTCAAAACCCTGCACCGAGTCTACCTATCAGAAATAGTCCTGGCTAAGATGAAGAGGAGAGATGACACACATTGCTTACGAAATTGGTCCCATGAGGGAACCTTCTTTCACACGATATGGGAATGCCCAGTGTTTCAAACATACTGGGTAGCGGTCACATCAAAAATGGAAAGTTCGGGGGGGGGGGGGGGGGGGGGGGAAAGCTCCATCCCGAAACTGTTTGTTAAACATATGGGAAGCCACCGACCTAACACAAACTGAAAAATCATGGGCATCGTTGGGATGGGCTCTCGCAAAACGGAATATAGCTCAAAAATGGGGAATAGGGGAACCGCCACTAGTAAAAGTCTGGGTGGCGGACATGGACAAGACTATAATAGAGACATCTTTAAAAACAGGGGATGCCCCAAAAAATGGGATCGGGAATAGGAATGCATACAGAGGCGATATCTGCTTGTCCCCAGCGGCGGAGCTAGACAGGAGGGAGGCAAGGTTGGTAGACTTACCAAATGAAAAGGGGTAGGCACACACTATTGGAAATGTCTCAACTTGTAATAGTAAACATATTGAATGCCAATGTTGTAACTCACCAATGTCAAGCTAATAACTGTTTAGCTGGGTCTTTTGCTGTTTTGCTCAATAAAAAGAGTTTAAAAATTAATAATCCTTCCTCTTCGGAGTCAACTGACTCCACACCTGCTCCTTGTGAGGTCACCATTATATTAGAGAACAAGACTTCCGACACTCTGCAGAAGCAATATGGAACTAAAGCGCCTCAAGTACAAAACACAACACAGGGCTATTGGAGTATAAAATTGAAGGAAAGCCTCTATTTGGTAAAAGCCTTTGAAGGTGGATTAAAAAGAACAATAGTTACTTACCTGTAATCTGTGGTTCTCCAGTATTGGTGTCTTTCATAGATTCACATGCCTGAATTATTCCCCGTCGTCGGAGTGGGAGTCCCACGGTACATAAAAAAGCAATAATTATGCATATACCAAACAAAAAACCCTGGTAACCTGAACCAGGAAGTAAAGTAGCCTAAGCTACCAGGGAAAAAACTTCCACAGCTATGACTATCACTGTCATTATATACAGTCCAAACTGCAGCCAATCAGGCGACAGCACCCACCAGAATGTTCTCCTCAGAGGCTCAGGCGGTCAGATTTTCTCGCACAGGAGTGAAGTAATATACCATAACCTAAAAAGCCTCTGAGGGGAGGTGGGCGGGTTGCATGTGAATCTATGAAAGACACCAATACTGGAGAACCACAGATTACAGGTAAGTAACTATTGTTCTTCTCCAGTATTTGGGGTGTCTTTCATAGATTCACATGCCTGAATCAGAGTAGATAGCAGTACATAACCTTTTGCTCATAAGACGCCACATATATATATATATATATATATATATATATATATATATATATATATATACCATATACATTATGAAACAGTATAACCATACAGAAATACACATGTGTTTCAATGTATGCAAAACAATTTCACATCACAAAAAGCGTCTTATAAAAGCATAGCGGAGGAGGGAGAACAGAGGCTCACCTTATTTGAAAAGATTACGTAGAACAGCTTGTCCCACTGAACCATCCGCATCACTTGCAGCTTCCAAACAGTAGTGTCTGGTAAACGTATGGCAGCTGGACCATGTTGCCGCTTTACAGATCTGGTGAAGAGGCACACCGGCGAAAAGAGCTGTAGATGACGAGATTGCTCTCGTAGAGTGTGCTCTTGGGGTCGCTTGTAGTGGTCTTCCAGCCTGATCATGGCATAAACAAATTGCAGCTGAGATCCAACGAGCTATGGTTGGCTTTGATACTGAATGGCCTTGACGTGGTCTGCCATAAGCTACCAAGAGCTGGTCCGATTTGCGCAGCGGTGCTGTACGTTGTAAGTAAAACTTCAGACATCTCTTGATGTCTAGGGAATGCAAGGCCCTTTCTGCAGCTGTTTGTGGATTTGGAAAGAAAGTTTTCAAAACTATGGGTTCATTAAGATGGAAATCCGTCGGGACCTTTGGCATAAATTTTGGATTAGTGCGCAGCACCACAGAATCAGATGTGAATTGCAGAAAGGGTGGATGAATAGTGAACGCTTGAAGGTCACTAACCCTTCTTGTAGAAGTTAGAGCCAATAATAAAGAAACCTTCCAAGAAAGGAACTTTAGATCCGCCTTGTGGATGGGCTCGAAAGGATGCCTCATTAGTTGTGAAAGCACTATATTAAGGTGCCAAGAAGGAGGCGGACGCCGAATAGGCGGAAACATCCTAAATAGCCCCTTAAAAAATTGTTGGATGACTCTGTTGGAATAGAGAGAGTTAGTACCATCCTGTCGGAATCTTGAAATTGCAGCCAAGAACACCTTCAAAGTAGAGTGGGAAAGACCAGACCTCGCCAATTGTAGAAAGAAAGGCAGAAGTTGTTCCGGCTTTGCGTGGATCGGATGGAGATTAACGGATTGACACCACATGCAAAACCTCTTCCACTTTAGTTTGTAGGTCTTAACAGTTGCTGGTGCTCGAGCATTGGCCAAAACCTCCTGGCAGTCTGGAGGGATATCTAGGTGTGCAAATTCAAGCTGTTGAGGAGCCATGCTGCTAATCTCAGCGATGCTGGGTCCGGATGACAAATTTGACCGTTCTGAAGGGTCAGAAGATGTGGAATTGGTCGAAATTGTATGGGTTCGGCCTCTGAGAGGAGGAGAAGCTCTGTAAACCAGTACTGGCGGGGCCACCTGGGAGCAATTAAGATCATGCGGCAAGGCTGTTGTTTGATCTTGCGCAGAACTCTTGGAACCAACGGGATCGGTGGAAAGGCGTAAGCATATATTTGCGACCAATTCATCGAAAAGGCATTCCCCAGCGAGTCCTTGTGGGGAGCCCAGCTTGCGAAGAATGGGCATTTGCGGTTCTGGCTGGTCGCAAAGAGGTCTATATCGGGATGCCCCCATTCGTGAAACACTTCGTCTAGGAATGGTTGGTGTAACTCCCATTCGTGATTCGACGTTGTGGTCCTGCTGAGGGAATCCGCCAGAACATTCGTGATTCCCAGGACGTGAATGGCTTTGAGGTTGATCTTGTGGCGGATCGCCCAATCCCAAATCTCTTGCGCTTGCTGGGATAGGAGGGCTGACCTCGTCCCGCCTTGTTTGTTCACGTAATGGATACTTGTTGTATTGTCTGTTCTTACAAGTATGCATGCTCCTCGGATGATGGTCTGGAAGGATTTTAGAGCCAGGAATATGGCTCGCAGTTCTAGCAGGTTGATATGCCACTTTCTTTGTTCTAGAGTCCACCTGCCATTGATTGTTATTCCTTGAAGGTGCGCTCCCCAACCCTCGAGGGATGCGTCTGTGGTGACTGAACTCCGGCATTTCGACCAGAAATGGGCAACCCTCTTTCAAGTGGTTCATCTGACTCCACCATTGAAAGGCCTCTCGCATTCGTGGGGTGATGTGAATGAGATCCTCGAATGACCCTGTGATCTGAAGCCATTGCAGATTGAGTTCCTCCTGCAACGATCTCATTCTGTACCGACAGTTGGGAATGAGATGAATGCAAGACGAAATCATCCCTAGGAAGGATTTCTATACACGGACTGAAATGCACTCTTGATTTTAGAGAGCGCGCAAGATTGCATATCTTGGTTTGCCTTTCTTTTGATACGAAGGCATTGACCAGATCCGTGTTCAAAGTCGCTCCTAGAAACGTTCTTCTTTGCGAAGGAATAAGATGTGATTTCTCCAGATTTGTTGATAGACCCAGGGATTGGAAGAGTAAAAGGCATTTCTGAACATGCTCGGATGCTACCTTGGCGGAACTTGCCTTGATAAGACAGTCGTCCAGGTACGGGAATATCTGAACTCCCTACAGACGGAGATGCGCAGTCACTGGCGCTATGACCTTTGTGAAGACTCTGGGTGCAGAACGGAGTCCAAATGGGAGGACTTTGAATTGGAAATCCCTGCCAGCCACTCTGAACCGTAGATATTTTCTGTGCCTTGGTAGGATTGGTACGTGAAAATAGGCGTCCTGCAGGTCGAGGGTGGCCATGTAATCTCCCATCGAAAGCAACTGCAGAATTTCTTGGAGCGTCAACATCCGGAACAACATTTTCTTTAGGAATTGGTTGAGGGCGCGAAGGTCGAGAATTGGACGCCACTCTCCTGATTTTTTCCGGATGAGGAAAAATCTTGAGTAAAAGCCCGTTCCCTTTTGTAAGAGAGGGACTTTTTCTATTGCTCCTTTTTGAATCATCAAATTTATTTGGGAAAAAAGCTCCTTGAGATGAGCAGGGGGTGGGCCTTTGGGAGGAGAATTTGGCGGAATTTTTGTGAATTCCAGAGCATGTCCTCTGGATATTATATCGAATACTCACTTGTCTGAGGTAATCTTGGACCAATTTGAATAAAAGTGGGATATTTGACCTCCGATTCTTGTACGTGGGAACGGTAGAGATGGTGGCAGGTGGCTGAACTCATTGCTTCTTACCGGACTCTCGTCCGCGAAAGGACTGCTTCTTACGCGACTGCGAATATTGTTGATTTCGCTGTCCGTAATACTGTTGGCGATAATTCTGAGATCTTTGGTTATACTGAGAGGTTTGAAAGGAACGCTGCTGGTTATTACCTCCCCTGCTAGAGAAGGATCCACGTCCTCTGGCTCCGCGGAAGGTAGATTTTCGGAATTGCAAACTACCCAGGGACCTTGCCATCTCCGTATCCTTCTTTATTGCCTGTAGCGCTTCATCTACATGTGCACCGAACAAGGATTCGCCATCAAATGGCATGTCTATAATTTTAGACTGCACCTCCTGGCGAAACGAAGTGGACTTCAGCCAGCCCTGCCTTCTCAGCACTGCGGCTCCTGCCAGCTGCCTGAAACCAGTTGATGCCACATCCACTGCTGCGTCGATTTCCGCAGACGCATACTCTCCTTCCTGCAGGATCTTTATAGCCTCGGATTTTGAAGGCTCCGGTAACATGTCGAGGAAAGGAGAGATGTCGGACCACATCTGGCGGTCGTATCGCCCTAAAATCGCCAGGGAGTTCGCAGCCCGAACTGTGGTGGCTGCCATAGTAGACACTTTCTTTCCTATTGCATCCAACCTTCTACCATCTCTATCAGGTGGAGCTGATATGGGTGTTGAGGGATTTCTAGCCCGTCTCTGAGCTGCTTGTGCTATAACCGAGTCTGCCTTAGGTTGACCAATCAGGCATGCTGGTGAATTACTTGGGGCTCTATATTTCGTGTCCAGCCTTGGTAACACTGCTGGAAGAGAATTAGGGGTAGCCATCAGTCTCAATCCCTCTTTCCAAATAAAGTCAATGATTGGGATTGCCCGAACCTGCTTCCTTGGTTGGTCCTTGAAGTCATATAGGAAGCAGTCATCTTCCTTTGTTTCCATGGGAATCAGGAATCTCTTGGTCGCTCTTTCCATCAGTGAGTGGAAATTCCCAATGTCCACCGGGGGAGAGTCCACCGGAGCTGGAGCACTTGGAGAAGGAGTTTGTACTTGGTAATTATCCCACTCCGACATGATAGATTGATCATCTACCTCTCCTTCCTCCCTTTCATCGTCTGAAACCTGCAATAGCCGAGATGGCAACGGAGAAGGTGGTCTTGGTGACTGGAGCGACGACAACTGTACTCGTGGTCTGGGTGTAGCCGGAAGAGATTCCGCCGTTTCCGAAGGAGGAAAACGTCTATAGTAATCTTGCAACATATACTGCAGATTATCAAGTAGTTCCGACGGCATTTGACCAGACGGCACTGGTGCAGGTGGTGTTGGCTGTGGTTCTATATTAGGATGTTCGTATTGTTCATCCTCATCATCCTCATCTTGATATTTGATGAGAAGCTCCGATGGACTCCTTGCAGTCCGAAATCTCTCATCTTCTTCGGAGTCGTTATCCTCCGATTGTAAAAGTTGTGCCGGTAATTTTAGAGGCGATATAGCCTCTAAAGACGATCCTCTACGCTGTAGAAGCGTAGATGCTGGTGACTTTTGATCAAACACGACAGACGACGGAGTCGCAGTCCATACCTGCATATCCATGCAGGTAGATAGTGAAGGTGGTAACACACGTGTCGACGGAACGAATCCTGACGTTACAGCCATTTTCGATGACGAGGCTGTTTTCGTCGACGAGATGGCATCCGTCGACGATGGGACAATCTTCGCCGACGACGGTGCCGACGACGAGGCAACCTTCGTCGACGGTGGTGCCGTCGACGAGGTCGTCTTCGTCGACGAGGTAGTCTTCGACGACGAGGGCGTCGACGCGTCCATCTTCGTCGACGGGGTTTTCTTAATCGACGAGGTATTCTTCGTCGACGATGCAACAGTCGACGGTGCCACAATCTTCGTCGACGGAGTAGACGTCGACGAAGTAGTCGGCGGAGCCAGCTTCTTGATTCTTACCGTCGACGGAACGGAGACGAGAGATGACACTTCCCTCGTCGACGAGATGGGTTTTACACTCACCGAAACCAGCGTCGACGGCGATGAAGCTGATGACATTATCATTGTAGGTCTCGGCGACGAGAATGTAATCGTCGACGTTGAAATCGCGTCGACGATAATAACTGTCGACGCCACTGCCGTCGACAGAGCCGTCGACGACGGCAATCTCACCTGAGGTGATTTCTTGTCAGGAAAACTCTTAGCTGGCTGGGTTTTTCCTGTTTTCCCAGGGGGCGTAGAGGGCTTGGATCCTGAAGGTGGAGATGTCTTCTTAGATGAAGACGAACAATTGTTACTTACCTGTAAACAGGTGGTTCTCCAGTATTGGTGTCTTTCATAGATTCACATGCTTGAATATTCCCCGTCGTCGGAGTGGGAGTCCCACGGTAAATAAAATAGCAATATATACATATATATATAGTAAAATATATACATAAGTAATCATATAATTAGTGCATATAGGTGTAAAACACACATAGTGTACCTATAAGAGAAAAACTCCATAGGAATACAATGGAGAGAGACAAAAGACCTTTGTAGTCTATCTCTGTCATTATGTAAGTCCGAACTCCAGCCAATCAGGCGTCAGCCCCTCTCTAGAACCTTCTCCTCAGAGCCTCTCACCTCAGATTTTCGTAGCACAAGAGTGACTGTAAAGTGCATGAGGAGAAGAGAGCCTCTGAAGGGAGGAGGGAGGGTCGCATGTGAATCTATGAAAGACACCAATACTGGAGAACCACCTGTTTACAGGTAAGTAACAATTGTTCTTCTCCAGTATTAGGGTGTCTTTCATAGATTCACATGCTTGAATATAGAATAGCTAGCAGTAACAATCACCATTGTTTCCATGCCAAATAGATTCAACATATATAGATAATCAATCTTCTTATGCATAAAAACAGTATTGAACAACTGTAACATTGTAAATGCATAATATATATGGAAACAATATGGAGGCGGGAGGAAGAGGCTCACCTTACTTAAAAAGATTGCGCAGCACTGCCTGTCCCACCGCAGCATCCTCCTCGCTTAAAGTTGCTAAGCAGTAGTGCTTAGTAAACGTGTGTCTGGTTGACCACGTAGCTGCTCTGCAGATGTGTTGCAAAGATACTCCAGCAAATAAGGCAGTAGATGATGACACTGCCCTAGTGGAGTGTGCCCTCACTGGAGACTGCAGAGGTTTATTTGCCCTTTGGTGGCAGAAGACAATAGCTGCCGAGATCCAGCGTGCAATCGTTGGTTTAGTAACCTGACGTCCTTTATGACAGCGTCCATAAGCTATAAAAAGTTGATCGGATTTCCTGAAAGAAGCTGTCTTACTGATGTAGAACTTAAGACACCGCTTGACGTCCAAAGAATGTAATCTTTGTTCTGCAGGTGTCTGAGGATTGGCAAAAAAGGTCTTTAATATTACTGGCTCATTAATGTGAAAGTCAGTAGGCACCTTGGGTAGAAATGATGGATTGGTGCGTAACACTGCAGCATCCGGTTTGAACTGCAGGAACGGAGGTTTGATGGTAAAAGCATGGATGTCACTGACACGACGAGAAGACGTTAGTGCCAGAAGTAGAGCTACTTTCCAAGTGAGATATTTTAGGTCGGCCTTGTGAATGGGCTCAAACGGAGGTCTCATCAATTGTGCCAACACAACGTTGAGGTGCCACAACGGAGGAGGACGCCGAACTGGCGGAAATTTCCGGAATAGGCCCTTAAAGAATTGGCGGATTATTCTTGAGGAACAAAGGGAACTTGATCCATCTTGCCGGAAACGGGAAATGGCTGCTAGAAAAACCCTTAGGGTTGCATGCGACAGTCCAGAACTGGCTAGGTGCAAGAAGAATGGTAGCAATTGCTCTGCCGTGGAATGTATCGGATGAACTCCGTTAGCAGCACACCAATGGCAGAATCGTTTCCATTTAAACTTGTACGTCCTGATTGTAGAAGGTGCTCTTGCCTGGGCCAAAATATCCCTACAATCCTGGGGGATGTCTAGGTGGGCGAACTCATGGTGTTCAGGTTCCATGCTGATAAGCTCAGTGAGGAGGGATTTGGATGACAAATTCTCCCTTCGCTCATGGTAAGCAGATCCGTCCGATGTTGCAGGAGGATTGGCTGGCATTGGGACAGGAGGAGCAGTTCTGAGAACCACGCTTGCCGTGGCCAGCGCGGGGCTATTAGGATCAGGTGGCAAGGCTGTCTCCTCATCTTCCAAAGAACCCGAGGTATGAGGGGTATTGGAGGAAAGGCGTACGCAAATAGATTGCACCAGTTTATCAAAAGGGCATTCCCTTGTGATTGCTTGTGGGGATGCCAGCTTGCGTAATTTCGGCATTTCCGGTTCTCCGGCGTGGCAAAGAGATCGAGTTGCGGACGGCCCCATAGTTGGAATATCCTCTCTAGAGTGGGTTGGTGTAACTCCCACTCGTGGGTCGACGAGGAGGACCTGCTCAGGGAATCCGCTAGGACATTGGATACTCCTGGCAGGTGGACTGCCGTAAGCAAGATCTGATGACTGAGAGACCAGTCCCAAATTCTTTGAGCTAGCCTGGAGAGACTTGGGGATCTTGTTCCGCCCTGTTTGTTGACATAGTGCATACAGGTTGTGTTGTCTGTCTGTATTAGCACTGACTCTCCTTGGAGCAAAGGCAGAAACGATTTTAGAGCCAGAAAAATCGCCATGAGCTCCAACCTGTTGATGTGCCAAGATCTTTGATGTGTGGACCATCTTCCCTTCACAGAGAGATCCTCCAAATGAGCGCCCCATCCTTCCAATGAGGCGTCTGTTGTGAGTGTTCTGTCCGGTGGCAGCGACAGAAAGGACATGCCTTCCGTCAAGTTGGCTGGAATTGCCCACCATGCGAGTGCTGACCTTATCTGATCTGTGACACATATCATGTCGTGGAAAGATCCCGTTACCTGACGCCACTGAGCATCCAGAGCTTCCTGGATAGGACGTGTCCTCAGCCGGCAATGAGGGATCAAGGCAATGGATGATGACGCCATCCCCAGAAATGATTTTAATAGTCTCACAGAAACTGACTCTCTTGATCTGATCAGAGCCACCAGTCGCAGCATCTTTTTGAGACGCTCCTGGGAGAGGAATGCCTTCGCTGACACAGTCTCCAGAGTTGCGCCCAGGAAATCTCTTTGTTGGTACGGATGAAGTTGGGATTTTTCCATATTTACGGACAGGCCTAAAGAGCGAAACACGTTCTGGCACAGAAGAGTGTGTTGTCGCAGGTGAGTGCTTGACTGAGATTTCAGGAGAAAATCGTCCAGGTATGGAAATATTTGCACTCCCTGGAGGCGCAAATACGCTATTACTGGAGCCAGTACCTTCGTGAACACTCGAGGGGCTGAGCGCAGGCCAAATGGTAACACTTTGAATTGGTAATCGTGTTGACCCACTCGAAAACGCAGGAACTTTCGATGCCGCTGTAAAATAGGGATATGAAAATAGGCATCCTGGAGATCTATAGTCGCCAGAAAATCTTCCTGCAAGAGTAAGCGCAAGATGTCTACCAGCGTCATCATACGGAAGGATTGGCTCTTTATATATTTGTTTAGTGCTCTTAGATCGAGGATGGGCCTCCACTCTCCGTTTTTCTTTGTGATCAAAAAGAACCGGGAATAAAAACCTTTTCCCTTCTGAGACACTGGTACCAGTTCTATAGCTCCTTTTTGCCTTAAAAGTCGGACTTGATGCAACAGTTCTTTCATGTGAGCTGGTGGCGGTCCGGAGGGTGGAGTGGGAGGAGGGAATTTGGTGAATTCTAAGGCGTGTCCCTTCTTCACAATGTCCAAAACCCAACGGTCCTTTGAGATGGAGGACCATTGGGAAAAGAACAGAGAGATTCGACCTCCAACCTTGTCTGTCCGGTAAGAGTCACTGTCTCTTTGATGCGGATCCTCTGTATGAGGATTTTCCTCTATATGACTTGGAGGTTTGCTGCCGTGATGTTTGCTGTTGCTGTCCATAAGAGTAACGGTTGGACCCTTGATTGTAAGGTTTGTATTGTTTATTGTCTCTTCGAAAACTTGAGGAGGTGCCGCGTCCGCGTGCACCACGAAAATTACTCCGCTGAAATTGAAGGTTTCCTAGTGACCTAGCTGTTTCAGTGTCTTTCTTTATGGACTGTAGAGCTTCATCGACGTGGCTCCCAAATAAAGACTCGCCGTCATATGCCATGTTTAAGATCATAGACTGAACCTCCTGACGAAAGGATGTAGATTTTAACCATCCTTGCCTACGCAGAACAGCCGCTCCGGCAAGCTGACGGAAACCCATGCAGGCGATGTCCACTGCACAATCGATTATTTCCGCCGATGCCGCTTCTCCCTCTTGGAGCAACTTCATTGCCTCCACTTTAGATGGCTCTGGTAACTCCTGAACCACATCCGAGATATCAGCCCAAACTTGTCTGTCATATCGTCCCAGGATGGCCAAGGCATTAGCTGCTCTAACCACCGTAGAGGCCATAGAAGAGAATTTACGCCCTATGGCATCCATCCGACGTCCGTCACGATCCGGAGGCGAGGTGATAGAAGATGCCGGATTTTTCGCCTTACGTTGCGCTGCCTGCGTAACGACCGACTCAGGTTTAGCCTGACCCGTGAGGCATGCTGGGGTTCCTATCGGTGCCTTATATTTCTTTTCCAATCGAGGCACCTGAGCTGGCAAGGTATTCGGTGTCTGCATTAATTTCTTGCCTTCTTCCCAAATAAACTCAACTATGGGAATAGCATGAGTCTGTTTGTAGGGTTGATTCTTGAAATCATAAAGGAAGCAATCTTCCTCCCTGCGCTCCGTTGTTAACTTAAAACGGTGTGATGCCCTTTCCATCAGTTGGTGAAAATTGGCTATGTCCACTGGAGGTGAATCCCCTGTTACTATTTGTGAGGGGGATGGTGTTTGTGCCTGGTAATTGTCCCACTCCGCCATATCATCATCATTGTCATCTACATCCCCATCATCATCTGGGATTTCACCCTCTTCTGGGTCCTGAGGGCCTTCCTCTACAGGCTCATAATGAGGCAACACCCTTTCCGGAACCTGTCGTGGAGGTACAGGCGGCATCTGTGGAGCAGGATTTACAATAGGTACCGGTGGAATAATTGCTGGAATCACCGGGGTTGACGGAACCTCTGAACGTTGAGGGGATAGAGGGAACCGTTGGTTGTAGTCGTCCAACATGCGTTGGAGATTAGTAATGAGCGACAGAGGAAGAGTCGCCGTTTTATGCTTCGGAGGGGCCTGGTGTATAAATACCGGATCCTCCTCCTCACTACTGACATCCTGGCACTTAATAACCAAGTCGGATGGACTTTGTGCCGTTCCGAAAGACTCCGGTAACCCCTCGGATTCCTGATCCGAATCTGTAGCAAATAATGGTGAGGGAGGCTGTGCAACTCCCAAAGGAATATTATGTTCCTGGCTCTCCAAGCCCACAGTAGGAGGTAATGGTGTCCAAGAAACTCCTTCCCTTCTTGTTTTCTGGGTAGGCGCCACACCGCGTATTCGTACCCTTACGAATGTCTGTGGGGATGTACTCGTCGACGGAGCCGTCGTCGAAGGAATGATGGTCGACGGAATTATCGTCGACGACGTCTGTGGCAACAAGATTGCCGTCGTCGGATTCGCCGTCGACGGGGTCGCCGTCGACGGAGCCGCCGTCGACGGAGCCACCGTCGACGGAGCCACCGTCGACGGAGCCGCTGCCGACGGAGCCGTCGTCGAGGTCTTCGTAGACAAGGCTTTCGTCGACGGAACCACCGTCGACAGTGTCGTCGTCGGGATCTTCTTTTTCTTCGCCGACGGAATGGGCGTCGACGAGCTCGACGACGTCTTCGTCGACGACACAGTCTTCGTCGACGGAACCTTTACCTTCTTCGTCGACGTCGAAGTAATGGGCACAACAGAAGTCACTGCCCTTGAAGAAGTGATGGTAATCGTCGACGAGGATAACGTCGACATAACGCTCGTCGACGACGAAGCAGCTGACGTCGTCGTCGGGGTCACCGTCGACGAGGTAGAAACAGCAGATCTCGTCGTCGGGAGCATCGTCGACGAGGCTGACAAAGTTTTCCCCGAGGAATGGGAAGTAGACGCCTCAGCAGCCTGAGAACAGTGTCCCATAGGCGACAAAGCAGTAGGTGAAACCACAAAGGTGGCAGTTGTCAGAGGCAAAGCCAGCTTCTTTTTCTTCAGGAAAGGAGATGGTAACTCCTGCACACTACTGCGCTTAGAGGCTGGTTGAGAACGACCAGAAAAGAGACTTTCCACATCAGAGGGAGAGTTATCCTTGTCCTTCAGTCTCTGTAGCCATAAAAGCAGGCGGCCTTCTCTGTCCTTTAGAGTTTTTGTAGAAAAAGTTCTACAAAACTTACATTTTGCCACCTCATGGTCAGGATATAAACAGTAAATACACTTACTGTGTGGGTCCTCAGAGAACAAACGCAGTTTTCCACATGAAGAGCATGGTCTAAACAAAGATTTCTTACTAGAAGACATCCTCACTGACAAAACTGAGCAGAGCTCAGGGAGACTCCCTGTCACACGACGTGCGGTAGAAAATCTGAGGTGAGAGGCTCTGAGGAGAAGGTTCTAGAGAGGGGCTGACGCCTGATTGGCTGGAGTTCGGACTTACATAATGACAGAGATAGACTACAAAGGTCTTTTGTCTCTCTCCATTGTATTCCTATGGAGTTTTTCTCTTATAGGTACACTATGTGTGTTTTACACCTATATGCACTAATTATATGATTACTTATGTATATATTTTACTATATATATATGTATATATTGCTATTTTATTTACCGTGGGACTCCCACTCCGACGACGGGGAATATTCAAGCATGTGAATCTATGAAAGACACCCTAATACTGGAGAAGAAGACTGCCCCGACCCCTTAACAGACTGGGCTCTCCTCGACACCTTTGCCCCAGTAGAAGAAGATTCTTCCTCAGCCACCCTTTTTCTGGACGAGATAGAGGATCCAGAGGCAGTTTCTATCTCTGATAAAGGAGCATCTTTATCCTTAAGCTTCTGTAGCCACAGAAGAAGGTGTCCCTCTCTATCTCTTAAGGTCTTTTGAGAGAAGGTACGGCAAATCTTGCACTCCTTCACCTCATGATCAGGATAGAGGCAATAGATGCATTTTTTGTGAGGGTCTTCAGAAAAAAGCCTAAGCTTTCCGCAGGACTCACAAGATCTGAAGAGTGATTTCTTTGTAGTTGACATCCTAGAAGTTGTAGAAACAGCAGAAACTTGAAGAACTGAGCAGAGCTCAGGGAGACTCCCTTCACACGACGTGCGGTAGAAAATCTGACAGCCTGAGCCTCTGAGGAGAACAATCTGGTGGGTGCTGTCGCCTGATTGGCTGCAGTTTGGACTGTATATAATGACAGTGATAGTCATAACTGTGGAAGTTTTTTCCCTGGTAGCTTAGGCTACTTTACTTCCTGGTTCAGGTTACCAGGGTTTTTTGTTTGGTATATGCATAATTATTGCTTTTTTATGTACCGTGGGACTCCCACTCCGACGACGGGGAATGATTCAGGCATGTGAATCTATGAAAGACACCCCAAATACTGGAGAACTACAAACTTCGCTTGGTACAAACCTCTATGTGAAGACAAAGCACATAACATGCATCCTATACACTGTTATTGGGATCTCTAAACTCACCGCAACAGTCATCTTTCCCAGAATCCTCTCAGGAATGGGTCCCTGAATCCGCTTCTTAAGTTTCTCTGCACAAGTACCCATTAGTTCCATGGCAATGAACACATCCGTCTAGAGTCAGGAAAAAATACCATATGGTTAGAAACACTTCTGTCGCAAAGCAATGCAGTACTGAAGAAAGACTTATTGTAAGTGCTGCCTTTCCCATTCACCCCCACCCCAAGATGATGCCGAGAGCCCTCCACAAAAAACTAGCACATTGAATGGCATCCAGTTCTCAGGTTAGCCAGTTGAACTCACAGTCCCAGCAAACATATTTTCACTACTTGGCAGTTAAGAGGTTTCATAAAGGATCAGATTAAACCAGAGACCATTCAAGTTTTCTCTGATAACTAATCCATATCACAGCTTGCATCTTTTTTACTTTTGTTTACAATATTCTGCTAGCCTTTTAGTCTTATTAACAATATTCTGCATGCCTCTGGCCTTGAATAGACTCCTGCTCAGCTGGCATTCTATTACAGTCTGGGAAATACCTTATTTCTATATATGCCAAGTTGCTACTCTCAAGTGACTACTGTATTTAAAATCTTCCAATCAGTAACCTTGACAAAGTTCCTTTAAAGGAAAACAAAAGCACTGCTTCACTCTATTTCATTTTCTCCTCTCTTTCACCATGTGACAAGATTTTCTCCTCCCCTTTCCAAAGATCTACAGATGCTCAGGTTCTGCTCAATTCATTTTCAGTTTTCCTTCACCCACCCAAACTAAACAAGGTAGAGGTACGATTGTTTTCCCCTCAATGCCCCGACAATCTCAATAGGCTCTACTACGTCACACAGTCATTAGTCTGCTCGATTCTGATGTTCGCTCCTGTTGTTAAGTAAGGAAGGTCTCCACAACGACCAGTCAATAACCCTTGAATTTTGGCAGTCTTTTTATGAAGTTGAAAGTCTTTAAGTCTCGTATCCATTAACCCACAGGCATAGCTGTAGGCTTTGCTTAAGTTAGTGCCAACTGTCCTCACATCCCCAAGTGACTATACCCCACCCCCCAGACAATGCTTTGGTATCTTTCTTACGTTATTAAGGTCTCTATGTCTTCCAGGCAAAAGTCCCATAGTTTATGCCACAGGGACCACCTAATATGATAAAAGGACAATAAAACAGTAAGTAAGTAGCCCTCCAAACTCTGGGTTTCCTTGCATTAGCGAGAAGTGTCTTTCTACTCCCAGTTAGTATCATGCAAAAAATAATGCTTCTACAGTCTTCTTATGATTGTGATGAAAGTCCAGGCATTTCCCAGCAATTCCCAGTTACTCGTACACAGAGGATGGTTTGGCCCCTTCCTATATTATTTGTCATTACCTATCCAGATAATGCTTCGGTGCTCTCCTTGGGTCTTCGATAAAAGGTCCTTATGACTCTCAGTCACTGGTCTTTGAGATAATGCAGGGCACCATAACACTGTCCTCCTACTACTCACAATACTTAGCCCCTTCTACGCCCTCAAAATGACAATGCTTCAGCAGCCAGTTCACACTGTTGATTGTTCCCTTGACACCCAGTCACCACTCCCACAGGCAAGGCTACCCTACTCTTGGTACCACAGAGCTCTCCTTGCATTTGTAAAGAAAGACAATTGACACTCACTTCCTTCAGATCACAGTCTCTAGCACAGCAAGAAATGTCTGAAGGCTTTATTTACATTAAGAATTAAAGTTGATCAACTTTCCAGTCACTAGTCCCACACACAATGCCACAGAAATTGTCTTATGATGGTGATGAATTCCCACACCTCTTCAAGTCACCTGCCCCACAGAAAATGCTACGGTGCTCGCCTTACGTTGGTAATGAACGTTCCGTAGCACTGGACGATGTATGGACAGTCATGGCTCTTCAGTACCACGTCCAAGTCCATCAAGATCCTCTTATTTTCTTCTCGATTTCCTGAGCGACGCATTTGCTGCATAAATCCAAAAACAAACATTTGCTTTAAACAAAGAGGAAACATACAGCAAGAGGTGGCGCACATGTAGTCCAAAATAGGAAAGGAAAATAAGTTACTCATTATTTCTAGGAAATTCCATGCTCTTAAAGAGCCCAAGGCAATCAAGAGTGGAAACACTACTATTTAGTGCCCAATATCGGAAACTGTACAAACCGTATCAAGAGTCCCAAGATAAAGGTACAATTATTTCCCAGTAGCTCAACGTATAACCATACTGATCATAGAAATTCTGAACAAGTGGAAAGATTACAAAGACAGATATGAACACGAGTCTTAGGGTATTGTCAACCAGGCAAATAAATGTGTATCAGCCATACTGCGATTCTACTATGCCTGTAACCTTAGTGTGTCTTTTCTACTCCTTTATAATGTTTTCTTGTGCATTATTGCGATTGTGGGTACTCCTGAACAATTTCCCTTCTACAAAGAATCCATAACTTATCTACTGAGAAAATGCAGCATTCCTAACCAGAGCATTCCTCTCCTCAGCTTTTATTTTCCCTGCTCTCTCTTCTGCCATCAGCCTCAACTACTTATTTTTTTCAGTCTGCAGCAGCTCAAGCTAATTCTGCTTTTTCAGGCACCATTCTTAACTCTCCTGCAGAATGTACTGCTTCTCAAATCAGGACTTGGCTCTACGAGATAGTGCAGACGAGTCACTTACCTTTACTGCGATGATGTGACCAGTTTTTTTGAAGCGCATGTTCCAGACCTGCCCGCAAGTCCCACTACCAATCTCACCAAGATTTTCCAGGTCATTGATCTCTGCCTGGTATCGCTGCAGAGAAAATGTACATGCTCAGTATAAAGTCAACTTTGCATAGCTTCTTATCAAAAGCAAAAATAGATGTCGGACGAAAAGGACGAAACTTTGGCCTAGGTCTGTAAAAGATTAGATGACTTTAGTGTGTCCAACTGCAAACCCAAGTCTTATTTTCATCTCCTATTATTGGGCTTCAATTATGAGAAATTATGAGAAAACTGCTTCTAGCCATAACCAAAGTAAGTAAAGCACAACTACTCAGAAAAAGCTATGTGAAGCAGGCTCACTGTGGTCTTCCTTTAGGCACAAGAACCATGCAATAGAGTATCTGAATTTACATGTAAAGGGAAAAAACCACCAAACCTTGCTGGCAACGTTGAACAAGAGGGCTTTGATAACCAGCCACTTAGAGGTCCTGGGAACACTAAATGTAAACCCTCAAACTGTACGTATCCCTGAAAGCGACTCATAGGGGATCATTCAGTGCGCAGAAACGCACGATAAGAGATGATGGAAGTCCTTCTTCCTTCCAAGGGAGACAGCAAAAAAACACCATAATTTGAAGTGTCTGAAGCACACGGGAGAGATGCTGCATCTTAAACCAAGGTGGCTATGGGGATTATACTTTCCTATGTCCCGATGGATAGTACACACAGACTTTAAATCAACAACCTGTGAAAGGAGAACTTAAGTCCGTTAGAAACCACTTCACACAATCTAACTGGACTTGTACCCAAATGGACATCCTTTGCCTCATCTTCTTTTGGAGAGGTTCTAAACATATAGTATTTATATTTTAGGTGGGTGCGTTTTTGGGACAGGAAAGTATAAACTCTCCACAAAATAATATTCTACAGTTCCAATTCACAATATGCTCCCCTGAGCTGGGCTTTGTTCATATCGAATTTCCTTTAACAGCAAAAAACACAGTGAGGACCTCAAACATTCAGAAAAAGAAGTGTTGGTTTTTGCAGCATTTTGGACTGTGGGGCGTTAGTAGCAGCTCAGGAGGGAAAAATTGCCGACCTATGCTTTTATGTTGTGTCTCTAAAATATATTTTTCACTCAAGACACTGCAATAATTATATTTGTACATTGAACTTTCAAAAACAAGAATAAAGAACAACCCTATTTGTCAGAGTTCAAGGCTCCGGATTAGACTGCTGAACCTTTTGCATGGAGCAGTCTATATTTATATTCCTGATGCATTAGAAAACCCAACAGTATGTGCTATGGATTATTCAATCATGATTACATTACATTTAGAGCAGTTAAAAATTATTTACTCAAGAGGTAATGATCTGGACTTTGCTTCCACTCACAGGCCTGTTTAGCCCTTTGCTTTTCTCATTGCAGTGCAAGTGTGCTGTCACGTCTGATGGAAGGCGGAGACCATCAGCAAGTATGTAGTTTAGTTACCCTGCCATCACACTTACTGTATTTGTAATTGCATTTATATAACGCTTAATATCCGACAAGGCATTGAAGTGCATTATGGCAGGTAGAACTCTACACCATAGCCCAAAGTTAGTGGTTGATGCAGCAGTTATTAATTATCAATGTAGCTTTGTTGGTCGGGTTAGTCTTGTGTTGTAAGGAAAATGAATAACTTCCTCCATTTTCAAGTGGTGATGTATATATGTTATTAGGAGTTACGTGTAATTATTAGAACAAGCAAATGCAATTGTAAGCACTCCAGTCAAACTTTAAAAAGCACAGACCTATAACAGACTGCATTTCTCCTTTAAATGACCTGACATTAGCAAAAGACAAAACAGTGTAAGGGGAACAGGGTTCTTCTAATCTCTATCACTGGACTATAGTTAAGAGAAGGACAGAGAAAGAGCAATACTTTTGAGTGATGAAGCGTGTGTAGAGGAATTCAGATGGGAAAAGTTGCTTTACAATGTTTTTATTTTTTTTTAAAGAAGGACAACAGAAGCCTGACATCTCACACAAAGAGTAAGGGACTGACTATAGCTTCACAAAGCAACTATGCTGCCTCAGAGCTACAGAATGTGCTGCTTAACAGTAAGCTTTTGGTCAGAGCTCAACCCTTTACTTCACGCACATTCTCAAGATTCATGAGAGGTGCAGATGAGTGGTTCATCAATTTCATGAAAAGTCACAGAACGAATAGCTAAAATTACAGGTCAGTAACATTTCCTTCACCTTTGTAGAATGTTCAATAATATTCGGGAACCACAAAAGTAAAGTGATAAAGTTAATGCCATAAGCATAGAGTAGTTTCTGAAAAGGTTTGGCCCAATCGCAATGTGATGGTCCTGTACAATTCATTTACAGAGGCAGTTCTGAGAAGAGCAGCAACCAACAATTTACATATCTTAGACTGTGCTTTAGGTCGTTCTATAGAAATCTGCTAGCCTTCATTTGGTATGCTGTGCTAAATGAAACTATTCACCTGGCCACAAACTATTCAGAGGTTTGACTAACCAATAAGAAACAAGCATTGGGAAAGCCAATCAGTCTAGCCTATAAGAGAGCTAATGGCTTTGGCAATGTGTTTTAGCCATTATATACACCAGTGTGGCTGCTGTTCAAAATGGCTAAAAGTTAGTGGCATGGAGTGGGGTAGACTGGGATAAAGTGGACTGTGGTAGATCGAGATATAGTGGAATGGGGTAGATTGTGATAGAGTGGGACTGAGTGGAATGTGGTTGACGGGGATCGAGTGGAATGTGGTTGACGGGGATCGAGTGGAATGGGGTAGATTGGGATAGAGTGGGATAGGGTAGAGTACGGTAGATTGGAGTGGGGGAGTTGGGTGGACTATCCAGATCTATCCTACCCCAATCTACCATGCTAGAGTGGGATATACTGGGGTAGATTGGGGAGGAGCGGGAAAAAGTGAAGAAGGGTGGAGGAGATTGGGGAAGAATAGGTTGGAGTCAGGTAGACTGGAATGGAGTTAGATTTGGTGGATTCTAGTAGGGTAGAGTAGAATGGAATGAGTGGGGGTAGATTTGGGTAGTTTGGAGTGGGGTAGATTGGGGAGAAGTGGAGTAGAGTTGGCGAGTCTGAGGAAGAGTGGGTAAATTGGGGTGGAGTGGGGTAGTCTTGAGTGGAGAGGGGAAGAGTGCAGTGTAGTGGACTGTAGGTTGGAGTAGAGTGGTAGATAGTAGTAGAGATGAGTGGATTGGAGTGCAGTATATTAGGGTGAAGTGAGATGGAGTGGGGTAGAGCGGAATAGGAATAGATTGGAGTGGGACTGATTGGGTGGGTTACAGTAGGGTAAATTAGGATGGAATGGGGTAGAATGGAGTGGAGTGGGTTAGACTGGAGTGAGAGGAGTAGAGAGGAGTAAACTGAAGTGGAATTTAAAAGATTGGTGTGGGGTAGATTGGGGTGGGGTTGAGTGGAGCAATTTAGAGTGGGGTAGATTGGGTTTGGGTGGAGGAGACTGGAGTAGATTGGGGCAGATTGGATTGGGGTAGTTTGGGGTGTGGTCGTTTGGGATGGAGTGGTGTAGGATAGATATGATTGGGAAGGATACAGATGGATTGGGGTGGAGTGGGGTCGATTTGGGTGGCATGTGGTAGGCTGAAGTGAAGTGGGGTAGAATGGAGTGTGGTAAATTGGGGTAGAGTGGGGTAGACTGGGTAAATTAGAGGTGGGTAGAGTGGAGTGGGCTAGATTGGAGTAGCGTTAGATAGATTGGAGTGGAGTCTAGATTGGAGTGAAGTTAGATAGATTGGGGTGGAGCGGGTGGAGTGTAGGGAGGTACGTTAGAGTATAGTGGGGTACAATGGGTGGAGTAGGGTAGTTTGGAATGGAGTGGGTAGTGTTGATTGGGGCAAATTGGACTGGGTTGAGGTAGATTGCAGTGGGGTAGAGTGGGGCAGATTGGAATGGGGTAGATTGGAGTGGTGTGGATTGGGGTAGACTGGGGCAGATTGGAACAGAGTGGGGTAGATTGGAGTGGAGTGAGGTAGATTAGGGTGGAGTGGGGTAGACTGGAGTGTGGTGGGGTTGACCGGGTTAGATTGAGTGGAGTGGGTTAGATTGGATTGGAGCAGATTGGAGTGGGGTAGATCAGTTTAGAGTGGGGCAGACTGAAGTGAGGTAAATTGGGGTGGGTAATTTGAGGTGGGGTAGATTGGAGTGGGGTAGACTGGAGTGGGATAGAGTGGAGTAGAATGGGGTAGATTGCAACGAAGTGGAGAAGGGAAGCTTGTAGGGCAGTGGGGTGGGGTACATTGGAGTAGAGTGGGATAGACTGGAGTAGAGTGGGGTAGATTGGAGTGGGGTGTGTAAAGTGGAGGGGCATAGAGTTGAGCACCTAGTGTCATGGAGTCAGTGGTGTTGATTGCAGTGGAGCTGAGTGTTGTAGAGTGTCTTAGATTGAAGGGGAGGTGAGTGGAGTAGAGTGGCATGTCGCAGAGTGGAGTGTTTTAGAATGGAGAGGCATGGCAGAGTGGAAGGGCGTGGAGTGGCGTAGTGTGGAGTACTCATAGTGTGATAGTGCACTGCCATTACAGATAACACATTTTCAACTGACATGACAATTAAGTTTGCACCGAAATAGTCTTACTGCCCACAAACAATGTGTGCAAATGTCACCTCTACTGTATTGATGTGTTTTGATCGTATTCAAATATTTGTTTCCACCACACAAATCAGAATTACAAAAAAGTGTGCTTCATTTGTACTAATTCTGATATATATCCTGAAACATAAGCACAGGTTTTTTTTTGTGTGCAAGAAAAAAAACATCCTACACCCTCTACTCTTACATAGATACTCAGCAGGACTGTCACACACATTCTCTCACTTTGAAGTCAGAGAAAGAAAACTCCAAGCTCCCTCAGAAAGAGAGGTTGACATTTGACCTCTGTCTTTGAATGCACAGCAAATGTGACAAGGTAAGTTTTAAAGGCCTGTTTACAGAAAGCGAGTTCGTGGAAGAATACAGTAAGGAATATGCTATTTACCAATATGCATCTGTTCTTGGCATGTAGAGCTGCAGATCTACACACTTGTGCATAGATCGCCATCTGGTGTTGGGCCCGGAAGTTTGCAGTTGTTTTTCCTCTTGGAAAGTCTTTGGAAGTCACGAGGTCGGTGACTCCTCCTTTGGATCGTATTGCGCATGGGCTTCGGCTCCATCCTCAGATTTTTCGCCAGCAGGGAAATGATGGAGCGTAGTAATGCACAGTGAAGATGCCCATGTGTGTTGTATCTAAATAAGATAAACTGGAACAGATAAAGGTAGATGGGGAGGCGGATGGGCATGTGCAGATCTGCAGCTCTACATGCCAAGAACAGATGCATACTGTTAAGTAGCATATTCCGTTCGAGGCATATGAGCTGCAGATTACACACTTGTGTATAGATTATATAGCAGTACCCACCGTTAGCGGCGACCACCCATATCTGTTACAGTGGTTTGAAATAATGTTTTGAGTACAGCCTGGCCCACACTAGCTTGTTGCTTAGTTTGCACATCTACACAATAGTGTTTAGTGAAAGTGTGCAGTGTTGACCATGTAGCTGCTTTGCAGATATCATCTAATGGGAGGTTTCCTAGAAAAGCCATTGAAGCCCCTATTTTACGTGTAGAATGGGCTTTAGGGGGAACGGATAGCGTTCGTTTTGCTTAGTAGTAGCAAATCGGAATGCATTTGACAATCCACCTAGCTATCCCCGACTTGGAGATGGGGTTGCCCTTGTGTGGTGGAGAGAAAGAGACAAACAGTTGTTTGGTCTTACGGAAAGGTTGTGTTCTCTCGATGTAGTAGAGTAAGACTCGTTTGACATCTAGTGTGTGGAGAGCTCTTTCTGCAATGGTTTGTGGTTGCGAGAAGAATACTGGTAGTTGTACAGATTGGTTTAGGTGAAAAGGAGAAATGACTTTAGGGAGGAATTTTAGGTTGGTACGGAGAACAACTTTGTTATGGTGCATTTGTAGAAAAGGTTCTTGAATGGTAAATGCTTGTATCTCACTGACCCTTCTGAGGGAAGTGATGGTTCGAAGGGAGGCCCCATTAGTCTGGTGAGAACGATATTTAGGTTCCACACAGGTGAGGGTGGCACTCTGGGGGGAATTATTCTTTTAAGGCCTTCCATGAAGGTTTTAATGGTAGGTACTCTTAATGGCAGGTACTCTAAAGAGTGATAGATGTTGCCTGTTTTGTAGGTAAGCTGCTATAGCTTCGAGGTGCAGGCAAATGGACGTATAGGCTAGATTACACCTTTGTAGGGGGAGTAAGTAGCCTATGATGTGTTGAATGGAGACGTCTAGGGGATTGATGATGTTGTTGTGACAATAGACAACAAAACGTTTCCACTTGGCAGCGTAGCACACTCTAGTGGTGGGTCGCCTAGCTTCCTTGATGACGTTCATACAGTCAGGGGGAAGATTTAGATAACCGAATTCTAGGATTTCAGGAGCCAGATCGCAAGGTTGAGCTGAGCTGGGTCCGGGTGTCTGATCTCTCCATGGTTCTGGGTTAAGAGGTGTGGAGAGAGGCGTCATTTTTGGTGCGGTACTACAGATAGTTCCAGCAGTGTGGTGTACCACAGTTGTCTGGCCCAAGTTGGAGCCACTAGGATTAGTGTGAGGGAGTGTTGCTGTAGTTTGCGCACCACTAGTGGAATGAGTGGGAGAGGCATAAAAGCGTACGCCAATCTGCCTGACCAGTTCATCCATCTCGCATTTCCCTTGGACAATGGGTGTGGATATCTGGCGGCGAAGCTTGGGCATTTGGTGTTTTTGTGGGTGGCGAAGAGGTCTATCTGTGGATGCCCCCACATCTGAAAGTACGGGTGTAGAACTTGTGGGTGGAGTTCCCACTCGTGAATTTGTTGTGTTTGTCTGCTGAGCAGATCTGCCATAGTGTTTTGGACTCCTGGGACATGCTGAGCTAGGAGAAAGATTTTCTGGGGTATGGCCCATCTCCATATGCTCTGTGCTAGCTGAGAGAGCTGTGAAGAGTGCGTGCCGCCTTGTTTTTGAATATAGTACATGGCTGTCATGTTGTCTGTGCGGATTAGGACGGCCTTGCCTGAAATCTGTGTTTGAAAAGATTTTAGGGCTAAGAAGATCGCTAGTAACTCCAGATGGTTGATGTGGAGCAACTTTTGTTGAGGTTTCCATGTGCCCTGCACGGTGAGATGTAATAGATGAGCTCCCCAGCCAGAGAGCGATGCGTCTGTGGTTAGTACTATCTGGGGAACCGGGTCCAGGAACGGTCGACCTTTGGAAAGGTTTGTGGTGGTCCACCACTGCAGAGAGCGATGGGTGTGACAGTCTACCAACACCAGATCTGTTAATTGACCTTGGGCCTCGTTCCATTGGCGCGCTAAGCACTCTTGGAGGGGACGCATCTGGAGACTTGCGTGAGGTACTATGAAGATGCAAGAGGCCATCATCCCTATAAGTTGAATAAACACTCGAGCTGGAAGGGAGTGTTGTGCCATGAATTTTGCGCGTAGAGCCTGAATGCTTGTAATCCTGGCAGGATTGGGGTAGGCTAGTGCTTTTGAGGTGTCTATGGTGGCACCGAGGTATTGTTTTATGTAGGATGGTTGTAGATGGGACTTTGCGTGGTTTACTGTGAAGCCCAGTTGGTGAAGTAGCTGGATAGTGGCATGCGTTTGTTGTACACACTGGTTGTATGAACTGGCTTTTATTAGCCAGTCTTCTAGGTATGGGAAGACATGGATGTGTTGTCTCCTGAGGTGTGCTGCCAATACTGCTAGGCACTTGGTGAATACACGTGGTGCTGTTGTGACTCCGAACGGGAGCACTTTGAATTGGTAGTGTTGGCCGTCCACTACGAATCTGAGGAACTTCCTGTGAGCGGTGTGCACTGGAATGTGGAAATAAGCGTCTTTTAGGTCTAAAGTGGTCAGGAAGTCGTTTTGGGAAAGCAGTGAATGTACCTGCTGAAGCGTTACCATGTGAAAATGGTCTGAGTATGTATTTGTTTAGGGGCCTGAGGTAAAGGATGGGCCGCAGAGTCTCGTCCCTTTTTGGTATGAGAAAATATAGGGAGTAGACCCCCATATTTTGTTGGTTGATAGGAACGTGTTCTATAGCCCTTTTCTGTAGGAGGGAGATTACCTCCTGCTTTAGTAGTGTTAGATGTTCTTGTGACATTGGGCGTTGTCTGTGTGGAATGTTTGGGGGGGTAGATATTAGTTCTAGGCAGTAGCCTGACCGAATTATTTGTGTTACCCATTTGTCTGAGGTGATGGTGGCCCAGACAGGGAGGAAATTTTGGAGTCTGCCCCCGACCGGAGTGGGATGGTCTGGGGGGAGTGGAGGGAAGTCATTGGGTAGGTGTGGTGGCAGAACGGGCGGTGTTTGTCTTGCCTCTGCGTTTGTTATTGTTGCCCCTGTAGCCGCCTCTTTGGTAGCCCCTTGTAAAGGTGGACTGGGTAGGGGCTTTATATGAAGTGGAAGCGGTGTCGGAAGAGTAGCCTCTGGACGTGCACCGAAAGGAAGAGCGGCGAAAGAAGCGCCTGGGAGGGTGGGATTGTAAAGCTCCCATGGATTTTTCATCTTCTCTAGGGCCTCATCCACTTTTGGGCCAAACAGATGTTCCTGGTCAAAGGGATGGTTGAGGATGGAGGCCTGTACCTCCGGTTTAAAATCGGAGATCCTTAGCCAGGCATGGCGACGGAGGAGGACACTAGTATTGATGGCCCTGGAGGCTGTGTCTGCTGCATCTAGGGCACAACGTATGGAGGTGTTAGTAATTGTTTTGCCCTCCTGAATTAGCTCGTTGGCCCTAGGTTTGTATTTATCAGGGAGATGTTGCATTATGGCTTCTAATTCGTCATAATGGGCCCTGTCGTACCTGGCTAGTAGCGCTTGTGTATTAGCGATACGCCATATGTTGGCAGCTTGGGATGCAGTACGCTTGCCTGATGCGTCCAAGAGTTTAGACTCTTTGTCAGGTGGTGGTGCTTCGCCTGACGCTTGGGAGTTGCCCCTTTTACGTGCTGTGGACACTACCAGAGAATCTAGTGGTGCTGGCCCTCTGATGTAGGAGGGATATGCAGGGGCGGATTTTATTTCTTTTCAATGCGCGGGTTAATGACCCTGGCTCTGACTGGGTCTTTAAAGACCTCTGGCGCATGTTTTATTACTCCCTTGAGCATAGGCAATATGGAGGTAGTCCTATGTGTGGTGTCAAACGTATCGAGGAGGAAATCCTCCTCCACGGGGTCGGTATGGAGATCTACCCCATGATAGTGTGCCCCCCTTTGTAGTAGATGGTTGAACCCCAGTGAGTCTTCTGGTGGGGAAGGTCTGGAAGGGTAGAGATCATCCTGTGGGACGTTAGGGATGTCTGGGATATTGTAATCGTCCCATGGTCTGGGGAGCCTGTGGGAGTGGGGTCCCCTGTAGGTAAATCTTGTGGAACGTCTCCTATGTCATCATGTGGGTCCCCCTGATCATCATCATCCGGAGACGGTGTTGAGGAATGATGAGGTGGGGACGGAGACTGTGGAGGAGGGGAAGGTGGAGGGGGCGGTGGAGGTGGGGAAGGTACTCTGAAAGGAGAGGTAGCAGAGTCCTTCCTCTTTGGAGGTGGAGGCGGAGCAGGTTTTTCCAGCTGTCTCTTTTTGATTAGGAGAGCATCAAATGTCCGGTTTTAGGATCCTTGGTTAGTGTTTTTTGTAATAGATCCGGTGTAAAGAGTTCTGGTGATGTTGGTTGGTCCGTCGGGGCGTTGGTTTTTTGGCTTTATCCGCGCTGGTTCGATGTTTGGAACTATGCTTGGAAAAGTCTGATTGTTTGGTCGGCGCCAAGATGGATTTCGGCTTCGAAGTGTCGGGGCCGGTGGCCTTGTGTGCTTTTGTCGGTGCCAAAGATGGTGTCGGCACCGAGGAGCTGGAGCTGGTTCTCGACACCGAGTGTTTCGGTGCGGGGCTCGGTGTCGAAGCGGAGGCCATTTTCTTTTTCGGTGTCGAAGAGTGTTTATCGGCACCGACGGTGGACTGGCTCGAGCCCGAGCCACCGGAAGGCTTAATCGGCTGCTTTACCGGGCCCGAAGGTGCGGTGTGGGAAGCAGTGTCTTTGGTCTTGCTTAGGCCCGGAGGCGAAGGCGTGACCGAAGCCTTTTTCGGTGCCGGCGAGGGTGTGTGTGTGGGTGGGTGGGGGGGTAGATTAGTACTCACGACCCTCTGTGCCGGAGTGATGTCCTCCACATCTGAATCGTCGGCTTCGGAGGCGCTGACGAGTCCCTCGTCGGTGTGATTTTCTTCTGGAGCGTCGACGCCTTCCCCGAAGATGTCGTCTGGAATCAACATCGACGAGTGTGCCATGGTTCTTCTAGCCCTTCGGTCTCGGATGGTTTTCTTGGACCGGAAGGACTTACACGCTGGACAATCTCGAGCCTCGTGTTCAGGGGAGAGGCAGAGATTGCATACTTCTTGGAGATCGGTGTGGGGTACTTAGACCCACATCGAGGGCACTTCTTGAAGGGAGTCCTTTCCATTAGCCAGGACCGGAGCTTGGGTAGGCCCGAAGGCCGTCGTCGACGACCGGAATCGAAGGTTTTTGCCGATGAGAGGCGCGTCGAGTGGGGAGATCGCGATCGAAAACAATACCGCGAGTTGGGATGAGGATTGCGCGTCGATCGTCGAACTGGAAGCTGTTCGGAACCGGAGCGCGAAGATCACATCCGAGCCCGAATGCGGAAAAAAACAATCTGAGGATGGAGCCGAAGCCCATGCGCAATACGATCCAAAGGAGGAGTCACCGACCTCGTGACTTCCAAAGACTTTCCAAGAGGAAAAACTACTGCAAACATCCGGGCCCAACACCAGATGGCGATCTATGCACAAGTGTGTAATCTGCAGCTCATATGCCTCGAACACCATGTTTTGGGCAACAGGAGGGACGAACTAAAGTTGGACAGCCAAATGCAAAGTCAGCAAACAGACAGCCAGAAAACGTGAGTTACAAAATACAAAACCAATGGTAAGAAACTGGCGGAATGCATTCCTTGGTAAGCTTACTGACTGTCCGAAAGATGTCTTTAACTGGTAGGCTTTGACCAAAAAAGGGAAAAAGATGTTGTACACAAAAAAACATCTTGGTGCGTTTTTTCTAATCTTTTAATACACTCTGGGAAAGGTCAACATATCCTCTTAACACCTAGAGTGCATTCAATAATGAAGCCCCAAGCTGCTGCACACAGTTTTTTAATGCGATCGATTTATCCAACAACTTGTATCATTTATTGTGTGCTACAAAGCTGTATCATTTGACCTCTGATACCACATTTTAAGCAATAACAAAATGGGCTCGGCTATGTTGATGCAATATTTACCTTTATCCATCGCATATCAGCTCTGAAATGATTACCTTAATCTTGTGTGTGTCAATTAACTTTCTTTACTTAAAATATATTCTTATTTATCGATTAAGTTGTTATTATGAAGTACAATACATTTCCATCAGGAGCACCAATCTTTCAGTGATTATACAAAATCTTATTTCATTGTTTACACCCAAAACATATGTTCAAAGAGAATAGCTGTGAACAAAGGAACTCCTTGTTCAGTAAACATTTTTAATCTGGAACATCTCGAGTGTGCAACAAGGTCTCAGTAAAGGAGGACAGATTATGGAAGAAAGATTTATACATGCATATCACCTAATTCACAAGGATTTTTCTCATTTTCAGGAGAAAGGCGGATGTGTGTGGCATTCATAAGAGGTTTCTGTCTGATGGTTTGGTGACAAAGATAATAATTGCCTACAACACAATACTGGAGATCAGATTCCGGACTGGTTCAAAAATAAGGCGGTACCAATAGGACGTTTCCCTCAACACTGGCTTGGTGTGCAAATCTTTGGACTTGACAATGTCCTAAGCCTACTACTAATGAATGCGTTGGTACATCCCCTGAGAATATCAGTCAGTTTGAGTTCCTAAACACTCATCTGCATCATATCAGCACAGAAAACAAAGCAATGGAAAAGAATGGTCATATTCTAATGATTCAGAGTATTTGGAGTATTAATGAAGATCCCCTGATGGGGGAAATTGTGCAATTCACTGGGATATGCTTAAATCAAGGGTGTTCAAGGGAGAATAATCTTTTCATTACTTACAGGATACTCCCCGACTACGTAAATTAAATTCGGGTTAACTGAACGCACATTAATATTAAGAGGACACAGGTTGGCTGGCATGTATCCAGCATTCCTGGACTTATGTTAAACACTTTAAAGAGGAGAGGGGGTGGTCTTTATGGTGTTAATACTCTTAAGTAACAGAGCCTGTGAAGAGTAGTGAGTAATGGATGTAGGTGTATAGCAGTGTAAAAACTAAGCAATGGAAACAAAGAGACATCATTAAGCTGCGTAAGTGCCCAACAGGCAGGAAGGAGCTGAGAAACACCTTTCTTACCTGGCCTCCAATGGTCAGGTACCCAGTCTGTTTCATGATTTCTGCAAGTTTCTGGTCAATCTCCATACTGAAAGGAAAGACAAGGGACACCAAAAGGAAGATAAACTTTCTCCATTATAAAAGTATTAGGCCCGGCCAAGAATCAAGTAATTGTTTACAATATAAGCAGAAAAGAAAGCCAGTTTACAGATCGATTTTTAATAATGTTCATGATATATTCTTATTCTTCTCTTTCCATTTGTTCATATATCTACATTTATGATATTCATAGACTACGGTAACACACTTTGCAAGCCATCAAATCTTTTTAACGCTGCTTGCTGAAGTATGAAGTTCTTGGTCCTGCTCTTTTTCTAACACATAGGCAAACCAGGCACATTTGGCATAAAGCTCCTGTTGGCATTGTCCCACTGTGGCTCCACTGTATTCCCACCTCATTTCTTTCTGCTCAATAGTCTCATATAGAAATTACAACCCTTGCCCCACAAGAGGTGACCCACAATTTGATGAATATTGTTGCTCACACACAATACTATAGTTTGTTGGACAAATGGTGCTTTCCACCCACAGCAGATGGGGACAATTGTCCACAAAGTGCTTTCCACCCACAGCAGATGGGGACAATTGTCCACAAAGTCAATTCTATGGCGAGATAAATTGTTGGGTGCAATGATTACATAATAAAAACCTTTTTACCAGGGACTCTCATAGTTTTGGTGCCCACCATTTCTCAAGTTAAAGTCCATTTTAGCCTCCTATGCCTGAATCCCCTCATGGCTCAAACTTCTTCAGAGACCAAATTTGAACTGTCTAAGATTCAATTCCTATGATTCAATGTCTTTACAGTTGAAAGCATCAATAAACTCTCTGTACAGAAGTGACAGCATTACATACAGTTCAATAACACCGTCAACTGCAAAAAGACATCCATCTCTGTAAACCTTGCGATGAGAAAAGATTCAAGGGAACAAAGGAGCTGGGACAGTGCCATAGAGCGTACAGTCTGTGTCAACCACATATAAAGAGGAAGGAAAACGAAAGTGCTGTGACTGAGTCAAGATGAATTGATTCGCCAGTAAGTGGGCATTTCACTACTAAACATATAGTATATACAAGTAAAACACGTGTAAGACAAGGCACAGCTGAATGATGGTGCTGTACTAGGTGTATTTTGCTCTGCCTCCAGAAGAGATTACAAATACTATTTATGGGAGTTCACCACTTGGACAGGTGTTGGTGTACTGCAACAGGTGAATTCCTGAACTTCTTCGGGTGAAAGACCGGTCACAACCTGGGCGTCAAAGAGGACCGATTTTAACATCAGGCAAAGTACAATAAATGTGCAATATCCGAGCGTAAACAGTGGCCCACCCTACCTCTCCAAACTCCTCTGCATCTGGTGGTGGGGCTGCGGGAGAGTCAAAATGTGGCGTGGTCGAGGGGGGTGGGTGTGGTGAGGAGGGGAGTTCTCAGAGGAGGGCGAGCGGCTACTGTTATCATTTGCTAGGGTAAGCTGCAACGCTGTGGCAAAGAAAAACAAAAAAAAGACAGTGAGGGAGACAAAAAATGTCAACATCTCAGAACTTTTAGTTACGAAATCACTAAGAGAACTACAAGTGGAAATCTATGCAGATAATTTACATCTCATACACCTTAAATTGCCCGCTAGTATTGATTTAAAAGAATTTTGTAGATTATAGAGTATAGGCGGTAGCGTATTTTATGGCACACACAGTTGTGCACAATTACAAAAAGATGACATTATGGAGTCATTACTACCCTCACAAAGTCTCCATTGTGAGAAGCCAATGGGTCAGTGCAAAAAACGAGATGTTCAAGCCAACCCTGCCAATCCAACTGATTATGTACCTCAATTGACTGTATTTAGACTCTTGTTCACTAGTAGTTATGAATGCACTCCAGCAGTCACCCACTTAGGAAATCGCCTGACTAATGCATTTTAAAATCAACAGGGATAGCATAGAGACTGCCGTCTGCTTTTTAAAAAAATGTTTTTTATTAAACTCCTTACTGGTCAATTCCACACAAGATGCTCAATTCCTTATGTGCTGCTACATAATAACGTAATAGTTTCAGTACAGCTGACTTGTGGTTTTTATTACTTACTAATCACAGTCGTGTGTGATTGTTGTAGGTTAGCACTAAAAGAACAAGAGTGAATGACTGTAGGGATGTCAAAGGTTAATTAAGTTTCTAATTACATTTCCTCCCTCTACAGGAGAGAGGGAACTTCCTTCATGTGCACAGAGCCTGAATCCAAAGTCATCCCAAGGCGGAGTTATGCCAAAAGGGGCCAGGAACTCAAATGCTCTCTAAAGAGATAATTCCTGGGGAGAACGGACACTCAGCTGTGCGCCTATAGTGGAGCCTTGTACTATGTGCCATACCTACCAATGACTTCTATTCCCAGAGCAGCCACGCTACATGTTTTACCCATTTGATTAATAATATGTTTTCAAGGACACAAACACACACTTTATCGTGCACATGACCATCCTGACAATGTTCCACGCGGTGTGTGCCTGCCCTGCTTTGGTAGCATAAACCACAAGGAGAATTTAGTCTACATGCCCCCCAACCACACCCACTTCTTCGCGAAGTGGCTGTTAAAATAACAGGCAACGAGTCAGAGGTGCACTCATGCAGTGCCATTTACCGAACTCTGCCTCATACTGCTCAAATATTTAGACTAGGTATTTAGACTAGGTGCACAATTCAGACAAGATCATATTATGGGCAATACACATGTATGGACTATTCATCGGACCTGGTGCCAAAAACAGAAACCTCTGCATTCCATCTGGTTAAGTTTATAACTGGGTGGATATTGGACCAGGTGGCAATCTTGGTGCTTTCAGTGCCCCCTATAGACCACGTATGTACACTAAAACTGTCTTCTGACCATGTGCCACTGAATTACGTCTGTATGCTCCCACTGACTGGGGAATGAGTCTTATCTCACAATCTCAAATGGGACACTGAATAATGTATAGAAAATCAATAAGGCTGCTGAATATAATCTTACAATTCAATACAGGTCCTACCATCACAGTGCTCCATGAAGCATATTCAGGTTCACTTGTGTACACTGCTGCTGTGATGTATTCAGACATCTGTGCATTCCCTTCATGGGCAGCCAAGACTCTTATAATGTTGATACTCTATTCTTCCTGCTCATCTCTAGCTGAAAACAGTTCACAGCTTGTGAATGGACCAGTCTCTTCCAGAAGCATGTTGAGGCTCTTTCTGTAAATTCGAGTACCATGCCCTGTTAAGTGGGCCTTGGATCTGAAACGTTCTTCAAGTGCTTTATCCCAAAGCAGTTTTAAGTGTGGATTGCAATAACTACAGCGCTCAGCAAAACCGAAACTAATCAGAACCTATTTTTACTCCAGCTATCCTGCATACTGAAAACGATTTTTTTTAAAATTTCTCAGATTACACATGGAGATAGTGCTGCAGAAATCCCAAAAACCTTTAATTCGGTCTACTTTAAAAACAGACTCTTAAAAAACACAAAAAAGACAGGTTTCTCAAACTCCCTTCTATAATACTAACTGCTCCACTTCCACCTATAAATGGAAAATGCTCTGAGTGCCAGAAAGATTGAATACTCCTAAAAACCTTCCTTGAAATCTAGTTCAGCTTAAAGAATTAGAAGATCAACTTCCAGTCACAGATTGACTAACTGGTAAATCCAACTAAGAAATGTAACTAGGAAATCAAGATTAAGTACGTGCCTTTTGCTTAGAGGAGAACCAAGGTGCTCAGTATTTACAGGCTACTACGATCATACAAACCTGCTATCGGTATATTCCAAATAGACTTCTACAGAGAGGAAAATCATACACCTGGGCCATACCCACAAAAAACATTCAGGTCACTCGCTATGTTAATTGATAGCAAAGAGCAACAAGTGAAATTTAAATATGGGAGTGAAACACAGAGATGGGAGGTAACCAGACAAACCTTTGGTGTTTACCGACACATCAAGTTGGGAAAAATGAAAAAAGCATCTTTTAACCTTTTTAAATCTTAAAGCCACAAAGAGGGTAGAGAGGAAGGTAATCAATCACAAGTGTTAATGATCATCATAGGGTTGCTATGCAGATTTCTTAGAGGCCAAGACTGGAGCATGTACGGCAAAGACTATTGGGATCACAGCACTTTGTGTTTTACTCACATAGGCTTTGCCAGGAGCAAGCACATGGCAAGGTTTGGTTGGCCACCCAATCTCATAAAGGAGGAGTTTGTTACAACTGGTGGGGCAAATGTCAGATTTATTCCTTTCGCTATAAAGGACAAAATCAAAAATCAATACAATTTTGCACTCATGCACAAAGAGAGCAGGATTTGAAGTGCATCTTCACAATTAAGAAAGCCAACAAAGAAGAAGGGTAGGAACTTCTATATATGATTAATAAACCCCTCTTTTGCAACCAAAGACTTGCATACTTTAATGTTCTGGATCAAATCCATTTCAAACTTCCAAGGTCAACGTACAGCGGGCAGAGAGCAGCTGGCTCACTAAGTCACAAGGTCAGGCCAGTGGCCCATGATCACAGTGGAGAAAAGAGAAGATGCTCGAATCATTTCGTCAGCATACAACTACACTATGTGACATATGATCTGGGTTTTGTTACTTGAAATCCACAAATGCTTGAAAACTTGGGATGAGACAGCCACTGCCATAAAGCTAGCGTCTCAGAAAGGCACAGGTATGCAGAACAGTATGGGGTCTAACAAGGCAGGAAACTATGCCAACCTTTTCTATGACACCTCAAGCAATTCGCCATTTACACAGCAAAGAAACAGGGGTTTGAAGCATATTGGCCTTTTCCCAGTAACCGTAGGAGGCAAAACATCAACGCAACAATGATTGTACTATTCCTTAGGCAACTTGTGCAGTGTTTTCAGGTGGAGAAATTCTAATACATAGAACATTGGAAACAATAGACCATGCTGCAGGGGAACACACAAAAGGTGCAACAGATTAACATGAAAATACGGAAACAGCCAGAATAAGACTTGTAGCAGCAGCAGACCTTCATACTTTCAAAGTCTGTACACTACTGCACAAGCAGGAAGCTTAATCTTAGGAGGCAGTTAACATCAACGGGTTTACACAGCGTGCACACACTCATAACCACAAGTAATCTTTAGTTCACTTCTCGGTTCTTACTTCTTGCCCAAGACATGTCTCTGCCTGTACAGCAATAATTACCAACAGGGAATGATGACTAGTTCTTGTGCGGCACTTTGAATAACAAAGCCGAGTCAATGAAATCTCAATCAAGTTTTGCCTATACGGACAACTTCTTCCTTACGGTTCTATTAGCTGAATGAAAAGAACGTAAGCTCGTTCATAATCCATTGTTCTTCAGTTTTGTCCTTTTAAACCTGTGTTTTCTTCTAGTCACAACCACAAGGCTAGCTTGTAGTATTGTTTTAACTCTACACGGCCTAGAGATCACACTGAAAACCTACTTATAAGTACCGCTAAAAGCCGTCGCTGCTTTCAAGTTGACTGCTACATACTTTTTGGTAGAATAATAGATAAAAGCTGGAGACTTGACTGCTGGCCACAGGAATACTCGCTTCTCTGCAGACTCTCTGATGCTTTTCCGGATGCTCCAGAATACTTATTCAGTACACTACAGATGCTTTTTCAGCAGCCTCTCGCACCCGGATGTGGTTTTAGCGCCCCCAACAATTTTTCAGTCGGATCCTCTTCAACAGACCCATCAGCTTCTTTAACAGGACCGTTCCCCATTCAACAGGATACCTGCATGTATTTTAACTACTCAAATGCTTTATCAACTAGCCCATCTTCTTTTTGTCCTCCTTGTACTTTTTCCACTTGGCGCCTTGAATGATTTTAGCAGGCGCCGCACCCAATACTTAAGAGTGGGACCGTGTACACACCTTTGGATATTGTTACGATACATGTTTGGACAACAATGCAAATGGCGCCGAGCTAATCTCATCATTCAACGCTTCAACACGAAATGTGGTTATGGCTCCGAATGCCCATTCTACCAGAAGCTTTAAGTCCGCCACTAGTAAGTGGTTTTATAAGAAATGCAAAGAAATCAACAAATCTTTACATCTTGCCCTAAGAGATTCCAATGAATTATCCTGCTCAGTAAGAGAATATAAATGTTGCATTTTACTTAGAGAAGGAACTCCGAAGGAGGCATTTGGTAGAAATTAATTACGGCCTTCATAGGAACAAGCATTGAAAATGCAATAGGTCTCGCCTTTGATTAAGTTAAAGTCATTTGCTATGCTAATGGTATTGTATAGCAAAGCAAATGGCTTTAACTTAATGAAAGGCGAGACCTATTGCATTTTTAATGCTTGTTCTCTCTTGTTCTGGGTCCAACTCGATGAGGTAAAATATGTGCTGGTGGGCCCCACCTGCCAGCAACAGCTCAAATTAAGCACTGCAAATGGGCAACTTCTACACCCCAGCAGAACTAAGCAAAGGTAATGTTCCACACAGACCCAGAGCCCAATCTAGCAGTTCACTATACAAAATATTCCTTGACTAAAGGATATATAATCCTACTCCAGCCTTACTAATGACCATCCAACACCATATTAACAATGGGAAAACACTACAAATTGGAATATCAACAGAACAAACGTCAACAAGAATGCCAGAAACGTAAAGGGTACACAGATTGTGAAAGCACCTGGGAACCATAAGATTGTGGCAATGTACTACACTGCACTTAAGATATCATATTTGCACTAGACTTTCTATGTTGCAAATGGAGCAAGAGTGACTCGCACAAAATGGCACTACATGTGGTTAAGTGCAGATACTGGATTTGAAGCCGGGTTATAAGATTCTTAGAGTAGCACTTTAACCACTAGCCATCATGTCTAATATTGAAAGCTTGGTGCAACAAACTAGAGCTAGATACAGAGCGCCCAAACTTTTGTGTTTCCTTTCTAAACACTAATCAGGCCTTTGAAAAGTCATGGTAACTAAAAGCATGGCACTGGACAAGGAAGAAGGAAATAAGCACTTGGGAGTGATTCGGGAGAAGAAACCAAAACTCGGGTGAATCTGGTAGGAACTCTCTGAACCCTGAATTTGCGTTGGATATACCAAAGATAACAACAGCGCATGCAAAAGGTTTAGCCAGTGCTCACGCCTGGCAATAATGGACACAGGAAGTTTGGCCCCACAAGACCCCAGTCCAGTCATTGACCAGCGGAAGAAAAAAAAAACACCTTTCTTTAGGTCACATGCTGGTGCTCAAATGCAGTGGCAAAAAAATCCGTTTAGTGACATTTCCTGCCCTTAAAACATGTATTTTCAACTGAATTACCAAAGTATTGCCACTTACTTTTAAACTTATCTTTTCAAGTTTTTTTTCTATTGCTTTTGACCCTTGATAAAGGTCCTACATAAAGTGTTAAATAAAATATCCTGCTGCTTTGGATTATGGATTGCCCTGTGGGACATCGTTAATGAATTTGCCAAACGCAGGATATTATTTCTCATTTATTAATTGCGTTGGCGAGGCGCTCGAGTAAAGGCTTCCGGAGCCAAAGTGAATTTGGGACCAGCCACACTCATCATCCAGTGTAAGGCACTGGCCTATGCAAGATTATATGTCCCAGAGGGAGGGTTAAACGTACAGACGGGCAGGCAACACAATTGGTTAGCTCGTGCCTTTGAAACCGAAAAAAAAGTGTTATGGAGAGTTCTGTAACTAGCACTGATCAGAGTAGGGGGGTGCTGGGCGAGGGGGCAGCGCACGCCATTACACCACCTGACCGCCGCCGCGGTCCGTCTTCCACCTTAACCAGCATCCAATGCAAGGGCCGGCGCTGCGTCACAGCCTTGGTCTTTTAGGAATGCTTGTGTGAGGACTTCGGCCTTATCTGAGCCCATTTCTTCAGCCTCTTCGCCCACAACACAACTGCCTCCAAATTCCCATGATAAATATGACTTACATTTTTGCGGAACATATTAAAATAACCTGGCAGAGTGCTTGATTTGAAAATGTGTTTAGTCGTTTATCGTCTCATTGGTGTGAGGTGTTCAGTTGCTAGGGATGTTGTTGATTGATAGGATATTGGTGTGGCGGTTGGCTGTGTGGCTTAGCAGGGCTGTCGCCTGATGCCACGAGGAGTGCGGTCTAGTAACAGGTAGTGATTTCTGGCTATAGGAGTTGCGGTCTGATGTCATGTGGTCTTGCATCAATCTGAGTGGTGTAGTGTTTGCACGTACAGCGATATATTCGGAAATGCTTTCTAGTGATAGAAGGTACAGTTCAGCGGCTGGAGATGTACAGAGGCATGGAATGTGCTCTGATGCCTGGTGGTGTTGAATGATGGCTGGTGATGTGGTCTACCTGCAGATGTGGGATGCTCGACCACAGTTTTCGGTTTTAAATATCATACTGCCATAAGAGCCTATCCGTAAAATCAACTAACAGTATTCAACGTTCACCATTAAGTATTTTAGCGAGTTACTTCGGTCTGGTGGGGGGGGGGGGGGGGGGGGGAAGCGAAATGTCCCGTGCATTATTTTTACTCAATAGGGAGCAACGTGGAAAAAGTCAGACGATCACTGCTATTGAAAGGTGAGACCTGTGGCAACCCAAACGAGATCTTCCCCCACTGAGGCGGGGAGCCGATAGGCACACCCGGGAAGCAGATGGTACGATTAAACTAATTCCCGAGCAGTCCCCTCGAAAGACTAAAGTCGCACTCACCTCACTGGCATGGCCGCGTAAGCTCGCAAAGAAGGTGTTATTTGAAGGGGAAGATGAACCGTCCAGGTAAGAGCTGGACGGTCGGCCGCACCCTTGCTCATTTAAAGAGAGCTTCAAGCAGCGGCAGTAAAGGTGTCTCTCACCGAGCAGTAAATCACTGGTGGTAGCAGAGGGGAGGGCGGCCCTCAAGACAAGCGCATGACGAAAGAAGTGGGCCAGATGGCTCCTGGCGAAAGAAGAATAGAAAGCGCAGGTGGGATCCAAGCTCATAAAGCCAAATTTTGAGTCTCTTCTCTTAGCATCGATCTTTCAGCTGCCACATGTGGCCCCCGCTACTTGAGAAGAATAAATAGAAGCAGTCACTCAAAGAGCCAGCGTCCTTGGGCAAAAGTGTTCAACACCCGCTCACAGACAGAACATAACAATCGAGTGCAGCAGCTAAAATCTACACTAGAAAATGGACTAGATCACTGTAACCCCATCGAAGCAGCTGTTTGCAAACGTCATCATGTCGGCCATCTTGGAATAAGTCCTTCTCTCCTAATATAATACATAAGCAAATGTAAAGCTGTATTTATTAACCCTTTATTGAGTGAAATTGTTCTTCGACGACATTTGAATTTAGTTAGTTTCCTAAAGTACAAATAAATATACATATATTGTGCCAATGTAGAACTGGAAACCACACGTTATATTTGTTTTTGTTAAAATCGTTTGCTCCGACATTAAAGCTAGACGTACTAGTCTACTTTTTAGTTGAGTGGTAAATGAATGACAAAATGTGTCAATCTAAAAAGGAAAGCTTTATTTGCGTCATCGTTCAATGCTGAATAGGAGGGACCTCAAACTTATAAAAGAAAACTTTTTTTTACACTAACCAGCAAAGTCGCCTATATTTATGGAGTTCAAAAGAAATTACACTTCAAATTGCACCTTTCTCGATACGTTTTAATAATAAAGGAACACTTTCTAAGTTTATATGGAAAATCAAAATATAGCTTCAACTTTTGTAAGCTATTAAGCTCAATTCTTGTTGTTCCATTAGCTTCAAGGTGTCACGGTTTCGTGTTTTGGTCTCACTGTGCATTGAAAAATAAGCAAAGCATGGCATCCGCTGTTTATTTTTGCATTGCGCTTTCACTTTAAAGTGAAAGCAAGATGCAAAAATAAACATGCGGCGCCATGTCTCCTTTTTTGTCTGGCACAATCAGAGAGCCGGAGTGGCGCGTGCCAGGCAGCGTGACGAAGATTCTGATAAGAAACTTCGTCACGACAGCCGTAATGCAGGCGAGCCAGTCCGTGTTGGCCGGAACAAAAAGCCAAAGGGAGGCAACCGAAAACCCTCCTTTTCAATGGGAAGCCAGCGTTTAACATAAACGCTGCCGCTACCCAATGAAAATGAGGGGCGGGGCTTCGAGTCCCATTCTTGAAACTATGACTATAGCTCTTGCAGGCAAGGAGTGCATGCTCGCTCCAACGCCAGGCGAGACCTAAAAATGTGTTAGATTTTTTGAGAACTCGCTACTCACTTGCCAATATATCCTAAGGGAGAAAGAGCTCTTCAAGTGAATATTCAAGCAACTATCTCGAAGTGTCACTTTATCTCTCTTTATGGATCCTGCTTTAATCAAGGTTTTTTGTAGCATTAATACAAATGACTTCCAGGTCTTTTTCCTTAGAAATAGTTAACACCATCCATACATGCAGGTCTAAGTAAAAAGGACCCTCGTCATGACTGGCTTTAGAAATTCACCTTTATAAATTCACTGCCCACATTGGGGCCTCTGGTTAACAGCTTTATGTTGACAAATCACCCAATATCTGATTTACAGTCGAAATCTCGCATTGTTTCTAGCACTGAACAGTGCAAAAACAATGGTCATCGTAAGTATTAATGCCCCATCGCCCTTACAATGATACAATTAAAGTTACTTGCTGAGTATTTTTTTCCGCAACAAGACGTGTATTTTTGTGGAGAAACAGCATGGATCTAAGCAGAGATTTAAAAACATAGAAGTGCCGCTTATACTTTACATGCTAGGTATGAATTACGCTAAAGTCTGCATTTAGCTTCTAAAGATCTAACCACTGCATTTGAGAGTGTAAACAGGGCACAACTCTGAGAAATAATAGCAGTTATGTTGGTTGCCATGACTGATAAACCTTCTCAGGCATACACAGAATAATATGACACTGTGAATCTAAAACAGTCTAAGTGGACAGTGTACATACAATTTTTTTTTCTATGAAAGGGGTTCGAAATGGTTGCGCCTCGGAGCCATTCAACCTCGCTCTGTACATAAATGCAACCTGATAGACATTTTGAAAGAGGTGGCCAGAACAAACAAAGACGGGGCAGGAAGCATACCCCTACATTGCTATACACTGACATTCCTATTCTCTATAGAATACCAGTTAACTGTCTACGGGAGCCAATTCAAAACCATGTAGCTTGTATAAAAATGATTTGCATTTAGCTTTTGGAATCTAAAATATTTTAAATGAGAACAATGGGCTTAATTCTGTGAAGGTGTTTCAGTATCTTGTGTTACTTTTGAGTCAAAGCTGACCTACAATGCTCTCCTTCAGGCAGAAGCCGCCGTTTTATGGAGTCTCAAGGTTAGACTGAAGCCGAAATCACTAGTCTACTAACTAAAAGGTACAAAAAGCCAAATACATATCCATTGTGACTTCGAGGCAGGGATTTTAAGCTATGCAAATGTGAAATTTATTTAGAATAAGGGAAAAACATTTATGCGAAGTTTGTTGTGGGTACCCCAGTAGCTCCACCATTCTCCATGCATGAGCAGCCAGGTTTGGAGTTTGTGGAGGACAGAATAGATCTCACTCATCACATTGTTTTCGGAATAGTTTTATTGCAACCCCACAGCGACCCAGAACAGCAAAATCCCGTCTGGCTGCCTCTTTTTGGAACAGTGGTGACAGATTCCTTGATTAAATATACAAGATGTTTATGAAAAGACCTGGGTGATCAATTTCCAAACTAACCTACAAATGTTCAGGAAGGCAGATAAAAATATATCTGCCAGGCCCCTCTGTATTTAGGAAGCGCATGTGGAGAGTGAATGAATAAAAACATTCTAAAAAGAGGTCACCACTTTTCCCTAAAAAACAGAAAGGGGACAGAGCCATACCGGGGTCATGGGTTGGTATCAGTTAAGAAAGATAATTCTGCTAAGATTCAAGTCTGGCACAATAGCCTTCGTACTTGCTGTTTTTTTCCAAAAGGGCAGTTTTTAGGGTTTCTTGTGAATTTGGCTAAAATGATCATTCATCTAGACAAGGTTTGTTCTTCTGCAAATTTTATTCCAAGATAATTAAGAGATGTATTGTCCCATACCGAAATGAGAGTCATGGCCAGACACGTAGTTCTGCTTTTTTGTATTTTATTATAATTTAACTCAAATTACCATGCATTTGAGAGTCTTCCGATTGTGGCAGTCAAAACAAAGAATGGCTTGTCTGTACAAACTTGGGGTTATCCTATAGACAGATGATGATGTAATATTTTTGGTGACTTAATATATGTATGTCCAAACGAGCTTCTGTAGATCGTGTCTGGTATTAAATTGAAATTGTTCCCAGGATAGATAGATAGATAGATAGATAGATAGATAGATAGATAGATAGATAGATAGATAGATAGATAGATAGATAGATAGATAGATAGATAGATAGATAGATAGATAGATAGATAGATAGATAGATAGATAGATAGATAGATAGATAGATAGATAGATAGATAGATAGATAGATAGATAGATAGATAGATAGATAGATAGATAGATAGATAGATAGATAGATAGATAGATAGATAGATAGATAGATAGATAGATAGATAGATAGATAGATAGATAGATAGATAGATAGATAGATAGATAGATAGATAGATAGATAGATAGATAGATAGATAGATAGATAGATAGATAGATAGATAGATAGATAGATAGATAGATAGATAGATAGATAGATAGATAGATAGATAGATAGATAGATAGATAGATAGATAGATAGATAGATAGATAGATAGATAGATAGATATTGATTCTTGTGCTTTTATTGTATGTATTGCTTTTATGGTTTATCTTCTGAACCAATGTCAATGATTTGACTTTGGGTGGGACCACAGATACCTTTTAGCAAGCCCCAGGGACTTTTTGGTAGGCCTCGCCCACTTACATAGAACCCCAACAGGAATTAAAGTGAATCATTAAAATACAAATCATATTACTTCCAACTATTAATGGAAGGGATTACATATCATAATTTACAAACGTTATCTCTAGGCTTAGACGCTGAGTACTTTATCAGGCCCCAGGAAAGCATTCACAATATCTAGGATAATTTTCAGTACTTGCCTGGAGTGCTCCACGGATCTTTCAAGAGGGCCACTGACATTTTTTAGCAGGATAATAAGCATTTTCAGCACGGTCAAAGACACTTTTTAATAAGATTCTTGTAACTGTTTAGTACGTACATGAAGACTTTTCAGAAAGGAAGCAACAGCCTTTTTATATCATTTGATCACAGCGATGCCAGCAAGCAACGCCACATGCTATTTAATGACTGAAAGAAATTCTGACCACACAGAAAATAGGTCTTCAGTGGTCGACAGTCTTACATGATTGCGATTTTTTGGGGACAAAAACCAAAAAATATTCCGCCAAAGATCCTTGCAGGTACGTAGCTATGTTTGGAGTCTAAAATATCAGGAGCCCAAATCAATTTCACTTTGCAGAGCACCCAAATAAAAAAGGCTGATTGGCTTCACATGATATGTTTTATGCTCAAAGTAACATGGAGCATGCCTGAAAATAAAAATGAGACATGTAAATGCCTGGGGCTCAAAGGGAACCTGCCGCTCCTACTTGTCCTGGGTGCTTACTCCTGCGGTGGGGAGCCGCATATAATTTAACAACAAGGCATGCCTTTCCCACACCCAGATCGAAAGCACTCACGGGAGCAGTTTTTAGCAGAAATGCTTTATTGTGCAGACCCCCCTGCACGGACAGACACGTTTCGCCTTGCGGCTTTTTCGATGTCCGTTCACCTGTGTGAAACCAGCAGTATTTCACGTCACAATGTGTCACATGATCTTACAATAACATCAAAGATGGATTTACATTTCATTGTTGACAAAATTCATGGCAGCCATCTTAGAGCATGTTTTTAGTAACACAATTGTTATACCACCAAAAAATGTGTAGAGTGCTATAATGAATTTGAATGTTAAAACCACATATACAAAGGGAAGCAAAAGTCATTCCTCGAGCATTTGTGATTAGATTGAAAAACATTAGAATATTAAAAGCCTTTATTCTATATGAAAAACTGCTATTTGGCAAAATACTCCAAGTTTTATATATACAAAACGAAATCTCTTTTGGAAGGTGCTTTGTTGCTCCTTTGCATCATAATTGAGCCCTGAATGGGCAGTTCGGCATCATTTTTAGAGGATATGCAGTCTACTGGATTGTACCTGCTGCTACCCCAATGATTAAACTATATTACAGAATTTAATTAAAATCAGTATATGCCCCTTTACTCCAAATGGACCCACATCTCTTCATCATTATTGAGCCCTATGGGAGCCTTCGTTTGGAGGTCAATAATGTATTTAGACTCCAGCACCCACAGTTTCTTAATTTTGTTGCCCCCTCTTTCATCTCTCTCTACCTGGTCAATGCAGTAGAATTTTATGAGTTCACGGTTGCTTTGATGGAATTTTTCAAAGTGACGCGCAACCGGATAGTTGGTATCTTTATTGGTTATTGCGCGCATAGGTTCGAGGATGCTTTTTTTGCAGGGTGTATTGTGCTCCCTATATACCGTCTGGAGCACAGGCATTCCAAGCAATAAACTGCAAAATCTGAATTGCAGTTGAGGAGCTTTTTGATTGGTCTGAGGCCTAGGATCCCCTGGTCTCCCCTTAAAAGTAGTGACTTTATTGCTGTGTTTACAGGCTTTACAACAAAGGCATGGATAGAATCCCACAATGTTAGTTCTATTTTTAACCCTCGTAGATGCGTTATAGTGGCTATGGGGTAAGTGGTCACTGAGAGATTGACGGCGTTTATATGTGATTAGTGGTCCGTTTGTAAGATATGCCAGTTGTTCTTAAAAATGTGTACAACCTCACTTGATCTATCATTGTAGGTTGTAATCATTCTAGCATGTTCATCCTGTGTGGGGGGTCCTTTTGCAACCAGTAAATTCTTCCTATCTATTTTCTCTACTCTTTGCTCAGCTTGTTGTAGAGTGGCATTGGTATATCCTCTTCTTTTAAATCTCCCCAGGGCTTCGGTCTTAGCTAGTAAAAAATATTGTTGATTGGAGCAATTGCATTTAAGATGCAAAAGCTCTCCAAATGGAATATTTTTTACGAGGCTTTTGGGGTGATAACTGGCTGCGTGCAACACCGCGTTACCCGCTGTTGGCTTCCTATAGAGTTGTGTCTGTAAAACATTGTTTTCGATGAAGATATCCAGATCTAGATAATTAACTGATCTATCACTGATGTGACCTGTGAATTTTAGATTTAATTCATTATCGTTCAGAGAGGCTATATACTCCTCAGCCGAGGAGCGACTACCACTGCACAATAAAGCATTTCTGCTAAAAAAAACTACTCCCGGGAGTGCTTTCCATCTGGGTATGGGAAAGGCATGCTTTGTTGAAATAATATATATATATATATATATATATATATATATATATATATATATATATGACAGGATTCCGCCTGGAGCACACCTGCACGCCAACAATCCAAGAGGAGAGCGGGAACAAACGGAGACCGACCCTGATAGCGAGTGAGTTGATTTTCTTTATTGAATTCACAGCACCGCCTGCATGACGCGTTTCAGCCTTCCCAGAGGCCTTGATCACATGACGCCATGGGAGTTGTGATCCCGCATTTTAAAGTGCACAATGCTAATTGATAAGATGACACCATTGGCTGATTCAAACGCTGCATCAATAGACAGAGAGGTTATATACACATTGGAGCATGGACAAGAGCGGGGCAATGGCATCAAAAGCAACTGCGTTAAACAATTTAAAAGTGCTAAAGTGCAAATTTCATTAGATAAAAAAAATAATTATATGATAAAATCATTTCCACAGGACTGGCAAGTAATTGATATTAAAAAACAACATTGTTTTAAATCAACATATTTTTATGTGAACATGTGTGTTGTTTTTGATTGCGTGCACAAATAACTGAAAGCAATAAAGTTGGTTGTAACTAACTCTAATACCTATGCTTTCCTATGAATACACAGCATGCATCTGATGTAAATCGTTAGGAATGAAACCCCAGTGGGTGTACTTCAACAATTGACAAATAGATGCCCCTGGCAATCCAAACACTGATTTATCGGCCAGGATAACTTGCACAATTACTTAAGCCTGTCTTAAAGACGCAGTGCCGCCTACGAGTCATAATCTAATGTGTAAGGTTACTGTATATTGCATATACAGGAGCCTTAGTTCCCTTCTTAATCCAAGCTTTAACCCAAATTTATGACAAGTGTCAAAATATGTCTAGATGCAGAGAAAACATATAGTACTCAGAGTATATCTAAAAATGTGTCATCTATACTGTGTTTAAAACCTACAGTGGGTAGAGGAGGTGTGACCAACACGCAAAACAACCTAACACATAGGGGATGAAAATTAATCCAACCGAATTCACAGACAAGTGAAGAAATCTTCACTGGCATTGAGACCCTGCGGTGACTTGGTGTCTAGCTCGAGGATGTATCTCGTTTCTAGGGCACGGAGTAGTGCTTCTCTGTTTCCACCTCGTCTTAATGGGAGCACTGCATCAATAACAAAGAACTTTAATAATTCACTTTTGTTGTTGTGTAGTTCTTTGAAATGGCGTGCCACCGGGTAAGACGCATCATTGCCACTGATTGCCCGCATGTGCTGGAGTATCCGTTTGTGGACCTGCAACTTGGTGCTACCCACATATTGCAGGCCACACGGACATTCCAGCACGTAAACCGCGTACGCGGTTTTGCATGCGAGTGGTTTTGTGATGAAACAAGGCATCTCGCAGAACGGAATTGTGTACTGCGTCTTATTGACTCCCTGTCTACACGCTTTGCAGTTTGGGCATCTTTTGAAACCTTTGCAAAACTGCATCCAGGTTGCGTTAGAAGCTAATTCAGGACTAGATTTAACTAAAGCATCGCTCATAGAGCGAGCTTTCCTGAAAGTGATGTTTGGACTGGCTGCCATTAGATCCCCAATGACAGGGTCATTACAAACCAAGCTCCAATTCTTCCTCAGAATTTTTCTGAGTGCTTGGTGTTGACGATTGTATGTCCAAATCAGTCTAACTGGTTCCCTGGTGCGAACTAGTGTGGCAGTTAATCCCTTATTGATTAGAGTCTCCTCTCTAGTTAAACAATTAGCCTTTCGAATGGCATTGTCAATCGTTGAAGCAGAGTAACCCCTAGCTAGGAAACGAGCTTTACTTAAATTTTGTTCCGCCAGGCAATCAGACTCCGTGCTGCAGATGCGCCAAATACGCAGCATCTCCCCATAGGGAATGCTGCGAATGAGATGCACAGGATGGTGACTTGCAGCATGGAGAACCGTATTACCTGCGGTCGGTTTCCTAAAGAGGCGAGTGTAGAGTTTACCAAAGTCAATAAAGATTTCAACATCCAAAAAGAACACCCTGTCTTGACTGATGTCTGAGGTGAAGCAGAGATTGAGGGAATTGGAATTAATAACCTCGATAAAATCAAGGATCTGCTGTTTAGTGCCACGCCAAACCATGAAAATATCATCTATAAAACGATACCAATGGATTACATGTTCAGACAGAGTATCAAGATGTTGACCATAGAGGACCAGCTCCTCCCAGTAGCCCATGTGAAGACAGGCATAACTGGGAGAAAAGCTGGCCCCCATGGCCACACCTCTGACTTGCTGATAGAATTGATTGCCAAACAAAGAAGTTATTGTGCAGGCAATAGGAAAGCATGGCTAGCAACATTTTGTTATGGTTGACCATATGAAGAGGTCGGGTTCCCAAGTAGTGCTGGACTGCTTTTACACCGTCAGAATGATAAATGCTGGTGTAGAGGGAGGTTACATCTAATGTAACCAACCAAAAAGATGGATCCCAATCAATCCCTGCTATTTTCCTTAAGATATATATATATAACCAGAAAGCTGTTTTCCATGCAGTGACAGCAATCGCGGACAGCAGTAAACTTTCAGCAGTTTAATTTATTTTGGCAGAATTACAGCAACTCGACGCGTTTCGGGTACACCATCCTTGGTCAAGGGTGGTGTACCCGAAACGCGTCGAGTTGCTGTAATTCTGCTAAAATAAATTAAACTGCTGAAAGTTTACTGCTGTCCGCGATTGCTGTCAGTGCATGGAAAACAGCTTTCTGGTTTTATTTACGAGGCTCGCCTCCTCGTCGCGGACCGCCATCGAAAGAGGAAAGGGAACGGCGACGTTCAAGTGTGCTGCACGAGAACACAGGTCAGGATATATATACATATACACGCTTGCCTGTCAATTCCCTTTCCGCTTGAAGAAGGCAAGTGCAGACCCAATTCTTTTCCAGTGATTTTATTGTGCTTTCACCTTGTCGCCATGACGCGTTTCGGCCGAAACCAACCGCCCTTGAATATATATATATATATATATATATATATATATATATATATATATATATATATATATATATATATATATATATATATATATATATATATATATAGTCTCAATTACAAATTAAAAGGTTGGTACAAACACAGCTTGCAAAGTTCTACTGTTGTAATCCATAAAAGAGTTACGATTTGAAGGAGAAATAAGCAGGCAACTTGCAAACCAGCATGCTCAAATGTGACAATATGTGAGGAGCAGAGGGTACTAGGTAGTAACTGTTGCATTAATATATTTGTCAAACCACATCCTCCTAAACAGGAATATTACACTGTTGCCTATGCAACGCTGAAAGTGAAGGCATTTTATATCCATGCACGTTCAACAGTTACCCTTTCATTATTAAGCAAACGCCTTCCATGTTGTGATGCCTCTGCTCAAATGGTCTGCAGCTCCTCACCAACCCGTCCCATGTCCCATGCCCCCACCCCAACCCAGTGTCTCCCACCAGCTGCTGACCTCAATTTCAAGGGATGCTTAAGAAGCATCAACATAATCAGAGTAAGGAATAGTGGTCTACGTCCATCAGCACAGAGCAGATGGAAATTATTTGATGAAAAAACATACACTTCACAGTTTTTGCACAGACGCGTAAATGAACCATGGAGAAGTTGGACAACGAAGTTCAGGGAAATAAGGAGGTGTGATGGGTACAGCAGGCCACATATGAAGTCAAGCAATAGATTTAATACATTTCTCCCAGGCCAGGCTGCTTCTTTTCTTCACTGGCTGTTCAGGTTCCAGTTCCTGGAATAAAGATCATGCGCCTTCGCCTCCATGCCAAAGCTGCATGCTAAACTAGAACACATCCATGCATCCACTAGCCAGTCGCCTTGCCAGATCTCCCATCGAAGAAAAACATGCTGCAAGGTGATGTTTTTTAAGGGGCTCCAGGGACTCACAAGATTAGCGCTTATGATGAGTATGCAAGCAGAGCAGAAAATAAGTACACCGTAAGTTAGATGTTATCACAAAGGAGAAACAGGGAGCGAAAACAACCGGAGGCCAAGATAGATGGGCAAATCATAGGGAGTGCGAAATGAGACAAGGGGAGGAACAGGTTCCACACAAGTTCCGAAAATAAAAAGTGGAAGGGAGGGAGGGTTGCAGAAGAGAGAACTGAAGAGTGACAGAGAAGGGAAATGCTCTCAAACAGGGATAGGAGGAAGGGGAAATGACAAATAGAATGGAAAAGGAAGAAGTAGCCAAAAGAGTAAGGAATAGAAAATGGAAGGAATAAACAGAGGATGACAAGGATAGAGCAAGATTGCATACAGGTGAGGGGGAATAGTGAAAAGCAAATACTGCTAGAACTAGGGAGTGAAAAATTGAAAGACAGAAAAAAATAAAGGGAATGAAAGAATGAGGCACACACATACAGGAGGATGGGAGCGGGAAGGGGCGCACAAGAGAGGAATACGGAGAGGTACAGGATACTGAAGAACATGAGTGGTTAAGAGAGGCGCTCATTATTGTAAGGGGTCTGAGCAGGCCTTATTGTACAAAGATACCAAAAAACACTGCTAGAGGAATCTCAACCACAACAATATTCTGTCCAAATCTGTCAGGGTTTTCCTACCTTCATGTGGTTCCCTAACTGTCTCATAATACTAATAAATGGCTTAACCTTGTTTTCAAATATATTAGATTTCAATAACAGTAATGCTTATGCCACAAGTAAACTGAATTAAACTTTGTTTTATTAATAAAAACAACAATACATTTTTTGTAAAACTTATTGAACTCTAAATTACGTTACACTAATTTAGATTAGCTTTATTATAATACACTAATACTAAAGGTAAACCAATTCCTAATTTATGCACTTCAATTAAAGCAAACCCTTACTGTAATCCGAAAGAGTCCAACTACCCTTACTTAAACTCAAAACTTACCCCAGTAGAAAAATAAACTCCATCTAATCAAATGAACACAAAGTACATTTTATTACATGAATTCTTAACTAAATGAAAATTATAAACATTATTCTAACCCTTTGTTTCAGGTGTACACATTTATTGCAATCTAATTTTATTAAATGTTAAAATTAACCTAACCGTAGAGATCCCCGACTTATTTCAAATTAATTGCAACAAAACAAATATTTAAAGTTATTCTAACCTAACCCGTTCTTTATTTGTTTTTCAACAAATTACAGTGATATTAACCATAGCCCTACATTAATATGAAGTACATCAATACAAATTATTTACCAGTAATTTAGTAACACTAAACTAAAACTACCTTAAAAGTTATTTTCCTGCTGCTCTGGAGAAAATGATGATGCAGCTGAGTAAATGAAGTCAGAGTAAAGGCACTGTCACAGTACTTGAAGGGAAGTTAAATTCACAGTAAATGGGGCAACTGAAGTTCAAGCTCAGCCGATGAGAACCTGCCAAGCCTTCCTTGTTAAAGGCAGGCAATATACCTTTTATGGGAGAAATTCCTGGTATCCATCAATATGGCAAGAGGCTGGGTTAAAAGTCGGTCATTTTATAGTGTGTTTCAAATTTCAAACTGTTGCACGTCTTCCTCACCTACAGTTGATAATAGTGTAAACAACCTTTTTCAATTAGTTGACTGGTACTGCCCTATTAGTTGGGCACACAGCGTCATGACAGCAAGGGGCTTCTAAACATCAGAGAGCTTAAATCAAGGCTGTGAGGTTGCGAGAGCATCTCGCGCCCACAGAACTCCTTCTCGTGCCACAGATATTCTCACACAGGCCCAACATGGAGGTCAGTGGGACTCGGGATTCACAAATGTGTTTCCCTGGCAATCAGAATTCTTTTGACTAGGTCAGGTGCCAGTCTCCTTCATCTGAACAAGCCTTTTACTGATGCCACAATCATGGCATATGTGGTAGCAGGTAAGATTTTAATTTCCCTTGCCTAGAGGGAGTGCAGATGTACTTTGTAACTGTAAACAGGAGATGGCAGTAATATATACTTGGATGCGGGGCAGAAAGCAACAGGAACTACTGTGAAGCTGTATACACTTCCGATGGGAATTAAGGCAGATGTGGATTAAAAACAGGAGCAGTGACTGTATAAGATATGAAGGCAAAATAGACAACTAGAAAAAGCCACCAACTAAGGACAGGTGGCAACACCAGGAGTGCAGAGGACCGAGGAAGGGGCATGTAAGACTTAGGTAAAGACAGCATCTAGTGTAGAGGTGAGAGATACAGAACACAAGAAATCAAAGACAGCAGAAACTGTTGACGAGTTGTTCAGACAGGGAAGAGAAAGAATGTGTGAGCAGTTGAACAGGTAAAAGGAAAAGCACTCTGAGCAGAAATTGCTTAGCGAGAAGATGGAGAAAGTAGGGAATGCAAAAGAACTGAGGAACAGCATGGAGGGGAAGAGTTAAGACCAGTGCGATGAAACACAAAGAGAAAGCAACATACATAGGAAAGATAAAATCTGCAGAGTAGAGATCAGAGGATACTAAAATGAGAGAGTAGAACGAGAGCTAAAAAAAAGCTGTTGGAGAAAGGAAAAGTAGATGTCCAATTAGAGAAAGCTGAAGATGCTGAGAAAAGAGACAAAGCACAGATGGGGAGCAGGAGATGCTGAGGATGCGAGCAGAGGTAAATAGTGTGATTTGAATAAAGCAAGAATAATGCAGAAGTTTCTGTGGAGGAAAGGAAAAATAAGCAATTCATAGGAAGAAGATATAAAGCATGTTCTAGTAAGCAGGGAAAGATAAAACAGAAGCGAGGGAGAAAAAGAACGCTGGAGATTAGAAAGAAAGTTTAAGTGAGATGAGAAAGGAGAGATAAATTGGAAGACGCTCATAACACAGAGAAAGAGCAGAAGATGAAGGAGGAAAGAAAAAACTGAAATGAGTGAGAAAAGCAAAAGGCGATGTAGAGGCAAAGCAGGTGATCTTGAGGAAGGAGTGGTAAGGCACGAAACGCTCAGACAGAAGAATTTGCAATACTGAGGGAGGAGATGCAGAGGAAGGCAAGGTAAAAAAGCAGCTAGTGGGAAAGAACGGGTAAGGCAGGGGAACCTTGGGACTAGAGGTATAGAAATAATGTCAAAAGAGAGCAGTAATTAGTGAAAGAGAATTAACGTGAGAGAAATCAAAAAGGAGTAGTAAAGCTAGGAAGTGGAAGGTAAGCAGAAATGTAAAAGCAAAGAAGACAATGCTAAAGAAAGAAGGGTTTAGCTGGAGCCAGTGAAGCAGAAGAGGTAGATTAAGTGATGCTGGGGACAGCGTAGCAAGGCAAGAGAAACTAAAGAGGGAAAGGCAAAGAAAGAGGAGATGCTAAGGAATGAGAGTTAAAGAAAAATGATAAGAAAGGAATGATGTAAAAAAAAAAAAGGTCTTGTGGAAAAGGCCAGATAAAGCAGATGAACTGAAGTAGGAGATGCGGAGTAAGGCCACGTAAAGCATGATATAGTGAGGAAGGCGATGTAAAGCAGAAGGTAGTAAAAGAGGTCAATCAGGACATGCTGCAGTACAAGAAGTAAACAGAAAACAGGAGATCCTGAGGATAGAGAATTTTTTTCTAAGATAAATTAAAAGCTACTTGTTTAAGGGGGCCAAGATGGATGAAAGAAAATTATCCTCCTCTTCCGGGGATACACGTTCTACATGTTACCTGGAACTGGACAAAATTAAAAGAGAATGAAGCAGAGCGGGAGAGAGGACACGGGGGTGGGGGGGGGGGAAATTGGGTGCAGGAGGAACACATGGCACATGGAGATGTGAGATAGCAGCCTTCAGTAAAGCAGGAGACATCAAGCAGCAATGATAAAAAGTTCTGGTACCTGCTCGCAGGGATGGAGCGGGGGCTGGGCTTAGAGTGACCACAATAACTGGATTGGGGGAACAGAAACAAAAAGACAGGATAAATCACACAAAGAAATCTGCTTCTTCAAAACAAACCAAAAAGGAAAAGAATTAAACTTGTATGCAGATACAGGGCTTGCAAGCGATGAGAATGAGGCCCACTGGCAGTGATGGTGTGGCGAGGAGGAGGTCGCACTCTTGGACAGTCATTTTTTCCCCCCACTCGAAACTGGGTCCGTAATGTAAGTTTACAATATCTACTTTTATGCCAACTCTAGGATGCCACACATTTTCACCGCTTAGCTTTCCATTCATGCCGTTCCTTTAACAAGCAATGGCAGTGGTGTACAAAAGAGGTCCTGGGGACACAGCCAAGGTCACTCTGCACAGCTTAAGATCGTGCAAAACAGACTCTGTATCCAAAGAGAGGGAGAGCAGGGGATTGTCCCCTCTGGGAAACAGTGTGTGTGAGATGTGGCACAAAGGCCTAGGTCAATAGCCAAAGGTGCTGCAAAGACCAACAACGGCTGAGCGCGATGAGTATTGCGGACAAGTTGAGTAGGCACACTGAATTGCAGAAGGGTATGACCTGCAACTAGAGTTACTACACACTATCAAAGGCCTTGCACAGTAGGGTCTGGAGGTGTAATCACGGGAAGCAAAAGTACATCTTTAGAAATGGTAAAAATGTAATTGAAAAATGCTGAAAAAAGAAGCCATGGTTCGTCACTCAGGACAGCAAAACATTTGTTAAAAAAAAGTTACATTTTGTTGAATCGACGGTGCACAACTAAAGCTATGAATTCCTTGAAGTTGACAAGTTCTAATAAGCAATGCTACCTTAATTATCCGCTCCCTCATTACCCTATACTGCGAATGACAATTCACATTATGTGACTGCATCAAAAAGGACATCAATTACATCAAGGTAGCACATAGGGAAGCTGGAATATTCAGCTGAAGTGCATGATCTGGCTGAATGTCAGTCCTTGTCCCCACATTATGCTGGACATGGCCAAAGGCCGTGCCTAGTTGCCACTTGGGAGAGGCATGTTTAAATCAGGGCCTAGTAAAGGCACTAACAGTATGTTGACTACCATAAACGTAAGCTCTAGCCTCAGTAACGGTTAGCAATCAGTGTAAGGGCATAAGAGGAGTATGAAGAGTGGTGGGAAGAAGGAAGCTCACTTTTATTGGTGAATTTCAACATTATCTAGGTTTTGTATCACAAATCATACCTTCAATTATTTTGGGAGGTGGTTAAACAAAAGTCATAACAAAATGTACTCCTCCTCCACAAAACAAACCATAACTTCGATTTCAGTGTGTGTTTGTGTGTGAGATATCACCTACTGGCGGTCGTCAGTAGGTAGTTATAGTTAGGATGTAGCGTCCTTAGGAAGAGCGTTTTTTCATTTGCCAAGAACTATGGCATGTTTGACGAATCTTTGCAATTTTCAAAACTAATTTGACACCAACTTCAGCTGCGGTCTTGAAAATTTCATGGTGATCCGTCAAGCATGGGGTGATAAAAAAAAAAAGGGTGGAGGGTTCCAAAACGCATTTTCCCCATGTTAATTTTCATAGAAAATTCAAACACAGCTACAACCCGAACTGCTGAAAGGAAGTACACGGAAGTACACCAAATATGGCAGAAAGGTAGCTGTTGGTCCAGAAAGCACCTTTTTGTTAAATGGTGTAAATCTGTTTAGTAGTTGCAGAGAAAGTGTAAGAAATTACGAGTTCTATATCTAGAGGCGCGAATGAACCGTGACCCCTTCCGATCTCGTGCTGAGATACGATTGGCAGCCAACACTTCAAACGAGAAGTGTTGGCAGAAATCTTGGAACTCGGCTTGAACCGGATCCCAAAACAAACAATAAATAAAAATAAATAAAAAAGGGGCGCAGGGTAGAAACACCCTGACCCTATCAATCAATCAATCAATCAAGACATTTATAAAGCGCGCTACTCACCCGGAGGGTCTCAAGGCGCTAGGGGGAGGGGGGTCCGCTACTGCTTGAACAGCCAGGTCTTGAGTTGCTTCCTGAAGGAGAGGTGCTCTTGAGTCAGGCGGAGGTGGATGGGGAGGGAGTTCAAAGTCTTGGCTGCCAGGTAGGAGAAGGATCTTCCTCCCATGGTGGCTCTTCGGATGCGTGGAACGGTGGCGAGGGCGTGGCTGGTCGATCGTAGGTGGCGTGTGGGACTGTAGAAGGTCAGGCGGTTGTTGAGGTATCTGGGGCCCAGGTCGTGGAGGGCCTTGTGTGCGTGGGTGAGGAGTCAGGACGTGATTCTCTTGCTGACGGGGAGCCAGTGCAGGTCTCTCAGGTGACCGGAGATGTGGCTGTGTCGGGGGATGTCAAGGATGAGTCGTGCGGAGGCGTTCTGGATGCGTTGGAGTCTTTTCATCGAGAGGGAGGAGTCCAGGATGAAGCCCAGGTTGCGTGCGTGGTCCGTAGGTTTGGGTGCGCTGCCCAGGGCGGGGGGCCACCAGGAGTCGTCCCAGGCGGAGGGTGATGATCCCAGGATGAGGACTTCCGTCTTGTCTGAGTTCAGTTTCAGGCGGCTGTTCATCATCCACTCGGCTACGTCTTTCATCCCTTCGTGTAGGTTGGTTCTGGCGGTGGCTGGGTCGTTGGTGAGGGAGAGGATCAGCTGAGTGTCGTCTGCGTAGGAGATGATGTTGAGGTTGTGTTGGCGTGCGATGGCTGCGAGGGGGCTCATGTAGACGTTGAAGAGGGTGGGGCTGAGTGATGATCCTTGCGGGACGCCGCAGATGACTTCGGTGGCCTCGGATCTGAACGGGGGAGGCGGACTCTCTGGGTTCTTCCGGCGAGGAACGAGATGATCCAATCGAGAGCCCTCTCTTGGATTCCGATGTTGCTGAGGCGCTGTACTAGGGTGCGGTGGCAGACAGTGTTGAACGCTGCGAAGAGGTCTAGGAGGATGAGGGCCGCTGTTTCCCCGTTGTCGAGGTGGGCTCGGATGTCGTCAGTGGCTGTGATGAGGGCGGTCTCTGTGTTGTGGTTGGCTCGGAAGCCGGACTGCGAGTGGTCGAGGGATCCGTTTGTCTCGAGGAAGGCGGCAAGCTGTCTGTTGACGGTCTTCTCGATGACTTTGGCAGGAAAAGGCAGGAGCGAGATGGGGCGGTAGTTCTTGAGGTCGGAGGGGTCTGCTGATGGCTTCTTCAGGAGGGCGCTGAGCTCGGCGTGCTTCCAGCTCTCCGGGAAGGTGGCAGTGTTGAAGGAGCAGTTGATGATGTCCCGGAGTTGGGGCGCGATGACTGAGTCGGCCTTGTTGAAGACTTGGTGGGGGCATGGGTTGGTTGGTGATCCGAAGTGGATGGTGTTCATCGCGTGGATGGTGTCTTCGGTGCTGACCGGGGTCCAGGCGCGGAGGGTGGTGGTGGGGGTCGTCGGTTCGGTGGTTGGGTGCGTGGTCTGTGCGCCGAAGCTGTTGTGTATATCGGCGATCTTGCGGTGAAAGAAGGAGGCGAGGGAGTCGCAGAGGTCTTGTGAGGGAGTGATGTCGTTGTTTCCGGCGGTGGGGTTGGAGAGCTCTTTGACGATGCTGAAGAGTTCCTTGCTGTTGTGTGCGTTGTTGTCTAGTCGTTCCTTGAATGCTGTCCTCTTGGTGGTGTGGATCAGCTGGTGGTGTTTGTGGGAGGCGTGCTTGAGGGCGGTCATGTTGTCTGTAGTCGGGTTTTTTCGCCAGGCTTTCTCGAGGGTACGGCAGTTCTTTTTGGAGTTTTTGAGGTAGTCGTTGAACCAGGAGGCTTTCTTGCTGCCGGGCCTGCTGGGGTGGTTTTTCAGAGGTGCGAGGACGTCAGCGCAGTTGGTGATCCACTGTGTGAGGTTGTTGACTGCTTGGTTGGGGTCCATTGAGCTGGCAGGAGGGTTCTGGCTCAGTGATGTGGTGAGCTGGTCGGTGGTGATCTTGTTCCAGTTCCTGCGGGGAGCCTGTTGCGGGTGGTGGGGAGTCGTGGTTCTTCTGAAGCTGAAATGGACGCAGCTGTGGTCTGTCCAGTGGAGTACGGTGGCGTGGCTGAAGGAGATGTACTTGCTGGAGGAGAAGACTGGATCAAGCGTGTGTCCGGCGTAGTGGGTGGGAGAGTTCACCAGTTGCTTGAGTCCGAGGTTGGCAAGGTTGTCCAGCAGGGTGGTGGTGTTGTTGTCGTTGTTGTTCTCCAGGTGGAAGTTGAGGTGCCCTAGGAGGATGTAGTCAGCGGAGGGGAGGGCGTGTGGGCTGATGAAGTCTGCGATGTCTTCGCTGAATTGAGTGCGGGGTCCTGGGGGTCTGTAGATGAGGGTGCCACCGAGTGTGGTCTTGGGGTCGGTGTGTATCTGGAAGTGAAGGTGTTCGGCAGCTGTGAGGGTGTCGGAGTTGGTCGTGATGCGGATGGTGTTCTTGTGGACGATGGCGAGGCCTCCTCCTGCCTGGTTGACGCGGTCCCTCCGGGTGATCTTGTATCCGTCCGGGATGGCGATGGCGATGTCGGGTGCTGAGGAGGCGTTCATCCATGTTTCCGTGAGGAAGGCGACGTCTGGAGATGTGGTGTCGAGCAGGTTCCAGAGTTCCACGGCGTGTCTGTGGACGGAGCGGGTGTTGAGCAGGATGCACTTCAGGTGGTTGCTGCTGGTGCTCGGCTTGGCGGGTGCGGTACAGGTCCGGATGCAGAAGAACTTGCAGGAATGGCAGCTGAATGGTCCGTGGGTGCGTCTTGGGGTGGCTCTGCAGCAGCCGGGGATCCGGCCGAAGTGGAGTGCGATGAGAGTGGCGGCGTTGTAGGACTTGCGGGTGGGCTGGCATCTGCGGGGGCCAGGGGGTCTGGCGCTGGGCGCGGGCCAGGCGCGGATGGGCGCAGACGGGCTTGCCTTAGGCGCGCCAGCGGTGCGCCCGCTGCGCGGCCTCCATATGAGTGGGAGAGGGAGGGAGGAGCAGCTGGGAGGTGGGAGCGGGGAGGCCAATGGGTGACAAGGGGGCGGGGCCGCCGGGACGCAGCGGCGGGAAATGGGCGGCGAGGAAGGGGCACACAATCAAGGGTACAGAAAGCAAAAGAGTGGTACAGATAATCAGGGCACAAAAGGCAAAAGGACACAAACACTCAGGACACAGAAGGCAAAAGGGGCGATGAGAGGCACAGAGACAACAGGAGTATCGCCAAGGCAGAGGCTAACACGAGCGGCAGCGATCGAAATGCAGGTCACACAGGGGGCTGCGTGGCGGTGAGGGGAGCGACCTGCCTGGTGAACAGGGTCAAAGGTCGCTCTCTCTACCGCTGCGCGGCCTCCATATGAGTGGGAGAGGGAGGGAGGAGCAGCTGGGAGGTGGGAGCGGGGAGGCCAATGGGTGACAAGGGGGCGGGGCCGCCGGGACGCAGCGGCGGGAAACGGGCGGCGAGGAAGGGGCACACAATCAAGGGTACCGAAAGCAAAAAAGTGGTACAGATAATCAGGGCGCAAAAGGACACAAACACTCAGGACACAGAAGGCAAAAGGGAGACAGTCAGTCAGGGCACAGAAGGCAAAAGGGGAGATGAGAGGCACAGAGACAACAGGAGTATCGCCAAGGCAGAGGCTAACACGAGCGGCAGCGATCGAAATGCAGGTCACACAGGGGGCTGCGTGGCGGTGAGGGGAGCGACCTGCCTGGTGAACAGGGTCAAAGGTCACCCTATAGGCCTCTTGCAGGGGGGTCCCACAGGGAGTCCTCAAAACAAAAACAAAATTATGAATTTTTGGGGCCCTAAGTCAGTGGGAGTAGTGATGGATCCGCAAATCTTGCCAACATTTTTTTTTAAAAAGGAAGCGCGGCCTTCTGCACATCATTTCTAATCAGCCCCCGGGTGGGCCAGGTCCCGGGGGCATGTCCAAAATATGTAGGAGGGGGAGCATGGGGCCCCCCCCTCCTAAGAACCCTCAAGCCCCAGGGACTGCCACCTCCCCAGGGCAAATTTTGTATTAATGTGGGACCCACCCCCTCCCAAAATATAACAAATGCAGGGGGGCCATGCGCCTCCCCAAGCACCAGGGACTGGCACCCTTCCCGGTGCAAATGCTAACAGTGAAAGGGGGGGGCTGCGTTGCTCCTCGCAGCCTCAGGGACCACCACCTTCTCAGGCTGTGACCCGCAATGGAGGGGAGCCATAGATGACCCTGGGGACCACCACCCTTGCTATGTCCAGGGGTGCCCACCCCCAGGACATGGCTGTTTGCTATGGCTTGGTGGGAGCTTTACTACTCCCGCCAAGCCATCAGTGATGTCACAGACCAAGTCATGAGTGATGCAATATGTGAGGTAATAAGCAGTGCACTGCGTAAGTTATAGTTAGTTAAGATAAATATAACTGCCAAATTTCACTGATTTTGTATGAGTGAAATCGGAGCGCAACTATAACGTCCCTGTAACATATACATATATATATATATATATATATATATATACACACACACACACACACACACACACACACACACACACAGACACACACACACATATTTCATACAATGAAGGCCTTGGCAAAAACTAGAGGTAGTCGCGACAAATAAATAATTTAATATTATCCCTGGAGTGCCTCCTTCAAACAAAAGTGTTTGGAATCTGTAAGTGGGTGGTGTTACCGATATACAACTGTATATATCCGTAATAAGAACCATCCTTTAACAATCATTTACCTTTATACACGCTAAAGACTTTCCAGCATTATGAAAGGATCTGAATAGCTGCTGAAAACCTGAAGGATTCTCCCTAAACGAAAAAATCTTGCAGCAATTCACTATGGAATACTTTATATATATTATCTACTGGCGGTCGCCAGTAGATAGTTATAGTTAGGACCGTGTTTCCATAGGAAATCTGAAAATTCTATTTTGAATAACTTTGGCGCCGGTTGACGAATCCTCGCGAATTTTTCAAAATAGGTGGGGCGCTCCGCTCCGCTCCTACCCTGAAAGTCTCGGGGTGATTAGTCAAGTGGGGGCCGAGAAAAAAGGGGGGTCCCAAAACGCGTTTTCCCCATGCATTTTTCCATAGGGACCTTTAGTCCAAGGTACAGCCCGAACGGCTGAACAGAATTATTTGAAATTTGGCAAAGAGAAAGTCCTCAGGTCAGGGATGTACCTTTTGAATATCTGGAGTCAATCTGTTCAGTAGTTCCTGAGAAAATTTCAGTGAAAAGTACATATATATCTATAGGCGCGCACCGTGCGTGTACGGTAAGCATACCGTACGTGCACGCTGACGTGCGCGAGCGTAATTCTGATTGGTGGTTACATGACAGTAAACATTCCAGTCGGTCGAAATCAGGAAGTGTCGGCCGCCATTTTGTCTCTCGCAGTCTGAGACAGTGAAAAACAAAGGTGGAGAATGTGAAAAGGGGGCAGGGTGGACAGTTCCTGACCCCCTAGCGTTTGTCAAGGGGGTCACTGAAGGACCCCCAAGGATGAAAAAAACATTTATTTTTTTTCGAAAAAGCGCGGGTTGCGCGCACTGTGCGCGCACGGCACTGACAACGCATCGTGGGTGCTCGGTGCGCGCACGGTGAAGAACCTGAAAAAAAAAAAATATTAATAAATACATAACTTATCATTTAAAAAACTGTACAAATTCACTTAAAAAACCATAGGTTTCACACACGTTATAGTTAGGAATTAGCATTTAAAAAACCTTGCAAATTCACTTAAAAAACCATAGGTTTCACACATGTTATAGTTAGCTGGACATTTCCCTCGTAAAAAACCAATGAAATTCCCCCGTTAATAGTTAGTGCGGGCAACTATAACTAACGCGACCGCAATCCTCTGCTGATGACGTCAGATATTACATCACTGATTAAATATGTGTCTTTCTGAAAAATAAATATTTGTAATATATGTATAGCTAAAGATTAATGGAAGAAGACATGGGTAAATAGGTGTCTAAATACAGTGATGTAATATCTGACGTCATCAGCAGAGGATTGCGGTCGCGTGAGTTATAGTGGCCTGCACTAACTATAACGGGGGAATTTCATTGTTTTTTTACGAGGGAAATGTCCAGCTAACTATAACATGTGTGAAACCTATGGTTTTTTAAGTGAATATATATATGTATATACACACACACACACAAACAATTCAACAAAGTTGCCTGCTGTAAGAAGGTCCACACAGGTAAGTATAGTTCAGCCACAATTTTATTGAAGAAACAGCGGACTGTCTCGCCATGATTTCATGTCCTGCCCAACGCGTTTCGTGCACTGGAGCACTTTGTCAAGGGCTGCGGGCATCTCCCAGGCATACAAAAGCACGGCAGTTTCTTGGAGCACTTATGAAAATACTGTCCCCGCCCTTGTGGGCCACCATATAAAAATACATACCACAAAAGTGTTAGCCATCAGATGCAAAATGCAGACTTCATAAATCACTCATCCGACCGAACATAAATCGATTCATTTAAGCAGCCCCATTTGTAAACATCAAGCAAGTACCCTCAAGCCAAAAGCTTCCAAATCTACACATCTCGGCCTCTGCTCTCCGGGTCAGAAATTTCACAGAAGCCATGGTTTGAGTCATCGGAAAAAGAGTGACTGCCAGGAAATGGCTGTTCAAATATTGTTAAGTGATTGGGAGGCCTATGGGGACTGAACAGCTCACATGTCATCCAAAACATATAGCATGTGTATGCTATTGTGGCAGAACAGATTACCTGGCATTGAGGAGGGTGATTTACAGTTAAGCCAAGATCAGACTGTTCAGGGCTTATTAAAATCAGTGACCTTGCTCAACTTGGTTTCATGAAACGTAATCCCATGGGTAGAATAGCAGAATGTTCGATTTTCCACTGTAGAAAAGACTGCACATTTATACGTGTCCAGCTGTTGGGAAGTTCAATAAAATGAGACAGTAGTCCACAATAGATGCTCTGAAGGAAAAAAAAACAGGTGCGAAAGATTGTACGTAGACGCAGAAGGCTAGATCGCGGTGGCGAGTACATACGCTCTCTGTTTAGTCTACGGCGAGATATTGGTTACAAGGATGGAAAATAGATATCCAAGGTGAACAGAATGCACTGCCTGCCGATCGTGCCGTTGCTGAAGGCCACCCAACACAGCATGTCCAGACCTCCAGAGACGCTTTCAGCTGTGCAGCAATCCAAGGTTTAAAGTGTTTAATTAGATTTCAGTGGTTGCTTTAGATTAGTCTTTAAAAATATAAATTTTTGGCTTTACAGTGCATTGGGGCAGCAGTTCATTAAAAAAAAAACATAAGTACTGGGGTTCAAAGTTTTTAGGACTCCAATGTAAGGGCTGCTGAATACCAAGGCTACATAGTCTTGATGGCACATCCTGAGACTTCTTACACTGCAAAACACTTACTTTCTCTTTATCTCACATAACCTCCGCTTCTCCCTCTTTCCATATATTCATTTTTCTCCATTCTCTGCCTCTCTTCCTTGCTCCGAGTCCAACTGATGTTAAACACACCACCCGCAGACATTGGCACAAGTTAAGCACTACATCTGGAGCTGAAAAGCTGCAAGGATTCTTTGATTGGGCCCACCAGCCTCCAAACTACTTGCTGCTGTATTACCAGTACAATGGATTGCAATTTTGTTTCCAACTATTATCGGGCAGTAGCTACATGAAGGACTGATTGATTATTACAAGGTTACTGGTTTTTCCATTAGACCTTTGCCTGCAGTGCATGGCACCTTAAAGCAGACAGCAGAGGAGACGACTGTTGTGCTCTCGAAAACATATTCATGTTTCGCCCCACCCAATACTAGGACGTCGACCTGGTTAGAAATTTCACCAGATGGTGACTTCATTGTTTTGAAGCAGAGCTCAGTGCTCACGGTCTGGTCGTCCTTTCACATTGAAGCACAAGGTTAATATGGTTATACACAGTCATGTGTTGGTGAAAGCACCCAACAACCTTCTATTTTCCATAAAACATGCAGCGGAAATCCAGCAAAGTGGTTCAGAAATGGATTCAGATTCCTGCGCGATCTACTTGTGGTGTCTTTGCATTCCGCAAAGCATATGAAGGTTTAAGACAAGAAAGCGTATTGTATGCTTATGCTTTCCAGGTTTGTGCAAAGGCAGACGGTGGTAAGTCACAAATCAAGCATTCGCATAGCCAGTAGGTCTCGCTTTTGCGACCTTTTTCGTGTTCAGCCATACAACACATTATCCTGTGCCAGCAATCTGGGTAACCGCCAAGCTCATAACTTTAAATCTTTGTTGCACTTTTAAGCCCTCAAGAGATCTCAAAACTCCGGTTTATTCGGTGTCATTTAAATGTGAATGGCTGCAACGGATCCACAAAAATCTTGAAAGGCAAGAGGCCTGTACAATGAACAGAGGAAATCCAAATTCTATTAACAAGAGGAAACCAGCATTGGCATAGCCAATAGGTCTCGCCTTTGGGACCTTATAAGTGTTTAGTTATCCAGCACAATATCCTTGGTGCAACATCATCAAGTGTTGCATGGCTAAGCACTTATAAGGTCACAAAGGCGAGACCTATTGGCTATGCCAATGCTTGTTTTACTTGCAGTTTAAAAGTTAAAATCCTAATATAGAGCAGGGAGCTCTTAACTGTTGTCAAAAAGCTGCATAGAAACTGCAAGGAATATATTGCAGCTACACGTTTTTTTGCCCAGTCTTTCCTTATCCTTATATTGCAAAAAGTGTTCATTTGGGTAGAAATCAATTCTTATTATTAAAGAAAACCCCTAACAATGGTGATATATTTTTAATTCTGAATTGGTACTTTTACAGACCAAGGACTCTTAAATTATACTGCCTACCAGTATGGATGACATGTGACTCCTACACCTTGTAGGCCTCTGTCTTGTGCAACATTTCCTATACACTGATTTACACACTTATGATTGTCTCTGTGCAATGTGTGATGTAAAGTGTTCAGACACCTTAAACTGGTATGTAGGGTGGCCAACCGTCCGTAAATTTCGCGGACAGTCCGTAATTTCGGCCGTCTGTCCGTTGTCCGTGAAGGATTCTTTAACGGACGCCATTTGTCCGTAATTTTAACCGGGCACCGGTCGCACCACTTTAAAGCCGGCACAGCTTCTACCCACCTCCCTGCTTGACTCCGATGCTGAAGAGGTCGGGTGTAACAGACTCCGATGCAGTACCAAAGCTCAGATACCCAGCAGCATTGGAGAGGCACAGCGGGATGGCAACCCTCACACCTTCCGCCCGTGATGAGCTGTTAAGAGGTATTTGAAGGTGACAGAGAGGGAGGGACTGCAGCTTCAGGCGCATGGGCATCTATTTAGATGCAAACAGCCCTGAATGCGTCATGTCTCTGCAATTTAGAGGGGCCTCACACATTCCCTTTCTGCCCAGGGCCCCAAACATCCTAGGACCGGCCCTGATTACACCGAGGCAGCACGTGGTTCTCTTCACAGAGCTTAATTACTGTCACTAAATTGTAAGCAAACCTCGGTTCTGCAAACATGCAGTCTATAATGTAATAAAATAAAGAAATGGCACAATCGCACCAACACTGATTAACAAAGTATGGAGGACAATCAGTTAAATCAGTTCTCTTGGAGTATCTCCTTTAAGTACTGTACATCACAGTGGGGGATGGCACAACTAACATTTTGGAAAGAGAGCCTGTCTTCTCGTTGTCTTGTCCAGGAGGGGGTGAGAAGCCCTACCCCACCCTGGAAGAGACCAAGATGATACTAGAATACTGCATGCCCACACCTGTGCCAACCCTGGTGGATCCTGCTCCCCCTCCTGTGATTGCTCCTGACCCCCCACCCCCAGTGATGGCTCCTGTCCCCTCATGTGGTGGCTCCTGTCCCCCCCTCCACCTGTGATGGCTCCAGTCACCCCTGTGGTGGATCCTGTCTACGCCCTGGGTGGCTTCTGTCCCAGTCCTGGAATGGCTCCTGCAGCGAGGGTGAAGTTCTTGAAGGGCCTCTTCACAAAAAGGCTCAGCTCAAAATTAATATGGAAAGGTGGGCGAGTGAGTAAGTGAAGGGATGGGTGGATGGCTGGATGAATTAGTGAAAGGGTGAATGGATGAATGAAAGATTGAATAGATGGATAATGAGAGGATGGATGGATTGATGAGTGAGTGGAAGGATGGATGAGAGAAAAGGTAAATAGCTGGATGTATGAATGGAAGGGTAGCTGGATGGGTAAAAGGGTGGATGGATGAGTGAAAGGATGGATGAGTGAAAAGGTGGATGATGAGTGAGTGGATGGATGGGTGAAATGATGGATGGATTGATGAATTGATAAGTGCAAGGGTGAATTGATGGACGGATGAGTGAAAGGGTGGATGTAAGGATAAATGAGTGAGTGAAAGGGAGGGTTGATGGACAAAAGGATGAATAGATGAGTGAAGGAGTGAAAGGATAAATGGATGAGAGAAAGGATGGATGAGTGATAGGGTCAATGGATGGATTCATGAGTGGATGAGTAGATGGTGGGTGGATGGAAGGAAGGATGGATGGATGGATGACTGAAACGATGGATGGGTGGAAAGATGAGTGACCGGTGGATGGCTGGATGAGTAAGTGAAAGGATGGCTGGATGGGTGAAAGGGTAAATGGCTGGATGGATGAGTGAATGGATGGATGGGTGGAAGAGTGGATGGATGAGTGTACAGATGGGTGTACAGATGGATAGGGTGAAAGGGTGGATGGATGGATAATGGATAGATGAGTAAAAAGATGGATGAAGGGATGGATGAGTGAAATGATAGATGGAAGGATACATGATGGATAGGTTTGCAAATGGTTGAATATGTTTGGATATGGCTGGGATTACTTATATACTATTGCGCGACCTCCTCTGATGTGTCTGTAAAACTTACCTATTGTCCTGAAGTTTTGTCCTGAATTTTGACCTCCTGTCCTGAATTTGTGTCCTGAATTTTGACCCTTTGTCCTGAATTTATACACTCACCGTCCTGAATTTGCACCAATGCCAGTTGGTCACCCTAGGTATGAGTGGCGCTATAAAACTAAATGAATCAGAGAAACAGTGGTTATGGAGACTTGGGAGGGGGGGCATTGTCAAATGGTGGTAGTGAGGGAATCCGTGGCGAGGTGGTCAGTGTGTGTGTGGGGGGGTGCCAACAAACATTGTTGCACAGGGAACCACCAGTGCTAAAGCCGGCCTTGGGGGGCTTTTCCCATTCTTGCCCCCTGCAGTACCCCCTCCGTTATTGCTCTCACCCCCAATGCGGTTTTACATTTTCCCTTTCGCGCAAAAAAAAAACGTCATCACGCGCCCTGGTGGAATTGCGGTGGAACTGCAGTCGCATCATCACACCTTGTTTCAAATTTAGTTTTTTTGTGGATGGCGCTGTGCTGCTTCTCCAAAAGACACTATTTAGCAGAGGCGACCTATTGCTTTGGCAATGCAGTTTATCCCATCCTGTCTTAGAATTTTTTTTTCCACACTCCCTCGCGTTTTTGTCTTTAAATTCCACGGTTGTCTCGTTTTGCTTTGGGTTAGTTGGGGGAAAAAATCCAGAATCCTTGTATGCCATTTATGATGCAAGGGTCTCAGGATCGAACACAGCATTAATTAACATCGCAATGTTTCTAGGCGCTTGACTTGTAAGTGCCATTGTTGTCTAACTAGTGATACTCCCTTAATCGACCAGGAAAGTGTGAAAAGCTGAGTGAGTCCAACCAGTTCGAACTCCTGTTTTGAAGAGGACGTCCAGTGCGCTGCAGGAGGCGCATTACCCCTCCGAGCTGTGATGCTGCCTCGGTGCTCTGCCTCGTATCTGCCGCACCTCAGCTGTGTGAGAGGACAGAAGTAGGTCGGAGCGATGTCACTGCCGAAAACTCCAGGGGTTTCAGTGAAATGTGAACTCACACCGTGGTGAGCTTCATTCCACCGCATGTGCACAAGACATTCTGCAAGAAGGTGGCAAACAGGAGATTAAAGCATGTGCATGGAGGAGAGGCGCTAGAAGCTGGTGGGCACTATATTTCTGCAGAGATGCTGATGCGATCAGACCCGATCGAATCTAAATGCTTTTCGACATGCCTCTGAAAGGCAGGTAAGGGAGGACAGGTCAGGTGCACGGCAAACTACGGAAGGCCAGAAGAGCTGGGCAGAGTCAATCACGTGTTCAGCTCTGAATGGCTAGCAGGACTGGGCAGATCTGGCGAATGTCAAGCTAGCGAAGGGGCGGTAAGGATGGGCAGAATCAGTCATCTGTCGGGCTGAAGCTTCTGGGCAGATTTTGTGATTTTTCGACGTGCTTTGAAAGTCCAGAAGGGCCGGGCAAACACCGTTGCTCCACAAGCTCTACAGGGCTGGACGGAGTCAGTCACATTCCGAACCCTGAAAGGCCAGTAAGGTTTGTCCGAGTAAGTCGAGAGTCCAGAAGGGCTGGGTAAAGTCAGGGATATATTATCAAGGCTAGACACTTAAGTGTAAAAATTCTGCCAACAGACTGGTGCGTCTCAGAGGCCTTTACGAATAAACCGTGTCATTTACATGTCAGGTAACCAACATCTGACCAGGTCTCTTTACAACAGATGACACAGTGGAAATTACGCTCACCCCATTCTGCAGGAGGATGACAAGCAGTGTTATTTTGGGTGGCTTTGGGCTGTTTTGAGGCAGCAAGCATTTATTTTGTTACCCATTGGCTACACCAATAGCAGTCATATAGCAGCTATTTAAAACAGCATTAGCCGCGCTGACGTGAAACTGAAAGTGATCGCGCGCTGCCCGTGAGCAATGCGCTTAATGAGCCATGAAGAGGAAAGCCAGATGGTGGCTGCGTGCGTGCCCGCGCGAGTAACCGCAAGCTTTAGGCCACAAGCAAAAGCTTGTGGTAGGATTTCTAAAGCCCACTCACTAAATGTCTTGCCAGACCAGCGCATGCGCTGGCTCAGGCGAGACCTAAAAATTGGCAGACCACAACTAGCAACCTTTCTACGTGTTTTTGATAAATAACTGAAAAACGTCTCCTGTGGAGAGGTTATTTTCTCACAACCTACATTTATATGAGAAATGGTGGCAATCTTGGAGTGTGATGGTAAAGGAATGAACAGTTTTATAAAATATCAAATTAGGAACGGTAAAATACATTACACAAAAATAAGAATAACAAGCATTGGCATAGCCAATAGGTCTCGCCTTTGGTACCTTATAAGTGTTTAGCCACGCAACAGTTGATGTTGTTGCACCAAGGATGTTGTGTTGCATAACTAAATACATAGAAGGTCCCAAAAGCGAGACCTATTGGCTATGCCAATGCTTGTTAAATATAGTCACTGGAACGATTCTTTTGATAATGTCAGCAGCAGGTGTGTGAGTTCCTATCAGTGTCATTGCCATTGGAACCGGCCATATCAAAAACATTCTCTGGAATTGTTCTATTAAAGGAAAGCGGACCTACCATCACAAAAGCGTTATACATGCACACCGAGTTTAGCTGATGGTTTTTTCTAGCTTCTAGGAAAATATGGGAATCTTCAACAGTACTTGAAATCATTTTTATATTTTCCTTCCGTTGAAAGATGGATTCCAGCAGAGCAGCTCTTCATTTAGGCTGGGTTTAATTGAGGCTTAACTTGATAGTGTCCATGTAAGACTCACACGAAGCTCGCTACATAAAAAAATTCAAAAAAACAAAAAACGCTGGCAAAGCTAATAGGTTTTGCCTCTGCGAAATCTATTGGTTTTGACAATATTTTTTTGGACATGCAACATAGCAGCCTGTCTTATAGTGAAATTTTAAAAAGCAGTATGCCGCATCATAACTCTTTTAAAAAAAACCAAAAAAAAAACTGGTTTGCTGTGCCTTAAGCTCAGACAGACAGCTGAAGTTGTATCTAATCAGACCTGAAAACAGGCAGCCTGGAACAGAAAAGAGTGCTTTAAAAAAATTAAAAAATTACTGTAACAAAAGAGTGCTGAATGGTTTACTTCAAAATAGGTAAAAGAAATCTGGGGCACAGTAACTACCACGCTTCATTACAGGGAGAGGTGACAAATGAGATTAGACGCGAGCCTTTATAAATGCTTAAAATGTTAACCAAAATTGATGTTACTGCCCAATATATTGCTTCTCTCACTAAACAAGTCATGACACTTTTACAGAGTTTCAGTAACTTATATTGCACAACTGCTCACCAAGCTAAAACTTCACACAAAAAAAAATATATTATTAATCACATAGGAAAAACCTATTGCATTTACCAATGCTTGTCAAACTTGGTAACACTGTCTGGGCATTCAATGCACCTAAGTAACACCCATATATAGCAATACGCAACGGAAAGGTGACAAGTTGAGCTTTGCAAAGGGCCTTCCAATGCGCTGCAACACATTTTGCTGCATTCTTAGTAACTTTTGTACTATTTAAGGTAGAAACAACATTTTTTAAGAGGTAAAATCTGCAGATTATGTGGCAGAGGAAGGATTAGGTGGCAAATGTGGCTAATCCATTATTATGAGAAAATCGCCACACAATCGCATAATTCCAGTAGCCCTGAGTAGTGATGTACTGTATAGTGGCATAGAATGGAGTGGCATAGAATGGCGATGGGTGAAGTGGCATAGAGGTGAGTGGAGTGCTGTAGAGTGGGGTGAAGTAGAGTGGCATGGAGTGGCGTAGAGGAGAATGGAGTGGCGTAGAGTAGATTGCAGTGGTGGTAGAGTAGAATGGCGTGGAGTGAAGTGGTGTGGATTGGTGTAGAGTGGAGTGGAGTGGCATAGAATAGAGTGGAGTACAGTAGACTGCAATGGAGTGGGGTGGCATAGAGTGGTGTAGAGTAGAATGAAGTGGAGTGACAGAGTAGTGTGACAGTAGAGTGAGTGGCACAGAGTGGAGTGGCATAGAGCAGAATGAAGTGGTGTAGAGTGGCATAGAGTGGTGTAGAATAGAGTTGCGAGGAATGACGAAGAGTGGAAAGAAGTGGCACAGAGGGGAGTGGCGTAAAGTGGAGTGACCTTGAGTGGAGAGGCGTGGAGTGGCATAGAGTAGAGTGGAGCGGCGTGGTGTAGAGTGGAGTAGATTAGAGTAGAGTGGCGTAGAGCAGTACAGTTATGCGTATAAGTAACTTAAACAAGGAACCCAACCCTATACTCAGCGCAATGGTACAAGGCATAAACGGGATAAGTGGCTGAAAGGCAATAAAAATAGGCTTGTGGCAGCAAACATGATGAAGGTATAAATGTGTTATCAGTGTAGCATTTACACATTATTATAACATAATCCAACCTACGTAAAATGTAATTTTATTTTAGTTGCACGAGAAAGTCAAAAGATGCAGCCGTGGATAAACAATGTCCTAATGTGAATTTCAAAACAGAACAAATGGAGAAAGCAGCATGGATAAATAGAGGAAGTGTCCTGAAACGTGTACATGTATGGTGATAAGCAATTTATCAATATAAAAAAATATATATAGTACCTGGATTACTGCGCGAGCAGCAGACAGACACTAAAGAGTCATTCTATGCTTATTCCATGCTCCACATGCATAAAAGGAAGTAACGCCTGGTACACGCTGGCCAATTAGGACCCAATTAGGAGGCAGCAAAGAAGAGTGACAATGATGCCAAAAAATGGTAAGCAATGGGCTAGGCTCCAAGCCCTATATAATAAACAATACCACTCCCAATGGATAGTGCATAGGCTGGTGGCAGGCGAGACCTAAAAATCAGGACTGTCCCACTTAACTGAGGACACTTGGTCACCCTAATTCTTGCCTTTTATATGTATTAGCCAGTGGTTAATTTATTGTAAGGAGTGCATGGTCCAAAGTTTTATTCAGAAACACACGTCTGGTGTTATTGAATGTTAAGAGTGCTGAATAGCAATGCTGCATAGTCCTCCTGATGCCATCGCATGACTCTTTATTCCACCATCAGACACTCCCTGTCAACATATCTCACTCTTGCAGGTTCCTACCTTCTCCCTGTGTTTTAGTTTTTCTCTCTCGTGCTCTGTGTCGAAGTCTGATGAGTAAAAATAAGTGGCAGCCTCCAAAAAACAAGTGCCAGTGGGAGGCACCTGCAACCACCAACTCAAATTAAGCACTCAGAGGCAGATTTACAAGCCCTTTTCATCACTTTTGCACCGTCGTTGCATCACTTTTGTGATGCAGCGGCAGCGTAAAAGTTGCGGCCCATTTACAACGTGAGGCATGTAGGGAGATGAGTCACGTTGTGAAGCCCTGCGCCACATTAAACCTGCGTCAGGTTTAATGTACGCAGGGTGGGCGTTCCGTCGCAGGAAGCCCCGTAAAAGTGACACAGTGAAATCTACAAGATTTCACTGAGTCACTTTTACGTCCATGCTGCGTCAAAAACCTGCGCCTGCTTGAAGCAGGCGTAAGGAGTGACGCAGCATGTTAGGCATAGGGGGCCCCTGAGCATTGCTGGAGTTGCGTCGTACCTGCAACACGACTCCAGCAATGCGTGACTTTTCCGTCAACAGATGCGTCAGAATTTCTGACGCATCTGTCAATCCTTGCGCCATGGTGCACCGTATTGTAAATACGGCGCATCCACGGAGATGCAAGGATTTGGCATGTTGGCGCAGGGAAAGTGCCGCATCTCTACAGATGCATCACTTTCTTGTAAATCTCACCCTTGGTTTTGGCTTCATCAATACCCGTTTTTAGTACCTTTTGATCCTCTCATCTAGAAACGTTTTTGTCATAGGACTCTGCAAATTATGCAGCAACTGGTGAATTATGTGGCAGGTAAGATAAACCCAACATTATTATGTGAAAAATGCAGTGTTGCAGACACGCATAATCCTTGTAAGAGAAATGTCAGCATGGTGCCTGAAGAATGGATGGAGCAGAAGTGAGTCGGAATAACCGACCCAGAGGTGTCCGAGAACGTCTGGGCTCGGCCCTCGCATCTGCACCAACAGAAACGTTGCTTTGCCTGATGCTCAGGCCAGCTTCCAAGAACGGGCAAGTCGCAGCAAAGCCATATAGGACGCAGCGGACGCACATTTCACCATACTACGTGAGCCAGAAACAGACGTCTCGAGGTAGGGTTAGCCCAGCTGAGATGGGGCAGGGTTTACACAGGCCTAGATGTGGAGCACCGAGCTCGGTTACCTGCATAGAGGCTTGCCGAGGGGGCAAAATATGCAGAAGCAAGAAAAAATGTACTGCCGTTTTAATTATGAAGTACGTCACCTGTGTAGTAGAGTAAGGAGTTTTAAATCGAGGTAACATTCCCTGTTTGTCGTCAAAGCAAACTATATTTGCTTATTCCACAACTATCCGTGTGTTTCTAATTTTGGGAACAAAAGAAACGCAGAATGTTGTGCCACTTTTATTTATACAAACCCATACATTACCTACTCGGAATTGGAAGCAGTGGCTCAGAAATGTCAAAAACTCTTTGGTGACAATAGAGGGAACTGTTTAGCACAGAAAGTTTATTGTTATGCTTACTAAGTAGAGTACGACAATTCATTTTCGATCACGTACATGACATCTTTTTTCACTACGCAACAAAACGTTAGTGAATTAATTGATAGTTACGTGGAATCCCAAAGAGTCCTTGCCGTGCTGTAATTGCAAAGATTTAACAGACAAATACAGTAGGGGTCAGCTGTACAACGTGGTTACTCATAAAAAAATCTGTAGAAGCTTAACAGGTGGATTTGTAATAATTGCAGAAGGTGCAGTCATTATGTCAAGATGATAAAAATACTTATAAGGTCCGAAAAGCGAGACCTATTGGCTATGCCAAGCGGCCGCGAAAGTGAAAGTAATCGTGGTAAAGCGCGGCCCGCGAGCCCGCGCACATGCACTGTAGCTCTAGGCTAGCCTGGTAGCACTTTTTGGAGCCCTCTCAATAAGTCTCGCCAGACCAGCGCATGCGCTGGGTCAGGCGAGACCTAAAAACACCATTTATGTCACGATTTGTTTTTATGAAGCAACGCAAGAACAAATTGAAAACATAACTGTAGATGTACAATTTGTAAATGCAAAGGGAACAAGCAACATCACAGAGGGATGGGGGCAACCAATACTACCAGAGGGACCGGAAAGTGGTGCGTTACAAGAAATATCAAGGAGAGGGACTGAAGGGGGCAATCAACATTACAGAGAAGGACGGGAAGGTGGCAGATTACAAGAAACAGTTCTTCAGGACTAATTTCTAGTTACACTAACTGTAAATTACAGCCCTTAATTACAGAGCTTTAAATGGGAATAGAGTTATACGAAACACTAAATAGTTAACACTTTAAAAGAATACATGAACGGATGGGATGTGGATGGCATCACAGTTTGATTCTGGAGCGAGGAAGGTCGAGAGAGGTTTTGAGGCAGGTAGAACAGTAGTGTTTTCGGTGTGCTGCGTCGTAGCTGATGGAGCATATATACATTTTCGATAGTGCCTTACCTCAAGGTTGCAACTTTAAGCACTAAAAATCACAGCTTTTATATACAGTGCATAGAAGGTCAAAAGAGCTGCAGGACGCGCTTTGTAAAATATGTTGATGAAAGAAAAGTGGCCATGAGTTGTGTTGGTGATTTCAGCATGACTTTGGAGACTTTTTGAAGTACTTAGTAGGAGCAGTGGCTGCTGTTTGTGTGAAATGGCCTGTAGTGGATGTGTTTATCAGTGAAAAGTATAGCCCAGTCTTTATAGGGCCGTTATGAGGCTGTGGGTCTAACACCAAGGAAGGGCTACTCAGGCCTCTATGCATCTGATGTACAAACTAAGTAAACTGCGTTGCCTAATTTACAAAACAACAACAATAATTTACAGTTCTAAAGGGCAGTACTGAGGCCTGAAGTGCTATGCAAAATAGTAGTTGGAGGGGATGAGGTGCATTCGGGTTGCAATAGCTTGTTTGAACAGATGGAGCATGTGTGTATATTTCAGATAGTTCTTCATGTGTCACTAATGCCTTTCTAAGCACGATACACTACAGCTGTTATTTACAGTGCTTAGAAGGGCGGCATGGAAAGCTATGTATGTTGATTAAGTCAGATGGCCAAGAGTCCGATTACTGATTCGGAGCTGCTGGAGAAGAGAACCACCGAGAGTCAGCAGGGTGCTTTTTGGCTAATGGTAGGTTCGCCCACAAAATGATTGGAGTGTAAGTAGGAGATGTAGTTCAGTGTTTGTGAGATGATGATCTTGGGGGCTTTCATTCCGGCAAGTATTTCTGTGCTTCTGGTGTTAGCAATGAAAACAGTGTTACCTTTGCAGTTTGTCAAGCAGTGGATGCATTTACTTGTGAAATGTGCAGGGGAGTTTAGCACGCTCTTTATGGGGAATCTGGTGGGGTGGCTTTCATCACAGTAAGGCACACTCAGACTTGCATGCTAATGGACAGTGTTTCCTTTGCACCGGTGGTTTCCAGTGCTCAGCACCGGCACTTATTTCACAGGGTTGGTTGGGGCTATTGAATTTTCCCTCCCTGGGCATTGTGCCCAGTAATTATTAAAAATAAATATACATGTTCTTGTTAGCCTTCGGTATGGATGTCTGCCTGGTATGTCTACAGAGGCTGACCCTTACAGGTCCAGTACGACTGCATCAAGTTAGAGATGTCAGCAGTGCATGCCTGCCTTTCACCAAGGAACATAGTCATTTCCAAATTCCAGTGGATAATTGTGATTGAAGGCAGACTGAGCTGGAGTGGGGGTGAGACAGGCTGGAAAAGTTCAGGACAAACTATATGCAACATCTAAGTAATGGAAAAAATTAAAAGTGGGTATCATACTTTTTAAAAAGCTCGCACTTGAACCGAAACCAGCTGAAGTTGGCCAGAATACTGCCTTAACTTGCTCGTGGCCTGGGCCCATCACCAAGTGTAATCACTGTGAAACCTCGGTGTGTGCGTGCTGCTCTGCAAATCCACTGTATAACAAGCATTTGCAATGCAATAGGTCTCGCATTTACGCGAGTTTAAGGTATTGGCATTGTAAATGACAATGCGTTTTATTTATATTTCAAAAACCAAAACATAAATAAAAGGCATTGTCATTTACAATGCCAATACCTTAAACTCGCGTAAATGCGAGACCTATTGCATTGCAAATGCTTGTTGTCTGTGGTGTTCAGAGGCTTTCTGCCGCCCTTTTATGCTGCGCTCCGTGTACCATGACTGTGAAGTCTGCTGTGTCCTATCCCTCTGCTGAACAATAAGGTATAGGCGCACTACGGTATCTTTCGTCACCCTCTGCTCGCGCTTGTTCTGTATGATGTGCTCTTTAGTCTCGTGCTCGCTATGCTGGTATATGCTGTGCTCAAGTTATTCTGCACGTTCCTTGTCTGTTAGCCCCCGCCCCGCCCAGCTGCATTCAAGTGTTTATTTTGTTCGTTGAGCGGGAAAAGCAGCCGAGCAGAAGCGGGAAAAGGGTAACAAGGAAAAAGCGTCTGGTGGTGGATTAACAAAGCAAGAGGTTAAATCAGGACTACAGATTTGTAAGCAAATCTTTGGGCCTTGGCTTTTATCGTCGCCCCCACTCGTTTTATTACTATATTTTACTATGCAACCAACGTAACGAAACGGTAAATTTACCAAGAACGGGCAGTATATTTGGATCAAGTTGTTTTCACTAATAAAGTTGTGGACTCTATTAATTGCTGGAGTGGTTGCCATGGGTGGGTGGTTGTGACACGAATGGGAGAAAATGTGGTTAGAGTTGCCGACTTTGAAATTGGGGAGACAAGTTCGAGGTAAGCCGTCGGCGCAACATCCAGTGGGCACCTTACTTAACCCCACTGTGCCAAAAAATGAATGTGCTGCTCCCCGCGCCTAAAAATCATGCATGTGACCTTGCGCAATGTACCTGATGCTCGTGTAAAACGCTTCAGTACCTTCAGGTTGAGTTCGCTTTATATAAAACTGCACACACACAAAACAAGCATTGGCCGTGCGGCAGTAAACGTAACGCTGCGCGGCCATAAAAGCGAAAGTCATCGCGATCGCTCTGAAAGTGAAAATGATCGCGATGCCACGCTAAAGCACAGTTTTCAAAGTGCTGCTGGCGGCCGGCTGCGTGCGTTCAAGCGATCGTGCACGCAAGCGCTAGGCCAGCCAGCAGCACTTTGAAAATCCCACATACAAAATGTCTCTCCGAGCCAGCGCATGCGCTGGGCTCAGCGAGACCTAAAAACTGCCAGCACCAAAATTGCTGTGCTGCGTGAACCTAGCAGTGGCAGCATTACGGGGAGCAGCTGGGCATGAGGGGTGCAAAAAACAGGACTTCAAACATGGTATGCTGATAAGCGGTGTATTCACATCGGACTGCTATTTGATACCCAGGTTCCTGTACTCAGTATGTGTATGAAAATATGATCTTGTGATTGGAGGAAGTGTGTAACATATTCAAGCACAGAAGAACCCCCTTCACTGCAAGCTACAAGGTGTGAATGGACGCTCCTTTGTGAAACGTCCTTTGACATTCACCCGCTTTCCTGTGGTGATTTGATCTGCAGGCGCCGGCCGACTGATGATTGCTGAAGTGAAAATGGGTGTGTGATGGTGTTATTGGGCAACACTTGCATTCTTGTGCTAATCTGCCAACCTATTCACCAATACAGATGAACAATCACTCGGGCAAACGCTTCTGTGTATTCCACACTAGGCTACAATGCAGAGCGAGAGAGAACAGGAACCGAGGAAGATAAAGGGAGCTGGAAACACATGGACGAGGAAGGACAGGGTAGCTGATCAGAGAGCGATACTATTGTAATTGTGTATTCATTTATAAAGGTAATTTAAGAAAGTGAAGCCGACATCCTGCACCATTTATAACTGCATCACAATAAGGTGCAGGGCTATAAATTATGCAACAGGTGCAGTGGCGCAGGGTCCCAGGGCTGTGAAAGAAGCGAATTACTAGGTGAGGGGGAACCAAAATCCATGGCTATTGGCAGTCTAGTGGGTCTGTTAATAATAACGGTTTTCATAGAATGTCTTTTCGGTCATTCTTGAGCCTTCGAATCTGTTCATGGCTCGGAAGTGCACTGCAGAAGAGGCAAGGACAACCCCCCCCCCCCACCCCCAACCTCAATAAGGACGTGCTAAAATCAGTCAAAGTGGTTCCTGTTTTCTAACACCAGCATCAATGACATGTTTTTTATTTTCAATTTTTTTTTTTACAGCTCGTGTTACGAGGCAGCTCTTTGCTCTAGCTCTCTGCCATGCTTGATCCAGTCTCCCAGCACATAGGCTGAGTAGCTGTAGATGTTAGAATCTAACTATTAAAAAGGTGACTTATTACGTTATACAAAGGCTTGCATGTTGATTTGAGCCTTAGCTGTGGTCAAAGAAACAGCGCAGACTCACTACGCTCTAAGGAGAAGCACGTCGTGGAGCAGCAGACCAGTCTCCGCTTTAGCAAATGGAAATTCCTCCATTCTCTCCATGTTCTTTTCAGCTGTAATCCATGGAAAACTCTTACTTTAAAAGTTTAATATGGAAGGACTAGTTCACTGTCGCACTAATCTGGAAATAAACTAGAAAAATTAAAGTGGTCTTGTGAGAAAGATTAAGCACGGTGGCTGAAGTGGCACCGTGCAGATTGAGGGAGAGAAAACACGAGCGTTTGCATGCAGTGCTCTTTCACACACAAAAAAGTCCCTGAGCCAGTAACTATAATGGGAGAAGTGGAATGCCACAAGTAATGGGTGCAAACCATAGGAGGGAACAAAGAACGAAAACGTTGGGACACACAGCAAGCATTATCCAATTAGAAGCAAAGTTTTTTTAAATGACACTAACAAAAGCCTATCAAAAGCTGGAGACAGGCTGTAAGCACACAGAGTGAATACAGCACGTCTCGACAGACCGTGCATGTGCTGCCTAGGCTCGACCTAAAAAACAGATTCCATTGTCTATGCACCAGGGCTATAGACCATGGCTGTATTGACAAACCAACAATCTACAGCTTAAACGGGTCATAACAAATTGTGATTCAACTTGAATATGCAAAGCATTTTTTTATGGAAATTTACCACAATAAAGACACATCAGCTCATGATAGGTCTTTAAATGGGGAAGCAGAAGAAACATACCTTCAGCTTCGGCATAGAACCTTGCCTTTACAGCAAAAAGGGCTCACCCTAAGAAAGATCACAAACCCCATTCCCTAAAGTGTGGTGCCCTTAAGAAACTGTTGAACAAGTTTTGCTCTTCTGCCTTCTTTACATCAACTGTAGAAGATGGATTGACCCATTGTGACAGAGCTTTGGAGTCAGAGCACAAAGAGTCCGCTAGGATGCTCAGGTATGATGGTAGCCAACTAATCGGCTTTGGTGTAGGCAGATTTCTGCAGAGAATGTGAAGAATAAGTAAATGGTGCGGGTAGGTCTCGCAGTAGGGGGTACTTAAGATATTATACAAAGCCAGCGCTTCACTCTCCATCGAATGGTGATAGTGTTGTATGAACTGTGGTGAGTCCCGCATGCACCCTACAATATAGTGATGTATCGCCTAGTATGGGGATTCAGTGGGGGGGGGAATAGCCAGGAAATGTGGACTATGTATATGACACTTTATGATGAGAAGCGTGTTGTATTGTCTATTCATGATGATTTTAATAAACAAAGATATCCCAAATAGATTGGGAGATTGTAGCACAAGTCTTTGTCAAGGTCTAGGGGGGTATTTATGGCGATAACTTTTTAATTTTTTTACGTCCTCTGATGATCGTTTTTATCCTTTTATTCGTGTTTTACTCTACTTTTATAGCTTTGTGATGAAATAAAGCTTTTTTGAACTAAATTTAAACACCTTTGCTCTTTTGCTTTGTATTATACTCAAACCAAAATGTTTATTTACGCTTTTGTGGCATATTGCATTCAGGACAAACAAACTATTCAGAATATAAATAATAAAAAACCTTTAAACCCAGAGATCTGTAAAATAAATGAAAGTATATTTTTCCGACATTATTAAAGAACTCAATAGTATCCCCTATGAATCTTTATGCTCGTCAGCTGTTGCGGACTAAGACCCCATACATTTATAGCAGGATTCTCCCTTGCGATATTTATAGGGGACTACGATGGTCCTGTACTACAGTGAATCAGTGCCATGGGAAATTGGCCCATTTTAATGTCTAAAAAACATACTTTCATATATTATACAGATCACAGGGTTTAAAGATTTTTGATTATTTGTATTCACTTCAATTCACTTTCACTATGTTGGATCACCAACACGCCTCAACCAGTGCTGCATACCACAAGGATATCAGTATATGTATAGTGATTACGTCATATGCCTGAACTTAAATTATCAATTGAAATTAATTGTTGGGTTCTATTGGATAATTACACAGTTTGCAGCTTTCTATGAATCATATGAATTAGTTCTTTTCAGGAAATGTTGATTATTATACTGTTACGTTATGAACCAGACACACTTCTTTTAACTGTAAACGTTGTCGGGCCTATTTCTACGAACATGGATTTCGATTGAGCCAGCGTTCTATATGTTTTGTACTCACAGACCAAATGGAATTACAATTTGAACCTTTAAATTGATTATAACGCTGGTCCTATATATATTGGATATTGTAATCACACATCTTATAAGTGGATATATTCTTTGAGTTGTGATACTAAGAATGTTGTTTAGGTTTATACTATCCTTTTTAGGTGTCACCCGAGCCAGCGCACATGCGCTGCTCTGCGAGGCTTATTGTAAGGACTTCCAACTCCCAGAGCTTTTCCTCGTGTTTTTTTTTTTTTACTGTCACGCATTTGATTGGCCATTGCTTAAGGCTTCCACAAAAGAAAGCACGCAAATGGCCAAAGGCTCGGGTATGTCCCACCTTATCTTTAAATGTCCCCTCCCATAGCCTATGTGTCTCGGGAGCGAGCAGCGGCGCCATCTGTTTCCAATTGTCGCGCCTGCTTACATTTGCCTGTCTCGCGGTCGCGTTAATTGGAAACAGATGGCGTTCACTTTTGTCGCCGCACGTTTCTTTTTACTTTTGACTTTAATGCCTATTCCACCCTCCCACCCGCTCCTCAGCAAAGTACTTGTTTTAAAGCGCGCAATGTAGCGCTTTACCTTTAAAAAAATGTTTTCTTCAATTGGTGCGCTTGTGCACTAGGTTGCTCGGTGCTCTGTATTGCGTCCATCTGCACCAACCAAGATTTGCTCAGACCCATAACTTTCTTAATTCTCCGCTACATGGGTACATGTTTAATCGCTTGTTTCTACGTGTGATCCGAGTTCAGATCCAGCCTCTCACACTTTACCAAGTTTTGAGGTTCTGGTAAATCTTTTTTTTTTTTTACTGTACCATAGTTCTTATATTTTTTAATATTCAGATCACCTAGGATAGGTATTCCTGTCAATATGTTGATATTTCTTAGCTTCCAGTTGCAGCAAGTTGAAATGTTGGCTTTTGTTCATGCCGCAATGAATAGCTCAGCCAATCCTACTCGCAGTAAACACAATACACACAGAGGACGTGACTGTTCTGCTACACCGCTTTGGTGCATCTGAAATAAATGATTGTCATAAACCATTAGGAACCATGTCCTGGTTTTGAGACGTTCTGCCTTGCTCCTGTATTTCAGCTGTGATAGAAGTGCAAGCGGGTGATGCATGCAGCAGGAATTTTTAGTATTTTTTTTTTTTTTTTTTTTAAGTGTGAGTGAAACAGAGAGGGGATAGTTATTTTAATTTTTGCATTGATGTCTGGGGCATTAATGCGGCACACCAGGGCAGCTTGAAAGTGCCAAAAGAGACTTCTGAGTGACAGTTTTTATAAAATGTATTTTACACAACCTACGAAGTGACTGGTATTGTGATACTTCAAAAGTACATGAGATTCTGCTCGGAAAAAGAAGATCACATTACTGTTAGTCATTCAGTTATTTGACTCTCTGCTGTAGGGTATGAAAATAAACCCATAAAGAGCTATTTCGATTTTTTTCAATAACTTTTATTTAGATAAAGTGAATCGTTAGTGTTAACAAAATGTCATAATTACTGCATTTTTAGCATTCTATTTTCTGATATCATGGCTCCGACAATAATAGACGCATAACACCGAATAACATATGTTAGCAACAACAGGTGTGGTTTCAAAGCTACTGCTGCAGACTTTAAATCTGGCGAAGCAGTTTCCTGTCGCCATTAACATATGTGAGCAGTTCAAAACCTACAATGCTATGAAAGGTAGCCTACAGGCGTACGTTTGTTTTGCTTGCAATCTCCCTAACACCACCCACATAGCCACCTAGTGCTACACGTGGTAAAACCTGTAAATGTTAAGCACCCAGAATAATGTGCTCCGTGGCTAAAAACTCATAAGGTCCCAAAGGCGAGACCTTTCGGCTATGCCAATGCTGGTTATTGTGGTCGTGAATCAGTGACTAACTTGAGAAAAGCTACTGTGTAGCTGAAACACACTGCTTTTTCTTGGAATAAATTAATGTAAAAGAGTAGGGGGGTGCCGCCATATCAGTCATCCAGGTGGAATTTTAATGACTGGAGTTTTTGGGCATATGAGATGGAGCACAAGCAGTCGCGGCAACTATCGACTGGCGGGAAGCGGCTTTCTTGCTGCAAAAGAAAAATCAATCTATATCCTCTACTTCACTTTGCGTTTGAGGGCTGGCTGCAGTCATGCTGCAGGTGCTCGTAAAGACGCTCGTGCCCGAGCATACACCTATCGCAAAACCTTGTCTTCTGACAATGAAAAAGAACAAGAACGACACTCCAGGTCGCCTAGACCAATTCAATCACCATCCATATCCACTCAGCGGTGTAAAAGAACATCAATGTGTTTCGGCCGTCATAGCCTTGTTCACGTCGCAGACTTCATTACATTCCACCATATTTAATACGTGATTGAAACACAAACAAAGGAGAAGGTACACTTGGGAAATGAAGCGCCATCTTTGAATGGTACACATTATACAGGAATATTATCCCACAATAGCACCAGGATTGAATCAAGCTAGTTTTAGGTCACCATTATTCCACTCCTTTTGGCAAACAATACATTATAATCAATCAAAATTAAATAAAAACATGTGAATGTTCAAAAGGACATACATACATGCCATTTTGTGTTATATTGTGCCCCAGTGGGCATTCTATCATCTTGTTTTCATTCTGGATACAAAGGACCTAACAACTAATTGCCCAAGTGGGCACACACCCCTTCACTGGTTGCTTTACTCCACTATCTTCATTACAAGCTGCCACAATCTCATCTGTACACAGTGCTGTCTACCAACTACTCAAACTTTGCTCCTGTAATTATAAAAAAGTGAAAAACTTTTTTTTAATAAAGTAAAGAAATACTTACAACATTTAAAAACCTTGCAGTAGTTAAATGCTAGCAACATCAGAGGGGAGTGTACATTTCTTCACCTATATTGATTTGATTGGGCTCCTTAGTATCGATTCATAAGATATATTTAGACGGTGGTCTTCTTAGTTGTTTTTTCCTGTCTCCCCCTCTCACTGTCTTGGGTATGCAATCTATATAACACTGTATGTCAGTTGGTTGGAATCTCTCTTATGAACTTGCTTGAAATAGCATGCTGTAGGTTCATTTTCCTCTAAATTCTTAACTGCCCTTAAATGTTGCAGTACTCTAGTACTAGTGCACTAGCAATATGGTGCTGCCAATGTATGTTTTACGACAGGGGCAAAAAAAAAAGTGAAAACTGTGTATTCGGTCTTGCAGCTTAATGCAAGTTTTATCTTTACACTATCATTGGTGTTTGTGCTCAAGTCAGCAAGATGGATACAGTATTCACAGGCTATGCCCTATTTTGGGTTTAATCAGTGGGCTTTCTTCGGATCGACTGAATTCTTTACAAATTTGACCTTCATAGAAGGTGCCTTTCTGCAGGTTATCTGAGGTTTTCTCCCTACTTCTGTGCTAATGATGGGATCATGGCAAATCATGTACCCATGTTTCTGTCAAACCCTTTTGAGTTGGATTTGATGGTTGTTGTACGTGGTTATCAACCTATATGCTTGTGTGTCTCCGTCTTTCTGATTTTGATTACTCAGAGCGGTGTCTTGTTCATTTGGAGATAAGTTTCTTAGCTGATGTTAGCGTGCCGTCAAAGTACCCTCTTGCTCGTAATCTCCAAGTCATTTCTACTTGTTGTATCAAATGCCACATTTGTGCTGCATATGCGTTTAGCTAGATCTATTAAATTGTGTGCGCATAATGAGATGCTGTTAAAAAATGATCAAGTGGTGTCTAACATGCAATATTTTTTCTTTAATAATGAACTGCCCCAACAGTTATGCGGTAAAGCAATGGGCACCTGCTTCGCCCCCAGTTATGCTAATCTGCATATGGGCTGGTGGGAGGAGCAGGTGCTCAATGGTGTTAAAATGCATGGACCATATCACAATTTGGCAAGGTACATAGACTATCTATTCACATTGTGGAAAGGTGATTTGCATTCAGCATATTATTTTAAGGTAATTAATACAAATGATTTCAACCCAACTGTAGATCAAAGAGGAGAGGTTAACCACTGCAGGAAGAGTATTACAAGTAACACCACACTGTACGCCACAAGTTCACATCCTGCACCTTTAAAAAAACACCATAGCCTATGGAAAACTATTGTGTGCAAAACGCATATGCAGAACAAATGAGGCATTTGAAGCAACACAAGAAAAAATTATTCAGATTAAAAGTGAGACAGTACTCTGTGGGCAAGCTATCAGCCAAAAATGCATCTCCAAAAGCACAAGAGAGACAGCTCTGTTTAGCAGTCAAAATCAAAGAAAGAGACACAAGCATGTAGGTTCATAACCCCATACAACAACCATCAAAACCAACTCAAAATGGTTCTACAGAAACATTGATACCTAATTTGCAATTATCCCATTATTGGCACAGAAGTAGAGCGAAAAGCTCAGATAACCTACAAAAAGGGCTCATTCTATGAACGACAATTTAGTAAGGAATTCATTCAAACCGGAGAAAGACCACTGGTTAAAATCCAAGATACGAATCACGGGGGTGAGTGTAGAAGTTTGTGTAGAGTTCATTCCGCTTCCACATTAATAACATCCATAATCAAAGGAGATTAAGCTTCTGGTTCCGCTGGGTCTGGATATCTTCAGTGTTGAACCGAAACCCTCAAACAACCTTTACCCGGTGGCCAACGTCATCATTGTGTTTCGCACCTAGGTACTCGCTTTCCTAGGTGAGTACTGCCTCCTTTCGAGGGAAAGTACTGGTAGGATCCATATGGTGATGTGTAAAATTACCTCCTGTGTCTAAAAACAGATACTTTGATGTGGGTGAAATATACAGGGGTAAGATTACAAAGTAAAGTGGTGATGTTATATGGACGTGTTAAATATCCTCATCGTCACATGTGTACGTCAACACGTTTCTGCCTATAGCCCCCAAAAGGGTCTGGGCCTTCATCAGGACCTGATTCTAAGTTCAACAGGTCTCTTACTGTTGATCTCTGTTGACTCGTAAGTCTATTACTCACGGGTCTTCATTACGACAAACTTTGTCGGAAAGTAATGTTAGCTTTCAATGACTTTGAAGAAAAAAAAAACATTTATTTTAGAGACAATGGATCCCTCTTGGTACGCCTTACAAACATAAGAGTTTGGCATTCCATCTATCAAATTCATGAAACCCAGATGCGTACAGAGATGCCCAAGGGTTTTGCAAGGGGAATGCTTAAGTAGAACATTGCATACAGTCACGCAATTCTTACTGCAGTACTGTGCAGACAGCTGTCCTTGTGTGCAGGAAACGGGGGGGAACTTTAAAAATAGTCCTCTTATGACTGTTAAAAATAGCAAGTGCACAGGGCTGGGGGTGGATTTTGTATTCCATTAACTTTAAGAAGGGTATACACAATTGAAAGCTTGCATTCGTTATGCACAAGTAGTCTAAAAGGTGAACACAACTCAAAAAGCATTATAAAAGGATATTTTCAAATACCTCAATGTTCTCCTGGTCTGCCTCATAGGTATAGGGTGAGTGGGGGCGTCATGGAAACCAACAATGTGAATATCACAAACGAATACTGCTATCACAGAAGAGGACTTCATTCAAGAAAGGTACATGGCTCAAATGTGTCTGTAAGTGGTAATACTGGGAAAAGAAGCATGCTCAAGGTGTTGTCACCACATTAGCATGTGTCCCTTTGTGTCAGAGAAGAGGAAGCAACTATTGATGTGCGCATGGGTGATACTCCCCGCTAACATCGGTTTTCTAAAAAAACAAGACGGTGTTTACAGTGTCTTGATGAATTTCTTTTGAGGGCTATACTCATGGGGGGTGTTGTGTATAGACATGTTATCTTGGTACAGTAAAACATTTAAGTTTTTGAGTAGGAGTGCCTTAAAAATGTTCTGTCCAGTGTAATTAGGACGTGCATGATAGCAAAATATACATCCTGTAAATATGAGGGCTAGCGCATAGAAGCGATGTCTTAGTAAAGTAAAACATTAAGGGGAGCATCTCAAGGACATTCTGTCTTGTCTAGTTAGGACGTACACCATCGTGCATGGCAGCAAAAATATATATCACATACATTTGAGGGCTAGGGCTAGTGCATAGATGTGTTGCAGGGTAAAACATAGTTTATGGTAACTGGGAGCGTCTCGCAGACGTTCCGCCCTGTGTAGTTTAGGATGTACACTGGCGTGCGTGGCAGCAAGATATGCATTATGTAGCGAAAGAGGTACATAGCATGGTGATAGGCATAGCATCTCCACAATCGTGTGTGGCAGCAAACTTTACACTGTATAGTTAAAGAGGCACTTAGCATGGTGATAGAGACACAGCGTCTCCACAAGTTCATAACTCACTTGACATCGATGGGTCCCCGGCGACTTGACCTACGTTGTCCCCATCCGTCCTGGCGGGAGAATGACCTGGTGTACTGGGCATTTTTTTAAGCCCATACAAAACGCTCCCTAATTATCGAATTGTTCCCAGGTGGGGGGGTATGGAGGATAATTTTTAGAGAAAGCTCCAAAAGTTCCCACTGTTTTGTTAACAGAGATGGGTATCTTGACATCGTCCTATGTGAGGAAATAGGCATAAACGTTCCCGAAATAGTTTGATTCTGGATGTGGAAATTGGAAATGCGGTTGGTATACATTACTGCAAGAGGTTTATAATTCTAAATTTGTTTGTGGTGTTTCATGCCGAGACTGGCGTTCTGGGATATGTCTGGGCTGTGACTCGTTCTATACATTGTAATGGAGTATAGCATAAAGGATATATGGCCCTCTGCGATGTTGACTTCAGGGCTGTTTTTCCATGGGAAAAGTGCTTTGTACTAGTCACCAGTATTTGTTTTATTCAGTTGATGACCTTCTGATTATTTACTGAATACCAACCAGGGTATATTATCATTTAGGCCTCTGTCAAAGGTCCTGAGTCGGGACACCCATCGCAGCTCTTTTTGAAAGAGTATTCTTTCTGCGTTCATGTTGAACTGATCTAGTGCTTCCAAAAAGATCCACTCCAGGTCGTTCTCTGTATCTTTTTCCATGTGGAAATGGTTGCATATTCATGTTATCTTGCCACATCGGATATTTGTTGCAGTGTTCCCCTATTCATATTTTTGCCTTCCTGCGGGTCATTCCGATGTACTTAAGTTGGCATGGACATGTGATCATATAATATACATGGGACCCTAGATAGGCTTTACTAAATACACCAAGTCCAAAGCCTGCGAACACGGTATCAATCTCACAGAGTTGAGCACACACACCAATGAGGGTGTACAGATAAAACATGCATTAAACTGCAAGACAGAATACGCAACATACGCTCTTTTTTTGCCCCTGTCCCAAAACATGCATCGGAAGCACAATCTTGCCAGTGCACAAGCGCATACTATACCATCTTAGGCCAATTAAGAAGTTAGAGGAAAATTATCCTACAGCACGCCATTTCAAGTAAATACATAAGGGAGTTCCCAAATAAATGCCATACAGTGCTATGGATTCCATACCCAAGACAGTGAGGGGGAGCCAGGGAAAAACAACTAAAGCGGCTAGATATATCCTGCAAATCGATACCAAGGATCCCAATTGACTCCGTATCGATGAAGTAATGTACACTCACCTCTGATGCTGCTAGCTTTTAACTACTGCAATGTTTTTAAATGTTGGGTATTTCTATACTTTAGTTAAAAAAAAGTTTACATTTTTATAATTACAGGTGCACAGTTGGAGTAGTTGGTAGACAGCAAGCACTATATACAGATGAGATTGTGGAAGTTTGTAACAAAGATAGTGGAGTAAAGCAACCATTGAAGGAAAGAGTGCCTACTTGGGTAGTTAGTTATGTTCTGTGTATCATGGATGAAGATAAGAGGATATTCAGAATGCCCATAGTGGCTCAATAAAACACAAAATACCATGAATGTATGTCCTTTTGAACATTTACATGTTTTTTTTTCATCCTGATTGGTTAGAACATATTCTTTGGCAATATGAGTTGAATAACAGTGACGCCAATAGGAGTTGAATAACAGGGACATAAAACTAGCCTGATTCAATCCTGGTGCAATAGTTAGATAACATTGCTGGATAAGATGTACCATTCAAAGATGGTGCTTAATTTCCCAAATGTGCCTTGTCCTTTGTTTAGGTTTCATTCATAGGTTAAATATTGTAGAAAGTAACAAAGTCGGTGTCGTGAACAAGGATAGGACAGCCTAAGCGCGTTGCTGTTCTGTTAAACTGCTGAATGGATCTGGCTGGTAATTAAATTAGTCTACACCGCCTGGAGTGCAGTTCTTTTTTCATTGTCAGAGTACAGGATTTTGCAGAAACTAACTAATACTAACACACTAACACACACACTCACTAACACACTCACTAACACACACACTAACACACACACTAACACACACACTAACACACACACTAACACACACACTAACACACACACTAACACACACACTAACACACACACCAACACACACACCAACACACACTTTTTTTCCCCAGAGAGGGTTAATATCTTTAATGCTTTTCTTTAGCATAATACACCAAACAGCAAAAGACGCGGTTCGACTTAGCAGTCTTGATCACTTTTACAGAAAAGCCAAAATGTTTTCACTATAGTGTCCCTTTTCCATTTCCACCCAGGTGCAAATCATTATGGTATTTTTAGTGCATAAACATACCCCAGCATCATTTTATTTTCAGGGAAAATATATTGCCTCATTTCATGGCCATTTGTCATACGTGGTCATCTTTTTTTTATTCCTCTAAAGCCACAGGTTTTGCTTTACTCGGGTTACAGGGTTTGTTATTATACTATTTAAAAATAAAAGAACCTTTTGATTTGAATTTTACCTTTCATTTCAATTGATTTCTCTAAGGCTTTAGAAGTTTTACATCCAAGTAATATAGAATAGTAGACAGTCCACTAGAGAACAGGAATGAGAGGCACATCTATATGCTCACTAGAGAGCAAGATTTATGAGTGAAATATGAGTATCTAGGTTAATTAAAAATACTAGAAATTGAGGAGTGCCTCTTTATTTTACTATTTGTGACAATTTTTCATTTATTACTGATTAGTACACTAGATTTCCAGGTGGCATGTTCCTCTGCCATTCCTTACCACCCCATTCAGCCCAGTATGCCACCTATCACAGCAACATCTCATAACTGACATCCACAATAGTGTCCATTCCTCCATCACTAGGGTTTTTTAACTCACAAGACCACCCTACCGCAGGCTACAGCCAGAGAAGTCTACCTTTGACCATTATTTATGCTCCCATGGCATTCCTACCACTACAGCAGGTCCCAAATCAGTGGTGCATCACTGTAATAAGAAGACAAAGACCCAGAAGCTAAACTGCCAACTCTTCATTGTGAGATCCATGAACAAGAACGGTCACGTGTGACCCATCAAAATCAGTTCTAGACCTCACTTTCAAGACAGAAACACGACTTTGAGAAAATTCTGCACCCACGTGTCATGAAGCCATGTCATTTCAACACAGTGTCATCAACAAAAACTACACAGGCAAGATTAGAAGTGGCCTACAAGTACTTCACAAGAAACCCTAGCAAATATCTCACTTCGAAGAATTGAGCATTTGCCACTGTGAATCCTTGTAAGATGTAATCTCAGTCCAACCATAACTTGTTCCAGTTGAACTATAGACTACCTCCCAGCAACGCAACATTTAAATATTGGAGCCATACATCCCATGAGACTTCAAAACTTAGTTTGAAAATAAAATATTTAATAACTGCTGCTAACATATCAAATATCAAGACATTCAACCTAAAAAAAAAAAAAAAAAAAACACTGACCAACCTCTCTGATCGCACACGGTCCATCACATTCACCTCCTTGGGACAACAGTGACTGACAACACCTGAATCACCTGGAGCAAACACCGCACCATTACCTTCAGGATTAACATACCAATCTATAACAATGCCTTAACCCCTTCTATGCCCATGACGAGATAGTCTCGTCATGGAGCGCGGTTGCGCTGTGCCCATGACGAGACTCTCTCATCATGGACCCCACCCACTAATGAAAGGCCCGGCACAGGAGGGGGAAAGGGCGGGGCACTCAAGGGGATAAAGACAGCAACTACCATAAACAACAAATCCACCGACAGACTAGGAAAATGTTGGGCCTTCCACCATTTAAAAACTTAACTTCCACCTTAAAAAACACACCAATCAATATGGAACCTCGTAAAACGGCCATCTTCTACAATAGGATTCCTGCTGTACTAGACAACCAGATACCACTAACATTAACAGAAAGAAGACGGCCACATCGCTTGATGACACGATCAGGAAAAAATATTAATCAATATTCTACAATGCAAGTGGGGGAAATCAAGGGTAAAAAAAGGACAGGCTCATACTGCTGCACTATAATAGTCTTCAAAGCAGCCCTCTGAACCACAAAAGACAACCCTACTCCATACCTATAACTGAAGCAGGCTGCCCATCAAAGGAACGCTACAAGATTCTAGCAGACTCCCACAAGAATGCCAAAACGCAGAGACCCCAAAATTGCAAGCAGTCTATGAAAACATCTCAACAAAACTGTCAAAAATGTAAAAGACAGAAAAGTGCCTTAAGGACAAAACAGCTAAACAATTCTACGATAGTATTAACATAAGGAGGTCTTCAGCATCACTTTCAGACCTAGGATAAACATTCCCCTCCAAATTCTACAATGCTATTGTTTCCACAACCTGTGCAGGGGGAATCAGCTAGAAACTAAGAAACAAGTCCCCCCTGGAACTAGGCCTGATCCAACCCCAGTTAAAAACCTCATTTATCAGACCTCTCCACAACAAGAGGAATCTCAACCAATCCCAGCCAGAAAGCAACAGGACAATCGTGAGCAGTCTGTCCCTAGGTAAATTATTTGAAAGAACATTTAACTCATCTCTGCAATTTTACTGCAGAAAATAACTATTTTGATTAACAACCTGGATTCAGACAGGTAAAAGCACAGATTCAGCCCTTGTATGCGGACGGCTCAGGACTTTTTAGCAGCATTTGAAAGCGTTCACAGCCCTACATTACTGTGCAGCTACATCATCTTTGAGAAAAAATTAAAAATCGCACACACCCTAAATCGATTGCTCATAACCCAAAGACAGACAAAGTTTCGTTTTCATACCATCTTTCGTATCCACTCCTTGTACACTGTGGCGCTGGTCAGCGGTCAAGCAGCTCTCTTCTCCTATTCAACATTTAGCTATCCCCCTTACTGGACCCGATTAGATCACACACCCTTACATGCTAGAATCATGCACATGACACACAAATCATACTAAAAATGGACAACTGAGATGACCTCGACATGTCAAGACCTGGCGATTTCATTTGTGGCTAAGAAGCATGGATGATGATTAAACACCTAAAGCTCAACACTACAAAGATTGAGATCATGACCTGTGGACAATGGCATTAAAAGCAGCCCACTGACATGGGGCCCGAGGAACTAGATGCATCACTAGTTGTGTTAAGGGAAGGGAGAAACCCTGGGCTCAGATCCGTCCCCAATATCAAATGCCAATAAGGTCACAAATGGCTCCTTTTACAGAACAACAATACAGGGAAATATCTTCCCATTACTGAGATACCAACAAAAACTAAAAGCTTACTTATACAGTCGGTGATCAGCAATAGGCAAAATGGCGCTCTAAGGTCTATCACAAGTACAAATCAGTTAAGGCAGGTAATCTGGCATGGTGCATATGGTAGGGAAAAACCACCAGATCCCCACGTGTGTGGTCAGCAGACCACTTATGCTATATATACAAATCCTCTGCACACGTTCAAAAGTAAATACATAAAGTTACATAAAATATCACAATGATGCTTGTCTTTATATTTTCAGATTTCTTTAATGCTAGATCTTTAAGCCTTCTTAGCCAAAACATGTTTCGTCGCTGTTACAGGGGATTACCCCGCGACTTCTTCAGGGCTAAGGGAATATATAAACAGGTACTTGTTTGTGTATGCAATGGTAGTAAGAACACTTTCTTTTCAAATTATTGACAAGGTGACTTCGGTGACTTGTGTAAATTTTAAAAAAGTGGATATAACGGTGTGGAAATTCATGTGAAACTGGTGTTGTACATGCTTCTTGTACAACTTCTCTGTGCATCCATATATCAATGGGGGAAAGAAAGAACAAGCAAAGCCCCCAATCGTTTATGTTATTGCTATAAAACATACTGGTACAGTTGATGTTCGAGACTCCCTTATAGGAGTAATCCTGTGGTTGGCAAGGTGCAGGCATGCAATCAACCTGTTTAGTTTTATAATCTATTTTGTTATATTCGTGGCGAAGTAGTGTTCCCTCATGCTGCCACTAAATAGTAAATACATGCCGACTAGATTGTGTACTCGAACATGTATAAAAGCATGGGAGCACACAAATGCTTTTAGAGATGACAGAACTTTTCCTGGACAACAATGTCTTCCTTTTCAAGGAAGGGTGGTATAAACAAAAACAAGGGGTGGCTATGGGCTCAAAGATTTCTCCCTCGTATGCTAATCTATTTATGGGCAGACTGGAAGAACAGAGGATTTGGAGCGGATAGGGTAGTAACTGGAATGACTCGATCTTATTCTGGGGCAGATTCATAGACGACTGTCTTATGGTTTAGACAGGCTCCACCGAAAAACTTCTTGAATTCTTCACACACCCTAACAGCAATGACAAAAACATCAGATTTACGTTCCAGTACAGTCAGAGGAACATCACATTCTTAGATGTTGAACTCTTCATTCTAGATAATAATATCCAAGCAGACTATTTAGGAAACCAACAGCTTGTAATGCAACCCTTCATGCCTCAAGTGCACATCCAGGTCACCAGATTAATGCTATCCCATACAGCAAATTCACACGTGCCAGGCGCAATTGTAGTACAGAATTGGACTTTAAGGATTGTATAGAGAGCATGGCCACTAGATTCTCACGCAGAGGGAATGCTAAGAGAACTATACATAGGGTTAAAGAGAGAATCTCTAAGATCAGCCGACAAGACACCCTTAAAAACAAACCAGATAAGAGAGAGAACAAAATAGTAAGTTTAATTACGGATAGCATGCAAACACACTAACATGCAGTATGCGTAGACATTGGCACTTACTCACGGCAGACAAGACACTGCAGAGATTTACAACATCAAGGCCTGAGATTACTTTTCGCAGGGGTGTATGCCTAAGACATATTCTCAGATTTAGCTACCCAAAAGTGGAACAAACACCAAACTGGCTTACTCAACACACACTGGGCTTTTTTCAAATGCGGCGACTGCTCCATGTGCAGATGGGCCCCCGACAGAAAGAAAGAATTTAGGGGACCTAACAATAAATAGGGTGTACAAAATTGACAACAACATCACCTGCTACACAAAATATGTAGTATATGCTATTGAGTGTAAGTGTGGTCTACAATACATTGGAAGTACCATCAGGAGCCTCAAAGAGCGCATTGGGAACACAGGAGGGTTGTAAAGCAAGGGGACAGCAGATATCCGATAGCCACACATATAGCTGAATGTAACTCTCAGAGCACACATAGAACGTTCTCCTTTTATGGTTTTGATGTCACACCCAAAGACCCAAGGGGAGGTAATAGAGAAGTAACACTCAAGAGGAAAGAGGCGCTATGGATTATGAGACTTAAAAGTGTCGAACAGGGCTTGAACTCGGACCATGAGCTTCAATACTTCCTTGGGGATTAGCCCATACTCACGTCCGAATGAACTGAAACACTGGCTGGCTTATGCCATGCCATCATCATAGCTTATAGAGTACGCCCATTATCATACCTGCATTTCTTGGTAGACTACGTACTGTTGCAATACATGACTGTTTCGGTCTTAATAAAGTGATTTACTCGCACTGGATACTTAATTTGCTATGGACTATATACTGTGAGGAATTGAGACCTCGAGACGCAACATGTTGTAGACTATGTACACCATTACAGTTTATAGAGTACTCCCATCATCATGCCTATTTATTTTGGTAGACTACATACTGCTTGAATATATGACTGTTTCCGTATTAATGAAGGGATTTATTTCCACTCGATACTTAACATGTTGTAGACTATGCACAGTGAGGAATTGAGACCGAGACTTAACATGTTGTAAACTATGTAGAATAAGGAATTGAGACAAAATGCTACTGTCCCCACCTAGCTATGTCACAGAATTCAATTTCACATTGCATTACGCTTCCTAAAATGCTTTGGAACTGATACTAGCGAGAATTGAGACCGACTGCCACTGTCCGTAACAAGTCTAAGAATTTATAGTTAAATATGAGGTTCACCCAGTTATGTCACAAAATTCACTATCACATTGTCACACGTCACAAAACACACTAGCATGTTGATTAGTTCAGGTCAGAACGACAAAGCTCTTGAATATCAAGAGAAATTTCTTACAAGGATGTACTTATGTATAAACACCGCATGCACGTTGCCACAAATGTCACACTTGTTTGGTAGTGCACCACAATGCTGTCATGTGCCCCTGCAGATACAGATTACTAGCAGATAGCTTTTAATCTTATGGGCTTTCCACCAGCCTGTGGCATTCCGCTAGTTCACAATAATATTGATTCAAGTGCTGCGGGGGTCCCAATACACCACTCCAAGATGGCGCCCAAAATGGTTTCAGGGATTACAGTGCCCCGGGGGTCCCGGTACACCACTCCAAGATGGCGCCCAAAATGGGGTCAGAACCGGTTTAGTCCACCCTCATGCTTCATTATTTAAGACAACGCCGGGGTGGCCGGCTGCAGGCTGCAGATTTGCACGGCAAACACGCCACAGCCTGGAGATCTGAAGGGTACTACCTAATGCTACCGGTAAGGAATGATAAAACTGACTTACTAGAGTCTCAATGCAGGACAGAGGAGTAAGAGATAAAAATGCTAATACAATGTTCATTTTACGTTAGGACTGGGTAGTTCTTCTAAAAGAAACTCCCTTACATTTGGAAGCATATTTAGCTTTCCGGACAGAAGACTAATTGGTCTACCTCTCCAGGAGCACAACTTCTAGGAACCCCTTCCGGGTTGGAATTATCACAGGAATTAAGGTAGGGGGATCCTTCATAGTACCTAGTACACCTCATTAGAATGTACCAACTGCTACTCTTTAGCTGATGTGCCCTTTTCTCTTACTTAGAGACTACTTAAAACTGACCTCAGGTATCGTATTATAACAAAATATGTTCTTTTATACATGTTCGAGTACACAATATAGTCAGCATGTATTTACTATTTAGTGACAGCATGAGGGAGCACTACTTCGCTACAAATATAACAAAATAGATTATAATGCTAAACAGGTTGATTGCATGCCCGCACCTTGCCAACCACAGGATTACTCCTATAAGGAAGTCTCTCAAACACCAACTGTACCAGTATGTTTTATAGCAATAACAAACAATTGGGGGCTTTGCTTGTTCTTTCTTTCCCCCATTGATATATGGATGCACAGGGAAGTTGGACGAGAAGCATGTACAACACCAGTTTCACATGGATTTCCACACAGTTCTATTAACTTTTTTGAAATTTACACAAGTCACCTTGTCAATAATTTGAAAAGTAAAGTGTTCTTACTACCATTGCATACACAAACAAGTACCTGTTTATATATTCCCCTAGCCCTGAAGAAGTCGCGGGGTAATCCCCTGTAACAGCAACAAAACACGTGTAGGCTAAGAAGGCTTAAAGATCTTGAATTAAAGACATCTGAAAATATAAAAACAAGCATCATTGTGATATTTTATGTAACTATGTATTTACTTTTGAACGTGTGCAGAGGATTTGTATAAACATTTTTAAGCTATCCTGATCTCAAACCTGCCTATGGCAATAGTCTGTACTTTGGAAACCCCACATCATAATACGCAAATAATCGAAAATTCTGCGCAAGACTCCTCCTCTTCCTAAACCCCTGAAAAAACACGATTGCAGTCCAGTAAACACTTCACTGTCTACCTATCGCTAGGCATTCAATGTTGAAAGCACTCTGCATCTTCCACAGAACCCCCAAAGGAGAAGAACTACTATGACGGCAATGACGTTTAAACAAAACACACAAAAAGGGCATGGTGCTCCAAGCTAGCATCACAGGTCACCATACTACCATACCATGACAAATCTAGAGGAGCATCCACTGGCATAGTAGAAGCCACCAAGTGCTGGAACTCATTGGGAGACCAGATTTACATCATCCTGGAAGATTTAAAGACGTGAATACGTGGATGCCCCAAGATAACTACAGCCACCGCTGACCCAGGTATAGAACCCAGAACAATAATTGTTCTACCAGTATAAGCATAGCCAAGAGTTATGAAACACCGCACCATGACAGATACTGGAATTGAATGCAAACTGGGGAGCATCGAACCACGCAACCTCGAATTACCTACGGATTATATAACTGCATCTCTTCAATGATCACTATAGAGTACCTACTGTCACTCTGCATGTGAAGACCAGAGACCTGGCAATTTACATATGGGACTCTAACCTCCAGACCCCTCAGATTTAACATAAAGGCACAGTACTCTATATCTACCCTAGCGTGTAAATCTAACCACAAGATGAAGAACAGTTAATCTAGTCTTTCGGGCGGTCCATCCAGTATCAGTTTGGCATTACCCATGTCATCATATGATATGTCAATTAATAACCTTATCCCTCCTCTTTAATAGAACAGGCATTGAATGTATGAAAGGCCCTGTGGAATATTAGTGTCAACTGGATGGCACAGATAAAGGATATGCCAGTAGGTTTACTTTTGCTCAGTACTAACCAGAGGAGCATACTGAGATATCTTCTACAAATTACTAGTCAATGGAGGCCTCTAACAGTCCATCTTGCAGGTCGAAATCAGTCATATAATCTGAGCACCAACAAATAATATTGACAGAAACAATGAAACACCAAGTCAATCTTAGCAAATCTCTTCAACTGACATCTCAGAATGGCAATCACAAAAAGGAAGACTATAACACAGTCTACCAGACAACTCTTTGATACTGCCTTGCTCTTTAATGATGCCCATTAACTCCTACAGATCAATAACAGCACTGAGTAGACAACGACCTGCTACAGACAGTATACGAAATCAAATTGAGATGGTAAAAGACACTACCAACACAATAACGGGGGCTGCATGCTAATCAGAGCGTAACACAAATGCTAAAAAGGAGTCTCTCACACACCTCACCCATCACTAAGCATCACAGATAACACGATAATCGCAACGCTGTGGTCATCATGCATAATGTGGAAACACTATTCACCTAGGCTGAAAGAAAACATTTGTAAAACCAGACATCCACATGGTGTAGCGATCAACTGTGTGGAGAAGCACTGCAGAGCCTCCCTGGGGTAGCAAGTGATAAAAACAAATAGTATAGTGCGCTAAAAACCAGATTATTTACTTGTGTCTGAATTTGTAAAATGTTGAATGGCAGGAATGCATGAACTCTACGGCAAGGCCTTAGTGTTGGACACCTGGGACTCAGCACCAGCTCTGCAAGTGGTGGGTGGCAGTCATCTAAGACACTGCCCAGCAGATAAGTGATGGCAGTCAAGAAGGGTTAGACTTTTGGATATGGAGACACTGGCCTCTTTTCTGGCGGCTGTCAAATCTGGCTTGCCAGTGGACCCTTGTCCGCTGGAGCGGTTTAAAGCAGACTTCCCAGTTATGGGGGGTGAGCTTCTGTCTCTTCTAATTGCTTCTTTGGTGATCAGTAAAGTTTGTTTGAAGCTGACTTCGCAGTTATGGGGGAGTGAGCTTCTGTCTCTTCTAAATGCTTCTTTGGTGATTGGTAAAGTTCCATCAAGGTTTAAGAGGGATATGCTAAGCCCTCTGATGAAGAAGGCAGGGATGGACCCAAAAAACGTAAAGAACTATCGCCCTGTAACCCTGCTGCCATGGATGATCAGCAACTGCTTCACCCTCGCCAATCAGGCCTTCGGGCCCATCATAGTCCAGAGTTGGTGATGCTCTTTGTACTGGACGAACTTAGGTTGGCCGCAGATAAGACTAGATCTTCTGCGCCGACTTTGTTAGATTATACAGCAGTGTTTAATGCAGTTATCATCAATTGCTATTGCACCAGTTTCTGGCTTGCAGAATTACAGTCTACCCTTCTGTAGGTTTCAACGTTCTTGAATGACCGCTCACAGAGGGTGCAGATGGGTAGTGATGTCTCCATGGCAAGAGCGTTAACCTGCAGGGGCCTTCAGGGATCCGCATTATCTCTCTATTGCTGTTCAACATCTATGTAGAGTTGTTGATTACAGCACTGGCACAGCTGGACTGTCGACAATTCAACTATGCCGATGATTTTTGGCTCGTTTTGAGGATTTAGAGCTCAATGCAGTCACAGTTGAATGGGCAAAATATCTTGCAGTTTACTGTGAACTTGATGACAGCCAACTCTCTGAAGATCAATCCAGGTAAGACTGAAGCGCTGGCAATCACCATGAAAGGGAGCCTCTGTTTTGGACAGTTTTTGGCCACTAGAGTCAAGTCCACCCATCCCAAATCCCCCCTCCTCCTTCCCCCAGTGTACCCTAGCAGTGTTGACATTAAACTAGACAGAAGTCTGTCAATGTCTAAGCAAGTGGCCACAGTATGTGGGAGTGGTACAGCTCTCTTGAGACAACTCCGGAAAAGTCATTCCTATTCTTTCATTTTCAACTATGCAGACAGGGCTAGCGGCAATTATATTGTCACGGCTGGGTTATGGGAATGCCTTGTATATTGGCCTTCCCAATAAGCTGTTGGGCAAGCTCCAGGTGACAATGAATGATGCCGCAAGATTGCTGCTTAAACTACCAAGATGGACGCATGCTACACCACTGTTGCAACAACGTCACTGGTTGCCAGTCAAACTGAGGGCCATGTTTAAGGGCTTGTGTATAGCGCACAAGACACTGTATGATACTGTGCCAGTTTACATTAAGGAAAGACTGAGGCATTATGCGCCTGGGCGCTGCCTACATTCCTACAAGGGGAATTTACAGACCTGTCAATGCTTTAGTAAAGCAACCTTGGGCAGCCGGACTTTCAGTCTTGATACCTCAGATTTGAAATGGATTGCCGGAAAGGCTGAGGAAAGAGACCACCCTACTTCTGTTTAAAAAAAAAAAAAGTCTGAAAACTCTTCTCCTTAAACAAGCTTAGCAGTAATATGTTATTCCAGCCCTCAGGTAAGAGCCAAGAGACCAATGGTATTTGCGTGCTATATAAATGTTGTTAACATAACACTGTGTACACCTAGGTATCACATAAAAGGCAAAGGAATTTAAAACAGTAGATTCTACCTACTGGCTTGTAGCAACAGGTGGACCTCAGGCCTTTTATAAACTTTAGGAAATGTAATTTAGGGTTTTGTTCAAAGACAGGTGTGGATATGTCATTCTGGAGCAGTGGTTTCCAAGCTACGTATGCTTAATAAAAAAATCATCCTGAGCTACTAAAATTAGTGGTGTAAAAATGACCATATAAGACAAGATTACATCAGTGTGGCTGCCATATGCAAGATCATGAGCAGTGATAACCTCAGTCTCTGTATGGTTGCCAGCAGTATTGTACAAAAGGCTTTGTCAAAGTGGAACGCCTCTACTTGGGTAATGCATAACAACCATAGCTGCAATGCCACCGACACCAAGGTAATAGTAATAATTCTCCCCAACACTGTACGATTTATCACTCACATATCAGCTTGGACTATATTTGGGATTTCCATCCATTTTCCTCCAAACAAAAGCTCATGATTTCTGAAAATACACACATTTTTTGTCTCGAATACACACTTCACAATGTTGGCATAAAACAAGGGGAAATACCTTCTTTGGTTAACTCCTGCAACCCTCAGACCCTTTTATCTAAGGTTAACCAAAGTGGCTTGCAACAGCTTTTGGTGTGGGCTCCAACTCACTGGCACAGTTTGGTTTTTAGTGCATTGAGGGGGTTTCTCTGGATATTGTAGCTAAGCTAAAGGTGGCCCTAAAGCCACATCTGCCTTGTGCACAGTTTTAATGGCACAGCTAATACACTGCAAGTTAGATGCTCTTCACCGGAGACCCTCTTAAGCTTTTCTAAATTCTGGTGCCACTTCTCAGCAGGCAGAGATCAGTGTTAGACCAGTTACTGTACCCAGGCAAATTCCATCACGCAGTTGTAATCTCTCAAAATTTTCTGTTATGTGCAATTCTAGAAATTACGCTATTAAGTGCACGGGAACAACATAAATGAAAGGAATGCGAGTGGCTACTTGTTCGCAGTCTTTGTGTTTTTTTTTTTTGCTATCACAAAATGCATCTTTGTGCCCAAAACGGAAAGACGCATTTTGCGCTAAAATATAGCACCAAATGCATTTTCTGCATTTCACATTTATGTGAAATGTTGGCTAGAACGCAAAAGCAAATTACGCAATTTTCACACATCCCTACCAGTTACATGTTGAGAAGCAAAGGCAATCACCTGTGGTGTATTTGAATAATGGCATCGCCAGAAGAACGTCATGGTGCACACTTTGTGACTATTTAATTGAGCACTTTTTTCTTTACATCAAAGTGAAAAAGAGCTTTCACACTGTTACTATCATCAATTTATAACAATAAAAATAAATAACCGGAAGGCCAACAGACGTCAAATCCCCGCTGTACTGGTAGGAATGGACGCTGAAAAGGCCTTTGACAGGGTAGATTGGACCTTATTTAATACCCTCACGAGCTTCGGGTTTGCACCTAAATTTCTTATTATGGGCCGAGCTAATTATGTCCAACCCCGATCCAGGGTTCAAGTTAATGGAGTACACTCAACCTCCTTCTCCCACTCTAGAGGCACCCGACAGGGGTGCCCTCTCTTGCCCCTACTCTTTGCCCTTAGCATTGAGCCATTGGTAATGGCGGTTAGAGCCAATCCTGACATTCAAGGAATACCCTTCAGTGGGGACTCACACAAATTTTCCCTTTTTGCGGACGATGTCCTCTTGTCACTCTCCGATCCTGCTAAGTCTCTTCCACCTTTACAATCAGAACTTGAGCGATTTGAAGCGGTGGCGGGCTTTAAAATAAATCTTGGCAAATCGTACATCCTCAACCTCACTCTCCCACAAGCGGAAATCCGCAGGCTCCAACCCCTCACTCCCCTCCAATGGACCGCTTCTTCCATACAATACCTGGGGATCCAATTAACACCTAAGGTAGAGGGACTCTACACTGCTAACTTCCCCCCCATTCTTACTTGTGTCCAAACGGATCTCACGAAGTGGAAACCGCTCTTTCTTTCTTGGCTTGGCCAGATACACGCTGTCAAAATGACACTCCTTCCCAAGCTCCTCTATTTATTTCAGGCCCTGCTCATTTAACTAGAAAGGGACTTTTAGCGGCGAGTTAAATCTAGGATTCGACAATTCATTTGGCAAGCGGGTCGCGCCCGCTTTTCTTTCTCCTTATTGCGTCGCTCTCGAGTGGAGGGTAGAGTGGGACTCCCAGACGTAACACTATACTATAAAAGCAGCGCAGCTGAGAGTACTGACTGAGTGGTCTAAAGGGGAATCCGATAAGCACTGGTTGCATACGGATCGTAGCGTAGCAGGGAGGACTATCTGGGATTTGGCTTGGCGTCCCAAAAAGGACAGTCCCTTGAATATATACCTTAGTACTCCTACACGCACCACCTTGAAAGTGGGGGACTCGGTCGCAGGAGACGATCGATGGACTTCTTTCCCCTCGCCATTTACACCACTTCATTTCAACCCAGCATTCCCCCCAGGCTTACACGAGGGGCCCTTTGTCGCTTGGAGGGAGGGAGGATGCCTTGCTTTGACACCTTTTTCATAACGCTGACCCCCTCACCTTTGACAACTGCAGGTGTGACTATGGCTTAGAGAACACAGAACGATACCACTACACTCAGCTAATGCACTGGGCCCTCACCCCACAGGTGCAGGAGGCAGCCACCCGTCCTCCTACAAGATTTGAGTCCTTCCTCTCCAAAGTCACTACTATGAAAGGGGCGATTTCGTTTATATATAACTTCCTACTCACTACCACGCTCGCGATATAGGTCTATGTAGGAAGGAATTTTACAGCGCGGTATTTCAGAGGAAGAATGGGTGCATTTATGGACCGACATCACAAGATTCAATCACTCCGTAGAACTTCGGGAAGCTCATCTTAAGACCATGATGGACTGGGCTCTCCATCCGTCCAGGCTCAAACAGATCTTTCCCAACACTTCTGATAGATGTTGGAGGGGTTGCAGGCTTCTGGGTGACTTTCAACACATTTGGTGGGACTGCCCGACTATACGCCCCTTCTGGGAAGAAATACTTGCACACATTAAGGACATGCTGGGATACCCCATCCCAACCACCATGGCAGGGATTCTTTTGGTACTTTGCGACCCTACCCTGGAGCACCAGACCCGAGCAGACAAAACAATCATGTGACTGTGTAGGTGCGGCTAAAGTGACCCTAACAGCCGCCTGGAAGCAGAGGGAAGCCCCGACAATTTCCCTTTGGCACTCTCGATTATGGAAGTTACTCAGCCTAGAAAGAATGTCTGATATTTTTTGGGATAATTACAAGAATTTTGAATTCAAATGGGGCCCGTTAGTTACTTTCCTCTCACGGGGGCTACCATCGGCTGTCTGTCCTTCTGTCAGAGCGCTTCATCTCTTTCAGTTTTGATTTACCTGCTACTATCCCATGTCTACTGTACCAATTTAATTTTGCCACCACCATTGTTTGGGAGGGGCGAGGGGGGTTGGGATTTTGGTTACGCCTTAGTTGGGCGTTATTTTTGTATGACATTACTGTACTTCATATGGCACCTTCCAGCTTGAGGGATTTGAAAAAATACCATCACAAAAGAAAGATGGGACACCTAATTAAGCTGTTTGGTTTTGAATAAGGATCACGAGGGATTAGCCCAAGCCCCACCGCCGTCAGAAACTGTACCCTTCATTTAAGCATTCACTATGAGATTGGGGCCTAGGCGATGTGTTACTATGTACACCCTCCGTCTTGTTGATATCTACAATGCTCCCTGCGATGTGTGAAATGATGGTAATAACCTATGATGTACTTGAAAAATTTTCAATAAACACAAGTTTGACAAAAAAATAAATAACCGGCTAACAGTAAGAAATTATTTGTGAAGCAAGAATTTAGATATGAATATTTTAGATCGGATATATTTTGCAGTTTAAAGGGATACCAAAAAAAGGAGGGGCGTCATTTAATCACTATTACGTAGGCTGTCACATGAGAACATTAATGATCTACATTACAATGTGCTTCACACACGATACCAGCGCAAGCATAACACCCTGTTGTGGGAGCAGAACAAGAACATATACAACCTTCTATTAGCAGAGTCAGGCCCATCGATGTCTTGCGGAAAGAAAACTGAACACACAGGCCCAACAACTGTCACAAAAAGAAAATACACCATAGAGGTAATTTTCCAGTCATCTCCATCAGCTTCTTCCCCTATCAAGAATCCCAACCCTTTATCATCAACCACAGTAATGTTTCCTATCTTCATTGCTTTTTTTGTGCTTCTCTTCATGCACCCCCTCCCCCCCCCCCCTCCCCCCTCCCGACACTGCCAAATGCTATCTAGACGTCTCCCTACAAAGAGCTTGCTATCTGCAACCCAAAGATGTTCCTAGTCCCGGATAAGACAACCGAGAAGAAATCACACCACCCCAAAATAGTATTGACACAGATCTAGTCTAAGCATGCCCAAGAAAATACTCTGACCCAGTTGACCAGACATTTGAGAAAAGATGACCTTTAAGTATGAACTACAAAACTTGCATAAAACAGTTTTCAAAGGAATGCTATGCAAAACTGCTATGTTTATACCTGTCAGTACATTTCCTGATATTGCACACATACTATCCCTCACATTACACTATCATACCTGCAATATCTAGATCAATACCCGTTTTGTTGCAAAAGCCATGCTACAAAAATGAATTGTTCTTTATGCTACAATATTAAATGATCTTGGGATCCCAGAGAAACCATGAAGTCTCCCCCACCTCGTAACTATTTGCCATCCAGACCACGTTTCATACAATGCCTATATTTGTGTCTCAAATGAGAGTGTGGTAACCAAGATTTGTAAAATTTCAACAGATCTCATCTTCTGTCCTCTCAAACTCATCCCATCCTTACATCCCCCACCAGCTTTCATCCAATGTTACTACCCTCTCCCTGCCTTACATCCCCATTTGGTGTGTGCTCTTTTAAGTCACAGGTTGTATTCCTAATGTCCCTCTCCCTCCTCCCCAACAAATATGTTCCTCCTGTTAGACTTTCTTTTTGTTCCTTGGGCCCATTTTCTCCCTCTTTCTAAAATGTCCACCTGTTCGTTTGTGCATCTGATGGGACCCTACTATTCTCCTGGGATCACAACCATATTTTTCACTACTAGAATGTAGGTGTTTGACCGCCATCTTTGAACCATGGCAATAAATACATGAGCATTACAGATAAGTGAGTGGATATGTGAAAAATGTTTGTATCTGAAAAGTTAAATACTGAAAATATGGTTTTCCGATGCTCCAAAATAAAGTGGTAAACAACATCAGGACCCTCTTTCTTTCTCCAATGCCAACCCATGTCAATGACCCGCTCATGCTTCACACTCTGATCCTTTGGTAACACCCCCAATTGATAGCTTATGCCCCGCCACGGTTTCTGCTTAAGCCACAGCTAACTCCCCCATATAAATCACCACCCTAGTCTAACTCCACCTCAAACATTGCCATCTTCCCCAGAATTCCAACAGATTTCCCAACTATATAACATACTAAAATGCATTAGTCACGCATTACAGCCTCCTCCTAATTCATGTGCAATGAGGCACTGCAGGAATTAGCAAAAAAAAAGCAGATGGAGGATGTTTTGGATGCTTGTGGTGTCGCTGTGTGCCCCATGATATTTACTTAGTTCTGCTTATTCCAGGCTGCCGGCCTGGGCTCATTCACAATGCTAAAATGAGCAATAGTCAGAAGTGTGATGGACAAATTGTTTCCGCAGAGATGAGAGCCTGATAAGACTAGCATTTGCAATGCAATAGGTCTCGCATTTGAGCTATTGGCATTGTAAATGACCAATGCCTTTTATTTACGAGTTGGTTTTTAAAACAGATAAATAAAAGGCACTGTCACTTACAATGCCAATAGCTTAAACGCTTGCAAATGCGAGACCTATTGCATTGCAAATGCTTGTTATTCTTGCCCTAGAACTCAATTATCGAGTCTGTCTATACTTGATTGACTGCATTTTGCTATGTTGTGGGGTGCTTTTTCTTGGGGACACGTTTCCTCATGAAATTGAGGGTTAATACTATAACTGATTCATCAACCTATGGGTGTACAGTTGAGATCATATTTTGGGGTGTACATGTTTTAGGGGTTCCCCCGCCCATGCACTTTCCAAAGTTTAGTTGCTGTGCCACAAATATCCACTGGATTTGGTCTGGATTTTTAGTATTTACAAAGGCACGTGGGCGTAAAGCAGTAAAAGTGCACTGACTTAACAGTGCAGAGGACACACGCGTGACTGTGCGAAAACACTTTAGGAATGCCACTGCCTGCCAGCAAAAAGAGCCCGGTTTGGTCTCTAGCTGACACGTCCAAGTAGCAATGAATGGCGCCCTACCACAGAAGCTAATTGCTCTTCCGGGGCCAGTGGAGACGGCAGGGAGGGACTCTCTTGTACCTGATGAAAGGGGCAACGGAGCACAACATTCTTGGGATAAAGCTTAGTGTTGTCACCATTAACAAGATACAAGAGAGCAACGTTGGTTTTCATGCTCCTCCCAGCCCTTCTAGTTTGAGGCAGTTTTATATAGCACGAACTCGACCCTAAGGGATTGGAGTGCTTTTTAGTGTGCAGATTTATATAGCGCGAACTTTATCGTAAGGTATTTGCTCACTTTACATGAGCGCGTAAAGAAGGCACAAGGACAACAGGAGAGAGGGCGGAGTTGTAAAGAAGGCACCAAAGCACGTTGTGCCTGCAGTAAGAAAAACTGGATAAAGAATATAGTGCTCAAAGTCTAAATAACACGAACCGTGTAACAACCAAAGTAAAGTGGCCAGCTGCCATGGGAGGCGTCAAATGAAGGAGGCGGGACTAAGAAGCCTATTTACGAATCAGAAACCAGCATTTAGGACGGGCAATGACACAAGCCAATGGCAAATATGGGCGGAGAGTGGGTGAGGCTTCTATTCCCTACTCCATTCCAGCAGATTGCCAGAGCAGCCCATGCGCACTGGCTCAGGCTGGACCTAAAAACTGCTTTGGAAGTCCCAGCCTCTATGGGACATAGCACGTGGCTCCGACAGCAACGTCAGTCACTCACAGTTACAGAAAGTGTTAAAAGGTAATAAAAAGCGCCGCCAGGCCCAGGCAGTCTCATCAATCTGGAGGAGCCTTCTGTTGGTTTTTGGGCCACTTGTGGTCATTAGTTCTGGTGGCAGCTCCAGTCTCTGGAATGGAATCAAGTCTTTAACTTCACCCTGCAGCCCATGCAAGTGGTGCAGTGCCCACACCCCCTCAGCGGTGTGTATGTGTGGGCAGCGTGAGGGACGCAGGGGAGAGTGAGCCATACTATGGCTCTCTCTGAATCCCCCAGGCCCGGACATAATTAATTCATTTGGATCTGGCATGTTTGTGGGTGGGGGGCAACTCTCCTGGCTGTGGGTCAGCTCAGGACATCACCCTCTTTTGGGATGGAAACGAAACAAGCAGTCCTGGCCAGCCCTAAGTACTGTAGTGTATGACCAGCAGCTTCCCGGATGTCCAAGGAAGCTGATTACGGCCCCCTTGTAATCATCACTAGCAGGTACAATTAGCACTGCCCTGTTGCAGCCCGTTGACCCCAATGCCCAGCCGCTGCTGAAGAACATGCTCAGCATGAATAGCCTGACAGACAAATGGGAACGCACTTCAGGGCACAACCAGGTGAGCCCGGCACAGGCTGTTTAGAAAAATATAATCTGCTTTTTATTGACATCTGGGAAAACATTTGTTCCCTAAAACTTTGTATCAATTGTATATTATGGATCCATGATACCTGTGAGCCTAAGCACATATATTCACAGGCCCAAAATCCTCAGGGCGCAGGTACGCATCACAGGCTAATATAACCCAGCAGTTTGTTTTTTCAAAACAGCTTCTGTTTTCATAAATGTCAAAAGGACCAACTATTTTAGAAAAGCAGCATGAAAATAAAAAGGCACCACCACTACTCCTCATTAAACATCCCAATTTGACCCTTAACAGTTCACATTGAATGACTACACACATTTACGCTGTGACGTTACCGGCAGTGCTTTTGAACTGGAGAACCAGCTTTGAGTCCTAATGTCGGCTCGACATTCTGCGATTCTGGGCAATTCATCTAATCTCCCCGTACCTAACAAATTAATGTTACCTCGTGTAATGAAACTGGGGCTCATGTGAAGCGCTCAAATACCTTTGGGTCATGTTGACACCATATAAAACAGCAAGAAGTATTTGTCATCTTGGAGTGACAGTGGGTTAGTAACCAGGGGTTTTGCACCAGGTTTAAGGTCTTCTGATTTCTTCTCATTGTTTAAAAGGGCAGCATTTCTAATATTTATCTCGTTCTATGGACTTAACTGCTTGGCTTTATTTGCAAGAAATGTCACTGAGTATCACACATTTGCAAGCAGATTGTCACTAATAGGTGCACTGAAATCATGGAAATGTCACACATAAACAATCTGTAAACTTTGCTGCTATGCTCACATCCTATTTGGTACAGTCGGGTCCCAGAGTGACCTTCCATTTCGGGTGCTTTGAAGCAGTTTAAAGATCTTCCAAGAGTTACTCGTTGCTCAAATGGGTGTAATTTCTGATATTTGTTTCCCTCATTGCTCGATTTTGCTCGCGAGAAAGTGTCACTAATAGACGTTGAATTTCAATCATAATTACACTGAAATTATGAACATGTCACAAAGAGCAATCTAAAACCTTGGCAACTATGCCCTATATAGGCCTCCGGTTTAGAGCTCACCTCATGCTACACCTCAAGCCCCTCCCATTTAGGCCCTACTTCGGCCCCGCCCATCACAACCTCCTTGAAGCTCCTCCTTCACCCCCTACAACTATCCCCTTTGAGCCCGTAAAGCGTGCCCCAGGTAATTTTCTTAGACCCCTCTTTTTACAGCATACAGAGCCCCAGAATCCCTTTAGACCCTCCCACTGCCGTCACTGTAAATGCCCTCCCCTGTCACCCCCTAATGTCCCTCCCCTCTCGTCTCCTCACTGGGCCGTGATCGCTGCGGACTGATCTCCAGCTCTATCCGTCCTCGCCGAGCCTCCCGGTTCTCCTGCTTCAGCTTGGCCTCCAATCGGGAGAGTTTCTGTTCCAAAGAGGAGGCCGCCATCTTCCGCCGCGCACTAATAATAAACAAACAGCGCATTGCGCTTGCGCGAACGCTCGAGCCCCGGCCGGACTCGCCTCCTACGCATGCGAAATTTGCCATTCCGGCAGCAAACGATTGCGCTTGCGTGGACGAGTTTGTCCTAGGTCGTGCATTGAGCGCATGCACTGCCTCTCTGAGTCTAGTGAAAGTATTTGTCGCGCTACGTTCTGTTTAATTAGGACACTGGTGGCTGTTGACCTTTGCCTGCTATAGTAATAGTGTGACCTGTGGCCTCGGAGCAACTTGAACTTGAGCGTTGTTAAACGTCCGTTCGTGACGCCTATTTGTACAGTCAAGGAAGACGAAAATGGCAGTAAGATTCTATTGGATTTATTTTAGTTCCTTTTATTCTATTTATACGTTTTTATATAGCGCGTACATTACCCAAAGGTGTCAGAGCGCTTTACAACAGAAAAAAATGCATTACATGAGGATTTCAGAGTATTGAAATAAAAAAGTTAAATGAATTACATATAAGACCCGAAACACATACATCAGTCTAAACACAAAAAGTGTAAGCTAACTGGTGTGTGTGATGGAGCGGAAGACAGGGAAATGGGGAGCAACATATACCGATGTCCTGCCTGCGTCGCAGACCCGTCGTCACGCACTCTCATTCATACATGCATCCATTGGTGGGGCCCATAAAACCAACACTCACACAACCTATTCAAGTGTTCGCACGCAGGAGGGATGAGTGGTTCACGATCCAGACATGTGAGGGGAACACCTTATAACCTATAGGGAAGGAAAAACCATTTATAAAATATACATTAACGCCCTCTTGCCTATAGATCCTTAATCCCAAAACATCAAGGCACTTCTCCCACTTCGGTCAATGGACCAAATTAGTTGGCTTGGTTGATGGTGATTTAGAACCAGCTAAAACACATTTTAAGACTTCAGAATCTATCTCTTAAATAAAACTCATGACTCATGAATTCTCGTTAATCATTAATTATTTATCTAATATTTCATAATGGATTTAAATTTGCATTTTTGTCTCGTCAAAGTTTTTGAAAGTTCATATCAATATTTGAGTACATTGCAGATCATCATATTTACCTAATCTGGCTATTTGGAGTCCTCTTATTCATTGGCTCTGCATAATTTTGTCATAAATCGTCCGAAAGCAAGCCAAAGCTCAATAGTTCTTAGCTCGGCAGGTCATAGTCCAAAACGTCAGCGTCAGTATCAGCCAAAGCGTCAGAATCTTGAAAAGATGGAGGTAAAGAGAGAGTAATAGAATAGCAGCAGCCCTGTCTATTCTACTAGATCTTTTATAATAAAAAGTAGTACAGAAGATACAAAATAATAATTTTGTACAGTCCTGCTTGGCTGGTTGAGATCGTCTGATGTCAAAGTTTGGGACTTTGGTACAGTTCAAGGGGTGATGTCACAAGTTCATTTAAAGTCAGTCCGTTCCGGTTTACTGTGAAAGTCTATTGTCTTTCGTCTTGGCCGTCATCCCACAGTGTCTTTGATTGAGTACATAGAGATCAGGGTTCATAACGAGGTCTGGAAGACTTTGTCGCTTCTGCGCATTTCACTCCATGCCTCGTGGGTCAGTGGCCACTTTGTCGTGTCACGTCCGCGGCCATTTTGGGTTTTAGGCTCAAACGCCAACTCAAGCGAAACAAACACAAAAGTGTAATTAATACATAGAAATAATGAATCTAATGTTAACCCCTTACTAATCCCTCTATGTGCTTGTATTTATCTAGCGTATAGCAACATTTAAAGCCATTATATTCACCTTTTCGGTCCTCTTCTTGGGCAATATTACAAGACATCACAAGAGCAACATATATCATGCAGTATTCTATTTATTACATATACTACTGTTAATATGCGTACTGATTTTAGTCATAAAGGTTATTTTAGCCATGCAAATGCAATTCCCACGTGTAATTCTAATGTTAATAATGTTGATTAGTAAAACATGCAAACTCATTTAATAATATTATAGTTAATGGATTATTTAATTAATAATTTTCATGCAGAATGGGGGAGGTATACAAAATTTTGTACTACCTGCTCCATCATGTGCACACTAGTGTGTCTCAATAAAGTTTTATGCAGGCACTTTTTTACCACGTTTCTTCTCTGTGTAGAATCTTTTATGAATCTCTTATGTCATTTAGAATGTATTTATGTCATTTAGAATGTATTTATGTCACGGGTTGGAACGTAAGGGGAGAAGCGGTTGGAGTTGGTTGAAGCTGGACGTGTTTTTCCTATGCACCAGTGGGTCATTTCATAGTTTTTCTTAATTAAATCTTTTTACTACAATCTAATGACTCCTTCGCCTCTTTACAAGGACGACGAGTTATTAGTGTTGACCCACTGCATTTTACTTCATATTTTAATTTTCTTCATCGGAGTGTTGCCGGGTATTTCTGAGGATTTTCTTTTCTTTCACGAAGAAGACTTCAGTATCCTGGACCCAGCACTCTTGGTTACGGCATTTTCCCTTTGATTACGAGCTAATCGGATACAAGGTACTGTAATATTTTCCATCTTACCGTTTGGCAGTTGTGAAGCCCTCCGCATGCATCGCTCTGCATTTGAAGTGTGTCTCGAGCGGATCTCCTGCGTCTCCAGCTATTTTCCGGCTGTGAGCTTCTCTTGTGACGTCTGCAGACAATACGTGGGAACGTATCTCATCTTCTGCACGCAAGTCACGTTACGTAGAGGCCATATTGGATTTACCCGGAAATTGTTGCTCGGATCTTCGTCACGATTTCTGATGTTCATTAAGCTCCTGGTCTTTTGTTTCAAGCACTGCGGTCCAGCTTTGTTAATGCGTGTGCACTTCAGAGGTGTACACACTATTTACGGTGCATTCTACAGCATTATTGTACATGTTTCAGTGATGTGCACACTTATCTTAATTTCAAGTTATGTACGGTTGTGCATTAGTTTCCTCAGTGATACACACACTTACCTGGTTATTGAAGCTTGACATTGCTTACTTCATTTCGGAAGTTACGTGTGTATTTCAGTGATGCGCACACTTTAAAAAAAAAAATATATATATATATATATATATATATATATATATATATATTATTTTTCTCTTTACGCACGTTTATTTTTATACGTAAGTGCTGAACTTCAGTGACGTGCACACTATTTTTACTTATCCTTGCTTTCTTCTATTTACCTACAAGAACTTAGTCTACAATGGCTGGTTCGCAGTTTTGCAATCAATCCTCTATTTTTCTACAGGTTAGAGGTAAACCAAAATTGATTTGGAAGAAGTGGTTTGACTCTTTTTTGAAAATTATTTTTTGGGTATTGATGGAGTCAAGTTTTCACCTGAAAGAAAGAAGGCAATTTTTTTATTTAGGTACAGCGCCCATTGATATATTTAAGAATTTAGCTCCGGTAGTTGGTCAAGGTGATGGACGGGACGTCTACAAAGAAGCAATAGCGAGACTGCAAAAACAATTTGTAGGTGGACCTATTGGTATGATTGAGAGACATGCTTTTCATAAAAAGGAAACAACATGTTGATGAATCTATTGAAGACTATGTGGCAGCTCTTAGAGTGCTCGCAGCTAATTGTGAATTTGGGGCCAATGTTGACTACTGTATAAGGGATCAATTTGTTTTCAATTGCGAATCTAAAAAAGTGCAAGAAAGATTACTAGCTTGTTGTAACCCAACATTAGCTGAAGTTTTAGATCTTGCTAAAGGTATCGAGGGATCTATTCAATCTGCTAGAGTTATTTCTACTGAGGAAAGTAAGACTTCTCATTTGTGTGCTATTCAATCTGCTCAAAGACCAATTAAATCAGGAGCTGTTAAAAGTAGTAAACTTAGTTGCTATAGATGTGGTTCGAAAATGCATCTCGCTAATTGTTCTGATTGTCCTGCTTTAAAAAAAAAATGTTTAAAATGTAATAAGTTTTGACATGTAACAAGCTTTTGAGGGCCATGAGAAATTCTCCAAATGTTTCTGTGAACTCAGTTTCAAGTGTTCAAGAAGATTTAGACAATTTAGTTTTAACGTTGTATGATCCTATTTCGGCATGTTCTATTAGTAATGTTAATGTACCTTTTAAAGCCCCTTTAGGTGTTGTTCACATTGGAAAAGTAAGCCTGGATGTTATGGCAGACTCTGGGTCTCCCATAACTATTTTGTCTGATATATTTTTCAAGGAGAATTGGACGGATGTTAAACTACAACACATGGATATCAATCCTAAGGCTATTGGCAATTTTGACAGCGATATGTTGGGGTATGTTGAAGATATTTTATAATGTAAAGGGCGTAAAGTTTTTACTAAAATTGAACCTACTGATAGTTCAGAATGGGTTTCTGCAATTGGGATCACGCATAAAAAAAATAACGGGTTGAGGTTGTGTGTGGACCATAGGTCTTTGAATAAGATCATAGTTATTGATACCTACCCTTTGTCCAGGTTTCAAGAATTATTAGCTGTGGTCAATGAAGCTAAGTATTTTTCAATTATTGACTTGAAATCTGTGCATCATCAGGTTGCTCTTGATGATTCTCCTAAAGACCTCACGGCTTTTGTTACACTGTTTGGGGTTTATAGACTTTTAAGAATGCCGTTTGGCCTGGCCTCAGCGGCCAGCGTTTTTCAGAAACTAATTGAAGCACATTTTCAAGGCATGAAAGGGGTGCAGTCGTTTCAAGACGACATTTTAATTTTTGCCAAGACATGTGCAGAACATGATAACATTTTGGAGGCTGTATTGAGTATTTTGGAGTCTAATGGCATGACTGTGAGCAAGAACAAATGTAAATTTTTGGTTGAAGAAATTGATTATTTGGGACATAAAATTTCAAGTCGTGGTATTTTTCCCAAAGTGTATTTAGTTAGTGCTTTGGATAAGGCAAGGAAACCTTATGATAAAGACTCTCTTTGCTCTTTTTTTAAGGTTAGGGGAGTAGTGCGCCAGATTTGTTAAGGGGTATGCTTTGGGTGTGGAACCATTAAGGCAACTGATTAAAAAAGGGTCCAGTTTTATTTGGACTCAAGTGCATGATGAAGCTTTCAATCAAGTCAAGAGACTCATTGCACAGGCACCAGGTCTCAATACCTTTGATCCTAATGGCAAGTCATTTATTACGGGCAATGCCAGTGCTATTAGCTTGGGTGCAGTTTTTACCCAACTTGCAAGTGGTAAGGAGAAAGTTATCTCTTTAATTTCTAAAGGTATCAGAGGGGCTGAGAAACACTACAGCACTATTGAGAAAGAGGCCTTAGCGTGCGTATGGGCTGTCGAAACATTTAAAAACTTTTTGTGGGGATGCCCTTTTGTTCTTGTGACCGATCACAAACCACTTGTGTATATGATGGATGGAGTAAGATCTGGAAATGCTTCCTCTAGGTTAGTTAGACTTATTGCACGGATACAAGAATTTAATTTTGAAATAAGGCATATTGCGGGTGGGAAGAATGTTACTGCTGATGGGTCTGAAGAGGATATTACTGATCATCACGAATGTGTGGTAGCTGTTGTGGATGCCCTTGGTTCTGGTGATATGGACATTTCAGAGAAAGAATGGTGTGAACGTCTTGATCAGGATCAAGTTTTAACCAAAGTCAAACCGTTTGTGTCCAATGGTTGGCCTCCTAGTAACAATTTGGATTCTTGTTATCAGAGCTTTGCTTAGGTAGCCAGTGAACTTTCTATTGAGAATAACATGTTATTGAGGCAGGATTTATTTGTTCCACCTGCTGGTATAGCAACAAACTTGTCAATTTAGCCCATTCTGGACATCCTGGTGTTTCAGCCACTAAAGGATTACTCAAAACACATTATTGGTGGCCCGGAATGGATGCTGTTGTTCAAAGTTTTGTGGATAATTGCAAAGCTTGTATCCATTCAGACAAGCATTGGAAAGTGTCCACTGGAACTTTGAGCACTCGGGGAATACCCCTGGAACCCTGGGAGAAAATTTCAATTGATTTTTCCGGTCCTTGTGACTGCTTAGGAAGAGAGAGTAGTTTTTTAATCGTTGTCATTGATAACTTCTCCAAGTGGTTGTACTATACATTTGTTGAGCATCCAAATACTGATGATATAGTACTTTTTTGGGATAAAATATTTCAGCAGGAAGGAGCACCTAAGATGATCATGTCTGATAATGGGATACAATTTGTTTCAGCTAAGATGCAAAGTTTTCTAAAAAAGTTTAGGGTCCGTTCTCAGAAGGCACTTTGTATTGGCCGGCCAAAGGTCAAGTGGAACGGGCCAATAGATTTTTCAAAGAAGGAATTCAATCCGCACTGGAAAGTAATTTTATGTCTGGATTTTTGAAAGAAACCATTTGGAGTTATCATATTACTCCTCATTTGAGCACAGGTGTGTCTCCTTATGTCTTGATGAGGGGTAGACAAAGCAAAACTCTTGTCACTCCTGATTTTGTAAAAAGGGGCACTAATCTATCTTGAGGATGGCATTGCCAAAGCTAGAGACAATTTGTGTGTGTCTCGTGCATCTGGTAAGCTATACCATGATGTTTATCAGAAAGTTAAATGCAAGATAATTGAAATTGGTGATTGGGTACGAGTTATCAAATCTCCTTCTCAACATGCTAAAGGTTCTTCAAAATTCTCTTTACCATTTTTAGTGGAAAGCGTTACTGATTCTGCAGTTTTATTGAAAAACAAAGGGTGGTGGAACAAAAGTGCTATTATTGTTCTTAAGCCTGGACAGGAGCGTTTTTTTGAAAAGGAGAAACTGGAGTATGATGGTACCTTGTTTTGTGAGAATGGTGGGAAGTGTGATTCCTTGGTGAGTCCTGCCATAAGACATGATTCTGAGTGTACTGCTGGGAGTCTCATGGATTCAGTGACTAGTGAGCAGTTTGGAGATCATTTGGTTGTGTGTGCTAAAGAAGAGAATACTTCTGAAGAGAATCCTGCCTTGCAAAAGAGGATCGCTAAAGTTCCAAAGAGATTTGAGGATTATGTTTTGGAGTAGTTTTTGTTGTTTTTGTTTAAAAAAAGGACATATGGTGTGTTCCAATAAAGTTTTATGCAGGCAATTTGTTACCACATTTCTTCTCTGTTGTTTAGAATCTTTGATGAATCTCTTATGTCATGTAGAATGTATTTATGTCATGTAGAATGTATTTATGTCACGGGAGGGGAGAAGCGGTTGGAGTTGGTTGAAGCTGGATGTGTTTTTCCTATGCACCAGTGGGTCATTTCATGATTTTTATTAATGAAACCTTTTTACTACAATCTACCGACTCCTTCGCCTCTTTACACTAACAGTGTAGATATAATCCGCCAATATTGGCAGGAAGTGAGGACAAAGAGTATGAACATAGCATAACATGATATGTGAGTACATTCGATAATGCAAACTGAAAGTATAAAACGGGGAGAGCAGGGGAAGCAGTGGTAGTGGCTGTCTGTAGGTACTCAGCAGACGGGAGACTTCGGATTATGCTTCTTTTTCAATGCCACTGTATTACAGCAAAGCAAAACCAAAGGGGATGATGGACAGAGTGTTGAACATTGCAAGCACTCACCCCCAGTCAACTGATCTGGGTTTAATCCATCATCATTCTTTAGCTCACGCCGCCACCCCAGTTCAGACATGGCCATATGCAAATCAGTCTCACCCTGTGCCTCATGGGAACAGTCCAGCCCGAACTGCCAAGCCATGTCTTCCCTGGACCGGAAACAAGCATCCTAGGACCAGTTTCTGGCTAATCAGCCGTCTTCAGCCAGGCTAGCTTGAATCCAGTGGCAAAGTGAGCAAGGGACCCACGTCTGGGCATACTCTGCCAACTTAAGCGAACAAAGCAAAACCTAAGGGGATGGATTTGGGCCCAGATCTCTGTACTGGGGTGAATGTATGACATTGTTCTGCAGTCTGTCCATCAACTGTTGTTTTTGCATTTGTCACCCCGAGTGGGACGGGTATGCTCAGACGTGAGTCCCGTGCTCTCCATGCCACTGGAATCAAGCTATCCTGGCTGAAGAGGGGTGAAACCCCGAAACCGGTCCTAGGATACTTGGTTCCAGTCCAGGGAGCACCTGGCTTGGCAGTTCGGGCTGGACTGTTCCCATGAGGCACATGGTCAAGACTGATTTGCATATGGCTAGGTTCAAACTGGAATGGCATGGTGAGCAAATAAACTATGGATTTGGGCCCAGATCTCTGTACTGGGGTGAATGTATGACATTGTTCTGCAGTCTGTCCATCAACTGTTGTTTTTGCACTGTATTACAGCAGCCAGTAATAAAAAAAAAAACACAATTAGTTATGATTACTCCCCTCTGGAGGTCCCAGGTCTGGTATCTGGTACTCCTGGAAATGGCATGTGACAGACTGATTTGCATTTTCAATTTTGAGAAACTTCTGACATCCAACAGGGCGGCCTCTTCTTCTGATATTTTTCGGGCAGCTGTCTCTGGTGGCCTGAAGATTTTCAAGAAACAGTGGCAGCTGCCAGGCATTTCAGAAGAAGCATCTTTCTTCCTTGCTCAATCCTGGGCTCCTAGAACCCATAGAAGATACATTTCTGTATGGAAGTGCTGGGCTAGCTGGTGCAGTGAGAGGGGTGTGGATCCCGTGGGTTGCAGACCTTCCATTGATTGTTAATCTCTTAGCTCAGGTATCTTCTCAAGGTTTCACTTACAGATTGGTCAACAATTTCTGGTTAGCTGTTTCTGCCGAACAGTCCCCAATTGAGGGTAAACCAGTGGGGTATTATCCGCTGATTTGTAGCCTGCTCAGATGGGTGCGATTTACCCATCCCCTGAGGCCTAAATACTCCGATCTATATGACTTGGTCTTGGTGCTTCGCTTCTTGCGAGCTTGGCCAGAAAATTAAGATCTTTCATCTAAAAGACGACTCTTCTGTGTTTAGTGTCCTGTAGGCGTGTTTCAGATTTAAAAGCACTGGACTTAACAGGAAGATTTTTTCCTCTTTCAGAAGTGACTTTTCGAATTTCCAATCGTACTAAGACTAATTCTCACCTTATAATTTACCCTACATTTTCTGATCATCATAAACTGTGCATTGTAAGATGTTTGAAAATATATGACGATTGTACACGTGAATTTCAACAGGATCAGGTGGGGTCAACTGTTGATTGCTTTCAGAAGCCATTCAAGCATGTTTCCTCGGCTACCTTGGCTAGGGGGTTAGATGGCTCATGCCCGAGGCTGGCATCAATGTTTACATCTTTGGAGCTCATTCAATTAGGGGAGTGATGGCTTCCAAGGCTTTTGCTGCGGGCTCTAGGCTGGAGGCTGCGGCTGACTGCTTGTCAGATTCCACATTTAAATTGTTTTACAATAAACCTATTGTGGATGTATGTATGTCTGTATCTGGTATTTGTAAAGCACAAACTAATCACCCTTAGGGGTCTCAAGGTGCTGGAGGCTGTTGAGAAGATTAAGTTAGCTATGGCCCAGAGTCACAGGGTAATGAGCGGAGCTACCTCTGGCGCCGGGGATCGAAACATGAGCCTCTTGCTCCAGAGTCAGCCGCTCTGGCCGCTGCATCACACCTCTCCCCCTCCAGGGTGGTGGCACAGCTTTAAAGATGCATATTCCAAAGCCTCCAGTCCTGCAATAGAATATTAAAATTTCAAGCTGTCACATCAAGAATATTCATTTCTATTAAGGACACAGAGGCAAGGAATACCCCACCCTGTTTGAGGTTGCGCAATACATGGCATTGACCTATATAAGTTATGTATATTTTGTCCCACCTATGTTGACAATTCTGGTTTTCGCAGTAGTTACAATATTTCCTCTCTTGCAGGTGCAGACAACAAATAGGCTTGGAGTTTCAGGTGCTACTCTGGCTGGCTGTTAATAACCAAGGACTGCAGTTTTTCTTCCATTGATGGAGTTGGAGATGTTCCTTATGTTGACTTGGACTTTCACTCTTCATGTTTGAGTTTGTTTAACCTACAAAGTTCGAGGACATTACTGATGCGCTGGGAGTTGCAAAGAAAAAACACAAGTGTTTTCAGAACTCTCATTTATAAGGGCGGAGGGGTCCTTATTGGTTGGTTATGTTCAGGGTACTGTGGTCATGATGCATGTGAGTTTTTGTTACTGGCTGCTGGTATAAAGTGGCATAGAAAGAGAAGCATAATCCTCGCCTCCATGTCCTAAATAGAATTGAAATTTCTTGACGCAACAGCTTGAAAAGTTTATATTCTTTTTCAAGACTGGAGGCGAGAAAAATGCATTCTTTCTTCACTTTAATTGAGTGGCAGATGATACCGAAGTACATCTGATGTATAGTCCAAGAGATTCAATTAATAGTTTCCAGTAGTTTTATTCCATAAAAGTGTTCCTAATTTTTCACGTGGAACTTGATTTTATCCTTGCGTACAACAAATGACAGACAACACGTGTTTCTTTACTAGGTGACTTTTTCAAGTCTGCAATAATTATAAACAAGATGCAACCATTCTTCTTAAAACTCTTACGTCATATATAGTCCAGTCAAGTCAAAAGTAATGTTTATTTAGACCATAGTCTTTAAACGGCCGTAAAACCCATTTCTAGATATTAAAACAATACAAATACATTCACCAATTCCATTAACCCCTTCGCTGCCAGGCCTTTTCCCCTCCTGTGCCACGCCCTTTTTTGGCTATTTGGGGTAGTGCGCGCTGAGGCCCCTGTAACTTTTTGACCACATAAGGTATCCACACCAAATTTGCGTCCTTTTCTTCCAACATCATGGGGATTCTGAGGGTACTCAGGGTTTGTGGATTACCCTGGAGGGGTCACAGAAATGAGGCAAAATACAGCACAATTTAGTTTTTTGGGGGGGAAATGGGAAAAACAGGCTGCAAATGAAAGCATCTGGGTTTTTCCCTGCAAGTGTTATCAAAAAAGGGTTTGTGGGGCTGAAATCACCATTTTCCCAGCTTTTAGGGGATACCAGACTTTTGTCAGAAACCCAACATTTTTTACACAGTTTTGGCATTTTTCTGGGACATAGCCTATTTTTGCTATTTTTTGTGCTTTTGACCTCCTTCCAGTTAATGGTAGAAATGGGTACAAAAGCAATAATGGATCCTGGAAAGCTATACATTTTAGAGAAGTAGACAAAATTCTGAATTCAGCAAGGGCTCATTTGTGTAGATCCATTAAGGTTTCTTTATAGAAACTATCAGTTAAATATAGGATAAATTGAAAATTTGTTGAAAAAAAGCGCCTTTTGTGTCAACGTTTTCACCTGTAACTTCTTCTAATTATGACAGCTCTTTGAAAGCAATATACCGTTACATCCGCTGGACATTACTGGTTGTGGGGATATATAGGACTTGTAGGTTCACCAAGAACCCGACGAACCCAGAGCCAAAAACTGAGCAGCAACTTGCAATGGTTTTTTATTATGTACCGGGTATATAGCAATTATTGTGTAAAAATGTGTACATGGAAAGATCGGTATGAAAGACACCTATGTATTTCTGAAATGGGAAAAAAATATAGAGTTTAGAAACAGTAGATATTTGCACATTTCCGAATTTGGGAATACTCATACTAGCATGAGAATTATCAGTCATTTTTTAGAATTACTTATTTTTTACACAATGTCTTTCATTTGGAAGGCAGAAATGCATCGAAAGTCAATAGGTAATAACAATTCCTTTACAAATCTGAATTACCCTAAGTCTCCCGATAAAAATGGTACCTCACTTGTGTGGGTCAGCCTAGTGCCCGCGACAGAAAACTGCGCAAAACGCAACGTGGACACACCTCAATTTCGCTGTGAAAAATGACCCTTTTTTGTCAAAGTGCCTAGCTGTAGTTTGTGAACCATAGCTCTGCCGGCACCTAGGGAAACCTAGCAAACCTATACATTTTTGAAAACTACACACCCAGGGGAATCCAGGATGGGGTGACTTGACTGCCTCCCACCAGGTTCTGTTACCCAGAATCCCTTGCAAACCTAAACAATTGCCCAAAAAAACACATTTTCCCCACATTTCTCTTGTGGAAAGTTCTGGAATCTGCGTGGATCCACAAATTTCCACCCACCCCGCATTCCCCAAAGTCTTCCGAGACAAATGGTACCTCACTTGTGTGGGTCGGCCTAGTGCCCGCGACAGGAAAGGGCACAAAACGTAACGTGTGGACACCTCAATTTCACAGCGAAAAATGACCCTTTTTTGGCAAAGTGCCTAGCTGTAGTTTTTGAACCATAGCTCTGCCGTCTGCAGTATTCTATTTATTACATATACTACTGTTAATATGCGTACTGATTTTAGTCATAAAGGTTATTTTAGCCATGCAAATGCAATTCCCACGTGTAATTCTAATGTTAATAATGTTGATTAGTAAAACATGCAAACTCATTTAATAATATTATAGTTAATGGATTATTTAATTAATAATTTTCATGCAGAATGGGGGAGGTATACAAAATTTTGTACTACCTGCTCCATCATGTGCACACTAGTGTGTCTCAATAAAGTTTTATGCAGGCACTTTTTTACCACGTTTCTTCTCTGTGTAGAATCTTTTATGAATCTCTTATGTCATTTAGAATGTATTTATGTCATTTAGAATGTATTTATGTCACGGGTTGGAACGTAAGGGGAGAAGCGGTTGGAGTTGGTTGAAGCTGGACGTGTTTTTCCTATGCACCAGTGGGTCATTTCATAGTTTTTCTTAATTAAATCTTTTTACTACAATCTAATGACTCCTTCGCCTCTTTACAAGGACGACGAGTTATTAGTGTTGACCCACTGCATTTTACTTCATATTTTAATTTTCTTCATCGGAGTGTTGCCGGGTATTTCTGAGGATTTTCTTTTCTTTCACGAAGAAGACTTCAGTATCCTGGACCCAGCACTCTTGGTTACGGCATTTTCCCTTTGATTACGAGCTAATCGGATACAAGGTACTGTAATAATTTCCATCTTACCGTTTGGCAGTTGTGAAGCCCTCCGCATGCATCGCTCTGCATTTGAAGTGTGTCTCGAGCGGATCTCCTGCGTCTCCAGCTATTTTCCGGCTGTGAGCTTCTCTTGTGACGTCTGCAGACAATACGTGGGAACGTATCTCATCTTCTGCACGCAAGTCACGTTACGTAGAGGCCATATTGGATTTACCCGGAAATTGTTGCTCGGATCTTCGTCACGATTTCTGATGTTCATTAAGCTCCTGGTCTTTTGTTTCAAGCACTGCGGTCCAGCTTTGTTAATGCGTGTGCACTTCAGAGGTGTACACACTATTTACGGTGCATTCTACAGCATTATTGTACATGTTTCAGTGATGTGCACACTTATCTTAATTTCAAGTTATGTACGGTTGTGCATTAGTTTCCTCAGTGATACACACACTTACCTGGTTATTGAAGCTTGACATTGCTTACTTCATTTCGGAAGTTACGTGTGTATTTCAGTGATGCGCACACTTTAAATATATATATATATATATATATATATATATATATATATATATATATATTATTTTTCTCTTTACGCACGTTTATTTTTATACGTAAGTGCTGAACTTCAGTGACGTGCACACTATTTTTACTTATCCTTGCTTTCTTCTATTTACCTACAAGAACTTAGTCTACAATGGCTGGTTCGCAGTTTTGCAATCAATCCTCTATTTTTCTACAGGTTAGAGGTAAACCAAAATTGATTTGGAAGAAGTGGTTTGACTCTTTTTTGAAAATTATTTTTTGGGTATTGATGGAGTCAAGTTTTCACCTGAAAGAAAGAAGGCAATTTTTTTATTTAGGTACAGCGCCCATTGATATATTTAAGAATTTAGCTCCGGTAGTTGGTCAAGGTGATGGACGGGACGTCTACAAAGAAGCAATAGCGAGACTGCAAAAACAATTTGTAGGTGGACCTATTGGTATGATTGAGAGACATGCTTTTCATAAAAAGGAAACAACATGTTGATGAATCTATTGAAGACTATGTGGCAGCTCTTAGAGTGCTCGCAGCTAATTGTGAATTTGGGGCCAATGTTGACTACTGTATAAGGGATCAATTTGTTTTCAATTGCGAATCTAAAAAAGTGCAAGAAAGATTACTAGCTTGTTGTAACCCAACATTAGCTGAAGTTTTAGATCTTGCTAAAGGTATCGAGGGATCTATTCAATCTGCTAGAGTTATTTCTACTGAGGAAAGTAAGACTTCTCATTTGTGTGCTATTCAATCTGCTCAAAGACCAATTAAATCAGGAGCTGTTAAAAGTAGTAAACTTAGTTGCTATAGATGTGGTTCGAAAATGCATCTCGCTAATTGTTCTGATTGTCCTGCTTTAAAAAAAAAATGTTTAAAATGTAATAAGTTTTGACATGTAACAAGCTTTTGAGGGCCATGAGAAATTCTCCAAATGTTTCTGTGAACTCAGTTTCAAGTGTTCAAGAAGATTTAGACAATTTAGTTTTAACGTTGTATGATCCTATTTCGGCATGTTCTATTAGTAATGTTAATGTACCTTTTAAAGCCCCTTTAGGTGTTGTTCACATTGGAAAAGTAAGCCTGGATGTTATGGCAGACTCTGGGTCTCCCATAACTATTTTGTCTGATATATTTTTCAAGGAGAATTGGACGGATGTTAAACTACAACACATGGATATCAATCCTAAGGCTATTGGCAATTTTGACAGCGATATGTTGGGGTATGTTGAAGATATTTTATAATGTAAAGGGCGTAAAGTTTTTACTAAAATTGAACCTACTGATAGTTCAGAATGGGTTTCTGCAATTGGGATCACGCATAAAAAAAATAACGGGTTGAGGTTGTGTGTGGACCATAGGTCTTTGAATAAGATCATAGTTATTGATACCTACCCTTTGTCCAGGTTTCAAGAATTATTAGCTGTGGTCAATGAAGCTAAGTATTTTTCAATTATTGACTTGAAATCTGTGCATCATCAGGTTGCTCTTGATGATTCTCCTAAAGACCTCACGGCTTTTGTTACACTGTTTGGGGTTTATAGACTTTTAAGAATGCCGTTTGGCCTGGCCTCAGCGGCCAGCGTTTTTCAGAAACTAATTGAAGCACATTTTCAAGGCATGAAAGGGGTGCAGTCGTTTCAAGACGACATTTTAATTTTTGCCAAGACATGTGCAGAACATGATAACATTTTGGAGGCTGTATTGAGTATTTTGGAGTCTAATGGCATGACTGTGAGCAAGAACAAATGTAAATTTTTGGTTGAAGAAATTGATTATTTGGGACATAAAATTTCAAGTCGTGGTATTTTTCCCAAAGTGTATTTAGTTAGTGCTTTGGATAAGGCAAGGAAACCTTATGATAAAGACTCTCTTTGCTCTTTTTTTAAGGTTAGGGGAGTAGTGCGCCAGATTTGTTAAGGGGTATGCTTTGGGTGTGGAACCATTAAGGCAACTGATTAAAAAAGGGTCCAGTTTTATTTGGACTCAAGTGCATGATGAAGCTTTCAATCAAGTCAAGAGACTCATTGCACAGGCACCAGGTCTCAATACCTTTGATCCTAATGGCAAGTCATTTATTACGGGCAATGCCAGTGCTATTAGCTTGGGTGCAGTTTTTACCCAACTTGCAAGTGGTAAGGAGAAAGTTATCTCTTTAATTTCTAAAGGTATCAGAGGGGCTGAGAAACACTACAGCACTATTGAGAAAGAGGCCTTAGCGTGCGTATGGGCTGTCGAAACATTTAAAAACTTTTTGTGGGGATGCCCTTTTGTTCTTGTGACCGATCACAAACCACTTGTGTATATGATGGATGGAGTAAGATCTGGAAATGCTTCCTCTAGGTTAGTTAGACTTATTGCACGGATACAAGAATTTAATTTTGAAATAAGGCATATTGCGGGTGGGAAGAATGTTACTGCTGATGGGTCTGAAGAGGATATTACTGATCATCACGAATGTGTGGTAGCTGTTGTGGATGCCCTTGGTTCTGGTGATATGGACATTTCAGAGAAAGAATGGTGTGAACGTCTTGATCAGGATCAAGTTTTAACCAAAGTCAAACCGTTTGTGTCCAATGGTTGGCCTCCTAGTAACAATTTGGATTCTTGTTATCAGAGCTTTGCTTAGGTAGCCAGTGAACTTTCTATTGAGAATAACATGTTATTGAGGCAGGATTTATTTGTTCCACCTGCTGGTATAGCAACAAACTTGTCAATTTAGCCCATTCTGGACATCCTGGTGTTTCAGCCACTAAAGGATTACTCAAAACACATTATTGGTGGCCCGGAATGGATGCTGTTGTTCAAAGTTTTGTGGATAATTGCAAAGCTTGTATCCATTCAGACAAGCATTGGAAAGTGTCCACTGGAACTTTGAGCACTCGGGGAATACCCCTGGAACCCTGGGAGAAAATTTCAATTGATTTTTCCGGTCCTTGTGACTGCTTAGGAAGAGAGAGTAGTTTTTTAATCGTTGTCATTGATAACTTCTCCAAGTGGTTGTACTATACATTTGTTGAGCATCCAAATACTGATGATATAGTACTTTTTTGGGATAAAATATTTCAGCAGGAAGGAGCACCTAAGATGATCATGTCTGATAATGGGATACAATTTGTTTCAGCTAAGATGCAAAGTTTTCTAAAAAAGTTTAGGGTCCGTTCTCAGAAGGCACTTTGTATTGGCCGGCCAAAGGTCAAGTGGAACGGGCCAATAGATTTTTCAAAGAAGGAATTCAATCCGCACTGGAAAGTAATTTTATGTCTGGATTTTTGAAAGAAACCATTTGGAGTTATCATATTACTCCTCATTTGAGCACAGGTGTGTCTCCTTATGTCTTGATGAGGGGTAGACAAAGCAAAACTCTTGTCACTCCTGATTTTGTAAAAAGGGGCACTAATCTATCTTGAGGATGGCATTGCCAAAGCTAGAGACAATTTGTGTGTGTCTCGTGCATCTGGTAAGCTATACCATGATGTTTATCAGAAAGTTAAATGCAAGATAATTGAAATTGGTGATTGGGTACGAGTTATCAAATCTCCTTCTCAACATGCTAAAGGTTCTTCAAAATTCTCTTTACCATTTTTAGTGGAAAGCGTTACTGATTCTGCAGTTTTATTGAAAAACAAAGGGTGGTGGAACAAAAGTGCTATTATTGTTCTTAAGCCTGGACAGGAGCGTTTTTTTGAAAAGGAGAAACTGGAGTATGATGGTACCTTGTTTTGTGAGAATGGTGGGAAGTGTGATTCCTTGGTGAGTCCTGCCATAAGACATGATTCTGAGTGTACTGCTGGGAGTCTCATGGATTCAGTGACTAGTGAGCAGTTTGGAGATCATTTGGTTGTGTGTGCTAAAGAAGAGAATACTTCTGAAGAGAATCCTGCCTTGCAAAAGAGGATCGCTAAAGTTCCAAAGAGATTTGAGGATTATGTTTTGGAGTAGTTTTTGTTGTTTTTGTTTAAAAAAAGGACATATGGTGTGTTCCAATAAAGTTTTATGCAGGCAATTTGTTACCACATTTCTTCTCTGTTGTTTAGAATCTTTGATGAATCTCTTATGTCATGTAGAATGTATTTATGTCATGTAGAATGTATTTATGTCACGGGAGGGGAGAAGCGGTTGGAGTTGGTTGAAGCTGGATGTGTTTTTCCTATGCACCAGTGGGTCATTTCATGATTTTTATTAATGAAACCTTTTTACTACAATCTACCGACTCCTTCGCCTCTTTACACTAACAGTGTAGATATAATCCGCCAATATTGGCAGGAAGTGAGGACAAAGAGTATGAACATAGCATAACATGATATGTGAGTACATTCGATAATGCAAACTGAAAGTATAAAACGGGGAGAGCAGGGGAAGCAGTGGTAGTGGCTGTCTGTAGGTACTCAGCAGACGGGAGACTTCGGATTATGCTTCTTTTTCAATGCCACTGTATTACAGCAAAGCAAAACCAAAGGGGATGATGGACAGAGTGTTGAACATTGCAAGCACTCACCCCCAGTCAACTGATCTGGGTTTAATCCATCATCATTCTTTAGCTCACGCCGCCACCCCAGTTCAGACATGGCCATATGCAAATCAGTCTCACCCTGTGCCTCATGGGAACAGTCCAGCCCGAACTGCCAAGCCATGTCTTCCCTGGACCGGAAACAAGCATCCTAGGACCAGTTTCTGGCTAATCAGCCGTCTTCAGCCAGGCTAGCTTGAATCCAGTGGCAAAGTGAGCAAGGGACCCACGTCTGGGCATACTCTGCCAACTTAAGCGAACAAAGCAAAACCTAAGGGGATGGATTTGGGCCCAGATCTCTGTACTGGGGTGAATGTATGACATTGTTCTGCAGTCTGTCCATCAACTGTTGTTTTTGCATTTGTCACCCCGAGTGGGACGGGTATGCTCAGACGTGAGTCCCGTGCTCTCCATGCCACTGGAATCAAGCTATCCTGGCTGAAGAGGGGTGAAACCCCGAAACCGGTCCTAGGATACTTGGTTCCAGTCCAGGGAGCACCTGGCTTGGCAGTTCGGGCTGGACTGTTCCCATGAGGCACATGGTCAAGACTGATTTGCATATGGCTAGGTTCAAACTGGAATGGCATGGTGAGCAAATAAACTATGGATTTGGGCCCAGATCTCTGTACTGGGGTGAATGTATGACATTGTTCTGCAGTCTGTCCATCAACTGTTGTTTTTGCACTGTATTACAGCAGCCAGTAATAAAAAAAAAAACACAATTAGTTATGATTACTCCCCTCTGGAGGTCCCAGGTCTGGTATCTGGTACTCCTGGAAATGGCATGTGACAGACTGATTTGCATTTTCAATTTTGAGAAACTTCTGACATCCAACAGGGCGGCCTCTTCTTCTGATATTTTTCAGGCAGCTGTCTCTGGTGGCCTGAAGATTTTCAAGAAACAGTGGCAGCTGCCAGGCATTTCAGAAGAAGCATCTTTCTTCCTTGCTCAATCCTGGGCTCCTAGAACCCATAGAAGATACATTTCTGTATGGAAGTGCTGGGCTAGCTGGTGCAGTGAGAGGGGTGTGGATCCCGTGGGTTGCAGACCTTCCATTGATTGTTAATCTCTTAGCTCAGGTATCTTCTCAAGGTTTCACTTACAGATTGGTCAACAATTTCTGGTTAGCTGTTTCTGCCGAACAGTCCCCAATTGAGGGTAAACCAGTGGGGTATTATCCGCTGATTTGTAGCCTGCTCAGATGGGTGCGATTTACCCATCCCCTGAGGCCTAAATACTCCGATCTATATGACTTGGTCTTGGTGCTTCGCTTCTTGCGAGCTTGGCCAGAAAATTAAGATCTTTCATCTAAAAGACGACTCTTCTGTGTTTAGTGTCCTGTAGGCGTGTTTCAGATTTAAAAGCACTGGACTTAACAGGAAGATTTTTTCCTCTTTCAGAAGTGACTTTTCGAATTTCCAATCGTACTAAGACTAATTCTCACCTTATAATTTACCCTACATTTTGTGATCATCATAAACTGTGCATTGTAAGATGTTTGAAAATATATGACGATTGTACACGTGAATTTCAACAGGATCAGGTGGGGTCAACTGTTGATTGCTTTCAGAAGCCATTCAAGCATGTTTCCTCGGCTACCTTGGCTAGGGGGTTAGATGGCTCATGCCCGAGGCTGGCATCAATGTTTACATCTTTGGAGCTCATTCAATTAGGGGAGTGATGGCTTCCAAGGCTTTTGCTGCGGGCTCTAGGCTGGAGGCTGCGGCTGACTGCTTGTCAGATTCCACATTTAAATTGTTTTACAATAAACCTATTGTGGATGTATGTATGTCTGTATCTGGTATTTGTAAAGCACAAACTAATCACCCTTAGGGGTCTCAAGGTGCTGGAGGCTGTTGAGAAGATTAAGTTAGCTATGGCCCAGAGTCACAGGGTAATGAGCGGAGCTACCTCTGGCGCCGGGGATCGAAACATGAGCCTCTTGCTCCAGAGTCAGCCGCTCTGGCCGCTGCATCACACCTCTCCCCCTCCAGGGTGGTGGCACAGCTTTAAAGATGCATATTCCAAAGCCTCCAGTCCTGCAATAGAATATTAAAATTTCAAGCTGTCACATCAAGAATATTCATTTCTATTAAGGACACAGAGGCAAGGAATACCCCACCCTGTTTGAGGTTGCGCAATACATGGCATTGACCTATATAAGTTATGTATATTTTGTCCCACCTATGTTGACAATTCTGGTTTTCGCAGTAGTTACAATATTTCCTCTCTTGCAGGTGCAGACAACAAATAGGCTTGGAGTTTCAGGTGCTACTCTGGCTGGCTGTTAATAACCAAGGACTGCAGTTTTTCTTCCATTGATGGAGTTGGAGATGTTCCTTATGTTGACTTGGACTTTCACTCTTCATGTTTGAGTTTGTTTAACCTACAAAGTTCGAGGACATTACTGATGCGCTGGGAGTTGCAAAGAAAAAACACAAGTGTTTTCAGAACTCTCATTTATAAGGGCGGAGGGGTCCTTATTGGTTGGTTATGTTCAGGGTACTGTGGTCATGATGCATGTGAGTTTTTGTTACTGGCTGCTGGTATAAAGTGGCATAGAAAGAGAAGCATAATCCTCGCCTCCATGTCCTAAATAGAATTGAAATTTCTTGACGCAACAGCTTGAAAAGTTTATATTCTTTTTCAAGACTGGAGGCGAGAAAAATGCATTCTTTCTTCACTTTAATTGAGTGGCAGATGATACCGAAGTACATCTGATGTATAGTCCAAGAGATTCAATTAATAGTTTCCAGTAGTTTTATTCCATAAAAGTGTTCCTAATTTTTCACGTGGAACTTGATTTTATCCTTGCGTACAACAAATGACAGACAACACGTGTTTCTTTACTAGGTGACTTTTTCAAGTCTGCAATAATTATAAACAAGATGCAACCATTCTTCTTAAAACTCTTACGTCATATATAGTCCAGTCAAGTCAAAAGTAATGTTTATTTAGACCATAGTCTTTAAACGGCCGTAAAACCCATTTCTAGATATTAAAACAATACAAATACATTCACCAATTCCATTAACCCCTTCGCTGCCAGGCCTTTTCCCCTCCTGTGCCACGCCCTTTTTTGGCTATTTGGGGTAGTGCGCGCTGAGGCCCCTGTAACTTTTTGACCACATAAGGTATCCACACCAAATTTGCGTCCTTTTCTTCCAACATCATGGGGATTCTGAGGGTACTCAGGGTTTGTGGATTACCCTGGAGGGGTCACAGAAATGAGGCAAAATACAGCACAATTTAGTTTTTTGGGGGGGAAATGGGAAAAACAGGCTGCAAATGAAAGCATCTGGGTTTTTCCCTGCAAGTGTTATCAAAAAAGGGTTTGTGGGGCTGAAATCACCATTTTCCCAGCTTTTAGGGGATACCAGACTTTTGTCAGAAACCCAACATTTTTTACACAGTTTTGGCATTTTTCTGGGACATAGCCTATTTTTGCTATTTTTTGTGCTTTTGACCTCCTTCCAGTTAATGGTAGAAATGGGTACAAAAGCAATAATGGATCCTGGAAAGCTATACATTTTAGAGAAGTAGACAAAATTCTGAATTCAGCAAGGGCTCATTTGTGTAGATCCATTAAGGTTTCTTTATAGAAACTATCAGTTAAATATAGGATAAATTGAAAATTTGTTGAAAAAAAGCGCCTTTTGTGTCAACGTTTTCACCTGTAACTTCTTCTAATTATGACAGCTCTTTGAAAGCAATATACCGTTACATCCGCTGGACATTACTGGTTGTGGGGATATATAGGACTTGTAGGTTCACCAAGAACCCGACGAACCCAGAGCCAAAAACTGAGCAGCAACTTGCAATGGTTTTTTATTATGTACCGGGTATATAGCAATTATTGTGTAAAAATGTGTACATGGAAAGATCGGTATGAAAGACACCTATGTATTTCTGAAATGGGAAAAAAATATAGAGTTTAGAAACAGTAGATATTTGCACATTTCCGAATTTGGGAATACTCATACTAGCATGAGAATTATCAGTCATTTTTTAGAATTACTTATTTTTTACACAATGTCTTTCATTTGGAAGGCAGAAATGCATCGAAAGTCAATAGGTAATAACAATTCCTTTACAAATCTGAATTACCCTAAGTCTCCCGATAAAAATGGTACCTCACTTGTGTGGGTCAGCCTAGTGCCCGCGACAGAAAACTGCGCAAAACGCAACGTGGACACACCTCAATTTCGCTGTGAAAAATGACCCTTTTTTGTCAAAGTGCCTAGCTGTAGTTTGTGAACCATAGCTCTGCCGGCACCTAGGGAAACCTAGCAAACCTATACATTTTTGAAAACTACACACCCAGGGGAATCCAGGATGGGGTGACTTGACTGCCTCCCACCAGGTTCTGTTACCCAGAATCCCTTGCAAACCTAAACAATTGCCCAAAAAAACACATTTTCCCCACATTTCTCTTGTGGAAAGTTCTGGAATCTGCGTGGATCCACAAATTTCCACCCACCCCGCATTCCCCAAAGTCTTCCGAGACAAATGGTACCTCACTTGTGTGGGTCGGCCTAGTGCCCGCGACAGGAAAGGGCACAAAACGTAACGTGTGGACACCTCAATTTCACAGCGAAAAATGACCCTTTTTTGGCAAAGTGCCTAGCTGTAGTTTTTGAACCATAGCTCTGCCGTCACGTAGGGAAACTTAGCAAACCTATACATTTTTGAAAACTAGACACCCAGGGAAATCCAGGACGGGGTGACTTGACTGCCTCCCACCAGGTTCTGTTACCCAGAATCCCTTGTAAAACTAAAAAAATGCCAAAAAAAACACATTTTCTCCACATTTCTCTGGTGGAAAGTTCTGGAATCTGCGTGGATCTACAAATTTCCACCCACCCCGCGTTCCCCAAAGTCTTACGAGAAAAATGGTACCTCACTTGTGTGGGTCGGCCTAGTGCCCGTGACAGGAAACGGCGCAAAGCGCAACGTGGAAACACCTCAATTTCGCTGTGAAAAATGACCCTTTTTAGGTCTCGCTGGCGTTGCAGCGCGAAGCGCTGCCGCCAACGAGAACTATTGTCGCCGAGATGCCTCTCAAGGGAGACAGACTGGGGCACGCGCAGCGATTGGGTTCTGTGGACGCGCTTCTGACGCACACAGACACGTGCGCGCACACACCCCGCTGCTGCCGACCCCCCCCCTCACCGCATCCACGGCTGCCTAACGCGCGCGCACACACCTCGTACTGACTTGCACACACAAACACACGCGCGCACACCCCGCCGCTGCCGACCCCCCTCACCGCATCCGCGGCTGCCTAACGCGCGCGCACACACCTCGTACTGACTTGTTTAAATGTATGTTCAAAAGACTTGAACATTCGAGTAAGCAGTGCACTGACACTAAAAAACACGACGTTTCACTGCGCACGCGTCTTACAGATGCACATCACACGTCAAAATTTTCCTTGCGTCTCACTGCATCTCAAACAAGTTACATTGAAAGTAATTGTCGGCAAGCAGCGTTGCCCAAATTATTAATTCGTTTCTATTACTTATCTTCTTCGGATTTGTCTCTATTATAATAATGTTAAAATGGGTAGACGTGGAACTGTGAAACGAAACACAAACGTAGAAAAAAAACGTACATTTGTCACAACTGTAACTTCAGCAGTTTGCATGATACCGTTTTTACTGCCCAGCTAAGCACTACTAAAATTTGTAATTCCAAAACTGACCTTTGCCTGCTGTGGTGAATGTCGCTCTCCTTCGGGTCGAGTTCGCGCTATATAAATATGCAACATAAGATCGCTCCGCTGTTAGACCAAGAGCTGCCATTTGCAAACCGCTTCCACCCACCCCTCTTCCGCTACTTCAGATGCACTTGTATGTAAATATTACTCGCCCAGACTTATGGGAACCCCGAGGATAAGCAGTTTTGAAGAACTTCTTCCATGGTGACTGATAACAATAGAATACAATTGCCATGCGTGTAATTGTCGGCAAGCAGCATTGCCCAAATTATTAATTTGTTTCTATTACTTATCTTCTTCGGATTTGTCTCTATTATAATAATGTTAAAATGGGTAGAAGTGGAACTGTGAAACAAAACACAAGCGTAGAAAAAAAACTTACATTTGTCACAACTGTAACTTCAGCAGTTTGCATGATACCGTTTTTACTGCCCAGCTAAGCACTACTAAAATTAGTAATTCCAAAACTGACCTTTGCCTGCTGTGGTGAATGTCGCTCTTCTTCGGGTCGAGTTCGCGCTATATAAATATGCAACATAAGATCGCTCCGCTGTTAGACCAAGAGCTGCCATTTGCAAACCGCTTCCACCCACCCCTCTTCCGCTACTTCAGATGCACTTGTATGTAAATATTACTCGCCCAGACTTATGGGAACCCCGAGGATAAGCAGTTTTGAAGAACTTCTTCCATGGTGACTGATAACAATAGAATACAATTGCCATGCTTTTTAGGTCTCGCTCTCCGAGATGCATCTCAAGGGAGACAGACCGGGGCACGCGCAGCGATTGGGGTCGGGGTCTGTGGACGCGCTTCTGAGACGCGCTTGCGCAGACGCACACACACAGACGCGCGCGCACACTCCTCGCAACCGCCGCCGCCCCCCCTGTACAATGGTCAGTCATTACCTGCTTCTTGTGTGAATCCCTGTAGCACTTGAGTGATTTTCATGCATGACGTCACAGGCCTGTGTTGAAGTCTTTCAAGCGGGTCCAGTAATTAGAAGTGACTTGAAGCCAAGCCTACCGCGATAAGAACAGGGTCAGGCTGACACCCGGGAAGCTAGAAATCATTCGGCACCTGCTATTCTCAGAATACATTCCTCTTCTCAGTGCTGTCAAAGCATAGGCTTTCTTAAGCATCTCACACGCCCAGCAAAGATGAACACTTCCTGCTACACGTGCGAAAATGTTGTTTTCATTCTTCTCTCTAATTATTTTCAGGTCAGCTTCTCACATGATGCTGCCGTTGTCACGTTTGCTTCTTCCACGTCCCCTGTATTTAGTTGTGTTTCGTCACCCAGCATTCGATGGTAGCAGCTGCTGTAAATAGAGCAGGCTGAAGTAGCGTCTTGGTGTTTTTTTTCTACGTACTTACGTCATTGGCAACATCAGACGGAAGCGTGCGTGTGTCATAAGTAAAGTTGCCTTCTTCGCAGAACTGTAATTGCGGAAAGCGACGCACGCGTGAAAGGAGTGGAATGTTTTGGGTGGGTACGTATAAGTAATTCACTGTAGCAATCAGCCAACGGCATCTTCTAATAACACCTTATATGTGATGAATGTGTTTGATGACCTCAACCTTATATAATGAGATTAAAAGATTACGTATACCTCGGACTACGTGGGGCCGAGCACACACACCTGTGCCAAGTTCCTGGTAAATTGAAATTGAAGCATGCTGAGGCAGGGTTGAAACCCTCTGAGTGGGGAATGGATCATAATGTTATAGGTTTGCCTCTATCGAGGCTTCTTCAGTGTCAATATTGCTTACTCTTTAAACTGGAGCTACACCGTTTGGTTAGTATCTACGAGTGCTCTAGCTATACTGAGGTTTTGCTTAATGACTGGGCTTGCAGAATTGCCTTTTCGAGCTAAACGTGTTTGATGAATTGGGGTGCCGTTTCAAGGCTGCCATGAGCCCTAATGCAAGAGAAATGTCTCTGATATTAGTTGGGCAGTGTAAGACAGCCAGAATTGGGGTGCAGTGGGCCCATCACACCCCTGCACACAGTTGAATTGCACGTGCTATAACAGCTATGCTAATGATACTGTTAACAGACCCTTCTCTGTTCTTGTTGTAAGCATTGTAATCCACGAATGATTTTCCAAATGTGTCCGAGATTTTGTTGTTCATTTTGTGAAAATGTGCTACCACCAGCGTGACTCGTTATGTTTCTGTGTTGGGTGGATCTGTCTACATCAGTGAGTTAAGGGGGACGGTTCTTGGTGTGTGATGGGTGAGACAAGAGGGCAATACAGAGCCTACTTGCCTTCTAGGCTTGTTTGCATGTTTATGGCCCGTCAGAAGTACATGGGTGTAAGACTGTTCATAGTAACGAGTGCCATTTTTTGCCATAGTAGACAATCAACATATATTTGTGCTGCCTTGGATGTATATTAAGCAAAAGACACACAATTGATGGCTAGGTTCAAACTGGAACCGCATGGTGAGCAAAAAAATGATGGATTTAGGCCCAGATCTCTGTACTGGGGTGAGTGTTTGACATTGTTCTGCATTCTGTCCATCAATTGTTGTTTTTGCATTTGTCACCCCGAGTGGGAAGGGTATGCCCAGACGTGGGTCCCTTGCTCTCCATGCCACTGGAATCAAGCTATCCTCGCTGAAGAGGGGTGAAACCCCGAAACCGGTCCTACGATGCTTGTTTCCAGTCCAGGGAGGACCTGGCTTGGCAGTGCGGGCTGGACTGTTCCCATGAGGCACAGGGTCAAGACTGATTTGCATATGGCTAGGTTCAAACTGGAACGGCATGTTGAGCAAAACAAGCATTTGCAATGCAATAGGTCTCGCAGTTACACGAGTTAAAGCTATTGGCATTGCAGATAGGCATTGTTATTTGCAATGTCAATAGCTCAAACTCGCGTAAATGCGAGACCTAATGCATTGCAAATGCTTGTTTTGGCAAAGTACCTAGCTGTAGATTGTGAACCATAGCTCTGCCGGCACCTAGGGAAACCTAGCAAACCTATACATTTTTGAAAACTAGACACCCAGGGGAATCCAGGATGGGGTGACTTGACTGCCTCCCACCAGGTTCTGCTACCCAGAATCCCTTGCAAACCTAAAACATTGCCAAAAAAAACACATTTTCCCCACATTTCTATGGTGGAAAGTTCTGGAATCTGCGTGGATCCACAAATTTCCACCCACCCAATGTTCCCCAAAGTCTTCCGATAAAAATGGTACCTCACTTGTGTGGGTCGGCCTAGTGCCCGCGACAGGAAACGGCACAAAACGCATCGTGGACACACCTCAATTTCGCAGTGAAAAATGAATCTTTTTTGGCAAAGTGCCTAGCTGTAGTTTTTTAACCCTAGCTCTGCCGGCACCTAGGGAAACCTACCAAACCCACACATTTCTGAAAACTAGACACCCGGGGGATTCCAGGGAGGTATAGCTTGCGTGGATCCCCCAACGCTTCCTTACCCAGAATGCCCTGCAAACCTCAAATTTAGCTGAAAAAAATCAAATTTTTGTGTGTGAAAGCTGTGGCATCACCAAGCTGATACAAATTTCCTACCACCCAGCGTTCCCCCGGGTCTCCGGATAAAAACGGTGCCTCATTCGTGTGGAAGGCCCAAGAACCCGCGACAGGCAAGGGCCCAAAACGTATTGAGGCGACATGATAATTGCCTACCTCAAAACATCCTGGTTTTGCAAGGGGGGTCACCTGGGTTTTTGGCCCGGTGCTCGGTGGCCACCTAGGGGAACCTACCAAACCCACACATTTCTGAAAACTAGACACCCGGGGGATACCAGGGAGGTATGGCTTGCGTGGATCCCCCAACGTTTCCTTACCCAAAATGTCCTGCAAACCTCAAATTTAGCTGAAAAAATCACTTTTTTCACACATTTTTGTGTGGGAAAGTTGTGGCATCACCGGGCTGACACAAATTTCCTACCACCCAGCGTTCCCCCGGGTCTCCCGATAAAAACGGGGCCTCACTCGTGTGGGAGGCCCAAGTACCCGCGACAGGCAAGGGCCCAAAACGTATTGAGGCGACATGAAAATTGCCTACCTCAAAACAACCTGGTTTTGCAAGGGGGGTCACCTGGGTTTTTGGCCCGGTGCTCGGCGGCCACCTAGGGGAACCTACCAAACCCACACATTTCTGAAAACTAGACACCCGGGGATTCCGGTGAGGTATGGCTTGCGTGGATCCCCCAACGTTTCCTTACCCAGAATGCCCTGCAAACCTCAAATTTAGCTGAAAAATTCACCTTTTTCACACATTTTTGTGTGGGTAAGTTGTGGCATCACCGGGCTGACACAAATTTCCTACCACCCAGTATTCCCCCGGGTCTCCCGATAAAAACTGTGCCTCACTCGTGTGGGAGGCCCAAGTACCCGCGACAGGCAAGGGCCCACAACGTAGTGAGGCGACATGAAAATTGCCTACCTCAAAACGACCTGGTTTTGCAAGGGGGGTCACCTGGGTTTTTGGCCCGGTGCTCGGCGGCCACCTAGGGGAACCTACCAAACCCACACATTTCTGAAAACTAGACACCCGGGGGATTCCAGGGAGGTATGGCTTGCGTGGATCCCCCAACGTTTCCTTACCCAGAATGCCCTGCAAACCTCAAATTTAGCTAAAAAATTCACCTTTTTCACACATTTTTGTGTGGGAAAGTTGTGGCATCAGCGGGCTGACACAAATTTCCTACCACCCAGCATTCCCCTGGGTCTCCCGATAAAAACTGTGCCTCACTCGTGTGGGAGGCCCAAGTACCCGCCACAGGCAAGGGCCCACAACGTAGTGAGGTGACATGAAAATTGCCTACCTCAAAACGACCTGGTTTTGCAAGGGGGGTCACCTGGGTTTTTGGCCCGGTGCTCGGTGGCCACCTAGGGGAACCTACCAAACCCACACATTTCTAGAAACTAGACACCCGGGGGATTCCAGGGAGGTATGGCTTGCGTGGATCCCCCAACGTTTCCTTACCCAGAATGCCCTGCAAACCTCAAATTTAGCTGAAAAAATCCCCTTTTTCACACATTTTTGTGTGGGAAAGTTGTGGCATCACCGGGCTGACACAAATTTCCTACCACCCAGCGTTCCCCTGGGTCTTCCGATAAAAACTGTGCCTCACTCGTGTGGGAGGCCCAAGTACCCGCGACAGGCAAGGGCCCACAACGTAGTGAGGTGACATGAAAATTGCCTACCTCAAAATGACCTGGTTTTGCAACGGGGGTCACCTGGGTTTTTGGCCCGGTGCTCGGTGGCCACCTAGGAGAACCTACCAAACCCACACATTTCTGGAAACTAGACACCCGGGGGATTCCAGGGAGGTATGGCTTGCGTTGATCCCCCAACGTTTCCTTACCCAGAATGCCCTGCAAACCTCAATTTAGCTAAAAAATTCACCTTTTTCACACATTTTTGTGTGGGAAAGTTGTGGCATCAGCAGGCTGACACAAATTTCCTACCACCCAGCGTTCCCCTGGGTCTCCCGATAAAAACTGTGCCTCACTCGTGTGGGAGGCCCAAGTACCCGCGACAGGCAAGGGCCCACAACGTAGTGAGGTGACATGAAAATTGCCTACCTCAAAACGACCTGGTTTTGCAAGGGAGGTCACCTGGGTTTTTGGCCCGGTGCTCGGCGGCCACCTAGGGGAACCTACCAAACCCACACATTTCTGAAAACTAGACACCCGGGGGATTCCAGGGAGGTATGGTTTGCGTGGATCCCCCAACGTTTCCTTACCCAGAATGCCCTGCCAACCTCAAATTTAGCTGAAAAAAATCACCTTTTTCACACATTTTTGTGTGGGAAAGTTGTGGCATCACCGGGCTGACACAAATTTCCTACCACCCAGCGTTCCCCCGGGTCTCCCGATAAAAACGGTGCCTCACTCGTGTGGGAGGCCCAAGTACCCGCGACAGTCAAGGGCCCAAAACGTAGTGAGGCGCACTAAGTTTAGGACCCTTGCCTGTTGAAGACTTTGGGGAACGCAGGGTGGGTAGAATTTTGTGGACCCACGCAGATTCCATAACTTTCCACCACAGAAATGTGAGGAAAATGTGTTATTTTGGACACATTTTTAGGTTTGCAATGGATTCTGGGTAACAGAACCTGGTGAGAGCCAGTGAAGTCACCCCATCCAGGATTCCCCTCGGTGTCTAGTTTTAAAGAATGTACAGGTTTGCTAGGTTTGCCTACGTGCCAACTGCGCTAGGGCCCAAAAAGTCGGAGCCCAGTGGGCTTTCTGCCTTCCTGGGGGGGAATCGGGGAAGGGGGTTTCATCCTGATATGCCCCTAAAGGGGCAGAAAGACTGTGGCTATTTTTTGTGGGGGTGGGGGCATTGGTATGACCATTTTGGGCAGGCCCCACCCCCACGCATAAAAAAAGCCTGCGTATTCGCTGGCGCCTAGTGGGCTTTCTGCTCCCCCAGGGGGCAGATCAGGGGCCACTGCCACCATCTGCCCTCCCGGGGGGGGCAGAAAGACTGGAATTTCTCTGGGGGTGGGGTGGGGTATTGTCATACCCCTTTGGGGAGCCCCTACTCCTACACTAATAAAACAAAAAAATCCATGTTTTCTAGTGGGCATTCAGCGCCACCAGGGGGGGCCAGATTGGGGGCTACAGCTCCCATCTGCCTCCTGGGGGGCAGAAAGACTGTCATTTTTGTGGGGGGGAGGGTGGGGGCATTGGCGTGCCCGTTTCGGGCAGCCCACACCCTAAAAACAATTGAGCAAAAAAATCCCTGGTGTTTAGTGGGCTTGCTGCCCCCCCCCCCAGGGGGGGCAGAAAGACTGTAATAATTGGGGGGTGGGGTGGGGGCATGGGCCTGCCCGTTTTGGGCAGCCCCCACCCCTATTTTTTTTTTTACAATTCCCTGGTGTCTAGTGGTCTTTTTGCCCCCCGGGGGGGCAGATTGGGGGCCAATGCCCCATCTGCCCCCCCAAGGGGGGGCAGAAAGGCTGTAATGGTGGCAGGTGGGTGGGGGCATTGGCGTGCCCGTTTCGGGCAGCCCCCACCCTAAAAAAAAACAGAAAACAAATCCCTGGTGTTTAGTGGGCTTTCTGCCCCCCCCGAAGGGGCAGATTAGGGGCCAATGCCCCATCAGCCCCCCGGGGGCGGGGGCATAAAGACTGTGATAATTGGGGGGTGGGGTGGGGGCATGGGCCTGCCCGTTTTGGGCAACCCCCACCCCTATTTTTTTTTTTTTTACAATTCCCTAGTGTCTAGTGGTCTTTTCGCCCCCCCTGGGGGGCAGATTGGGGGCCAATGTCCATCTGCCCCCCCAGGGGGGGGGGCAGAAAGGCTGTAATGGTGGTGGGTGGGTGGGGGCATTGGCCTGCCCGTTTTGGGCAGCCCCCACCCCTATTGTTATTTTTTATAAAATTCCCTGGTGTCTAGTGGGCTTTTTGCACGCCCGGGGGGGGCAGATTGGGGGCTACTGCCCCCCAGGCGGGGCAAAAAGACTAAATAATGCCCAAATTGTGAGGGGTACCATTGGAAAGGGGAGATTCTCCCCTTTCCAACGATACCTCTCCCGTCTTTCTACGTGCTCAGGGGGCTGAGATAGCCCCCTGAGCACGTAGAAAGTGAAACTGAAATGAGCCTCTTGGCTCATTTCAGTTTCACTTTCACTGTAAAGACGTCGGCGCGACGTGCTCGCCGATCGTCATTACAGTGAAAGGGGGGGGGGGCCTCGGGAGCTGGGGAAGCTCTTCCCCAGCTCCCGAGGCTATTTTGGCAGAAAGGGAATCCCTCTGGTGCCCGCACCAGAGGGATTCCCCAGGGAATGCCTCATGACGTGCTGGACACGTCATGGGCACAGCGCGACGGGGTTAAAATTAGTTACTTATAGGCAAAATGGTATCAGCACAAATATCCCACAAGGTGGCATGCTAATAATAATAATTATATCCTGTTCAATTCAATCCCAAAACGTAATAAGTCATTTGAAAATTCATTTTATATTATTTAAAAAAGCAAAAATGCATATGAATACATTTTAGCTGTTAAAATCATTAAAAAACCTTCAGTTACTCCCTACAAGAGACTTTTTATGGCTTTCATGTAATTTCCAAGTGCAATAGTAAGCTCAAGATTAGGCATCTCTGTAAGTAACGCTACTGCCTGGTCCCGTGTCTTTATTTCATATTTTAAAAAGACTGGGCATAGGAATAGTTTCTGCTGGGCTAAAACTGAGGCACAGTCTACTAATCTGTGCAAAAAATCGCTTTTTTATTCCCAACACACATTTACAGTTTCCATCCGGCTGAATCCTTTCTGCTTATATTTTCTCATTTGCCCGCCAAGGATTGATGCCAATTTTTAATTTTTAATCTTAAAATTTCGCATCTAAACCAATAGTTGGATAATGTATCCAGATACGGATACCAAGCTTCGTTCAACCATGGGGCTCTCATACACTGTACTGATTTTTTCGATATCAGATACTTCATATCTACACTTCTGGCCAATTCCTGCCCTTGGGCTCTGAGTGTGCTCTTGGTAAATACAACATACAGTGTTTGCCGGCAGATCGTCACCTTTAGGTTCTCAGCAACCATAAGCAGTTTCTTTTTTGTTTCCTTGGAACATTTTAAGCTACTAGACTGAATCTCCTTTCTACACTAATGTGAGACCTTCTGTACTACACCAGGGTCCTGGTGTTTCCAGAATCTTACTAAAGAAACTTGAGTCTGAATGCTCCATGCTATTGTTCCTAGCTCAATTCTAATGGCCTGGATCATTACTGAGCTAGGTATTGACAATAACGTTTTTAGACACTTCCCTTCTTCGAGGTCCCAACCACATTTCCTACTTCGGTAAAGGACTTCAGCTCCATGCAGTGCTTGCGGGGGTATCATTGCACTATATGCTTTTAACAACGGTCTGTGGGACATATCTCCGTATTCTCGATTGAATTTTTTCAACTCACAGATCGATGTAAATGGTTTTGCTTTCTGAGCTTCTAAGTGCGTGTACCACTTTAATGTACTATCGAACCAGACCCGAGATGTCTATACTCACTCACAATCTCCAATTTCGTGGGGCCCAGAAACTAACTGAATCTAGTGTCTCTTTTCCCGAAACATTATTTTTTTTGTTTTTTCCATAATTACAATTAAAAACTTTGCCTCACAGTATTCTCTAAAAACGTTTAGGTTCCTTTGGAGGCCTAGCTCGGTCTGATCAAGAATCACCAGGTCATCTGCATACAATAAGCATGACAATTTATTGCCCTCCATTTTCGCGCTGGCGCTTCTGTTTACCTCTAGGGTTGCTGATAAATCTGTTAGGAATATGGCGAAGAGCAAGCGGGCCAAGACGCAGCCCTGTCTCAGGCCATTCTCAATTGCTATTTTCGGCGTCAAGGACCCCTCCACGTCTCTAATAACCTGAACCCAGTTTCCTCTGTGTAACTCTTTAATTATTGCTAGCAAGCCTTCCGGTATATAATATTTTTTCAAGGAGTCCCAAAGACATTTACGGTCCACAGAATCAAACGCGGCCCGGAAGTCAACGAAGCAACAGTATAACTTCCCTTTTTGATCTATTGACTTTTACGCCGTTGCCCATAGGGCGAAGCAATGATGGACAGTGGAGTGGCCTTCCTTGAAGCCCCCCTGTTCTACCGGCACAATCGAAAACTGCTCCACCCAGTCCTGAAGTCTAACCAGTATTATCTTTGCAAATACTTTTCCCCCAATGTCCAACAAGTTAATTAGTCTGTAATTTTTTCGCAGATTTCATATCACCCTTCTTGTGCACAGGTCTAATTACTGCTCCCTTCCAATTTTTGGGGACTTTTCCTGTGTCCAGGATGACTAAGAACATATTGGACAAAAATTCCGCCCACCAGTTCAGATGGGACTTTATTATAGAGGCTGGGAGATTATCAGGTCCTGCTGCCCTGGTTAGCTTTAATTTGGTTATCGTATTTTTCACATTTGTTACTGAAAAATCAAATTTTAGGTCTTCTACTAACCCACTCCAGTTTTGCATCACTCCTTCTTCTGATGCCCTACAAGAGCCATAAAATTCCTTCTCAGTTTTTTTAGGTGTAAGACTTTATTTAGGTCATATTTAATTCTAAGCCTACATGCTTCTCTCCTTATCTCCCTGTATTGCATTTGCCATTTTACACGTTACACGTGCTAAACTGCATATTGACCTCGATTCCATGTGATGCTCTGGTCTTCCATTTTGTTGTATTGCATTTCCATTTTGTGCTGCTTTTACCTGTAGTTACACTTCAGCAGTAACAAACATGTTTTTCACGTAAACCAGTACGAGCTGGTGCAAGACATACCTCGTGAGGTTATTTTGTGCCTTGAGCTTGTTTTTGTGCATTCTATGCTTATCTCTAGGACATAGGGAGGATGCGCAGTGCAAGGCTCTCCAAGGCCGGAGATAGGGAAAGGAATGTCTTTTGCCTCGGCGCACCCAAGCAGAATCTGGCCAGGTCTGTATGGGTGGGTCTGACGCAGAGATGCGGCCAGCACCTATGATGGATAGATGGGCGAGAACGCCTGCTAGAGGGTTCTCGAACGTGTTGATTTAACTATAAAAAGCGGTGTCCGTGAGGTGGAGCTCAGGAACTCAGTCTTGGAGTGGACGCACTCACGGGACGACTTTGGTGCCCGGAGAGATTACTTCCTGTGCCCCAGTCTCTACAGGGTTCCCAACTTGGTGTTTTCGGTGCTTGGCCAGGGATGTTGAAGACTCCGGTGCAGACGCATCTGGTGAGGTGCTTTGTACATTAACTGTTTATATATCTACATTCCAGATCTCATATTTGTGTATATATATATATATAGTGTGGTGTATTCATTATTTTACTTGGTGCCTAAGAACTTACTAGCTTCAGTGACTTATTGCCTTTGTCTACGATACTAATAAAGCTCATTTTACCTCCAGAGGAGTGTTGGAGTTTCTGTGTAAGTAAGTGGTGTGCGTAAGTTTAGATTACGCAAGTGGGCAAGGCAATACACTCCCTCTTCAACTTTTTACATTCTACTGAGAACCTTTTTACTTGCCGTGCTGGGATTTTGTGTTGATTTATTACCTTTATTTTCTCATTTTTGAGTTCATCTCGAAGACATTGCACAACCTGTTCTATTTTATCTCATACCATTCCAGGTTCTTCCCTTTGGCATTTCCCAAATCTAGCTTCTGTTGTAATTTTGTTAACTTTGCTATATATTCATCTGTTCGCTTTGTTGTCAGCCGCCTGGGATACTCCACTTGTTGTAAGATTACTTTACCTCATGGGCTCGGGTTCACATCTGAAATCTCAAACAACAGGGCGTTGTGATCACTACCTTCCCTGTGACACACCTGAAACCCATCAATTAAGACAAAGTTCCCGGGAGACGTGAACACATAGTCTATTGGGCAGTTTTGTGTGCCTATTTTAAATGTTTTCGTAGCTGGGCAATCTAATTCCGACCTGCCATTCAGGCAAAACAGGCTCTTTGTCCCCAAGTAGTTTCCTAGGTTTACATCTTGGCTTAATGGGACACAATCTGGGAAAGTCGCTAAACTTATGCCATAAGCCTCCAGAATTTCCGTGTACCAACTATCCACCTTCGTTGGGTTTAATTAATGATTAAAATCACCCATCATTAAAATTATATCCGTGCCATATTGTTTGCATAGGATATCTATATCATCTTTAAAAAATCCCGACTCAGCGCCATATTCTTCGGGGCCCCCCCATTGCATATACACATTTATGAGGATTACATTTTCATGCTTTTTTGTCTGATACCAACAACGATAACCTGCATACAAGCAGCCATTTACATTTTATAGAGAGCGCTGTCACATTCTTCACTACTTTTGTAGACAAGAGGGTCATGATCCCACCTGAAAGGCGCCCAAACCTTTTTTTTCTTTGCCAGGCAATGGAGTTGGAAAAATTCATCAATTATTAGGGTTTTGTCGCAAAGCCAAGTTTCCTGTAAACATAAGATTTCTGCACTTTTGGCAAGCTCTTTTATATTTTCTTGTTTTGTCAATTCTCCTAGACCGTTTATATTCCAGGATACAAACTTAAGGCTATGCGTCACCCCTGTATCCTATTCCATGTCATCTAAGTGTCCCTCCTCCCCAAACTCCTTGTTATACCACTCAGAGAGACTTGCAGGGCTACTTCTTTGACTCCAATTCCCCCAAAGTTTACCAATGTCAGAATTATTTGCTACTATATTGAGGTTTCCAGCACCTTCTCCATCTTCCTCCAGTAGCTTTACCTGTCTCTTCCCTAATCCTGCATGGCACTTTAGGAAGCCTCCATCTTGTTCGCCGTTCCCCTCTAATTCTCCCACTGGGATTATCCGTATTCCTTCCTTCAGTATCTCTTTCTGCCTTCTCAATTGCCACCTTGCCAGGTCTGAGTAAACTAACACCCTGGTAATTTCCTTCCCTCTAAAATTAACTTTAAAGCCCACCTGCCGCAGATCTTTGGTTCCAATTCCTCTCAAACTCTGGCATTTTGAGAATGAGTGTAAAAGTTGAGACCTGTTTAGGGGTAAGATCTTCCTTTTTTTTCCCCTTCCCTCTTTGTACAGGTTCTAACTATAACCACTTATTCTCAATGTGAGAAGTTGACCTGATATATGATGCCACTAATTCTAGTGCACACCTTGTATCAGTCCAAACAACCCTTATGGTGATTGGTTGTAAAGTCAACCTTATAGACCAGCTATCCTAGTGGTAGCATGGACAAGAGCAGTCTTAGGCTAAACTCTGTATGGCATGTGAAGCCAGCTATTATACCATATGTAATCCCTTGAATACCAAATGAAAGAACACCACAACAGATATATATAAAAATAGAATGTATTTATTCTAGTCAAACCCTCAGCACTCTTTATGAGATTCGAGGTAAGTACAACACAGTCTTATTTAAGCATACATTAAGTCACACAGGTAAGTAATACAGTTAGGCCCTAGGGGCCACGCAAACCATATACTAAGTAAGTGGTATAAGAACCACTGTCACGAACACAGGATAGGCCTAGGGAATCACTGGGGCTACACTATACTACCAAAGGTTAGGAAGTGGGAGACCCATGGGATTCAGGTGCAGAGTAGAAACACTCACTCGTAATGCTTAAAATTCGATAGAAATAGAAGTTATTAGAGTTAAACAGTTTTAGGACACTTCTGGAATAGCTAGGAAGTCGAGACTTGGAAACTAGACCCTAGGATAGTCAATACCCTTGTGAGCACCGGAGTACTCAAGTTACCTAGCCCACGGGCTGCAGGTGCATAGGTGTGAACTTGCGTCGGGTTTCGTCGTTGACTCCTATGGATGCCTGAAGGAAAGTTGCTGACAGGCAGTCAATGAAGAGTGTCCGGTGGATCCCAAGGATGGAATCAAGAAGGAAGGATACCTGCAAGCAGAAGGGACAGAGTCTAGGTCACCAGCCAGGAGTCGGGAAGGAACCAGGCGATGTCGTGAAGATGCAGGTAAAGAAGTGAAGCTTGTCGCAGCAGCCACGGGTACCAGGAGGCGTCGAGGACGACCAGGACCAGGAGGTGAGCTGTCCAACGAAGGCTCTTGCTGTCGGCGGCGTCGAAGTCGAATCAGGACCCAACAAGCCTTGGCAAGCGGAACCCACGCAGGATGGAGGACTTGCTTCTGGTGTAGACCAGGAAGGTCTGGGGTGCTTCTCTTTCACAGAGGAGCGGGTGCCAGTCTGGAGGAGCCGGACCAGCAAGATGAAAACAAAGGTTAGTCGTCGCAGAGGTCACTAGCCAACGGGCCAGCAACCGGACAACACGTCAAGCAACTCAGGTGCAGAAGGGCCCCACGCAGAACACGTGAAGTGTGGGGAGCTGATCTTCTTTGCAGATGGTGCTTGGGATGGGGGCTTCTCAATTCCCCAAGCACAGCCTCAAGGAAGCCTCAGAAGTCGCGCTAGTCAGGTACTAGCCACTTTTCCCAAGTCACCGGTCCCACGTCCCTCGTCGCCTCCACGGGTCTCAGCTTCGCTGTAGATGTGGATCTGGGTCAGAGGTGTCTGGAAGTCTCGGCGCTGGTCAGTCTCTGCAGTCGTCCCTCGTAGGATCAGTCGCAAAGCAAGCAGGGTTCGCTGCATGCTGCCTGGTTGCCCAGGGTGGTCCCTCCTTGGCCACAAGGGAGATTTCTTCAGTCTTCTTCCTGAGGTCGAATGTCGAAGGTCCAGAGTTTCTGTACAAGTTGCAGATTCAGGTTAATCTAATCTAGCAGGGCTCAGCTACCTACTGATATACTGGGCTAGTGGGCTGGGCTACCTGCAAGGTCCCTCCTATGGGTGGGACCAGGAAGGGGGGTGGTTACACCCCCTTTCCTTTGTCCAGTTTCGTGCCAGAGCTGGGGCTGGAGTGCCCCAGCGCCTGTTTGAACTGGACTATGCATGGGACACCTTGTGTGCCCCAGGCAGTGTCTAGTTTCTTTCATCCCTCCCTGCCCCAATATACTAAATCCTGTCTGGGGTGGTGCTCGCCCCTCCCAAGGCAGGAAACCTATTGTCCAAGCCTCCCTCGCGGGAAGGACTCCCAGCAGCAGGAGGTCAGACTTGTCTCTGTGGCAGCAGCATCCATTTTGTGATGCTGGGGCTCTGGTTAACTTTAACCGGGTAAATAGGTTTCAACATGTCTTCTCCCTCTAGAAGGGAGGAATAATATCCTCATTGCCAGAAATGGTATGGGGGTATTATTCCAAAGTGTTAGACACCTTACACGACATGTTTTGATAAAGCCAAACCATAGTTACCATAACCGTTTAAGATTATAAGGTACTTTAAGAGTATATGGTAGGCTATATCATAGAACAGCTATAGGGACATGGTTCCGAAAGCTGCAGACAGGCTCAGCTCATGCTAGAGCACCATCTCACATGTTACCAAGCACTCTGCCTCCAGGATTGTTAAGGACTGCTATAGGAGTGGCTGATAGGTACACATGTGTCTATATATAAGGTAGGTATAGGAATACTACACCTAAGCAAGGAGTGATTACACGACCTTGCCCCAGCTGAGTGATCAGCCAGTTGTGTCATAATCGAAGGCCAGGCCAGGGGTGGCATAATACATGCTGCAGCCCCTGGTAGACCTAGGGTACACCTATGCCCTGGGTACCTAAGGTACACTATACAGGGGCCAATAAGGTGATCCTAACCAATTGGGTTATGCACCTAAAGTACATAGTATAAATTTAGAGAGAGAACAGCTGGGCTGTGGGTCTGATTGGCAGGCCCACAGCCACATCTAAGTCGAAAACCAGTGAAGCAAAAGCAAAAAGTGGAGGTGAACATAGAAAGCAGACCCTACTCTCCTACAACCCCCCCCCCCCCCAACTTGAGGACATTAAACTAAACTTGACCAGTTGAGTCTTCATGTTCTAAGTGGAAATATCTGGAGAGTCCATCTGCATTGGCATGGTCAGTCCCAGGTCTATGTTCCACTGTGAAGTCCATCCCCTGTAGGGAAATGGACCACCTAAGAAGTTTGGGATTTTCACCCTTCATCTGATTTAGCCACAAGAGGGGCTTATTGTTAGACCCGGCCTTGTGGCGTGGCCATCCCTGACCCCTAGCCACAAACCCTGACCCGTGCACCTCATTCAGCCCCCGAGTACACGGCCTAGCCGGTCCTTCCCGCCAGAACCCCCACACACCCGACCCGGACTTCCCCGTCCGTGCCCTCCATCTTACCAGCACCACAGGGCCCGCGTGTCCACTTCATGCACCTACGATGGCCGCCCGGCTCCAGCGCAACCCCGGCCTAGAGGCGCCGCCCCGGCTGGAGGACATCGCGCTCCCACGGAGTGAGAGAGGGAGGAGCAGTTTCCATCGCACCTCTGACCTCCCTTTGGGAGATGGGTTTCGATCGGCCCTCCGGCCTCCCTGAGGGCTGGCTCCACGCCTGCTGCGTGTCTGGGACTCCTCCCGACCCGGCCCTGAAAGGATCAAAGGACGATCTGGCAGGAAACTCCAACAAGCGACCCCCAGGTGCTAAGACCCCTGCCTACACAGACTCCGGACATCAAAGAGGAGTTGACCTATAACAAGGGGTGCTCTGGGACTATCTGGCAGATTCGACTCTGGAACGACGAGAGCCCTGCTGACGTGGTCGCGGCTCCCTTGCAACCTTGGAACACCTGAGCCCTGCTGAGTGACTCGCGGCTCCCCTGAAGATCGTAAGACCTCCGACCTTGTGCTTGAGCCCTGCTGAGTGACTCGCGGCTCCCCTGAAGATCGTAAGACCTCCGACCTTGTGCTTGAGCCCTGCTGAGTGACTCGCGGCTCCCCTGAAGATCATAAGACCTCCGACCCTGTGCTTGAGCCCTGCTGAGTGACTCGCGGCTCCCCTGAAGATCGTAAGACCTCCGACCTTGTGCTTGAGCCCTGCTGAGTGACTCGCGGCTCCCCTGAAGATCGTAAGACCTCCGACCTTGTGCTTGAGCCCTGCTGAGTGACTCGCGGCTCCTGAAGACTCCCTCGGTCCGGCTGGACCCCAGTGACCACAGCGTATCCTCCAGCTCGAGGATTGTGGGCTGTGCGCCGGGTACGTCCCTGCATTGATCCGGATCCCCAAAGACTGTCCCGCTTCCCCCTATCCCTACCGAGACTCTCTGAGCCCGTGCTCTATTTGTAAATATCCACCTTGTTGATCATAGAGATTCTACGAAGCTGATTAGATAAAGATCTGTTCCCAGGAACATACAGTGTGGTGTCTCTTTGTCGTGTGGTGCAGTGTGTACGATCCTAGACCCGAGACTCTTCCCCTGAGGAGTCTCCCGCCAGTGCCCGGCTACGATACCCCGAGGGTAGGTCTCAGGGTGCTCAGGTACCCTCCCTGTCTCCTCTGAGGTCGCCTTCTAACATTGGTGCCAAGCGACGGGATTCGGGCCCATAATCTAGAGATCGTACCGTAAACGGCGGACGCATTACCGGCAAAGACGGCAGAAGAAAACGGAGTCTCACAGAAACCGACGCGAGTACTGTGTTCCAGGCGGAACAACTGGAAGAGTACACGCACAAAGAACTGAAGCAATTCTGCAAAGAACTAAAAATCGCTACCACTGGTCTCAACACCAAAGAAGATATGCAGAAGGCACTGAAAGCTTGGATGGAATCCGGAGCCCCCCGCCCCGAAGGAGCGGTGGAGCTCCACGACGAAGTTGGACCCTCCCAAAGAGAAAGCAGCAGCAACCAGGTACGAAGCTTCGTACCGGACGGGGGTCTATGCCCGGAAGAACTCGCAGACAGAGAGGGAAGTCGTAATCACGAACTCCAACTGGCCAAACTGAAAATCGAGGGCGAGTTGAAATTAGCTGAGAAGAAACTAGCAGTAGAACAGATGCGAGTACAAGGCGAACTAGAAGAGAAGAAACTCCAACGGGAGCACGAAGGAAGAAGACTTCAACTGGAGCACGAACGCAGCTTGAAAGAAATCGAGCTGAAAGCAAGGAGCGGAGAAGCTCGACCCCCGGAGAACCGAGAGGCGGCCCCCCCGGCGGAACAGAAGGTCCACATCCCCAAAGATGTGGTCAAGGAATATTACAAAAACGATGACATCCAACAATGGTTCAAGGCCTACGAGGTCGCCATGACCTCACACCGAGTCCCGCAAAAGGATTGGGGGGCCGGGTTGTGGGGCCGATTTTTGAGCGAGGGGAGAGACACCCTGCTCGACCTACCATCCTCCATGCAGACCTCCTAAAGCCACATGAAGGAGGCCCTCCTCACAAGGTACGGCCTCACCCCGGAGATGTACCGCCAGCGGTTCCGGGACTGCACGAAGATCCCTGGCACCACATGGGTGGAGTATGTGAACTTTTTCAGCCGTGCATTCGACGGGTGGATTAAGGGCAGCAAAGTAACCACCCTGGACGAACTAACCGGCCTCATGTTATGGGAACACCTGGCCGCGAACTGCTTTGTGGAACTACGCCAGCATCTGCTCGACAGTAAGCTCACAGATCCGAGGAAGCTGGCTGTCGAGGCGGATCGCTGGACCAACACCCGGGTCTCCCGGGGCCCTGTAGGAGAATACCCCCGAGCCAGTCAGGGACCACCCCGCCAGAGAGTGGGGGGGAACCAGGGAGGGCAGAAAGAATCCCAGTCCGGTCCTCCGAAAAACCAACCTCCGTACTTCCCGGCACCCCCACCAGCTGTATCCAGTCCACCCGTGAGACGGGGGCACCGGGTGACCATCACTTGTTTCCGTTGCCAGAAGCCCGGGCATTACGCCAATGACCCCGAATGCCCCATGACCCTGCGCATCCCCACTACAGCCCCCCCAGCCAGACAGATAGCCAATGTAGCCCTAGGGGAGGAGATGGAGGAGACTGTAGAGTGGGAACCCGCCGCCATGGCCTTAGTATCATTAGGAGACAGAGAAATGGTCCCTGGGAGCCTCCTGCCCTCCAACACAAAGAAATACGGGCAGCTAGTGACGATCAATGGCCAACAGGTAGAGGCCCTTCGTGACACCGGGGCGAGCATCACCGGTGTCCTCAGCCACTTAGTCCACGAAGACCAGGTCCTCCCCAATATATTTTGCCCTGTAATTGCAGCTGACAACACTGAGAGCCTCTGTAAGGTAGCCCTGGTGCCTTTTGAATGGGGAGGAGTGGTCGGTAAATTGAAAGTAGCAGTAAGAACCTCCCAGCCGGTCGACTGTCTCCTGGGGAACGACCTGGAAAGTTCCCCCTGGAAGCAAGTCGAGCGCAAGACCCACCTAGGGATGATGGGTCTCCCCGAGTGGGTGTGCGCCACCACCCGATCTATGGCGGCCCGACTACCCCCCTTGGGGAAGTCGAGGACGCACCTGCCAACGAGGACAGGATTGTCCCAGCTGAGGACCCCTCCCTCTCCCCACGAGGAGAATCTGTCGCCAGCGACGAACCCCTACCTTCCGACCCCGCACAGATCGCAGAGTTAGGCGATCTGCCCGAGTTGGCCCAGTGGTGCCACGATGGGGGCCCTTCCCGAGAGGAGTTCTGCCAGGAGCAAGCCACCTGTCCTTCCCTGGTCGGACCCCGGCGGCAAGCAGAGGCCCAAGCCGCGGGCGACCAATCTGGAACACACCGGTTATATTGGGAAAATGACCTTTTGTACAGCGAGCAGAAGTCGGTGGAGCTAGGGTCAGCCCGGGTGCTGGTGGTACCCCTACGCTTCCGAGACTTCCTCCTGGGCTTGGCCCACGATGTCCCCCTCGCAGGCCACTTGGGCCAAGACAAAACCTACAGTCGCCTAGTGACTCACTTCTACTGGCCTAAAATGAAAGCAGATGTAGAAACCCACTGCAAGTCCTGTCCTACGTGCCAGGCTAGTGGGAAAAGTGTAGGAAAGCGCAAGGCTCCCCTCCAACCCTTCCCTGTCGTCAGTACCCCTTTTGAATGGGTCGGGATCGACATCGTGGGGCCCCTGGACCCCCAACCTCACAAGGTCACCGCTTCATCCTCGTCCTAGTGGACCATGCCACCCGATACCCTGAGGCCATTCCCCTACGCACCATCACAGCCCCCGTGGTGGGCCGGGCGTTGATGGGGATCTTTTCCCGTGTGGGTTTTCCCCGCGAGGTCGTGAGCGATCGCGGGACGAACTTTATCTCCAAATACATGACGTCCCTGTGGCAACAATGTGGAGTGTCCTATAAGTTCACCACCCCGTACCATCCCCAAGGAAATGGCCTAGTAGAGCGGTTTAACCGGACTCTGAAGGGGATGATCGCGGGCCTGGAAGAGCCCCTCCGGCGCAAGTGGGACGTCCTGCTCCCCTGCCTTTTGTTCGCCTACCGGGAAGTTCCCCAGAAATCCTTGGGGTTCAGCCCGTTTGAGTTGCTCTACGGGCATCCCGTCCGGGGGCCCCTCAGCCTGGTCAAGGAAGGGTGGGAGACGGCGCCCCGAGACCCCTCCCGAGATGTGTTCCGATACGTTCTGACCCTTCGAAACAATGCTAGGAAGTTTCGAGAACTGGCCGAGGCCAACCTGGAGGCGAGCCAGGAAGAAATGAGGCGCTGGTACGACCAGAATGCCTCTCTGGTTGAGTTCCAGCCGGGCCAGCAGGTATGGGTCATGGCCCCAGTGAAACCTTGCGCCCTCCAGGATAAATGGACCGGGCCCTTCAAAGTCGTTGAGCGGAAGAGCCAGGTCACGTACTTGGTGGACGTCCAGTCACCTCGGGACCCCCTTCGGGTCCTTCACGTGAACCGCCTCAAGCCTCACTTCGTGCGGACGGAGCTGAGTCTACTGCTGGCCACCGATGACGGGGCGGAAGACGAGTCAGATCCCCTCCCTGACCTCCTGTGTACCAAGGAGAAGGATGGCTCCGTGGAAGGAGTGAACCTGTCTCCATCCCTCACTTCCCAGCAACGCGAGGACTGCCGCCAGCTCTTAGGGCAGTTCCCCGACTTATTCTCTCTTGTCCCCCAAGTCACCGACTGGTGTGTCCATGACATGGACACCGGAGACAGCCCGCCGGTGAAACACCGAGCCTACCGAGTCCCTGATCGAGTCCGGTCCTGCATCCAGGGCGAGGTCTCGAAGATGTTGACCTTGGGGGTGATCGAACCCTCAGACAGCCCCTTGGCCAGCCCCGTGGTACTGGTCCCGAAAGCAGCTGCCCCCGGTGTCGCCCCAGAACTCCGATTTTGTGTGGACTACCGGGGACTCAATGAAGTCACCCGAGCCGACGCTCACCCCATTCCCCGAGCAGACGAGCTCATTGACCGTCTCGGGTCTGCTCATTTCCTCAGCACATTCGATCTAACCTGCGGGTACTGGCAAATTGCGCTCACAGAAGGAGCCAAGGAGCGGTCCGCCTTCTCCACCCCGGATGGCCACTATTGCTTTCGAGTGATGCCGTTCGGGATGAAAAATGCCCCGGCCACCTTCCAGCAACTGGTAAATATAGTCCTGGCCGGGCTGGAAAAGTTCAGCGCCGCATATCTAGACGATATCGCGGTTTTCAGTTCCGAATGGAGTGAGCACCTCCAGCACCTCCAGAGGGTGCTAACGGCCCTGCGCCAGGCAGGCCTCACAGTAAAAGCCAGCAAGTGTCAGATTGTGCAAGGTTCGGTGGTCTACCTAGGGCACCGGGTCGGAAGCGGGCAGGTCGCCCCTTTGCAGCCTAAGATCGACGCCATCCTAGCCTGGGAACCACCCACCACCCAAACGGGTGTCCGAGCCTTCCTGGGCCTCACCGGCTACTACCGGAGATTCATCCGGGGGTACGGCAGCCTTGTCGGTCCCCTCACGGAACTCACGTCCAAGAAACAGCCCAAGAAAGTGCAGTGGACCTCTGCCTGCCAGAAGGCGTTCGATGCCCTGAAAGCGGCCATGTGTACTGCCCCCGTGCTCCAGGCCCCCGACTACTCCAAGGAGTTTGTGTTGCAAACTGATGCCTCCGAGCATGGCATTGGGGCAGTCCTGTCACAGGTGAATGACCAAGGCCTAGACCAGTCCGTAGCCTTCCTCAGCCGAAGGCTGTTACCCAGAGAACAGAAATGGAGCACCATTGAGCGCGAGGCGTTCGCCGTAGTCTGGGCCCTCAAGAAATTACGACCTTATCTGTTCGGCACCCATTTCAAAGTCCAAACCGACCATCGCCCCTTGCGATGGCTCATGCAGATACGAGGAGAAAACCCCAAACTACTGCGGTGGTCAATCTCCCTCCAGGGGATGGATTTCACCGTAGAGCATCGCCCTGGTACTGACCACGCCAACGCTGACGGCCTCTCCCGGTTCTTCCGCCTCAGCGAAGAGAACCCCAAAGAGGATGGGTAGTTCTCTCTGGCTTTCAGCTGGGGGGGACGCGTGTTAGACCCGGCCTTGTGGCGTGGCCATCCCTGACCCCTAGCCACACACCCTGACCCGTGCTCCTCATTCAGCCCCCGAGTACACGGCCTAGCCGGTCCTTCCCGCCAGAACGCCCACACACCCGACCCGGACTTCCCCGTCCGTGCCCTCCATCTTCCCAGCACCACAGGGCCCGCGTGCCCACTTCATGCACCTACGATGGCCGCCCGGCTCCAGCGCAACCCCGGCCTAGAGGCGCCGCCCCAGCTGGAGGACATCGCGCTCCCACGGAGTGAGAGAGGGAGGAGCAGTTTCCATCGCACCTCTGACCTCCCTTTGGGAGATGGGTTTTGATCAGCCCTCCGGCCTCCTTGAGGGCTGGCTCCACGCCTGCTGCGTGTCTGGGACTCCTACCGACCCGGCCCTGAAAGGATCAAAGGACGACCTGGCAGGAAACTCCAACAAGCGACCCCCAGGTGCTAAGACCCCTGCCTACACAGACTCCGGACATCAAAGAGGAGTTGACCTATAACAAGGGGTGCTCTGGGACTATCTGGCAGATTCGACTCTGGAACGACGAGAGCCCTGCTGACGTGGTCGCGGCTCCCTTGCAACCTTGGAACACCTGAGCCCTGCTGAGTGACTCGCGGCTCCCCTGAAGATCGTAAGACCTCCGACGTTGTGCTTGAGCCCTGCTGAGTGACTCGCGGCTCCCCTGAAGATCGTAAGACATCCGACCTTGTGCTTGAGCCCTGCTGAGTGATCGTGGCTCCCCTGTAGATCGTAAGACCTCCGACCCTGTGCTTGAGCCCTGCTGAGTGACTCGCGGCTCCCCTGAAGATCGTAAGACCTCCGACCTTGTGCTTGAGCCCTGCTGAGTGACTCGCGGCTCCCCTGAAGATCGTAAGACCTCCAACCTTGTGCTTGAGCCCTGCTGAGTGACTCGCGGCTCCTGAAGACTCCCTCGGTCCGGCTGGACCCCAGTGACCACAGCGTATCCCCCAGCTCGAGGATTGTGGGCTGTGCGCCGGGTACGTCCCTGCATTGATCCGGATCCCCAAAGACTGTCCCGCTTCCCCCTATCCCTACCGAGACTCTCTGAGCCAGTGCTCTATCTGTAAATATCCACCTTGTTGATCATAGAGATCCTACGAAGCTGATTAGATAAAGATCTGTTCCCAGGAACATACAGTGTGGTGTCTCTTTGTCGTGTGGTGCAGTGTGTACGATCCTAGACCCGAGACTCTTCCCCTGAGGAGTCTCCTGCCAGTGCCCGGCTACGATACCCTGAGGGTAGGTCTCAGGGTGCTCAGGTACCCTCCCTGTCTCCTCTGAGGTCGCCTTCTAACACTTATGGTCTGTCTGAATCTTGAAGTGAGTGCCAAACAAGTATGGCCTCAGCTTCTTCAGGGCCCAAACCACAGCAAAGGCCTACCTCTCAATAGCTGACCAACGTTTCTCTCTAGGGGTCAGCCTTCTACTAATAAAAGCAATGGGCTGGTCTTGACCATCTACATTCAGTTGTGAAAGAACAGCTCCCACTCCCAACTCAGAAGCATCTGTCTGGACTATGAACTCTTTGGAGTAGTCTGGACATTTCAGAATAGGTGCACTGCACATGGCCTGCTTCAGGTCATCAAATGCTTTTTGACAGCTCACTGTCCACTGAACTTTCTTTGGCATCTTCTTAGAGGTCAAGTCATTAAGTGGTGTCACAATGGACCCATATTTCTTAACAAACTTTCTGTAGTACCCAGTCAGGCCCAAGAAAGCTCTGACCTGAGTCTGGGTAATTGGAGGAGACCAGTTCTTTATGGCCTGGATTTTGCTCTCCAGAGGTTGAACCTGACCCCCACCGATTAGGTGGCCCAGGTATACAACCTTGCTCTGCCCTATCTGGCACTTAGTGGCCTTGATAGTGAGGTAGGGCCTCTAAAACATTCCTCAGGTGGACCAGGTGATCCTCCCAGGTGGAGCTAAAGACAGCAATATCATCAAGATAAGCTGCACAGTAGTCATCCAGGCCTGTAAGGACTTGATTCACCAACCTTTGGAAAGTGGCAGGTGCATTCTTCAAACCAAAGGGCATTACCACAAATTGATAATGTCCTCCTGGGGCCGAGAAAGCAGTTTTGGCCTTTGCATTCTCAGCTAGTCTGTGTTGGAAAGGCGTTCGCCGGAGGGGGGTTCGATACACGTCTTGCCCACCCCTTTGACCCACCTCTCCCAAGTAGGCCGAACCAGGCGCGCACACCCTGAGCTTACACTACGAACAGAGTGACACCACACGTATTCTTTGTAGGACGATAGGTTCTTTTATCGAAGGTTTCAAGGGATCTTTATGATCCAAGGTGTAAGTAGTGCGTCAGCGGCACAAGAGACTACAAATCGGTGGTAGGGGAATGGGGGTAGCGGGACAGTCTTTGAAGGTAGTGTCTCTGCAAAGTACCCTGCGGATAGCTCACAATCCTCGAGCTGGAGGGTGTTGTTTCTCTGGGCGATCTTTTGCCAATTCGTCCTCGAGGGGAGAGCCGCGAGTCACTCAGCAGGCACAGGTAGTCGGAGTTCGGGAGCCGCGATCTCGTCAGCAGGGCTCAGGTGGTTCGAGGGTCGGGGGCCGCGAGTCACTCAGCAGGCCCAGGTGGTTCGGAGTTCGGGAGCCGCGATCTCGTCAGCAGGGCTCAGATGGTTCAATGGCTGGGGGCCGCGAGTCACTCAGCAGGCCCAGGTGGTTCGGAGTTTGGGAGCCGCGATCTCGTCAGCAGGGCTCAGATGGTTCAATGGCTGGGGGCCGCGAGTCACTCAGCAGGCCCAGGTGGTTCGGTATTCGGGAGCCGCGACAGCGTCAGCAGGCTTCGATGGTTCCAGGTCTTCTCTGCCATTCGTTCCTCCGGCACCCCTTATTATACTCCCCCTGCCCTTTGAAGTCCGGAGTCCTCGCAGAGAGGGGCCTTGGGTGACTGAGGGGGTTCGGCGGGATTTCCTGCCGCTCGTTTCTTTGGTCTTTTCAGGTGGGTCTGGGAGGGACCCCAGACGCTCGGCAGGCGAGGCGCCTGCTCCCCAGGGGCCTGGTGGCCGATCGAGTCCTCCCGGGGGAAGGCGACCCGAGGTGTGACTGGGCTGGCGCCTCTTGGTCTGGCTCAGGGGTTCCCGCTCCCTCGGTCGGACATGCGTGGTAGGGTGTCGAGTCTGTCGGGGGCTCTGGCCGGCCCTCGGGTCTGTGTGGCTGGGGCGGCCGGAGTCGGAGATGCCGTGTCTTGGGGGTGGTTGCAGGTTGGCTGGATGATCGGGAGGGCATACGCCGTGAGGCCGGTCTCACACGCGTCCCCCCCAGCTGAAAGGCGTGGAGAACTACCCATCCACTGGGGGGTTCTCCTCGCCGAAGCGGAAGAACCGGGACAGGCCGTCAGCGTTGGCATGATCCGTCCCGGGGCGATGCTCGACAGTGAAGTCCATCCCTTGGAGGGAGATTGACCATCGTAATAGCTTGGGGTTCTCTCCCCTCATCTGCATCAGCCATCGCAAGGGCCGGTGGTCCGTCTGCACTCGGAAGTGGGTTCCGAACAAGTAGGGCCGTAGTTTCTTGAGGGCCCAGACTACGGCGAAGGTCTCTCGTTCTATGGTACTCCAACACTGTTCTCGAGGCAGCAGCCTTCGGCTGATGAAGGCTATGGTTGATCTATGCCCTTGTCGTTGAACTGCGAGAGGACGGCTCCGATGCCGTGTTCGGATGCGTCAGTCTGGACCACAAACTCTTGGGAGTAGTCGGGGGCCTTGAGTACTGGGGCGGTGCACATGGCGGTTTTCAAAGCGTCGAACGCCTGCTGGCACGGGGGGGTCCACTGCACCTTCTTCGGGAGCTTTTTGGAGGTCAACTCCGTGAGAGGCCCTGCGAGGCTACCATAGTTTTTAATGAACCTCCGGTAGTATCCTGTGAGGCCCAGGAAGGCCTGTACTTCCGTCTGAGTGGTGGGGGCTCCCAGGACTTGATGGCGTCGATCTTTGGTTGGAGGGGGGCGACCTGCCGGCTGCCCACCTGATGCCCCAGGTAGACCAATGAGCTTTGCCCGAGCTGGCATTTGCTGGCCTTCACTGTTAGGCCGGCTTGGCGCAGGGCCAGCAGTACTTGCCGGAGGTGCTGGAGATGCTCGTGCCATTGAGAGCTGAATACGGCTATGTCGTCAAGGTACGCTGCGCTGAACTCCTCGAGTCCGGCCAGGACCTTGTTTACCAACCGCTGGAAGGTGGCCGGGGCGTTTTTCATCCCGAACGGCATGACCCTGAAGCGGTAGTGTCCATCGGGTGTGGAGAAGGCGGAGCGTTCTTTTGCCCCCTCCGTGAGCGCAATCTGCCAGTAACCGCAGGTCAGGTCGAAGGTGCTGAGGAAACGAGCGGCCCCAAGGCGGTCGATGAGCTCGTCGGCGCGGGGGATAGGATGAGCGTCCGCTCGGGTGACCGCATTGAGCCCCCGGTAGTCCACACAGAATCTTAGTTCGGGGGCGACCCCAGGGGCGGCCGCTTTCGGGACCAGGACTACCGGGCTGGCCCAGGGGCTATCGGAGGGTTCGATCACTCCAAGGGTTAACATCTTCTGTACTTCGGTCTTGATGCAGGTGCGAACCCGGTCAGGCACCCGGTAGGCTCGGTGTCTCACAGGGGGGCTGTCGCCGGTGTCCACGTCGTGGACGCACCAGTCGGTGACTCTTGGGATGAGGGAGAAGAGGTCTGCGAATTGTCTGAGCAGCTGGTGACAGTCGTCGGACTGTTGGGGAGTGAGGGTGGTCGACAGTTTCACTCCCTCCACGGAACCATCCAGTTCTTTAGCGCACAGGGGGTCGGGCAGGGGTTCAGTGTCTTCTTCCGCCCCCTCATCGGTGGCCAGTAGCAAACTCAACTCCGTTCTCACAAAGTGGGGCTTGAGACGGTTCACGTGGAGAACCTGGAGGGGGTTCCGTGGGGACTGTACATCGATCAGGTACGTGACCTGACTCTTCCGCTCGATCACCTTGAAGGGGCCAGTCCATTTGTCCTGTAGGGCGCAGGGTTTCACCGGGGCCATGACCCAAACCTGCTGGCCCGGCTGGAACTCGACCAGAGTTGCGTTCTGGTCATACCAGCGCTTCATTTCTTCTTGGCTGGCCTCGAGGTTAGCCTCTGCGAGTTCTCTGAACTTCCGGGTCTGGTTGCGGAGCGCTAGGATGTAGCGGAACACATCAGGGGGGGTCCCCCGGGGGCTTGTCTCCCAGCCCTCTTTGACCAGGCTCAGGGGCCCCCGGACGGGGTGTCTGTATAGTAGTTCGAATGGGCTGAACCCCAGGGACTTTTGGGGAACTTCCCGGTACGCGAACAGGAGGCAAGGGAGGAGGACGTCCCATCTTCGGCGCAGGGGCTCCTCGAGGCCCAGGATCATCCCCTTCAGGGTTCGGTTGAAGCGTTCCACCAGGCCGTTGCCCTGGGGGTGGTAGGGGGTCGTGAACTTATATGTTACTCCGCACTGCTGCCACAGGGACTTCATGTAGCGGGATATGAAGTTAGTGCCGCGATCACTCACAACCTCGCGAGGGAATCCGTCACGGGAGAAGATCCCCATGAGAGCCCGGCCCACCACGGGAGCCGTCACGGTGCGGAGGGGAATGGCCTCGGGGTAGCGGGTGGCATGGTCCACCAGGACGAGGATGAATCTGTGGCCCTGAGCGGTCTTCGGATCCAGGGGTCCCACGATGTCGATGCCGACCCGCTCAAACGGGGTACTCACAACGGGAAAGGGTTGTAATGGAGCCTTGCGCTTTCCGCCACTTTTCCCACTGCCCTGGCACGTGAGGCAGGATTTACAGTGGACTTCTACATTTGCTCGCATCTTGGGCCAATAGAAGTGGGTAACTAATCGCTGATATGTTTTGTCTTGGCCTAAGTGTCCTGCCAAGGGTACATCGTGGGCCAGGCCCAGGAGGAGGCTTCGGAAGCGCAGGGGTACTACCAGTACTCGGGCTGCGCCTAGCTCGGCTGACTTTTGTTCGCTGTATAGGAGGCCATTGTCCCAATAGACCCAGTGGGTTCCGGTCCGGTCACCGGCGGTCTGTGCTTCGGCTTGTTGTCGGAGGCCCACGAGGGAAGGGCAGGTGGCCTGTTCCTGGCAGAACTCTTCACGGGAGGGACCTCCCTCACAGCGCCACTGGGCCATCTCGGGCAGTTCTCCGAGCTCAGTCAGTGCCTCAGGGGCGGAAGGTTCCGGCCCTTCTCCCGGGTTAGTGTCGTCTTCTCCTTCCGAAGGAGGGTTGTCCGTTTCTGGTAGGGTGTCCCGGTTCTCGGGGACAGTGTTCGGTGGGAGGGCCTCACCGCCCTCGGAGAGGGGCAATCGCGCGGTCATGGAGCGCGTGGTGGCGCAGACCCATTCGGGTAGGCCCATCATCTTGAGATGGGCTCTTCGTTCCACTTGCCCCCACGGGGAACTCTCAAGGTCGTTGCCCAGGAGGCAGTCTACGGGCTGTGATGTTCGGACGGCTACCTTCAATTCTCTGGAGACTCCTCCCCACTCGAAAGGCACCAGAGCCATCTGGCAGAGGCTCTCGGAATTGTCGGAGGATATGACCGGACAGAGGGCACCGGGTAGGATCTGGTCTTCAGAGATTAGGTTGCGGTGGACCGCGGTGACACTTGCCCCGGTATCGCGGAGGCCCTCGACTCGGTGGCCGTTGATGGTCACCTGCTGCCGGTACTTCTTCGTGTTGGCGGGCAAGGGTGTCCCGGGGACCATTTCTCGATCACCAAGGGAGACCAGGGCCATGGCAGCTGGTTCCCACTCTTCGGAGTCCTCTATCTCTTCCCCTAGGGCCACGGAGGCCATCTGCCGGGCCGGGGGGTTGGTCGTTGCGGTTCATTGATACTGGGGACACTGGGGGTCATTGGCGTAGTGTCCGGGCTGTTGGCAGCGGAAGCAGGTGATCCTGGTTCGTGGCCCTAGCCGCCCCGGGGCTCCGGTGCTGGCTGGGGACGGGGCTGGACCTGCCGCTGGTGGGCTGCTGGGAGGGCTGTGCGGGGGCCCCCCTGGGAAGTCTCTCGGTCGGCCGTGGTTTCCTCCGCCCCTCTAGCGGGGGGGTCCTTGACTGTGGCGACCGTAGTCTCCCACGGGGCCTCGGGTGGCCCGGGTGTTCACCCAACGGTCAGCCTCGGCGGCCAGCTTTCGAGGGTCGGTGAGTTTACTGTCCAGGAGATGTTGGCGCAGTTCTACAAAGCAATTGGCCGCTAAATGTTCCCAGGCGATCAGATCAAACAGCTCTTCGAAGGTGGAGACCTTGCTGCCTTTGATCCACCCGTCCAAGGACCGGCTGTAAAAGTTCACGTATTCTACCCATGTGGTGCCCGGTATCTTTTTGCAATCTCGGAACCGTTGCCGGTAAATCTCGGGGGTGAGTCCATACAGGCCCACGAGGGCTTCTTTCATGTGGCTGTAGGAGTTCATGACCGTGGAGGGCAGATCCAGCAGGGTATCTCTTCCTTCGCTTAAGAACCGGCCCCATAGCCCAGCCCCCCAATCCTTCTGCGGGACTCGGTGAGAGGTCATGGCGACTTCATAGGCCTTAAACCACTGCTGGATATCGTCGTTTTTGTAATACTCCTTTACCACATCCTTGGGGATGTGGACTTTGGCTTCCACGGTGGGAGCGGATGGTAGATTCCCGGAAGGTCGTGACTCTTCGCTTTTAGCCCTCAACTCGATCTCTTTCAGGCTGCGTTCATGTTCCAGCTGGAGTTTCTTTTCGTCGTGCTCTCTTTGGCGTCTCTTTTCCTCGAGTTCCCCTTGTAGCCGTAACTGCTCGACGGCTAACTTTTTCTCGGCCAGTTTTATTTCTCCCTCGATTTTCAGCTTGGCCAGTTCAAGTTCGTGGTTGCGCCTCTCTCTCGGTCTGCTAGTTCCTCGGGGGACAGGTTCCCCTCTGGCCCGCTGTTTCTCACCGGGATGCTTTGTGGTTCATGGGCGGAGTCTCCTTCCGTTTGGGTCGGGGGCGCCCCCGTCTCGACCCAGGTCTTCAATACTTTCTGGAAGTCTTCCTTTGTGCTTAATCCGGTGGTAGCGATTCCAAGGTCTTTGCAAAATTGTTTTAATTCTCTATGCGTATAATAGTCCAATTGATCCTCTCGGAATGTCGAGCTCATTTCGGTACCTGCGGCACCCAGGGAGGTTTCTCCTTCCATCTCTGTTTGGTAGTGCGTCAGTCGTTCACTGCACGCTCTCTTTCGGTGTCGGCTCGGATCCCACCGCTGCCACCAAATGTTGGAAAGGCGTTCGCCGGAGGGGGGTTCGATACACGTCTTGCCCATCCCTTTGACCCACCTCTCCCAAGTAGGCCGAACCAGGCGCGCACACCCTGAGCTTACACTACGAACAGAGTGACACCACACGTATTCTTTGTAGGACGATAGGTTCTTTTATCGAAGGTTTCAAGGGATCTTTATGATCCAAGGTGTAAGTAGTGCGTCAGCGGCACAAGGGACTAAAAATCGGTGGTAGGGGAATGGGGGTAGCGGGACAGTCTTTGAAGGTAGTGTCTCTGCAAAGTACCCTGCGGATAGCTCACAATCCTCGAGCTGGAGGGTGTTGTTTCTTTGGGCGATCTTTTGCCAATTCGTCCTCGAGGGGAGAGCCGCGAGTCACTCAGCAGGCACAGGTAGTCGGAGTTCGGGACCCGCGATCTCGTCAGCAGGGCTCAGGTGGTTCGAGGGTCGGGGGCCGCGAGTCACTCAGCAGGCCCAGGTGGTTCGGAGTTCGGGAGCCGCGATCTCGTCAGCAGGGCTCAGATGGTTCAATGGCTGGGGGCCGCGAGTCACTCAGCAGGCCCAGGTGGTTCGGAGTTCGGGAGCCGCGATCTCGTCAGCAGGGCTCATTTGGTTCAATGGCTGGGTGCCGCGAGTCACTCAGCAGGCCCAGGTGGTTCGGTATTCGGGAGCCGCGACAGCGTCAGCAGGCTTCGATGGTTCCAGGTCTTCTCTGCCATTCGTTCCTCCGGCACCCCTTATTATACTCCCCCTGCCCTTTGAAGTCCGGAGTCCTCGCAGAGAGGGGCCTTGGGTGACTGAGGGGGTTCGGCGGGATTTCCTGCCGCTCGTTTCTTTGGTCTTTTCAGGTGGGTCTGGGAGGGACCCCAGACGCTCGGCAGGCGAGGCGCCTGCTCCCCAGGGGCCTGGTGGCCGATCGAGTCCTCCCAGGGAAGGCGACCCGAGGTGTGACTGGGCTGGCGCCTCTTGGTCTGGCTCGGGGGTTCCCGCTCCCTCGGTCGGACATGCGTGGTAGGGTGTCGAGTCTGTCGGGGGCTCTGGCCGGCCCTCGGGTCTGTGTGGCTGGGGCGGCCGGAGTCGGAGATGCCGTGTCTTGGGGGTGGTTGCAGGTTGGCTGGATGATCGGGAGGGCATACGCCGTGAGGCCGGTCTCACAGTCTGATTTGCCAGTAGCCTGCTGTCAGGTCAAATGTGCTCAAAAACTTGGCAGCTGCCAATCTGTCAATGAGCTCATCTGCCCTAGGTATTGGGTGGGCATCTGTCCTAGTGACAGCATTGAGACCTCTGTAATCCACGCAAAACCTCATCTCTCTCTTACCATCTTGGGTGTGAGGTTTTGGCACAAGAACTACAGGACTAGCCCAAGGGCTCTCTGAAGGTTCAATGACTCCCAGCTCCAACATCTTTTGTACCGCAACTTTTATGCAGTCCCTGACATGGTCAGGTTGCCTGTAGATTTTACTCTTCACAGGCAGACTGTCACCAGTGTCCACCTCATGGGTGCACCAGTTTGTCTGACTTGGGGTCAGAGAGAACATATGTCTGTAGGATTGCAGAACTTGTCTGCAGTCCTGTTGCTGATGATCAGTGAGGCTGTCAGAAAAGACCACACCATCAACTGAGCCATCATCAGGGTTCTGAGTCAACAGGTCTGGGAGAGGGTCACTCTCTTCCTCCTGCCCCTCATCTGTAGCCATGAGTATGCCCATGTCTGCCCTGTCAACATATGCCTTCAATCTGTTGACATGAAGCACCCTGTGGGGGCTTCTAGGAGTCCCAAGGTCCACCAAGTAGGTGACTTCTCCCTTTTTCTCAACAATAGTGTGGGGTCCAGACCATTTGTCTTGGAGTGCTGCTGGGGCCACTGGCTCCAACACCCACACTTTCTGCCCTGGCTGGTACACAGTCAGCACAGCCTTTTGGTCATGCCAAGCTTTTTGGAGTTCTTGGCTTGCCTCAAGGTTTTTAGAAGCCTTCTTCATATACTGTGCCATCCTGGAGCGGAGGCCAAGTACATAATCCACTATGTCCAGTTTGGGTTGTCTGAGAGGTCTCTCCCATCCTTCCCTTACTAAACACAGGGGTCCCCTTACAGGATGCCCAAACAAAAGCTCAAAAGGGCTGTAGCCAACCCCCTTTTGTGGGACCTCTCTGTAAGCAAACAGAAGGCAGGGTAAAAGGATGTCCCATCTTCGCCTAAGCTTGTCTGGTAAACCTTTTATCATCCCTTTTAGGGTCTTGTTGAATCTCTCCACAAGCCCATTGCACTGTGGGTGATAGGGTGTGGTGAACTTGTAGTTCACACCACACTCCTTCCACATTGCAGTCAAATATCCTGACATGAAGTTGGCACCTCTGTCAGAAATAACCTCCTTTGGAAAGCCCACTCTGGAGAATACTCCAAGTAGGGCCCTTGCCACAACAGGAGCTGTTGTGGTCCTTAGGGGTATAGCTTCTGGATACCTGGTGGCATGGTCCACTATCACCAGTATGAATCTGTGCCCAGATGCTGTTTGGGGGTCCATTGGCCCTACAATGTCTATCCCCACTCTCTCAAAGGGGACCCCCACCACAAGTAGTGGTATGAGGGGGGCCTTTGTGGTGCCACCTGATTTGCCACTGGCTTGGCAGGTGACACAGGAGCGACAAAACTCCTTGGTATCTTCTGACATATGAGGCCAGTGAAAGTGAGGGACAAGCCTGTCCCAAGTCTTGTTCTGGCCTAAGTGTCCTGCAAGGGGAATATCATGGGCCAAGGTAAGAAGGAAGCCTCTGAAACTCAATGGTATGACCAACCTCCTGGACGCACCAGGCTTGGGGTCTCTAGCCTCTGAGTACAGTAGCCCTTCATCCCAATACACTCTATGGGTACCTTGAGCATTCCCTGCAGCCTCAGCAGCAGCCTGCTGTCTGAGGGGTTCAAGAGAAGGACAGTCTAATTGTGCCTGCCTCAGATCTGCCCTTGAAGGTCCCCCTGTCCCAAGAAACTCAACCTGATCAGGTTCAAGTTCTTCTAGGACAGTTCCTTCAGGGCTCTCAGAATCATCCTCCTGTGAGGGCTTATCCACCACCTGAGGCAGGGGGGAAGGCACAGCCTTGACCCTACTGCTCTTTCTCTTGGGTTGTGTCTGGTCCATTGTCCCAGGATCCAGCACCTGTTCAGTGTTACACTTTTTGGCCTGTGCCCTGGTCACAGCAAGGACATGTGCATCTATCCCAAGCATTTCTGCATGGGTCCTATACTCCACTTCAGACCAAACTGAAGTTTCAAGGTCATTTCCCAACAGACACTCTACAGGAAGGTCTGAACTTACCACAACTTTCTTGAGGCCAGTTACCCCTCCCCAGGAGAAGTTAACAATTGCCACACTATGGGAAGTAGTGGCATTGCTAGCGTTGGTCACTAGGTAATTCTCACCTAGCATGATCTGTCCAGGGTCCACAAAGGCAGGTGTCACCATTGTGACACTAGCCCCAGTGTCCCTGTAGGCCTGAGCCATTCTATGGTTGATAAAAGGAGTCTGTCTGTACTTGCCCAAGTTACTGGGACCTATAGTAGAGGACAAAGCTAGGTCCCCATCACAGATCAGAACAGCCTGAGTAGGTATCCTGACTAGGCCAGAATCCTCCTCAGTTCCCAGGGTTAACCCTACTACACCCTTTTGCTGGGAACCACCACTTACAGCTGGACTAGGGGGTACAGTTGCCTTAGGGGCAATGGTGGCTGGGGGCTTATCCTTTTTGGTGCACTCACTAAACCAATGTGAGTTTGACTTACAATAGTTGCACCAGGGTTTCTTTTGGCCATCTTTCTTCTTATCCTTTTTGGAACCACCCTCCCCCTGAGCCTTTTGGGGGCCTGGTGAAGACTTCTGGTCTTTTTGTTTCTGATAATTACCCTTCTGGTCTGCCTTTTTCTGATCACCGCCCTGGTTCTGGTTTTTCTGCTTAACTCTAGTCCTGACCCACCTATCTGCCTTCTTTCCCAATTCCTGGGGAGAAGTTAGGTCAGAGTCAATCAAGTGTTGATGCAACAGCTGGTTTTGACAGTTATTAAGGATTTGTTCTCTCATGATCAAATTATACAATCCTGTATAGTCCTTAACCTTACTACCCAATAACCAGCCTTCCAGAGCCTTAGTGGCACAATCTACAAAGTCAGTCCAGTCCTGAGTCTGTGTCTTCTGGGTATCCTTGAACAACAACCTGTATTGTTCAGTGGTTAGGCCAAACCCATCAATCAGAGCACTCTTCAGGACAGTGTAATTGTCAGCATCCTCATCACTAACTGTGAGGAGCTTGTCTCTACCTTTCTCAGAGAAGGAGAGCCACAAGATAGCTGCCCACTGGCTTTGGGGTACCTGCTGTACTTTGTAAGCCCTCTCCAAAGCAGTTATCCATTTGTGGATGTCATCCCCACACTTGTAGGGAGGGACAATCTTGCTCAGGTTTCTATTATCATAGGTCCTGTCTCTATCCTTAGGGATATTGCTGCCACCAGTGGAATCTAACCCACTTAACTTCTGCTCTCTGGCCAGGTCAAGCTTCTCCTTGGCAACAGCAAGTTCTTCCCTCTCAATCCTCAGATTGGCTTCCCTCATTCTGGCCTGATGCTCTTTTCTCTGTGGGGAAGTCATTCCCCTGTGAGAAGAGGCATTGGAGCTATTAGAGACATGGGAGTGGATAGATTCCCTTGAAGGGGATCTGTCTCTCCTGCTTCTCTGGTTAAGCCCACTTGAGGGTCTGAATGGGGGGACCCCAGTCAGACTCCCATGTAGGCTAAGTCTCCCAACTTTGACCTGGCTGCCTACCTCATCTTCTGAAGTCCCATCTGACTCATCTGTAGTGGGTAGACCCTCACCTGTACCTAGGGTACTAGCCTGGGAGGCCCTACGAGCATCATACTCCTCTAGGATCTCTACTAGCTGAATGAGGGTAGGGTTTGAACCCTGTGTTAACTTTCTGGAGGTACACAATTGTCTCATCTCCTGAAAAGTTAGGGTATCATATCTAGAGGGGATCTTTCTAGGATCTACCCCTCCTGGGAGAGAATCAACTTGATCTCCTCTCAGAGACATGATCTAGTGAGGGTGTGGTGTGTGTACCTACCTACACTAGTTGTATCTACTAAACCTCTCTAGTAGTTGTAGTCAGGGTGTGCTAGGCCCTTCAACCTACAACCACTAAGTCCAGTAGGACTTAAGTATTTATAATCTATGTTATATGTACCTAACAATATCTATGTGATCTTTCAATTTAGTATCCCAAGATTACAATGGTATGACAACAGCAAGCTCAGATCCCAACCGCTGCTCACCAATGTGAGAAGTTGGCCTGATATATGATGTCACTAATTCTAGTGCACACCTTGTATCAGTCCAAACAACCCTTATGGTGATTGGTTGTAAAGTCAACCTTATAGACCAGCCATCCTAGTGGTAGCATGGACAAGAGCAGTCTTAGGCTAAACTCTGTATGGCATATGAAGCCAGCTGTTATACCATATGTAATCCCTTGAATACCAAATGAAAGGACACCACAACAGATATATATAAAAATAGAATGTATTTATTCTAGTCAAACCCTCAGCACTCTTTATGAGATTCGAGGTAAGTACAACAGTCTTATTTAAGCATACATTAAGTCACACAGGTAAGTAATACAGTTAGGCCCTAGGGGCCACGCAAACCATATACTAAGTAAGTGGTATAAGAACCACTGTCACGAACACAGGATAGGCCTAGGCCTAGGGAATCGCTGGGGCTACACTATACTACCAAAGGTTAGGAAGTGGGAGGCCCACGGGATTCAGGTGCAGAGTGGAAACACTCACGCGTAATGCGTAAAAGTCGATAGAAATAGAAGTTATTAGAGTTTAACAGTTTTGGGACACTTCTGGAATAGCTAGGAAGTCGAGACTTGGAAACTAGACCCTAGGATAGTCAATACCCTTGTGAGCACCGGAGTACTCAAGTTACCTAGCCCACGGGCTGCGGGTGCATAGGTGTGAACGTGCGTCGGGTTTCGTCGTTGACTCCGATGGATGCCTGAAGGAAAGTTGCTGACAGGCAGTCAGTGAAGAGTGTCCGGTGGATCCCATGGATGGAATCAAGAAGGAAGGATACCTGCAAGCAGAGGGGACAGAGTCTAGGTCACCAGCCAGGAGCCGGGAAGGAACCAGGAAGGAACCAGGCGATGTCGTGAAGATGCAGGTGAAGAAGTGAAGCTTGTCGCAGCAGCCACGGGTACCAGGAAGCATCGAGGACGACCAGGACCAGGAGGTGAGCTGTCCCACAAAGGCTCTTGCTGGCGGCGTCGAAGTCGAGTCAGGACCCAACAAGCCTTGGCAAGCGGAACCCACGCAGGATGGAGTACTTGCTTCTGGTGCAGACCAGGAAGGTCTGGGGTGCTTCTCTTTCACAGAGGAGCGGGTGCCAGTCTGGAGGAGCCGGACCAGCAAGATGAAAACAAAGGTTCGTCGTCGCAGAGGTCACTAGCCAACGGGCCAGCAACCGGACAACACGTCGAGCAACTCAGGTGCAGAGGGGCCCCACGCAGAACACGTGAAGTGTGGGGAGCTGATCTTCTTTGCAGATGGTGCTCGGGATGGGGGCTTCTCAATTCCCCAAGCACAGCCTCGAGGAAGCCTCAGAAGTCGCACTAGTCAGGTACTAGCCACTTTTCCCAAGTCGCCGGTCCCACGTCCCTCGTCGCCTCCACGGGTCTCAGCTTCTCTGTAGATGTGGATCTGGGTCAGAGGTGTCTGGAAGTCTCGGCGCTGGTCAGTCTCTGCAGTCGTCCCTCGTAGGATCAGTCGCAAAGCAAGCAGCGGTCGCTGGATGGTGCCTGGTTGCCCAGGTGTTAAATGGTAGCGGCAGTTGCAGTCGATAACCTTTCAAGGATTGCCCGGCGATAATCGCCTCTTATACCATTCGATGATTTAACCAACAAAAGAGGCAGGCGCCGGAGACTGGAAGGCAGGAAACAAAGTTTTATTCCGTCGGAGTAGAACACATCAGATCAGACAGCAAGGTATCGTCACGAGGTGCTCTAACTGCATCTCTGAGGCCTGGCCTCTTATACACACATTTATGGCGATAACACCAGTTTATTGTACATGGCACATTCTTGAGATTGCTTTGAAACATGAAAGAATCCCCAGTTCAGATCCGCTCCCACACATGACTACAGTGGAAGTCCCCACCCCACCCGCAGTAGGAGATGGCTATCACACAGCAGGATATTCCGCCAGTTCCCGGGGGTGTGTGCAACCGGTCGGGTCTCAGGGGGTGGGGGCCTTGATCTAGTGTAATCCCTTTGATGTGAGGTGTTTCCTTTACAGTAGGGGCAATATACAGCATCCGCAGGGCTAGGTGGTGGTCTGGGATCGGTCCGGACAATCGGGTGCAGAGGAAGGGGGTTATCAAAAGGATGAATGACCATGTATGGGATGAAAGGAGGTGTTGGTCAGGCACGGGGTGCGATTCCATGACAGGATTGCGCAGAAGGAGAGGTTTTATGGCCCATGTATGAGAGAGCGGGGGTGGCCAGCGCGCGGGGGATGTTCGCAGTGCCTAAAGGGACGCGCTGGTGATCGGCAATGAGCGGGGAGAGAGAGCGGGGTGCCTAAAATGGCTGCCGTGCGTTTTCTGTGCGTGGCGCTGGGGAGAGGCAAGATGGCGCAGATAATGTTCAGTTTGCAAGCTAAATTTACACAGTCCTCCCTTTTAACATATCTCGCCAGCTTGTTTAGTTCGGATCTATCCCCATAATACTACGAACTTCTACCTCGTACAGGGCTTTCATTCGTTCCGCTTCAAAGTTCAAAGTCTTAGGGCAGATGCAGTTCATAAAAAGCGAACATACAGGTGGCAGACACTGAATCCCCAAGCAACATCCACATAGTATCATGATCGGTATTAGGATAAACGAAAACAACCTCCACCCCCAGCTCTTTATTGTGTCCCCAAACCAACTCCCAAGCGACCATCCTTCCTGTTCTTGATGAATCTCTGAGGAAAGTCTGTGGAGGTGTTCGATCGCCTTGTAGACTGAGGGTGAGTTGTCCGGTACGTAGGTACAACAGCTGGATCCAATGATGCGGCATGCTCCTCCACGGTCAGCCAGAACCACATCTAGAACAAGGCGGTTCTGAAGAGCCACCAGGCGGACGGCCTGTAGCTCGGCGGTGTTGTTGGTGAGGATGCCAGCCGTAATGTTCATTGTTGTTTCGACTGCCTGGGTTAAGTGGCGGATGGCACGGCTGTTTGCCATTGGGCCCCAAAGTGGAACAAGTCCTTTTACTGCGTCCATGAACTGTGCTCCAGTGGAGTCGGCTTGCACAATGTCTTTGGCACGTTTCTGTCGGTGATGGTTTGCTGCAGCCACATATGTCGGAGGAAGGACAAAAGCGATGTAGCAGGTGCCTCCCCAACCTTTCGGAAGCCAGGTGTAGGCCTTAGTACCACAGACAAAGTACATATTTGGGGAGGTAACAAAGGAGGGTGGATCAACTGAGTCCAATGTTCGGGTGATGAGGCAGGAGCTGTGGCCCACCAGCTGCGCCCCCAGGCCTTCGAGGCACACAAGTCCAGTGATGTTGATGACGGATAGGGCCACTGTTAGGGTGGTGGCCGTTCGTTTCCGGAGGTAAGAGAAGGTGGATCTGGCTGGGTTGTTGAACACCTGCATTTCAACTTGTTCTTTGGCAGGGATGTCCATGTGAAAGGAAGTGTTTGATCTCAGAGGACAGAAGGGAGCAGAAGTTTTTCCAGTTTTGTTCAGCCAGAACCCATGGTAGAAGTGTGACACAGTTTTGCCGGAAGTGGCATTGTCCATGTAGCTTTCTTGCAGGAGGATTAGCCAGGCGAGGCAGGAGCCATGGACAGAAAAAGGTGAAGGGATGAAAGGGATAGAGTGTCCAGTGGCATGTGGTAGCAATCCACAGATCCAGCAATTAGTGGCATTGGCGGCAAGATTGTGTTGGTGGAGCAACTGCACAAAAGAGTTATTCCAGAACTCCTTACGCCTTTCTCGGAGTTGTGGTGAAAGTGAGATCAGATGGTGTTCTTTCATGGTGGTAGGTTGAACGGTGGTCAGCAATGTCTTATGAGCGGGTGCGCTCTCCTCCATGATCCAGAAGGTGACCATGAGGAGAAGGCAAAAGAGAAGGGTAATAAAAAGTGCAATAGTCTTTGAGCTGTGCATTTTGTCAGTCTTTGGGTTTTTGTAGTGGATCTTCGGACGTCCGGTTGCTTCCATCATCTTCATGTCGGGTGCTTCCATCACCTTCAAGGGACTCGGTAGCGGGCAGAACCACACACTTTGTTTAATTTCTCTTCTGGAGGCCTTTGGGGTGATTAGGCTACCGTTTTGAGATTTCGACTTAGTTCGTGGTCTGCTTAGCCGAGGTTCCCTCCTTTCGTCGCAGGTTATACCCTTCCTTGGATGGCACAGTGGGATCGGGATATTTCATTAATTCAAGTGTCTCTGTATCCGGGTAGCAGCTCAGGGATGGTCGGTCTTTGTCCAGGGGTTCCTCTTGGGCGGTGATGTTGTTGGTTGTCGTCAGGGTCGGTGATATCTTCTTACAATGGTGTGCGTGCAGCCAATTACGCTTCCCCTCCACTCGAAGAGCTGTTCGGGTGGTGATTAGGACTTGCAGGGGGCCCGTCCACCGGGGCTCCAGACTCTTGGTGCGCTGGAAGTTACGCACTAAGACAAAGTCACCGGGTTGGATGTCGTGCCCGGGGCCCCTGGAAGCATCGGGAATGGCTTGCAGCACCTGCTGATGGATAACAGACAACGTTTTAGTTAGGTTGTACAAATAGTCAGACATGAGGACGTCCGGGACGTCGTGGATGGATGTCGGTTTCGGTGCAGTCCAAAGGTTCATGGGCCGCCCGAAGACGACCTCGTAGGGGGTTAAGTGGTGTTTGGTAGGAGTGGAACGCATTGATAGCAATGCTAGCGGGAGAGCGTCTGGCCATTTTAGTCCTGTGGTTGCAACTATCTTGGCTATTTTGAGTTTCAATGTGGCATTATGTCGTTCAACCAAGCCCGCAGATTGGGGGTGGAAGACCGCATGAAATTTCTGTTTTACACCCAACCCTTTTAAGATGAGTTGGATAACTTCGGCTACGAAGTGGGGGCCGTTGTCGCTCCACAGAATTCGACAAAGGCCGTAACGGGGGAAGAATTCTTTCAGCAATACTTTTGCGGTAGTCATAGCAGTGTTGTCGCGGGTTGGGTAGGCTTCCACCCACTTGCTGAAGGCACACACAACGACAAGTACGTACTTCAAACCTTGGTACCTTTCTAATTGGATGTAGTCCATTTGTAGGACTTCAAAGGGGTGATTAGGAACCCCAAACCCTCCCCGAGGTACAGCAGTTCCTTTCCCAGGGTTGTGTTGGAGGCATACCAGGCATTGTTGGACCAGACGTTTGGCTGAGTCTGGGATCTTGTCATTGTGCCAAACTTTGGAGATGAGTTCGATCATGGGGGCAGACCCTATGTGTGCGGGGGAGTGTGCCATGGTCAGCATGGGGATCAAGTATGAGTCAGGTAGCAACCATTTGTTCGAGGCTTTAGTTCGCCAGCAACCATCATCGTCCTTCAATCCCACCCGTGCCCATTCGTCAATTCGTGTGGTGAGCTGGCTAATTGGATGTCCCTAATCGTTTCTCTAGCATCCTTCCACTTCTCAGTTTGTGACCTGGTCACATACATGCGGGTCGTGGACCTATTCTCGGCTGTGGTTCGGGCAGTAATGTCAGCCAGAGCATTTCCCTGTCCTATAATGTCTGTCACCTTCTTGTGTGCCTGGCATTTGATCACAGCTAGCCGTGTGGGGAGGAGGACTGCTTCGGTCAAAGCGGAGACTAGATCTCCATGTAAGATGGGTGTGCCATGTGAGGTCAGGAATCCCCTCTCTTTCCATAGGAGCCCAAAGTGGTGAACTACCCTGAAGGCGTACTGACTGTCTGTGTAAATGTTTGCGGTAGTCCCTGCTGCTAGGATGCATGCTCGTGTGAGAGCGATCAGTTCAGCCGCCTGCGCGGATCGCTGTGTGATGCGGGCTGTCTCTACAACTGTTCGGGCTGTGGTGACTGCATAGGCGGCTGAGGTGGTGCCATCGGGGAGCTTGATGCATGAGCCATCTACCCACAGTTCTCCGTCAGGGTCCGGGAAGGCAGTATCTCGGAGGTCAACCCTACTCTTGGTCTGTTCGTCGGTGAGGGTCACGCAGTCCTGTATAGGGGACGCATTGGGGTCAGTGTCAGGGAGAGGTAGTAGAGTAGCTGGATTCAGAGTGGTGCATCGTTTCAATGTGATGTGGGGTGCAAGCAGAGTCAGTTCATAACCAGTCAGTCGTGCGCTAGTCAGGTGCTGAGTTTTGGTCTGGTTCAGGAGGGTGTCAACCGCATGGGGTACTAATACAGTGAGGGGGTTCGAGAGCACGATCCCCTCACTTTGTCGCATAGAGACAGCAGCGGCGGCTACTGCTCGAAGGCAGGCGGGCAAAGCTCTGGCTACAGGGTCAAGAGTGGCAGAGAAGTAGGCACAAGGGCGTTGTTTAGGACCTATGGACTGGGTTAGAACAGACAACGTGCATCCCTCCCTTTCGTGGGTGAAGAGGGAGAAAGGTTTAGTGTAGTCTGGGGTTCCTAGGACTGCTGCTGAACAAAGGGCATCTCGCAATTCTTTGAAGGAGGACTGGCATTCGGGTGTCCAGGGGAGGGGGAAGGGGACGTCTTTAGCCAGCAGGGAAAGCAGAGGTTTTACAATGAGGCTGAAGTTTGGCAACCACTGTCGACAGAAGGAGGTGAGGCCAACCAGGGACCGCACTTGCTTCTGCGTTTTGGGGACAGGGGTTTCTAGGATGGTCTGAATTCGGTCAGGTGTAAGTTTCCTCCCTGTTAGACGGCGACCTCAGAGGAGCCCGGAAAGGGGGTCCTGACTACCCTGAGACCCACCCTCAAAGTATCGTAGCCGGGCACTGGCGGGAGACTCCTCAGGAGGAGGAATCCCGTATCGAGGATCGTACTTCTGGCACCACACGACACAGAAACACCACACCGTGCGTTCTTAGGAATCACTCTTTATCAAACAGGTTAGCACTGCAAATATGTACAAGGAGAGCGCGGTCTCAATGAGTCTCGGAAGGGATAGGGGGTAGCGGGACAGTCTCTGGTGAAAGGTTCAAGGCAAGGACGTACCCGGCGCACAGCTCACAATCCTCGAGCTGGGGGGGTAGGCTTGTTGTCGTTGGGGTCCGGCGGGACCAGTGGGGTCTGTGGAAGCCGCGAGTCACTCAGCGGGCTCAGGTACAAGTTCGGAGGTCTTACGATCTTCAGGGAGCCGCGAGTCACTCAGCAGGGCTCAAGTACAAGTTCGGAGGTCTTACGATCTTCGGGGAGCCGCGAGTCACTCAGCAGGGCTCAGGTACAAGTTCGGAGGTCTTACGATCTTCAGGGAGCCGCGAGTCACTCAGCAGGGCTCAGGTACAGTTCGAAGGTCTTACGATCTTCAGGGAGCCGCGAGTCACTCAGCAGGGCTCAGGGGTTCTAAGTTCCAGGAGCCGCGACCGCGTCAGCAGGCTCTCGTTGTTCCAGCGTCGAATCTGCCGGACAGTCTCAGAGCACCCCTTGTTATAGGTCGACCCCTCTTTGATGTCCGGAGTCTGTGCAGGCAGGGGTCTTGTCACCTGGGGGTCGCTTGTCGGGGTTTCCTGCCATTGTCTTTTGATCCTCTCAGGGCCGGGTCGGGAGGAGTCCCAGACACCCAGCAGGCGTGGAGCCAGCTCTCAGGGAGGCCGGAGGGCCGATCGAAACTCATCGTCCCAGGGGAGTTCAGAGGTGCGATAGAAACTGCTCCTCCCTCTCTCATCCCCTGGCAAGCGTGGTGTCCTCCAGCCGGAGTGGCGCCGCTAGGCCCGGGTCGCGCTGGGGCCGGGCGGCCATCTTGGTGCATGAAGTGGGCACGCGGGCCCGGGGTGGCCGAAGGGAGAGAGGCCATGGACGAGGATGTCCGGGTCGGGTGCGTGTGTTCTGGTGGAAAGGATCGGCTAGGCCGTGGGCTCGGGGCTGCAGGTACCAGGTTAGGTGGTGCGGGGACAAGTAGAGCCATGCTACGAGGCCGGGTCCAACACACGTCCCCCCCAGCTGAAAGCCGGAGAGAACTGCCCATCATCTTGGGGGGTTCTCTTCGCTGAGGCGGAAGAACCGGGAGAGGCCGTCAGCGTTGGCGTGGTCCGTACCAGGGCGATGTTCTACGGTAAAATCCATCCCCTGGAGGGAGATTGACCACTGCAGTAGCTTGGGGTTTTCTCCTCGCATCTGCATGAGCCATCGCAAGGGCCGATGGTCGGTTTGGACTTTGAAATGGGTGCCGAACAGGTAGGGGCGTAGTTTCTTGAGTGCCCAGACCACGGCAAAGGCTTCGCGCTCAATGGTGCTCCATCTCTGTTCTCTGGGCAACAGCCGCCGGCTGAGGAAGGCGATGGGCTGGTCTAGGCCTTGGTCATTCACCTGGGACAGGACGGCCCCAATGCCATGCTCGGAGGCATCGGTTTGGACTACAAACTCCTTGGAGTAGTCGGGAGCCTGGAGGACGGGGGCAGTACACATGGCCTTCTTTAGGGCATCGAACACCTCCTGGCAGGCAGTCGTCCACTGCACCTTCTTTGGCTGTTTTTTGGATGTGAGTTCTGTGAGGGGGCCGACAAGGCTGCCATACCCCCGGATGAATCTTCGGTAGTAGCCAGTGAGGCCCAGAAAGGCTCGGACCTCCGTTTGGGTGGTGGGGGGTTCCCAGGCCAAGATGGCGTCGATCTTCGGCTGTAGAGGGGCGACCTGGCCACTCCCGACCTGGTGCCCCAGGTAGACTACTGATCCTTGTCCAATTTGGCACTTGCTGGCTTTTACTGTGAGGCCTGCCTGGCGCAGGGCGGTTAGCACCCTCCGGAGGTGCTGGAGGTGCTCACTCCATTCGGAACTGAAAACGGCGATGTCGTCTAGATAGGCCGCGCTGAACTGTTCCAGCCCGGCCAGGACTCTATTCACCAGTCGCTGGAAGGTGGCCGGGGCATTTTTCATTCCGAAGGGCATTACGCGGAAGCGGTAATGCCCATCTGGGGTGGAGAAGGCGGACCGCTCCTTGGCTCCCTCGGTGAGCGCAATCTGCCAGTATCCGCAGGTGAGGTCGAATGTGCTGAGGAACCGGGCTGCCCCGAGTCGGTCAATGAGCTCGTCGGCCCGTGGAATGGGGTGGGCATCGGCTCGGGTGACGTCATTGAGCCCCCGGTAGTCCACACAGAATCGGAGCTCGGGGGCGACACCGGGGGCCGCTGCCTTCGGGACCAGGACCACGGGGCTGGCCCAGGGACTGTCAGATGGCTCGATCACCCCCATGGTCAGCATCTTCGAGACTTCAGCTTGAATGCAGGACCGGACCCGGTCAGGGACCCGGTATGCTCGGTGTCGCACCGGCGGGCTGTCCCCGGTGTCCACGTCATGGACACACCAGTCGGTGACTCGGGGGACCAGGGAGAAGAGGTCGGCAAATTGTCCTAGGAGCTGGCGGCAGTCCTCTTGTTGCTGGGCAGTGAGAGCTGGGGAGAGGTTCACTCCTTCCACGGAGCCATCCTGCTCCTTGACACACAGGAGGTCCGGGAGGGGATCGGACTCATCTTCGGCCCCGTCATCGGTGGCCAGCAGGAGGCTCAGTTCTGTCCGCACGAAGTGAGGCTTGAGGCGGTTCACGTGAAGGACCCGAAGGGGATCCCGAGGCGACTGGACGTCCACCAAGTATGTGACTTGACTCTTCCGCTCAATCACTTTGTAGGGCCCGGTCCACCTGTCCTGGAGGGCGCCTGGCTTCACGGGGGCCATGACCCATACTTGTTGGCCCGGCTGGAACTCGACCAGAGTGGCATTCTGGTCGTACCAGCGCTTTATCTCTTCTTGGCTTGCCTCTAGGTTGGCCTCGGCCAGTGCTCGGAACTTCCTGGTCTGGTTCCGGAGGGTCAGAACATATTGGAACACATCTCGTGAGGTGGTCTGGGGTGCCGCCTCCCACCCTTCCTTAACCAAACTGAGGGGACCTCGGACGGGGTGTCCATAGAGCAACTCAAACGGGCTGAACCCTAGGGACTTCTGGGGGACTTCTCGGTAAGCGAACAAGAGGCAGGGGAGCAGGACGTCCCACTTACGCCGGAGGGGCTCTTCTAGGCCGGTGATCATCCCTTTCAGAGTCCTGTTAAACCTCTCTACTAGGCCGTTCCCTTGGGGATGGTACGGGGTGGTGAACTTATAGGACACTCCACATTGTTGCCACAGGGACGTCATGTACTTCGAGATAAAATTAGTGCCGCGATCGCTCACGACCTCGCGGGGAAAACCCACCCGGGAAAAGATCCCCATCAGGGCCCGGCCCACCACGGGGGCCGTGACGGTGCGTAGGGGGATAGCCTCAGGGTATCGGGTGGCGTGATCCACTAGGACCAGGATGAAACGGTGACCTTGGGAGGTGGGGGGGGTCCAGGGGCCCCACGATGTCGATCCCGACTCGTTCGAAGGGGGTACTGACGACCGGGAAGGGTTGGAGGGGAGCCTTGCGCTTCCCCCCACTCTTCCCACTAGCTTGGCACGTGGGACAGGACTTGCAGTGGGCTTCTACAGCTGCTCTCATTCTAGGCCAGTAAAAATGGGTCACGAGACGGCTGTAGGTCTTGTCTTGACCCAGGTGGCCGGCAAGGGGGACGTCGTGGGCTAAGCCCAGGAGGAAGTCTCGGAAGCGGAGGGGTACCACCAGCACCCGTCCGGATCCCAGCTCCACCGACTTCTGCTCACTGTACAAAATGTTATTCTCCCAATAAATTCGGTGCGTTCCAGTTTGGTCGCCTGCGGCTTGGCCCTCGGCCTGGCGCCGCAGTCCGACCAGGGAAGGACAAGTGGCTTGCTCCCGGCAAAATTCCTCCCGGGTGGGCCCGCCCTCGTGGCGCCATTGGGCCAATTCGGGTAGATCGCCTAACTCGGGGACCGGGGCGGTGTCGGACGGTGAGGGTTCGTCGCTGGCGACTGACCCTTCCGATGGGGGGACGGGAGGACCCTCGGGGGTTACTGTTCTGACTTCTTCGGTCGGGGCGTCTTCGACTTCTCCCAGGGGGGGAAGTCGAGCTGACATAGATCGGGTGGTGGCGCACACCCACTCGGGGAGCCCCATCATTCCTAGGTGGGCCTTGCGCTCGACGTGCTTCCAGGGAGAACTCTCCAGGTCGTTCCCTAAGAGGCAGTCGACCGGCTGGGAGGTTCTTACGGCAACCCTCAGTTTACCTGTCACCCCACCCCACTCAAACGGCACCAGGGCTACCTGACACATACTCTCTCTATTATCTGCGGAAATTACCGGGCAAAAGACGTTGGGGAGGATCTGCTCCTCGGGGGCTAAGTGCCTGAGGACACCGGTGATGCTGGCCCCGGTGTCCCGCAGGGCCTCTATTTGGTGGCCATTGATCTTGACGAGCTGCCCGTATTTCTTCGTGTTGGAGGGCAGGAGGCTACCAGGGACCATCTCTCTATCTCCCAGGGATACTAGGGCCATAGCTGCGGGTTCCCACTCCCCGGTTTCCTCAACCTCCTCCCCCAGAGCTATGTTGGCTATCTGTCTTGCAGGGGTGATTTGGGTGGCCATGGGGCACTCTGGGTCATTGGCGTAGTGCCCGGGCTTCTGGCAACGAAAGCAAGTGACAGTTACCCGGTGTCCCCGTCTCCCGGGGGGTCCGGTTACTGGTGGGGGGGCGCTGGAAAAGGTGGAGGTTGGGTCTTTGGGGGGCTAGGCTGGGACTCTCGCTGCCCTCCCTGGTTCCCTCCTCCTCTCTGGCGGGGTGGTCCCTGACTGGCTCGGGGGTATTCTCCTACCATGCCCCGGGGGACCCGGGTGTTGATCCAGCAGTCTGCTTCCACCGCCAGCTTCCTGGGATCGGTGAGTTTGCTGTCAAGCAGATGCTGGCGTAGTTCCACAAAGCAGTTCGCAGCCAGGTGTTCCCACAACATGAGGTTGGTGAGTTCCTCAAGGGTGGTGACTTTGCTGCCCTTGATCCACCCATCGAAGGCCCGACTGAAAAAGTTTACATATTCCACCCAGGTGGTGCCCGGGATATTCCTGCAGTCCCGGAATCGCTGACGGTACATCTCGGGGGTGAGACCGTACCTTGTGAGTAGAGCCTCCTTCATGTGGCTGTAGGAGGTCTGCAGAGAGATGGTTAGGTCGAGCAGGGTGTCTCTTCCTTCGCTCAGAAACCGTCCCCACAACCCCGCCCCCCAGTCCTTCTGCGGGACCTGATGGGAGGTCATGGCGACCTCGTAGGCCCTGAACCATTGTTGAATGTCATCGTTTTTATAATATTCTTTGACCACGTCCTTGGGGATGTGGACCTTCTGCTCCGCTGGGGAGGCCGCCTCTCGGTTTCCCGGGGCCTCCCTTCCTCGCTTCTAGCCTTGAGCTCGATTTCCTTCAAGCTGCGTTCGTGCTCTAGTTGGAGCTTCCTTCCTTCGTGTTCCCGTTGGAGCTTCTTCTCTTCTAGCTCGCCTTGCACGCGCATTTGCTCTACTGCTAGCTTTTTTTCCGCTAACTTTAATTCGCCTTCGATTTTGAGTTTGGCTAACTCGAGTTCGTGATTGCGGCTTCTCTCTCTGTCCGCGAGTTCTTCCGGGGATAGGCCCCCGTCTGGTACGATGCCTCGCACCTGATTGCTGCTGCTTTCGCCTTGGGGGGGTTCGGCTTCGTCGGGGCGCTCCCCCATGCCTTCTGGGCGGGAGGCCCCGGCATCCACCCAAGCTTTCAGTGCTTTCTGCAAATCTTCTTTGGTGTTGAGACCGGTGGTAGCGATTTTAAGTTCTTTGCAGAATTGCTTTAGTTCTTTGTGCGTGTATTCTTCTAGTTGTTCCACCTGGAACACCCTGTTGGCGTTGGTTTCTGCGGGGATCATGGCGTTTCCTTCTGCCATCTTTGTCGGTAGTGCGTCTGTCGTTCACGGTACGATCTCTAGGTGATGGGCCCGAATCCCGTCGCTTGCCACCAATGTTAGACGGCGACCTCAGAGGAGCCCGGAAAGGGGGTCCTGACTACCCTGAGACCCACCCTCAAAGTATCGTAGCCGGGCACTGGCGGGAGACTCCTCAGGAGGAGGAATCCCGTATCGAGGATCGTACTTCTGGCACCACACGACACAGAAACACCACACCGTGCGTTCTTAGGAATCACTCTTTATCAAACAGGTTAGCACTGCAAATATGTACAAGGAGAGCGCGGTCTCAATGAGTCTCGGAAGGGATAGGGGGTAGCGGGACAGTCTCTGGTAAAAGGTTCAAGGCAAGGACGTACCCGGCGCACAGCTCACAATCCTCGAGCTGGGGGGTAGGCTTGTTGTCGTTGGGGTCCGGCGGGACCAGTGGAGTCTGTGGAAGCCGCGAGTCACTCAGCGGGCTCAGGTACAAGTTCGGAGGTCTTACGATCTTCGGGGAGCCGCGAGTCACTCAGCAGGGCTCAGGTACAAGTTCGGAGGTCTTACGATCTTCAGGGAGCCGCGAGTCACTCAGCAGGGCTCAGGTACAGTTCGGAGGTCTTACGATCTTCAGGGAGCCGCAAGTCACTCAGCAGGGCTCAGGGGGTTCTAAGTTCCAGGAGCCGCGACCGCGTCAGCAGGCTCTCGTTGTTCCAGCGTCGAATCTGCAGGACAGTCTCAGAGCACCCCTTGTTATAGGTCGACCCCTCTTTGATGTCCGGAGTCTGTGCAGGCAGGGGTCTTGTCACCTGGGGGTCGCTTGTCGGGGTTTCCTGCCATTGTCTTTTGATCCTCTCAGGGCCGGGTCGGGAGGAGTCCCAGACACCCAGCAGGCGTGGAGCCAGCTCTCAGGGAGGCCGGAGGGCCGATCGAAACTCATCGTCCCAGGGGAGTTCAGAGGTGCGATAGAAACTGCTCCTCCCTCTCTCATCCCCTGGCAAGCGTGGTGTCCTCCAGCCGGAGTGGCGCCGCTAGGCCCGGGTCGCGCTGGGGCCGGGCGGCCATCTTGGTGCATGAAGTGGGCACGCGGGCCCGGGGTGGCCGAAGGGAGAGAGGCCATGGACGAGGATGTCCGGGTCGGGTGCGTGTGTTCTGGTGGAAAGGATCGGCTAGGCCGTGGGCTCGGGGCTGCAGGTACCAGGTTAGGTGGTGCGGGGACAAGTAGAGCCATGCTACGAGGCCGGGTCCAACACTCCCGTCTTTGGATAGTAGGTGGCCTAGATATGTCACTTGGGGTTGGCAGAATTGCAACTTCTTCCTGGAGACCTTGTGACCGTTTTCCGCGAGGAAGTGGAGGAGGTGAATGGTGGCTGTGACGGCAAGTGGAGTGGTGTCGGCCGCCAAAAGAATGTCATCGACGTACTGTATTAACACCACTCCATCGGGTAGTTGGACTGCATCTAGTTGTCTCTTGAGGGCTTGGCTATAAATGCTGGGACTCTCAGTGTAGCGTTGGGGTGCCCTACAGAATCTGTACGAACGGGCTTTTAAAGTGAAGCCGAACAGGTAGCGGCTGTCTGGGTGGATGGGGATGGAAAAGAATGCGTTCTTGAGATCAATAACGGTAAAGGTAGTGGCAGTGGACGGAATCAGGGTGAGGATGGTGGTGATGTCTGAGACCACGGGGTACTGAGGTATGACTACTTTGTTAACTTCTCGTAAGTCAACAATGAAGCGGTATGCTTTCTCATCTCCCTCGCCTTGCTTCTTTACAATGGGTAGGATAGGGCTGTTGCAAACATTACTGACTACTCTTCTACCACTCCTGCATCGACTAGGGACTGGATGATTTCCACCAATGCCTTCTCGCCTTCGGGCGATATCCGATACTGTGGAAGCTTTGGGAGCACTGCGTCCGGTCGGACGGTTATGTGTACAGGGTCGATCACCATGCGCCCTACATCTGAGTCGGTTTTAGCCCATAGATGTGAGGGTAACGTGTCAAGTAGGGACAGGTCAGCATCGGTTATAGAGAACATACGTTGTGTGAGACAAGGCCTGAACAGATCTGGGTTATCGTGCAGGATGACTCGAACTCCGTCTGGGGAACATCTGATGGTAGCTCGGAAATGTTTTAGCAAATCGAGTCCCATAATAGCATCGGGGGTGTTGGAGGAGAGCAGAAATGTCGCATCAGTGATGTTATCTTCTAAGTCAAAGGAGATTGGTGCGGACAATGGATTAGTGGAGGGCGTTCCATCAAAGCCTATTGAGGTTACGTGTGAGCCAGACAAGGGTGCCCTAGGAATCAGTCGTTTAGATAACGCACTACGTGTCGCCCCAGTATCTATCAAAAATGGAGACTTTGTGCCCAAGACCTTAGCAGTGACGTAAGGACCTTGCTGGTCAACACGGAGTTCGACTGGATCCCTCCCTTGCCCCTGGCGGTCCTATGCAAACCCATGGGTGTTCTCGTAGTCAGACTGCTGGCACTGGTGGGGAGAAGACAGGCATGACGGGTTACAACGGGGACAAAAGTCTGCACTACCTATCTTTTCACTGCTTGCAAAGACTAGACAGAATATCTCCGTTCCACGTTATTTGTAAGCAGAGAATACCTCCAAAGAACCAATATCGAACAACCAGTGTTAAGACAATCAATCAATCAATGGTGAGAAAGAGATAGGCACGACGGGTTACAATGGGGACAAAAGTCTGCGTTACCTACCCTTCACTATTTGCAAAGACTAGACAGAATATTTCTATTCTACGTTATTTGCAAACAGAGAATATCTCAAAGAGCACTATTCTTTAAAACAATCAATATTCGGACAATCAATCAGTGGGGAGATAAAAATAGGCACGACGGGTTACAATGGGGACAAAAGTCTGCGTTACCTGCCCTTCACTATCTGCAAAGGAAGAGAGAGTATTTCTACTCCTCCCCGTTTGTAGACAGCGAATATCTCAAAGAGAACAATCAATAAGCAATACTAGTATTTTCAATCAATCAATCAATTATTTAGCGATCTGTCGTATTTCACGACCTTACCCGGACCGCGTGGACAGTTTCTCGTCTTCCGCCTCCAGCGCCCGATCGTCCTCTACTCTCCGTTATTGCCGCGGCACTCCTGATGGTTCCCAGTCAGGTCCGTAGATCACTCGAGAGAGGTCTGCTCGGAACCAGTGAAGTTCGGATGATCGGCTGCCAGACGAGGGTCTATCGGGCAGGAGCTCGCCCGATCGTTGCAGTCGTTCACTCTGTCGTCGGGACCTCTCCCACTGGATCCACGTGTCGCTGATGGGCCCCACGCTTGGGACGCCAATTGTTAAATGGTAGCGGCAGTTGCAGTCGATAACCTTTCAAGGATTGCCCGGCGATAATCGCCTCTTATACCATTCGATGATTTAACCAACAAAAGAGGCAGGCGCCGGAGACTGGAAGGCAGGAAACAAAGTTTTATTCCGTCGGAGTAGAACACATCAGATCAGACAGCAAGGTATCGTCACGAGGTGCTCTAACTGCATCTCTGAGGCCTGGCCTCTTATACACACATTTATGGCGATAACACCAGTTTATTGTACATGGCACATTCTTGAGATTGCTTTGAAACATGAAAGAATCCCCAGTTCAGATCCGCTCCCACACATGACTACAGTGGAAGTCCCCACCCCACCCGCAGTAGGAGATGGCTATCACACAGCAGGATATTCCGCCAGTTCCCGGGGGTGTGTGCAACCGGTCGGGTCTCAGGGGGTGGGGGCCTTGATCTACTGTAATCCCTTTGATGTGAGGTGTTTCCTTTACAGTAGGGGCAATATACAGCATCCGCAGGGCTAGGTGGTGGTCTGGGATCGGTCCGGACAATCGGGTGCAGAGGAAGGGGGTTATCAAAAGGATGAATGACCATGTACGGGATGAAAGGAGGTGTTGGTCAGGCACGGGGTGCGATTCCATGGCAGGGTTGCGCAGAAGGAGAGGTTTTATGGCCCATGTATGAGAGAGCGGGGGTGGCCAGCGCGCGGGGGATGTTCGCAGCGCCTGAGGGACGCGCTGGTGATCGGCAATGAGCGGGGAGAGAGAGCGGGGTGCCTAAAATGGCTGCCGTGCGTTTTCTGTGCGTGGCGCTGGGGAGAGGCTAGATGGCGCAGATAATGTTCAGTTTGCAAGCTAAATTTCCACACAGGGTGGTCACTCCTTGGCCACAAGGGAGATTTCTTCAGTCTTCTTCCTGAGGTCGAATGTCGAAGGTCCAGAGTTTCTGTACAAGTTGCAGATTCAGGTTAATCTAATCTAGCAGGGCTCAGCTACCTACTGATATACTGGGCTAGTGGGCTGGGCTACCTGCAAGGTCCCTCCTATGGGTGGGACCAGGAAGGGGGGTGGTTACACCCCCTTTCCTTTGTCCAGTTTCGCGCCAGAGCTGGGGCTGGAGTGCCCCAGCGCCGGTTTGAACTGGACTATGCATGGGACACCTTGTGTGCCCCAGGCAGTGTCTAGTTTCTTTCATCCCTCCCTGCCCCAATACACTAAATCCTGTCTGGGGTGGTGCTCGCACCTCCCAAGGCAGGAAACCTATTGTCCAAGCCTCCCTCGCGAGAAAGGATTCCCAGCAGCAGGAGGTCAGACTTGTGTCTGTGGCAGCAGCATCCATTTTGTGATGCTGGGGCTCTGGTTAACTTTAACCGGGTAAGTAAGTTTCAACATGTCTTCTCCCTCTAGAAGGGAGGAATAATATCCTGATTGCCAGAAATGGTATGGGGGTATTATTCCAAAGTGTTAGACACCTTACACGACATGTTTTGATAAAGCCAAACCATAGTTACCATAATCGTTTAAGATTATAAGGCACTTTAAGAGTATATGGTAGGCTATATCATAGAACAGCTATAGGGGCATGGTTCCGAAAGCTGCAGACAGGCTCAGCTCATGCTAGAGCATCATCTCATATGTTACCAAGCACTCTGCCTCCAGGATTGTTAAGCGGTACAAAAGGGGGTGGTGATGGACGGAGCATCAGAACCAATCAAACACTCACACCCAGTCAACAGATCCGAGTTTGATCCATCACCGTTCCTTAGCCCACTCTGCCACCCCAGTTCAGACATGGCCATATGCAAATCAGTCTGACTCTGTGCCTCATGGGAACAGTGCAGCCCGAACTGCCAAGCCATGCCTTCCCTGGACCGGAAACAAGCTTCCTAGGACCAGTTTCTGGCATTTCAGCCGTCTTCAGCCAGGCTTGCTTGAATCCAGTGGGCTAAAGAACGGTGATGGATCAAACCCAGATCTGTTGACTGGGTGTGAGTGTTTGATTGGTTCTGATGCTCCGTCCATCACCACCCCCTTTTGTACCGCTTTGTTCGCCATAAGTTGGGGTGGCAGAGTGGGCTAAAGAACGGTGATGGATCAAACCCAGATCTGTTGATTGGGTGTGAGTGTTTGATTGGTTCTGATGCTCCGTCCATCACCACCCCCTTTTGTACCGCTTTGTTCGCCATAAGTTGGCAGGGTATGCTCAGACGTGAGTCCCTTGCTCACTGCCAGGATTGTTAAGGCCTGCTATAGGAGTGGCTGATAGGTACACATGTGTCTATATATAAGGTAGGTATAGGAATACTACACCTAAGCAAGGAGTGATTACACGACCTTGCCCCAGCTGAGTGATCAGCCAGTTGTGTCATAATGGAAGGCCAAGCCAGGGGTGGCATAATACATGCTGCAGCCCCTGGTAGGCCTAGGGTACACCTATGCCCTGGGTACCTAAGGTACACTATACAGGGGCCAATAAGGTGATCCTAACCAATTGGGTTATGCACCTAAAGTACATAGTATAAATTTAGAGAGAGAACAGCTGGGCTGTGGGTCTGATTGGCAGGCCCACAGCCACATCTAAGTCGAAAACTAGTGAAGCAAAAGCAAAAAGTGGGGGTGAACATAGAAAGCAGACCCTACTCTCCTACACTCAACTACCTCCTTTCCCAGCTTAGGGATTATCATATGTGACTGCCAGTTGTTCTTCCTAGTGGCTGCCATTGATTTACTACTTGCTTCTATTCTGTACCAATGGTGGGAGGCTTCATCAAGGTTTTTTTTGGCGTTAGTACTTTGTGGCTTGCTCTGTCCACTTGCCGCAATGGTTTTAATTGTGCCTTTCTTACTCCCTCTCCAATACCTTTCTTCATTTCTTTTTTTGATCCCTTCCTCACTCCTATTTCCCTGGGGATCATGGTGGGGGGCGTTTCCCGCGTAGCAATTTCTGACTTTGCCACATCATCTCTCCCCCTTTTCACCGCCTTTCTCTTCCCCTTGATTTGAACCTTCCTTCCTATTAGGCTCCTAAGGTTAGACGGCCTATATCTAGAGTATCCGCCCCTTCTTTTTATCAACATTGGCCATTTTGAGATATAAACATTGTGTGGAACTTTTGGTAGCTCTGTGAACTCTGCAGGCCCGGGGGGCTGCGGGTCTGGGGCTGTTCTCATCATAGATGGCATTTGGCCCCTGATACCTTGCAGCTCCCCCTCAATCTTATATAGATGCATCTTTTGTGTTTTTAGAATGTCATTATTTAACATTGTGACTTCCAATAGCCCTTGTAATGTTCTTTGCAGCACCAACATTATGTCCAGCATTGAAGAAGGGGTAGCTAAAATGTCTAGCTCTAATGTAAAGTTTTGCCCCACTTCTTCTTTTGATTCAGTTCTTTGGGTATCCGGCTGATCTCGGCTTGTGTTTAATTTTGATCTTGTTGCTGTATCCGAAGCATCCCCCCAGACTGTCTTTGAACTCTCACTGTTAATGTCCAAACGGTCTAGAGCCATCAGTTCCTGCAGTGAGAAGACGCACTGGGATGAGGACTGCCGTGGTGCCATTATTACGTCATTTGGGCTTAGGGGTGATTGGTTTACCAAAGACGACGACTCCAGTATTTGCTCGCAAAGTTCAGCTGAGCCATTTCCATTCTGTAGTTCAGCCTGGTGATCAACCGCTGCTTCCAGGAGCTGCGTTGGTGAACGCACTTTTTCAAAATGTTTTCCCACAAAGTCCTTTATTGACTTTGAGGTTAGCATGTCCCCTTTTTTCCCCTGCACTGCTTCCATATTTGCTCTCCGCTTAGGTGCTTTTTTAGCCCTTTCTCTGGGGCTCGCCATGCTCTCTCCAGAAACCCTCTGTTCCGTGGAGAACTCTCTTGACGCAAGGCTTTGCTCCATGCGAATTTTGTTCTTCCTTGGGGCCATTACAAGCACTCGTATTCGTACTTATGACCACTTATTTTATTCGTTTTATGCCAGGTAAGTCAAATATAGCTCCAAACCAATGAGGACCAGCCTAGCACCCCCTTGGCACCCAATTAGTAAGCAATGAAAAAACAATATAACATAGACACACTTACCTCTGTTGTGCTCAATTCATTGACCTTGCCTGTTACCGTGCTGACCAATACCTCCGCTGTTCCTTTTTGAAGATTAGATGCTGTGTACTGCAGCTGCTGGTGTTCTTCTCCCTTGTCTCAATCAGGGAATCTGTGATCCAGGCAATTAATCACATACTGCTACTTCAGCAGAGGAACCAGGAAGCTATGACCCTGGAAAAGGAGCCTGGGGCACCCGGATCTCGTCACCCCTTTGAATTCCTGCCCCCTTCCTCCAGCCGGGAACTGGAGGGTTCGGGTACTACGCCCCCCTTCTTCTCACCGGTCCGGGCTCTCCGGAGCTGCCTTAGCGTTTCTTGAAGTTTCTTTTCACCGTTGTCTTTTTTACGGCGTCTGGTTTCAGCCTTGCTCAGCTTGGCTCCATGGTCTTGTGCTTTGACGCGTCATCTCCCTCTCCGACGTCCGGGCGTGGCATAGTGAAAGCGGCGTAAGTGAGGCGTGTCCGCAGATCAGCTACGGCACCAGCAGTCAATGCGCACAACAGAGCAACAAGATGTGTCTGTAGCATATATAGTCACAAAAAGCAAAACAATAAGGAAAGAATCAGACCGAAAAAAGTAGTAAGAAGGGTAAACCCTGCCGGCTGCCTCACCAGCTCCGTTCCCCTAGCCGACCCCCTCCCCCAGCCACGGGCACGTGGTTCCCCAGTCCCTGATCTGTTCTCATTCCCCTCTTCAGAGTTTGGAGATTGGTTGGGGTCCCCCACTTAAGGAGCGCGTGCTGTCACTTGGGATTGCGGGTTGCCTTGCGGGTGTGGTTTTTTGTGTTGTTGTGTTTCGACAAAAGGAAACCGTATTGTGGGTTTGGAGTTATGTGGCCTGCACTACTGCTATCTCCTGATTTACCTTTTTGCACCGCCAAGAGATTTTTCTGTATATATGTCATATGCTTCTGCCACTCTAGCGGCCGGCCAGACGGTTGTAGGCCCATACCTGTAACTATTTGGAATTGTAATAAACGGTAAAGAAGGGTAAACCCAAAAATGAACTTAGTTTTGGTAGTGAAGAAATTACAAACATCAAATGTGGATGTCTAGTGGACATGCGCACAAAACCAACTAAATACAGATAAGATTTTGATCAAGTGTATACGTTACATAATTGATAGCAACTATGTGTTATTTGCTGTTTGAACATATAGATTATTATAATGTTTGTAGTCTCAAAAATGTTTATTTCTAGTTTTTTGTTTTCCTGTACTAGTTTTTTGTTTTCCTGTACTTTGTGCAGGGCAACAACAATTGATTCATAACTGTGATTAGGTTAATCATTACTAGCCTCGGTCATGGATTTTACACATTTCAAGTCAATAATTTTTTTACAATAGTTGGTGCAGAGACTGTGACACAGGTCAATACTACATAGGGTATGTTAGAAGTAATTGAAGGAATACAGGCCAATAAAAGTAAACCATTTCATGTACTCCCAGAATATTCATGTTTTTCTCTGTTCTGAATGTACTGTTTTTTGTATTCTTGTTGAAGGGTCATCACAGCCCCATTTTTTGGTTAACTGCCTGTCCCACACGTCACTGACCTCAGACGACCATTTGCCTATGTTACAGACCACCATTATTCACATACCCTATGAGGAGACTAGATTATACTTAATAGTAAGTCCTCTAATTTTTTACTCTTTCCCATTGTTGGACAGGCCACACGAAGGGCTTGCTCCCTCCCCGCATGACAGGGCCCAAGCCCCGGCCCGCCAGGCGTGACCCACGAGAATCACCCGCACCCCGTCTCCCGACGGAACTCCTGCCCTCGGACCTCTATGTATCACGGGCCCAAGCCACCACCGGCTCCCTCGGCCGGGTCAAGCCGCCATCTTGGGCCCTGCGCCACGAGGCCGCGTGGCCTCCACCCGACCCTAACCCTGGGCCTGGCCGGCCCCGACATCCCGGCACCACCATCCACCCAGGAGGTGAGCGGACCACTTTGCAGGTCAATGGGAGAACGAAGCGCCAAGGACTCTCCCCCGCCAGGTGACGATCGCCTCCAGCTCCCCCAGGCACCGGCTCCACCCCCCGCTGGGTGTCTGGACACCGTCATCCCGGGCCCTCCGACCTCCAAGTGCGAGGGTCCGGACATCAAAGGGCGCCTGCCCTATAACTGGAGCAGCTCCGGAGCAGGAAGGCAGTTGTATCCTGGAGTCGAGAGACACCGAGAGAACTCAGCCTTGACGGACTACTGGCGCTGCCGTAGCCCTATCTTGTGAACTATCGTCCTGCCTGCTGGCGCTGCCGCGGCCTTCTGCAACATCCATCCTCGTCGGGACCTGCTGGCGCTGCCGCGGCCCGTTGTAACGACCATCCTCACCGGGACCTGCTGGCGCTGCCGCGGACCGTACATCGACCATCTTCACTGGGACCTGCTGGCGCTGCCGCGGACCGTGTATCGACCATCTTCACCGGGACCTGCTGGCGCTGCCGCGGCCCGTACCAGCTAGACCACCAAGCTCGAGGATTGTGAGCTACCCACCATACCATCTCAACTACCAGACTGGTAACCAGACTGTCCCGCTACCCCCTTTTCCCATCTTGAGAGACTTGAATCGAGGGGACCCCTGAGTCCAGACCTCCTTGTACCTTTTCATCGTACCTTAAGAAGTGCCTATAAAGAACGCTAACTCATCTCCTTGTGTGGTATCTGTCTGTGGGGGGGGGAAGTTATTTGTCTGTACGATCGCTGGAGACGGCTCTCCCCGGAGACCTCTCCCCTTGTCCTCGGCCGACCCTCCCGGTCCGTCTAACATTGGTGGCCAGCGGCGCGATCCGAATCAACGCGTAATCGTACAGAGAGTAGCTCACCCCACGACAAAACCACGATGTCAGCCAAAGATAGCGGTTCCACTGAAAAGTTCCAAATGGATAAGTTGGAAGAATATAGCCACCGCGAACTTAAACAATTCTGCATGGAACTAGGCATTGCTACCACCGGCCTGAGTACCAAAGACGATTTGAAGCGCGCCCTTGAGTCGTGGGCAGAAACTGGGATCGCCGGATCCTCCGACCAAAACAGTGTCGCACCAGAGGGGAACGCCACGGCTCCCGAGGAGCGGGGAACGGGCCTCTCGCAGGAGGAGATCCAGGAAAGAGAAAGGATCAGATTACACGAGTTGGAAATGGCACGACTCAAGATGGACGGTGAACTAAAGTTAGCCGAGCAGAAACTAAATCTAGAGCATCTGCGGCTCCGAGAGGAACGAGAAGAAAAACAGAGACAGAGAGAGCTTGAGGAAAAAAGAATAACACTCGAACACGAGCGCAAACTGGCGGAAATAGAACTTCGGAAACAGAATAAAGAACCGGGGGTGCCTGAGCGACCGCACACCCCAGGGGCAACCGAGAAAAAAGTCCACATCCCCAAGGATGTTGTCCGAGAGTATGTCCGAGAAGACGACATACAGCAGTGGTTCAAAGCCTACGAGATCGCCATGACCTCCCACCGGATCGACCGGAGTGATTGGGGAGCCGGACTATGGGGGAGGTTCGTCAACGAAGGTCGCGATGCCCTGTTGCAGCTCCCAGATCACCAAATGTCGTCCTACGACCACATGAAGGCTGCCCTCCTCACCCGCTACGGCCTCACACCCGAGATGTACCGCCAGAGGTTCAGAGATTGCACCCGGATCCCGGGTACAACTTGGGTGGAGTACGTAAACTATTTCAGCCGAGCCTTCGAGGGTTGGATCAAGGGGAGCCATGTAACGACCTACGAACAACTCTTTAACCTTATGGTATGGGAACACCTGTCGAACAACTGTTTCGTCGAGCTCAGGCAGCACCTCCTCGACAGTAAATTGACTGACCCCCGGCAGCTCGCCGCGGAAGCTGACCGATGGGAAAGCACCCGAGTGGGCCGGAGAGGACCACACGAGCAGAACCGAAGCAACCAAGGCCAGCACCGTCCTCGGGGAGGAGGAGGAGGCCAGGGGCGAGGGAGAGACACCCTCCCGGCAACACCCGTGGCCAGCACCCCGCCCCCGGCCGGCCGGGGAAACCCCCCGATGCGTCCAGGGTTCCGAGCCAATGTCACGTGCCACCGATGCCAGCGAGTCGGCCATTACGCCAATGACCCGAGCTGCCCGCAGAACCAAACGCCCAAGCCCCGCCAGGTAGCTGCCGCCGCCCTGGGGGAAGAACGACTATCAGAGGAACAGGAAGAGTATGAGCCGGCCCAGCAAGAGTGGGAACCGGCCGCCATGGTTCTAGCGTGCCTAGGGGGAAAAGACATAGTCCCGCGGGCTCCCCTACCCGCCAACACCAGGAAATACGGTCAGTGGGTGACCATTAATGGGCATCGGGCCGAGGCCTTACGTGACACAGGCGCCAGTGTGACGGCCGTCCGCTGTCACCTGGTGAAACCCGAGCAGATCCTGCCGAACATTCTCTGCCCCGTCCGCTCAGCCGACAATTCCGAAAGTCTGTGTCAAATGGCCTGCGTCCCCTTCGAATGGGGAGGGGTCTCCGGCCTGTTGAAAGTGACGGTCCGGGATGATGCCCCCGTGGACTGCCTCCTGGGGAATGACCTTGAGAGTTCCCCGTGGGCCACCGTCGAGAGAAGAGAGCACCTGGGGATGCTGGGCCTCCCGGACTGGGCCTGCGTAACCACCCGGTCCATGGCCGCCCGTGCCGTCCCCCGACCAGAAGAACCGGAATGGCCAGCACCTCCGCCCCCGGTCGCCCCAGTAGAAGACAACGACGATTCCAACCCCCCGGAACCAACGACCGAAAGGGACGCGCAACCCCAGGACTTCCCCGGCCTGGCTCAGTGGCGTCAAGAAGGGGGGCCCACCCAAGAACAGTTCCGCCAGGAGCAAAAGACCTGCCCCTCCCTCGAGGGACTCCGCCAACAAGCCAGCGCCCAGAGCGCAGGGGACTCCACCGGAACTCACTGGGTCTACTGGGAGAACGACCTGCTATACAGCGAACAGAGAATCGCAGAGCTAGGGGCCGGTCGAGTACTGGTGGTACCTCTCCGCTTCAGAGACTTCCTGCTCAACCTGGCCCACGATGTCCCCCTGGCTGGACACCTGGGCCAAGACAAAACTTACAGTCGCCTAGTGACCCACTTTTTCTGGCCGAAGATGCGGAACGACGTCCTGAACCACTGCCGGTCCTGCCCCACGTGCCAGGCCAGCGGGAAGAGTGGCCGGAAGCTGAAAGCCCCTCTACAACCCTTCCCAGTGGTCACCACCCCGTTCGAGAGGGTAGGAATAGACATTGTGGGGCCCCTGGACCCCCGCACGGCACAAGGACATAGGTTCATCCTGGTACTGGTGGATCACGCCACCCGCTACCCCGAGGCGGTGCCTCTACGAACTGTAACAGCTCCGGTGGTTGGCCGGGCCCTAATGGGGATCTTCTCCCGGGTGGGCTTCCCCCGAGAAGTCGTCAGCGACCGAGGCACGAACTTCATCTCAAAATACATGAAGTCCCTCTGGCAACAGTGCGGGGTCACCTACCGATTCACGACCCCCTATCACCCCCAAGGGAACGGACTAGTGGAGCGATTCAACCGCACTCTCAAGGGGATGATTGGGGGATTGGAAGAGCCCCTCCGTCGCCAGTGGGATGTACTACTCCCGTGCCTCCTCTTCGCCTACCGAGAAGTTCCCCAGAAGTCCCTCAGTTTTAGCCCTTTCGAACTCCTGTACGGGCACCCTGTGCGAGGGCCCCTCAGCCTAGTCAAAGAAGGTTGGGAGATGGCCCCCCTAAAGACCCCTCCAGACGTCTTCAAGTACCTCCTGGCCCTACGCAATCAGACCCGGCGCTTCAGGGAGATGGCCAAGGCGAACCTCGAGGCCAGCCAGGAAGACATGAAGAGATGGTATGATCACAATGCCTCCTCCGTCGAGTTCGAACCTGGTCAACAAGTGTGGGTGATGTCCCCCACCGAACCATGTGCCTTGCAAGATAAGTGGACGGGGCCCTTCAAGGTGGTCGAGCGCAAAAGCCCCGTCACTTACCTCATCGACATGGGGACCCCCCGGAACCCCCTTCGGGTCCTCCACACCAACAGACTCAAACCACACTTTGTGCGCTCAGAACTCAGCCTCCTGATGGCTACGGACAGTGGGGCAGAGGAGGACTCCGAACCCCTCCCGGATCTCCTGAAGACTCAGGAGAACGACGGTTCCGTGGACGGGGTCCGGCTCTCCGATGCCCTCACCCCAGAGCAACGCCAGGGCTGCCGGGACCTCCTGCTGCGGTTCGCTTCACTGTTCTCCCTCACTCCCGGGGTCACCCCTTGGTGCTTGCACGACGTGGACACCGGGGACAGTCCCCCTATCCGACACCGGGCCTACCGCGTACCAGATCGTGTACGGGCCTGCATACAAGAGGAAGTGGCCAAAATGCTCACGATCGGGGTCATCGAGCCCTCGGACAGTCCCTGGGCCAGCCCGGTTGTATTGGTCCCCAAAGCCGCTGCCCCCGGCACCACACCTGAACTGAGATTCTGCGTCGACTACCGGGGCTTGAACGCTGTCACCCGAACCGACGCTCATCCTATCCCCCGAGCGGATGAATTGATCGACCGGCTGGGGGCCGCCCGCTACCTCAGTATCTTCGACCTAACAGCGGGCTACTGGCAGATCGGTCTCACACCCCGGGCTCAAGAACGGTCCGCCTTCTCTACCCCCGATGGCCACTACCACTTCAAGGTCATGCCCTTCGGCATGAAGAACGCCCCCGCTACATTTCAACGTCTTGTGAACCAGGTCTTGGCGGGGCTCGAAGAGTTCAGCGCTGCCTACCTGGACGATATCGCTGTATACAGCCGCCACTGGTCCGACCACCTCCTCCACCTCCAGGAGGTCCTACAGGCCCTCCAGCGGGCCGGCCTCACGATTAAGGCCGGCAAATGCCAAATTGGTCAAGGGTCCGTGACCTACCTGGGGCACCAGGTGGGAAGCGGGCTGGTGGCCCCACTGCAACTTAAAATTGCTGCCATCCAGTCCTGGCAGCCCCCTGTCACCCAGACCGAAGTCCGAGCCTTCTTGGGGCTCACCGGCTACTACCGGCGGTTCGTGAGGGACTACGGCAGCATTGTGGGGCCCCTCACGGGTCTCACGTCCAAGAACCAACCGAAGCGGATTAACTGGACCCCCGATTGTCAAGCGGCCTTCGAAAAGCTGAAGGCCGCCCTGTGCACCGCCCCTGTGCTCCAGGCCCCCGATTACAGTCGGGAATTCGTGGTACAGACAGACGCCTCCGACCACGGCATCGGAGCGGTTCTTTCCCAAGTGAACCCCGAGGGTCATGACCAGCCGGTGGCCTTCATCAGCCGACGTCTCCTGGCCCGAGAACAGCGCTGGAGCACAATCGAGAGGGAGGCCTTCGCAGTGGTGTGGGCCCTCAAAAAGCTCCGGCCCTATCTCTTCGGTACCCACTTCCGGGTACAAACCGACCATAGACCCCTGCAGTGGCTGATGCAGATGCGGGGGGAGAACCCAAAACTATTGCGCTGGTCCATCTCCCTGCAGGGAATGGACTTCACCGTGGGGCACCGACCGGGCCAAGACCACGCCAACGCAGATGGCCTGTCACGCTTCTTCCGCCTCGACGAGGAGAGTCCCCAAGAAGATGGGTGACTCTCCCCGCCTTCAGCTGGGGGGGACGCATGTTGGACAGGCCACACGAAGGGCTTGCTCCCTCCCCGCATGACAGGGCCCAAGCCCCGGCCCGCCAGGCGTGACCCACGAGAATCACCCGCACCCCGTCTCCCGACGGAACTCCTGCCCTCGGACCTCTATGTATCACGGGCCCAAGCCACCACCGGCTCCCTCGGCCGGGTCAAGCCGCCATCTTGGGCCCTGCGCCACGAGGCCGCGTGGCCTCCACCCGACCCTAACCCTGGGCCTGGCCGGCCCCGACATCCCGGCACCACCATCCACCCAGGAGGTGAGCGGACCACTTGGCAGGTCAATGGGAGAAGGAAGCGCCAAGGACTCTCCCCCGCCAGGTGACGATCGCCTCCAGCTCCCCCAGGCACCGGCTCCACCCCCCGCTGGGTGTCTGGACACCGTCATCCCGGGCCCTCCGACCTCCAAGTGCGAGGGTCCGGACATCAAAGGGCGCCTGCCCTATAACTGGAGCAGCTCCGGAGCAGGAAGGCAGTTGTATCCTGGAGTCGAGAGACACCGAGAGAACTCAGCCTTGACGGACTACTGGCGCTGCCGTAGCCCTATCTTGTGAACTATCGTCCTGCCTGCTGGCGCTGCCGCGGCCTTCTGCAACATCCATCCTCGTCGGGACCTGCTGGCGCTGCCGCGGCCCGTTGTAACGACCATCCTCACCGGGACCTGCTGGCGCTGCCGCGGACCGTACATCGACCATCTTCACTGGGACCTGCTGGCGCTGCCGCGGACCGTGTATCGACCATCTTCACCGGGACCTGCTGGCGCTGCCGCGGCCCGTACCAGCTAGACCACCAAGCTCGAGGATTGTGAGCTACCCACCATACCATCTCAACTACCAGACTGGTAACCAGACTGTCCCGCTACCCCCTTTTCCCATCTTGAGAGACTTGAATCGAGGGGACCCCTGAGTCCAGACCTCCTTGTACCTTTTCATCGTACCTTAAGAAGTGCCTATAAAGAACGCTAACTCATCTCCTTGTGTGGTATCTGTCTGTGGGGGGGGGAAGTTATTTGTCTGTACGATCGCTGGAGACGGCTCTCCCCGGAGACCTCTCCCCTTGTCCTCGGCCGACCCTCCCGGTCCGTCTAACACCCATCAATTTTATGCACCTTTTTAGGTTTCGCCTGACCCAGCGCATGCGCTGGTCTGGCGAGACTTTTAGTGAGGGCTCAAAAAATGCTACCATGGCCAGCCTAGAGCTACAGTGCATGTGCGAGGGCGCGCGCTTACTAGCAGAGGCTGGCAAACCTCGTCATGCTCATTAATCATGCTCATTAAGCGCCCGCGATCACTTTAACTTTCGCCTGCGATCACTTTCAAGGCGCCCCTTTGATGTTCAAAGAACATCAAACATCAAAGAACATGTTGTTGTGTTAATGCTTTGCTGCGCCCGTTTGACTTACAATGTGCTTTCTCTTTCCAAAAACTAGATGCCTTTAGTATTACTGTTTTGTGACTTAAAGATCATTAAGGAAATGTTACTGTGAAACTGGACAACGTTCACAGTGTTTATCTCTGATCACAGCGGCTGCTTCATGTTCGTTGCACCATTCAGGGAGTCCTTTCGTTGGCGCTTTCTTGAGGACATGATGAGGAAGCTGGAAACTTTTGGCACATTCTCTTTAAAAGCACAGCATGTTGGCGACTGGTTAATCGATTAGACCTATGTAGCGCTTTAGATCTCAAAGCGCTATGGTGGGTGCAGCAGTTACAACTCATGAAATATGGGGTGCAACTCACAAGGAGGAGGCAGGTTTGAGTGCACATTGGCTGCAATCGAACTCTTAAGATGTTGGGCTGTGTGTATCCATTATCAGCACTCAGTCTTCGCTAAGTGATCTTGTTTGTTTTGGTGTTGTGTTAATGCTTTGCTGCGCCCATTTGACTTACGTGCTTTTCCTTTCCACAAACTCAATGTTTGTGTTCCTTTATTTTGAGATGCTTTTTGTATTTCTGTCACACACACAACCACACACAACAACCACACACACAACCACACACAACCCCACACACAACCACACACACAACCACACACACATTCACACACACAAACCCACAACCACATACACAACCACACACACACAACCACACACTCAACCACACACACAACCACACACATAACCACAACCACACACACCCACAACCACACAAACAACCACACACACAACCACACACACACAACCACACACACACAACCACACACACAACCACACACATCCACACACACCCACAACCGCACCCACATCCACAACCACACACATCCACAACCACATGCACAACCACACACAACCACAACCATACACACAACACACAACCACACACACAACCACACACAACCACACACACACACAACCACACACACACAACCACACAAACAACCACACACACAACCACCCACAACCACACACACACAACCACACATCCACACACACACCCGCACCCACAACCGCGCCCACACACATCCACAACCACACATATCCACAACCACATACACAACCACAACCATACACACAACCACACACACAACCACACACAATCGTACACACACACACAATCACAACCATACAATCACAACCACACACACACAACCACACACAACCACACACACAACCACACATACACAACCGCACCCACACACAACCACAAACAACCACACACACACAACCATACACACAACCACACACAACACACAACCACACATCCACAACCGCAGCCACATACAACCACACACACACCGACAACCACACACCACACCCAACCACACACACCCAACCACACACACAACCCCACACACACAACCACACACACACAACCGCACACACACAACCATACACAACTACACACAACCACACACACAACCACACACACACAACTACACACAACCACACACACAACCAAACACAACCACCCATACAGCCACACACACACACAACCACACACACAGCCACAACCACACACACAACCACACACAACCACACACAACCACACACAACCATACCCACAACCATACATACAACCACAAACACAACCACACACACACAACCACACACAACCACACACACAACCACACACCCAGCCACACACCCAGCCACACATCCACACACACCCACACCCACAACCACACGCACAACCACACACACACAACCACAACCATACACACAACCACACCCAACCGCACACACACAACCACACACACAACCACACACACACACAACCACACAACCACATACAACTACACACACACAACCAAAAACAACTACACACACACAACCACACACACAACCATGCACAACTACACACAACCACACACAACCACATACAACCACACCCACAACCACACCCACAACCACACACACACTCAGCCACAACCACACACAACCACACACACAACCACATACACAAGCACACACACACAAGCACACACACACAACCAAACGCAACCACCCACACACAACCACACACACAACCACACACAACCACATACAACCACACACAACCACACACACACAACCCACACACAAACCACACACACAACCACACACAACCACACATCCACAGACACCACAACCACACACACAACCACACACACACCCAACCACACACACACAACCACACACACAACCACACACACAACCACACACACAACCACACACACAACCACACACACACCCAACCACACACACACAACCACACACAACCGCACACACAACCACACACACAACAACCACATACACATAACCACACATAAAACCACACATAAAACCACACACTCAGCCACACACTCAGCCACACACTCAACCACACACTCAACCACACTCTCAACCACACACTCAACCACACACTCACTCAACCACACACACAACCGCACACACACACAAGCACACACACACAACCACACACAACTGCTCACACAACCACACACACACAACCACAACCACACACACACACACACAACCACACACACACACAACCACACACACAACCACACACACACACCCACAACCACACACACAACCACTCACACAACCACACCTGCACCCACACCTGCACCTACACACAACCACACACACACAATCACACACACAACCACCCACACACAACCACATATCCACACCCGCACCCACAACCGCACCCACACACATCCACAACCACACACATCCACAACCACACACACAACCACACACACAACCACAACCATACACCCAACCACACACACAACCACACCCAATCGTACACACACAATCACAACCACACAATCACAACACACACATACACAACCACACACAACCACACACAAGCACACACACACAAGCACACACACACACACCCACACACAACCACACACACAACCACACACAACAGCACACAACCACACCCAACCACACATCCACAACCGCACCCACATACAACCACACACACCGACAACCATACACACAACCACACACCACACACACCTGCACACACACAACCACACACACAGCCACACACAACCACACACACACAACTACACACACAACTACACACAACCACACACACAACCACACACACAACCAAACACAACCAGACACAGCACAACACACAACCACCCACACAACCACCCATACAGCCACACACACACAACCACACACAGCCACAACCACACACACAACCACACCGAACCACACACAACCATACACACAACCATACCCACAACCATACACACAACCACACACACAACCACACACAACCCCACACACACAACCACACACCCAGCCACACATCCACACACACACCCACAACCGCACCCACATCCACAACCACACGCACAACCACACACACAACCACACACACAACCACAACCATACACATAACCACACCCAACCGCACACACACAACCACACACACAACCACACACACAACCACACACAACCACACACAACCACTCACAACCACACACACCCACACACCCACACACCCACCCATGCACAACTACACACAACCACACACAACCACACACACAACTACACACAACCACACCCAACCACACACACAACCAGACCCACACACAACCACACCCACAACCACACACACAACCACACCCACAACCACACACACAACCAAACACACAACCACACACACAGCCCCACACACAACCGCACACACACAACCACACACACAACCACATACACAAGCACACACACACAACCAAACCCAACCACCCACACAACCACACACACAACCACACACACACACCCACACACAACCACACACAACCATACACAACCACCCACACACAAACCACACACACAACCACACACACAACCACACACAACCACACATCCACAGACACCACAACCGCACCCCCACACAACCACACACACTCTCACAACCATACACACAACCACACACAACCACACACACAACCACACACAACCGCACACACACAACCACACACACAACAACCACACACAACCACATACACATAACCACACATAAAACCACACATGAAACCACACATACAGCCACACACAACCACACTGTTAGACGGCGACCTCAGAGGAGCCCGGAAAGGGGGTCCTGACTACCCTGAGACCCACCCTCAAAGTATCGTAGCCGGGCACTGGCGGGAGACTCCTCAGGAGGAGGAATCCCGTATCGAGGATCGTACTTCTGGCACCACACGACACAGAAACACCACACCGTGCGTTCTTATGAATCACTCTTTATCAAACAGGTTAGCACTGCAAATATGTACAAGGAGAGCGCGGGTTCAATGAGTCTTGGGAGGGATAGGGGGTAGCGGGACAGTCTCTGGTAAAAGGTTCAAGGCAAGGACGTACCCGGCGCACAGCTCACAATCCTCGAGCTGGGGGGTAGGCTTGTTGTCGTTGGGGTCCGGTGGGACCAGTGGAGTCGGTGGAAGCCGCGAGTCACTCAGCGGGCTCAGGTACAAGTTCGGAGGTCTTACGATCTTCAGGGAGCCGCGAGTCACTCAGCAGGGCTCAAGTACAAGTTCGGAGGTCTTACGATCTTCGGGGAGCCGCGAGTCACTCAGCAGGGCTCAGGTACAAGTTCGGAGGTCTTACGATCTTCAGGGAGCCGCGAGTCACTCAGCAGGGCTCAGGTACAGTTCGGAGGTCTTACGATCTTCAGGGAGCCGCGAGTCAATCAGCAGGGCTCAGGGGGTTCTAAGTTCCAGGAGCCGTGACCGCGTCAGCAGGCTCTCGTTGTTCCAGTGTCGAATCTGCCGGACAGTCTCAGAGCACCCCTTGTTATAGGTCGACCCCTCTTTGATGTCCGGAGTCTGTGCAGGCAGGGGTCTTGTCACCTGGGGGTCGCTTGTCGGGGTTTCCTGCCATTGTCTTTTGATCTTCTCAGGGCCGGGTCGGGAGGAGTCCCAGACACCCAGCAGGCGTGGAGCCAGCTCTCAGGGAGGCCGGAGGGCCGATTGAAACTCATCGTCCCAGGGGAGTTCAGAGGTGCGATAGAACTGCTCCTCCCTCTCTCATCCCCTGGCAAGCGTGGTGTCCTCCAGCCGGAGTGGCGCCGCTAGGCCCGGGTCGCGCTGGGGCCGGGCGGCCATCTTGGTGCATGAAGTGGGCACGCGGGCCCGGGTGGCCGAAGGGAGAGAGGCCATGGACGAGGATGTCCGGGTCGGGTGCGTGTGTTCTGGTGGAAAGGATCGGCTAGGCCGTGGGCTCGGGGCTGCAGGTACCAGGTTAGGTGGTGCGGGGACAAGTAGAGCCATGCTACGAGGCCGGGTCCAACACGCGTCCCCCCCAGCTGAAAGCCGGAGAGAACTGCCCATCATCTTGGGGGGTTCTCTTCGCTGAGGCGGAAGAACCGGGAGAGGCCGTCAGCGTTGGCGTGGTCCGTACCAGGGCGATGTTCTACGGTGAAATCCATCCCCTGGAGGGAGATTGACCACCGCAGTAGCTTGGGGTTTTCTCCTCGCATCTGCATGAGCCATCGCAAGGGCCGATGGTCGGTTTGGACTTTGAAATGGGTGCCGAACAGGTAGGGGCGTAGTTTCTTGAGTGCCCAGACCACGGCAAAGGCCTCGCGCTCAATGGTGCTCCATCTCTGTTCTCTGGGCAACAGCCGCCGGCTGAGGAAGGCGATGGGCTGGTCTATGCCTTGGTCATTCACCTGGGACAGGACGGCCCCAATGCCATGCTCGGAGGCATCGGTTTGGACTACAAACTCCTTGGAGTAGTCGGGAGCCTGGAGGACGGGGGCAGTACACATGGCCTTCTTTAGGGCATCGAACGCCTCCTGGCAGGCAGTCGTCCACTGCACCTTCTTTGGCTGTTTTTTGGATGTGAGTTCTGTGAGGGGGCCGACAAGGCTGCCATACCCCCGGATGAATCTTCGGTAGTAGCCAGTGAGGCCCAGAAAGGCTTGGACCTCCGTTTGGGTGGTGGGGGGTTCCCAGGCCAAGATGGCGTCGATCTTCGGCTGTAGAGGGGCGACCTGGCCACTCCCGACCTGGTGCCCCAGGTAGACTACTGATCCTTGTCCAATTTGGCACTTGCTGGCTTTTACTGTGAGGCCTGCCTGGCGCAGGGCGGTTAGCACCCTCCGGAGGTGCTGGAGGTGCTCACTCCATTCGGAACTGAAAACGGCGATGTCGTCTAGATAGGCCGTGCTGAACTGTTCCAGCCCGGCCAGGACTCTATTCACCAGTCGCTGGAAGGTGGCCGGGGCATTTTTCATTCCGAAGGGCATTACGCGGAAGCGGTAATGCCCATCTGGGGTGGAGAAGGCGGACCGCTCCTTGGCTCCCTCGGTGAGCGCAATCTGCCAGTATCCGCAGGTGAGGTCGAATGTGCTGAGGAACCGGGCTGCCCCGAGTCGGTCAATGAGCTCGTCGGCCCGTGGAATGGGGTGGGCATCGGCTCGGGTGACGTCATTGAGCCCCCGGTAGTCCACACTGAATCGGAGCTCGGGGGCGACACCGGGGGCCGCTGCCTTCGGGACCAGGACCACGGGGCTGGCCCAGGGACTGTCAGATGGCTCGATCACCCCCATGGTCAACATCTTCGAGACTTCAGCTTGAATGCAGGACCAGACCCGGTCAGGGACCCGGTATGCTCGGTGTCACACCGGCGGGCTGTCCCCGGTGTCCACGTCATGGACACACCAGTCGGTGACTCGGGGGATCAGGGAGAAGAGGTCGGCAAATTGTCCTAGGAGCTGGCGGCAGTCCTCTTGTTGCTGGGCAGTGAGAGCTGGGGAGAGGTTCACTCCTTCTACGGAGCCATCCTGCTCCTTGACACACAGGAGGTCCGGGAGGGGATCGGACTCATCTTCGGCCCCGTCATCGGTGGCCAGCAGGAGGCTCAGTTCTGTCCGCACGAAGTGAGGCTTGAGGCGGTTCACGTGAAGGACCCGAAGGGGATCCCGAGGCGACTGGACGTCCACCAAGTATGTGACTTGACTCTTCCGCTCAATCACTTTGTAGGGCCCGGTCCACCTGTCCTGGAGGGCGCCTGGCTTCACGGGGGCCATGACCCATACTTGTTGGCCCGGCTGGAACTCGACCAGAGTGGCATTCTGGTCGTACCAGCGCTTCATCTCTTCTTGGCTTGCCTCTAGGTTGGCCTCGGCCAGTGCTCGGAACTTCCTGGTCTGGTTCCGGAGGGTCAGAACATATTGGAACACATCTCGTGGGGTGGTCTGGGGTGCCGCCTCCCACCCTTCCTTAACCAAACTGAGGGGACCTCGGATGGGGTGTCCATAGAGCAACTCAAACGGGCTGAATCCTAGGGACTTCTCGGTAAGCGAACAAGAGGCAGGGGAGCAGGATGTCCCACTTACGCCGGAGGGGCTCTTCTAGGCCGGTGATCATCCCTTTCAGAGTCCTGTTAAACCTCTCTACTAGGCCGTTCCCTTGGGGATGGTACGGGGTGGTGAACTTATAGGACACTCCACATTGTTGCCACAGGGACGTCATGTACTTCGAGATAAAATTAGTGCCGCGATCGCTCACGACCTCGCGGGGAAAACCCACCCGGGAAAAGATCCCCATCAGGGCCCGGCCCACCACGGGGGCCGTGACGGTGCGTAGGGGAATAGCCTCAGGGTATCGGGTGGCGTGATCCACTAGGACCAGGATGAAACGGTGACCTTGGGAGGTGGGGGGGTCCAGGGGCCCCACGATGTCGATCCCGACTCGTTCGAAGGGGGTACTGACGACCGGGAAGGGTTGGAGGGGAGCCTTGCGCTTCCCCCCACTCTTCCCACTAGCTTGGCACGTGGGACAGGACTTGCAGTGGGCTTCTACAGCTGCTCTCATTCTAGGCCAGTAAAAATGGGTCACGAGACGGCTGTAGGTCTTGTCTTGACCCAGGTGGCCGGCGAGGGGGACGTCGTGGGCTAAGCCCAGGAGGAAGTCTCGGAAGCGGAGGGGTACCACCAGCACCCGTCCGGATCCCAGCTCCACCGACTTCTGCTCACTGTACAAAATGTTATTCTCCCAATAAATTCGGTGCGTTCCAGTTTGGTCGCCTGCGGCTTGGCCCTCGGCCTGGCGCCGCAGTCCGACCAGGGAAGGACAAGTGGCTTGCTCCCGGCAAAATTCCTCCCGGGTGGGCCCGCCCTCGTGGCGCCATTGGGCCAATTCGGGTAGATCGCCTAACTCGGGGACCGGGGCGGTGTCGGACGGTGAGGGTTCGTCGCTGGTGACTGACCCTTCCGATGGGGGGACGGGAGGACCCTCGGGGGTTACTGTTCTGACTTCTTCGGTCGGGGCGTCTTCGACTTCTCCCAGGGGGGAAGTCGAGCTGACATAGATCGGGTGGTGGCGCACACCCACTCGGGGAGACCCATCATTCCTAGGTGGGCCTTGCGCTCGACGTGCTTCCAGGGAGAACTCTCCAGGTCGTTCCCTAAGAGGCAGTCGACCGGCTGGGAGGTTCTTACGGCAACCCTCAGTTTACCTGTCACCCCACCCCACTCAAACGGCACCAGGGCTACCTGACACATACTCTCTCTATTATCTGCGGAAATTACCGGGCAAAAGACGTTGGGGAGTGTTAGAAAGGGTAGACGGACCGGGAGGGTCGGCCGGGGTCAGGAGGAGAGGTCTCCGGGGAGAGCCGTCTCCAGCGATCGTACAGACAAGTAACTTCCCCCCCCCACAGACAGATACCACACACGGATAAGGTTCAGTGTTCTTTATAAGCACTTCGTAAGGTACGGTTGAATGGTACAAGGAGGTCTGGACTCAGGGGTCCCCTCGATTCAAGTCTCTCAATGCAGGGTAAGGGGGAGCGGGACAGTCTGTTTACCAGTCAGGTAGTTCGGATGAGATGATGACTAGCTCACAATCCTCGAGCTTGGTGGTTTAGTTGGTACGGGCCGCGGCAGCGCCAGCAGGTCCCGGAAAGATGGTCGGTACACGGTCCGCGGCAGCGCCAGCAGGTCCCGGAAAGGTGGTCGATGTACGGTCCGCGGCAGCGCCAGCAGGTCCCGGTGAGGATGGTCGTTACAACGGGCCGCGGCAGCGCCAGCATGTCCCGACGAAGATGGATGTTGCAGAAGGCCGCGGCAGCGCCAGCAGGCAGGACGATGGTTCACAAGAGCGGGCTACGGCAGCGCCAGTAGTCCGTCAAGGCTGAGTTCTCTCGGTGTCTCTCGACTCCAGGATACAACTGCCTTCCTGCTCCGGAGTTGCCCCAGTTATAGGGCAGGCGCCCTTTGATGTCCGGACCCTCGCACTTGGAGGTCGGAGGGCCCGGGATGAAGGTGTCCAGACACCCAGCAGGGGGTGGAGCCAGCGCCTGGGGGAGCTGGAGGCGATCGGCACCTGGCGGGGGAAGAGCTCTTGACACTTCGTCCTCCCATTGACCTGCCAAGTGGTCCGCTCACCTCCTGGGTGGATGGTGGTGCCGGGATGTCGGGGCCGGCCAGGCCCGGGGTTAGGGTCGGGGCGAGGCCACGCGGCCTCGTGGTGCAGGGCCCAAGATGGCGGCTTGAACCGGCCGGGGGAGCCGGTGGGGCTGGGCCCCGTGATGAGTAGAGGTCCGAGGGCAGAAGATCCGTCGGGAGACGGGGTACAGGTGCTTTTCGTGGGTTATGCCTGGTGGGCCGGAGCTCGGGCCCTGTCGTGCGGGGAGGGAGCAAGCCCTTCGTGTGGCCTGTCCAACATGCGTCCCCCCCAGCTGAAGGCGGGGAGAGTCACCCATCTCCTTGGGGACTCTCTTCGTCGAGGCGGAAAAAGCGGGACAGGCCATCCGCGTTGGCGTGGTCTTGGCCTGGTCGGTGCTCCACAGTGAAGTCCATTCCCTGCAGGGAAATGGACCAGCGCAAGAGTTTTGGGTTCTCCCCCCGCATCTGCATCAGCCACTGCAGGGGTCGATGGTCGGTTTGTACCCGGAAGTGGGTACCGAAGAGATAGGGTCGGAGCTTTTTGAGGGCCCACACCACTGCGAAGGCCTCCCTCTCGATGGTGCTCCAGCGCTGTTCTCGGGCCAGGAGACGTCGACTGATGAAGGCCACCGGCTGGTCATGACCTTCGGGGTTTAACTGAGAAAGGACGGCTCCGATGCCGTGGTCGGAGGCGTCGGTCTGTACCACGAATTCCCGACTGTAATCGGGGGCCTGGAGCACAGGGGCGGTGCACAGGGCGGCCTTCAGCTTCTCGAAGGCCGCTTGACAATCGGGGGTCCAGTTAATCCGCTTCGGTTGGTTCTTGGACGTGAGACCCGTGAGGGGCCCCACGATGCTGCCGTAGTCCTTCACGAACCGCCGGTAGTAGCCGGTGAGCCCCAAGAAGGCTCGGACCTTGGTCTGGGTGACGGGGGGCTGCCAGGACTGGATGGCAGCAATCTTAAGTTGTAGCGGGGCCACCAGCCCGCTTCCCACTTGGTGCCCAAGGTAGGTCACAGACCCTTGGCCAATTTGGCACTTGCCGGCCTTAATTGTGAGGCCGGCCCGCTGGAGGGCCTGTAGGACCTCTTGGAGGTGACGGAGGTGGTCGGGCCAGTGGCGGCTGTATACAGCGATATCGTCCAGGTAGGCAGCGCTGAACTCTTCGAGCCCCGCCAAGACCTGGTTCACGAGGCGTTGAAACGTGGCGGGGGCATTCTTCATGCCGAAGGGCATGACCTTGAATTGGTAGTGGCCATCGGGGGTAGAGAAGGCTGACCGTTCCTGAGCCCTGGGTGTGAGGCCGATCTGCCAGTAGCCCGCTGTTAGGTCGAAGATACTGAGGTAGCGGGCGGCCCCCAGCCGGTCGATCAGCTCGTCTGCTCGGGGGATCGGATGAGCGTCGGTCCGGGTGACAGCGTTCAAGCCCCGGTAGTCGACGCAGAATCTCAGTTCAGGTGCGGTGCCGGGGGCAGCGGCTTTGGGAACCAATACAACCGGACTGGCCCAGGGACTGTCCGAGGGCTCGATGACCCCGATTGTGAGCATCTTGGCTACTTCCTCCTGTATGCAGGCCCGTACCCGATCTGGTACGCGGTAGGCCCGGTGTCGGACAGGGGGACTGTCCCCGGTGTCCACGTCGTGCAAACACCAAGGGGTGACCCCGGGGGTGAGGGAGAACAGGGTAGCGAACTGCAGCAGGAGGTTCCGGCAGCCCTGGCGTTGCTCCGAAGTGAGGGCGTCAGAGAGCCGGACCCCGTCCACGGAGCCGTCATTCTCCTGAGTCCTCAGAAGATCCGGGAGGGGTTCGGAGTCTTCCTCTGCCCCACTGTCCGTAGCCATCAGGAGGCTGAGTTCTGAGCGCACAAAGTGTGGTTTGAGTCGGTTGGTGTGGAGGACCCGAAGGGGGTTCCGGGAGGTCCCCAGGTCGATGAGGTAAGTGACGGGGCTTTTGCGCTCGACCACTTTGAAGGGCCCCGTCCACTTATCTTGCAAGGCACATGGTTCGGTGGGGGACATCACCCATACTTGTTGTCCAGGCTCGAACTCAACGGAGGAGGCATTGTGATCATACCACCTCTTCATGTCCTCCTGGCTGGCCTCGAGGTTCGCCTTGGCCATCTCTCTGAAGCGCCGGGTCTGATTGCGTAGGGCCAGGAGGTATTTGAAGACGTCTGGAGGGGTCTTTAGGGGGGCCATCTCCCAACCTTCTTTTACTAGGCTGAGGGGCCCTCGCACAGGGTGCCCGTACAGGAGTTCGAAAGGGCTAAAACCGAGGGACTTCTGGGGAACTTCTCGGTAGGCGAAGAGGAGGCACGGGAGTAGTACATCCCACTGGCGACGGAGGGGCTCTTCCAATCCCCCAATCATCCCCTTGAGAGTGCGGTTAAAACGCTCCACTAGTCCGTTCCCTTGGGGGTGATAGGGGGTCGTGAATCTGTAGGTGACCCCGCATTGTTGCCAGAGGGACTTCATGTATTTGGATATAAAGTTCGTGCCTCGGTCGCTGACGACTTCTCGGGGGAAGCCTACCCGGGAGAAGATCCCCATTAGGGCCCGGCCAACCACCGGAGCTGTCACGGTCCGTAGGGGCACCGCTTCGGGGTAGCGGGTGGCATGGTCCACCAGTACTAAGATGAACCTGTGTCCTTGTGCCGTGCGGGGGTCCAGAGGCCCCACAATGTCTATCCCCACCCTCTCGAACGGGGTGGTGACCACGGGGAAGGGTTGCAGAGGGGCTTTCAGCTTCCGACCACTCTTCCCGCTGGCTTGGCATGTGGGGCAAGATCGGCAGTGGTTCAGGACGTCGTTCCTCATTTTCGGCCAGAAAAAGTGGGTCACTAGGCGGCTGTACGTTTTGTCCTGGCCCAGGTGTCCAGCCAGGGGGACATCGTGGGCCAGGTTGAGCAGAAAGTCTCTGAAGCGGAGAGGTACCACCAGTACTCGACCGGCCCCCAGCTCGGCGATTCTTTGCTCGCTGTATAGCAGGTCGTTATCCCAGTAGACCCAGTGAGTTCCGGTGGAGTCCCCTGCGTTCTGGGCGCTGGCTTGTTGGCGGAGTCCCTCGAGGGAGGGACAGGTCTTTTGTTCCTGGCGGAACTGTTCTTGGGTGGGCCCCCCTTCTTGACGCCACTGAGCCAGGTCAGGAAGGTCCTGGGGTTGCGCGTCCCCTTCGGTCGTCGGGTCTGGGAGGCTGGCCTCGTCGTTGTCTTCTACTGGGGCGACCGGGGGCGGAGGTGCTGGCCATTCCGGTTCTTCTGATCGGGGGACGGCACGGGCGGCCATGGACCGGGTGGTTATGCAGGCCCAGTCCGGGAGGCCCAGCATCCCCAGGTGCTCTCTTCTCTCAACGGTGGCCCACGGGGAACTCTCGAGGTCATTCCCCAGGAGGCAGTCCACGGGGGCATCGTCCCGGACCGTCACCTTCAACAGGCCGGAGACCCCTCCCCATTCGAATGGGACGCAGGCCATTTGACACATACTCTCAGAGTTGTCTGCCGAGCGGACGGGGCAGAGAATGTTCGGCAGGATCTGCTCGGGCTTCACCAGGTGACAGCGGACGGCCGTCACACTGGCGCCTGTGTCACGCAAGGCCTCGGCTCGCTGTCCATTAATGGTCACCCACTGACCGTATTTCCTGGTGTTAGCGGGTAGGGGAGCCCGTGGGACCATGTCTCTTCCCCCTAAGCACGCCAGGACCATGGCGGCCGGTTCCCACTCTTGCTGGGCCGGCTCATACTCTTCTGGTTCCTCCGATAATCGCTCTTCCCCCAGGGCGGCGGCAGCTACCTGGCGGGGCTTGGGTGTTTGGTTCTGCGGGCAGCTCGGGTCATTGGCGTAGTGGCCGACTCGCTGGCATCGGTGGCACGTGATGTTGGCTCGGAACCCAGGACGCCACGGGGGGTTGCCCCGGCCGGCCGGAGGCGGGGTGCTGGCCACGGGTGTTGCTGGCAAGGCGTCTCTCCCTCGCCCCTGGCCCCCTCCTCCTCCCCGAGGACGGTGCTGGCCTTGGTTGCTTCTGGTCTGTTCGTGTGGCCCCCTCCGGCCCACTCGGGTGCTTTCCCATCGGTCAGCTTCGGCGGCGAGCTGCCGGGGGTCAGTCAGCTTACTGTCGGAGGTGCTGCCTGAGCTCGACGAAACAGTTGTTCGACAGGTGCTCCCATACCATAAGGTTAAAGAGTTGTTCGTAGGTGGTGACATGGCTCCCCTTGATCCAACCCTCGAAGGCACGGCTGAAATAGTTCACGTATTCTACCCAAGTTGTACCTGGGATCCGGGTGCAATCTCTGAACCTCTGGCGGTACATCTCGGGTGTGAGGCCGTAGCGGGTGAGGAGGGCAGCCTTCATGTGGTCGTAGGACGACATTTGGTGATCTGGGAGCTGCAGTAGGGCATCGCGACCCTCGTTGACAAACCTCCCCCAAAGTCCGGCTCCCCAATCACTCCGGTCGATCCGGTGGGAGGTCATGGCGATCTCGTAGGCTTTAAACCACTGTTGTATGTCGTCTTCTCGGACATACTCGCGGACAACATCCTTGGGGATGTGGACTTTTTTCTCGATTGGCCCCGGGGTGTGTGGTCGCTCAGGCACCCCCAGTTCTTTATTCTGTTTCCGAAGTTCTATCTCCGCTAGTTGGCGCTCGTGCTCGAGCGTTATTTTTTTCTCCTCCAGCTCTCTCTGTCTCTGCTTCTCTTCTCGTTCTTCTCGGAGCCGCATATGCTCGAGGTTGAGTTTCTGTTCAGCTAACTTGAGTTCCCCATCCATCTTGAGTCGTGCCATTTCCAACTCGTGCAATCTGGTTCTTTCTCTTTCTTGGATCTCCTCCTGCGAGAGGCCCGTTCCCCGCTCCTCGGGAGCCGTGGCGTTCCCCTCTGGTGTGATGCTGCTTTGGTCGGAGGGTCCGGCGACCCCAGTTTCTGTCCACGACTCTAGGGCGTGCTTTAGATCATCCTTGGTACTCAGGCCGGTGGTAGCAATGCCAAGTTCTATGCAGAATTGTCTCAGTTCGCGGTGGTTGTATTCTTCTAACTTATCCATTTGGAATTTCTCGGTGGAGCTGCTATCTTTGGCTGACATCGTGTTTTTGTCGTGGGGTGAGCTACTCTCTGTACGATTACGCGTTGATTCGGATCGCGCCGCTGGCCACCAATGTTAGAAAGGGTAGACGGACCGGGAGGGTCGGCCGGGGTCAGGAGGAGAGGTCTCCGGGGAGAGCCGTCTCCAGCGATCGTACAGACAAGTAACTTCCCCCCCCCCACAGACAGATACCACACACGGATAAGGTTCAGTGTTCTTTATAAGCACTTCGTAAGGTACGGTTGAATGGTACAAGGAGGTCTGGACTCAGGGGTCCCCTCGATTCAAGTCTCTCAATGCAGGGTAAGGGGGAGCGGGACAGTCTGTTTACCAGTCAGGTAGTTCGGATGAGATGATGACTAGCTCACAATCCTCGAGCTTGGTGGTTTAGTTGGTACGGGCCGCGGCAGCGCCAGCAGGTCCCGGAAAGATGGTCGGTACACGGTCCGCGGCAGCGCCAGCAGGTCCCGGAAAGGTGGTCGATGTACGGTCCGCGGCAGCGCCAGCAGGTCCCGGTGAGGATGGTCGTTACAACGGGCCGCGGCAGCGCCAGCAGGTCCCGACGAAGATGGATGTTGCAGAAGGCCGCGGCAGCGCCAGCAGGCAGGACGATGGTTCACAAGAGCGGGCTACGGCAGCGCCAGTAGTCCGTCAAGGCTGAGTTCTCTCGGTGTCTCTCGACTCCAGGATACAACTGCCTTCCTGCTCCGGAGTTGCCCCAGTTATAGGGCAGGCGCCCTTTGATGTTCGGACCCTCGCACTTGGAGGTCGGAGGGCCCGGGATGAAGGTGTCCAGACACCCAGCAGGGGGTGGAGCCAGCGCCTGGGGGAGCTGGAGGCGATCGGCACCTGGCGGGGGAAGAGCTCTTGACACTTCGTCCTCCCATTGACCTGCCAAGTGGTCCGCTCACCTCCTGGGTGGATGGTGGTGCCGGGATGTCGGGGCCGGCCAGGCCCGGGGTTAGGGTCGGGGCGAGGCCACGCGGCCTCGTGGTGCAGGGCCCAAGATGGCGGCTTGAACCGGCCGGGGGAGCCGGTGGGGCTGGGCCCCGTGATGAGTAGAGGTCCGAGGGCAGAAGATCCGTCGGGAGACGGGGTACAGGTGCTTTTCGTGGGTTATGCCTGGTGGGCCGGAGCTCGGGCCCTGTCGTGCGGGGAGGGAGCAAGCCCTTCGTGTGGCCTGTCCAACAGGGAGGATCTGCTCCTCGGGGACTAAGTGCCTGAGGACACCGGTGATGCTGGCCCCGGTGTCCCGCAGGGCCTCTATTTGGTGGCCATTGATCTTGACGAGCTGCCCGTATTTCTTCGTGTTGGAGGGCAGGAGGCTACCAGGGACCATCTCTCTATCTCCCAGGGATACTAGGGCCATAGCTGCGGGTTCCCACTCCCCGGTTTTCTCAACCTCCTCCCCCAGAGCTATGTTGGCTATCTGTCTTGCAGGGGTGATTTGGGTGGCCATGGGGCACTCTGGGTCATTGGTGTAGTGCCCGGGCTTCTGGCAACGAAAGCAAGTGACGGTTACCCGGTGTCCCCGTCTCCCGGGGGGTCCGGTTACTGGTGGGGGGGGCGCTGGAAAAGGTGGAGGTTGGGTCTTTGGGGGGCTAGGCTGGGACTCTCGCTGCTCTCCCTGGTTCCCTCCTCCTCTCTGGCGGGGTGGTCCCTGACTGGCTCGGGGGTATTCTCCTACCATGCCCCGGGGGACCCGGGTGTTGGTCCAGCGGTCTGCTTCCACCGCCAGCTTCCTGGGATCGGTGAGTTTGCTGTCAAGCAGATGCTGGCGTAGTTCCACAAAGCAGTTCGCAGCCAGGTGTTCCCACAACATGAGGTTGGTGAGTTCCTCCAGGGTGGTGACTTTGCTGCCCTTGATCCACCCATCGAAGGCCCGACTGAAAAAGTTTACATATTCCACCCAGGTGGTGCCCGGGATTTTCCTGCAGTCCCGGAATCGCTGACGGTACATCTCGGGGGTGAGACCGTACCTTGTGAGTAGAGCCTCTTTCATGTGGCAGTAGGAGGTCTGCAGAGAGATGGGTAGGTCGAGCAGGGTGTCTCTTCCTTCGCTCAGAAACCGTCCCCACAACCCCGCCCCCCAGTCCTTCTGCGGGACCAGATGGGAGGTCATGGCGACCTCGTAGGCCCTGAACCATTGTTGAATGTCATCGTTTTTATAATATTCTTTGACCACGTCCTTGGGGATGTGGACCTTCTGCTCCGCTGGGGAGGCCGCCTCTCGGTTTCCCGGGGGCCTCCCTTCCTCGCTTCTGGCCTTGAGCTCGATTTCCTTCAAGCTGCGTTCGTGCTCTAGTTGGAGCTTCCTTCCTTCGTGTTCCCGTTGGAGCTTCTTCTCTTCTAGCTCGCCTTGCACGCGCATTTGCTCTACTGCTAGCTTTTTTTCCGCTAACTTTAATTCGCCTTCGATTTTGAGTTTGGCTAACTCGAGTTCGTGATTGCGGCTTCTCTCTCTGTCCGCGAGTTCTTCCGGGGATAGGCCCCCGTCTGGTACGATGCCTCGCACCTGATTGCTGCTGCTTTCGCCTTGGGGGGGCTCGGCTTCGTCGGGGCGCTCCCCCATGCCTTCTGGGCGGGAGGCCCCGGCATCCACCCAAGCTTTCAGTGCTTTCTGCAAATCTTCTTTGGTGTTGAGACCGGTGGTAGCGATTTTAAGTTCTTTGCAGAATTGCTTTAGTTCTTTGTGCGTGTATTCTTCTAGTTGTTCCACCTGGAACACCCTGTTGGCATTGGTTTCTGCGGGGATCATGGTGTTTCCTTCTGCCATCTTTGTCGGTAGTGCGTCCGTCGTTCACGGTACGATCTCTAGGTGATGGGCCCGAATCCCGTCGCTTGCCACCAATGTTAGACGGCGACCTCAGAGGAGCCCGGAAAGGGGGTCCTGACTACCCTGAGACCCACCCTCAAAGTATCGTAGCCGGGCACTGGCGGGAGACTCCTCAGGAGGAGGAATCCCGTATCGAGGATCGTACTTCTGGCACCACACGACACAGAAACACCACACCGTGCGTTCTTATGAATCACTCTTTATCAAACAGGTTAGCACTGCAAATATGTACAAGGAGAGCGCGGGTTCAATGAGTCTCGGGAGGGATAGGGGGTAGCGGGACAGTCTCTGGTAAAAGGTTCAAGGCAAGGACGTACCCGGCGCACAGCTCACAATCCTCGAGCTGGGGGGTAGGCTTGTTGTCGTTGGGGTCCGGCGGGACCAGTGGAGTCGGTGGAAGCCGCGAGTCACTCAGCGGGCTCAGGTACAAGTTCGGAGGTCTTACGATCTTCAGGGAGCCGCGAGTCACTCAGCAGGGCTCAAGTACAAGTTCGGAGGTCTTACGATCTTCGGGGAGCCGCGAGTCACTCAGCAGGGCTCAGGTACAAGTTCGGAGGTCTTACGATCTTCAGGGAGCCGCGAGTCACTCAGCAGGGCTCAGGTACAGCTCGGAGGTCTTACGATCTTCAGGGAGCCGCGAGTCACTCAGCAGGGCTCAGGGGGTTCTAAGTTCCAGGAGCCGTGACCGCGTCAGCAGGCTCTCGTTGTTCCAGTGTCGAATCTGCCGGACAGTCTCAGAGCACCCCTTGTTATAGGTCGACCCCTCTTTGATGTCCGGAGTCTGTGCAGGCAGGGGTCTTGTCACCTGGGGGTCGCTTGTCGGGGTTTCCTGCCATTGTCTTTTGATCTTCTCAGGGCCGGGTCGGGAGGAGTCCCAGACACCCAGCAGGCGTGGAGCCAGCTCTCAGGGAGGCCGGAGGGCCGATCGAAACTCATCGTCCCAGGGGAGTTCAGAGGTGCGATAGAACTGCTCCTCCCTCTCTCATCCCCTGGCAAGCGTGGTGTCCTCCAGCCGGAGTGGCGCCGCTAGGCCCGGGTCGCGCTGGGGCCGGGCGGCCATCTTGGTGCATGAAGTGGGCACGCGGGCCTGGGGTGGCCGAAGGGAGAGAGGCCATGGACGAGGATGTCCGGGTCGGGTGTGTGTGTTCTGGTGGAAAGGATCGGCTAGGCCGTGGGCTCGGGGCTGCAGGTACCAGGTTAGGTGGTGCGGGGACAAGTAGAGCCATGCTACGAGGCCGGGTCCAACACACACACTCAACCACACACACAACCACACACTCACACAACCACTCACACAACCACACACTCAACCACACACACACACAACCACACACAGCACACACACAACCACACACACCACACACACAACCACACACACAACCACACACACACAACCACACACACACAACCATACACACAACCACACACACACAACCACACACACAACCACACACACACAACCACACACACAACCTCACACACACACACAACCACTCACACAACCACATCCACACCTGCACCTACACACAACCACACACACAACCACACACACACACAACCAAACCCAACCGCCCACACACAACCACACCCAACCGCACACCCACAAACACACAACCACACACAACCCCATATAAAACCACACAAAAAACCACACATGAAACCACACATACAACCACACACTCAACCACACATTCACACAACCACTCACACAACCACACACTCAACCACACACACACAACCACACACACAGCACACACACAACAACCATACACACAACCAAACCCAACCACCCACACAACCACACACACAACCACATACATACACACATAACCACACACCCACACACAACCCCACACACAACCACTCACACAACCACTCACACAACCACATACACATATAATCAACCACACACACACAACCACCCACCCACACACACAATCACACAACCACACACAACCTCACACACTTGACCACACACACAACCACACCCACACACAACCACCCACACACAACCACACATAAAACCACACATACAACCACACACTCAACCACATACACTCAACCACACACAATCAACCACACACACTCAACGACACACAACCACACACAACCACTCACAAACACAACCACAATCACACACAACCACAATCACAACCACACACACAACCACACACAACCACCCACAACCACCCACAACCACACGCACAACCACACACACAACCACATACACAACCACACCTAAAACCACACACACACAACCACACACACACAACCACACACAATCGCAAACAACCACACACAACTACACACACACACACAACCACACACACAACCACACACAACCACCCACAACCATCCATAACCACACGCACAACCACACACACAACCACATACACAACCACACCTAAAACCACACACACACAACCACACACACACAACCACACACAATCACAAACAACCACACACAACTACACACACACACACAACCACACACACAACCACACACACAACCACACACAACCACACCCATAACCAAACACACAGCCACCCACAAAACCACCCACACAACCACCCATACAACCACACACACACACAACCACACACACACAACCACTCACACAACCATAACTGCACCCACACACAACCACAACTGCACACAAACAACCACACACACAACCACGCACACACAACCACACACACAACCACACCCATCCACACACATCACACCCACAACCGCACCCACACACAACCACACACATACACACCCATACACAACCACACCCAACAGCACAAACACAACCACACACACACAGCCACACCCAACCGCACACACACAACCACACACATACACACCCATACACAACCACACCCAACCGCACACACACACACACACACACACAACCACACCCAACAGCACACACAACCACACACACACAACCACACACACAACCACACACAACTACACACAACCACACACACACAACCACACACACACAACCACACACACAACCACACACAACCACATATACACAACCACACCCACAACTGCACCCACATACAACCACACACACAACCACACCCAACCGCACACACACAACCACACACACAACCACACACAGCCTCACACACACACACACAACCACACACACAACCACACAAACAACCACACACACACACAACCGCACACACAACACATACAACCACACACAACCACACACACAACCACCCACACACTACTACACACCCAACCACACATCCACACACACCCGCACCCACAACCGCGACCACACACATCCACAACCACACACATCCACAACCACACACACAACCACACACACAACCACACACACACACAACCACAACCATACACACAACCACACCCAATCGTACACACACACACAATCACAACCACACACACACACAACCACACATATGCACCCACAACCGCACCCACACACAACCACGCACACAACCATACACACAACCACACACAACCACACACAACTACACATCCACAACCGCACCCACATACAACCACACACACACCGACAACCATACACACAACCACACACAACACACAACCACACACAACCGCACACACACAACCACACACAACCACACACAACTACACACACAACCACACACAACTACACACAACCACACACGCAACCACACACACACACAACTACACACAACCACCCACAACCACACACACAACCAAACACAACCACACACAGCCACACACACACAACCAACCACACAACCGCCCATACAGCCACATACACACAACCACACACAGCCACAATGACACACACAACCACACACAACCACACACAACCACCCACACACACCCACACACACCCACAACCACACACAACCCACACACACAACCACACACACAACCACACACAACCACACATCCACAGACACCACAACCGCACCCCCACACAACCACACACACCCACACACACACCCACAACCATACACCCAACCACACACACAACCACACCCAACCGCACACACACAACCACACACTCACACAACCACTCACACAACCACACACTCAACCACACACACAAGCACACACAGCACACACACACACAACCACACCCAACTGCACACATAACCACACACGCACACAACCACACACACAACCACACACACACACACACACAACCACTCACACAACCACATCCGCACCCATACCTGCATCTACACACAACCACACTCAACCACACACACACACAACCATACACACAACCAAACCCAACCGCCCACACACAACCACACCCACAACCACACACACAACCACACACACAACCCCACATAAAACCACACATAAAACCACACATGAAACCACACATACAGCCACACACAACCACACACTCAACCACACACTCACACAACCACTCACACAACCACACACACAGCACACACACAAGCACACACAACAACCATACACACAACCAAACCCAACCGCCCACACACACACAACCACACACAACCACACACACAACCACAAACATACACATATCCACACACACAACCACACACACAACCACACACAAACCCACATACAACCCCACACACAACCACTCACACAACCACTCACACAAGCACTCACACAAGCACTCACACAAGCACACACACATAACCACACACATAACCACACACACACATAACCACAACCACACACACAACCACGCACACAACCACACACCCAGCCACACACCCAGCCACACACACCCACAACCGCACCCACATCCACAACCACACACACAACCACCCATACACACAACCACACCCAACCGCACACACACAACCACACAACCACTCACAACCACACACACACACACACACACACACACAACCACACAGACACAACCACATACAACTACACACACACAACCAAAAACAACTACACACAACCACACACACCTACACACAACCACACCCAACCACACACACAACCAGACCCACACACAACCACACCCACAACCACACACACACACACAGCCACAACCACACACACAACCACATACACAAGCACACACAACCACACACACACAACCAAACCCAACCGCCCACACACACACAATCACAACCACACACAGCCACAGACAACCACCCACATACAACCACACACAACCACACACACACAACCCACACACAAACCACACACACAACCACACACAACCACACATCCACAGACACCACAACCGCACCCACAACCATACACACAATCACACCCAACCACACACACACAACCACACCCAACCGCACACACACAACCACACACACAACCACACACAACCACATAACCACACATAAAACCACACATGAAACCACACATACAGCCACACACAACCACACACTCAACCACACACACACACACAACCACACACAACACACACACAAGTACACACACACAAGCACACACACACACAAGCACACAACCACACACACACAACCACACACGCACACAACCATACACACAACCACACACACACACCCACAACCACACACACAACCACTCACACAACCACACCCGCACCCACACCCGCACCTACACACAACCACACACACACACAACCATACACGCAACCAAACCCAACCGCCCACACACAACCACACCCACAAACACACAACCACACACACACAACCCCACATAAAACCACACATGAAACCACACATACAGCCATACGCACACAACCATACACACAACCATACACACAACCACACACACAACCACACACTCAACCACACACAACCACACACTCACAACCACTCACACAACCACACACTCAACCACACACACACACAGCACACACACAAGCACACACACAACAACAACCATACACACAACCAAACCCAACCGCCCACACACACACAACCACACACAACCACACACACAACCACAAACATCCACACACACAACCACACACCCACACACAACCACACATACAACCCCACACACAACCACTCACACAACCACTCACACAACCACACACACATAACCACACACATAACCACCCACACACTCACAACCACACACACAACCACAACCATACACACAATCACACACAACCACACGGGAGCCGCGACCTCGTCCGCAGGGCTCAGATGGTTCAATAGCAAGAGGCCGCGAGTCACTCAGCAGGCCCAGGTGACTTCAGCGTTCAGGAGCCGCGACAGCGTCAGCAGGCTCAGATGGTTCCAGGTCTTCTCTGTCCTTGTTCCTCCGGCACCCCTTGTTATACTCCGCTGGTTCTTTGAAGTCCGGAGTGCTCGCAGAGGGGGGACTGGGGTGACGGAGGGGGTTCGGCGGGATTTCCTGCCGCTCACTTCTTTGGTCTTTTCAGGTGGGTCTGGGAGGGACCCCAGACGCTCGGCAGGGGAGGCGCCTGCTCTCCAGGGGCCTGGTGGCTGATCGAGTCTTTCCGGGGAAGGCGACCCGAGGTGTGACTGGGCTGGCGCCTTTGGGTCTGGCTCGAGGGTTCCCGCTCCCTCGGTCGGACATGCGTGGTAGGGTGTCGAGTCTGTCAGGGCTCCGGCCGGCCCTCGGATCTGGGTGGCTGGGGCGGCCGGAGTCGGAGATGTCGTGTCTTGAGGGTGGTTGCAGGTTGGCTGGATGATTGGGAGGGCAACACCGTGAGGCCGGTCTCACAACCACACACACAGCAACCACAACCACACACAACCACATACACACAACCACACCCACACACAATCACAACCACACACACACAACCACACACCCACACACATAACCACACACACAATCACACACACAACCGCACACACACACACAACCACATACACACAACCACTCCCACAACCACACCCGCACCCACAACTGCACCCACACACAACTGCACCCACACACAACTGCACCCACACACAACCGCACACACACAACCGCACACACACAACCACACACACAGCAACCACAACCACACACAACCACATACACACAACCATACCCACACACAACCACACACACACAACCACACACCCACACACATAACCACACACACAATCACACACACAACCACACACACTCAACCACACACACAACCACACACAGCACACACACAACCACAACCATACACACAACCAAACCTAAACCCCCCCCACACACACATCCACACACAACCACACAACCACACAACCACACACAACCACAAACATACACACAACCACACACACACACACACAACCACTCACACAACCACACACACACACCACACACACAGAGCACACACACAACCACACACACACACAACCACACACATAGCCACACACACACTCAACCACAACCACACACAATCACAACCACACTCACACAACCACCCACTCACACACACAATCACACACTCAACCACACACAACCTCACACACAACCACACACACACAACCACACACACACAAACACCCACACACAACCACCCACACACAACCACACATACAACCACACATACAACCACACATACAACCACACACACACAACCACACACACACAACCACACACACACACACACAACCACACACACACTCAACCACATACACACTCAACCACACACACACTCAACCACACACACACACTCAACCACACACAAACACAATCACACACACAACCACAATCACACACACACACCACCACACACACTCACAACAACCCATAACCACCCACACAACCACCCACACAACCACACACAAGCACACACAAGCACACACACAACTATACACAACCACACACACACAACCACACACACAACCACACACAACCACACACACAACCACAGACACACACAACCACACACAACTACACACAACCACACCCAACAACACACACAACCACACCCACAGCCACACACACAGCCACACACACAGCCACACACACAGCCACACACACAGCCACACACACAACCACACACACAACCACACACACAACCACACACACAACCACACACAGCCACATACACTCAACCACACACACACAATCACAACCACACACACAACCACACACCCACACACAACCACACACACACAATCCCACACAACCCTACACACACACAATCCCACACAACCACACACACACAACCCACACACACAACCACCCACATCACAACCGCACCCACACACAACCACACACACACCCACAACCATACACACAACCACACCCAACCACACACACATAACCACACCCAACTGCACACACACAACCACACACACAACCACACACACACAACACACGACCACACACACAACCACACACAGCCACACACACACACAACCACACACACACACAACCACACCCGCACCCACAACTGCACCCACACACAACCACACACACAAGCGCACACACACACACAACCAAACCCAACTGCCCACACACACAACCACACCCAACCGCACCCACACAACCACACACACAACCACATATGCACAACCACTCACACACAATCACAACCACGTACACAACCACACACACACAACCACACACACACAACCACACACCCACACACATAACCACACACACAATCACACACACAATCACACACTCAACCACACACTCAACCACACACTCAACCACACACTCAACCACACACTCAACCACACACACACAACCACTCACACAACTACACACACACAACCACACACAGCACACACAACCACACACACAACCATACACACAACCAAACCCAACCACCCACACACACAACCACACACACAACCACACACAACACACACAACCACAAACATACACACAATCACAACCACACACACACAACCACACACACACAACCACACACACAACACCACACACACAACCACACACACAACCACTCACACAACCACTCACACAACCACTCACAACCACACACACCACACACACAGAACCACAACCACACACACTCAACCACACACTCAACCACACACTCAACCACACACTCAACCACACACTCAACCACACACTCAACCACACACTCAACCACACACACTCAACCACACACACTCAAACACACACTCAACCACACACACAACCACACACACAACCACACACACAACCACGCACCCAACCACGCACACAACCACAGACACAACCCACACACACAACCACACACACACAACCACACACAACCACACACACAGCCACACACACACAACCATACACACACATAACCACACACACACAACCACACACACAACCACACACAGCCACACACACAACCACACACACAACCACACACACACACAACCAACCACCCACACAACCACCCACACAACCACACACACAACCACTCACACACACACAACCACACACACATTGTTAGATGGCGACCTCAGAGGAGCCCGGAAAGGGGTCCTGACTTCCCTGAGTCCCACCCGTGTAGTATTGTAGCCGGGCACTGGCGAGAGATTCCCCAGGGGGAGGAATCTCGCAACTAGGATCGTACTTCTGGCACCACACGACACAGAGAGACCACACTGGGTATTCTCAGAACAAGCTTTATCAAATAGGTATCACTGCAAATATGTACAAGGGGAGCACGGGCTCAAGAGTCTCGGAAAGGTAGGGGGTAGCGGGACTGTCTCTGGTAACGGTTCAAAGCAGGGACGTATCCGGCGCACAGCTCACAATCCTCGAGCTGGGGGATACGTGGTCGGAGTTGGGGTCCGGCGGGACCGTGAGAGTCGGGGGGAGCCGCGAGTCACTCAGCAGGGCTCAGGTACCAGTTCGGAGGTCTTACGTTCTTCAGGGAGCCGCGAGTCACTCAGCAGGGCTCAGGTACAAGTTCGGAGGTCTTACGATCTTCAGGGAGCCGCGAGTCACTCAGCAGGGCTCAGGTACAAGTTCGGAGGTCTTACGATCTTCAGGGAGCCGCGAGTCACTCAGCAGGGCTCAGGTACAAGTTCGGAGGTCTTACGATCTTCAGGGAGCCGCGAGTCACTCAGCAGGGCTCAGGTGAGTTCCAGTTCCAGGAGCCGCGACCACGTCAGCAGGCTCTCGTTGTTCCAGCGTCGAATCTGCCGGACAGTCTCAGAGCACCCCTTGTTATAGGTCGACCCTGCTTTGATGTCCGGAGTCTGCGCAGGCAGGGGTCTTGTCACCTGGGGACCGCTTGTCGGGGTTTCCTGCTATTGTCTTTTGATCCTTTCAGGGCCGGGTCGGGAGGAGTCCCAGACACCCAGCAGGCATGGAGCCAGCCCGCAGGGAGGCCGGAGGGCCGATCGAAACCCATCGTCCCAGGGGAGTTCAGAGGTGCGATAGAAACTGCTCCTCCCTCTCTCATCCCCTGGAAGCGTGATGTCCTCCAGCCGGAGTGGCGCCTCTAGGCCCGGGTCGCGCTGGGGCCGGGCGGCCATCTTGTTGCAGGGAGTGGGTACGCGGGCCCGGGGTGGCCGAAAGGAGAGAGGCCATGGACGGGGATGTCCGGAGTTGGCGCAGGTGTCCTGGTGGGAAAGGTCGGCTGGGCCGCGTGCTAGGGCTGCAGGCACCAGGTTTCGGTGGTGCGGGGGCACGGAGGGCCATCCTACGAGGCCGGGTCCAACACGCGTCCCCCCCAGCTGAAAGCCGGAGAGAACTGCCCATCACCTTGGGGGGTTCTCTTCGCTGAGGCGGAAGAACCGGGAGAGGCCGTCCGCGTTGGCGTGGTCCGTACCAGGGCGGTGTTCTACGGTGAAGTCCATTCCCTGGAGGGAGATTGACCACCGCAGTAGCTTGGGGTTTTCTCCTCGCATCTGCATGAGCCATCGCAAGGGCCGATGGTCAGTTTGGACCCTGAAATGAGTGCCGAACAGGTAGGGTCATAGTTTTTTGAGTGCCCAGACCACGGCAAAGGCTTCGCGCTCTATGGTGCTCCATTTCTGTTCTCGGGGTAGTAGCCGCCGACTGAGGAAGGCGACGGGCTGGTCTAGGCCTTGATCATTCACTTGGGACAGGACGGCCCCAATGCCATGCTCGGAGGCATCGGTCTGGACTATGAACTCCTTGGTGTAGTCGGGAGCCTGGAGGACGGGGGCCGTGCACATGGCCTTTTTTAGAGCATCGAAAGCTTCCTGGCAGGCAGCCGTCCATTGCACCTTCTTTGGCTGTTTTTTAGACGTGAGTTCAGTGAGAGGGCCGACCAGGCTGCCATATCCCCGAATGAATCGGCGGTAGTAGCCCGTGAGTCCCAGAAAGGCCCGGACTTCCGTTTGGGTGATGGGTGGGTCCCAGGCCAGGATGGCGGTGATCTTTGGCTGTAGAGGAGCGACCTGGCCACTCCCGACTTGGTGCCCCAGGTAGACTACGGATCCTTGCCCGATCTGGCACTTGCTGGCTTTTACGGTGAGGCCTGCCTGGCGCAGGGCGGTTAGCACTCTCCGGAGGTGTTGGAGGTGCTCACTCCACTCTGAACTGAAGACAGCGATGTCGTCCAGGTAGGCCGCGCTGAACTGTTCTAGTCCGGCCAGGACCCTATTTACCAGTCTCTGGAAAGTGGCCGGGGCATTTTTCATCCCGAAGGGCATCACGCGGAAGCGGTAGTGCCCATCGGGGGTGGAGAAAGCAGACCTCTCCTTGGCCCCTTCGGTGAGCGCAATCTGCCAGTAGCCGCAGGTGAGGTCGAAAGTGCTGAGGAACCGGGCGGCCCCTAGTCGGTCAATGAGCTCGTCGGCTCGTGGAATGGGGTGGCCATCGGCTCGGGTAACGTCATTGAGCCCCCGGTAATCCACGCAGAACCGGAGCTCGGGGGCGACACCGGGGGCTGCGGCCTTCGGAACCAGGACCACGGGGCTGGCCCAGGGACTGTCAGAGGGCTCGATCACCCCCAGGGTCAACATCTTCGAGACTTCGGCTTGAATACAGGACCGGACCCGGTCAGGAACCCGGTAGGCTCGGTGTCTCACCGGCGGGCTGTCCCCGGTGTCCACCTCGTGAACACACCAGTTGGTGACCCGGGGGGTCAGGGAGAAGAGGTCAGAAAATTGTCTGAGGAGCTGGCGGCAGTCCGCTTGTTGCTGGGCAGGGAGGGCTGGGGAGAGGTTCACCCCCTCCACGGAGCCATCCTGCTCCTTGACACACAGGAGGTCCGGGAGGGGATCCGACTCATCTTCGGCCCCGTCATCGGTGGCCAGCAGGAGGCTCAGTTCTGTCCGCACGAAGTGAGGCTTGAGGCGGTTCACGTGCAGGACCCGGAGGGGATCCCGAGGCGACTGGACGTCCACCAAGTAGGTGACTTGGCTCTTCCTCTCGACCACTTTGTAGGGCCCAGTCCATCGGTCCTGGAGAGCGCCAGGCTTCACGGGGGCCATGACCCACACCTGCTGGCCCGGCTGGAACTCGACCAGAGTAGCATTCTGGTCGTACCAGCGCTTCATTTCTTCTTGACTCGCCTCCAGGTTGGCCTCGGCCAGTTCTCGGAACCTCCTGGTCTGGTTCCGGAGGGCCAGGACATATTGGAACACATCTCGGGGGGTGGTCTGGGGTGCTGCCTCCCACCCTTCCTTAACCAAACTGAGGGGACCTCGGACGGGGTGCCCATAGAGTAATTCAAACGGGCTGAACCCTAAGGACTTCTGGGGGACCTCCCGGTAAGCGAACAAGAGGCAGGGGAGCAGGACGTCCCACTTACGCCGGAGGGGCTCTTCTAGGCCAGCGATCATCCCTTTCAAAGTCCTATTAAACCTCTTGTTAGAAAAGGTAGACGGACCGGGAGGGCCGGCCGGGGTCAGGGGGAGAGGTCTCCGGGGAGAGCCGTCTCCAGGGATCGTACAGACAAGTAACTTCCCCCCCACAGACAGATATCACACACGGATAAGGTTCAGTGTTCTTTATAAGCACTTATTTAAGGTACGGTTGAATGGTACAAGGAGGTCTGGACTCAGGGGTCCCCTCGATTAGAGTCTCGCAAGGTAGGGAAGGGGGTAGCGGGACAGTCTATTTACCAATCAGGTAGTTCGGATGAGAGGATGATGAGCTCACAATCCTCGAGCTTGGGGGTTAGGTGGTACGGTCCGCGGCAGCGCCAGCAGGTCCCGGTGCGGATGGTCGTTACAACGGGCCGCGGCAGCGCCAGCAGGTCCCAGGAAGATGAAGGTTGCAGAAGGCCGCGGCAGCGCCAGCAGGTCCCGGTGAGGATGGTCGTTACAACGGGCCGCGGCAGCGCCAGCAGGTCCCAGGAAGATGAATGTTGCAGAAGGCCGCGGCAGCGCCAGCAGGTCCCGGTGAGGATGGTCGTTACAACGGGCCGCGGCAGCGCCAGCAGGTCCCAGGAAGATGAATGTTGCAGAAGGCCGCAGCAGCGCCAGCAGGCAGGACGATGGTTCACAAGAGCGGCTACGGCAGCGCCAGTAGACCGTCAAGGTTGAGTTCACTCGGTGTCTCTCGACTCCAGGATACAACTGCCTTCCTGCTCCGGAGCTGCCTCAGTTATAGGGCTGGTGCCCTTTGATGTCCGGACCCTCGCACTTGGAGGTCGGAGGGTCCGGGATGAAGGTGTCCAGACACCCAGCAGGGGGTGGGGCCAGTGCCTGGGGGAGCTGGGGGCGATCGGCACCTGGCGGGGGAGAGCCCTTGGTACTTCTTTCTCCCATTGACCTGCCAAGTGGTCCGCTCACCTCCTGGGTGGATGGTGGTGCCGGGATGTCGGGGCCGGCCAGGCCCGGGGTTAGGGTCGAGGTGAGGCCATGCGGCCGCGTGGTGCAGGGCCCAAGAGGGCGGCTTGACCCGGCCGGGGAAGCCGGTGGGGCTGGACCCCGTGATGAGTAGGGGTCCGAGGGCAGAGGGTCCGTCGGAAGACGGAGTACGGGTGCTTGTCGCGGGGGTATGCCAGGTGGGCCGGAGTTCGGGCCCTGTCGTGCGGGGAGGGAGCAAACCGTCTGTGAGGCCTGTCCAACATGCGTCCCCCCCCCAGCTGAAGGCGGGGAGAGTCACCCATCTCCTTGGGGACTCTCTTCGTCGAGGCGGAAAAAGCGGGACAGGCCATCCGCGTTGGCGTGGTCTTGGCCTGGTCGGTGCTCCACGGTGAAGTCCATTCCCTGCAGGGAAATGGACCAGCGCAAGAGTTTTGGGTTCTCCCCCCGCATCTGCATCAGCCATTGCAGGGGTCGATGGTCGGTTTGTACCCGGAAGTGGGTACCGAAGAGATAGGGTCGGAGCTTTTTGAGGGCCCACACTACTGCAAATGCCTCCCTCTCGATGGTGCTCCAACGCTGTTCTCGGGCCAGGAGACGTCGACTGATGAAGGCCACTGGCTGGTCATGACCTTCGGGGTTCAACTGAGAGAGGACGGCTCCGATGCCGTGGTCGGAGGCGTCGGTCTGCACCACAAATTCCCGACTGTAATCGGGGGCCTGGAGCACCGGGGCGGTGCACAGGGCGGCCTTCAGCTCCTCGAAGGACGCTTGACAATCAGGAGTCCAGTTGACCCGCTTCGGTTGGTTCTTGGATGTGAGACCCGTGAGGGGCCCCACGATGCTGCCGTAGTCCTTCACGAACCGCCGGTAGTAGCCGGTGAGCCCCAAGAAGGCTCGGACCTCGGTCTGGGTGACGGGGGGCTGCCAGGACTGGATGGCCGCAATCTTAAGTTGTAGTGGGGCCACTAGCCCGCTTCCCACTTGGTGCCCAAGGTAGGTCACAGACCCTTGGCCAATTTGGCACTTGCCGGCCTTAATGGTGAGGCCGGCCCGCTGGAGGGCTTGTAGGACCTCTTGGAGGTGACGGAGGTGGTCGGACCAGTGGCGGCTGTATATAGCGATATCGTCCAGGTAGGCAGCGCTGAATTCTTCGAGCCCCGCCAAGACCTGGTTCACAAGGCGTTGGAACGTGGCGGGGGCATTCTTCATGCCAAAGGGCATGACCTTAAATTGATAGTGGCCATCGGGGGTGGAGAAGGCTGACCGTTCCTGAGCCCTGGGTGTGAGGCCGATCTGCCAGTAGCCCGCCGTTAGGTCGAAGATACTAAGGTAGCGGGCGGCCCCCAGCCGGTCGATCAGCTCGTCTGCTCGGGGGATGGGATGAGCGTCGGTCCGGGTGACAGCGTTCACGCCCCGGTAGTCGACGCAGAATCTTAGTTCAGGTGCGGTGCCGGGGGCAGCGGCCTTGGGAACTAATACAACCGGACTGGCCCAGGGACTGTCCGAGGGCTCGATGACCCCGATCGTGAGCATCTTGGCCACTTCCTCCTGTATGCAGGCCCGTACCCGATCTGGTACGCGGTAGGCCCGGTGCCGGACAGGGGGACTGTCCCCGGTGTCTACGTCGTGCAAACACCAAGGGGTGACCCCGGGGGTGAGGGAGAACAGGGCAGCGAACTGCAGCAGGAGGTCCCGGCAGTCCTGGCGTTGCTCCGAGGTGAGGGCGTCAGAGAGCCGGACCCCGTCCACGGAGCCGTCCTTCTCCTGAGTCTTCAGGAGATCCGGGAGGGGCTCGGAGTCTTCTTCTGTACCACTGTCTGTAGCCATCAAGAGGCTTAGTTCGGAGCGCACAAAGTGTGGTTTGAGCCGGTTGGTGTGGAGGACCCGAAGGGGGTTCCGGGGGGACCTCATGTCGATGAGGTAAGTGACGGGGCTTTTACGCTCGACCACTTTGAAGGGCCCCGTCCACTTATCTTGCAGGGCACATGGTTCGGTGGGGGACATCACCCATACTTGCTGCCCAGGCTCGAATTCAACGGAGGAGGCATTGTGATCATACCACCTCTTCATGTCCTCCTGGCTGGCCTCGAGGTTCGCCTTGGCCATCTCCCTGAAGCGCCAGGTCTGGTTTCGTAAGGCCAGGATGTATTTGAAGACGTCTGGAGGGGTCGTTAAGGGGGCCATCTCCCAACCTTCCTTGACTAGGCTGAGGGGCCCTCGCACAGGGTGTCCGTACAGGAGTTCGAAGGGGCTAAAACCGAGGGACTTCTGGGGAACTTCCCGGTAGGCGAAGAGGAGGCACGGGAGCAGTACATCCCACTGGCGACGGAGAGGCTCTTCCAATCCCCCAATTATCCCCTTGAGGGTGCGGTTAAAACGCTCCACTAGTCCGTTCCCTTGGGGGTGATAGGGGGTCGTGAATCGGTAGGTGACCCCGCATTGTTGCCAGAGGGACTTCATGTATTTAGATATGAAATTCGTACCTCGTACCTCGGGGGAAGCCTACCCGGGAGAAGATCCCCATCAGGGCCCGGCCAACCACCGGAGCTGTCACTGTCCGTAGGGGTATCGCCTCGGGGTAGCGGGTGGCATGGTCCACTAGTACCAAGATGAACCTGTGTCCTTGTGCCGTGCGGGGGTCCAAAGGCCCCACAATGTCTATCCCCACCCTCTCGAACGGGGTGGTGACCACAGGGAAGGGTTGCAGAGGGGCCTTCAGCTTCCGACCACTCTTCCCGCTGGCTTGGCATGTGGGGCAAGATCGGCAGTGGTTCAGGACGTCATTCCTCATTTTCGGCCAGAAAAAGTGGGTCACCAGGCGACTGTACATTTTGTCCTGGCCCAGGTGTCCAGCCAGGGGGACATCGTGGGCTAAGTTGAGCAGAAAGTCTCGGAAGCGGAGCGGTACCACCAGAACTCGACCGGCCCCCAGCTCGGCGATTCTTTGCTCGCTGTAGAGCAGGTCGTTATCCCAGTAGACCCAGTGGGTTCCGGTGGTGTCCCCGGCGTTTTGGGTACTGGCTTGTTGGCGGAGTCCCTCGAGGGAGGGACAGGTCTTTTGTTCCTGGCGGAACTGTTCTTGGGTGGGCCCCCCTTCTTGACGCCACTGAGCCAGATCCGGAAGGTCCTGGTGTTGCGCGTCTTCTTCGGTAGTCGGGTCCGGGAGGTCGGACTCGCCGTTGTCCTCTACGGGGGCAACCGGGGGCGGAGGTGCTGGCCATTCGGTTTCTTCGGATCGGGGGGCGGCACGGGCGGCCATGGATCGGGTGGTTATGCAGGCCCAGTCCGGGAGGCCCAGCATCCCCAGGTGCTCTCTTCTCTCGACGGTGGCCCACGGGGAACTCTCGAGGTCATTCCCCAGGAGGCAGTCCACGGGGGCATCGTCCCGGACCGTCACCTTCAGTAGGCCGGAGACCCCTCCCCATTCAAACGGGACGCAGGCCATCTTACACATACTCTCAGAGTTATCTGCCGAGCGGACGGGGCAGAGAATGTTCGGCAGGATCTGCTCGGGCTTCACCAGATGACAGCGGACGGCCGTCACGCTGGCGCCCGTGTCACGCAAGGCCTCGGCTCTCTGTCCATTAATGGTCACCCACTGACCGTATTTTCTGGTGTTGGCGGGTAGGGGAGCCCGCGGAACCATGTCTCTTCCCCCTAAGCATGCCAGGACCATGGCGGCCGGTTCCCACCCTTGCTGGGCCGGCTCGTACTCTTCGGGTCCCTCCGATGATTGCTCTTCCCCTAGGGCAGCGGCAGCTACCTGGCGGGGCTTGGGTGTTTGGTTTAGCGGGCAGTTCGGGTCGTTGGCGTAGTGGCCTAGTCGCTGGCACCGGTGGCACGTGACGTTGGCTCGGTACCCAGGCCGCAACGGGGGGTTGCCCCGGCCGGCCGGAGGCGGGGTGCTGGCCACGGGTGTTGCTGGTAAGGCGTCTCTCCCTCGCCCCGGGCCCCCTCCTCCTCCCCGAGGACGGTGCTGGCCTTGGTTGCTTCTGTTCTGGTCGTGTGGCCCTCTCCGGCCCACTCGGGTGCTCTCCCACCGGTCAGCTTCGGCGGCGAGCTGCCGGGGGTCAGTCAGCTTACTGTCGAGTAGGTGCTGCTTGAGCTCGACGAAACAGTTGTTTGACAGGTGCTCCCATACCATAAGGTTGAAGAGTTGTTCGTAGGTGGTGACCTGACTTCCCTTGATCCAACCCTCGAAGGCCCGGCTGAAATAGTTCACGTATTCCACCCAAGTTGTACCTGGGATCCGGGTGCAATCTCTGAACCTCTGGCGGTACATCTCGGGCGTGAGGCCGTAGCGGGTGAGGAGGGCAGCCTTCATGTGGTCGTAGGACGACATTTGGTGATCGGGGAGCTGCAGCAGGGCATCGCGACCCTCGTTGATAAATCTCCCCCAAAGTCCGGCTCCCCAATCACTCCGGTCGATCCGGTGGGAGGTCATGGCGATCTCATAGGCTTTAAACCACTGTTGTATGTCGTCTTTGTGAGAAGTTGGCCTGATATGTAGTGCGCACTATTCTAGTGATCACTGTGTATCATTCCAAACGACCCTTATTGATGATTGGTTGTAAGTCAACCTTATAGACCAGCTATCCTAGTAGCGTGGATACGAGCAGTCTTAGGCTAAACTCTAGAGGGCGTGTTAAGCCAGCTGTTTACCATCACATATACCCCTTGAACATCAAGTGAAAGGACACCACACAAGTTGTTATGAAAATAAAGGATATTTATTTATAACAAGACTACCCTGGCTCTTTATGAGTCAGGGAGCTAAGCACAATACAAAACTCTTAGGAAAATACTACTGGTTGCACAATTTACACAAATGCCCGAGGGGCACGGGAAACCATCTACACTTACAGGGAAATGCGAATGGATAGAGTCTGGAGGTACTGATTCCGGAGTGTTCCGATCAGTGGGACTAAACGAAAAAGGAACTAGACACTTGTAGAGCGAACCTGCGATGGAGCACTGAAATGCTCAAGTTACCTAGCCCAGAGGCTGCGGCTGCGTGAAGTTCGGCAAGATGTCGGGAGTCCTCGTGTAGTCTCAGGAGCCTGAAAGAAGAAGTTGCTGGCAGGCGACCAGTGACGATGTTCGGAGCGATCCAAGCCTGGATCGGTGATGAAGGAAACCTGAAAGCAGAGGGGACTCAGTTCTCAACCGCTAGCCAGCGATCGTGTGGGTACCAGGAGGGTACCGGCTGAAGTCACCTCGACCAGGTGAGTGGGTGACGTCGGACTCGGCTGTTCCTCGGACCAGGAGGCGCGGCGGCGACCAGGATGGAGGGCGAGCTGTCCCACGAAGGTGTCTGCTGTCGATGATGCTGAGCCCAGGCAGGGGCAGCGGATCTTGGCAGTGGCAACCCAAGCGGGGGAGTCAAGATGGCGTCGGGAGTGGACCAGGAGGGTCCGTGGTACTCCTCTGTTGGAGGGAAGCAAGAGCCAGTCTGGAGCAACCAGACCGGTGATGAAAATAATCTTGGCGCGTCGTGTAGAGGGCCACAAGCCGGTCGGCAAGTGGTCGGACAACGCGGTGAACAGCAAGGAGCGGAAGGGCCCCCACGCAGATCTCGGAGATGCTGGGGAGGCAGACTTCGATGCTGGAGCTGCTCGGGGTTAGGGCTTCTCAAACCCTAGGTGCACTCACTCGAGGGTCCCTCGGTGGGCGTGCTAGATAAGCGTCGTGCAGGTTCTGAAGATAGCCGGTCCCGCAGGTCTCGTCACACCTACGACTCTCAGCTGGGCTGATGAGGCAGGTAAAAGGTCAGAGATGGCAGGGACTCGGGTCTCGTCGAGCTGGGCAGTCTTGATCCGTAGGAGAGACGTACAGCAAACCGCAAGCGCTTAGGTGGTGCCTGCTGGTGCAGGGTGGCTACTCCTTAGCCACAAGGGAGAGTCTTCAGAAATAGTCAAGAGTTCCTTTCGTGGAAAGTAGTTCGTGATTCGGAGTTATCCGATTATCTGATTATCCAATTTGGGAAGGGGACTCGCTCCTACCTTTATTCTAAGAAAAGGGGCTGGCCCGTGACTAGGTTCTACCTATGGGTGGAGCCAGGAGGGGGGTGGTTACACCCCTATCCTTTGTCCGGCTTCGCGCCAGCTCAGGGGCTGGTGTGCCCCCGAAACTGGTTTGAGCCGGGCTATGCACAGTGAGCACCGGGGTGCCACTTGCAATCACCTTCCTTTCAGCCCTGCCTACCTGGAATACACAAACCCTGTCTGGGACGGTGCTAACACCGCCCTTGACAGGAAACCCTTTGTCCAAGCTCCCCTTGCTGGAAGGTCCCCCAGCAGCAGGAGGTCAGACTTGTGTCTGGTGGCAGCATCCATTTTGTGATGCTGAGGCTTGAGTCAACTTTAACCGGGGTTCAAGGTTACTTCCATGTCGTGTCCCTCTAAAAGGGGGGAATGCTAACCCCGTCACCAGGACTGGCGAGGGGTTCGTATTCCCATTCGTATGACACCTTACTCGACATGTACAGGTGATGCGATGCCAAAGTTAGCAAATAACCGCAAGGATTATAATGCATTAAAAGTAGTTGGCCCGCGTCACCATGGAACGGCTATTAGGACTTGGTTCCGCAAGCCGTCGACGGGCTCAGCTCGCGCCAGAGCACCGTCCCACATGATTCCCTGCACTCTGCCTTCAGGATTGATAAGACCTGCTATAGGAGTGACTGATAGGAATCCATGTGTCCATTTTAGGGTTTAGGTGTAGGAATACTACACCTACAGCAACGGGTGATTACACCACGTGGCCCCAGCTGTCGTGCAGCCAGTTGTGTCAGATTTGGGCGGCCATTCCAGGGGTGGCATAATACATGCTTCAGCCCCTGGTAGGCCCTGGGTACACCGATGCCCTGGATACCTGTGGTATGCTGAGACAGGGACTGACAAGGCGGCCCAGTTCCAATTAGTGGATGCACCTAATGTACATGTGTGATAATTTCGAGAGAGAACAGCTAGGCTGTGGGTCTGATTGGCAGGCCCACAGCCGGGGAAAGTCGTAAACCAATGAAGCAAAAGCAAAAAATCTGGGTGATCATAGGATTGCAGACCCTACTCTCCTACATGACCCCCCCCCAAACTTTGGGACAATAAGCTAACCTTGACCAGGTGAGTCTTCTTGCTCTAAGTGGAAATACCTGGAGAGCCCATCTGCATTGCCATGATCAGTGCCAGGCCTATGCTCCACTGTGAAGTCCATCCCCTGTAGGGAAATGGACCACCTAAGTAGTTTGGGGTTTTCACCCTTCATTTGATTTAGCCACAAGAGGGGCTTATGGTCGGTCTGAATCTTGAAGTGAGTGCCAAACAAGTATGGCCTCAACTTCTTCAGGGCCCAAACCACAGCAAAGGCCTCCCTCTCAATAGCTGACCAATTCTTCTCTCTGGGGGTCAGCCTCCTGCTAATAAAAGCTATGGGCTGGTCATGACCATCAAAATTCAGTTGCGATAGAACAGCTCCCACACCCAGCTCCGAAGCGTCTGTTTGGACAATGAATGGTTTGGAGTAGTCTGGACTCTTTAGGATAGGTGCTGTGCACATGGCCTGTTTTAGGTCATCGAATGCCTTCTGACAGCTTGCTGTCCACTGAACTTTTTTTGGCATCTTTTTACTTGTCAGGTCGTTTAGCGGGGTCACAATGGATCCATAATTTCTGACAAATTTCCGGTAATAACCAGTCAGGCCCAAGAAAGCTCGAACCTGAGTCTGGGTGGTTGGAGGAGCCCAGTCCTGGATGGCCTGTATTTTGCTCTCCAACGGTTGAACCTGACCTCCTCCTACAAGGTGGCCCAGGTATACAACCTGTGTCTGCCCTATCTGGCACTTGGTGGCCTTGATAGTGAGGCCTGCCTTCTGCAGGGCCTCTAACACTTTCCTCAGGTGGACCAGGTGATCCTCCCAGGTGGAGCTAAAGACAGCGATATCGTCCAGATACGCCGCACAGAAGTCGTCCAACCCAGTGAGAACTCGATTCACCAGCCTTTGGAAGGTGGCAGGTGCATTTTTCAAACCAAAGGGCATTACCACGAACTGATAATGCCCACCCGGGGTAGAAAATGCTGTTTTGGGCTTGGCCTCCTCAGCTAACCTGATTTGCCAATACCCAGCTGTCAGGTCAAACGTACTTAAGTAGTTGGCCGAGGCCAACCGGTCGATAAGTTCGTCTGCTCTCGGTATCGGGTGGGCGTCAGTCTTAGTGACTGCATTGAGGCCTCTGTAGTCCACGCAAAACCTCATCTCTTTCTTACCGCCCTGGGTGTGAGGTTTTGGCACGAGCACCACGGGACTAGCCCAGGGGCTGTCCGAGGGTTCAATGACTCCCAGCTCCAACATTTTCTGCACCTCCGCCTTGATGCAGTCTCTGACGTGATCAGGTTGCCGATAGATTTTACTCTTCACGGGTAGACTGTCCCCAGTGTCGACCTCATGGGTACACCAATTGGTCTGACTGGGTGTCAGAGAGAACATATGTCGAAAGGATTGAAGAACCTGTTTGCAATCCTTTTGTTGATGTCCAGAGAGGCTGCCACAAAAGACAACACCATCTACTGACCCATCGTCAGGGTTCTGAGAGAGCAGGTCCGGGAGAGGGTCACTCTCCTCTTCCTGTCCCTCATCTGTGGCCATGAGCAAGCCCATGCCCTCCCTGTCGACATATGCCTTGAGCCTGTTTACGTGGAGCACCCTGTGGGGGCTCCGGGGAGTTCCCAGGTCTACCAGGTAGGTGACCTCTCCCTTTTGCTCAATGATCGTGTGGGGCCCAGACCATTTGTCTTTGAGTGCTGCCGGGGCCACTGGCTCCAGCACCCACACCTTCTGTCCAGGCTGGTACACAGTCAGGACAGCCTTTTGGTCGTGCCAAGCCTTCTGTAATTCTTGGCTCGCCTCAAGGTTTTTAGACGCCTTTTCCATGTACTCCGCCATCCGCGAGCGGAGACCGAGTACATAGTCCACAATGTTCGATGCCGGCTTTCTGAGAGGTCTCTCCCATCCTTCCTTTACCAAACAAAGGGGTCCCCTTACAGGATGTCCGAACAGAAGCTCAAAAGGGCTGTAGCCAACCCCCTTCTGCGGGACCTCTCTGTAGGCGAACAAGAGGCAGGGTATCAGGACATCCCATCTCCGCCGAAGCTTTTCAGGTAGTCCGTGAATCATCCCTTTTAGGGTCCGGTTGAATCTCTCAACCTGCCCATTGCATTGTGGGTGATAGGGTGTGGTGAACTTGTAGTTGACACCACATTCCTTCCACATAGCAGTCAGATATCCCGACATGAAGTTTGCACCTCTGTCTGAGACGACCTCCTTAGGGAAGCCCACTCTGGAGAACACTCCAAGCAGGGCCCGTGCCACCACAGGTGCTGTAGTGGTCCTAAGGGGAATAGCTTCAGGATACCTGGTGGCGTGGTCCACCACCACCAGTATGAACTTGTGCCCTGATGCTGTCTGGGGTTCCATTGGTCCGACAATGTCGATCCCCACTCGTTCAAAGGGTACCCCCACCACTGGTAGTGGTATGAGGGGGGCCTTTGTCGTGCCACCTGACTTACCACTGGCTTGGCAAGTGACACAGGAGCGGCAAAACTCCTTCGTATCTTCGGACATGTGGGGCCAGTGAAAGTGTGGAACAATTCTGTCCCAAGTCTTATTCTGGCCTAAGTGACCTGCAAGGGGAATCTCGTGGGCCAAGGTGAGAAGGAAACCTCTCAGAGACAAGGGGATGACCAACCTCCTGGTCGCACCAGGTTTGGGGTCTCTTGCCTCAGAGTACAGGAGTCCATCGTCCCAGTACACTTTGTGGGTACCTGTGGCGTTCCCTGCAGCCTCAGCAGCAGCCTGCTGTCTGAGGGGTTCAAGTGAGGGGCAGTCTAACTGTGCCTTCCCCAGGTCTTCCCTGGAGGGTCCCCCTGAGCCCAGAAACTCAACCTGACCAGGTTCAAGCTCTTGCGGCTCAGTTTCCCTCAGTTCTTTAAGGTCAGCCTCCTCGGAGACTTGATCCACGACCTGGGGCAAAGGGGAAGGCGAAGCCTTACCCTTACTGCTCCTTTTCTTGGAAGGTGTCTGGTCCGTTCTTCCAGGATCCAGCACCTGTTCAGTGGGGCATCTTTTGGCCTGTGACCTGGTCACAGCAAGGACATGTGCTGGCAAACCTAACATTTCCATGTGAGTCCTCTGCTCCACTTCTGACCATTGTGACGTTTCCAAATCATTGCCCAACAGACATTCTACGGGGAGGTCTGAACTAACCACAACCTTTTTCGGGCCACTTACCCCTCCCCAGGAGAAATCAACAACTGCCATACTGTGATTGGTAGTGACGTTGCTGGCATTGGTCACTAGGTAACTGGTACCTAGCATGATCTGTCCAGGGTCCACAAAGTTAGGCGTCACCATGGTGACACTGGCACAAGTGTCCCTGTAGGCCTGAGCCACTTTTCCATTGATCAAAGGTGTCTGTCTGTATTTGCCCAAAGTATTGGGACTGGCATCAGGGGTCATATCCATATCCCCTGTACAGACAAGGACGGCCTGAGTGAGCGTGCCGACTAAGTCGTCACTCCCCTCGGTTCCCAAGGTTAACCCAACTAATGCCTTGGGAGGCGCACTACCACTGCTGACTGTACTAGGGGGTGCAGGTGCCTTAGGGGCTGCAGTGGTAGGAGTTTGCCCTCCTTTCTTGGTGCACTCACTAAACCAGTGAGTCTTACTTTTACAGTATTGGCACCACCTTTTTGACTGGCCTTCTTGAGTCTTCTTCTTCTGTGAAGCCTGACCCCCACCCTCTTTGGTTTGTTGGGGACCTGTCGAAGACTTCTGGTCATTTTGTTCGTTCTTGTTACCCTTTTGGTCTGCTTTCTTCTGACCACCCTGGTTCTGATTCTGGTTCTGCTTGACCCTTGTTCTGACCCATCTGTCTGCCTTCTTTCCCAATTCTTGGGGAGAGGTCAGATCCGAGTCGACAAGGTGCTGATGCAACAATTGGTTCTGACAGTTGTTTAAAATCTGTTCTCGCATGATAAGATTGTACAATCCTGTGTAATCAGTAACCTTGCTACCCAGTAACCAGCCTTCCAAAGCCTTAGTGGCACAATCAACAAAGTCAGTCCAATCCTGAGACTGAGTTTTCTGGGTGTCCCGGAACAGCACCCGGTACTGTTCCGTAGTTAAGCCGAACCCATCAATCAGTGTGTTCTTCAGGACCTGGTAGTTGTTAGCATCCTCAGCTCTTGTAGTGAGGAGCTTGTCCCTTCCTTTACCTTCAAAGGAAAGCCACAGTATAGCTGCCCACTGACTTGGGGGGACGCACTGGACAGTGCAGGCCCTCTCCAAGGCAGTTATCCACTTGTGGATGTCGTCCCCTTGTTTAAAGGGGGGCACGATTTTACTCAGGTGTCTAGTGTCTATACCCCTGTCTTTCTCTCTATTGAGAATGCTGCCACCAGTGGGATCTAACCCACTTAATTTCTGCTCTCGGGCTAAGGCAAGTCTTTCTTTGGCGAGGGCAAGTTCTTCCCGCTCGATCCTCAGATTGACCTCCCGCATCTTCGCTTCATACTCCCTCCTCTGAGGGGAAGTCATTCCTCTCTGAGAAGGTGCCTGAGAGACATGTGTATGAACCGATCTGCCAGAGCCTCTGGAGAGAGACCTAGCTCGTCCGTTCCCAAGGTTAAGCCTGCTTGAGCGTGGGCCCGGGGCTCCCCCAGTTCCATTCTCATGCCTGCTTAAGTTGGTCCTTGTAAGCCTGCCGACTACCACTGGACCTTTGTCTGCCTCGTCTCCCGATAACTCGTCCTCGTCCTCCTCCTCTGTGTGGAGGTCGAGGTCTGGGTCACCGAGGGGTCCCTCTAAGGGAGGCATGTTCCCATCTGCACTGGGGGGACCTGGGTTAGAGGACCTCCTAGCATCGTACGCCTCTAAGAGACCTATCAGTATTGCGATGGTAGGGTTAGAACCCTGGTTTAGCTTCCGGGAGGCACACAGTTGTCTCATCTCCTTGAAGCTAAGAGTTGCATATCGTGACACGACCTGTGGAGGGTCACTGACCACTAAGGGAGTCCCTGCAGACTCTCCGTGGACCGACATGCTTTTCTAGTGAGGTGTAAGTGTTGCACCTACCTACACTATGGGTTTACCTACTGATCCCTTGCTAAGAGTTGTAGTCAGGGTGTGCTAAGCCCTGTTACACTACAACAGCCGGTTCAGTAGAACTCGGAGTATTCTAAGTTAAGTTATATGTACCTGGGTACTTATGTGATCTTTCACTGCGATATTCTTAGGATACGTGTGTGGTAAAACAACAGCAAGCTCAAATCCCAACCGCTGCTCACCAATGTGAGAAGTTGGCCTGATATGTAGTGCGCACTATTCTAGTGATCACTGTGTATCATTCCAAACGACCCTTATTGATGATTGGTTGTAAGTCAACCTTATAGACCAGCTATCCTAGTAGCGTGGATACGAGCAGTCTTAGGCTAAACTCTAGAGGGCGTGTTAAGCCAGCTGTTTACCATCACATATACCCCTTGAACATCAAGTGAAAGGACACCACACAAGTTGTTATGAAAATAAAGGATATTTATTTATAACAAGACTACCCTGGCTCTTTATGAGTCAGGGAGCTAAGCACAATACAAAACTCTTAGGAAAATACTACTGGTTGCACAATTTACACAAATGCCCGAGGGGCACGGGAAACCATCTACACTTACAGGGAAATGCGAATGGATAGAGTCTGGAGGTACTGATTCCGGAGTGTTCCGATCAGTGGGACTAAACGAAAAAGGAACTAGACACTTGTAGAGCGAACCTGCGATGGAGCACTGAAATGCTCAAGTTACCTAGCCCAGAGGCTGCGGCTGCGTGAAGTTCGGCAAGATGTCGGGAGTCCTCGTGTAGTCTCAGGAGCCTGAAAGAAGAAGTTGCTGGCAGGCGACCAGTGACGATGTTCGGAGCGATCCAAGCCTGGATCGGTGATGAAGGAAACCTGAAAGCAGAGGGGACTCAGTTCTCAACCGCTAGCCAGCGATCGTGTGGGTACCAGGAGGGTACCGGCTGAAGTCACCTCGACCAGGTGAGTGGGTGACGTCGGACTCGGCTGTTCCTCGGACCAGGAGGCGCGGCGGCGACCAGGATGGAGGGCGAGCTGTCCCACGAAGGTGTCTGCTGTCGATGATGCTGAGCCCAGGCAGGGGCAGCGGATCTTGGCAGTGGCAACCCAAGCGGGGGAGTCAAGATGGCGTCGGGAGTGGACCAGGAGGGTCCGTGGTACTCCTCTGTTGGAGGGAAGCAAGAGCCAGTCTGGAGCAACCAGACCGGTGATGAAAACAATCTTGGCGCGTCGTGTAGAGGGCCACAAGCCGGTCGGCAAGTGGTCGGACAACGCGGTGAACAGCAAGGAGCGGAAGGGCCCCCACGCAGATCTCGGAGATGCTGGGGAGGCAGACTTCGATGCTGGAGCTGCTCGGGGTTAGGGCTTCTCAAACCCTAGGTGCACTCACTCGAGGGTCCCTCGGTGGGCGTGCTAGATAAGCGTCGTGCAGGTTCTGAAGATAGCCGGTCCCGCAGGTCTCGTCACACCTACGACTCTCAGCTGGGCTGATGAGGCAGGTAAAAGGTCAGAGATGGCAGGGACTCGGGTCTCGTCGAGCTGGGCAGTCTTGATCCGTAGGAGAGACGTACAGCAAACCGCAAGCGCTTAGGTGGTGCCTGCTGGTGCAGGGTGGCTACTCCTTAGCCACAAGGGAGAGTCTTCAGAAATAGTCAAGAGTTCCTTTCGTGGAAAGTAGTTCGTGATTCGGAGTTATCCGATTATCTGATTATCCAATTTGGGAAGGGGACTCGCTCCTACCTTTATTCTAAGAAAAGGGGCTGGCCCGTGACTAGGTTCTACCTATGGGTGGAGCCAGGAGGGGGGTGGTTACACCCCTATCCTTTGTCCGGCTTCGCGCCAGCTCAGGGGCTGGTGTGCCCCCGAAACTGGTTTGAGCCGGGCTATGCACAGTGAGCACCGGGGTGCCACTTGCAATCACCTTCCTTTCAGCCCTGCCTACCTGGAATACACAAACCCTGTCTGGGACGGTGCTAACACCGCCCTTGACAGGAAACCCTTTGTCCAAGCTCCCCTTGCTGGAAGGTCCCCCAGCAGCAGGAGGTCAGACTTGTGTCTGGTGGCAGCATCCATTTTGTGATGCTGAGGCTTGAGTCAACTTTAACCGGGGTTTAAGGTTACTTCCATGTCGTGTCCCTCTAAAAGGGGGGAATGCTAACCCCGTCACCAGGACTGGCGAGGGGTTCGTATTCCCATTCGTATGACACCTTACTCGACATGTACAGGTGATGCGATGCCAAAGTTAGCAAATAACCGCAAGGATTATAATGCATTAAAAGTAGTTGGCCCGCGTCACCATGGAACGGCTATTAGGACTTGGTTCCGCAAGCCGTCGACGGGCTCAGCTCGCGCCAGAGCACCGTCCCACATGATTCCCTGCACTCTGCCTTCAGGATTGATAAGGCCTGCTATAGGAGTGACTGATAGGAATCCATGTGTCCATTTTAGGGTTTAGGTGTAGGAATACTACACCTACAGCAACGGGTGATTACACCACGTGGCCCCAGCTGTCGTGCAGCCAGTTGTGTCAGATTTGGGCGGCCATTCCAGGGGTGGCATAATACATGCTTCAGCCCCTGGTAGGCCCTGGGTACACCGATGCCCTGGATACCTGTGGTATGCTGAGACAGGGACTGACAAGGCGGCCCAGTTCCAATTAGTGGATGCACCTAATGTACATGTGTGATAATTTCGAGAGAGAACAGCTAGGCTGTGGGTCTGATTGGCAGGCCCACAGCCGGGGAAAGTCGTAAACCAATGAAGCAAAAGCAAAAAATCTGGGTGATCATAGGATTGCAGACCCTACTCTCCTACAGTCTTCTCGGACATATTCGCGGACAACATCCTTGGGGATGTGAACTTTTTTCTCACTTGGCCCCGGGGTGTGTGGTCGCTCAGGCACTCCCAGTTCCTTATTCTGTTTGCGCAGTTCTATTTCCGCTAGTCGGCGCTCGTGCTCGAGCGTTATTTTTTTCTCTTCCAGCTCTCTCTGCCTCTGCTTTTCTTCTCGTTCCTCTCGAAGCCGCATATGCTCGAGGTTGAGTTTCTGTTCAGCTAACTTGAGTTCCCCATCCATCTTGAGTCGTGCCATCTCCAACTCGTGTAATCTGACTCTGTCTCTTTCTCGGATCTCCTCCTGTGGGAGGCCCGTTCCCCGCTCCTCGGGAGCCGTGGCGTTCTCCTCTGGTGTGACGCTGTTTTGGTCGGAGGGTCCTGTGACCCCAGTTTCTGTCCATGACTCAAGAGCGCGCTTTAGATCATCCTTGGTACTCAGGCCGGTGGTAGCAATGCCAAGTTCTATGCAAAATTGTCTCAGTTCGCGGTGGTTGTATTCTTCTAATTTCTCCATTTGGAATTTCTCGGTGGAGCTGCTATCTTTGGTCGACATCGTGCTTATGTCGTGGGGTGAGCTACTCTCTGTACGATTACGCGTTGATTCGGATCGCGCCGCTGGCCACCAATGTTAGAAAAGGTAGACGGACCGGGAGGGCCGGCCGGGGTCAGGGGGAGAGGTCTCCGGGGAGAGCCGTCTCCAGGGATCGTACAGACAAGTAACTTCCCCCACACAGACAGATATCACACACGGATAAGGTTCAGTGTTCTTTATAAGCACTTATTTAAGGTACGGTTGAATGGTACAAGGAGGTCTGGACTCAGGGGTCCCCTCGATTAGAGTCTCGCAAGGTAGGGAAGGGGGTAGCGGGACAGTCTATTTACCAATCAGGTAGTTCGGATGAGAGGATGATGAGCTCACAATCCTCGAGCTTGGTGGTTAGGTGGTACGGTCCGCGGCAGCGCCAGCAGGTCCCGGTGCGGATGCTCGTTACAACGGGCCGCGGCAGCGCCAGCAGGTCCCAGGAAGATGAAGGTTGCAGAAGGCCGCGGCAGCGCCAGCAGGTCCCCGTGAGGATGGTCGTTACAACGGGCCGCGGCAGCGCCAGCAGGTCCCAGGAAGATGAATGTTGCAGAAGGCCGCGGCAGCGCCAGCAGGTCCCGGTGAGGATGGTCGTTACAACGGGCCGCGGCAGCGCCAGCAGGTCCCAGGAAGATGAATGTTGCAGAAGGCCGCGGCAGCGCCAGCAGGCAGGACGATGGTTCACAAGAGCGGCTACGGCAGCGCCAGTAGACCGTCAAGGTTGAGTTCACTCGGTGTCTCTCGACTCCAGGATACAACTGCCTTCCTGCTCCGGAGCTGCCTCAGTTATAGGGCTGGTGCCCTTTGATGTCCGGACCCTCGCACTTGGAGGTCGGAGGGTCCGGGATGAAGGTGTCCAGACACCCAGCAGGGGGTGGAGCCAGTGCCTGGGGGAGCTGGGGGCGATCGGCACCTGGCGGGGGAGAGCCCTTGGTACTTCTTTCTCCCATTGACCTGCCAAGTGGTCCGCTCACCTCCTGGGTGGATGGTGGTGCCGGGATGTCGGGGCCGGCCAGGCCCGGGGTTAGGGTCGAGGTGAGGCCATGCGGCCGCGTGGTGCAGGGCCCAAGAGGGCGGCTTGACCCGGCCGGGGAAGCCGGTGGGGCTGGACCCCGTGATGAGTAGGGGTCCGAGGGCAGAGGGTCCGTCGGAAGACGGAGTACGGGTGCTTGTCGCGGGGGTATGCCAGGTGGGCCGGAGTTCGGGCCCTGTCGTGCGGGGAGGGAGCAAACCGTCTGTGAGGCCTGTCCAACACCTCTCTACTAGGCCGTTCCCTTGGGGATGGTACGGGGTGGTGAACTTATAGGACACCCCACATTGTTGCCACAGGGACGTCATATACCTGGATATAAAATTAGTTCCGCGATCGCTCACGACCTCGCGGGGGAAACCCACCCTGGAGAAGATCCCCATCAGGGCCCGGCCCACCACGGGGGCCGTAATGGTGCGCAGGGGAATAGCCTCTGGGTAGCGGGTGGCGTGGTCCACTAGGACCAAGATGAAACGGTGACCTTGGGAGGTGGGGGGGTCCAGTGGCCCCACGATGTCGATCCCGACTCGTTCGAAGGGGGTACTGACGACCGGGAAGGGTTGGAGGGGAGCCTTGCGCTTCCCCCCACTCTTCCCACTGGCTTGGCACGTGGGGCAGGACTTGCAGTGTGCCTCTACCGCTGCTTTCATCTTAGGCCAATAAAAATGGGTCACGAGACGGCTGTAGGTCTTGTCCTGACCCAGGTGACCGGCGAGGGGGACATCGTGGGCTAAGCCCAGGAGGAAATCCCGGAAGCGGAGGGGTACCACCAGTACCCGTCCGGATCCCAGCTCCACTGATTTCTGCTCACTATACAGGACGTTATTCTCCCAATAGATTCGGTGCGTTCCGGTCTGGTCACCTGCGGCTTGGCCCTCGGCCTGGCGCCGCAGCCTGACCAGGGAAGGACAGGTGGCTTGCTCCCGGCAAAATTCTTCTCGGGTGGGCCCGCCCTCGTGGCGCCAATGGGCCAACTCGGGTAGATCCCCCAACTCGGGGACCGGGGCGGGGTCGGATGGTGCGGGTTCGTCGCTGGCGACGGACCCTTCCGATGGGGGAACGGGAGGACCCTCGGCGGGGACGGTGCTGGCTACTTCGACCGGGGTGCTCTCGACTTCTCTCCGGGGAGTGAGTCGGGCTGTCATAGATCGGGTGGTGGCACACACCCACTCGGGGAGTCCCATCATTCCTAGGTGGGCCTTGCGCTCTACGTGCTTCCAGGGAGAACTCTCCAGGTCGTTCCCTAGGAGGCAGTCGACCGGCTGGGAGGTTCTTACGGCCACCTTGAGTTTACCTATCACCCCTCCCCACTCAAATGGCACCAGGGCTACCTGACACATACTTTCCCTATTGTCTGCAGATATTACGGGGCAAAAGACATTGGGGAGGATCTGCTCCTCGGGAACTAGGTGCCTGAGGACACCGGTGATACTGGCCCCGGTGTCCCGCAGGGCCTCTACCTGGTGGCCATTGATCTTGACGAGCTGCCCATATTTCTGTGTGTTGGACGGTAGGAGGCTACCAGGGATCATTTCCCTATCTCCCAGGGATACCAGGGCCATAGCGGCGGGTTCCCACTCCTCGGCTTCCTCAACCTCCTCCCCCAGGGCTACGTTGGCTATCTGTCTCGCAGGGGTGACTTGGGTGGCCATGGGGCACTCTGGGTCATTGGCGTAGTGCCCGGGTTTCTGGCAACGAAAACATATGACGGTCACCCGGTGTCCTCGTCTCCCAGGGGGCCCTGTTACTGGTGGGGGGGGCGCCGGGAAAGGTGGAGGTGGTGTCTTCGGGGGGCTAGGCTGGGACTCCCTCGGCCCTCCCTGGTTCCCACCCCCTCTCTGGCGGGGTGGTCCCTGACTGGTTCGGGGGTACTCTCCTACCATGCCCCGGGAGACCCGGGTGTTGGTCCAGCGGTCGGCCTCCACGGCCAGCTTCCGGGGATCTGTGAGCTTGCTATCCAGCAGATGTTGACGTAGCTCTACGAAGCAGTTCGCAGCCAGATGTTCCCATAACATGAGGTCAGTGAGTTCGGCAAGGGTGGTGACCTTGCTGCCCTTGACCCACCCATCGAAGGCCCGACTAAAAAAGTTTACATACTCCACCCAGGTGGTGCCCGGGATCTTCCTGCAGTCCCGGAACCGTTGGCGGTACATTTCTGGGGTGAGGCCGTATCTTGTGAGGAGAGCCTCTTTCATGTGGCTGTAGAAGGTCTGCAGGGAGAGGGGTAGGTCGAGCAGGGTGTCCCTTCCTTCGCTCAGAAACCGTCCCCACAACCCCGCCCCCCAGTCCTTCTGTGGAATCCGATGGGAGGTCATGGCGACCTCGTAGGCCCGAAACCATTGCTGAATGTCATCGTTTTTATAATATTCTTTGACCACATCCTTGGGGATGTGGACCTTCTGTTCCGCTGGGGGGGCCGTCTCTCGGTTCCCCGAGGGCCTCCCGTCCTCATTTCGGGCCTTGAGCTCGAGTTCCTTTAAGCTCCGTTCGTGCTCCAGTTGGAGCTTTCTTCCTTTGTGCTCCCGTTGGAGCTTCTTTTCTTCCAGTTCGCCTTGTACACGCATTTGCTCTACTGCTAGCTTTTTCTCCGCTAACTTCAATTCGCCCTCGATTTTGAGTTTGGCTAACTCGAGTTCATGACTGCGGCTTCTCTCTCTGTCCGCGAGCTCTTCCGGGGATAGGCCCCCGTTTGGTACGATGCCTCGCACCTGATTGCTACTGCTTTCACCTTGGGGGGGTTCGGCTTCGTCGGGGCGCTCCCCCGTTCCTTCCGGGCGGGAGGCCCCGGTCTCCACCCAAGTTTTCAGTGCTTTCTGCAAGTCTTCCTTAGTGTTGAGGCCAGTGGTAGCGATTTTAAGTTCTTTGCAAAATTGTTTTAGCTCTTTGTGTGTGTATTCTTCCAGATGCTCCACCTGGAACACTCTGTTGGCGTTGGTTTCTGCGGAGCTCGTGGCGCTTCCTTCTGCCATCTTTGTTGGTCGTGCGTCCGTTGTTCACTGTACGATCTCTAGGTGATGGGCCCGAATCCCGTCGCTTGCCACCAATGTTAGACGGCGACCTCAGAGGAGCCCGGAAAGGGGTCCTGACTTCCCTGAGTCCCACCCGTGTAGTATTGTAGCCGGGCACTGGCGAGAGATTCCCCAGGGGGAGGAATCTCGCAACTAGGATCGTACTTCTGGCACCACACGACACAGAGAGACCACACTGGGTATTCTCAGAACAAGCTTTATCAAATAGGTATCACTGCAAATATGTACAAGGGGAGCACGGGCTCAAGAGTCTCGGAAAGGTAGGGGGTAGCGGGACTGTCTCTGGTAACGGTTCAAAGCAGGGACGTATCCGGCGCACAGCTCACAATCCTCGAGCTGGGGGATACGTGGTCGGAGTTGGGGTCCGGCGGGACCGTGAGAGTCGGGGGGAGCCGCGAGTCACTCAGCAGGGCTCAGGTACCAGTTCGGAGGTCTTACGTTCTTCAGGGAGCCGCGAGTCACTCAGCAGGGCTCAGGTACAAGTTCGGAGGTCTTACGATCTTCAGGGAGCCGCGAGTCACTCAGCAGGGCTCAGGTACAAGTTCGGAGGTCTTACGATTTTCAGGGAGCCGCGAGTCACTCAGCAGGGCTCAGGTACAAGTTCGGAGGTCTTACGATCTTCAGGGAGCCGCGAGTCACTCAGCAGGGCTCAGGTGAGTTCCAGTTCCAGGAGCCGCGACCACGTCAGCAGGCTCTCGTTGTTCCAGCGTCGAATCTGCCGGACAGTCTCAGAGCACCCCTTGTTATAGGTCGACCCTGCTTTGATGTCCGGAGTCTGCGCAGGCAGGGGTCTTGTCACCTGGGGACCGCTTGTCGGGGTTTCCTGCTATTGTCTTTTGATCCTTTCAGGGCCGGGTCGGGAGGAGTCCCAGACACCCAGCAGGCATGGAGCCAGCCCGCAGGGAGGCCGGAGGGCCGATCGAAACCCATCGTCCCAGGGGAGTTCAGAGGTGCGATAGAAACTGCTCCTCCCTCTCTCATCCCCTGGAAGCGTGATGTCCTCCAGCCGGAGTGGCGCCTCTAGGCCCGGGTCGCGCTGGGGCCGGGCGGCCATCTTGTTGCAGGGAGTGGGCACGCGGGCCCGGGGTGGCTGAAAGGAGAGAGGCCATGGACGGGGATGTCCGGAGTTGGCGCAGGTGTCCTGGTGGGAAAGGTCGGCTGGGCCGCGTGCTAGGGCTGCAGGCACCAGGTTTCGGTGGTGCGGGGGCACGGAGGGCCATCCTACGAGGCCGGGTCCAACACACATACTCACAACCATACTCACAACCATACACACAACCATACACACAACCACACACACACATAACCACACACACACATAACCACACACACACATAACCACACACACACAACCACACACAACCACACACACAACCACACACACAACCACACACACACACAACCAACCACCCACACAACCACACACACAACCACTCACACACAACCACACACACACACACAACCACACACACACAACCACACATCCACACACAACCACACACACAACCACACCAAGCATTTGCATAGCCAATAGGTCTCGCCTTTGGGACCTTATAAGTGTTTAGCCATGCAACAGTTGATATGATTGCACCAAGGATATTGTGCTGCATAACTAAATACTTAGAAGGTCCCAAAAGCGAGACCTATTGGCTATGCCAATGCTTGTTCTATTTAGCTTAATTGTGTCTCCTTTACTCAATAGGTTATATACACCACATATCAATGGACATCTATTCCTTAGTGTTATTTGAAATATGGACGCATTCATCTACCTTTATCCATTTTGACTTGTGCTGAGGTATTCATATCATGTAATTCCCTTTTTGACTCATCTTTGGTGTTACATGTTTCACAGATTATACAGTGTGGTTAGTCCACTATGGATCTTTGATGATATATGAGTTTCAGTGGTTATAAAGTGTGGCTAGTACACTAAGAAGCTTGTATTTGTCTTGTTATCACAATTGGAGTGAGGCTACTACTCGGGTCATTCTGTATCTACTTGGTTTTGTGTACATGTCCTCTAGACATTCACATTTGATGTTTGTCATTTCTTCACTACTTCATCCAACGATGTACAGGGACTTTTCTGATATAACTAAATGCATTTTTTGATTTTTCCTTCTTATGTCTTTTTTCGGTCTGCTTCTTAACTCGTTTTGCTTTTTGTGACTTTATATGACATAAGGGTTCTAAGAGGGTTTGCATCTTGTCATAATTATTGCAGCCTTAAAAATGTTGCATTGTGTGGGAGCCGGCCTCGTGGCGTGGTCCTGTTTCCCCGCGATAAGCCGCACGAGGTCCCATGCACATCGGGGCTCCTCCATCTTGGATTGCACGTCACTCCACGTGACCACCTGTATGACCCTGCTCTACCCGGCCTCGGTCCCAGCGAGGCCCGACATCGAGACGCCAACCCCTGGCTCGGGGTATACCACGTGAGCCCTTCCCACTCTCGGCGGAGGGCAGTATCGATGGGACCTCCTACCGTCTCTCCACACCTGGGTGTGATCACCCCACAGCTCTCTGGGGCCTGGCACCTCTCCTGCTGGGCGTCTGGCCGCCCCCTACCCGTCCTCTCCGCCCCCTCCGGGCGCACGGGTCCGGACATCAAAGTGCTCTCGTCCTATATCTGGGGCGACCCGACAACAGGGCAGGAGTTGTATCCTGGAGTCGAGAGCCCTGCTGATCGGATCGCGGCTGACCCCACGAAGGAGACTCACCCTGAACCACCCCTTGAGCCCTGCTGACGACGTCGCGGCTCCACCGTGCTTAAAGACCTTCACGAACCCTTGGGGCCCTGCTGACGCTGTCGCGGCCCGACCTTGTTGAACCTTACCACCAGAGCCCAGCTGACCTCGTCGCGGCTCGACCGAAGCGGACCTACCACCAGAGCCCTGCTGACCGTGTCGCGGCTCGACCTAAGCGGAACTACCATCCGAGCCCTGCAGACGACGTCACGGCTCTCCACGTCCGAGCCGCTCTGAGACCAGCATCCAAGGTCTGGCGCAGAGCCCTCCCGTGCCTGGCTGGCACTAAGACTGTCCCGCTACCCTATCCTCTTGAACGAACACTGAGACTCTGACAGGATCCCTCGATCCCTCTGTAAATATTGCACGTATTACTGCCGATAAAGAATCTAATCTCGCAACTACTATTGAGTCCTGTGTAGTGGTGTTACTGGGCCTAGTACGATTATAGGAGAAAGACCTCCCCGAGGAGGCTTCTCAGCGGCGCTCGGCTATAACTTTGCGGTAGGAAGGTGCCGGAATAGTCTCCCCGACTACCCGGCGGGCCTCCCTCCAACATATTGTGACGAAACACGTCACTGGCAGTTGTTGGTACAAAAAGATAAAATTAAGGTCCATGTAAACTATGAATTCAATATTTTGGCCTATACTTCACATGTGCTTCAATATCATCTGTTCTTTATTGCGGGATTGTTAACCCTATGGTTCATGATCAGCACACAGCACAGTGTTAGTGAAATGTGAGATACCATGTGAGCACCACTGTCATTTAATTTGACACTTGACCCGCAGTGTGGGAGTTTTGGATGTGTGATCGACCAACACAGCTACCATTTTTTAAAATTTAATTGAATAGTAGTCGTTTCAAAGTTCATTTCTTAAACTTAAAAACTACAATTCCCATGCAGCCTTGAGAATACACAGTAACAAAGTGTCCCAATGTCCACCGATCACTTAATCCAATACTATAGTTGGTGTTGGAAAGCGGTTCCCGGGGAGGTTGCGGAGTGTGCTCCCGACCACCCTGAGGCCCACCTTTCCCAGAATTAGGCCGAGCAAGAGCAGAGAGGCCCTGCCTGGCAGGGTCTCGCACCTAGGATCGCACACGCTGCGCTTACTCTCTCTTCGGATAGAGGGACACCACACAGTAGGTCGTTTATAAGATATTAAGTCTTTATCGATAGTTGTCAGGGATCTTTATGATCCGGTAAGCAGGTATCAAATCAAATGCCACAAGCGGCAGCGATCTTGTGATGAGGGAAAAAGGGGGTAGCGGGACAGTCCTTGAATCAGTGTCTCTGCGAGGTATCCGGCGCACAGCTCTCAATCCTCGAGCTGAGGGGATGTCGCTTCTCTCGGCAATCTCTGCCGGTTCTCTTGGAGGAGCGGGCCGGGAGTCACTCAGCAGGCACCGGAGGGTCTTAGTTCAGGGAGCCGCGACGGCGTCAGCAGGGCTCAGATGGATCAGAGTTCGGGGAGCCGCGACGGCGTCAGCAGGGCTCAGATGGTCTCAGGGTTCGGGGAGCCGCGACGGCGTCAGCAGGGCTCAGATGGTCTCAGGGTTCGGGGAGCCGCGACGGCGTCAGCAGGGCTCGGATGGTTTCAGAGTTCGGGGAGCCGCGACAGCGTCCGCAGGGCTCAGGTGGTTTCAGAGTTCGGATAGCGATCTTCTGTTCGGTGAGCGATCGAGCCGCGACCAGGTCAGCAGGCTCTCGTCAGTCCGGGTCTTCTCTTTCTCTCGTCCCTTCAGCACCCCTTGTTATACTTCCCCTCCTCTTTGAAGTCCGGGGTCCTCGCGGAGAGGGGTCTGGTACCTGGGGGCGGTGTGTCGGGGTTTCCTGTCACTCAGCCCCTTGATCTGTTCAGATGTGTCCGGGAGGGACTCCAGACGCCCAGCAGGAGAGGCGCCCGCTCACCGGGGGCCTGGTGGTCGATCGAATCCTCCCTCGGGGAAGAGACCAGAGGTGTGACAGAGTCGGCGCCTCTCGGTCTGGTTTGGGGGGGTGTCGTTCTCCCTCGGCCGGGCATGCGTGTTGGGGATCTGTTCGGCCCTCGGGATGTTGGTCCACGGAAGCCGAAAGGCCGTGCCCACGAGGTTCGGCGTGTTGGTAGTGTGACTTGCTGGTCGGGAGGGCCCACGCCACGAGGCCGGTCTCACACGTGCCCCCCCCCCCAGCTGAAAGGCGGGGAGAACTACCCATCCACTTGGGAGTTCTCCTCGCTGAAGCGGAAGAATCGGGACAGGCCGTCCGCGTTGGCGTGGTCAGTCCCGGGGCGATGTTCCACAGTGAAATCCATCCCCTGGAGAGAGATGGACCAGCGTAGCAGCTTTGGGTTTTCCCCTCGCATCTGCATCAACCACTGCAGGGGTCGATGATCCGTTTGCACTCGGAAGTGTGTTCCGAACAAGTAGGGCCGTAGCTTTTTGAGGGCCCAGACTATGGCGAACGTCTCTCGTTCAATTGTGCTCCACCGCTGTTCCCGGGGCAGCAACCTTCGGCTGATGAAGGCGATGGGCTGATCTATGCCTTTGTGGTCATATTGCGAGAGGACTGCCCCGATGCCGTGTTCCGAGGCGTCCGTCTGGACCACAAACTCCTGGGTGTAGTCGGGTGCTTTGAGTACCGGAGCCGCGCACATTGCGGCCTTTAGGGTGTCGAACGCCTTCTGGCAGGAGGGAGTCCAGTGTATTTTCTTGGGGTGTTTCTTGGAGGTTAGTTCTGTTAGGGGGCCGGCGATGCTGCCATAGTTTTTAATGAACCTACGGTAGTAGCCGGTGAGGCCCAGGAAGGCTCGGACTTCCGTTTGGGTTGTAGGGGGTTCCCAAGACAAGATGGCGTCGATCTTCGGCTGGAGGGGGGCGACCTGCCCACTCCCCACCTGGTGCCCCAGATGAGTTACGGAGCCGTGCCCAATCTGACATTTGCTAGCTTTGATGGTGAGGCCGGCCCGGCGCAGAGCCAGCAGGACTTGACGGAGGTGCTCGGGCCATTGGGAGCTGAAGACTGCTATGTCGTCAAGGTATGCCGCGCTGAACCCCTCCAGTCCGGCCAGGACCCTGTTCACCAGCCGCTGGAAGGTGGCCGGGGCATTTTTCATTCCGAACGGCATCACTCTAAAGCGGTAGTGCCCATCTGGAGTGGAGAAGGCGGAGCGCTCCTTGGCTCCCTCGGTGAGGGCAATCTGCCAGTAACCACTGGTCAGGTCGAAGGTGCTGAGGTAGCAGGCGGTTCCAAGGCGGTCAATGAGTTCGTCGGCACGGGGGATAGGATGAGCGTCTGCTCGGGTGACCGCATTGAGGCCTCGGTAGTCCACGCAGAATCTCAGCTCGGGGGCAACACCCGGGGTAGTCGCTTTCGGAACCAGGACTACCGGCTGGCCCAAGGGCTGTCGGAGGGTTCAATCACCCCGAGGTCTAGCATCTTTGCTACCTCGGTCTGGATGCAGGTCCGGACCCGATCAGGGACCCGGTAGGCCCGATGTCTCACGGGCGGGCTGTCTCCGGTGTCCACGTCGTGGACACACCAGCTGGTGACCCCAGGGGTCAGGGAGAAGAGATCCGCGACCTGCCCTAGTAGCTGGCGGCAGTCGTCGGTCTGTTGGGCTGTGAGGGCGGTCGACAGTCTCACTCCTTCCACGGATCCATCGGTTTCCTTCGCCCCCAGGGGGTCTGGGAGGGGCTCGGTGTCTTCCTCGGCCCCATCGTCGGTGGCTAGGAGTAGACTTAATTCGGTCCGTACAAAGTGGGGCTTGAGGCGGTTCACGTGGAGAACCCGGAGGGTGTTCCGCGGGGACTGCACATCGATGAGATATGTGACTTGGCTCTTCCGCTCGATCACCTTGCAGGGCCCAGTCCATTTATCTTGGAGAGCGCAGGGTCTCACCGGGGCCATGACCCAGACTTGTTGGCCCGGCTGAAACTCGACCAGCGTAGCATTCTGGTCATACCAGCGCTTCATCTCTTCTTGACTGGCCTCAAGGTTTGCTTCTGCGAGTTCCCTGAATTTTCGGGTCTGGTTGCGGAGCGCCAAGATGTAACGGAACACGTCCGGAGGGGTCCCCCGGGGGGTCGCTTCCCACCCCTCTTTGACCAGGCTCAGGGGTCCTCGGACGGGGTGTCCGTATAACAGTTCGAATGGGCTGAATCCCAGGGATTTTTGGGGAACCTCCCGGTAGGCGAACAGGAGACATGGGAGGAGGACGTCCCACCTCCGGCGTAGGGGTTCCTCGAGGCCCATTATCATCCCCTTCAATGTCTTGTTAAAGCGCTCGACTAGGCCGTTTCCTTGGGGGTGGTACGGGGTGGTGAATTTGTACGATACTCCGCACTGCTGCCAGAGGGACTTCATATAGCGGGAGATAAAGTTTGTGCCCCGGTCACTCACGACTTCGCGGGGGAACCCCATGCGGGAGAAGATCCCCATCAAGGCCCGGCCCACCACGGGGGCCGTTACGGTGCGGAGAGGGATAGCTTCGGGGTAACGGGTGGCATGGTCCACCAGGACGAGGATGAATCGGTGGCCCTGGGCGGTCCTGGGGTCCAGGGGTCCGACAATGTCGATTCCTACCCACTCAAAAGGGGTACTGACAACGGGGAAGGGTTGGAGCGGAGCCTTGCGCTTGCCCCCACTCTTTCCGCTGGCCTGGCATGTGGGACAGGACTTGCAGTGGGCCCCCACATTTGCTCGCATCTTGGGCCAATAGAAGTGGGTGACGAGTCGCTGGTAGGTCTTATCCTGGCCTAAGTGTCCGGCCAGGGGTACATCATGGGCCAGGCCCAGGAGAAGATTTCGGAAGCGTAGGGGTACGACTAGTACTCGGGCCGATCCCAACTCGGCCGACTTCTGTTCGCTGTAAAGCAGTCCGTTCTCCCAGTATACCCAGTGGGTGCCAGTCCGGTCGCCGGCTGCTTGGGCCTCGGCCTGCTGTCGGGGCCCAATGAGGGACGGGCAGGTGGATTGTTCTTGGCAGAACTGTTCACGGGAGGGGCCCCCTTCGCAGGGCCACGGGGCCAGTTCTGTCAAGTCTCTGAGTTCGGTCAGGGCTTCGGGTCGGAAGGCCCGGATTCTTCGCCGGGAGCGGTTGGTTCGTCCAGAAGGGGGTCGTTGGCCTCTGGTGGTGTATCCTGGCTCTCGGGGATAGTGGCGGTGCTCAGGGGCCTGGCCTCTCCCCCCTCGGAGGAAGGCGCCCGGAGAGTCATCGAGCGCGTGGTGGCGCATACCCACTCGGGTAGGCCCATCATCTCGAGGTGGGCCCTTCGTTCCACTTGTCCCCACGGGGAGTTCTCCAGGTCGTTGCCCAGGAGGCAGTCCACGGGCTGGGAGGTTCGGACCGCTACTTTTAACTTGCCGGTGACTCCCCCCCACTCGAAGGGGACTAGGGCCATTCGGCAGAGGCTCTCGGAATTGTCTGATGATATGACGGGGCAAAAGGCGTCAGGCAGGATCTGATCCTCGGAAATCAGGTGGCAATGGACCGCCGTGACACTCGCCCCTGTGTCCCGGAGCCCCTCGATGCGGTGACCGTTGACCGTCACCTGCTGTCGGTACTTCTTTGTGTTGGCGGGCAGGGGCGTTCCGGGGACCATCTCCCGGTCCCCTAGGGAGACCAAGGCCATGGCGGCTGGTTCCCATTCTTCGGAGTCTTCCATCTCTTCCCCCAGGGCTACAGAGGCCATCTGTCTAGCCGGCGGGGTTGTGGTGGTGGTCCGCTGGTACATGGGACACTGAGGGTCACTGGCATAGTGTCCGGTCTGCTGGCAGCGGAAACAGGTGATCCTCACTCGTGGCCCTGTGCTGGCCGGAGGTGGAGCGGGAAAAGGTGGAGATTGTCCTCTGGGAGGGCTGAGTGGGGATCCCCCTGGGAGCTCCCTTGGCCGGCCTTGGTTCCCCCCGCCCCTCTGGCGGGGGGTCCCTGACTGTGGCGATCGTAGTCTCCCACGGGCCTCCGGGAGGTCCGGGTGTTCACCCACCGGTCAGCCTCGACGGCCAGTTTCCGAGGGTCTGTGAGTTTGCTATCCAGGAGGTGCTGGCGCAGCTCTACGAAGCAATTAGCGGCCAAGTGTTCCCATGCGATTAGGTCGAACAGCTCCTCAAAGGTGGAGACCTTGCTGCCCTTGATCCATCCGTCCAAGGCCCGGCTGTAAAAGTTCACGTACTCCACCCAGGTGGTACCGGGTATCTTTTTGCAGTCTCTAAACCGTTGCCGGTACATTTCAGGGGTGAGCCCATATCTGGCTACCAGGGCCTCTTTCATGTGACTGTAGGAGTTCATTACCGTGGAGGGCAAGTCCAGCAGGGTATCTCTCCCCTCACTCAGGAACCGGCCCCACAGCCCAGCCCCCCAGTCTTTCTGCGGGACTCGGTGGGAGGTCATGGCGACTTCGTAGGCCTTGAACCACTGCTGAATGTCGTCGTTCTTATAATATTCTCTCACCACATCCTTGGGGATGTGGACCTTCGGTTCCACGGTGGAGGAGATGGATTGTGTTTCCGAGGGTCGGGCCTCTGCCCTCTTGGCCTGGAGCTCGATTTCTTTTAGGCTACGTTCGTGCTCTAGTTGGAGTTTCTTTTCTTCGTGTTCTCTCTGTCGTTTCTTTTCCTCTAGTTCTCCTTGTAGGCGTAACTGTTCCACCACCAGTTTTTTCTCGGCCAGTTTTATCTCTCCTTCGATTTTTAGTTTTGCTAGTTCCAGTTCGTGGTTGCGACCTCTTTCTCGGTCCGCTAGTTCCTCAGGGGATAGGCCCCCCTCGGGGGCGCCGTTTCTCCCCGGGCTGCTTCGTGGTTCGTTGGGGGTTTCTCCTTCTGTTCGTGTCCGGGGAGCTTCTGCCTCGACCCAGGTTTTTAATGCCCCCTGGAAGTCCTCTTTCGTGCTCAGTCCGGTGGTAGCGATTCCAAAGTCTTTGCAAAATTGTTTCAGCTCTCGGTCCGTATAAGATTCTAACTGATCTTTTTGAAATGCCGTGCTTGGGTTGGTGCCTGCGGCACCTAGTGAAGTTTCTCCTTCCATTCTTCTCGGTAGTGCGTCAGCCGTCTACTGCACGATCTCTAGGTGTTGGCTCGGATCCCGTCGTCTGCCACCAAATGTTGGAAAGCGGTTCCCGGGGAGGTTGCGGAGTGTGCTCCCGACCACCCCGAGGCCCACCTTTCCCAGAATTAGGCCGAGCAAGAGCAGAGAGGCCCTGCCTGGTAGGGTCTCGCACCTAGGATCGCACGCACTGCGCTTACTCTCTCTTCGGATAGAGGGACACCACACAGTAGGTCATTTATAAGGTATTAAGTCTTTATCGATAGTTGTCAGGGATCTTTATGATCTGGTAAGCAGGTATCAAAGCAAATGCCACAAGCGGCAGCGATCTTGTGATGAGGGAAAAAGGGGGTAGCGGGACAGTCCTTGAATCAGTGTCTCTGCGAGGTATCCGGCGCACAGCTCTCAATCCTCGAGCTGAGGGGATGTCGCTTCTCTCGGCAATCTCTGCCGGTTCTCTTGGAGGAGCGGGCCGCGAGTCACTCAGCAGGCACCGGAGGGTCTTAGTTCAGGGAGCCGCGACGGCGTCATCAGGGCTCAGATGGTCTCAGGGTTCGGGGAGCCGCGACGGCGTCAGCAGGGCTCAGATGGTCTCAGGGTTCGGGGAGCCACGACGGCGTCAGCAGGGCTCGGATGGTTTCAGAGTTCGGGGAGCCGCGACAGCGTCCGCAGGGCTCAGGTGGTTTCAGAGTTCGGATAGCGATCTTCTGTTCGTTGAGCGATCGAGCCGCAACCAGGTCAGCAGGCTCTCGTCAGTCCGGGTCTTCTCTTTCTCTCGTCCCTTCAGCACCCCTTGTTATACTTCCCCTCCTCTTTGAAGTCCCGGGTCCTCGCGGAGAGGGGTCTGGTGCTTGGGGGCGGTGTGTCGGGGTTTCCTGTCGCTCAGCCCCTTGATCTGTTCAGATGTGTCCGGGAGGGACTCCAGACGCCCAGCAGGAGAGGCGCCCGCTCACCGTGGGCCTGGTGGTCGATCGAAACCTCCCTCGGGGAAGAGACCAGAGGTGTGACATGGTCGGCGCCTCTCGGTCTGGTTTGGGGGGGTGTCGTTCTCCCTCGGCCGGGCATGCGTGTTGGGGATCTGTTCGGCCCTCGGGATGTTGGTCCACGGAAGCCGAAAGGCCGTGCCCACGAGGTTCGGCGTGTTGGTAGTGTGACTTGCTGGTCGGGAGGGCCCACGCCACGAGGCCGGTCTCACAGTTGGTATCGAGACCCCATCCTTATCCTCTTCCTTCACTGTTCTTGAGATAAATGCAACCTCAATATTTTCTCCTTATCGGTGTGTGATTTTTTTATTACGGTGACCAGTGTGTAATTATTTTTTATTGACACATGCACCACTCTCTGTCTCTGCCACATGTGAGAGGTTGACTGGCTTGTGTGCATTAGGCTGTGGTGGCCCTTAGTGGCCATAGGTGGTGCTGTGTGAGCAAGATTCCTGTTAATCAATACGCTCCGCGCTAGCACCTGACTAAATCACTACTCTCGTGAGATTGGGGATTCCTTGCTGGGTAACCCGGTCCGACAACGCTGCACTAGTGAGATTGGAGATTCGTTGCTGGGAAACATTGCACCATTCAGCCTGAGCCCCCACACTCTGACACTGCTGAGCAGTAAGGGTTTCCCCACTGGGAATAACTAGGCACAGTAAAAAAGCACACAAACTAGATTGAGCTCCATCAGTGAGAGGGCTACCCAATAGATATAAGGGTGTTTGTTTTTGTCAGTTCCTACCTTGGTGGTGTTCCCGCCCTTACCATGCAGGCTTTTAGTGACCATGAATACTCAGTGTCTGGAAGTGGAAGGAGAGGAATGGCCACCGAAGGGCTTCATTATTCCGGAAGGCCTGGAATCTTCAGTTTCTATGGTGCTAAATCAGGCCTTGCGACCACTTAATGATCAAATGAGCTGTTGCAAAAAGTTCTGATTTTCCCCTTTTTCCTGCTCCCTTACTGAGCGCCGCGGAGCATGTGCCCAGAAAAGCCACTCAAAAGCATGACGTGGGTCACCTCAAAGGATTCGAGAAACTGTGGAAAACCTTTGCTAAAAGTACATGCACACTTAAACACCTACCTTTTCAGGAGACTGTAATGCCTAAAAAATCTGGTGATGCTGTCACCATGAATACAGACCCTTTTGTGGAGTCTCCCACAGAAGGTAGGGGTAGTACAGATGATGAAGACCAATTCTCTGAAGAGGAACTGATGTGCAGTAGACCCTGGTGACTCTTCTTCTACAGGGCACACAGGGTATAGAGCAACCCAGTCGGACCTGATCCTATTTTCCATCCAAGTCTTCAGAATGGTTCAAGTTAAAAGGTGGCAGACTATGTAACCAAAAAGTTTAGACAACCTCTGGACAAGGAGGTCAGAGTGAATTTGTGGGTGGAGTGCCCCAGACTCTCTTTCGGGGGCGAGGTTACTGTGACCCAGAGATCGATGCAAAAACGTGCACCTGTTCACCCAATATATTAGAGACCCTAAAAAAGACATATATCACCCTTGGAGAGCATGTCGGAACAACCTCCTAGATGCTGTGGGTCCCCTCAACAAGATTTTAGAACAGGCTGAGGATACCAAGTCTACAGGGGACCCCATACCAGCTGATGTGGTCTCATGATGGGTGCAGAGGGTGATATGCATGATAGGAAATACAAACTGCTCCCTGTCAGCAGAGCCCATCCAGTAGGCCTCTTATAATAAAAAATCCTAAGTTGGGGGATCTAGCCACATCAGAAGCAGGTGCCATTGCAAATTGTTTGATGAACCTCTTGTCAAGAAGCTGGCAACGTTTGTGGCCACCTTCTCAGCCTAGACAAGGCCCAATCCTACATTAAAAAGATTTTCACTGGGAAAGTTTCCCTTGAGGCAGGAGCCATTCCTCCAGCCGAGCTTGGCAGCAAGGCTCCTTCCAAGGTGCGCTTAGTGGAAAAAGAACAGGAAATAATGGATGACAGAATTCAGGGATCTTTCTTCCCTTCCAGAGATTACGTCAGAGGCAGTAGAGGTGGTTTCCGTGGTGGTGCCACTGCCTCAGGAGGATTTTCCGGCAAAGATTGTCCATTTTTCCCTAGTCAAAACTGGGGGAAGGTTGAGGTGATTTATGGATGCTTGGAAGGAGATCTCGATGGATACTTGGATATTAAAGACTGTACAAGGTTTCCACATAGAGTTTTATGGGATCCCTCAACAGATGTCTCGTCTCAAAATCTTTCTCTTCTCAGTGGAGACGGAGTTCATAGACAAAGAGGTGAAGGATCTGGACCAGAAAGAAGCAATTTGCAGGTCAGAAATCCACCCCAGAGGCTTCTTAAGCAATATTTTTCTAGTGCAGAAGAAAGACGAGGGGTGAAGACCTGTGATAATCCTTAAAGAATTCAATGAATTACCAATATATGGCCATTTCAAAATAAAGGGAATTCACCTGTTGGGAGATGTCCTTCTGCTGAAAGATTAGATGGTTCGACATCGATTTGAAGGATGCATACCTAAGAGTCCCCTGTTTCGCATTTCACAGGAGATTCCTGCACACTTTGTGTTTAGTGCGTTTTATAAATTTGCAGGAGATTCCTGCACCTTTTGGTTTAGTGCACTTTATAAATTAGTTTTTTGTTTCATTTCATTTTATGTGGAAGGAACAGGTTTGCGAGTTTTTTGCTCTACTGTTGGCCTTCATCGGCCCACTGGTGCATTACAAAACCTACGCCTAGTGGTAGAACACCTTCCAATGAGAAGCATCAGACTGAGGTTTATCTAGACCACATCCTGATTATGGACCAATGTTGGGATTGTCTTCGATATCACATGGACACAACTATTGCCTTGCTCAAGGGTCTGGGTTTTGTAATCAATCAAAGTAAATCAGACCTGATACCCACTCAATCCATGTCTTTCCTAGGGTTTCTCATCAATTTGAAGGCAGCCACGTTGAGTGTACAGAGGGCAACAATGGGGAAAATCAAGAGGAAGTTTCAAACGGTTGTCAAATGAAACAAGATCTCTCAAAGATTTCTATCCAGAATGGTAGGGAATACTATCATCAGGGGCCAGGCTGGCGCTCCAATGGTGGTTGGATCGCATGGAACGGAAGAGCAATCTCCGGTTCCTCTCCGGGTCTCATCATAGAATCAGATGCCAATAGATGGGGCTGGGGAGTAAGATGCAGAGACATATCGATGGGCAGCTGAGGAACGGTAATTGCACATAAACTGCTTAGAACACCTAGCAGGCATGTTTGCTGACAGATCTATGACGAAAGACAGAGTATCCTGTTGCGTACTCTTGAAGATGGACATCTTGTCCACGGTGAGATATATCAATCGCCTGGGAGGCACATGGTCACGGAATCTAACAGATATGATGAAGGATTTCGGGCCCTTCTAACTAAGCAATCAGATTTTGGGCACAGCGGAATAGCTTTCAGGCAGACAGAACCAGGTGGTAGACTGGAATTCTATGTACTGCTCGGACTCCAGTGACTGGGTGCTGAATCAGTGCGTTTTCGAGGCACAGATGCTCAGATGGAGACCATGCAGGATAAACCATTTGACCTCCAGATTGAACAACCAATTACCCCTATACTTCTGTTGGAGAGCAGTTCCAGGAGTAGCAACTGTGGAAATGTTTCTCCAAGATTGGTTAGACAACCAGAATAATGCATGTTAGATAAAACAGCCAACAACCGGTCAGAAAAACTATAGGAGGAAGGCAAAAAGTTCAGGGATGACCCTACAAAAAGAGCCAAGTCCAACAATGCATTTCTTCCATTTGCTATGATCGTCAGGGTAGCAGCCCAAACAAGAAGACAGAAGGCAACTATTTCTGCTGACTCCAATTTGGAGGCGCAACACTGGTTCCCAATTTTGATGGAACTGCCATGGGATTGACCAATAGCCTTACAAGTGTTTCCGTAAATACTGGAGTCGGGCACTCTCACCCTATGGTTTTGAGGGGACATCTGAGGCAATTGGCATGGAGGATTTCAGGAGAAGATGGATGAACAGTGAAATTTTAGAAGGAGCTGGGGGCACCATCAAATGTTATAGAGGAGCATTGAGAAATGGACACAGTGTCTGGGAAAACATCTGGTACCTTGGGTGCAGGAGTTATCACCATCTGGAATTTCCTATCTGAGAAGCTAAACTCAGGACTGTCGTACAGAACCATCAATACCCTCAGATCTGCCATTTCAGCAGGCCATGCTGTAGTCCACAATACACTGGTTGGAGAACTTCCATGATATGCAAACTCGTGAATGGTGTCCATCTGTCAAAACCCCCTCAACCTAGTTACTCAACCCTGTGGGATGTGACAATTGTGCTGAATATTATTCTCACCTGGCAGGACAATGAATTTGTCTCCAGAAAATAACTGTCAGCTCAACTGGCTAGGTTTGCGTGTATTATTTAATGCAAGAGGGTTTCAAACTTCAGGGCTTTGGACATCTCTAGCAGGATGTTTACCTCAGACAGAGTCACATTCCTTTTAACCAGAAGAACCAAAAGGACATAAGATAAGTATTGTACCCAGCATTTCAGGAGAAACTGAAACTATGTGAGGTCATATGCCTTAAAGGGACGAGAAAATGGTAGCAGAGGTTAGACCATCAAGGGAAAGGCAATTGCTTATCTTATTAAACAAACCGTTCAAGCTCTATCATCTCCTTTAATTGCCAGGTGGGTACGCTGGATTATGCAGGAAGTAAGAATTGATATGACTCAATTTGGAGAATACTCCTCCAGAGGAACTATGTACTCTAAAGTGATAGCCATTGGGGGGAGAGTGGAGGGTATCAATGCTGCTGATTGGTCATCTGAATCGACAAAGTTCTATTTTTAACCCATTTCCAAGGCAGCAGCATTGCTGGTAAGTAACCTTTCAACAGGCATAATCTTTGCCTACTGTCCTGACATAGACTATACATTTTCCTAGATATAGAGAAGGAAAGTTTTAATTCATTCTATTAAGGACAAATAGGCTAGGACTATCCCACCCAGGAGTACTACAGGGAATTCTCCCCTATACCCCCTTCTTCTTCTACTATGCTGGTTAAGAGTAAATAACATATTAGAAGAGTATGACAAAGATATGTTTTAGAGTTGTGTGGATATCCTGGTGATTATTAGTGTTTGGTAAATATATGTTTGATGAAAAGTAGTTTACATAATCTTTATATTCACTGAGATATGTTAAATTGCCAGTGTATGCTTGTAAATACTTCAAAAATAATTTTAGGTGTAGGATAACAGTTGTTACATTGCGTTGTTGCAGGCACAGACCAGACACAAAATGGATAGAAGATACAATGGTTGAGACACTCGCATGAAAAAAAGAGGCTAAGGAAGGGGTGTCAATACCAGTTATACAGTGTTGGATTACGTGATCGGTAGACATTGGGACACTTTGTTACTGTTTATTCCCAAGGATGTCTGGGAATTGCAATTTTCAAATTTATTAGAGAAATGAACTGTGAAACGACTGCTGTTCAATTGAAGTGAAGTATGCATAATTCTCGCCTCAGTGTCCATAATAGAATTTAAACTTTCTTTCTCAAAAGATAGGAAATGCTATATTTCATAACAGGATATACGATTTTCTACCTGACACGTCTAGAAATCTCAGTCTATGACAGGACAGAAGGCAAGGAGTATACCATTACTTTCTTAAATTTATTAACCTTAGCAGTCGGTTTAAAGTTCACATCTTTAATAGACACAGACTACATTTGTTTACTGCTCGTCAGTTAAGTTATTTCATTCTTCCTTGCATAACCTTTGCATGTGATAAGTGATTATTTGATTTTGGTGTGTTTGGTGCCTTTGTTGATGAAACGAGAGTAGCGCAGTAGCCTCCTTTGGCACGAGCGTTATTTCTTTTCAGCGCGGGGGCCATAGATAGCACTGTTTCACGCTGTTCTTCAGCCTCTGTAAAGCCCGTTTTGTTCTCGGCAGGGAAGCCTTGTGCGCTTCCTGCAGAAGGCAACACATGAAAAGGAATTCCCTCAAAGGCTGGCTGTCCTTATAAAGATTCCCCCAACCCTTCCCCATCTTCACATAGTGGCAAAGATTAAGCCCTCAGAGGCTCCATACGCCTCGCTGCTGTCAAGTCACCAATACATGTGTGGGTGCTGAACCCCAGTAATCTTCTGAGCCCCAATATCGGATGAATCATACAGTTTAACTCAGGCGATTCAACTCCATGAACCTTCTTATTCATCTTCCAGAAACAAACTACCCAATAGCAACAGTTTAGTAAAGTTAAATCATAATTAGAAACTGGGAGCACTCAAGAACTGAATTCTAGATCAAAATTTAGTTTAAGCGGTTTCATTCAGATTGGTCAACCTGAACATTACAGAGAAATTTGCATATTTTGTCATGACGACCTAGATACAGACTACGGAATCACAAGTCATAACACAAACCCTAATTAGTTAATATAAATCTTTCCAGGTTCTAAGTGTCAAACTCGTAAAGAGTACTGACAGCATCCTAAGTAAGGAGAATCACAAAATAATCGGGCAGATTTTCAGGTGGAATATTGGAATTTGCCCCGATCCTTCAAAATCAGGAGGTTTTATACACAATTTTACATAGTAATTAATAAAACTGCAAACTCAGCATGGAATGATCATGTTTAGATCGCATTGGCAAATCAAAAACATTTTTTGAAATTCAAAAGGCTCTTAACACTAACCCATTTCTTAAGGTAAGGTAAATCTTCTGCTTGCTTCCTCAGCAACTGCTCTCCAGAGATGTACAATACTGTATGAAACCCTTTACTAACAATAGTTAATAGAATCCTGTTAATCTGCACGCCAGATCAGAACTAACCGCGGACATCCTTCAAAATTATACTTCAGGTACACGATTGAAAGTTCCATTCACAATACGTGCTTTCTAACACCACATTACATTTCAGTCATTGCTTTTTGTGTTCCACAGAGACTGTAGGTAGAGAAGTCTTTCAGCGGGTAACTGATTGGGAGGTAGACTGAACAGGAGCAAGATAAGCAGAACACCAAAAGCTACATTCATTTTACAAATAATGGTATCTCGCACAAAAATGTGGCATAACTATACTACATTATTAATCACACTGCTAAATAAGATAATCATCTCGTTTTAAGTACAAAATCATTAATTCATCGGTTGCAATCACATGCATCGTTAAAATTACTAATTTGCACAAATAAGTTTTCACCCAAAATTGCACGTCAGAAAAAACTCTGACAAACTAATTTAGTCATTGGGAAGAACACCAGCGAGGGGGCTGCCCGGGGAGCTGAAAGGCGTAATTCTTGCATAGGATATGGGAATTCTCAAGTGGTGCCCCCACCCTCACATAATGGAATTGTTTAGGGACCATGAATACTCACATTTTTATGAGGGAGAAGAGGAAGGGCCCACTGAGTGCAGCACCTGCCAGACCGGGTTGACCGAGTTTTAAGTTCAGCCATCTCCAAGGCTCTATACCCCTGGAATGACCAACTCCATAAATTAGCAGAAAAGTTGCATAAAGTCTTGAGGGATGACAACAGGAATGTAGTGGCGGGCACCAGTGTGCATTCTAATAGACAGAAGGAAAAGGCTGTCAAGCACGATGCAGGGCACCTGGAAGGCTTTGTCTTCTATAAGAGTGCATGCACGCTCAAACATGCACCCTACCACGAGGAAGGTTACTCCGGGGTAAACGGCGACAGTGTTTCCCCAAATTCCAATCCTAATGCAGGGTTTTCCCATGATTGGGGAGGAGCATACGGAGGATGAAGGCAGATCCTTGGAGGAGGAACCATGCTGCAACAGGCCATGGCAACCTGATACGAATGCAGTAGGCACTCTGGAGGGAGAGACAGGGCAAATTGACATGGTTTAACCTGATTGCCTATTCCACCCCAGGTCCTCAGAGTGGATTCCTGAAAAGAAGGTGGCGGAATATGTAGAAAATAAGATAAGACACCCAAGGGACCCCGTCTGTGAGCGGAATAGCCCAGACAATCCCTCAAAGGGAAAGTGATGGCCACCCCAGTGATAGATCCAAAATTGTGCACTTCCTTCTGAAAGTATATGAGCGACCTCAAAAAATGGATTGGTCGTTGATGAAGGGCCTGTCATGACAAACTCTTTGATTACCTGCATCCCGTTTTTTGCCCTTTTAACTTCCTGGTCGCTGTCTACAGTCACCATTTTGGGAGGTCACAATGTACGCGAGACAGGGACTTTCTTCCCCTCTACAAGATTCAGTAGAGGCAGAGGTGGAAGAGGCAACAGAAGTGTATAAATTGTCCCAAAAGTTTTCTCTGGTAAGGGTTACCCATTTTTACCCTTGAGAATTAGGTGGGAGGCTAAGATGGTTTATAGACAAGATGAGGAAAAAATTCTTATGATACATGGCTACTAGAAACAGTGCAAGGTTTCCACATAGAGTTTTATTGCTTTACGGTGCAGACCACCCAAACAAGACCCCTGAAGTTTTTAGTGCAGGAAATGAGTCTGATATACAAGGAAGTGAGATCCTGTGCGAGGAAGCGGTTTACTGGCCAGTACTCCATCCAAGATGCTTTCTGTGCAATGTTTTCTTGGTAGAGAAAAAATACAAGGGACTGGTTGGTAAATACAGGGACCGGTTGGTAAGGTTAGCTCTAAAGAGCACATACCATATCATTCCTGTTTATGCCCCACACGGGAGATTCCTCCAGTTTCCCTAGAGGGAGGGACTAGATCTATGAGTTTCAGGCACTCCCATTTGATTTATCCTCAATCAACCCTGTAGTGTTTTATCAAATTACTATGCCTGGTGGTAGATGTGCTGAAAATGAGAGGCATCACACTAATAATATAACTGGATGACCTTCTCCTAATGGATCCATGGTGCATTTGGTTACATTCAACATGACGATTTCACTTCTACAGGCTTCAGATTTGTAATCAATGAGAAAAAATTAGACCTGATACCGAAACAAGCAATGTAATTTCTAGGTTTTGCACCAGATTCAACTCAAGCCACTCAGTCTTCCGTAGACGAAGATAGCAAAAATATAAAAGGAAATGAGAAAGGTTGTGAGAAGAGTCAATATATTTCTCCAACAATTGGCCAAGATAGTGGAGCTTTGATCATCATCAATACAGACAATTTTTCCAGGCCCTCTCCACCACCGGGGTTTACAGAGACTCAAAGCAGTCCGCCTCAAGGGAGGTATGTTACATCAACACTATTATTGCTTTGAATGCTGCCATGAACTCAGTTAATATACAAGAACAAATTGATGTCAAACAGAAACATGTTACCACCTCTCGTAAGCTATGGGAGTGGTGGTCAGGAGGGTTTCATAATCAGAAAGGCTGTAGTCACCCATACAATAGTTAGAAATTCTAATTCCCATTAGTCTGTGCAAGGACGTTTACGTGGTAGGCAGGCCCCTATTGGCAATTGTAATGGGTGGAACTATAAAAAGTACTTCCGCCCGCAGATCGTTGGAGATTATTCCTCGTTTCAGCAGGAGTTAATGCAGTGGTATTCAGGGACCTGATCACAGTGTGGTAAGGATGCCATGGCATCACTTGGATTTTTTACTACTTGCATCTTGCTTTGAAGAGGATTACATGGTCTCCTGCCTCGTAGTGCTCCTTATTGTTTCCCTTGTTAGTTCTGGATTTTGCAGACTCATTGCTGTGTGGCAGCTGGGCGTCTCGGCTGCACCGGATCATGGGATTCACAGTGAATCTCGAACAGGTTGCCGTTTATTCACATTGGCATTTATTGGAGTGCTGTCTCTAGAGGAATACGTGGGAGTTTCATTTCATTTCTGTTGTATCACACGAGAAGCTGAAGGTTCTTGCAGTGTGATGTTAACAGTGGGGTCTGAAAAGTACGCTTGAAAATTCACTCACGGGTTGAGGGTTCGCCCACAGGGTCAATTTCCTGTATCCATATGGTTGAAAACATTCCAGTAAAGAAACTTACAAAGTATTTACATGTCAATTCTGAAGAGTAAAGAGCTTGATTACTATTAAATACGAACAATCCAAAGAATTGATTGATTGCACTATTAAAATAATTTATAGACAGCTATTCCCTACCAAGAGAATTAGTTCATTAATGTTGCATGTTGCCATTTAACAGTGATGCATCTAAGAGAGAGGTTTCAGGCTATATCCCTGTGAGGTCTGGCAAGTGCATTCTCGTGGTGGGTATTTTCCCAAATGAATTTGCAAAAAATAGATTCTATAAAACTAAATGGGGAGAGGAACTGAAAGTGAAAAGTGTGGTGATTTATGACTTTCTTGTGTGACTCTCCTCTTTCACAGAGAATACATCGACATTTTCTGGGACAGATGCACATGTTCTGTACATCCTACAAAACCCCAGATGATAGCTATTTTGTTTAGTTACAGGTATTTTGATAGGGAAAAAGGTGCACATATGTGTGTTATAAATAGCTATTATTTTAATAGGTGTTATTTTTTCTTAGGTTTCTTTCCCTGCTGTCCCCTTCCTTTCCTTCCCTCACTTGATCATATCAAAATTCTGTACTTCTGTAGCAAGCAGAATTGAGCTGATCAAGAGGTGAGCCCAATTAGGCATCGAACCGATCCCAAGGTATCTGATGGCTGACAAGGAATGACTTACTCAAACTGATCCTGTTGTCGCAGATAGCCAAGATGGAGATTCAGTGGTGGTTGTACCATGTAGATGCCTGGAATGGGCGGGTGATCTTAGGAGCCTCACCTGATTTGATTATAGACTTAGATGTCAACCGATGGAGCTGGAAAGCCAAATACAGAAACATCTTGATTTTGAGAGAGAGGGTCGGAAGAAGATTTGGCGCTCCATATCAATTGCCTGGAACTTCTGACAGACTCTTTCACCATCAGGCCCCTCACCAGAGATAGTCTGTTGGTTCATACTCCAAGAGATGGACAATGTGTCGGTGGTGAGATACATACATTTGTTTGGGGACACAAGATCAAAGAACATATCTGATCTGGCGAAGGACTTCTGGCACTTTTGCCTGTAGAGACTGATTTCTGTAATGGCATAGTATCCTCCGGGCCTCAGAACAGGATAACAGACTGGAAGTCCAGATAAAGCACAGATAGCAGCGATTAGAGATTGGATCGCAATGCGTTGACAACCCTGATGGCCCTATGGGGAACATGCAACATCGATCTTTTTGTCTGCAGACTGAGAAATCAACTTCCAGTCTATGTCAGCTGGAGGCCAGATTCAAGAGTGACAGCGCTGGAAGCTTTCCTAAAAGATTGGTCTAAAGGGCATAAATATGCCTTTCCCCTTTTATGATGATAACAAGAGTGTTTGCTCAAGTCAGACTTCAGAAGGCATTTCTAGTTCTAGTGACACCAATATGGAGATCACAAGCCTGGTTCTTGACACTAATGACGTTATCATAGGATCTACCTATAAGACTACCATCATCGCCAAATAGGATTGTCAGGACCTCTCACATCCTCTGGTTCTGCAGGAGCATCTCAAACTTATAGCCTGGAGGATTTCAGGAGACGTTGAGAAAATAGCCGACTTTCAGAGATCGTTGCAATCTTCATTAGACATGCATGAGCCTCTGGAGCCATCAAGAGATACCGCTCAGCATGGAGATGATGGGCTTGTTGGTATATGGAGAGACGTTTGGATCCCATGGGGACCAAAGTTACACATGTTTTTAATTTTCTGGCAGAAATAGCTCAGTCGTGACTGGCCTATGAAACGGTAAATACTTCAAGATCGGCAATTTCTGTGGTCATTATCCCATTAGCGACATTTCAGTGGGGGAGCATCCTTGGGTATGTAAACTAATTATGATTGTATTTATATAGCACTTACGATCCCTGACAAGGCGCTGAAGCGCTTTTCAGCGAGCATCAGGGTACTCTGAAATCCAAAGGTGGATTAGCTGTGGATTAATAGGGGGAAATATAAATTGTTATTCGGAGAGGTGGAAGTGGTAGACATGTGAGTCTGTTAGTAGGGTGAATAGGATAGAGGAGGGAAGAGTTTATAAAGGATTATTTTGCAGTTCATTGCAAAAAAGAGGTGTAGAATGAGTTTGAGAGCATGCTAGTTGGATGAATATGATCAAGGATGGATAGAGTGGGAAAGAGTTGTTTGGGAGTTTGTGGTAGTTAAAGAGGTTTGGGATGAATCAGAGAATGGAGGTAGGGGATATTTTGGAAGAGGAATAGGATGAGTCAGAGTGGTGTTTTGATGAGGTTTGGGGTGATTAGTTTGTTTTTTCTCTGCAGTGGGAGTGCAATTGACAAACCCCCCAAAGCTCAGATACTCTGATTCTGGGGTGTTAATCTGGTGCTAACACTTTCTTATGAGCTGGCAGGACTGCCAAAGTCCACCTAAAGGAAGTTTCTGCCAGATTGACAATGTTACTGTGTTTGATGTTGATAAGAGAGTTGCCGATGTCAGAGCGTTGGATATATCTGGACATGCCCTACACCCAGTGGGTGTGACTCTCACGATGTTGCGGAAGAAAAACACATACCAGGTTGGTATTGTTACCTGGCTTTCAATGACAATCCTGAATTATGTGTGTTTAAATGCATCAAACAGCAGAGGAAAGACCTGCAGGAGGAAGACAACATCTCATATCGGCGAGGAACCCTTTCAAGGCGGTATCCTCTCCTTCTATCACCAAGTGGGTAAAATGGATAATGGCAGACGCAGGGATAGATGTCAAGAAGTTTGGGGCCAACTCAACAAGAGGGGCAATAACATCTGTAGTGGTTGGGTTATGAGGTAGATTGGAAGACTGGTCCAATCTACCTCATAATCCAATCACAACAGATGCTATTGCCCCTCTTGTTGAGTCATCGTGGTCGACCTTTAAAAATTCCAAGTTAAAGCCCATTTCCAAGGCAGCCACATTGGTGGTAAGTAAAGCTTCAGACATGCATAATCCTCATCTCCGGTCCTGACATGAATGTAGAATTACCTAGCTATTGAGTAGGAAAGTTTAATTCTATTAAGGACACGAAGGTGAGGATTAACCGTCCCAAAGATCTTGCTAGAAGAAGATCCTCTACCTGACCCACGAGACATAATGTTGACGGTAAGTAAAGAAATTCTTTAGGTACTGTGAAGATGCTTTCTATCGTGCAATGATGAATCATTTTTTATTGGGGAAAGGAGTTATTGATGAGTAATAGAATAGGTGTTTTATCTTTTGGATATCCGAAAATAAATGTACATTTTTAATAAAGATTAAAGGAAGTATTGATATTGCAAATATGTACCGGACAAATTTATTTTTTTAGAAATACGATTAGAATTTTAACAAAGCCTCATATGACGGTTTTAATTTAATCCCTTAGGTACTGAATAGGAGAATGAGCAAAGAAAGAAGCAAAAGATTAATTCTTCACGTGAACAGGAAGAGATGTCATAGAAAGATATGGAGGGAGCTGTTGTAGGATTGGTAGACTGTTGTTGAAGCTTACTTATTCCCATGTGTTTCTGGGAAATGTACTTTGTGTTTAATAAAGATGTGAGCTTTAAAATGACTGCTATGGGTAATAAAATGAAGAAACAGATGCATTATCCTCTCCTCAATGTCCTTAATTGAAAAGAACATTTCCTTCTTAATAGCTAGGAAATTTTACATTCTATTAAGGACTCGGAGGCATGGATTATGCTTCTCTTTCTTTACTGTTTAATACATTTGTTTTTCACAGCAGCCAATCGCAGTAAATATTTCAAAACTAAATTACATTTCCCATAACTCTCATATGATACCATGCCCTTCGTATCCATCAGCGTGTCCCTGATGCTATAAAAGTCAATGACACCATTTTAGTGCCTCATGCTTTGCAACTTAGAAAACAAACTTAAAATATAACATTGTGGAGGAATGGACTTCGATAAGACTTAAGGGGCGGTTCTTGTTTGTGAATGGTGGCGGTTTATTAAATACACTGAATTTAAATATCAGGGTGAGCTTTTCTGTCCATAGAAAAATGACTCCAAATGTATACAGGAAGGGAAAAACAATTCTTGAAGGTGTGCGGGGTCCTGTAAACCCATTTCTTCTGCATCTTTTCTACTCTTCTTAAATTATTCAGGATGGTGTAACCGACAGCCCTCAAAACAGAAGAATGCCCAGGCAAGTGTAAAAAACTTACATGTTACGATTTCTCCCTTCATTTTCTATGGTATTGTAACAATGCTGATGGTTTTGGTTTTAATCATGTGTCTGCTTATGTTAGCCAAAGTACTGCTCCTTAGGGCACGTAGTTAAAAATAAACATTTTAAACTTTACCGTGTCTCTGATTACTCTTGTTGTGGACTGATACGAGAATAATAACGAAAAGGTGTTTCTGATTGCCACCATTCCTGAGAGTACTCTAAGTCGCTTGTTCTGGGTTGTCTAATCATTGGTAGCTTCGAGATGATATGGAGAACGAATGAGACACTGATGCTAGTCGGATAGGGGTTCTGGGTACTGAGGTGAGTTTTTGGTACACCGCAATTCACTGAGGTCCTGGTTTCCTGCGCATAGTTCTGTGCATGAGCAGAATCCCTGCAACACTTCATATGTATGTTAAAGTACAAAAATACAATAATGCATGAGAATTGTCAGGGTGGGTAGTAAACAATCATTCAATCAGATGATGAATCATGAAGCTCTTTCTTGGAGTGGAATAATCCTTACCTCCAAGTCCTTAATAGAATTAAAAAGGCTAGATGCATTAGCTCGCAATGTTTTTATTCTAAGCCGGGAGCTGTGGCTTCAGATTATGCTTGTTTAAAGTTTCTCCATCACCACTGAGGCGACATCTAGTATTGATTTGTAATAGAAAGACATAAAGGTGCAGTCTGTAGACCAGTCGGTGGCTCTCATTAGGTCTCCCAACTGGGAACCCAGTAGATCGGATTTCAAAGCCATCACTTCCCTTACTGAGTGGTGTAGGAGAGTAGGGTCTGCTTTCTATGTTCACCCCCACTTTTTGCTTTTGCTTTACTGGTTTTCGACTTAGATGTGGCTGTGGGCCTGCTAATCAGACCCACAGCCCTGCTGTTCTCTCTCTAAATTAATACTATGTACTTTAGGTGCATAACCCATTTGGATAGGATCACCTTATTGGCCCCTGTACAGTGTACCCTAGGTACCCAGGGCATAGGTGTACCCTAGGCCTACCAGGGGCTGCAGCATGTATTATGCCACCCCTGGCCTGGCCTTCCATTTTGACACAACTGGCTGATCACTCAGCTGGGGCAAGGTCGTGTAATCACCCCTTGCTTAGGTGTAGTATTCCTATACCTAACTTACATATAGACACATGTGTACCTATCAGTCACTCCTATGGCAGGCCTTAACAATCCTGGAGGCAGAGTGCTTGGAAACATGTGAGATGGTGCTCTAGCATGAGCTGAGCCTGTCTGCAGCTTTCGGAACCTTGTCCTTATAGCTGTTCTATGATATAGCCTACCATATACTCTTAAAGTGCCTTATAATCTTAGACGGTTATGGTAACTATGGTTTGGCTTTATCAAAACATGTCGTGTAAGGTGTCTAACACTAGGGAATAATACCCCCATGCCATTTCTGGACATGAGAATATTATTCCCCCCTTCTAGAGGGAAAGACATGTTAAAATCATACTTCAACTGTTAGCCTCTGACCAAAGCCTCAGCATCACAAAATGGATGCTGCTGCCACGACACAAGTCTGACCACCTGCAGCTGGGAGTGATCCCAGCCAGGGAGGCCTGGACAATAGGTTTCCTGCTTGGGGAGGTGCTAGCACCTCCCCAGACAGCCTTTAGTGTATTGGGGCAGGGTGGGCTGAAAGGAATGAGACATGCCTGGGGCACACAAGGTGTTCCTTGCATAGTCCAGTTCAAACCGGCGCTGGGGCACTCCAGCCCCAGCTCTGGCGCGAAACTGGACAAAGGGAAGTGGGTGTAACCACCCCCTCCCAGGTCCCACCCATAAGGCGTGACCTAGCAGGTATCCCAGCCCCCCAGATTAGTATAAGAGTGGGAGTTGGGCCTCAAGACTTTAGATTATCCTGAACCTGCAAAATTGAACAGAAACTCTGGACCTTCGACATTCGACGAAAGAAGAAGACTGAAGAATCTCCCTTGTAGCCAAGGAGTGGCTACCCTGTGCAAACAGGCACCATCAAGAGACTACCCTTTGCTTTGCGACCGTTCTACGAGGAACCGACTGCAGAGCCCGACCAGAGCCTTGACTTCCAGACTTCTCCGACCCTCATCCACATCTGCAGCAGAGCTGAGATCCGTGGAGGCGACGAGCGACGTGGGACCGGCTACCTGGGAAAAGTGGCTAGTAACTTACAGCGCAGCTTCTGAGGTACCCTCGAAGTTGTGCACCGGGGATTGAGAAGCCCCAACCCCAAGCACCATCTGCACCGAAGATCAGCCCCCCACACTCCACGAGTCCTGCGTGGGGCCCTTCAGCATTTTTCCTGCTTGCCGCGTCTGTCCGGTTGCTTGCCCGCTGGCTAGTGGCCTTTGTGACGACGCACCCTGAAATCTTCTGCACTGGTTTGGCTCCTCCAGACTGGCTCCCGCTTCTCTGCAAAGAAGAAGCACCCCAGACCTTCCTGGTCTGCACCAGAAGCAAGTCCTTCGTTCTTCGTGGGTTCCGCTTGCCAAGGTTTGGTGAGTCCTAGTCCAACTTCGAAGCCGCCGACAGCAAGAGCCTTCGTGGGACAGCTCGCCTCCTGGTCCTGGTCGCCCTCGACGCTTCCTGGTCCTCCTGGCTGCAGCGACAAGCTTCACCTTCACCTGCAACTCTTCACGACATCGCCTGGTTCCTTCCTGGTTCCACGTGGTCACTGGCTAGTGACCTTGACTCTGTCCCTTCTGCTTGCAGGTTTCTTCTCTTCTTGATCCCAGCCTTGGGATCCACCGGACACTCTTCACTGACTGCCTGTCAGCATCTTTCTTCAGGCATCCATAGGAGTCGACGACGAAAACGACGCATCTTCACCCCTATGCACCCGCAGCCTGTGGGCTAGGTAACTTGGGTACTCCGGTGCTCATCAGGATAGTGACTATCCTAGTGTCTAGTTTTCAAGTCTCAACTTCCTAGCTACTCCGGAAGTGTCCTAAATCTACCGTTTTCTAAACTGTACTATTGCTATTGACTTTTACGCATTACGCGTGAGTGTTTCCACTCTGCACACGAATCCCGTGGGCCTCCCACTTCCTAACTAACGCTAGTGAAGTGTAGCCCCAGCGATTCCCTAGGCCTAGGCCTATTCTATTTCCGTGACAGTGGTTCTTATACCACTTACTTAGTATATGGTTTGCGTGGCCCCTAGGGCCTAACTGTATTACTTACCTGTGTGACTTACTGTATGCATTAATAAGACTGTGTTGTACTTACCTCTAATCTCATAAAGAGTGCTGAGGGTTTGCTTAGAATAAATACACTTTATTTTATATATATATCTGTTGTGGTGTCCTTTCATTTGGTATTCAAGGGATTATATATGGTATCACAGCTGGCTTCACATGCCATTCAGAGTTTAGCCTAAGACTGCTCTTGTCCATGCTACCACTAGGATAGCTGGTCTATAAGGTTGACTTTACAACCAATCACCATAAGGGTATTTGGACTGATATAAGGTGTACACTATAACTAGTGACATCATACATCAGGCCAACTTCTCACATTGGTGAGCAGCGGTTGGGATCTGAGCTTGCTGTTGTAATACCATTGTAATCTTGAGATACTAAATTGAAAGATCACACAGATATTGTCTAGGTACATATAACATAGATTATTATACTTAAGTCCTACTGGACTTTGTAGTTGTAGGTTTAAGGGAGTAACACACCCTGACTACAACTACTAGAGAGGTTTAGTAGATACAACTAGTGTAGGTAGGTGCACACACCACACCCTCACTAGATCATGTCTCTGAGAGTAGATCAAGTAGATGCTCTCTCAGGAGGATCAGGTCTGCAAAAGATCCCCTCTAGATATGATACCTTAACATTCCAGGAGATGAGACACTTGTGTACCTCCAGAGGAATAAAACAGGGTGCAAACCCTACCCTCCTTCAGTTAAGACAACTCCTAGAGGAGTATGATGCTCATAGGGCATCTCAGGCAGGTGCCCTAGGCACAGAGGAGGGTCTACCCACCACAGAGGAGTCAGATGGGGCTTCAGATGGGGAGGTAGACAGCCAGAGCCAAGTAAGGAGACTTAGCCAGGCTAACCTAAGTTTACATGGGAGTTTGCATGGGGTCCCCCCATACAGACCCCCAAGTAGGCATTCACAGAGAAGCAGGAGGGACAGATCCCCTTCAAGGGAATCCATCCACTCCCATGTCTCTAGCATCTCTAATGCTTCCTCTCACAGGGGAATGACTTCACCTGAGAGAAAGGAGCATGCAGCCAGAATGAGGGAGGCTAATCTGAGGATTCAGAGGGAAGAACTTGCCCTTGCCAAAGAGAAGCTTGCTCTGGCTAGAGAGCAAAAGTTAAGTGGGTTAGAACCCACTGGTGGCAGCAACATTCCTAGAGATAGAGACAGGCACTATGATAATAGAAACCTGAGCAAGATTGTCCCTCCCTACAAGTGTGGGGATGACATCCACAAATGGATAACTGCTTTGGAGAGAGCTTGCAAAGTACAGCAGGTACCCCAAAGTCAGTGGGCAGCTATCTTGTGGCTCTCCTTCTCTGAGAATGGAAGAGACAAGCTCCTCACAGTTAGTGATGAGGATGCAGATAATTACACTGTCCTGAAGAGTGCTCTGATTGATGGGTTTGGCCTAACCACTGAACAATACAGGTTGTTGTTCAGGGATACCCAGAAGACACAGACTCAGGACTGGACTGACTTTGTAGATTGTGCCACTAAGGCTCTGGAAGGCTGGCTAATGGGAAGTAAGGTTAAGGACTATACAGGATTGTATAATTTGATCATGAGAGAGCAAATACTTAACAACTGTCAAAACCAGCTATTGCATCAACACCTGATTGATTCTGATCTGACTTCTCCCCAAGAATTGGGAAAGAAGGCAGATAGATGGGTCAGGACTAGAGTTAAGCAGAAAAACCAGAACCAGGGCGGTGATCAGAAAAAGGCAGACCAGAAGGGTAATGAGCAGAAACAAAAAGACCAGAAGTCTTCACCAGGCCCCCAAAAGGCGCAGGGGGAGGGTGGTTCCAAAAAGGATAAGAAGAAAGATGGCCAAAAGAAACCATGGTGCAACTATTGTAAGTCCAACTCACATTGGTTTAGTGAGTGCACCAAAAAGGATAAGCCCCCAGCCACCATTGCCCCTAAGGCAACTGTACCCCCTAGTTCAGCTGTAAGTGGTGGTTCCCAGCAAAAGGGTGTAGTAGGGTTAACCCTGGGAACTGAGGAGGATTCTGGCCTAGTCAGAGTACCTACTCAGGCTGTCCTGATCTGTGATGGGGACTTAGCTTTGTCCTCTACTGTAGGCCCCAGTAACCTGGGCAAGTACAGACAGACACCTTTTATCAACCAAAGAATGGCTCAGGCCTACAGGGACACTGGAGCTAGTGTCACAATGGTGACACCTGCTTTTGTGGACCCTGGACAGATCATACTAGGTGAGAATTACCTAGTGACCAACGCTAGCAATGCCACTACCTCCCATAGTGTGGCTATTGTTAACTTCTCCTGGGGAGGGGTAACTGGCCTCAAGAAAGTTGTTGTTAGTTCAGACCTTCCTGTAGAGTGTTTACTGGGCAATGATCTTGAAACTTCAGTTTTGTCTGAAGTGGAATATAGGACCCATGCAGAAATGCTGGGGATAGATGCACATGTCCTTGCTGTGACCAGGTCACAGGCCAAAAAGTGCAACACTGAACAAGTGCTGGATCCTGAAACTATGGACCAGTCACAACCCAAGAGAAAGAGCAGTAGGGTTAAGGCTGTGCCTTCCCCCCTGCCTCAGGTGGTGGATCAGCCCTCCCAGGAGGATGATTCTGAGAGCCCTGAAGGAACTGTCCTAGAAGAACTTGAACCTGATCAGGTTGAGTTTCTTGGGACAGGGGGACCTTCCAGGGCAGATCTGAGGCAGGCTCAATTAGACTGCCCCTCTCTTGAACCCCTCAGACAGCTGGCTGCTGCTGAGGCTGCAGGGAATGCTCAAGGTACCCATAGAGTGTATTGGGATGAAGGGCTACTGTACTCAGAGGCTAGAGACCCCAAGCCTGGTGCATCCAGGAGGTTGGTCATACCACTGAGGTTCAGAGGCTTCCTTCTAACCTTGGCCCATGATATTCCCCTTGCAGGACATTTAGGCCAGTGTGGTAAATATTTCATTACCGGTACTATTTTTTATGCGGTAAAGTCTATCAAGAATAACTCAGTAAATATAAGAGGCAGAATCCGTGGTATTAGAGGTTTTAAAAGGCTTTATTCCTATACAAAGGAATACAATTCGAATTGTAGGCATTCTATTCCATCACCACGAAAGTTCAGGAAGGAAGGGCATATATTATTGACAGATAAGCAGTTTTATAGAAAATACATTACAATGAAACAGATGCAGGAGGCGTAACAGCTGATAAAAGGTGCATACGTAGCTAATAGAGGGCGTAATTTAATAAACGTCATCATACATGATGTCACAAGTGGGTGGATCCATAAAAGAATCCTGCAATGTCAGCAGAAATAGTTGGCAGAGATGCGCGCGCAGCCGCATGACGTGTGATTGACGTGCAACTAGAGGGTGAAGGGGACTTGACATTTAGCTCTACATGTGGAGACAGAAGTCTGGGGTTATGTCAACCTAATCCCAAATCATATCTAATATCCTATGTTTAAAGAACAGTGTTATCCAAAAAGAGAGGTCTCTTAGGATAGAATCTTATTCTATACTGACTATACTGACTGTTAGTGCGTGTACAAGCGTCTAAGTGTCTACACTAGATGCGAGGGGGTAGGAATATTCCATGGTAACGGGGCTATGAATTACTTGCATGAGGGCAGCGAGGCCTGGCCCTTTGCACGGTAGCTGGAGGAATGTTTACCTAAACTACTAGACAGGAATGCATCGGATGAGGAGCGAAGGAGATAATCTTGAAGGTGAAGTACAGTTTTTGGCAGGCGACAGGCTGGATCAGGCACCGTTAGCCGCGCAGGGAGTAGGACAAAGTTCATGGACACAGATGCAGGCTCAGACTGGAGCTTTCAGAGGCAGAAGGCAGAAAAGGCTTGATGACAGAATTCGGGCCTACTCGCCTGAATCTGTAAAATGTGGAAAGTGAACCACATAAAGTCGGTGGCCTTTCATACTTAGGAATGGAATATCTGACCCATTCATGGCGGATCTAAAAGAGGACATGTTGACGGTGGACGCACATATATTTGTGTCTTCAGAACTGGAGCAGGAGGGAACATACATGTACTTATAGCATGTACATGGAGCCGTTGGGGTCTACGATAGGGGACATAACTGATCACAAAATTCATATTTCCTCATTCCCTCCTTGTCCCCTTCGGACCCTTAGGAGATATCGATCTTCATCAATCCATCGATCTGTTCATATAGCATCATTTGTTCTTCTTTCTTCTTCCGGGATCTCGAGCGAAAACTTGGATGTGGGATACACGAGGTGGCACACAGACCACAAATCGCTGGCCCACATTGTAGACATAAGCAGCAACTGAATAGTATGAGAAAGCCGATACCTAGGAAGGATAGGATTCTCCATCCCCAGGCTGACAACACGCCCCAGAACCAACCGGACCAAGTCCAGGTGCCTGGACTCTGGTGTATCTGGCTTACAATCTTATGAAGGCGCGTTATGGCTTTATATACTGACGGCGAATTGTCTGGTATGAAAATGCAACAACTTGATCCGATGACCCTACAAGCTCCGCCCCTATCGGCCAGGATGAAGTCAAGGACAAGACGATTTTGAAGCACAACAATCCGCATAGCAGACTGCTCTTCTGTTAAATTGCCTAAGGCGAAAATAGTTTCGTTCACTACTGCTTCAAGGGTTCTGGTTAATCTACGTATCAGCTTACTATTAGTGACTGTACCTATATAGGGAAAGAAACCTTTATTGAAGTCTGTGTATTTTTCCCATGCTGTTTCAGTGTAATCGACAATTGGGAGATCTCTCTGCTGTCTATTGTGTACTAAATGGGTATTTCTATGATAATCAGGAGGAGCTAGGAAAACAGGTGGTAGAAGGAATGCTATGTAACAGGTACCATCCCAATCTAGAGGTAGACGTATATATGCGGTGTGGCCACATATAAAGTAGGAATGGCGAGAAGCTCTGAATGTAGACTTGCCTTGATCACTGAATTTTATTACAGTGGTGCATTTACTATGGCCCATGTGTATGGAACCATTCTTTTTTACACATAATTCCCCTTTTACTGGGAATACTGACATGGCGGGCAAGATTGGTGTAGCTTCAGATTCAACGTTCAGGATCATAAGGTTAAGTGTAAAATTACCTAATCCATATACTTCATTTTCTAGATCAGTTCCTGTTCTTTTGGGAAGTCCCTCCTTGTTAGGGTAGCAGACTTTAAGCAAAACTAAGTTCAGGTTTCCCCATACCCAGTTGTCTTGATAAACCGCGGAATTTGAATCTAGGGAATTAATCAAACTAAACCATGCTCCACAGGAGCCATTGTGTGTGAACGGATAGGGAAAGAGGGGCAACACTCCCTTATAGTTCTGATAGGGAGGGAGTCGGCCACATATCCAACAATTTGTGGCATTGCTGGTTTGATGGGAATGATGTAACATACTAATGAATGTGTTGTTGCGCAGCGCAAATCTATAGGACAACTCATGCGGAGGTAATTCACTAAAAGAATGTTCTGCAGTTATATTGTAAGCACGCTTAGGAATAGGGTAATACATGTGCAATAGGATGCTGACAATGATGATCAGAAGACTTAGAAAAAACAAAATTAATAATGTTACTGTGCAGTGACTACGAAATGATTTACAATACGCATGCTTCTTGAGCAGCATCTGATGATTTCTTTCTCTATTCCGGTCTAGAGGATACATGTCAGAGACAACTTCAACCGATTCACCTTGGAGAGGACTTAAACAATCAAATTGTCTGACTTACTAGACCTCAATTTTAGTTTATAAAGTTCTGAGTTCGATTGCTCAACCAAGGGGAGCTTTGAGTCTGTCTGTGAGGGAGTACAGGGTTGAGTATCTACGCTGGATGGTAGTCCATAAAATTTCTTGATATGACTCGAGTGCAACCACCCTTTCCTTCCCTCGATTTTCACAGCTGTCCTTGTGGTGAGTAGAACCAACTTCGGTGACTTCCACCTAGGATCCAGTTGGGTCTTCCGGTCAAAATTCCTGACCAACACCAAGTCCCCAGGAACCACGTCATGGGGTTTTACCTCAGTATTGTCGGGAAAAGCTGCGGATACCTGTGAACGACAAGATTGTAGTGCAGACATCAAGGAAGCCAGGTAATCTGTCAGCATATTACAGTCAACATCAGTGATTTTACGAGGTATAGGCGTCCCCCACATATTTGGTGGTCTACCGAAGATCACCTCATACGGGGATAGCCCTGTTCGAGAATGTGCTACCATTCTCATGTAAAAGAGCGCAACTGGTAAGGCTACTATCCAATCAACTCCTTTTTCTCTACATATTTTGGACAATCTAATTTTCAGAGTTTGATTATGACGTTCCACGAGACCTGCCGCCTCAGGATGTCGGACACAATGGAATTTCCATTGGTAGCCTAATAGAAGGGAAACGTGTTTCATTAGTTCGGATGAGAACGGCTGGCCGTTATCTGAGTAGACAACACGTGGTAAACCGTACCGTGGGAAGAATTCTCGAACTAACTGTTTGGCAGTAGTCGGGGCAGTGTAATCTGAAACCGGGTATGCTTCTGTCCAACGGGAAAGAGCACAGACAACTACGAGAACATATTTGAATCCTCGACATCGTTCCATCTGGATATAATCCATCTGGAGGACTTCAAAAGCATGATCGGGAGTTTGGAATCCACCCTGTTCTACGGGGATGCTTTTACCTGGATTAAACTGACAACATATCATACAGGTACGAACTTTTTGTTTAGCTGCGGCTCGTAAATGTTTGTTGAACCAAATGTGTTGAATGCTGTCTAGCATAGCTTTTTCTCCTAGGTGCGCTGGACTATGTATAGTGCTAATGATGACTTGGACCATTGAGTCGGGAAGAAACCATATAGATTTTTCCTTCGTCATCCATCCTTGATCTGTTTGGATCCCTCCTAATTCAGTCCATTTCTTTATTTCTTCTGGTGTAGCATGTGTCTGTATGTCAATTACATCAAGGGCGGGATCCTTAACTGTCATGCAATGTGTTGGTGTCGGAACTATTGTCTTTGTCATGTCAGTTGTGTGAGTCTGATTCTGAGCAGTCTGTTTAGCTGTTCTGTCAGCTAGGTCATTACCCTGAGAAATGATATCGGTAACTTTTGTGTGGGCTTTGCATTTCATAATCGATATTGTAGTAGGTAGATGAATCGCGTCTAATAGGGCTTGAATACAGGCTTGTGTCAGAGCGGTGAGCTCTGCTGCTTGGGCTGACAAAGTGTTAATACAATTTGTTTCAATGACTTCAGTGTCTGTTGTGACTGCGTAAGCGGCCACTAACTCTCCTGTACTTGTTCTCATACATGACCCATCTACATACAATGTCAAGTCTGGATCTAACAAAGGGATATCTGTCAAGTCTTGTCTGGGTTTCGTCGTGATAGTAATGACTTCGACACAATCATGTGCCAATGGATCTGTTCCGCCTACTGGTAACAGTGTGGCAGGATTTAACGTATTACAACGTCTGATTTCTATATGTGGCTGAAACAATGTTAATTCGTAACCGGTGAGTCTTGCTATAGTCAAGTGTTGTGTTTGTGTGCGGTTCAAGAGAACCTCTACTGCGTGTGGTACTTGTACTGTCAATTGATGTCCTAACACTATGGCATCGCTTTGTCTGATTGCTAAAGCTGTTGCTGCCACTGATTTCAGGCACGCTGGAAGTGCCTGAGCTACTGGATCTAATGTACTAGAGAAATAAGCACATGGTTTGTGTGATCCTGCTTGTTCCTGAGTGAGTACTGACAAAGCAGTACCTTCACGTTCTGTAACGAAGAGTGTAAACTGTTTACTGTAACATGGTGTTGCTAGGACAGGTGCTTGGCATAAAGCTTTCTTTAAGCTTTCAAAAGCGTGTGTATGTTCTGGAGTCCAAGGGAGGACAGTCGATGTGGCTGCCTCCTGTGTTGTCAACTGGATGAGTGGTTTTGCTAGAAATGCATATTGAGGGATCCACTGCCTACAGTATGAAGTGAGGCCTATAAAAGCCCGCACCTCCTTTTGTGTCTTGGGTGCTGGCATGTTAGCAATTAACTGGATGCGGTCGGATGTAAGCTGCCTTCCCTCCTTGGACAGCGAGTGCCCAAGGTAAACAACTCGCTGGACACAGAATTGCAGCTTAGAAGGGGACACCTTGTGCCCCTTGTCAGCCAGAAATTTCAAAACCGTCAGTGACGCTATCTCACATTCATGTTCGCTTCGGGCGGTGATCAGCAGATCATCGACATATTGAAGCAAGGCAGTGTTAACTGGCATGTGGATACTGTCAAGTTCTCGTTTCAGTGCTTGGCTATAGATGCTGGGGCTTTCTGTAAATCCTTGAGGTGCGCGTGTGAATTTAAAGCTTCGTCCATTTAAACTAAAACCGAACAAATATTGACTTTCCGGATCAATTGGGACACTAAAGAAAGCATTCTTGAGATCAATTACAGTGAAAAACGTTGCTTCTGAGTCAATAGCTGTGAGTAATGAGGAGATATCTGGGACCACAGGGTATTGTGGTACAATACATTTATTTAATTCGCGCAGATCAATAACTAATCGATATACTGGTGGTGCTTTTGGATCCGTTCTTTTAAGAATCTGAATTATCGGGGAATTGCATACATTGGAGTCTGTTTCGACAACCACTCCTTGTGCAATGAGCTCGTCAATGATTTGCAGTAAAGCCACTACAGCATCTGGTGGTAACTTGTATTGTCGCATTCGTGGTAGTACCACTCCTGTCTTTAGTGTGACTCGATATGGTGTAATGTTCATGCAACCAACATCAGTGGGGCCTTGTGCCCATAAATGTGTAGGTAAATTCTGCAGTCGGTAATCTATGTCTCTGGATACGTAGTGACCTTTAAAGTCACGTAAAAATAGTCGTACTCCTTCCGGAGAGCAACATATTATGGCTCCTAGAGCTTTCAATGTTTTTATACCTAACAAGTTTTCTGGACATGATTTAGTAAGCAATAAATCTGTAGTACGTGTTAATGGACCGACTGTAAGTGGAAGAGGTTGTGTTACGTCATTGATTATAGGTTTTCCTGAGAATCCAAGGGAAATATTTTGTGAGCCTGAGAGGGGTGCCCCTGGAACTTCACTGCGTCTTATAGTTGTTCTGCTTGCCCCTGTATCAAGTAAAAACTTTCTGTCTTCCCCTAATAGTTCACTATGTACATAAGGTCCCTCTTGGTCTACAGGAACCTCTATAAGGGGTAAGCCAACTTCCCTCTCTAGGCTATCTCATGAGTATCGCTGATAATCGGGATAATCTGTTTGTGCATACTGATACATTTGTTGTGTTGTTGCTTGAGTTGCAGCAATAGGCTGCGCTTGTGGTGGTACTACGATCTGTTGTGGAGCTGCCTGTTGCGGAGCTAGTTGTTGCGGAGCTAACCTAGGTTGTGCCTGCTGAGGCATTTGTTGTTGATTCTGATCCTGTCTGGGTGGACGTGGTCTCTCATGTGTTCTACCTGTGGCTATATTATGTTTCAGGACTGGACAATCGTGTATATAATGACCTGGTTGTTTACAATAGTTGCATGTCCCTTTTGCAGGACTTGCGGAATCACCCTTTTGATGACTATCGGCTGGAACTGACTGTGCAACAAGCATTTTCATTTTTGTATCTTTCATACGTCTTTGTTCGTGTTCTTGTTCTTCTCTAATTCTATTGTGGTGATATTGTAACATCTGTAGCATCTGTGATGGGGTATTACCTTGCCAGGTACTTTCGAATTTCAATACCATATTCTTGACTTGTAGCAGAGAATTTTCAACTAATTTTGTCACAAACAGATGTGGATATGACTCACTACTGGCTTTTATGCCACTATTTATACTAAAACATTTTTCAAATCGGGAATAGAAATCACTAGTGTCTTCATCTGGTTTTTGTTTACAGGCTGAGATTGCACCCCAGTCTTCCTTTTTCGTAGTTAATAAACGTGGCAGTACCTGTATTAATAATCCTGCTAATGCTGTAGTCTTTTCCCCAAGCCCTGCTCCTGCAGCTCGGGCCTTTTCTTCGTTTTCTAATGCTGTCCAATCTATCTTTTGGTCTCCCACCTCCCATTCCTTTTCTTTGAGTTTTTCGTAAACACCGGCGGGTAATAGGACTTTTAATATTTTCATAATGTCGGGGTAGGTATACTCTCCCATGAGTAACATGTCTTTTATCTCACGGTGGAAACCTGCTGGGTCCTTGTCATGGCTGGGTAATACTTTCTTCATTTCTAATAATTCCAGTTTAGTTATAGGCGTGTACACAAACACGCGTGTAAAGTTATCACCGGCACCTCTAATTGGGTGTACTTCGCGTAACGGGTTCTGTCTATCTATGTGATACATTTTTCTTCCCATGATGGGAACTGGAACGTGTTCTGGGCATACGAAATTTAAATATTGGTTTCGGGATTCTAGAATTTCCTTAATCAAATCAGTACCTGACCCTCTCCATACATTCGTGAGTAGTTCTGTCAATATGTCAGGTAAGGGTCCTGGATCGGAGTGTTGGCCTTTATATAATATAAGGAGGTGTTGAATCATGTATATACTAGCTAAACGCTGTTCATATGGGTCTAGATTCAGAAACGTGTGTGCAAGTACATCGTCATTGTATTCGCCGGGACTGTCAGCCCATTGTACTGCTGACCTGGCTAATTCTTGTTCGTCCATGGAATCGAGCACGTGGTACCCCCTTCGATCTCGGAGTAATTTATCAGCGGCTTGGAATAAATGTTCGGGGGATTTTGTATTTAGCATAGGGTTTGGAAAATGTCTATTATATTCCGGACGTATTGGGTCGCTAAAACCTCTGGTATTATTATGGGATCTTCCTTTACCTACATAAGCTATCGTGTCTAATTGCTCTGATTCTTGCTCCTCCTCCTCTCTGTTTAGGTCAGCGGCGTCTACCTCTAATCTTTCTTCGTGTATTCGTTCTACTTCTTTGCGGATCTTTCGGTACATAGCTACTATACATAACTGTTTATCATGTCTCCCTTCTGATATATTCTGGCCCCAAGTGACAAGTTTTTGCATTTCTTCCGGATTTATCCCAGGCCGGTCTTGATTTCTGATTACACAGTTTATGAGGAAACGTAACAGTTGTCCCTGTACCTCCGCTTTCTGGTACTCCATGGCTCTGCTAATACTTTCAGGACCTCGCCCTGACTGGACAAAGTGATATATATTTTCTAAATGTGTAGCCATTCCTGGTAGCTTCGTTAAATATATTGCAGCTCGTCGAATACGTAATGATGACAGCAGCATTTCGTCCCGTTTACCGGGCACAGGATCATATCTACAATCTACTAGAAGTTCCTTAAGCATGTCGGGAGTTGCTAGTTTGGGCGTACGTTGGTGTGCTAATTCTCTAAGGGAAAATTTATTTCCTCTGGGTGGCGTAGAAAAAATGTCTGTCGTACCTCCTGTAGCACCGTCTGGGGTGCTGGACGTGAAAGGATTTGTTGAAGGTGAGACAGCAACCGTCGTTGCGGGAAAAGCGGTAGAAACAGATGTGTTTGTCGGAATGTGTGTCGGAGCTTGTTGTTGCGGAGGTACAGACGGAGGATCTTGGCGATGAGCATCATCGGCAAGCGGTCTATGTGGTGCGGTATTAGCATACTCGGGAGCTGCGTCATCTAAATAAGCAGGAAAGGAAAACATCTTCTGCGGTTCTGGGATGCCCCTTGGGATGTGCTTTTATCGGGAGCAATGGAGGAGTTAAATCTTTTGGTATTTCCGGGGTAGCCTTAGGTAACCCTTCGGCCAGAAGTGGATACATACCATTCATAAGAGCGTTTCTTTGTCTATCTACTTGTTCTGATTTCACTCGGGTACCTTCCTCAAGTAATAGATTTTCTCGGGTTTTATTTGAATTCTCTCTACCTTTCTCTTCCTGTCTGAGTGCTTTTTCTGTACGTCTATATGATTCTTTACGCCATAATTCAATGGCATCTTTCTGTGACTGTCTGGCTTTCTTTTTCCATAATTCTTCTTCCACTCTCATGATGCAATCTGCATCCCAGGTCCCCGCTGCGGGCCATCTCTGACTCTCTGGTAATTCTTTGGTGTAGTCCACCCATAAATCAAGAAATAATACGGCATCTAGGCCATGCTTATGATACATAAAGTACCCTGGAGTGTCCCTCGGTGGGATGGGAACAGCTTCTTCGAGTACCCCTTTTCTAGTTTTGATCTGTCTTAGTTTCGAAAAGAGCGGCATTTTTAAACCTTATTACTAGAACACACTTTATACAAAAAAAACACAATAATGAACAGTCATTCATACCACAGTATATAGAACGTATTTTAAAACATTTAACACTTAACAGTTTTACGAACAATGATAAATAATAGAAAACTAGTTACTGACATAATACTGACACTAGATAATACTTATTTATATTAATTTATATGCAAAACATACTATATATACTGCTAAACAGTACAGATACACTGCTAAAACAGTGCAGACCGGATTTGTGTACCCAAACCCGTCTTGACCGGCACAGACTTTGTGCACGTAAAATGCCTCCCTGGTAATGGTACTCACCGGGTAGCTCGGAACGGAAGGCCTCGGAACGGAACTGAAACTGGACCGGACTGGACTCGACTCGACTGGACTCGGAACTTCGGAACCTGGCGAGTCTCTGTATACCTCGGATCTTGCTCTCTCAGCTAGGCTCTGGTCGGGATACTTCGCACTTCTCACCGCCTCGTCTGGGTGTTGATCGCAGCCTCAGTCGTCCCCGCTTGGCCGGAAGGAGACACAGGAAATCCTGTAGATACGCGTTTTTGTCCGTTCAGCTGTGGCAGGAGACCGGGCCTGCAACGCACCGCCGGCGCGTGAGATGAGAAAGTGTCCCTATTCGGGCGCCAATTTATGTGGTAAATATTTCATTACCGGTACTATTTTTTATGCGGTAAAGTCTATCAAGAATAACTCAGTAAATATAAGAGGCAGAATCCGTGGTATTAGAGGTTTTAAAAGGCTTTATTCCTATACAAAGGAATACAATTCGAATTGTAGGCATTCTATTCCATCACCACGAAAGTTCAGGAAGGAAGGGCATATATTATTGACAGATAAGCAGTTTTATAGAAAATACATTACAATGAAACAGATGCAGGAGGCGTAACAGCTGATAAAAGGTGCATACGTAGCTAATAGAGGGCGTAATTTAATAAACGTCATCATACATGATGTCACAAGTGGGTGGATCCATAAAAGAATCCTGCAATGTCAGCAGAAATAGTTGGCAGAGATGCGCGCGCAGCCGCATGACGTGTGATTGACGTGCAACTAGAGGGTGAAGGGGACTTGACATTTAGCTCTACATGTGGAGACAGAAGTCTGGGGTTATGTCAACCTAATCCCAAATCATATCTAATATCCTATGTTTAAAGAACAGTGTTATCCAAAAAGAGAGGTCTCTTAGGATAGAATCTTATTCTATACTGACTATACTGACTGTTAGTGCGTGTACAAGCGTCTAAGTGTCTACACTAGATGCGAGGGGGTAGGAATATTCCATGGTAACGGGGCTATGAATTACTTGCATGAGGGCAGCGAGGCCTGGCCCTTTGCACGGTAGCTGGAGGAATGTTTACCTAAACTACTAGACAGGAATGCATCGGATGAGGAGCGAAGGAGATAATCTTGAAGGTGAAGTACAGTTTTTGGCAGGCGACAGGCTGGATCAGGCACCGTTAGCCGCGCAGGGAGTAGGACAAAGTTCATGGACACAGATGCAGGCTCAGACTGGAGCTTTCAGAGGCAGAAGGCAGAAAAGGCTTGATGACAGAATTCGGGCCTACTCGCCTGAATCTGTAAAATGTGGAAAGTGAACCACATAAAGTCGGTGGCCTTTCATACTTAGGAATGGAATATCTGACCCATTCATGGCGGATCTAAAAGAGGACATGTTGACGGTGGACGCACATATATTTGCGTCTTCAGAACTGGAGCAGGAGGGAACATACATGTACTTATAGCATGTACATGGAGCCGTTGGGGTCTACGATAGGGGACATAACTGATCACAAAATTCATATTTCCTCACCAGAACAAGACTTGGGACAGGCTTGTCCCTCACTTTCACTGGCCCCATATGTCAGAAGATACTAAGGAGTTTTGTCGCTCCTGTGTCACCTGCCAAGCCAGTGGCAAATCAGGTGGCACCACAAAGGCCCCCCTCATACCACTACCTGTGGTGGGGGTCCCCTTTGAAAGAGTGGGCATAGATATTGTAGGACCAATGGACCCACAAACAGCATCTGGGCACAGATTCATACTGGTGATAGTGGACCATGCCACCAGGTACCCAGAAGCAATTCCCCTGAGGACCACAACAGCTCCTGTTGTGGCAAGGGCCCTGCTTGGAGTATTCTCCAGAGTGGGCTTTCCAAAGGAGGTCATTTCTGACAGAGGTGCCAACTTTATGTCAGGATACTTGACTGCAATGTGGAAGGAGTGTGGTGTTAACTATAAGTTCACCACACCCTATCACCCACAGTGCAATGGGCTTGTTGAGAGATTCAACAAGACCCTAAAGGGAATGATAAAAGGATTACCAGACAAGCTTAGGCGAAGATGGGACATCCTTTTACCCTGCCTTCTGTTTGCTTACAGAGAGGTCCCACAAAAGGGGGTTGGCTACAGCCCTTTTGAGCTTTTGTTTGGGCATCCTGTAAGAGGACCCCTGTGTTTGGTGAAGGAAGGATGGGAGAGACCTCTCAGACAACCCAAACTAGACATAGTGGATTATGTACTTGGTCTCCGCTCCAGGATGGCAGAGTATATGAAGAAGGCTTCTAAAAACATTGAGGCAAGCCAAGAACTCCAAAAAGCTTGGCATGACCAAAAGGCTGTACTGACTGTTTACCAGCCAGGACAGAAAGTGTGGGTGTTGGAGCCAGTGGCCCCAGCAGCACTCCAAGACAAATGGTCTGGACCCCACACTATTGTTGAGAAAAAGGGAGAAGTCACCTACTTGGTGGACCTTGGGACTCCCAGAAGCCCCCACAGGGTGCTTCATGTCAACAGATTGAAGGCATATGTTGACAGGGCAGACATGGGGCTACTCATGGCTACAGATGAGGGGCAGGAGGAAGAGAGTGACCCTCTCCCAGACCTGTTGACTCAGAACCCTGATGATGGCTCAGTTGATGGTGTGGTCTTTTCTGACAGCCTCACTGTCCATCAGCAACAGGACTGCAGACAAGTTCTGCAGGCCTACAGACATATGTTCTCTCTGACCCCAAGTCAGACAAACTGGTGCACCCATGAGGTGGACACTGGTGACAGTCTGCCTGTGAAGAGTAAAATCTACAGGCAACCTGACCATGTCAGGGACTGCATAAAAGTTGAGGTACAAAAGATGTTGGAGCTGGGAGTCATTGAACCTTCAGAGAGCCCTTGGGCTAGTCCTGTAGTCCTTGTGCCAAAACCTCACACCCAAGATGGTAAGAGAGAGATGAGGTTTTGCGTGGATTACAGAGGTCTCAATGCTGTCACTAGGACAGATGCCCACCCAATACCTAGGGCAGATGAGCTCATTGACAGACTGGCAGCTGCTAAGTTTTTGAGCACATTTGACCTAACAGCAGGCTACTGGCAAATCAGACTAGCTGAGAGTGCAAAGGCCAAAACTGCTTTCTCGACCCCAGGAGGACATTATCAATTTGTGGTAATGCCCTTTGGTTTGAAGAATGCACCTGCCACTTTCCAAAGGCTGGTGAATCAAGTCCTTACTGGGTTGGATGATTATTGTGCAGCTTATCTTGATAATATTGCTGTCTTTAGCTCCACCTGGGAGGATCACCTGGTCCACCTGAGGAATGTTTTAGAGGCCCTGCAAAAGGCAGGCCTCACTATCAAGGCCACTAAGTGCCAGATAGGGCAGAGCAAGGTTGTATACCTGGGCCACCTAGTTGGTGGGGGTCAGGTTCAACCACTGGAGAGCAAGATCCAGACCATAAAGGACTGGGCTCCTCCAACTACCCAGACTCAGGTCAGAGCTTTCTTGGGCCTGACTGGGTACTACAGAAAGTTTGTTAAGAACTATGGGTCCATAGTGACACCACTTAATGACTTGACCTCCAAGAAGATGCCAAAGAAAGTTCAGTGGACAGTAAGCTGTCAAAAAGCATTTGATGACCTGAAGCAGGCCATGTGCAGTGCACCTATCCTGAAAAGTCCAGACTACTCCAAAGAGTTCATTGTCCAGACAGATGCTTCTGAGTTAGGTGTGGGAGCTGTTCTTTCACAACTGAATGTAGATGGTCAAGACCAGCCCATTGCTTTTATAAGTAGAAGGCTGACCCCTAGAGAGATACGTTGGTCAGCTATTGAGAGGGAGGCCTTTGCTGTGGTTTGGGCCCTGAAGAAGCTGAGGCCATACTTGTTTGGCACTCACTTCAAGATTCAGACAGACCATAAGCCCCTCTTGTGGCTAAATCAGATGAAGGGTGAAAATCCCAAACTTCTTAGGTGGTCCATTTCCCTACAGGGGATGGACTTCACAGTGGAACATAGACCTGGGACTGACCATGCCAATGCAGATGGACTCTCCAGATATTTCCACTTAGAACATGAAGACTCAACTGGTCAAGGTTAGTTTAATGTCCCTAAGTTTGGGGGGGGGGGGTTGTGTAGGAGAGTAGGGTCTGCTTTCTATGTTCACCCCCACTTTTTGCTTTTGCTTTACTGGTTTTCGACTTAGATGTGGCTGTGGGCCTGCTAATCAGACCCACAGCCCTGCTGTTCTCTCTCTAAATTAATACTATGTACTTTAGGTGCATAACCCATTTGGATAGGATCACCTTATTGGCCCCTGTACAGTGTACCCTAGGTACCCAGGGCATAGGTGTACCCTAGGCCTACCAGGGGCTGCAGCATGTATTATGCCACCCCTGGCCTGGCCTTCCATTTTGACAAAACTGGCTGATCACTCAGCTGGGGCAAGGTCGTGTAATCACCCCTTGCTTAGGTGTAGTATTCCTATACCTAACTTACATATAGACACATGTGTACCTATCAGTCACTCCTATGGCAGGCCTTAACAATCCTGGAGGCAGAGTGCTTGGTAACATGTGAGATGGTGCTCTAGCATGAGCTGAGCCTGTCTGCAGCTTTCGGAACCTTGTCCTTATAGCTGTTCTATGATATAGCCTACCATATACTCTTGAAGTGCCTTATAATCTTAGACGGTTATGGTAACTATGGTTTGGCTTTATCAAAACATGTCGTGTAAGGTGTCTAACACTAGGGAATAATACCCCCATGCCATTTCTGGACATGAGAATATTATTTCCCCCTTCTAGAGGGAAAGACATGTTAAAATCATACTTCAACTGTTAGCCTCTGACCAAAGCCTCAGCATCACAAAATGGATGCTGCTGCCACGACACAAGTCTGACCTCCTGCAGCTGGGAGTGATCCCAGCCAGGGAGGCCTGGACAATAGGTTTCCTGCTTGGGGAGGTGCTAGCACCTCCCCAGACAGCCTTTAGTGTATTGGGGCAGGGTGGGCTGAAAGGAATGAGACATGCCTGGGGCACACAAGGTGTTCCTTGCATAGTCCAGTTCAAACCGGCGCTGGGGCACTCCAGCCCCAGCTCTGGCGCGAAACTGGACAAAGGGAAGTGGGTGTAACCACCCCCTCCCAGGTCCCACCCATAAGGCGTGACCTAGCAGGTATCCCAGCCCCCCAGATTAGTATAAGAGTGGGAGTTGGGCCTCAAGACTTTAGATTATCCTGAACCTGCAAAATTGAACAGAAACTCTGGACCTTCGACATTCGACGAAAGAAGAAGACTGAAGAATCTCCCTTGTAGCCAAGGAGTGGCTACCCTGTGCAAACAGGCACCATCAAGAGACTACCCTTTGCTTTGCGACCATTCTACGAGGAACCGACTGCAGAGCCCGACCAGAGCCTTGACTTCCAGACTTCTCCGACCCTCATCCACATCTGCAGCAGAGCTGAGATCCGTGGAGGCGACAAGCGACGTGGGACCGGCTACCTGGGAAAAGTGGCTAGTAACTTACAGCGCAGCTTCTGAGGTACCCTCGAAGTTGTGCACCGGGGATTGAGAAGCCCCAACCCCAAGCACCATCTGCACCGAAGATCAGCCCCCCACACTCCACGAGTCCTGCGTGGGGCCCTTCAGCATTTTTCCTGCTTGCCGCGTCTGTCCGGTTGCTTGCCCGCTGGCTAGTGGCCTTTGTGACGACGCACCCTGAAATCTTCTGCGCTGGTTTGGCTCCTCCAGACTGGCTCCCGCTTCTCTGCAAAGAAGAAGCACCCCAGACCTTCCTGGTCTGCACCAGAAGCAAGTCCTTCGTTCTTCGTGGGTTCCGCTTGCCAAGGCTTGGTGAGTCCTAGTCCAACTTCGACGCCGCCGACAGCAAGAGCCTTCGTGGGACAGCTCGCCTCCTGGTCCTGGTCGCCCTCGACGCTTCCTGGTCCTCCTGGCTGCAGCGACAAGCTTCACCTTCACCTGCAACTCTTCACGACATCGCCTGGTTCCTTCCTGGTTCCACGTGGTCACTGGCTAGTGACCTTGACTCTGTCCCTTCTGCTTGCAGGTTTCTTCTCTTCTTGATCCCAGCCTTGGGATCCACCGGACACTCTTCACTGACTGCCTGTCAGCATCTTTCTTCAGGCATCCATAGGAGTCGACGACGAAAATGACGCATCTTCACCCCTATGCACCCGCAGCCTGTGGGCTAGGTAACTTGGGTACTCCGGTGCTCATCAGGATAGTGACTATCCTAGTGTCTAGTTTTCAAGTCTCAACTTCCTAGCTACTCCGGAAGTGTCCTAAATCTACCGTTTTCTAAACTGTACTATTGCTATTGACTTTTACGCATTACGCGTGAGTGTTTCCACTCTGCACACGAATCCCGTGGGCCTCCCACTTCCTAACTAACGCTAGTGTAGTGTAGCCCCAGCGATTCCCTAGGCCTAGGCCTATTCTATTTCCGTGACAGTGGTTCTTATACCACTTACTTAGTATATGGTTTGCGTGGCCCCTAGGGCCTAACTGTATTACTTACCTGTGTGACTTACTGTATGCATTAATAAGACTGTGTTGTACTTACCTCTAATCTCATAAAGAGTGCTGAGGGTTTGCTTAGAATAAATACACTTTATTTTATATATATATCTGTTGTGGTGTCCTTTCATTTGGTATTCAAGGGATTATATATGGTATCACAGCTGGCTTCACATGCCATTCAGAGTTTAGCCTAAGACTGCTCTTGTCCATGCTACCACTAGGATAGCTGGTCTATAAGGTTGACTTTACAACCAATCACCATAAGGGTATTTGGACTGATATAAGGTGTACACTATAACTAGTGACATCATACATCAGGCCAACTTCTCACAAGTGGGGATCAAATCATGTCTGTACCTGCTTCTGACTAACCATTTTACACATTTCGCTAAAGTAGCAGATGAAATAGGATTGTGAGGTTTCTGGAAAGCGATTAATAATTGGCCACCATTGGTTTGCCTGAATTCTCTTGTGCGGTCTTTGTACTGTTTCAGATATTGGACAATGCACAGTTTTAGATTGCCTGGAAAACTGGGACACAAAGTCTGTTTTGAGAAAGTTTTTGTTCCTGTAGATATGGTAAATAAAACTCCATCTGGGGAAAAACTCCTACCTGTTAGATCCAGGACGTTGACATCCGATACTCTCCTGCAGGTTGCCAGACAAAGGAGCATTGTTAGTTGTTCGGAAAGCTGTTTTCTGGATAAATCTGAATTTGCTGTCCACTTCTGGAGGAATTAGAGCACAATATTCACATCCCAAAGGTGTGTGTATTTCGGTTTTGGGGAATTAGAGGAGCGAATGCCATTGCATTACTTTATTACCAGAGGATGGTCTCCAGTAGGTTTTCCCCATACTAGGGAATGACCTGTCGATATAGCTGAGCAGTAGTTGTTCACTGAAGTGTATGCTAGACCACCTGAAGCTAGTTCTGCCAAGAAGTCGATCACAAATGGAATCGGAGCCCCCAACAGATCCAGATTTTGCTCATCATACCAACCCAGCCATTTCGGCTATGCTGATGAAAATCGTTTATGCGTTGCCTCAGACCAATATTGTGAGATGAAGTATTAAGGCTGTTCTGATAAGCCTGGCAAGAACCAGCGACTCCTGCAATTCAGCAGGCCATGAGGGGTAACTGACTTTGCAGTTTCATGGGGTGTTGGAACTCCAATGGGTCCAACAGGAGCTCCAGAAACGCGATGTTTGAGTGGAGAGTCGCAGGACATCTCTAGAAATACAGGGAATCATGGCTGAACTTTCCAAATGGGGGTTACTAGGATCCATTTCACTTGTTGGTTGCATGCATAAGTTGATACTCGGGGCATCCAAATAGGGGTTACTAAGATCCGTTCTGCTTGTTGGTTACGTGCATAAGCCGATACTCTGGATATCATCAGGAAAGGGGGAAATGCACAGTGAAGTGGAGCGTGCCAATCCTGGAGAAAAGTGTCAGTGGGGATGGCCATTGGGTCCAGTCTCCAAGAGAAATATCTCTTCAATTGAGTGTACAGGCCAGAGGCAAAAAGAGCTCATTGATCCTGGAGGAACTGGAAAATTGTTGGGTTCAATTTCCAATCACTAGAATACAAGGGTACCTCGTGTTCCAGTTGGTCACCACATTATTGCGACCCGGGAGATAGTCTGCTGTCACAGAAATGTGATGTTGAAGGCAATAATTCCAGAATTCCTCTACTATCTTTATTAGGACTCTGGTTCTGGTATTTGACTGCTGAAATGTTGTCCAGTCAAAGCAGAACACAGCAGTTTGATTTGCAAAGAGAAATGGTCTTGATCCCAAAGGAGCCTGTTAACAGTTCTATACAATTATGTGAAGGCCTAATTCGTTTGGAGCTCAACGATTTCCTGCAGAGATATTCCTGCACCTGGCTCCCCAAACCCACAGACTGGCGTCTGATTCTGTGATGACATCTAGCTGGGAGATGAAGATGGCTCTGCCATTCCAGGGCGATATGTAGTTTAACCACCATCGCCGCTCTGCTTTGGTCTCCGGGGTCTGAAGAATGAGTCTGAGTATGATAACCCTCTTTAAAGGTATTGGATTTTTAGTCTTTGAACAACTCTTTAGTGCAAAGGGGTGGGAAAATGGAAGGCGCTAGGAACCCTACGATCCTGGCTAGGACTCATAGGGAGACTTTTTCCTTGTTCAGGGTTAACATTATTTCTTTCCAAACTGTTTTCATCTTCTGATGTGGAAGAGAGCGCTGGACCGTCACTGAATTGATCTTAAGGCGCAGAAATTCTATGCATTGTGTTTGAGTCAGTAAAGATATTTTCTTCGTTACTAGGAACCCTAGATTTTGGAGAAGTTGGATCAGAAAAACTAAGATGGGTTAACATCAGCAAAATTTTGTCCAGATAAAAGTCAAACCCCTCTGGACATGAGCGGATGACTGGCAGAAGTGGAGGGCTTTTAATTAATACCAGTGTCTGTCCTAGAGGCACTGTCGATATTTCCTGTGGGGAGAAAAAATCTGAATAGTGAGATATGCGTCCCTTAGATTGAGACGTATCATTCAGTCATCTCAGAGAACATCTCTGGGAAAATGAATTGGGTGAGGGAACCTGGTTTATTTGGGAACCCCACAGAATTCAAAGTGTCGTTCATCAAGGGTTCCCAATTGGAGAGAAAATACTTTGACCTGCCCTAATCGATTACTCTGAGGCTAAAATGATTCTTACCTGTTGAACTTGATCTGGAGCCAAAGTTTCCATGGTTGAGGAAATTTCCTCTCACATATCTGCCTTGACTTCATTGGCCTCTGGAGGGGAATAATGGTCCTTACATTGAGTGTAGCCTTCCATGACATCTGGTTTGGAAACCTTTGGAAGGGCCTTGTATCATTGTCAGCCGGGCGATCGCCCTGTCTATCTGCTGTTCCGGCCAAAAAGGTGAGGATGGAACACTTTTTGGAGTGAGATTTGGACCTTGTCTAAGGCTGTGAAGATGTGTGTGAATTTGCCCCAATCTTTCACAAACTTGTTGCCAAATAATAGCCCATTTGCCTTAGGGCCTGCCTCAGCTGTCACCGATTCTGTTAGCTTAAGCTTGATTTTGATGAAGATCTTTGGGGTGTCAATCTACTGATAGGGAAACTAACAACAATGTCTCAACCGGATTTAGTAGAAATTAATATATATGTATGTACAAGACATTACAGGAAGAGAACAAAAGAGAGAGACCTGAGGACACCGCACACGTCTGTGGCGGCCCGGAGATACTCGTTTGCCAATTGCCTCAAGGATTAATTTGTCATCATCGCCTGGAAATTCAAGGAATCTACACCTGTTCTCTCTGCAGTGGATTGGGGCTCCGACCCTGCATCTCGCCTACGATTCCTTCAAACTACCAGTGGACTACACACTTCTGTCCCATGATCTAACGCAGACGTTTCTCGACGCTGCCACGACTCCAAAGGACCTGAATTGTCTTGATCTACTCTTGGATCCCGATCCCCTTGTGCTGCAGCACCCACAATCTTTGCTACCCGGTCCTGATGATGATCCTGATTCACTAGGATCGAAACTCCGTTGACCATTTTCTACCAGTGCAATTTATGGCGCACATCTAGCTCTGGTTCATGGAATTGCTCTAAATCGTGTTTAATTCTTTTAAGAAAATCATTGTGTTGAACCAATTACCCTGTACATATTTTATATCACTTTTTCACCTCGCGCCTAGCGCTGTGTTCTTCACTTGTCACTTGCGCCGTCACCTTCCTGTCACGAGCACAACGTGCACTAAGTTCTTTAGGGTTGCCTCTGCATTTATGCTAACAGTGCTGATATAACTGTCATGTATAACTCATGTTTCTAATATATGATGCCATGAGCACATTCAACAAATAATTTAGAGTCTCTCTCTTTTGTTCTCTTCCTGTAATGTCTTGTACATACATATATATTAATTTCTACTAAATGTGGTTGAGACATTGTTGTTAGTTTCCTTGTACTCACCCAGATCTTAACCTGGTCTATGGGTTATACTCCTGTGACGTTTTACTAATCTACTGATAAGGCGCAGTTCGCTTTGCCTAGAAGGCAGAGAGAGCATTGTACCCAACCTGCCAAAATGTCGGGGTCGATATCTATGCCTGCTTCCTTTGCTTGGACCACCACCTTCAGATTTTTGCAGAGGGGACTTGCCAGATATAGGAATTTGTCCTGACAGGCTTACCAGGACCTTTCTATCTCTTACTTGGGGTCTTTGGTGGAGTGCTTGAAGAAGATTGCCAAATATGGGTCCAGTTCGGAGTATGTGTCACCTTGCTGGGAATGTCTGGCATGGGGCGTTTGAGCATAGACAGCTACGAACAACTCTGTCATGACTTTTACACAGTCGAGCATGGGCTAATTCTGACATGGGCAAAGATGTATAGAAATTCTGGTATCCAAGGGGGGACAATTCCAGAAAATGTACCCATCAGAGAATGAGGAAATAACTGTCTTGAGCCCTGTAGTATACTTGTGTTCCTCACAAGATGGTCACCTGTGGTCATTAGTCCTCCCTTTGTGTTCCCACCTCTCCAGCCACCCAGAATACCTGTGTGCATTCTACCTTGTACTGTTTGAAGGTTCCACCCATGTCAGTTGATGGTCTGGTCAGCTGGCGAGGTGTGCGCTCTGCTGTATTGTTCATAAATGTATCTTGTAACTTAAAGGAAGTGTTCTGCTGTCTCCATAACTATTTACACCAAGCCCCCTCAGGTTCAACCTATAGAGTAGTGTTTTTGCCCAATTCTTTTGGGTGCAGAGGAAGCTTTTGGGAGCCTCTGGCCGCTTCTCACTGTAACTGTAACAGGAACATTGAGGCAACTCTGTTCTCTGTGTGCACAGTGGGAGTGGAGACCTTAACCGAGTCTCCACTTTCCATGGGCAGGCATGCGCACTCCTCACAAGTCCTGCAGTGAAGGGGTTTCATTAGTTACAGAAGAAACACTGCGGATCACTGCACAGCGGAAGGAAGGGTGGCACCTAGACCGAAAGGTAAGCCGGTGAGAGCTGGAGGCAGTCTGGGGTCAGGGGAAGTGGCGAGGAACCCTCCCTGACAAATGGGCTGTGGGTCGCCAGCCAGGTCTGCGACTGCGTGCTGCCATAGAGCGGAGTAGAATTCCCCATAGTGCAACTCCACCAACTCCTCCCACCCTTAATTCACAGGTTAAAAACATAGCAAACATATGCACATAGCCTGTAGCCTGCTTTCCTCTAGTTCATTTCTTTATGGAACAACACTGGTCAACTCACACCTGGTGGGAGCTTTGGGCTGAGGCTTAAAGGGGTTTCTCTCCCTGCGCTAACCAGTGAGAGTGAACACACACTAAGTAAATGCCAGCATGGAAACGATCAGGTAGCCCTTCCAATGGTGAAATTCCACCCATTAAACCTTCACCAGATAACTCACTAAGATTGAAAAGTGTATCAGGTGACTCGCCAACAGCTGAATCCATCTAGTTGATAGCCAACTGAGATATGTACCCCATGTCTCTTATTATAATTTTTTTTAAAAAGCGTAGCCATTGAGCTTTTGTTTCCCTATGAGTGCTTTTATTAAACCTCGTTTTTTTAACACTTGGTTACTGCAATATATGCTCACTTAACTGTGCTCAGTGAGTGCAAAACTCAAACACATTAACACTAAACTCAGCACCACCTGGCGAAAGTCTTCATGCCTGTGTAGGATTCAGTACACATAAGTGCTAGAATGAAAACTACATTTCCCATTAATCTGCTGAACTCTCACATTTTCTGTAAATGGCGGTGGCCATTTCAAAGTTATCCAGTATAAGATCCCTTGTGGGTAACAGTGTTGTTGTTTGGTATCCAATATGCTTTGCTGCTGTACCCTGGACTTTTCTACCAATTTTTGTAAACCCCTTGGAGATTGTTTTCCTTTCAAAAATCTGTGTGGAAGCCGAGTATAGAGTAGCAATGTAAGAATTTAAGTTGTATTTTGAAAACAAAAATAGTTACTTCGAATTACCCATTCTGTATTACCTCAAAGTATAGAGCTATATTTTTTTGTTGCACGCTTTTAGATACTTCATTACATGAGAAAATGGGAATTTTCCACTTCACTTTAAAAGACTGTTCAAATATTCATGATTCATATAATCTGTTTCAAGTACTTGGTCAAATCTTATTTGCCCTGTGCGTTTGTCTCCTTATCAGCCATTATGTGAGGATTGTGGAACTGGAAGAATACAATAAATACGCGCCAAGGGCAGGCCCCCATTGTAGGTTCACTTACAAAAGAAGATGGTTACATCATATTTTTGTGACTAAGTAGGGGAGAGTTGAAAGGATATGATCAATGGGACCACCACTGTCCATGATTAATATTTAGCCTCAAGGGATGTCTTTGCCCATACATTATGGGTACAGTAAAGATGTGCAGGAATATCACACTTCCAACTCATCCCATGCTAGTAAGTCTTAAAGACTATGAAGTATATTTACTTTTGTATTTTACGTTTCTTACATCAATTAAATTGGTCAAATCCGGCACACTCGAAGTTGTCATGATATTTTTCTCCAGGGGCATACTGCTCATTAGCTCTAGCTGGATGCCATGGTCGCTTCTCTACAGGTGCTGATGTTCCTCTGTTTTAGCATATTTAAAAGTTTGAGGGTTCGCTAAAGCAGCATCGGGTGGGTCACCCCACTTACTGCGTAAACTCCCACCCTTCCAGGTACAGTGAAAACACATGCTGGCTCCTCACTCTCCTCTGTGCAAAGATCTTGTTGATGTCAGGGCTGGGACATCCCGTCTCCCCACTCGAAGCTGAGGAGTCCACCTTCTGAGTCCTACCTTCCTCCCTCCGATGGATGACGCACTCTGACCAGGTGCATCGGTTTTCTGTGAGCTTCACCAGTCAGACTATAATCATCCTTCAACAAGCAAAATTTGGGATTTGTGGCAGCACGTACAAAGGATACCTCAAATGAGGGGTACTCCAGCGCACACTGACAGAGTTGGCTTGGCCTTTCAGGCAGTGTGGCACTGCCAGATGGGCCAGCTTAAAAGGACCAATGTGTAGGCCATTTTTTGTCCCTTTGGCAGTGACAGACATCGACACACTGGCCTTTTCATGATGGCCCCAAAGATCATGGGCTAAAGCTTACAGTGGCGGAGGATGGGTGCTGGTGTGTAGCGTGCAGGTAGATGTTTGGGCAGCAAGGGGATTGGCACAATTGCAGGTGTGAAAAGAGGAGAAGAAATGGAGAATGGATGGAACCGGGCTGATCTGGACGCGGAGGACGTTTGTGATCCTCAGAGTTAATGCCTGGCTTCTTGTCTTCTTCCTGCGTTTCTGTACTCCAAACCTAGGGATGGTACAGCTGCATGTCCTGCCTGCTCATTCGCTAATAGTCTAAATCTTGGTTGCGGAGTGTAGCGGAGGCTCTCGCAGCCTAAGCGCTGTTAGGGGACAGGCTTACTTGTTTTGTAGGTGGCCCCAGGGCTTAAAGTGGGCCGGGTCTGTCCGGGTCTGAGCACCGGCAGTTTTTTTTGGGGGCCCTCAAAACGGGTCTCTATCGGGCTCTATTTTCGTGGCTACTAAAGGTAGTCCATTCTTTATATTTTTTTTTTTCGGACCCGTTTTGAGGGCCCAAAAAAAAACTGCCGGTGCTCAGACTCTGCCCACTGTTGCTGTTAGGTAACCTGACCCCGTCTCCCTTCGCCATCCTCCACTTTGCTGAACTTGTTGGGAACCTATCCGCTCAGTGGTCACGGCCTGACGTCCACGGCACGACGGCATGACGTCATGCCAGGTGAGGTTTGTTGGAGGAAGGGAAATCCTTTAAGAGAGCCATTTTCTCTCGGGATTTCCCTTCTCTTCTCTTTTTCCGGCGGGAGAGCAACGTCGTGGTGGTGCCAGCGCGGGACAAATCCAGGACCAAGAGCAACGTCGTGGTGGTGCCAGCGCGGGACAAATCCTTTCTCGGTAAGTGTAGTTTATGGCAGGTTGTGCACTATATATCCCTCCCACCTCCGCCAATTCCGCTTAGCAAATCCCCTCCGTTCCCTACCACCTCCGTTAATTCCACGCCTAGGCGCTATAAAAATGCATTTTCAGTTCTGCTTAGCCAGTGGCCTTCCTTGCCATCCAACTCTAATATTCCGCTTGCCAGTCTTGTTTCTACCACACCTGTGTCATTCCTGCTTAGCCAATGACCTTTGCCCTCGCACCTCTGCCCAACATCGTTAGCCAGTGCGCTGGCCTGTCTCTCACATCTTTACACAGACTGCGACCCCTTATTGCAAAAGAGAACATCCGAAGGCCCTGTGCCTTCGCCGCTACTAAATGTGCGTGGGTGGGGAGGCGGCAGAAGGTAGAGGTGGATAAGAAGAACCATCTCTATCCTACCTCCACGCTCCTCTCTATGGTATTTCTCCGGCGTTTCTCTATCACTGATGCCAGCACCCAAGGGGTCGCACAGACAGGCACACAGCCGTGTCCTATCTCACCCATGGCTTTCGTAAACATATATTGGTTAAAAAGTCAGAACATTCAATAAGCAGGCTTTAATGAGGCTTAATACCACAGAGAAACACTTCGACTTGCACTGTGGCCTCACTGACTTCTCAACAAAACGATCTATCTGTTGACTCTACGCTGCAAAACAGCGTTTAACCGACTTGTCGTCAAAATGAAAGCCACGAGTTGCGTTGACAGAGTACCAGGAGCGATGTCCAAGATCACAACGCTCGTCGGATACGCAATGCGGGGACGTGAATGGAAACCATCCTCTGGCGCGATCTAAAACTACAAAACTCTCCCCTAAATAAATATAATTGCAAATCAATGAATGCAGGTTATGGATGAAGACTTTCTCGGATGGCACAGGAAGCTAGAAGCCGGAGGGTCTGACCACACTCGCCCCCAGCCTGCCCCCGCTCCCTGGCCGTTTTACACAATATCATTTCTCCGATCAGATATTTATTGACGGGCTATTAAGATTTCAGCTAGTTTACACCTTTACTTGAATGCTCATGAATTATTAAGATGGTTTAACTCTTGCCCCGTGTATTGATTCGCCCCCAATGACCTCTGATAAAATAATTACAAGGCGATGTATTTATCGTGACGGGCATCGCACGGGGAAGGGAAATATGTTATGCTGGTTTCTGGCACCACATCGTCGCTCCTGCTGCGACATGCATATTAATATATCCCTTTTCTTTAATACAATTTGCTAACTCTACTCACTGAAGGGCTGTACCATAATCGCGAATATTTACTCGAATTGCAACACAAAGGTGATGGCTGGACTGCGATGCATATTTTCCAATTCAAATAAAACATCATATTTAATCAATCAGGGCACTTATACGGTTGATTACACAGCTGCCTGAGCAGGACGCTTGCTCTGGAAACCACATATTTTCCTGGGGAAAATAACATACACATTATCTGGTCATCGTTACACATGTAGTTAAAGCGTTACTCGTGGCGGAAGGCAGTGCAGTCCACCTCGTCTAAATGCATTAACAAATAATACATTCCAAAATGGAATACACCGATTTTGCGCGAAAACATGCAACCCTGCCTAACAAAAATGAATGTGTGTCCTTATGTAACGTAACTGGTGCTATGTGAAGCGCTCTGATAACCTATTCGGTTCAAGTTCGCGCTATATAAAACTCTAAAAAACAAAAACAAAATAATACAGCCTTTCTATACTATTAGGGAACAAAGGTTAACATGGATATTTTTTTAACCAGTGTTTACAGTCAAAAAGTACTGAATTACTAAGAACCGTGGCTGCACATTGTTTATGGTTAGGTAGACGTAGGAGGCAGATGTACTTGAAGCATATGTGAGAACCTCATGCTTCCAAGAGTCCTGTGTTCGGGGAGGGGGGGGCTTCTGTTCGTGCTTGTGACATCTAAGTAATTTTTAGTCTCGTGCCAACCTGCATTTTCTGGATGGGAGGGTGTTGGCTGGGCAAGAGGCGTATTCCTTCCTGACAAAATAACTGAATAAGATACCAAAGCAGAATGCTTTAGGGAAGAAATATGTGGAAGGTTAATCCTCAGCACTGACGCTCCTAAGGCCACAGATGAGGCCCTAGACATTGTTGATCACTGGAGTAAACTATTCAATTTTTGTTGCAGATAAGAGGCTCAATATTCTATTTTCGTGACGCAAGGCCTTATCACCTGGAAACCAAAATCGGCAGAGGAAACCAGCAGAGCAAAATTTTCTTTTCTTTTTCAGATATACCAGTCCAGCCTTCAAGAAGGAAGTTGTACATTTTACCATGGCTACTAGTAGCTTATCTGCTTCTGCTCTGAAGCGCAAGTCTATGTAGTCTTCAATGATTGACTTCCTACCGGCACTGAAGCGCCAGCGAGTTACAGGGGAGTCTTGTCCAGTACAACCAACTATTGATGAGGCTAGTCAAACTCAGAAAGAGTCTGCCAGGGACAGTCCACCTTTACAAAGACTTCAATGTGTGCCAGAGAAAAAAACTGTCGAACTCCCTGACTGCTGGAACACTAAACAGTGGTATTACTTTCAGGAGGAATATAAATGGTTGTACCTTAAGTCAGGCAATATTGGATGTTCTTCCTGTAAACGGGCTAAATCAACAGGTCTTTCAGTGCACAATAACACCCAAGGCATGCGCGTAACTAAAGTGTGGGCAGATGGCGAGGTTGGTCCTTCCGGTGACGGAAAAGCTTTTAGGCAGAAACAGCTCAGGAAGAAGATTATGGAGCATAAGGCGAGCGCTGGTCACTTGGCAGCTGAGGACATTCTTACAGCTCAGCAGAAAAATGCATTTGTGGTGACAGTACACAAATGTAATGCAAAACATATGGAGAGCACATGCAGGGTATTTGACACTGCCTACTACTTGGCAAAAAAAGATCGCCCTTTCACTGACCACCTTGATCTAATTCTTCTTCAGGCAAAGAGTGGCAGTGCAATGGGCCGTGTTTTGCACAGCAATGTGACTGCAACAGAAATAATAAAACACATTGCATTGGAAATGCAACAAAGATTGGTCTGTTATATCAGACAACACAAACCAAAGATCACAGTATTAATTGATGAGAGCACTTCTATTAGCAATGCTTCTACCTTGATCATCTACCTCCGTGGCATTTTTGGAAATGAAAGTACCCCAGTGACCATCTATTTCGGCATTCTGGAGCTGGCAGAAACTAATGCTATTGGCGTAAAGACAGCTCTCCTGAGCTACTTTGAAAAAGTTGGACTCACAAAAATTCTGCTTCATGATATCTTGATTGCGGTATGTACTGATGGAGCAGCAGTAATGTTTGGTAAAAAAGGAGGAGTAGTAGCATTGTTGAAATCAGAATTTCCAAATCTTGTACTGACATGGCACTGTTTGGCTCACAGACTAGAACTTGCTGTGGCAGATACAGTTGATGAGGTTGCAGGGGTCAATCACTTTAAGATTTTCATGGACTCATTGTATGCCACATACAGCATGTCACCAAAAAACAAGAGAGAGCTAAATCTGACCGCCAGCGAGGTATGTGTACAGCTTCAGAAGATAGGGAAAATGCTTGATACTAGATGGGTAGCATCCAGTTACAGATCTGTGAAAGCTGTTTGGAACTGCTTCCCTGCCTTGTGCAAACATTTTGAGAATGCTTCTAAAGACCCATCCAGACCCATAAGAGACCGGAGTAAGTATGAAGGTCTCTTGAAGAAGCTTACATCCTATTCTTTTATCAGAGATTTGGGGGTAATGTGTGATGCACTTCAAGAGCTCAAAGACTTATCACTCTCCTTACAGAGGAGGGATATTACAATTGTTAATGCCCACAGACTTTTGGTTAGTCAAGTACGCATATTTCTAGCAATGAAGAACTCACCAGGGGAGTTTGCTTCTGCGGCTCAGAAAGCGGTGGACGAGGGCAAATTCAAGGATGTTCCTCTTTCCCATGGTAGAAGTAACTCTGTTGCCCTTAATCAAAATCAGTTTTACCAAAGTCTTTCAGTAAATATCAATAAACGATGTGCCCCTGATTCTGAGAAAGAACTTATAGCCAGCTTCAGTGTGCTAGATGCAGGCAACTTGCCTTCTGGTGATGAATGCATTCTTTATGGGGAAACAGATATCCAGAAACTGTGTTCAGAATTTCAGCTGCCAGCAAGAGATACTATACAAGCTTTTAGACTTTTCAAAGATTTTGGTGGAAAGAAAACCCCTGAAGCATTAAAAAAGTTAGTAGTTTGCATGGAAACCCTGCCAGCAAGTAATGCGGATTGCGAGAGAGGTTTCAGCCCAATGAACTTAATTGCTTGTCCAACAAGGGCCTCTCTTCTTGTAGAGACCATTTCTTCATGCCTATGGATAAAACTCAATGGTCCTCCATTTGAAACATTTGACCCAAAGCTGTATGTAAAGAGTTGGCTTGCAAAAGGTAGAAGGTCTGCTGAAGAAAATTGTTGTGAGAAACCCCAACAAAACGAACACACTGAATATCTTCGAGGGTTTTGGGGAATCCTGCAATAGATTTCTAAGTAATATAAATATTCTTTACATGTTTTTTAAAGTGTTTGGTATTTTTATGGGTTATACTTAATAAATATACCTTTTTGCCTATTTTATTATCCTTTGCTGGATGCGACTTCATGATTTTCTTAAGCACACAGTGCTAGTTATTTTGATTTAGACCACGCCCCTACTCGGATAGGCCACGCCCCTTCAAGACATTAACCACGCCCCTTTTAGAGCACCCCCAGTTTTTTTTTCCCACTTAAAGCACTGGGTGGCCCTCACACCCTCTAAGCCGTTCCATTGCATGCCTTGCAGAATGCGTTCAGTGGCATTGAATAAGAAATAGTTAAACTGTCCAGAAAGTCACTCTGCTTTATTGAGCAGGCCCCTGCAGTGTAGGGGGAGCCAACCATTCAGGGGGCCTGCATTCAGCCCATTCTGGCAGGGGCCCCCATCATCATTTTGCATTATGCCACTGCTTTGTCACCAGACCCAGGCAGAGCTGATAGCCATCAGGCCTTGAATGTGATGCGGGCAGGCAGTGAGAGTTAGTAGAGTTCTTCGAGGGCCGACACAATCCTGCTGAAGATGTGAAGAGCTTAGATGGGGCATGCTGCTGCAAGGAGGACATCCTACAGTGCAGTTAGGCAGAGCTCAGGACGCCACAGGAGAGCATTGCTTCCACCAGGACGGGGAAGAACCAGAACCTGGAGTGCTGAGGAGTGATATACTCATAAGCATTGTAGTTAATTTTTCAAGAAGCTCTCATGATTCATAGCCATCATGATTCGTAGCTATTCTGTCATAATCACAGTTTCTTCTAGGCTAGGGGTTACTAACCTTTTGACTTCTGAGAACTCCCACTGAATCACTACTGCCAGTCTCCCTGGCCTAAGCAATTTTAATGCTTAAAACCCCAAAATATTGCACGAAAATACAGAAACAAGTATACACCAATAAACACACATATGAAATATTTAATTCACAAACATATACAGAAGTCAGAATTCTAATTTTAGTAGGAAGGTTGTATCTTTTCAAACTGTAGTTTTATTTCTAAAAAATGAGATGAGATGCAACACTCTTTAGGCCTATTCACAAACTGCATTTTGTGCTACATTTTGAGCGATCTCCACACCAAGTGGGGAGCCTTCATACAAGTATACCTATTAGTAGTAAATGTGGGAGGGACTTTATGTGGCTATAAAATGGGGAATGGAATAGTTACTACTAAAGGGGTAGAGAAAAGGAAGTAGTAAAGAGGGGTTAAGGGAGTGTCTCAAACAGATTTTGGGAGTGTTGCCTACCCACCAACAAAAGAGTAGGTACATTGCTATTCACAAACTTCACTTCTATACATATTACAGCCAAAAAGAGACCCAAAACATTAGTAAAGTGCTCCAGTTCAGAGCTGAAGTAAGTCCAGCACCACTCATGGCCAACCACTGAACACACCCTCCCATAGAAATCAATGGAGGTAGGGACTTAAAATAAAACCTAATTTTATGTTAAAAAATGTATGAAAATAGTACATATGTTTTACTTGATTATCACATATTTTAATTTCCATTTTTCCATTTTATAACGAATGTAGCACATTTTATTGAATGAACTTTAATTAATTTTTAGTAATTGTATCCATCACTTTTAATAACAATACCCAGTTGATGTTCACATTTGAATCAGACCTGGCTGCTAAAAAAAAACTGGGGTCTATCCCTGTGCCCAAACAATCCGTGAAGAACCTTGGTATAAAAATCGAACAAGCCCTCACGATGAAAGATCATATTCTGGCCACCAATGGATTATGCTATCAGAATATGCGTCTTCTGCGCAGAATATTTCCGTATCTTCCTACACCTGCCAGAAGAATACTAGTGCAAGCTTTGGTAGTAAGCAGATTGGACTACGGCAATGCTCTTTTGGCGGCAGTAGATGAGACGCTGGTAGCCAAACGACAGGCAGTCCAAAATACAGCTGCCAGGCTTGTTCTTAATCTTCCTTCTGGCACCTCTTCTGCCATTTTGGAAAATAATCTGCACTGGCTGATAGTGAAAAAAAGGAGCATTTTCAAGATCTGCTCTCTCACTTACAACACTAAGAGGCAAAGGCCCCAGATATCTTCAATTAAAAATGAAACCGTCCATACCCAGCAGAAGCTTAAGATCCTGTGATAAAGCCCTACTGTGCGTCCCCTGCATTAATTTAAGGAGATGCAGGGATTAGAGCTTTCGCTTACCTTGCCCCCTCCTATTGGAATAAGCTTCAGCTGCATGTTCGCACCTGCGCTAACTACTGAAAATTTAGAAAATTGTTGAAAGCCCGTCTACTTTTAATCTTTTACTCAGTGCTTAATTTGGGCCGGAGCTTTCCGGTGCTGAGCACCGGCACTTGATTGGTTTCCGGTGCTCGGCACCGGCACCCAATTGTCAAGACCACACTTAGGGCAGTCTGCCACAAGGTGGCGCTGCTCATGTAATTTAGAGATTAGCAGTATAACAGTGTTTAGGAAAACAATATACATAAAAAAATTACTAATACCTGCCTCCCCAGCCATTCCTTTAGCTTTGGGGACCTGGAATAATCTGAACTGTCACATTCACATGCGAGAGAGATAGTCAGTAGTTGTTTTGGCAGCGGTGACAGGGGCGATGGGTGGTGCAAGCTGCAGTGGCCTCCTGGTCAGAGCCCTGGCACTTCATATTTTACAAATTAAGCACTGCTTTTACTTCACATTTTGCTGACACTTGTTCAAACTGCTACAGTGCCGAGATGCTCACGGATGAGTCGTGCGCTGTGTTACATTTAATTAACATAACATAACAAGTACATTTAAATTCTTTAGGTCTGTTCGTTTTACTTGTTAACTTGAGAAAATAATTTATAATTTAATAACGTTACATTAATTATTTAATTTTAAATTAATTTAATAGTGTGTAGCATTTTCTACAGTAGTTGTACATTTAAATTAATTATATAAGCATAAGTTTTTGATAATATTTGTGCAAACCTTTTACAAACTTAATAAACCTATTTACTTTTTCCTAGTGTCTACCGTAGGGAGACTCAGCAGTCGGGCACTGATCTCTACATCATAGTGCAAGCAAAAACGTTTTTTAAACTTGTAAAAATAATTTAAAAAATAATTTTGGATCAAATAATATTGTAAACATATTTATATATGTATTTTAAAAGGAGAAGGGAGAAGAAAATTAAAAAAAAATAGGCAGACAATGCAACTAAAAGGTTGTTAAATGCTTGAACCTGGGGAAATGTGTGTTTCTACAGCTTAAATATTGCTCCTTACAATTAAATGCTTGATATGTATATTTCCAGGTTTACGACACTTGCAACACACCTGGAAATGAAATGAGTGATAGCCTGAACTCCAACAACCATCTGTCGATGAAACTAATTTCAACAACAACTAATCAGCCAGGTTGACCACATAAGAACCGTCACACCAAACCTCCTTTCATGCCTTCATTAACTATGTTGTTGAGGTCTTTGTAGGCTTGCCCCTGCTCTTGAGGAGGAATTATTTGAGGAGGAGGAGAGAGAGGATTGACAGAGAAAAGATCAACATTTTTGGCATGTCCAGTGAAGCTGTCATTGCCAGACACGCTTCCCACGTGGTGTGATCCTAAACATGGTTGCTGATTGGGAGCAGGAGCTGGATTAACTTACAGCTTGCTGCCAGGCTATCCCAGCCTATTTCAAAATACTGACTGCACACTGAATCTTTTCAGAGGGGCTCTTCTGACAACTTTGGCATCTCACAGGCAAAACAGTCTGATACTTGCATTAAAGAACGGATATGCATAAACAAAGAGTGCACCATTTAATGCCATACCATACTCACTGGCAGGAAAGCAAAGGGTGGCAAGGTAATGTCATGCCTTTTCCCACTTCCCGCGTGTGCTAGGTGCTATTTACTGCACCCATGTAGCATTTCAGCCACCACACCACAGAGCACACCTTTTCCGCAACAGACAACGCTGGTACTCCATAAACGTGCAGGCTGTCTGTGGCGCCAGGGAATGCTTCACTAATGTGCATACTGTTTTTCCTGGAAGCACACACAACTGTTTCACTTTCCAACAGTCTCTTCTGCCATGTTGTTCGGCTGCTGGTACTTTATTGGTAAGTAACAATATCTTACATTGTGCCTACATTTGAATCTGGAGGTGACATATGAAACATAGGGCCAGATGGACGAAGATGGCATTTTGCGATTTCCTAATAGCAATTCTTTCAAAGTAGGAATTGCTACAAAGCAGGATTCGCTATTAGGGAATCGCAAATAGGAAATGCCATTTCATTCCCATGGGTAAAATAGGAAATGGTTTGCATTTCTTAAATTGCGATTTCCTAATAGGAAATTGCAATTTAGGAATACCAAACCCAAGGGTACCTCTGGCCTTAAGGCACTCCTAGAGGCACCCCCAAATATGCTGTTCACATGTTAGTGCACGTATGCCCTAAGGGCATACATTTGCTTCATGTCACCTTAAAAATGCATTTTTTAATTTTGCATGTTTACCATCGACTTCAATTTGATGGTCATACCATTTCCTTATTGCCCAATTCTAATTTAGGAAATGCTATGTACATGTGCTTTAGGAATCGCAAATAGGGAATCCCTATCCGTTATTCCTAAATCGCAGTCACAATGTGTGATTTCTACTGGGTAGAAATCGCAAATTGCGACCGCGAACGGGCCTTTGTACATCTGAAAAGGCCAGTTAGCATTTTGTTAACGGGACGAAATAGCGATTCGGCCCGTTAAGCAATGTTAAATGGCTCTTTACATCTGGCCCATAATCATTAATCACTACAACACAATATGCGCACATTACTCTGGCACACACTGCATGTAGGTAGGCATGATATAGTACAATTAGAAAAGATAAGCATTGGCAAAGTCAATAGATCTCACAAATGATACTAACTTTGTCAATGTTTTTTAGCAATGTTGTACAGCAGCACAGCTGAAAGTAAAAGAAAGCACTATAATATAGCCAATGCTGGCTGTATTATAGTGCTTTTTCCTATTGATGGCAGAGAGAGAGTGTGGAGCATGATGCAAGATGGAGGGAAGGCGTGTGGGGGACAACACAGATAAATCTAAACAAAAAATCACAATGGCACAGTAAGTGCTGACTGCATCATAGCGTTTATTTAAATTTCTGTCAGGAAATGAGGAGCAGGAGGCAACCAGGAGATCTTGTGTGTGTGTGTGTGGGGGGGGCAACTCATACAAAATTGAAGAATAAAGCTTTCGCACATGGCCAATGCTGGCTTGGAGGATAGAGAGGATAGGGGGGCAGGAGGCAACACTGAGAGAGGGAGGGTATGTGGGAGGTCCTGATAGCAAGCAGATGAACACAAACACATTTGATGGAGCGGGTAAAATGTTTTCTTTTTATATACCCAATCCATTTATATAAGTTTATATTAAAATGATTAATAATTAATTCTAATAATTAATAGATTGATGTGAAGGTACTAAATCAACCTTATTAACCAAGAGAATACACGTGGGAATGCATTTGCATGGCTAAAATAATAAGTGAACTGAGTTTGTATGCATATTAAAACGATAAATGTTGCTTGAGCAGTGTTAATGTGATTTGCGCTTAAATAAACCAGCATTAATGGCTTTGAATGATGCATATGGCTAGATAAATGCATACACATAAGGGTATTAGTAAGGGAATAACACTGTTTTAATAATTTCTATGTATTAATTACGATTTTGTGTTTCTTTGCTTAAAGTTGACTATTCTGGCCTACCAAAAGATGGCCGCCGACTGAAACCTAACTAAAGTACATGACTTCATCATTTGAACAATGGAGAAAGGCGCCTGCATTGACTTCGTTCGTGTCCCTTGTGTGACCTGTCAGACCATGCCCATGAAGACTACCCTGGGCGAGGTGCCAATGTCCCTGAACGTGGAGCAAATGTTGCTAATGGCAAATGAACTATCGAACTTAACCGGTTACCAACGAACTGATACAATTTGTACCTGGGATTAGTCTTTCCCATACATTCACTGTGAAACTTCTTCCACATGGGAAAATTTGAAAATGTTTCCTAATGTATTGAGATGTATTTTGAATTCAGCCAATCGCTGGCCTGAGAAATGAGAAAATGTAACTTTAATATGTAAATTTTAGTATAAATATTAGTACACTAGAGAGGGAAGGGACTACTCTATGCTGCTGCTCTTCGCTAGAGACCACTTTGTGCCGAGCTATTGACGGAGAATCGATGATCAGAGACCCTTATGCTGACGGAAGAGGACGGAGACTTTAGAACTCTGATGAATTTTCTGAGGACCAGTTCTGACTTAGAAAACGACAATTAGCCAGAATAGGGAAATAGGACAAAAGATAATATTGCATTATTAGGGTTTAACCTGCATTTAAATCAGATAAAGAAAAACATTATTTGAAGTACTGTGTCGGGTGATTATTTCTTGAAATGTTTATTGATTAATTTGAGAGTTAAAAGCGTCATTAAACGAAATAACAACTAAATGATCCGATTGACCTCCGGATGGAGGAACTGTTAGGGTAATTCAGTAGAAGTGGTTTCCTCTATCCAAGCGAACAGCTGTGGTTTGGGATTGGATGTCCCTCTGTAGGCACGGATAGTTTGAGAGAATGAATGTTGGTGTTATGGGCCCACCAGCGTGTGATGTGTGTATGTACGTGTGACTGAGAAATCATTCCGTCCGTGGAAGCAGGGGGAGATTTAGTGATCCAAACTGCACCACATGCACCAAGATGGAGGTCTTCAACCAAGAGAAAAGTGTAGATCCCACAATGTAAGCAGTGCAAGGATACATGTACTTTGGCCTTGCTCCAGAGGAAAGTCAAACACAAGAAGAGGACATGAAGCGATCACCGGGTTAACAAATCAGAAGCAATCTAATGAGCGTGACAAGGAAGTCAACTAATGTTAAGCAATGGGCAGGCTCTAAGCCCAATGCAGGCTAACAAAATGTCTTCCAAGTAACAGCGCATATGCTGCAGCAGATGAGACATAAAAATCCCATTTCATTTTTGTAAGTGATATGTATATGCTCTCTCCCCCCATAGCATACACCTTACAAACGTCCAACCACAGTATCTCAGTAGAGTTACAATAGGACAAACATACTTACATGAGCCATTATTGATCACATTTTTGGGATCCTCAAGCTGCTTTCATTTCGCTTGGGCTACTGTTGCTGGACTATTGTGGGCTCTGCCCGAGGACGCTGTGCTGTTTTGGGGGTGATATTTACCTGGACCATTCCAAACCTGGACTGCGAGGACCAGGCTGCTTGGCGGCGAGCGCAGCTGTCTCCTCTTCCCGACTCCTCCCTCAGCAGGTACTAGACGCCTCGCGGCCCCCGCTTTGCGGGGGCCGCTCGCAGGCTTGCCACTGCTTTCATTTCGCTTGGGCTACTGTTTCTGGACTATTGTGGGCTCTGCCCGAGGACGCTGTGCTGTTTTGGGGGTGATATTTACCTGGACCATTCCAAACCGGGACTGCGAGGACCAGGCTGCTTGGCGGCGAGCGCAGCTGTCTCCTCTTCCCGACTCCTCCTTCAGCAGGTACTAGACGCCTCGCGGCCCCCGCTTCGCGGGAGCCGCTCGCAGGCTTGCCACTGCTTTCATTTCGCTTGGGCTACTGTTGCTGGACTATTGTGGGCTCTGCCCGAGGACGCTGTGCTGTTTTGGGGGTGATATTTACCTGGACCATTCCAAACCGGGACTGCGAGGACCAGGCTGCTTGGCGGCGAGCGCAGCTGTCTCCTCTTCCCGACTCCTCCCTTTCCGCCCCCCAGCCTTTATACCACTGCCCTGATTTCGCGCGCAAGCGGGACGCGCGCGGGGCCAAGTCCGGGGCGAAGACCGGGCAAAGAGCGGGCCGTTTGAGGCCGTTCGAGCACGGGCGAGCCAGGCCCAGGCCTTACTACTTTCACTCATTGCGGTGAGCTTAGGGCTCCTTGAGGTTCCCTGCCTGATCCCAACTATGTCCGTTAGAGAAACTAGAAGTAAATCTGCGCTAGCTGCTGGAGCTGCATCCGGGACTTTGGATATGTATTTCGCTAAGGCCGGCTCTTTACTGATTGACGAAATTACTATCTTAGAAAGGCGCATCTCCCAGGAGATAGATTGGGTAAGGAGATCTTCTCTGGGACCTCTTGCACAGGCTATCTCTCCAGCTCACGCCCATGATTTCACGGTATCTAATGTAGCCCCTGAACCTGGTGCCTCTGAACCAGATTCTCTGATTACTTCTGTTACTGATCACGACATTTCAAATCCAACTGAGTTAAGTATTTCTTCGCTTCCCCCACCTAGATTGCACCCCGCTCAACATAATTTAAATCTTCCCATCCCTGAGCAGGCTAATACCCTTTGTAGTAACTCTTTAACTAAACAACCCAGCCAGGGGGAGAGGGAAGGTGCAATCCCGAGGAGGAAAAGAAAGGCGCAAACTATTAGAGGGCAAAAGCCCAAAATTGCCAAGCCCAACCCGAGGAGTGTATCTAATCAATTAAGGCTAACTGAAACAGGGTCAGACCCACTAGATATACCTGCCTATACACTCCAGAATCATAATTCAACACCATGTGTGGCTGGCTTCTCTTTCTTGGATTTAAGTTCTCTTCTGAAGAAATCACTCACTCCACTACTAGACCGTTTGGTTCTAATAGAAACATCCCTAGCGAACCTACAGAGGGGAATCCAATCACTCCTAGAAGTATCCAGATCAGATAACCAACAGGCAAACACCACCTTAATACTTCCAGCAAAAGAAGGCTGTCCTCCATCTAAGCCAGAGCTTTCCAAAGTATGTGTCGCGACACGTTACTGTGTCGCCTGACCTTCGTGGGTGTGTCGCGCAACAGGAGCCTTGGCCCTCGCAGTGAGGGCTTGAAGGCAGGGGCGCAACGGAATTGAGCTCAAAGAGCTGTCTGTGTGTGCGCGCGCCCAGGCTGAGACAGCTTCCCACACACACAGACAGCTTTGAGATTATCGCAGCCGCACCCGGGTACTTCACAGGTCTTTACAAGACCATTAACGAGGCTTTGTTTTTTTTCACCCCTCCATCTCCACATGGCGAAAGGGACAAATCCTTTGTTTGTCACCGGTAACCTTTGCCGACTGTCCTGCTGCGTGGATATTTCCTTTTCTATGCAGTGCAGGAGAAAAGAAGTTTGTTTATTCCTGTCACCTTTCCCGACCCCTGCAGCAGTTTATCACACCAGGCTGTGACACAGTTTGACTAATAAAGTAGGTAGGAGAATTTGTCACTATTTGTTTTTCGATTTAAAATGTGCACAGGACCAGCAGGACACATACTTTGTGCGTGCTTCATTTAAACAATTTTTTTATCATTATCATGACCGATGCAGGATAAAATAAGACAACACAACATGCCCAGATAACGCTGGTAATTAATGATCCTGCTGGAGGGCAATCGTTTGTCTGTCCGTAGTTTTTAAATGCAGATCAACTGTATTTTATGTGGAAGCTCAGTGGGTTACTGCCTTTGTCACAGAGATCCTTGTGCTACTTGCAGTTCAGAAGTTACAATCCTAACATAGGACAGTGACCAATGAACTGTCACCAAAGAGCTGCATACAAACATGAATGGTGTAGTTAGAACTTCGCTTATTTTTGTTTTGTGATATAGTTAGAACTTCCTCAGTCTTTCATTATTCTAATGTTGCTGAAATGAGTATGTTTGGGCAGATATACATTTTTATCAGTAAAGCTGACCCCCATGTAATACTCTTTAAATCCTAAAGTTGTTTCCCCACACCAAACCCTCTTAAAATATACTGCCCACCAGTATGTATGACGTGATTCATACACCTTGTAATCCTCATTGGCTTATGTGACATTCCCTGTAGACTGATTTACATACTTGTATGACTCATTGTCTCTGTATAATGTGTGCGTGGTGTAAAGTACTGACACACACTACACTGACATGAGTAGCGCTGTACAACAAATGAAATGCATATGAGAGAGGGGCTACGTAAAGATGAGGGGCACTGTTGGAGGGTGGCAGCGAGGGAATCTGAGGAGGAGGTGGTGGTGGGAGGGGCTATGGAGCAATGAGGGGCACTGTTGGAGGGCGGCAGTGAGGGAATCCGAGGAAGAGGTCATGGGGTGGAGGGGGGGAGCTAGGGAGAGACGAGGAGCACTGGTGGAGGGTGGTAGAGAGGGAGTCTGAGGAGGAGGTCATGAGGGGGAGGGGCTACAGAGAGATGAGGGGCACTGGTGGAGGGTGACAGTGAGGGAATCCGAGGAGGAGGTCACGAGGGGGAGGGGCTATGGGGAGATCAGGGGCACTTGTGGAGTGTGGCAGTGAGGGAATCCGAGGAAGAGGTCAATAGGGGGGCCATGGAGGGATGAGGGGCACTGTTGGAAGGTGGTAGTAAAGGTATTTACGGAGAAAGAGGTTATTAGTGTGGCGCCAAAAAAGACTTTCGCATCAGCGCTAAACCCGGCCCTGTCATGGCCTTTCTGTTTTTGTTTAATTAGCAGTCTGGTCATACAGGCTACTGTGGAACATACTTTAAAGTGCGTGCTAATTATATTTACTGCTTTATTCAATGTATTAAGTTTGAAGGTGATTTTACTATTGTTTTTACCGGGAAAAATGAAAGTGGAGCCCGATGGTGCCTGATATGGGGCTAGGGCCCAAGGTCAGCTGTGAGATAAGGTGCACTGGAGAGGAGTAGTGGATAATCAAGCCTGTAAGGGAGTGCGTTGCAGAGTCCGGGGTCAGGTGGAGGTAGTAATGAAGAGGGATTCTCCCTGAAGGCTCGCTCAGAGGGAGCCCGAGTAGTGTCAGTTGCCTGATACTACCACCTCAGGAACCTCCTTTTCCCATCAAAGGAACATTTCATAGAAAAAACACTTTTTGAGAGTGATAATATTTAGAAAGAGATTTGGAAAAGAGTGCGTTTTACTGGGCCTTGTAAGACTAAGAAGAGATAAAGGAGGGCACTGAAGCAGGCCTGCCTAGACACATATGCGACAAATCGATCCCGCAGTGGCCCCCCCAAATGCACCCTTGGCCCACCCAAATAAAAATTCCTGGAGCCGGGCCTGATCAGGATAATTAAATAAGAGGTCGCAGGCCATGGGGCCATTTTTACCAGCCCTTTTCTACCTTATTCCATGTCCCTCTCTCACTTACACACACCCAACACCCCAACCCTTTTGGTTAAGACATGTCATTAAACAATCCCTAACGCATGGCTAATGCAACATGTTCACTGCTCTTTAGCAGTTACTGCTTCAAGCTGTTTCAGGCAATACTCTCACCCCTGCACACTGCTGTTTACAAAAACCTGAACTAAACAACAGGCTTTTCCCACTGAACGATGAGTTGAACAACTGTATTACTTTTACCAGGTAATAACCCGACAAAGCAAAATGACAACTATCAATTATTTAACAAATCCTCTCAATTATCTCACAGCTTTAATGACTGCCGCTGAAAACAAAAACTAAAAATCAATATTAGTCACTGCCAGTAGCACAAGAAACCAAACATGAAAGTTATGTGTTTGTTTAGCAGGTCTATCGTAAGTACATTTGAGCTCATTACAATATTTAACAAATTAGATTTTGCTTCGGGGTTGTGCAAAAAAATTATGCAACCCCGATGCAAAATCAGGGCCTTAACATGTATTTATTTTTTTAAATCCTGCCACAAAGAAACTGGCAACAAGGAGAAATGTGGCAGTAAATCTGTTCTACTCAACTGGTTGCAAAGTCTGTATTTTAAAATATCATGGGGTTAAGGCACCTGTGGCAGAGATCTTTGTGTGCTCAGTAAAGCTCAGGGAATAATAATAATGGTAAAATAACTATTTGCTGGAGAGGTTTGTGTTTTGTCTAGTCCCAGTTTTGGATCAAAGTAGCATTGAGGGTTAATAGGTCTCCTGGAAAGCACATTATGTAACGCGCAGATGACAGATTTTTATTGTATGTAAATGGGCAAGTGAGTTAGCGCTTTGAACACAGAGATCCTTTTGTTACTTGCAGTTCATACATTGTAATTCTTCTAATATAGCACAGTGAGCCAAGAAGGACATGTGGCTCCTACACCTTGTAACTCTCCCCATCTTATGTAACACTCCCTTGATTTACACACATCATTTATTGTCAATGTATAATGTGTATGTATAAAGCACTCTGACACTACAATGGGATTAGTAGCACTATAGCGCTGTAAAAGAAACAAAACAAAATAGTGGCATTTAAATTGTTTGTGTAAATACTGGGACAGACTAACAAATCTGACATTCCTACACACATGCATATCTCTTATATAAAAGGACTGAACAAAGTCAAAAGCATGCCTGCCTCTTGTGTGATGTGATGTGATAAGCTATGTGCCTTTGTTTCTCCTCCATTTCATTTAGATGTGAGGCTCCTGATAGCTCCCAGCCTGGATACTCCAAGAAAAGGAGACCTGATGGCCCCTTAACTTCGACCTTTGTTATAGGCCCAGCTGGAATCTGATAAGCCCCTTCCCCGTCTGTACATTGCTGCTTGGAACAAAAGCAAACAATGTGCAGGCACTGTTGAATGTGTCCCTGTGTCTAAAAATTGCACCAAGACAAGTTTACCATATTTCTGTGGGGCCCAATCTCATAGCAGGGTAGACTGCGATCACCCTGTGAAAAGAGTGGATAGACTCAGTCTACCCTCAACTTGTGCCCGGTCTACTACATAGTGCCAAGAGATGCATGTGCATCTCTTGACGCTATGTAGCAGCTATTGCTAGTTCACCTGTGTGCCCTAATACTGAAAAGCGAGGGCAAGAGATCTTTGCAGTGTAAGTTAGTAGATAGGTACATAGTACATTTCCTTTACAACGAACCATGAAGCGGTGTTTAGGAAATTATTAATATGCTAGTTAAAACAGGTGCATTTAGAAAACTGAGGCCCAAGCTCCTAACTAGCAGGAAGGCCATTTATTTTCTTGATCTGTGCGTAAGTGGATGAGCTCAAAGGGGTAAGTACACATCACTTATCATTTTGCTGGCTCGGTGAGTGAGGTGAATAATAAAGCCGATCTACAAAGAAAACGAATCAACAGGGTTGGGGCGGGCGGGAGGAGATGGAGTGAGTGAAAACACCAGCACTCGTGTGGAGTGCTCAAAGACAAAGAAAATAGTAGCTCCTATAACGGGAGTAGTGGAAGGACGCAAGCACTTGGTCCATGTTCAGGGGGAGGGTCAAACACAGGAAGAAGCATGACGCTTTTATGCTATGGACTAACGGGAATGACGGATATGAGAGCACGATGGAGCAAACAAGTGGTAAGGCAATGGGCGGGCTGAAGCCCACAGATTGAAAACATGCTGTTCGAGACAGCACATGCGCAGCCTAGACGGGACCTAAAAAAAAAAGGACAGAATATGACAAACAAGGCCAACATGCTTAAAGTTGATTATTATATAATAGCTCACCAGCAACTTAATATTTGGCCCAATACAGGAAATAGGTTTTCTTTTGATAACGTGGCGAAACAAAAACTCCACAACCCAACCGACAGTTGATCTAATGTACTGCCTTGTTTTTTTAAACTGGGAATTATTCTAATTTGATTCACATGTTTCTTTTTAGTATTTAAGAAGGAAGAAACGTTTGCCAAAACCAACACTCCATATGCTGTGGGGGTGCCCTTTTTGTGCTGTAAATCACTGGGGCATGTGTCGATGTGTGCATGATTATATTCTTGTTTCAGGCACAAACCTAACCTTACTCCCTGTTTTGCCAGTCACTGTCTTTGTTAAAAACAGATTCACAATTGCTTTATTAAACCTTCTTGCTTTCTCCAATTTGATTGAAAATGCACCATTTGCCCACTATTTTTTAAACCCCCCCGAACACCTCTGTGGTGATTCCGGCTCACTCGCTACGCTCGCTCGCATTACCGTGTCACTAAAGCAGGAATGTCAAAAAAGTGTGTCACCAGCATGAAAAGTTTGGAAACCTGTGATCTAAGCTTTCCCAGCCACGTAACCCTAGTGCACCCATCCCTCACATAACTGAACCCTTGATCGTACCTTGCACTACTGACTTCAGCTCCCACGGGTTGGCATTGGAATCTTTAGCAGGGACGCAAGATACTGACATTAGACACAGGCCAATCCATCTGCCGCCGGAGGCTGCCCCCTACACTGTCATCTTAACCGGCATTCCCGAACTACGACCTTTTGTCAAAGAACCAGTTGACGCTTTAAAAAATAAGGTCATCCACTGGCTCTCTTTAAATAGACCCCTCCCCCAGGGTATTCATAGTGAGGTTCTTATGGTGAGGAGGGCCCCATGGCTGGGAAATACCAGCAAATCCATCAAAGGAGACTGTGTATTGATTAATTTCAGGGACCCCCGCACGGTTTCTCACATTTGCAGGTGGCCTCAAATCACCCAGGGATCCCCTATCCAACCCTACCCACTGTCATTCTTCTACCCGGATACGACGCCCGATCAGGAGGAAGAACGCTGGGTATTGGTTGGCAGGAGAGGGAAACGGGGTGGCCAAGGGTTCAGTAGGGACCACGCTTCTATAGTTCCTCCTCGTTATGACTATTTCCCCACTTACAATAGGTTTAGTTCTTTGGATATGGTGGATTGACCGCCCGCTTGGGGGGGTGGCGCAGCCCTGCACCAAACCACGTCTTGCATTTCTCCTGCCCACCTTGATACTTTAACTGTGCAGGAGTACCCAACCCACTTGGATTGTTATCATCCTAATACAGAAGGTCCCGTGGGGGTCATTTGCTCTCCGCTTAATTCGGCCATGGTTACGAATCCTCATATCCCCAATTCTTTTTTTAACCTACACGAGGGCCCGAACCTCGAACCGGCCCATATCCCAGTTGCACATCCCGCGACGGATGCTTTGTCTCCCCTCAAGATTTTATCTTGGAATGTCGCGGGCCTAGCCACTAAATGGATCAACCCGGCCTGGAGCTCCTTTATTGGGGACAAAGATATTTGCCTGTTTCAGGAGACCTGGGCAAGGGAGGAGATCTCGCATATTGGCTTCGCTATATTTTCTGTACATGCGACCTGGGGGGGGAAAGGCCGCCCGTCCGGAGGCCTAGCCATATGGGTGGCTATTGATCTGGGGTGTAAGGCCTCCATTTTCCCGACAGACTCTGTAGATATTTTAGCTGTACTGTTGGAATGGCCCAATTCTTATAATCTTTTACTGATTAACATTTATGCTAGGCCAGTGAACCTTACACAGGAATCGTCTACAATTGCGGAGCTAGTGACGGTCCTGGAAGCAATCCCGGAGGGCACCCCCTGTATAATCGGTGGCGATTTAAACTGCCAGTACGAGCCCCTCCCAGGTATATTGGAGGGGCTGACCTCGGAAGAAGACCTCCTGTGGTCTATCCCTCCCCCACAGGCCCTGGCTGCAAGAGCATGCTCCCCCCTAGCCTTACAAATTACTTCCTTGTCCTTGCAATTCGGCCTTAGGGCCTGCAATGGAAGGTTCAAGTCAGACATCCCTTCCAGATGTACTTTTAATCGAATGGGCAGTGAATCGCGTATAGACTATGTTATGGTTCCCCTGTCTTTATGGACACATATAAGGGATTTTAGTGTCTTAGCCAGGGAGGACAGCGACCACAATGCCCTTCAACTAGTCTATGATCACCCTGGGTTGGAGGTCAGAGACATTCCAAGGACTAATACGGAGAACTCCTTGGATCTCGCTAATAATAGGCGTAGAATAAGATGGGAGCATCTAGCCTCACATCATGGGAAGATACCCTTACTATACGCTCAGGTTGTTCCCATATTCAAAAAGCTTGAGGCACTCAAAATGGAAGAAACTTCCCAGAACACTTTTATGCAATTGGGGCAGATTCACGAGGATCTGATCAAACATCTTTCCAAATGTTTAACTCAAAACACAAATAGGCTTGGCAGGAAAATTTCCCTTCCCCTCTGGTTTAATAATGCTTGTCGGAAGGCAAAAACCGAACTTTTGCTCCACATCAAAGAGGGAAAGGGTAAAGAGGATATTAGGGCAAGTAGAGCAGCCTATAAATCCCTCATTACTAATGCTAAAAGTGAATGGGAGCATGACAAATGGGCAAGATTGACTTCCTTCTTGGCCAGTGGAGACTCACGCAAATTCTGGTGTTGTGTCAACTCTGGCCTGGAGGAGCTGGTCCCGGCCACACTATCTAATATATCACCAAAGGTCTAGCAGGACCACTTCCAGTCTCTTTATAAATTACCGCAGGACGCCCCGATTGGTACCACTTCTATTTTACAGAAAGGAGGGACGGGGGAACTCTTCAAAGTGGGTGAGGTGCGTGAGGCTGTAGTAGGCCTGGCATCTGGAAAGGCACCAGGGTTGGATGGTATGCCTGGTGATTTATTTAAGCAGGAGCCGGATGTTTGGGCGCCCTATTTTACGATCCTCTTTAATGCCATCCTTGAAGGCATGGCTATTCCCGGTACTTGGCTGGGCGCAGAGATTGTCCCAATCTTCAAGAAGGGTTCTCCTCTGCTCCCAGCCAACTACAGACCTATTAGCCTTATTGACGTCCCACAAAAGATCCTTGGTAGACTCATGTTAAACCGCCTCCAGGATTGGATCGAAACAAATGAGATCTTGAGCCCATACCAGGCAGGTTTCCAAAGGGGCATCTCGACTACTGATCAAATCTTCCGCTTGCACCTCATCTACTGGAAGACGGTTCTCTCCGAGGGCGGCAGTCTATACACGGTTTTCGTGGATTTACGCGCCGCCTTCGATTTGGTCCCAAGGGACAAACTGTGGGCAGTCCTACTAGACCTAGGGGTCCCGGCTGACATCCTAATGATTTTAAGGAGACTGCACCAGGGGAACTTTGCCAGGGTAAGGTGTGGCAGGAATGGTTCCCTTTCTGATGCTTTCCCCGTTGATAGGGGGGTCAGACAGGGGTGCGTTCTTGCACCTACCCTCTTCTGCCTCTTTGTCAACGGGGTCATAAGATTCCTACAAGAGCTGAGTAACATCGACGCCCCCAAGCTCGACGGCAGTAGGGTTCCCGCAATTATGTTTGCGGATGATACCCTGCTGCTTTCTAAATCCCCCATGGGTTTGCAGAGGGTCTTGGACGGGTTCGCGTGTTTCTGTGCGGACCGAGGATTGGAGATCAATTCCGCAAAAACAAAATATATGATCTTCAATCCCCCCTCCAGGACCCGAGCACCCCCCTCTATAGGGACATCAAGTCTAGAACGGGTGTTTACGTTCGAATACCTGGGGTTGGTATTAAACCAGTCCATGTCATGGGACCCTCACTTAATTAAGATGAATATGAAACTCTCCCAGCTTGTGGGGGGTATAGCAAGGATGGCGAAAGGATTAACGTATAGGCCATTTGCGCCTCGCTTGCAGATTTACAAAACCCAAGCCAGAGCATCAGCGACATATGGAGCGGAGTTATGGGGCTATACTTTGGGACGGAAGCTCCAGACCACAGAGAATAATTTCCTCAGACAATTGACAGTCTTACCAATTAGCACCCCACTCTTGCCGTTAAGATTGGATCTGGGTCTAAGACCGATTTCAGAGGTCCTGGGTCTCAAACCCTTGACCTTCTGGTGTAAAATCTGGTCTTCCCCGGACCTTTTGAAATATAAAGCTGAGCTGGTGGAGATTCTGCGTTTGTGCAAAAATATTCCAATCCCATGGCTCAGCTATATTAAACGCATCTGTGAAGCACTTGGCAGACCAGAATTGTGGTCTGATCCGGCATCGGCCTGTCCTAAGGTCTCCCGAAGGTTCATTTCCAAAGTTTATTATGAGTACCATTTGAGTGTGGCCATTGCGAGTGTACGAGAGGACTCACAAACAGCACATTTCCTAGGATTCAAAGATTTTTTCCATCTCGAGCTCACTTACGATGATATGGGCCCGCCCTTAACGAGGAAACTCTTTATGCAATGGCGTTATAACACACTGCCCCTAAGGGCATACACGGCTCGGTGGGCACACTCAAACCACACTGCGCAATGCCCCATATGTTTACTCCCAGAGGAAAAGGATTTACACATTATATTTTTTTGCCCGGCCTACCGCAGAGCAAGGAATTACTGGCTCCGCCCCCTTCTTACTAACATGGGTTTTAGACATTATGCCCCCGCCTTCAGAATACTGAAATCAGACCTCTCCCCTTCAATAGTATTTGCGGTGGCAAAATTTTTAACTTCAATGTGGTTTACTCGCATGCGCTACCTCAAGTCCTTCCCATCGAGTCCAATATTTTGATGATCTTAATCTATTGCTTATGAACTGTTTTTATTGTCTTTTATTTTGTATAAGTAATGATGTATATTTGTACTCTTTTATGGCCCTGGTGGCCGAAATAAAGACTTGATGATGATGATGATGATGATATCTTGACTATCCCAGGAGGTGTGGGTGTACTCTACAGAAGTTGTGTACATGATTGTTGGGGCCTGTTGTGTGTTCCACAACATTGCCATACGATGGGGCTTACATGTAGATTTTGACCCTAACCAATGGCCACATTTGGGGCCGGGGATGCGCCCCAGATCAGAGGTCAGGACATGTAGGTGCAGGATCGGCAGGGTAGCTCTTTTTTCTCTTTAGCTGCTAGTTTGGCTACTGCATGTATGTGTTGGGACAGTCTTTTGTCAGTGATGATTGGTGGACATTGAACACACTGTACGCACATACTATCCGCGGACTAGTCTGTTTACTTTGCATAATCTTTCTAACTAACATGCTCAAGTAAAATAAGTTGTCTCTATATGTTCCCAAACATTGTATGACTTATCCAGACCAACATTCAAACAAAATATCTCATGCACAACATTCATGGTTTAGGACATAAATGATAAAGTCATAAATAAGCACACAATGCTAGGTCCAGTAAGCATCCCTGCTTAGATTTAAATACTCCTTCACATTTCTGGGTCTTGGACTACATGTACAGTGTCTCTGTCCCATGTCTGGAAGTTCTCAGCACACTGGTCGAAAAATCTGTACTCTTGTTGAAAAGTTTGCAATTGGGGCAGATATATTCGCCTTCCACAAATATACAGAAAATGACCTATAGGAACAAGAAGTCGGCCATTTTGTTTTCATTCTGAGCCATCCTTTCCTCCAAGAAGCATCCTCCTCCATCCTCCTGCTCCTTGCCACAATCTTTTCCCCAACGTGGCTGATGGCTTTAAAGAGAAGGCCCCACCTTTTTCTGAAACAGAATTAAATATCATCATAAAGGGAGTTGTAGCCAAGTACCCTCTGCTTTATGGGGGACCTGTTACACAGCTGAGCAATGCAGCGCAGGCTCAAATCTAGCAGAACATCAGCACGCGCTGCAGCGGGTGTCAACATCTGTCAGAGGAAGCTGTGGTGCAAATTCTGGGATGACCTTTATTGCTGGGAATGTATTAAGGCCCATAACATTATGAGCCTGTTCTCCCAGTCACATAGACAACACCTCTTTATAATAACACTGCACAAGAGGATCTTGAAAGCTGCCAGTCAACCATCCTTGCTCACCTGGAAGAGTTTAAACAGCAAAGAGATGGCAAGTACACATCTGTTAGTATTTTGCACATAGGTGTACAATGATATATGAGAGTCCTGTCATGTTCAATATGCGCTTTGTCATAATCTTACTGTCTAATATGTCTTATTGTTGTATGGTGGTTCACATGTAATAACATGCATTTTTATTTGTTTTCTTTGCCTTGAATACTAATATGTTTTGACATTATTGAAATGTTTGTTGCCATTGTGTCCCTTTAGTTTACTTCCTACCCACCATTTTTTTTGTGTACCAGTTCTGCCTCCTTTAAAATTATTTGAAGGCTGGTGGGAAAGATATCTCCTCAAAATGTGGAACCTGTTGGGAACCTAAATTTACATCAGTGAGAAATTATTTTTTCAACAAGTATCTACCCTTTCATGTACTTTGAAATGCTGATACCATCACTATATTTTGAATTAGCAATTTTAAGTTCTGCAAATTCTCAACATTTTGTATGAAAGCATAGGACAGTGAGAAGTTTGGTATAGTCTTAATGTAGCCAGCTAAACTTAAACAGATAGGTATTATTTATCCAATGATTTAACAAAGTCTCTATTTTTCTTTGATATTCCTTTACACGGGACCAGGATGGCCAACAAGGTACATAGGAGAGCCAGGGGCAAGAAAAGACATCCTCGGCTCAGAGGCAGGCACAACCTCTTGACACGACCAATGAGGAAGAGGAATCTATCACCAACAGGGGTGGCGCACCCACCCAGAGAGTTACTAGATCTACCTCCAAGGGACTCGGCAGAGGCTGAAGACTCACATGTGGGCAGTGGATGGGTGAAACCCCAGCCAGTGGTAGGAGGTTGTTGGTTCTCTTCCTGGTCTTGAGCAAGAACAAATAACGGTGTCTCAAGAGCAGACCCCAACACCATCTGGGACTGCCCCAACCCCTCATTAACTCCTGAGGCCCGATTCTATCAGAGTGTAACCCCTTACAACACCTCCTTCTCCCAGTGCCTTCCTGGAAGAACTGGAATTATGGGTAACGTTTGCCCCCCCACAAACCACACCTCTTTTGTGCTGCACAAGCATTTCCCCTAGATTCTGTTTCAATGGCTGCATCCATGGAGGTCATGAAACCTTTAGAAGAGGCTCAAGGGACACCCAGGACTTAAGTGGAGAGGGCCAGATGGGTCGCTGGCCAGCTACAAAATTTAACTGGTTCAATTACCTCCTACATTGCAGGGATTTAGTCTGGTCTCCCTTCATAGCCCGACACACCTCCTGTAGTCTCGTCTCCCAGATCATCTTTCCTTGCTATTTACCCTGTTACCCTTTGTTTGTTTGTTTGTTTCTTTCTTTCTTTTTATCTTTCGTCTGGTCCTGCCATGGCCAGATTATTTACATCTGTGTCGGAGAAGCATCTCAGTACCATTGTGTGAAAATAGAGAGAGGTTGGCCAGTGACTTTTGCCCTTAAGCCAGGAACCTGAGATGAACACATCCTCTGGCTTGGGGATGTAACTTCATTTTATTTTTTGACAGTGGACTCTTGTTTTTTGCCTCTTTATGGACTATTGATTTTTTTATCCCCCTTTGTTTGTAGACTGGTTCCGTTGATGCTTCCTAACATGTTTTAAATATTTGCCCAACCTCTTTCAAACTACTATGTCCCCCCTCACTTAAGACTACATTTTTCTTTCCTCTTGACTCCTTCCCCACAACAGTTTTTCTTTACACACAATATATGTTTTTGTCAAAAAATTATTTATTATTTATAAATCTTTTGAAATCTAACAAAAATCTCTTTCTTGCATTTACACATCATACTGTATGATGCATTGTATGTCAGCCAAGGGAAATGTTTGGTTATTTACCCCCCAGGAGATAATCTTCTCTTTGTAGAACAAGTAATGGAGACTATAGCCTCCAACTCTGACCCACAACAAAATCATATCTTCCTTGGGGACCTCAACATTCACCGGAACAACGCTAATGATCACTTACTGTGCACCTTTAAAGCTTTCCTCTCTGACCTAAACCACACACAGTCCTGCAACGAACCTACCCATATCAAGGGATCCACCCTCGACTTAATCATTGCCAAAGACAAAGTTATTCAAATGGATGCCATAACTCCCTGTGACTGGTCGGATCATTACTTAATCTCATTTCTCATCCTGGAAAGGGTGTTGACCAGACAAGGTCAACCTCGCAAGACCAAACAATGGTCATGTGACTTAATAAACATCAATATAATTGAGCTAACCAACATTATTAATAACCTACTTCCCCTGTCCTCTAACCTGACAAATCTAGATATCCTTACCGAACATTACATTCACTCCATTAATGATATACTTAACTCCGTTGCTCCAAAGCAACTCAAACGAATACCCAGAAGACCCTCCAAAACCTGGTTCAGCTGCTCCCTTAATGAGGAAAGACATAAACTGAGGCTGGCGGAAAGGTCATGGAGAAACTCTCCCTCTATAACAAACCTTAAGCAGCTGAGGACGATAAGATGCACTTATAACAAACATATCCATAGTCCCAAAACTGCTCACTTCAGGTCTCCGCTCAACCACGCCAAAAACAGGCTGAAAAAACGGTTTGAAATTATCAAACAACAACCTAACCACTCAACTAATCAACACTGTACACAATGACTTAACCCCTAGCTGTGAAGAATTTTCTGCACACTTCATCGAAAAGATAAGAAAGATCGAACAAGATTTACAGCGCAACTCACCAAACACACTGGGCCTGACCCAATCCACTGCCCGCCATTCCCATTGTTGAGTTCTGGTCCCTCTGGCTCCATGGTTCACTCACCAAAAAATCAGGCATTATGGAATTCCTTTATTCTCCCAGACGATGCTGAGTTACTCAAACCTATAAACTCAATAAAACCTTCAAATCTTTCAAGGATCCTCTGCCCGCCAAGCTTTTCAAAGATCTTATACCTTTCATACTCCCACTCTGGTCCAAGACTGTCGATGAATCTCTCCTTCAAGGCAGGATTCCTGATTGCCTCAAGACTGGCCAAGTCACCCCATACCTAAAAAGCCACATGCAGACTTAAATGATCCTAACAACTTTAGGCCAATTTTCAATATCATGATCCTAGCCAAACTACTTAATAAATGTGTTCACACACAACTGTGTAATCACATCGATCAGTTTCAACTCCTTGATCAATTCCAATCAGGTTTACGAGCGGGTCACAGTACCGAATCTGCCCTGACACACTAATGATGATGCTCTGAGATTTCTTGACCGAAAGGAAAGCTGCCTACTTATTCTCCTGGATCTCTCCTCAGCATTCGACACAGTCAAACATGATAACCTGATTGATGTTCTCGAAAAAAGGATGGGCTTATCAGACACCGTTTTAAATTGGTTTGCCTCATTCCTACACAATAGATCACAGAGAATCAAAGTCAACCATTCCCTTTCTAACAACACACCAGTCTCAATTGGGGTCCCTCAAGGATCTGCACTATCACCCACGCTCTTCAACCTGTACATAGAACCAGTTACGGAAATTCTGAACCGCTAGAAAATATATTATCACATGTACGCAGACGACACTCAAATACACCTAAAAGTCTCTTCACTTGACGATATCAAAACTCTTAACTCTGCCCTTGTAAAAACTCAACATTGGCTAACTCACAATCACCTCATGCTAAATAGCCTCAAGGCGGAATTCCTACTGATTGCCCCCCCACAATCATCCCACCCCCATTCAAGACTCAATTGCACTCCACAAGTTGTGGATTCCACCAGATTCTTAGGCATAACGCTGGACAAACACCTGAGCGTGAACGACCACATCAGTGCAACAACAAGAGGAGCCAATCATCATTCAATACTTTAGGGAAAATCAAACCGTTCTTGCCTCCCAATGATATGCAGTTAGCAGTCCAGTCCCTTGTTATCTCCCGCTTGGGTTATGGAATTGTGACCTTAGCTGGGCTTCCCAAAGCTAGTCTGGTCCTTTAAGGGCTACCCTGAACTCTGCTGCCTGACTCATCACAGGTTCTAGAAAAGGCTATCACATCAAGCCGGACCTAATTCAACTCAAGTGGCTCCCTCTCGAAGGAAGGATTTGTTTCAAGATAGCCTGCCTGACGCACAAAGCGCTACACTACAACACTACAGTCTACCTGGCAAAAAACTTGAACTATCTGGTTTGAACTGAGCCCTAAGAAGTTCGAATAATCTACTGCTGAAGCCTCAAAAATTCAACAAAAAGAGAACTTACAACCAATCCTTCTCTGGTCTTGCTCCAAGAATATGGATCTCTCTTCCTCCCAAAATCAGAACTAACCCCTTGATCGCCACATTCAAAAAAGAAGTCAAAGGGTTGTTCCTGAATAGCTACTTGCAATGATAGTCCTGAAATCACCCAAACAATCTGTACTTTCTGTTTACTGCACTGTTGTGTAATGTCCTACAATGCATTTTATACTGCTATTTACCTCCCATGACCTGGGCTATTCTTCATTCTTCTCCTGGTTGAATTGCTTGCTTTCATGTACAGCGCTCTGATACCCTGATGGGTCATGTTCGCGGTATATGAGACCTTTCAAATAAATAAATAAATTAATTTACAAGATGCTTTCAATATCTAGGTGCAATTATTAAATGCCTTACACTTTGAAAATGAACAAAGATAATAACACACATACCAGTATACTAGGTAGTAAATGCAACAGAAAACAGTCAACACAGATGAAAGGTTCACACAGGTTTGTGGTGTAAAAAGTGCACATGGTTTTATTATACAAACATGGTGAGAATAATAAGTAAACACACATATAATGGAGTCTTTCTCCTACTCCACCTATGCAATGCTGGAGGTAAGAGTCTTTGAGATTGTGCTCGTGTGGTGTATAGGTGGTGGTGTAGATGGTGTTTGTGGTGCAAGTGGTGCTGGTGGTGCAGGAGTCTTTGTCTTTGTATAACCTCCTGCATGCGTTGGTCATGAGATTGACATTGGCATTTTTTGGTGATTGTCTTTACACTTTTGAGTAACTTTACCCTGATTTTGTGAGTAGCTAAAAGTAGTAGAGATACTCAAAAGGGTAAGTCTAAGCTGCACATGTAAATTTACTAACAAGCGTAAGTTGCCTTTGTGGCTAGCCCATTTTGTCTGTTTTCCTTCTAATGCATACTCTCTTCTTGGTAGCCACATACCATTGATTTAATTGAGGATATCAATCATCAATACTATATTTTGTTTGCTGTCCCTACGCATCTCCCGGGCACCAAGCTAACTATACCAATATTTTAGCCTCTAAATTAGTTCACACTTACAAAGCATTTTAAAATGTTCATTTTATATGTTGCTTTTTTATGTATATATACTTTATTAATTTGCTGTTATTATTTAATTATCTAACCAGCGGCAGACTCCCTGGGTAGGCAATGCGGATGGTCCGCAGTGGGCACCAGATTAAGCACCATTTCTCCAGGCTTCACATCTTTGTGGCCACCCGGGTTTCTTCTAGGAGCTAGGCACTGAGACATTTGAAGCACGCGCACTCAGCAGTCTTAAAGTAAATGATTACAGCTTTGCTGTCAACATTCAGCCTTTTGTTTGTGCTAGCCAATAAATGCTGTCCAAACACGCCACCCCCTTTTCAATGACAATAACAGGAGCAGCGAAATGAAGGCAATGAATCCACAACAGTTGCTGTATTTCTAAAGCTGTGCAGGACAAAAGAACCTCGACAAATTTTCCTTTTTTCGATTAAATGATTATTTTCACATGTCTGTGAATACTGACATTTGTCCCGACAGCAGTTTCTCAGTAACAAAAAAGAAACTGTATTGATATTCTGCTTGTGTCAAAATTAGCAGGATAGGTATGTAGAATACTGTACTTCATGTATGCAAAGATTTTTTGTTCCCTCTCTATATTTAGTTCGATTGCTGCTCTGCGAGGCATGCTGTATTCAAGTATGGACTTGAAGCCCCGCCCACTCTGCCCATATTTATAATTGGCTTGTGCCTTTGTCCTTCGTAAACGCTGGCTTCTGATTGGTTAATAGGCTTGTTAGTCCCTCCGTAGTACCGCCTTGTCTTCATTTGTAACCTCCCATGAGGACTGGCCCTTTTACTTCTGTTGGTACATGGTCTTATTTAGTCTGTAAGCACTATTTTCTTCAATGAGTTTTGCCTACGGCAGGCTCAGCATGCATTCCTGCAACAGCAGCTGCTCTCTCGTTCCTTGGTTACAGCTGCACCCCTGCACCCCTTACTGCTCACTGCCCCAACCACCTCTCCGAGGTCTGTTTATTTTTTTCTTTGAATTTTTCTTCCCTCACCCCCAACCCCACTTGACCATGCTGTTTTTAAAAATGTTATTTACATTAGTAGATAGATTAAGTGATTTAATTTTGAGCCGATGCCAAGGCTCGAACACTGGTCCCCAGCTCCTGAGTTGGCAGCTCTGACCGCCAAGCCTTATCCTCTCCCTCTGGGGGGCAGCTCAATATTGTAAATATTTGCTTGTTATGCACACAAGTTCTGATACAAACTATACACAGGCAAATTACAATGGACAAATGTTAATAATCAATGCAAAAAAGCCTTCCTTTTTGGTTTTTGGTTTTTAAACAGACTTTAATTGATTTTCATGAAAATATACATTCAAACCCGCCGCCCACTGACTGGGCAACGTGATACTAAAGGGGATGATGGGCGGAGCGCTTGAGCAAATCAAACACTCACCCCCAGTCAACTGATCTGGGTTTAATCCATCATCATTCTTTAGCTCACTCCACCACCCCAGTTCAGACATGGCCATATGCAAATCAGTCTGATCCTGTGCCTCATGGGAACAGTCCAGCCCGAACTGCCAAGCCATGTCTTCCCTGGACCGGAAACAAGCATCCTGGGACCGGTTTCGGGTTCATAACCCTCATCAGCCAGGCTATCTTGAATCCAGTGGCAAAGTGAGCAAGGGGCCCACATCTGGGCATACCCTGCCAACTTAGGGCGAACAAGGCGATACTAAAGGGGATGATGGATGGAGCGCTTGAGCAAATCAAACACTCACCCCCAGTCAACTGATCTGCGTTTGATCCATCATCATTCTTTAGCTCACTCCACCACCCCAGTTCAGACATGGCCATATGCAAATCAGTCTGACCCTGTGCCTCATGGGAACAGTCCAGCCCGAACTGCCAAGCCATGTCTTCCCTGGACCGGAAACAAGCATCCTGGGACCGGTTTCGGGTTCATAACCCTCATCAGCCAATCTATCTTGAATCCAGTGGCAAAGTGAGCAAGGGACCCACGTTTGGGCATACCCTGCCATCTTAGGGCGAACAAAGCAATACTAAAGGGGATGATGGACGGAGCGCTTGAGCAAATCAAACACTCACCCCCAGTCAACTGATCTGGGTTTAATCCATCATCATTCTTTAGCTCACTCCACCACCCCAGTTCAGACATGGCCATATGCAAATCAGTCTGACCCTGTGCCTCATGGGAACAGTCCAGCCCGAACTGCCAAGCCATGTCTTCCCTGGACCGGAAACAAGCATCCTGGGACCGGTTTCGGGTTCATAACCCTCATCAGCCAGGCTATCTTGAATCCAGTGGCAAAGTGAGCAAGGGACCCACGTCTGGGCATACCCTGCCAACTTAGGGCGAACAAAGCGATACTAAAGGGGATGATGGACGGAGCGCGTGAGCAAATCAAACACTTTGTTTGATTTGCTCTAACGCTCCGTCCATCATCCCCTTTAGTATCACTGACTGGGCAACAGCGAAAACCAGGAGGAAATACAACGGACATCACGCCAATCTCAATATAGAGCCATATCCAATGTCCCATAAGGCGACCGTGATACAGTGCAGTCCGTCTTGCATGGTGGATCCAGTTCAATGGTGTGGAGCAAGAAGACCCCCCGCCCCCCCTCTCCCGCTCAAAAACTTCCACAACAGAGCCCACCACCCCAACCACCCTCCCAAGCATGTCGTCAGCCACTAATTTGTGCAAGAGAGCAGATATGACTCTCATACCACCTATCATACTCCCCATCCCACAGGGTGCAGTAGTGAGTGGAACAAGAACATCGGTGGAAGCTGCCTATCATGGTCCCAGTGGCCTCCCCCCCGCCCTGTACTCCCACCGGCGGGGAAGGGTCTCTCAAGGGCCCCTTGCCACGCCCCCCTCCTCAAGGGCCTCTTCATCGTCTACAGTCGAATGCTTGAGCAGCTCCAGGAGTGCCACCCATGCCCGGGCCATTTCTTGTGATTTCTCGCTGCCATTACACCGAGCCAACCTCAGTCTGTAGTTCCCTCTTCCCTCCACTAAGAGCCCTGGGAAATACCGGCCTGACCTGGCGTGAGCAGCCATGGGCTTCATCGCCAGGGCAAATAATAAAGGGGATAACGGGCATCCCAGCCTCGTTCCCCGAGCGACCGTGCGGGCATCAGATATCAAGACCCCTGTCCGTACCTGAGCAGTAGAAGCACTGTAGAGCAGCGCCGTCCACTGTACAAAGCATTCCCCCAATCCGAACTTTCGCAATACATTAAAAAGGTAGGGCCACTCCAGACTATCGAAGGCCTTTTCAATATCAACCGCGAAAATCCAGGCTTCCTCCTTGTCATAGGAGTTGGACCTCAAAATTCGCAGGAGTCTGCGTACATTCATCGCAATGTTGTGGAAGGGAATTAACCCGGCTTGATCCGCATGGATCAGTGTCGTCATATGAGGCATCAAACGACTGGCCAAGATGCGGCTTAAGATCTTGTAGTCAAGATTGAGCATCGCTAAGGGTCTGTACGAGGAACGGTCCCAAGTAGGTTTGCCCGGTTTAAGAAGGTGGACTAGGAGGGCTTTACGCGTGGAGGTAGGGAGGGCACCCTCCCGACGCGCCGTGTTATAGAGTGCCACCAGACAGGGAGCTAGGACATCTGCGTAAGCTGCGTAAAAGTCAACGGGGTGCCCATCAGTCCCCGACGTTTTATTCCTGGCCATGTGCTTTATGGCACTGCGTACCTCCCCCACTTCAATATCCCGGCCCAGAGCCTCGGTGTTGTCAGCCTTAAGCTGTGGCAGCTCCGCCTTTGGCAAAAATTCCTCATCCCCCGGGATCCCGGGACCCAACCTGCTCCGGTACAACTCGTGTAATACTGCAAGAAACAATCATTAATACGCTTTTGGGTGTGAAATACCTCATCACCTTGCCCCCTCAGCTCCATTATCAGGGTCCCCCTGCGCACTGGGTTGGCCAGCCAAGCTAGCAATGCCCCGTCTTGTTCCCGTTCCACATGCGCCTTATTTGTGTAGGCCTTGTAGTCAAAGCAGCGCCGTCTCCCGACTTGGACTGTGAGATCCTCCCGTGCCTCAAGTAACCCTGCTTGCCTGTCCGGACGTTCCGGCGCTCCTTCTCCGCAGCGCGCAACTGCTGTTCTGCCTTCTATACGTTGTGCAAAATGCCTTCATTTTTATGTAGCTAAAGCTTAATTGTACTCAGCTGTTCTCTCTTCGCTGCTAGTTTTAATTATCCTTCTTAAACTTTTAACATTTACCAGTTTTACTTTTATACTTCTTGCCCTGGTCTACTTACTGGCTTTTCCTCTTACTCTCTTGTGTCTCCTGCCCTGTCCCGCCGTGGCTGCAGTGCCGTTTGCACGGAGGGTGTTGGAGACTTTGCAACGCCATTTACGGCCACTTCCGGCCCATGGCTCACTTCCGGGTGGTGTGCGGTCTAGTTTTTTCCCGCCACCACCTATTTAATCATATGCCTAAATGGATGCACAGCAGACAGCGGTAAGGTTGCTGCTCCTGCCTTATTCAATCTCCTCACTGTGTGGCTCTTTTTAAATGCTGCTAGTTTTAATTATCCTTCTTAAACCTTTAACATTTACCAGTTTTACTTTTATACTTGTTGCTCTGGTCTATTTACTGGCTCTTCCTTGTACTCTCTCCTGTCTCCTGCCCTGTTCCGCCTTGGCTGCAGTGCCATTTGTATGGAGGGAGTTGGAGACCTTGCAACACCATTTACAGCCACTACAGGCCCACGGCTCACTTCCGGGTGGTGTGTGGTCTAGTTTTTTCCGCCACCACCTATTTAATCATATGTCTAAAAGGAAGTGCGGCAGACGCGCCCATCGGGTGCGCCAAAGTCAAGCCCGTCTGTGCCCGTTCCCGCCCGGCTGGGGCTACGGGCCAGAAACCCTGGTCCTCTTCAACTGGCTCTCAGATTTTTTTACTTCTCAGCTCTTTACAAGCTAAGGCCGACACCTAGCGTGCATTGCCAGGCTCTTAGTCCTGACACCCTTCCTTCTCTCTGCCCACGATGCCAGTTTGAATGCATCCCTCACCCACAGCTTAAGATCACTTATGACCTTCAGGTCAGGGTGGATGCACCTAAGCCACTCTCCAGTGCTCGGGCTGACCCTTTTCTGCCCAAAGAATTGCAATGTTTTAGTTTAAACTGCTGCTCTCTTTATAAAAACACCAGCTCCATCTATTTCATTTTCTCGTTGATGCTGACCCAGACATGTTTTTTTTAACAGAAACTTGGCTTTATGACGGGTCCTTTACCGTATATTATCTCAGCACTTCCTGATGATTTTGCCCTGTTGGGAAAAAATAGAACAGGTGGAGGTATCACTATTATTTTTAAAAAGATTCATAAATGTAAAATTGAGGACCTTGAGATCCCTCACTGTGAAGCCCTGCTTTTTTCTATCCCTCTCTCTCCTAAATTTACCTTCTCTGGTGCTCTTATTTACCAACCTTCGGGGCCTTCCAGCAACTGCTGCTCAGCTCTTTCTGACTCTTTGGCTCTCCATATTCTGCGGGTAGTCAATTTCTCTGTGCTTGGTGACCTTATATCCCAACCTGACCCAGACCAAATTTCCATGCACCAATGGCTTACGGAGGCTTCCGATTCGACCCTGCCACTTTCATCTAAACCACAATGCAGAATGCATCCCCCCGCCCCCTGGTTTACTGACTCCCACAGACATAATAAAAAACGCAGCAAAACCTTAGAAAGACATTGGAGGAAACATTATGTGCCTGAGGCTAAGTCTGAATATTTGGCAGCATTGAAGAAATACCATATACCATGCCCTTTGTAAATCTGCTCGTGTAACTTACTTCACGTAGAAGATCACCAACTCCCAACACTGTCAGAAAACTTTTAAAGTTGTGAACAAACGTTTGGCAGCTAGCACTTTTCTGCCACCCCCTTCTCTCTTTCATCATCAGTGCGATGAGCTAGCGACGTTTTCCCAAAATGAAGTTGAGTCCATACACCGTCAACTTGACGTGGTTGCCTCCTAACTAGGGAGTCTAACGCGCCCTGCAACTCAAGCAAATAGGCACCAGGACGGATTCCTCCTTGTTATTCAGTCTGAGGAACCTCTCCGAATTAGGTTATGGTCTTCTTTGGACCTGGTAACACTGCAATCATTACTGGGATCCATTAAGTCTAGTTCCCCGCTTGAGCCCCTTCTTCCCTCTAAACTCAGACTTTTGGACGATGCTGCCCTTACCATGATTCTCAACCTCCTCAACACATCTTAAAGTACAGGGCATATACCTCAGAGGTCGAGACATGCTCTTGTCCTTCCTTTGCTAAAGAAGGGTGATCATGATCCTCTCTGTTGTTCAAAGTTTCGCCCAATTCCCCTTCTTTATATTTTTTCTAAGATACTGGTAAGGCACGTTAATTCCCAACTCTCCTCTTTTGTTGCAACCCACAATTTGCTTCACCCATCACAGTCTGTCTTTAGGCCTGGCCATAGCACCGAATCTGGCTTATTCATGGTCACGGAATGTTTTAGGCTACAGCTCGGCTCTGGCGGTATGACCGCCCTCATCCTGCTTGACTTAAGTGCGGCCTTCGATATAGTGTCGCACTCCGTCTTGACAGGCCGACTTGAGACTTCAGGCATTGAGGGTTTGGCCGTGAAGTGGTCCATCTCCTTCCTAAAATATTGCACCTTTCAGATCTTCTTGACAAATACAAGATCGAAGACCTTAGCGTTAACCTCCGGAATCCCTCGGGGATCTATTTTGAGCCCATGACTCTTCAATATCTAAGTTCACCCTCCGGCGGATGTAGCTGAGAAGTCGGGACTCACCATCTTTTCATATGCTGAAGATACTAAGATTATCTTCTCATTATCAGCTGCTCAGCATTAAGATCCCTCCCTGCTCCAGCTTGGCCTGAGAAATATCTCCCTCTGTATGACTAGAAATGCACTGAAACTGAATGGCAATAAACCTGAGGTCCTGGGAAACAACTCCGAACTCTGGGGAGTTATCTACTGGCCGGATGCCCTGGGACCATTACCCACTCCGGTAACTAAGGTTAAGAATCTTGGTTTAATCATCAATAACAACCTCTCCCTCAAGCCTCAGGTGTCTAGGGTCACAGCCACCTGCTTCTCTGTTCACTAATGGCTTAAAAAGATTCTCTGGCTGATTCCGTCGGCCGCCCAGAGAACAGTGATGCAGGCTTTGGTGACATCCAGACTGGACTATAGCATTGCTTTATACCTGGGCGCAGACAAATCCTCGATCCGTCGTTTGCAGATCATCCAGAATGCGGCTGCATGCATTCTATTTTGGCTGCCTAGATATGCTTCAGTCTCAATGCTGCTTCACAAACTACACTGGATTAGGGTGAATAAGGGTATTGAATTCAAGACCTTATGCTTATGTTCAGGGCCACACTTGGCTTGCCTCCTTCTTACATCCAAGGCCTGGTGAAACCCTAGCTACCCACCCGACAGTTAAGATCATCCAGCCTCTCTCTGTTTACAGTGCCCACGTTTCATCTTGTCCACATGAAAGGCCGCACATTTTCTTACCTGCGGCCGAAACTCTGGAGCTTTCTTCCAACTGAGCTCAGGAACTGTCTCCCTTTGCTCGCCTTCCGTAAGAACCTGAAGACCCTGCTCTTTATTTGCTAAGATTGATTCTCAGGCCATGGGGTTGTTGTTTAGCAACCTTGTGACCCTGCCTGCCATCCTGTCCAGCACCGGGAGACCCTTCTTGGGTTGTCGCACTCTCTATAAATCCCCAATAAAATACAACACAATTGTTGTTAGTCACTTGTGCATGATGGCCGTGGGTTAAATTTGACGAGCTGAGCCCTGAGTGCAGGGACCGGCAGAAAAAAATATATAACAAGCATTTGCAATGCAATAGGTCTCGCATTTGCAAGAGTTTAAGCTATTGGCATTGTAAATGACAATGCCTTTTATTTATCTTTTTTAAAAACCAACAAATAAATAAAAGGCATTGTCATTTACATTGGCAATAGCTGAAACCCTCGCAAATGCAAGACGTATTGCATTACAAATGCTTGTTTATGTTTAAAATCAAGGTCATTTACACAGTTTTAACATCCATTCTGAGCCCTCCTTAAGAGTTGGCCAGTAATCGATGCACTATTTGTCACACCCGAAAAAAAATTGGACTCTGCTGGGCCAGAATGTATTGGGTGTGATAATTACCACCCAATTACGGTTTTCCCGATAATGGAGAATAACATACAGAGTTTGCTACTAGTCCCATTATATGCTTCCCCTGGTAAATATCAGCAGGTTTGACCTGCCAAATGTAACCATGGGATGGGATTTCTATCACAATGCTCTTAGTTTGAATATGTGCAGTAACAGGAGTTACAGCACATATTGGAATTGAACAGACAACTGGTGACGAGGTCCATAGTGTAGAGGCAGAGGAGCAGTGAAGTTTCCATGAAGCAAACTCGAGAGAAGATAAGCGGGTTGTGCTGCATGAAGAACATCTTAAATAGCGCGTAATACACTGATTTTATAAGTGGTGAAATTTACAGATGTTACTAGTATCCAATTTAATGTTACTTAATTTACCAACATTGGAGGAATAGAAGGCTGATTCTGCTTTGACAGATTCACTGTGCACCTTCAGATCACTGCAGATGTCAGCAGTAACAATGAGCCCCCTGAGCCATCACAGCAGCTATATGCGATAGATATGGGCTGAAGTTAGACAACTGATCATGTTGCTTTACTCATTATGTAGCCTTTCCTTATTTCACTTTTCTTTGGTTTTGGTGGCCACATTTAAGTGCATAATAGAGCTAATAAAAAGCATGTTCCAATATTTTTTATACCTCTGTGAAACATTAGTTTACTCCAACAGGTTAAAGGTAGCATGAACAAACTAACATGTTTGATTAGGAGATTGTTAAAAAGTATTTTTTATTCAGAACTAATTATTCAAATTAAAAATCAAATGAAAAGTAATTTCATGCTTCCCTTTACCCTAGTGGAGGCTGGCACTCCCTCAAACCAAAAACTACAGTGGACTGCAAATGAAGTGCCTGTGGGGATGGTCCACAAAGCTATTTACCCACCTACAGGATCAGTGCTACGTATATGAGAAAATGACCCCAGCTCTCGCACATCTCCCTCACCCTCATCCTTAAGTGCAGCCTCAAGATCACCTGAACATGATCATAAGACACCTCTGAGCATTATGCACTATACCATCCACCCTACTCATAGAATACACTATACACCAGCTCCCTGCCCCTACTGAATAGCCATGCATTCATCCTCTCAGAAGGTGCTCTGAGGCCTTGTTGGGGTAAGGGATAAAAAGCACTCCACACTTTCTAAAATATATTATTTAGGCGAACAATGTGCTTTTGTTATACACAAGACAGAAATGTGTCCATATAAATAAATGTATTCATATGTAGAATTTTGCAATTATGGGGCAGATTTATGTATCATGAGATCTCACAGGGGTGCATTGTGGAAGCTGAAGCCGAGAACACCTGCAGACGTAAATTTATTTGGGGTGTTTTGGAAAGCTCTTCTAACCACTTTATGATGTCTCCAGAACACTTTGGGTATGGATACATATATTTTATTTTTACTTATTTTGAAGGTTTTATATAGCGAGGACAAGACCCTTGCGGGTATCGGAGTGCTTTACAACAAATATAGGAAATAGACATATACATACAAAATACTATTAGTTATATTAGTCCAACAGTGGTAACTATTACAGCATAACAAATATCTACAAGACTGCATCTAATAGTTCAAATGAATTTGGCCAGGAGAATCGATTTCACTTCTTTTTTTAAGGATGCCGTGTGAGGGTTCTGTCTTGTTTTTGGGGGCAAGGCATTCCAAAGCCTAGGGGTCACTCCTGAGAAGGTGCGGTTATAATTTTTCTTCTTGGTAAATCGTTGTGGTTTCAGCAGAAGGTTGTAAGAACTCCTGGTGGTTCTGTTACCACCCGATAGTACTAATTTCTCCGCAAGGTATAGTGGGGTTTTGTGATGCAGTGCTTTAGGTAGTAGTGGGTTACAAGATAAGGATTTGCAAGTACGAGAAACCAGTCGATCAGCTGGCAAGGTTGGGGCGTGCCATTGATACCTGCTATTCGACATGTTAAAGCTTTGAAGAAGAGTAAGAGCCCTGAAAACCTATGGTGAAGAAGACAACACTGGTGTAAGGTCATTAGGGCTTCAGGCTCGAACTGAGAAGAAGTGTCTCGAGAAAGACCAAATTATTCAACCATTAAAGACATGGGTCTTTAAGGATCTTCTGAATTTGGAGTAGTCATTTTCCCCTGGCAAATGTAGTGGTAGGGAATTCCACATGCAAAAGCCTTAAACTTGAATAGACTAACCAACAAACCCTTTTTTGTAAGTGAGGTTGTTAAAAGATGGCTTTTATCAGACCAGAGGCTCCTGGTCAGAAAGTAAGATACAGTTATGTAAGGTACTGAAGGAAACAACCATATAGTACTGTGTGTACAATTCCACATATGTTGCTTTCTTTTCCTGGGAGCCAATGGAGGGATGTCAGGGCTGGTGTTATGGTGTCATGCCAAATCAAACAAACAATAGGTGAGTCGATTCATTATGAACTCTCTGGTGTATCTACTGAGGTGTTGCAGAGACCTGTGTATAGACTGCTGCAATAATCCAACAGGGACATGAACACAGTGAGCTTTAGGATATTTTTGGGAGAGGATTAGAGAAATGAAAGAACCCCTTTTGGCAGACGTAGATAGCGGAATGGTTTTCTGGGACTGCATTTATTTTGTGGTTAAATATTAGATCATGGTCAGGGTACCACTCCCAAGTTGTACGCTCTCTCCATGGGAATTAGCAGTGGGCCGAGTTCCTCGTGCCAAGATGAGCGCTGTCTCCTTCAACTGGTGTCAGAACTCTAGCTCGGGAGTCTATGGAGATCATCAGGTTAGTGTTGGTTGCCAGTATGCTTTGGATCCTGCTGTTCTCAACAGCAGTAGTGCATGTACCAAGTGTGAGCTGGTAATTCGAGCAGGAGAAAGGGCGGGCAGGCCACACACATACACTCACCCATCTACATGCAGAGGGCCGACTAAACAATTATTGCGCACTTAGGAGTGGGCAAACCACTCCTCCCCTGCCCAGCTCCAAAGGCAGAGCAGCCCTACCCACCCACAAAGGAAACAAAAAATTATAATAACTTTCATTTTATGTTTCCTCTTCTCGCACTGCTTGAAAGCAGTGGGGCGCTGTTCCTCCGCCATAGCAGAGAAGCTGCCACTGTCCCTGTCCCAGCCAGCCAAGGAGTGATTATGTACATGGAGGTAGACTCTGCAACGTAGACTCTGTCTTCTTTCATGATACATTTCCTTTTGCCAAAAATCTGTCATGGGGATGATAATAATCATATACTAAATTGAACTCTGCAATCCTTGTACAAAAGCCTGTATTTAATTTGTTTTTAATTGGCGACTTGTGATGCACCCATTCGTCGATATAAAGATATGATGCCAGAACTCAAGTGTAATAGCTATTACAGTTGAGTTCTCACATCACAATGCATGCTGCCAGGGCCAGAAGCTGGGTGACCAGGAGAGGGGTAGGAGTGGGAAAGGCAGGTCAGGTAATGGAGCATAAGAAAAGCAGCTATTGGAAGACAAATAAAAGTGGATTTTCTGTCTGTTGCTTTGTTTTTCTAGCTTACAGTGACAAGCAGAAAGGATATATTTACGTCGCCATGTTTATTTTATGTACTCCGTAGGTAATTAATAGAAAGGGTAGATTCTTTATCCGTGTCTCTACACATTTGAGCTACTGCGCCTTTTTATCTTTTTACAAGAAAACGACTTGTATTAAACTGAATCTACTATCTTTGTGCAACAATTATTTAACAGATTTTTGGTGTGTTTAATTTTGCAATAGAGATTCTATTCTTATTCAACATATTTGCAAACATGCTCTTTAGTTTCATATGAAAGAGCTACGCGCCAAGGATTTACGTGGTTTGTGGAAAAGGTGATGATGTGACCATGTATTATAAGGAATAAAGTACCCGCTGCCATACACAATAAGGATATTGTAAATCACCTCAGAGTTCCATTATCTCATTAAGGAACTTGGCCTTTGGATTTGCTCCTCTATACGGTCATGGAACTCTTCAGTGACTTGCAATATCCTTATGCTGTACCCAGGGGTACATTATCACATATATCCCACACACAGGCCAGCGGTCCTCTGTCATATCCAGCTCCCAGACGTTTTGGCTTTTGGCCAAGCTTGAGACTTGCAAGTACTTGTGGTGAAGGTTTACGACATGACATGGACTGTTATAGAATCCTACAATCTTATGATCCAAGTATTCTTTTTTTTTTAAAGATCTTTAAACAGTACTCTGCAATTGAGAACTGGTCCTCTGCTTGTACTACAACACACTCCTAGTCTGGTGGAGGTCAGACATCATAGTAACAATATTTCCATACCTGTAGGACAGCAACCGGGCTACCCCGATAAACATTCCATTTGCCCCAAACGTTTTCCCACTTTTTAGGGCAGCTGCTACTTTCATACACCACCCTCTCTGCAATCATGCACCAGTCCATGTCTCTCTTCCAGTTTCTGATGCACTGTGCAGATTCTGCCCCCCATTGACAGGCTATATTCCATTAAGCGATTATTATGCCTAGGGTCACCCAGGTTTGTTCCATTGATTCATATCTGCGGCATCCCAGATGTTGAGAAGACACCACTTTGCAGAAGGTGTGAAAGTGTGATTCAAGTATTCTTGGTTCTCCTTAAGAGTTACAGTTCACTCCGGGCCACTGCTGTACTGGACATATCCTGTAACAGAGTTTTAACAGAGACACTTCTTGGCAAATAGCAAGAACTAGTTTGCAGCACTGTACGGCGTGAGTCGTTTCACTAAATTGGTGAACACAGTTTGGCCTGCCCAGTTTTCGGTTGTATGATGGAACAACTACCACTTGAACAACTACAGTCTAAACAACTACTCCTTAACCACTACCAACTACTGTGCCTTTACCTCGCTTGCCTTTTCCCCATTAATGTAGCTATTTTACTGGTAAGTATAAACCCATATGTATATATATATATATACATGTATGTATGGGTAATGGGTCTGTATTACCTATAAAAGACACTTGAATTTCGTGGTAAAGGCATGCATGCTAAAGACATATGCATTTTAAAGTTAATATTGGTAAGTATTAACACTATATATATATATATATATATATATATACATATACATATACATACACACATATACACACACACAAACATACCCCTATACTCACTATTAATGTTATAAAATCCATTTCCACCCCAAACCTTTAAAATTCATTTTCCACCCAAAAACCTATACCCACACAAAACCCTACAAATTCCCTTTCCACCCAAAAACCCGCACCCACCCTAAACCCTAAAAATACCCTTGCAATCCCAAAAACCCATACCAACCCAAAACCCTAAAATTACCCTTGCCATCCAAAAACCCATACCCACCCTAAAATTACCCTTGTCACCCAAAAACCCATACCCATCCGTAACCCTGAAAATATACTTACCACCCAAAAACCCATGCCCATCCAAACCTTAAAAAGTACCTTTGCCATGCAAAAACCCATACCCACCTTAAATCCGAAAATTACACTGCCACCCAAAAACCCATACTCACCCTAAACCCTTAAAAATACACTTTTCCACACACCCACACACACACACACACACACACACACCCACACACGCACACACACACACACACACACACACACACACACACATATATTACACATAATACTTACCTTTTAAAGTATTTTTTTTTACTGTGAGTATGCCTTTAGCTTTAATGCATTTACAACGAAATTCAAAATCGTTTTCACATAATAAACTCTATTTTAGAAAACGGTTTCCTAAATTCCTTTTGTTTAAAAAAAAAATATCCAAAACCATATAAAATACAGCCATCCGCCATTTTATCAATAGTAATACATCTTTTATATACAATCCAAGAGTGCCATCTGCTGGCCAGAGGTAGTTGTAAATGCATTAGTGGTTAAAAGACTCCTGATTCAGGTTTAGTCCTTGTTAAGGAGTCGTGGTTCAGGCCCTTCCTTATGAATGAGTCGTTGTAAAGGTCGTTTCCCGTGTGCGACAGCACGCGAAGAATATTCTACAGACTTGCTACTACATGCGAGAAACAGTTTACTTGTTAATAGGTCATGCTGAAAAACAAACATATTTACTCCATTTCATTTTCTCTTGTTGATTCTCCGTTTTTCATTACACGTTCCGTGCCCGGGCTATGGACAGGTCAGCTCCATCGTGTGGTGCACATAGAGAGAGGACTTCAGTTTTTCATCGTCCGACTCCTGACCTAGATGAACAAGCTGCGATACAGAAACTACGAGTCCCATGTTGTCACATTGGCAACATACAGGACTTGGTTAGCCCATGTTTCGATTACGAGCACTGACTTACAAGAGTGCTCTCATACATTTCCAGCACCAACTCTGTTCAGCACTAGGTTATGTCGAGTGATGTGATTAATAAAAAGAAAGAAAATTAAATGTATCAATGGGAGGTTTATAGGGGTAGTCCGTGTGCCGCCCTCCTGGGGCCGTCCTACAGGTATGGAAATATTGTTACTATGATGTCTGACCTCCACCAGACTAGGGGCGTGTTGTAGTACAAGCAGAGGACCAGTTCCCAATTGCAGAGTACTGTTTACGCTTGTTGTATCTATACGTGCCTATTGTGGTATACTACCCAGTTTTGCTTTCTTGAGTGCCTAATAAAAAGAATTACAAAAAAAGAATACTTGGATCCTAAGGGGCAGATTTATGAGCCCCTTGCGCCACTTTTGCGTCACTTTTCCCATGTTAAAAGTGACGCAAAAGTGGCGCAAGGGGCTCATAAATCTGCCCCTAAGATTTTAGGAAGCTGTAACATTCCAGAGATACAAAGTATATAGTACATCCTGTGGCTCACGCATAAGGCCGGCACAGGTAACAGCGGTGGGGAGGGGGCAGGGCTGGGCAGGGGAAGTGGACAGATGACCGGATAGGGAAAGTAAAATAAAACAAATAATAAAACCATTGACCTTGCGCTGGCCACATCGCTGAGCCAGCAATGGGGTGAGCGCAATGCAAGTGTTTTTATTTTTATTTTTTATTTTACTTTCCCCATCCCGTCGTCTGTACGCTTATCACCCCCCCCCCCCATCTGCCTCGCCACACCCCTGCCTGACAGTTGTTACCTGTGCCGGCCGCTCCTGATTTGCGCACCTTTTGCACAGAAGGTTCAAACTGTAATCACACTCCTATACTGCCAGGAACAGGCTCGAGATAAACGGCATGAAAACCATGATGGCCACATTCAGGAAGAACACAGCAGGGTGTTGCAGGTGGCATCTTAACAGAGAATGGCTCCAGCACAGTCCTGAATATAAGTTTCTAAACATCCAACTGGACAGTCAAGGTTTGTGCCTTTCAAAAACAAAGGCACTAGCCCCATGTTTGCCCTTACGACTGTGGCCCGTAAATGACTGGGTCCAAGCCAAGGTCCCCCTACTCTAGGTGATGAAAGCAAAGGTCCTCCCTGCACTGTCCCACGGGGGCGAAATCACGCTGGGTAGGGAGGCCACCACACTGGATAACTACATCACGCAGATTTATAAAGCCGCCTTCGTCTCCCAGAGAGCATCACCGGCGCAAATAAGGCTAGAGTTTAACATAGAAAAGCAGTTTTGGGCCAGAAGCAGCTCATTCTTAAATTTCTGACACATGCTTAGACCTGCTCAGCAAGACTCTATGCACGGCTTAGTCTGACTTGACTTAGCAAGCTCAGGATCTTCCACTTGTAAATGCCACCTCAATGAAAAACCAATAGAACTCTCACCTACAGAGGCTTGGGGCAAGCACCTGCCACAGCTAGCATTTAAAAAGCTGACACCAAGTACCACAAAAGGCTGTCAAGGCTAAAGGATATGGCAGCACTGAGCAAACGCCTCCACACCTGGTTAGTAATTAACTCCTACATCCCTTGGAAACAACAGAATTACTTTACCTGCACCTACCCACTGTGGATAACAGCCAGGCTAGTGGCTCTTAGATTGGGGTAGTGGAACATGCAGGGTCATCTCCTGGCACAGCGATGCACACAATCCATGGTGTAATGTGCCATCTCTGTGAAATGGGCAAAGAAACTATTATCCACATCGTATCCATCTGTCCCTCCCTGTGACAGCAAAGAAAAGTTCTCCTTCACTGAGACTTTGTTAGTCTGGGAGTCCGAACCAGCAGACAGGCGGTAGTCGTCAGCCATATTACACATCAATAAAGTCAAATTCCTTGGGTTGGCCACAGCAAAACTAGGTACGGCAAACACCATCTGTGCTGCAATAACTGGTCCCTTAAACTTGATCACCACAATGCTTAGTCCCTACAAAACATCTGAGGCACTCCAGGGCTAATTTGCGGTTCCCTTTGTATTGTCTTTTACTTTCTAAATGCCCTAGTCCCAAGATGAACTTCGCTTGGTGCATTTCTGTGCAGTTGCCCTTCAATCTTGGGTCATCTGTGCTGTCTGCAACAGCACCTTCCACATTTGTATGGATCTTCTAAACGCAGTGCTGTGAAACGCTTGGAGACATCATCTGAAGGGCCTTGAGACACCCTCTGCATTCTTTTTCCGCGCTAAAAATGATCGTCATAACATCCTAAGATGCCCTCCGTTTGATGCATCTTTGTGCAGTCGCTACTTAATCCTGGGACAACCATGCTGCCTGTTCTAGCATTTTCCGCACTTGTCTGGATCCTCTATATCAGTGGTCTTCAAACTTTTTCATTTTGCGCTCTCCCAGTGTAGAAAAAAAAATCATCGGGCACACCCCCTCAACATTTTCACAATTATTCTATTTAACTGGCAATGTTTAAATATTTCTAGACTTAAACATTGCAGCTAAGTTCTGTCACTGTTTTAGAAATGCAAACAAATACAGGATTTCCAAACATACTATTCGGGTGAGGCAGGCCTTACTAATGTGTAATAGTATCCACAGTGTGATTATTCGAAATGGTAGTGGGGGTTTCGGAGAAAATTTGAAGTCCCTTCCCTCTTGACGCCTTCTCCCAGCCAGGATTTAAATGACGAAGGATGTTAATGAGGGCCCATTACAGACATGCTTACTGCCGCTCATTCTTTTGGGCTGAAAACTAAGCATAATGTTTCTTCTGGCCAGAGCCTCGCGCGCGCCCCTGGGATCACTTGAGGCCAGCCTAGGGGGGACCACCCCCCCAGTTTGAAGACCCCTGCTCTATATGATCTTTCATAGAACGCTCGGAGACCCCATCCATAAATTCCTAGGGACAATTCTTTACAATCTTTGAACACTGCACTTCTGCAGAAAGCCTGGAATTTTTATATGAAGCAACCTTGGAACATTCCCTTATTGCCCTCAGCACATTGCACTTCTTTTTTTGCTGACACTAAGAATGAATGTTATAGCATTCCTGCCATTGACCAAAATGCTGTGTTAGCTCCTCTGACTTTTTTTGTATTACCGGCTTTAATAATAGGCATTTTAAAATTTGCAATTTTTCTATGGAGCCTCAAACGAACGCAAACAATTGTTGTCATTGACCAAAATGCTGCTTTAACAATTTGCACTTTTTTGTATTATTTGTTTTTATAACGGGCAGCCTTGTTTTAACTGACTTTAATCAGGGTTAGCAGTTTATGTTTATTTATTATATCCTTTTGTAGCAGTTTATGCTTATTTATTATATCCTTTTGTATTTTGTTAATGGAAGGCGGCTATTTTACATGAGTGATTAATAGTAAGAACCTTTATGTAGTGGCTAAAAAGAGCGTCAAGACATCATATTTTAGCCCCTTAGAGGGAAGAGCAAAAGAAGAAAAAAAATCCCTTCTTTCACTTACAAATATAGGTTGCGGGCATGTTTATGTATATATTCATTAACAAATCGATATATGTCTATTGACCCGTTCCAAGATGGCACTGAAGTGAGGTCTTTCACCAAGAACACATGCTTTTACAATGCTACCCAAATTATTCATTTGAAGGACGTAATTATCAAAACCTATTATTTTAGAACTAGTCATCCTCTCACTCTGAATGTTTTAATGCGTTCCACTTACTAGGGTCTCCACTTACTAGGGTCAGGCTAACAAATTAGGACATTTTATACTGAATTGTCCTTTTTCTACTGAGTAATATGCAGGCTACTCTGAACTAGTTTTTATGTATCACATATAGCATAACTTCAGCTATAAGCAAACTATATAGAAATTACTTAAAATCAAAGGATAGATTGTTTTGGTATTAAGGAAAACAGTGAGTCTTTATACTTGATTCTTAGGTATTTCTGAGACCCATTATGGCTAAATTCCTTGCTTATAGAGAACTGATCTTGCTTTCACAAATATTCTTAGAGTTCCTTTTGAATCGCACCACAATTGTTCCTTTAATTTCTAAAGACATTTCATGTCATTTTGTGATATTTTACAGAATTTCTGATACTATATAGAAGGACTTGATACCATAAAACACCTGAACTGATCTATTGACTTACAACAAAATATTTCAGTATACAAATTGGAGATATGTTTCATTACATGATTCGTTTCTTCAAATTTAATATTAGAGTCAATCCAGAATTTCAGTACAATGGCTTGAGTCAATAATACAAAAAATAAATGGAGCTTACAAATGCCCTTCAAGAATGCTATATATTATGACCAGTATAAAAATCTATATCCAGAACTCCCAAAAACTAATAGGATGATAAAAAGAAATCTGTGACTTTGATAGTGAGCATGGTTTCGTTACCTTCTATGTATATGAAATATAGCAGGAGGGTATACTCAACATATAGAATTAATAATTTGAGTGTTCTGTACTGCATAAATCATATTATAGTGTTGATGTTGCACTGACTGTAAAAAGAATCGTGAGCATATCAAAATAAGTATGTAGAAATGTAAAGTCAATTGTTTTAAAATTTGTATATAGATGTACATTTTGTAAATATCTTTTTTTTTGTATGCACTTTTTGTAGCCCTGAAGAAGTACGCATAAGGACGAAACGCGTTAGTTACTATAACTATTACACAATGGCGTTTCTTTTTAAAGATGAATAAAAAGAATATTTGAATTGAAGAAAAAAACTGGGAGAAAAAAAAGTTGATCCACGACCATGCCAGAGACGTTGTAGCAACTTGGGCACACAAACTCAAATTTATGTTACTATATAGAAGGTCTCAATATCATGAAACACCAGAACTGATCTATTGACTTACAACAAAATATTTTAGTATGCATAGTGGAGCCCTAAAAAAGGCTGTGAAAGGACGAAACGCGTTGGCTACTATAACTAGTACACAATGGTGTTTCCTTTTAAAGATGAAGAAAAAGAATATTTGAATTGAGACACTGTAGTCAGATGATATGATTTATGTCGTGTATCAATTTCTCGGATATGCTCTCAGTGTAAATCATTGATTAATATAAGCAGGACTCTCATTAAATTGGATATATTACTAACAGTATTGTGTGTGCTGAACCACTAGTGGGAAATTGTTTTAATTGCTGTTCTGAGCGTACATCTTTGGAATGTTTGATTGCTAAGGTTTTAATTAACTGTACAATACACTGCTACTAATCGGCGACTTGCGCGCATTGTGAACAGCATGCACACTTTGTAAACAACATATGTAGATTGTACTCACCAGGGCAACAAAGGTGTATTGTCATACAGCAGGCTTTGGATTGAATAATTTCAGCAATTTGCACACTTTGTGAATAGAATGTGCTACAGAGGTCCATTGTTATACAGCAATTTTGGTTTGGCCGCAAACATACAATTTGGAAACAATTCACTACAGTAATCTGATCGCTTTCCATAGTGACCTAGCAGTGCTGTATTTTCCTACCTGATTGTTATTTTCTTGTTAACTATTCTGGTCAGTTTATTGGGTGGTACTACTATTGTTGATTAACAAAACTATCACAATGCAAAATATAATGGCACCAGTATAACTTATACAGTAATCAGGTAAACCACCTTTTTTTTTTTTGCAGAGTTTTATATAGCACGAACTTGACCCGAATTGGGTATCAGAGCGCTTTACACAGCAACAGTTACGTTACAGGAGGACATACATTCATTTTTGTTAGGCACGGGGAGATTAAGTGATTTGCCCAAAATCACAGGATATTCAGCCTCATTGCCGAGACTCAAACCCAGTTTCCCAGGTTCGAGGTTGACCGCCCTAGCCGTTAGGCCAACTCCTCTCCCTTTAGAAGTGACATTGTAGGTTAGGTCGCTCAAAGCATGTTTGGATGCTCAGAGGTATAGACCTGAAAGAAAGACAAGTTTAGTGTACTTTTATTTGGGAGTAGAAGGTCAGAACTTATTTGAATATCCAACTGAATATGTTATTCATGGTGGTAAAGATACTAATGAATTTCAAATCACTGTTGCTCAAGTGGACAAACATTTGCCTTGGTCAAAGAATCTAGTGGTAGGTAGATACAAGTTTTTTACAAGAGCACAAACGCAGAGCAAAACTACTAATACACCACTTCAATGCAAGTTCTAGCAGCAAAGTATCAACTTGAGCGTTTAACCTCATAATCAATTAGGGATCAATTAATTGCTAAGTGATTTGCAAAGAAAATACAAGAAATGCTTTTATCGCGTCAAGACCAACTGTTAGATAAAGTTACTGCCATAGCAAAGAGCATAGAAAGTTCTTGTGAAGACACAAAACAATCAGCGGTCTCTTTATCTAATATCACAGTCTCAAAGAAAGTCGTAAATAGACATTTTACTAATGAGGCTACAGAAAAGAGGAAACAATACTCACTGAGTTTTACAAGGTCAAACATTCAATTTAGACAAACACAGATGGTAATGTGTTACAGATGTGGTTCATTATTACATGTGTCAACATAAAAGAATTGCTCAGCTCTCTGACAACAATATAGGAACTGTCAAAAATGGGACTTTGCTCTTTTTTTCCCCTCCTCTGCATACTGTAAAAACAATGTTAGTTGAGTGTTACCTGAGGAATATGATAATAACAGAGATACAGTTGAAAGTACTAAAGAGTTAGTTTTAGTGGTGAAGAATGAGAACATAGGAAAGGAAAGGGATAGTGCTGATCCAGATATTGATGCACTAATTCATAAACAATGCTTCAAGCTATTGGTAGATGCTTGAGCTCATATTGTGTCCATGGACAAGTTCAAACAATAGTGATCTGTGGAATTGTTATTACTACCAGACGTATTGAGAGAAGCTATTGAAGGCTGCAAGGTAGATCTGATGGGTTATTTTTGGGCTACTTTTGAGACTTTGGGTACCTCTATCAAAACAAAGGTCTATGTAGCTAAGAAGGGCATCAATGTATTCGGATGGTTACATCAAGCAGAATTTGACACCACTATAAAACCAGAATTACCCAACTCATTACTATTGAAAGAAATAGAATTGAAGCACTCAAAGGAGCTAAGTGTAGTGATATGTGGGAAAAGCTTTAGTAATATTTTTCATGATAAATTAGGAAAAATCAAAGGTTTTGTGCATACCATTAAAATGAAGCACGGTGTGCCACCAGTTAAGCACAAACTATGCAACATCCCGCAGTACAAGAAATGATTTAACATCTATGCTGAAGGATATATGTGCATAAGAGATCATTGTGAAAGTAGAAGCCACTATATAGTTGTGTCCAATTGTTTTGGCATGCAGGAAATCAGCGGAACTAAAGTGTGTGTTGTTTTACGGAGATTAAATGAAGCCATTTGAGTTGATAATTTTCCTTTTCCCAGCATCAAGGATGTAATAACTAAGATAGGTCAGGCAAGCTGGTTCAGAAAATTAGATTTGAGAGTTGTCCATCATCAAGAAAAACTTCATGTGCAGAGTTGCAACTTGATGTTTTTTGTCAGTCCCAATAGAGTTTTCCCAAGTTTTCAGAATGTCGTTCGAATGTGCACCGGTAGCAGCTGTATTTTAAAGATTGATGTCAGATATGTTCCAGGAGAATCCTCATGTTGGAGTATCTCAAGATTACACTAGTGTTTTCTAAATACAAACATGATGGTGTTTTGTAGGACTATTAGAAAATAGAGTTGTAACACTCAAGAAAGAGAAATGTGTTTCTTTAAAATGAGAGATAAAACATATTTAGGACACATTTGGTCAGAGGAAAGGGTGAAGCCAAAACAGAGTTTGATAGAGTATAGTGGAAATGCTGCACCAAAAATCAAGGAACTACTATTATCTTTCCTGCGATTATGTGCATTTTACACAAAATTTATGAAAGATGTCGTCAAACTAACAATGTTTCAGAAATTGTTAATGAAGAGGGCTGAATTTGAATGGACTAGTGAATGTCAAAATATGTTTCATAAGATTAAACTGGAACGTGTAGAAGCTGCTGCCTTGCAACTGTTTGTGGAAGGATAGGAAACTATTATGACAGTGTATGTCTCAGAGTACAGTTTGAGTGCTTAATTGACTCAGCCCAATGGCAAACGGGAAGATACCATCGGCTTTCCAAATAGAACTTTGTATCAGGTTCAAAGAAAGTGTTCAGTAATGGAGAACGAAATTCAAGCTTGTGTTTGGAGTGTCGAAAAATTTAAACCTCATCAGTGGATATCTTATCAAAAAAATAAATTAAGCATTCCACAGCTAGACATGCAAGACTTTGTACTGAACTCATGGAATTTATTTTCAATATTGAATAAATCACAGGCGTGAAAAATGGTTGGTCCAATTGCCTATCAAGATTACTTATTGAGGATATTAATGAGCAAGAATGGGAACGGAAATTGAAGAATCCTTTGTGACATGCACTGGAGACGTAAATATTTGTGAAAGAGAATGTGAATGGATAAATGAGGTGAACACATGTAAGAAACTGGATTATTATTTGGTGTGGCTGACTACCCACCTCCAGTAATATTCACAACTTTTGTCAGGGTGACCCTTTCGAGTCCATAAATTAACCTGAGCTCAACCCTCTGGTAGCTATGGTACAGAACAGACAGGCTTACCTAAGGGAAATGTATAAAGTATTAATGCAGCACGAAAACAGTAATAAAAACAAAATACAAAAAATCTAATATTTGTTTAGAAAAATAGAGTATAATTTAAGAAAGAAAATGAAACTAAAATGATAAAAATGCAGTTTGGGGAACCTGGAGATATGAATGCTTAAAGTTTTAAATAGAAATTGTGCCAAAAAGAACAAAGCACCAATTACGGTCAATGGTCATGGTAGACCGAGACCTGAACGCAATTTAAGGCTGACCGCAATGGAGTGCAGGTTGGACACAGAATCCAGGTTTGCCCTGGTCAAAGATATTATCTTCTAACTTGGTCTTTTAAATCCCCATCTGGATCACTGATAGAATATAGGAAGCAAAAACACTGTGTGGACTAAATATAGTGTCCAAATAAATGGAGTACCAAAATATCGAGAAGGTAAGTGAAAATAGGCAAGTATAGATGTACTATTCTTAACTCCACACCTAATTTCTTTGAACAATATTTTTGCCCTCGATATTCCTGACACGCTATTTTCTCCCACAGTAATTTTGTTTCCGATATTCTGTCTAACCACCTCCAATCCACCACAAGAGTACACTTCTAAAGCTGGCACCAGGTCCTCAGGGGAGGCACTTAGAGACTCGGAAGGTGTCAGGCAGCGGCCAAAAGCAGAGTGCATTTGTAACTGGTTAGCTGGGGACTTCCATTAAAAGCCCTCTTGCAGTTTGTCTCCCTGTAGTCACAACCAAAGTCCTCGAACTGACCCTTGGAGTCCATTTCTTTGTACTTGGTGCAAGAGGGATCAGATCTAGTCCTTCAAGACTCCTCTCAGGTCACAGACAGCAGGATCGTCTGATCATCCGCAGGTCCAGGAAAGTGTCCTTAAGGGGGTACCTTCAGATGTCAGACTTATGCCTGGCATGAGCTAGGGGTGCAGACACCTCCCTAACCAATGGGTTAGACATTCCCAGGCCCTGACATACCTACGTTGGCAGGTGTTCCCGTTTACTTTACTGCAAACAGGCCCAAAATACAATGTTTCAAGGCAGATCCAAGATGATAAAAGGCTTCAGCCACACTCATCTTGGGTTGGGGTGTGTATGAGAAGTGTACTATGGTAATCTTAATGTCCTCCTACATCCAATACTAAAATGCAGTTGGAAGCAGCATCTGTACCCACATCAAACCCAGAGACAGAAGTCTGGTAAGACAAAAGCAGGGTCCTCCACCAACCAGTTGGTGGATACACAAACATTGTCTAGGCTTCTTGTTCCCTCCCTTTCAAGTGTGCCCCAAGTGTTTCATGTATGTAAACCCAGTGAAAGAAGTCTGTCGCAACAAAAGCAGGGTCCTTCAGCAACCAAACAGAGATATACAAAAATTGGCTTGGCATCATGTTCTCTCCTTTTGAAGTGCTCCCCAAGTGTTACACGCGGCTCAAATGACCTGCCAACCAACATTTGACATTTTGCTGTCAACATAAGGGCCACACACCCAACCTGCATACTCTGTGGAGTTAGAGAAGCAATCTCTGCCTATTTGGATCAACCCAATGTTGCTCCTAGGAGGCATTTCACATCTATTCAATGCTAATTGATGGCTGGGAGAAGCTAAAGAGCCAATGCAAATTAGCCTCCAGGAACATCAGGCAACGACGCGGTAGCTTTCTAAAAGTTACTTTTCCTTTATATTTGTTAAAAATCTGACTGAACAGTTGTTTAATTATTTGTCTAGCTAGTCCCAGTCCCCAAGATACAGTATTATTATTTGATATTTCTTCCCAGTGGTTCGGCATGGGCTGGTCAGCCAGCCTTCCTACAAAGAAAATAGCATTTTGGTGCTAGTCACTGTAAGGACATGTTAACATTAAATGTCTACATGTCCTACTTTTAAACACCATACACTGCACCCTATATTAGGGGCTAGAAGGCCTACAAAGGGGCGACTTATTTACATTTAGAAAGCACATTTTTTTTACCTGTCAACAGCATTTATTTTCAAATTTAGAATTGCATGTTTTCACTGCTTGACAGGCTACACATGCTTTGGCTGTAGCAGCAGTCCAGAAGTGGCATTTTAATTTCCAGGCCGTGTGTGCACTGTCGACAACCTATATTATGGACTTACAGTCCAGAGCAAGTAAAATGTTCCAGTTAGAAATAAGCTAATTTAACCATATTTAAAGGGGAAGCATAGGTACTTTTATTCCTGGCTAGTAGGGGTAAAGTGCACAGAGGTCTAAAGCTAGGAAATATTTAGGGCCCTGCAAAAGGTGAACAATCTGGGGAACTAAGCAGAAAAAATTGATTTCCCACAAGAAAGATGAAGTTTTGAATAATGTTGACATTGTTTTTTTTAATCTTTTTCACCGTAGTAAAATCTTATTTGGTTGATAAAACAACCATAAAAGAATACAAACTCCATCATCATTATAAAAAAGAGAATAATCGCAAAAAATGTACATTGTATGGTAATCAATAGAACATGAATAACTCAACCATCTGGAACAGGACATCAGTTAGTTCAGTCTCGAGCTCCTGGACGCCAAAGCAGCTCGCAAGAATGACAGAGCAGTAAAAGTAACACATTCATTAGGAAGCATTTGAAGATAAAGCATGGCTGCCTTACTTGGTTAAAACGTAAAGACTTCAAGGAAGGAATTAGAAAATGCTTCCTGGGCCAGCTAAATTAGGAACAAAGCATTACAAAATGAAGTGTCCTGCGGAGACTTGTTCTCGCAGCCGCAGGGCAACCTTGCCTCACGCCGCACCCAGCCACATGGGGACATCAAGAGATGATGAAGTTGGTTGAGCCTGAACCTGGCCAATAAAAACCTATCTTGCTGCAAGCGGACCATGGATATGTAAGGCTCCATACCCTGTATGGTTATCAACAGCATGTGGCCCTCACTGATGGTTTCTACAGCTCATGCTGCTCTCTCTCCATGCGGGTTCAATCCAAGAACAGCCTTTTAACACACCCCAGCTCACGCACAGACAGAGAAGTAGGATTCCCAAAAATGTCGGTCCTACCTAGGGAGGCGAAAGTTGCCTTCACATGGGCTATCCACTGTTTTTATGGGCTTGATCAAGGGTCAGGCAGTCCCAAAGGTCAACCGATTTAGCTTTAGATCTTCCCTGCTCCATATCTTGATACAGCATATTAAGGGGCTTAAGGACACCAAGTCCATCACGTGTCCAAGATGTAGCTCCACCAGCACAGAGAATGCTGGGGTAAAGTGTGGAACCTGTACCAACTGATGTAAAAATGGACCTTGTTCAGCCTTGCATAGCCCCAAACCTCACTACAATACCGCAGTTGAGAAATACATTTAGGCTGATACATTTCTAAATTTTCTCTTGGGGCCCACAAACCTAACCTACATGCAAAGCTGGAAACCACACCCATGGTTTTGATAAACTCAGATCTTTTAGCCTCGATTAGTGGCTTCAAGCAGTTTTTGGCATCAAATAAAACACCCGGGTAATTCAACGCCGTGACTCTACTCAAAGTAATATTGTCCACCTTAAAGGTCTTACTCCTTGTAGATTTTGGGCCCACTACCATCACATAAATCTTGGAAAAATTGACCGACAAATCTAGATTCCTCATAAATGAAACAAACCTGGCCAAAAGTAAGTCTAACCCCCGAGCAGTGCGGGCCATAGGAACCACATTATTGTGCATAATAAGATTGAGAGAGATCTAGCTTCCACCCTAGGGCAGTCCACCAAGACTGATAATAGGGTGGTCTCTAGCCCATTCACATATATAGTAAAGAGAAAAGGGGAAAGAATGCACCCTTGGCGGACACCACAACTAGTAGTGAATGAACGAGTGCAAGCAGCACCCTGGGAAAAACGCGAGGCAGATGTCTTTGCATGGAAATTGGCTAAAAGGGCCACACTGCTTGGATCAACCCCCAAATTGCTAGGCAGAGCTCAAAGTTTTGCCCGTTTGACCCTATTGAATGAGGAAGTAAAGTCCATGAATGCTAAATGCAAGGATTCAGATGGGGAAACCTTATCCTTGTTTATTATTAGATGAAGATAATGAATAATATTATGAAGTTTCCTAGATCTGGGTGAACTTTTCAAGTTTACTGAAAAGTGTTTGAGAAGCTGTCAATTGAAGTTAATACATTTGTTTGAAGTGACAAGCTTATTTCTCCTGAATTATATTGCACCAAGCTTATCAAAGCTGTTCAGTTGGGGAATTTGGTATCAACATTAACCAATAAGTAAATTCATAATGATTTCTGGGGTCCAGAAACGGATGGAGAGATTGATGATAACATATAAAAAATGTGTAAAGTGGAATGTGAGTGACAAAGCTCTGGTCACTGAAGGCACTGTGAAATTAATTATACTTTGTCTGGGAAAAGCATGACACAGATTGGAGGTTGATTTGTTGGCATCTTATGAACTCTAATCCAATGAGATATTTCACAATCTTATTTGATCATTTATTACTTTGGGTGGAGGTTAAACCAGTTGATGTTCCTATAACTAAATATTTAATTGCATTTTTTCAAGAGGTTTACAAGTGAAGGCATTCCTGAAGAGATCATGACATGTAAAGGTATTCAATTTATTTAATAAGAGATGCAACAATACTTGAATTAATGTATCAAACACATTAAACCTCCTTGCGATCACCCACAGAGAAATGGAAAAGTAGAGAGGTTTAAGGTGGTGTTAGGGGAATTCATTCGGGCTGCTCACAGGAATAATTTGAACATTGGAAGAAAGCGGTAAAACATTTGGTGTGATGTTATCGCCTTAATCCTCATGTCATTTCTAAAAATAATTATTTGGAAAAGATGCTAGGAAGGAAGGCTTCTTCTGAATTATGTCCAATTTGGATGATGAGGTTTGCAAAAGACAATGTGAGTGATTTATGGAAAATCACAAAGGCAATTCTGATGCCAATGAGTTTAAAATGGACAAATATTCAAGATTACAAGATCTGTAGACTGAAATTGATATTTGGGTGAAAGGGAAAAATCCTATTACCCAAAAGAAAGGTATATCTAAAGTCAGAGAACCTGAACAGGGGTGTGAAATACAAAAACAATTTAGTAAAATTGTCAGACATATTCTGATGAAGCACTAACAGAGTATCTATGAGCTCAGTGCTGAAGTAGTGGCTAAACACACGTGGTATGGAGCAGGAAAGAAACCTAAACTATGCTTCATTCGTGAGAGAAGTAGTTAAAGTTCATGTATTAGATGTAAGCCACAGCGGTTTAAGGATTTATTTTCCTTCGTGTCATGCTTTTATTTGCATGCAAGCCATTGTTTCAATTTTTTTGTTTTTTTCCTTTGTAGTTGTTGTTACACAAAAGTGTTTTTGAAGGGGAATAAAGGAGTGTCAAAAAGTTATTATTCTTCTGATATGTCTTTAATTGTAAAGGAGGAGAAATGCAATAATGGTTTACACCAGTGATACTCAAAGTATGGCCCGGGGGCCGCTTTTGGCCCTCTTGACCTTTACATACGGCCCCCTGTTCAACAGTAGCAATGGGTTGTGGTTTTCTCATCTCTGCACTAACATTGAGAAAGAGGTTAAATAAATTGCCAAGCATTTATTTACAGGCTAACTGTAGTTAAAGAAAGGAAATAATTAAGGTGTCATGCACCACTTAACTCTAGGAACACCTTCATTTTTAAAGACATATTGCAAAAAACGTGTAAAAATATGATAAAATCTCTTCAATATTCAAAAAGTGCATTTCATTAACATGCTGAAGCATTTCACCTTAGTACATCAGATTATATCACTGTATTGAGAAGTATTTTTTGTTTTTAAGTGATAGTTTGCAAAGATGAATTTAGAAACAGCCATGCTCCCGACCTGAAAACAATGCCAATAGTGAACTAAGAGCCAAGTCAGTTGTTATGTGCAACCTCTGGGTGGCCTGGTTGCTATTATACATGGACAACATTATAGTTTATTAAATAAAACACCAGTGAAAGTTTTGTACAGTAAGCATCCTGAAGTCATGTATTTCAAGGTCCTCTTGTATGAGATAATGAAGACAAAAGGAGACCAAGTGAAATAAAATAATTGGCAAGGGTCACACAATTTGGTAAAGTGAGGTAGCCGGGATTGATCTCAGGTTTATTTTGTTTCACAATGTGCAATTCAGCCTTTAGATATACACGCTTCGCTTTTCCTATGCCACCTTACTACAGAGCCCATTCCCCTCCACTGCTGGCATTAATGCGGTCCTCAGTCACACCACAGTCCAAATCTTTTGGTATTCTGAAAAATGTTTGCTAGTACCCATGGTTTGGAACATAGCATGGAATGTTATTGCTTCAAAGAATGTTATGACCAACGTGTTCTTAGTGTTCCTTTCCAGTCAGTTCACTCTGGGCCCCTGCTGTATTGGACAAATCCTGTAAGTGGCAATAAACAAGTTAACAAAACATACTGCTGTGTAAAAGCATCGTCGCCTCAGTATTGTTTTGTAACAATGCACCTCTTCTGATTGCTTCTCCTGAACTTGATCCTGCATCATCTCTGGCTCATGTCTAGCAATGAGTGGGAAGGTAACAGGACATTTTAACAATCATGAACATTGCTTGGTATTAACCATTTGAAGGAGGTGTTCTAAGGGTTGCTGGAGCAAGTTCTGGAATGCCCCCAGCTCCCCAAAATAGACAGTGGTAACATCCCTTAACTTCCAGGCATTAGGTGCACTTTCAACAGCATATATTATGGACTTACAGACAAGTTAAATGTTCCAATTAGCAATAAGCTAATTTAGACATGTTTAAAGAGAAGCACAGGTACTTTTACTCCTGGCTACCAGGGGTAAAGGGCACAGAGTTCTAATGCTAGTAAAAATATAGGGTCTTGCAAAAGGTAAACATTCTGGGGAGATCATGCAGAAAAAATTGATTTCCTACAAGAAAGATTTTGAATAATATTAAATAGTTTTTAAGATCTGGGAGGCACTAGGGAAAAAAAGGCATCAGTCAATCTTAAATTGTTCTGGAAAGTTGTCACTTGAAGGCAATAAATTGGTTTCAAATGACAAGCTTATTCCTCCTGAATGTTATTATTCCAAGCTTATTGAGTCTGTTCATTGGAAGCCTTTGGGGATTGATAGTAACCAAAAGGAAAATGCATAATTTCTGGTGTCCAGGAACGGAGGGAGAGATTGATGAATATGTAAAAAGAAAGTGGGTGAAGTGCAATGTGTGTGACAAAGCTCTGCTCACTGAAGGTATTGTGGAATCAATTATACCTTGTCTGGGAAGAGCATGGCACAGATTAGATGTTGATTTTTTTTGACACCTTATTATATACTACCATCACATATGAGAGATTTCAATGTCTTAAATGATCATATATCCCCCTTGGCTAGAGGTTGAACCAGATAGTGTTCCTATCACTAAATGTGTAATAGCACTTTTTCAAAAAGTGTTTGAGTGAAGTTCTCCTGAAGAAATCACGACAGATAATGGTGTTCAATTTATTTAATCAAAGATGCAGAAATGTTTTAATTAACGTATCAGACACATTAAATCTCCTTTAGATCACCCACAGAGTTATGGAAAAGTGGAGTGGTTTACAATCATGTTAGGAGAATGCATTTGGGCTGCGTGCAGGAATAATATGTCTATTGGTAATATGATTAAAGATTTAATGTGGTATTATTGTATTCCTCCTCAAATATCTTCAAAATGTTCCCTGCATGGGAAGTACCTTGCCTCACTTTGTTTGCTGTAGCAGGTCATGAAAAGAGCTTTGCCAGAGACATCCTTGGTTAGAAACCCTGGAAGTTTCCGTCAGAGTTCTTTCAGTTGACTCAGCCAGTCCATGCACCTACCCAGCATGGAAGTGTGATCCAAAGATAAAGCATGATAGGTCCTGGAACATAACTTGCATTCCGAAAGAGCAGTGAGAATCCTAAGGAAATATATATTTTTGTGCACTCAAATTATATATATATATATATATATATATATATCCAAATCCAATAACGTACGCTCTCTGGCAAACAGGCAGGACACCAGTATTAAGTCCAAGTTTATTTACACCAATAAATAAACTTGGACTTAATGCTGGTGTCCTGCCTGTTTGCCCGAGAGCGTACGTTATTGGATTTGGTTATTACTTGCTGGTACGCTCTGCCGGCGTGTACGCCACCCTTCTTGGGTTCCAGCACTCTGGGAGGAGCAACTTGGTTTTTGGGGATATATATATATATTATCTACTGGCGGTCGCCAGTAGATAGTTATAGTTGGGACCGTGTTTCCATAGGAAATCCGCAACATTCTATTTGGAATTCCCCATGCATTTTTCCATAGGACCTTTAGTTCAAGCTACAGCCCGAACGGCTGAACAGAATTACTTGAAATTTGGCAGAGAGGTAGTCCTCAGTTCAGGGATGTGCCTTTTGCAGGTCTGGTGTAAATCTGTTCATTAGTTCCTGAGAAAATTGCAGTTAAAAGCATATATATATCTATAAGCGCGCACCGTGCGCGTACGGTAAGCATACCGTACGCGCACGGTGACGTGCGCGAGCGCAATTCTGATTGGTTGTTAGATGTCAGTAAACATTAGAATCGGTCGAAATCAGGAAGTGTCGGCCGCCATTTTGTCTCTCGCAGTCTGAGGCAATGAGAAACAAAGGGGGAAAACGTGAGAAGGGGGCAGGATGGACAGGTCCTGACCCCCTAGCCTTTGTCAGGGGGTCACTGAAGGACCCCCAAGGGTAAAAAAAATAAAATATTTTTTTTTGTGATAAATCGCGGGGTGCGCGCACCGTACGCGCACGGCCAACGCATCGTGGGCGTACGGTACGCGCACGGTGAAAAAACTTTAAAAAAAAGAAAAAAAATACATAACTTAGCATTTAAAAAACCGTACAAATTCACTGAAAAAACCATAGGTTTTACACACGTTATAGTTAGGAATTAGCATTTAAAAAACCTTGCAAATTCACTTAAAAAACCATAGGTTTCACACATGTTATAGTTAGCTGGACATTTCACTCGTGAAAAACCATTGAAATTCCCCCGTTATAGTTAGTGCAGGCAACTATAACTCACGCGACCGCAATCCTCTGCTGATGACGTCAGATATTACATCACTGATGACATATGTGTCTTTCTGAAAAAAAAATATTTGTAATATATGTATAGCTAAAAATTAATGGAAGAAGACATGGGTAAATAAGTGTCTAAATACAGTGATGTAATATCTGACGTCATCAGCAGAGGATTGCGGTCGCGTGAGTTATAGTTGCCTGCACTAACTATAACGGGGGAATTTCAATGGTTTTTCACGAGTGAAATGTCCAGCTAACTATAACATGTGTGAAACCTATGGTTTTTTAAGTGAATTATATATATATATATATATATATATATATATACACACACACATATACATATACACACACACATATATACACATACATACATGCTGGAAAAAACAAAAGGTTAAAGGGATGTTAGGTGAGAATGTCAGTTAAAATATAGCATTTTAAATTAAGAAAACCACTAAGACCCACGAGTAACAGTTATCTTAAACAACTATAACTCATGTCCTAAAGTAACTATGACTAGCACTCCCGCCATGCACAGTGTTGTCATCAATGATATCAATTAAGATGTTACAGTGATGTTATAAATGATGTCACAGAACATGTAATGAGTGATGTAATAGAGGAGGTAATTAGCAGTTCAAGGCGAGGGCGTAAGTTACATTTACTTTAGGGCACAAGTTATAGTTACTTGAGATAACTATAACTGGTGAAATTCGGTGGTTTTGAGATTTTAAAATGGTATGTTTTGATTGACATTTCACCTAACTATAACATCCTTTTAATCTTTATTTTTTCAGTCAATTTCTAAGGTTTTCTTTTTAATACCTATCTAGAACTGTCACTTTAACTGTTGTTTTTTTCAGTGGAGAGCTACTTTTTTTAATGCAAGTTATTTTCAATAAATAAAAGGCAAGCCTATTAGTTTTGTAAATAAACATTTAAATAAAGGATATATGATTGAAAAAAAACATGAAGTATTTGCCAGTCTTTTTTACATTCCTCAGACCACATTGTGTAGCCATAAAACCAACCACAGCGGGTCCCTGCGTTCCTATGCTGAAAAGCAAAAGCTCCAGCTCAAGAAATATTTAAAAACACCAATTTCCTTTGTGGGCTATATTCTATATACCCCAGGAAACAGTGTTTTGTGTTTTAGTTAGTATTTGTAGGGCCTGCAACACTCCATGCAAGCGGCCCCATGCCATGGGGCTGGGCAGAAGCAGACATATTTTGCTTTTTTTCCCCATTCTCTCAGGTGCCCACCCAGGCCACCCCAAAACATTTTGTATTATGCTGGAGGCCAGGGGTGGAGTCCCAGGGCTTTTGCAGGCCCAACAGCTCCCTGCAAGCAGCCCATTCTATGGGGCCACGCAGGTGCTGGCAACACCTTTTGCCTTTAATAAAATTAAATAAAAAAAACTTTCTGGTGGACCAGTGTCCACCCAGGGCATCTCACAATGTTTTTTATGTTGGTGACTGGGTTGGGGGGGGGTGATGGGGAGGGAGAGTCCAAAGGCCCCGGCAGCTGTTCCGGATCCACTGCCATCACCCATCCCAGGTGCGGCTTAAGAAGCTTTTCGGTTTCTCTGCCTGCAAAAGCCAAGCACAGAGCAACGTTTGTTCTCCCGCCACGTAAATGCACAGAAAGTAATGGTGTCCCGGAGGATGGGGTACCCGGAGCCCAGGAAGGGGGCTGTATGCCCCCTCCCCATTTCAAATGAATTGGCCCAAACTGCTGGGTCTGCCAGATAAAGTAGTTTGTCATCTGTGTATTAGGATATGTGCTCCTTCCAGGTGTTCTCCCAGCTGAGCTCGCACACTAGGGTGTCCATACCCAGCAAGCAAAATGGTTTGCGCGCCAGGGCATACATCATAAGGGATAGCGGAAACCCTTGCCTGGTCCCCTCTCCAAGGTGTAACAGCTTTGAGAGTGTCCCATTCACCCTGACTCTAGCCATCATCTCACTGTAAAGCAGACCCCACCCAGGCCTTGTAATGCGGAACAAAGCCCATACGTGTCAAAACCTCACACGAATGCTTATTCCAGCATGTTGAATTCTTTGGCAGCGTCCAGCAACAGAAGAGCTCTTGGCTCCAGCTCACCTGTAGTATGGTCCATACATCTAAAGAGCTGTCTAAGTTTGAAGTGGGTTCCCTGGTCAAGCATAAAGCCCACTTGGTCTGGGTGTATTGAAGTTGAGATGACCCGCGTGAGGCGATACTGGCCGTTAAGAGTCACACCCATCCATATTCTAGCCTTTTTTGTTTGTTGATCATCCCAATCATTGCCTTGTAAAGGTTGTGTGGTAGTACCCTGGCTCTGGTGCTCCCTCAAACGTGGCAAGAGGTGAGGTGTTAACTTACTATGAAACACAAACAGGCCCCTGGGTCTAGAAGAAAATGGTACTAAATATTGGAGGAGTGCAGGAATGTCCCACTTATAGGACGGTTTCCCTCACCCTCCCGAAGGGGGCATACTTCATCATATTGTAACCGCCTCACATTGTAAACCTGGTCATGAAGTGGGGTTCTACCCCCTGATGGACCATCACAGTTCTATAACAGGTTGAATTCCTTCCGGTTATAGATTTTGTTCTTAAACCAGACCTTGGGAAGCCCTTATAAAGTCTCTGACATCCTTGGAGTTAGTTTTATCTCACATACACTTCCTTTTCTTTTTTTTTTCACACCTCACCACACCCTGCTCAACCACAGATTTTAGTATACCTCTACCCAACACAAAAACATCCCTGAGCTCCTCCCTCTCAGAGAGGGGGGTTGTAGCCTGCTTTGTGACCAGGATTCCAATGCGAGGTTACCAGATGATGAATCATGCCACTTTTGGGTGGGTGAGGGAAACTGTCCTATAAAAGGGGCCCTCCTCCAATATCTATTTCCATTTTCTAGACCATGGGGCCGGTTTGTGATTTATGACTTTGTCATAGGGGAGTTGTCTCCTGCTGGCCTCTAAATCTCCTCAGGCCTTCTTTGTGTTAGTGTTAAATTACTAGCCATGCCTTTATAAGATTTCGCCAGCAGCCTGATGGGCCCAGAAGTCGAGTGAATTGCAATGCTTTAATTACATAATTGGCTTCCCGTCTAGTAAGATTCACCTCAACCATCTACCTGTCTGCAGGGCAAAGCTGTGGCACCTGGATATCTTCTAGAAAAGTCAAAATCCTCCTCCATGCCCCTGCATGTTTTTGACTGAGGGAGTGCTTCATAGTAGCACAAAACATTGCAGCAATCTCAGTATTTCTGGATATCAGGGTTACATGTGTTCCCCAGTGGGATACCACCCAATAAATGCCCCTATTCCATCTCCCCAACTAGGCCAGCAGTTGTCCCCTAAATCATAAAGGTGCTTTCAGTAGCCAAGTACAGGTTTCGGACCTTATTATGCATTTGGTCCTGGGATTGGTTTTATTTTAGTCAGAGGACCTGCCCAGTCGGCGCATCTTGATTGGCAGTGCAACTCCGTTCTAACCTGAGAATTTTCGCCACAACCAGTGCAGCCACCGCAATGTGTTCCCGGTTTTTATCAGTCATTATTGAAATTGCCTGGCCCCCCTCGTGTATGCTACCTACATGGTCACAGGGGAAATGACAGAGTCCTTATTTTCTGAGAAATTGTTTTCTGTATCTTCTTGGAGCTTTGCCCTCCCTAGCCTTTCTTTCAGGATCCAGGATCTAGCCTCCAAGTGTGGTAATACTACAGTTCCCTGCCCAGGAAGTCCACGCAAACAGGGAAATGCACAGATATCTCAGTTGCCAAATATTTGGTGTTTTGAAACTGAACACTAGTGTGCTCACGTGTATGGCAATGATCAACGTGAGAAAAACTTTGGTGACCTCGGAGTAAAAAGAGTATTGCCTGGCAGTGGGCTGATGCGTCCGCCAAACGTCCACAACATTCATAGGCTCCAAAAACATCCCCAGCCACATCCATCCCCCAGCCTCCAACCTTGTTGTGGTGTGATCTGTCAAGCTCAGCTGATAGGGGTAGCCCTCCCCCTAAAACTAATATCACCCATGAAGGCATAGCAATAGTGATCCAATATCTTCTACAGTCAAAGTTTGGGGGTGGGGGACAAATGTAGAGAGGCACAGTTAAGCCATCTGTTCCATGTGCTGGCCACAAACCTTACCAGGGGGGTCTATCCCCATCTCACTCCCCATAAAGGGAACAGACTTTTTAAATCAGTATGGCCACTGCTATCGATTCGGATGTGAAACCTGCATAGGCCAACAGCCCATCCCTGCCTCTACTAAACATGTTTTAAAAATTCCCCCCTGATTTGCATTTCTTGAAGGAGAACCTCTTCTGGACTACCCCTCTCAATCTTGCTCTCCAAGCCGTTAACGTTCCATGAGAGAATACTCAGTTTCCATGGCTATGTGACTCCAACATGTGTACCTATGTGATTCAGTAACAATGCCACCATTTTGCGGTATTTGTTAATCCAAGCTAGAGCCCCTGGGCTATACCTACAGTGTGGCTGTGTATGTACCGTCAAATTCATTTCACAAAACTATCCGATGACACCCCCAACCCGCAATCCTGCGCTGTCAGCTTTGAACGGACTGCCTCACCCTAGTTCACAGGATGACTGTTGCCCTACCCAACTCAAAACCATTGCAATACAACTCCCTAACTAATAGGTAATCAATCAGGAGCAGGGTGCTCAACCAGCTAAGACCCAATTTCTGCCCAAGGACAATACACACACACACACAGATTGGCAGTTGGAGACTATACCAAGGTCCGGAGAGGGGGCGAGATCCACGGCCCTCGCAGAAGAGTGACACTACTGCTTGGCGCAATTTGATGATACATCCTCGGGTGGATTGCATCACTTACTTCGAAGGATCCGTTATGGCAGTTGTCTTCAAGAGTTTGGGCCAATACTCCGGCTTGCCCACAGACAGACTGCTGCCGCCTCAATTGTGGCCACCTGTCCATCCAATCCCAAGTAGCTTCAGGCATGTTAAAGAACAAAATCTTATTTTTAAAAAGGAACTTGTGGCAGGCCCTGTAGAGCAGTTTCTGCTTCACTGTGGCAAAGGAGCAAGGCTGTTGAACTTTGAGTGAAACTGGGAACGTGACAACTTCCACCGAGCCACAGGTTCGAGAGCACAGCTGTCAGGAGGCCATTAAGATAGCAGCCCTGTGCGCATAATTGAAGATGCAGGCAATGAAGGGCTCTGGTGGAGGCCACCAGTGGGGTGCAGAAAATCAGTCCAACAAACCTACTCCAACAAAAAACACGTCAAGACATTTCTAGCAGGGACCCAGGTTTTCACCCAGTTCATAATAAATGGCAGAAGATCGGCTCCTTCTGTCCGCTCTGGAACTCACACAATGCGAATGTTCTTCTGCCAGAAGCACCCCTCAGTCTCAACACCGGCTTCTAGCTGAGGCACCACCAACTTGCAATTTTAGCTTGCAATCCACAAATTAAGTCCTGTGCCCCATATATCTACTCCTCCGCAACCCTATTCAATGTGTTTATTTATTAATTTGAATAGTTTTATAAAGCGCAAACAAGACCCACAGGGCTATCAGAGCACTGTACAGAGTTGGCGCAAGCAGGGGTACAACCTCAATGTGAAAGTAGGTGAAGTTACAACATAGGGGAAAACATTCAGGTTAAGAGTAGGGGGTATCAACGGTGCCCTAGAGCATGAAGAGTAAAACATCATAGAATAAAACGCACCAAAGAAGTGCAATACGATCAGAGCATTTTAACAAAAACAGGAGCGAGAGCACCAATTAATGCAATTAAGTAGCCATCGAGGACTAGATCAGAATAACATAAAAGCATACAATAACACATCAGTGTAGTACAACAAGAATACGGGTATTAATAAAAACAAGAGCATGATCATAAGATGAGGGTGTGAACGTTCGTTCAGGAGTAGTCGTTTGACCAGTTTTTTAAAGGACATAGTGAAAGGATTGAATCTGATCTCGGATGGCAAGGAGTTCCAGATTCTCGGAGCAAGACCAGTGAAAGCATGGTTGTAAGATCTTTTCTTTTTTAATCTTGGAGGTTTCAAGAGAAGGGTGGACGTACTTCTGAGGTTCCGGCTGGAGCCCGATAGTTCAAGCTTATTTGCTAGGTAGTACAGGGTGTTGTAGTGTATGGCTTATGAGTCAGGCAAGCTATCTGGAGTCGGATTCTGGCTTCATAGATAGCCAATTTAGCTGCAGAAGGTCGGGGGAAATGTGGTCATATTTTCTTGAGCCAGTTATAAGTCTAGCCGATGCGTTCAAGGTAGCTCTGAGTGGTGCCAAGTTAGCTTTGGGAAGTCCAGCAAGGGCCACCAGCCCATATTCCAATCTAGGGATAGTCAGGGATTGAACCGCCGGCCTGAGATCTTCGGGGGGGGGGGGGGGGGGGAGAAATTTGATTTTCTTAAGTGTGTTAAGTTGGAAATTGGCTCCCCTAGTAGTAGCACTGATGTGCGCTTGCATGTTTAAGTGTTTATCCAGGGTGATACCTAGAGATATGCCAGAGTCTACAACGTGAGCGGTGCAGTTCAGAGCAGTGAGGTGTTTTATCCAGTCAAGGGTAGAAGCCGAGTGATTGGGTGCGGAGATCAAAAGAAATTCCGTTTTGAGAGGATTTAGTAGGAGATGGTTTTGAGCTAACCATTGTTGGGTTTATGCAAGTGCAGCATTACACATTTATGTTTTCTTGAGAGGAGATCTTCAGGTACTGTTGCGTGTCATCCGCATACATGTGGTATTGAATGTTCACTCGGTTCAGAATGACAGCAAGTGGCTCCATAAAAAGGTGGAAGAGAGTGGGCGAGAACTCGGATCCTTGGGGTGACTCCAATCATGACAGGGGTACGGGAAGCAAGGGAATATTTAACTTTGATCCTTTGAGTGCGGTTGTGCAGGAAGGATGCAAACCAATTTAGGACCGGGCCCGAGAAACCCATCCTATCTTGAAGAAGATCAATCAGGTTTTCATGTTTGATGGTATCGAAGACTGAGGACAAGTCCAGAAAGATCAGGAGACAAGGGACATTTTGGTTAAGGGCTCTCAAGGCATCATCAACAATGTGCCTTAGTGCCGTTTCAGTACTATGCCCTGATCTGAAACCTAACTGATGAGGGTCAAGAAGTTGATATTTCGCAATGTGGTTGCAGAGTTGTGAATGGACACATTTTCAAGCAATTTAGCTAGAGTCATACTGCTGGTTATTGGTCAGAAGTTGTTTGGATCCAATGGGTCCGCATTGGGCTTCGTAGGAATGGGAGTAACTTGCCAAACCTTTAGGCAGTCCGGAATCTTTCCCTGTAAGAGGGATTTATGAATGATACTGGACCAAAGAGGGAGAATGGCAGAGTTTAAATATTAATAGAGCTTAGCGGGTAAAGGATCACCAAAATTGTTGGAGGGTTTAAGGAATGCCATGGTGTGAAGGAGCTCAGTGCAATCAATGTTCCAAGAGGCATTGTTTTTGAGAGAGCAGCCCAAAGGCAAGGCTATTGTCGAGGATTCTGCCAGCTCCACTGATCCTGCGGGAGGTTTCATAGGTGACAAAGTTGGGGTGACAGGTAATAGCTCCAACTCTATTTTTCTTTTTTTTTCAGAGAAGTGAGCTGTGAAATCATCACCACTAGGGAGCAGGGATGTCGGAGTAGAGATCTGGTTGGAAGACAGGTTAGATTGTTCCTTAATGATTTCGTGTTGCACAAATCTTGTCGCAATACTGAGATGTTGAGATGAAGATAACGGATTTTCCCTTCCAGGGAAAGCAGAGAGTCCTCCATTGATCAGATCATAGATAGTCTACTCCAAGAAGGTGTCGCTGGGGGCCGCATGTCTCGTGGTGGATCCCCTTATGGGCCAGAAGTGGGCCATGCAAATGTATGAATTCTGTCCTGGCTATGACGGATAGTGGGCCTTTCCCTCCAAGTGTCCCTTCAACTTTCTCCCAGGATTCCAATGCTGCAGGATTGCATAGCCGTGGTGAGGCGCCCAGGATAGATAGTAAAGAGCCCAGGTCGTGCAAGCCACCTATCCCTCCGAGAGTCAGGAACTGCCTTGGGATCAGGGCCTGTTGACCCAGCTCCTGCGCCCCCCCCTCCAATTTTGCTATGTCCCCGCTTGACAGATCACCCAAAACATTCCAGGAAAAAGCTGAGGTGGAGGATTTTTGGGGGAAAGTTTTATGAAAATTCATCAAATGGCACCAAAGTTATTAGCAAACAAACAAAAAAAAATTCTATGGAAGCTTGGTTCTAACTATTACTACCCAGTGGCAAGCGCCACTTGAGAGGTCATCAATGATATCATAGAACATGTCATGAGTGATGTAATATGGAAGGTAATAAGCATTGCGTGGTGCTGCACAAATTATAGTTAGCTCTGCTAATTTCTGGTGAACTTATGTGTATTTTTTTTTTAAATGTTACATTGGCACTGAAACTTTCACTTAATAACATAGCTTTAACCTTTGTTTTTTCAAGTGAATTTCTAAGGTGTTTTTTTTTTTTTTACTGTGTGATAATTACAATTCCTAGAGGGTCACTTTTAAGTAAAAAAGTGCACTTATCTAGCACCACCACTCTCACTCCCAGATGGTGCATTAGGCCCTGCTACTGGTCGAATACATTGGCTCAACAGGGAGTCACATGCTGCTGGGTACAGGAGACCCTGTGAGGTTCTGTAATTCTCGAGTCTGACTCCATTTTGTTCTGTGCCACCATTTTGTGTTGCCCTCACGTAGGCCTGTGAAGGTAGCCTGGCGAATAAAGTGGCCTGGCCTTCTTAGTTCATGTATACATTAACTAGGTTTCTTTTTGACTCTGAAATGAACTGTAAGAAACTGAACTCTGCACCTGAAACTGACCCCGCAAAGCCAATTTTTCCTGATCGATCTTTGTCTGAGATTGCCAATCAATGTTCAGGACATCGTTAACTTTTAGTTTCCTTGCACATGCCTTATCTTGTTCAGCATCTGTTACCGTTTCTTTTTTATGTTTCTTCATTACATGGGTTATGCTTTCAATTATAGGTTTGTCCGGCTTGTGGAGATTGAATTTGGGACATTCTTAATAATTAACTTTTGGGTTGGGATACTGTAAATTGAGTTTTTGTTATGTGACACTTTGTTTGAAAATGTACCTTATTGGCTAGAATTTTGTGCAGTGGGTGTACATTTATAAGGTGAATATTGGGTATAAAAGGAGACGGCTCGCCTTAGTAAAATGAGCAGTCTCCTGAGAATTTACACTGTGATGTATTTCTAGGATCACTGTTACTAGCTGCAGCTAATAAACTTGGTCTCTGATGCCATCCAGAAGTATTCCGTGTCTCTGTATACCAAGACAGGTGAACTCGAAGATCTTAGGCGTGTCCCTGATGCCGCTGGGTTAAACCCCGGTTCTTCAACTGGCGCCCAACGTTGGGCGACTTCAGCGGTACTGGTCCAAGCCCGAAGATTGTGAGGAGCCCCGTGAGGAAATTCTGGAGGACGGCCGCCACTTCATCGACCCCTGCATGTCGACGTGGACCTAAGGTTTTTTCTGCGAGGCTTCCCCTTTCCGACGGCTGCGAAGGACTGCTGCCCTGACTGTCGCCCTGTCTTGGGCCCTCTTGTGATGATTTGTAAGGCGAGACCTTAGACGGTCTTCTGGTGGCGCGACAGACATTTTTGGTTAAGTATAAGTGGGTCGCTCCCACAACTTTGTTTTGTTTCTTGGTTTTGAATCGGCCATTGCAATAGTCGAAGCCGGGGTGTTCGTATATTTGCGAGTGTATCATTTTTGATAAGTTTGAAGCAAGACTAGTGAGCTAAAAGATGCCTGGTTTTAGCAAATTTAGGAAATGGTTTTGTTGTAGTTGTAATAGGGATTCCCGATTGGAGGACTCATGTCCGATACCTCCGGTTGGAACTTCAACTTATGAGCTCTATTCAAAGCATGGTGTAGGTCCCATTACCTTTAATGAAGTATGGGTCCGTTATACAAGGAAAGATGGTGTTTTACGATGGCCACAACATGGTAGTTTTGAATCAGATGTTTTAGATAACCTAGAGGTTGTGCTATTTAAGAAGAAAGCCCGGCCGGCGATGTTTGACTCTTTCCGCCTTTGGCGTAAGGAAGCCAAACAGCGAGAAATTAAGCAAGCTAAGAGAGATAGGAAGGAAAGGAATATATCGGTAATGCAAGCTGCTAGGCAGTTTAAGGAAGATGAAGAAGATCGTGCGATTGAAGTGTCAGACAACATTGCATGGCCATTGACAAATGTTACCCGGCTTTGCCACCTCCCCTTTCAAATGTGACTATAGACCCTGAAAAGGATCCTTTGATGTCACATTTACTGAGATTACCACCCCCTTATGTGCAGGGTGCTACTGCACCTCCGTTACCTCCAGTTGTTGCACCCCTTGTTGTCGTTCAACCCCCTGTTGTTGTTCAGCCACCCGTTGCTTCACAGGTGGTTCTTCCTCCCCCGGCGCAGCCCCCTCCAGGGCCACCAGCCTTGCCTCAAACTCCTTTGCCTTACACTCCTTTATCTTTGACTTCTCTTATTTCTGTCCCTACGTCTCTGTCACCTCAAAACACTTTGTCTCCTGTCCTCATGTCAACTTCTTCTCCTTCTGCTCGGCAACGAATGACTGAGACTGTCACTAGTCTTTTGTCTCCTTTCTTTGGGTCACTGAATATGACCCCTGTTTCTGAACGTAAGCAGAGACGTAGTCATCTCCCTGGTCCCGAAGAGCGGGCAGTGTTAGATCTCCTTGCTCGTAGATGGGTTTCGAATACCTCCAAGTACAGTCCACAAGTGGTTATGGATATCTTCCTACAGTGGGAGGCACCAAAACAAAGGTATGTTTTTGATGTCATGTGTGCCTTCCTTCGTCAGGAGTGGGAAGATAATGAGTTGGGTTCAATTCCACTGGAATTGCTTAATGTTCAGTCTGAATTTGCTAAAGGGACGATAGTGGGTTCCGATGTTGAGGAAGCAGTAGAGACACTACTCACTTTTAGGTCTAGACTTCCACCACAGTCATTGTTCGAACCTGACCCCTCTATTAGGAGAAAAGTGAAGCAGTATCCTATGAGAGAGGTTCCCCCTGTATGGAGAGAGGCAGTTGTGGCTGATGCCGCTTATGGTATTGCGGCTGCACCGGCTCATTTTCAGCGAGTGTTGGTGCATGTCCCTTGGAAGAGAGCTGAGGTCCTGGCTCTTAAGCAGACTTTGCCTGACCCCCGTAAAAATCCTGCTGGTTATTATAAGGAGTTGTCTCAGACAGTTGATGCGTGTGTTATGAATTTAGCTGACATAGAAATGTTGATGGGTAATGTAGTTCCTCAACCCTTGTGGGCGAAGATCCGTCACGAGGATCACGCGCCAGAGTTAGGAGATACGTGGGATAATATTACTGCTGCAGATGGTCGGCAGGTAGGAGGTGCCAAACCTGAACCCTTAGTTGCAGAACTACCTGGTAGGATTATTAATTTAATGAAAACTATGATGCCTCCTCTGCGGGTGATTTGGGACGAGTTAGCAGCATGCAAACAAAAGAAAGACAAGAGTGTCTGATTTCTTCACTAGGTTTGAGGAAACATTCATTGATCATACTGGTCAGGATATGAGTACAGAAGGTGGTCAGAGGTTGTTTGTAGATAAGTTTGTTTTTAATTTACTTCCTGAACTTTCTAATAAGTTAAAGGACTCAGAGTTCATGGGCTGTTTCTTCTTCGGCTCAGATATTGGCTACTACACAATACTATGAGAATAGAGATAAAGATGAGAAGGATAAAGTAAAGAAGAAGACTAGAGAATTAAAAACGGAAGTTCTTCTGCAGCAGGCTTATCCGCCTCGCCCTAATCAGCGTCAGTTTCAGCAACCTTCCCAGTTTCAGCAACCCCCACAGTTTCAGAAACTGTTGCAGAAGCCTGAGTCTTTTGCTTCGCGACTCCCGCTAGGCCCTAATCAGTGTGCTTATTGTAAAGAAGGTGGTCACTTCAAGAATAGTTGCCCGATCTTGCTACAGCGTGCGAATGGTATGTCTGGTCTGAGAGGTCGTGGTGGTTTCCAACAAGTACCTAGGGGTAGGGGACGTGGTACGTTTCCCCAGAATGAACGTTCCTTTTCCCCTCAGAATTCTATTAATTATTTTGACCAACAGAATGTTCCGACCATCCAGTCCGCTCAGTACTACACTGATGATTATTATGTTGGAAGTGAGATTGCTGGTTTTAATGATAGTTAGGACAGCCATGGACAAAGGGAGGGAGTAGTGTCAGTTCCAGTAGACCAGAGTGGACCTTATGTTGAAGTGATTACATCAGGTGTGGCAGAACCTTTTCTTTTGGATACTGGTGCAGCAAAGAGTTCTATCATGCACTCTAAACTCCCCGGCACACCTTTGTCTGGCTTGACCAATGTTTACGGATGATGTGGGTCAAGGGAATGCGTTGGCAGATGAAGTCGCGAGAGAAACGGCGAAAGATGTGACGAGTCGGATGTATGTTGCAGGTCCTGCCAGATGGGTTGTGGAAGGAGGAATGTGTGAAGATACAACAGAAAGTGTGAAGAGGATTCAGGCAGAAGCTACTGAGAAATAATTGAGTATGTGGAGAGAGAGTACGGGAATGTTGGATTCAACAGGCTGTTGGGTTGAGTTGTCAGAGCACCAGCGATGGTTGTTGCCGGATGCATATGTGCTTCCGGTGGTTACTATGGCTCAAGGGTTGGCTCACATTAGTTCAAAAGGGATATGTAAGTTGTTGGCTCCGGTATGGCAGAATGGTGGAATTCCTAAGTGTGCTGAGAATTTGGTTAAACACTGCATGATTTGCTTGATGCATAATCCTGGAAAGGGAACCCCAACTCCAGCGGGTCATTTTGCTCCTCCAACGTATCCGTTCGAGGTGCTGCAGATAGACTATATTCATATGGAAAGATGCAATAACTTGAAGTATGTCCTTGTGGTTGTTTGTGCCTTTTCCAGATGAATAGAGGCCTACCCCCTAAAGGATAATACTGCCTAGTCTACAGCCAAGGATTTGCTCAAAGAATTCTTTCCCAGATATGGCTTGCCGAGGATGGTATGGAGTGATAATGGAAGTGAATTCGTGGGTCAGATTATGAAGTAAGTATGTGCGGGTCTGGGTATTAAACAGAAATTTCACGCTGCGAATCACCCCCAGTCAGCAGGCCTGGTCGAGTGCTATAATGGCACTCTGAAGCTGAAGTTGGCCAAGGTGCAAGCGAGCTCTGGTCTTACATGGCCCGATGCCTTACCATTGGCACTTTTGTCCACGAGAACGACAGTACATTCTCGCGTGGGACTTAGCCCATACAAGATGGTTTTTGGACGCCCAGCGAATGTCTGGGGTGTGCCGAGGCCTAAGAAGTACAGTGATATCGAGTACCCTATGTTGATTGACTACTTACATGATTTGACTGCTAAATTGCGTGTTCTTCACCAACAGGTCCATGACACTTTGCCTTCAGTTTCTGTAGACGCAGGCCACACGATTCAACCTGGCGTCTGGGTTCTAACCAAGAATTTCCAGATGTCAAAGAACTTGGAACCAAGATGGACCGGTCCATACCAAGTCCTGTTATCAACTCGGACTGCTATTAAGGTGTTCGGCAAGAAAAACTGGGTACATGGTACCCATTGTAAGAAGATACCTTTGACCTTACCGTATGATAAGTGGGTCCGGGAAGGTGTTGCCGATTCCGAGAGTGAAAGGGTTCCGAGATTTGTACCTTTTAGCGATGCACATCTGGAATGGACTCAGTCAGAACGTGCGGATGATAAAGTCTTGCAAGAAGCTGTGCCGCCGTGTTTGAGACTTGATACTACGCACCCAGAGACACTCTTTCAGTATCAAACTGTGCCTGGTAAAGAACGCTACAACTTAAGGTCTAAAAAGGACAAATAAAATTAGAATTTTTTTGTGAATTACACTCTTTCAGACAAGAGACTATTTTTCTTTTTCGAACCACCATCCGGGTTCAGCTGCAGGGTCGCGGTATAAGAACTTAAGGGGTGGCCCGCGTATTGACGAAAGGTCTGCGGTTCTAGGGACGTCTAGGACGCCTGGACGCACACTTGAGTGAAGAAGGAAATTTGCTGCGAGCAGCACGTTAGAGGATGGAGTCTGTTGTAACTGAAAGAGATGTTGAGAGAATAGATCTTAAGATAAGATTTTGTACATTGATACATAGCAAATGTTTTATAATATTGTGCTTTTTGATGTTTTTAAGTATCACATTAGCTTGTGTGGGTTGGACTGTCTATGCTACACAACAGACATCTGCACCCACCTCCCAACCTATGCTTTCTTTCACTACTGTTTCTTTGCACCAGTTTTATACGTTGCCTGAACATGAACAGACAAGGAGATTTGAATTTGTCAACAACTCGTTTATACAGTTGTTGCATCAGCATCAGTTAGTAGTAAATACCACTAATTGTTGGGTTTGTGGTCTTATGCCTCATACGACAGATAAAGGTATGCCACATTTGGTTTTGCCTTTTTCTTTTAATGGGTCTGTGTGGGCTTTTCAGACCATGTTTATCTATGCAAATGAGGTACGCCCCTTACGTTCCCTTCAAGATAACTCGAGCAATAGTGCCTTAATAAGGGGAATAGTAGCTATGATCCGAGATATTGATGCATATAATGCGATCCCTAAGGATGAGGTGCAGGCTTACGTTGGTTGGAACGTGACTGGATATAGTACCAGTTTGACAGAGAAGGAGAGACGAAAAAGGTCTCCCCCTATTTGGATTGTACCCCACCGAGGCCACTTTTGTTTTCAAGGTAATGGTCGGAATCCGAAAGCTCAGCTAGGTAAGAGTGTGTGTGCTCAAACCTATGTCTATTCATCTCGGACTTCTCCACCGTTTGTGCCAGCTAAAGGCACATATTTTGTTTGTCATGACAGAGCCTACACATGGTTGCCACCTGATTTTTCAGGAACGTGTTATGTGGCGTTTCTACTTCCCCCTACATACACTACTGCTTCAGACTATCATAGAACGAGATATGGTAGAGGTGTCTTCAATAAGGAAGATACCACAGCACACGAAGTAGGAGATTTCTTCAAGGGCTTCTTGCCCTTTTGGGGTCCTATGATCAAATAGTAGGCATATTCGACAGCTTGTCCGCGTTGTTGGAGCTACTATTAATGAGACAGCAGGTGCTCTTAGTAATGTTACAGCTGAGCTTCAAGCGGACCGTCTTATGACTTTGCAGAACCGTATGGTATTAGACATCATACTTGCAGATCGAGGAGGAGTATGTAAATTGATTGGATCCAGTTGCTGTATTTACATACCAGATAATGCCCCTACAGTGTACCAAGCCACCTCTAGGTTGTAGAAAATCTCTGAGTCTATCCATGTAGACGAAGGAGACTGGTCATTGACGGGATGGTTTTGGGGACTGCTGTCCAAATGGGGATGGAATATTTTGACATTCCTTGGTATGGTTTTAACCATCCTTTTCTCTTGTTGTCTTTGCATCCAGTGTGGTCCCGCCCTTTGTAGTCTTTGTGCTACTGTGTGTGTTCTGAGACCTGTCCCGAGAAGTAGAGAATAATAAGTTGATGCTACAGCAACACCTTGATGACCTAATGAATATCGACATAGACCTAGATTCAGATTAACATGAGTCTTAGGTTATTGCCTACGTAATGGCAAAAGGAGGGTCTGAGGTTCTGTAATACTCGAGTCTGACTCCATTTTGTTCTGTGCCACCATTTTGTGTTGCCCTCACGTAGGCCTGTGAAGGTAGCCTGGCGAATAAAGTGGCCTGGCCTTCTTATTTCATGTATACATAAACTAGGTTTCTTTTTGACTCTGAAATGAACTGTAAGAAACTGACCTCTGCACCTGAAACTGACCCCGCAAAGCCAATTTCCCTGATCGATCTTTGTCTGAGATTGCCAATCAATGTTCAGGACATCGTTAACTTTTAGTTTCCTTGCACATGCCTTATCTTGTTCAGCATCTGTTACCGTTTCTTTTTTTATGTTTCTTCATTACATGGGTTATGCTTTCAATTATAGGTTTGTCCGGCTTGTGGAGATTGAATTTGGGACATTCCTAATAATTAACTTTTGGGTTGGGATACTGTAAATTGAGTTTTTGTTATGTGACACTTTGTTTGAAAATGTACCTTATTGGCTAGAATTTTGTGCAGTGGGTGTACATTTATAATGTGAATATTGGGTATAAAAGGAGACGTCTCGCCTTAGTAAAATGAGCAGTCTCCTGAGAATTTACACTTTGATGTATTTCTAGGATCACTGTTACTAGCTGCAGCTAATAAACTTGGTCTCTGATGCCATCCAGCAGTATGCCGTGTCTCTGTATACCAAGACAGGTGAACTCGAAGATCTTAGGCGTGTCCCTGACGCCGCTGGGTTAAACCCCGGTTCTTCAACTGATACAGCATGGGGGAAGGTGGTGCTGCACATACATATCTATCACTACCACCCCCGCCTCGCTAAACAAGTGGCAGGGCATCATCCCCTTGCGCTGACGTCTTCCACAGGGAGGTGCAGGAGCCAGCAGCGCTACCTGCCTCTGTCATGGCTAGGGCTTAGGCGGGACAGGTACATAAACACAAAATGACTAACTGGGCAGGGGCAGGGGGCGGGAATTCAAAATAAACACACAGAGGAATAGGAAACTAATAAAAAGTGGAAATCTTTTTATTTTTTTAAAAAGGAGTAACGGGTGGAGCAGAAATGGGTGAATGGGGCCGAGGGAATCTGGAATACGAGGGAATGGCTAGGCTTGGAGCAGACATTAAAAGAAAAATGGCGCCAGCACTGTTTTTTTAGCAAGAGCAGCATCACTGGCATTTTTCTGACATAACATCTTGTGTATTTCAGCATAGTCTCACGGAATTCTGCAAGTTACGCCCACCCCTAGTTTGCTCCTCAAGTGACTTTAAACAGAAATCTGTTATACAATTACCCCTTGTATTGAGAAGACAACAAGACAACAAAGAGTTGATTCTCCACCAAACAAGGTACTTCCTCTCAATTAAACAAAGTATGGGCTATACTATTTGGTAGAGGTTTTCGTTTTATTCCTCTGCAAAAAGAAAGCTTCACCAAAAATGTTCGGAAATACACGGGGGGCTTTGGTAAGTGGAGCTGTCCATAAGCCTGGAAAATGTCAGGAAGACTAAGATATACCACTAACATGGATGGGGCTGGGCCAGAGCTTGTAGGTGATTTGGCGACTTTGCATACTCAGAAGTAATTAAAAGGAAGAACCATGGGCTCTGCTCTCAGACCACAAGCAGACAAGAAATAACCTACTTGTCTTGGAAAGTTAGTACAGAAGAGATTGTGCTCCAATAAGTCAACAATACATTAACCTCCATCAAGGATTTCAGATTATTTTTATACGTGGAGCTGTGGAGAAAACACGCTTTCCATTGGCCAAGCACAAGAACTTAGAATGCTATGTCCTTTCAACTGTGGCACCCGCTATGTTCATATTGTAAGTGCTTGCTGCAGAGGTTTTATTTCTGTGAAATGAGCATCTGTGCCAGATGAGAAGTCACCTCTAACCCATTGGGAGCTTTTTTAAATCTCCTGCCTGCTGGAAGCTGACATGAATTCCCTGCTGGCTGGGAAGGCGGGTTTGCTCACGCCCAGCTGGAGACTTAAAAATGGAGGGGGGGTGGGGGGAGCAAGGGTATATTTCCCTGTCCCGGGGATGGGCTCCCCGGGTGGAGTAATTGAGTCTGCCCCGCAGGATGGGGTCCATTGGCCTTTTAAGGCTCCTCTTTTTTTATGAATTCAGCCCTGGGAGATGGGGTCCCCAGGGCCTCATAAGGACCAGGCACGCAGGGCTGTACACCCTCTCCACGTAATTAATGTACAGGGCCCAAAGCCTCCTGCCCAAGAAATGTATAATAAATGACAAGCCACCATTTGTTTTAGTTTGTTTTCTGCAATCCCTCAGGAGCCCCACGAGATTGTGACAGAAATGGTCAACTTCTTTTTAAATTTTAACGGCAGGTCTCCTCCCCCACCACCCCACCAACTATGAGGGGAAAGATGTTTTTTTTTTTTATAACTCACTGACATAATAATAAGGTCCTTGGGCCCAGTTATGACTGGCAGGAAAGATTTTCTTCATCTGCTAGCAGCCAGTGTGCTCGTTCCCCTGGATGTCCGACTACCATGGAAGCGAGATGGCCCATCAAAACAAAAGCTCCCTGGGCCAATCAGAACGCTCTAGTTTTTAAAAACTAGGTTCGAGGGTACAAGTAGGAAGCCAGGACTCAGGTGATTGGTTCAGTGTGGTGTAGAGAAGTGCAGTCCTTTTTTCTTGATTTTATTGCAAAACAGCTGTTTGAACTGTGTCTATACCCTGAGAGCGTTAGTCTGGGCCACCCCTGCCCTTACTCTATGCAATACTTGGGTTACTCTATATTCATGATGGGGTTGAAGCAGAAATTTGTCTTTACAAGTGGGCCGGTCAGCTAACGTCCACTTTATATAGAAATCGCCCTATCGGGGCAGGCTTACGCCGTCCCGCTTATACAATAACGTGAAGTAGAGACCTAGGTCGCAACATAACTGATGAAATGTGGGGGAAAGATATAGACCACAGCAGCGAAATCATCCATATGTGCGCAACATAAAGAGAATGCCTGCAAGTTACTAAAGAGGTGGCATTTTACACCAGTCAGATTAATAGCAATCATGAGCAGATAGGATCTCTGCTGGCGGGATGTGGGGAGAGAGGTTACCTGACCCATATGTGGTGGTCATGTCCTTTAGCCATCAATTATAGGGTGCAGATCCTTCAGGAAGTGAAGCAATTACAAAGACAAAGTTCCCATTGGATCCCCTTATACTATTGTTGGGGGCCCTGAGAGACACTTCCATGTATCCATTGACCATCCTGTCTGGCATACTCATCTGCTCATAGATGCTCGCCTAACACTAGCTCAATTCTGGAAACCAGCTCTAATCACCCTATTCATGTTTGGTGCTCTAAAATATGGTCAATATATGCAACAAAAAGAACAAAACAGCTCTAATACGGGATAACCTGCCTAAATTCAAGAAGACATGGGCTCCAATTCCTACTGAAGATGGGTTGGCACTACAAGGTGGGGGGCCCTACGGGTAGACCTCCTGTCATTCAATGCTCTGGTTTGGATGGAATGTTCATATCATCTGAGACAGTTACATCCGAGCAGAAAATGTGGCAGAGGCCAGATCCCCTCTCTTAATACTCCCGGTTCGCCAAAAAAAACAGTGTACACCTTAACAATGCAGCATATAGGGGACTTTTACACATTCTTTATTTCATCCATTTAACTACTAACGCTGGCTTTGATCCAAAGACACTTTAAGCTTATGCACTGTTTTTTGTCAAGCCCAGATGATTACAGTGCGTTTATAGTACTGTGCATTGTGAACCTCTGGATGTTAAATAAAGTTTGGGGAAAAAAATTGGGTTTGAGGGACTCTTGCAAGAGTCCCTCAAACCCAACCTTTAGATATGCAAATATATTTGGAGCTTAATATCTCCAAAACTAAAAAGCACACTTTCTGAACCAAGATCTACGTTCCTGGCAAATTTGTTGTAATTCTGTTAAGCAGTTTGAGATAGTACTTAAAAGAAGTCTTGGAAAATGCATAGAGATTTTGCATTTGGGACCCCCTTTTTCCCTCAGCCCCCACTTGACAGATGAGCCCTTAACTTTCCACACACAAACTAGGCCAAAAACACACTTTTTTGGAAATTTCCTTGAAGATTCATTAATCAGTGGCAGGTTAAAAATAAAAACAGGAAATTATAAATATACATCAGCATGCTCTCGCAGATTTAGATGAATCTCTCCAACAAAGGCGAGTGAAGACCCATAAATAGTGCAAAATTAATTATTTAATCACCAGATATGTCCATGACGCGTTTCGGCTGACAACGAAGCCTTGATCACATATATATAAAAAAATATATATACATTGTACTGCTAGGCCCGAAATCTTGGAGGCGCACTCGACAGATGCTGCAAAGCCAAGGCTTTATTAACATGGAGAGCCAGCGTCTACATATGAAGTCTCAGAGTCTTGGTCGACGCGTTTCGAGGCAACGGCCTATTCTTCATGGACAGCTCGAGATTTCCACCAGATGGCTCCAATTGGTTGTTTTAAATACATGCGCAGACCCCCAGTGGGTCATGCATGCATAGTGCATTTGTTTAGTACAGTGCATGTTGGGACATGTAGTCCTCCTTGGTGAATAGTGTTGCCCTTTGTAGGTTTCTGTGTGGTCTCAATTGTTGAGCATTTTCTAACCTTTAGTGGGCCTCCATATGCCACGCTGGTTTTATTGAGTGAGTGAGCATGGTGTTCTCCTCACACTTGGCTGGGTGCCGTCAATGTTCTCAACTCTGTCTCCTGTATATAGCACATAGGGTGTTTTAGAACACTGTGTTGCTGCAATATCGGTCATCAAACAAAGCACTGGGGTTGATTATCTGCCCTTCTACCTGAAAACAGCACATTAAATGGAACAACATTTAAACTGATGTTGAGTGTTGATACATTACCATGAGTCAATGGTAATTTGGGCTACAACAACTAACAAAAAAGGTTCACGAGCTGGGAAGAACAAAAGTAGGCTGACCATTGATTCAAGAGGGCAAATGCCAGATGGGCTGGGCAGCATTAAAGGCTGTAGGGCCCCTCCTGCCTATGGGGTACTTTGCTGTGTTCACATTTCTCCTTATTAGTATCTCTGAAGGTAAAATCCATTTCTAAAGCTGGGTATTGTAGGACACTTTTAATGCTTTAGCATTACAGTGTTCAAGGGTGTTTGCCAGTCAGTGGCCCCTTGTTCCTTACCAGCAGCATCCATGCCAGGGTTTCAGAATATGCACATTTATATATATTTCATCTGAAAATTCATCACATACATATGGTGAAAAAATGAATTATGGAAGTAGCAAGCTAATGTAGGATATTGTCAGAGGGGTTTCAAGCTCCTATGGTTAATCTGGAAGTAGGGGGCCAAAAAACTGGGGCCACTCACGGCTGAAAAGCATGTGTGGGGGTGGCCCTTGAAGAGGAGGGTGGGCGGTAAACAGTGCTGGGTCAATAAGGGAGGGAGAATTACTTAATGTGGAGAAGAGTGAAATGCATTACTTTGATAAAAATAGAACGCCTTCTAACAATTTTTGACTAAATCCGGGACACCGAAGGCAGACATTACCCGCCTTACATTTTTTAAGCCATTCCATAATTATAACAATGTGTTATTTATATAATTCTACCTAATACTAGCTTACATCATTAAATGAACAGCCATTGACTCAAAGAATGGAAAGCCGAGTAGACTACTACATTTCTAATCTGTAGCCTGCAAACCACACTGGCAAGACCTGATCCCACTTAGCTAGACTACCATGTTAAAAACATTGAGAGTTTTATGCATTTAGATCAAAATTTGTATTAATAGTTGGAACAGCAATTAATCTACACTTGAATTCACGTGTATTCAGATATGCAATATTACAATTGAAACAAATTTGCTACATGTTAAAGTGTGTTTTCCTGGCTTAAGCTAGCTAGGCTGCAGTTAGTGCAACACCGTCTTGACCAAAACAGATGCTGTCTCATAAGGTTTATTTTCTTTTTATATTTTTGCTTTACACCATCTGCTGCAAGATGTGGATATGTTTTTCCTGAATAACACTGTTCTCCAAGAGAGCCTGCCAGAGGAAGTTTTAGTAACAATTTCCAGCAACCTTCCACTTGCACGCCATATTGCATTTATTTACTATGGTTCAAAGATGTTTATGTAGCTAGTTTATTCTGACACCTTCAGATGACATTTGGTAAGAAGTGCTGAATCAATATTCATGCAGCAGGTTAGTTGTAAGGTGATAGGGCTATGTGACTTTTTAATTGTAAAACTGCGATTCATTGGAGCAATGATCATACCACGCTGACTTTGACATTCTGCATAAGTTCTGTGCAACAATACTGTATATAAACCCTTAAAGTTGTGGGTGAGCCCGAAACGTTTGCCCTCTAGTAGGGATAATGCCCAATTTCTTATTGATTTTGCTGCACATTTGAGACTCAGTCTATTTCGAAGTTTGCTTATTATTCTGCATTGTACCAATTACTGACGCCTTCATGACCATGAGTTTATGCATGTAAATGAGAATATTGCTGCATCTGCACTTTTACTATTTCTGTATAGTACTTTTGAATTTAGTAATAAAACTTGTTTTTCTAAAATCTGCTCCATAATTCACTTTTTAAGTCAGTCCTTTCATTACCAGTATTTTAAAATGCTGTTTTGAACCTTGTCCCTGGGGCACATTGCCTCATGATTCGAGGTTCACATGATCCACCCAACAATTTGGATGTGCTATTCATTTATACGTTTTCTAGGGGTACAGCTCGCCCATACAGATTTGCCTTTACCTTTCTATAATCTCACCATGAGCCAGGTTATGTTATTGTTCAGTATGACTTAAAGCAAACACTTATGAAGTAGGTTCAGATAGCTGTTTCACCGCTCTGGTTTCATGGAATTCCCAATACAGCCCCATCCTACAGACTTCGGGAGGTCTGGACACATTTTTTCCACTCGATCACAGCAGCGTCCAGTGCGGTGCCAAGACCTCAAAGTTCAGAACAATTCATATAAAAAAAAAAAAAACACTTTAACTCCCTGCATACATTTTCGGTAATAACTCTCTCACTGTTTGAAATCATTGAACCCATAACTTCTCAACTTTCCTAAGCAACATCTCATATAGCATATGTAGCCAGTGATCCTTCCTGCACCTCCAAAGAGCCTGTCCCTGTTCACTCTTAAGCTCAAGAACTAGCACTTACGCAGGCCTATCCTCTTTCGCAATCAGTTCTATCACCTCGAAGTAATGTTGGAAATAAATATCTAGAAATGAACTACCCCTACATATTGTGCTATCAGACCTCTTTTAATATTAACAATATACAGAATAAGCTAGTGCTGCGAGTTCCTTCACAGCGACTATTCCACCAGGCCCTCTCTAATGTAGGAAGGCAATGTTTGAAGAAGATCTTCCTCTACAGTGAGACCACTCTTCTTCAGCAGTGAACAGAAGCTGATCTCTGATGGCAGGGCTTGCAGAACATTCCCCTTCAAATCCAGGTTAGTCAGATGAATCAACTCTCCAATCTCTGGGGAGAGAGAAGACAGCTTGTTCCTTCCCACATGCAAAGTTTTCAGCCGAAGGCATCTGAAAAGTTGGCTGGGGAGATCTTCGAGCTGGTTGCCGCTCACAGAGAGGACCTGCAGAAGACCAAGCTGACCAATCTCCTCTGGGAGGACCTGGATCAAGTTGTTGCTGAGATCGAGATGCCTCAGCTTATCTAGAGTAAACAGGGCTGACGGCACGGAATCCAGCTTGTTGTCTGACAGAAAAAGCTGCTCAAGGTTTTTCAGAACCTCAATGGAGTTTGGGATCGAAGAGATGGCATTGTGACAGAGTTTCAAACAGGTGAGACGGCGGAGATGCTGGAAGCTTGCCATATCCTCAATCGCCTGGATGCTATTGGACTCAAGGTCAAGTTTCTGAAGACTGGTCAAGCTAAAGATGGCATGGGGAATCTTCTCCAGCTCACAGTGATGGAGCTCCAACTCTAAGAGATTGGACATCTTCTTTAGGTTACTTAGAATTACCAGTTTAGTCCCATCATTCTCGATTACCAGCCTGGAGAGGTGGCTAGCCAGGTCCGTCACAGCTGAGGGGACTTTATTCAAGTTGCTCTTGATGGTCAGCACTTTGAGATTTTTCAGCTCCTTTAGTGATTCCAATGAAATGACTTTGTTGTTGACTGAGCTGAGGTTGCCAGACAGGTGAAGCTCCAACAGATTTTTTAGGGAATAAACCCAAAGAGGGATCTCGTCGATGTCTGTGAACTTGATATGCAGCACTTTGAGGTGGTCCCTCAGGAAACTGAAGGCAATATGTTCCACCTTTGCAGGGCAGTGGTAGAGGTAAAGCTCAGTGAGGCAGCTCATCTTTGAGATCTTTGCAGGTAGCTTGACATCAGAGATGAGCTCCAGCTTCAACACTTCCAGATCCATCATATCAAAGACAGCCTTGGGCAGACCAGAGAGCATGAAGAGCTGCAGCTCGAGCTTGCCACTTGAGTTCCTGCTGATGTGCTGCCGCAGCTTCTCATACGTCCATTCGTGATTGAGGTTGAGCTCCAGCAGCTTGTTCTCACTCACTGCCGAGAGGAAAATGGCAAACCTCTTTGAATACAACTGGTCATACTGGTCGGCCATATGCAGCAGGAAGGCAAAATCATTCTTAACATCTGGGATGTCACTGAAGTTGCTTTCCTCACGGACCTTCTCAAATGAATATTCCTTCAAGGACTTCTTGAAAATCCAGAACAGAGTGTAGATACCAACCAGCCCATATATACAAACTAGGCCTATGTAGGCAATCAACAACTTCTGGAGTATAAATGCCAAGTTGTGGGTGCAGAAAAAGATGGAGTAGCCAGTCAGGCTTTTTATGTTGGGCTTGCAGATGTGACGAAAGCGGATTGCACCCACAAAGCTGGAAGTGTACCCCAAAATTATAAGGAACTTGACAACCTTAAAAACTGTTTGTCCAACATAGACTTTGTAGATGAGATCAGCATCCTCCGTGTGTGTTCGGAATTTGCGAATCTTTTCAAAGAGTGCTTTGGCCTGCTCTCCATCCTTTTTGTCCAAGATATTGGAGGAGGTCACCTCCGAGATTTCAAAGGGAATGTCTCCTCTGTAGGAGCCTGGAGAAGTGACCTCATCAGTTGTCCGCATTTCGCAGGCCCGTGAAGCACATGACTTGAGACGTCCAGTGTCCTCTTCAGAGTGTTGGCAAGCTGTCTCAGAAAGAGCCTTGGTGGTCCAGGGTGACTCAAAGCACTTCTTCAGAATTGAGATGAAGTGCTCAATCTTGGAAGAGGTCTTGGGATACTTAAACCAGAAGTTACTACTGATGAGCAAGAGGAGAGAATGCATCAAGGCAAGGTAAGGGGAGTATTTGGAGTACCATGGCAGCGCTTTCTGGTAGCAGACATGGCTGATGTAGATGTACTGTTGATAGTCTAGGTTGGTTGGATGACCTCCTGTCTTGGAAGAGGCCCTTCTGGAGAAAGGGAGATGTGGCTCCTCTCCAACAGCTGCTCCAGAGCTGGTTTCGTGCATAAGGACAGAGGTGGCAGTCGAAGTGGTGGCAGTGGTGGCCACCGCAACAGTGGACAGCTGTGAAGAATTTGACACAGTCTTGTTTAAATCTTCATCTAATGGCAGGCAGACTACCTGGTCTTTGGAGATCAGGAGAGTTCCAGAGAAGAATGACACCATGAGCATCAAGATGACCAGATAGTCCATCAGGACGTCCCACCAGGGCTTCAGAGTTTTGAAGGCGCTTTGACTGTCGTTCAGTGTAGCAACTTCCGTGATGGTAAACATTTCTGAGGGAAAATGCAGAAAAACAGGAAAATTAGTAAAATAACTAGTTTTTAAAACATCTATATTTTATTTTCCTGAAAAACCTAATTAGCTGCACTTTGCATCAAGACTATGGCACGCAGCTTGGTAACCGCTGGGAGGAAAAGAGGTGGAGTTAATTTGTGAAGAGTTAGGGAGGGTGATGAGGGAATGAGGCAGTCTGAGAAGCAACGGGGTTGGAGATCTTGAGTTCAAGAGGCCACAAGAGTAACAATGGGAGATTTATGATCAAAAGCTTATGCTTCAAAGAGAAGGAATGTCTGACGTGAATCTGTGCCCCAAGGAGAGTGTCGCATCCAAAGATGGGAGACTGGCGTGTCTGGGGTTTGCAGCCTGCTGGGAGAGGGGAAGCTGGAACATTAAAGAGAGAAAGACTCAGTCTGCTAAAAGGCCATGTAAATAAAATGCAGAGGGTGAACTGTGGAAGATGGGGGAGCGGATGAGTCCTACTGCCTTGATAAAAGCCAACAACAGGTGTCATTTTACTGGTTTGTACCACACATGCATTCCTCCTTGGAGCAATGGTGGAGAGCTCGGTTTCTTACAGCTTTTCAAACAGTTTGGAAGAGAAAAACATATCCCACCCCCTGCATTTCCTTCCTGAACCCACTCCCTCCCCCATTGTTAGACACTTTGTGACCCGCCTTCCCAGAAAAATTCAAACAACCTTAATAGCCCTCCCTTTGTGCTGCTACCTCCCCTATCATTCATCGCTCCACTTTCCTAAGCACTACTTCTTTCTCTCCATCTTCCTTAACAACCACTCACTGAGCTCTCAATTCTACAGTTGGGGATCTCCAACCGTCCAACACCCTTCTTGCGCCCCCAAATCAAATTTTATTTATTTATTTATTTTTTCTTGGATCACGAACTATAGACACAATGGTCTTTCTGTATCGTAGGTTCCAGTTCCATCTATCTATCTGAGCAAGAGAGCTTCCCATGGAGATAGTCTCTATGATCAAGAGATATCCTCCTTAACTGGGTGGATCACCAAATGATAGTACTGATCACGATAAAAGATTGATGGTAATCCAACCTCTGCTCTAAGAAGTCTATGTTTTGACTCTCCATTTATACTCCTGTCTTTTTGTGCTTCTGTTTATTCACTTTAGACCCCTAGTTCTCTTTGTGGTTTTTATACCCCCCAAATCAAACCTCAATTTCTTATTTATAGTAAAGGTAGTTGGAACAAATTTTCCATGCTGTTAGGAATATTATTCAAGTAGGCCACCACTCTAAACTACACCTTTGCCCCATTAGAGGCCTACTCTTTAGCATGATTTCTAAACCTGTAGTCTGTGGACCCCTGGTGGTCTGCGACGCCTACTGAGAGGGTCCACAGGGGCTTGGAAAATTAAATAATAACAAACACACACAATATATATATAAATATATATATATATATATATTTATATTACCTACTGGCGGTCGCCAGTAGGTAGTTATAGTTAGGACCCTGTTTCCATAGGAAATCTGCAACATTCTATTTTGAATAACTTTGGCGCCGGTCGACGAATCCTCGCGAATTTTTCAAAATAGGTGGGGCGCTACGCTCCGCTCTTTCCCTGAAAGTCTCGGGGGGATTCGTCAAGCGGGGGCTGAGATAAAAGGGGGGTCCCAAAACGCGTTTTTCCCATGCATTTTTCCATAGGACCTTTAGACACAGCTACAGCCCGAACGGCTGAACAGAATTACTTGAAATTTGGCAGAGAGCTAGTCCTCAGGTCAAGGAAGTGCCTTTTGTAGGTTTGGTGTAAATCTGTTCAGTAGATTCTGAGAAAATAGCCTTTAAATCAATATATATATCTGAGCCAGCTTACGGTGCGCTTACGGTGCGCTTACCGTACGCGTACGGTGGCGTGCGCGAGCGCGATTCTGATTGGCTCTTATATCTTAGTAAACATTCGAATCGGTCGAAACCAGGAAGCGGCGGCCGCCATTTTCTCTCTCGCTCTCTGAGTTGGGCAGCAAAAACGAAGCCAAAAAATGGCTAAAGAGGCAGTTTCGTCACATCCTAACCACCCAGCATTGATATAGGGGTCCCCAAACAACCCTCAAGCCCAAAAAAAAAATTTTTTTTTTCGGAAATTCGCCGATTACGCTTACCGTACGCGTACGGTAAAAATTATTTAAAAAAAATAAATTATCCACATTCTCCCCACCCCGTGTGCAAATGGTGCCCGAAGGGCACAATTTGTGCATGGCATATTACACATATCAAATTAACAAAGAATACATTTCAAAAAGATGCGCATAATATGTCCCCCATGTGCGCACGGTGCCACCCCGTGTGCAAATGGTGCCCGAAGGGCACCATTTGTGCATGGCATATAACAACAATAAAATTAACAAAGAATACATTTCAAAAAGATGCGCATAATATGTCCCCCATGTGCGCACGGTGCCACCCCGTGTGCAAATGGTGCCCGAAGGGCACCATTTGTGCATGGCATATAACAACAATAAAATTAATAAAGAATACATTTCAAAAAGATGCGCATAATATGTCCGCCATGTGCGCACGGTGCGCGAAGCGCATTGTGCGTACATGGCCCATCCCGCATAATGTGGGCACGCGGTGCGCTGCGCGCACCGCGTGACCACCGTGTGTGCACGGCACTAACTGCGTAAAGTGGGCGCGCGGTGCGCAAAGCGCACCGCGTGATCACTGTGCGCGCACGGTGCGCGCACGGAACGAACTGCGTTAACTGGGCGCGCAACGCCACGAATGGCGTAAAGTAACTTAGCATTTAAAAAACCGTACAAATTCACTGAAAAAACCATAGGTTTCACACATGTTATAGTTAGGAATTAGCATTTAAAAAACCTTGCAAATTCACTGAAAAAACCATAGGTTTCACACATGTTATAGTTAGCTGGACATTTTACTGATAAAAAACCAATGAAATTCCCCCGTTATAGTTAGTGCAGGCAACTATAACTCACGCGACCGCAATCTTCTGCTGATGACATATGTGTCTTTATGAAAAAAAAATATTTGTAATATATGTATAGCTAAAAATTAATGGAAGAAGACATGGGCAAATAAGTGTCTAAATACAGTATTAGCATCAGCAGAGGATTGCGGTCGCGTGAGTTATAGTTGCCTGCACTAACTATAACGGGGGAATTTCATTGGTTTTTTTATCAGTAAAATGTCCAGCTAACTATAACATGTGTGAAACCTATGGTTTTTTCAGTGAATATATATATACACACACACACACACACACACACACCAATTTTAATTTGAAAATGTTGAAATGCTCTGCAAAAAGAGAATACATCAAGAACAAAAAGACAGTGATATACTACAGTCTAATATATTTCTTCTCATGGAAATAAAACTTACTTTTGAAAAGCTTCAACGTTCCCGCTAAAGTTACAATTTTGAGTTTCGTTATTATTTTGTTTGTGAATTACATAAAATATTTCACGTTGTGCGTATTTGTTTTAAATATACTTTTTTCTCTATTTTTGGGTATTGCTCAGAGGTTCAAATAGTAGAAATTACTTGTTCAGGGTCTCAGGCTTCCAAAAGTGATTTATTGGGTGGGGGCACTGAAGTTAAAAGGTTAAGAACCACTGCTCTATAGTTTTGGACCAAAAGGCCTGGTTAGCATCTGGCACATAAAATATGTTTATAATGAGGATTCTGCTTCACTAATTTGTACGTTTGAACCATGGTGCCACTCACTATGTCCCTATTCTATATATTAGAGGCACATCTGTTGAAATTGACAGCTGTTTTTTTTTTTTTTACTAATGACATGGTGGCATTCCAGAATGTTAAAGACTTGGCAGAGGATTTAAGTCCATTATGTTTTCCCATATGGCGTCAGCTCTCTGAGTAACCACTTTCACCAATTTTAGATCCAATGATAATCAGTGGATATCAGGAGTTTGGTTCTGCTCCTGCCTGTTGGAAGTACGTTTACTCAAGCAATCCGAGTAATTTGATGTCAATGTTATGCCCCATATTGAGGGCGAGCTACCCGCTAAAGAAATTGTTAAGGATAGTGTACACAGGCTCAAGCGATGCCGCACTAAGACAGTCGGTGTGTCTGGAAAATGAGGTATTAGAGTATGGTTATACTGAGTCAATCGACTGAGTGCAAGACGAAAAGGTCAATCGGGTATTCATCAGACTAGATGAATTGTTGAAAAGGTCAGAGAGATGACTAACCGCATGGCTGGCCAGTGAGTTAATCGGGTCATCGAACTGCAAGTTCAAGTCACCCGGTATAGTAACAAAAAAAGAACTTGTCCATAAAAGGTCAAAGATAATCAATAGAGCAATAGGGGTTTGGCAAGTTGGACTACCTGGGTGATGGATGAGGATCTAATCTAGATTTGGTTTAGGTTAGTGAAGTGAGGCCAACAGCATTGCCATTCGTAACCAATGTCCAATCGTCTGACCGTCTTGATCACCACCATGTCCTTGACCCCATTACCCTGGGTCCAATTGTGAAACATGATTTTTTACTCCGTTGCCACAGAGTAGTTCAGGATTGGATGGCTTGTGGGAGCAAATCACGATTCTGCACTCAATAAAGTAACATATTGGACAGTGGGAGACATTGAAGTAGTTCCATGTGACATTTTAAAACACTTGTGTGATATGTCAAGGGGCAACTGAGCTGGAAGAAAACTGGAAGGCGAGCTCTGGGGGACAAAGAGGACATGTACCGACTAGTCTCTTGGAGAGCGATCCTTGCAATATTATCCACTTCCATACTGCAGCGGCAGGGCATGGCCACAGGTATAGGCCTTTTCAATGGCTAAAGCAATGAGGGAACAGAGCTGGAGGGCGGAAGCAGGCCACATGCTGCAGCTGAAGGATGTGCAGCACTAGAAGCAGGGGCGTAAGATGCACCCCTGTGGTGCAGGGGAGCTCCCAACCCTTTATCGGCCCCCATGTAGCCCCACACCAATGTATGTATATGTTTGAAATATGGGAGACTGTGTGTCCCTTCTTCACATTCTGCAGGGGAGGGCCTACATTTTGCGTTACGCCACTGCTAGCAGGGTTACCATTGTTAAATTGAGAGCAGCAGCAAGCATGCCATATGCCACAGATAGTGGTCGCGCAGCTATATAACTAGGGCTACTCGAATTATGCGGCAAGAGGGCCAAATTATGCGGCAAGGGTAATGTAAATTATGCGACAAGAAAAAAGGTGAAATATGCGCTATAATACTCTGTAATAGTATTACTTCATTATTTCATCATTGTTTAAACCGGGTAACACTGTCTGGCCATTGGTTGCACCTCATTAGTACCAGTTTAACACTCAAATATAGCAATAAGCAACAAAAAGGTGACCTTCAACATTTACAAACAGCACTTTGCAGCAACACGTATTGCTGAATTTTTAGTAGCTTCTGAACGGTTTGAGCTAGAAACTTTATTTTTCGTTTCAATCTGCTAGTTATGCGGCAGATAATGGATTATGTGGCAAATGCTGCAACTCTATAATTATGCGAAAAACACTGCGGCTGCACAATTGCATAGTTCCAGTAGCCCTGGCTCTAACAGTGGTTTAAAGATCTCATTGCAAAAGATGTGCCTCTGTGGATTGGGCAGCTGAAGCAGCCCTCATGCCATTGGATAATAGGTCTTTAAAAGCGATGTACCAGGGTTCCACAGCAATCACATGAGTGAACGGGAAACCTGGTTTAAAGTCCCAGCGTGGGCACAGTTTGTAGCATGAACAGACATTTCATGCCTTCAGCAGCCACGTGTTCAGGGAGATTCTGAACGTCTGCAGGATATCCTGGTTTACTTCGATTCCACTGAAAAGTTTGTTTGTCGAGTCTAGGGTGTGCTTGGTTGGTTCAGGAAGCCAGCTGGCTTTACCCCAGGCTAAATAAACGTGTCTTCCCCTAGTAACCACTTGAGATTTTGCAGTGCGTGACTTCACGCAATGAACTGCCAATGAATTTACTAGTAATCAGTGCCATCTAAACATGGCGGTGATCCAAGACAGTATACGCCTTTTCTGTTGGACTTTGGCAATTAGAACGGCCATTTTATTATCTGGTTTTCTCACAGCCTGCTGTCCAACGTTAACAGAAGTTTGAATGATTCCACTGAGGATTTCGGTTCCTCAGAAGAGTTATTTCTGCTCCTCCCTTGCTTAAAGATAATATTTAGTTCGAAGCCTAAAGAGTTCCTGGGGATATTTCCAAAGCTTCCCTGGGTATGCATTCCGCCCATTGCTTACCATTGGCTTTGCAAATCGCACTTGCTTGCTTTCTATTTGCTGGCTGTATTTGTTTTAGGCGGTCCAGCTCGAGTTAGTCCCTCCCTTGGAGCATAGCCCGTTTATAGAAAGCCAGCACTTGTGAAAGAATGTTTTTTTTAAAGGGCTGTTAACTGCAATCTAAAACACTAACTTTTAGCCATGGTGAACAGCACCCAAGCTGGTGAACAACATGGCTAAAACACATTTGCAAAGCCAATAGCTCTTGCATAGGTGAGAACCTATTGGCTTTGCCAATGCTTGTTAAACTAAGTTGTGCCCTTTGAAAACCAATGGTTAAAAGTGTGCGCTTGGACCATACACATTATTGCTTTTTTTCTGCTAAAAAACCCAAGCAAACAAAACATAATTACCATGGGTTTGAAATTAAACATGACAATAACTAGTTCTCTTACAGCGCGCTGTGCTATTTTGTTGCCTAGCCGCCTGGTACTGAATATATTTTGATCTCTCAAGCATGAACTGCAGAGCTGGCCAAGTCGAATTCCAAAGCTTGACTTGCAGACTGTACACAGTGATCAATTGTGAGTGATTTACAGACCCAGCTATTTTGCTACCTACGTGGCATTATTGACACCTTAGAAAGCAGTTTAACAACAGAGTTAATGTTGGAGTAAGTGCAACTTCCTGCGCCTGTGGTAAGGGCCAGCAGAAAGGAAAGCATTCTAGAGGAAATGTTTATAAGCAAATGTATTCAAACTATAATTTGAAGTGATTGTGGGCTGCTCAAAGGGTGGGTGTTCTGAACTTCACGAGTTCTGAACAGTCACAGTCTATTTTCGTGCACTGGGAAGGTTTGCAAATGTCAATTGCCCACAACCCTCTTAGCATAATTCCTCTCAGATGATTTTTCCCGCCATCTTTTCTCGAAATTTCATGTGCTTCTGATTCAGTAAACAAAATTAATTCGTTCAAGTCCATATTTTTAGATTTCTCCGTTGGGAGGCTGGACTTTTAGATCGTTTCAATGCATAGAGCCTGTGCAAGTTCATCTACCTTTAACAGTAGCAGTGATAAGTCATGGAAATGTTGGTCATGGCAATAGTATTCATATACTATCAAGTTTTGCATCATCATATTGACGGTCTGCGTCAAGTCAGAAACTGTCATGTACCAGAAGAAAGTGATCGACGCCGAGTGATGCACCTGCATGTTCTAAGGAACAGTTTTACACCTGGAAGCTCTCCAAGACATCAAGCTTTCGAGGTTAAGTTTCACAATGGTAGAAGGATTGAGTGAAATGTGTATCTGATTCTCAAACTAGAGGCAGGAACTTCAAAAGGCAATATTTTGGACGAGTTATCGTCTCTAAAACAATTTTATCTCTTAAGACAACATTTTCCTGAAAAAATGTTTCTGGTGGCCATGATATCATCTGTCACTGATCGAAGAAAACTCATATTGTTGGTAGGATGAGCATGTCGTACCTTTGGGGCATGAAGGTGCTAACATTTAATAGCATTCAGATGTGATGAAAAGTAGGCGGTGAGTGGTCTGTGCTTCTCGATCAATAACTTCTATTGTTGGTGATGAGCAAATAAGATAATCTGGGTCTACTGAGGCCAAAGTTGGGAGCAATTCCATCAATTGCGCTTGCAAAGTTAGAATGGCATGAGAGCTTTTCTCGTATCCATGTCCTGTATTGTCCCATAGAGTCAACTGAGAGGCCTGAGAGAGAGTACAGAAAGGATAAACTATTAGTTAATAATGACATCTACACAACATTTGAAAAGAAAAATTGGTAGAAATGAAGAATAAAGTATACTGAGTGGCCAATTCATAGAAGAAAAACTACTGAGGTGTGGTGCAGCGGCCAGGGTGCCCGATTCCGGACCACGGGGTTCACGTGACACCAGCGGCAGGTTAACCCAGCACCATGTGACTCTGGGCAATAGCTCGCTTAAACTTCCCGACGGCCCCCAGCGCTGGGACACCTCTCCGGAGGTAGCTGTGCGCTTTACAAATGCTGGGATTTCACTTCATTTCTGTCAGACTGACCAACAGGATTCTACAAAGGGAGAGGTACTTAATCTGCCTTAATTGCAATTTGGGAGAGTTTACAAAACAGTTGACAAAATGCTGTAGCTGTATTACTAACCCAGGACCTTTCAGCAACTTTTGACACATTACACCATGACACATTACTTCATAGACTGAAAAAGTCAGGCTAGATGGCATCACTCTTAATTCTAAATCCTCATATCAGCAAGAGATCGTACGAGATTCACACATCACCTTTCTTTTCAAATCATTACTGTATAAAAACAGACCATCCACAAGTGTCTTTCCTCTCTCCTCCTCTTCTTTTTAACATATACATGAATTCATTACTAAATCTTAGCAACAGTTTTAAATTCTCATGCTACAACTACGTAGATGATACAGATCATTCCGAAACTGGAAAATCCTAAGGACATGGAAACCTCAACACTTAACATCTGCCTCAGAGTCATAGATGAATGACGCGGAATCAGCTTAAGCTAAATCCTTCAAAAACTGAAATATTGACCTGTGGTGACTAGAAAGTTCATAACCCCATTTCTTTCTGGCTAGACCAACGTGGATCCAAACCAACATTAGGTAAAAGCTTGGAAAATGTCAGACTCTTCTTTGACTCTGCACTTTCCATGAATACTCAAGTGGACAGGCTGTCCCAATAAACTTTCTACATAATGGGTCATAGACGCATCTTTACACATCTTGGATGTTCTCAAAACGTACAAGCGACAACATTACTCATTCTCTCCAAACTTGACTGGGCAAATGGTCTTTACCACAGCATACCACTCTCAACTATTAGATAGCTAGAAAGGATACATTACTCAGCAGGAAGACTCCTTATACAGGTAAATATACAAACTCACATCTCCAGATCCTCTACACTGGCTCCCAGTAGCAAGAAAGTTCCTCTTTCAAAAGACCGTGCATCACACACAGAGCTATCTATGGCAAACAAGCAAAACTCCCAACCCAGGAACTTACGTTCCAGACTGGAACCCTGCTTAATAATTCCTGCTTACAGGATGAAAAACTTTGGTGGCCTTACTTTTTTCATTCATGCCACAAAAATATGGAATTCCCTTTGTGCACAGATCAGAGCCACTAAAAGTAACTTGGAGTTCAGAAAGACGATTAGGACCTGGACTGTTCCCATGAGGCACAGGGTCAGACTGATTTGCATATGGCCATGTCTGCACTGGGGTGGCAGAGTGGTCTAAAGAACGGTGATGGATTAAACCCAGATCAGTTGACTGGGGGTGAGTGCTTGCAATGTTCAACACTCCGCCCATCATTTCCTTTGGTTTTGCTTTGTTCACCATAAGTTGGCTGGGTATGCTCAGACGTGAGTCCCTTGCTCACTTTGCCACTGGATTCAAGCAAGCTGGCTGATGACGGCTGAAATGCCAGAAACCGGTCCTAGGAAGCTTGTTTCCGGTCCAGGGAAGACATGGCTTGGCAGTTCGGGCTGGACTGTTCCCATGAGGCACAGGGTCAGACTGATTTGCATATGGCCATGTCTGAACTGGGGTGGCAGAGTGGGCTAAAGAACGGTGATGGATCAAACCCAGATCTGTTGACTGGGGGTGAGTGCTTGCAATGTTCAACACTCCGTCCATCATTTCCTTTGGTTTTGCTTAGTTCCAATATGCTTCAACAGAAAATCCACACATTCTCATTTTCTGCACATAGGCAGATACTCTCCAGGATCCCTCTTAGATTAAGGACATGCTAAAGCAGCAGAGTCCTTTTACAAACAACCCGCCAATATTAGGGGGAATTGCATCCAACTAGAAACTTACCACCCATGTATCAGTCTCAAACAAACAAATAAATAATGGAGTGTTCAATGAAAACCACAGGGATGTCCACTCCTCAAAATAGATTCACACAAACCTAAACAACCCACTACGCGGACATACCACATAACTCAATACCCCATTTTTAAAAAAGAAGTACAAAGTCAAACATTTCTAATACTGTTCAATATCGGAGTAAAAACAGACCGCTGTACCAACACCATCAACAGCAAAACGCAACAACCCAAAAAGCAACAAGTTACATCACCTGCCCCCAGGTAATCAACTTTCTTTTCTACTATTTATTCTTCCCAGATTGCATCCTATCTCAATATTCCAAAATCCTGCATACAAGCTAACCTGATTTATAGCTATGGATTATTTAACCTTTTTATTTGACTGATACTCTCCTTACACTCCATCCTCTGAGGGTACCATACTCATTCACTTACCTGCCACTTTACTCTCTACAATACCTCAGTATACTAACCATACCCCTCCTTACAAATCAAACTGTCCGTCTGAGTATCCATATCTGCATAATCTAACCTTTTCTAACCTGCTGACCCACTATCCTAAATCACAATTTCTCCTTCAGTGTAACATCTCTTTGCAATCTCATAATGTCTAACTTCCAACACCCTGTTTACTAATCCGACTTTTTCAACTTGCATGAACTCACGCTCATGATTACACCCAACGGTTAGTAACTTAGTCCACCACTAAAAACTGGAGGAAATGCTTCATTTTCTCCAGGGCACAAGACTGAAATAACAAACAAATTTACAACAAGTAATAACCACTGGATTAACTATTAACTTTGGGTTCCCATAGCACACTTAAATTCCTCATCAGATATAGTAAGCGGTATTTAAAGGCAAGTAGAATACAAAAAAGAAACAATTTCCAGCCCACTCTCTAGATCAGTCGGTGATTGTAGGATGGATGACATGAGTGACCCGCTCTTTGTGTGCGAGTCCAAGAAAGATACAAGCTAAGGGCTCGTCTCCGTAAGTGCAACCACTCCACTGTCAGCAACAGTGGGCTCTATTAGGGCTGACACCCAAACATTGCTTTCTGGCAGAAGGAGCTGCATCAGGCATTGAGCAAAGATAAACCAACAGAAATGCAGCCGCTAATCAACGGCAAAGGTGGTTTGCAGTAAAAACACTCATCTGCGAGTCGCACAATAATCGAATCTTACTTTATAGACCTAGGTGTCTGCATAATTTGCCGTTTTTTCCTTAAACATACAAAACTGCCTGCATTTTTGAACGGCTGCGGTCCGTGCAGGTAACAGTGGTGGGACTGCGTTGGGGAGGAGGGTGGCGGGGGTCGAAAGACGATGCAGAGGGAAAAGACATTTATTTAATTTTCCCACGGCATCGTCCCTGGAAATCCCCCCCAATGCAGTTACCTGCAGGGACCGCGGCTGGTTTTGAATCAACCTAATGTGGAATCCAAGGATGTCCCACCTCTATAATGGAACATCCAAGGGCCAGACAATGACGGAGAGAGTAGCAGTCCCTGGTGGTGCGGCATGAAGATAAGCAAAAGCCGGCTGCCAAAACCCAGGACTGCTACAGCTCTCAGGGAACTGGTAATGTAGACTTCCCAGTAAATTTACTGTATAGTTATTTCAGTGGCCATTCGAACAACTTGCCTCACTTTAGCAGATGCAGGATTTGTGGACGTCATAGCAGTGTGCCACAGTGACTTTGCGACAATGGAGTGCCTCCTTGATCTTACAACCTGAGCTTTAAGTGTGCCGGATGCTGCCCGGTCTCAGACCCTGTAGCAATACAGACTTTGCAACGGGCACCTACTAAGCCCCGAAATAAATTCACCGACAAATTCTCAGATGTATTTCCAAACAATGACTGTGAAAGAAACTGGAGTTTAATTTGTGTAAGCAATGCAGCAGTCCCGGTTTATATTTCACATAATTTTCTTAATCCTGCATTCCACTAAGAGAATTGAAAGAATGAAAAGACAGCCATGGAGAGGGAGGAGTTGACTTGTGACTAATGCACATAGATGTGGAGAATAAAATGGTGTAAGAGCCTAACAGAGGGAGGGATTGCAGAGGAGAGCGTCGAGAGGGGAGAACAGAAGTGACTGAGACTCTAAAGACTACGACCTCTTCCACAGACATTTTTAATTCACAGCCTCATGTTTTGAAACATTTTCAAATTAGTCACATTGTTACTGACGTTGTTACTCATTTATCAGACACTTCTAACAAGCATTGGCTAAGCCAATGGCTCTGGCTTGCTTTAAGTGTTGGTTTGTTGTTGTTATCTATTTCTGGATGTAATAACAAAGGGGTTAGGGAGACTCCCAAAATCCTACGGTGGCATGCGTGTGTCAAGCATAGCATTCAAAATTCAAATGTTTCAGGATGCGCCCTTAATTACATGGTGAGCGGGGTCAAGACTCATTTGCACATGGCTGTGTTTAAACAAATGGCATGGGGAGAAAAATACGATGGATTTAGGCCATGATCTCTGTACTGAAGTGAATGTTTGACATTGTTCAGCATTTTGTCTATCAATTGTTCTTTTTGCATTTGTCACACCGGGTGTGACGGGCATGCCGAGACGCGTGTCCCGTGCTCTCCATGCCACTGGAGTCAAGCTATTCTGGTTGATGTGGGGTGAAACCCCGAAACCAGTCCTAGGATGCTTGTTTCCAGTCCAGGAAGGGCCTGGCCTGACAATTCGGGTTGGACTGTTCCCATGGGGAGCAGGGTCAAGACTGATTTGCATATGGCTGGGTTCAAACTGGAACGGCATGGTGAGCAAAAAAACGATGGAGTTAGACCCAAATCTCTGTACAGGGGTGAATGTTTGACATTGTTCAGTATTCTGTCCATCAATTGTTCTTTTTGCACTTGATTACAAAGGCTGTGCCTCTTAGTAAAGATTCCTAGTTATACTTTTGCTGGTCACTGTCCTTTATCAGACTCCCCCCCCCCCCCCCCCCCCTTTCATCCGAACTAAAGTTCTGCTTCCAACAAAGACACTCAATTGTAGTGGGGTACAGTTGACGGGTCATTGTCACGTTGAGCATAAAACAGGCCGTGTTTCTGCTGAACACTCGGGGTGCCCTCAAGCACTTATGTTGTCAGCCGTAAACAGTGTGCTTTGCCAGTCTTAAAGCAGTCATGCCAAACACATAACATCCCAGGATGCCTGCAGCACAACAGTCAGTGGTCCTAGTCACACAGCAATCTGGTCCTGTCCGGGGTGTCCACCACACTAAGATGCCTACCCGGCGCACAGCATTCTGGAAAATCCGCTTGGGCCCTTCAGCGCTGCTGTCTGGTGAGCAACCCGGGGGCCTTACAGGCTACTGCACAACAGCCTGTGGAGCAATCAGTCCGTGGTGCCCTCAGCACACCAATCTGGACTCGCTCAGTATAGCAGTCAGACTTTACAGTTATATAGTTCAGTTGCGCAAGAAGCAGGGATTTGCACCCAGCCACCCTATTACTGCACTCTTCAATTTAACCAGTAAACCAATCCCTTTGTCCTCCCAGAACCGGCCCGTGGAAAGGAGTAAATGTTCAGGGCAGCTGAAGCAAAGATCTCAATTGCAAGCACCTAATTATAAATAAAAAAAAACACACAGACACAACCTTGGGACACCCAATCTGTTACCCCTACACTCAGTTTTAGACCTGCGTCGCTGACTCTGTCCATGTTGTTCCTTTCTGTGAGATGTCACCTACACATATAACGTTGGTATTAGCTCTGTACAGCCTGTCCTCTTTACTCACAGGGGCGAGGTCGTAGTATAAAGGATGTGGCAACATACTACTTAAATGATCCACAGAGGAGACAGCCGACGCCTTTGGTGCGTCACCCGGAAGTGTTTGGAACATTCTGCACCCGATTTTAGGTGGAGGGGGGAGGCCCGAGGCAAAACAGAGAAAAACAGACATTGCCTTGCGGTGCAGGCGACTTCTGATCAGAAACTGCCCAGATCTACAGAGTAGTGTCTCGGACCAGTGAAGGAGGTTCTTGTGTTGACTTGACTACAAGATTCGTCACTTTGGGTAATCCAAAAAACGTTGCCACATAGAACAACAATGGTCCCAAATTATATTCTGTGGTCTTTTTTGCTCTATTTTGGCCCCTATATTATTTTGTGATCACGCCTCTAGAATGACTGGTGTAGGGAAGACTTGTGACTTTCTGTGCGTCACATTGTGTGTGATCTTTTAATAGTAAATTACAGAATCTATTAATTTGAAATTAAATACCTCTGGCCAGATATTTTTTCATGCAAGTCTACGGGGTACGGTGTCTCACTTTACCCCCACTTCCTTCAGACCTTCGACCTGGTCTTCGGCCACCAGGGGGAAGCCAATGAGACTCTGGAGCCCCGTTTGCTTGGACAAGGATGTACATTAAGTGCGTTGCTGTTAGGACGCTTTTTTTTGTTGCACATTTATATTGCGCGAACTCGACCCGAAGGTATTGGAGCGCTTTACATGAGCACCGTATTTACATTACACATTCAGGTACGGGGAGATTAAGTGATTTGCCCAGAATCACAGGATGTGGACGCGACCTCGAGGCTCGAAACCTGGTTTCCGGCACCAAAGTGAGGCAGTTTAAGCCGACGGACCACATCCTCTCCCTTACCGCTTCAGCAGCTGCTTAGTAAGACAGCGTTTATAAATGAGATATCTGCCTCAGGATACGTTGTAGGTGTAGTGGAAGCCTCAGGGATCTAAACAGGAACAAAATGTAGGTGTAGGTAGAGGGAAGCAATATGCACCTGGTTCATCGGTCTGGTCACCCAATAATGGAGATTCGCCAGCAGTCGGATTCTTCCAGTTGTGAGTCACTTGAATCACCCAAGAGCCCACCAGTGGTGTAACAATAAGTGAGGGGGCCCTCCTGCAAAATAGCCTGAAGGTGCCCTCACACTATCCGTAGGGGCCGACGGAGGGAGCCCTCTGCAGTATGGGTAAGCCTGGAGGCCCTCCTGGTCCGCGGGGGACTTCAATACGCCCCTGGAGCCCAATCGTACCCCGAGCGTGCTGTCACAAGCGTGGCAGGAGGTTCTTGGAACACAACACACCAGCCAACAGGCTGCGAGATGTCATGGGTGGGACTGGGGCTTCTGGTTATACTGCTACACGCGACAACTGGACAGTGCCAAGGTACTCAGAGTGTCTAGTGTGTCACAAGGATATCTGAGCAGCGCATGCACGGGAGTTATGGTTGCATGGTTTATTGGTGAAAAGAGTTTTCTTTTTTAGGTTTTGCATCATAGCCGTTACCCTTTTTTTTCTTTCAAGGAATGTTTTTTTTGGGGGGGGGGGCATATCTAGGGTTTGTACAACAAGCGCTATTTTCTTGTGAAAAGACATACATTTTTTTGAACAAAATTATATGACAAAAAAATATATACAAGCGTTACAGGGGCGTTCTAGTTGGGTTCAGATTTTACACACACAAAACTATGGAAAATCAACAGTTAGAGTTAACTCAAGTGATTATAACTCGTATCCTTCGGTAACTATAACTAAACTGGTAAAGTGTTCTTCATCCCACAGCCAGTAGTGCGCCTGGAGGCGCTTTGGCAGAGGGGTGGAGAAAGGGGGTGTGGCCTTTTGAACACCTCTTTGCAATTCCGCTGTGAGGGACTAACTGGAGGTAACAGGAGGTGGAGTTGGCTCCCAAGGACGTCCTTGGGGGGTCAACTACCCCTCCTGTTACCTTCAGTAAGTCCCACACAGCAGGATTGTTGAGAGGTTGTCGGAGGCCTCGCCCCCTTGCTCTACCACTTGGCAAACGCGCCTTCTGGCGCATTACTAGTAGGGGGAAGAAGTCCCCTTGGCTATTGATGGTCCTTGGAGACCAACTACCCCTCCTGTTACCTTCAGTAATTCTCACACAGTGGGAATGCTGAGAGGTTTTCGATGGCCATGCCCCATTTCTCCACCACCCTGCAAACACCTCCTGGTGCAATACTAGTTGGGGGATGAAGTCCCCTTGGCTCTTGAGGGTCCTTGGGGGCCAACTACCCCTCCTGTTTCTTCCATTTTTTCCCACACAGCTGGACTGCCGAGGGGTCTTTGGCAGCCACTCCCCCTTTCTCCACCTCTCTGCAAACACGCCTCCTGACACACTACTGGTTGGGGGAGAAGACCACTAAAGTCCTGTGCCCTCAGGAGCCAAGGAGACTTAATCCCCCAACCAGTAGTGAGCCAGGAAACGCGATTGCAGAGTGGTGCAGGAAGGGGGCGGGTCCTCTGGTGTAGTGCCAGTAACTTTTTTTTTTTTTTTTTTTGAAACCGTTTATTGCAATCTCAAGTATATACAAGTATGGGCCTACAACCTTCCGGCCGGCCGCTAGAGTGACAGGAGCACCTGACAAACTTACAAAAGGGCACTTGGCGTTGCAGAGAAGTAAATCAGGAGGCATCAACGACGTGGGCCACATGACTCTAAGCCCACAATACGGTTTCATTTTATACAAACACAACAACATAGAAAAACCACACCCGCAAGGCAACCCGCAATCGAAGATAACCGCACGTGCTCCTCAAATGAGGGACCCCGACCATCCACAGGAATCTAAAGAGGGGGAAGGGAAACAAGTCCAGGACTGGGGGAACTCAGTGCCCGGGGCTGGGGGAGGGGGTCAACTAGGGGGACGGAGCCGGTGAGGCAGCAGGCAGCAGTGGTGGCTCGCAGATACCCCCGCGGTAGGCGTTCCAGGGGCCCCATATTTTCACCCACGCCCCAGGCTTGCCCCTCGCCACATACACCACCTTTTCTCGGAACATGCACCAATCCATATGTTCTTTCCAGGCCGACACCGCCGGGGGCCGCTGGGATCCCCACAGTTGAGCGATGTCACGCTTAGCTATCATATATCCCAGAGTCACCCATCGCGTCTGCGGAACCGAGTAATCAGTTGGTTCCCACACATTCAGCAAGCATCTCCTCGCTTCAGGCAACAGCGCGACATGCGTAACCAGACGCAGGACCTCATGCACACCACGCCAGAATCGCTCCACCTTCGGGCATTCCCACAAAATATGCAAAAAAGTCGCCAAAGCACCACACCCACGCTTACACAACCCATCCTCAGCATAACCCATACGCAGAAGCCTTGGCCCCGTCATGTAAACCCGGTGGAGTATCTTAAGCTGGACGAAGCAAAGGCGAGCCGGTATGGCCACCTCCTTCGGAGAGGCCACCGCGGAAATCCAGTCTTCGTCGTCCAACTCCAGCCCGTCGGCAACCCAAGCCTCACGGAGGCCGGTCAGCAGGCCCGAGCGGTCATTAATCATTTTTTTGTAAATGAGGGAGATCGTGCTATCCGGAACGTGGCCATCCAGCACTCTATCCTCCAGGGGGGAAGACTCCGGGATGGAGGCGACGTCTGGGAAGACGGAGCCCAGCGCGTGACGGACCTGCAAGTACCGAAAGTATTCACTGCCCTGCAGCTGAAACTCCGTCTGCAGCGTCTCGAATGTTTTAAATCCCCCTCTCGTCCAGAGGTCCCCCACTTTGCTGATGCCAATCGTGTCCCACTTCTCGAAGCCCTTCGAGGTCCACAGGGAGCCCAACCGCTGAGGCGCATACAACGGCGACGCCCGGGTCAAACGGTCCTTCCACCCCATAGCTGCATTGGCCGCGTGCCACACCCGCACCATGACACGCGTGGGCCCCGTCAAGCGGGGATCCGGCGCGCCAGAGTAGAGCGCTCGATTGTAGTCGCCACCGGGCAGGAGCATCTTGTCCATTTCAAATGCCGGGTTCAAGGCGGGCCCATAGAGGCCGTGATTAATTGCAGCTAGCTGGGAGGCCCAGTAATACCGCTTAATGTCCGGGAGGGCAATCCCCCCGTCATACCACGGGAGCGTCAACTTCGCCAGGGCTATACGCGGCCTCCCATCCCAGAACAGGCGGCGCTGTAGACTTTCCACCTCACGGAAGTAGCGCGCCGGGACTAGGTCCATAGTGTTCTGGAGAGCGTACAGGAAGCGCGGCAACGACATCATCTTAAACAATGCCGCCCGGCCGAGCGGCGAAAGCGGCAGGCGCCGCCAGCGCGCGACGTCCTCCTTCAAGCGCTGGAGGGGGGGAAGCAAGTTTCGCTCGTAGCGGGCCTCCGGGTCCAGCGTGATATAGACACCCAGGTACCGAAACCCCTGCGAGGCAATCTGGATCAGACATCCCCGCGGGAGGACGGGAGCCTCCCCGGAAAGCACATAGACACATGATTTAGCCCAGTTGATGACAAGGCCTGAGTTACGGCCAAAGGAGCGCAGGACATCAACCAGGACAATCAGTGATTTGCGCGGGGAGGCTAGGTACAAAAGGATATCGTCAGCGTAGAGGGACACGCGGTCCTCATACTCGGGGGTCCAACGGAGACCACGGATGGAAGGGTGCCACCGCAGCCACTCCGCCAGGGGTTCCAAGGCCAATGCAAACAGGAGCGGCGACAAGGGGCAGCCCTGTCGCGTGCCCCGTCCCAGTGCGAGTGGGGCCGAGACTCGCCCATTCACTACCACATGCGCTAACGGGCCCGAGTACAACAATTTGACCCAGCTGATGAATCCCGGTCCAAATCCAAATTTCGCCAGCATCGCCCAAATGTATGGCCATTCGAGCGTGTCAAACGCCATGGTGGCGTCTAAGGACGCCAAGATGGCCGGCTCCCGCACAAACGGAACACGCGCGAGCACCCCGTGCAAGCGCCGCAGATTGAGGGCCGTGTTGCGATGGGGGATAAAGCCAGACTGGTCTTGGTGGACCAAATCGCCTACCACGCCGACCAGCCGGTTGGCGAGCACCTTGGCAAGGATTTTGGGCTCCGCATTCAAGAGCGAGATAGGCCGATAGGAGGTAACCCGGTCTCGGGGTTTCCCCTCCTTGTGGATCACCACGATTGTAGCCAGACGTTGGTCCGGCGGGAGGGAGCCCCGCGAGTGGGCCGCCAGGAACATCGCGCGGAGGTGGGGTGCCAGTACGTCCGGTCGCAGCTTATACAACTCGATAGGGATGCCGTTCGGGCCCATGGCCTTGCCAGATGCGACCGAGCGTATAGCGAGGGCAATTTCGTCCGAGGTAGGAGCAGCATCCAACGACTCCCTGTCCTCCACCGAAAGGGAGGGCAGCGCGATATCTCGAAGCAGGGCATGGGAATCCGCCTCCGAGCAGGGAGAGACCGGGGAATACACCTCGCGGAAATAATCCGCGAAGCAAGAGACAATGTCTTCTGGCTCGGTGACACGTACACCATCCATCCTCTCAATCAGCGGGACCACACGACTCGCTCTCTCCTTTTTATCCAACCACGCAATCAATTTACCAGCCTTATCACCCACATCATACAGTCGCCCCTGTTGCTCTCTACTGAGGCCCCTGGCTGCCTCCGTGACGAGGGCCCTATAGGCCGCTTGCTTAAGGTGTAGAACATGCAGTGCAGCATCCGTCACCCCACTCCCCAGATCACCCTCTAATTCAGTAATTTCGGCCTCCACTCGGGTCACCTCCTCCTGCTCGCGCCTCCGGGCATGGGATATGAAGGAGAGGGCCTCCCCCCTAATAACTGTCTTGAAGGCCTCCCAAAGGGAGATAGCCGAAGGGACAGACCCCACATTCTCCTCAAAATACCGCTGCAAGGATTTAATCAGGTCAGCACGAATGGTGGGGTCGCGCAGGTACCAGGCATTGATCGGAGCTACCCTGCCCTCCCCCCTCGGGAGGACACCAAAGTGCAACAGGAGCGGGGAGTGATCTGAAATACCCCGCGCCAGATGGCGCACCTCTCCCACCCTCCCAGCATAGGCCGCAGGGACAAGGATATGATCAAGCCGCGAGAGGCTACCATGGGCACCCGAATGGAAGGTGTATTGCAGCTGCGTGGGATGTTTTAAGCGCCAGCAGTCCACCAATCCCAATGTATCCAAGAGGCCGGACAGCCACGCCTGCGCCCGGGGGAGGTCCCTAGGGGGGTGACGATCCATAGTCCCAGAAACCACCGCATTGAAATCCCCCCCAACCACCAGAAGCCCCCCCGGAAGGTCAAGGAGGAGGCGCCCCAGGTCCGCAAAAGTGGTAGACTGTAGCCCCGGTGGGACATACACTGAAACAAAGACAACCACTTTGCCCTCCATTCTCCCCACCAAGGCAGTGTAGCGTCCCCTCATCATGGCGCACCTCATCTATTTCCAGCGGGAGCGAGTTCTTAACCATGATGCCCACCCCCCGCGAGCCAGACGTGAAGCCCGAGTGGGCCACCAAACGATAGCCACGCCGATTCATGGCACAAAAGGAATTACCAATAAGGTGTGTCTCCTGCAGAAAGACCACATCTGGCGAAATTCGTTTCAGATACTGCAGGACCACACCTCGCTTAATCCTATCCCCCAGTCCATTAACGTTCCAAGACAACAAAGTCAAGTCCCTACCCCCATCAAATACAGAAGCCATCATTCGTCCCCCCGAGAGCACCTCAAAAACACCAATACAGTAAAGGGTTTGCCTTGCGGTAAAAACGAACAACACCCCACCCCAACCCACCCGTCCCAACAGAACTCCCCCCTCCCTGCACCCCTGCATGAGCCCAAACAGCCCCCCCAAAGTGCAGTGTGCCTGTCGCCCCATAGATGAAAACACTAACTAGTCCCCCAGAGGAGGAGGGAAAGCCCCCAAGAGACCCCGTACGACCTCCACGGGAGGGGAACTTACACAATCAGTCAATGATGACAATAATGTTGTCCAGAGCAAGGCCTACTATTAGTCCCTCAGTCCTGATCCGGCAAGCCCTCCCCACCAACCGCGCCCCCCCCACCCCCCCGGCCCCGATCAAAGTGTCCAACCAGTCCCCGGCCGCCTCGGGACAATCAAAAAAGTGCGTGCGGCCATCCACCTCTACCCTCAACTTCGCTGGAAAAAGCATCGCATACTTGAGGTTCAGGTCCCGTAGGCGACGTTTGACTCCGAGAAAACTCAGTCTCTGCTTCTGGACCGCCGGAGTAAAATCAGGATAGAAGTTTACGTCCATATTGTCGAGTCTGACCGGTCCTTGTTGCCTAGAAGTCTGCAGGATAGCGTCTCTGTCCCGAAAGTTGAAGATCCGGGCAATGAGAGGCCTCGGAGGGGCTCCGATCTTAGGTCTCCCTCCGGGGACCCTGTGGGCACGTTCCACTGCGAAGAGTTTACTCAGCCCCCGGGGCTGGAGACGGGTGAGGATCAGGTCCTCCACAAACAGATCCGCCGCCTCCTCCTCACGTCCCTCCGGCACCCGACAATGCGAACATTGTTCCTCCGGGCCCGACCCTCGGAATCTTCCAGTCGACGATCCATCAGGGCGCTCGCCTGGCCCAGTCGGCGCACCTCCTTTTGGAGGGCCGCCACGTCCGTTGTGAGGCCCGAGGTGGTGTGGGCCAAAGAGTCGACCCGGTCATTCGTCTTGGACAGATCGGCCCTCACCAGGCCCACATCCACGAGGACCGAGTCAATCTTCTGCGCCAGAGTGTCAAAGCGCTGGTCCACTGAGGCCTTCATCTCGGCGATGGCGCCCATGACGTCCCGGAGGGTCAGATCCGCGGGCAGAGCAGGAGCATCAGTCGGGCCAACAGGGGACCTACGCGGCGCCTCTGGAGATCCCTTCTGGAGAGTGTAGCGGTCCATGCTGTTAGATTGAGGGGCTGCGCCACGGCGGGTCGATTTCACCTTTGCCCGGTCGCCATCTTGTTTCGTGGACATGGCTCCAGTCCCCAAATCGTGCCAATCTCCTTGAAAGGGGCTGACAAACCAGTTCACGGGCTCCGGGTGGGGGGGCGACCACAGCTCCGAAGGGCGGATCACAGCTGGCGGGCCGGCAGGGCACCCCGACGAAGCCACACCACCGCACGCCGCCTCGCGACCCTACCTCGCTTGGCAGCAAGGAGGGCGCGAAAGCGAAAGTGCGGGGTACGCGAATCGCCAAGCCTCGCCCGCCGCTGTTGTTCACTTTGTCTCCGGATCGCCCCACAACTCCAATCCGGGGGGCCGGCGTGGAGAAGGCCGCAAACCTCAATCGATGCTCCCGCCGGTGTCCGAGGTCCGATTTGGAAACGGAAAACGGGTGGCACCTCAGCTCGGTCTCACGAACACAGTCCCCTCATCTAGGACAGGATATGGTCAGGATTTATGCAGGAGGTCGCGGAGGTCCTCGGGAGCCTCGCACCTACGCGGCCATCTTGGTTGCGCGCTAAGCTCCTCCCTTAGTGCCAGTAACTTGATTTTTTTTTAGTTATAAGGGAAGGGGCCACATGGACTCCATCCTCTAGGGCCAGTGATTTTTAGAATGGGGACAGGGGCTGCGTGGCCCCCCTCCCCAGGCCGAATATGGCCCCGGGGATCTCATCCCATGGGTCTGGCTTTATTTTTATTTTTTTAAATAAAGGAAGGGGGGGGCGGCGAGGACCCCTTTCCTGACCAGATTACTCTATCTCCGGGGCCTCCCCTTTATTTCTATTTCTTTTTGTAAACAGGGGTGTCTGGCCTGATTTTGGCCCTGGGGACCCCATCCTCCGGGGCCCAGCCACAATACTGGGTGCCCTGGTCCCATCCATGGCACCTAGTTTCTCACATTGGGGACCGTGGGGGGAGCCTGAAAGCCCCCGCGGTCCCAGGCCAGCTCCCCGCGTTCTTCGGGAGTTGGCATTGCTTTTGGACAGAGGGAGCTGCTAAACATGCAGCTCCCTCTGTCCAAAAGTAATTCTGCTCCGCCTAGAGCAAGTGAGAGCATTTTACATGCTCTCGCTTGTAAGAAGAAGAGCAGAGTTTGCTATGCCGCTTCTGCCAAGCCATATCAGATAGCAATGTCCCGGGAGTGGTTACCCCAAGACATTGCAGGAGCCGGCCCTGGGAGATGACGGTCCCCAGGGCCATCTATGGCTCCAGGAGGCTGGCCACGTGGCCTCCCTCTTTGTTTTAATTTGCCCTGAAAAGGTGGTGGTCCCCAGGGCTGCGGAGGGGCCACGCGGCATCCCCGCATCAATTACAATTAAATCCCAGGGAGGTGGTAGCCCTTGAGACTGCGTGGGGGGGTGGGTCAGTGCAGCCCCCGAGGTTTTAATTTTAATTACAGCCCCTCCGCTTGGCCACTCCGCATTTTGTAAACATTAAACCCCTGAGAGGTGGCAGTCCCTGGAGGTGGGGGGGGGGCGGGTCTGAGAGGCCCCTACATTGATTGACAAGATACAGATGCCACGGGGAGGGCATGGGCCCCATGCAATATTAAGCCCCAGGAGAGGGGTCCGTGCACCCCCTCCTTTAGCTGCAAAATGCTCCCAGGACCTGGCCCACCCTGGGGATGTTAATTAATGAAGCACTTTGTTTTTTTTTTTCTTTTTCAGATGGATCCAGACGAATTATAAAAAATACAAAAATAAAATCTTTGGGCCCTGCAAGGTCTCAGTGGGCCTAAAGGGTCTGGATGTTTCTACCCTACCCCGTGCTTTTTTTTTAAATTTCTTTTTTACATTTTTTGAGGGACTCTGCTCCCTGGTTGAAGTGTTGGCAGCCAATAAAATTTCAGTAGGATATTGGGCTCCCAGATTGCTTTATTTAAATATCTCTGAAGCTACTGAACGGACTTCCACCAAATCACAAAAAACACGCTTTCTGGACAACCATCTAGCCTTCTGCCAAATTTGGTGTAATTTCGTTCAACCGTTTGGGCTGTAGGCGTGTTTAAAAAAAACCTGAAAAATCCCCATAGACACAACATGGGGAAAATGTGTTTTGGGACCCCCCCCCTTTTTTTCTCCTCGGCCCCTGCTCGATGGCTCACCCCAAAATTTTCGACACAGCAGCTGAGCAGAAAAGGGGAAGTTTGTTGAAAATTGTGTGAAGATTCATCAAGCGACACACAAGTTATTGTTTGCAAAACAAAAAGCGCTTTTCTTATGGAAACACACACAGACATATATATATATATATATATATATATATACACACACACACACACACACACACACATATATACATACACACTTTTTTTCTCACTGAAAAAAACAAAAGGTTAAAGTGACTTTATAGTTAGATGAGAATTTCAGTGACAATGTAACCTTTTAAACATACAAAACTACTGACATTCACCAGTTAGTTGCCTCTGGTAACTATAATTCATGCCCTAAGGAAAATATAATTCACGCCCCCACCATGCAGTTTTCTCATCAATAATTTCATTGCAAATGTTGCAGTGATATTATCAATGATGTCATAGAATATGTCACGAGTGACGCAATATGTGGTGAAATTAGCTGTGCATGCGAGGGTGCGAGATATAGTTACCTTAGGGTGTAAGTTATATTTACCTTAGCCAACTGTAAATGGTGAATTTCAATGCTGTTCGCCCTAATTTGGCAGGGTATGCCCAGACGTGGGTCCCTTGCTCACTTTGCCACTGGATTCAAGCTAGCCTGGATGAAGAGGGCAGTTAGCACAAAACCGGTCCTAGGATGCTAGTTTCCGGTCCAGGGAAGACATGGCTTGGCAGTTCGGGCTGGACTGTACCATGAGGCACAGGGTCAAGACTGATTTGCTAATAGCTGTGTCTGAACTGGGGTGGCAAAGTGAGCAAAACAACGATGATGGATTCTACCCAGATCTGTGACTGGGGGAAGAGGGTTTGAAAAGTTTCAGCACTCCGTCCATCATCTTCTTGTGTTTTCATTGCGATTTACAATGCCAACAGCTTAAACTCTTGCAAATGAGAGACCTATTACATTGCAAATTCTTGTTAATATTTATATGGCACTGCTAGAAGCAAGTCCAGGCAGGCCTTTTGTTGCACTATGCATTTCCCATTTGGGCTAGAGAATGTTTCTTAGGGCAGGGGATGCTTCAGGTGCCTCTTTCACTTTCCATAGTAGAGAGAGAGAGAATTTTTTTTGTTGGAAAATATATATATATATATATATATATATAATATCAATCATAACTCTGGTCTAATGCCTGATGGCCTATAGATCTAGGACCACCTTTTCTGGCGACACAATTAACTAGGAACATACGAATCTTTGTCGACAGCCAGCTTGCTATGACCAACCATAGGACAGCAGTTTCGGCATCCTTACGATGCTCAAAAAATACACAAGGGGTTGCCACTGACCTCAAGAAAGATAACTCAAGCGCTTGTTAGTAGCAGCCTAGATTAAGGAATTTCTCTCTATGTTAGCATCCCAGCCCACCTCCTCCCGTGGCTACAGGTGGTTCAGAATGCAGCCGCCAGGCTAGTACTTAATCTTCCACATCCGTAGGTATCAAATCATCTGCAAACTCTCCATGACTTCCCGTCCACATGCGTGCTTTTATCAAACTTCTCTGTCATACTTACAAGGCTTGCAATTACCCCCTCCCATACCTTAGCAATAGGATTCACTTCCACGGTCCTCCCAAACTCCTCCGATATGCCTCCATCTTGTTTCCTCACGTGCCTCGCATCCACTGCACCAGAGGTGGTGGGGGTCGTTCCTTTTCCTATCTAGCCCCGAAACCTTAGAACAAGCTACCCATATCCATCTGCTCCACCAGTTCTATTCTGGACTTTACAATAAAATTGAAAGCATGGCTATTTTAACTACCCCAGTGGCTGACTGGCCTTTCTTACTCTGCTCCTGGATAGCCCTTGGGAAAGAGACCTGCACACAACAAACCCTATATAGAAAAGCGGGATTGTAGCGGAGTGGGGGTTGGACATAGAGGAGAAGATTAGACTGACAAAAAGCCTATGATCTGGCTCTAGTTGAGAGAGGCACTTGAACTAGCACAATGTCAAGGATGGCTTCTGGTGATGCTAAAAAATAAGCATTCAGCCGAATCATAAGGAAGGACCTGTTGCCGTTTTCCTAAAAGAAGGGACCACTGTGTATGACCGCATTAATTAAACTGCTTCTCTTGACTGCTGTGTGCCACTGGTCGGGAGTAAATCCAATCCTCACTCCACTTATATGCCCAGCCCTCACTCTCCTATTAGTACCTTAACATCTTTTTTTTAAAATTTCTACAGTCGATGTGTGCTCTGACTTTACCTCTGTTCCGATGACCTCATAATGGATCCAACGGTGGAAGTGTGGACGACATTTATACAGCTAGTGTCTGGGAACTGCCTTTCTGGTGCCTTTTCCTAGTTCGAGCCTCTTATTCGCAACTGACCCCCTCTCGATTACCCCCAATTCCTGAATCGTATATTTTGAATTTTTATATACAATTTATTTCTTCCACTTCACTTGTGCACGGTGATATCATTTCTTTGACCACATAAATTATTTTCTTTCACAAGTGAAATTATTGGTGCAAGTAATTAAATTGCCTTTTTTTTTTACATTACACTTGATGTTTTTTCTTTTTCGGATTGTTTGGCTGGATAGTTACCCTTCGACATATCACTGGTTTTATATTAATTATCCAGATATTTGTGAATTTGTTGTAGAATGTGTCCACTTAGAACCAATGTTTCGTGTTCACATCCAAGAAAGAAACATTTAGTTACCATAACATCCTTCGTAGACACAATCTGTCACAAGCCAGCACTTTACAGAATAACAATATTATTAAAATTGTGTCACTGCCTGTGCTGGAACAGTTCCAGAATCCAGTTTGGGTGACTGGAGTGTTAAGTGGACGTATGCGTTTGTTCCAAAGTAAACTGTATTAACTCTGTTTATTTTCTCTGAATAAAATGATCATCGACACCATGTACATTGTTACAAGAAATAAGTAAATATTAGCCCACTGGTTGCATCGTGACCTGCCAGCGTTCCGGCGGGGCAGGTTTGTCGGTAGGGCGTTGCCACTGTTTACAAGGAACAAGACCAGGGCCTAAATTGCGAAGTATTGGGGGCAGGAAGTGCCTGGTTTTGCGTAGGCAGCAGAGTTGGAACCAAGCCACCAGGTCTTCCTACTTCATGTGATCCTTGAAGGCCATCTTGTATTCAATGCAGCAGCCAAGCGGCTCTGTACAGGCGATGCAGCACGGAGCAAAGCCTAGGTGCTTCATGTTCCAATTGTGCCACAACCGACGAATGCAACTTCACACTTCAGGAGGCTGAGGTGCAGATCCAGATGCAGCCATGGCCTGTCTAACTCCACCCTTTTTCATCCTTGAGGGCATCTAGAATACTGCTGGCATGGCTCATTAAGGACCTCAGGCCATATGACCACATCTTCCCACATTAATGGTGCTCCACTGGCTTCCCTTGCCAGCCTGACCATCCATTTTTTGGGGAAAATATTTTTATTACGTTTCATACAGAAATAGACAACAGAACAAAACCATCCCCAGCTGTATGATGCAAGTGATTGAGCATACATAAAAATATTACTTGTCCCTCCATAATAATACCGGCTGGACGGCAACCATCAGCAGAACCATCCATTGTAGTCTTCTTAGCTGCACCCATTCATCCCAGCTGGAACCTCTCGCACTCCCTCATCCTGCTCCCCCAGCCACTTCCATGCCCTTGCCATGCCATGTTTCTTATTGCCATCCAAGGGCCCCATATTTTGTCAAATTTACTTGGACAGCCCCTTGCTCGGTACACTAACTTCTCTGCACCCATACACCAATGCATACCTTCTTCCCAATCCTGAAGGGTTGGCAGCGATCTCTTCCCTCAGTTTCTTATCAAATCACTCCACACCACCATCAGGCCAACATTATTAAAGAGCAAGATGCAACAATCAATGGATTGTTCCCCCCATATGCCTATGGAGATCAACTGTGGAGCAAGAGTCACTCTAAACTCCGATAACCTGTACCTTATCGCCTCGCAGTATGCTCGGCCCCGGGCAATCCCAAATAGTGTGAATCAGAGAACCCCTCAACTGACTGCCCCTGAAACAAATGTCTTCGGCAAACATACCCATTTGGAATTATATTGTCCTAGTGTAATACGCCCTGTAAAAATGTTTCACTTATATTAACCCAAAAAAACCTGCCCAGATTGCTACCTCCCCTGGGTATCGACACGCCATCCCCCCAATCATCACCTTCAAGTCTGCCCAGGTCTCTCTCCCATTTCTCTCGGAGCGTGTCAAGTGGTGGGAGACTATTGTGAAGGAGAGTAGAATAAATCTGAGGCACTATGTCACTCTTCCGAGGAGAACTCAGGACCATATACTCTAGTGGAAATTGCTCCGTCGCCTCCTTTTTGAAGGCTGTGCACGTACCCGTAAGATAGTGCAATCGTTATTGCAGGAGTTGTCATCTCCCATCATTTCAGATGTCCCCCCAACTTGGAGATCCCGAGCAAGTCCCATTTCTTATATCCTATCTTGAGCTGGTTGCTAAGGAGGTCAGAGTCCCAGAAGGGGCTCTGCAACATCAGTCTTCCCTGCCATCCCACAGCCTGGGTCACCAGTTTCAATGACTTAACAACTGTCGCAGTCTGCAGACATAACATTCCGTCTCCATTGTATGCCTACCTGCCATCAGGGATGATTCATCTTGCATCGAAAATGCCCAATCGTTTATCACTAGAAGCTGTGTGGCCCAGTAGTAAAAGGAGAGACTCGGATGGAGATCTCCCCATCTGCGGGACATCTGGCCACAGTCGATAGGGCAACTCTAGGCACTTCTCCATCCCACAACAGTACCCGCATAGTCACATCGACAACCCGGAAAAATGTATTCCAGACCTCAAAAGGAGTATTTTGCAAGACATAAGAATTTGGATAAATAAATCATTTTGCAGAGCTGGCCGTCCCAGTAAAGAGTGGGAGTCTCCGCCACTGCTCCACATTGCTTCTATATGACACAAGGCTCCTCGTCAGGTTATGTTGGAGAAATAAACCTGGATCCAATCTTAAAGATTCAAAGGCATCGAAAACCCCGAGTCTCCCAGTTGAGGCGGTTTCTCCACTTCTGATGCATATTGCCCTCCCACAGTGGGAAGGCCACTGATTTGTGCCAATAAATGAGGATCCCTGCATAGGATCCAGAAATATCTAAGATGCTGAATATATTTGGTATGTAGCTTTGTGGGTTCGCTAAGTGTAGCAGGATATCATCCACATTGAGAGCGATCACGTCTTCCAAGTCCAACTGGAACACACAAATCAGGGCGTGCACTCGGATCCAGGCCATCAGGGGCTTAAATGCCACTATGAAAAGCAGGGGGGGGGGGGAGAGATAGACAAACACTGCTGCCTACTACCCCTGTACATCCCAAATTTCCCCTCGAGAACACACCCCTGACCTTGGCCACAGGGCCCCTATACAGCAGCCTAAGACAGGAAGTTTGGACCAAAGCGCTTCTTCCAGAGGATGGCCAGCATGCACAGCCACTCCAGTGAGTCAATGCTTTTTCAGCATCGAGGGCTAACAGAACTGCTGGTTCATCTAGTCCGTCACAATGGGCCAGGCACACTGTCTCCCCCTTCTAGTTATGTCTCATATCCCTATAGGGCATAAAGCCCAGTTTGTCTTGGGCCACCATAGAATCCACCACCTCCACCATCTTTAAAATCAGCTACATCACCTGCACAGTCATAAGCACTGGAACCCTCCACACCCCTTCCTATCGGCTGAGAAGCTCGCCACTTTCGATGGCTCTCGCGCAGCCTGGGCAACACCAGAGTGAAGATAAGTAAATGAGCAAACAAAGTCAAGAGTCCTTCTCTAGGTGTGCACCCAGTATCTGAAACAGCATCCATCAGGACCCCCCCCCCCCAACCCTGCGTCAATTTAAGAAAGGGCGGAAGACGCCCCTCCTTAAAGAACTCTACATCATGGTGCAGGAACAGCCCACCTCCGCTCTTAGAACTCAGCTGCCCCTACCATCACTCGTTGACTGCATCTTTGTATTGACTCCCAGAGCGCTCTGCTGTCGTTGGGCACATGCTACATATTTACAAACTGCGGGGGTTGGGAGACGTGAATAAACACGCTTCTAGTCTGATAGGTAGAGCAGCGCATGGTTTTGCCCTCTTGTGTCTCCACACCATTGTTGATGTTGTTTGGCAATAAAGGCCTAGGTAAAACCAAAAGAGGTCAGGAGATGTCAGCGCCATGAAATTAGCGCCCAGCAAGAAGAACCTGTGGGGCTTCGCGCCAAGAAACTCGGAAACAGTGATCAAGCTGGCGATATAAATCAGTTTTGAGGCGTCTTTGATTCTCGTGTCAGACGTGCCTGAAGGAGGCTCTACGCATGCGCTCTCTGCGCGGAATCCACGGCCCCAGGCGGCACTCGCCCAAGTGTCAGGCGGCACGTGAGCGCACAGGTGCAAGCACGCAGCTAGTGAAGGCCTTTGCTAAGATAGCGCCCTGGGCGAGGGCGGAGAGAAAAGTGGCGCCTTAGCTGATGGCAGAGAGTTAAATGGCAGCAGGGGGTGCCTGTTGTGTTAGCTGGTCAGTACCTGGATGAGCAGGGACAGGCCCCTCAACACAAACATCTCCGGACCTCCCCCAGCTCACCTAAATCACCCATTGTTTAGCTGCCTCACGCAAATAACGGTTTTGTAGATGTATGCCAGCAGGGGGATAGGGAGGCAAGGAAGGAGGCTAAAGGTGTGTGCAAAGCACTGTTACGGTCATATGGAGCATGCTGGGCACGCGGCACAGACCGTCCAAACAATTCGGTGCAATTGCATGTGTGACGTATCCTGGCCGTATGGCCTTGCTGTGCGGGGCACCGTGCCAAGCCTGCAACGTGCACTCCACTTTCTAACCATAACATTGGCTCTGCCATGCCAGCACTAGACCACACACGACCCGTCGCCCAGACATTCTAGGGCTGAAGTGGGCACTGCAACCGCTTCAAACAAAGGATGAAGTAGTCACGCTGGGCGCCCACAGAGCACTGCAGGCTTCACCAAAGCACGTCCTGGCAGGGTGATTCAAATGGGGAAAAACATAGTGCAAGTACTCATTTAAATGGGGCGAGTGGGCGGGGCTAAGAGCAAGACATACTGCTACTTATTGACTTCAGTACTAGTTGCAGCACGTACCAAAACACACGGGAAATGCGTTTCTATAAACAAACTAGGTTAGCTCCTAACAAAAGCCAAACGTGGTGATGTTTTAACATATCCTTATTTTATAATATTTGAAATTTCCATACTGTTATTTGGTGTTGCTTTGCAAAATACTATATATTCTCGAGTGTGCACGCGCACACACTCAAAAACAAGCAGATGTGCACACACAAAGCATTCCACACATTTCATTTAATATACCTCCCAAGAGTGTCTCGAATCTCACCCCCTTCTCTCACTTTTTTTCCTCACACAAAGCCGCCCACAGGCAAACAGACAAACATAAGCAGACACTCAAGCAAAAGAATCAGGAAAGATTAAAGCCCTTTTAACCTCCTTACCTTCTTTGGATTTCTTAATTTGAGCCCACTCTGAATAGTTCAGAGGGGGCTCAGCTCACCAGTCACTGCTACAGAAGTGCCTTGGTGTCAGACAGGTCACCAGCACTAACAGCCAAGGTGCCAACCGTTTATGAGTCCCGGTACTCTCCATGGCAGCAGAGAAGTGCCGGTAGTAAGAGTGGTAAAAATAAGAAGTGCCGGTACTCCGTACCTGTGAGTGCCGGCCCATTTAAAGCACTAAGGGCATTGTGTGCGCACTGCACTTTTTATGAAAATGACAGCTTTGCTGCGCAGTCAGCGAGTGCTTCTGCAAGACTATTTCATGGCCATGCTGGGCCCGCATAGCACACAGTGCTTAATTTGCAAACGAATAAGTGCCGTGGGCCCAAGGTTTCTCACAGGAGTCCCGCGACGGGGCTATCGGGTGTCGGTGGTGCAATAGTCACCAAGGCTACGTAGTCGTTATTCCCGCTCGTTGACTCGTTAGTCCACGATCAGCCACTCCCTGCTCAAGCAGGTTCCCTCTCATCCCTGCGTTGTTTCTCTGAACCATTTTTTATCTTTCCATTCTGTCTTCTTTCCTCCGCTTGTGCTCTCTCTCTCTCTTACTGTGGGTAGAAGTCTGAGGAGGTAAAAATACGTGCCGGTCGTCCCATCTGCAATCATCGGCTTAGAATAAGCCCTGCGCTTGGCCATGGTCCCTGATCTCCGCACCTGTAGCTAGAAGGGCATGGCACACGTAGCTGCTGCATGTTTCCCTGGCCCATGCAGGACTAGGTGCTCTAGCCTACGTTTTTCCCCCTTTGCATTCTGGGACATGTAGTCCCCGTTTTATAATAAACACAAAGCAATATCGCGGACTGGAACAGCTAGTCATGAATGGACATGGAAAACATTGCAGGGCAGAATACACCGCCTAGTCTTCGAGAACCAATTGAAAACGGAATTGTTCGGACCATTATACGACAAAGAAGTGACTCGCAGATACACAGTCACGAGTAGGATGATGAGGTGGCGCCATGTCCCTGGGGCACACGGCTCTTCCATTACTGGACCTTTCTGTTACAGATCATTGACAGGCGTGTTGGTCCAATTGTCTTAATTAAAATGACCAAATACTATAACTCCCTTAATACACGGAGATATTAAATCAAAATCCAGCACTGGAAAAGTTGTGTCTGGTGACATGGCGTCATGTAGTCACCAACAGTCATAAGCGAAGTAGAACGGCTGTGACTCCGCTGTGAGCGACCAACGCAGAGGCGCGGATACCACAGCCTTCTCCATACGCCACGGTCACCCTCACTAAATGTTTTGTCACCGTTTAACTCTTGCCAGTTTTTTATTGCAGCCAGTCATATCGATTAAGTACGATATCCATATAATTCCACAAAAACTAGTGTTTAACGTTCCTAATTGTATCCACAGCCAATCCGATCAAGGAATATGCCATGACACTTCAGCGGGGCCAAAAGTTTTATTTTTAGCATAAAATCAAACTAGTAGACAGAAACTGCCACAAATGTAACGACGACGTTTGGTCCTGCAACGAGCGCCAGGAAGTAGTGACACAGTTAGATATACAAGCGCTCCCACATGGTAAAAATTACAAGTTACTGTTAGAAGCGCACCAGAAAAAAAATCTCTCCACATGTTGATGCCACATACTTCCGAGGTACTGGCCGGCCACCAGAGCCGGAGCACCAGGGGTTAAAGCCATGCCGTGCGTGCGCTGTAACAACAGATCAACGGAGGGAAACAAACCAGATGCCGGATTCTGTGGCTCCTGTTGAACAGGATCACTTTTGCAAGAGCTCTGCGCTAAAGACACAGTGGGCACGTTAAAACCGGCCCTTTTCTGGTACCATCAGTGCGGTCCGACTTACCGTTGCCGCCGGCAGCCTGGCATCGTCCGGTGGGGTCTCAGTCGACGCCGCTCCTCTGGTCGCGGTGGCCGGACTGTGCCTCCCTGGCTCGCGTCCGGTTGTTACAGCGAGTCAGCGCTTCCCAAACCTTGGGCTCCCTTGGCCCGGAGCCCTGGCCCCGGCCCACGTGACCCGCTTCCCTTTGTAATCGTAAAGCAGCGCCTCGCGCCCCAGGGAAAGTCTCCCTCTAAAAATAAAAGGCCATTAAAACCAGGAACAAAACATCCCAGCAGAGGAGGCAGGAATTCCCGCCAAGGACTGCGCGAAAGGGGCGGGGGTCGTGATTGTAGTAAACTTCCTGCTTTTAATCAAAACAAGGACTCCTCTTAGAGGCTCTGAAATGGAAACCACATCACAGTGCGAGAGACAAAGTCTGCAGAACGTGCTCGATTTCCTCTCCGCGGTTTTCAGAATCGCCTCCTCTTCGTCAGAGTTATCTTGCGGGAGTGCCGGCACAGCAGCCTGTAGATGGCTCACAGTTTACAGTTCTTCTCTCCTGCAACATGTCGAAACAGGCGCCTTGAAGAGTTTATCTCTTCAGGAGCAGGGCTTTTACGAGCCTCGAAACTGTCAAGCGGCCTCGTGACATCGTCACTGTCTGCCAGTCCTGGCTTCTTTGACTAACTGCACTTTGCATGCTGGGACTTGTAGGATTAAGCTTATTCTGGACAACCAGAGACTGCAAATCCCAGCATGCACGAAAGGGGGAGCATAAAAGTGAGGAGTGGTGCTCATGAGGCTTTACTTGGCAGCTGCATTTCAAATAAGGCGGGCAAGACTCCATGGGTTAAGGTGGCAGTCAGAACGAAGAATACGCTAAAAAAGGTGGAGTGGGTGGGGCACAAGTGTGAAGCACTGCTGCTTTTGTTACTTGGGGTTTTATATTGTATTGTATCGTAATCGCATTTATTTAGCGCTTACTAGCCCTGACGAGGCGTTGAAGCGCTTTTTTCAGTGTGTATCACGCTACCCCGGAACCCATAAAGGATTAGTGATGAATTAGTATAGTGAAACATGAAAGTAATTTGAGTGGTGGCTATGTTAGTGCGTTATGTGGATTGATAAGGATAGTGCAGGGATAGAAGAGGGGAAAGGTTTGCATTTATATAGAGGTAGCTACCCCTGATGAGGTGTTGAAGCGCTTTGTCAGTGAGTAGCACGCTACTCCGGAACCCATAAAGCATTACTGGTGAATTAGTATAGAGAAATATGAAAGTATATTGCAGCACCACTGCAAGACCAGCCCCCAGTAACATAACCGGCCTCCACCGTCCCAGCCTCCTGGGGAAACGCCCGACACCTGGTACGGCCAGTCCGTCCCTGGAGATACTGGTAGCTCTCCTGCTACTTCTAGGTAGTGTTCCTGTGGGCAGCTCATCCTTACTAAATCAGGAGCCTTTGCTTGGTTGAATTAATATACGTGTGCCAAAATTGTAAAGTGTGTCTTCAAGACAAAAAATGTGTGTATTTTCAGAAATCATAGGTTGTTGTTTAGAGAAAAATGGATGAAAATCCAAAATACAGTTAAAGCTGATATGTGAGTGATAAATCATAGTGTTGGGGAGAATTATTACTATTACTACTACCTTGGTGTCGGTGGCATTACCACTATGGTTGTTATGCATTACCCAAGTAGAGGCGTTCCACTTTGACGAAGCCTTATGTACAATACTGCTGGCAACAATGCAGAGGCGGAGGTGATCACTGCTCATGATCTTGCATATGGCAGCCCCACTGATGTAATCTTGTCTTATATGGTCATTATTACGCTACTAATAATATTAGTAGCTCAGGGTGATTTTCATTAAACATACGTAGCTCTTATTACAGAAAAGGTTGGAGACCCCTAATCTAAAGTTTGGCACGAACAGTAGGCCTCAGAAAAGAAAATCTTCCATCTTCCAGTTAAATCTTTTAATAGCTACGGAAGAAAGAGCTGCGTAATGGAATGTGCTAGATTTACCTCTTAGTAAAGCACCTTGGTGCAGCACTGTGGAAGTATTTATAGGTGATAGTCCGGATTTTAAACTTAGGCCAGTCTCAGACGGGACCCTCTGTCCCAGATTTTCTAAAGTTTTGCATCAACAGAAATCGGTGTAAAACATCGCTGCGTGGCTGCAAAATTTCCGAGGTGCATACACGAGGAGCTAATCCAGGCCAGGGTTTTTCCTTTAAATTCTGTGACTTGTTGTTTCAGTTTTATAATGGAGTAAAAGAGGCTGCAAGTCCCAGAATTCAGAGGGAAAAACTTTACTGTGTCAGCTAGTCAAGCATGGAATCGGGAAACCTTGAAGGGCTGAGCATGGTACTTACTCTCTAGGGGAAACAGTGATTTACACTCGAAAGGTGTCCTTTTGTGCTGCTTTGCATCATTTTGTGGCAAGGGGCAGTTAGTTACTGCATACATGCCAACATTTTAGAACAGGATAGTGGGAGATTTTGAAACAAAAATCGGAACACTGTATTTTCCCCAATGACGTCTAGCGAGGCTGAGGCAATTTCAGGCCGGAGACAGCTAAAATAGTCTTTTTTGGCTTCAAAACTCAGGAGACTCTCACCTGAATCGGGTCTTTTGGCCTATACATTACTGGAACCCATCAACACAAACACCTATAGGTTTTGGCATATAGCCAGATCTCCTAAAATAGCCAGAATCAGATTTGCTTAAAAAACTACAGCTTCTTGAAGCAGGGTTAAACAATTCATTTCTAAAAACAAAAAAACATGCATTGAATGTGTACTACTGTACACAGCACAAATTAAATACATAGGATCCTTTCAAGTGTTTGTCTAGAGAGTGGAATTTGCACCCAAAAATTATGCTGTCAATATAAATTCTATGCCACACAGAGCACACTCACCTCTGCACTGTGGTGCGCTGCTTTGCATTGTGTAAGATAGCCTTGTGAGAGCACCAGGAGAGCAGCAGTAGGCCAACCGTTGAAGATATGGCTCGGAACTGTGTTGTCTCTACTATGCATGCTGGATCCTTGCCTATTTCCCAGAGTCATAATCCACCAGGTTATGGTTGGTGAATATGTTGCCAACAGATCCTCAGTAATGTAGTTTTTCACATCTCAGAATCCCAATTTAGCCAGGAAGCCGTGTTAATAGCAGAATTGGGGTACCCCATTAGCTTGGAATAGGGTCTTAGTGCACTGTGATGAAGGAGTTGAGGCTTACTCAAAGGAAATGAGTGAAGGTTGGTTTCACATTCAATGTACCTCATAATGGGAATGTCTTTAACATATACCTCAAATGAGAGAATTATTATTAAAATGAGAATGAAAAACAGACACGCCTAGCACTTGTTCTTCCACTGATATAATCCTAAAAAGATTTACATAGTCTATCAGAGCATAAAACAAAATGGCACCTACTACTTGTACTTTGAAAGTTTGAGTGTTCCTCATGGACTAACTAAGGGATGTCTTGTAAGCAATCGGGTACAATCTCTACAAAGCCACCATGATTCAGGAAACGACTACTTTGTTTACAAACATACAGACAGCCAATGAACCCAGAAGCCTATTGTGACATACCCATTATCGTGAAGTGTCAGATACAGTTTAAGTGCAGCTCGGATTCCCAAGTCTTTAGTATGTAAGAATTTAGGAAAAAAAACACAATATCATTTAAATATACTGAAATCTAAGTTGGAATGTTTCCTACATTCACTGGTATCCTAGAGCTCATAAATTTCCTACTTGGGCTGTATAGTAGACATAAAGGCCTGTACCATCCATTAGAGACAAGCAAGTCCTTAAACCAAGGGTTTCTGGTGCCCTTGGGATACTGGTAAGAGTTTGATGTGGGGTAGACTTAGTGAATCATCACTCACAAGTGTCTGTGAGGCCTTTTCTCTGCATCCTGGGGTTTTCAGTGGTTACCTACTCGCTACACGGGCGTCTAAGGGCTTCAAACTCCAGTTGAGTAACCCAGTTACTCCTTTTGTGCACTTGATATTTTCTGTCCCGTGAGGATGAGCAGTCAAGGTTTATTTCCAAGGAGCTATTGAGGGCTTGTAACTCAGACACCATGGTCATTACGTTGAATAACCTGAATGTCTGCTCAGAGCTATTTCCTTAACAATAGCAGGTTCTTTATTTACATGTATGTAAAAGTACATTTGAAACTAGACACAATCTAAAAAGTGCAAAATCATGCCATATCACCTTCTCTGCCAGAGACCTGAGCCCAAATTTTAGTGGCTGCACAGCAAGGCACTATACTTGGCCTGGGAACCTGAGAACTTTGATGGTTCTTGGTTGGTGAGGTTGGTTGAACCTGGGCACCAGTAGAACCCAATAAATTCCAGAAGTAACTGAGAAACTTGGGTTTCAGGTTATGATCCGTCTGTGCCTTCAAATAACAATATCTCTTGAAACTCATGGGGTAGAGTGAGGGTTTTTTATTTTTTTTTATTTTTTGAAAACCTTTATTCGTGCATATTAAAAGAACAAATACGGGCCTACAACCTTCAGGCCGGCCACGATACGGTTAAGCACTGATACAAACATTACGGCCCCTGTGCTTCAACGGCCAAGATTAGCAACGATTTATGAATTATACACTGGAGAGATCCTTGACACCAGGGGGAGGAGAAGTGAAGGTTAATTTTAAAGTGTTTCAAAATAATTTTATCAGGAAAAAAGTCAGTGAAGAGTAAGAACCAAGGAGATTCGAGTCCGCACGATATCTTCACCACACGGGAGAGCAGCAGCATCATTAAAACAGCAATGGAAGTAAAATCTCAGGCAGTGGGGCAATGCAGTTATATAACAGGATAGTCACATGAGCAATTACGCACCCCTCCAGTGCCGCCCCCACTCAGTCAACCCCACACCCGGACCCAGAATCGAAACAAGTATAGCGCAGAAACATAAAAAGAAAAAAGGGCCCATAGAACTAATTAAAAACAGTAAATTACCCCCCCACCCTACACCAATGCGGAGGCTACGGCCTGCCCCCCCCCAGCATAGTGCCTGTCGCCCAATAAACCCGAAATATAGACGAGAAAGAGAGTAAGAATAGAGTAAAGAAAGATAAGAAAAACATTACACCTATGATAAAGGGGGTAAGAAAAGAAGAGAACTATTCTAATCTAAACTCCCAAAAAGAAGAAAGTGGGGAGGAGCCTACGTATCATCAGAGCGCCCTAAACCATCGGCCATCTATGGCCTCCACACACTGAGAACCCACTACACCAAAAGCGGTCGTGTGAAAATGAATTGTCACAACAATTTAAATGAAGGAAGACAGATCGCGACGAGTGCGCACAACATATACATACAGTTCCAGTCCCAGTCCAGCCCATCCGTGAAACCATGGCGATATAAATCAGTCTAGCCCTGGCCCGATCGCGGGCTTGAGATTAAGCCAGCCCCTACATGAAGGCCCCGCATCCCGTGCAGACAAAGACAATATGGCCGCTTGGGAGAAGATGGTGAAGTAGAATCACAAAATGGCCGCCGACCATCTGTAGAGGTCCCTTTGTGCACCACATAAAGTCCAGACATGGCATGTAAAGTACAGGAGTTCCACAGAAAAGAAGCAGTAGGCCACCGTGAACAATTCCTCGAGGATGTTAGGTGTTGCTCAGCTGGATACTCTTGCAGACGCGGTGAGGCAGGCAACAATGAAGCCGGCAGCAATGAACGGGGAAACAAAGTATCCGCTGTTGAGCTGGAGAGCAATTGATCCTGGGTGCCGGGAAAGCCAGTTGCAGGCACCAGTGTAGCACGATCACACACAGCCGTTGCGTCCCCGCAAGAGGACAAAAGCACTGGCAGACCCACGCCGTGTTGATGACAAACGGAGCGCTCACGACCCGCAGCCGACAGCATGGAGTCAAACTGCTCACTCAGCGCCTGCAAGCCAGCACACATTTGTAGACGAAAGTCCCGCAGGACAGCCAGAACGGAGCCGCATGTCAGCGGAAGCTGCACCCCCACATCGGCAGCAATCCGGGACGGCACTGTGGAGCTGGTGTCTGGTGGAGGGAGGGCGACGCGGGCAGCGGGCAAGACCGGAGTATCACCCCCCAGCCGCGAGCAGGCAAACAACGCCATGTTTTACCGCCGGACGGTACAATGGCCAGGGGGGGGGTCGTAGCAAGGAGTCAGTTCCCCTCAGGTCTGCGCCGCAACAGGGAAAGCCAACAGTCGCCTCTCTTCCCTCGGGTTCTCTTTGCAGCCGACTAGGCAATGGAAGAAGGGGGTCGGCAGCCTCCCACAGCGCGGTCCACAGATCGGGGCAGGAGACCCGCCGCACCGGGGCTTACCTTACGGCCCCAGCCCTTCGGGCGCAGGGTGCAGGAGGTGTCTGGCCGTCCCTCCCCAGGCTCAGCTGGCGACAGTCTGTGGTGTGAGGTGAGGTCGGGACCGCGCGGCTCGGGTTTGCGCTAGCGGGTCCGGTGACTGCGGAGCCTCCAGGGGGCCGGCAAAGGCAACAATGGAGCAGGGGTCCAGGGCGGAAAACAAAAGCACCAAGAACTCCGGCGTCCGGGCGGGCTGAGACTTCGGGGAAGCGGCGGCGTGGACAGCGCGTCGTCGCACATGTTTCACCTCGAAAATCGGCGAGGATAGGAATCAGGATGATAGTCCGAGGCCAAGGGCCGACGGAGCCGGGCGCTCAAGCGTCTGCTCCGGTCGCCATCTTGGCTCCTCCTCCTAGAGTGAGGGTTTAAACAGTTCCAGAACCAGGGTGATCAGTTCCAACTACCACATTATTATTATTTATTAATACATTTTCATATTGTGCACAAATCACCCCAGCAGCAGTATCTCGGCGCTGGGTCAATTGAAGCCTGTGTATGACATCTAGAACCGTACTGTTCTTATTTTATTATAAATCTTTTTATTGATGGCATTGTATTAACGTTACACACATCGAACAGTACTGTTTTTAATGCTTTCCTGATGTTGGTATAGTTAGGGCAAGTTCGAAGAGAGAAAGGCAAACTGTTCCACATGGTGGGGGCCACATAAGAAAAAGCGCTGCCACCACATCTAGCACTCAAATGCGTGGGATCACAGGCAGCTGTTTATCACTGGAACGCAGATTCCTAGTGGGAAGATAGCGCTTTAGTTTCTGACCGAGATGTTGGGAACCTTTTCCCTGAAGTGCTTTATAGGTTAAGCAGCAGATTTTAAGTAACTCTTTTTTTCACTGGCAACCAGTGTAAAGAATGTAGAAGAGGAGCCGAGGGCGTTCTGGGCGGCTGATTACAGATCTGTTGTGCGGGCGTGTTTTGGACGACCTGCCACATCATGTCCTAGAGTAAAAAGATAAAAAATATTCAGCTCTGGCTTTAAAAGAGACATTATAGATTCCCACAGAATTAGCCATGCTACCCAGCGGGTTGAGTATCACAGGCTAGCCACTTTCGCAGTCCTGGAATGTATCCTGCAGGGCCTTGACCCTTCTCATAGAGCAGATGTCTTTGGCTTGGGTTTAGTCAGCCGATCTACAAGGTCCTCATGGCTCCTGGTGGCTCATTCAATTGAACTTTTCAGGCTTTGGTTAGCTGGCCCCATTCTTGTCCTCCTAGTTATAGGCCAGCTCTTTTCCACAATGGTAAGTGTAGCTTCTTCTCCCTGGGCAGGGTACAGCAAAAGAGCTTCTACAGAGTCCTAGGCTTGGTCCCTTCTATGAGAAATTAGCAACTTGCATCCCTGTTCCTCTGGCATTGTGCACAGGGCGGGCCTCTGGCCTGAGAGTTCCTGACTGGGTCTGGACTGTGGGTGGCCCCTCCACGTACTTTGCCGGGGGCCCCCTCCAGTTTTGTTATGCCACTGAGAGGAGGCAGGAATAAAATTGTGAGGGGATGCGTATTCCGTAAATGGCTAGCGATAAAATATACCCATTTGACAGCATATACGGAAGGGAGATCAGGTTTGTTTTTGTACATATACATACATAGGATGGTAGGATAGTGTTGTTTCTCACCCAGATACTTTCTGAGTCCCCAAAGTTAGGCCCCATGGAATATCAGCGCGTAGGTTACTTTGTCTGGAGAGGGCGACAAATAGCCTGATGGGGAACACAATTGTGTGCAACAATCACTGGGTGCACAAGGGCACACCATTTACTCTACGCCTGGTATTTGAGCCAAAAGGCACAGATGAAACATGTGCAGCCTGGGTTTCCTCTACCGGGAGGACCCATTATCCCTAGTGCAGTTTTTAGGTCTCGCCTACGCAGCGCGCAAGCGGTGCTTTGGGGTGACCTCTTGGAATCGCTCCCGCCTTTACTTGAAACTCGTGCATGTTTTGCACTGTTTCCTATTAGTACTCGTGCATGTATGGCGTTTACCTTGCAGGAGCGAGCAGCGGCCACCATCTGTTAGCAATTATCACGCCTGCCGCTGTTCGCTCGCGCAAGGTAAACGCAACACATGGACTTCCGGCCTCGCACCACTGAAACCCATTTGAGTGGTGCCCTCAGCGTCGCTTTAACTTTCGCGGCCGCGGGGCTGCGCTTGTCTTTCAGCGCTTGTTTTTGGTGGAAGGGTAGCTTAGCGTTCTGTGACTTCTGAAGCACGAGGGCTCACTCACTTGAATGTATACAGAGGACGAGTCTCCCAGTCGATAACACGTGCCACCACTAGCACATCTGTGTCCAGTGACGACTTCTTTAGAACGCTACAAATCCACGTGGTTGCTGCAGAAAACTGTATGTATTTGTTTAAAAACACCACGCTCCATTCCAGTTTACCTTGTGAAGTATGTTTCCCGTTGACGAGGTTTCGGACGTATGTAGTATTTATATTTTTTGACGTTTGCAGCGGACACACCATAATTTTCTTGGCATCGCCAGGTATGTAATAGTATTTACACATGATGTGGCTGTGACACGGGTGACTGCTTGCCTATCCCCGTCTGCCTCCTGACTGCGAGAACTGCAGCAGTGAATGCGTGCAGCCTGTGCAGTCACTGCCTCAGACTGTTGATCAGTGACTGACTTACTGCAGAGACCTCCTGCACCCAGCACCCGCAACATGTACGCAACCGGTCGGATTGCAACAGACAAACCGCAGCCTGAAGCGTCAAGGCAGGTGTAGATTCCACCATGCCCCCACCCTCGCACGCTTTTCTGCCACCCTGTGCTTGTGCGCCGTTCACACTTGTATAAACCACACCAGGCTCTCTGAGGTGAGCGCATGGACCTCTCGGAGCTAGTTCCAAGGACCGGTTTATTCTTGTGGAAAAGCGGCCCTTCAGCACTCCCTCGCCGTTTCATCCCCCTCTTCGCCCGCTTCTCTGAACGGACAGCAGGGACCCAGTTCATCTTGTAGTGTCGATGCATACCTCATCTGTACTTCTTAGCCTACTTGCATCTCTTTCAAAATTGGGTCATTCACAGGGCGGTTATTTGTGTGTTTACCCTTGGCGACCATACGAGTTTCATTGTTAAGAATCCTGTGCCATCCATGATGCCGTGTTTGCTCCAAAACGAAAATCTATTCCGATGAGCCTGTGCGATCGTGCCGCATGGAACAATAAAAATATCCTGGGCACTCAAAGTAAATTGTTTTACTGAAACTGAATACAACAGGATTGCCTGCATCTGAAAACGTGTTCATGTTTTCATAGAGCTTATTCAATAGGAGTAGGGGTGTTTAAATCCACGTGCAACTGTCTTCAGCGCCTTGAGGTGACATTCTTTCGAGGTAGTAGGGTAGGCTAACGCTTTTCACCTTTTTTCTGAGTAGCCAGGCACGCAACACCCATTGGACTCAAAGGGCTTCCGCCACCCCCCGTCATGTGTGGCAGCCCGAGATGAGACAGCTTCCTGGGAACACACACAGCCTCACCCGAGCACTTCACAGGTCTTTAAAAGACCATTTGCATGTTAATGAGGCCTCGCTGTTGTTTCACCCCCTCTAAGAGCCACTGCAGCTCCACTCTGCCTATTGCTCACCCCTTCTAAGAGACCCTGCAGCTCCACTCTGCCTATTGCTTAAAGATTCAGCCCCCCCGAAAAGATTTAGCCCCCCCCGATATTTTTTCTTAGCCCCCCCGAAATATGTCTCTAGTTGCGCCTCTGTGAGTAGCTACTCCGTATATGACCTCTTTTCCAGTGCAAGGCGTACTGGTAGCTTCAGACAGCCGGTCTGCCATAGACTAATACACTATTCCGCTGGGAACATCACATCCAGTATACTAGGGAACACTGCCCTGGTCTGTGCCGGCTGCATCAAGTCTGCGGTGCGGATCAGGGCAGTGCACCCATGTGTGATAGAGCCCCGGGGTCATCGTAGAAGGACATCTTCATGTCAAATGAGAGTGTTGGGGTTCTGTAATAAACCAAGCTTCTTGCAAGTCGAGATCATTATTATTTTAGCTGGTGTTGTATGCTATCACCACAAACAGTTTTGTCATAAAGTTTGAGCCTCTTCACATTTTTTTTTCTCCTAAAAAGATATCTTCTGTAATGCAGGGATTATCCGTGACTGCTAAACAGATATGCCCTCCCAAATGAGTGGTCTCTATATCCATCATGTGAGAAGTTGGCCTGGTATATGATGTTCACTAGTTAAAGTGACCACCTTGTACCATGCCAAGCAATCCTTATGGTGTGGTTGTAAGTCAACCTTTTCAGACTAGCTGCCCTAGTGGTAGCGTAGGCTAAGCAGTCTTTGAGGCTAAACTCGTTAAAGTGTGTGAAGCAGGCTGTTTTACCAAATGTAACCCCCTTTTATACCAATGAAAGGACACCACACAGATATATATTCAAAATATATAGGTATTTATTTCTCAAAGTAACCCCTAGACTCTTTATGAGCACAGGAGCACAAATTGTTAAACAAGAATACGTTAGAATACACAGAAGTTGCACTTTATATGGATAGGCCCTGGTGGCCACTCGAACCATATACTAAAATAGTGGTATAAGTACCACGAACAGAAAAGGGAAAAGGCCTAGGGCCTCTAGAATCGCTGGGCCTACAAGGAGCTAACTTTAGTTAGTGACCAGGAGGTCCACGGGTTGCGTGTGCAGAGCAAATAGTCACACGCGAGCTCCCATAGGTTTTCAATAGGTGCGTAAAAGTTACAAAGTTACTGCAAAAAGGATCTTCCGGATGGACTATGAACTCAAGATTGGAAACACAGACACTAGAGATGATACTCTACACTTGGGCACCGGAGTGCCAGCTTTACCTCACCCACAGGAAGCGGGTGCATAGGTCTCGAAGTGCGTCGGGTTTCTTCTATATGTTCAATGGAGCCTGAAGACAAAGGTGCTGCAGGCGGTCGGCCCGGAAGAGATGCGGTGGATCCAAGGGTGGATCAGAGTTGTAGAAGACCTGTAAGCAGAGGGGACAGTGTTCACAGTCACTAGCCAGTGACCAGCGTGGCACCAGGTGGATACCAGGCGATGTCGGGTGCAAACAGGAGGAAAGGTACAGCTTGTCTCTGCAGCCACGTGGTCCCCGAAGGTCGACGACGTCCAGGAGTCAGTTCACGAGCTGTCCCACGCAGGCTCTCGCTGTCGGCGGTGTTGGCGACTTGATCGAAGCAAACAAGCCTTGGCAAAAGCAATTGTTGTGGAAAACGAAATAAGCTGATGGCTCTGACCAGCAAGGTCAGAGGGACTGCTCCTTTGGAGGGGAGCAAGGGCCAGTCTGGAGCAACCAGACCAGCAGTGTAGTTCTTGAAGTTCGTCACCAAGATGGCCACTAGCCAACGGGCCAGCAACCGATTAGGCGCGTCGAGTGGCAAAATGCAGAGGGGCCCCACGCAGATCGTGGAGATGCTGGAGGGCAGGTGCTGCTCGGGTGTTGGGCTTCTCAGGACCCAAAGCACAACTTGGAGGGAGCCTCGGTTGTCGCGCTTGCAGCTTGTCGTGGTCTTTTCAAGATGGCTGGCTCCACGTGTCTCGGTGCCTCCACGGGTTCCTTCTTTTCAGGGACTGTGGATCGGGCGGTGAGAGGTCTGGAGGTCTAGGTCTTGTCAGTCTCTGGGCTCGGGCTCCGGCGGGAGGCGGCGGCAAAGCAGACGTTGATTCGCTGGATGGTGCTTGCGTTAGCAAGGTGGTCACTCCCTGACCACAGGGGAGATTTCCTTCAGTCCTCTGTGCGGCAGAGCGTCGAAGTTCCTGTCTTCTTCTTGTAGCTAAGTTGATTCCAGGATGTCTGAAGTCTTAGGACACAGCTCCTACCTTTAAGCGGATTCTATGGGCCGGACTACCTACTAGGTCCCTCCCTAAGGGTGGGACCAGGAAGGGGGGTGGTTACACCCCCAATACTTTGTCCAGCTCGCCCCAGGTCCGGGGCTGGTGTGCCCCAGGACCGGATTGAACTGGCATATGCACCGAGGCTCCTTGTGAGCCTCAGGCATGTCTGGTTTCTTTCAAGCCCTACCTGACCAATACACAAACTCCTGTCTGGGGTGGTGCTCGCACCTCCCCTGGCAGGAAACCCTTTGTCCACGTCTCCCAAGCTGGAAGGACTCCCAGCAGCAGGAGGGAAGACTTGTGTCTGTGGTGGCAGCATCCATTTTGTGGAGCTGAGGCTATGTCTGATTTTACCCGGGTTTCAGGTACTGTACATGTCGTGTCCCTCTAGAAGGGTGAAATGCTAACCCCGTCGCCAGAATTGGCGAGGGGTTAGTATTCCAATTCGTATGACACCTTACTCGACATGTTTTGATAAAGCCAAACCAAAGATAGCATTTAACCGCGAGGTTCATAATGCACTTAAGAGTATATGGTATGACGATATCTGGAAACAGTAGAAGGAAGTTGTTCCGTCCACTGCAGACAGGCTCAGCTCATGCCAGAGCACCATCTCACATGGAACCAAGCACTCTGCCTTCAGGATTGTTAAGGCCTGCCATAGGAGTGACTTATAGGTTACCAGGTGTCCCATTTAAGTTTAGGTATAGGTATACTACACCTAAGTAAGAGGTGGTTACACCAACTTACCCCAGCTGAGTGATCAGCCAGTTGTGTCAAATTTGTTAGGCCAAGCCTGGGGTGGCATAATACATGCTTCAGCCCCTGGCAGGCCTTAGATACACCAATGCCCTGGGTACCTAGTGTACACTGGTACAGGGGCTCACAGGGTGATCCACTTCCAATTGGTTATGCACCTAGGGTGCATAGTGTCAATTTAGTTAGAGAGAACAGCAGGCTGGGGGTCTGATTAGCAGGCCCACAGCCTCAATATGTCATAAACCAGTGAAGCAAAAAGCAAAAATTTGGGGTGACCATAGGATAGCAGACCCTACTCTCCTACACATCATTACCCGTCTTCTCTCTGGAGCCTGTTTTCCTTGAAACTGTTGTAAATGTAGTGGTCCATCTTAAACCTATTAACACTTACTTGACCCAGTTCTAGTTTGGCTACTAAAAGAACGTACCACAGTTTATTTGCTTTCCTGGTTCAGAATCTTATAATTGAATCCTTCTTTGAAGGTATAGTTCACTCAACTTTTAAAATGGAATGCTGTCCCAATTTTAAGCAAAGAAATATATATATTTTACCATTCTACTAGCATTAAGCACCGACCATTACTGGGCTACCAGTACTTAAACCAAAATCACTGCTGCTGAAATCACCTAGCAGCTCGCTTGCAAGGGTGGGCCGGGGTGAGGGGTGTTACATTGAAGAAAGGGCTTTGGCAGGTAAGTAATCCAGTAGCAGTAGGTATAATTAAGTAGGTTTATTAGTCATAAGTTAGATGGTAAAGAAGGCCCCACCGGGAGCAGCTGGATGCTCAAACTGACCACACTTCAAACCATGCATTCACGAACATTCCGATGACATCACACACACAGGCTGAGCAGCAGGGAGAAGGAGAAGACAAGAATATAACAAGGGGTGCTGGAGGAGTGTCCCATTCTGATCGGCAATTGTGCGCAAGGTAAGAGCCGCTCTTCATCCATGCTGCCACCCAAACCCCCCCACACACTTTAATCCATGGGCACATATAGGGAATGGTGCCTTCCAAACAGGACAGCCTGGAGTTCTACTACGAACCTCCTTGGTACCAACCCGGCACCCGTCCTCAGAGCACCCATGTCTCTGTAAACGGATTACATTCCCAATTACTTTATAAAGCGTGCTGTGAATCTGCCCTGTTCTTCTAACAGGTCTCGCAGAGATGTGGTACTGGTTTGAAGCATGGAGTTCAAGGAAAGATCCCAGATGCTCAATGACCCTCTGTGTGATTCTGTGCCATGTTCTGTAGCGCTGCACTCGATTCCCGGCAAAGAAGAATCTGCCCCCGTTCCAGCTGCAGATTGGGGGCAGCGTTAAATGAATGAAATATACAGCACTCTCGCCCTGTGCACTGCAGCTCTGTGACCACCCCTGTGCATCGTGAATAGTGGCAGGGCAACCCTCACTCTTTTCATGCACACAATAGATACATACATTCAGTATAGACGAGCATCCCAAAAACAGCGTGAACAGAAACGGCACAGAAGGGTAGATGTTCCTTACATTACTTAATGACTGCCTTTATATAGTAAAGCCATTTTTGACTGCCCCTATTAGTTTTAATTCTGTTGCTTAACCTGTATATTTGTTTAGCCATGGACAGCAGTGGCTAAAAGTAAAGAAAGAAAAGTGGTATGATATGGCCAGTGCTGACCGCACAATAGCACTTTTTTCCCTTTATTTTCAGCCACGCTGCTATACAACATGGCTAAAACATATAGACAAAGCCAACAGCTCTCACGTAGTAATGTGCTGCATGGCTAAACACTTACAAGTCCTAAAGGCGAGATCTATTGGCTATGCCAATGCTTGTTTGGTTTGGCTCTGCCCTGTACAGAAGCAGGCTCACATCCTGACCAGGTGCCTGATAGACATTCATCACACAGTCCTATTCTGTGCCAAAGGCACTGTCATCAGGTGCACTTGATGCGTAACATGACAGTGTACCAGGTAACACATAGAATACCTTCTCCCCAGCACAGACACAAACAAGAAAGTCTTTGCGTTTGGGAGATTGTAGCAGTAAGGAACAGAGACGCAATCCTGCTTCTCACTGTCAGCAGCCCCAATCTGATAAGAGGGGCAGAGATCCCATTGCAGGCAGGCACAGTCAGTGATTATACCTGCTTGTAGGAGGATGTCTGTGGACTCTCTGAGGCCTCCATGCCACCTCATATTTGGTGCTCCTCCCACCAGTGTATTGTCCCTGTACCAGCTTTATAATACAATGCATTTCCAGATCTTTCTGTAATACCAATGTGCCCTGTGGTTGCAAAAACAGCTGCCAACTCCTGCTGTGCCCCTGAAGCAGTATATGTAATTAGGCTCCACGTATTCAAATGGAATTCTTTTTTTCCCCTGGCCATCCCGTGTGTATTATACATAAGCTTATGGGTCCCATTGCATCATGACTCATTCTATATTTCGGCCTCCACATGATTATCAGGGCCCAGGAATCCTTATTCTCAAGCACCTCCGAAATAGAGGCTATGACATGCAGCTGGCTGGAATCTACTCTCTGATCTGTCTTTCCATGAAAAGGATTAGGGTTCCCTGATTCAGAGTGTCTTGTAATCCATTTTGCTGGCGGCAGGGTAAGCTCACCCAAGAGATGTGTATTAAACAGCACCGTGCATCCAGAAAGCTGAGTTAACAAATACTCCAAGTATCTCATCAGAGGATAGAATATCTGACTCATCATCCATTTATATTCTCTCCCTTTGCCTCTCTTTCTTTCTCCCCCCCGTTGGTCTACTCTCCTTCAATTTGAAAATGGAGCAACCACTACTACTATTATTTATTAACTGTTCAATTAATTAAAATCATTACAGTAAAAAAGCATAAAATTGGTAAATGAAAAATTGATCACATTAAAACTATGAAGGCTGCCGGTTAAAATGTTTTTTTGTTCAAGTACTATATCCCTTCTCCGCTGCACCCACTTGGGCCGCCAGCACAGAGTCTTTATTATAAGTCCTTGCACAGAGTTTTTTAGACAGCTGTGTCGGCCTTAGCGGTTTTCTGCTACAGCAGTCTGTGGATCATTCTCCTTGTCCCTTCCATTTAGAGCCATTGATGTGGTGCGGTCTCTGTAGGACGGGTGAATAGGATCAGGGCTCTTCCCTCGTTTGAGGGGAGGCTGCATTGTCCCCCTTGTTATAACTCGCTGGTGGCCCTGGTTTGTTTGTGTTCGTTTGCTGCCTTTAAAGCCTTTCTAAATCAGATGAATGAATTTCCCAAGACTCGCCAAGGTCATCGTGGTTGTTCTAGAAAAGCACAAGGCTGATGCTTCGCGACATATCTTGATTCCCTTGGGGATGCAGACTGGGCTGAGAAGTCGACGACGTTCGTTCGTGCGGGAGGGGCAGCAGCATAAAAGGTGAAGCCAGGATTCTCTCGTGTAGGGGCATAGTCTGCAGCTGTAATTTCCCCCTTGCAACCCCATGCGGGGTTAAATTCGGTGATTCCTAGAGTACACAGTCTCATGCAGAGGATTTTGGTTCTGGCTTGTGGTGTCAGGGCCTCATGCAGGTAGGGTTGTGCCTTGCCTACCGTGTAGGAGCTGTTCAGCGGGTCTAGGTGGGGGCTATAAGGAAGGGATTTAAGATCCAGATCGAATTAGGTTTTGCGGACTTGTCTGTTTATGGCTTTTTTCCATGCATTTAGTGGGATTTCTGGCAGTGGTATGCTCTTTTCCTTGATCTTTAAAGTCTTGAGTGCTTTACCAAGGCTGGTGTGGCATGCTGATCTTAGCCCCTCAAAGATGGCTCTCAATTGGTGTCTTAAACAGTTTGTTGGGGCACTTATAATCCTTAAATATAGTCTGGGGCCCTTATAATCCTTAAGTATAGTCATAATCCTTAAGTATAGTATAATCCTTAAGTATAGTATTATAATCCTTAAGTATAGTGCAACCACTACCATCCCTCTCTGTTACCCAGAAGTGTCTCCCTTCTTGCTTGGGGGTAGTACACAAAAGGCAGTGAGGTGTTATGGGTATATGTGAGGGCAGTGGGAGGGTCCTTCCTCCTAAACTCAAGGAGTCAACTCACAATAGGTCTCAACAAGAGCCCCTTGCTTGGAATCTCTTGACTTGTGACTTAGGTAAGGGTCAAAGATGGAACAGGACCCATTCCTGGTAAAAAAATGTGGATTCCACCTTCCCCTGTGTCACTGATCATGGTTGGTATTCCTTTATGTGTAGACCTGCAGCACATCACCAATTTACTACCACTTACAGTCATCGGGCAAGGGCACCTTCCTGCTTGTCTTTGTCACCTTTTAATTTTTTTATTATTATTTTTTTTATGAAGGGTTTTGTAAAGCGCTCAGCTACTGTGAGAGTGTCCCGACACTAGGGTAGAAGGCCAGTAGAAGGATCTTCTTCACCTTATTCTTTAAACTGATTGGTTTTTAGCTGTTTGTGGAACAGTTTTTTCTCTGGTATGCATCTGAAGGGGAAGGAAGTTTGTTCCAGTGTTTAGCAGCCAGAACCGATCAAACCGAGCCACCCCACCTCTTTCATTTTGTGTAGGGGATGGTCAGCAGACACGCGGACTGTGAGCGCAGGGATCTTTGAGGGAAGTATGTAGTCAACCTTTCATGTAAGTATTTGGGGCCTGATTTTATAAAGAGCCGAGTGACCTACTGTGAAGGCTTAAAAAATGGGAGTCCTATGTATAAACCATTAGCATAGTCCAGCCTGGACAGGATCAATGCCTGTACCACTGTTTTCTGGGTTTCCCAAGACAAATGTTTTAGAAATGTCCTCAGCATCCTTAGTATCCGGCATGCAGATTGGATCACAGCTGAGATCTGGGGGTTAAGGCATACGTGTGTGTTAATAAGGAACCCTAGGTTCCTGGCCAGCTCAGTGGGGGGGGGGGGGGGAGGAGGAGCAGGTCTACAGGTTGGCCATGCCCCTGACACCGAATAGTAGGACCTTCATTTTTTCTGGGTTGTATTGTACGGAATTAGTTTTGAGCCATCCCATCAAGGCTACAATTTTAATTTTGACCTCTCTGACTCATTGTTATTATAGGTCAGCAGAAGTTGGGCATCATCTGCATAGGGGACCACCCAAATGCCAAAGGAGTCGATAAGATATGCCAGTGGCGTCATATAAATGTTAAAAAGTGTGGGGCCCAGGGCTGAGCACTGCGGCACTCCATATGTGATGGTTTTGGCTTCGGATAAGAATGGCTTGAGCCATACGGGCTGTTCCTTGTGCTCTAAAAAGGACCTCAGCCAGGCCAGAGCCTTCCCCTCCACCCCTATGTAGGCAAGACGTCGTAGCAGGATCTCATGCAAGTTCGTGTCAAATGCCATTGAGAGGTCTAACAGAATCAATGCAGCATTTTGTCCAGTGTGGATTTGATGGTGTCTGTAATCTATATGAGTGGTGACTCATACTATGGAGGGCCCTAAAGCCTGATGTATTGTGATGTCACCTGCATCTTGATGCATAGTGGAGGTAGTTCAGCAATTCTTAGGACCATGGTGGCTACGGGCAATCTGCCTGCTTTTTGTCCCAATAACAAAGCTTTGCCTTAGGCAGTCCAGCTCCTGGGTCCCACAGGGTCCTGTCCATCCTTCTGAAGAGGCCCGCCATGCACAGGTATCGAGAAGGACAGCTTCCTTTCCTCTGCCTCCAACTGCAACTTTGACCCAACCTGAGAAAGGCTAGAATGCCCCTCTGAAGGCAAATGAGGCTTGAAGGCCAGCTGCCCTTTTTTTTCTAAAGACCAAAAGCAATTTACTTTGCACTGTCTGCATGCAGGGTTGAGACCAGAGCAAAACAATACAAATAATGTGTTTTTTTTCAGTACCTGTCCAACCCCTCACCTCTTTTCCCTGAATGGTTAAAGAGCTGCCAAGCATTCAAGCTGTATTGGGTTATCGCGTATTCAAAACTGGACTGGGCATACAGACACCAACATCCCAAGACCAGCATTTTGCAGTGATTCAAATGGGGAGAGAAATACATTAAATAAATGTACTTAGTGTAAAACATTATTCTTAACAATAAATAATAAAGGAGAGCTGTGGCCAGAAATAAGGTTGGACATTTTAATATTTAGGCAACATCTAAATGCTTGGAATACAATCAGCAACTTAAATGTAGAAGGTGGCATAGGTTTTTTAAAACAAGGGGTATAGCTAGCTAGGAAAAAAACATTTTTCCCCAATGTGTTCTTGTCATTCATATGAATGTAGTGGACAGTGCTTAATTTGAGCCGGTGGTTTCCGGTGTTCAGCCCTGACACTTGATTCGCAACATCGGCTGCTATGGCAGTCCATCACATGGTGGAGCTGTTTATCTAATTTTTTAGATGAGCACACCACAGTGTTTAGCAATTCAATATACATTAAAAATGAATAATACCTTCCACCAACACCATTCTTAGAGCTTTGAGTGACCTGGAATAGTCTAAATTGTCACACTTGTAGGGGTGTGATGGTTATTAGTTATTTTGGCTCTGTCATTGCAGCATTGGCAGAAGCGATGGGTCGTGCAAGCTGCAGTGGGCTCCTGAGAAGGGCCCTGGTACTTGCCTTTTAACAAACTAAGGACAAAACCACTAATAGGATGGTGCCTTCTGATTCCAAATATGATCTTTATAATTGAAGGCTCTCTTTGAATTTGTAGGGTACAGTGCTCTAATCCGCATGTATTAGTCTACACCATTAGTTTCACAGGCCCTGCCTCTTATAGGGGCCCCTGAGCTCCTAGGCCACGGCCTCATTTGAGACCCCCCAATTTTTCACCCTACTTAGAGCACTGCTTACACTGGTCACGATTTTACAACTGAGAGGTCATTCAGGTTTTGACCGATGTTTAAACTAGCTGGTCATTTTAATTACAATACAGACTACCACACGTGGAAAACTTTACCTATAAATAGATATGCTTTTAGAATAAAATCTGTCTTCTTCGGGGCATCGGAATGAAGGAACTTTGCCGTCACCTAAAGTGCTCTGCAGCCATGAGGTGGTCAATGACGTATTTACAGCCAAAACTTTTGAAGGAAGTATTTATTAGGTTTGGCTAGAGACACCTTTAGCTCTTCCGATGGATGCATCATTGCATCTAAGAAAAAATCTTAAATAAAAAAACATATATCCATAATTATATTGAAGGGGTTTGGATCAGCCATCTTCACTCATAGCATCAGCTCGCCTCAGTCACTGACTTTTTTGCACAGTGAGTGATCGCCTGAGCACATCTGACCGAAAAGAAGTGTACTTCGGTGCCAGTGCTGGTGGGGCAATATTTTAATTTGTATGTGATTTTTTTCCTATTCTTTATTGTATATTATTGTATTGTAATTGCATTTATATACCCCTGACGAGGTATCAAAGCGCTTTTTCGGCGAGTAGCACGCTACTCCAGAACCCATAAAGGATTAGTGGAGAATTAGTATAGTGAAATATGAAAGTAATATGAGTGGTGGATGTGTTAGTCAGTTATTTGGATTGAGAAGGATAGCGGAGGGATAGAAGAGGGAAAAAGGTTTGCATTTATATAGCATTTTCTACCCCTGATGAGGCGTTGAAGCTCTTTTTCGGCGAGTAGCACATTACTCCGAAACCGATAAAGGATTAGTGGTGAATTAGTACAGTCAAATTTGAAATTAATTTGAGAGGTGGACTTGTTAGTCTGTTATGTGTTTTGAAATGATAGTGGAGTAATAGAAGAGGGAAGGATTTAGACATTTAATTTTTTTTGTTTATTGGTTTTGGAGGAGGCTTGGGATGAGTAAAAGGGATGTTGGAGGATGAAGAGTCAAGGGGAAGGGTTTAGAAAGGCTTAATTTGGGGGGATGGAATTGTAAAAGAGGTATGAGATGATGCAAGGAGGGGTAGCGTAGGGAAGAGTCCAGAAAGGGTCACAAGGGGGTTTGTCTATGTACATACCTGTGTCAGGTGCAGTGCTGCCGAATGTAATCCTTTTTTTACTTTTTCTACCTATCTATCTATGTTTAAACTATGTTTTCGGGTTACAGCAGTTTAAAGCCAGAAGTAACTTTTCTTTGCACCAATAAAAATTATTTTTTTCTACTATGTGCATTAAAACTTTTTTAAAGGGTTTTAAGTGCACCTGCCTGCTAGGAAGCACCTGTACTGTTCTATTAAAATTATATGCAGTGGTTAACTATTTTTAAATGTAAAAAACCTTATTGCAAATACATGGCCACCAAACTCAAATGGCGGCTTGTTTTCTTTCTAATTTCTATTTTTGTGGCACATGTTTGCAATAACAAAAAAATTAACTATCACACCACCTTGCCAAGGCCTGGCCTATTAGGCTTTCCAATGCTTATTTTTCTATCTGAGGCAATACATTTCATTGTACAATTCGAAATCAGTATGCCAGGGAAGCCGACTCATCGCCTTGTACGTCAAAGACTGAAAGTCTAAGTATTTTAAAATGTTTGCATATTAATTTTAGCCAGTCCCTTAAACGTGTATTAAAGTCCAAGTCGTCATATAGTTACAGAAGCATAGCTATGAGTGGTGCAGCCAGTGTAGTGGCTCCGGGCCGCGGGGGGTGTCGGGGGTTTAGGACCCAGTCTGCCTTGCCAAAGTGGCAGTTTTTTTAAATAGGGTGCCAGGTACATCTTTTTAAAGATTCTGCTCTGAGACGCTGCGCTGTGCCCCTGGAAAGGGGGAGGGAAGGACACAGGGAGCAAGACAGGCCCAGACTAAAGAAGTCCCACGCTTCACACCACAGTTGGTGCATACACAGGCTCTCTCTTGTGGCGCAGGTGGTTGTTGCCACGAGCTCAGGTGCTCTGGGATTGAATGACGGCAACGGCAGCCAAAGAGTAAACAAAGCACCTAGAGGAAGCACGTACACCGCAAGGGCGCGGAAGCGAAGCTCTGCGGATCTATGCCATGGCTCCAATTCCTGTGAGGGTCCGGTGCTTGAAGGCATCCTGTAGGTAAGCTGCATGTGCAAGAGAGGCCTGCAGTGCGCGCATTAGAGTGGCTCACGGCTGCTGGGCTGTGGCGCAGCGAGGTTGTGCTCGGAATGAACCAGCGAATGCATGCCCAGTCCGCCGTGAACGGTTTTACTCTGAGACCTAGTCCGCGCCCGCGCTACTCTTCCTGCATGCTGGCAATCAGCTGCCGAAAGTGCACCTGCTAGGACCGCGCAGTGTAAGTGCTTAATTTGAGCTGCTGGCGTCAGGTGGGGGCACCAGGACTTCATTTCTTGGGCTCTGGCACTTGTTTTTCGTCATCAGTAATTGGCCGAGAACTGGAGGTTGAAAGGCAGAAAAGAGAGAAAGATGAGGGTAGAGAACGATGGGAAAAGAGTGATGTGGAAAGCGGGGGTGAAAAAGGACCCGCAATAGTGAAATAAAAGGGCAGAGAGTGTAGGATGGCGAATCAAACTGGCGAAAAGTGGGAGCAAGGATAAGCAGCCTTTGTATTCGGTAAGCCTGAAACTCAGCAACGGAGGCGGCAAACTTCTAAGAGAAACTTTGGGCACCAGCACTTAATGTTTTACAAATTAAGCACTGGTAGTAATCTCTCCAAGCGGATTGTCACGTTTCCCCATTAATTTCCCGTCACTACCAACTACTTACTGCTATCTTAATGTTACACCAAAATTAATAATAATTTGTTTTTATACAATTCATTTATGTATGACGCACTGCTAAAAATTAGAGTTGTTCCTAATACCCATTTTAATGGCACTTACCTTCACCATAAGCGATCTTGTAAGGAGGAAGTTGGCCTTACTGGACACAGATTTGTGACCTGTAGATCACCTCAGATGAAAGTGATGAGGGTTAACTCGCTGAGCCATCTTGCTGGCACATCTGAAGATTGTCTGTACTTAACATCGATCCAATGTTAATGGTGAGGGTAGGAGCCCGAAGAGCAGGAGGAAAGAGTGGCACGTGAAAAAGTGTCCGGGTTGCCCAGTGGGAGCATGTCCTACCACCACTGTGCAAAACCAGCTCCCAGTTAGGTAAACACTGTTTCTCTAAGTCAGCCTGTCCACTCCCTAGTAGGGCAGGGCTGAGACAGAAGGCAACTCCTGAGAAAGTGTGTTAATGGTTAACAGTATCAGCACAACGCTTGCATCAAGAAAGTATCTCAGTAAAGCTACCAGACTACTTTAGTAATATCTAAAAATATTGTATTATATTATTAAAATAGGAACAAAAATGACAAAACTGCATGACGATCGTTAAGCGCAACATTGCCCAACGATGGGGATCCAGTATATGCCCCACATTGACTCAATGGTGTAAGGACATGGATATGGCAATGGTGGCGGAAAAGTCAGTGTATATTCATCAGAGGTGCCCAAAAAAGTGGGGGAAGGTCTGGGGTGGATGGAATGCGTACAGAGGGAATATTTGTGAACCCCCTCCGTCTGAGGACCCAGATTCAGAGGATAGTGACTCAGCAGGGTAGATGGGCCGCGCATACAGGGATGGGGATGAACAGACTGTAAGACTATCAAACAAGCTGGAAAAACGGAGGGAAAGCCAAGAAAGTTGGGAATGCCAATATAGAAGATGTAACAATGCAGTTCGTATGATGCAAAGATGTAAAGCTATTGTCATAACGTGCAAGATGTTCAATAAAAAGTATTTACAAAAAAAAAAAAAAAAATGACAAAACTGAATCTGTCCCTGGAAAGTTATAGCTTGTTAAAGTGACATTTCCATTACACATGGCTCCCCCAGTCCACATGAAGAGTCAACGTTTCCTTTGCAGTACTCACAAATGGCCACTGGAGGCTTCTTCTTTCTCCAGTCACACAGCAAGGCTTCCAGCTCTAGGCTTCCTCCAGCCTTCTGTCAGGTCGGAGGGGCAGGATGAGAGTCAGTCGTCTTCTGCCGGCAAGTGCAGTTCACAGCTTCCAAACTTCACAGAGTTCGTGTAGGGGTGTCTCTGGCTTATGTCTCCAAAATAGATAGGCGCTCTGGTCTTCTCGACCTACATAAGCCAGTCGACAGCACCCTCCTCTCCCTCAAATATTCTGCTTCCATCACAGTCCTTGGTACTGACATCAAAGCCCGTGGGAGAGTCCTCTCTCTGGATACCAGTTCACAGTGGGGGTAAGGTAGTGTTGTTATTCACTTTCCTGTTCCAAAAACAAATCTCCACCAAGTGAAGTCCCAGCCGGTTACGACTCGTCTGCTTCAAAAGAGGGGGGTCCTTGGGTGCTCTTTGATGTTCCTCCGGCTGAGCCATTCGGGAAATCAGTTGACACTGAACCTTTTGTAGGATAAAACACACAAGTCTTGGGCGTGGTCGGTCACATTACAAGCAGATTCGATCCACTCCCATGTCCTGCTCCATTCAAACCTGCATGTGTCTGTCTCCTCAGACTTCTAGCTCTGCTCCTGTATGGTCCCAGTAGCTATCCTGCCCACCCCATCCTCCCCCACTCCACTTCAGAAGGTCCATGTTTCTGAGGCTCTCGAGCGAATGATAGGCTGCAGCAGCATGCCTGCCTCCAATCCAAAGCTTCCACTGAAACACCAATAGAAGTGGTTCTTAGTAGCGGTGGGGAAGGAACGTCCTATTGTAATGCCCCACATCTATAAGGTACAACAGTCTTTCGTTTATGGCAAGGATCTGGCTATCTCAATGGTCATTTCAAGCTTTTTAAAAAATGTTTAAACTAGTAACGTTAAAAACTGGGCTGCTCTTTTTTTAGACGAATTATATTGGTTTTCTCTCATTGAATACCAAGAATGGACTCACATAAACTGGTTTGGTAACCTCTGACCCCAGGCTTCAGTGGAGGACAGCATGAAAATATATATTTCTCCTCTTAAATTCTAGGCCTGCCAATCCCTATGAATATTCACTAAAAGACATTCCTTTCTTATCTTCAATTGGGCCTCCTAGGAAGTTGGTCATCACCCCCATTTTCTCTTCTGCAGATCCCTGTGAGGTTGAGCAAAGTGAAAACAGCTGATCTGCAACTCTCTCCTGCAAGGAATCAGCAGGTTGCACGCCTGTGGCTGAGAAACTGAATACAGTCAACAGTATACAACAACATAAAGAAAATGCATGCAAAGGGAAACCAGTCAGTTGTCTCTCAATGTGCAGAGTCAAACTATCAGCAGTGAGTGTCTAGCAGAGAAATAGGACAGGAACGATGTGCAAAAGCAGATTTCCTACAATAACCGACCATGGAAAGATATAAGTTGGCCATATGCTGTTATGCAGATTTGTGACTTGCAGATCACAGGTGATGAGAGTGGTGAGGGTTAACTCACTGAGCCATTTTGTTGGCATATCTGAAGGCAGCATGTACTTACATGGATATAACATTAATGAAGAGGGTTGGAGCCTGAAGAAAAGGAGGAAACGAAGCTGCACAGAAAAGAGCGTGAAATAAGATGGGAACTAGAAAAGAACATTATGGTACAAAGAATGAAAGGGAGGGAGAAAAGAACATGGCATTGAGGACTTGATAGATAGCTGAAGCAGCAGTGAATGGTGAGAAAGCCGGTGTTTTTTTGGAGAGACTAGAAGAAGGAAGGAAGAAAAGAGGAAGCAAAGGCAGTAAGAAGGAGAAAAGAATTGAGCACCAAGAAGTTCTGAGAGGGAACATGCAGGGTAGGTAGGGATTAAAGTAGTCCATTCTTCTTACCTGATCAATTCCAATAAGTTCTGAGTTCAGCTAAAATATATTATGTCACTTTTCACTGTGAATGGCTGAGTAGCTGTTATGGAAACTGCATGTAATTCCTTTAGACTTCAACCTCCTGTTTTCAGTTTGGCCAGAGGCTTCCATAGTGCTACAGATAACAGCATTTCCGGTGAGGTCACTTATTGGAATAGCACATGTTTGAAATATCTTTTTTCATGTTTGAATGTCATGTCTTTTAGGCTCAGCCCCCTTGGGGAAATATGGAAGTTGGCTGTTCTGGCATGGCTAATACAGGCAGTATGGGAAACCAGTGAGGCCACTTCTTGTGCAAATGGATGATGAGAAATTTAGTGATGTCTCTTCCTGTGCAGATGGATGATAGGAAATGGTCAATTAAACAAATGTCAGCATGAGCACCACAACCACGCGTTAAAGGGTTAATAGTTTTGTAAGTGATAAAGATAATGAGGGGTGTGAGTGGCTATGATATGTAGTGTAAGTAATTCTAGGCTTCCTCTGTCACAGTTGTGACTTCTTCCCCATCACTCCCCTTTCACTTGTCCTCTTTCTAATATCGGAGAGCTATCCACTGAGACCAACCCACAGAGGGGCAGAGTGAGGTAAGGTATGTTTTTCAATCATCAGAGGGGCATCCTCCCTAACACACAGTTTATCACAAAAGTACCTGACACTTCATATAGAGAAATACTGGAATCCCTAACCCCTTCTAAGGGGTTACCAAGAAAGGCCGAAGGTTGACACTCTCCAAAGTGGCATGCTTCACCATAGGGCCCCTCCTCACCGGGTTACCATGGTTCCACACATTGGGCTCCCAAAAGATCTCTCTCTGAGGGGACATATATTGCTCCCTATTGGTCAGGTATGTGGAACCTAATACATTAAAAATGCATAAGAGATGGTATATTACATAGGCAATTTTATTAGTACCTTACTGTCACAGAAATAAAAACTGGAGTCAAGAATCTGTGTAATTCAGAACCTCAGTTTAGTGCCATCACTGGGCGGAGCCGGATGACGAAGTATGCCACTTTGGTGGGTGAGGGTCTTTGTCCATCTGAGGAAACACCCTTAGGGTACTATCTGTGAGTGGCAGAGGGTCCCAATACTTCTTTTTTATAGAGTGGCAGGAACTTTCCTGTTAAGTTGCCCATTGAGAAAAGCAGACCTAATAACAGGTCGACCCCGATTTGCCAAAACATTCTCACATCTCTCCTGTGGCTGTGGGCTGTTTGGGGGCCACAAATCCAATTAATATGCTTTGTTCTGAGTGGTTTTATTCAGGTTTTCTGAACTATTGTACCTCTCATAATTGCTGCAGGACAAGTAGCTGTTCATCAAGAGGATATCTTCAAGAAGGTCTGTCGTCATCACCAGGTTTGAGTCATTAGGATACATAAGGTATCTGCAGAATTTGAGTGACAAGGTCTTCACACCAAGGATACTAGAAAGGCTCCTTGGAACATGTGACCCATCTGGAGCATTGTGGACTTGATGGACCACATCCAGATATAACTTAAAAAAACATCAATCTTGTTTACAAAGAGTTCCTTTAGGAGATCCAGAGTCTGGACCACAAGCAGCACCATTGGATACACTTGAACCATCTGCAGGTTTATAGATTAGAAGGACTTTCTCTGGGGAATACCATCTGGAAGATCCGTTGGCGTCTCCTGTGCAGCTCAGGGGAACACCCATGATGTAGTGGGTGAAAAGATCCTCAGCCAAAGGATACCTTCGGGAAGATCTGTCATCTTCTCCAGGCTGGTGCCAAGAGATAGAGGAGTCATCTTCAGCAACCCTGATGAGCACTTCATCCTAAGGACATCTCTAGGAAGGTTTGTCATATTCACCAGAACAGAACCTTGGGTTAAGCGAGATGTCATGATATTAGAAGAACCTCAACCAGAGGATACCTTTAGGAACAGTGGTCATCTTTTCCAGAGTTATGTTATGCTAATTTATAAAGCGCATGGCTACCCAAAGAATTCCGAACGCATAACCCGTGCTTGGCAAATCAATACTGGGCAGATTGGCTTGTGGGGTATAGCCAGGTCTTAAGCGTTTTCCAGAAGCAGCTCTCATTAGTTTTGTTTCTAAGGTTGGCCAATATAGAATTCCAGAGTTTTTGGGTGCAGTATGAAAAAGACCTGCCACCCCATCAAGTCCTTTGAATTCTAGAGACCTTTATCAAACGCACCTTAGAAGATCTTAGAGTCCTAGACAGGGTATAAGGCACTAGAATGTCCATGATCAAAGAAGGGTCCCTCCGATTCGTTGTTCTATGAGCCATACAGAGTGTCTTGAAGTTGATTCTTTCCATTACTAGGAGCCAGTGCAATGTGGCTAATGCACGTTTTGCTGAAGAGTGTTTGGGCAAATTAAAAATCAGCTTGGCAGCTGCATTCTGGATCAGTTGCAGTCTTTCGATGATATATTGGGGGGCACCCAGATACAGGAAGTTCCTGTAATCAACACGGGACAAGAGCAGAGCGTGCACTACTATTCTCCTAGAGCGGACATGAATTTGTTTAGGGTTCTGATTGTCCCAAAACAGGAAGCTCTATTTTTTTTTACCTGTGCTTCCATGGTTAAGGCCCTGTCAAGCCACATTCTTAGGCTCTTTATGGAGGTGAGGTGGGGTTAGGGGTAGTCCTAAACTCCCTGGCAATTCTATGTTTATTTGAGGGTTTGGAGTTGCAAATAAGAATGTCTTCAGCTAGAAGATGCTTTTAGGAAGGCTGTTGTCTTTGCTAGACCAGCTCCTTGGGTTGTGTGAGATGTTGTAGACAAGAAGGACTTCAAGAATCTCAGTCAATCATCTTCACCAGAGTGACTTGTTGGGATATGCAAGATATATTCACATTAAAGGTTAAATGAAAAAAACTTTTTTCAATGCCTAGAAGGGTAGAGAGGATTCAGAGTTAGAGTAACTCCTCCTGTTTATAATCAATTAGTCACTTAAATTACTCTAACAAATCAAACGTGGTTGATATAGATGCACTATAGTGGGAAGAGATGTGAAGGATTTAGATAAGGTAAACTCTTTTTTCTTCACCAAAAGGTGAGCAAGGAAAAAAACAAAAAGGAAGATTTGCCTTGCTCACCTTTTGGTGAAGAAAAAAGAGTTTACCTTATCTAAATCCTTCACATCTCTTCCCACTATAGTGCATCTATATCAACCACGTTTGATTTGTTAGAGTAATTTAAGTGACTAATTGATTATAAACAGGAGGAGTTACTCTAACTCTGAATCCTCTCTACCCTTCTAGGCATTGAAAAAAGTTTTTTTCATTTAACCTTTAATGTGAATATATGATTAGCGCAGCGCACAGCTGTAGGGTTTACTAACAGAGATCATCTGTAAGATAACTCACTATATATTTCTCTGATATTCCTCATATGCCCTAACACTCATTTCACGCTCCAGACAAACAACAAAAAACTCCCTCCTTTCTTTCAAAAAAATCATAAGGATAGAATATATTATCTATCTGTATAAATATGGCAGAACAATTGGGTATTGGCTATTCAGATGATATAGCATCTGCCATCTTAGCAGGACCTTCACTATTACCAGACACGAACATCAGTCAGAACCTTTCCCAGGCCCAGAATTGGGATGAACTAAAAGAATTAAAGCGGAACCAAATGAAAATTTTGTTACATGGAGCTATTATGACAGAGTACCTCAGAGGCAATACAGCACCGACGGGATTACTTGTTACTAATGCACCTAGGATCTTTCTTGAAGATCCACAATTTAAGAAGGAATGGTCTCTCATCGCATGGAGATGCTCACGCGATTGGCTTATTTTAATTATTAATACAGCCAAGCGCTTAGCAGACGCTCTACTGATTAAAATCAAAATAAGCGAGGATTCATTGATGACTGAGATAAAACTATCCTTATACAAGAAGAAACTTGAAGAAGTGAATAAGGAGATAAGTGAACATAAAGATTATCTCATGCAAAGCAAAATCAATAAACTACAGAAAGACCTAAAAAAGTTTAGTCACGAAAAGGTCTATCCTTACATCCGAGACGATTATAAAGGTCAAGAGAATTCGGACTCAGGATCAGCACATAGTGAACAGACGGTATCATCGGACTCTGAATATGACGACTGGTCTACTGATGGATCAAATAAAAGCTGGCGAGGCAGAGGTAGAAGACAACGAAGAGGCAATTACAATCAAAGATATGGACACCAGCAGATGTACCCATGGCCCGCCCCCTTTGGTCCAATCCCATTCCATGGCCCCGCCCAATTCCCTATGGGTCCATACTATCAACCCGATTTTAACCAACGTTTTTTAGGACAGGGCGGCAGGAGAGGCAGACGTGGAAGAAGAGGGAACAAAAGAGTCCAATGGGAAGAAGACCGGAGTACCATGAATACAAGGAGCAATACCAGGGACCAACAACCAGGAACGAGCAACATGAGAGACTAGTGGTAAATTTGACAGACATCATCCTTACCACTGACGAAGAAATAGTCCTAGAAAAAGGCTTAGGGTTTGTACCTACATCACACTTGGATAAATTCCGTTTACGTTGTGAATTGGGAGATTTCTTCAGGAAGATCCGGTTAAAAACATTCTTTAGGGACAAAGAGGACCCACAAGAGGATAAGACCCATACTAATTTAAGGTGTAAATCTACTTTTTATCCTCCAACCAACATGATGCCCCCGGAGGTACTCGCCTTTGAAGAAGCTGTGACGAAGGAAGTGGAACTACTCCCAATCAGGAAGAATACATTCAACAACTTAAGCAAAAAAGAACGAGATGCTTTGACCACTCTTCAATCCAGGACGGACATAATCATAAAACCGGCGGATAAGGGTGGAGCCACGGTTATCCAAAGTACTAGTGCCTATAGGACTGCCTGTATGAATTTACTAGCAGATACTAGGTACTATAAAAAGATCAATAGAGATCCCACACAACGGATTAAAACTACCATCTCTACGCTGACAGCGAACGCATTAGACAAAGAGTGGATTACCAAAAAGGAACATGACTTTCTAAACCAGGAGGATCCAAGAATACCATTATTCTACACAATCCCAAAAATACATAAAGGGAAAACTCCACCGCCAGGCAGACCAATTGTCTCTGGGATAGAGTCCCTTCTCGAACCTTTATCCAAATACACAGACTGGTTTCTACGTCCTCTTGTAACTAAGATCAAATCCTATGTACAGGATACCAAGCACCTCTTCAATCTACTGGATAAAATACAATATAATCCAGACGAGAATATCCTGGTCAGCCTTGACGTTGAGGCATTATATACAAACATTCCTCAGGCTGAGAGTATTAGGGTAGTTGAAGAAATTCTCAAACAAGAAGAATGGCCATGGGCGGCACCAATTGAATGGATCACCACCCTTATCCATGTGGCACTCACAGAAAACTTCTTTAAGTTTGAAAACCAGATATATCTTCAAACCCACGGCACTTCGATGGGCAGTACATTCGCCCCGAGCCTGGCCTGTCTATATGTGGGGTTTTTTGAAGATCAATATATATGGACACAGAATCCATTTTCTGCCAATATACGTTGTTGGTATAGATATATTGATGATGTCCTCCTGATCTGGGAAGGAGATATGATTGGTCTCAATAATTTCAAGACATGGATCAATAGTCTGAATCCTCACCTCCATTTCACAATGACAATGAACAGAGAAAGAATATCATTTCTAGATGTAATCTTCACAGCTAGTGAAGGTACTCTTAAGAACTCTCTGTTCACAAAAGCTACAGATAAGAACAGCCTACTTAGATTTGATAGCGCACATCCACGCTCACTAAGGGAAAATCTACCTGTAGGTCAGTTCTTAAGGGTACGTAGAAACTGTTCTGATCTCGAAACATACAAAAAGGAAGCAGTTATCTTTACTAACAAACTTAAACAAAAAATGTACCCGACTAAGATTGTAGATAGAGCAAACAAGAGAGCCCGTAACACACCAAGAGAGGCTCTTTTGGAAACACACGTAAAGAAACAGTCTGACCAATTGATATGTGTTACCACATATAATACATCTTCTAATGATCTTAAGAAGATAATAAACAAGAAGTGGTCCATTTTGACTTCTAACACAATATCTTTTGAGAAACCTATGTTCTCATTTAAAAAGAACACAAGTCTGAGAGATGTACTAGTACATACTGATACATTCACACCAAAAACAACTAATCAATTAACCCTCTGGAGAACGCCCCAGGTCACTGGACACTATCCATGTGGCTCATGTGTAGCATGCCCTTTCACTGAACACACTAAAACAATAGAACTAGGATTACATTCACCATGGGAACAAAGATCACATACCAATTGTAATTCTGAAGCAGTGATCTATATGATCAAGTGCCCATGTGACTTAATGTATATTGGGATGACGAGTCGTAAAGTAAAAGTGCGCATTAGCGAACATAGAAGCACAATAAGACGTGCAATAACAGCGACTAAACTCACTGCACACTACAATGATAAAAAACATAAGGATACAGAGATTAAGTGGACCATTATAAAGAAAATTAAACATGTAAATAACCTGCAACGCAAACTTCTGGAACGTGAACAACGATGGGTTCACCGATTAAAAACTCATGAAAGGGGCCTAAATGACTGTATACCTTGGAACCAATTAACCAGATGAAGGAAATGAATTTAATTACAACTAGGCCTTATACCTGTATGTTAAGTTGTATCCCTTTTGAGTGATGTTGAAACACTATATATATCCAACTTAGGAACCTTAACAAGGTGGTCATATAATTGTACATTCATTTCTAAAAAAGCAGTACCAGAATACAGCATTTTAGGTTTCATAACTTTGATCCATGATGAAAGGTATATGAATATGCTCATCATATATCTTAGCGCATTGTGTCAGTCCCGATACGAGTAAAAACCTCAGTGAACACCACGAATGGAATAGCTCCTGTAACATACCCCCAATGGCCATTCTCAGAGGACTAGAGACACCTCATAATAGTAATAATCCCCTAATGACTATCAAGTAGGGTATATTCTGAAACAGTTATCTTCTGATAGGATATATAAACAGTGACACTTAAGTACAATATGTTTCGTATGAATTGTTCTTTCAATTTGGAAACTACAATTCCCATAATCCTTGGAACATAACATCCGGCAGTATATTAGACTCGATACATCAACTGGTGTTCATCTACCAATACGAGCCATTTAATATACATAAGTGACGATTTCCTTAAAACATTACGAACTTATGTATAGCTTTTATTTAATTAAACGTTTTTTAATAAATTTTTGTATACTGTTAGAGAGCATAGAAACATGCTTTGCTTCATATAACTAACTATTCAAACACAATAAACTGAACCAGACGCGTAAGAATTGCGCTTTAGAATGGCTTAAGGTCCTAATGTATACAGATGAGAGACAGAGACAATATGTCAGCACATAGACATCCAGTTTTCCGTTGGTTTTATCGACATTGTTAGACGGACCGGGAGGGTCGGCCGAGGACAAGAGGAGAGGTCTCCGGGGAGAGCCGTCTCCAGCGATCGTACAGACAAATAACTTCCCCCCCACAGACAGATACCACACAAGGAGATGAGTTAGCGTTCTTTATAAGCACTTCTTAAGGTACGATGAAAAGGTACAAGGAGGTCTGGACTCAGGGGTCCCCTCGGTTCAAGTCTCTCAAGATGGGAAAAGGGGGTAGCGGGACAGTCTGGTTACCAGTCTGGTAGTTGAGGTGGTGTGGTGGGTAGCTCACAATCCTCGAGCTTAGGTGGTCTAGCTGGTACGGGCCGCGGCAGCGCCAGCAGGTCCCAGTGAAGATGGTCGATACACGGGCCGCGGCAGCGCCAGCAGGTCCCAGAGAAGATGGTCGATGTACGGTCCGCGGCAGCGCCAGCAGGTCCCGGTGAAGATGGTCGTTACAACGGGCCGCGGCAGCGCCAGCAGGTCCCGACGAGGATGGATGTTGCAGAAGGCCGCGGCAGCGCCAGCAGGCAGGACGATAGATCACAAGATAGGGCTACGGCAGCGCCAGTAGTCCGTCAAGGCTGAGTTCTCTCGGTGTCTCTCGACTCCAGGATACAACTGCCTTCTTGCTCCGCAGCTGCTCCAGTTATAGGGCAGGTGCCCTTTGATGTCCGGACCCTCGCACTTGGGGGTCGGAGGGTCCGGGATGAAGGTGTCCAGACACCCAGCGGGGGGGTGGAGCCGGTGCCTGGGGGAGCTGGAGGCGATCGTCACCTGGCGGGGGAGAGTCCTTGGCACTTCGTCCTCCCAATGACCTGCCAAGTGATCCGCTCACCTCCTGGGTGGATGGTGGTGCCGGGATGTCGGGGCCGGCCAGGCCCAGGGTTAGGGTCGGGGGGAGGCCACGCGGCCTCGTGGCGCAGGGCCCAAGATGGCGGCTTGACCCGGCCGAGGGAGCCGGTGGTGGCTTGGGCCCGTGCTACAGGGAGATCCGAGGGCAGGAGTTCCGTCGGGAGACGGGGTGCGGGTGATTCTCGTGGGCCGCGCCTGGGGGGCCGGGGCTTGGGCCCTGTCATGCGGGGGGGGGCGCAAGCCCTTCGTGTGGCCTGTCCAACATGCGTCCCCCCCAGCTGAAGGCGGGGAGAGTCACCCATCTCCTTGGGGACTCTCTTCGTCGAGGCGGAAGAAGCGGGACAGGCCATCTGCGTTGGCGTGGTCTTGGCCCGGTCGGTGCTCCACGGTGAAGTCCATTCCCTGCAGGGAGATGGACCAGCGCAGTAGTTTGGGGTTTTCCCCCCGCATCTGCATCAGCCACTGCAGGGGTCTATGGTCGGTTTGTACCCGGAAGTGGGTACCGAAGTGATAGGGCCGGAGCTTTTTGAGGGCCCACACCACTGCGAAGGCCTCCCTCTCGATGGTGCTCCAGCGCTGTTCTCGGCCCAGGAGACGTCGGCTGATGAAGGCCACCGGCTGGTCATGACCCTCGGGGTTCACTTGGGAAAGAACCGCTCCGATGCCGTGGTCGGAGGCGTCTGTCTGTACTACGAATTCCCGACTGTAATCGGGGGCCTGGAGCACAGGGGCGGTGCACAGGGCGGCCTTCAGCTTTTCGAAGGCCGCTTGACAATCGGGGGTCCAGTTAATCCGCTTTGGTTGGTTCTTGGACGTGAGACCCGTGAGGGGCCCCACAATGCTGCCGTAGTCCCTCACGAACCGCCGGTAGTAGCCGGTGAGCCCCAAGAAGGCTCGGACTTCGGTCTGAGTGACGGGGGGCTGCCAGGACTGGATGGCAGCAATCTTAAGTTGCAGTGGGGCCACCAGCCCGCTCCCCACCTGGTGCCCCAGGTAGGTCACGGACCCTTGACCAATTTGGCATTTGCCGGCCTTAATCGTGAGGCCGGCCCGCTGGAGGGCCTGTAGGACCTCCTGGAGGTGGAGGAGGTGGTCGGACCAGTGGCGGCTGTATACAGCGATATCGTCCAGGTAGGCAGCGCTGAACTCTTCGAGCCCCGCCAAGACCTGGTTCACAAGACGTTGAAATGTAGCGGGGGCGTTCTTCATGCCAAAGGGCATGACCTTGAAGTGGTAGTGGCCATCGGGGGTAGAGAAGGCGGATCGTTCTTGAGCTCGGGGTGTGAGACCGATCTGCCAGTAGCCCGCTGTTAGGTCGAAGATACTGAGGAAGCGGGCGGCCCCCAGTCGGTCGATCAATTCATCCGCTCTGGGGATAGGATGAGCGTCGGTTCGGGTGACAGCGTTCAAGCCCCGATAGTCGACGCAGAATCTCAGTTCAGGTGTGGTGCCGGGGGCAGCGGCTTTGGGGACCAATACAACTGGACTGGCCCAGGGACTGTCCGAGGGCTCGATGACCCCGATCGTGAGCATTTTGGCCACTTCCTCTTGTATGCAGGCCCGTACCCGATCTGGTACGCGGTAGGCCCGGTGCCGGACAGGGGGACTGTCCCCGGTGTCTACGTCGTGCAAGCACCAAGGGGTGACCCCGGGAGTGAGGGAGAACAGTGAAGCGAACCGCAGCAGGAGGTCCCGGCAGCCCTGGCGTTGCTCTGGGGTGAGGGCATCGGAGAGCCGGACCCCGTCCACGGAACCGTCTTTCTCCCGAGTCTTCAGGAGATCAGGGAGAGGCTCGGAGTCTTCTTCCGCCCCACTGTCTGTAGCCATCAGGAGGCTGAGTTCTGAGCGCACAAAGTGTGGTTTGAGTCTGTTGGTGTGGAGGACCCGAAGGGGGTTCCGGGTGGTCCCCATGTCGATGAGGTAAGTGACGGGGCTTTTGCGCTCGACCACCTTGAAGGGCCCCGTCCACTTATCTTGCAAGGCACATGGTTCGGTGGGGGACATCACCCACACTTGTTGTCCCGGTTCGAACTCGACGGAGGAGGCATTGTGATCATACCATCTCTTCATGTCTCCCTGGCTGGCCTCGAGGTTCGCCTTGGCCATCTCCCTGAAGCGCCGGGTCTGATTACGTAGGGCCAGGAGGTACTTGAAGACGTCTGGAGGGGTCTTTAGGGGGGCCATCTCCCAACCTTCTTTGACTAGGCTGAGGGGCCCTCGCACAGGGTGCCCGTACAGGAGTTCGAAGGGGCTAAACCCGAGGGACTTCTGGGGAACTTCCCGGTAGGCGAAGAGGAGGCACGGGAGTAGTACATCCCACTGGCGACGGAGGGGCTCTTCCAATCCTCCAATCATCCCCTTGAGAGTGCGGTTGAATCGCTCCACTAGTCCGTTCCCTTGGGGGTGATAGGGGGTCGTGAATCGGTAGGTGACCCCGCACTGTTGCCAGAGGGACTTCATGTATTTGGAGATGAAGTTCGTGCCTCGGTCGCTGACGACTTCTCGGGGGAAGCCCACCCGGGAGAAGATCCCCATTAGGGCCCGGCCAACCACCGGAGCTGTTACTGTTCGTAGAGGCACCGCCTCGGGGTAGCGGGTGGTGTGATCCACCAGTACTAGGATGAACCTATGTCCTTGTGCCGTGCGGGGGTCCAGGGGCCCCACAATGTCTATTCCTACCCTCTCGAACGGGGTGGTGACCACCGGGAAGGGTTGTAGAGGGGCCTTCAGCTTACGGCCACTCTTCCCGCTGGCCTGGCACGTGGGGCAGGACCGGCAGTGGTTCAGGACGTCGTTCCGCATCTTCGGCCAGAAAAAGTGGGTCACTAGGCGACTGTAAGTTTTGTCTTGGCCCAGGTGTCCAGCCAGGGGGACATCGTGGGCCAGATTGAGCAGGAAGTTTCTGAAGCGGAGAGGTACCACCAGTACTCGACCGGCCCCTAGCTCTGCGATCCTCTGTTCGCTGTATAGCAGGTCGTTCTCCCAGTAGACCCAGTGAGTTCCGGTGGAGTCCCCTGCGCTCTGGGCGCTGGCTTGTTGGCGGAGTCCCTCGAGGGAGGGGCAGGTCTTTTGCTCCTGGCGGAACTGTTCTTGGGTGGGCCCCCCTTCTTGACGCCACTGAGCCAGGCCGGGGACGTCCTGGAGGTGCGCGTCCCCTTCGGTCGTTGGCTCCGGGGGGTTGGCCTCATCGTTGTCTTCTGCTGGGGCGACCGGGGGCGGAGGTGATGGCCATTCCGGTTCTTCTGGTCGGGGAACGGCACGGGCTGCCCTGGACCGGGTGGTTACGCAGGCCCAGTCCGGGAGGCCCAGCATCCCCAGGTGCTCTCTTCTCTCGACGGTGGCCCATTGGGAACTCTCAAGGTCATTCCCCAGGAGGCAGTCCACGGGGGCATCATCCCGGACCGTCACTTTCAACAGGCCGGAGACCCCTCCCCATTCGAAGGGGACGCAGGCCATTTGACACAGACTTTCGGAATTGTCAGCTGAGCGGACGGGGCAGAGAATGTTCGGCAGGATCTGCTCGGGTTTCACCAGGTGACAGCGGACGGCCGTCACACTGGCGCCTGTGTCACGTAAGGCCTCGGCCCGATGCCCATTAATGGTCACCCACTGACCGTATTTCCTGGTGTTGGCGGGTAGGGGAGCCCGCGGGACTATGTCTTTTCCCCCTAGGCACGCTAGAACCATGGCGGCCGGTTCCCACTCTTGCTGGGCCGGCTCATACTCTTCCTGTTCCTCTGACAGTCGTTCTTCCCCCAGGGCGGCGGCAGCTACCTGGCGGGGCTTGGGCGTCTGGTTCTGCGGGCAGCTCGGGTCATTGGCGTAATGGCCGACTCGCTGGCATCGGTGGCACGTGACATTGGCTCGGAACCCTGGACGCATCGGGGGGTTTCCCCGGCCGGCCGGGGGCGGGGTGCTGGCCACGGGTGTTGCCGGGAGGGTGTCTCTCCCTCGCCCCTGGCCTCCTCCTCCTCCTCCCCGAGGATGGTGCTGGCCTTGGTTGCTTCGGTTCTGCTCGTGCGGTCCTCTCCGGCCCACTCGGGTGCTCTCCCATCGGTCAGCTTCAGCGGCGAGCTGCCGGGGGTCGGTCAATTTACTGTCGAGGAGGTGCTGCCTGAGCTCGACGAAACAGTTGTTCGACAGGTGTTCCCATACCATGAGGTTAAAGAGTTGTTCGTAGGTCGTTACATGGCTCCCCTTGATCCACCCCTCGAAGGCTCTGCTGAAATAGTTTACGTACTCCACCCAAGTTGTACCCGGGATCCGGGTGCAATCTCTGAACCTCTGGCGGTACATCTCGGGTGTGAGGCCGTAGCGGGTGAGGAGGGCAGCCTTCATGTGGTCGTAGGACGACATTTGGTGATCTGGGAGCTGCAACAGGGCATCGCGACCTTCGTTGACGAACCTCCCCCATAGTCCAGCTCCCCAATCACTCCGGTCGATCCGGTGGGAGGTCATGGCGATCTCGTAGGCTTTGAACCACTGCTGTATGTCGTCTTCTCGGACATACTCTCGGACAACATCCTTGGGGATGTGGACTTTTTTCTCGGTTGCCCCTGGGGTGTGCGGTCGCTCAGGCACCCCCGTCTCTTTATTCTGTTTCCGAAGTTCTATTTCCGCCAGTTTGCGTTCGTGTTCGAGTGTTATTCTTTTTTCCTCAAGCTCTCTCTGTCTCTGTTTTTCTTCTCGCTCCTCTCGGAGCCGCAGATGCTCTAGATTTAGTTTCTGCTCGGCTAACTTTAGTTCACCGTCCATCTTGAGTCGTGCCATTTCCAACTCGTGTAATCTGGTCCTTTCTCTTTCCTGGATCTCCTCCTGCGAGAGGCCCGTTCCCCTCTCCTCGGGAGCCGTGGCGTTCCCCTCTGGTGCGACACTGTTTTGGTCGGAGGATCCGGTGATCCCAGTTTCTGCCCACGACTCAAGGGCGCGCTTCAAATCCTCTTTGGTACTCAGGCCGGTGGTAGCAATGCCTAGTTCCATGCAGAATTGTTTAAGTTCGCGGTGGTTATACTCTTCCAACTTATCCATTTGGAACTTTTCAGTGGAACCGCTATCTTTAGCTGACATCGTGTTTTTGTCGTGGGGTGAGCTACTCTCTGTACGATTACGCGTTGATTCGGATCGCGCCGCTGGCCACCAATGTTAGACGGACCGGGAGGGTCGGCCGAGGACAAGAGGAGAGGTCTCCGGGGAGAGCCGTCTCCAGCGATCGTACAGACAAATAACTTCCCCCCCACAGACAGATACCACACAAGGAGATGAGTTAGCGTTCTTTATAAGCACTTCTTAAGGTACGATGAAAAGGTACAAGGAGGTCTGGACTCAGGGGTCCCCTCGGTTCAAGTCTCTCAAGATGGGAAAAGGGGGTAGCGGGACAGTCTGGTTACCAGTCTGGTAGTTGAGGTGGTGTGGTGGGTAGCTCACAATCCTCGAGCTTAGGTGGTCTAGCTGGTACGGGCCGCGGCAGCGCCAGCAGGTCCCAGTGAAGATGGTCGATACACGGGCCGCGGCAGCGCCAGCAGGTCCCAGAGAAGATGGTCGATGTACGGTCCGCGGCAGCGCCAGCAGGTCCCGGTGAAGATGGTCGTTACAACGGGCCGCGGCAGCGCCAGCAGGTCCCGACGAGGATGGATGTTGCAGAAGGCCGTGGCAGCGCCAGCAGGCAGGACGATAGATCACAAGATAGGGCTACGGCAGCGCCAGTAGTCCGTCAAGGCTGAGTTCTCTCGGTGTCTCTCGACTCCAGGATACAACTGCCTTCTTGCTCCGCAGCTGCTCCAGTTATAGGGCAGGTGCCCTTTGATGTCCGGACCCTCGCACTTGGGGGTCGGAGGGTCCGGGATGAAGGTGTCCAGACACCCAGCGGGGGGGTGGAGCCGGTGCCTGGGGGAGCTGGAGGCGATCGTCACCTGGCGGGGGAGAGTCCTTGGCACTTTGTCCTCCCATTGACCTGCCAAGTGATCCGCTCACCTCCTGGGTGGATGGTGGTGCCGGGATGTCGGGGCCGGCCAGGCCCAGGGTTAGGGTCGGGGGGAGGCCACGCGGCCTCGTGGCGCAGGGCCCAAGATGGCGGCTTGACCCGGCTGAGGGAGCCGGTGGTGGCTTGGGCCCGTGCTACAGAGAGATCCGAGGGCAGGAGTTCCGTCGGGAGACGGGGTGCGGGTGATTCTCGTGGGCCGCGCCTGGGGGGCCGGGGCTTGGGCCCTGTCATGCGGGGGGGGCGCAAGCCCTTCGTGTGGCCTGTCCAACAGACATCATTACAAACTATAAGTCCCATGATCCTCTATACGTCATATGCGCCATTGCGTCATAGTGACTGCGCCGACTATCGCCTACCAATCAGTGCCATAGACAATACGGAAGTACAAAAACCCGGCTCCTTCGCAATACCAGCGCGAAAGCCGGGAACCGAAGCCAAGTAGGTGTGCAGGCGGGGCAGGACTCTTGACGAAGTAAGTTACGGATAGGCATATGGAGATCCACTCCTATCGTTTTCAGTCGTGTTCCTCCATAAGGGGAACACGCGGGAAAAGATACGCAGTCCAAAAAATCACTCACTTTGTTTCCTTACATCTCCCTTACCTACCTGGGGTTACAACATTAGGGTGTGACTATAGAGCTACCCCTAGATGCTTTTCGGTCCCCTGAGACACAGAAACCCTTCAAGACTTTGGTAAGGGAATTTTCGTTGAAATTTTCTGCACAAACCATGATAAGGAGGGATAATGATAAATGTACATGACTAGAGATTACCGTTATTTTATTCACAAGCACGGTATGAGTGTTGAGTGAGTGCGAGGTATAGAGCGTTGTTTTAGTGAATTTATAGACTTACTGACAAGAATCTTTTGTCAGTTTTTGAGTATAATTGCCACCCCACGAATCATCTGTCACGTAAAAGTATTATGTGAAGATACGGATATGAGTGGCACATGTTTGGAAAGAATTGATTACCACTATGTCATAGACACAATTTGGCACGTGTGGTTTTTTGTTTATTTCCAAAGCACGCAATGTGGGACACAGTATTATAGAAATACTATGACTATACCATACAAATGTATGTTGTTTTGTTTTCTTTGTTGTTTGTTCTTCTCTTTACAGATGGAGGATGACACGTGATTGATAAATAATCAATTACTTACACAAGGAGCAGCTACTCTGCCCTTGCACTACGTACAGGATAGGGAATTCCCTTTTGTCCTGTCTCCTAGGGAGGCCTACTTTGCCCTGAAGAAAGTCCTGGACCTTTACGGCCATTATTGGACTGAAACATGTTGGCACTAGGGTCTTAGGACCATAAGACTCCCAATAAGACCCAATATTCTTTTTTAGTAACCCAGACAGACCCAAAAATAAAGGGATACCGGGGATCTGTCTGAGGTGTTTTAATCTTTCAGCCCCCCAGGTCATAAACTTCTAACAAGAGCTCCCAACACTGTGGTTGAGCCCACCCCGACTTATAGGCGTCGGGGTGACCCGATGATGAAGCATGACACCACTAGGGTGTGTGAGGGTAAATAAACAAAAAGGAAGATTTTCCTTGCTCACCTTTTGGTGAAGAAAAAAGAGTTTACCTTATCTAAATCCTTCACATCTCTTCCCACTATAGTGCATCTATATCAACCACGTTTGATTTGTTAGAGTAATTTAAGTGACTAAATGGGATATGCAAGATGTCACGTTCATGTAGTAGAAGGACCACGTCCAGATGATACCTTCAGGAAGGTTGTCATCTTCTCTGGGGTTGCTGCTTGTCAATAAAAATGTCTTCACACAGAGGATACCTTGTTAGTCTCCTGGAGGTAGCCAGGAGCGGCTTTGTCACAATGATGATGTCTGCATAGCATGTGTCCAGGTACATTGGTGGCGTTGAAGTAGGCCTTCCCTAGGAACGCCTGGCGAGGGCAAATCCACTTCTCACAGTTTCTAACAGGATAGGAAAAGCTTTTCTCTTTCACATTTCTTGACATGAGATCCCCCCCCCTTTGTGTTATGTCCAGCTGAAGCTTGTAACTATATTACATATTTTTCAGTAGCTTCCTTTTTATTAAAAGATTTTTAACCATTGGCTTTTAATCTACTGAGGACACCTCACACCTGTAGGGCATGCGTCACATTTGTACTTATAGGTTAATCCCAGTGGCGGCAGCCCTAGGTTTCAGTTGAGTTTTAGGATGTCCCTCTTGGTACATTGTGCTCAGAGTTCCCAATCGACGACTCTTTTCAGTCTTCCCATTCCAGAGCAAAGTCTGAACTGGGTGAAGCAAATGGAACAATCAAAGGGTGATGATAAATGCGCACGCAAAATGCAAAGAGAACGGGTAAATATGCACTCTAAATGGGTGTAAAGATATTTCTGTAATTTGCTATTAATATTTTCTATCAAAGTGCAAAATGGCCATAACAACACATCTGATGTGGGAAAGGATGGCCTGGCTGGGCAAAATCTTTGACATGCACAGCTGAGGATCCTGAACGTAACCCCCGTTTAATCCTACATTATCCTGTTGAGCACTGATGGTCAAGAAGCAAATAATGTACCAAGTAGATTTTGCACTACTGCACCTATAGTGTCCTGGTGGGAGTGACGGCAGTGTAGTCATGCCCTGGCATGCCTTGGGGCCGAAGTGAGGCCCACTTGCCCAAAAATATACTGTGTGGTGATCTACTCTCCCAAAGCATTAGAGGAGAGCCTGGAAACGCGGGGGAGGATGATGGTGATGTGCTGGTCCTGACAACCACAGGTGTCTTCGGATAAGTGAAGCAGGCTAGGGAGCCTGTTGGGCAAGGGTTGGCTGGAGGGGCTAGTGGGTGGGGCTTAGGGGATGCAAAGGCATAAATGGTAGCAAGGGTCCCTTTTGTGGTAGGTACACGCTGGCCACAGAAGTTTAGTAGGGCGTGGGCCATCCTTAGCATAGGGCCTTAGCGTTAGTGGTTACTCTTCACCATTAAAATCTTTTTGTATGGTAAGGGGCCGTTATTGGCAGGGCGCTATGTCTCATGAAAAGGTGTTGGAAGCCCTGATGGCATTACAGGAGGAGGAGAGGGCCAACCTATTGAAGCCAGAATTTCTCGAACAGGTTTGGGTGCATAGGGTACTGCACCCATTAAGGCGCAAAGCGGGGTGTGGGGTGATGTCTGTTGTGTTGGTGTGCTTGCCACCCAAAGCAACGGTTCTCAGAACAAAGGTTCAGCAGGCAGTGGAGATGGGTCAGGAGGTGGCAAGGCAATCTAAAACAGGATGTCCGATGTGGGGGGGGGGAAGGTCCTGCAGCAGGGGCGTAATTAAACTTAAGGGCCACCCCTACAAAGTACATGGAGCCCCCCCCCCCCTCTAGACTCACTCAGGAGCTCTTGGGCCAGGTTACTGTGCTGAGGGGGCCCCTTAAAGCTCGGGTTCCCCCGCACTACGGGGGCTGCGGGTGCCTTTGTTACGCCACTGTTCCACAGGGCTGTGGGAGTGAAGAAGGGACCGGTGGTAGCCTTACCGGTTCCTGGAGAAGCGGGCACTGGCTGCAGTTTGAAGCAGACCCGGATGCGGGGTTGGGCCAGACAGTAGTGGTGGACATAGTGAACAGGCAGTTTGCTAGAGATGCCACTGTCATTCAACTCTTACGAGCCTTTGTGCTGGGGTGCTTGACACATAATGTTACCTTTCGGGCGAGGCACGATCCTGGAGTGAACGACTGTGCGGATGCCTTGTCTGTTCTCAGCGGAGGAGATTCCGTGGACTCACACTGGAGGCAGGCAGGGAGAAAACTCACATGGCAGCAGAACTCTGGGCAATAGGAGATGCAGATGGATGAGACTGGTGGAAGGGCTGCTGACTTCACCCACGAGGAGCGCTTACCGGCAAGCTTGGATTGAGTTCAGGAGCGTGGAGAAAGGATGGCAGGGGTGTCGGAGCAGAAGAGCGGATAAAGGATGCATTTAGTTTCATATCAGGACTAATAGAGAAGAGCGTTGTCTCTGGTGTCTATAGCTGGGAAACTGTCAAGATGGCTTTCTACGGGAAGAATTTCTGGGGTTACGATCCTTCGGCGGGTGAGGTAGGGAGAAGGATGCTGGAAGGATGGGCTAGAGAGCGTGGGGTGGGACAAAGGATACGGACACCATTACGCTCGAATCGTAGTAGGAGATTGTTCTGCTGTTGGAAGTGGTGTGCAGAACGGACGATGAAGCAATTTTGTTTGCTGGTGTGATGGTTTGGCTGTTTTTTTAAGCCTTTCATATTTCAGAGTAAATAGGGGCAGAGTAGGTGGAGGATTTCAACTTAGCGATGTGGGTCACCGAACCCCCATGTAAATACTAACTTCTTTCCCAGATTTTAACCCTACAGACTGAGGCGTATATTAAAGTGATTGCAGCCCCCAGACAGGTATTTTTAACCCACAAATAAAACCCCTCCATCTCCAATTCACTTGGTACATCTGCTTTGTATCAGTCAGTGCTCTTGTGTAATTCACTGGTAGCAGCACCACTGGCGTAACAAACCTTGAGGGGGCCTCCCTGCAAGGCACCTGGGGGCCCTCTGGGCTCAATCAGGAGCCCTGCAGTCAGAGTGCTGTGCTGAGGGGGCACCCTGGAGTTTGGGGCCCCCCGCACCACGGGGGCTGCGGGGGCCTGTGTTACGCCCCTGAGCAGCACACCTCGTTCTGTAGTGGAACGGGAAGGAACCCAATGATGAAGCATTCCACCAAGGGGTAACCCTGGTGGACGAGGGTTTTCCTTACAACAAGCATTTGCTTTCCTCGTCAGGACATCTGGTTAGTCCATGTGATGGGGCAGGGCTCTCTACTTGGGATATATGTGATGTGCACCTGTCTCATTAAAGCGGCCCTTTGCAGACACTTATGTGTCAGTAGTCATTTGGTATGCATTGTCTCCCTCAGGAAGACTTTGGGGTGGACTGCTGGGAGTCTTGCCACCCAACACCCACCGAGTCTTCTGCTGGGTGGTGCAGACCAGGGAGCATGCTGGATAGGTGTTGCCTGGAAGGACTAGTGGGTGGGTCGTAGGGAATGAAATTGCATGAATAGTTAGGGGAGGGTCCCTTCGGTGGTGCGTACATGCTGGCCACTGGAGTTCGGTAGGACGAGGACGGTTTTTAGCACAGTCCACCTACCCATCCTTTCTCAAGGGTTTGGGGCTTTTTTGAACACGACCTGTGAGGAGTGTGGCAGAAAAGGAACATGTGTTTTTTTCTCTTGTTGGTGTATGGGGTTGGGATTAAGTTTCGCTGCCGATGAGTAGGTGCTGGCAAGTTTTATACTGTAGGTAAGGTGAGAAACAGGGATGGTTTTGCTGTGGTATGGGCGGATCAGCTCCTGAGAGAAGGGTCATTGAGTTTACAGTAGTTAACAGGTAAAGAGGTCACGTCGGCCTGAAGTGTTGTAGAAAGACAAAGAGAACAAGCATTGGCATAGCCAATAGGTCTCGCATTTGGGACCTTAAATGTATAGCCATGCATTTTTGACATTGCAAATAACAAATGTCTTTTATTTTTGTTTTTGTTTTTAAAACATAAATAAAAGGTATTGTCATTTACAATGCCAATAGCTTAAACTCGCTTAAATGCTAGACCTATTGCATTGCAAATGCTTGTTTCCCTTTCCTGTCAGGAGCACAGAGAAAGGGCTATGGCAGGCAGAGAGTGCGTGACACAAATATTGTGCACTGGCCTGCAGGAGCAGGTCACTGGCAGTGAATATTTCGAGTCTCACTAGACCAGTCCCACCTGAAACCCTCTGAGGAATCAGGTTTTTAAATGCAGGGAGGCGGGAGACTAGCCTTGAAATCTGTAGTCTCCTGTCTGAATCGGGAGGGTTGGCATGTATGCAGTCATCGTTGTTGAAATGTCACTCATAATTACACTGAAATTCTGAATATGACACAGATATCAATTTGAAACCTTGGTAGCTATGAACAAGCTGTAGCGCTACTTAACTTGGTCCCCAAAATACAAGACGATTTAGCAGATTGCTTCATCAGCAAGCAATGGGCTCACAACGTGAAAATACCGTAGTGCACTGCATCTTGGAAGGCAGACAGCCCTTATCTAGATGCATCTCTGCTTACCCTACAATCAGTGCTTTTAAATAGCCCGGTACTGTCCGGTATGGCGTATGCCAATAGCTTAAACTCGCTTAAATGCTAGACCTATTGCATTGCAAATGCTTGTTTCCCTTTCCTGTCAGGAGCACAGAGAAAGGGCTATGGCAGGCAGAGAGTGCGTGACACAAATATTGTGCACTGGCCTGCAGGAGCAGGTCACTGGCAGTGAATATTTCGAGTCTCACTAGACCAGTCCCACCTGAAACCCTCTGAGGAATCAGGTTTTTAAATGCAGGGAGGCGGGAGACTAGCCTTGAAATCTGTAGTCTCCTGTCTGAATCGGGAGGGTTGGCATGTATGCAGTCATCGTTGTTGAAATGCCACTCATAATTACGTTGAAATTCTGAAAATGACACAGAGATCAATTTGAAACCTTGGTAGCTATGAACAAGCTGTAGCGCTACTTAACTTGGTCCCCAAAATACAAGACGAGTTAGCTGACTGCTTCGTCAGCAAGCAATGGGCTCACAAAGTGGTAGCTTTTTGTGAGGTCAGAACTGAAAATACCGTAGTGCCCTGCATCTTGGAAAGCAGACACAGCCCTTATCTAGATGCATCTCTGCTTATCCTACAATCAGTGCTTTTAAATAGCTCGGTACTGTCCGGTATGGAGTACCAGCACTTTTTAATTTTGAAAGGGAGAGTACCTGCACTTCTCAAGAGTGACGTAACACTTTTAATTGGAGAGTACCCGCACTTCTCAGAAACAAGCAGGTACTCTGGCAGAGAGTACCTGCACTTCTGTTTTTCCATTTCAAGCACTGCCTACAATCACTGGTCTGTCTAACTGAAATTATGATGCACACTATTTGTAAATACAAACCTAAACACCTGCTGAGGTCATCGCGAATAAATCCTCACATACATACACAAAATAAAATAGTGACATAAGGACTTTTACTGACATTCCCGTTGTGGTGATGGGTTCCCCGTCCGATGTGACAGCTTGCGCACGCTACTTTACATTAACAGCTTGCAAGCCGCAGGCCTCCACTGCTCCTATCGAACGCTGACGTAGTGCGCTCATTTCATTTCACAATGAATGTTTTACGTCTCTTCCTTTTTTTCTGTCATCAGTGGAGAGCATGATTGGCGTTTAACCCGCCGCTGACCTCCATAGAAATCCACTCTTTTGGCAGAGGGCTTTTTAATGGGAAGAGCTCGTAGTCTGGGGCGGGCAGGGAGGCAGACGCGGCGCTCATTTTAACCCAGAGAACGTCGCTAGTAAATACATCAGTGATGCGGCCTTTGATTTAATAAGCCAGACTCCCTCATCTTTCTAATCATAATGCATTTTTAATGGGCCTGTTTTTAACTCTGGCTGAATCCGAGCAGGGTCAAATTTAGCTCTGTTTTGCAGGGTGACGCAGCTGAAGACATGCTCGTATTATTTTTGGTCCTGCTAACTTTATTGGCCACGCCCATCTAGTTGTGAAAGCCTGCACGACGGTTACAACCAAAATAAACCATTGGATAAAAGGTAGCGTGTAAGGCCGGCGGTGACAACCAAAGTAAACCACGGCAGCATAGGGAGTTGGTCTACTGTAGCCTGGTTTCAGGATTGGGGCCAGGTAAATGTATCCTGCTTTATGCAACGTGCACGTAGTAGACGCCAATCCCATTTTGTCGTCACAGCAGCCCGCAGTGTCGTACAAACATAGCTGCAGAGTATTTCAGCTTGCCTATTTGTGTCATTTCCTTGTTTTAGGTGTGCCTACGTGTGACCTTTCAATGCTTTCAGTGTGCTTATTCCATGCCTTACGTGACCACGGATCAGCGGAATGCCCTACTGCCAGTGTAATCAGGTGCGAGCTATGCCGTTGTGAGTCTATGACCCACACAAACCGCTCCGGTTTAATCACTACCACTGACTGCCCTGCAGAGTCCCTCCCATTTCCCCTCGCTCCTCACCCCGGCACTCTAGCTCTCAGCGCCCAGCAACAGCCGCCATGAAACCAACGATCCCTGCCGCGAAGCAGGCGACTTAATCCCGGCCGTGACGTCACAGCGGAGCTCTACGACCTGCGAGGGTCTGAAGGGGTAGCGCGGGAGCTTAGGCCTCGTGTCCAGCGAGAGCGAGCAGGTCGTCGCGAGACAGGATGTTCTATTGGAAGGCGACAGGGGGCATTGTGGTGGGAGAAAACAAGGGCACTGAGGCAAAAGTGAAACAAGCGCGGCCCTCGGCCGCGAAAGTTAAAGTGACTCGCAGCCATGCGCCAACAGTTGTCTATTGCCACTCGTGCACGTCTGGCGTTTACCTTGCGGGAGCGAGCAGAGGCAGGTGCAATAATTGCTAACAGATGGCGCTGCTGCTCGCTCCCGCAAGGGAAACGCCAAATGTGCTCGAGTGGCAATAGAGAACAGTGCAAAACATGCACGAGTTTGACAAAAGTCCGGAGCGATGCCAAGAGATCCCTCCTAAGCAGCGCTTGCGCGCTGCGTAGGCGAGACCTAAAAATATGTCACTGTGCGTGACATTTGAGATAAACAAGAAAGAGAACTTTGGAAAGGGAAGAGATTGGGTGGGGGTCAGTCAGGAATATGATGTACTCCCCGACGGCCCCTCCTGCGCATACAGCCTATCTGCCAGCTGCGCCATGGTGTTATCCATTTCCCCAATCTTCCTCATCAGGGCGTCTAAAACACTCACGATACCAGGGCGCTGCTCGCCGCGCTTAGCCTTAGGAGGCATGTCTACCCTACATTCTGTTACCACTGTTACCACTGTTTTTGATGGATGAAAACACGACCGGCCACAGCACCCACGCTACCGGAGCCTCAATACTGGCTAACCCAGCAAGGCAGGTGAGCAACAGGCTCTAACCCGCTTGGCTCCCGGCAGCGCCGGGATGCAGACCCCTGTACGTGTCCTTAGGCACCCTCTGCGTAGACCCGCCTGCCTCCGTGTCCAGCACCCCTTCTCTCGAGCGTTGCTGCAAGCCCCCTGGTCACTCGCGATGCGTGAAACAAATCAGGCCGTCACTGCTGCACTTGATGCAGACCCCTCTCGTCAGTTTCCAGAGCTCGTCGATCGCAAGAGCTCGTCGATTTCAACAGCTGCTTCCGCCGCTATGCGTGCACCGCGTTAAGCCCTCGGCTCTCTCAGCTGTAAAACAAAAAGCCACAGCAAGATAAAAGAAACCTCCCGAGGGAGGGGCACACGCCGTCGAGATCACCGCCGCGCTGCGAGCGGTTCCGTCCTCTCCGTCGCAAGAGCCCGTCGATCCCAAAGGGCTCGTCAATTTCACCCGCTCCCTCCGCGATGCGTGCAACGTGGTAGGCGCTCGGCGGTCTCAGCTGTTCTCCCGCTCGCACCACTGAAACGGAAACAGTCCGGGAAAAAGGAGACGACGACCTGCAAAAACAAAAGAAAAAAGGATTAGCTGTCCTCCCGAGGGAGGGTGCACACGTGACGGGCGCGCTGCCGAGGGGAGCAAGAGATCGCCCTTCGCGCTCCCCCCGGCTTTAAAGGACCCTGAGAGTCTCCCACGCCTCGGGAGCGATCCGATCACTTCCGGGGCGCGGGGGAGCCTCCCATGACCCGGAAGCAATTCAATCGCCTCCGGGGCACGGCCCCTAGCCAAGGCGGGGCCAAGGAGTGGGCAGGATACGGGGGCACGGCCGACCACCATAATGGCGGCGGGGCCGATGCTGTCCCCGCCTTCCTCTACTAGCAAGATTTAAGACTTTTCTGGGCTTTTGCCACAGTTGTTTATATGTGATGCACACCTGTTTCATCAAAGTGGCTGTTCGCACACACTTCTGTGCCAGCAGTCGTTTAGTATGTTTCATCTCGTCCGGTGAGTAATGGGACAAGTAGAGAATGAGGTTAGTTTTGTTCATTTTGTTCAAGAATTAAAGTGTTCTATTATGGTTTTTACTTGCGTGTGGTTGGTGTTTTCTCACTAATAACATATTGAACTGTCTCCTATCAACTCTGTTTAAGATTAGAGACACGGTATCAAGCTGTAGTGACCTGCTGGTCACTGTTCTAGATGTTTTGTCACCAGCCACTCCCCGAGGGTTGACTTACACCCCATCCAGCACAGGCGTTAGAGGACATGTGACCCTGATAATAAAAGGGGCCGGGTGCACGTGCCCTAGGCCAGTTCTCCACACCAAGTAATTGTGTCTGTGTGGTTACTCTATATGCATGGGGGCCTAGGGCCCCATAACATTACATTGGCGACAAGCGGGCTGAGCCCGCGTGTGCAGCTGCTTTGTCGTTTGGTGGTTGATGGGGGAGAGTGCTGACTGTGTCGAGGGCACCCCGTTTGATGGTGTGGGAAGCGCCTGATGGCCTGCGGGGCAGGGAAATGCCGCTGACCGCCGCCCCCGCAGGGGGCCTATCGGCGGTTGGCGCCTTAGTGCCCCCAGGGCACCGGTCACCCCTCCACACCCCCTCCCACGGGAGGGGGCGGGGACGCAGACCGGAGCCCCCCTCCTCTACGGGCTGGCCGGAAGTGACGCGCAAGGCGTGTCACTTCCTGGCCCTGGTGTGAGGGGGAGGCTATTTAGCCTTCCCCCACCCTCCTGGCGACCTCTTTGTCGCCCACCTCGCCATTTAGACGGTCGTAGGCTCGTCTCGTCGCTGTGTCCCCGGATCCATGCCGCATCGGTCGTCTCTCATCGCGGTTAATAGGATCAACGGTGAGTCTTGCTGCACCCACTCCGCCCCGTCCCTGTCCCTGGGCAGTACCAGGCGACGGGGCCCTGTGGCTCGGTTGGCCACGAGCGGAGGGGGCGCAAGATGGGGGCATGGGTGGCGTGACAGGCGGGTGCAGCGGTCCGTCGGCGGCGCCGGCTAAAGAGCGGTTAACATCAGTGTAGTTATGGACTTAGCCCGACTACTGGGGGCCCCTTGTGGTGCGGGGGAAAAGGCGCGAAAGGGTTGCGTAAGTTAGAAGCCCCAAGTCACTTATTTCCCCAGTACCTGAATATGTAATGTAAATACGTCTATGTACAGTCACTTAATTCCCCAGTACCTGAATAGGTAATGTAAATACGGGCTATGTACAGTGCTCCAGGAATTGCGGGTTGAGATCCCCGTGGGCGATGCGGTCCGTCGGCGGCACGGCCGCCTCAGGACAGGGAACCAGGGTTCGAGCCCCGTGGCCGCGTCCACACCCGGTGATTCTGGGCGAATCACTTAATCTCCCCGTGCCTGAATGCGTAATATAAATACGATGCTATGTACAGCACTCCAGGACCTGCGTGTCGAGATCCCGTGGGCGCTGTGGTCCGTTGGCTGCACCGCCGACTCGGTACAGGAAACCAGGGTTCGAGCCTCGTGGCCGCGTCCATACCCGGTGATTCTGGGCAAAAGAACTTAATCACCCCGTGCCTGTGATGTAATGTAAATGCGGTGCTATGTACAGCGCTCCAGGTCCCGCGGGTCGAGATCTCCGTGGGCGATGTGGTCCGCCGGCCGCACTGCCGAATCAGTGCAGGAAACCAGGGTTCGTGCCCCGTGGCCGCGTCCACGCCCGGTGATTCGGGGGCTAATCGCTTAATCTCCCCGGTCCTGAGTATGTAATGTAAGTACGATGCTATGTACAGCGCTCCAGGACCTGCGGGTCGAGTTCACGCCATATAACGGATTTAAATAAGGACAGTATTTAGTTTGGTCACGGATTTCGAGCCTCGCAGTCGCCCCCAAAATGAAGCTTGATTTAAGGAAGCAGGTCCCCCCGACCCCCTCACGCTGCTTGCTTGACTGCTGAGGGTGCGGGGGGGTTAGGAACCCGTCACCGCTTTGGCACGCCCGCAACCTCCCCCGTGTTCCCGCATTCAGGTGGCGGGATGCAAGCATTTGAGCGGGTAATACGGGATTGAGCACCAGTGCCCTGTGTGAAAGTGAATGCGAGGCTTATGTAAGGCGCCACAATACCTTCGGTCGTTCCGTACTCGAATGTTTATTAGGGTACGGAGCACCCAGGGCCTTGGGTAATGTAAATGCGATGCTCATGAGGGCGCTCTCCCAGTGCCCTTTGTAAGGTGAATGCGACGCTCATGTAAGGTTCTCTAATACCGTGGGACGCTTTTGTATTCGATCGGTATTACGGTACTGAGCTCCCACTGCTTAGTGTAAGGGAAATGCGATGATCACGTAAAGCGCTCCAATACCTCCGGGCATTTTGCGCTACATAGTAGGCAACAGGTTGGTTGGCTGCATAAAAGGGCGGATGCGCGATGCAGAGATTGTATGGGCACAAGAATCGCCGCTAATTCCTGCAATGTCGGTGAGGAACACGTAAAGCGCTCCAATACCTCTGGTCATTTGTGCGATATATCAGGCTGGATGGCTGCCTAAACAGGGCGGATGCGCGATGCATAGGTTGTATGGGCACAAGAATTGCCGCCAATTCCTGCAAGTCGGGTTGGTGAATGTGTAATGGAAACACTGTACTAGTTAAAGCGCTTCAATGCCTTCTAGACTACCTCCTGCCCACGCATCGGCTGCAGCGAGATAGAGGGTGGCGGCCGCATCGATCTACGGTTTGGGGGGTTCCGCAAGAAAGGTCTAAACCTTCCCCTGCCCAAGCGTCGCCGCAGCGAGATTCAGTGTAGGGTAAAGTGCTCATTACACACTGTATCGATCGTGTGTCCGTCGGCCTTTCGCCCGCGGGGCATACTTCTCAGTGGCAGCGGTCCTCGCGAGCAAAGTAAATGGATGGGGGTGTGGCCGGCAAAGAACCCGCACACCCTGCGCCGGGGCAGCCGTTAGGAGATTAGCGTGGGTTCACGGCCCTAATACACCAGCACTGCAAGGCTGGGAGCTGCCTGGGTCCCCGCGGATCGTGGGCGGTGCAACCCCCATGGCGCTCCTTGGATACGGTTATCGCCCCCCTCCCGCGGCTATGCTGCCGTTGAGGGCGGAGGGGGGCATGCAGTGGGCTGCGTGCGTTAGGCGTGGTGACCTGCGGAGGGGGGTAGTCCGACGACTGCGAGCTGGATGCTGTTTAAGGAAGCCAGGTTCCGCCCCTTGAGGTCGCGTCCGCATTATGCGATTACGGGCATTTCAGACCCCCGCACCTCAATGGTTAATTGGTACGAACCTTATAAGCTCCTCGTGCTTAGATGTGTAATGTAAATAAGGTGCTCATGTAAAGCGCTCCAATACCTTCGGGTCGAGTTTGCGCTATATAATAATGCAACATGTATTGCTGGCTTCCTATAAGGCAGATACATGATACAAGTTCATGCATTTTCACATTACGCGATTACGGGCATTACTAAACCCCCCGCACCTCAATGGATAATCTGGTGCGGTGCTCGCGTGATGCGGTACGGGGAGCGTGTAATATGGTACGATTCTCTTGAGCACCCCCTGCTTGAAGGTGTTATGTAATTACGGTGCTCATGTAAAGTCCTCCAATACCTTCCGGTCGAGTTCGCGCTATATAAATATGCATCATGTAAGTGCTGGCTTCCTATAAGGCAGATACATGACACAAGTACATGCATTGTTCACATTACGCGATTACGGGCATTACTATACACCCCGCACCTCAATGGTTAATCGGGTGCGGTGCTCGAGTGAGTTGGCACGGGTATCGTGTTATATGGTACGAATCTCCTACGCTCCCCGTGCCGGCATGTGTAATGTAAATACGGTGCTCATGTAAAGCGCTCCAATACCTTTGATGGCGAGTTCGCGCTATACAAATATGCGGTATGTATTTGCTGGCTTCCTATAAGGCAGACACTTGATACAAGTGCAGGCATTGTTCACAGGATTTTGCTCCAATACTTTTGGGTCGAGTTCACGCTAGATAAATATGCAACATGTATTGGCTGGCTTCCTATAATGCAGACACTTGATACGAGTGCATGTATTATTCACAAGAATTTGCTCGTGCCCACATTCGCGCGCATTAGGTGATTCCGGGCATTACGACACCCCCGGCACCTGAATGGGTTATTTGGTCGATGCTCGTGTCCGGCGCTCTATTAATTTCGCGCGCTTTACGGTTTGAGCTAATCACTAATCCACCGTGCCCGAATAGGTATGTAAATCAGGGCTCATGTACTGCACTCCAACACCTTCGGGCGGGTCACGCTGTGACTCGGGGCAGATAATGTAATATCCACGTGCCCGATGATGCATTTTTATACGGTGCTCATGAACTGCGCGCCATTACCTTTGGATCGATTTTGCGCTGTGGTTGTGACTCTGGGCAAATCACTGACCGCCCCATGCCCAGATATGCATGCGTGCTGCTGGTCCTGGTCCACCTGGGCCCCCGAGGGTCGCGAATTTTGGCGGCTCATGATCCCACTTCCGTGCACGATTATGTATGTAGATACGGGGCGTATGGACTGCGCTCCATATACCGTCGGGCGAGTCGCGCTGTGAGCTTGGTTTAAGCCACTAGATGGGTGTAGATATGGGTGTAGCTCAGTGCCCCAATCGCATTGAATACGGGGACACACTGCCATAGCGGCGAAAAAATAAGGGGTCACCACATAGCAACTCACGAGGGCCAAAATCACGGCACAAGGTTCCCGGCGTGATTCACCAAGTGGTTGTTGGTGCGCCGCGCGCGAGCGGATTGCAACCACGGCCGGGGCAGCCTGTAGATAGTTGAGGCGATCCAACGGGCTCGGATTTATGCAGTGGTTTAAATCCACTGTCGCCAGCTGTAGAAGTATACAGGGTTCCGTAGAACTGCCGGCGGTGGAAGCGCGCGCGTATACCAGTATCTAGTTTTGCGCAGTCTGGTTCTCTATGTACGTCTTGCCGTGATCAACTCTAGGTCGGTGGTCGTGTGTCACTCGGCCTACAGCTGGCACTGCAGTACGCCTGCCTCGGGGGTGACTGGACAGGGATTTGTCCCGTCACCCTTGTCTCAAATCCACCGATAGTTCATTGTTAAGTCGATTACTTACTAGACACCGGTCCGTCTCCCAGACTGCCTCATGGCGCCCGAGTTAAATCTTGGACCATGTAGGTTGCAATTATTCAATACAACTTCTGTCTGGGCAATCAACCCGATCGGGTTGCAAGTGACCACTCGGTCATTGTTTCCCAGGCCCCCCGCCCCAGCATCCGTGCAGGTCAGTGGGAATAAGAGGGGCCTCTAGAGAGGGCAGGCTGTAAGCACAGCGCCTTTGGGGGTGTCAGGCAGAGAATATTAGCATGGGACTACCCGCTTGCCACGTTACTTAGCTTAACGTTGGCCGACTGGCGTCACGGTGCCCGCAGCACATGCCAGGGGCGAGCTTGCTATTCACTGAAGGGAAACACCCAGGCTAACTCACAAGCCTCGTCAAGCCATCGGCACCGGGGGTTGTAGGGGTAGTGTGATCTTGAAATGTACATTTAGAGCCCATGTGAGAGGACGCTCGACACCAGCCTGCAGCTCACTGAGCTGGGCACCATAACCAAGAGTTAGGCCTGCAGGAGGAGTAGCTGAAGGAACCATATAGAATTAGGTCCAGATGTACTTTGGGGGGCATTCCCCTGCAACCAAAGACAGATTTCGGGTTGCTTCAATGAAGTCCTATCCTCCCGTGCTTTAGCCAGGGCAGCTTGTGGGTGGTATAGTTGTTATATAGCAAGGGTGCGGTCGTTCAAAAGTTTGGTAAACACCACGTAGACTGGGGAAGCTTCCAGCGGTAGGGCGTTTAGCAACAGATAAAGTATCAGCGTGTGGGTAACAGACATCTGCTCTCCAGCAGCTCCGTGCCCTGGGAGCACGCGCATGCCCCAACTCTGAGGCCTACCCATAAGGGGGCTGAGTAGCAAAACAAGTAAACAGGCTCCATAGGCGGGCCTCTGGCCTTCAGCTGGGTGAAACCACCATCATTTGGAGATAGGCCCAGGTAAATTAGGGCTTTTCTTAATGTCTAGAGGACCATTGCGGTTGGGGGTATCCCCACCGGATTCACTGGTCGCGTACTGCTGCTGCAGGAGTCTGGGATCCTGGTTTATGGACACTTTTACCGCGCTCAGGGGGCGCTGCCAGCCAACATATGGTGCTGCTGTCCCAAGAACTGGGGTGTCAGTGGGGCAAACACAAGGGGACAGTATGTCAATAGAACATTTGTCTCGCCCAGGGTGCATTAAATCTCCACTTCAACGGAGCAGGAATTTGGCACCGCTGGGGATGCTCTGGGTTTGTAGGGGGGGGGGCACCCCCTGCCACCCTCCTACTGGGGAGCATGAGGGGAGGGGCGAAGCAGGACTTAGTCAATCCTCAATGCATGAACTTTACTGACAGCGCGCAATGCTTAAGCCAGTCAGATTCCCGCAGCTGGTATGCCTAGGGGGTTTCATCACTGAGGGATCTGTAGGGGCATAATTCCCATAAGGAATAAGGGATGGTGGGCAGGGGCAAGAGTCGCCCCTTGCCCATGGTCACGCGCTTGCAGCCAGGAGCACTCCTGTGCTCCAAGTTTAGCAATCAGAGGGAACAGTCCAAAGGTTAAGTAAAACCCTTCTCGCCATAATAGCCTAAGCGGGCAGGCCCAGAATTGTGAAGGGGGTAACCTTCCCGCATGGGGGGCGAATAGTTCTTGGCACATCTTGAGGAAATTAAAATATCATGAGGCCTATGTGTCCCCGTGTGTTCCCCGTCACTCATGTGCACATACATGTAACCTATGTATTTCCCCTCCATGGCCTGTCTATCATGATGCTTATGCTATAACGTGGCCTGTCATCATCCAGTCTCCCATGAGAGAAACGACAAATCTGCTCTGAGGCCTACACGTTTTTGCATCATGTTTTCCCGCATTTCCATTATTGTGGCCCAGCCAGAGCCGAAAAGAGGTTTCAGGCCTCAGAACGCTCTGAAAGCTGCAGCTGCGTATCCTTGGCCTTGCACACTTGGGCCTCAGCCAAAGGGGCCCCGACCGAGGTGCCGAGACAGTATTGAGCACGGTTATCTGCTTACTCCTACCGAAACCACATTCCTGCCTGGAGAAGGAGGGATAAACACGACCCGTCTGCAAAGGAGAAAGCCTAGCCTCTCTGTCTCTTTTCATGTGATTACAAAGCTCACGTCAGTGAAAAGCCCATAGCCCCAATGTAAGACTTCAGTAGTAAATGAAGAAATAGATGCCACATTGGCTCTTGGTGATGGGCAACCTATGTCACAAATCAGTCCCTGCTCCAGACTTTAGATACCAGATAATACAAGATGTGCTGGTCGCCCTGACACTGAAGGCCTCACTTCTAGACTACAGACTCCCCGGTTGCATAGCAACCCTTTCACACGTCAGTTACACGTCATGCTCGAGTTGAGCACAAGTAAGGCAAAGTTCCAGTAAAGTTCCAGCTGATCACGCAACCCCCTCCAGGCATCCACCCACCTATGACACTTACCTATTATCATCAAGTGGACGCCCACCTTCACGCCTACTTACACACCCACATGCTCTTATCTCATTCTCTCTTGCTCCGCCTGAAGCACTCCTGCTTACGTATATTATTACAACGTATATATACTGTACTCTGTGAATAAAGTTTGAGAATATTTTGAGAATACTCTGAGAATTAGACCCTTCCTGATCTATTGTGGTGATGGAACTATTCTCCCTATAACTCGAGTTATTTGAATAAAGCCCTTTTGAACCTGATACCACGGACTCAGCCTCTTGCTTCATGCATGATCATATTGATATATAGAAATTCCGAACGCGTAATATTTTATTTACGACATTAATGGCGCCCGAACAGGGACGAATCTCCTTCCCCATGCGCCGGAGATGAAGGTCCAGTTTTGCCCCCTTCCACAGCCGTGACGGACTTCGAGTGTACACGCCGCGGGTCTTCCCGCCAACTCCCTCAGGCCAACGAAGGAGACGCACTGCGACCAGGCATCCATACGAGGCGGTGAGGATTGCGGATCGTCCCGACCCAGAGCCCACCCTGCGAGAGAGCTGTGTCCGAGGTTTCTAGAGATCCACCTAAGATACGCCATTCCCTGCGCAGCGTCAAGTGTCCGAGGCCTTCAAGTTCAAGTTCAAGTTCTGCTTCCCGGTGAGTTTCTCATGGGGGTTGCAATAATGACGGGTTCATTTAATGAACACGGTAAAGACGTGTCTCACTTGTGAGACCGGTATGTTCAAGAGCATGCATTCAAGAATTAATGTTTTCAAGAATTAAAGTCCAAGTTTTCAGGTGCACCGATATAACTGTATGAATGTTATTGTCTTAGTAAGGTTCAGTTAGGTTTGAATGTGTCAGGTTTTTATGTACGTTTGTTTCATTGTGATTTTTGTTTTTGGGTCATTGTGATTTTTGTTTTCGGTTACATTCCAACATGCCGTTATTTACAAAACTGCGTAAGATATGTACCAGAAAAGGTGTACTAGAGGAACCAGTTAACATTCCGCCTAGAGACACACCTGGACATTTTATGTACTGTAAGCATGGTTTAGACGCTGTGTTGTTTTTAGAACTATGGGTGGATTACACGAAGGATTTAGAGACAAAGTATAAATGGCCCATTACGGGAACGTGGGATGCGGAATGCATTATGAAGGAAGAGGGAAGAGGCCCGGGGGTTGGTCTGGGTCCCCGAGCGAAAGACCTACCTGAACTCCTTGTACAAGTTTTGCCCAGATTATTAATTACCAAGAAAGAAGACTGGGATGCTATTTCAGCCTGTAAACAGAAACCAGACGAGGACACTAGCGATTTTTACTCTAGGTTTGAGAAGTGTTTCACTATCAATAGTGGTCTTAAGCCCGGTAGCGATTCATATCCCCATCTTTTCGTGAGCAAACTAGTAGAAAATTCCCTACCAGAGGTAAAGTATAGGGTACTGAAGGTTGAGAGTACTTGGCAAGCAAACAGCCCTTCCCAAATGTTACAGATGTTACAATACCACCAGAACAGAATTAGAGAAGAACACGACCAGGAAAAGAGACGCATGAAAGACACAAAGATGAAGATGCTGGTGGCCCAATCGACACCGGCAAACACAAACACGAACAAGAATAATACGAAACACAGTAATGGGACCTGTAAGTATTGCAAGAAGCCAGGCCACTTCGTAAATGAATGTGCAGTCCTGAAACACAATATAGCTATAGGTAAAACAAAGCCACGTCCTTATCCTCCCAAAGAAAATAACACACATCAGACATCAGATACGTTTCCACCGCCGCCGCCGCCTGTCCATGCACCTGCACCAGCCCACGCCGCAACACAAATGTATGAGCACGCTCAGACTGACTATCCAGAATACCAAGCATATTCATGAAGCAGCCCAGAGAGGGAATTCGACTTGCCCCTTATTCCAGTTCCTGTGGACCAAGCGGGTCCCTATGTGCATGCACGTTTACTAGGACAAAATAAAACGTTTTTGATTGACACTGGGGCGAGTAGAACTACCATCAGTCATTCCGAGGTTCCAGGGGCACCCCTCTCGGGCTCAAAGAGTATATCCCTGGGCTTTTCAGGAAAGCCTATTATCAATGAGGTTTCAGAACCAGTTTCTTTAGGAGTTGGTCCACTGATACATACAACAGACTTAATGCTTACTAAATCATGTCCAGAAAACTTACTTGGCATAAAAACATTAAAGGAACTGGGAGCAATTATCTGTTGCTCGCCAGAAGGAGTGCGACTGTATTTACGTGATTTCAAGGGCCATTTTGTAATGAAAGACATTGACATCAGGCTTCAAAATGTACCACAGCACCTATGGGCACAAGGCCCGACTGACGTAGGTTTCATGAACATTACACCATACCAGGTCACCCTCACGGATGGAGTGGTGCTGCCACGGATTAGACAATACAAAATTCCACCTGAAGCTGAAGTAGGGTTGCTGAAAATAATCGATGAACTCATCGCACAAGGGGTGGTGATAGAGACAGATTAAAACATATGCAATTCACCTGTTCTTCCTATTCTTAAAAGAACTGATTCCAATACATCACCTGTCTATAGATTAGTTGTGGACCTGCGAGAATTAAACAAATGTGTGGTGCCACAGTACCCTGTGGTCCCGGACATTTCTTCATTATTGACTGCCATTGATGCGAAGGCTACGTTCTTTACAGTTATCGATCTGAAGAACGCTTTTTTTAGTATCCCAATACATCCGGACAGCCAATATCTTTTCGGTTTCAGTTTAAAAGGCCGTAGCTTCAGATTCACAAGAGCACCACAGGGCTTCACGGAAAGTCCTAGCATCTACAGTCAGGCACTCAAAAGACAACTAGACGGTATTCACATGCCTACCACTACAGCACTGATACAGTATGTAGATGACATTCTCATCACTGCACGATCAGAAAGTGACTGTGAAAATGCATCACTCACTGTTTTACACTTCCTAGCTGACAAGGGGCACAAAGTGTCCCCTTCGAAGTTACAATTCTGTGAACAGCAAGTGGCGTACCTTGGGCACTTGCTATCCAAGGAGGGCAGGCGACTGACACCAGAACGTATTCAATTGATTTCTGGCCTTTCACGGCCCAAGACACAAAAGGAGGTACGTGCATTCATTGGCCTCACTTCATATTGCAGGCAGTGGATTCCCCAGTATGCTTACATAGCCAAGCCCCTAATACAGTTGACGACACAGGAGGTAGCTTCTACTAAAGTCCTCCCTTGGACACAAGAACATACTGTGGCATTTGAAGAATTAAAAAGAGCTTTATGTCAAGCACCAGTTTTAGCGATCCCTGATTACAACAAATCTTTTATGCTTTTTGTGACAGAGCGGGATGGAACAGCACTATCTGTCCTCACACAAGATCATGCAGGAAAACACAAGCCCTGTGCTTATTTTTCTAGTACATTGGACCCAGTAGCACAGGCTTTGCCTGCGTGCCTAAAATCTGTTGCAGCAACTGCCTTAGCCATAAGACAAAGTGACTCGATAGTGCTGGGCCACCCCCTGACAGTACAAGTACCACACGCAGTAGAGGTTCTCTTGAACCGAACACAAACCCAACACCTGACGGTAGCGAGACTGACAGGTTATGAGCTGACGTTATTTCAACCACACATAGAGATCAGACGATGCAACATACTGAATCCTGCTACTCTTTTGCCCTCCAGTACAGAAAACGTTTCCCCACATGACTGTTTTGAAGTAATACATACCGTGACTAAACCAAGACAAGACTTGACAGATGTTGCACTCCCAGACCCTGACCTAACACTCTATGTTGACGGTTCATGTATGAGGACGGGGGCGGGAGAATTAGTGGCAGCATATGCAGTGACCACTGCTACTGAAATCATAGAGACTAAAAGAATAGACATACTGTCAGCACAAGCAGCAGAGCTCATCGCTCTGACACAAGCGTGCATAAGAGCAAAGCACCTGAGAGTAAACATTTACACCGACTCACAATACGCATATGGGGTAGTTCATGACTTCGGAGTACTATGGAGGGAAAGAGGTTTCTTGACCTCTCACGGGGCCAAGATACAGCATGGCCCCCTTATACAAGCTCTTCTGGAAGCAATACATTTACCGACAGCCATAGCTATCCTGAAATGCAAAGCACATACTAAAGCCACAGATACCATTTCTCAAGGCAATGATCTGGCAGACCGAACAGCTAAACAGACAGCTCAGACCCCACTAGACATGACGAAATCACAGGTACCATCAATGACCAAAGCCATGACAGTCAGGGATCCTTCCAAGGATGTACAAGACATACAGACACATGCTACTCTAGACGAATTAAAGAAATGGTCGGAACAAGGAGGGGTACTGACTGATCAGGGTTGGATGACTAAGGGCAAAGAAACATGGTTTCTTCCTGATTCGATGGTACAAGTGATCATAAATACCGCACATAGTCCTGCACACTTAGGAGAGAAAGCAATGCTAGACAGCTTACAGAATATATGGTTCAACAAGCACCTGCGTGCAGCAGCGAAACAAAAGGTCAGAACATGTATGATCTGTTGCCAATTCAATCCAGGTAAAGGCATTCCAATGGAACAAGGTGGATTCCATCCACCTGACCATCCTTTTGAAGTCCTCCAAATGGATTATATCCAAATGGACAGATGCAGAGGTTACAAATATGTCCTGGTAGTAGTATGTTCCCTATCAAGATGGACAGAGGCCTATCCAGTCCCTGATTATACTGCTGTAACTACCGCCAGACAATTGGTACGAGAGTTTTTCCCACGTTATGGATTACCGCGTGTCGTATATTCCGACAACGGTCAGCCTTTCTCCTCTGAACTCATGAAACAGGTGTCCCTTCTGTTAGGGTATACCTGGAAGTTCCATTGTGTACGACATCCTGAGGCAGCAGGCCTTGTAGAAAGACACAACCAGACCTTAAAGATAAAACTAGCAAAGATTTGCGCAGACAAAGGTGTAGATTGGATGGTAGCCCTGCCGGTTGCCCTCTTTTACATGCGAATGGTAGCCCATTCTAGAACAGGCTTATCTCCCTATGAAGTGGTCTTTGTTAGACCACCGAATGTGTGGGGCACTCCAATGCCTAAAAAGATCACTGATGTTGATAGTAACATGCTGACAAATTACCTGGCTTCCTTGATGTCTGCACTACTCTCTTGTCGTTCGCAGGTTGCTGCCGCCTTCCCTGACAACACCCAGGTCAGGGAACATTCCCTCGCTCCTGGGGATTTCGTATTAATACGGAACTTTGATAGAACGAGCCCTCTTGAGCCGAGGTGGAAGACGCCCAAGTTGGTATTATTGACCACGAGGACCGCTGTCAAAGTCGAAGGACGGAAAGGATGGGTTCATCTTCATCATTGTAAACGCTACTTTGGAAATAACGATTCGTTTAAAAAGGACATAAACTTTTCAGACTTTGAGCCCCCTTTACTAGAGGAGACTATTAGCATGGGACTACCCGCTTGCCACGTTACTTAGCTTAACGTTGGCCGACTGGCGTCATGGTGCCCGCAGCACATGCCAGGGGCGAGCTTGCTATTCACTGAAGGGAAACACCCAGGCTAACTCACAAGCCTCGTCAAGCCATCGGCACCGGGGGTTGTAGGGGTAGTGTGATCTTGAAATGTACATTTAGAGCCCATGTGAGAGGACGCTCGACACCAGCCTGCAGCTCACTGAGCTGGGCACCATAACCAAGAGTTAGGCCTGCAGGAGGAGTAGCTGAAGGAACCATATAGAATTAGGTCCAGATGTACTTTGGGGGGCATTCCCCTGCAACCAAAGACAGATTTCGGGTTGCTTCAATGAAGTCCTATCCTCCCGTGCTTTAGCCAGGGCGGCTTGTGGGTGGTATAGTTGTTATATAGCAAGGGTGCGGTCGTTCAAAAGTTTGGTAAACACCACGTAGACTGGGGAAGCTTCCAGCGGTAGGGCGTTTAGCAACAGATAAAGTATCCGCGTGTGGGTAACAGACATCTGCTCTCCAGCAGCTCCGTGCCCTGGGAGCACGCGCATGCCCCAACTCTGAGGCCTACCCATAAGGGGGCTGAGTAGCAAAACAAGTAAACAGGCTCCATAGGCGGGCCTCTGGCCTTCAGCTGGGTGAAACCACCATCATTTGGAGATAGGCCCAGGTAAATTAGGGCTTTTCTTAATGTCTAGAGGACCATTGCGGTTGGGGGTATCCCCACCGGATTCACTGGTCGCGTACTGCTGCTGCAGGAGTCTGGGATCCTGGTTTACGGACACTTTTACCGCGCTCAGGGGGCGCTGCCAGCCAACATATGGTGCTGCTGTCCCAAGAACTGGGGTGTCAGCGGGGCAAACACAAGGGGACAGTATGTCAATAGAACATTTGTCTCGCCCAGGGTGCATTAAATCTCCACTTCAACGGAGCAGGAATTTGGCACCTCTGGGGATGCTCTGGGTTTGTAGGGGGGGGCACCCCCCTGCCAACCTCCTACTGGGGAGCATGAGGGGAGGGGCGAAGCAGGACTTAGTCAATCCTCAATGCATGAGCTTTACTGACAGCGCGCAATGCTTAAGCCAGTCAGATTCCCGCAGCTGGTATGCCTAGGGGGTTTCATCACTGAGGGATCTGTAGGGGCATAATTCCCATAAGGAATAAGGGATGGTGGGCAGGGGCAAGAGTCGCCCCTTGCCCATGGTCACGCGCTTGCAGCCAGGAGCACTCCTGTGCTCCAAGTTTAGCAATCAGAGGGAACAGTCCAAAGGTTAAGTAAAACCCTTCTCGCCATAATAGCCTAAGCGGGCAGGCCCAGAATTGTGAAGGGGGTAACCTTCCCGCATGGGGGGCGAATAGTTCTTGGCACATCTTCTCAGGCCCTACGGGTCCTTTATTTCAGCAGACCCTAGGATAGCATCTCGGGCCTTGGGGACACAGATGGGGCCATCTACAACAACAGGAGCTAGAGCTCACTGGTAAGTCTTGTGCCTGTGGATATAAGGGATCTCACAGGGTTTGAGTCCCGCTAGCGCTGTCACACGGTAATGAGGTGGCAGAATTTCAAACTCTTCCTTTTACAAGGGTGGTTCCCTTCCAGCTAGTTGCAGGAAACCCTAGATAGGAGAGGTTGCAGGTAAGACTATAGCGGGTTGGTGGGGGGCCCTGGCTGCGACGGTGAGCCGCCTCCAGGGCTGTGGCGGAGTTACAGGGCGATCTGGAAGCAGGCCGGTACAAAGGGTACCTCTGCGCGGCACCATAGGGGGTGCCTGAGCCAAAACCGAGGAGCCTCAAGGGAGGTCCCGGAAGCCGTGTCGGCGCCCCGCTAGTCCTGCGGGCGGTTGTGGGCCTGAACAACCGGGGGCTTGCTATGCGACGCTCCGCCCCGAGAGGGGGGGCGTGAGTAGAATTACCAACGGCACGTGATCGTAGAAAGAATCACCTGGAGGGCAGCAACGGCGGGCATCGCTCCCGCGCTGCCCGGCTCATCAGGCGGGCAGGCGACCCAGTTGGTTGCCTGCCCTTGGATCGCCCGTAAGATAACCCACCCATTACATATTCTGGAATTATGTAATAAACCTGCAGCATTGTTACCCAACACCAACTGTCTTGTGTGTCATTTGGGCAACCTATTATGGGGGAGGGGGGACAGCGGGGTGCCCCTGGGGGTACTATGCCGCTGACCGCGGCCCCCGCAGGGGGCCAATCGGCGGTCGGCGCCTTAGTGCCCCCGGGGCACCGGTCACCCCTCCACACCCCCTCCCACGGGGGGGGGTGGGGGCGGGGACGCAGACCGGAGCCCCCCTCCTCTACGTGCTGGCCGGAAGTGACGTGCAACGCGTGTCACTTCCTGGCCCTGGTGTGAGGGGGAGGGTATTTAGCCTTCCCCCACCCTCCTGGCGACCTCTTTGTCGCCCACCTCGCCATTTCCCTCCCTACCGCTTACCCGGCGTAGGCGTTGGGTGGGGGGGGGGGGTTTCTGAGCGTTGTAATGTTTTCTTTTTCGTTGCAGGCGGAGTTACAGGGCGATCTGGAAGCAGGCCGGTACAAAGGGTACCTCTGCGCGGCACCATAGGGGGTGCCTGAGCCAAAACCGAGGAGCCTCAAGGGAGGTCCCGGAAGCCGTGTCGGCGCCCCGCTAGTCCTGCGGGCAGTTGTGGGCCTGAACAACCGGGGGCTTGCTATGCGACGCTCCGCCCCGAGAGGGGGGGCGTGATTAGAATTACCAATGGCACGTGATCGTAGAAAGAATCACCTGGAGGGCAGCAACGGTGGGCATCACTCCTGCGCTGCCCGGCTCATCAGGCGGGCAGGCGACCCAGTTGGTTGCCTGCCCTTGGATCGCCCGTAAGATAACCCATCCATTACATATTCTGGAATTATGTAATAAACCTGCAGTATTGTTACCCAACACCAACTGTCGTGTGTGTGTCATTTAGGTAACCTATTATGGGGGAGGGGGGACAGTGGGGTGCCCCTGGGGGTACTAAGCCTGTGTGGTGAAGGAAGTGCCACAGAAGGGTGGTGTGCCATGTCTGGCTCACGGACCCTGAAGATAGAGAGGAGCGGGAGCCTACCCCGGATGTGCAGTGCCTGCGACCGGCAAAACTGCCCGTGAACCGAGGTTACTAGTGGCGTACGTGAGGGTTCAGCAGCGGAAGTGAGAAAGCTGCGGCGCAGTGGATTGCTCATGTGCCTGCAGTGAGGTGGACCCTCACCCGGCACTAGTGAAGGACTGAAAGAGTGTGGCAGGGGAGAAGTGAGGTAGAATGGTCCAGTAAGATAAAGGCCCTGCAGCCCCTGCCGTGACGACCGATCAGCAGGAGGAGGAGCCGCTGCTCTGCCGGAGGTGTCTGGTCGCATGTGGTGGTGGTGCTAGCGGACGTGCGCCCCTGGATGAGTGAAGTGTTGAGCTGCAGGCGATGGTGCGCCTGAAGGGCGTGCAGCCCATAAAGTAATCAGGTTGCGGCCCTGAGTAACGGTGCCCTCCCTGCGGGTGGAGTTAGCACCAGGAGGCCAGCAGGCTACCGGCGAGAGGAGGTGCTGTTGTTCAGAAAACCTATACTGCTTCTGGCACCAAGGCGAGGCACCAGAGATTTCAAGTCAGCAGCTCCAGCCCCCAAGTAGCCCACGAAGTAGGCGAGGCTGCTGCGGATCTGCGGGAGCGCGGGACAGGACTCAGCAGTGGTCGGCGGCTCAGCAATGCAGGCAGTATAGGGCCCCCAGTCTGCCCTCGTACATGGCAGGGAAAAAAAAAGACAAACCCTGCCGTGGCAACCGTGCACTGCATGATGGGTCCCAAACGAGAGGAATGCGGCTTACTTGCATGGTGTGACGACACAGAACCAGGACTGCTGTGGGAGGGTGCTGGCTCCTGCATGTGAGGTGTCGCCAGCGTTAAGGGACTGTGCTGCGGGCTGCCTCAACCTGAAGAATAGATGTGTGTCTGCAGCTCGGTGGACATTAGGTTAGAAAGAAGGCAGCAAATGCAACAAGCTGCCCTCCATTCCTCTGCCTGAAGGATGCCTGCGTGGGCAGGACAATTTGCAGCACCACAGAACCATCAAGGTTTCAGAAAGAGAAATGGCCGCAGGAATGCGATAGTATGCCCTGCAGCACCACCTACTGGCCATTTTGCAGTACCGCGCTGTTGCATAAAAGCATTATCACGACAGACCTGAAGCATGGAGTAGACGGCTGTGGCCTCCGATCAGAGGCAAAGGGAGAAGCAGCTAAATCGTGCCTTTCCCAGGAAAAAGGTAGCTATATACATGCAGTATTCAAATTGAAAGGAAAAGAAAATGATTGCAAAAGCGACACTATTACAAAGGCGACAGTGTAAGGGGCACGCACAGCATCTCTGGGGCGCTGATGCTGATGAAAGAGGTTGATGGAAGATGGCGAATTGCCTTGACTGGAGTGGCAGACCCTCCCCACCAAGTCTCAGTTTTGCTGGGGGTGAAGAAAGGGTTATAGCAATAATCTGAAATCAAACCCGTAAGGGAATCTCAAGAATACAGGCAGCCAGGGATGGTGTGATTGGTAGTGACGCCCACTGGCCATGGGTGGACACTGCAGGTGTGTGACAGAACAACAACCCCAGGCAGCAAGACCCTGAAGCACAGAAGAATGTGTGCTGCATGCGTGCCCAATGGCAAAAGGAGGCCACCGCAAGTGGAAGAAGTAAGAGTTCAAGGAGAGAAGTTGTGCCGAAGATGTACCCCAGAGACGGACGGTACGGGCTAAAGCCCGAGAGTAAGCGCCCTGTAAGAAAGAGGACGCAGGTGGTTACACGGTGTGACTCACCCTGTGAAGCTGGCTCGAGTGGAGGCTGTAAGAGAGAGCCAGGTCAGTGTGGCATTGAGGCACCTGGAGCGCACCTTCAAGAGAAGAAGACCTGCCAGAGGTCTGAAGAGAAGACCTGCCAGAGGTCTGAAGAGACGGCCGGCCAGAGATCTGAGGAGACGACCTGCCAGAGGTCGGCAGAGGTGATCTGCAAGAGGTTGGCGAGGATGACCTTCAAGAGGTCAGAGAGCAGTGACCTGAGAAGAGGTCAGAGAAGCGGTGACCTGAGAAGAGGTCTGACAAGAGGACCGAGGAGAGGTCTGACAAGATTGACCTGAAGTCAGAAGAAATGAATGGAAGAAGGTCACAATGACCGGTTTGGTCACCGAAAGAAGACAATTGTAACATCTACTTTAAGCCATTGTAAGTATCAATGTGGAATGCTGAACTTATTATATTCCAAATGACATAGTGGTGTTCTGAAGACTGCTTCTTGAGAATTCTTTATTCAAGAGAAAGCAGTTGGATGAATTACAGCTGAGTTGGCAGGCTGAGGTGTATTGGATCTTCCTTAATAAATATCTCTGTAGTAACTTAATTTGGATTGTACCATATTTACAATGGCGATGAGTTAAAAAGGACCCTGGATCCCACCTCAACGCTTCCAGCAATTAAAAAAATAAAAATACAGTTCTGGACATTGGATTTTACTTTCCTTCTACTTGAGTAGCGCTTCTTACGAAAATACTACCACCTTCACTTCAACTGGTATCGTATTAATCTGTGTTTATTTTAAACGAAACAAGTGAATGCTGTTTAGCACTACCCTGCATTTCTCCGTTTTAAACTTGTATTGAACTCACAGTTCAAAACGTAGTTTTTTTGCACTTAACACCCTAAGCGATTCCTCTACCACAGTCGCGCTTTTATGTGACCTTTCTGCCTTAATCGCGCTACAAAGGAATGTATTTTGCCTTTCCTTTTTGGAAATCTGTCTCCTGAACATTGAACATTCATATTTTTCAGGCGCTCTGAGACTTTTTTATATCTATCTTGAAAAGCTTCAATTCCGGTTACAAATACAAACGGACATGTTAACCTGAAGCGAGCAAGAAATATCTGAGTACGCATTTGCTGTTTGACAAGAAATATTGTTGCGTGACTGTTTGTATTGCCTGCAAGATACCTCTTTAATGTGATCTCACGCTACAACTTATGTCCAGCAGATGGCGATCTCACACTACAGTTTAATGCTCAGCAGACGTTAATCTAGATTGTCATTGAAGCGCACTTACACAGGGGCTTTGTTTTTATTCAAACGCTCGTTTTTCTTTCAAAAGCCAGCATTACTTAACTGGGAGTCGAATCTTCACCACAAGTGTTTTCAGGGCACAAGTCCTAAAAAAAGAAGTGGGGGAACGCTGACGTCACGACAGGAAGTGACATCACGAAAGGTGGCTTACACCATCAGACTCATTGCCTCCCCTCGCTCACCCCTTAGATGCGATTGCATCAGAGAAGCCAGCGCATGAGCAGCGTTCTGAATGAGCTCAGATCTCGTCCCAGAGAGGCCAAAGAGTGAATGTGTGGCTCCATTTGCTCCAGTTATTGAGCTCCCTGGAAAAATAAGTGGGGGGACGCCGTCCACCCGCGTGGTACCCCGACTCGAGCCCTGAGTGTTTTTCTTCAAATGCTTGACCGAATTCCAGCTCGCTCTTTCTCCATTCTCCAGTGACGCTGTTCTCCTTCCTCAGAACTCTCACATCATACGTCATCCTTCCAACTAGACAGATAATTTCACTTCCTGTGGCATCCATATTACATTATTTTTTCTCATTTTGGAACCATCCTTTCTAACTGGAATCTTCATTGTCCTTTGTTGCAAGGCAAAGTTCTTCCTCAAGGTTCTTCCGCCTTTTCTTTCATTATTAAACCAAGCAACAATGAACATTCTTCTACAACAATAGTTTCTTCTTATTTCTCCATTTAACATTCCAACGGTGTGAGAAACATTCTACCTGAATACACAATGGACATGACGTCGCAGGAAACATTTTATCTTTTTGAGTGATAGGCTCACTTTTCATGTTGCCTATATTCACTACCATTTCTATGTTATTGATTTTCACAATTTATGTATTCATCTGTTATTAACTCTTTTATTACAGGAATTATTATACAACTGACTTCTCTCAAGTAACAATAATCATTTAATTTACAGAATTGTTCATTATTGTATTATTACATTCAGGTAAACGGGCAAAATGTACCTTCTCCTCCCTTTTTCTTGTCCTCCCCTGGTGAACCACCCATGTCATGTTAAAAATGGAAAATTGTGTTTTCACATTATTCGAGAGTATGTGGTGTCTCCCTCAGTGCAGAAAGAAAAATGTCTCTTCTCCTGCACTGTCTGGGTTCAGAAGGACAAGAAATATTTCAACATCTTCCTGATCTAACTTTTCAAGATGCTGACAATCTTAATGATTATGAAATCTGTTTAAAAAAACTTGATCTTCATTGTTTGCCTAAAGTTTCAACTGTATTAGAAAGACATCATTTTGGCAGGCGCATGCAAAGATCCGGTGAGAATTCAGAAGATTATATAACTGAATTGAGAAAACTAGCCTCTACTTGTAATTTTGGGAGTAATTATGAAGAGAGGTTAAGGGATCAATTTATGTTAGGTTGGTCTTTGGACAAAGTAAAAGAGCAATATTGGGCCAATGACAATCCTTCTCTTACTGATGTAATCTCAATAGCGAAATCATGTGAACACACTAAAGCATGCATAGAAGAATTAAAAATAAAAGATGGAGAAGTACAGAAAGAAAGAAATATTCATGTTGTAAACAAGGTTAAGAACAAACAAAGTAATATTTTATCTTCTCAACCAAACTAAGGGGAGAGCAATTACTCACAACAAAACAAAGGGGTTGTTAAATACAAAGATGAGCACAAAAATAGTGATGGTTACAAAAATGAATCAACTTCAAGAACATTTCAAGGTACTTGTTATAGATGTGGTGAATATGGTCATTCAGCAAACTTTAGAGACTGCATTGGTTGGAGAGCTACATGCAAAAAGTGTAGAAAAAGAGGTCACATCTCAAAATGTTGGTGCAGTGGGACTTTCAAAAAGAAAATTCAAGAAATTTATTGTGATGATGACTGTGAAGAAGAAGAGATTATCATGAGAATTAGTGATGGAGAAAAAGATGGTCCTTTTGATGTTGTGTTGATTGAAAACGTTCCTGTACAAATGTTGTTCGACACTGGTGCTAAGGTAACTCTTATCCCAAAATTGGTCTATGATAAGTTTTTGTTTAACAAAGTTGTGTTACATAAACCAGACATCAAAGCAAGAGGTTATGGTGGCGAACCTATTAAGCTTTCTGGATTTCTTAGTGGGAATATTGCTTTCAAATCCAGCTCAACCACAGGGAAGGTTTACGTTTCTGAAAGAGGTGATTCATTGGTGAGTTGGTCTCTTCAAAAAGATCATAAAGTAATACTTGATCCCAATGAAACTCCATCCATAAAATTTAAACAAAGCGAATCAAACTGTTCTCAATCAAGTCAAATTTCTACTCTCAATAGTGAACAAAATAATTTACTTCAAACATCCATTTCCACTTTTGAGAATGAATTTCCAGAAGTATTTAAGGAACAATTAGGGTGTTTGACGGGATATTGCCATATAATAGTGTTGAAGGAAAATTCATTACCTATTGCTAGCAAAGTTAGAAGTGTTCCAATAAAAGTTAAAGAGAAGATGAAAATTGAACTCGACAAACTCCTAAAGAGTGGCATCATTGCAGAAGTAGAAGCCATGGAGTGGTTAGCTCCTGTTGTTATGGCGCTTAAAGCGAATGGTGAGTCCAGACTCTGTATTCACTTAAGAGAACTCAATAAGTGTGTTGTCGTTGATCATTATCCCTTGCCCAACATTGCAGAAATGTTATCACTGCTTGGAGGAGCTAAATTCTTTTCCTCAATAGATTTAGCTTCAGCATACCATCAAATAAAGTTGCATGTTACTTCTCAGCACCTTACAGCATTTGTAACTCCCTTTTGCACCTATAAATTCCTGAGGATGCCTTTTGGGCTAATATCAGCTGTAGCAGTCTTTCAGGGAATGATGGAACTTGTCTTTAAAGATTGTGTTGGGATAAAGATCTATCAGGACGACATACTCATATTTGGAAGTACTGAAAAAGAGCATGATAATAGAGTCAGAATGGTATTGAACAAACTCAAAGAAAATGGTTTAACACTCAAAGCAAAGAAATACAAATTCAATATATCTAGCATTGACTATCTAGGTCAATTGGCAATAAACCAAAGAAAGAATAAGTAGACACCATCAACAACTTGGCCTGTCCCTGTAATAAGAATGAAGTTGTGAAATTTCTTGGGATGTCAGAGTATTATACTAAGTTCACATCTTATTTTGCCAGCAAAACACATAATATGCGTCAATTACTAAAGAATGGTGCTACTTTCGCTTGGAATACTCAATGTGATGATGAGTTCAAACTCGTTAAGAGACAACTTTCGGAAGCTTCTTCTTTGAAGAGCTTTGATCCCAATCGAGATGTGGTTATCATGACTGATGCAAATGCAACAGGTCTAGGTGCAGTTATGATACAAGAACTCGATGGAGTGGAAGCAACCATTTTATTTTTATCCAGATGTTTGCTAGATACAGAAACCAACTATTCTGTTATAGAAAAAGAAGCCTTGACAGTGTTCTGGACTGTGAGGAAACTTTGCAAGTTCTTATGGGGAAACAGTTTTACAATCAAAACGGATCATACGCCACTTAAAGAAATCTTTGAGAAGAAAGGCTTAGACAACATATCCTCCAGAATATGAAAATGGGTTGTTGCCCTTCAAGAATTCAACTTTCATGTAGAATATGTTCTAGGTTCTAAAAACAATATAGCCAACTGTTGCTCTCTTTTGGTCTCAAAAGAGAACACTGAACGTGAAATAGAAGAAGAGGATTTCAATGAACTTGATGAATATGCCGTCTGCAATGTCAAGGATTGCATAATAAAAGAAGATGTGTGGATCAGTGAACTATCAAAAGATGAAACTCTACAGTCTGTCTTGACCAATATCAAAAACCGTTGGAAAACGTAATAAAACAAAGGATACTTTATCTGGATTCTATCGAGTGAAAGATGAGTCATCCTGTCAGAATGACATTCTCTTGAGAGGAACCAGACTGATTCCTCCAACTACCTTAAGGAACCAATTAATTGAATTTGCTCATGAGAGCCACCCAGGTATTTCTAAAACCAAGGACATTTTAAGACAGACATAATGGTGGCCAGGGATGGACATCTTGATAGAAAGGTCTGTGAGAGAATGTGTTGAATGCAACAAGTGTGTCAAAGTTCTTAAACCGAGAGTTGAACCCATGACTTTGAGGGAACTTCCAAAACTGGCTTGGGAAGAAGTTGCCATAGACATCCTAGGTCCTATAAAGCACACCAGCACAGACACATACATCATAGTACTCATTGATTTCTACTCTAGGTGGCCAGAAGTCAAAATTACTAACTCTGTGGAGACTAGAGATGTTATAAAATTCCTCGAAGATATCTTTGTGAGAGAAGGGTTCCCTAACACTTTGTTATCAGATTATGGGGTCCAATTCATGTCAAAGGAAATGGACAAGTACTTATCTGATAGGGGGATTATTCACAAGAAATCTTCCTTATATCACCCTGAAACGAATGGTGTTGTTGAAAGGTTCAATAGAGTACTCAAAGAAACCATTCAACAAGCAGCGTTGTACCACATGTGTTGGCAAACTGAAGTTTTGAACAAAGTTAAAACATACAGACTTTCTCCACATTCCATGACTGGCAGAACTCCTTTTGAACTGCTTAGGATAAGAAAGCCATATACTATGTTGAATCCCTCATGGATCCTGAACAGATCACCCAAATTGAAACATGTTGAAAATGACCAAGAGAAATTCAAAAAAGAAATGAAAAGAATGTCTAAAAAGAAAAGATATTTTGATGTAAGGAAAGCAGTAAAAGACTCTACCATTAGCATAGGTGACTGGGGTACACAGAGTGTGAAAGGAGAAAGCTGCAGTGTGGCAAATGCTATCTAATACAGAACAAAGTTGCAATACTTGTAAACAAACTTTACAAATGTTTCAAAATATATCAGCAACAAGTAAAAAGTAAATGACCACTAAAGATACATAAAATTAAACATTAGTAAAACATACAGTCGCAAATGAAAGTTATTTTTTTCTATTTCTGAAGTGTGATGGAAACAAAGATTGTAATAGGATCACAAAAAAACGAAGACACTTTACTGGTAGGGTAAATAGGCACAGAAACCAAATTTTCATGTGTTGTTTGTGCATAATATAGGTTATGAAGTAAATCTGCATGCTTGATGCAAATGTAATGGCCATTTCAAGAGGACGTTTCTATGGAAAATGTGTTTTCTGTAAAGTCAGTACCCAGAGTCGGACTGGCCTATAGGACGATCAGGCAGTGCCTGATGGCCTGGTCTGACAGGTCCCTATGTGGGCTGGTTTGCTAGAAGTTTGTGGGCTGTTTTATGAACAGGTGGGTCGGTTGTTACTGTTGATTTCCCTGCCCGTGATTACATACTTTATCACGAGTTTTGTGTTTAAACTTGTGGTTCTTCCTTGCCTGTGGCTGTCCCATTTAACCTGTTGAACTGTGGGATTTGCAGTCCTAACTCTGTAGTTTTTTCCCTCTCATCAGTTTTTCCCTCCGTTTTTCTCCCTTGCTCTGTCGTAAGACCTGTATGTTAAGCAGTCCACCCCCAGCTCCCATTTTGTGTTAGCAAGAGAGTGCAACCACCCCCGCCTACTCCCCAAACAGGGATATTTCTACACCAGAGAGAGAACAGAGGATGCTCTGAGAAAACAGTAATCTGCTGTTTAAGCTGTGTTTAATAGGGACTGTGCACTTTGTTTTTTGCCCAGGAGAGGGAGTAATAGTTTATACAAACAGTATTGTTAGAGAACAAGTTTGTTAGGCTCTTACCTGTCGAAGTCCAAAGTGTGGATTGAGCCTGTCTGTCTCCTAGGAGATTTCTGAATGGAGGAGCAGCTCCCCAGCCCCAGCCCCGCCCCCAGGCCAGCAAACCTAGGCCTGATGATTGGCTCTTCAGCTCCCAGGCAACCCTGAGCCCTCCTCTCACACCTACCCAGACCCCTTAAGGCCATGCTGGGTGCACCCCAAAACATTCCCCGCCATTTTGGTGAGTTGCAGTCTACCTGTGCCCCAGATTGCAGTGAAGCAGCAGAGTCCAGGAAGTGGTTGGGAGGCAGACTAGTGCTGCTTCTTCCCTAGCAATTTAAAAAACGATTTTCCCTACCTGTGATTGCATCATTTTTCTTTCTTTTTTTTCTTTAACTGTCTTTGCCTGTGGTTGTTACAGTTTAAAATTGTAGTTTTAACCTGCCCGTGATTGCATACTTTATCACCTGTTTTGTGTTTAAACTAGTGGTTCTTCCTTGCCTGTAACTGTCTCCATTTAACCTGTTGAATTGTGGGATTTGCAGTCCTAACTCTGTAGTTTTTCCCCTCTCATTCCCTGTGACTATCAGTTTTTCTCTCCGTTTTTAGGTCCAGCCTAGCGCAGCGCGCATGCGCTGCTCTGCGAGACTTTATGTAAGAACTTCTAAAGTCTGATCACACGCTCGTGCGTGTGCTTTTGTTTTTGTCACAGGCTATTGGCCTTTGCGTGCGTCTTTCTAAGAAAGACAGCACGCAATTGGGCAAAGGCGGGTGCATGTCCCGCATTTGCTCCACCCACGACCTAATGCTTGCGGTTACCTGCACGGTCGCCATCTGTTTAGAATTATCGTGCCCAGACGCGTGCGCGATAATTCAAAACAGATGGCACGCTGTGGCGCGCGTGCGCACCACTCGCGTGCTTGTTTTAAACATCAAAAGTTTGGCGTGGTATTTACCGAAGAGCTGTATGAGAACGTCAACGCAAACTCGTTTCCTGCATTTTTTAAGTAGAAACGGCATTCCAGGCGAAGCTGTGATGACATGTGGGTGTAGTTCGGATGATGTCTCATCACCGAGGCACTTCATATACGCCCGATGGCAAAGTGATGTGGTCGTAACAGAGAAACGTCTCGTCCGTGATCTGTGCTTGTGTTTAGTGTAGAGAGTTAACTGCACACTTCTATTTTTGGCTGATTCAGATGCAGGGAATCGGGCGAAACTTCCTTTGGTTAGTTAATCTTGGACTTTTTTTCTAGTTTTATTGTATAGTTAATTAGAAGTCCTTGAAGCTGGCTGGAAACTTAATTATGCCACGTTCAGTGCATTTATAAAGAGTAGCGAGTGGGACTTGTATACATACATCTGGAATCCAAGTTGACCGTCCTTTCAGTGGTAGCTAATAGCGTTGCTGCTCGTCTGCAGTGTTTCAGTTCCTTGGCTGGGTTTTGTACAGATAGCAGGCACTTGGGTTATAGTCCGCACAGTAACAGTCAAGTAAGAGCCTGCGTGTCAGTGGTGACATTAATTGCATTGCATCATGTTTTAGGTGTGCTGAAAAGTGTTATAGATGGAAGTGTTTTTTAAGCTTATGCCGAAATTACACAGGTGATGTGCTGCATTGGGTCTCCCTGTCATGGGTGCACCTTTATGATGCAAAGAATATCAGGTACAACTGCTTAACAGCATAACCAGTGTAACAGAAATTATTTTGTATATCGGTTAACTCTCACCAATAACACATTTCAAATCAAATCAGGTGTTTGTTAAGCGTGACTACTCACCCGTAAGGGTCTCAAGGTGCTGGGGGTGTGGGGGGGGGTTCGCAGGTTCCAGTCCATCGAGGAGGGGGTCTGTCGAAGAGTCAGGTTTTGAGGTTTCTTGCGAAGATGGGGAGCGATGTTATCTGTCTGAGGTGGAGCGGAAGGTCGTTCCAGGCTCTGTCCGCGCGGAAGGAGAAGGAGCGGCCTCCCAATCTGGTGTGGAGGACCATGGCGTAGGAGAGCTGGGCTGATCGTAGGGTCTTTGGGGTACTTGGAATTTGAGTCGGCTATTCAGGTATGCTGGTCTGGTGTCATGGAGGGCTTGTGAGCGTGGGTTAGCATCTTGAAGGTGACTCTAGCTTCGATGGGGAGCCAGTGGAGTGTGCGCAGGTGTTGGGCGATGTGGCAGTGTCTTGGCAGGTTGAGGACCAGTCTTGCGGCGGCGTTTTGGATGTTCTGTAGCTTGCGGGTGAGGTTTTTGTTTATTCCAGCATAGAGTGCGTTGCCGTATTCGAGCCTGCTGGTGACCAGGGCATGAGTGACGGTCTTTCTGTGTTCGAGAGGGATCCATTTAATGGTCTTAGGTAAGAGGCGAAGGGTGTGGAAGCAGGAGGACGAGACGGAGTTGAACTGGCAGTCCATTTTGAGCTCTGAGTCCAGGATGATTCCCAGGTTGCGTGCGTGGTCCGTGGGGGTGGGCGGGCTTCCGAGGGCAGGGGGCCACCAGTTGTCGTTCCAGGCATCTGGGTTTGGGCCCATGATGAGTACTTCCATTTTGTTGGTGTTTAGTTGTAGGCAGCTGTTTTTCATCCATTTGGCGACAGCTTCCATGCCTTCTCGAAAGTTGTGTCTGGTGGTGTTGGGTTCGTTGGATAGGGAGAGGATGAGTTGGGTGTCGTCTGCGTATGACACAGTGTTGAGTCCATAGGTTCTGACGATGGGGGCGAGCGGAGCCATGTAGACGTTGAAGAGTGTAGGGCTGAGGGAGGACCCCTGGGAGACTCGGTAGGTGTAGGGTCCGAGAGGAAACGGGGGAGTCTGACCCGCTGCATTCTGCCGGAGGGGAAGGAGCAGATCCAGTCGAGGGCCTTGTCTTGGATCCCTGTGTCATGGAGTCTGCATATTAGGGTGCGGTGAGAGACTGTGTCGAACGCCGCTGAGAGGTCGAGGAGGACGAGGGCTGCTGTTTCTCCTTTGTCCAGTAAGGTACGGATGTCGTCTGTTGCGGCGAGGAGAGCGGTTTCCGTACTGGTTTTTTTTCTGAAGCCGGATTGGGAGGAGTCGAGGATGTTGTGATCTTCGATGAATGTGGCGAGTTGGCTGTTGATGGCTTTCTCGATGATTTCCGCTGGGAACGGCAGCAGGGAGATGGGTCTGTAGTTTTTGAGGTCAGTGGGGTCCGCCAAGGATTTCTCCAGGAGGGGGTTGATCTCAGCATGTTTCCAGTCGTCAGGGAACAAGGCGGCTGCCAGGGAGCGGTTGATGGTGTGGCACAGCATGGGTGCGATGGTGTCGGCGGCTCTGTTGAAAAGTGGTGGGGGCAGGGGTCCGTGGGGGTCCTGGAGTGGATTGACTTCATCGTCTTCAGTGTGTCTTCGGTTGTGAGGGCTGTCCAGTTGTCGATCGCTGGCTTCAGGGTGTCGGGGTGGTTGGTGAGGGTTCAGTGTGTTGTTGTCTTTGTCGAGGTTGTCGTAGATGCTCTTGATTTTGTGGTGGAAAAATGTACTGAGTTTGTCGCAGAGGTCTTGTGAGGGAGGGATGTCGGTGGACTGGCTGGTGGGTTGAGCGAACTCCTTGATGATGTTGAAGAGTTCTTTGCTGTTGTGTGCATGAGTGGAGATTCTGTCTTCAATCGCTTTTTTTCTCGTTTTTCTGATGAGTTTGTGGTGGGCGTTGGTGACGGCTCTGAAGTTGTTGTGGGCTTCTGTGGATTTGGTGTTCCTCCAGGCCTTTTCGAGGCAGCGGCAAGTGTGTCTGGACTCTCGAAGTTCAGTGGTGAACCATCTAGCTTTCTTGGCGTGGGTGTTGTTATTTTTCTTGAGGAGGGCTATGGTGTTGGCGCTGTCGGTAGTTAGTCTGTAGTTAAACAACTGTACGTTAATAATATTGCCTTTGTGTTGTTTTTTGTTTCATGTATTTCAAAGAGTGGAGTGAAGCCAGGCAACTGCTCCAGGTCTTCGGCATTATCTAACTAACAATGCCTTACTTACTTACTGTCATGGGGCACCCTGCCCTACCCCCCTTTGGTATATCTGCACCAAAGAAGACGTGGGACACGGGAGCTCTCTTATGGCTTCCTTTATTCCTTCTCGGCCGCCATTCATCTACTTCCCCTTGCTCCTCCCGCCTCCTTCCTAACCCCGCCTTTTCCTTCTTGCCTGCCCTGTCTGATTACCAGGCTCAGGCATAACGAAACAACACCTCTTCAATGAGCCGAACAGGTCTCCGAATTGTTCTTCGTGGTCGGCTGGCTTGGGTCTGGTAAGGTGGGCTCTTGTCTCTCCTGTCGTCAGACTCCCGTGCTCGACGATACTCATGGTCACTGTTCCTGTCTTGACTTGACGAGTCCGTGTCATGGTCAGGTTCTCGAGCTCGAGTATAGGCAGAGATATTGCACCTTTTAAAGTATGATATGTTTCTGGTCGTCCACTTGCCCTCAGACTCTGCAGTGATCATGGTCCCTTTTCTTCTTGTTACCTGCAGGGGGTGAGCAAGGTAGTGACTGTCTGCTCTTGTCCTGATTCACCAGCACCCAGTCTCCTTCACGGATGTCGGACACCTTTGCATGTCTGCGGTGATCAGCATATTTCTTCATTTTGGATTTTTTAGTGTGATCAAGTTTTACTAGAGTGTCGTGATCGGTGGTTACGACTCGAGATTGCGTGACAGCATCTGTAGTTGGGAGCCGGGTGCGTGGAATTCGCCCAAGCATTAGAGTGGCAGGACATTGGTTCATGGTGCTGTGTGGTGTGGTCCGATAGGCTCGCAGCACTTCATTTAGTGCCAGTTGAATGTCGCGGCGAGCCAGTTCAGCTTGCTGTATGGTCTTTTTGATTGTTCCCATAAATCGTTCTACCATCCCGTTGGCCTGGGGCCACAAGGGAGTGACCTTCTGATGTTTGAAGTTTAGGTGTTTTGCAAACTCTGCAAATTCTTGTCCATTGAATGGTGGCCCGTTGCCTGTCTTTACCACCGTAGGTATTCCCCATGCTGCGAATGCTTCGTCGATGACAGGTATGATGGCCGTCGCTTTGGTGGAAGAGATTTGATGAGCAATGGGAAAACGAGAGTATTCGTCCATTATGACGACGATGTATTTCCCTGATTTCAATGGGCCGAAGAAGTCAATGGCTACTTGTTGCCATGCACTGTCCGGGAGGTCCGACATCTGCAGTGGCGCTGGTGGTTCATCTCGTCCCACTAGTTGGCAAGATGTGCAGTCTTGCAGCGTGGCTTCCACCATCCGGCCGAGGGACGGGAACCAGATGCGTTCCCGTAACGCTTTCTTCGTGGCCACCACTCCTCTGTGCCCTTCGTGTGCCAGGTTGACGATTCCTTGTCTTAACCTTTGTGGGATCACGATTCTTCTGTCTCTCAGTAGTAGTTCGTCCGTACTGATAGACAGTTCTTCTTGGACGTGTTTGAATGCTGCAAGTTCTTGAGTGTTGAAAGCTTCATTTTTGTGGGCGTCTTCTAAGTGTCTCCACGAGTTGGTACGGATTCGGTGCATAATGTTTTGAATTGTGGCATCTTGGGCAGACGCCTCTCGGATGGCTTCTAGCGGGACCGCCGGTGGACAGGCGTGGTCGATGGCGAAATGGAGGTATTCCTTTGCCACCGAACGTCGCACTTGTGTTCGGGTTTGTGGATGTCGCGACATGTAATCCGCCGGGTTTTCCGCCTTCCCCGGTTTGTGGATAATGGTGTAAGTGTAGTCTTGTAGGCAAATTCCCCACCGTTCAATCCGTGGGTGCATCTTGGCCCACGGGTTACCAAAGATGGCTGTTAGCACCTGGTGATCAGTGATGAGCGTGAAGTGTTTCCCGTAGATGAAAAGATGGAAATGTTCACATGCCCACACAACCGCAAGGCTTTCTTTTTCCGGTTGTGAGTAAGCCTTTTCTGTGTCGGTGAGGCTGCGACTGGCATATGCGACAATGTGGCGTTGGTCAGCTTCATCATCATATTGTGCCAGGATTGCACCTAACCCCACTGGGCTGGTGTCCACAGTGATTTCGGTCTTCCGTTTGGTGTTGAAGTAGGCTAAATTGATTGCAGTGCTCACCGCCTCTTTGATTTTGTTGAAGGCGTGTTCACAGGTGGCTGACCATAGGAATTGCTGTCCTTGACGTGTCACTTCTCTGAGTGGATAACTGATAGTGGCATAGTCTATAATATAGCGGGCGCAGTAGCTGGCCATCCCTAGAAACGAACGGAGATCACTAACATCACGTGGTTGTGGAGTGTCCGGAAGGGCAGACACTTTCTCCGGGTCAGGTCTCATGCCGTCCTTTGAGAAGATGTGGCCGTAGAATTTGAGTGTTGACTTGTGAAACTCGCACTTCTCTTGGTTGAGTGTGAGGTTGGCATTGAGGAGGGCATGACATACCCGATCAAGTGCTTTGTCATGTTCTTTCTGATTCTCCCCAAAGACCAAGATGTCGTCGCTGTAGTTGAATGCGCTCGGAATGTCTTGAATCACCCGCCGGACGGCCTCCTGAAAGATCTCGGCCGCCTAGGAGATTCCGAAGTTGAGACGTTTGTATCTGAAGAGGCCTTGGTGAGTGGTGAATGTGGTAATGTATCTCGACTTCTCATGTAGTTCTAATTTGTGATATCCTTTGTTAAGATCCAATTTCGAGAAGACTGTCGCTCCGTTTAGGCATGTGATCATGTCGCTGATATTGGGGCCTTGGTGCCGCGCTCTCTCGATAGCCGTATTCGGGGCTCGCATGTCCACACACAGGCGTACCTTGTTGTCTTGACCTCTCTTGGGCACAACCACGACCGGTGACACCCATGGGGTGGGTCCTGTTGATCGCTCTATGATGTCCGCTCTCTGTAGGTCTTGTAGTTCGTCATCTACTGCCTGTTGTAAATGGAATGGTACCTTCCTGTGATGCTGCGCTATTGGTGTTATTTGTTCGATGATATGTAGCTTGACTTTGAAGTGAGTTAGTTTTCCAAGTCCACTGAATAGTTTCGGGAATTTGTTGACAATGTCCGGCAAGTCATCCACCTTGTATAGGATTTCAACTAGCTTCAGACGTTCTGCTGTTGGCAGGCTGAGGAGGCAGTGTGCTGCTTCAGGGCCTTCAATCACATGAATATGTTCTTGGATTTGTCCACCTTTGTATGTCAATGTGGTGCAGAACTGTCCTAGACATGGCAGTGGTTTTCTGGACATCCACGTGTAAACTTGCACTGCCGCTGGTTCTAATTTCGGTTTGGGATTCATGCTCTGGCATTCTGTGGTACAGATGTAATTAAGTGATGCGCCCGTATCTAGTACAAACTTGGTGGAGTGGCTTCCTATTTGGATATCTAGCCGTGGATATTTCTTTAATCTATCTGGGTCTGCCACCATGCACACGTATTCATCACTGTTCATCACTGTCTTGTGATATAGGAGTGAGGGAAGGTGATTCTCTGGACGTCGACCGCTGAGATCTGTAGGAGTTTACTGATTGAGCGCTTGACCTTGATGAGCTGGAGGAGCGGTCTCTCCGTCCCTGTACAGCTCTGGCATGGTGACGTGATTCCGTGCTCTGTCTGGTCTGTTTTACCTCCGGGCGGCGAGTTTGGCAGACGGCTTCAAAGTGGTTCTCTCTTCCGCATCGATGGCACTGTTGACCAACTGCGGGGAATTGACCTGTGTGAGGGTAGTCTCGGCCGGTAGTTATTTGATGATTTGCGCAATGTCTTTACCCACTAGATTCCGCAGGGCTATGAGTTTCTGAATAGGATCGCGAACTTGCGACCCCGTCATGAAATCTTCAAAATCTTCAGCCCAGCTTTTCCATTTAGGCCCCATGCTGTTCCCAGACGTCAGTGTTAAGGGCTCGGGAGGGCGCAGGAAAGGTACTCCCATGAGCACCGGTCCAAGTTGCAGGGCATTTTGGGTGGATCCAGTGGCTGCCAGCTGCGTGGAATCAGCCTCTACTGACATGGTGGGTGAGAATGTGACTCCAGCAGACCGTGGGGCTTGTAATCCACAGAATTTGTATGTTTTCGTGAGGTTTTTGTAACTCGTCTGACCTCAAAATGGCCGCCGTGATAGGGTCCAATGTTATCCTATGCACGGTGCCTGACTTCAAGATGGCCGCCGGAGAGACGTAAATGCTTAACTCCTACTGAGTGGTTTACATGCTCATTTATTTTCCAGGGTGGTTATTTGGCTGGACTCACCCTGATTTTGACTTCCTGCGCATCAGGGTCGCACTCTGCAGGTCATGGGCCGCTTCAGTGAGTCAGCCCGGTGCTCGCGCTCGTTTTTTAGCTGCCGGAGTGCTCTGCAGCTGTGTCTTCAGTCGCGCGCTCTTCGTGCGCTGCGGTGGTTGTAGGGGACAGGTGTAGTGGGTCAGCTGATCCCACCCTCGTCGCCAGTTTGGTATATCTGCCCCAGAGAAGACGCGGGACACGGGAGTTCTCTTATGGCTTCCTTTATTCCTTCTCGAACGCCATTCATCTACTTCCCCTTCCTCCTCCCGCCTCCTTCCTAACCCCGCCTTTTCCTTCTTGCCTGCCCTGTCTGATTACCAGGGTCAGGCATAACGATACAACACCCCCCCCCCATTCTACATCTGTGGCGTTGGCCTCTCTTTCTCTGATTCCAGGGTGTGTAAATAACCTGGAGCTTCTGTGTTTTGTGAAACATTCCTAAAGGTCCGGCCTCTCAATAATATTTTCTCTCCAATGCAAACTAAAACGATAATTTAGCTTGTGGTATTAGTGTTTTTATTTACCAATCTGAAATCCTTTGCCCCGCTCACCCCCACCCCAAAAAAAATGGCGTCCACTTCTTTTTGTAGGCTTGCATGTGTAATGGAACATATACATAACTACAAAATGACAGACCCGGGTTACCACACTTTAAAAACACGTGTTCGCTATACATGGTGTTCTTTCACGTTGTCTTAGAATACTTCCGTTTTGAATCTGGAGTGCTGGCACATTCCCTTCAGCTCAGATAAAGCACAATGTCCCTGTGCTTCGAGCCTGCAACAGTCTGATGCACCGCAAACCGGAAATCTTACTCTCTAAAATAATAGCCTTTTGGACTTGAAGTGAAGCGAACTTTCCATCACACGCTTGGGTGGCACATTCCTGATTCCTTTTATTAATCAATTGCCTGCCAGCACATAGTGCACCCTCTGTGACTTACTTTTTGTACTGCTCCAAAACATGTTTGACATTATGACCGAAATGTGTAAAGTAATTTCTGGATTGTCAATCCTATGAACTGCAAAGTTTCTGACTCCTAAAAAGGATTTACTAACTCATGCCGAAGGCTTTGTCTTTCTTAGACAGTGCCCCCCTCCTTCCCACTCATCTTCAGTTTTCCCAAAAGACAAACTACTCTTGTGTTTGTAGCCAGTCAAGCCAGCCTGCCACGCTAGCCAGCCTAGCCTTCCAACCCAGCCGTTGACCTCAGCAACTCGGCAGAGCAACTCAGCACCGCTTTACCTCTTTTATCTCTCCTACTAATAGCGATCCAGCAGCCAACAAGCCCAGCACACTGTGGTGACCAATCACAGCAGCCTTTAGCCTGTCAGCCTTAAGCCGGGGCTACGGAGAGCTTCCCCAGACAGGAGTTCAGCATATCCTTTCAGTTGTATAGCTCTTCTATTCCTGGCTGCACAACACCAAGGAAAATGTGCTGCATGGCTAAATACTTATAAGGTCCCAAAGGCGAGACCTATTGGCTATGCCAATGCTTGTTCTCCCTTGCTCTGTGCTAAGACCTGTATGTTAAGCAGTTCACCCCTAGCTCCCATTTTGTGTTAGCAAGTGAGTGAAACCAGCCCCCCTAGCAACAGGGATATTTCTACATCAGAGAGAGAACAAAGGGTGCTCCGAGACAGCAGTAATCTGCTGTTTAAGCTGTGTTTAATAGGGACTGTGCACTTTGTTTTTTGGCCCGGAGAGGGAAGAAAGTTTTATAGAAACGGTATTGTTAGAAGACAAGTTTGTTAGGCCCTTACCTGCAGAAGTCCAAAGTGTGGATTGAGCCTGCCTGTCTCCTAGGAGATTTCTGAATAGAGGAGCAGATTGCAACTCCCTGGCCAGCAAACCTTGTCTGAGGTTGCTGGAACCTTATATAGTCTGCTATTGGTTGGTACATGTGTACACTGATTGATGGTTGTATCTGGTGTTTCTATTGGATTAGGGTTAGTGTCCTCATTGGTTGGTTATTTGAGGGTTCTGATTGGTTTCTGGGTCTGTGACTCAATCAATGTAGGGTTGGGACTAGGGCTAGGGTTAGGATTTCTATTGGAAGTAGGGACTAGGGCTTCCTGTGTGATTGGTTGTTGGGACTAGGGTTGGGACTAGGGCTAGGCCTTTAATTGGAAGTAGCGGTTAGGGCTTCTGGTGGGATTGGTTGCTGGACTAGGTGTGGGACTAAGAGTAAGGTTTGGCTTTCTATTGGAAGTAGGGACTAGGGCTTTCTGTGTCATTGGTTGCTTGGACTTGGGTTGGGACTACTGGTAGGGCCATGGCCTCTATTGGACGTAGAGATTAGGGTTTTTTAAACTGATTGGGTGCTTGGACTTAGACTAAGATTGGCTGTAAAGTCCTGGTCTCCTATTGGTTCTAGATTTTAGGGCTAGTGTTGTGATTGGATAGTGTTAGGGCTAGGGTTCCCATTGGCTGTAGGGGTTACCTGATTAATAGGGCTATAAAGGGCAATGGCTTAGGGCGTTTCAGCCTTGGCATCGAGGCTAAGGACAGAGAGGACAAGGGCAATTGCCTGTTTGAGCCTGTTTGAGCCTGCTTGAGACTGGTCGGGACTAGGGCCAGAAATGCTGCCCATTTTCCCATTCAGTGATATCCAGCCCACACCATCCACTTCCACAAACAGAGCAACACACTCACCACACCAAATGTACACCACACACTTACTACAAACCAACACTATGCACAAATCCATGTCTCAGCACCCACTACAAAACCACACAAACTACAACTATACACCCTTCTATCCCAGCTACCACACATTTCCGCCATCACCTACAAACAATACACAACTCTATCCTATATCACAAACCAATACACTCATCACTAACACAACCCCATTCCACACCACACTTATCTACATCCCATCCAGACACACACTCCCAGCTCTAATTACTCCTAACAGACCACTTTTTATCAATAACAGACATACAATCAGCCATCCATCATTTGTCCAACCAACACCCTCCTCTTCCTTCTACCATAACACAAACGCACAACACATACACTGCACGACACCATACCTTTTCATTCTTGCAACAAACCAGTCTAAGGCAAACACTCTTACATCTACTTCATTCCTTCCTACACAAAACATACACTCTACTCATAAACACATCACCACCCCTCTACCTTACAACCTCCTCTCACAAACAATACTATACAAACAAATCCATCACATGAAACAAATACACTAGCACCTCTTTTTACTACTCCTCAAAAACAAAACATATCACGCACACCAACACAACAAGATCTTCCAAGCGCAACCCCTCAGAATACTTACCATCACAAAATACAAACATACACCCACCTTTCAAACCACACAAAGGAACAAACACCAATGCCAAGCTTTCTCTCTTCTACCACATCTAACACAGATACAGCAACACAGCAACTCTCTTCCAAACGCCTCTCATCCATTGGACAATTTAGAACCTTACTACATGACCCACATGCTGCACCACCACCCTTGACTCATACACCTTCCACCCTAAACACACACAAACAATATAAGCGACATGCCACACCTTACAACTTCGCTTCCCCATGTCTACTGCACAACAATGTTACACCACGAAAACAACACAGCACACCAACTCACTCTCAAACACCGTCTCCACCACCTACACACGAAGACCCATCAAAATGCCTTCTTAGCATGCTGGATGAGGAACATGATACAGAACATCTACATGATTGCTAACCTAACACCGCTAATACCATCACTAAAAACACACCTGCCACAAACCCACACAATTCTAATCACTCTTCTACAAAACAAAGTCTCACTATCACCAAAGCCCATTCTCTAAACTGTCTACTAATAAATGCTCGATCCCTCTCTAAAAACAAGCATCACATCTACAACCTTCTCACCGATGCAAAACCAGAAATACTATTCGTAACTGAATCATGGTTGGAAGATGATATGGCTCCAGTCCTGCATGAAGACGTTCCTCTAGGCTATCAAACGATCACCCAAAATCGTAGAGGTAAAAAAGGAGGTGGTCTAGCTGTTGTGTTCAGGCAAACATTACATATCACTAAAGTTGATGACATCACCATAAATAATTGTGAAGCTCTTCTCACTAGATGCAATCCTACACCGTCTTCCTCCTGTAACTTCCTGCTCCTTTACAGACCTCCACCTAGCAAGGCGACATTCCCAGACGCACTTCTAGACACAGTTTCAAACCTGATAACAATACACTCCAACCCATGCGTTCTGGGTGACCTCAACATTTGGTTTGACAAACTCAATATGACCCATCCAAAAACAATAATCACTGGCCTAGACACACTAAACCTGCATCAGATTGTCCACAAACCCACACACATTGCTGGACATATCCTAGATGTCATTTTTGCTAATACCGAACTAGTTATCTTTCACACTATAACACCAGTCACATGGTCAGACCACCACTTGCTTGCTTTCCAACATTAAACAACACTAAGCGACTACCTAAAACTACCTTACATCCATCCACCTATCGACCGTGGAACAAATTCAATTTGGAACATATAGAAACACAACTAACATCCAGTACAAATCTGGAAACAGTAAATTCTGTTAAAAAACTATATGAGTGGCTACAGGAAGCATTTGACATTCTGATACCACTCAAAACCACACAACAGAACAAAAGAAAAAAAGGGTCTTGGAAAAACATAGAGATAAAAGACATAAAAAAACAAATGAGAAAGCTGCAGCGTACCTGGCTGAAAACAAACGCCAAACAAAACAAACTTCACCTACAGAAAATTAACATATTATACAAGTCAGCTATCAAAAAAGCTAAGAAAAGGTACTATTCAGACAGAATTCAAAATGCTAAATGTGCAAATAAAGAATTCTATAAAATACTCAATGAATTTCGCAAACCAAATTGCCTACAAGTAACTCATCCTGTTACTCAAGATTTCACAGACAAACTGGCAAACCATTACACTGACAAAGCTGACATGTTGGATTCATACTTAAAACAGAGACAAAGCACCAGCACTAACCCTTTGACAAAACAAAAATCCAAAAATACTCAAACCCAGCCTCTCCATTCCATCCAACACATCTCACACGATGAATTTGTGGACCTGGTCAAAGCAAGCAGGCCTGCCGGCAGCCCTTCTGACCCTTGTCCACCACAAACTTTCAAGACTATTCTTTTAACAACCTCTGCTGCCACTCCAGTAAGAAGAATCATCAATGATTACTTAACTACCGGAATATTTCCAGAAGAACTCAAAAAGTCATACATACGCCCTTTACTGAAGAAAACAAACTTGGACCCGCTGAACCCTGACAACTACAGACCCATTACAAATGGACCTTTCCGGGGCAAACTGATAGAAAGAGCAGTGTTCGCCCAGATGTCACAATTCATAGATGAGAAAGACATACTTTCAGACTTCAAAACAGGTTTCCGTCAAGGAAGAGGCACAGAATCTGCCCGCCTTGCCATCGGGGATGACCTGAAGAACACAGTAGAGAGCAACGGGGTTGCTGCACTTCTCCTCATGGACCTCTCGGCTGCCTTTGACACGGTTGACCATGACACTCTGAAAATAAAGACTCTATGAAGCCGGCATAGAGGGGGCTGCTCTAGACTGGACCATGTCCTACCTTCGAAACAGAACGAATGTCATCCATATCCCACCTTTCTCATCCAAACCATACTCCACAAAAGCAGGGACCCCTCAAGGCTCTATCAACTTGCCCATGCTTTTCAACATCTACATGAAGTCATTACCGGTACTGATCAATCAATTTCACCTCACGTGCTATAACTATGCAGATGACACACAAGTACTCTTTCGACTGGAATGCCCTAAAGACATTGGAAACTCCCCAATTTTCAGTTGTCTCAGAGCCGTAGATCAGTGGATGACTTTGAGCCACCTCAAATTGAATGCTTCCAAAATGGAAATACTCATGTGTGGTGATTGGAAACATTATGACCCACTTGTCGCCTGGCTTAATGAACTGGAATCACCACCTAAAGTATTGAAGGAAGTAAGAAACCTCGGAATGACCATGGACTCCAAGCTGTCGATGAATGCACAAGTGGACAAACTAGCAAGATCAAGCTTTGTCACTATGAAAATGCTGCGATGAATTTTCCCTCATTTGGGATTTCCACACAAAGTCCAAGCTACCATCTCCCTTGTTCTGTCCAAACTAGATTACAGCAATAGCCTCTACCACGGATCACCTTTAACGACCATGAAAAGACTACAACGGATTCAGAACTCGGCTACCAGACTATTCTTGCATATCAAACCGCGAGCTACTGTTTGTTTGAGGGACGACTGGGAAGCGGACTAGCGCCCAATTTGCCTGCTGAAACTACTCGAGGTCGCGCTGCTGGTGGGAGCTCCTCCTTGATCGACGGAGTGTCCAATAGCTCCCAGCGTGCGCTAGACCCCACTCTAGTTGGCTGCCTGCACCGGGGGACTGCGAGGACCAGAAGCCTTTGCTTCCATCACCTGGTGCCTCTTCCCCCGGCGGTAACGCCCATCACCTGCTGATCTCTATTTATCTTTCGTGACACCCGCTTCGCGGGTGCCACTCACAAAACCCGAGCTACTGTTTGTTTGAGGGACGACTGGGAAGCGGACTAGCGCCCAATTTGCCTGCTGAAACTACTCGAGGTCGCGCTGCTGGTGGGAGCTCCTCCTTGATCGACGGAGTGTCCAATAGCTCCCAGCGTGCGCTAGACCCCACTCTAGTTGGCTGCCTGCACCGGGGGACTGCGAGGACCAGAAGCCTTTGCTTCCATCACCTGGTGCCTCTTCCCCCGGCGGTAACGCCCATCACCTGCTGATCTCTATTTATCTTTCGTGACACCCGCTTCGCGGGTGCCACTCACAAAACCCGAGCTACTGTTTGTTTGAGGGACGACTGGGAAGCGGACTAGCGCCCAATTTGCCTGCTGAAACTACTCGAGGTCGCGCTGCTGGTGGGAGCTCCTCCTTGATCGACGGAGTGTCCAATAGCTCCCAGCGTGCGCTAGACCCCACTCTAGTTGGCTGCCTGCACCGGGGGACTGCGAGGACCAGAAGCCTTTGCTTCCATCACCTGGTGCCTCTTCCCCCGGCGGTAACGCCCATCACCTGCTGATCTCTATTTATCTTTCGTGACACCCGCTTCGCGGGTGCCACTCACAAAACCCGAGCTACTGTTTGTTTGAGGGACGACTGGGAAGCGGACTAGCGCCCAATTTGCCTGCTGAAACTACTCGAGGTCGCGCTGCTGGTGGGAGCTCCTCCTTGATCGACGGAGTGTCCAATAGCTCCCAGCGTGCGCTAGACCCCACTCTAGTTGGCTGCCTGCACCGGGGGACTGCGAGGACCAGAAGCCTTTGCTTCCATCACCTGGTGCCTCTTCCCCCGGCGGTAACGCCCATTTACCCTCCCTTTAAATCAAACCATACTTCACGCAACGCGGGACGCGCGCGAGGAGAAGCGCGAGGCGAAGCCCGGGCCAAGGGCGGGCCCGTTTCAGCCCGTTACAGACTGTGCAGGACTGGACTGGGCCATGGTATTTCTATTTTTGTTTTTATGTTTATAATTTCCTCCGTTCTCTTGCTGCCCTGTGTGGTCATAAATTAGTGGGACCTCATATTCTAGTTGGAACAGTGTCACTTGTTCTGCTTGCGACCCACAAGTTATTGCCCCCGTGACGCAGAGTGCTTAATTATAATTATGTCCAGAGTCACTAGAAGCAAAAAAACAGACAAAACCACCGATATAACGGGCCCACTCGACCTATTCTTGCACAAGGCCAATGCAGCCATTGACAATACTATCCAATTGATAGATAGACGGGTGTCTCACGAATTGGAGATGGCCAGAAAAAGATCGTCCATGGGCCCGCTGGCCTCAGCACAAACACCTATACAAAAGGGGCCGACTATACCCCTGCTGAATTCAACAAGTGCACTAGTTCACACAGTTCCGAATACTGTGGATTTGTCAGCAACACAGTTGTCACTAGGTTCCGATTCTGATTCTAGGGAGGATCTGGAAAAAACACCAGATTTACAATCCCTACATAATTATGAAATGGCCACAGAACTAAACATCACGGGGGCCAGGGAGGGTGCCATACATAAGAGGTTAAATAAGGGGTCGAACCCACATGTGCATTTATTAGTTCCACCAAATGGTGGGATTCCCAGCAACTTGAATATAAACAGTAACAACACCGTACTGTTGCAAACACCATCACCAACAAATAGTGTGATTCTAAATACGCCCCTACGGAATATCACGCCACGGGAGAACCATGACACACTAGGCGCTGTAGGGGGCATACAAAAACCTTGTACCTCATGTGTGACACTACACGATTTTCTCACAAACAGCATGGGGGAACTGTTAAAATACCATCTGAAACCCCTGGAGAAAAGCATAAGGGTAATTGAAAAACAACTCGCCAAACTAAATACTCCTGCATTTAAGCAGAAGTCACTTAGTACTTTAGACATGGGCGAGGGGAAGATCAAACAACCAAGTAAATTGGCTAAATCAATTCAACCATCTAAAACACCAGCTGTTTGCCCAAAGTCATGTGAACCAGATAAAGTAGGGAATATCCTGACCACCAAAAATGTCAAACATAAGCCACAAAATATTCCTAAACCCCAAACTGCAGAGCGAATGGGCCAACTCGTCACCATTAGTGATAACGCACAACCCACCCCAGCCCTAGTAGACCTAAATACTCAGCTAGCAAACTTTAAGGAGAATACACAAAAACTCCAGAAATCTCAGCCCTCTCAAGCCCAGGGAATACAGAGGACGGGATTTAGACCTAGACGGCCATTCCATCTTCCACCTGAGGCCACCCCGTTCACTGTTGTCCTAACAGGGGTCTCAGAATTAATAGAGGGAGCGGATGAGCCCCAGTGGTCACTGAGAAACAAAGTTCTGCAATGGCTTAGCCAAAATAGACCTATACAGCCATCGCATTATAGCAGAATTACCTCAGTTAGAAGAGTGTTTTGGATTGGGGAAACCAAAAAAAGCTTACAGGGTGACTGCGTTATAGTCAGCTGTGACGATCCTGCTATGGCTGACTATATCTCTTCCTGGCCAGCACTTGAAAAAAGGGGGGGGGTGGATGTACAGCGCCTTTCCTTTTTTTATCCTCCGTTAAATACCCCGAATTATGAAAATAAATCGGGATGGGAGGATGCTCAGGATTGGCCCTGGACACAGGTGGGGCACACTAATAGAAACAGAAACAGGAATAACAATAATAATGGATGGAATAGAGGCTGGAATTCCCGCCCCTGGTACCATAGTAGAGGCAACCCAAATTTCGACTACTGGGAGGGGGTTCCCATGAGGAACAGATTCGACTGTCTAGACATGGTCGATTGACCAATAAAGGTCACCACAGGGGTTTTAGAAGTCACTGCTCCCCTACATAAGATCTATGACGTCTCTTCCCTAGTAGAAAATACTAACCCCGTGATGTCAGAGATTACACTAGTGCAAGACTCGTGTGGAGGTACCCGACTAAGTCAGCAGTTAACAGAAAATTCCAGCAGGTTACGGACTAAGAACGGATCTGGGCCAATAACTGAAATTATTAACACAAAACCATACTTGAGTACAGTAGATAGGACCAAGACCCAACCTGATAATGAGATCGAAGCCTTGCAAGAGGGCATGGTCTTACAATTTAGGCAGGAAGAACCCTGCCCCATCACTGAGGGGTCTTGTCTGCTTAAGATATCTTCCTGGAATATTGCTGGGCTTGCGAAAAAAGCGCGTGACCAGCTATTTCTAACTTTCATGGAAAAGCAGGATATAGTCTGCCTACAGGAGTGTTGGGATCCATATGAGACATCAGTAGAGGGTTTTAGCACTTTCTACGTTCCCTCGATCCAGGGTAACCGAGGCAGGGGTTCGGGGGGACTGTGTATTTTTACCTCTAACCTCTGTAACATAGAACAGAATATGTACGAGGCAAATGGGCCAAAAGCAGGTGTAGGGAGTTCATTACTAGGATTGTCCTTTAAATTAAATAGGCGCTCCTTTTTTCTGATAAACCTTTATAATAATATGCCAAAAGTAGAGGTAAAAACTCTAATAGCGGAACTGGATTCATTGCTAACCAAAGGCGGTCAGGCGGCAGACTGCATACTCATAGCAGGGGATTTTAATTGTCATTTATGTCCCTATAGCCAAACAAAAAAATGTGGCATTTTTGACTCACAAGGGGATCCCACCACACATTTTGAACATTCCCTAGCGGGAAATCTGCTAAATCAATTCATGCATGAATGGGATCTGGCTTTTGCAAATGAACTTTGCCAGCCACCCGTAGTGTTTCAAACAACCTTTTTTGGTCATGGGGCAGGTACTGTAATAGACTTTATCCTGGTCTCAAATAGAAACCAAGGTTGGGTGGGCGGGTTTGAAACGGAGGGCCTAGCAATAAGTGACCACTTTCCCATTAGCACTTCCCTTAAATTAGGGAAATGGGGCACGAAAAAAATAAGCACCACGGATATATTGCATGGCCGTTCAGTGGCACTGGCCAGGAAAAATGGCTATGCCATTAAATGGGCAAAAATTGAACCCACGAACTTTCTGAAAGATCTATTACAGAAAGAAACTAGTCAATTTAACACCTGCCTGGAACCAAGCACTAACCCAGAACAAATAATACAGGCATTTGATGAGATCAAAGCAGAAATAAACGCCAAACTAACTAAAAAATTAAAGGTAAGGGAGGAAACGAGAACATATGGCTGGTTTAACCGAGCCTGCACAAGTGCGCATAAAACACTCTTACAGGCTTTAAAGACTATACCCAGGGATAGCAGACAAGTCAAGGAGGCTAGACAAGCTTATAAGCTGACTCTCCTGACAAGAAAGAAAGAACTCAAAAATGCAGCTTGGGAAGCCTTGATAAAGGCAAGCGCACTAAGGGATAATACGTCCTTCTGGAAAGAGGTAAATGCCCCCTTTTTTCTAGATAGGAAGGTAGATTCCATGGAAATTGGCATAGCTGAAGATGTTTGGGTCAAGCATTTTACTGCACTTTACAAGAAAGACTTTCTTATGTTGACCTCACAAGAGGAGATGGCTGAGGGGAGGGAGATCCTTTTACAACTACAGGGAAATTTCCCATTAAAAGTAATGTTCACCCCTGCAGACCTGGAACAAGCGATTTGCCAGAGTGCAAGCCTAAAAGCTCCAGGGCCTGATGGCGTACCCATTGATCTATTTAAAGGGAACGTAGATCTCTGGGCACCCCTACTGGCAAATGTTCTAAATGCTTACACTAAATTGGGTTTCCCTAAAACATGGAAGGAAGCGATAGTCATTCCAATATTTAAAAAAGGAGATAGACAAGACCCAAAATGTTATCGCCCAATTTCTCTGTTAGATAATTTGATGAAGGTTGCTGGCAGGGTGTTACTAACCAAACTACAAACTTGGTCCAAGACTAACGGGATACTCTCAAAATTTCAATATGGTTTTAAGTCGGGGGTGGGAACCATAGAGCAGGGTTTAAACCTGTCCCTCATAATAAACAAATATATTGGATCAAAAAAAGGGAACTTGTTCCTGACATTTGTCGATTTAACTTCGGCTTTCGATTGTCTGGATCATGGAACCCTGTGGAAAACCCTGACTAACATGGGGATAGATAAAAACATCCTAACTTTTATCCAGGAACTTTACAGAGATGCAGGAGCTACGGTGAGATATGGCAGAAACGGCGAGCAAACCAGAAAATTCCCAATTGCAAAGGGCGTTCGCCAGGGCTGCATCCTTGCACCGTTTTTATTTAATTTGTATATAAACGAGGTAGCAGACTCGATGAATGACCTGGAGGTGGATTACCCCAAGATAAATGGACTCGCAGTCCCGTTATTGCTATACGCTGATGACGCGGTGATCATGGCCCGCACTCAGCGGGGACTCCAAAAGGCACTAACAGGCTTTGCAACTTTCATGAGCTCTAGAGGCCTTATAATAAATGTGGGGAAAACTTTCACGATGTCATGCACAACGAGAAAAAAAGTACCAGACTGCAAAACCTTTGTAAATAATTCAAAGATAGCGATGTCGAAAACTTTTTCCTACTTGGGTATCATTTTTAATAATAGGTGGACATGGTCTGCAGCGGTTACCTCCCGAAACCTGGCTTTTGCTCGCGCAATAGGGGCGGTTAAGCAATTTGCCAAAAAACTGGGCGGGAAACCGGTAGACACACTACTTAAGATCTATGCAGCTAAATGTGTGTCCACAGCTGTCTACGGGGCGGGGATTTGGGGACTTGCAGATAGTTCCGAAATTCAAAGGGTGGAGAATGCCTTCCTGAGGCACCTCTTAGGAGTCCCGCGTTCCACATCTACTACTATCTGCCACAACGAACTGGACAGATCTCACATCAGTGATATTATAAAGATAGCGCCAGTTATGTTGTGGCATAAGATCTGGACATGCGAGGACACAACCTTTAACAGGGAGGTAATTCAGGATTGCCTGCAGCAAGGAAATGGCGCTAAACAACCTTGGCTAGCCTACGTTAAAAAATTCCTGAACTCCATCGGCAGCCCAGAACTCTTTTCAGACCCAATATCATGCGCCCAATTCCCCAAAAAAGCACTAAAAGAGACGTGTCTTGGCCTATTGGAGGAGAGGAGATACTATTTAGATGGGAATAAATCTACCATTATAGCCCACCGCCAGATTCTGCATGAACATGGTTTACATCCTTATCTGGCGCCAAATATCTCCCCTTACCATAGAATGCTGTTGGCTCGTCTGAGGACAGACTGTTTCTTCAGGTTAATAACGTTCCCTATACCGAATGATTGGTCAGTGAAAATGATTAATTGCCCGTGTGACGGAATAGCCACTCAGTCTAACATACATTGCATACTGTTCTGCAAGTACTATCAATGGGGTAGGAAAAAACATCTATTGCCTCTGTTAAAACTGTGGGGCTTGAGAAGCTGTAAAGCAGCTCTCCTTAGATTGTATCTGCTGCAAGACGAATGTACAATTGAAGTGATGATAAAATTCCTGTCGTTTATTATAAAATGTAGAGGGTCTATGAGAAGCGATTAGTAGGTTGTAGGTTGAGGGTTTGTAGAAGTATTATTTTGTGCCTAATAACATCATATAATACATAAATATGTCATATTTACCTCGACCCTTCTACTACCTTTTAGTATGTAAATGTTTAAATAACGTTGTTTTAATTGTATTTTTGTAATGTTTGCTTATATGGTGTTTGTCAAATACCGAATAAAGCTATCTTTGAATTGAATTGAATTGACTACATCTCACCTGCCTTGAAAGCCCTTCATTGGTTACCGGTTGCCAGAAGATCCACGTTCAAGCTGCTTTGTATCACCCACAAAGCAATACATGGGATGGGACCGCTCTTCATCAGGAATAAAATCACCAAACACATTCAACAAAGGAATCTCCACTCTAAAATGGCACCTCGCCTCAAAATCTCAAGATACAAGAAAAAAAACATAGGTGGCACATCCTTTTCTGTTCAAGCAGCCAAACTATGGAACTCCTTACCCCCCCAACATAAGATCCACGGACAGCCACCTTATCTTCAGAAAACTGCTCAAGAATTGGCTCTTCCCCACATAAGCACCATACGCAAACAGAACTTTACAGCATATCCCTTTGTATATAATCATTTATATTTACTATAGCTATGTACCTATCTTTGTGTATTGCTTTGTATTAACATGTAGAATAATTATGTTAAAACAAATAATTAAAAAATATAAAAGTACAATAACACTTGAAAACCGGAGTTTATCTGGTGCATCTTTGGTCTACATGTACTTCTTCCATTGTGCATCTATGTACCTTCCATGTACTTGGGTCTGTGTGTTTGTTACTTTCCTCCTGAAAAGCATATCCAATGCACTACCCTATTTCTCATCCTGTACCTCTTCAATATCTTTAATCTACATATACCTACCTCCTTTATGCATCTATATACTTTCAATGTACTTATGGATCTATATATTTATCACTTTCTTCTAATTCCACATATCCAATGCACTACCCTATCTCACCCTATACTTTTCTCAATATATCTTCTAACTCAACTTTCTGACTCATCTCAAACTTCTTTCTACTACTCTTTCCAATGCACTACCCTATTTCTCATCCGATACATCTATCAATATATCCTCTACACCCACTCTCTCATTCATCCCAAACCCCATACCACTACTATGATCCCCCAAAAAAACCTTTCTAGACTCTCCCTTATTCTACGCCTCCTTGCATCATCTGACACCACTTTTACTATACCAATCCCCAAAACAAACATTTCTAAACTCTTCCCTCTGACTCTTGCCCTCCACAACTCTTCTACTCATCCAAAAGCCTCCTCCGACTGCTATGACCTCCCAAAAACAAAATCAAAATGCTTCACTCTCCTATCCCTCCACTATCCTTTTCAATCAAAATAACATGTTCACTTCTCAAATTTCATATTCCACTATACTAATTCAGCACAAATTCTTTATGGGTCCCAGAGTAGCCTGGTACTCGCCAAAAAAGCGCTTCAACACCTCATCAGAGGTAAGCAAGCGTTATATAAATGCAAACCTTTTTCCTTCTTCTATCCCTCCGCTACCTTTCTCTATCCAACTGAATAACACATCCACCACTCAAACTACTTTCATATTTCACTATACTAATTTTCAACACTAATCCTTTATGGGTTCCGGGGTCGCGTGCTACTCGCCAAAAAAGCACTTCAACACCCCATCAGGATTACAAGCGCTATATAAATGCAAACCTTTTCCCTTTTCTACCCCTCCCCAACCCTTCTCAATCCAAATAACTGACTAACATATCCACCACTCAAATTACTTTCATATTTCACTATACTAATTCAACGCTAATCCGTATGAGTTCCAGAGTAGCGTGCTACTCACCAAAAAAAGTGCTTCAAACGCCATCAGGGATAGCAAGCGCTATATAAATACAAACCCCTTTCCCTCTTCTATCCTGCCGCTACCCTTCTCTATCCAAATAACTGAATAACATATCCACCACTCAAATTACTTCATATTTCACTATACTAATTTTCAACACTAATCCTTTTTATGGGTTCCGGAGTAGCATGCTACTCACCAGAAAATCGCTTCAACACCCCTTCAGGGGTAACAAGCGCTATATGAATGCAAACCTTTCACGCCCTTCTGTTCCTCCGCTATCCTCCTACTCCAAATAACTTACTAATATCCACCACTCAAATTACTTTCCTATTTCACCATACTAATTCACCACTAATCCTTTTTGGGTTTCTGGAGTAGCGTGCTATTCCCCCCCCAAAAAAGGCGCTTCAACACCCCATCAGGGGTAACAAGCACTATATAAATACAATCCTCTTTTCCTCTTCTGTCCTTCCGCTATCCTTCTGAATCCAAATAACTGACTAATATCCACCACTTTAATTACTTTCCTATTTCACTATACTAATTCAACACTAATACTTTATGGGTCACGGAGTAGCGTGCTACTCGCCGAAAAATCACTTCGCCACCTCCTATGGGGTAGTAAGTGCTATATAAATGCAATTACAATTACAATTTTTCTGATATTAACACAAGCATTGACTTCAGCAGAAACAAATGTATGCTTTCTCCCATACCTTGCAAAATACCCATACAGCATGTCTTTACAAGTTCAAAAGTGGTCTGATTTGCAAATATGGGACCATTTTTTGGGCTATCTGGACCGCTAATTCGGACCACTTTTATTTTGGTGTCCGGGTCTATTTTTTCTACCAGTCCGACCCTGGCAGTACCCCGCTGCCCCCATTCCATGCTTTACTCCGATATTTGGGGCAACGTGTGGCAAAATGCACCGCTGGGTGCACATTGCAACCATGCCATTCTCTTGCTCTATTTATGTGGCTCATTGGTGACACGCCATGTAGCACTTAGATTTTTCACAGGCCCTGTGACTTCCGTGACGTGACACTGATGGCAGCACCCCCACTATGAAAATTATTCCAGCCCCATTGGGCCACATTTATTAAGGGATGACTTCCACACACGGTCATGAGCAGAAGTGCCGGACATATATAGTATCGTAAGTGCGCCTTGCTGGCTGCCATTGTGGGGTCACTGGGATTGGTGGACACAGTGCTCCTTTGTCACTAAGGTAAAGACAAATGTATAGTTTAATCCCCAACACCAAAGACATTCTCCAGATAAAATTATTTATTCAAGCCATCCCCTAACATACAGCTAGTCTCCAGGTGGGGGAGGGGGGCGTACACTGGATCAGCGTTCGTCTGATCCCTGCATGTGGCCTAGGCCATGCAGCGGGGTGTTGCTCAGGACTGTTGAGACTAGATGCTTGGAGACTTGCTGATGAGGGGTTCGTTGAGTACTTCCAAGAGGAGGCTGATTTTTACTTTCAAATTAATGCAGGATCAGTCCACTCACACCGCTTCTTATGGGAACCAATCGAGACAGTCCTGCGGTTCTTCACCATAACCGACCTGAGAAACAACGACAAAGTGAGAGAAACAGGTGAGCTAGAGGAAAACAGACTGGAGATTACTACCTCGCAATAGGGAATAGAAAGGTGTTGCGAGCGCCAGGGCAGAACAAACTACCCCTAAAACAAATAGTAGTGGATGAAGCCAGTATCTGCTGGGTGGCATCATAGATGCATGTTTATGTGACCAGAGATAAGACTGGGAAGCAGTGAAAGTAGATGAGTAGGAGAGAAGAGATGGCATGGGGTGGTGGTAGAATTCTTCCTTTTTTATTTAATTTTTACTCTCAAAACATACAGGTGCTCCATAAAGAGTGAAAGGAGAAAGTTTGGGGCAAAAGGGAAAGAACAGCAACAAAAGCAATAGTTGTCAGATTAAGGAGTTTGCTAAATGCGATTATTCTGTTTTATGGCATCATTTCTCCACACCGATAGCTACTAGCGATAGCAGACCCGCAGTGTATGGGGTCACAGTCATCCTTACGCTTGTGGGGATAATCTCCCAAGGCGCACCAGCATTTCGGTAATGCTAGTTCAGTTCTCCTTGCCCTAGATTTATGTTGACATCTTAGTTCTCTGCTTCCCTCTGAGCCAGGTGCCCTCCAAGGATAAAAAATAAGCCTGTATGGGGGTCCATATGTTAATAGGTCAGGATTGAATGGGTTGATGAGCTGCATAATATGTTTCTACTTTCACTGCACAATGCCACATCTCTGAGTCAGTATTTGTAAGAGGGCTAGTGATCTGATATCCAAGTAGTGCTCACTCTGCATTTAGTAAGCAACATTGTCATTGCGATTAAAAGTCTCTGTCCTTTCAGAATGAAATAAGCGTATCCTAACATCGCCACTATTGGGGAATACGCCTGACGGTCTGTGTTTGGTCTGTATGTGTATATCGGTGTAACCCTGCACCCCATCAGATGGCCCTCTAATGCTAGGTATCTTGCCTTAGGGTCTATACACTGTTCATCTAGTCTGAGATCTATGCGTAAGTATGCATACTCTCCTGGAGTCTGAGCTCGCTGTGGCAAAATATCTATTTTTCCCCAAGCAACTAGTTGAATCTTCTTGATGTGTAAAAATGTGTTTCTTGGAGCAAAGCAAGATGGCTGTATGTCTTTCTAGATATGCCTGTACTCTTTGTGTCTTTTGGGGATACTTGAGTCCCCTCATGTTCCAAATGAGGGCCAGTAATCTGTCTAACCATTGCTGTTCTGTGTAGATATATCTGATGTTGAATGGACGTGGTTTGTGTTACCTTTAAGTGAATGCATTGCTGCTTATCCACGTTTGCGTGTTCCCATTGTTAATAATTCCTACCCCACTGTCCACCCCCCAACACGAAATCCCCAACTTTCAGTGAACTAAACCTGGTCATCCAGCATAATATAAGAATCACCTTGACCTCCATCTGTGTCTCACACATTTGGGTTTGAGCAGTCAACTCATCCCAAGGCTCTGTTAAAGAATCATGTTTGAGTCCTATCTCCATGATACAGCGAGCAGGGGTAGAATTCTGTACAGCCTCCCTGTGTTATCTCCAATCTCTGCATTAGAGTCCCATCACATGAGGACATAATTCAAAAAGGCCTGTTCCAAAGATATCCTTTGATGTCGCTCTCTGATATTGGTCCTGCCTTTCTTTTACTGGTGATGTCAGTACGGTTTCCTGGCCATCTGCTTTCGGGTAATGTTGTGGGTATTGTTTTTCAATTTGTAAGGCAACTTTGGGATCTGTGAAGTATTGAGGTTTCCCCATGGTTTTTGTTCGCAGCTTGGTGGGAGATTGCCTGGGGTACATAAAAGCTTTGGAGCATAGCAGTTTCTTGGTCTCATCAAATAATTTTTGTCTAGCTTCTTATACCACTAGAGTGAAGTCTGGATACATTGCCACACTACTGTCTTGCTATCTCAGGGGCCCTTTTTCTCTGGTAAATTCTCAGCATTGTATTTCTATCCTGATATTTCAGTTTGGGGACAATGACAGGATGCAGCGGGATGCCAGGTACAGGCCTCGATGCCAACAAGCAATGTGCTTGCTCAACAGTGAACATGTATGAAAGACTGCCTCAGCCAAACCTGGTTTCCACATACATTTCAGATTTTGCTAAATTTGGATATTTGTGGTTTCGGCAAGACCTAGAATTCGAATATTGTTGCTGCGAGATCTAGCCTCCAAATCCACGCTCATTGCTACTGTTGCTAGTTTTTTAGGTCTCGCCTGGTGTTGGAGCGCGCATGCGCTTCTCGCCTGCGAGAGCTATAGTCAACAAGTCTTGAGAAGGGGACTCTAGCCCGCCCCTCATTGCCATTGGGTAGCGTCAGCGTTTATGTTAAACGTTGGTTTCCCATTGGAAAGGAGGGTTTTTCGTTGCCTCCCTTTGGCTTTTTGGTCCGGCCCACCCGGACTGGCTCACCTGATTCACGGCTGTCGTGAAGACTTTTCTTATCTGCTTCTTTATTTAACAAACAGATAAGAAAAGTCTTCACAACAGCCGTGAAGTGGGTATGCTACAAGAGGGCTCCTCATTGGCAATTGTACCCGCTCCTCCCTTCCCTTCCCCCCACCGAAAAGCAAACTTCCCAGAGTTGCGCTTGTCAGTGCGTGGGTGTCAGGAAGCTCGAGGCGCTGGCACGGCGCCAATTTTTTTCATCCCACTTAAAGCCCTGCTTCGCATCTATCCTGAAATGACACAAAAGTGTCCTTTACTGTCTAATTTCCCCTTTGTGTCTATCGTAGAAGTGATCTTTACTGTGTGCGACACCCGCACGTGCACACTTCCCTCGGGTCATCTATATGGCGATTAGTTGCGTCTAAGCTTCCAGTTATGGGTTTCATGTTATCAGTGAGGCACTCTGGGAGTTGTAGTTTTGGTTCCACTCCCACTGCTGTGACTCACCTGCGCACGCTTAGCTCACTCTAATTGGTTGAGGAAGTAGCTTGAAAAGTGTGACTTGGCCGGGTCAGCGCAGACACAGAAGTGGTTGGTATGTGACCTGTTTGCCCTGTGACCCTCCCCTAACCTGCCCCCACGGCGCACCTGCGGTGCAGTGACCTTTCATATATGGTCTCTCCTGCAGCCCTCTTTAGTGTGTGACACGCAGCAGGGTCGGATTATGTCGCGGTTGTGGTGAGGGGGTGCTTGATGTGCCTAGCTGCCAGGACACCTCGGTGCACTGAACTCCATAAGCAAAGTAATGCGGCGATATAAAGTCGAGAGTTACCAATCGGTGCACTGAATAACATTACATTAACTACTACTAACACCTGTTGTTTATAGCGCTTATAAAAATTAGAATGGCAGCATCAAGCGCTATATACAATAGTTACCATTACAGTGGTCATAGGTCACGCGTGCACCTTTCGGTAAATAGTCCGGGGCTGGCAGAAATTGTCACTGATGACGTGCTGCAGCCACATACGGCTGTACAGACAGCGAGCACTACTTTCAAGGGCAAGGTGCTTGTGCAGACGGTATGCACATGTTCAACTCACTGCTATACGGTATGAACTACCTAGCAAGCTCTTTAGTACCGACCGCAGGACTCACTGCTCTCTCGTATTTTGTTGCTTAGATTACTTTTTTCCGCTTTGGTTTTTAGGTCCCTCTAAGTACTACTTGCCTTTGGTTACAGTGTTATAAAAAAACGTGTTATGTGCGTTTTCAATTACTTGGGAAAACAAGCCGATGTTTTCCGTCTTTGCCTGCAGAGCAGCTGGGTCTCACAAAGTGGGTCTCTCAGCACAGACCCGCAGCTCCACTCCACGGCGATCTCTGCCCCGCCTTCTCAGAGCATCCAGTTCGCCAAACTAAATATTTTTGTTGTTTTTGTTAATGCAGAGCACGAAAGAGCAATTGCTAAGCCAGACGGCTGGGCAACGTAATTGAAAGAAGCGACCTATTGGATCTGTGGCTCTCTTGTTATCCTCCAGAGTTTCTGTTTATGATGAGACGTGTGCCCCCCACCCCAGCTCCCCCCCCCACCCTTTTGAAGCCACCAGACTGCTTTTGTCCCTTCACTTTCGTTTCGTTTGCTAGAAAAAGGCACCAAAGCGCCCCCTATAACTTTCCCACATCTGGGAAGATACTAGATTTCTTGTTTTCCCAACGGTTAGCAGTGAAAATTCATCATTCGCTGCTGACTTAACACTAATCGACAAGCATTGACAATGCAATAGGTCTCGCCTTTTATTAAGTTAAAAGCCATTTTCTTTGCTAATGGTATTGTATAGCAAAGAAAATGGCTTTAACTTAATTAAAGGCGAGACCGATTGCATTTTTAATGCTTGTTTTGCAGTGGCAGTAGTCTCTATGTGTTGGTTGTGCTAATGTCTTTAACATCCGAGACATATTGCTCTATGCTTTCTGAGCAGATGTTTTGTCGATCTAGACGTTTTAACATGCAGACAGGTCGACCATTCAGAGTCTCAAGTTTCCCATTGATTCGTTTGAGACTTTTAAGTCCAGTTATAGTATCCTGGCCTTGCCTTCATGCATGGGTGTATCATAGTGTTTAACCCGGGACAGCTCTGAGCGATCTCTAGTGCCCCTACATTGTTCAAAAGTTAATTTAGACTACATTTGTCTAGCTTTACCCATTTTGTTTTTCAGTTTGATATGCTGCTTTGGTGTCACTGTTTCTATAGATGGTATGTCTTGATACCCGGGGCATCCCCAGTCAGCAGCTATCCTTGATACTTTATATTGGACAGCTAGCTATGCCTCATGGGCTTGTTGAAGGTGTCACCAGGCCGGGGACCCCTAGCACCTCCATGTAGACGAACTGCATGAAGTAGGTCAGTTACAGTTAATTGGTGTGTCCCACCTGCGTGTGCAGCCGGATACTTCCGGGCATAATGAAGCAGTTTCTTACATGCTTGTGGCTGGAGTCATCCCAGTCGGGTGGTAGCTTTTGCTGCTGCACCTCGCGAACAAGCTCGGCTGACACCAAGTGAGCATGGCTGGGCCCGACCAGACTTTTGTTGTTGTGAGCAGGGAGTAGTTGACAAGACTCATTAGTGGCCCCTTTCACTGTTGGGTCTCCAAGGACCCATACTGCTTCTCAGGTCTTGTATTTCTCTGCCACTGTACAGCCCGGTCCCACTAAGAATGTTTCAAGTGGCCCTCTTGGCTGGCACCATGAACAGGGCCCCAGTCCGCCACCTGCCCCTGCAGGAACAGGCACACATACAATCGGTATTCGAAAATACCCTCGTCAATGTTAAATAAATCCTGAATACCCTGCATCATCATTACTCTTTCTGCAGAGCGCCGCCTCGGGAGTCTGGGACATGGCTTGAGCATTGAGACAAAACACGCACAGCAGGCTGGTAAACAATGTATACAAAGGCAACATGTCAGAACAACACCTGCAATGGCAATGAGGAAGGTGAGAATCTTACATCCCCAAGTGGCACATAGACCACAGAACCATCCTGTGAACGACCAGGTACCATTATCTTGGTGTATCTCGGATGCTATCTTACTTATGCAGTTTCTGTATGGCAGTGTATACGGTGGGGGCGTGGTCCATAATGTACATACAGTAACTACTAACAATGACACAACAGGCCCCACCCCGGTCAGCGTAGATAACATCTAAAACCATGCGATTTTGTAAGGCAACAAGCCTTGTGGCCTGGACCTCGACTGTGATATTTGTCAGTATCCCTGCAGTCGTATTAATGACCCCTTCCACCACCCTCGTAAGATGCCTAATATTGAGACTATTGGTTACAGGACCCCAAATAGGTAACATGCCTTTCATGGCATCAGTAAACTGCTGTAAGGTGGTGTCCGTCTGATCAATGTCATCCGTATTAATCATTCTCTTAGTCCTGGGCACGGGTCTCTTGTCTTTGCAAACAATGGTCCTTATGGTAAGTGGGAGGTGCTATGTATACAGGTGTCAGGAGATAGGACTGGTCGCACTTTACTGACCACCCTTCAGGGAGCCAAACATATTAACGATCTCCGCAGACAAAATAAACACTTACGTGGCAGGATAAAGGGAGGACTTTTCGTCGCTCTAAAATCATAGATAGTGTTGCATCTGCTTTGCCCCACCTCTATGTCCCCTACCCCCTTGACACAAAAAGGGGCCATAGCATCCACCACTGACAAGGGAATTGGTTTATCCCCAGTGACGTTGCAGGCCAGGAAAGACTGGTAATATTCAGATGAATTAAACTGAAAGATATTATTCCTCTCCAGCTGGTACCAATTCCCTCCTCTCACTCCGTTGTATGCCTACATGCAAGAACTCAGGAATAACCTGCCAAACGGCTCTCTACCTATGGGGCACCAGAAGGAACTCTGTATTGAGAGTGCACGTTCTGTGTCAGGGTACGGGTACTAGCACTCTTTCGCACCAAGGTCTCAGGTTGAGGGAAAGAATGAACCATGCTTAGTAAAGCAAACCATCCCTCACTACTATTAACATACGATAAGGGCATTAATAACAAATTATCTCTTTTAAGAGTCACTGAAGGCAATAATCCACATACCCAACACTTTGTAGTATTGTAGGCAGCATGTGTCTGATGCAACGTTTGAATAAAAACATTATCTTAGTAGGACTTTCTGTGTCCCTCCTTGTGAGGCGCAAGGGTAGCAAATATATGTTGAGGGGGAATAGGTGTTGTGCCAATCAGAGCACGGGCTGGATATTTCTCCTCAAGGAGATATGTCACCCCAGTACCAATATCAAAGAGACCAGGATAATCAATATAAACACAACCTTATTTTTAACAGAACAAGTGGACCAAACAGGGCCATTTTGTTCAGGACACGAAGCAGAAAAAGGCTGCTTCTCCTCCTGAAGGGGGCGGCCAAAGGGATGCAAGTACATAATTGTCTTTCTTATTCAAAAACAACAACCACAGAAGAGTCTTACACTTGGCGCCAGCCTGGAATGAAAAAGCACTATGGTTGAAATAGGAACCAGAACAGTAGAATGTTCAGTAATTGTTGGCGCTTTTGAGCACCAGCAGTGGAGCTTTGTCCAGCTCGGATCCCATGTTGCAGGGCAAGCACCTTCTCCTCAAAAACACTGTCCACTTATCCTGCTTGGTGACTGTCTGAATAACGCACCACTTTCCGTCCCTAAAATTATCACGGTACCACTAGCAGGGTACACGCACCCTAAACTTCAGCAATGCAGTCTATCCCTACTAAACTGACTGTCCCTGTGGTGCACTGTTTTTTTGATTTTTACGAGGGCGCAAATTGTACCTCAACACTCCAGGCTCAGTTGGGTCGGAGAACAAAGGATCGTGTTCAGAGAGGCCAAGGGACAAAGGAGCAGATTCAGGCACATTCGCGTGTTGTTCTTCAGCTAGTGGTGGGCCACCAGGCAGGGGCTCCTGGATGGCCTTGATGTCAGGCACCGCTTCAGTCAGCACTGGATTACTCTCATTTTCCGATGGTGCCCACGTGTAGCCAGCATCCGAGAAAGAGATGAATCGGGGTACCTGTTCACCCTCACCATCCCCTATCCCCTCTGCAACTCATTGATCATAGTGCAGCGGAAAGGGCACCCTCTTGCAGTGGGTGCTGGGGATCCAGTTCTTCTGACCGTCGACCTTCACTGCAGTCCTTGTTGACAGAAGGACCTGATGTGGTCCCTTCCAGCATGGCTCCAAGCTGCTCCTCTGGAAGCACTTAACAAGCACCCTGTCCCCGGGCTGAATCTCATGGCCAGGAGTCTCTGGGTGTTGTTACAGCGTGTCGGCAATCTGTTGGTGAACAGAATGCAGATTTTTAGTCAACTCATAAAGGTAATCAATCAACAGGGGGTATTTAATCTCGGAGAATTTACGAGGCCGCGGGACGCCCCAGACATATGCTAGGTGGCCAAACACGACCTCGTGTTCTAGAGTGGGCTGTGACCCTCGTAGACATTTAATGCTAAGGGTAAAATGTCCTGCCACTTCAATCCTGTGCTCTCTTTGATCTATGCCATTTTCAACTTAAGAGTTCCATTATATTTTTCAACTAGTCCTGCTGACTGGGGGTGATTAGCCGCATAAAACTTCTGCCTAATGTGCAACCCTTCACACACTAAGTGGAGGACCTTGGCAGTAAAGTGACTGCCGTTATCACTCCACATCAAACGGGGCAAACCAAAGCGGGGGAAGAACTCTTTGAGGAGTACCTTCGCCTTGGCGGTGTTCTCTTTAGTGGGGTAAGCCTCAACCCATTTACTGAATGCACAGATGTCCACCGAAATATACTTCAAATTGTTGACTCGTTCCATTTCGATGTAATCCATCTGAAGGACTTCGAAAGGGACGGAAGAGGGCGCAAAACTGCCAACAGGGGAAGGGTACCTTTTCCAGGATTATGTATCAAGCAAACCATACAGTATTTTACTAAAGGAGCTGCAACCTTGGGAATGTTGTCATTTCGCCATACAGGGTCTAATAGCCTACAAATTCCCCTCGCACTAATGTGTGCAGGCCCATGTGCCATAGTGACCACAGGGAGGACATACACATCCGGCAGCATCCATCGCTGCTTCCCGGACTTGTCTGTCCAACACCCATCCTCATCCAAATTAGCCTTGCTCTCCTTCCATATTGACAACTCCTCAATTGTTGCCTCACTCTGGATCTCCTTCACATTCTCTAGAGTGCCCTCAAACATCCCATTCTCAGGCACCCACCTAGCTGGACCCACTACAAATATCCTCTTAATTTTGGTCCGAGTTGTCTCCTTCGCTGTCTGATCTGTAAACGCATTCCCCCTCCCAACATCGTCTGTGGTTGCCTTATGAGCACTGTACTTTACTATTGCTAGTCTCTTAGGGAGTGTCAAGGCTGACAAGAGTCTGTGTATTAGGGGGCCATTTTGAATTTTCATTCCATGAGATGTCAGGACCCCTCTCTCCGGCCAAAGCCGCCCAAAGTTGTGAGCCACCCCAAATGCGTACTGGCTGTCGGTATATATATTGACAGCCAGTCCCTCACTCAACTCGCAGGCACGAAGAAGAGCCACTAGCTCTGCAACTTGCGCTGATTGATAGGGAACCTGTGACATCTCGACTACAGTGTGTAGGGTGGTGATAGCATAAGCTGCCGTTGTTGTGCCATCTGGTAACTTAAAACAAGAGCCATCGACATATAGCTCCCTTGGGGTTCAGATAGGGGAACATCAGTCTGGTCTATCTGTCCCTTCGTCTCCTTCTCTGTGTCGTAAATGCAATTGTGCACGTCCACCTGCTCTCTCTCAGAAGGGAGGGGTAGTAACGTGGCTGGGTTCAGAGAGGCACATCTTTTGATGGTGACGTGTGGTGCAAACAGGGTCAGCTAATAGCCAGTCAGATGTGCATTGGTAAGGTGCTGTGTCTTTGTTCTGTTCAAAAGTATGTCCACAGCATGCGGTACCATGACTGGGAGATCAGTATCAAGGACGAGCCCTGCCGATTGTCGGGTAGAAATAGCAACTGGCCGCGGTCGCTCTCAGACGGCTCGGGAGGGCTCTGGGGACGTTGTCTAGCAGGGCAGAGAAGTAAGCACACGGCCTTTGCTTACCTCCAAAGGCCTGTGTTAAGATAGAGAGCGCGCAGCCAGCCGTTTCGTGTACATACAACACAAACGGCTTCCGTTAGTCCAGAGTACCAAGCACAGGTGCAGAGCAAAGCTCTATTTTTAACTGCTCAAAAGCATGCTGACAATCATGCGTCCAGGGCAGGGGTTTGTGCACATCTTTAGTGGTTAGTTGCAACAAGGGTTTTGTTAGCAAAGCAAAGTTGGGAATCCAGTGGCGACAGTAAGAAGTAATACCTATAAACTCTTGCACGTCTCGTTTAGTTTTAGGGGCAGGCATTTTAGTTATAGCAGTCACACGTTCAGGTGTTAGTCTCCTTCCCTCCTTTGACAGTAGGTGACCTAAATAGGTGACCTCCTGTCGACTATATTGAAATTTAGAGAGGGACACTTTATGTCCATTTTGGGCCAAATGGTGCAACAATTTAACTGTACTCTGTTTGCATCCCTCCTCTGTATCGGAGGCAATAAGGAGATCGTCCACATATTGGAGTAACACATTTCCCGAGGGAAGAGTGAGGGAGTCCAATTGGGCTTTCAAGGCTTTGCTGTATATACCAGGACTTTCAGTGTAGCCCTGAGGAGCTCAACAGAATCTAAGGTTTCTACCAACCAGGGAGAACCAAAAAAGATGCCTACTTTTAGGATCTATGGGTATACTAAAGAAAGCATTCTTCAAGTCAATGACGGAGAAATAGGTAGCAGTAGGGTGAATCATGGTCAAGAGGGTAGTGATGTCAGGGACAACAGGGAACTGGGGGTCGACTAACTTGTTCACAGCACGCAGGTCAATCACAAAACAGTAGACATCAGGATGGTCATCCGGGGAACCGGAGGGAGCCTTTTTCAAAATGGGAAGGATAGGGCTATTACACACATTAGCATTTGTCTCCTCAACCCCTCCAGACGCAATCAAATCCTGTATAATCTGCAGCTGCGCCCGCTCATCTGCTTGTGGTATCTTATATTGGGGAAGGCGAGGTAGAACAGCATTGTCTTTAACCTTAATGGTGACCGGAGGTATCCGTAACAGCCCTATGTCCGTTTCACCCAAAGCCCATAATGTTGTCGGCACCCCTTTAAACTCGGCAGGAAGAGGCTCGTCTTTGGACAGGCATTGCTTGGAATTCACCACATTGGGTCCGATTGTCATATAGACGCCATCTGGGGAACATGAGATAGTCGCATGCAACTTCTTCAACAAGTCCAAGCCCATTACGTTTTCTCCACAATTTGAAGTCAATAAGAAGGGCGAGTCTACAGTAAAAGATCAATGGTCAGAGCCAGAGGCTCAGGGATAGGGCTCACAACCGGTTTACCGGAAAAGCCTACCGAAACATTATTTTGGCCAGACAGGGCTGCCCCGGGAACCAGTGAATGAGAAACAGAGCTATTCATTGCGCCTGTGTCCACCAAGAATTGTTTCACTGAGCCCTGTAGATCAGCGGTGACGTATGGTCACCGCTGGTCAACAGGGATCTGGACTGATCCCCCACCCTGTCCCTGGCTGTCCTAGCCATGGCTAAGTCCTGTCACGTCATCCAAGTCATAATCATCATGGTAATACTGGTGCCCCCTCGGATCATCGAAATAATTCTGCTATGACCGCCCAAACTGTTCACCTCCTCCCTGGCTCCCTCCATGTCCAACAGCTCCCCTGCCTCATCCCCGTGATCCTCACCCTCTCGGAGCCTCAACCTTCTGCAACAGCACCGGACACTCGCTGCACCAATGCCCCTCCTCCTTGCAATACGCACACTGATTTGGTCCCAAGGGCGTAGAGTTCTGGCCAGTGCAGGGAAATTGCCGAGCTGGACCAATACCTCTACCTCTACCACCACCTCGGGACACCTGCTGCATCAACACCTTCGTCTTCAAGTCTTTATTCTTCTTCTTCACCCTCTCCTTCTCTTCATTCTCCCTATGCTCATAATCAATCTTGATGAATCATGCAAGAAATTTCTTGGATCTATGCTGAAGAGTTACAGTGCGTAACGAAACACGTGTCGGCTGCCATCATTTCTTTGACACCAAGGAAAACATCAGGAACATGAATTCAATCTATTCAAATATTGTTTGTGTTTCTACACTGGACTGATATGTTATTATTGTGAAGTGGAGCATTGTTATCAGACAATTAAATCTCTTCAGCATAGATCCAAGAAATTTCTTGCATGATTCATCAAGATTGATTTGTGGTCGTAGGCAGAGTTGAGAAATTGTTTTGAGTATTGCTTTTTCATTTTCCTACTTGCCAAGACTAAAATAAGTACTTTTGGAGTGCCGAGGCACAGTGTTTTCTTATAAGTAAAAATACAGAAGTTCTTTGAATGTACCGTGTAGTGACATCCTTTGGTAGTGGGATGTTTTTGTGACCTTGATAGGCACCAATACTGGGAGTTTATTACATGTTGCAGTTCATAACTCAGGTTTCTACAGGATTGATGTGCGACTGTATATGCCACCACTGCCTTCTTGTTTTGTTTGCATAATTCCTGGATGATGCTGAAGAGTTCCTTGGAGCTGCTGGTGTTGGTGAGGATTCTTTTGTGGATGAAGGTCCTTTTGGTGGTTCTGATGCGTTGATGGTATTCCGTCATAGCGTCTTTGAAGGTGGTGCAGTTATCGGGTGTCTTGCTGTTTCTCCAGTTCTTCACCAGGCGTCTGCAGGTGCGTCTGGTTTCTTGGAGATCGGTGGTGAACCAGGTGGCTTTCCTGGGGCGTTGCTTGTCGAGGTTGAGCAGCGGGCGAGTTTTTCAACACAGTTGGCGATCCAGGTGTGGAATTCCATGGCCGCGGGGTTGGCGTCGGTTGCAGTGGGGGTGTTGCCATTGAGGGTGGAGTTGAGTTGTTCCTCGGGTGACTGCTCCAGTTCCTACACGAGGGGCATAGAGCAGGTTCTGGTGGCTTGGGTTTGTGGACGAGGAAGTGTACGCAGTGGTGGTCGGTCCAGGGGGGCTGCATGGTGTGGCTGAAGTGGACACTGTTGCCTCCAGTGAATATGGGATCGAGAGTGTGTCCTGCCTTGTGGGTCAGTGACGAGTTGTTTCAGTCCTAGGTTGGTGAGGGTGTCACGGAGGTGTTGGGGTCGTTGAGGTTGTTGAGATGGAGGTTCAGGTCTCCGATGAGTGCTCGGGCTGGGTGGTCTGTAGGTGAGGATGCCCCTGAGTGTGGAGTTAGGACTGGTCTGGACCTGGAAGTGCAGGTGCAGGTGCTGGGTGGCAGGGAAGTTTTTGCTGGAGGTGGTGAGGTGGAGGGAGTTTTTGTGCGCCATGGCGATGCCTCCTTCTGGGTGGTTGGGGGCGTCCTTCCTCTGGAACTTGTAACCTTCTGGGATGGCAATGGCGATGTCGGGGCCGAGGAGGCGCTGGTCCAGGTTTCAGTGAAGAAGGCAACGTCGGGAGAGAGCGAGTCCAGGAGGTTCCAGATTTCCACGGTGTGTTGGTAAAGGAGCTCACGTTGAGGAGGATGCATCTTAGGGCGTCGGGGTGTTGCTGGCCGGAGTGGTGGCAAAGTCTGGCGGAAGTGGCGGCAGGAGACCTGGCCGTGTTAGGTGTGGCTTTCTGGCAGTTATTGTCTCTTCCGGGGTTGAGTGCGAGGATGGCGGCTGCGTTGTAGCAGTGGATGGTCCGAGATCCAAGGTCCCTGGTGCTGGTTGCGGTCGGGTCACGCGCAGACGGGCTTGCCTTTGGTGCGCCCGCTGCACGCGGCTGCTGTGTGACCGCGCAGCAGTCGCCATAAAGTAGGGGAGGGACGAGCAGCTGGAAGGCAGGAATGGGCATGGGTAGGGGGAAGGGCCGCAGGGGCAGCAGCAACGGAAATGGGGAAGCGGGTAAAACAGAGCGGGCACAAGGGGAAGAAGTGGGCACAAAACCAAAAAAACTATTAAAAAACAATTACCAACGATTACAAAGTACAGCTGACCCACAAAGGAAATGGAATCAGGCAGAGACAGGAACGGGCACACACGGAGGTGACCTGAAGACAGCGACCTCCAACACCTCCCAGGAGGCGGCTGGAGGGATCAGCGGCGGTGTAGGTGGAGCGGAGCTGCTGGGAAGAGAGCAGGCCTGAGACCGAGGGTCAGAGGTCTTACTTCTATTTGAACTAAATATATAGGAATAGGACCAGAATATTCTAATTTGAGATATTTTGGGTTTGATTCACAAAAGCTTGTAAGAGCTCCTAGCACACTACAGGAGTGCTCTTTTACACACATTGTAACCCCAGATGTGGAGGGGTGGCATGATCAGTGAATCCCTGTGTCTCCAAGAGAGGAGCTGCATCTTTCGCATGCTAGGGGTGGTCAACACACTCCTAGAATTCAGCTTCTGCACAAGGAATGACAGGTTTTGTCCACTTTGCAGCTCTTTTCCATCGGACTTTGGAGTAGTAGGGAGGGGGCAACGTGTAGGGTGGTGGGGTGGCAGGGAAGAGGCAACACAGAAACAGGAGAATGGGGGTGGGAGGAAAGAAGCAACTCGGACAACGGGGAGGTGTGGTGGGAGGGCAGAAGCAACACAGACAGGAGCGGGTGGGGTATGGGAGAGAAGTTGCAAACAGAGTGACTGTGCTAGATGGAGATAAAAAAAGTACTGTGAGAAGTTGGCCTGATGTATGATGTCACTAGTTCTAGTGTACACCTTATATCAGTCCAAACAACCCTTATGGTGATTGGTTGTAAAGTCAACCTTATAGACCAGCTATCCTAGTGGTAGCATGGACAAGAGCAGTCTTAGGCTAAACTCTGAATGGCATGTGAAGCCAGCTGTGATACCATATATAATCCCTTGAATACCAAATGAAAGGACACCACAACAGATATATGTGAGACCGGCCTCACGGCGTTGCCCTCCCAATCATCCAGCCAACCTGCAACCACCCTCAAGACACGACATCTCCGACTCCGGCCGCCCCAGCCACCCAGATCCGAGGGCCGGCCAGAGCCCTGACAGACTCGACACCCTACCACGCATGTCCGACCGAGGGAGCGGGAACCCTCGAGCCAGACCCAAAGGCGCCAGCCCAGTCACACCTCGGGTCGCCTTCCCCGGGAAGACTCGATCGGCCACCAGGCCCCTGGGGAGCAGGCGCCTCCCCTGCCGAGCGTCTGGGGTCCCTCCCAGACCCACCTGAAAAGACCAAAGAAGTGAGCGGCAGGAAATCCCGCCGAACCCCCTCCGTCACCCCAGTCCCCCCTCTGCGAGGACCCCGGACTTCAAAGAGCAAGCGGAGTATAACAAGGGGTGCCGGAGAAACGAAGGTAGAGAAGACCTGGAACCATCCGAGCCTGCTGACGCTGTCACGGCTCCTGAACGCTGAAGTCACCTGGGCCTGCTGAGTGACTCGCGGCCTCTTGCTATTGAACCATCTGAGCCCTGCTGACGAGGTCGCGGCTCCCGAGCACTGAACCACCTGGGCCTGCTGAGTGACTCGCGGCCTCTTGCTATTGAACCATCTGAGCCCTGCTGACGAGGTCGCGGCTCCCGAGCACTGAACCACCTGGGCCTGCTGAGTGACTCGCGGCCCCCAGCTATTGAACCATCTGAGCCTTGCTGACGGAATCGCGGCTCCCGAACTCCGACCACCTGTGCCAGCTGAGAGACTCGCGGCGCTCCCCCTTGAGGACGACTCGGTAAGAGATCGCCCAGAGACTCGACACCCTCCAGCTCGAGGATTGTGAGCTATCCGCAGGGTATTTCGCAGAGACACTATCTTGAAAGACTGTCCCGCTACCCCCATTCCCCACGACCGATTGGTGGTACTTTGTGCCACTGCTGTACTACTTGCATCTTGGATCATAAAGATCCCTTGAAAATCATCGATAAAAGAACCTATCGTCCTACAAAGAATACGTGTGGTGTCACTCTGTTCGTAGTGTATATCAGGGTGTGCGCGCCTAGTTCGGCCTACGTGGGAGAGGTGGGTCAAAGGGGTGGGCAAGACGGGCATCGAACCCCCCTCCGGCGAACGCCTTTCCAACATTTGGTGGCAGACGACGGGATCCGAGCCGACACCGAAAGAGAGCGTGCAGTAAACGACTGACACACTACCAAACAGAGATGGAAGGAGAAACCTCCCTGGGTGCCGCAGGTACCGAAATAAGCTCACCGTTCCGAGAGGATCAATTGGACTATTACACACATAGAGAATTAAAACAGTTTTGCAAAGACCTTGGCATCGCTACCACCGGATTAAGCACAAAGGAAGACTTCCAGAAAGTATTGAAAACCTGGGTCGAGACGGGGGCGCCCCCGACCCAAACGGAAGGAGACTCTGCCCATGAACCACAAAGCATCCCGGCGAGAAACAACGGGCCAGAGGGGAACCTGTCCCCCGAGGAGCTAGCGGACCGAGAGAGAAGCCGCAACCATGAACTTGAACTGGCAAAACTAAAAATCGAGGGAGAAATAAAACTAGCAGAGAAAAAGTTGGCCGTCGAGCAGTTACGGCTACAAGGGAAACTCGAAGAGAAGAGACGCCAAAGAGAGCACGACGAAAAGAAGCTCCAGCTAGAACATGAACGCAGCCTGAAGGAGATCGAGTGGCGGGCTAAAAACGAAAAGTCACAGCCACCCGGGAATCCACCGCCCGCTCCCACCGGGGAAACCAAAGTCCACATCCCCAAGGATGTGGTAAAAGAGTATTACAAGAACGACGATATCCAGCAGTGGTTTAAGGCCTACGAAGTCGCCATGACCTCTCACCGAGTCCCGCAGAAGGATTGGGGGGCTGGCCTATGGGGCCGGTTCTTAAGCGAAGGAAGAGACACCCTGCTAGATCTGCCCTCCACGGTCATGAACTCCTACAGCCACATGAAGGAAGCCCGCGTGGGCCGTTATGGACTCACCCCCGAAATGTACCGACAACGGTTCCGAGATTGTAAGAAGATACCGGGCACCACGTGGGTAGAATACGTGAACTTTTACAGCCGAGCCTTGGACGGGTGGATCAAGGGCAGCAAGGTCTCCACCTTCGAAGAACTGTTTGATCTGATTGCCTGGGAACATTTAGCGGCCAATTGCTTTGTAGAACTGCGCCAGCATCTCCTGGACAGTAAACTCACCGACCCTCGGAAGCTGGCCGCTGAGGCTGATCGTTGGGTGAATACCCGAGCCACCCGAGGCCCCGTGGGGGACTACGGCCGCCACAGTCAAGGCCCCCCCCCGCCAGAGGGGCGGAGGGAACCACGGCCGACCAAGAGACTTCCCCGGGGGGTCCTCAACCAGCCCCCCCAGCAGCCCACCAGCGGCGGGTTCAGCCCCGTCTCCAGCAAGCACCGGAGTCACAGGACGGCTAGGTCCACGAGCTAGGATCACCTGCTTCCGCTGCCAACGGCCCGGACACTACGCCAATGACCCCCAGTGTCCCCAGTATCAGCGAACCACAACGACCAACCCCCCGGCCCGGCAGATGGCCTCCGTGGCTCTGGGGGAAGAGATGGAGGACTCCGAAGAATGGGAACCGGCGGCCATGGCCCTGGTCTCCCTTGGTGATCGAGAAATGGTCCCCGGGACACCCTTGCCCGCCAACACAAAGAAATACCGACAGCAGGTGACCATCAACGGCCACCGAGTCGAGGGCCTCCGCGACACCGGGGCGAGTGTCACCGCGGTCCACCGCAGCCTAATTTCAGAAGACCAGATCCTAACCGGTGCCCTCTGTCCGGTCGTATCCTCCGACAATTCTGAGAGCCTCTGCCAGATGGCGCTGGTGCCCTTCGAGTGGGGAGGGGTCTCCGGAGAACTGAAGGTAGCGGTCCGGACATCACAGCCCGTAGACTGTCTCCTGGGCAACGACCTGGAGAGTTCCCCATGGGGGCAAGTAGAACGAAGAGCCCATCTGGAGATGATGGGCCTACCAGAATGGGTCTGCGCCACCACGCGCTCCATGACCGCGCGATTGCCTCTCTCCGAGGGCAGTGAGGCCCTCCTACCGAACACTATCCCCGAGAGCCGGGACACTCTACCAGAAGCGGACAACCCTCCTTTGGAGGGAGAAGAAGACACTAACCCGGGAGAAGGGCCAGAACCTTCCGCCCCGGAGGCCCTGACTGAGCTCGGAGAACTGCCCGAGATGGGCCAGTGGCGCTGTGAGGGGGGGCCCTCCCGGGAAGAGTTCTGCCAGGAACAGGCCACTTGCCCCTCCCTTGTGGGACTCAGACAACAAGCCGAAGCCCAGGCCGCCGGTGACCGAACCCGAACCCATTGGATCTATTGGGACAATGGCCTCCTATACAGCGAGCAAAAGTCCGCCGAGCTAGGCGCAGCCCGGGTACTGGTGGTACCCCTGCGTTTCCGGAGCCTCCTCCTGGGCCTGGCCCACGATGTACCCTTGGCAGGACACTTAGGCCAAGACAAGACATATCAGCGATTGGTTACCCACTTCTATTGGCCCAAGATGCGAGCGAATGTAGAAGTACACTGCAAATCCTGCCTCACGTGCCAGGGCAGTGGGAAGAGTGGCGGAAAACGCAAAGCTCCCTTACAACCGTTCCCCGTTGTGAGTACCCCGTTCGAGCGGGTCGGCATCGACATCGTGGGACCCCTGGATCCGAAGACCGCCCAGGGCCACAGATTCATCCTTGTCCTGGTGGACCATGCCACCCGCTACCCCGAGGCCATCCCCCTACGCACCGTGACGGCTCCCGTGGTGGGCCGAGCTCTCATGGGGATCTTCTCCCGTGTCGGATTTCCCCGCGAGGTTGTGAGTGATCGCGGCACTAACTTTATATCCCGCTACATGAAGTCCCTGTGGCAGCAGTGCGGAGTCACGTATAAGTTCACGACCCCCTACCACCCCCAGGGCAACGGCCTAGTGGAACGCTTCAACCGAACCCTAAAGGGAATGATCCTGGGCCTCGAAGAGCCCCTGCGCCGGAAATGGGACGTCCTCCTCCCTTGCCTCCTGTTCGCATACCGAGAAGTTCCCCAAAAGTCTCTGGGGTTCAGCCCCTTCGAACTGCTATACGGACATCCCGTCCGAGGGCCCCTGAGCCTGGTCAGAGAGGGCTGGGAGACAAGCCCCCGGGGGACACCCCCTGATGTGTTCCGCTACATCCTGGCGCTCCGCAACCAGACGAGGAAGTTCAGAGAACTCGCAGAGGCTAACCTCGAGGCCAGCCAAGAAGAAATGAAGCGCTGGTATGACCAGAACGCAACCCTGGTCGAGTTCCAGCCGGGCCAGCAGGTTTGGGTCATGGCCCCGGTGAAGCCCTGCGCCCTACAAGACAAATGGACTGGTCCCTTCAAGGTGATCGAGCGGAAGAGCCAGGTCACGTACCTGGTCGATGTACAGTCCCCACGGAACCCCCTCCGGGTCCTCCACGTGAACCGTCTCAAGCCCCACTTTGTGAGGACGGAATTAAGTTTGCTACTGGCCACCAATGATGGGGCGGAAGAAGACACCGAACCCCTGCCCGACCCCCTGTGCGCTAAAGACCTGGATGGCTCCGTGGAGGGAGTAAGACTTTCAACCACCCTCACTCCCCAACAGTCCGACGACTGCCGCCAGCTGCTCAGACAATTCGCAGACCTCTTCTCCCTCATTCCAAGGGTCACCGACTGGTGTGTCCACGACGTGGACACCGGCGACAGCCCGCCTGTGAGACACCGAGCCTACCGGGTGCCTGACCGGGTCCGCACCTGCATCAAGACCGAGGTACAGAAGATGCTCACCCTTGGAGTAATCGAACCCTCCGACAGCCCCTGGGCCAGCCCGGTGGTCCTGGTCCCGAAGGCGGCTTCCCCGGGGGTCGCCCCCGAACTAAGATTCTGTGTGGACTACCAGGGGCTCAATGCGGTCACCCGAGCAGACGCTCACCCTATCCCCCGCGCCGACGAGCTCATCGACCGCCTGGGGGCCGCCCGGTTCCTCAGCACTTTCGACCTGACCTGCGGATACTGGCAGATTGCTCTCACGGAGGGAGCGAAAGAACGCTCTGCCTTCTCCACACCAGATGGCCACTACTGCTTCAGGGTCATGCCGTTCGGGATGAAGAACGCCCCGGCCACGTTCCAGCGGTTGGTGAACAAGGTCCTGGCCGGACTCGAGTAGTTCAGCGCAGCATACCTTGACGACATCGCCGTATTCAGCTCTCAATGGCACGAGCATCTCCAGCACCTCCGACAAGTACTCATGGCCCTGCGCCAAGCCGGCCTAACAGTGAAAGCCAGCAAATGCCAGCTCGGGCAAGGCTCCGTGGTCTACCTGGGGCATCAGGTGGGCAGCGGCCAGGTCGCCCCCCTCCAACCGAAGGTCGACGCCATCAAGTCCTGGGAGCCCCCCACCACGCAGACGGAGGTCCGGGCCTTCCTGGGCCTTACAGGGTACTACCGGAGGTTCATTAAAAACTATGGGAGTATCGCGGGGCCCCTCACGGAGTTGACCTCCAAAAAGCTTCCGAAGAAGGTGCAGTGGAGCACCCCGTGCCAGCAGGCGTTCGACGCCTTGAAAACCGCCATGTGCACCGCCCCCGTACTCAAGGCCCCCGACTACTCCCAAGAGTTTGTAGTCCAGACCGACGCATCCGAACACGGCATCGGGGCCGTCCTCTCGCAGTTCGACGACAAGGGCATCGATCAGCCCATAGCCTTCATCAGCCGAAGGCTGCTGCCGCGAGAGCAGCGTTGGAGTACTATAGAACGAGAGACCTTTGCCGTAGTCTGGGCCCTCAAGAAACTACGGCCCTACTTGTTCGGAACCCATTTCCGAGTACAGACGGACCACCGGCCCTTGCGGTGGCTAATGCAGATGAGGGGGGAAAACCCCAAGCTACTACGATGGTCCATCTCTCTCCAAGGGATGGATTTCACTGTCGAACATCGCCCCGGGGCGGATCATGCCAACGCCGACGGCCTGTCCCGGTTCTTCCGCTTCGGCGAGGAGAATCCCCCAGTGGATGGGTAGTTCTCCACGCCTTTCAGCTGGGGGGGACGCGTGTGAGACCGGCCTCACGGAGTTGCCCTCCCAATCATCCAGCCAACCTGCAACCACCCTCAAGACACGACATCTCCGACTCCGGCCGCCCCAGCCACCCAGATCCGAGGGCCGGCCAGAGCCCTGACAGACTCGACACCCTACCACGCATGTCCGACCGAGGGAGCGGGAACCCTCGAGCCAGACCCAAAGGCGCCAGCCCAGTCACACCTCGGGTCGCCTTCCCCGGGAAGACTCGATCGGCCACCAGGCCCCTGGGGAGCAGGCGCCTCCCCTGCCGAGCGTCTGGGGTCCCTCCCAGACCCACCTGAAAAGACCAAAGAAGTGAGCGGCAGGAAATCCCGCCGAACCCCCTCCGTCACCCCAGTCCCCCCTCTGCGAGGACCCCGGACTTCAAAGAGCAAGCGAAGTATAACAAGGGGTGCCGGAGAAACGAAGGTAGAGAAGACCTGGAACCATCCGAGCCTGCTGACGCTGTCACGGCTCCTGAACGCTGAAGTCACCTGGGCCTGCTGAGTGACTCGCAGCCTCTTGCTATTGAACCATCTGAGCCCTGCTGACGAGGTCGCGGCTCCCGAGCACTGAACCACCTGGGCCTGCTGAGTGACTCGCGGCCTCTTGCTATTGAACCATCTGAGCCCTGCTGACGAGGTCGCGGCTCCCGAGCACTGAACCACCTGGGCCTGCTGAGTGACTCGCGGCCCCCAGCTATTGAACCATCTGAGCCTTGCTGACGGAATCGCGGCTCCCGAACTCCGACCACCTGTGCCAGCTGAGAGACTCGCGGCGCTCCCCCTTGAGGACGACTCGGTAAGAGATCGCCCAGAGACTCGACACCCTCCAGCTCGAGGATTGTGAGCTATCCGCAGGGTATTTCGCAGAGACACTATCTTGAAAGACTGTCCCGCTACCCCCATTCCCCACGACCGATTGGTGGTACTTTGTGCCACTGCTGTACTACTTGCATCTTGGATCATAAAGATCCCTTGAAAATCATCGATAAAAGAACCTATCGTCCTACAAAGAATACGTGTGGTGTCACTCTGTTCGTAGTGTATATCAGGGTGTGCGCGCCTAGTTCGGCCTACGTGGGAGAGGTGGGTCAAAGGGGTGGGCAAGACGGGCATCGAACCGCCCTCCGGCGAACGCCTTTCCAACAATATATATATAAAATAAAGTGTATTTATTCTAGTCAAACCCTCAGCACTCTTTATGAGATTCGAGGTAAGTACAACACAGTCTTATTCAAGCATACATTAAGTCACACAGGTAAGTAATACAGTTAGGCCCTAGGGGCCACGCAAACCATATACTAAAGAAGTGGTATAAGGACCACTGTCACGGAAATAGAATAGGACTAGGCCTAGGGAATCTCTGGGGCTACACTACACTACCAACAGTTAGGAAGTGGGAGGCCCACGGGATTCAGGTGCAGAGTGGAAACACTCACGCGTAACGCGTATAATCGATAGAAATAGTACAGTTCTGAAATAAGCAGTTTTAGGACACCTCTGGAGCAACTAGGAAGTCGAGACTCGGAAACTAGACCCTAGGATAGTCACTACCCTTGTGAGCACCGAAGTACCCAAGTTACCTAGCCCACAGGCTGCGGGTGCATGTACTGCTCGATTTTTCCGGTCTTATTGTGTTGAAGGGTGATTTAGGTGACTTCAGTCTCTTTCCATTCAAAGTCTAAGGGATAGAGTAGTGTATAGAGCCTATCTATTAGGCACTTCGACATGATCCTGTGTTCTTCCCCATAGATCAGGGTTTGTATACATATCCTAGGGGATAGATTCGTTAGCATTAGGGGTAATCTGTTCTGTAGTGAGGGTATTTCATGGAGCCGTGCTGAATTCAGGCCTGGTAGGCCTTAAACGGGAGAGACTCCATCTTTCCTCCTGCTCTGGCAGCTTGGAATGTTTCTAGGTCATAGGCAGTGTTTTAGTTAGGAGGTGTTATTCGCTTGGAGAGAACTGGTTCGGGCCGGCCCTTATCGAAGGATTGTATTTTTCTTCATGCCGAAGACACTACATCAGGCCGGCCGGCTGGGAACGTATCCTTGGCACGGGGAGGTACAAGAATTTGGTGGGCGGCAGGTTACGGGCTGGAATTTTCCATGAGGAAATACACGTCTATATTAGTGAAAGTTTGAGGCAGATACTTGCACTTGCTTCTAGTCCATAGGCGGCACCTGGCCGTTAGTAGTAAAGCTGCTACTTATTCCAGGGAAGACAGATGACAAACTTGGAGGTGGAGAAAAACCGAGAAATAGATATTCCAAAGAGAAGAGAGTAGCCGATGAGGAAGAGGTCCCAGTGACTCGGAGAGGGAGACGGGAGTAAACCCGTGATTGCGGAGGTGTGACTTCCAGGCGAAGCCGAGGCGCAGACGAGAAGGGAACCTAGATGACCATTGAGTGCAGGCTACATACGACCAAGGTGATGTCAACCCCTTACTATTAGAGTGTACAACTTAATCTTTCACTTTTCTTTGCAGGTTATGTGATATGTATTATGTTCCGTGAGTGTGCATGTAATAACTAAATAAAGTATTCAGTTTGTAGTAAAGCAATATGTGCTACGTGTTCTTGTGTAAGAGGGTAACCTATTCTTCTAGTCAGCTGTGACTTGACATGAACAGATGTTAATCCTGATCAGGTAGGTGGTAACTGAGTAAGGGAGAAAGGAGCCCTTCGAACTAGGGAACAAGTTGTGCTCAACTAGCTGTCTCTGTGTGATCTGATATATAGTAACACTGATGTCGTGGTAATTATAGGATGAACTCGTGCTAAGGCTGCCGTCTGGGCAGGAAGTCCTGGGTCCGTTTGGGACCGCGAGGCTGTGACTGCCGTCTGGGCAGGAAGTCTGTGGCTGCCGTCTGGGCAGGAAGTCCTGGGTCCGTTTGGGACCGCGAGGCTGTGCTAAGGCTGCCGTCTGGGCAGGAAGTCCTGGGTCCGTTTGGGACCGCGAGGCTGTGGCTGCCGTCTGGGCAGGAAGTCCTGGGTCCGTTTGGGACCGTGAGGCTGTGGCTGCCGTCTGGGCAGGAAGTCCTGGGTCCGTTTGGGACCGCGAGGCTGTGGCTGCCGTCTGGGCAGGAAGTCCTGGGTCCGTTTGGGACCGCGAGGCTGTGGCTGCCGTCTGGGCAGGAAGTCCTGGGTCCATTTGGGACCGCGAGGCTGTGACTGCCGTCTGGGCAGGAAGTCTGTGGCTGCCGTCTGGGCAGGAAGTCCTGGGTCCGTTTGGGACCGCGAGGCTGTGACTTGTAGGTCTTGGTATATATAGTAGGAATTCCCTGTCCTTAGGTGGTACATATATGTGGTTATTTAGGTGTAAATAGGCCCTAGGGAGGGGGTAACGTTCTGGTTTGGGTTAGAGAGGCTCTGCTGAGCGGGTTCTATCTGATCCGAAGACCCAAGCAGAACATTTGGCGTCACGAACCGTTTACGAAACCTGTGTGCGTTGTAGTTGTCTTGTGTTTGCTTTCGGCACGTGCGTGGTTTTGTTTGCATTTTATTTTTGTATATTTCTGTGTATAGTTTTTATTTTTCTTCCTTCTTTTCTTTTTCTTCTTTTCTTCTTTTTCCTTTTTCACGATGTTTTCTAAAAGGTCTAAATCTACTTTTAAGTTGCCCGTTGATATTCCCGGATGGGATTCAACGCCTTATGAAGCCTTGGCCCGTGAGTGGGCTGACTCTACTGGTTTGAGTGAGAATTGGAATTCTTCTTTGGAGCTGGCAGAGCCGGCTAATGTGATTGCTTGTTTGCAGAAGGCACCCGTATCGAAGGGTGAGGAGATTCCCATTTTGGGGCGCAGAGGTTGGATTCTTTTGTCTGCATACAGGATTCTGCATGAGAGATTGTTGAAGTTACAGATATCTCTTAAAGATGTGGAAGCGCACTTTGTTGAGATTCAGAATTCTCATACTTTGTTGCGGTGTCAAAATAAGTTGCTTGCTGATAAACTTGAGACTTACCAAACTATTGCCGAACGGGCGGCTGTGCGAATTGCTCGTTATAAATACAAGAACAGGCGCGGTCGGGTTTCGACGCGAAAGGTGCGTCTGGTCGTGGCGACAGCCGGGCTGGATTGGAATCCTGATGAATGGGATGGTAATATCTGGAACTCGACTGATTCTTGTTCCTCGGGTGAGGAGTCTGCCAAGCGCGAGTCTTCTCGCTCCCGCCATGATTGTAAGTCTGCTTCTCGCACCTTTGATGGTGCACCCCGTGATTACGCTCGTTCTTCGAGTGGGATCAATGCTTCTTACACTGATTGTCCCTCTACGAGTACTGATCGGGCTCCTTGTGATGCTCGTCCCGCGGTTTCTGCGCATCCAGTTTTCCGTCGGAAGTTGCAGCAGTCTCCCAATGCTCCGCAGGGTATTTCTTTGGACTGTTTAGAAGACTTTACTCAGCAGGAAATTAGTGACATTTTGCAGCGATTTCGGCAGCGAGCTGGTGAGTCCTTGCTCACATGGATGGTGCGCCTTTATGAACTGGGCGCTGCTGGTATTATGTTGGATACTGGCGATTGTTTAAAGTTCTGTTCCTTGAGTTTGGATTCTACTGTGCAGGATCATTTTCGTAACTATAATGGTGTTGGTCAGATTTCTTTACTCCAATTGGCGACTGAGGGTTGTAATGTAAAATATCCTACTGAATCTGACTGGCCTGTGAATGACAAGCCGTGGTATACTTTGCGTGATGCTGCTCAACGTCTCAAAGAGGAGGTGATGAAAACGGCAATTTTTCTGGGTACTGCTGACAGGTTGCTTGATGGTTCGTTGACATCTTCTGTGCGGAACCGTATCATTCGATCTTCCCCTGTTGCCTATAAGCAGGTCATGATGACTTTATTGATTAATCAGACTGGTAACGTGTTATCTACGGTTTTGGAATCAGTGCGCCAACTCGGTGAGTTGGGTGAGTGGTTTAAACCTGAACGTCAGTCCCGGCCTGACACTCGTACTCCTGGTGAAAATAAACTTACTAGACGTGATATTTTTTCTGGTCTTCTGGCTGATGGTGTGCGGAGGGAGGACATTGATGGTGAGACTACCGCTCGTTTGTGGGAGTTGTTTCGCAAACGTGGCTTGGATCGAAAGGAGGGTGCCCGGCGTGTTCGGACCACTGAGTGTGATCGTGGTGGTTCTGACGGTAGCGGTGATGACGACCGCCGTGGGCGCTCTGTTCGTCGTGATGATCGACGTTCTGCACGTGATGTGTCCCCCCGTCGAGAGAGAGACGGGGAGAGAGAGGGGGAAAGAGAAAGGGGGAGAACTGACTATGTTTACAGCAGACGTAGAGATGATAGGGATCAATCCCCTGAGTTGAGGAGGAGAGAGGATCGTCACAGTTTGGTCGATCGTAACCCGCAGTTGTCGCGTACCCGCGGGTTTCCTCTCCTCGGAATGACGCTGATGCTATATGGGTTCCACCTCCCATCTGCCCCTCGTCCGGAGGACGTGTTACACACGCGGATGGAGGAGGCAGGTGAGTGAGGGAAGTGAGACAGGAACGGTGGGGACGGAAACCTGCTGTCTCCTCCCACCTACTGAGGTGCGGGGCGGTGAAGTGACTGGGCGTTTGCTTAGGCTAAGTATCTCCAATACTGGAGTCCGGTAAGTTCCGCTTAGCGGGGACAAACCCCAGGGGGGATGAGTGCTCGGTGAGTGAGGTGAGCTGGACCAAGAGGCCTCTGGTAGTTCCCAAGAGCCTTTCTTCCAGCTCACTGAACAACGCCCAATTGGCGCGGTGAGATGTGAAGGTAGGTGAAGGCGCTACTACTGCCAAGCTCCGAATCCTTGAGCCGAGGAGCGCAACACCTACCGACCGTGAATGCCCGGAAATCCTTGGGCAGGTCTGCGAACAAGAATTACCTCTTTGGCTGCTTCGCCGGAAATCCTTGGGCGGGGTGGTCTCTTGGCGCTACGCCTCTTCTCTCGGAGGAGCCGAGAGGCGTGGAGAGCCAAGGCGGAAGTACCCGTTCCGGTACTCCACTGGTGACGAAGGGCACCGTAGGGAGGTGCCTCCACTCCGGTCTCTCAGGGGAGACGGGAGCCAGGAACAGGAAACCTTTCCCCGGCCGGTTCCGAGGGACGTTGACGGTCGCCGGGAAAGGCGGAGATTCAACAGGGGTCGAGAGGTCGTATCTCTGTAGACGGGTGACAGTACGGGTTCGCCGTGAACTCTTCCTGTCGTAGCTCTTCAGGATACGTCCGGGAATAATCGGCCAGGACGTGAAGGAGAGGACGTGTATTTATACTCTCGGGGCACACCCACAACGTGACTCGTGGACTGCCGGGGTGCCTGGGACTTGTAGTTCTTCCAGGTTTCTGGCGGGATCGCCACTCGTGCAGATATCCAGCCGGATCGTGACAGCACATCCCCTCTCACCCCTCAAGGGGTGCGATGAGTGGGGGGCCAGGTTTATCCGGACACCGGCGATGGAAGGCCGCCACCAGACGGTCTGCGTGGAGCGCCGTCGCGGGCTCCCAGGAATTTTCTTCCGGCCCATACCCCTTCCAGGCCAGGAGATACCAGAGTTTCCCTCGCACCTTCTTGGAGTCCAACACCCTTTGAACCACGTACTCCCGCTCGTGGCGGACCCACACAGGGGCCGGGCGCCTCCGGCTGGGGCCAAGGGAGGGTTTGAGCAAGGAGACGTGGAACACCGGGTGGATGCGCAAACGCGCCGGGAGCTTTAGTTGGACGGCCACAGGGTTCACGTGCCTGACAACAGGGTAAGGTCCTATGAATTTAGGGTTAAAGACGCTAGGGCGTCTGAAGCGGATGTGTTTCGTGGACAGCCATACTCTCTCTCCCTTGTGGTACACTGGGTTGGGTCTACGATTTTTATCTGCCTGGTGTTTGTATCTGGCTTTGGCTACCAGAAGTGTTTTGCGGGCCTGGGTGAGAGTTGCACGTATAGTGGATAGCCTGTCTTGTACGTCAGGGACGCTGAGATTGGTGTGTGGGAGCACGAAGGGTGTGAACCTAGGATGGAACCCCGCAGAAAGAAAAAACGGGGTGTGTTGTGTAGAGGTATGCATGGAATCGTTATAAGCCACCTCCGCGACCCACAACCAGTCTACCCAAGCGTTGGATGCCTGGTCCACATAACACCGGAGATACTGTTTAAGTGTCTGGTTGAGCCTCTCGGTCTGTCCATCGGTTTGGGGATGGAAGCTGGTGGATAAGGAGGATTGGATTCCCAGTTCGGCACACCATACCTTCCAAAACCGTGCCGTAAACTGAGATCCCCTGTCCGACACGATACCAAGCGGCAGTCCGTGCAGCCGGACGACATTGGTCAACAGAAGTTTTGCAAGGGCTCCAGCGGTTGGGAGTTGTTCACAGGCCAGGAAGTGACCCATCTTGGTCAGGTAGTCGACCACTACCACGATGGCGGTACAGTTCTGGTCTTTAGGTAAACCCACGATGAAATCCACCGAAATCCTCTCCCAGGGGTTACGGGGGGTTGGTAGCGGACGCAAGAGACCCTGCTGTTTGCGATGATCGGCCTTCATCTGGGAGCACACGGTGCAATGGCTGACCCAGCGCAAAATGTCCGGCCTGACCGAGGGCCACCAGAAGTGTCGAAGAACTTTCTCGAGGGTCTTTGTTCCTCCCATGTGCCCGGCGCTAGGAAGCTCGTGACACCAACGAAAAACGAGCTGTCGCAACTTGAGAGAGGGGACCAGAACCTGTGTGCCTCGCATGGGGATACCGCCTTGTAGGCGCCAGTCCTGGTGCCTCTTGATCCAGGCTACCCAGGTAAACGTGGAGATCCCTCGTTTGACGTCGTGTAGGAAGGACTCAGTTACCGTTAGTCCTATGACTTGTCCGGGAGACAGGATCGCTTGCTTGGGTTCCACCGCCGGGAGCCGATGCACTTCTTGACGTGACAAGGCGTCCGCCTTCAGGTTTTGCGAGCCGGGGAGGTAGGTCACGAGGAAATGATATTCGGCAAAAAAGAGCATCCATCGTCTCTGCCGTGGAGTAAGGTGTCTCGCTGATCGCAGAAACTGGAGATTTCTGTGGTCGGTGAAGACGGTGACTTGGTGTTGCGCCCCCTGTAGCCAGTGTCGCCATTCTAGGAACGCTTCCCGTATGGCGAGGAGTTCTTTTTCGGAAACCGCGTAGTTTTGTTCGGCGGTGCTCAGCTTCCGGGACATGTAGGCCACTGGGTGAAGAATGCCTGTCTCTGGATGTCGTTGAGAAAGAACCGCCCCTACGGCAATGTCGGAGGCGTCTGTTTCCACTGAGAAGGGAAGGTCGGGGTTGGCGTGTCGCAGGATGGGAGCGGACGTGAAGGCATCTTTAAGTTGGTCGAAGGACCTTTGGGCTTCGTTCGTCCAGATGAACGGTACGTTCTTTCGTGTCAACCTGGTGAGCGGTGACACCATCTGGGAAAAGTGGTGTATGAACCGGCGGTAAAAGTTCGCAAAGCCAAGAAAGCTCTGGATCTCCTTGATGGTTCGAGGGGGTGGCCACTGTTGTACTGCCTGGACCTTTCGGGTGGACATCACCTGTCCGGTGGGAGTTAGATGGACTCCGAGGAACTCCACGGTGGTCACATGGAACTCACATTTTGTGAGTTTGCAGTACAGTCTGTGGTTCCGCAAGGCTTGTAACACTCGCCTCACATGGACGACATGGTCTTCTTGGTTGTTGGAGAAGATCAGGATGTCGTCGATGTAAACCACGACGAACCTATCCAGACAGTCTCGTAGAACCTCATTGAGGAAGAACTGGAAGGCCGCCGGGGCGTTACAAAGACCAAAGGGCATCACCAAGTATTCATAAAGCCCAAACCGGGTTCTAAATGCGGTCTTCCACTCGTCGCCCTCCTTCATTCTGACCAGGTGGTACGCCCCTCGGAGGTCCAACTTGGTATACAAACGGGCCTCTCGCACTTGTTCCAACAAGACCGGGATCAAGGGCAACGGGTACCTGTTTTTTATCGTCAAGGCGTTGAGGGCGCGGTAGTCAATACAACAGCGCAGTTCGCCACTAGTCTTCGGTACGAAGAAGAGGGGCGACGCGGCTGGGGACCGTGGGGGACGTATGTACCCCAACTTCAAGTACGTGTCCAGATACTCTCGCAGGTGGGTGGTCTCCGGCCCGGTGAGGGCGTAGATGCGTCCACACGGGATCACCGCACCAGGTGCCAGGTCAATGCGGCAGTCGTACTCTCGGTGAGGGGGTAGTTCTTCGGCCTTTTGGACGCTGAACACATCTTGATAGGACGTGTACCAGGTGGGAAGCGTAACATCCTTCTCTGCGGCGGTGGCGATGTGTTGTGCCAGAGACGGACCCGCGAGTTGTGGGTGGGCCGTTTGGATACAGTGGTGGTTACATAAAGCAGAGTTGAACGATATGGTATTGGTGGACCATTCTATGGTTGGTTCGTGTTTCCGTAACCAGGGTAACCCTAGGATGAGTCGGCATCGCGGGGCTTGAATGATGTTGAACTGCAGCCACTCTCCATGGTCGTTTCCTATGGATACCCAAAGAGACGGAGTCTCATACCTTATGGGCCCCGACTCCAGTTCTTTTCCATCCACCGCGTATACTAGCTCCGGAGGCTCCTTGCGTGTAAGCGGGATTCCGAGCCGGTCGGCTTCATCTTTATCCATAAAACACCCCGTGGCTCCGGAGTCGATCATAGCTCGTATGGATCTGTTCCGTTGGTTGATGACAGCAGTTAGCGAGATGAAGAAGTGATCCGGCTCTTGGCCTAGGGTGGATTCCATTGAAGGGATGAAGTGTGGGCTTGAAGGCTTCCCTCCTTGGTCCGTCAAGCTCTGTCGTTTCCCGGTACCTTTTCTTCGATGGCGAGGGCAGTTTGTCCGGACCGCGGTCTGTTCGTTTTGGGCCTAACTGGGCATTCACGGAGGAAGTGCCCTTTCTTGCCGCAGTACAGACAGAGTCCCTGTTTGCGGCGATGGTCGCGTTCACTTAGGGTCAACGAGGCCCTCACGGTCCCTATTTCCATGGGTTCCGATTTGGAACTCGTGTGGTCAGGAGGTCGGGTGTTGTCATAGGAGCCGGGCGTCTTCTCTCTTCCTCTGTGATCCCCTTTTCGTTCACGGAGACGATGCTCCAACCTGGAGGCCAGTTCCATCATCGCAACACAGGTCTGGGGTTGTGGGTCGATCTGGGCAATGACATCTTTCAGCTCATCGGTGAGCCCTTGATAAAAGATAGCCGACTGCTTGGTTTCCGGCCAGTCGGTTTCTGCCACCAACCGACGAAAGCTGTTCCTATAGCCCAGAAAGTCATTTGGTTTTTGCCGGAGGGTTAGCAGGTCGCGATCCGCCGCAAAGGTGTCGGCTCTGCGATCGAAGGTGTCTTCGAATGCGTTGCGGAAAGCGTCCCAATCATATAGGAGGGCTTCGTCCCTGCGGACGATGGGAACGGCCCATTGAGCCGCGTCTCCTGCCAGGTAAGAAATTAAGAAGGCCACCCGGGCCTGATTGGTAAGAAACAGCTTCGGTTTACAGTGGAAGTGTAGCATTACTTGAGTCATGAACACCTGGATCTTATGTACGTCTCCATGAAACCTTTCAGGGGGGGCCAACGGGACCTGGACGGGCATTTCTACTACTACCTGAGGGGACTGTGAGGGAAACGGGGCCCCGGCATCGAAGGGGTTTCGTTGGAATCTATCCATACGTGTATGCAAGGCGGCCGTTTCCGACCGGGAAGCGGCTAAGTCCGCCTGCATCAGGGCTAGCGAGGCTAACACTTCTTCTAACGTAGCCATGATCAGCGTGATCGGGAGGAGATATTTTCGTGGGCCGATTATTCTGTCGCGTACCCGCGGGTTTCCTCTCCTCGGAATGACGCTGATGCTATATGGGTTCCACCTCCCATCTGCCCCTCGTCCGGAGGACGTGTTACACACGCGGACGGAGGAGGCAGGTGAGTGAGGGAAGTGAGACAGGAACGGTGGGGACGGAAACCTGCTGTCTCCTCCCACCTACTGAGGTGCGGGGCGGTGAAGTGACTGGGCGTTTGCTTAGGCTAAGTATCTCCAATACTGGAGTCCGGTAAGTTCCGCTTAGCGGGGACAAACCCCAGGGGGGATGAGTGCTCGGTGAGTGAGGTGAGCTGGACCAAGAGGCCTCTGGTAGTTCCCAAGAGCCTTTCTTCCAGCTCACTGAACGACGCCCAATTGGCGCGGTGAGATGTGAAGGTAGGTGAAGGCGCTACTACTGCCAAGCTCCGAATCCTTGAGCCGAGGAGCGCAACACCTACCGACCGTGAATGCCCGGAAATCCTTGGGCAGGTCTGCGAACAAGAATTACCTCTTTGGCTGCTTCGCCGGAAATCCTTGGGCGGGGTGGTCTCTTGGCGCTACGCCTCTTCTCTCGGAGGAGCCGAGAGGCGTGGAGAGCCAAGGCGGAAGTACCCGTTCCGGTACTCCACTGGTGACGAAGGGCACCGTAGGGAGGTGCCTCCACTCCGGTCTCTCAGGGGAGACGGGAGCCAGGAACAGGAAACCTTTCCCCGGCCGGTTCCGAGGGACGTTGACGGTCGCCGGGAAAGGCGGAGATTCAACAGGGGTCGAGAGGTCGTATCTCTGTAGACGGGTGACAGTACGGGTTCGCCGTGAACTCTTCCTGTCGTAGCTCTTCAGGATACGTCCGGGAATAATCGGCCAGGACGTGAAGGAGAGGACGTGTATTTATACTCTCGGGGCACACCCACAACGTGACTCGTGGACTGCCGGGGTGCCTGGGACTTGTAGTTCTTCCAGGTTTCTGGCGGGATCGCCACTCGTGCAGATATCCAGCCGGATCGTGACAGCAGTACAATGCAGAAGATACGAATCCGTTCCGTACTGGGAATGGATATGAACAGGAGGTACCGATACCTAAGAAGCGTGAGAGTCTTTATCCTGATTTATCCTGGTATACAGAATGCAGTAAGAATGATTAGGAAAGAGGTCAAGCTCCGGTACACAGATGGGCTCACAGAGATAATAGACCCTATGTAGATATTGACATTTATTGGAGACATCGTAATATCCAAAGGGCCCGAGCATTGGTAGATACAGGAGCGGAGGCCACTCTTATTCATGGAAAACCGAAGAAGTTTACAGGTCAGCCTTTTACTATTACCGGATTAGGTGGAAAAGAAACCCCTGCAGTTCAAACTTTGCTTGAAATGAGAATAGGTAGAATTCCTAGAAAAGAGTATTCTGTACTAGTAGTGCCACTTCTAGAATTCATAATTGGGATTGATATTTTGAGAGGAATGACTTTGCATCTAGATGACGGATGTTACCAATTTGGAACAACGCATTATATATCGTCCAGACCTATACGGGTTGGTCGTTTAAGAATGCCCCCCATACAAGTTCCCCATGCGACAAAAGTGGTTTGTCAGAAGCAGTATCGTATTCCAGGTGGTCATGAGGAGATTAGTACCACTATTCAGGAGTTAGTGGATGCAGGAGTCATAACCCCAGTTACTTCTGCTTGGAATAATCCTGTTTGGCCGGTGCGTAAGAGTGATAACTCTTGGCGCATGACCGTTGATTATCGAGAATTGAACAAGCACACACCCTCTTTGACTGTTGCAGTACCGGATGTTATTACACTAATTGAGAGAATCCAAAAGCATCCAGGTACATGGTACGCGTCCATTGATATTGCTAATGCTTTCTTTTCAATTCCGATTGCCCCAGAGTGTCAGGAACAATTCAGTTTTACGTGGAACGGGCGTCAGATGACGTTTAGAAGTCTTCCCCAGGGCTATGTGCATAGCCCTACGATATGTCACCGGCTGGTGGCAGAGCATTTGGCTGAGGTACCGGTTCATCCCCAAATTCAGATATGTCATTATATTGATGATGTTTTGATCCAAGGCGAAACACAAGAGGAAGTTCAGACCCAATTAGACAGAATCATTGAGTGCCTGCGTGAGAAAGGTTGGGAAATCAACCCAGATAAATTGCAAGGTCCGTCCCAGGCTGTAAAAATTTTGGGTATTAATTGGCATGAAGGGCACCGTGAAGTGATCCCTCAGGTTAAACAGAAGATTCTTGATTTTGCAGTTCCTAGAAATAGGAAAGAAGCCCAGAGCTTCATTGGTCTGTTTGGCTTTTGGCGCCAGCATATTCCTCATTTGAGTCAAATATTGGCCCCCTTGTACCGGGTCACGCGTAAAAAGAATGCATTTGTATGGGATAAACCACAGCAAGATGCGTTTAGTCTGGCAAAAGAGGCAATTCAACATGCTCTGGATTTATGGCCTGTACGTGATGGTGACGTGGATTTGAATGTGTCTGTACAGGGCCTTTATGCAAATTGGAGTTTGTGGCAGAAACAAGGCAGGAGTAAAGTACCGTTAGGTTTTTGGACCAAAAAGTTACCTGATGCTGGTGAGCGTTACACACCCTTTGAGAAACAGTTACTTGCTTGTTATTGGGCTCTGGTGGATACCGAGCAATTGACTTTGGAACATGATATAGTTCTGCGTCCGGAAATTCCTATCATGCAGTGGGTTCTGAGTTCGCCGAAAACTCACCGAATTGGACACGCTCAAGAGGCGAGTGTGATTAAATGGAAATGGTACATACAAGACAGGGCACGTGTGGGCCCGAAAGGAGTTGCTTCTTTACATGAGCAGGTGGCGCGAGCGCCATCGACTGAGACTGAGAGTGAATGTTCCGTACCTTTAGCACAGGAGTCTCCTGTCAAGTGGGGTAAGCCTTTTGATGATTTGTCCGCAGCGGAAAGAAACCATGTTTGGTTCACTGATGGTTCAGCGAGGTTTATAGGGATGACACGGCACTGGAAGGCGGTGTCCTATAATCCGATCACACAGAAATTGTTGAGCACAACTGGTGAAGGTAAAAGCAGCCAATTTGCCGAGCTTTACGCTGTTTACCAAGTTTTGAAACAAGAGTTACCTGGTACATGTCATATTTTCACTGATTCTTGGTCTACTGCCAATGGACTGGCTGTTTGGTTGCCAACTTGGCATTCCCATAATTGGAAGTTACATTCCAAAGAATTATGGGGAAAAGAGTTATGGCAAGAAATTTGGGAGATGCTCCCACAGAGTACTGTTACAATCTTCCATGTGGACGCTCACACCCCGATAGATTCTCTTGACAAATTTTTTCATAACATTGCAGATGAGAAGTCTAAAATTGCTGAGGCAGTGGTGGACAGGCAAGATTCTGATATTGCGGGATTGGCGAAATGGGCACACCAGAAGGCAGGACATTTTGGAGAGAAGGCCACTAGCAGGTGGGCTGCTGATCGAGGAATTTATATTCCCTTAGATTTAATCAAAAATGTTATTTTACACTGCCCCGTTTGTCAGCATATCAGACGGCGTAAGGTGCCCCAAATTGTTAAAGGTCATTTACATCGCGGCAAACTGCCCGCTCAAATTTGGCAGATCTATTACATTGGTCCACTTCCCATGAGTAGGAATTGTCAATATGTTTGCACTATTGTTGATACATACAGTGGCCTGCTGGTAGCCCTTCCCTGTAAGCAAGCTACCCAATTGAATACCATTAAAACATTAGAATTAATTATGATGTACTATGGTGTGCCATTCCAAATTCAATCTGACAATGCATCCCATTTTCGTGGAAGATTGGTACAGGAATTCTGTGCGGAAAACAATATTGAATGGATATTCCATATCCCCTACTACCCACAGGCCTCGGGCCTGGTGGAGAGATTGAATGGCCTGCTAAAGGACCAGCTGCGTAAGTTAACGGATGACAAGTATAAAAATTGGCGAGACTTTTTGCCCCAAGCACTATTGATTTTGAATAATCGTCCTTTTTTAAATGCTGAATCTCCACTTATGCGTTTGTTTCCCCCGAATGCTGAGGCTATGCCTAATGAAATCAGAGAAACTGTGATGTATTGGGAAATTACTCCCGGAGCTTTGGCTCCATGTAGAGCGACCCCAGGGTCGGCAGGTTTAGACTTGCATGCTATGGATGACATTGTTATAAAAAGTAGAGATCGAGTCATCATAGAGACAGGTGTTGGTGTTCAGATACCACCTGGAAATTTCGGATTGATCGCCCCTAGATCGGGGCTGGCTGTAAAAGGCATTCAGGTGCTTGGAGGAATTATCGACAGTGATTATCAGGGAGAGATTAAGGTGCTCCTGCTGAACAGCAGTGAGGTTGACTTACTGATACATCGCACTGACCGAGTGGCTCAATTACTCATAATGCCTGTTTTCAGTGGTGTATTAATGAAAGGCACTGCTCCAACGTTGCTAACTGTACGTGGCCAGAAAGGTTTTGGCTCCACGGATAATCCTGGGGCCAGAGTTTGGGTGCAGTCGCCTAAGAATCCCCCTGAACAAGCAGAGGTCATTGCCACCGGTCAGGATAATACCATTTTGGTTATGAGACCAGGGAAAGATAGCTGGGAAGCGGTCCCGGCTGATAAATGTTATTTACGAGAATGATTAATGCCTGTATTTGGTTTTCTTTCAGATCATTCTTTGGATTGTTGCTGCAGGATGTGTCGGAGCCGGACTGTTTTCGGACTGGTACGACGAGAAAGGAGGGATCCTATCAACCCGGGATGAACTGGGAACCCGAGTGTTGCGTTCCTTCGCTGCATGGGATTCATCATCGAACTTTTGGACCGCACTGGCTAAGAGGGTGACTGACGCCCCTCACTTCTGTTTGACACCGATGAGATCTGTTCATGACATTCTGGCGACCTGCCTGGTTGCTGTCCCCGCCTCATTGGAAACTTTAACTCATATTTTTAATGTCTCGAAGGCCCGTCCCAATATTCTCCTGGGTGATTTTGCTACCCATGTATATTGCCCCCTATGTATTGAATTGCCGAACGAGCAAACCCCCATCCAGTCCCAAATACTTACTTATAATATCACACAAGGTGATTTGTGCTTCTTTCTTACGTGTAATCCTAGTGCGATCTCTGAATGTCTGCGCCTAAAACTAAAAGGCGCCACTTCGTTTACAACCCACGAACGGACTTTGTGCTTTCAAAGGACACCGACCACATGTGTTTCAGTTCAGAACAATATGACTTGTAATAGTTTGGTAGTTACCCCCAGTCACTATCGCACGATGTTACTACCTGCCGGATGGCTTTTCTCCTGTGGTAATACTTCCTGGCCATTTGTCCCTGCAAACATTTCCGGAGGCCCTTGTGCCATTACGAGACTCAGTTTGTTGATGTTCGCATCGCATCCGAATGCCAACTCTCGTGTGCTTCGAGATACTGTAATGTTACAGGAGGATTGTGACCCATCTTTGCATTTATATTCCAAGTCTGAATACCTTAGCTTAGCTGTTTCAATTATTGGTGTTCCTGCTTTGGCGGTTTATAATGCCAAATCTATTGGGAAAATGGCCTGCTGGATGGTGAAATCTATTAATCATACTTCTACAATTTTGTCTGACATGCTATTAGACGCCCAGGGTGAACGTAGGGCCATTTTGCAAAATAGAGCAGCCATTGATTATCTTTTGCTTAAACATGGACATGATTGCTCGGACTTTGAAGGTCTCTGTTGTTTTAACTTGTCTGACCATACACAATCCATTCGTGCTCACATCGACAAGTTGCGTGACTTAACAGAAGAAGTTAGAAAACACATTGACCAGGGCTGGTTTGACTGGCTCTTTCATTGGTTACCTGATATACACTTGCTACGCCAAATATTAGGTGGTATTTTGATTGCTGTTGCTGTTTTGATTTCTATCTGTTGCTTTATTCAGTGTATTCCTTCATTACTTCAATTCTGCACACTTGGTACTAGACATAGATCAGTTAGCTTTGTTTCATATTATTCTTCCACAGATGTTAGCTCCATTTAATGAATGTATAATAGACTGAAGTCAAGGGTGAAATGTACTGCTCGATTTTTCCGGTCTTATTGTGTTGAAGGGTGATTTAGGTGACTTCAGTCTCTTTCCATTCAAAGTCTAAGGGATAGAGTAGTGTATAGAGCCTATCTATTAGGCACTTCGACATGATCCTGTGTTCTTCCCCATAGATCAGGGTTTGTATACATATCCTAGGGGATAGATTCGTTAGCATTAGGGGTAATCTGTTCTGTAGTGAGGGTATTTCATGGAGCCGTGCTGAATTCAGGCCTGGTAGGCCTTAAACGGGAGAGACTCCATCTTTCCTCCTGCTCTGGCAGCTTGGAATGTTTCTAGGTCATAGGCAGTGTTTTAGTTAGGAGGTGTTATTCGCTTGGAGAGAACCGGTTCGGGCCGGCCCTTATCGAAGGATTGTATTTTTCTTCATGCCGAAGACACTACATCAGGCCGGCCGGCTGGGAACGTGTCCTTGGCACGGGGAGGTACAAGAATTTGGTGGGCGGCAGGTTACGGGCTGGAATTTTCCATGAGGAAATACACGTCTATATTAGTGAAAGTTTGAGGCAGATACTTGCACTTGCTTCTAGTCCATAGGCGGCACCTGGCCGTTAGTAGTAAAGCTGCTACTTATTCCAGGGAAGACAGATGACAAACTTGGAGGTGGAGAAAAACCGAGAAATAGATATTCCAAAGAGAAGAGAGTAGCCGATGAGGAAGAGGTCCCAGTGACTCGGAGAGGGAGACGGGAGTAAACCCGTGATTGCGGAGGTGTGACTTCCAGGCGAAGCCGAGGCGCAGACGAGAAGGGAACCTAGATGACCATTGAGTGCAGGCTACATACGACCAAGGTGATGTCAACCCCTTACTATTAGAGTGTACAACTTAATCTTTCACTTTTCTTTGCAGGTTATGTGATATGTATTATGTTCCGTGAGTGTGCATGTAATAACTAAATAAAGTATTCAGTTTGTAGTAAAGCAATATGTGCTACGTGTTCTTGTGTAAGAGGGTAACCTATTCTTCTAGTCAGCTGTGACTTGACATGAACAGATGTTAATCCTGATCAGGTAGGTGGTAACTGAGTAAGGGAGAAAGGAGCCCTTCGAACTAGGGAACAAGTTGTGCTCAACTAGCTGTCTCTGTGTGATCTGATATATAGTAACACTGATGTCGTGGTAATTATAGGATGAACTCGTGCTAAGGCTGCCGTCTGGGCAGGAAGTCCTGGGTCCGTTTGGGACCGCGAGGCTGTGACTGCCGTCTGGGCAGGAAGTCTGTGGCTGCCGTCTGGGCAGGAAGTCCTGGGTCCGTTTGGGACCGCGAGGCTGTGCTAAGGCTGCCGTCTGGGCAGGAAGTCCTGGGTCCGTTTGGGACCGCGAGGCTGTGGCTGCCGTCTGGGCAGGAAGTCCTGGGTCCGTTTGGGACCGTGAGGCTGTGGCTGCCGTCTGGGCAGGAAGTCCTGGGTCCGTTTGGGACCGCGAGGCTGTGGCTGCCGTCTGGGCAGGAAGTCCTGGGTCCGTTTGGGACCGCGAGGCTGTGGCTGCCGTCTGGGCAGGAAGTCCTGGGTCCATTTGGGACCGCGAGGCTGTGACTGCCGTCTGGGCAGGAAGTCTGTGGCTGCCGTCTGGGCAGGAAGTCCTGGGTCCGTTTGGGACCGCGAGGCTGTGACTTGTAGGTCTTGGTATATATAGTAGGAATTCCCTGTCCTTAGGTGGTACATATATGTGGTTATTTAGGTGTAAATAGGCCCTAGGGAGGGGGTAACGTTCTGGTTTGGGTTAGAGAGGCTCTGCTGAGCGGGTTCTATTCGATCCGAAGACCCAAGCAGAACAGTGCATAGGTGTGAACTTGCGTCGGGTTTCGTCGTGGACTTCTATGGATGCCTGAAGGAAAGTTGCTGACAGGCAGTCAGTGCAGAGTGTCCGGTGGATCCCAAGGCCGGGATCAAGAAGGAAGGGTACCTGCAAGCAGAAGGGACAGAGTCAAGGTCACTAGCCAGTAACCACGTGGAACCAGGAAGGAACCAGGCGATGTCGTGAAGATTGCAGGTGAAGGGTGAAGCTTGTCGCAGCAGCCACGGGTACCAGGAGACGTCGAGGACGACCAGGACCAGGAGGCGAGCTGTCCCACGAAGGCTCTTGCTGTCGGCGGCGTCGAAGTCGAACTAGGACTCACCAAGCCTTGGCAAGCGGAACCCACGAAGAATGGAGGACTTGCTTCTGGTGCAGACCACGAAGGTCTGGAGTGCTTCTCTTTTGCAAGGAAACGGGAGCCAGTCTGGAGGAGCCAAACCAGCAGTGAAGATTTAAAGGTGTGTTGTCGCAAAGGCCGCTAGCCAACGGGCAAGCAACCGGACAGACGCGGCAAGCAGGAAAATGCAGAAGGGCCCCACGCAGGACTCGTGGAGTGTGGGGGGCTGATCTTCGGTGCAGATGGTGCTTGGGGTTGGGGCTTCTAAATCCCCGGTGCACAACTTCGAGGGTACCTCAGAAGCTGTGCTGGAAGATACTCGCCACTTTTCCCAGGTAGCCGGTCCCACGTCTCTCGTCGCCTCCACGGATCTCAGCTCGGCTGTGGATCAGGGTCGGAGAAGTCTGGAAGTCAAGGCTCTGGGCGGGCTCTGCAGTCGGTCCCTCGTAGAACTTCAGCAAAGCAAAGGGTAAGTCTCTTGATGGTGCCTGTTTGCACAGGGTAGCCACTCCTTGGCCACAAGGGAGATTCTTCAGTCTTCTTCTTTCGTCGAATGTCGAAGGTCCAGAGTTTCTGTTCAAGTTGCAGGTTCAGGATAATCTAATCTCCTGGGGCCCAGCTACCACTCTTATACTAATCTGGGGGCTGGGTTGCCTGCTAGGTCACGCCATATGGGTGGGACCTGGGAGGGGGGTGGTTACACCCCCTTCCCTTTGTCCAGTTTCGCACCAGGACTGGGGCTGGTGTGCCCCAGCACCGGTTTGAACTGGACTGTGCATGGGACACCTTGTGTGCCCCAGGCATGTCTCATTCCTTTCAGCCCTCCCTGCCCCAATACACTAAAGTCTGTCTGGGGAGGTGCTAGCACCTCCCCAAGCAGGAAACCTATTGTCCAAGCCTCCCTTGCTGGGATCACCCCCAGCAGCAGGAGGTCAGACTCGTGTCTGTGGCAGCAGCATCCATTTTGTGATGCTGAGGCTTTGGTTAGAGTTAAACAGCAAAGTAGGATTTTAACATGTCTCTCCCTCTAGAAGGGAGGAATAATATCTTCATCACCAAAAATGGTATGGGGGTATTATTCCAAAGTGTTAGACACCTTACACGACATGTTTTGATAAAGCCAAACCATAGTTACCATAATCGTTTAAGATTATAAGGCACTTTAAGAGTGTATGGTAGGCTATATCATAGAACAGCTATAAGGACATGGTTCCGAAAGCTGCAGACAGGCTCAGCTCATGCTAGAGCACCATCTCACATGTTACCAAGCACTCTGCCTCCAGGATTGTTAAGGCCTGCCATAGGAGTGGCTGATATGTACACATGTGTCTATTTTAAGGGTAGATATAGGTATACTATATCTAAGCAAGGGGTGATTACACGACCTTGCCCCAACTGAGTGATCAGACAGTTGTGTCTGATTGGAAGGCCAGACCAGGGGTGGCATAATACATGCTTCAGCCCCTGGGAGGCCTAGGGTACACCTATGCCCTGGGTACCTAGGGTACACAGTACAGGGTCCAATAAGGTGAACTTTACCAATTGTGTATGTACCTAGGGTACATGGAGTCCATTTTAAAGAGAGAGCAGACAGCCTGAGACCCGAAATGGCAGGATCTCAGGCCAATTAAGTCGAAAAACCAGCTAGACACTAGGCAAAAAGTTGGGGGTAACCATAGTCAGATATCCACCTTCCTACAAGTACCTCAATTACAGTGCCAGCACCATAATCAAGATAAGCCAATCCGAACTTGGACCATGCTCCAGACAAAAGAAGAGGAAGTGAAACTAGCTTGCGCTGCCCACGAATGGTAAGCAGTGGGCGGGCTCTAAGCCCCTTGTAGAACACAATATCTCTTACAAGCAAGTGGGCATGCGCTAGCACATTGCACGCGCTGCGACAGTGAGACTTCAGACTTAAAAATGGAGAGTCACTGGCCAGAGAGCGCAGGGAAGTAGAGTTTGCTATAGTAACCCGAGAGCATGGCCAAGCTAGCATGCAGGGCAGAAGACGACCAGTGAGAGCTGCGGACGGGTCAACGGGAGGGCACACCAGAGACACCATCAGCCAAAGGGATAGGAGCATGGACAGTTTTTGGGTGGGAAGAACATATCCAAGGCGAGACACAGGAGTGAATAGAATGGACAGCGAACTAACCAAGGCTGGAGCCGGGCTGCGCATTTGTGTATCTGAAGGATGACGGCGGCACCCAAGCCTTGGGGCTGGCTCCTCCCTTCCCCGTTTCATACATCAATAAAGAACTTCTTTAACACACTAAGGGGCATATTATTAAGAAACAGCGTTAAAATTTTCGTTCCCATAGAAGCCCATGTTCTGGTGGTGTCAACATTGGCTTCTATTGGAATTCTCTGCGGCATATTATCAAGCCCATTATCGCCGCTTTAGCAGCAGATTTCTGCCGCTAAAGCGGCGATAATGTTAACGCTGTGCTTGATAATATGCCACTAAGATGGTAAATAAATCTATCATGCGTGTTTTTCTCCTTCCAGTGAAGAATGTGGTGTAAAATATACAATGAGCAAGAAAGTGAAAATGAACTCGGATCTGTCCCATCGAGAAAACGGCCCACTTGTATTATTATATTGCTGAAGGGGACTTTTTATGAAATTCGCGTGTTAGCTAAATCAAGAAAAACCTGTAAAGTTTTCATATAAACCCGGTGGTCTGCTGCCTTGCATTTAACTTTTCATTATGTAGAATAACATGGTGTGTTTCTTTAAATTCGTGCAGTGTGGTTTAGACTCAGTTTACAGATTACCGTTCTTTGTTGTACTTTGACCCCTTTTGTGGTGGAATCACACTTGGTTTTCCTCACTTGATTCCAGGAATATTTTATATAGCGTCATGCTGATCTATTGTGTGATTCGTAAATTTTTCTAGTCTGCATTACTCAGCAAAGTGCACTACTTTGGATTTTGAAAGGCAAATATACATAAATCAGTATCCTGTCATATAAAACTATTGACATAAGATGATAACGTCTATGGCTGAACTGCAGACTTACCGGGACACCTGTGATTAGAGCCCTACCTCGCACTTGATTGACGTATGTGATCCTGGGCAAACTGTATTACTTCCCGGCGACTCTCTACCCTTAAGCGCAAACATTGGCAACACTTCAGGCGATTCAATTGAGTGTGGTGCACAATGATTGTGTGGTGTAATGTAATGCATGTTGTGTCATATATAGCATCCCTGACCCTTTACATAGCGCACAACAAAAATGTTATTGTCTCTTCAATCAGCTATGATATCGTCGTTGAGTAGTTCTTCATTAAGTCTATTTTATCTCAAGAGAGTATGGATTTTAATGCCCCCCACTCGCTGCAGTAATGTAATCTTATGTATCAAATGGAAACACTTAGAAATGTTAACTAATAATACACTGATTGTGAACGGCAAAGATTCTTGTCATATTCCTGCATGCCGTCTGCTGTGTAACCCGTCTGAAGCTCCTTCATGGCTCGCCTCCTAGCGCTAGACCAGATTCTTGGCTCAGATCTCCATGTACCCTTTGTGGCTTGCCCTCCTCTAGGCAGCAGGTACACTTGGAGGGCTGCTCAGGCTTTACTAGCGCTTTGTGCCCACTAGCAGACGTTCGGTGAAGCAGCATCCACTAGCGGCAAAGCCGGTGCGTCACGGGCCCTAGTGCTAGCAGTAGCGGCTCTTTCGCTAAGGCGGAGGGGCGTTGCCTCACCGCTGCTGTGCAGCAGGAAAAGAAAGGAAAAATAAAATGATATTAACGCGATGTTATTATCATTTTATTCTTCCCTGCTGCGGCAGCATGAGGGCGGGACTGCTCTGCTAACAGAGCAGGGGAGGAGCAGTGAGCACACTGCGCATGATGCTTGAGGGTCGGCCAAACAGTCAGGCGCACTTTAGCACGTTCTCCATGCATTACAGCCTGCATGGAGAACATGCCCAGGCCCACAGTTCCCGTCTGAGTGCCGAACCACAGCGCTCAGACCAATCACAGTGCTGCATTTCAGCGTTGTGATTGGTTTCCGGGAGCCAGCGTTGTGATTGGCTCAAAGGAGCCTGGCTGCTTTCTGGCCAGCAGAGGAGAGATGACATGGGACAGAGCGGCAAGGCGGTAGGTGAATTTTTCTTTATTTAGCAATTATACCTCCTTACCCTCTTGACCCCCCTCCCTCCCCCCCCCCCCCACTCCCCCGCTCCACAACCCCAGATCTGTGCTGGTCGTTACTGAGTGCTAGGAATAGTGCCAATATCGGCAACAGTTATCACAAAGCACATAAGGACATAAGTGCATAAATAAAACACACGACACTGTAATGTAAGTGGAGAAATATTGCTGCAGGTTTATTAGCATAACCAATATGCAAACAAGGTGGGTTATCTTACGGGCGATCCCAGGGCAGGCCAGCCCTATGCCGCCTGCCCGTCTGATAAGCCTAGAGTCACCATGGCAACGCCAACTGGTGTATACCAAATATTGGGAGGGTCCACCCCTCCCATCCGTGGACCACCAGTCCACATGCTTCACACGCCCCCCCGTGATGGGTGGGCGGAGCATACATGGCAGCCCCCGGTTGCTCAGACCCACAACCGCCTTTCGGTTAACGGGGCGCCATCGTTCTTCCAGGGGACCCGCTAAACATCCCTGGGTATCCTGGCTTAGCACCCCACGGTGCTGCTGCATGCTGTACCCCTTGGTATGTGCAGACCCTGGATCGACCTGTAACTCCTCCACAGCCTTGGGAGTGGCCACCGTCACTACCAGGGCCCCCCACCAAGGTAGCCTATTTCCTTACAACCTGCTGCAGCCAAAGCTTCCCCTCGGTCCACAGGAAAGGATCCATGCCTAAACTAGAGAGGTGCACCCCATCTCCCTCCAAACACCCTGTGGACTCGGCGTGTATAAGACCATGCCTGATGAAGCCAGAAACCACTTATTGCCGGGCTTCTCCCAGGTCCAGCCAAAACAAGTCTTAACCAATACCCTACCAGAGGCCATCATGCCCCAACACGACATGTGCCCCCATCCATTCTAAACTCCCCATGGATTTATGACTGAATAGACCTGCCTACAGATAGGCGACGGTCCAATGATACATGGGCCTGGCTGAAGAACAAGACCTATTCCAAGCTACTCCAGCCAGGAAGTGCCCATGCGAGAATAGTTAAGAGTTGACAAGCCCGCTCTACCTCCTCTTACCTCACATGGCTGAATCTAGCACTAGTCGGAGTATAACCATCACCTTCCGACAGTCACCACCCTAAGTGAAGCCTTGCCCTCCCAAACTTCTGCTCGCATACCAGGGAGCAGACAGGACAGCGTGACCCAGGGGGGGACCAGAGCGTAAATACCTCTCTCTGTTGAATACTGGGAATGCCCGTAGTTCTCCTGCTACTTAGTAGCCCAAAATGTTTCCCAGGAGTTTCCCCCAATCCTATGGACCAACGCCCTTGTTGGAAGGCCACTTCCACAAACTGCATAGCTGCCAGCCAGTGCTTGAGTGCGGAAGAAGTTGCCCTTTACCGTTACTCCCATCAATGGTACCTGTTTCGTCTAACTCAAGGACGGGCTGCTAAGTGGGTTTACCAGGCTCCGCCCTTGAACCAGTGGTCAGACCCAAGCCCATCGAAATTCTGCTGCTTCACCTGCCCGTTAACCGAATAACTGGAGCAACTGACCACTTATCGCCGTGTACATGTCCTCTTGGACAGGTGCACGGGTACCTGTCCAAGCATCCAAACGCAACCAGACAGAATAATATCACTGATCTAGTCTGAGATATGTATGCGCTACCTCAGGGATCTATCTCATGATTCGCCTATCTGTCAGACACCAATCACTCATCCTGTGCTTTGTGTGATCTTGGCCCACTTTGGTGTGAGCAGATCCCTGAGAAGTATTTCTTGGCTTGTAGGCCAATAATGCACAAGTGGTAGGTGAAAGATGAAACCATACTTGCCGACCCCAGGCCAAAACTGACAACCATTTTACCATCTGTCAACAGTAGAACATGCCTCAATAAGACATTGATAAGGGCCACCTGCATACCTCCTGGTGGCCAAAGGCCTTGTTGGCCAAGCAGCGAAATCTTCGCTCAAAGCAAAATACGAAAAAGACTTCTCGCGGCGCCCGCCACCCATGCGCCGGACAGGACACCGAGGATTCACCGAAAATCCCAGATTACCACAAGCCAAACCATTGTCAGTCGATACTTTTATTTCCATAAGGTAACTAGGCCACAATTAAAGCGACGTTGCAAGCCAAACGAGGGCCCGCCGCCTACATCCCTAGCTGCCAAGGTTTCATATTGCTATGTATGACATTTTCATAATGACCGCGCCCCTGTGGGTGACATTCCAAGACTATAAATGACACTACAGTGGGAGCGAAATCCGTCAATGATACGGCGCATGTCCAACCTACCCATGCACATTAACATTACTGAAACATGTTAGGGCGGCGGGACCTGTGATGCTGACTGCCGGTATAGTTCAAATTGTCTCGCTGGCTCCAGAAGTCAACCCCATCATGGGGAAGAACTCTCCCTCAGTCTGTGCCCCTAACTGTATTTGCATTGAGTGGTCCTATAATGAAATTAATCAAATTATGTGCTTGTGTGAGGCGTCTGCGAAGCATGGCTCATGTCGTGGCTGCTCAAACACGTGACGTATCCTGTGCTGACCTCGACACTGTGGGACTGTTGTTCAATGGACATGCTCATCTATGGCCTAATATTGGTCAAACAGTGCAGCACACGACAACGGAAATAAATTCCACTGTATCACACCACACTTACTTTAGGCAGTGCATAATTTTAAAATAACTGTCAGGCCAGGGCACCCGTCAAGAACCACTCCAGCTTCCTTCACCTATTCCCAGTGGCAACGCTGCCAAGTACCTGTGTGTAAGTGCGACTATTCGAGGTCTTCAGAAACCCCCAATTAAGACAAACATCATGGGCAGTGGTCAGCCCGGTAGCCACTGGACCAGTATGTAGTACCTTCAGTGAGCTAGAGCTATCATCTATCTTCAGCAACGAACCGTGACCTGCAGCGCAGAGTGGTTGAGGTTCTGCTCAGTTACTCCTTGTCAACTGTGGAAGTCTGACCTGATGAATTCTGAAATTAGTGAACTCAGCTTGGAGCAAGGCATTAAGACAGAATTGGGACCTCTGTGGAAGGGAAGGAGACGTGAGACCAAACATTTGCTCTAACACTAATGCATCCCGCCTATCAACTGCACACCACATAATGCACCTACCGTCTGTGCGTTTATTAAATATAGCAGTAAAGCAGAGGTACGTGTGGCTACTGTACCCAAGGCTGTAATGTGCCCGTAAATTGTAAAGCGTGCATTAGACAGCATGAACAATCTTCGTTTTCATGAGTTCTAAGTTCTTTCGTGAGCCAACAGTTGAACTTAAGCAGTTGGTTGCACTTAGGTAGAAGCATCTGCACGAAAGCAAAGGTCGAGTTGCCTGTGATGTGAATCTAACCCACGGCCTCACTCTTTTGCTGCTATTTCTGCCCCAGAAAAAAGAATGAGATGCCCATTGAAAAGAAAATAGTCATCATTTTAAGTTCTTTAAGGTGTGCTTTCCTGCGATTTCCTCACACAGCTTTCGGCATCTAGTGCCACCGCACAGTGTCACAAACGACAGACCCAGAACCCGGCGGCGGCCATGGAACAACGACAGTGCAACCAGAACATCCCGCAAATGCACAACACAAACACCTGCGGCCATGCCTGTTCCCTGTCGTCGCTGTGCCATCTGCATGCTCCACAAACAGGGTGTCTGGCCCTCCGCGCCGCCCCAGAACACAGAAGGTCACTTGTGCCCCAAATTCCACAAAACAGGTCTCCGCGTTCGGACCCAACATAGGGGGTGCAGACACAGGTGCGACCGCACTGCGCTCGCTCAGTCAACACTGCAATGACCAGCTTCCAACACTCACCCCACCAGCGGTTGCATGCCTGGGCATGAATGTAACCGAACAGCACCTCCGCAATGCCTCCCCGATCAAATGCCGGAGCCATGAATCCCATTGCACGCTCTCCACAACCATAGACGTGAAACCGCAGGGACAACATGACCAGGAGACGACGACGACCCTCGCACGACTAAGCGGCGTGCCCTCTGCGGTTGAACCCGCGATCTCACACCTGCCTGCCCGCCCGCTTGCAATGCAATCACTAATGCCATGCCTGCTCTTGCCCCAACAACAACCAATAGAACTTCCCTGCCCCCCCAAAACTCACCGCGCATGTCGATGACCCCCTGGCCCGGAAACATGCAGCACGAGAGTGTGCTGCAATCAAGCGGGGGGAGGGAAGAATCCGCAACCACGCCGGCTGACGCGAGACCACCAGGGGCGGCGACCGCAGCGTGTCCGGCGAGACGGCGTGTCCGGCCTCGGAGCACCGCGCCAACCAGGTGCTCAGCACCCCCACTGCCGTGCATTGCTGGGGGGAGGCCGGGATGCCTAGCGACCAAGGGAGAACGAGGTAAGCGCCGCCCCGCAGCCCCCGGCTAGGCGAACATCTCGGCGCCCGGAATCGCATCCGGATGGCTCTAAGGCGTCCGAAACCGTGATCTCTGAAAAGAACTGTGTCTTTAGCATTAATGCAGCGGAATATGTATACTTCTAGGCCAAAACTCTTTTTTTTTTTTTTTTTTTTTGCATATTTTATAGCGCGGGCTCGACCCGAAGCGCTTTAAATAACACCGTATTTACATGGCATATACAGGCACGTAGGGATTGAGTGATATGCCCAGCCTCACAGGCTGCAGGCACGATCTCGAGGCTCGAACCCGGGGTTCCTGCACCGGCGACTGCAGCTCAGCCAACGTACCACATACTCCTCCCTACACCACGTTCCTATGAAACTTCCCTCAGTCCCGGCGGAAGCGTTTTTTTTTTTTATTTTTTTTAATACGGGTGCACGACCCAAGGGAGTGCGGATGAGCTCCTCAATGATCGCTCCCAACCTCGGAGGTGCTATGGTCAGGTCTTGGAAGTGGAGCTGCCAGGGATTTAACCCGGGGCCTCATGCATGCGCCGCTGCGCTTTACCACTGAGCTACATACCCTCAACCGTGTAAGTAGCGCGCGTTGACCGCTTGCGCTGGTATGCCCCAGGGTGTTTCGCGACCTCGAGGCTTGAAAACTGGTAGCCTGCACCGGAGTCGGCAGCAAAGCCGGCGGACTCCCTACCCTCCCCGGTGACGAGGTCGACGGCTGCCACTTGTCCACCAGGCCACGGCCTCAAGCTGCCACCCAGGGCTGGGAAGGTGCTGGGGAGTGGGAGGGGGATGCCGGGGGGGTCGGAACGCGCACGAGGGGCCCGAAGCTGGAAGAGCAAACGGGACGACAGGGACAGTAACGGGGGAATTGAACCTGCCTTAGAGCGCATGGTCTCTCAGTCATGGACCAGTGGCAACAGAGACTCTTAAAGTCGCGAACTCGACCAGGAGGTCATGGGCGCTAGCCGTAGCACCGAGTTCACCTAACACATTCCGGCACGAGACATGAAAGTACGACCAACCGATGCCCGACCGATCGCACACACACGCGCCCCACCCCCGCTGCACCCGCATACTCTCTGGCCGGCGCTTGGGCCTGGCTTTGTGCCCGCAACCCCCCCCGCCGTGGTATTCCGACCACAGGGCCCCGTCACCTGGTGCTGCCCAGGGACAGGGCCGGGGCGGGGAGGGGAGACAGGCAAACTCACCGCGAGCGAGGGGCTGCTGGGCACGCGACGACCGAGCTCAAGGCGAACGAGCGGACAAGAGGACGAGGAGGGGGCGGAGACAGTATAAGTACCCCTGTCTCCTGCCCGCCCTCGCCGGAAACAGCTATCTGTTGGGGTCTCCCCCGGACTAGCCCAGGGACTCGACCTCCCACCCCTGTGCCTTCCTGTGGCACTAAGGCGGCCGCCCTCCAAGGGGCGGGCCGCTGCGCAACCCCCCCCCCCCCCGGGCAGCCTTACAGGAAACGGGCCCCTCGGCTGCTGTTTCAATTGTGAAATACAGAAATAACCAGTGTTCAGTACTCACCCCGGTGCCAATGCACCTACTGCACCACTAGAAGCTACCACACTTGTACCCACCCAGAAGCCACCCTTAATGCAGAGGCTGTAGTATGGAGCCCTCGGGTGCGCGTGGCAATGCCTTCCAGTCCAACAGGAGGAAGCATGCATTTGCCTTAATAGAATCACCATGCTAGGCTTTCCCCCTGCTATGATGTGCTACCACACTGTGCCTGCTGTGAGCACTATATTTGGCATGGCGGAGGTAGAAGTGGTAACTCGGCCTACCTACCCTGTGCGGTACTCTTTCAAAACATTTGCCCTTAATGAGGACCGTGCCGAAACAGTGTGAGGCACTAGGACCAAATTAACTATTAAATGATATATCTACAACTGTAGGTTTACACCTACGATTTGGTGTAGATTTTGGAATTTCTGCAATTGTCAATACCATTCCTCGAAAACTAGAACAGCTGAAGGTGTACAGTTGTGTACTCTGGAAAAACTATAGAGATTTCCCATGTATGCCACTGCAACGTATTCCAGAATGCGTAGTTGTACATAAGTGTATAATTACACAAGTATAAATGTCTTCGATTAATTAAAGTTCACTTTTCTTTAATACAAATATTTTTCGCCAGTGTGAAACTATGCAATCTGTATTGAGAAACCCTTGTGTCTTTTACCCTGAGGAATTTTGTCGTGTTCCTTTCCCATTCCCACCCTTGAAAGGCGCCACCTCCTCCCTTTATGGGAGTAAATTAATCTCCTAGTTTAAATTAATTGTGAATGTACTCTTGGAAATCAAAAGGCAAAATGAGAGTCACTGAATCTTTCTACCACTAGGTGGCGCCCTATACAAAGTTGATAATCTGGAGTTTGACCTGAAGCCAGTCAGAAAAAGCCGAGCCGATGTATGCTTTTGTTACTTTTGAGTCTGCCTCGAGTGATATCCAAAGTCAAGTAGTTTCACAGTCACGATTTAGTATAAAAACAACTCTTTCCCCTTTAAAGGGTCCAGATTATCTTTGATCTGGTGAAGATCGCTGTGACAGAAACGGCTAAATTAAGCTGCAATGTCAGAGCGATCGAGTGGTCCCAACATGTTTGTGACGGAGGGGCGTTTGTTTGGGTTTCCCTCCAATCGATGACTGGCCAGTTGGTCGGTACTGGGATCACGTGTGGGAGGAGCTTGTAATGGTTCATTGCACCATCATTTCGTGCAGAGTGTTTCATTTATGGGCACCAGTGATTAAATTGTAAAAAAAAAAAATTAGGCGCCAGGGCCCTTCTCGGGAGGCCCCTGCAACCTGCCCCACACATTGCCCCTGCCAGCACTGCCAATGACGGTACCAACACAACACCTAACCACCACACTCCTACAGTGTGACAATGCAGACTATTTTAGGCCACATTAAGCTATAATAATGATGATGTGAGAGGCGGGTATTATTCCTTTTTCTGTGTGATTTGACTTAATAAACAATATTTTTGTGCTCATCTCCAATTTATATACAGACAGTGCCACCATGTCTGTCCCTAGAGGTGGTACTGACAATTAAGTGCTGGTGACGAGCACCGGAAACCACCGACTCACATTAAGCACTAATGGGCACACGTTCTTGGGTTAGGAGCCTACACCTCGAGGGGCCACACACGTCACCACACAACAATTGGCAATGAGTGGGCGTTGATTGCTACCCACACTCACCTGTATCCCGCTCTGCACCACTGTTACCCGCCGGAGCGCATAAGTGGTGTTGGACAGGCCTCACAGACGGCTTGCTCCCTCCCCGCACGACAGGGCCCGAACTCCGGCCCACCTGGCATATCCCCGCGACAAGCACCCGTACTCCGTCTCCCGACGGACCCTCTGCCCTCGGACCCCTACTCATCACGGGGTCCAGCCCCACCGGCTTCCCCGGCCGGGTCAAGCCGCCCTCTTGGGCCCTGCACCACGCGGCCGCATGGCCTCACCTCGACCCTAACCCCGGGCCTGGCCGGCCCCGACATCCCGGCACCACCATCCACCCAGGAGGTGAGCGGACCACTTGGCAGGTCAATGGGAGAACGAAGTGTCAAGGGCTCTCCCCCGCCAGGTGCCGATCGCCCCCAGCTCCCCCAGGCACTGGCTCCACCCCCTGCTGGGTGTCTGGACACCTTCATCCCGGACCCTCCGACCTCCAAGTGCGAGGGTCCGGACATCAAAGGGCACCAGCCCTATAACTGAGGCAGCTCCGGAGCAGGAAGGCAGTTGTATCCTGGAGTCGAGAGACACCGAGTGAACTCAACCTTGACGGTCTACTGGCGCTGCCGTAGCCGCTCTTGTGAACCATCGTCCTGCCTGCTGGCGCTGCCGCGGCCTTCTGCAACATTCATCTTCCTGGGACCTGCTGGCGCTGCCGCGGCCCGTTGTAACGACCATCCTCACCGGGACCTGCTGGCGCTGCCGCGGCCTTCTGCAACCTTCATCTTCCTGGGACCTGCTGGCGCTGCCGCGGCCCGTTGTAACGACCATCCGCACCGGGACCTGCTGGCGCTGCCGCGGACCGTACATCTTCCGGGGACCTGCTGGCGCTGCCGCGGCCCGTTGTATCGACCACCCGCACCGGGACCTGCCGGCGCTGCCGCGGTCCGTACCACCTAACCACCAAGCTCGAGGATTGTGAGCTCATCATCATCTCATCCGAACTACCTGATTGGTAAATAGACTGTCCCGCTACCCCCTTCCCTACCTTGCGAGACTCTAATCGAGGGGACCCCTGAGTCCAGACCTCCTTGTACCATTCAACCGTATCTTAAATAAGTGCTTATAAAGAACACTGAACCTTATCCGTGTGTGATATCTGTCTGTGGGGGGGAAGTTACTTGTCTGTACGATCGCTGGAGACGGCTCTCCCCGGAGACCTCTCCCCCTGACCCCGGCCGGCCCTCCCGGTCCGTCTACCTTTTCTAACATTGGTGGCCAGCGGCGCGATCCGAATCAACGCGTAATCGTACAGAGAGTAGCTCACCCCACGACATAAGCACGATGTCGACCAAAGATAGCAGCTCCACCGAGAAATTCCAAATGGAGAAATTAGAAGAATACAACCACCGCGAACTGAGACAATTTTGCATAGAACTTGGCATTGCTACCACCGGCCTGAGTACCAAGGATGATCTAAAGCGCGCTCTTGAGTCATGGACAGAAACTGGGGTCACAGGACCCTCCGACCAAAGCAGCGTCACACCAGACCAAAACAGCATCACACCAGAGGGGAACGCCACGGCTCCCGAGGAGCGGGGAACGGGCCTCTCGCAAGAGGAGATCCGAGAAAGAGACAGAGTCAGATTACACGAGTTGGAGATGGCACGACTCAAGATGGATGGGGAACTCAAGTTAGCTGAACAGAAACTCAACCTCGAGCATATGCGGCTTCGAGAGGAACGAGAAGAAAAGCAGAGACAGAGAGAGCTGGAAGAGAAAAAAATAACGCTCGAGCACGAGCGCCGACTAGCGGAAATAGAACTGCGCAAACAGAATAAGGAACTGGGGGTGCCTGAGCGACCACACACCCCGGGGCCAAGTGAGAAAAAAGTTCACATCCCCAAGGATGTTGTCCGCGAATATGTCCGAGAAGACGACATACAACAGTGGTTTAAAGCCTATGAGATCGCAATGACCTCCCACCGGATCGACCGGAGTGATTGGGGAGCCGGACTTTGGGGGAGATTTATCAACGAGGGTCGCGATGCCCTGCTGCAGCTCCCCGATCACCAAATGTCGTCCTACGACCACATGAAGGCTGCCCTCCTCACCCGCTACGGCCTCACGCCCGAGATGTACCGCCAGAGGTTCAGAGATTGCACCCGGATCCCAGGTACAACTTGGGTAGAATACGTGAACTATTTCAGCCGGGCCTTCGAGGGTTGGATCAAGGGAAGTCAGGTCACCACCTACGAACAACTCTTCAACCTTATGGTATGGGAGCACCTGTCAAACAACTGTTTCGTCGAGCTCAGGCAGCACCTACTCGACAGTAAGCTGACTGACCCCCGGCAGCTCGCCGCCGAAGCTGACCGGTGGGAAAGCACCCGAGTGGGCCGGAGAGGGCCACACGACCAGAACAGAAGCAACCAAGGCCAGCACCGTCCTCGGGGAGGAGGAGGGGGCCAGGGGCGAGGGAGAGACGCCTTACCAGCAACACCCGTGGCCAGCACCCCGCCTCCGGCCGGCCGGGGCAACCCCCCGTTGCGGCCTGGGTACCGAGCCAACGTCACGTGCCACCGGTGCCAGCGACTAGGCCACTACGCCAATGACCCGAACTGCCCGCTAAACCAAACACCCAAGCCCCGCCAGGTAGCTGCCGCTGCCCTAGGGGAAGAGCAATCATCGGAGGGACCCGAAGAGTACGAGCCGGCCCAGCAAGGGTGGGAACCGGCCGCCATGGTCCTGGCGTGCTTAGGGGGAAGAGACATGGTTCCGCGGGCTCCCCTACCCGCCAACACCAGAAAATACGGTCAGTGGGTGACCATTAATGGACAGAGAGCCGAGGCCTTGCGTGACACCGGCGCCAGCGTGACGGCCGTCCGCTGTCATCTGGTGAAGCCCGAGCAGATCCTGCCGAACATTCTCTGCCCCGTCCGCTCGGCAGATAACTCTGAGAGTATGTGTAAGATGGCCTGCGTCCCGTTTGAATGGGGAGGGGTCTCCGGCCTACTGAAGGTGACGGTCCGGGACGATGCCCCCGTGGACTGCCTCCTGGGGAATGACCTCGAGAGTTCCCCGTGGGCCACCGTCGAGAAAAGAGAGCACCTGGGATGCTGGGCCTCCCGGACTGGGCCTGCATAACCACCCGATCCATGGCCGCCCGTGCCGCCCCCCGATCAGAAGAAACCGAATGGCCAGCACCTCCGCCCCCGGTTGCCCCCGTAGAGGACAACGGCGAGTCCGACCTCCCGGACCCGACTACCGAAGAAGACGCGCAACACCAGGACCTTCCGGATCTGGCTCAGTGGCGTCAAGAAGGGGGGCCCACCCAAGAACAGTTCCGCCAGGAACAAAAGACCTGTCCCTCCCTCGAGGGACTCCGCCAACAAGCCAGTACCCAAAACGCCGGGGACACCACCGGAACCCACTGGGTCTACTGGGATAACGACCTGCTCTACAGCGAGCAAAGAATCGCCGAGCTGGGGGCCGGTCGAGTTCTGGTGGTACCGCTCCGCTTCCGAGACTTTCTGCTCAACCTGGCCCACGATGTCCCCCTGGCTGGACACCTGGGCCAGGACAAAACGTACAGTCGCCTGGTGACCCACTTTTTCTGGCCGAAAATGAGGAATGACGTCCTGAACCACTGCCGATCTTGCCCCACATGCCAAGCCAGCGGGAAGAGTGGTCGGAAGCTGAAGGCCCCTCTGCAACCCTTCCCTGTGGTCACCACCCCGTTCGAGAGGGTGGGGATAGACATTGTGGGGCCTCTGGACCCCCGCACGGCACAAGGACACAGGTTCATCTTGGTACTAGTGGACCATGCCACCCGCTACCCCGAGGCGGTGCCCCTACGGACAGTGACAGCTCCGGTGGTTGGCCGGGCCCTGATGGGGATCTTCTCCCGGGTAGGCTTCCCCCGAGAAGTCGTCAGCGACCGAGGTACGAATTTCATATCTAAATACATGAAGTCCCTCTGGCAACAATGCGGGGTCACCTACAGATTCACGACCCCCTATCACCCCCAAGGGAACGGACTAGTGGAGCGTTTTAACCGCACTCTCAAGGGGATGATTGGGGGATGGGAAGAGCCTCTCCGTCGCCAGTGGGATGTACTGCTCCCGTGCCTCCTCTTCGCCTACCGGGAAGTTCCCCAGAAGTCCCTCGGTTTTAGCCCCTTCGAACTCCTGTACGGGCACCCTGTGCGAGGGCCCCTCAGCCTAGTCAAGGAAGGTTGGGAGATGGCCCCCTTAACGACCCCTCCAGACGTCTTCAAATACATCCTGGCCTTACGAAACCAGACCCGGCGCTTCAGGGAAATGGCCAAGGCGAACCTCGAGGCCAGCCAGGAGGACATGAAGAGGTGGTATGATCACAATGCCTCCTCCGTTGAATTCGAGCCTGGGCAGCAAGTATGGGTGATGTCCCCCACCGAACCATGTGCCCTGCAAGATAAGTGGACGGGGCCCTTCAAAGTGGTCGAGCGTAAAAGCCCCGTCACTTACCTCATCGACATGGGGTCCTCCCGGAACCCCCTTCGGGTCCTCCACACCAACCGGCTCAAACCACACTTTGTGCGCTCCGAACTAAGCCTCTTGATGGCTACAGACAGTGGTACAGAAGAAGACTCCGAGCCCCTCCCGGATCTCCTGAAGACTCAGGAGAAGGACGGCTCCGTGGACGGGGTCCGGCTCTCTGACGCCCTCACTTCGGAGCAACGCCAGGACTGCCGGGACCTCCTGCTGCAGTTCGCTGCCCTGTTCTCCCTCACCCCCGGTGTCACCCCTTGGTGTTTGCACGACGTAGACACCGGGGACAGTCCCCCTGTCCGGCACCGGGCCTACCGCGTACCAGATCGGGTACGGGCCTGCATACAGGAGGAAGTGGCCAAGATGCTCACGATTGGGGTCATCGAGCCCTCGGACAGTCCCTGGGCCAGTCCGGTTGTATTAGTTCCCAAGGCCGCTGCCCCCGGCACCGCACCTGAACTGAGATTCTGCGTCGACTACCGGGGCTTGAACGCTGTCACCCGGACCGACGCTCATCCCATCCCCCGAGCAGACGAGCTGATCGACCGGCTGGGGGCCGCCCGCTACCTTAGTATCTTCGACCTAACGGCGGGCTACTGGCAGATCGGCCTCACACCCAGGGCTCAGGAACGGTCAGCCTTCTCCACCCCCGATGGCCACTATCAATTTAAGGTCATGCCCTTTGGCATGAAGAATGCCCCCGCCACGTTCCAACGCCTTGTGAACCAGGTCTTGGCGGGGCTCGAAGAATTCAGCGCTGCCTACCTGGACGATATCGCTGTATACAGCCGCCACTGGTCCGACCACCTCCGTCACCTCCAAGAGGTCCTACAAGCCCTCCAGCGGGCCGGCCTCACCATTAAGGCCGGCAAGTGCCAAATTGGCCAAGGGTCTGTGACCTACCTTGGGCACCAAGTGGGAAGCGGGCTGGTGGCCCCACTACAACTTAAGATTGCGGCCATCCAGTCCTGGCAGCCCCCCGTCACCCAGACCGAGGTCCGAGCCTTCTTGGGGCTCACCGGCTACTACCGGCGGTTCGTGAAGGACTACGGCAGCATCGTGGGGCCCCTCACGGGTCTCACATCCAAGAACCAACCGAAGCGGGTCAACTGGACTCCTGATTGTCAAGCGGCCTTCGAGGAGCTGAAGGCCGCCCTGTGCACCGCCCCTGTGCTCCAGGCCCCCGATTACAGTCGGGAATTTGTGGTGCAGACCGACGCCTCCGACCACGGCATCGGAGCCGTCCTCTCTCAGTTGAACCCCGAAGGTCATGACCAGCCGGTGACCTTCATCAGTCGACGTCTCCTGGCCCGAGAACAGCGTTGGAGCACCATCGAGAGGGAGGCATTTGCAGTAGTGTGGGCCCTCAAAAAGCTCCGACCCTATCTCTTCGGTACCCACTTCCGGGTACAAACCGACCATCGACCCCTGCAATGGCTGATGCAGATGCGGGGGGAGAACCCAAAACTCTTGCGCTGGTCCATTTCCCTGCAGGGAATGGACTTCACCGTGGAGCACCGACCAGGCCAAGACCACGCCAACGCGGATGGCCTGTCCCGCTTTTTCCGCCTCGACGAAGAGAGTCCCCAAGGAGATGGGTGACTCTCCCCGCCTTCAGCTGGGGGGGACGCATGTTGGACAGGCCTCACAGACGGCTTGCTCCCTCCCCGCACGACAGGGCCCGAACTCCGGCCCACCTGGCATATCCCCGCGACAAGCACCCGTACTCCGTCTCCCGACGGACCCTCTGCCCTCGGACCCCTACTCATCACGGGGTCCAGCCCCACCGGCTTCCCCGGCCGGGTCAAGCCGCCCTCTTGGGCCCTGCACCACGCGGCCGCATGGCCTCACCTCGACCCTAACCCCGGGCCTGGCCGGCCCCGACATCCCGGCACCACCATCCACCCAGGAGGTGAGCGGACCACTTGGCAGGTCAATGGGAGAACGAAGTGTCAAGGGCTCTCCCCCGCCAGGTGCCGATCGCCCCCAGCTCCCCCAGGCACTGGCTCCACCCCCTGCTGGGTGTCTGGACACCTTCATCCCAGACCCTCCGACCTCCAAGTGCGAGGGTCCAGACATCAAAGGGCACCAGCCCTATAACTGAGGCAGCTCCGGAGCAGGAAGGCAGTTGTATCCTGGAGTCGAGAGACACCGAGTGAACTCAACCTTGACGGTCTACTGGCGCTGCCGTAGCCGCTCTTGTGAACCATCGTCCTGCCTGCTGGCGCTGCCGCGGCCTTCTGCAACATTCATCTTCCTGGGACCTGCTGGCGCTGCCGCGGCCCGTTGTAACGACCATCCTCACCGGGACCTGCTGGCGCTGCCGCGGCCTTCTGCAACCTTCATCTTCCTGGGACCTGCTGGCGCTGCCGCGGCCCGTTGTAACGACCATCCGCACCGGGACCTGCTGGCGCTGCCGCGGACCGTACATCTTCCGGGGACCTGCTGGCGCTGCCGCGGCCCGTTGTATCGACCACCCGCACCGGGACCTGCTGGCGCTGCCGCGGTCCGTACCACCTAACCACCAAGCTCGAGGATTGTGAGCTCATCATCATCTCATCCGAACTACCTGATTGGTAAATAGACTGTCCCGCTACCCCCTTCCCTACCTTGCGAGACTCTAATCGAGGGGACCCCTGAGTCCAGACCTCCTTGTACCATTCAACCGTATCTTAAATAAGTGCTTATAAAGAACACTGAACCTTATCCGTGTGTGATATCTGTCTGTGGGGGGGAAGTTACTTGTCTGTACGATCGCTGGAGACGGCTCTCCCCGGAGACCTCTCCCCCTGACCCCGGCCGGCCCTCCCGGTCCGTCTACCTTTTCTAACAAGTGGTCCCTCCCATGCCCACCTGACGTCCGCCGCTTGAGCCTTCCCTGCTTTGCCTGTCCGAGCGCTGAAGAGCCTGTGTCTCCCTGCTATCGCCTGCAGTTGAACCCGCACGGTGTGCTGTATCTCCCGCGCTGTATCTCGAGCGGCTGCCCGCCGGAGCACCGTCTGTGTTCCGCTCAACGCTGTTAGGGCCCCATTCTCTGCCTGGCACGCCCGTGGAGACGCAGAAGCCACCCCCGTCACCTAGCGTGTGGTGAGCCGTCCCCCAGGAACAGTCATACGTTGGGTGTAGCCCTTGCCCGTGAGTGTTCCTGGGAGACCTGCTATCTCCTTCTTCACCGACCCTGGCCATCGTCAAGCTGCCCTGGGGGGCCGCTTCTATGCTCAGGCCTGTGACTGCAGCCACATTCGGCACTGCCCTTTCCTGCAGCTGCCTTTTGCCCTTCTATGTAAAAGTCCCAGGGGACCTGGCAGCCTCCAGTGGCAGCGGCACTGACCATCCCGCCCTGCACGTGCCGATTTTAGGCCACTTCGTTGACATCTGAACAATGCCACACCTCCCTGGGTGGCATTTTCCATGCCTGTCACCGGCAATATAACACAGGCCTCACAACCCTGAGCACTGTCATGCTGGCCACAGTGGCCCCCACCGCATCAGTCCTGGCCATGTAACCATCTGTGGTGGGCGGTGCCCCATCCTCACAGGCAGCCAAATGGAAGGCTTGGGTGGAGCGTTTGGAAACCTACCATGCTGTGGTGGGGTTGGACAATGACAGAAGGCGTCCAATGATCCTACATCTAGCGGGCGCTGGCATACACAAGATTGCAAAGACCGTCGTCAAGGCTGGTCAGCTATACACGTACACCATGGTGAAGACAGCCCTAACCAAACACTGAACTGCTCACAAATCCCGACTACAAGTAGTTTCTCCTATGCAGAGCCTGGCAACAACCGGAGGAATCTGTAGATACTTTCCACGCCCAGTTGAAGGACCTGCCCAGTACTTGTTGTCTGCTGGACGTAGATGATGAGATCAGGGCCCAGATCATTCGGGTTGGCTTTGGGCCAAACTGAGGGAACAGATCCTCTAAATCCCTGGAATGACAATGGCAAACATCCTCACACTGGGCTTGTCTAACGATCTATCGATAATACGTGCTATGCACATGGAAACAGAGCTCCAGCGATCAGTCAAAACGGAACCAGTCAACGTCGTAGCGAAATCCATCTCTGAGAAAAAGAAAGATCGCCGGAAGCCAGCATCAAGTCTCAAAACTTTTCTCTGGTGCAGAGGTCTGTACCCACATCAAAGTGACAGCCCCGCGAAGGGGAAAAGATTTCCTTCTTGCAACAAACTCAACCATTACACCAAAGCATGTTGCTCCACTCTATTGCAGCGAGGGCAGAAGTCTGTCCAAATCAGTAAATGCCATGGCCATCCTTCCGTACAGTAGGAAGATGGGACATGGATGATGATGACCTGGAGGGCATGGTGCACGTGACACATTCCGTGAAAGCCAAGGGATGTCATAGCAGATACACGCAGAGATGGACTGTCACCATAACAGACCACCAAGTTCAGGTTCTAATCTATACCGGCGTGTCCATCAGTGACCTACCCATCGTCCCACGACGACTTAGGTCTAGGCGTTCAGCACGGCGTCACCTCTCTCGAAAGCATGGGTATTTACAACCGACTTAACACATGAGACCTGAACAACACGATCCAAAGTGTATGTCACAGAAGAAGGTACAGGGATGATAATCAGTTGCCAGACCGCTGAATACCTCCAGCTGGTATCGTTTGCATTCAGTGTTCATTCGACCAATGGTGGATAAATCTGGGCCTTTGTTTGAAGACATTGGATGCTTTAAAGATCGACATTTGACCTCCACGGTGGATGATATAGCGGAAGATGTCACTGGATCAAAATGGTTCTAAAAAATGGGCGTATGGGCTTGGGTATTACCGACTCATGCTAGCGCCTGAATCCAGAGCGATCACCACTTTTTCCACCCATCTAGGTCTCAGGAGGTACAAACACCTCAGTTTGGGATTTCCAGCACTGCCGAAGTATTCCAAGACATAATCCGGGGAGAGGTGGCAGGGCTCTCTTTCTCCTCTGTCCCTTCCCGGAGTCCTGCAATGTTAAAACGAAAGAAAACAGCATTCTCGTAGGCGTGGTAGTTTCAGAATGTTAGCACCGCAGCCTCTGAAGGCCAGAAGCAGCAGAGGCCGAGCATTTCTTCTTGACCTGCATCCTAGGACAAGTCTCGCATGGAAGGGTAGAGGATTGCGTGACTCCAAGAAGAATTCCAAAGCACAGTATGGCCTCTTCCTGGAAAGCAGCGATGCAGGTGCTGGTGAGCGCGAGGTAAGGCATGTGACATTGCACAATGGTAAAAACATATATTCATGTTCCAAGGTGTTAGGCTTAGCTGCGTCATTGTTGAATGGGAAACAAAAGCGTACAAAACGTTTGAGTGTACGACCATGTTATCAGCTTCCCTTTCTCTGAAACGTCTATTTCCGCAAACCTTTCATCTTCTGTGCTTCTCTAAACTGTTGTGTTGTTAGTGTGTGCTTCTTTACGCTCTCTTGCGCTACTTTCACCCTCCAATTTCCTATTTCTTTCGCTCTCCTCATTCCATACCTGGAACACAAAACCCACCCAGTTTTACACAAGACCCACGGTGCTTTTTAGGTCTCGGCTGCGAAGGCTGCGCTTGCGCAGTCTAGCTCCGAGATTTAATGACTTGGAGAAGAGGGGCTTGAACCCGCCCCCTCTTCTCCCCTGTTCTCCATTGGCTGGCCTCTTGAATGCTGGCCAGCCATTGGAGAAGAGGTCAGTCATTCCGATTAGGCCCCGTCCTTTTCGGATCGGGGGGCGTGTTTTTTGCAAGAAGTCTCATTCTCTCCTCCAGCCAATCGCTGGAGGAGAGAAAAGACAAACACGCCCCCGAATCCGAAAATGCCGCTGCCTTTCTCCGAGGCATTTCTGCTCTGCCTCGGAGAAAGGCGGTGGTGTGCTTGCCTTTTGCTCTGCCTTGTTTCTTTTGAGAATCTGGTCACTCTATTCTAATGAAACAGAATATCAATAATTTATTTAGCCTGTCAATGCGGTATTCAGATATCCATTTATTTAGCCTGTCAATGCGGTATTCAGATATCCATTTCCTAATTCAACGTGCCTGCATCGCTGAACGCCAAGGATTCGAGCAGCTGGCAGTTTGCACCAGAACAGGACGAGTGATAGGACTTGGCAGTCTCTCGATGCCCGGCGCTCGCGCTGAAGGAGTAATCAGAGCAAATGCCAACATTTATTAATGCTGCACACGTTACAGCCTGTTAGAGAGGAGCGCTGCGCGAGGACCTTCAGCATAAAACAGCAATACTGATTGAAATAAACTGCAGTGTGAGTTTAAGCATCCTCGCTCAAGCCTCCCAGGCCCGGGAAACTCGGCAGAGCGCTTTCAGAAATGTCACGTCGTGATCTTGGCTTCATGAACACTTGTCTGTCTGAAGCCTCCCATTTAGCGGTCGATTTAAGGGAATAATAGCCGCAAATGGAAGCATTTGAATTCTGCCGACTATGTGTATCGCTGCGTCAGTAATTATAGCACACCGAGGAACAAAGAGCTGAGAGGGGCGCTTGTTGTGGGCGTGGGACCGTCCTGTTTGTGGCTCATGTGAGGCTGGGTAACCTCATCCGGAGGCGGAGCAGTTTTGTTTCTTCCGGTGCAGCAGAAGAGACAAACACTTAACTACCTGTCCTTGCTATAGTGTCCGCGCAAAAGAAAACTGAATAAAAATAAACGTGTGCACAAGTAGAAGTGGTAAAGCCCGAGAAGTGTGAAGGCCACCGCTGATGTCATCAAACCATGCAACCATGCGTGATGTGTTTTACCTACATCCTCCCACGTCCACACCACAAGTGTGTTTAAAAGTACTATTACACAGCACTTACACCCTGTGTGTGCCCCAGAAGCACCGGTGAGGCGGGTGGGGACTAGCAGAGGGAGGTGTCAGTGTTTTTAGACTGACTGTGGTACGCTAGATAAACACGCCCTCCGAGGTTGATAAAGGTCACAGTATGCAATAATTAGTTTATGTAGCTTCTTAATATCACATTTACCCATTTGAAAGTGCTGTGCGCTGGCCAATATACTATTATCCGATTTAAAGCTATTCAGTTTGCCGACCTCTGAAGCATAAGCGCATAAATTGGCCCTGTAAAAGATTCGACCTCGTGAGCTAGAGGTCACCGTTGATGTCATCCTCATAGGAACCAGGTGCAAGCGAAGGAGTACTGTGATTTCCTAAGTCCTCCCACGTCACCACCACAAGCGTGGTTAAAAGTAATACCACCACAGCACTTACACCCACAACTTTCTCTGTCCAAGAAGCACAGGTGGAGCGGGTGGGCACTAGCAGAGGGTGATGTCAGTGTTCTTAGACTGACTGTACCGATGTGCGGCCGGAGATGAACGAGCCTGCAGTCACTTCACCTGCATGCAAATGTAAGTGACACGGAGCAAGCTTCGCAAGGACATTAAACAAGCATTTACAATGCAACGGTCTCGGCATTGTTAAAGTTAGAGCTATTGGCATTGCTCATGACAATGCCGTTTCTTTAAATGTTTTAAAAACAAAAACATAAACAAAAATAATGTCATGAGCAATGCCAATAGCTCTAACTTTACCAATGCCGAGACCATTGCATTGTAAATGCTTGTTTTAGATTCTCATGAGACAGATAATTTTTTCATGAAAAGGATGTTGTTGGAATTGAAAATCTATGATCCGGTTAGAGCCACGAAAGATCCCAAAAAAGTACGTTATAAATCCCTCCAGTGGATTTTTAAGGTGAAAACTCAGTTTTTTAAATGTTATGACTTGCCCATTTTAAGTAATAAGACAAATTTAATACATTTTAGCTTGGGAGATGCTTGCTGTATGGACAAAAATATATTAACTCTTTGGAAGGAGAATGGTTTTGAGAAAATTGAAGACTTCCTCTTGGGAAATAGGTGGAAATCTTGGGATGAAATCCATAGCCAGTTAATCCACTCGTACTCAACGCTGAACTGGTCCTTTATTAGGATAAATCCAAAACTCAGAGAACTCAATATAGGAAATTTATGCAATAAAGAAAATATTTCCATTATCCTTAATAATAAAATACAAAAGAAAATGAGTATCTGGGTTAAAATATTAAAAGAAAGTAAGGTCCAGGACCTCTACAGCAAGATTACTGAAAGATGGAAAAAGAGGGAAGATATTATAATTAATCAACAGGTATGGGACAAAATAAATAAATTCAATAAAACCATCTTTCGAGGAGCAAACTTTAAACGCATGCAATTTTACAACAAATGGTTAATATATAGAACCCCGTCCTTTTTACATAATATCTTCCCCCAAGTAGCCGACAAATGCTTCCGATGTGATGAAAAAGGCACTTGGAAACACATTGTCTGGGAGTGTCCAAAAATCTAGGTTTTATGGAAGGAAATAAAAAAATATCTTTCAATCGTTCTCAAAACTAATATTGTATTTGATGACCTAATTCCCCTTCTAGATTGCTCTCCTATTCACACCCAACATGATGAGTCCCTTTTTATAGCTTCTTTAATAGCTAAATCCCTCATATTACAGTCCTGGAAAACAGATCTTGTTCCATCCTTCCAGGAATGGAAGACAAAACTACTCCAAATCTAGGGTAGGGAAAGAAATTATGCTCTTAGATCAGGGGCTCTCAAAAAATATGATAAATATTGGAGTGTGTTTGATTCTTAAATTTATCTTGCTATTACTTAATAAGATTTATACTCTTGCGAGAACATCTATTAGTCCATTAGTCTATTATGATCGTCTCGACTCCGCATGCTGCACTTTATAAATTAGTTCTGTAATATTAACTGAGAAGACGCTCATTGTATTTAAATGCTTCGTACTGTTTTTATTCCAACAAAATCTTTTGAATATTAATGACAGTCGATTGATTGATTGCTCTTACACAATCCTGCACTTTATAATTTAAATGTTAAAATGACAATTTGCATGAATATTTCTAGTATTCCTTTTCTCGTACTGTATTAATTGGTTTTCAACTGTATCCTGCTCTTTGTACTGTATTGTTATATTTGTACTCTCAATGCAAAAAAAACATTAAAAAAAATAAAAAAAGACCCACGGTGCTGGAGGGGTCATGCTGGGTGCGCCAGCACAAGAGCTACCCAGCGCCTCTGGATTTTTGTATTTTGATTGCCCCCACCATCAACATGTAAAAAACCTTGTCCGAGGGTTTTAAAGCGCTTTACAACAGACACAGAGACTATGCTACACCTTTTTGTGTTTCGGCACACGCAGGTATACAGGATGCTGAGCTGAGGCCAGGATTCAAATCTAGCTCCCCGTGGTGAATGGTTGGGAGCTGTAACCACTAGGACGCATCACCTCTGTGAAAGTTTGGCGCGTTTGTGCTTGAGGTTCCAAGTGGGCCTCAAACTGCCCGACTTCTACCTCGTGCCTGGCGTGAGCTTTCAGTGGCTCGCCCACTCCTAGTGTTGTGAAGCCCCATAATGTGACAGAGTGCACTGTGACTATGTGAGTTATTTTTAGGTCCCACCTGTTAGAGAGTGCATTCACTGTCTGTTGTGAGACGTATTTTTTGGGTTCAGTGGCTAATGCCCACTCATTATTTACCATTGGTTCTCCTTATTGTCACTCACATTTGCTTTCTTCTCACTCATTAGCATGTCTAGGCTTTCCTTCTCTTCTTTTGTTTGTCACTCTTGGAACATGGACAAATTACTTGTGTCCTTCAACTGCTCACTTTACAGGTGCTACATTTTTGTTTGGTTTAAGTGCTCCAGGAGAGTGCATGTGTTTTCCAGCTGTCTCCCTTGTATGCTTCTCCCCCCCCCATCATGCTCTGGTGTTCCTCTTTGTATCCTTCTCCTCCACTCCCCTCAGATTGCTTTTGCACCCATGTGCTTCTCCCTTCCAGCTCCATGTTGCTCTTTTTCACCTGTATGCTCCCCTCCCAGTGCTCCACTTTGTTCTTTCTTGTGTCCTTTCCCTCTCCCATGCTCTGGCTTAGCTTCTGCCCCCACGCGCACTACCCCGTGTTGCTTCTGTCCTCCCGGTGCTCCTCTTCACTTCTGCTCCCCCGTCCACCACTTGCTTCGCCCCCATTGCTTGTCTCGCCTGTGTTGCTTCCCCATCATCTTCTCTTTAAAAAATGCCTTTATGTTTTTTTTTTCTTGGCTAAGTAACAAAAAAAAAGCAGTTGCGTCATTTCATAGGTGTGCACATGTGTGGTGTGCTCACCTACCAAATGACATGGCTACTTTTTTTTGTAAACTTTTTTTTAAGCGATGGTGCACGCTTCTGGGCTGCTGTGTAGCATGGCTAAAAGCCACTGACAAATCCAATTGGTTTCAAAAGCGAGACCTATCAGCTTTGCTAATGCCTGTTTTAAACTTGTATTACACACAGTAGAAGATAGGCCGCAGCAAAATGCGCAAAACATTTAGGCTTAAGTTTAAAAAAAGTGCTTTCAAAATATAAAATGTTGTAATATGCAATCAGACTGTACCGCGTGTATTTTTTATGTGTCCATTAAATTCAGACACTTCAGAACTTGGCGGTTAATACCCTTTTATTATCTCTTCTAAAATGACTCTATCCATTAAAGTCAATACGGGCAACAGCCTTTAAATTTGCACATTAACCAATTGCACGCATTTGCATTTCTCTCAGGGATCAGGAACCCTGGTAAGAAGGTTTTTTTCTTCTTTATTCCTGTCCCTCCTTTAGCTCCTCAGCACAGGAAACTCGCTTCCCTTCCCTTCTACCAAGGCATCTCAACTGTAAGAATAAACTGTTCGGGACAGTTGCCTATTAACAAACAAGCATTTGCAATGCAATAGGTCTTGCATTACTGAAAGTTTCACCTATTGGCGTTGCAAATAATAATGCAACGTCAATAGCTCAAACTTTCAGTAATGTGAGACCTAATGCATTGCAAATGCTTGTTTTTTTTGTTTTTGGTGACGCAGAAAGGCATCAGTAAAAAGTATTGGCGATGCCAATAGGTCTGCTCTAGCAAGGCCAAAAGGCGAGACCCCTTGCGTTTGCCAATGTGTGTTTTTCATTTGAGATTCAAATGTGAGACCAGCAACATTTTTCTCTTTTTTTTTTAATAACATTTCTGAAACAAAACACACACTGACACCTCGTGCGGAGGGTTTTTGGGCATTTAACACTATTGTCCGTAACATACAAGCAATAATAGTCTAGACAAAATAAAAATATGCTGCTTATATTGTGTCTGTACCAGCATGTTGCATCAGAGCATACATATATTCTCCAAGCGAGCCTTTATCGAAAAGATACCTCACGTACTGCTCTTGAATGTCCCTTTCAGTGTGGTGAGTTAATGATGTATTGTTTGGTGATTAAAATATTGCACCGCTAAATAAGCCAATTTGTTCCTAAGGCGCATAATGTAGCTCACATTGACTTTGTGTAGGGTGACCAGACGTCTCGGATTTCCCCGGACAGTCCCGGTTTTCGGGAGCCTGTCCCGGCGTCCCGACACTTTACTTAATTTGAAATAAATGTCCCGTTTTCAGGACAAGTGTCAACTCATCCTTCCGAACAGAACTGAAACATATGCTAAGCGCCTCTGACGAGTGAAATAACTCACGTAATTTACCTTTTTAGGTCTCGCCTGAACCAGCGCATGCGCTGGTCTGGCGAGACTTTTTGAGAGGGCTCCAAAAAGTGCTACCAGGCCAGCCTGGAGCCACAGTGCATGTGCGCGGGTGCGCGCGCTTGACCGCATTACTTTCACTTTCGCGGCCGCTTGTTTTTGTTTGCTTCACAATCTCGTTTTCCAAGGTGCCTTTGATGTTTATCGCACCAAAATCTCCATGCTCCGTTATATACAGGCATTATTCCTCCGATAAATACTGGTAGGTTTGATCTGCCGCAATGTATATGGGGTACATCATACTACTGCACCGAGTATTCCCCAATTGTGAAATAATCAGCCAAAGACAAAGTCAGAACTTGATCAGTCCGGTAACATGAATAATCAGAATTGATCCGGTCCTAGCAGTGTCTCACTGAAGTGTGGACACCACTCTTCACCTATACCTATTTTGTAGCTTGTAAATAAACTTTTCCTTGACCCTTTTTCCACCTTTTGTTGCATCTTTTAAGTAACTACTACTCATTGAGGCCCGCATTCAATGGTCCCATCTCGCACCCCGCACCCAAGGCATGGAACGACCTCCATACTTCGCATCAGAGCCACCCACTTGGTCCTTGAATCCCACAAGAAATTAACTTAAAGCCTGGCTCTTTGAATTAGTCCTGAGACTCGGCGAGTGCAATTTCCTTCTTATTTAGCTCCTGGAAACCCTTTCAGGTGTTATGTGCGCTCTACAAATAGCCATAACCTTACGACCATTTGGTTATCCGAACCTTCATGGCGTAAATAACATTTACACTCATTGGGTACAGGGCCTTCCCCCTTAAGTCTCCTATTGGCTACACCAAAACTGCACCACGCCGAGCCCGGTCCATGTCTTCTGAGCGCTTTCCATTTGCACTATGGGTTTCAAATGTGCAGACCACGACATATTTGCATCAAAGGTTAGCTGGGCGCCAGTCTGTCCCTTGTCCGCTGTGGAGCCGGTGCATGGATCTTTTGAGCCACAGGCCAGTTTGTATTTTACCCTTTGGATGCTCCCTTGTCAAGGCGGCCATTTCTTGCAATCCTCCCCCTTTTTGTGGACATTTCTAGTAGCTGCCCTCAGTGGCCCTAATGTATCAGGGTTGTTGATTCACACTCTGTTGTAAGCAGCAGTTGCTTCAGGCACACGGAATTCCCCCGCTTCCTTCACCAGTCCTGGCAACATTTGTTTTTCAAGTCCTTCATCTACAGCTTCAAGTATGGGCCTCAAATAAACAAAGTTGGGTTCACTGAAAATGTGCAGATAAACGCGGATTAACTACGGTCACGACTGTGCAATGTTTGTGTAACTAAGTAATTGTGCTGTGTTTTTGCTGGAAGTATAAACATGTTCATGTGGGGGTCAGAGGTCATGAGAAACATTCACTAGCTGGATATTAGCCAGGATGGTGCATGGGCTACACAGCTATGCTTTTGGCACGATCAAGGTATTCGTAGATTGTGCGCGCTAACTTGGTTTTCACGGTAGCCTTTAAGATGCCACAGCTTTCCTGTCACAGGCCAGTCGCGTTAAGTCGCTTTTTGCACATTCATTTGTACCTGTGGTGGATGGAGCCGTCTCGCCGAAAGGACAGAAGCATTGGAAATCTACCAGCACCCCATTAGATATGTGCCCTCCCCCATGAGCCGTGTCCCTTCCCCCCATGAGACGTGTCCCCTCCCCCATGAGATATGAGTCCTCTCCCATGAGATATGTGTCCCCATCATTGTTTCTTTGCCTCTGAAGTTTCTCTTGCTTGCTTGGCACCCCAGTGAGTAAACCACTATTTTGAGGACGGCCTAAATACTTGTACCCTTCTATTTTATTACCACGGCTTTTGCAGAATTCCTAACCCTTCCCCAAAACTCTCTTCCCCTCCAATTGTCTTCAACAAAATGGCTTGTGGGCCCCGAAGGTTGTGAAACCTACAGCTAATGTAGTTTGTCCCTGAAGCTTTGCATTGTAGGATCCCACTATAGTGCTTTCTCCTCATGTGGAAGCGCTGAAGCTTTGCACGCTACTCCCTGGAAGCTTACAACGTTGGTGCATTAGTCTTGCACATAGGTGAGAAGCATACTACTGTTTCTCACGTAGTTGTCACACGGATTGTAAGCTATCTGCCTTGCACTTTGTCGTGCAAATTGTTTAATAAAGTTGTCACAATCTTTGATAAAATTACTTATGCAATATGACTTGCTATATGCCCGCCTATGGTTATATAAATGGCCATGTAGTTGATGTCACGTATACTTGCAGTGGTCATACGAGATCTCATGTCTGGTCAGGCAGGGTCCCATATGGCGCCTGTCACAAACTCACTTGTGCCTACTATTAGTTCTTATAAATAAGGCAAAGGATCTCATTTTATCACAATTAAGAGCATGAAAGTCTGAACTGCCCTTCCATTGTTCAAAAAGAACAGATGGATGGATGGAGGGACGGAGTGCTGAACAAATCAAATCATTCACCCTGGATGAGAAACAAGCCTCCTGGGACTGGTTTCAACGTATCACCCCTTACTAGACAGGCTAGTTTGAATCTTGTGGCGCAGCGAGCACGGGACCCACTTCTGGACATACCCTTCCCACTTAGGGCGACCAATGCAAAAAGAACAGCTGATGGACGGAATGCTGAATAAATCAAACATTTACCCCTGTCACAGATCTGGGTTAAATCCATCTTTTTTTTGCACGCCATGCCACTTCAGTTAGACCCAGCAATATGCAAATCAGTCTTGACCCTGTTCCTTATGGGAACAGTCCAGCCCGAACTGCCAAACCAGGTGTTCCCTGGACTGGAAACAAGCATCCTGGGACCGGTTTCAGGAATTTGGTGGCGTAGCGAGCATGGGACGCATGATTCCTACTTAGGGCGACAAATGCAAAAAGAATAGCATACACAAGGGCAGTTAAGTGTCTAGAGTTTTGGAGTATGTTACTTAGGTTTCTCTGGGCACATAGGCGCGTGTCTCACTTGCCTCGTCCTGCCTCATAACATTTAATGTTATGTTAGTGGTGTTTGCATAGTGCTCAAGAATCCACTGGTATAGCCTTGTAGCGCTCTGTGGGTGGCCTTCCCCCATGATTCTGAGGTCTCCTTAGGAGTTTGTGAAATCCGCTCTCTTTCGTATAATGATGCAAAATTATCATAAAATCCTCTGTAATTTTGTGCTATATTTCAGCAGGAAATGTATCTTTGCGTCAATTTTTGGTGCGTGGGAGCATTTCAATGAGAGCAGCTGCTTGGGTTCCTGTGCGCACAAAGTACATTTTTACAGCGACTGCGTCATTCGCTGAAACTTTTCACCACATATTAAGAATAATTGAGCAAAGTGGCATAATGGCATAATTTCGTTTAAGCAGAGTGACTCGAAATTCCCGAAAGTAGGCGCATTGTCATTTACATTTCGCCAAGACTTCGTTTCCAACACTGACTGGACGCTGAGAGTTACAGTGACATGTTTTGTGTATTAAGCTGCCGTCTGTCCTCCTGCTCAGGCATTGTCCTATTCATTCATTCAAGTTGTTTTAAATAATTCTAAACCTGGCTCTTGTCTTTTTAATGGCTAACTCCGCAAAACACAAGGGGCCTGCGTGCCAGCGCTTAGAACCATTGGGCATTGCAAGTAGGCGTTACAAGACTCCCACATGGACCCTGAGCTGTGATGTGTGTTGGTGTCGGAGGCCAGCAAGCTTTAGTGAGCACTGTTGTGAAATATCTTTGGCGCAGGTGATGTTGTTTCTGGTTTGCGGTGGGTGCAGACCTCAGTACAAGCATTAAAAATGCAATAGGTCTTGCCTTTGATTAAGTTAAAGCCATTTGCTTCACTAATGGTATTGTATAGCAAAGCAAATGGCTTTAACTTAATAAAAGGCGAGACCTATTGCATTTTCAATGCTTGTTGTTTCAGGCAGCTCAGGAGGTGGTCAGCTGCATATGCCCAGCAGAGAGGATGGTGACAAAGTGGGGAGGAGAGCCGAGGGGCTCATGGGGAAGGTCCTGCCATGACTAATGTTTTGTAAACGTAGCCTTGTAAATGTGTGTCTATTCATATATAAGTACACATTTATAAGACTACATTTACTTCTGGGTCTCCTCCTGCTCTGCCTGAAAGAAACAGGATAAATTACGCTAATTCCAGGACTTCACACACTCAAAATCGGGACGGGCCAGATATACCGTGATCATTAGCAGCCTTTAGTCCTACTTCTATGTCTGGCCTGTCCCGGTTTTTGCTTCTCAAGATCTGGTCACCCTAACCCTGTGTCATTTTGCTCTCTGATTGTTGAGGATTGTCTCTTAATTGTTGGTCTGGACTAATTTTGCACTTGAAGGTTTCCTAGAGTCTATGTCTTTCTCGGTACCCAGCTGCTATTATCTACAAGCAGGACCTTGTGACAATGTATACTAGTTACTGTTAGGGGCACACAATAGAAACTTACACACAGACTTCTAAAAAAAAGAAGTTGTGAGCCAAGCATTGAGCAATCAAGTCACAAAATTATCAATGTAGTTAGTGTTACGTATGAAGCATGCCAAGCATACTCCTTCAGGATTGATTTCAACCAGGAGCAGCCCATGCAGGTAAGGGCAGTGGGGCCGGGTGGGGGATTTCGACAGATAATGACGAGGGAAAATTAATTATTTATTTAATTTTCACTCTTGGTCTTCTGTCGAATCTCTTCCCAACCCGGCTCACCGCTCTTACCTGCACGGGCCGCTCCTGATTACAACTCTATCCGAGAACATAGAAAGGCTTCTCACTGAGCACCATGGGGCATATTATCAAGCACGGCATTCAAATTATCGCTGATTTAGCAGCAGAAAACTGCCGCTAAAGCGGCGATAATGGGCTTGATAATATGCCCGTGAGAATTCCAATAGAAGCCCATGTTGACACCAGAACGTGGGCTTCTATGGGAATTCTCAAGGGCATATTATCAAGCCCATTATCGCCGCTTTAGCGGCAGTTTTCTGCCGCTAAAGCGGCGATAATTTTAACGCCGTTTCTTGATAATATGCCCCGTGGTGCTTACCGAGCATTGTCATTGGCGTCGGTGGCGTGGCTGGCATGTTTGCTCTGCTTTTTCCTTGAAGTGAGCCCATCTTCCAACCTTGGGAATTCCTGCTTTGATAAACCATGTGTTAACTGAGAAAGGCCAATCTTTCTCCTGTGTTGTATAATGTGAAAGCACTCGAGAAAGGCCCTACGTGTGCTGGTGCCTACAGCATGCAAGATATTTGAATGCAGGAAGGATGTGAAGATTTTGTAAATGCCTTATTTTGACAAGAGCTTCAAATCAATATGACAAAGTAATTGGCAGATCAGAGAATGGTGTGTTTTGCAATAAAAAGAAGAATCCAAAAGGTTTATTGGAACGTCTGTAATCAAGAATATGCTTCTTCACCAGTGGCTCTTGAGGATAGCAAGCTGGTACATGATCCACGTGTGCTTGCCGTCACAGTACCATTTGTCTTTTTCTTTCTTTCCTTCAAGGATATGAGCCCTGTAACGGCAGTGAATTAGAGCACAACTTGGCTGATTGGTTATGTCAGGCCAGTGGCCTGTAGAAAAGGGCACAAATGTTCCACCGCTAGATAACAGCATGGATAGACGCTGCATTGGTGCGTGACGGGAGGGAGGAGGGTGTGCGAGCCCGGAGTCAAGAGATGGCCAGAGCTCGCCAACCAAAAGAATCAATTGGTGATATCCGCTGGCAGGGAACCAAGCTCCGAAAGGCGGTACAGATGCACAATGTTAACCAACCAGAGAAAAGGAATTTTAAAAAACAGTCCTACTAACCAACCAAAAGCAGTGTTCATGTCCAAAGTCCCCGATAGCCCATATACTGAATACAGCATGCCTCGCAGAGCAGCGAATGCGCTGCCCAGGTTCAACCTAAAAAGTAGGGGAACTGTTTTTGTTAAATTTTTTAAAGTATGGACACGCTGTTCTCCAAAAATCCTGCCAGTCCACTTCAGTCTCTGGGGAAGTCAAATTTATCTCCGTCCTTTTGTTAGTCAAAGCTTGCTTAATTAGAAGAGATTTTTTGAGAAATAGAAGACGGAATTCCTAGAGCAGGAGAGTGAACGTAGGAGTACGCTTGCAAGGGAAACTGCGATTCAAATGCAGGAGTAAAACCTTCACTTTACACATGCAAATAGCCTGTTTAACAACAGCTGCGTGTTCACATACTTCTTTCCGACCTTTTCTCACCATGGTCATGTATTTACATTGTTGCAGGCAGGAATAAGTTTCTTTCCAGGGTGGAAATGGAAAGGCGCTCCCTCTTGCTCCTGAATTGTGTGGGAGTGTAGGGTGAGGGGTTTCTCGAGTTGGAAATGTAGCCCCATGATCACACATGGAGTTCATATCATCATGCGCAGTTGTGCACTATGTTCAAATATACATATGGAAATATCTCCGCAAAGTTGGAATTGTGAAACCTGCACCTGTGGCACATATCAAAGATAAACCTGCGAAACCTTTGTGAATTGAAAAAAAGTCATAAATCTTTTCTCTTGCAATGTGATAAATCTCTTGTGTAGAGTCAAACTTTTTTTGTGTTCAAACATTTTTATTAAAAAAGGTATGTATTAAGAGGAGCAGATAAGCAATGGGCAGATACATAGTGAGTTATGCTTGCACACTACAACGTAAGATGTATAGCAGTATAACATTTCATTGTTGGACGACAATACATTGCAGTACCTTACATTAATAAGTTCCACTGTGCGTTACATTAGTTGTGTAATGACAATGCATTACATAAGATGTGGATTTTCAGATCACTTTAATAATAGTAGAGGTGGTGGTTTTAGACCTACCATAGGTAGAACATGGGGTAGCAATAGGAATGAGTGGCCAGTATAGACGAGCTGAGTGGAAACTGGAATACACTAATTGATTGCAGGATGATTTGTCAAAGTGTGCAAGAGAAGGAGAGCTAGAGAGAGAGAGAGAGAGAGAGAGAGAGAGAGAGAGAGAGAGAGAGAGAGAGAGAGAGAGAGAGAGAGAGAGAGAGAGAGAATTGAGGGGTCGAGAGTGGGGGAATTAAGAGGTGGGGTTCGGTCACCTCTTACGATAGGGTTTTGGTGGCCGCAGGTCTAGGATGTGTGTTTGTGGTATTTGCCCTGATATGTGAGGGCAAGGGGAGGGGGGCACTTTTTGGAGGTAAAGGTCAAGTGAGTCCCATAAGCCCCGTGAGCCAGAGGTGTTGTGTGCTTTTTTGTACATGATATTGTCGGCACCTCTAGTAGCAGGGGCAGCTGGTGACATTTGAAAGTGGTGGGGCGTAAAATGATTGCAAAGGAAGCAAACGAACGTGTGAGCAGTCGCGAGGGGGGGGGGTCATACTAACACTAGCAAGATCCTCAGAGAGAAACACATTACCAGTACTAACTTAAGCAAGATTCCCAGAGAGAAACACATTGTCCACAGTCCACACTAACATCAGCAAGATCCCCAGAGAGAAACACACTGTCCATACTAACAGCAGCAAGACCCTCAGAGAGAAACACATTACCCCTACTAATTTCAGCGTGATCCCCAGAGAGAAACACACTGTCCGTACTACGACCAGCAAGACCCTCAGAGAGAAACACATTACCCCATCTAATTTCAGCGTGATCCCCAGAGAGAAACACACTGTCCGTACTACGACCAGCAAGACCCCCAGAGAGAAATAAATTCATTTGCCCACATTTTATAAACAAAACACTACAAACAAGCCTTATAAAATTAAGAGGAAAACTTACCTGACCGCCTCTGGTCCGCGTTGGCGCCTATCTGCCCTCTTCGAACTGGAACAGCACGTCACGTCAGCACTGCGTGGCAACCCTCAGCCAATCCTGATGCTGCTGCAGCGCCAGGATTGGCTGAGGGCACAGCCTACTCTTCGCCCGCCGCCTGCCCATTAGGAGTCCGAGGGGCTCCTAATGGGCATGCGCAAGTCTGTGAAAACACAAGTGCGCATGACTGGGCACAGGCTAAAAATTACCTCACCATGCCCACTCATGCTGCAGTGCTGCCTGGTCTGACAATGCATGTCAGTCAACATGACGCCGGACCGCCTACGGTCCGACGTCATGGTGACTGACATGCATTGTCAGTTCTCCCCACCCTCGGCGTCTCTGAACTTAAGTAAACTAAGTTCAGAGACACCGAGGGAGCTGCGGGCGCGGGCGGGTGCGCGGGGGCAACGCCCCAATGCCCCAATGGACGCACCGCGCCTGTCTAGTAGCACATTCAATGTTCCACCACCTCTTGTAAGGAGTTTCTGTAGTCGATTTCCGGTTGAGCAGGTTTGCTTTAGTGCCAAGGGCTAGCATGAGGTCGAATAAGAGCGAGTCTTGATAGGATAGGATAATGGTGGGCTGATGTGCGGCAAGACTGAGTGTTTCTGTTAGAAGGGTTGGGGAGAAGTGGATGTTGAAGATGTACTGGATGATTTGTTGTATCTTGGACCATAGTGGTTGGACCATTTTGCAAGTTAGGAACATATCATTGATCCAGTATCTTCCTCACAACGCCAGCATTTGTCAGATTGACATATCCACAGTTTGCGGAGCCTAGAGGGAGTCCAGTAGGATTTGTGAATCGACCAAAATCTAGATTGAGCAATCGCTGGTGTAATTTTTGCTTGGAAGGTGGATTTCCAGATTCTATGCCAAGTAAATCCTGAGAAATGTGAGGACAGCGTTTCAGGAATTTGGGCTGACCATTTCTTCTTTTTTAGTTCTTTGATGAGGTGTAGTCTTCGAGGTTCTAAAAGTTTATAGATGTGAGATGCGGCATGGCCTATTATTTTGAGTTTCCCCAGAAGTTTAGGTATGTCTGGCTTGTGCGGTTTCGGGAGGGTCCTGGTTGATATTTAAAAATTGTACTAATTTGTTTTGGGTGGAGGTTGTAAAATGAGCTCAAGTCTGCAAAGGTGATGGGGTTTAGCATAGAGCCTAGGTCGCCAATGCAGTTAATACCTTTTTCTGCCCATACTTTCCAAAATAGGGATCTGCCATCTATCTTGAATTTAGGATTATACCATAGGGAAGCTATGGTAGAGTCAGTGAGCCGTTTAGGGAGTGTTTTGTCAGTGTGTAGATGTGCTGCTATCCTGCTATTATGCGGTAAGAGTGGGAGATAGGTAAGATCCTGAGACCGCGAATCGTTAGGGTGGATTTTAGTGGGATAGAGAGGAGTAGGTGTGATTCAATTTGCAGCCAAGGGGGTGAGGAGTCCATGGTTTCACTAAACCACCAGTTGCCTTGTGCAGCTAGGAAGGCTTGTTGAGGTAGGCCACCTCTATTTTTGCTCCGTTTTAAGATGGGGCTGGCAATTCTAGCCCTCTTCCCCTGCCATATAAAGTATAGATAGCTTTGTCTACAGTCTTGAAAAAGTGGTTAGCTAGATGTATTGGTAACATGCTTGCAAGGAAATTGACAAGTGGCGCTATCATCATTTCTGAAGTGTCTGCCCTGCCCCACCAGGTTAAGAGTTTGGGAGACCGACCAAGATGAGAGAAGGTCGTTAATTTAGGAGTGTTTTACTCTCGTTGTAGATCTTTGCTAAACCAGGTCCCCAAGTATATAAGCACCTCATACTACCATTTCAGACCCAAATCGCCCAAAACGATAGGGGTGCAGTGGATATTCATGGGGAAGATTTTTGTTTTAGAGCAGTTGAGGGGGTAGCCAGATATTTTTGAGTAGTTGTTAATTTCCGTCATGTGTGTTATGGCTTTGTCTGCATCTTCAGTGAAGATCAGAACTTCATCAGCGTAGGCTGCAACTATTTGTCTGCCTGATTGGAATTGAACACATCTAATGTTGTTATTCGCCTTTAGGCAGCATAGGAGGGGTTCAGAAGCTAATAAGAATAGATGGGGGGGGAGGGGAGGGGATAGCCTTGCCTTTTGCCTTAGGCTAGGGGAAATTAGTTGGCTAATTGGCCGTTTATCCTGACTTTCGCAATTGGACCTGCATAGAGGGCCATTGTCATGCAGATGAAGTTCTCTCCTAGTTGGAATTTGCACAGTGTCTCATGTAGGAAGGTCTAAGAGACCTTGTCAAAGACTTTTTCCATGTGCCATCGCCATGGTGGGTAAGGTCGATGATCTGTCTTTTTTCAAGGGTTGTGGGAGAAGACAGGAATGTTGTTGGCCTTTCAAAAATGCCATTTGGGTTGGGGCAATAAGTTTTTGTAGTACTTTCTCCAATCTTTATGCCAAGATTTTTGCATATATTTTATAGTCTGTGTTAATTAGCAATATTAGCCAGTAGTTTTTGACTTCTAGTGTATCTTTCCTTTCTTTCGGGTTGACCACTATTGTGGCCTCAGAAGCTGAGTCAGAAACGCGGCCAGCAGAGGCAAACGATTGGAACAAGGCAAGAATGAGTTCAGTAAGGATGGCGAGGAATGTTTTGTAGAAGGACACAGTGTATCCACTAGGCCGAGGGGCCTTGCCTGGGTTAAGGGAGCTGATCGCTGATTGGATATCTCCTTTTTTTTTTTTTTGCAAAAACAATTTTTATTGCATCACACAGTTACAATTACCATCGTGAAGTGTTGTCGTGCCAATGGTCATATCCAGCTTCTAGGAACCAATGCATAATATCATCCAATCCACTACCATCCAGATATTCGTTGACCATCAGCACTCTCATATGCATATACACCCTCCCCCCTCCCCCATGTCAGTGTGCCATAATACAAGGTACAAGGATAATTCTCCTCTTTTTAAGTTACCGTGTGATTGGTTGCGGGCCACTCCCCCTCCCCATGGTCAGGCTCAGCACAATAAGGAGAAGTGAAGCACTCGCGCCAGCTCGTGTGTTCTACCAAGTACATCTCTATGACTGCGCTTCTGCAAGTTGCTCCAGTGTTTCATCGTCCTCAACCACATCCGTTCCACATCCTTGGAGCTCAACCACTAGCGCCTCCCATGCACGCGCCATGTCCAGCGCCTTTTCATCGGTCCCCCGCAGCGCTAACTGTAGCCTGAGCGCGCCCTCACTACCCGCCCATTTAGTGAAGGTCGCTTTCCATCTCTTAAAGCTGGGACCAGCTCTCGATTTCCAGTGCAGGGTGATCTCTCTTTTGGCCACAACCAGCCCTAAATCGCAAAACTTGCTCGTGATTTTCGTGCGCGGAGTGTGGGGAAACCATAGCAGCAGACAAACTCCCATTTCCACCCCCAAGTCGCGCCCTGTCACTTGGGACATGCAATCAATAACCTCCTCCCAGTAGGGACTTAATGCCTCACAGGACCAGAACATGTGTTTGAAGTCAGCCCCCTCCTCCTCACAGCGAGGGCACTGCGGTATGGGGCCCCCAAAATACTGAAATAATTTAGCTGGCGTCAAGTATGCCCTATGCAAGATGAAGTACTGCACCAGTTGAAACCGGGCATTACGTGTGCTCTTCCAAGCCCGTCGCTGCAGCTTGGGCCCCTGATTGGATATCTTCAGTGGTGATCTGAGCATTAAGTACGGATTTGTCTTCTTCTGAGGCCAAAGGGAGAAAACATGAGTTCAAATAAGATAAGCAGTCATTTGAGTTAATGAAAAGATCCGCTTAAAATGAAAAAGGTCCGCTCTCAATAAGTTGAAGTAGAATTTAATGCAGATCATTAGCAAAACATCCATCACCCAGCAGTTACAGAGCAACAGTTATTGGGAATGCGGGTTAGAACGCTCGCCACGTTCCACGGGCGTTCCAATGGTGGGGGTGTGTGGAAGGAACCAAACAAGAACTAAACATAACACATCTTCCTTCCAATACAGTTTTGAGAACACAATAAGGTCAATACGTGACATAGTCTTTTTACCAACATGGTTTGGAGTGCACCTTTCTCATGCACATCCTTTCATCAGGATTGGTATCCTGGTGGTTACTGTTAGGTCTTACATTACTCTCCTTTTGGGTAGAATCATCACTCCTATCATGAACTATTCTGTCAACACTCCAATACTGGCCATCGTCCAACTTTACAACATTCTTAAATACCTTGCTTACCACTTTTTTCCCCGAGAATTTAGAACAGCCAGACATTACAAAATGAGGTAATTTCACATTTACAACATCACCTACTTCGAAGACTCTAGGCGGCCTCTGTATTCTTTCATTGTACTTCTCCACATATTTCCTTTGATTGAGTTGTATCTTTTCCATGATCGTACCTCTACTCACTTCCTCTTCTCTTCCCCCAACAAGCCACAATGGGCTTAACTTGGTACCTGGCTCTCTACCTTTAAGAGATTTAAATGGTGACACGCCAGTGACTGAGTGAGGAGTGATAAGATAAGACCAAACCATGTCCTCCAGTGCTTTCCCTACATTGCTGCTATTTTTAACATTGAGTTGGATGCAGTCCTTAATCATGCGATTTATGCGCTCTACCAGCCCATTTGCCCTAGGGCAGTACAGTGGTGTAAGTTGATGTACAACCGAAAACTTGTGCAGGAACTCTTTCATACATGCAGATGTAAATTGGACCCCATTATCTGTGACCAAAATCTGTGGTACCCCTTCGGTACGAAAAACTCCTTGGAGGAAACTCTTTACACTTTCAGTAGTGATGTTTTCTACTTCCTTGACAATTATCCATTTTGAATGGTAGTCCACTAATGTAATAATAAATCTACCGCCTAGTCCTCTTACATTTAGTGGGCCAACAATATCCATGGCTAATTTGACCCAAGGAGCAGTAGGAACTTCCACTGGAGAAATTTTTCCTTTGCTCACCACTTTACTCTTGTCACTCATGGTGCAAGGTATGCACTCTCTTACTTCCCTCTCCACCATGGTGTCCATTTTCGGCCACCAATAATGTAGTCGAATTTTACTTTTGGTTTTGCTGCAACCTAAATGACCCTCATGTGCCAAATGTAATACTTTTTCTCTTATGCCCTCTGGAGGTACCAGTTTGTTTCCTCGATATAGGTTAATACCTTGTACATGTAACTCGTTTCTCAGTTCCCAAAACACCTCCTCACCCTTGTCCAACATTTTTGGACTGCACGGCCACCCCTCCTGGATAAGCTTTTTCACCCTTGGAAACAACTCATCCTTAGATAAAGCTTCCTCCCATTCTGATTTGTCCAACCCATCAGAGACTGCAGACACTACAATTTCTTCTCCAGGTTCCTCCTCACTTTCCTGATTCTTTAGCGGTAACCTGGACAAGCAATCGGCTGCCTGATTCTTTTGCCCAGGTATGTACACCACTTCAAAATTGTAACCCTGGAGGCCTAGGAACCATTTTGATATCCTAGGTGTGGACCTTCCTAGATTTTTTGTTGAAAAAATACTTACTAAGGGCTTGTGATCTGTCCTTACCATAAAGGGTATGCCCCACACAAATGTTCTGAAATGCAATATGGCCCAATAACATGCTAACGCCTCCCTTTTGATTACTGAGTAGCGTGATTCAGCTGCAGTCAGAGCTCTTGATGCAAATGCCACTATCCTTTCCGCATTTTCAGTCACTTGACTGAGAGTAGCTCCAACCCCCTTTAAACTCCCATCTGTAGTAATGATGGTGTGTTTACTAGTGTCGAAACATCCTAGGAATGGTGCCTCTGATATACCGTCTTTAATCATTCTGAAAGCCTCATTACATTTCCCATCCCACTCAAATTTAGTACCTTTCTTCAGTAAGCACCTCAAGGGGTAAGTAGTGTCAGCAAAGTTCTTTATAAACTTTGAGTAATACTCTGACAGCCCCAAGAAGGACTTGATCTCTTCCTTGTTAGTAGGACATGGCGCTAATTTAATGGCATCTACCAGATTTGTTTTATGCTTGATTCCTTCTTGTGAGATGACATGCCCTAAATAAGTAACTGAACGGACACCTATCTGGCACTTTTCCTTCTTCAAGGTAAGGCCTGCTTCCTTCAATCTACTTAGAACCAAACGTAGTTTCCCATTGTGTTCAGCCTCAATTTTTCCATACACTAACAAGTCATCTTGGAAATATAAAACTTGTTCCAACCCTTCCAAAATTTTCTGCATTGCCCTTTGGAAAACTGCCGCCGCTGAGGCTAAGCCAAATGGCATTCTACAAAATTGGAATGCCCCAAACAGCGTTATGAACGTTGTCAATGCTTTACTATCAGGGTGAAGTCTTATTTGATGGTAAGCTGATGACAGATCAATTACTGAGAAGAGTTCAGCTCCACATATCTGGTTTAACATTTCATTAATATTTGGCAAAGGGTGCCTATCAATCCATATGTTCTTGTTTAACTCTCTTAAATCTATGCATAACCTGATGCTGTTAGTATTCCCTTTAGCTGTGATAACTATGGGTGCAACCCACTCAGCACATTCCACCGACTCTATGACCCCTTGACTAAGGAGTCTGTCGAGTTCCACCCTCAATGGTTCTTTCATCATGATCGGAATATTCCTACATTTATGAGCTACTGGCTTTGCTCCCACCTTCAATTTTATTCTATGTTGGTATTCTTTCATGCACCCCAGTTGGTCTGTGAAAATTTCAGGATATTCATCAAAAATCTCTGCTCCACACACACCTCTTCCCACCAACATAACCGGAGTATCAGCGCTGGGGTCCAACTTCATTCCAAGGTCTCTCTGGTGTCCCCATCCTAGCAGGTTTGCCCCTTTCTTTGTGATATACACTTTTCCAACTGTGCTCCTGTTCTTGAATGATATCCTCATAATGGCTACTCCATCTAAGGGAATAGGATCCTTGTTATACCCTACAGTATTACATCTGGAGTGTGTACTTCAATCTTCTCCTCCTTAAATTTCTTCCAAAATGTCTCACTATTCATGAACGTGAATGGTGAACAAGAATCTGCAAACATCTCCACCTTTTCTCCATCTAGCCCTATTTCGCATTTAGGTAGCTCAATGTGGTTCACACTGCTTCCCTCCAAAACCCTCACTTGTAACACAAAGTTCCTTCTGTATCCTTCCCCATTCTCTACACTGTTCACTGTTCTGCTTGACATATCTTTGCACGCTCTTGCAAAGTGTCCATTGCGATTGCAAATTCTGCACGTAGCTGTTCTTGCCATACAATTCATACTATTAGCCAAATGCCCACTAGTCCCGCATCTGAAGCATTTCAACCTGTTCTCACTGTACATCTTCTCTTTATTGATCACCTCCTTTCCTTCTCTCTTCTTTACATTCTTTATAGCACAAACCTCTCTTAGTTCCTCACTTACCTCATTCACACTGTTATCACCCGTTGTGTTTATTTCCTTCATGCATTCCACCGTATGCTCAACACTCTTGGCAATATCTATTGCCATTTTCAAGTCTGGATTTCCTACAAGTAATTTTCCCTGAATCTTCTTGTTATTTGTACAGCGTACAAGTTGGTCACGTATCAAGGATTCTGTAAGATCATTAAATTCACATGTATTTGCGAGCCCTCTTAAACTAGCAATGTAGTTTCCTACCTTCTCATTCTTTCCTTGAACCCTTCCATAAAATTTATGTCTTTCAAGAACCACATTAATTTTGTCTGCAAATTGAAGTTCTAGCTTCCTCATACTACAATCATATACATCTCCCCCTTCTTCATCTGCTTCCTCATCCTCTACCTCTGGCAAGCTATCGAAGATCTTCCTTCCCTCTGCCCCTAGATTATGAAGCAGAATATGCTGTCTCCTTATTGCTGAAAACCCACTTGCCCCTATAGCAATGAGGTAAGATTCAAAGCTTTTCTTCCATTCTTTCCATGTGACTAGCGGTTCCCCTGCTTCGGATAGAAATGGTGTTGGTTGTAGCATACTTGCTGCTGCCATAATGATCACTCTATTACACACACACACACAAGTACTGACTTTACCTCACGTATGGTCCTTCACCCTACGCACTATCAAAATTACTTCACTATACTCCTTAAAATGTATTTTTTTAAATTGTCTCGAGTTCCTCTATTCCTTTTACAACTTTATAATTGTCTTTACAGTCACTAAGTTCCAGTAGATAGAAATCTTCCTGACTACCCCTCCGATATTCTTTTCACTCACGACGATAACAGTCTCACCATATTTCTTCCAGGTCAGTTTCCACCTACTGCCTCTTCCGATTGAGTTCTCCTCAATTAAAGTTTCCTCCTGTCTCCGTCCAGGCGTCCTTAGATTTTTCACGTCTCACAGCAATGCTCTGCCAGTCTTTATCTCCTTCTCACGTACTGCTGGTAACCATCTAACGTGTATTTACTTCAATTCACGCTGCGCATGCCTGACGAAAATTCGCCCCTCTTCAGGTTTCGCTCACGCGCAGACGCCCCTTTCAGTCAGCTCCGTCGGTGCTCTGCGCAAGACTGCACTCGTTTCCTCTCCTCACCACACCGCGCATGTGCTTGCTCTTCACACTAACTTCTACGCAACTTCCGAGTCTTCCACCTGTTCACTTAATTTTCCTTCACCACACGCGCTGCACGTCCGAGGAAACCTCTGCTACTCACGTCTCTGTTATTCCTCTTGTACTTCCTCACTTCCTTCAAGATTTTCCTCAGATTTCATCGTACTCTCTCTACGCACGTACCTCCGAGAACACCTCTGTACCATGCGTATTAGGATCGTGAAACAGTGAGTCTTCTTTATAATGTATACCGTATTTTCTTCACTTCTCTGCTTCTTTTCCTTTTATTCCTGCTGGCCTTTGCCACCTATTTCTGCACACAAACGATTAGTATTTGGTTGACTTCATATTGTAGTTTGCGCAGTGTGGGAATGTCTTGTGACCCTATGGAATGTCTAATGGGTTCACTTAGGGATCTGATCTCAGATTCAATGGATTTGAAATGCTTGTTTACATATTTGTTTCTCTTATTGGCTGGTGACATTAAGATACCCCTGAGAGGAGCCTTCAGAGTGTTCTACAGAAGTGAGTCTGAGGTGTCCCCTACTCTGTTCTCTGCTAGTAATTACTGGATTGTTTCCTTGATTTTAAGTTTGGAAAGGTTGTCTTCTAAGAGTGTGTTGTTGATGCGCCAGACTGGGAGGTAGGGATGTGTCTGTGATGGAGAGATCAAGCGAAATACAGGTGTGGTCGCTAACTAGTATGGGTTCTATTTTAGGGTTTTGTGCAGCTGCGATTAAGGATTTATCCATAAGGATGTAATCAATTCTTGTGAAGGTGTGATGTGTTGGGGTTTAAAATGTGTAATCACTACCATTTTGGTTGAATAATCTCCATGTGTCAATTAGATTATTGTTCTTACAGAAGAATCTCCCCTGTTTGTGGGACATACTGCCAACAAATTTCTGTACGGAGATTCTATCTAAGACACCAACCATTAGGAGGTGGAAATCACCCCCAACTATGATGCCAACATTGTCTGCGATTTCTGAGATATGTTTGTATAGATCTTGGCAAAAAGTGACTGAGTTATCGTTAGGTGTGTAAATATTTACAACTGCCATTTCTCTGCTTCCCATAAATATCCTTGTGATTAGCCATCGGCCTTGGTGGTCTTGTAGGTGTGATAGGACTGTTATCCCAGATTTTTTTGCAACTAGGGTCATGACCCCATTTTTCATGGCATTGGCTGGCGAGATTAGGGTATCACCGACTCAGGCAAAAGAATCTGGCATCTTTATTCGACTTGATGTTAGCGTCTTGTAGGAAAACGACATCCCCTTTCAATTTATTACAGTAGCCTGCTATTTTTTTTCCATTTGACAGGGTGGGAGAGGCCCTTGGTGTTTAGGGAAAGGATTCTAATGTCAGACATTGTAAAATGTAGAGGCCGAGTAATTTGTGAATAGTTCATGATGTGGTTTGGATGATCGTGTGTGATCGCATGGAGGTATGTGGGGCAGTCTGAGGATTTAGTGGGGAAATCTATGTCCATAGGAGATATGCGTGGATATGTGCAGTATGTGTCGCTGCGAGGATTTCGTCGCACGGTTGCCGGTCGGATAGTCGGTGAAGGAGAGTATGGACCATGGGAGTAGCATTGCAGATCTGTTCGGAGGTGAGTACAGCTCAGTAGAAACAGAAATGGGAAAGGAGGTTGGTTTTATGGGAAAGAGGAAGAAAAAGAGGGGACAGAGCATGAGTAAAACAAAGGGTAATTTAGAACAGATTAAACCAGAAACCCTATCCCGCCCCTACCCCCTTTGAAATGCGGATAGAATGCATTTTCCCACCCTATTTTTTTGAGACGAGGAGAGGCAGGCCACGAGGGGCTCGAACTCAGACAGTGGCAAGGCAGGTCCATCCTGGAGCAAAGTAGGTGGAGATATTGTGAGCTCAGAGAAGCACCTCACTACAAGAGGCACCAGGAGCACAGCACGCGGGAGCAGATTCATGATGTATCAGATACATTGGTCCAGGAGGGGTTGTAGGCAGGACACCGTACATTAATTTAGGGTGTTATTCTTTGGTCCTGGAACGGAGCCAAGTGATTAGTATTATAACTTACTGATAGACGATGTTGTAGAGTTAGGCTGAGAGTACTATCTACTCCCTTTCAGGTGACAATGCTCTAGTGTAAATGGAGAGTCAAACATTTTTAACAATTATTCTCCATATATTTTTGAGAAGTCCCAGGTGATCACTGTTGGACTCATGCAGGGAAACCGGTCAAGCAGACACGGGTGGCCAGAAGGAGACCACCCAGGGTATGGAGCAGGGTGGAAGGGGGGTTTCTTTCAAAGGAGGGCATCGGACTATCCGTTAGTTTGGGTCTGGCCTTCGACATGGGTTTGTAACATTTTTGCAGTTCTTTCGTTGCTGATGGGGATATAATAACCACATTCCTTGGAGACAAAAATGGCGCTTGCAGTCTTTATGTGGGAAGGAAGGAGAATAGAGAACCGTGTGGAGGTGGGAATAGGGCAAGGAAAGTTACGGAAACAGTTACAGACTTGTGCTTTGAATAGGCAGGTACTGAGTTCCTGCACTTCTTTAATCTGAAAGGGAGAGTACCTGCACTTTTCAGAACTGCTGTTCTGCATTTAATGGGAGAGTACCGGCAATTCTCAGGAGCAAACATGTACTCTAAATAGTGAGTACCTGCACTTCTATATTTCCATATAAAGCTCTGAGACAACCTTATAAGACCAGTCGTGTGTGTGGCCTGCATGGGATGCCTTAGGGTGCATTGAATCTGTGGAGCTTGAACAAGGTTTAGAGCGGGGGTGCTGGCAGTAGCAGCACCTCACTAAAGGCACTGGAGACATGCGGTGGTCTTTGAAACAACACATGCGGACAGGAGAAAAACGCTTGAGTTGCCCCTTCATTGTTCATCATCCATCTAAACTCACATTTTATGGGGGTGCTGCAGCTCCTGCTGCACCCCCAGTTCCAGCGCCGTGGGACCGGTCATATTGAGGAGCGCTATACCCCTTGGCTTATTTTGTTGGGAGGAGGGGAAAACATACGAGTAAACGAGCACGTGTGAAAATATACATAGCGCCCACTACAGACTATACTGACTCTAGGCACTTACTAGAATCGGTCCAGTAACAAAAAGTGCCTCACTGATAAAAATGGCTGCATGCCAGGTATTCGATATATAATACATCTATTTGTTTTTGTTCCACCTTCCAGGTGACCAATGATAAGCAGTTAACATCAATAAGATTAAGTTACGCGATAGCAATTATTCTATTAATGCCACGTGCCGATGTTGGATTCTCGAGCGCTAGCACCAGAAAGGAGAGTGACGTAGGTCAGTTTCTCCCTTCTCTGGTTTATCATAGACCGCTGACGCCCTAAAGTTCAGTCTGTGGGCGGGTCGCCCTGCTCTGCATCTAGTGAGAAGCCTTCTGGTTTGTTAAAGCATGGACTGGAGAGCCGTCCCGCCAAAATATTTCTATGACCCACATTTTCCCTGCTGCTGAATTTCCACAAGCAAATCGCTCCTACTTATGGAAATAAAGCTTTGTGACTCGAACCCAGCAGAGGAAATTACGCAAAAGTCACCAAGCGCTTGAAATCTTATCAGTCCAGTTTAAAACTCATAAAACATGGTGCCAAGGTGCTCCCGACAGAAACCTGGCAGACGTAGGGCACAACGAGGCAGTTTTCTGGCTGACCTTATGCCAGTCCTCGCCTGGCGCTCCAGCAGCGGCCAACTCGTTAGCAACACTCACAACTCACGGCATATCGCGCCCCCTGGGACTACTGCTGCTCCTGTCAAGCAGATGTGTACAGCCTCTCTCTGGTGAGGGGCAGTGCTTAATTACTTAATTGGAACCGGTGGTTTCCGGGGGTCGGCATCAGCATTTAAATGGCAACACAGGCACTTATGACAGTCCAACACATGGTGGCGCTATTGGACTAATTTAGAGACAAGCACAACAGCAGTTGTTTATTAATTCAATATACATTAAAAATGACTAATACCTGCAGCCAAAGTCATTGCGATAGCTCCGGGGGCCTGGGATATTCAGAACGGTCACAGTTGTAGGAGCATGATGGCTAGTAGTGTTGTTGCTGTAATTGGAGCCGCTGACAGACGCAATGGGTGGTGCAACGGTCTTCTGACCAGGGCCCTGGCACTTATTTTATTTTTTTACAAATCAAACACCGGTGAGGGGTGCTGATCAAGGGCACAACCAGAACCAAACTTTGGGGCGGCTAAGATTTTTAAAGTCAAAGCAGTGCCATCTTGAGAGCCCAAGTCACAATGATTCTTCCAGACCCAATCATCACAGTTAACTGTTGCGTTTTAATATTCATTGGGCCAGTCGTGTTGGTAGGATGTGGAGTGCCATGTTTCATTTCCTGGGACAATGAGTAGTAAAAGGTGCACCTTAAAACAGTTGTATGCCACAATACTGAGTGACAAAATGTGGGTTGCAGCAATATCAAGTGCAGAATATCGACTGTCTCTATACTGTGAAGAAAGGTATAGCTAGATGAGTAAAAATGTACTATGCTTTTTTCGCACCAACGTACCATGAAGATATATATATATATATATATATATATATATATATATCAATCAATCAGACTTTTGTAAAGTGCACTACTTACCCGTGAGGGTCTCAAGGCTCGGGGGGTGGGGGGGGGGTGGGGGGGTGGGGCGGGGGTGCTGCTACTGCTCGAAGCCAGGTATACATTTATAATTAACCCGTTCCGTGCTCATGACGGAACCACTCCGTCATGAGCCACGGGCGCCGTGTGCTCATGACGGAGTGGTTCCGTCATGCTGCGGCCGTTAGCGCCGCGTGGGCGGAGCGGCCGCCAATTCCCATGAGCACGGCGCCGCCGCTGTGCCCCCAAACCCCCCCCCAGCGCCGCGGCGGAATTCCTGCCGCGGCGAAGGGGTTAAAGTACATAAATATGGACTTAGGAATAATACATCTTTGCTTACATGTCTGTGCCTCCCTTTCACTGTCTTCCCAATATAATGGAAGTCATCAGCATGCACTCAGTATTGAAATAGACCAATATTAAATATTCATTATTGGGGGAGACCCCCTCTAAAACACACAGGGTCAAGTTGATTAGGACTTCAAACATCTTTTACAAGATAATTGGGGATAACACCCCCCAACGCCAGATGTTTTAGAAAGTTGGAGGCAGTGGCTGCGTTTAAGCTCATATCTCTGGTTATTCCCAATTTACACTCTCTTTATTACCAAACATTGGCTTCATAGTATTTGCAGGGCAGGATGTTAGATCAGAATAGAACTCTGTCATGGGGAGGGTGCTTCAGTTCGAGGAGCATTAACACACACAGTGCTGAATTTGTAATCCCTGGTTCCACTGTGCCCAGCTTCCCTTAGGTATTCGTGTTTTTTATGTGTATGAAATGCAATCCATGTTTGCAAAGATGTTGGCTGTAGGACAACATGATGCACAGAATCCAATCCCCACAGATTCCTAGACATGCAACAAACCCAGTCAATACTGGTAGCAGTAGAATATGAAACAGCAGCACTGTCTGCCATCAGTACATGAATAACTCCTTCTTGCATGTGTTTTACTGTTGTCATGGTGAGTGCATTCCAGGGGGATTCTTTTGCAAGTCAAAGGGATCATGAAATAAGACTTCTTTGGGGAATGCTCAGTAGTAGTATAACAAAGTTTCTTGCAGGTTGAATGGCAAACGCATATAACAGGCTTCTGAGAGGAGTGATATCGCACACAAAAAAATACATTTATAGGGCTACAGCCATACTGTCTAATAATTGCAGCCACTAGGGAAATTGCCACAATTGATAGGCCCAGCCTCTGCACCCTGCACGTACCTGGATCACTCCCGCTGGGAGCAAGGCTTTGCCTTTGGGGTCTCGGAGTCCCAGAAGCCTTTGCCAGCCTAAACGCGCTTAAAAGTGTGCCGGGAGTCAAGCGGCACGGGCCGCGTGCAGGCAAAGCCCGGGCCAAGAGCAGGCCCATCCACACCTGTCGGAGCCCGGAAGAGGCTGGGCTGGGCTCCCTCTCTAACATCCGCCTCTGAGTTAAGGTACTTCATACTTTGCTGTATTTTTTCTTTTGCTTCTGCTATACTTCAAACATGGCTAAAAGAAAGGGCCTGGCAGAAAAAACTGGTGGAGGGATGGTAGCGACTCTGGACTAATTTTTTACTAGAGTGGCAAGTGTCCTTTCTCATGAAATTGAGATAACAGAAAGGCGCTTATCATTGGAACCGCTTCCTTTCCCTATGGGGTCGCCTACAGGACCTGCAAATGAATGTTCACCTGTCACTCGGTCACCACTATTTTTAACATCATCTGATGCCCCGTCGGGTCAATGTGGTCACCCCCCCCTTCCATTTTATTTCCTCCGGCTATAGCGAGGAGGGGCCTGGTTCCTTCTCCCCTTAACACCTCCCCAAAGGACTTCATGCGTAACCCGCCTGCCAAGCAACAGTTCCTAAAACAAAATAATCCCAAATAATTTGGGTTCCCAAACATAAAGGTACTCAAACTAGAGTGACTACAGCAAAGTCTGTAATATTAGCTCCCCCAGAAACTGCTGAGATCTTATCGTTACAGCCAGTCCAGGACGATGTAGTATGGACAGAAGTGAGCAAATGGCTAACTACTATAATGGGCCCCATTTTACTTAAATTGACGCAAATTGAACAAAGACTAGCCGACTTAGAGGCGCGGAACCAATTACTTCTATCTCCAGCGCAGCCCCTAAGAGACCCTTCTGCAGATGTACCCATAAATGGAAACTCAGTTCAACAAAATGAGGCCCAGGGCCCATCTATCTTAACGTCAACGTTACTTCCAGCAGCCGTCACCACCAGGGTCTTAGGACAGCCTCCAACTAGTGCTGCGAACTCCTTATGGGAGGTTTGGAATCCACAAGACAGGAGTACAAGAGATGTACCCCAGCAGGTCCCAACAATCCAGGAGGATTCAAGAGTGGACACACAGACAACAGGAACACGAGAGAACTATACCGTAGCGGTAGAAAACCACCTGCAACAATCTCTCCATCTTCCACCATCAGCCTTTCCCCTGGTATTGGTCCTGGCGAACGTTTGCCCACTCCAGGAAAACCAGATTGAATCCATGACACAGTTAACTAACAAATGTTTTCATTGGCTAACAAACAATCTTAAGGACTCAGGAGTGGGGAGTTACCACTTGGCCACAAAATTATCATGGCCAGGAGAGTGGGGTGGGTGGGTAGCTCAAGCAAATCCATACCAGGTGATTGCGTAGTGATACATTTTAACAAATCCCCCACGGGTTAGTTTCTCTTAGATAATCTTTACAGATTTTCTCCAAGGACCTCGCAGATTGTTCCGCTACCATTGGAGCACTTCTGTAAACAGGGTACAATGTCATGCACGGGTTACAGGGCTAAAAGAAACCCGGAACAACCCTTCTTGAGATGTAGTGAGGATACCAACTCCACTTCGGGGACAAGGTTGCAAAACAGATTCACAGCTATTTCAGATTTGGAATCTTACGACTGACTAACACCACCAGCCTCCTCACCAATAGGGGGAAACCATATTAGTTACCCCAGTGTCTAGCTCACATGAGATCTTATTAATCCCACTATCCGTAGAGAGGGCTTTTAGTGTAGTAACCCCTGTGCCCAATACTCAAGAACCTAGCCAGAGTATTACATCTCCCTCAAATGTTGTAGAGGAGATTAGGTCTAATCTGGCATCCTGGAATGTGGCAGGATTAGCCTCTGAAATAGGAAACCCCCACTGGCAAAACCTCTGGCAGTCACTGGAGATTATATGCTTTCGGGAGACATGGGCTAAAGAACCAGTATTTTTCCTGGGTTTCACACCTTCCACACACCCGCAATTCCATTGTCTGGTAGAGCGAAGGGGGGACTAAGAACCTTATTTTTTAACACCATATCCTCCCAAATTAGGCAGGTTGTCTCCCCAAACAGCCACTTCCAGCTCCTCCAACTTGATGATAGGAAAGATGAAATCTGGCTAATCATCAACTATTATAACAACGAATTTGGGAGAAATATGAAGGCAGTGACAGAAGCTTCAGCAAACGAGATAGAAAGATCTATTGCAAATATAAATAGGGGTTTTGTTAATCTCATATGGGTAGGGGATTTTAATATTAGTCTTTGTAAATTTAGTGGGACTAAGGTGTGCAGATTAGAAGATCCTCATGGTAATCCTCTCCAACATTTCACGCATAATGAGTACGGCGAAGCTTTAAACAGATTATTACATAAGTGGAATCTGGGTATATTTATTAATATAAAAGTGGGTGAGACAGGGAGAACATTTAGGAGGGGAAACCAAGAATCTACGATCGACTTTATTTTAGCATCTGTCACCCTAAACGGGAAACGGGTCCACACTGGTACACGATTTTCTTGTTATAGCGATCATGCTATTTTATTGATCCATCTAAGCATTCTGTATAAGGCAAAAGATCACCAACAGGTGATGGATGGTGTGACCCTAACTAGGAAAAATGGCTACCAACTTATATGGACACCGGTACAGAAGCTAAATCATGTCCCTGAAATACTAGCTCAAGTAAAGAGAGAAATAACATACTGTTTGGAGGAGAGTTCTTCTCCTTCATTTTTAGTCTCCCAGTTCAGAGCACTTTTGGTGAAATTAAAAAAGTCACTTACTCGCGTAAAGGCGCCAAATACGACCTCTACCACCCGCTGGTTTGAAGTTGTAAATGCCCCCTATTTTAAAGATTCCTTAAACACACATGTAGATGAGGAGGCAGGGGTGGGACACTTTGAAAATATCTTTGGCTCCAGTACCCCCCTGATATTGCAATCCCCCGACTTAGTTTCTGTATCCCAAGCCAGGCTAACCTTCTCATTTTTGGAGGTTAGAAAGGGGCTGGAGGCCTGTGCCCCGGGAAAGGCTCCGGGCCCGGACGGAGTACCAATTGACCTATTCCAGGGGAACTACGATATGTGGGTCCCCCGACTAACAAACGTTTTTAACACCATTGTGGTAGAAGGTCCACCACCATCCTGGAACTAGAGTTTAATTGTGCCTATACACAAACAAGCATTGGCATAGCCAATAGGTCTCACCTTTGGGACCTTATAAGTGTTTAGCCATGCAACAGTTGATGTTGTTGCACTAAGGATATTGTGCTGCATAACTAAAGACTGTATGTTCTGAACGGCGAGACGTATTGGCTATGGCAATGTTTTTATAGCATAACTATGTTTCTAAAAACAACTACAAAGTAATGAATTGTGTGCTACTGAAAAATCTTGTTCTAGCTTTTTTGCTTAAAAAGCAAACGTAGAACAGCTTTACAATTAGTTTTAATGCTAAAGTAGCCTGAAGGCTAAAAATACAAACTGTACCTTCTGAGCAACGTGCAGCAATATTTTTTTAGCATACATAAAACACCCAATTAGAGCTTAATAGTTTGGATTTTATTTTTGAGCTATTGGCATTGCTAATATGTGTTTTTTTGGCACCTTATAAGTGTGTAACCAAAGATATTGGCAATGGTTTTTCCAGGAATAACTGACAAAAGTTTGTTAGTTTAAATTGCATTACAAGAATTTTTAGTTAACATTTGTAGTACTTTAAAGTAAGTTAAGTGGAAAAAAAATATTTATGAAGTACATTTATACATGTTTTATAAATATATTCATTCTGTTGCAATATCTTTATTTTTTTTTGTCATAATGCCACTGCAAAATATTATTTTACATGTCTGCGGTAAATATGGCATAAGTACATCGGATAAGTCTTCCACATCTGTATTGATCATAAACCAGTCCATTAGAAGTTCATTGCTAATATCCATAGATTGATATGTTTCAGTATAGTGCACTTGTTTTGTTATTGTAGATGGCCCCAGAAATCTGTGCACACACAGCAGCCACAGGTTCAAATGAAAGCAGGGCTGACTAAGTTTTATCCTTCCTATTACTTGAGAAGAGAGGCAGCATGTGCTAGGAGAGAGCGCTTGTTTATATGGTGTGTGTAGAGAGCAGCCCCTGTTTTAACCCCTTGTGTGCCCCGCCCTTTCCCCGCCCTGTGCCGGGCGTTGAATTAGCAGCGGGGTTCATGACGAGATAGTCTCGTCATGGGCACAGCGCAACCGCGGCCCATGACGAGACCATCTCGTCATGGGCACTCAAGGTGTTAATGTGAATTGATAATGTGCACCGGTAACGTTATAAAAATAAATGTAAACAAATAAAACCAGGGTAGGCACAGAGAGATTAAGTGATTGCTATTGGCAGTGATCAACAAGCCTCAAACTTGGTTAGGTGGAGACGGTTAACAAGGGAGGTGAGATGAGACAGGCAGGGGAAAGAGAGTAAACCAAGATAGAGAAGCGGGCGCGGCCACGCTAATTAAGAACAGATGGCCCCAGAAATCTGTGCACACGCAGCAGCCACAGGTTCTAATGAAAGCAGGGCTGACTCTAAGTTTTATCCTTCCTATAACTTGAGAAGAGAGGCAGCATGTGCTAGGAGAGAGCGCTTGTTTATATGGTGTGTGCAGAGAGCAGCCCCTGTTTTAATATATTATACTAAAATACATGCTAACAGATACTTTTAACAAAATACGATTATTTTTGGTGCAGCTGCTAGCTATGTAGCACAGTTATTGGCAGAGATCAACAAGCAACAAATTTGTTTAGGAGAAGACATTTAACAAGGGAGGGCAAGGGTGAGACAGGAATGGGGTGAGAGAGTAAACAAATATAAGAAAATCGGGTGTGCAGCCACGCTAAATAAAAACAGATTGCCCCAGAAATCTGTGGGCACACAGCAGCCACAGGCTCAAATTAAAGCAGGGCTGACTCTAAGTTTCATCCTTCCTATAACTTGAGAAGAGAGGCAGCATGTGCTAGGAGAGTGCACTTTTTTATATGGTGTGTGTAGAGAGCAGCCCCTGTTTTAATATATTATACAAAAATACATGCTAGCAGATACTTTTAACAAAGTATGATTTTTTGAAGTACAGCGGCCAGATATGTAGCACAGTAATTGGCAGGGATCAAAAAGTCACAAAGTTGTTAAAAAGGAACCGGTTGACAAGGGAGGGCGAGGGTGAGGCAGGCAGTGGAAGGGAAAGTAAAGAAATATAAACAAGCACGCGCGGCCACGTTAATTACAAACAGATGGCCCCTGCACGCTCCCGCAAGGTGAATGCCAGCACAAGCACGAGTGCTTGAAAAGTGCACCCTGATTTCTAAAGGTCATCTCCTAGAGCAGAGCATGTGCGCTGCACTAGGCTCGACCTAAAAAGGTGATAGGGCCGCCCCAAAGAACTACCGCCCAATCTCCTTTCTCGACACCACTGCCAAGCTTATGGGACAGCTTTTATTAGCCAGACTGGAAGCCTGGGCCGAAGACTATAGCATTTTTATGCAGGCACAATATGGTTTCTGGAGGAGAATGGGGACGGTAGATCAATGCCTAAACCTCTCATTCTCCATAGACAAATACACCACGGCAAAAGGCGGGAAGATCTATATTGCCTTTATGGACTTGACCGCAGCTTTTGATTTTGTCTCTCATCAGAAGCTGTGGATTAAGATGGAGGGGGTGGCATTGACCCCCCGATAATCCGTTTTATTCGCCAGCAGTACGCAAACGCTACTTCCTGTGTGCGGTATGGCATTAATGGGGAGGTCACATGTTTCTTCAAGATCGAGAAGGGAGTAAGGCAGGGCTGTGTCCTTGCCCTGTTTCTTTTTTCCATTTATAGTAACGGGGTGGAGGGTGCCCTGTCTTCCTCACCTTTGGATGTGCCTACTTTTGACCACACACCTCCCGATATTGGCGTACGCTGACGACGCAGTATTAATGGCTAGAACTGTGGTAGCCTACAATCCCTAATAACATCATAAACTACATTCATGGCCTCTTTAGAACTAAAAGCAAATTAATCCAAATCCTTTATACTCATAGTGGGAACTGGTAGAGGAGAAAAACATCCCTATTTCCATCTGGCAGGAAAGAAAACTGAGGTGGTAGATAGTTTCCCATACTTAGGAGTCCTTTTTGATAAAAATCACTCCTGGTCTAACTTGGTGGCAGCAAGAGCACAAGGTATGGAAAGAAGCCTGCAAGCTATCAAGAGTTTTTCTAAGAAGTTAGGTGCTAGTCCCCTGGACACCGTTAAAAACATTACTGTGCAAAAACCAAAGCTGCAACAATTTATGGGGCAGGAGTCTGGGGGATGGCAAATGTTGACCAACTCCAGCAACTGGAAGATAGCTTTTTTTTAAATCGAGTATCACTACCGCAATCAGTCTCAAATTACATTCTACATTTAGAATTGGGGCTACCTTACTTGACTGATTTTATAAGATTGGCACCAATTCTGTTGTGGTTCTCAATTTGGCGTAGGTCTACCGTACTCTTAACGCAACGTATCATCAAGGATTGTTGTAAATTGGATCATTACAAGAGGATTGCTTGTCTTAATTATGTAGAGGTAGAAGTGGCTGCATTAGGGCTTGGTGATTTATTCCAGGTTCCCGAATCCTGTATGAGATTTTCGAAGAAAGAATTAACTGAATTATTTATGCAGAGAGCAAACTATGCCCGCAGGGCAAAAATCACCTTAAAAAAACTTCCCTCGCATATGATCTTATCCCACCAAGAACAGGGGAAGGCTTTTACTATCTCTTTTGCATATTAACGCACAGCATAGATTTATATTTTCGTGTTTCCGACTGAGCCTGGTTCCATTAATGTTAGAAAGGAGATATAAACTCTCAGATTTGTCACCTTGCCCATGTAATAACCTTTCTTCAGCAGTCAGACCTGCAGTTAACTTTATTCTGCAAGTACTACTCCGATGAAAGAAAAGCATCAATTCTCCCAATTTTGAGGCCCCATAAATTTACACAATGAAGGGTGGCTCTGTATTTTTTAAAGACTCTCCCGGATCCGTTTGTGTGTTTTTCCCTAGTTTAATTTCTGTGGGCTTGTATGAGAAAGAGGAAAATGAGCAGGTTGATGTCTTAGTTAGCAGAAATTAGGTTAGAATTGGACTGATCGAAGCAACATGGGCTTAATTGCCATTAAGAGTTTTTTAGGATTTTAACTGATTTTAATGATTTTACGATATCAATCTTATTATGTACATGGCTAACTTGATACTGTGGTTCTTAATCTTTGTATATAAGCTGTTTTAGAATATTTTGGATGAACTTGTGCTTTTATGATCTGTTTTAAAAGATCGCATCAAGTTGTGTGATGATGAGGATAGGTCCAGCAATACTAATCTCAACCTCCTTTGCTTTTCAGAGGCGGAGGACTGTCTTTTCTCATCTGGAAGGAGGCACTCCAAGACAGTAAATTCCAACGCTTAGTGTGTTCTCTCTTAAGCACCATCATCCTGCTGACATTTATTTCTTCCTCTAACCCTTTTAAACCATTGTTCAATATCTGATAAGTCCTCACCCGAGGTATCTGTCCTAACAACATTCCTGCTTACCTCAATCTCCCTGCAATTCAGCTTCAGCTGTGAGCACACTGCAAAATGTAGGTCCTAGCGAGAGGATAATGAAACTACTCGCTGTTGGCACCGTGGAGCCTGTGGACAGCCTCCTAACTTCCAGGGGAATGGTAAGTGGGTGCGGGGGGCACTCCTGCCTGAATGATATCTCTTGGACAGTGCGCCAATTTCTATCACTATGGTATCCCAGTTCCTCTCACTGTCACCTCACACATCAACCTCTTTCCCTCTCGTGTTTCTGTCATCTTTCTGTACCCCTTATTTCTCCTGGTCATTCCTTCAGATGCCTATGGTTGGCTACCGATGAAGCATGGTTTCTTCTGTCACGGAGAAGACCACTTCATCCTCAAGTTTCCTTCCTCATCACCTATGTTGTGTCTCCTGCTTTCCTCTCCTAGGGGTGTATTATGCATAGTGTCTTGGGGGGCACAACAGGTATGTGTGCCCACCTAGTGCCCCTCCTGGTCACTATGGTATCACAGAAGGGTTTGCAGACACTTGTGCAGCCCCTTCTGTAATACTGATAGCGCAGGCGCTACATGTGCGCCTGCACTATCTTGCGAGGATGTTCTCTCATTTGAATGCGGGCGTGGCCCAATGCAAATGAGAGAATCACTTTGCCTCTGTGTCCGCGTCCTATTCTGCATGTGGGTGCAGAGGCAAACAAGGGCCTTAGGAGGTGCACTGACAGCCCTAAACCTGCACAGGAATTCTTTGCTTCCATCCATCTTCCTTAGCCGTCCCCCTTGATATTGCTCTCATTTCTGGCCATTCCCCCTAATTTTCCCCAATCACAAGCTATCTTTTCCATCAACCTTTCGTCTGCCCTCAACCATCTCACTTCAGGCCTTCCACTCCATTCTTTCCTCAACCCTTCACCTGGCAGCATTTGCTCTCCTCGTCTTACATGTTATTCCGATTCAAATTTCCTCCAATCTTCTACATGACTAAATGTCCTCTGAAATTACTGTTGTGCCACTCTACTTTCTTTCTTCACAAAGAAGCCGGACTCAGCAACCTAATAGTTCTGGTGAACGTGTAGCTCATTTCTCCCTGTGAGAGCAGGTCTCTCAAGTAAAACACAAGTGTTTTTTGCACACAGTACAGAGTCTGAAATTTAACCCGACTAACTGAAGATGAAAGCTGCCAAATGCTGCCAAGAGTTCGCTCAGCTACATGGCTGCCTGGGAGCTCGGTGGCCAAGGTGCCCAGAGCCATCAGTCAGTTCACAGCTTTGAGGCTTCCTGGTTGGGCGAATATTGACTCCTGGTGCTCTCTGCCTATGGTCAGCTCAGAGTCTCATGGCTCCATGGCGGGCCCATGGTGTCAGCTGCCAGCAGCCTGTTCAGAGTTACATGGCTGTATGGCTGAGAGTGAAGGCCCCAGGGTGTCCACTGCCAGAAATAAGCTAGGGGATGCATGGTTGTCTGGCTGTGAGCTCAGGCTCCCCAGTGGCCACTGCCAGCCATCATCTCAGAGCTGTGCGGCTCTCTGGCTTGGCGGCTCAAGGCCCGTGGTGCCCTTTGCAAGCAGTAAGCTCACGAATACGTAGCTTTCTGATGAGATGGCTGAAGACCTGTGATGCCTCCCAGTGGAGTGACGACATCTATGGTAGTGCAGTTCCAAGCACATGCAACCGGCAATTAGTTACGTCGCCAAGGGCACACATTTTAATTTGATAGGTGAAAGGCTCTCTTACCAGATGGTCTAATGCAGTGCGCACAAAATATTGACAACCTGTTTTCTTGGACATTTTTTTTCTGTATCTGTGCTCCTTTGTCTCTGTAAAAGAGCATATCACCCTTGCATTAGCCACTGCTCGTGGTGGAGGCTTGTGCTTTCACATTTTCTGACTTTATGTATGAAAATAGAAATGACAGCCATATTTGATGAATGTACATTCACCACAAGGAGGTCTATTGATGCTGTTGACACATAACAGATGTTGTTACCCAACTCAGTGGTACTCATTTTATTGACCTCGGAAGGATGAAAGGGTGAATGGATCTGCTAGGATTTGAACTGGTGACCACAACTTCAAATACTGATGATCCCTGAAAGCGATGCATTAGCTTGCTGAACACCACCAATATCGGTTCTAGCTTGTTTGTGTTGTCATTTTCACCTTTTGCTTGGTGTCTACTCACAAAGGCAAAAACTATTGTAAACCCAGCTTCACGACTGAATTTACATTTTTATCCCACACTCACCTCTGACTACTTCCCACCATAGAAATGGTTGGTGATTTACTCCAGCACAGGATGGGAGTAACTCCCCTCCAGGATGGGGAGGGGAACAGATCAGCCGTAGATTTGCTGGAAGCGTAGAGGAAGGGCTTTCTCCATTGGAACATTTATTTCTACCCTCCCCAAGACACGAAACAAAATTTGCATTTGCACAAGGGTCGCTGTGGTGAGTTACTTGTGCGGACTTCTGCTCTACGGAGAACTTCACGCAGTGGGATTATGAGCACGTGGGAAAAGTCACCTTGACCTTGGTTGGGTGCAGCTTTCCAGTCGTACCACTAAGAATGTTGGTGAATAAGGAATACACGTGAAAATATAGCTAGGTGGAGGCAGAAACCTCTGCACATAGTTTTATGTTTATCTTCATGAAAAGGCCCTAAAGCTTTTTTTTAAAAAATGATGAGCAAAAACATTCTCGGGTTGTTTCCGCCTTACCACTGTCTTGCTCTGTGGTGCAGCAGGGGGCTCAGACAGCAATTACAAAATAAATCGTGCCTCGTCAAGAAGTAACTATCCTTCCGAGGGCCAGGCATAGACTTCAAATAAGGCTGAACTCCTGGCAACCGCAGCCCAGCTCACTGCAGCGGACACCCTCAAGCCCCTCTGGTCGTTGCGCCCCTAGCGGTTACGCACTGCCCCTGCGCGCCTCTTCCGGATAGAAGGCACAGCTTGTCCAGAGTCAACAGAGTATGTCTTTGTCCACGGTTCTTGTCAACGGAGAGATTGGTACAGAAAAGGCGCTATTTGCAGCCCTCCTGATGGTGGTACCTGGTACGGGGTGAGTAGGCCTCACCTGCCACACGCACTTTTTCTTGTGCACGTCTCTGCTCCTAAAAGATAAGGGCCTTATCAGAAGCCTTTCTGCTAATTCTGCAAACAGCCACTCCTAGACGGGCGTCTGACCACCACGAGGCGTTCCCACGCTTAAAAGGTTATTGGTGTGTGTGCTTTTCCGGCCTTTATTTTTCAAAGCCCTTAACTACAGAAAAAGGTTTCAAATTACACACGCAATCCCAGTCCCTTTATTATATGGTTAAAAAGGGCCTTATCGTGCATTGTGAGGTTTTTGGACATCTATTGAAATGTTCCAGAGAAAAGTCAAGTTGCATTTTTAACACCTGATAATTTCAATCTTGATGGTGCCTGGGCGGTTCAAACAGTATTTTTATTTAATCAGTAGAATTTCCCTTTTTTCTGCTGGATACATACAAACCGACGGTGCACCCAAGTGGAGTTGAAACTATTTTTGTCTAGTCAGTTGAAATGTTCATATTAGGTAAGAAGCCAAAAATGTTAAAGATGTTGCAGTCAATTATATCTGTTGCACAGCTTTGTGGTTGATTGACGTCATGGGAAATCTAGATCTCTCTAGAAAGGCTAAAGCTTCTGCAAGAGCCAGTCGTGCTGGGGTACAATTGTTGCATGTTCTTCCAATGACTAGCCCTGTGCACTTCCCTTGCAGAAATCTTCCAATTCCTCGATGGGCGTGCCTAACTCCTGCAGTAGCAGCCCAAAAAAGGTCACGAAAAATGATACAGGCACATTGAAATACAGCCTCTTGACTCTTGGTTTCAAGACCTAGTCAAATGAAACAGTTTTTTCTTTAAATTTACAGCCTATTCACCTTAAAAGTGTAAAAGGCTGAGTCAATCCAACCAGAATCTGTGCCTGATAGCTGTAGGCCGTGCACACATTGGGCAGTGGATGCTTTGATACGCTCAGTTTTGAAATACAATATTCATACACGCACCACTGAGAAAATTGAACTTCTTCCTTTGGGTGCTGAGTTATTTTTCCAAATGAGGCAGATGAGTCATTAAATAACCACTTGTATTTTTTTCACATGTCTAGGGACCAATTGCATGACTAGAACCAATGTTGGGTTATTTGTGCACTGAGCTACCACTATAAATACTAATTGCACCTTGGAATTTGACGTAAATGCCAAGTTTGGTACAGGTGGTCGGTGACAAAGTGCCTTATACCACAAAGTATACAAATCGCTGGCCCGTAATCTGAGCCTGGGCTCTTAGGCCTTTACCCTGCACAAATTAAGAGGCTCTTGGCCTTTCGTGCCTAGTTTACATTGTTATATCACCAACTTTACATGGCTCTTGGGTCCTATTTCTCCCGGTGTACATGGCTCTTGGGCCCTATCCCACCCCATTTACATGCCTCTTGGGCCCTATGTCACCCGGTTAACAAGATTCGTGGGTCCTATCCCACCCAGTTGATATGGCTCTTGAGCCCTATCCCACCCAATTGACATGGCTCTCGGGCCCTACCCTGCCCAGTTTACAGGGTTGGTGCATCTTATGTCACTCAGTTCTCAGCTTTCCTGGGCAACTTTCTTCTCAGTTTACAGGGGTCTTAGGTCCCACAAAACAATTTTATCTTATAATGTTCTTGACCCTTGTCCTATCCAGTTAAAACAGGGCTATTGGAACCTATTCTGGCTAATGCATAGGGATTGGGGACATTGGCTCTGGAACCTTATTATAACCAATTTACCAATAACCAATTTGGTCCAACAGAGGCCTCCTTGGACCATATCACTGCCAATTAGCATGTCTTTCGGGCCCTATCCCACTCAGTTAACTAGTTTCTTTCCCAGTTTACAGGTTTATTTTAAAACATCTTTTTATAAGTGATGTTACAACAAAGATAACATTCCACGGTCTTGCGCACAAAACTTTACACTATTAGACGATCCTGATAGCCTTGGACCCCTCCCTTCTCCCCCATCCGCCCCCAGTCATTCTAGTACCCCCTCTCTATAAACATCACCAATATCGCTACACCGCTGTACCAGGTCAGAGCCCACAGAATCCAGTCCACTATATGATTTTCCAGCTATGCCAGATCTGTACCCATTTCTTGGGGCAGCCCCTTCTTTCATACACTACTTTTTCTGCTAACATATGCCAGTCCATCTATTTTTTCCAATTTTCAATATCTGGAGAGTCCTTGGCACCCCAAAATCTGGCAATGTTCATTTGGCGACACTCCGATCTAGAATTGTCCAGGTCTTGTGATTTTTTGAGGCCTCCATCTCTCCGTGGACATTCAGCACATATCTTTTTGCTGAACCAACAAGTCCAACGGGGGAAGCGCAGTGATGTGAAAAAACGTAAAAGGTCCCCACCTGCTCACATCCCCGCAAGCAAAGATTCGGTGTAGCCCTCCTCATTTTAAAAAGGGACGACTTAAAGTAAAAAGAGCGTTGTAACATGCGGAGCTGGGTAAGCCGCAAACCCAATTTTTTTCTTACCTCTCTAGCGGCCCTCAGCAGCTCCTCCAATTAGACATCATCAAGCTCTTCCATATCCCTCTTCCCACCTGGTCATGAGCTGTTGCATGATGTCAGCAGAGTGATTTTGGATTTCTTTTTTTTACGCCGGGGATGTGGCTCTTTTATGCACGGACTCCTCCAGCAGTCGATCCTCTAGAGGCAAGGACTCCCCCAGCTCTATACCTATTGTTATATGTGAAACTAGAGCATGTCTGACATTCAAACAATAGGCTTCCTCGTCTGTCAATTGGAAGTCTCCTGCCTAATATTTTAGGGGGGAAATGCATCTCCCTCCGCCTATAGGTCACCCATTTCGAGATGCCTATCAAGTCCTATTTTGCAAAACCCCGAAGTTTCCCTGGGTCTGACAGTGAGGCGGAATCTCTTAATGCCATTGGCTGAGATTCTACCTTCCCATCCTAGATATTTCGTCACTTCTCTCAATATTTTCAATCCAGTGGCGGTGTATGGCGACAGTGGAGTTGGAAGTCTCTTCTTGTACAACTCTGCAGGGCACCTTCTGCCACCCATCACGTTCATCCATCTGCACAGCCGAGTCATTCTGAGCCTTAGAGGCCCAGTCATTTATCGTTACCAACTGGGCACCCCAGTTACCTAGTTTACAAGGTTGTTTGACACTCTCCTTTCCAATTTACAGGGGCTTTAAATTCTACCTAGGAAATTTGAAGGAGGTTTCCTCCTTATCCCATTCGCTTACATGGTTCCCAGGGCACAGGGTTTCGTACCGTATTCACTCTAGTTTACATGAGAGTTGGACTTATTCAAGTACATTTGCAAGGCTCATAGCTAACCATGTTTAAAGGGCACTTGGACATTATCCGTCATATTTTAAGTGCTCTAAACCTTATCCCCCCAATTTTCACTGTTTATTTAACCTAACCCCGCACTGTTTTATACTGCTTATGGGCTTTTTCCCCACTCGGTTTAGACTGCTCTATAGCCTTATCACACTCATTTCTCAGGGCTCTTGGACACAATATGGCCTAGTTCATAGGGCCCTTTGACCATATCCTACTTAGTTCACACTGCTCTAAGGCCTTATCGTGCCCAGTTTACAGGGTTCTTGAGCCTTACTCCTCACAGAGCGCTTGGAGGTAGTTTATCCAACATCAGAAAAGCTTGGTAAACACTGTAATAGTGACGTCACAGTTCAAAGAAACATGTATCTTACAATAAAAGGGCAACACTGTGAATCCCAATTAATGTAAATCTACAGAAAGGATTTGATGGAATCGAAAAAAACATAAGTGATAATATTGTGGCAGCCAGGACTTAATTTGTGCCAGTGGTTGCCGCTGGGCACCACCACTTATTTCAGGGGACCAGGACTCTTTGTGACCTCCAATGCCATTTCGGTCTTTTGTTGCATTTGCTTCTATTGCTCACATTGTGGGTCAGCTGAGCAGCCCTTTTTTATTTCCAGAATGGAACACAGAAAGAGATGGACAGACCATACAATGACACTTTACTATTTGCTGTAGTGACAGCCCTTTTTCGATTTCCACAAGCTATAATGGAAATAAAAGAATGGGTCCAGTCTTTCATGGTATGCATGCTGTTCTCTGGCCAGGCCGAATGTAGAGCCAGGAGGGGAGCTGACAGAAGGGAAGGCCCCGTATATGTGAGTTCAATCACACATGCTTGGAATGAATCTGCAAACACAAGGAGATGGATGGAGTGCTGAAACTTTTCAAAAACACTCCCCCCCCCCCCCCCCATCACAGATCTGGGTTGAATCCATCATCATTCATTAGCTCACTCTGCCACCCCAGTTCAGTCACAGCTATATGCAAATCAGTCTTGACCCTGTGCCTCATGGGAACAGTCAAGCCTGAACTTCCAAGCCATGTCTTCCCTGGATCGGAAACCAGCATCCTGGGATCGGTTTTGGGCTAACAGCCCTCATCATCCAGGCTAGCTTGAATCCAGTGGCAAAGTGAGCAAGGGACCCACGTCTGGGCATACCCTGCCAACTTAGGGTGAACAAAGCAAACAAGGAGATGATGGACGGAGTGCTGAAACTTTTCAAACACTCACCCCCAGTCACAGATCTGGGTTGAAGCCATCATCATTCTTTAGCTCTCTCTGCCACCCCAGTTCAGACACAGCTATATGTGGAATGAACCTGCAGTCAAGCTCTGCATTTCTGTGGGTCTCAGTGAAGAGTTGTAGTAACTTGACATCCAACTGTATGGGATCTCAAACATCTCGGTTTTGCTTACGGGTGCAATTGCTTCACTGAGCTGTTGCGCTGCCCTGAACTCATGTGCTTTAGTAAGTCGGAGGAGACCACTGGTGTCAGCACAGAAATACAGCCCCGTTTTATCGTTCTACCTTTCTTTTTAAGAAAGAGATTTTGTGTTAGGATTAATTTAGCTTATGATCAGTCCATATATTTAACATAGTGCATTAATTACCACCTGACAGAACCGAACAAAAAGCACTGCTCTTTTGTGCTGAACCGGATAAAACATGAGATGTGAAGATGAATTGCACAGCATGTAGCCAGGAAACCTGAGTTTAAATCTTGCCTTCCACACTTGACAACAATGTTTTATCTTAGTCAAATCACTCACCTCAGAGTGTTTACATTTTCTTTGATCGTCACACGTGAGAACACCTTAAAGTAATTTAGATCAGGATGTGCCCTAAACAAAAACACTATTTTATATGGTTGTTTAATGTTGCTCCAGCTATAGTAACATCGGCAATACATAAGTGGCTGAAAACAGCTAAGTTGGCCAACTCATGGTATCAGAGCATGGGTGGGTTCATGAATGTCACTAAGTTTGTGATTAGAAACTTTCTCTTTTAACAAATGTCATTTAATGCAGTGATGTAGGTTAACATACTAAAGTGGAAGACTACTAAATAATAAAAACACATTTCATTTTAAAGTCTTTAGCACATTTTCACTTGAAGCTAGTTGTGTAATTTACATTCCAAGTATTTTGATGGCTCAGCTCGTGTTGTGGCTCGTAGGTCCAAGCCAGATGCCTGCCTTGGCTCGCCATATTAATTTGCTGGCTTGCTCACCTCGATAACACAGCACTAACAGGAAAATGTCTTCCACAGTAATGATTATAGTTTAGTAAACTGTAGGGTCAATGCGTTTGGCACTGCATGGAAGTTCAGCTGATGGCACCATCACACCAGCTGTCACGATTGGTGCTAGCTGATTGAGATTGCAATCATGAGCCTGTTAAACTCGACCAGGCAAATTGGCCATATACATATTTAATAAGCAGTACCGTTAGTATGTATTGATCAGAAGTTTGAAAAAACCAAAATTCCTAAGTGAATCCCCTTTTTGACACCTTGGTAGCCAACCTAAAGGTCAGTGTGTCATAACATGCATGTGGTATCCCACCCGAATACTGTGCTTGAATTTAAATATTGTCTCACAAAAACTTTGTAACCAGAATATTGATTACCTCAACATGGGGAAGATACATAGGTTTATTGTTCGCAACTCCACATCGGAGTACCTTGAGGGTAGATGTATTGTGGCAGATTGAGTGTGTGCAACGATCCCTTGTGCAAACGAGAGTGTAAGTTACACGGGAGTTAACTTCAGAGAAACTATTTACCTTCTAGTTTTAATGATTACCTCATGTCCACGTTCTCCTGTTCAATCTCTTGCTTGTTTGGGATAGGGGAAGAATGCGTTGCAAAAAGCAAGATGGACGATTGACTCAAAACCGAACTAAAACGCGCTCCCCAAAAATTGCAACATCAGTTTTTTTTAAACGTATTTAGATATAAATCAGAACAGTCCCATTTTCAGCTTCCATGGAGTCCATACAAGTGTTTTTGAAAACTTGTATGTAGGAGTAACCTGTTTAATACAATTGGATGGTTTTTGCCTTGCCCCGTAAACAGGGAATAGGAATTTCAGTTCAGGTACTATTGGAACGTGTGCAGTTCAGAATTTCCGTTATGACTGACTGGGAAGCTCCAAGTAGGGCAGAACACGGCACCTGCGCTCTAGAGTCTTATTTCACGCTCGCTGCTTTCATCCTTCTCAGTTACATCTGATCGTCTACATCTGGCCCACGCTGGCTATATCGGCCTGTTAAGCTCTACATAGCACTGGGGCTATATTTTCAGTTTGGTTATCTGACACAATTTATTTCTCAGAAGACGATATGTGCCTAACTGGTCTGAGGGTATTACACCCTAAGCGGGGCAGGTTCGCCTTCTCGAGGACAGTTGTGGACAGTGGGTCCATCTAGACATTATATTCATCTTGGTCTCACAAAATTACAATCCCACTGCTTACATCCGTCTGGCGACCTCATGCTTCCTGCATTTATTTATTTTTATTTGAAAAATGCAGGTGGCTATTTAGAAAATTAGGGTCACTATAATGATTAATATGATAACAAATATTGTAACATGTCAGACACACTGCATAATATCACATGACAGACACACAACCCAAAACACTGCATGCAGTCATGTTCAAGAGAAACCAATTCCAACAAGTGGTGATTTCGAGTATGGCGCAGTCGTCATTGGCTAACTGCGCTCATGGACATGCACAGACAACACGTGCAAACAGAAATAGTTTTTTTTCTCTCAAAGCCCCACAGTTAACAGCAATACAAAGCACAGAAAACATTAAAAACAATTGTTCTTTAATAAATAAAATCAAGAATGTCTTTGGCAATGCCAACATTTGGTGCACAGCGGAGCCACATGGACAGCAAGCTACAGAGACAGCCTTTGAGAAAACACAAGGGTGTGAAAATCTTGTACAAAAACGACAGTTTTATTTTTCAGGAACCCCCCCCAAAAACAGCCACTACTCTTTGAAACAATACAAAATGTGGGAAAAAAATCATTACTGCGTTACAAAATGAGAACTTCAGGCTGATGGGGTTGAAGGGGGACACAGACAGGAGCCCACATCCCAGGGTACGCAATGAGCCAGAGCAGCTCATATGTGTGCACCTGGGTGGTAAGAGTCGAACACCTTTACTAGGATACTGTGCTCGCCACTGTGCCAAAGCTCCATCTGGCGGATGGATAGGCACTAAATTAATCTTCAAGCCATGTCTGAGGTAGGCTTTGAAGAAGAGAGCTCTTCAACCAGGTCACCAAGCGTCACACAAGACGAGAGGCTTGCCGTCGAGGAATAGCTGGGGAGAGACTGATAACCAGGTCATATAGGAAGGTGGCTTTGGACCCATTTGAAAACGCCTAAATCAGAGAGGATCCTTTAAACTGTCCCATCTCATGGTCTTCACCACCACAACTGGCTGCTGTAAGCTATACTTGGGTTCAGTTTAAAAAAAAAAAAATGAAGGGCCAGCCAATGGTTGGGCCAGCGATAGGCTTGGGTTTTGAGCAGCCCAAATATCTAAGGCTTCACTTTCATTCACCACTGGCACTGCCAAGAGATCCTCAACAAACTACAGAGCCCGACATCTTGGCCGAAGTCTTCAAAGAACAAGACTTGAGGCTTCCATATGCACGAGAGGCGACATTTCACCCTGAGTCCCAACCAACGAGGAGCAAAAGGATAGTTGGGTAAAAGGGAGGGAGAGGAAAGCAGACTTCCAAAATGCAGGCTATTACAAGCAACATCCTTAGTGTTTCCATCTCTTCGAACTGAAAAAATAACCCACGCCGTAGAGTAGGTTTTGAAAATTGAAGAGAAGCAGCTGTCTGCCATAAACAGAACAGGAAGTGGATTAGGGGAGTCCTGTCACAGAGTAATGGACTGAAATAAAAAAGAGCCAGTGGAAGTGTACAGAGTAGGGTCAGATTGGTATAGTTTTTTATGACTTGTTGATTTTTCAAACCTCTAGACATTTTTGCATTCTTTGATGTACTGCAACATTTAGTAAACAATCATCAGGCACTTTCTCAAAGTGTCATTTTCTATCCTCCTTTCAAGCTGTAGAATTATCTGTGTCTGCTGAATATGCAGAGCCAGGAGTTAATCCAGGGGCATAGCTTCCATTAGTGCTGCAGCCAGGTGGGCAGTTTCCTTCCCTGCACTAGGATCCATGACACTCTGGCCACAATAGGAGTAAATCCATAAATATTTACAAAGGGCTTTCCCAGTGGAATCCCATTCTTTTCCTGCATACCATAAAGGTAAAAATATTTTTGAACCCTCACGTCTGCAGCATTTTATGTACTTGGTTAAACCTAAAAAGTACATTTAATCAATTGTTGTACGGTGCTAGAGTTTCAGACCCTTGGGTGTAGTGCAACATGTTTTAAGAGGCCACCCACCTCAACTTACTTTTCCAATCAGTATTTGCCCAGGTTACTCAAGTGTCAAGGTGACCAAACTTACCACCCAAAAGGGGCAAAAACTGAAGCAGAACAGTGTCTTGCCATAAGAGCAGCGTCCGCAGGGTTCCAATACTGGCAACAGCGAAAAGCACCACATTATCAAACAATGGGGGAACTTTAATCCACCCACACTTCAATTTCGTCATATAATAATATTTAATTGGGACAAAGTAGAAGGTTCCTATTTGTTACATTACACCAGGAGACCCTCCAATTCAGCCCCCCCCCCCAATGAAGAGGCGATCTCCCATTTAGCACTTCTAGATTGTCCCACTCCTTCTTCATCAATGACTACTCAATGGCGCCCTCATTTCTAAAGATGGCTGCCCTAACATATACCACCCTATTGACTAAATTAAAGCATTGGAGGGAACCAGCCCTACTGTGTCAAGTCTTTAAAATATTTGCACCACTAAAAGGCACAAACTGGTCATTTATCAACATTCCCAATAAAACCATAAAATGCCAGCAAATAAATAATTCCGATATGGCTTGCTTCGCTCATAGTTGTATCGATGACCAAGCATTTTTATAGCTTGGCCAGTGTAAACAAAGAAAAGCTATAACACTGAGAGGCACTCTCCTTCCCGACCCGAGTGCAATGGCTTTCCTCAGAATTTTGGTCACCAGGATTTTCTTTTAAAATCTTTGGGTAATTGCAATCATTGATAATTTGCATCATTCATCACTCATTTTTTGCCGAATTTCCGAAGGCAGCAGATCAAAGAGTGCAGCCTCAACAACGAGGCCGCTGCGTTTCAGGGCAGTGCACTCCGCGATTTCCAGGGGCAAGACCTCGAGGCGGTTCCCTTTGAGCTCCAACTTGGTCAGCAATGTGAGGTTGCTCACTTTTGGAGACAAGACACTAATCTTGTTGTGCCCCACCTTCAAAGTTTTGAGCTTCCGGCAGAAGAAGAGCTCATTGGGTAGAGACTCAATGCAGTTGGAGGTGATGGCGAAATACTGGAGGTTCTGCAGAATGCCCACTTCTGGGGGCACTTCACGAATTTCATTGTTGGACAAATCCAACTGCCTCAATTTGTTGCAAAGGAAAAGCTGAGAAGGGAGGACCAAGATTTTGTTGCGGTTGAGGTACAGCTGTTCTAAGCCCTTAAGTTTTCGGATGTGGTCAGGGATGTAGGCAATGTGGTTGTACCAAAGCTTCATGCAGGTCAGCTTACGGCAGTGCTGGAAACTGAGTATCTCTTCAATCGTGTGGAGGTTGTTGTCTTTCAGGTCCAATTCCTGAAGATTGGTCAAGCTAAAGATGGCGTGAGGGATCCGTTCCAGATCGCAGTGAATCAGTTCGAGCTCGCGCAGGGCAAACAATTTCTTTAGGTTGTTCATGGTTAAGAGCTTTGTACCTTCATTATGTATGCTGAGCTTTTGGAGGTGGGTGGCCACATCAGTGATGGTTGGAGGAACTTTGGACAGGTTGCTTTTCAGGGTGAGCGTTTTGAGATTTTTCAGTTCCCGAAGACTTTCAAGAGAGATAGTTTTGGAGAGATCTTGAGACAAAAACCCCATCAGATGAAGCTCTTCAAGACCCCGAAGATTATAAATCCAAAGAGGAATCTCTTTAATGTCATCAAATTTTACCCGAACTACTTTGAGGTGGTCTCTCAGGAATGTCAAAGATGCATACTGGAGCTTCACTGGGCAATTGAACAAGTCAAGCTCTTCCAGGCTGACAAGCTTGGAGACCAAGGGCGGGATTGTGACATCATGAATCATTTCCAGCTTTAGGGCCTCGATTTCGGTGACCTCAAAGATCGTTTCAGGGAGGCCGGAGAGCTTGAAAAGGTGAAGCTCTACGCGGTTCTGTGCGTTCTTCTGCAGCTTTTGTTGAAGCTTTTCCACTGTCCACTCATGGTTTAAGTTGAGCTGCATCAGCTTGTTCTCACTGACTTCGGATAAGAAAACAGCAAAGCGCTTTGAGTACAGCGAGTCATACTGGTCAATCAGGTGCAACATAAATGCAAAATCATTCTTCACGTCGGGGATATCGCTGATCCCAGTCTCCTCTCTCACATACTTGAAGGAGTATTCCTTCAGCGGGCGGTGGAATAGCCAATAGAGAGTATAAACACAAGTGAGTCCATAAATGCCTAGGAAGCAAATGTATGTTATGGCCAACTTGGAAAAGAGATGGGCTTTGGTGTGATTGCAGCAGAAGCTATCATATCCAGTCATGTCTTCCATCTTAATACTACAAGGCACAATAAAGTGGATGTTCCCCACTAACGCTGCATTATAAATCGTGATCAAAACAAACTTGAAGACCTTGAGGAAGGTCTGTCTCATGTACATGGCATAGAGGATGTCTCCCTCTTCCACATGTATGCGGAACTTCTTCACCTTTTCGAACAGGGCCTTGGCTTGCTCGCCCTCCTTTTTGTCCAGCAGGCTGGCTGAGGGGGACTCTGCCACTATTTTGTCAGGGATGGGGGCAGAAGTGGGGTCTTTGACCGGGCTGGATTCAATGGTCTCATCCAGGTTGCCCGGTCTGAAGTCTTTCTCCAGATCGATTTGGTTTAGCTTTTCTTGGTTTTCCCCAGAGACCTCAGAGAGAGCCCGTGTTGTCCAAGGAGAATCAAAGCACTTGCCCAGGATGGAGATGAAATGCTCAATCTTGGAGCTCGTACCAGGGAACTTGAACCAAAAGTTACCGCAGATCATGAAGATCAGAGTATGAATGACAACAAGGTAGGGAAAGTACTTGGCGTACCAGTGCAGGGCTGTCTCGTAGCACATTTGGTTGATGAAGCTATACTGCTGCAAATCCAAGTTGTTCTTCAGCCCGTTCATTTCTCGCGCCTCAGCCTTGGGTGTGGTTTGATTTGAGACATTGTGTGCCTGCTGGGCAAACTCTTCGCAGGTAATGTCCGACAGAACCTCTGCTGAGACATGGTTGGGGAGGCAGATGATTTTGTCTTGGGTAACCTAAAGAGAAAGAGAGAAAAAAACCAGATTAGGTGTATAAAGTGACCTTGAAATCTAATCCATAACATAAAATGAAAATATTTATTTAATTACAAAAGAGCACTCTAAATTAGATGAAATCAAGAGGACATGGTTACATTTCTGGAGGTAGGATGGAGGTGGGCTAAATGATCAACTTAGAAATATATCTTTAAGGCTTAAATGTGAACCATTAAAGGCAACTTTCGATGCAATCTATCTCATACAGTGGCTGAACTGGCATTTTATCCTAGCTGCCATTTTCCTGGTGGGCAGGGGCCTGTTTGGAAGGTCCAGGGCCACTCCTGGCATCTCTGTCACTTTCTCCAGCTCTTCACGGTTAATTGCAGCTGGCACGGGGAGGCTTCAAGAGAGAGAAAGAGTGGGATGGAGAGAGAAGGTACAGAGAAAGTGATAAGAGAGGGCGAAGACAAGGAGAGAGAAGGAATGGATGGAAAGAGTGGTAGCACATGAGGATGAAGGGAGCAGGATTGGGTTGATTATTTTTGCCAAATCTGCTTTTGATCCGCCAAGTCCGGGCCAACACAGAGGTTATTCAGACACAAGATGCTAAGTAAATGTTTTTTCACTAAACCATGTGTGGAAATGAGTGCAAGTTTCATTGGACTATTACTAGGAGTGGGGGGTAAACTCAGTTCTGCCGGCAGAGTTTGGAGAGTTTTGCCACTCCGTGCTCTACTTGGAGCACGCAGTTTGGCAGAACTCTGCCAACCGCCGGCGGAGTGGAGTTTACCAGCGCGCTCACCCTATAAACACACTTTTGTACACTCAAGAAGGCGAACGGACTGCAGATTAATATTTTTTTTATTCAAGCAGCAGCCAGTGGCCCATTTCCTTCCTTGCACAAGGTTCCATGACAGAATGGTTAAGCAACTGTCTAGAAGACAAGCATGGTTTGGGCAAAGAAAAGTTTTGGAATCACATGGCGAGAGGGGAGGATCCACATCATGCGGCCTCTCCTCTAAATTAACGGCACCTGATGCAGACTCTTCGCAAGCACGGTAATTATAGCTTCGGCCTACATCAGTGAGCGATGAAAGAAGGATTTGAGCCCTTTGCACGCAAAGGAGCCTATTAAAGACACTGCAGTCCATGCTGACCAGCAGCCAAATACCGAATCAGTCAAGAGTCGGGTCACTAAAGGAATGTCATACCAACAATTTGCAAACTAAAGATTAACCAGAGAACTCGCCTGTGCATGAATGAGTCTACCTGCAAAATATTATGGAGTTCACAGTAGGGAAAATGCTAAAACTTTACCAGTGAAAATTCACCTGCTTAACAAAACCCAATAAGTAACTAGACCTCCCTGCAGACACCTTGCCTCCTGCTACATTTGACAGATCTATTTTTAGACCTTGTGAATATTTACACGCTTCCATTTTCAGGAACCTACACTTTAGAAAACGTTTATTTCCTGTTATCTTGGAAAACAAATCACGAAAAAACTATTTTGAAAATTGAGGAACAAAATGTCAACAAATTATCTTTGATGAGGGATGTATGCTCATTCAGTGTGATTCGAAAACGTAAGTTAGAAACGTTGGGGTCTGACTCTGAACAAGCTCTGCTCTATCACAGAGAAACCTGAAAAATTGTTAAACGAGGCTATTTCTCGACTTTGACGCACTCACTAAAGATCTTCAAATGATCGTCAAGGCGTGAAATTGAAAGGAGTGCTTCAGAGCATCTTTAAAATTGTAATAGTCTAATTGGCCTCATCAGAAATAATCAACACTACAAATGATTCATCTTGCAGGGGCCAATTTTGTTGTCATTTCCCTTCAACCTCAAAGAATCACATGTTACACTTAGGTATTTGGGTTTGTGGTTTTCGAAATATTTTGTAGTAGGAGATTTTCAACCCAAACTTCTTTTCTTCCAAGTCTTATCAATGCAAAATCAAATGTTGGAGTCAAGTCTGTAGCGTTTTATCCAACGTTTCCATGGTCTTGACTCATGCTTTTCCTTCAGGAGGGTGGGGCATCTGACACAAGAGAATCATTGTTGCTTCAAAGACGGACGCTGCAGATGTACACACACATGCAGCAGCCATTTTAGACGTATTTTTCTTAAAGCATTAGAAATATCAGGATGGCCATTCCACAGGCATGGCAGACATCTTTGAAGGATTTCTCTTGTTTTGTGAAAAATCCTTCCAAGATGGACATTGCGCATGCCAGGCGGCCACCTGAAAGGAGTGGGGAAGCCAATCCCTCGCAAAGCACATATGTGCCACTGAAGATCGCTATTGGCTTTGCCAATATTTTTGTTTTTATTTCTTTCAAGTTTCTATCTGGAATGACACCCTTCTCATTTATCTGCCTGCACATTTCAGCAAGTGGAGTGATCATTTAAGTTTCACCAGCCAACATACCTCACTTTTGTGGCAAAACCTCTACAGAAGCATTTCCTATGATACAACGTTGCGGGACAATAGAACAAGCAAGGAAGGAACATCTGTTCCTTAGGAAGGTAAGTTATATGCTGAAGCGCGGAAGGAGGGCAGCCTTTTCTTTCGGTTCAAAATATTTTGAAATTTCTAGAAAATAGAGAAAGCAATGAAAAGATGCATAGCATACAAGGCCCAATCTGGCATATGGATGCCAAACACAATAAATGCCAATAATAGTTGATCGCATATATAAGTTGGGGATTGACCATAAGGTGCCAAAATCCTAGAACAAGAGACATAACATGTAAATGTCAACACCACCATATTAATCTAAGCATATATTCTAAAATTGCTTTTCGTAATGGACGAAAGTACAAGGGCTTAATGGCTACAAGAAATAAAACATGGATACAGGAGACGAGGCATATCCGATAAAAGCTAAACAAAAGGTCGCTAGGCCAACAGGATAAGATCTGCATAACAGTAGAAAAGCAGAGAGACAATAGATGGGAGAAAAACGAAAGGGGAAGGGGGGAGATAAGGGAATGGGGTAAGCGATGGGAAATTAGCTGCTATGGGGGAATTCGGTAAGCCCACTTGCGCAAGGTGGAGACAGATAGTGCGAGAAATGCCGCTATGCTTTGGACATAAAGTCGTCAAGGGTGTACCAGATAGACTGAGAAGAGACAGCAGATCCGGAGAAAAGTGACAAACCTTTCTATGTACTTCTAAAGTAAGTAACCCATGCCCACCATGTGTGAAAGGAGATGTTATTTAGCGCTATGGAGGGCAGCCGTTAACAATACTAATCTGGCAACAAAACAATTCACCAATGGTGGGACATCTAGGAGTCATTTGTGTCGAAGCGATTGAGATTTCACCAAAAGGTCCACCCCAAAGTTTGAACTTACTGTCTTAAGGCACTGAACTGTACAGGGTACATGGAGATGCACTTGGACAAAATTAACACTTAATCGTCGAAAGTTCCCCAATAACAAACAGTATTCTCATTGCATCCTGACCAAGCACCATTTTTAAACACGACACGGAGTGCTTTTCCAGCAAAGAAAGTTTTTCAAAATGAAGAATCCTTCAAGGTTACAAAGATGGTCTGACTAATGTGTGACTTGAATCGCATCTTCTGTAGCACAGTGAAAGCTCACACCAACCTTCGAAGACACCCACCCTATTCCGCACATGGTTGCCTTAGAGGAGTCATTGCCAAAGAGGGGATTATGACCACATTGAGGGGCAAACTCCCAAGTGGACTCATTCTTCAGACTAACAATCCATTCAAAGTACAGTGGCAAGAGCGTAGAGGTGAGCGAGGGACGCAATGGGGTGTTGGGTGAACAGACCACCTGAGGTATTATCCACTATTATGGATAGTGAGCTATGTCCTACTGATGCATAGGGAAATAAATAATACAGTGCAGGTGGGAGACGACAGAGGTGCATCCATTTTATGAAACACGAAGCACACAGAGTAAGGTTGCATTTGGAACAACACTAGGGCAGTTCCTTTTCACCATCAGTAAAGGAATCTCTACATCAAGGTGGAGGCACCCCAGATGCTAGTAATCCCAGGTAGGATATGCCGGTGGGCTTATGCCCTACTGAAGCAGAATCAGACCTATTGAAATGGTAGTTACGAATTCTGGGTATCCAACATGATGAACCCCGATCCAGCACAAGTAAACATGAAAATAGCCCAAATTTAAGAAGGCCAAACAGAAATCCTTGCAAATTTCAATCAATGAGGTGTCAGTTTGAGGTGTGAGTTTGCCTTCAGTTCTACATGGAAGTGGGGTGGCAGGGAACAGACAATGACTAACTTTTGCATGCACCTGGAGACAGTCAGTGAAGGTGCTCTGAAAATGCTGGGGAGGGAGGGGGGCTCACTAGGGAAAACAGAAAGCTCAAGAAGTGCATTGAAAGTTTGCAAATTGGAAATTGCCCTCGAGTGGACATACCGAGTGCTGAGCCGGGCCTAGGATTTATTATTCGTACGTTTTGTAATTTTTAATATGAGAGGATGATGGTCTAACGCATGAATAAACAGGGCAGGCAAAGTTCAGTTTAGAAGGTTTGGGAGAACGTGCACAAAACATCAACGCAGACTTTGGGGGGAGGGGGGCAAAACAAGGTTTGAATTCTATGTTCAGGTTTGGCCACTGTATATACGAAAACATATTGGAAGGATGGAAACAGTACACGATATTTATTTCTTAGAACCTTTAAGGAGCCTTTTGAACGCATTACAGCCAAGGGAAGATTCAGTTATGAAAATCATCTGAACTAGGTGGAGGTTTTCCTTAGAATAAGAAGCAAAGAGGGGGCTGAGTACCCAGTGCAGGTTCATGAAGTTATGCAATACTAGTCCTTCATTTTTATGGGTACTCTAACATGCCAGCCCCCCAACACACTTTTCTTCCAAGCTGACCTCTTCGGCCATGCCAAGAATCTGCATTTTTATCAGCGATTCACTCTGGTTTGTTGCATTCACAAAGTCAAAATTGCCAGCCCGCCCCTCTCAAATTAAAGCATTACAGGCTGGTGTCGCTAAGATGGGTCCCGGACCTCCAAGCAGCTTCTAGATATGTATTTGTTTCTGCTGACATAGATCATCAAGAATGGCCAACTGCATGGCCACCAGGAGTACACCGATGACTCCTGGCTCCATCTTAAGCTACGGCAGTGCTTAATTTGTACAAGAATCAGTGCCAGGGCCCAGTGTTCTGTTCCGCCTGTGGCTGGCGTTATTGATGGTTAGGGTGGGGTATACAAAGGCTGATTACACCTTCCTCTTTATCTCACTCTTGCAGGTTCCTCCTTCACTGATTTCTTTCTTTGTCACTTTAGTCCTACTTTCTCTTTCTTTACCCCTTTTGTGCTTTTCTCTGTCTTGATCTGGGTCATGGTCTAAAGAGTGAAAATAAGTGCCGGTCCCCAAACATGAGTGCCCGTTGGCCCCTCCTGCAACCACAGGCTCAAATTAAGCACTGACCTTCGGATATAATCAGGTTGTGAGGGAGGTGGTCATCTGCAAGGAGCTGATCCTCAGGTGCACATCCAGGAATGAGCACACTGTACTGGCTACTTGTAGGCAGACTAGTAGTGTAGACAGAGTTTGCTACTAAACTTGGTGAAGCTGACCTCTTTCACTTTTGGCCGGCCCACAACCATGGCAAGCCTTCTCGTTCTTCTCCGGTGGTAGAAAACCTAATTCTTGCAATTGATGTAGCCCATCTTTTGAACCACAAGGGGTTGCTGTTGGAGAAAGCCAATCATGTGTGCCCGGGCAGGATTATCGTAGTATGGTTGCTGGCGTGCCGGTTCACTATGGTGCTCAAGTGGGTTTTTCTCCCGCCTAAGCTCTTTCAGTGGTATTTACATTAGACCTCTTGGCAAGCAACTGCAAGAATTCGAGAGCTCAGACCCGAGTAGCCAATCCTATTTTTGGCGTGTAACGATATGTCCACGTTATTCCAGCCCCGAAGGCACGGTCTTGGCGCTCGATGAAACAGCGAGCTAGACTAGAAGCATCATGCCTCGCGCGGGCAGTTGCCCAAGTCATGAGACTGCTCCAGATGTATCACCCGCCCACGCACCAATAGGGGACCTCCCACAACTAACTCTTCCCAGAGGCAGATGGGGCGTTTGGCGGAGAGATCCTTCATGTTCTATGGTCCAACAACTAACTCTTCCCAGAGGCAGATGGGGCGTTTGGCGGAGAGATCCTTCATGTTCTATGGTCCAACAACTAACTCTTCCCAGAGGCAGACGGGGCGTTTGGCGGAGAGATCCTTCATGTTCTATGGTCCAACAACGCCTCCAACTTCAAGGAAGCAGAAACACCGATTTGAAAGACCATGTAGGCATGAGATCCCAATGTTCGCTCACACGCACACAGTAGGGCCAGCACTATAGATTTTAGTTTTTAAACAATGAGTATTAATTGGTCTGTTTTTCCGTCAATTTACCCTTTTTTCAAGGTGACGCTCTGAACGCAGCAATGAGGTACCATTTGTGCGACTTAGAAACAGTAGGAATTATACAAGTTTAAGAATTTGCTTGATTATCCTGTGTAAGTATCTTTTACAGGGCGACCTTTTGGAGCTTGTGGTTGGACGTGTGTTGGATGTAGGGTGTTTTATGAGGGAGACGTTGGTTCCAGCGCATGAGGTCCAGTTATGCTTCTGGAGTGTGGTGTTGCTACGTACCTGTGCTTTGGCATGAAGTGATGTTGAGAGTGATCCGAAGTTAGTGTGTTACGGTTTAACCCTTCAAAGCCGGGGTGGTCTTTCTTCACTTTTTGCCCGTACTACTCATTTATTTTTTAATCACATACATATTTCGCAGTTAATGCCAGCTTACTTTCAGGGATCAATTGATAGGCATCTGTGAAAATGAAAATGGACAACTAGGAATTTTTGACACCAAACAATACCTGGTTACAGGACGAAGAGGCAGATCATCAGGGCCTTTAAAGGCCCTGGTAATGTTTAATGGTAGCATGTTCAAATGAAGACTAAACAAAAAACACTAAATCTTGAATTAATATCTCCTTACAAAACATTCAACCTGCATTCAAGTTTACATAGAGTGGAGTTAGAATAGTAAATAAACACAGTTGCACTAAATTTGTGAAGTGAGTGTGACTGGATTTAGGAATTTAACACCGACATTTTTGAAGGGACATACTTGCATAAGGCTGAGATTTAGGCAATCTATATTTTGACACCCATGGTTTAGCACAAATATGTTTGTTGTCTAGGTTTTCACACAGCACCATCTTTACTATCCCTAATGGACTGAAGAAAGGGACTTGCACAGACATGCTTCAAGGAAGAGAAGGTGCTACTACGAGCTCTGCCGTAGAATACAGGGAGGCATGCGCGAGGGTGGTGGCCACAAAGCAGCATGAGCACAAATGTGGTTGCCACAGAACACGAGGTGTATGTATGTGGTGGCCACAGAGCAGGTGAGGCAAAAGTGGGGCAACCACAGCGCAGCAGGTTCTCAAGTGTGGTAGTCACAGCGCAGGAGGTGCACGGGTGTCGTGGCTACAGCGCGGGAGGTGCACGGGTGTTGTGGCTACAGCACGGGAGGTGCACGGGTGTGGTGGCCACAGCGCGGGAGGTGCACGGGTGTGGTGGCCATAGTGCGGGCTGTGCACGGGTGTGGTGGCCATAGTGCGGGCTGTGCACGGGTGTGGTGGCCACAGTGCAGGAGGTGCACGGGTGTGGTGGCTACAGCGCAGGAGGTGCACGGGTGTGGTGGCCACAGTGCGGGAGGTGCACGGGTGTGGTGGCCACAGTGCGGGAGGTGCACGGGTGTGGTGGCCACAGTGCGGGAGGTGCACGGGTGTGGTGGCTACAGCACAGGAGGTGCACAGCTGTGGTGGCTACAGTGCGGGAGGTGCACGGGTGTGGTGGCCACAGCGTGGGAGGTGCACTAGTGTGGCGGCCACAGAGAAGTAGGTGCAGGAGTGTGATAGACACACAATAGGTGGGGTGGTGTGGGTTTGCAATGATTAACATTCTTTTGGAGGACTCCAGCTCTTTGAGATGGCAGGCGTGCTGGACAAGAGACCGGGATATAAATGAAATTATTTTGGTTAAAAAAGGGCGCCCATTGGAAGGTTGTTACAGCAGGGGAGATTATACTTAAGAAGTCAAAAGACAAATGATCGTGGAATTTTGTACTCTGGAACTTGTGTACAAGGGAGTGATGGCAGTCCAGGATAAATTGACCACCATAGCCGATTTTAGCGGTGTTAAAAGCAGGGCCCATGGTACCTTTGTTGAGGAAAGACAAATATTGTGTCTCAGTTAACCTTGGTCCCAACACTTCTAAAACATTTTGAGCTCTTTTGCTCCTAATATCTGGGTGCCAAAAACACCAAACACCAAGATCCGCATTCAAATGGTAAAGACCATTTTATATGAAACTAGATTGTTTTTCACAATTCTCATGCGTTCACATTTTGTTAACCAAATCATTTTGAGGATCGGTTTTCATCAAGGTCACTGCTAGAAAATACGTTTCAGAATGTATTTTAAGTTTTTATACAATTGTGTAATGTGTATGGCACAATTGCTGAGCCTGGGGTAGCTTCATATGGATCCAGCCCTCCTGGACCTATGTTGGACATCCTATTTATTTATTTATTTTTAAATTACCCTTTCCCTGATCATCAGTCAGTGTAGGGATCTCTGTGCCAATTAAAAACAACCTTTACTATTTCTGATCCAATGCAGGTGGATTTGTTGAACTCCTTTCATCTACATTGTTTTTGCTAGGCAGAGGAGATCCCAATTATTTTATTGAGATACTAGGGCAGTCATCTCCTGAACTGGATAGCAGACAGTAAACAACAGACAAAGACTGTGCATGCATGTGTGTTATTTGGTTAGTGTGAGCCTAGCCAAGAGGCACAGAAGCGCAGTACTGGGTCTATGATAGTCTCCGAGTGATTGTAGAGATAGACTGTTTCTGGGGGCAGAAGTGTGCTGTTACTGCAATGTGATGTATTTTTTTTTTAAGTGGTTTTTCTACTTTCCTAAATTGAATCAGGGTTGGTGTAGTCCTGATGGATACATGGTTGGTGTTCCAGATCCTGGGTGCATAGATGGAACAGGCCTGTGGCTTGGTTTTTGACACTTGTTTGTTTTCCAGTCGGATGGCGTCCTGATTGCGGGTGTGCCTTAAGCCACCAGAGACGGTGAGCTCATCAGACAGCTAAGTGGGGTGCTGGCTGCCATGTCTTTGTGAATGATGTCGCTGATTTCAAAGATGGCGCAGGCCGGCAAGGGGAGCCAGTTGAGTTCCTGCCTTCATACAGGGCGCAAGTGGCTGTTGTGTTCATTTGCAAGCTCACAGAAAATGCAAATGTTAGGGAAATTTGACCAAATGTTGGAGTACGTTCTGTGCCAGTGCGCAAAGATGTGTAGAGGGAGGTGACCCATACTGAAATACATTTTGAATGTGATGACGGAAAGGGCCACATGGAGATTCGTTTGAATATGTTGACATGTTGCAGATATGCAAATACCTAGAGATATTAATTTGTAGAATTCAAACGCAGAATAGGAATTACTTCAACTGTTGTGACAACAGCAATGCAGCTAAAAGGAGATTCTTAAGTAGGTAGACTTCCAAGACCAGTCTAAACCTTTCACCCGAAAGGAGGCTAACTGATAAATTGTTTCCAAAATCCGTGTCATTCTCCGATCTGACACAATTACACTTCCTGGTAGTTGGACAATGGACCTGGGCATTACAGACTCAAAGACTGTTGTCACAGGTGACCTTCTATGAAGGAAACATGGTTACCGTCGGCCATTTTGGGCTGGCGGGCTAAATATAAGCAAACATTCAGGGCCCGATTCACAAAGAGCCTCCGCAGTCGTGTCGGAGGCTCCACAAACAGAATTCTCATCGCGGAGCCTCTGCCGCAGGTGTGGAGCCTCCACCATGACTGCGGAGGCTCTTTGTGAATAGGGCCTCAGTCCACAAACATTATGGCACTGACTTTAAAGGTGTGAGCAAGGAAACTCGCCAAAGTGGTGGGCTACAAGATCTGCCGTGCATTGGTTAAGGAGATACAATCCAAATCGGACGTGCCTCAGGGGCGGAGCGTTTAGTGTTGGTAACAAATCAGATTCATTTTGTGCTTAGTTTGGTTGTGAGTTACGCAAACAAGGCATTCCATGCAGGCAGATCACAACAATTAGCGGTCATAGGCCAGACAAGGTGAACCTGGAAGTTCTTATCTGTAACAGGGCCTTCTGCAAACCTTTCCCAAATTTGTATTGGACATGATCATTCTTTACCTTCCCCTACCTACTCCCAGAGACATTCACGATTGGGCTCTCTTGCTATCACGACAGTACCACCCGTTAAGAACACTCATTATGTTCTTTAAGCTTTTAGAGTTCTAGGCCCTCAACTCTGGAACAGACTTCCAATGCCGCTGTACCTCAACACTGATTTTTACGCCTTTAGGAAGGTGTTAAACACTCGTCTCTTCTGTTAATGTTCCCTGTCCTGTTTGTTGGCTCTGCCCTCCGATGGGCCTGTTTGTTCTGGTCACTCATGTTTTATGCAGTCCTAGCACAAAGATGCCCTTCAAGAACAGCCACACTTTACAAATAATTAATAAATAGCTTTCCACATTCCGAGTCTGCAAATATCTTGAGCTCCAACATTCTCCTGAAAAAACCTTCTGCCACTGCAAATGAACAGGTGCAATCAGACGACAAACCAAAAACATGTTTTCTAACTATCTGAATATTTCGCATGAATTTCACATTAATTATTAGATTGACTTTTGTAGACATGAGGTTCTACACTGGGGGTCTTCCAAAACACAAAAGGGTCAACCCCTGTCCCTAAGTCTGAGGGAACAAAAAGCAGACAAGAGTTTCAAATAAATGTTCATATTTAATAACAACGAGTCGACCTTGAAGCAAGCCACAGCAGAAACTAAGTTTGTTGCAAGGAAACGTCTCTCATAGGCTGACGAGTACACGAGCCGCAAAGAATAAGCAAAGGGGCCTTCCCCATTTCCGTAGCGTGGAATAGCTAGAGATGCAACTATGTATCGACAGCAGCCGACCGGGCGGCCCAGCTACAAACTACTGCGCATCTAAACTTAAGAGAACAGCATTAGAAGCTAGGGCCGTTTTGAAGCCGGACAAAATATACAGACAATTGTGGAATATAATTAACCCAAGGAGTTTATTAAAAATTTTGTTCCAGACCAAAACCAAAGCCCTGTCAGGAGTACATCAATACTCAGGGTTCCGTGGATCCCCTGAGGCCTCAGGGGCCTGGTGCCACTGCACCTGCTGCATCAATGCATACAAGTCCTTGGATGGTCTTCGGACACAATATCCACGTTCCCGTACAGGGCTCGGCTGAGAGATTCCAGGACAGGGTTTGTGGGCCACAGCAACCTCTTGAGGCCAAGGGTCCGAATGGAAGGACTACATTGCTCACCATCATGTGCCCTGTCCCCATCCCTAGGGGAATAGAGCCCTACGGAAAACGAGGAATTCATCCCTGACCCCAGGGCTTTAAGTGGGATGAAAAAACTGAGGGTCTCTCAAAGGGGCGTGGCCAATGTAATTAAGGGCGTGGCTAAAAAACACCTAAAAAATCTGTGCTTATCATAGTGCGCCGCTCGACTTGTATTTTGCTGTTTCTATCCTTGCATCCAGATATATGATACAAGTAACATCGTACCTATAATAAGTCAGGACTATTGGCTTTGTCAATGGTTGTTAGTTGCATACGATAAATAGGCAACAACTATGGCTTGTAAATAATATTGAAAAAAGCTTCCACTTAAAGCCCTGGTGACAGACACTACGACAATGTTGCTGCTCCCGAGTTTCAAAAAGAGAAGGGGAATCCAGAGAGAAAATGACTCTTTAAAGGATTTCCCGTCCCCTACAACGCTCACCTGGCATGACGTCATGCCATAACTTCTCCACTAGTGAGAAGCGAGCAGCGCACATGAATTTGCCTGCTGTCACTGTAGTCCAGGACAAAACAGGCCGCCTGTGCCAGGCACAAAACAGAGCCGGATAGAGACCCGTTTCGAAACCTCCTTTAAACAAGCATTTGCAATGCAATAGGTCTCGCAGTCGCGAGATTTTGAGCTACTGGCATTGTAAATTACAATGCCTTTTATTTATGTGTTTAAGAAAACCTGCAATAATAAAAGGCATTATCCAGGGCTCGAGTCGGGGTACCACGCGGGTGGACGGCGTCCCCCCACTTATTTTACCAGGTTTTTCCGGGTGGACGCCGTCCCCCCTGCCCAAAACCTGGACAGCATTGTGTGAGCAGAGAGCCCGGGTGGGAGGGAAGTTTCCCGTAAATTACCAAAGATATGCTAATATTTGTAATTGGAGACTTTAAGAGGCACCGGTGGTGTGTGCAGGCTGGAGTGATTGGGAGGCGGAGCGAGCAGGCGTTGGCGGTTAACGCTTGGAATGTGTGTCCTTCTGTATCTTGTGCACTTTTGAGCACTTCGTTGTGCAACTGGGGCACCCCCTCGGGGGGAGTGGGGGGGGGGGGGGGTTGCAAAGGACATAGAGGAACAGACCAGGGGTAGCAGTGCTGTGAAATGCCCCGTCATCTAAAGGCATATGAATACTCATGAGATTCCTGTTGTGACGTCACTTCCGGTGACAGCGTCCCCCCACTTCTTTTCATGAGATTCCTGTTGTGACGTCACTTCCGGTGACAGCGTCCCCCCACTTCTTTTCATGAGATTCCTGTTGTGACGTCACTTCCGGTGACAGCGTCCCCCCACTTCTTTTTTTAGGACTTGTGCCCTGGCATTATCACTTACAATACCAATAGGTCAAAGTTTCTAAAATGCGAGACCTATTGCATTGCAAATGCTTGTTTTATTGCTGTCCAGTCATTCTGTTATCCCATTTGTCTACACTGCGCAGTGCCACGAAGACCCCAAGAATCGGGCGAGGAACCCTTCCCGTGTCCGGCGCACGGATTTGTCGGAGAGCAGGGCTTATCCATTGGACAGTACCCTCTCTGTGAGGCAGCCTCGGAGCCCGGGAAGGCGCCCAGCAACCATCCCGGTGAGTCTATGATGGTGATGGAAGAGGGGGCAGTGCCGCCCCCACCGTTCCCTAGAGCAAAGGATGTGTGCCCTCACCTTCCCTGAAAGCAAAGGATGCGTGCCCCCGCCCGTGGGGGTAGAGGAGCTCTCCCGCCACATGACAGCTGATCCGCTGAGGACTGCTAAAGCGACGGCATAAACATCGTGCCGAGATTACACCCCCTCCCCACCCTCATGGAAGTGAATGGTCAGCACCCCCACCCTACAGTAATAGCAGAGGGTCTGTTACAGCCACGCTGTGTACATGAAGGCAGCGAATAATCTGCGCTGTATCCCCAGGGGGTGTCTCTGTGTGTGGGGTGGATGGGGCTGTGATACTACCGCGTGAGCATAATCTGTTTTATGCACTGCGTGTATTATCGAGCATAAGAGCGCTGAAATTCGCCCGACCCCTTCCCAGTGTCGAGCTCCCCCCGCAGAGAGAGAGAGGGAGAGAGAGAGTGTGTGTGTGTGTGTGTGTGTGTGTGGAGTGATCCTTAGCGCCACGAATTGTGCCTTTATCTGTATAGGTTGCAATGCGGCACCGGTGCATCGAGAGGAGAGGCCCCCGGTAACCAAAAAACGACGGAAGTAGAAAATGCGTAGACTGCAACCCACGACATTCACCACCTATAGCTGAGGCCGGCGATCATCCCCCTAGCAGCGCTTGCTGTGCCTTCCACCTCACAGGCAGGTGGCACAGTGCTCGGGTACAGGATATGAATACTAGAGCGTTGCACTACCCGTTGCTGAGCAGTGTGGTGTCCGCTCTAATAGAGAGTACAATGCCGGCCTTTTGACTGGCAAACAATGGTCTGCACATTTGCATTCATTGGACGCAGGGCACGAGAGCAGGCAGCCACGAGCGCAGTGCTGGCAACCAACTGTGGTGCACACAAAATGTCCTGGGCGCAGTGCGCACCATCCCAGCAGGAGCTGTAGTGCACAGTTCCCGCAGGCAGTGACGGTGCAGAGGAGCCCAAGGTACAGTGGAGAGGAGAACCAGCAGACTGCTGCAGTGCACAGCAGCAGCCAAGGGGCCGTGCCTAGTACCAGGAGCACAGTGCACACTAATGGCCCCAGTGCACACAGTACCAGCAGGAAGCGTGGTGCACATTAGCAGCCCCTGGGACAGTATACACAGCCAGCAGGCAGTGGCACAGCACATTGGTTTTCGGTACAGTGTCCGGCACCAGCAGCTAGCTGCAGTGCGAAGAAGCGGCTCAGATCCGGGTGCAGTGCCTTCTACCAGCAACGAATCTAATCCTTTCTGCTACGTCCTGTGTACAGTGCCAGCCTTGGATTTCAGTAGGCAGTGCCAGCCAGTGGTCACAGTGTGCCCTACCACCTTCACATTCACAAAGCGGTGCCAGCCACGTGTTCGCTGCACACTGTCAGCCACAGGGCATAATCATACCCGCTGCTCTGTGAAGTGCACAGTACCAGCCGCCCGGCACCGTGCCTTGTAGCGGATACCTGGCATGAGACCTGGAGCTAGGCGCACTCTTTATGGCTAAATGCAGTGAGCGGTACCTGCTCCACGGTACAAAGGTCAGAGGCAGATGCTTGTGTTGTCTGTCGGCCTGTGCCTGCTCAGTGCAGTCACATTGCCATCTCACAAGTGCAGCGCGCGGTGCCAGGTACCATAGTACTAACTACCAGATACAGTATGTTGATTTCTCTCTGGGTTCAGTGCACAGTGCTAGCTGCCGGGTTAAGTCTGCCTTCCACCAGGGGCTGTTTCCGCTGAAGTGTGTGGCACCTGACATCAAATAACAGAGCACATTTCAGTCTACCAAAAACAAGCGTTGACAAAGTCAATAATCTTGCTTCCATTATGAGTCCTGAAGAAGATTGTGAAAGAACCTGTGGCAGTAAAAAACAAAGCAACAAACCCACGAGTGGTGCGCGCTCGCGCGCCACACCGAGACATCTGTTTCCTATTATCGCGCACGCCTCTGTGCACGATAATTGCAAACAGATGTCGGGCCTGCGGGTAACCGACACCAATAGGCCATGGGCGAGCAATGCGCCCGCCTTTGGCCAATTGCGTGCTGTCTTTGTTAAAAAGACGCACGCAAAGGCCAATAGGAAAAGCACACGCACAAGCTTGTGCGATTCATAGATTAGTTTTCAAACCCACTACAAGAGGTCTCTCGCTGCGCGAGCAGTGCTACGCACTGCAACGCTAGACGCTAGACCTAAAAACTGCTGGTGCTCAGCACAGGTAATACCCAGCCACTTACAGCCCTGCCTGACCCTGCCACATCCTCCAGACAGTGAGGAGAGGGGTTTATAACCTCTAAGAAAGTAAGGGAAACTTAATGAAAGCGCAGCCATGTGCAGTCAAAGATGTGGCGTTATTGGCAGCTTAAGACTAAGCTAGGTCCCTTTTAAATATCACAACATGGAAGACGCAGCGAGGTTTCAGTGACATTTTATACCGGCGCAACCGCAACCAGTCAAGGACCTAGTGGATGTCACCAAGACGGATGCAAAGCACGCAATTCTCACTGCATGGACCGTATCCTGGAGGTGGAGAGAACTAGCATCTTTGGAGCTGAGAAACCATGTTCGAGTCTCAGCGTCGCCTCAACATCTGGTAATTCTGGGCAAACCACTTAATCTCCCCATGTCTACCATAAATGTACAGCGCTCCAATAGCTAGGGGTCGCTAGAATAGAACTGAAAAAAAATAACAAATAGAAAGTAGTTATTGGCTTGTACTTACACCAGACTGGTGACTATGAAAAGGGGAAACCTACCTGTGCCTGGATAATATTTGCCATTGAAACCTGCGAGAGGGGGTGTGGGGCGGGGTTTCACTTCCTGGAAACAAAAGGCAGGCTCCTGATTATAGAACGTTATTGGTTTTAGACCTTTGTATAGTGTGGTTGTGTGGCACGGCAGCACTGTCAGGTTCGGGTACGTTCACGCTCTGGGTGGAGGATTCAGTCAGACCGGTTTCCCATGGAGTGGGATGTTTAGGGGTACGGCTGTAGTTGTTATTTTGTAGGTATTAATTTGTTGTGCTGTCTGGTGTGTGTCGCCCGAAACCTTAACCTATTTGGGTAGAAGGCTTCTGAAACTTTGGAATGTGCATTTCTCTGCTTTGCTGTAAGGGGCAGATAAGAGAAGGCTGTGGAAAGCAGACTGCAATACCAGAGTTTATAAGAGAAAGAGAAGGCGGACTAAATAGTCTTTGTTGTGACAGTGCTTAAAATGTGTAAAAAAAAAAAAAGTGCCAGGGTTCAAGATGTTTACGGGAGGCAACTGCACCCTTAACCACCTACTACCCCTACCAAATGCCAGTATCACCGTTATCTACTAACCATAACCCTCAAAACAACGTGTCAGTTAGGTCTATTCTATGTAACCAAAAGCTTTAAGAATGGCCTGGACGAGGTATTATTTGAATTTGAATGTATATTGACTTTTGAAACACACTGCTGCTTGGTTAAAAAAAAAAATAAGGAAAACAGCGCCGCCTTGTGGTGGACTGTCAGAAATAAGTGCCAGTGCCGAGCATGGCAAGTACCGGCACAAATTAAGCCCTAGTTGTGAAGGTTAGTGCTGTATCCTGGACAGGAAATCATGAAGCACAGCCACTGTGCAGGCATAGACAGTGTATATTTGCACATGCAGACTGGATCCTATAGACGTCTAGCTCACATCCACACCATCTCAGCTGCTGTAGTCTGTGGGCACTTTCCCATTCCCCCACCCCTTGCAGGACACGATAACAGACGCCTCAAGCGTAGGTCATTGTTTCCAGTGCTTGATGAGACCTTCAGCAGCAAAGAAGAGGGGAGTGAAATGAAGATACATTTGCGCACAGTGTCAGTTAGCCTATGGATTTGGCGAAGAATAGTAGTTAGATTCTGTGGACTAGAGGGGATAGTTCCTAAACATGTAATTTCACCCTCCTCAAAGATCATGGAGGCACATTAAGCAATTTACAAGTAATGAGGCCAGAAACAGTAGACATATGAAGCTAAAGTTGCCATCCCCTCTGTTTTTTGGGGGGTAAAGTGTTTTAGTTTGACTCATGCAAGACCTAATGGCGATAGGAGCACTTTTAACATGGAAACAATATGTAAGGTACTGCAAGGCACAAGTGTCGTCCCAAGGTTGTTTCCATGCAGAACTGCCTATCTTTTGACAAAAGAGTGAACTTCCCAGTTCAACCCATGAAGGGCTGATCTATGCGAAGTGTGTGAATCTAAACTGATTCACATTGCGAAATGGAACATACTGCGGTCACATTTTCTCCAGCCTGCCATCCATTGCCATAAAAGGGAGGATCAAACAAAGCAAAACCTGTGCTGTAGCTGGCGGGAAGTGTAAGGGATGTTTGCATTCTACTGGAAGCAAACAGGAAATTCCCCATCAGACTGGAGCTGGTGGGCCAGTCGTGACCTCGCCCCATATCAGTGGGTGCTTCCAGACAAAGAGAAGTGGTTGCGGCTGGCAGTCATCCTAAATGCAGGTCCGGGAACTACTTCCGGATATTGACTCGATTATACATGGGTTCTGGCAGGAGCATTAAGCGGGATGAAAAAAATGTAAGGTGTCTCTAAAAGGGGTTTGGCCTAGGTGTAACTAGTAATCCTTTCCAAGAGGTGTGACCTATGTAATTAAAGGTGTGGCTTAAACATGTAAGCTAAAATCCTTATTATTTTCATAGCGGACCACCTAACCAGTATTTTGGTGCCTCTCGTTCCTCATTAGTGCCCCCTTTTCACTCTCTTGTGAATTCATTGCATCTCTTTCAGTTCTCCACCCCCACATGCCCGCACCCACTCATAACTGCATTTTATTTTATTTTCGCCTTGTCAATATTTCAGTAGCTGAGTACCTCCTTCACACACTTCTACATAGAATCACATTTGCAAAATACATTGCTGTGTGCGCTCTGCAGAGAGGCTAAGGATGGGATAGGCATGTATTCTGAACATCTTTTTGACCTCCTGAAAGGCAATAACAGGAAGTTGTACGGCTTTAGCCTTAACTCCAGAGATCTCAATTGTAGCCAATTATGAACACCTTAAGGAGACACATTTCAAAGTATGTAATATACAAGAGTAACACGCTACACGAAACAAAACAGTAGAATCATCCTCCTGGAAGAAGCAAACACTTGTAGGGATTGCAAGTAACATGTCAAATGTAAACAGGAATTACATTTAGGACATGGACCACCCTATTGATTTTTACAGTTGACGTTCATAAATCGATCTGTGTTTTGCCAGACAAGTTAAGGATATGAATGTAGGGATCGATAGGGACCCTTTCCAATGTCTGTTTTTAATTAGTGCCGAGCCTCAGACCTGAAGGGACCCGGCCACATGAAGCCCTGGACATTTCTGAACATGTGCTGGGGGGTGAGATGCACAGGAAGGGTGGCTCACCTCTGGTGAGATTATACAAAGACCATCTAAAAACACCGCCAGCTTTAAGGAAGTCCTGGATTATCACTCATTATGTATTCCATACCCTACCACGGTACACAGGTCCTTATTACTCAAAAGGAGAAAGTAATGCAAAAGAGACCTGTGACGCCTTTTCTTTGGTGTCACTAATGGCTTCTGTGTGTGATGGTTATTTTCATTTACTACTCGTGTCTTAGGTTTTCATGTTCTAGTGCACTCCAACTGGATAACCAAGTTACTCTCTTTGAGTCCCAAATCTTGTGCTACTTCCAGCGGCACACACCTCCACTGCGAGGTCAGCAACCAATGTGTGCTCTGTAATCAACCACAAGTTATAGGGTAGCAGGCCAGGAAGTGGGGACGGGTGGGTACCATGCCCCATCACCAGGGCTTCTAGTAAACAGAATCCGTGCCTGATGCCATGGAGGCTTGCCATGCCGCCTCACGGCCTGCTCGTCTACACCCTGGCGGACCTCACCTGATCTCTGACAAAGCACCAGGGTGGGGCATGTGGAGCTTAGAACAGTAACTTGACCACCAATAACCTTTTATCTAGTGCACCCACACCTTGATGGGGCGAGTATCTACCTCCAGCTGTGCACAGCAGTGACTTGTGACTGCAGATGGCTGTCAGTGGTATTAGAGTGATGGCGGAGGTATTTTGGTTGTGTGCCCTGAGGGGGGAAAAGATTCGGCGGCGGTAAATGAAAACATCACACATTCACAACAAACGGAGCACCTGAAGCAGCAGCGCAAGCATCCCTCACACAGCAAATGTATTAAGGGGCAGTAGCAGTGCAAGCTTCTTACACACAGAGCAGGACAGGTAGAACCTGTACAAGCATCTCACAGACACCGAGCAGGCACAACACAAGATACATTTATACAAAATAATGGGGTAACCCTGTGTCCCTCAGAACCTGGGTATATGTATTATATGGATACAATGGTTCTGTCGGGGATTTACAATTGCTTTGGATTGTTCATAATTTAAATATGTTATGTGCAACACATATCCATGATTTAGGGGAAAAAAAAAAGAAAAAATAAATGACAACACCCAAGCAATACTTTTCAATCGATATTTTTTAAGAAAGAGAATAATGAATAAGTTGGGCTACCACAATACAATTGAAAGGAATGTGAAGAAGAAGTGACATGTAAAGGTGAATACAAACGATACACATAATACAATTAATATAACAAAAACACTTAAGCAGATGTAATTTTTGATGAATGAGTCCATATGTTTGATCACATACGCATCATGTTCATGTATGAATTGATTTTTTAACTGAGACGTTGTGTAGACTCATAGTATACCTCGACGTTTCGACCCTATGTTAGGCGCAAAATTTAATAAGCGGGTCTTCCTCGGGACGAAGGGGTAGATCTGTAGCCCTGCGCAAAAGTCAATCACTGCGCGTGAGTTAGGCTTCTAAATACAGCAAAGGTCGGTATGAATTGACCTCCAAAAGGCTGTCAGTGGTATTAGAGTGATGGCGGAGGTATTTTGGTTGTGTGCCCTGAGGGGGGAAAAGATTCAGCGGCGGTAAATGAAAACATCACACATTCACAACAAACGGAGCACCCGAAGCAGCAGCGCAAGCATCCCTCACACAGCAAATTTATTAAGGGGCAGTAGCAGTGCAAGCTTCTTACACACAGGGCAGGACAGGTAGAAACTGTACAAGCATCTCATAGACACTGAGCAGGCACAGCACAAGATGCAGCATGCTTGATTCTCGTACAGACATGGGACATATAGAGCACAGGATTCAGCAGCACATGCTTGTTTTAAAGCCACAGCCCAGATATGGCACAGGGTACAGTTGTCTCATAGACTCAGGACACGTACTGCAGGGGTAGAAGAAGACAACTCTTACACAAAGAACCGGTATTGCACAGGGCGCAGCAGTGCAAGCTTCTCCCAAAGATGCAGAGATGGTACAGCACAGGGAGCATCAGCAGTGTAAGCTAGCCCTCATACTGAGAGTCGTGAACATTAATTTTATTTGCAAAGTTTTATATAGCGCTGGCTAGACCCGGAGGTATCAGAGCGCTTTACATGATGATCAGCAAGTTACAGATTACATGATCACTTCAGTTACAGATTCCAAGGATAGACATAGGAGAATGATAGAGGAAAGGAAACATAACGGGGAGGCGAGGAAACCAATGTCAGATGTCCGGCTGGGTAGGTGATGGCTGAGGGGGTGAACCAGGGCCAAACTCCTCTATAGCAGCATAGGACAGCTCCACCGGGCATGGGCGTTCGGACTCTGACGGGGCCTGTTGAAACCTCCTCTAATTTTATCACATGCTTACCTGCAGACTGTTTATTCTCTTTTTATTACAGTGTGAGGTTTTACATTTGTGCCGGAGTGTTCCTGTCTGGTATTACAGTGCTGCAATAACCTCATGGAGGATTACTGTGAAAACGGACCTCTTTAGTTATAGGAGCAAACTATCTCCATAAAAATAAAGAGGATGTCTTTATGGCTACACATGTCCTGTTCGAACTTTAGTGTCATGACTTTGGAACAGGACAGGCACTACACAAGGAGCAGCAGTGCAAGCTTCTTTCAGACACACAGTACAGGCACAGCACAGTCAGCAGCAGCAATTCAAGCTTCTATTGCTTTGTTCCAAAAAGAGACCACACATGCTCCAGCTCCAGACACCGAGACACACCTCACTGGGTGAGAAAGGCTATTGACTTCACTAAATACATCTATGCTTATTAATGGCACATAGGCTTGCTGCTAATGAAGAGGAGATCAGCCCATTACACGTGTGTAATGCTTGATTTTTTCTGGCCTTCTTGTGTTATAGAGCGATCAATATGACTTCAGTCTCTTTCCATCCAAGTCTAAGGACTAGAGTAGTGAATAGGGCCTATCTATTAGACACGTTGACACAATCCTGTGCTCCTATCCATAGATCAGGGCCTACATACATAGCCTAGGGCATAGATTCGTTAGCATTAGGGGTAATCTGTTCTGTAGTGAGGGTATTTAATGGAGCTGTGCTGCATTCAGGCCTGGTAGGCCTTAAACGGGAGAGACTCCATCTTTCCTCCTGCTCTGGCAGCTTGGGAAGTTTCCAGGTCACAGGCAGTGTTTTAGTTAGGAGGTGTTATTCGCTTGGAGAGAACCGGTTCAGGCCGGCCCTTATCGAAGGATTGTATTCTCCTTCATGCCGAAGACACTACATCAGGCCGGCCGGCTGGGAACGTGTCCTTGGCACGGGGAGGTACAGGAATTTGGTGGGCGGCAGGTTTCGAGCTGGAAATTTCCATGAGAGAATGCACATCTATATTAGTGAAAGTCTGAGGCAGACACTTGCACTTGCTTCTAGACCATAGGCGGCATCTGGCCGTTAGCAGAAAGAGCTACTACTTATTCCAGGGAAGACAGATGACGAACTTGAATCTAAAGAGGAGAGAGTAGCCGATGAGGAAGAGGTTCCAGTGACTCGGAGAGGGAGAAGGGAGTAGATCCGCGACTGCGGAGGTGTGACTTCCAGGCGAAGCCGAGGCACAGAGGGAGAAGGGAACCTAGATGACCATTGAGCACAGGCTACATACAATCCAGGTGAAGTCGACCCCTTTGTCCTTTGAAGTGTATAACTTAACCTTTCACTTTCCTTGCAGGTTATATATATATAATGTATTCTGCGAATGTGCATGTGGCATTTAAATAAAGTATTTAGCTTGTCGTGAGTTAGCATGTGTTGTGTATTTTTGTATAGGAGGATAGCCTATTCTTTTAGTCAGAGTTAACTCGACCTGAACAGAGGTTAATCCTGGTCAGGTAAGTGGTAACTGGATGAGGGGGAAAACGAGCCCCTCGAACTAGAGAACAGGTTGTGCTCAACCAGTAGTCTTTGTGTGATCTGATCTATGGTAATCCCGATTCCCTTGTCATGTACTACGGTAACAATAGGATGAGCTCGTGCTAAGGCTGCCGTCTAGGTAGGAGATTCTGGGTCTGACTGAGGCCGCGAGACTATGTGTGTTGCTGCCGGCTGGGTAGGAGATTCTGGGTCTGACTGAGGCCGCGAGACTGTGTGTGTATTGCTGCCGTCTAGGTAGGAGATTCTGGGTCTGACTGAGGCCGCGAGACTGTGTGTGTATTGCTGCCGTCTAGGTAGGAGATTCTGGGTCTGACTGAGGCCGCGAGACTGTGTGTGTTGCTGCCGTCTAGGTAGGAGATTCTGGGTCTGACTGAGGCCGCGAGACTGTGTGTGTATTGCTGCCGTCTAGGTAGGAGATTCTGGGTCTGACTGAGGCCGCGAGACTCTGTGTGTATTGCTGCCGTCTAGGTAGGAGATTCTGGGTCTGACTGAGGCCGCGAGACTGTGTGTGTATTGCTGCCGTCTAGGTAGGAGATTCTGGGTCTGACTGAGGCCGCGAGACTGTGTGTGTTGCTGCCGTCTAGGTAGGAGATTCTGGGTCTGACTGAGGCCGCGAGACTGTGTGTGTATTGCTGCCGTCTAGGCAGGAGATTCTGGGTCTGACTGAGGCCGCGAGACTGTGTGTGTATTGCTGCCGTCTAGGTAGGAGATTCTGGGTCTGACTGAGGCCGCGAGACTGTGTGTGTTGCTGCCGTCTAGGTAGGAGATTCTGGGTCTGACTGAGGCCGCGAGACTGTGTGTGTTGCTGCCGTCTAGGTAGGAGATTCTGGGTCTGACTGAGGCCGCGAGACTGTGTGTGTATTGCTGCCGTCTAGGCAGGAGATTCTGGGTCTGACTGAGGCCGCGAGACTGTGTGTGCTAAGGCTGCCGTCTAGGTAGGAGATTCTGGGTCTGACTGAGGCCGCGAGACTATGTGTGTTGCTGCCGGCTGGGTAGGAGATTCTGGGTCTGACTGAGGCCGCGAGACTGTGTGTGTATTGCTGCCGTCTAGGTAGGAGATTCTGGGTCTGACTGAGGCCGCGAGACTGTGGTTGCTGAGATCGCTAGACGGTGAGGTCTTGATATATATATATATAATAGGAATTCCCTGTCCTTAGGTGGTACATATATATGTGGTTATTTAGGTGTAAAAAGGCCCTAGGGAGGGGGTAACGTTCTGTTTTGGGTCAGGAGGGCTCTGTAGAGCGGGTTCCACCCGATCTGAAAACCCAAGCAGAACAACGTGTAATAAAAGTGTACTGCTTGAACACTGATGAGTCAGGACTGGAGTGCCAATGAGTCTTAAATAAAGGCATGCTGAACCTGCCCGGAAGCAAGGGAGTCAAACAGAAGCTTGACTTGAAAGACAATTTTAGCTTGTCCAGCGCCATCCACCAACATGCAAGCCTTGACGATTGACATGTTTTGTAGTTTCATAATTTGCAAACTTGGCCAAGGGCTTAGGGCGCCTACCAGATTGCATTAGTTCTTTTTTTAGACATGGACAACTATGCGATTTAACCAGAATCACAGGATGTTGCGCAGAGGACAGTATTTTGAACCTGGTTCCCCAGTTACGAAGTCTTGAATATGAGCCCTTCAATAATAAAAGGTCTACGAATGGCTGCGATCTACACATTACCAAAAATTCATACAAATTTGAACAAGCCATGCCGGGTGACCTATAATTTCAGGATACGAGTTCATTTTGGAACCCCAGTGGAAATATATAGACTTCTTTCTCAGCAATGGGTTTGATCCACACGCTCCTACCGAAGGGACACCATGGAGGTTATTTGCCACTTCTGAGCAATTGTTGGCGACAATGGACATAACCTCATTGTACACCAACATTCCCCAAGAACCAGCTCTTGAAACAAGCAGCGAGGTCCTCGATCGGAGGGATCATCCCATGAAGGTTCCCACTGACTTAATTGTCAACCTCCTCAAAATGCCCATGACAAAAGAATTCTTTGCGTTTCAGGGCGACTGCTACTTTCGGACTGAAGGAGTCGCAACGGGAGCCGGGAGCTGGATTTGGTCCTGATCGGACCATCCTCTATATGGATCAGTATGAGAAATGAAATGAAATGAATGAAATGAAATGAAAAAATTTCTAAAGCGCATGGCTGCCCTTGAGCGTCCCAGCGCTACGTGTACACACAGACAGACCTCCTCTGAGCCGCATCCAGAGATGTTAGTCATTCTGGGGGAAAAGGAACGTTTTAAGGGATTTTCGGAATCTGGTCAAGCTAGGTTCTTTCCTCATTGATGTTGGGAGGGAGTTCCATAGCTGACCCGCGTTTATTGAAAAGCGGCGTCCTCCGGTCCTTGTTCTTTTTGCTCTCGGGATAGCTACCAGGTTTTCCTCGCCAGAGCGGAGCGTTCGTGCTGATTTGTAAGGGCGGATCAGATCTCTGAGGATCGGAGGGCCTGTGCCTTGGAGGACTCTGAACACTGTACAGAGCGCTTTGAATTTCACTCTCGCTCTTATGGGCAGCCAATGGAGCGCTTTCAAGGCCGGTTTTGCTGACGTTCTTCTGGGTGTGTTCGTCAGCAGTCTTGTAGCTGCATTCTGTGCCCTCTGGAGCACGTTCAAGGTGTATTCCGGTGCAGCCAGGAAAAGGGCGTTGTTATAATCCAGTCTTGACAGAATAAGGCCCTGTACCAGCAATTTCCTAGAGTCTAATGGGAGTAAGGGCATAACTTTCCGTATTGAGCGGAGCAGCCCATAGCAACACCCTGCAGTTTTTTTCGCCTGAGTTTGCATCGACAGCTCCGGTTCAAGCCAGACGCCGAGACTTTTTATGGATCCCTTCGGGGTCGGAGGATCTCCTAAACAAGTCGGCCACATACATTTGGGGAGGGAGGTGCAGAGATTTCCCAGCAACATCACCTCGGTTTTGGAGGCATTAAGCTTGAGTCTTGAGTCGGCCATCCATGCCATGATGTTGGTAAGGCAGGCGGCAAACTTCTCACCATGGCTTTCTGCGAGCGAGAGCGAAACAATCAATTGGGTGTCATCCGCGTACGTTGCGAGTTTCACTCCAAAGGGTGCGACCTCCCCCTCCAGTGGGGCCATGTAGACGTTAAAAAGCGTAGGGCTCAGTGAAGAGCCCTGCGGGACACCACACTGAAGGGGGGTGGGCACTGATCTATTGTTGCCCTCGCACACTTGATATGTTCGATCACTCAAGAATGACATTAGCCAGGTGAGCGCCAGGCCTCTTACTCCCAGCTCCTCCAACCGGTGGATCAAGATCTTGTGATCCACCGTGTCAAATGCCGCGCTCAGATCCAGGAGGACCAGGGCTGCTGATCCTCCTGAATCTAAGATGCACCTGCCCTCTTCTACCATGGTGATCAGCGCCGAGTCAGTGCCTTGACCGGGCCGAAAGCCAGTCTGGGTGTGCCGTAACAACTCGTTAGATTCCAAAAAGGACGAGAGTTGCCGGTTAACCCATTTCTCAGCAATCTTTCCCATCCCTGGCAGTAAGGAGATTGGCCGAAAGTTGGACAAATCAGTGGGGTCAAGCCCCGCTTTTTTTAGCAGGGCTTTTACTATAGCCTGCTTCCAACTGGGGGGGACCTTGGCGGCGGCAAAGGAAGCATTGAGTAGATCTACTGCCGGTCCCGCTATGACATCCATAAACTGCTTTAGGATGTACATAGGCATGGGATCCGTCGGAGAGCCACTTTTTTGCGCGGCCAGCTCTTTACAGAAAGCTTCCCTGGTGATCGGGGCAAACTTGTCCAGCACGGCTCTATCAGTGGCCAGACGGCTCTCCCCCAAGGGCGGGCTCTGACGGGGCAAGGGGAGGCCGGCTATGATGTTTTGAATTTTCTGGTCAAAGTACTGGGCCAGAAGGTTACAGCGGTCCGTACTCCCCTCTGAGGGTTCTGGAGATACTGGAACTTTGAGCAGCTCTTTGAGAATTTTATAGGTTTCCCTTGAAGAATTGGTTGATGATTTTATCCTATTTTCAAGGTAGGCCGCTTTGGTGGCATTGCGTGCCACTTTATAAGTTCTCATGGCTGCCCTGTACTCTTCTTTGGAGTTTCCTGCCCAGTTTTTCCGCCAGTCACGTTCTTTCTTTTTACAAATTTTTCTCAGAAGACCCAGCTCTGGGGTGAACCATAAGGATTTGGGGCCCCCCGTCTTCCTGTTGGCTATTTTCAGGGGAAGTACCGCATCTAAAGCTGTGCTGAGCCATTCGCAGAAAGCCTCATCTGCCTCTATAGGATCCCTATTAAGCACCGGGATGGTATGTGTCAGCTTGCGTGTAAGATCGCCGACCGGGAGTTTCGACCATGCCCTTACTGGTACTTGTGCTGTGGCTGCCGGGGGAGATGGGGGAGCTGTAACAAAACCCAGTTGAAAGGGGATCAGGAAGTGATCCGTCCAAGGGAGAGGCAAGGACGGTGACATGGAAAGAAGGGGAAGATTAGAAAACACCGTATCCAATAAATGGCCCTTGACGTGGGTGGGCTCCTGATTATGGAGGGTGATGTTCCCCAACCCAAGTTCAGATCTAAGGTCGTTTGCAGCTTTATCCTCCGCTGAGTCGAAATGTAGGTTTAAATCTCCAAGCAGGAGAAAATTGGGTGCCGACGCTATTAGCAATGGGGCCTCTTCAAGCAGAGAGTTCGCGAACTGCTTGATGTTGCCCGGAGGCCGGTAAATCAGCAACCCCGACAGTGAGTCATTGGGGGACAATTGAATCTTAAAGCTACAACTTTCCGCATCCAGGATAGACCCTTCAGCGGCCCTACATGTCAAAATATCTCTATATATAATGGCCAGCCCGCCCCCTCTGCCTCGCGATCTGTGCAAGCAGAAGATACAAAATCCGGGGGGAAGAGCGTTCGCCAAGTCAAAATCCGAACTGTCAGATGTCCACGTTTCCGACAAAAATAGCACATCAAGCTTGTGATCCAAAATCAGATGGTGGATGTGTAAGGAGTGCCTAGGTAAAGATCTACAGTTCAGGAGGGCTAGTCGAAGTGGTTCCCTAGGGGGGGGAGCATTCTGGGCCTCTTTACTTTCCGTAGTACATAGAGCGCAGGCTTTGAAGAGCACATCCATCCTCAATCCCCTCGGACAGAGGCAGGAGGCTTTGGGGCAGAGAGACATAAGTTGTTCTTGCGAGTATGTGAGAGGCCCTCGCTTTGTTTTGGGCAGCATGTCTGGCCCTAGGTCCGTACGGGCCCGGACGGGCCCAGACGGGCTTGCCTCTGGCGCGCCTCCGGTGCGCCATCGGCGCGCCCGCTGCGCCCGCCCGCTGCGCGGACGAGTGAGTGCGGCCATTTATGAGGCGCGAGGTCCTGTGTTCGCCCTCACACTAGAGCGCAAAATGCCCTCTTCCCAATCCAAGATGGCGGGACCTTCCGGTTTAGACTTTGGTTACCGGAGGTCATTCAGAGCCCAGAAACGGCTCGAAAATGCCCCCAACAGCTAATATGACCAGGCGGTGTGACAAGGAGTGAATTTAAAAATTAAAACAAATTTTTCAAGCCAACATCAAAAATAACTTTTTTTAAAAGCAATTTCGGCTCTGTGCTGCCGTGTAGTGCCCGGCTAAGCTCCCTGTGAGTGTCAGGGGAGCCGCCTATGTGAACACATCTATACTGAGAATAATAATCCATTTACTGCCAATATCGCCATGCGGAAGCGTTACATAGACGATCTCCTGATGATCTGGACAGGTACCAAATCTGATCTTGAAAATCTTCATGAGTGGCTTAATAACAGTTAAGTTCACTAGATCCCAGAGCCGACAAGAAATCAATTTCCTGGACATTTCGATTAAGGTCGAGGATGATAAACTTTACACCACTCTTTACAGAAAAGAAACTGAGCGCAACACTCTAAGGTACTCTAGTCATTATCCTAGAAACCCAAGTGATAATCGCCCCTAAGGGCATTTCCTGTGAATTAGGAGGAATTGTTTAGGCAGGGCTCATTACTTCAAAGAATCCGATGTCTCGGAAGCTAGGCTACAAGAACAATGATACCCCAAGGGACTTATTAGGAGAGCACGCAAGCGGGAGTGGTACTACCCCAATGACACACTGCTGGAACCCAGAGAGAGAGCGGATAGCTCACAGCAAAGAATGATTTGTGTGACCACCTTTTGCACTAAAAGCAATGACCTAAAAAAGATAAAAATAGACACTGGGGGCTTGTCTCAGGTGAACTTGACCTGAAGGTGAAACCCATGTACGCCTTTAAAAGGGGCAAGAGCATGAAGGACCAAGTGGCGAGTGCTCTGCTCAGATCACAGACCAATTCTGATTTGCATGCACACTGAAACCTTAACCCCATTGTGTGCCACTACGGCTGTGTGTTGCAAAGCATGTGCCCTCATGCTGACGGATTTCATGCATACCGGCAGTAACTACATCCTGGATAGGCATACTAATTGCAATAGTTTGGACATATTTACATCATCAAATGTCTCTGCGGCCAGAGGTATGGGGGCCGAACGGACCAGAAAGTTAAAGCAAGAATATTACAACAGGGCTACAGGATACGTTGTTGTGGGAAACAAAATCACCACTAACCCAAGGGGTGGGGATATCTCCAATATTCTACAATGCAAGTGGATACATCATCTTGATACGGTCTCAAATGGGTTGAAGGAGTTTGAGGAGATTGCTAGACGGGCAGCTACATTAAACACTGGTTGGGTCATTGATAGCCTTTGAGGGATTATGGTGTCCCTCCTCTTGAGGTGTCAAGGATTCTGTCAATGATTCCTGACAAAATTGATGTATGTACCATCACATGCATTTCTTTTCATTGTGTAAGGCGAAAGCTAGTTTGACCAATTGTATCCTGATAGTCGGGCACTTCAAATACATCCCTAGACTAGGCATGAAATGGTTTTGTGACCCTTGACCGATTTTGTACACAGTTGTGGACGCATGTGGCCCGTGTATTGTCTAATTCAAGTCTGTCAGGTGGGCCCGACGGGTCAAGGACCCTCGGAGAGTATACAGCCAGTAATACCCCTATGGGTATTACCTATTTACACTGATCACATGCTCTGATGTTTATTGATGTGAACTGTCTTTGATATGTTCAGAATGCTTGTTATCACAAGTGAATGTGACAGTAGTCATTGAGCACTTTTTCTGCGATTCATTAGCCAGGTATCTCTCATGCAGACCATTTGCATTATCTGAGATTCATTTATGAACCTTTTATGTCTCTTGCAACTCTCTGAGAACGTAGAACCCCCATTTTCCTACACCTGTGTATAACATGGAGCGTTCATACAGGGCTTTATATTCCTTTATTAGTCAATCAGGCCGTATTCCTTCGCAGTCCAATGGTTCAGGCAGACATTGCCCTAAAGATTATACTCATCGGGCAGTATCATTCACAATTTTTAAGACTTGGGTTCTAGACATGATCATGCTTTGGAACAATGTTAGACCGTGAACTTGTGTTGTGGCCATCTTTGAAGTATGCCATTGCTTCATGCTTCCAGCTAGCTGGGGGAAATCTTTATCTCCCATCCGAGGAGCGCTCTCTGCTTCGCTTTCCTGTGCATTCCCGGCAAGTAGCCGATGACAGTGAGTGCTCTCTTGTGTTTCCCTGCCTCCATCCATTGTGGGTTTCTTTCAGGTCTTTTATTTTTTTTATTTTTTTTAAGGGCCCACTTTAAAAGGGCACTTTCTAACTATACTTTATGTCCCTTTGCAGCCCATTCTGGTCAAAGGGAAAAGAAGCATTTCCTCACTAGCAGGCATCTATTGGTAAGTGTTTCCGTGGCAGATTCTTTAGTTTTTCACACTGCCATATTTTGCATTGGAATACATTTTAAATGATGGTTGTGTCCCACTTAGTAATTACTACCTGCCCATTCTACAGAAGGGTTCCTACCACTAATTGTGCAACCAGAGTTGCGTGCACATAGGTGAGTGGCTTATTGATTTTCACTCTTTCCTTGTTTGAATCCTGTATGTTGGTAGCCATATACTGAGTAACAACAATTTATATGCAGATACTGATCCGACGAGCAGGCTTGGCATCCCTATACTTCCAATAGAACCCTCTTTGGAGTTTGTTATTTGATGCAACTCAAGGTGAGCTATTCCATGACTAAAGGGACTATTTTAGTTTAACACACGCCAGGTCTGGCTTTCTTTTAATCAATTCAATTTTTATTTGTTACGGAACCCCTACGGAGGTCCACAAAAATACACCAATACAATAAAAGGACATACTTTAAATATATACAACAATTATTATTTTTCTTTTTTAACTACAACAGTAAATTACGAAGGGGGGAAAGACATACTTTGAATATAGTGCAAAATTCTACATTGTCCAACCATCAGACGTTACAACGTTCAAACTAAACTTTTTAAAATGTCCTAGTAAATAGCCAGAAATGTTTTAAAAAATTGAAATAACCTATGGCAAACCATTTCATTTGGTGGTGACAAGACAAAAGATTGAGCCTCCTGAGCAGAATGAATATTACATTTGATAAATGATGATCTTAAGAACATGAACCTGGTCCTTTGAAGTTCCAGGCGCACAAATAGCACATGATTAAGATCCTGAATTTGTAAAAAACACAATTCACAGATTCTCTCCCCTCTTGGAATTGTTTCCCATATACTAGTCACATCTCTCAGGGTTCTCAAAAGTAGTATCAACCTTCTAATCCCATGTGGGAGATTCCATGAAAGATAGGGCCGAGGTCTACTCCCCACGGCACTCCCACAGACCACCTCATTGCGGGCTTTAGATTGACTTAAAACTGTGTCTCTTGCCGTGCTAATCGAGCTTGTGGACTTCTTGAAGAATGACTTCAATACAGGCTTGGGCATAGGTGAGTCGCAATTTGAACTGAGCCCAAATAAATTATCTGAAGAAAGCTGATTTATCCTTTAGTTTAACAAAGATTTCCATTCTCAAAGCGGGCCTACGGGTGCCCTCGTCCCCCAAAAGAGGGAGTTCCCCCACCTCAGGACCGCTGACAAGGTTGAAGTAAATGAAGAGACTAGATGGAATTCCAAGCATAGAACATGTGGGGCAGCCAAAGAGTTTAAAATACAAATTTGGCGGAAAAACCAGCCTTTAGCATTATCAAAAGCTAGCCAATAGTTGCTATCCAGTACTTCTGCAGCATATGTTAATGAAGGAGGAATTTTAACCTTAAATACTGACAGAACATGGTTAAAATGGCATCTCCCACAGGTTTTGTAAAATCTGTTTAAAGCTCCAACCTGGGTGGCAGCCTTACCAACACAACGTTTAATATGCTCTGAGCCTCGCCCGTTTTAAAAAAAAAAATCTTCCCCAGATACAGATACGAGTCGACCAATTCAAGTTCTTCATGCCCCAACAACCACTTATAAACTTTCTTTATTCTAAGACCTTTCATGCGGAAGATAAAGATTTTGCTTTTAGCAATATTGATTTTCAGAAAGTGGTCCTCCGCATATTTGGTCAGGGCATCCAGAAGACGCTACAAGCCAATAGGAGTTAAATCATAAATACAATGTCATCTGCATATAATAGGGAACCAATGGATATTGTACCAATCCTAGGGGCGTCCCCCCTCACTGAGTTTATTTTGCCGGGGAGATCATATATATAAAGGGAAAACAAAAGAGGGGCCAACAGGCAACCATGCTGAAGCCCGTTATAGGTCTTAATCCTACAAGATAACCCCTGCAAGGCTTCCATCATCACTGCCATTATCACACAAGTTACTCATCCCCCCATGTCCTGATGAAGTCCCTTCCTGATGGTTCTAAGTAATGGAGTTATATTGGGTCGAAACGTGAACGCTCTTTGTGGATCTGGATTAAAGCTTTAACTCTCCTGTTGGGCTCCTAAGAAATCCTTCTAGTTGCCCTCAGCGATTTTGATTGATTTGGAAGAAAGCCGGCAGGCAGCTTGGAGCACTGAGAATTCCAAATTTTTTATTGTTTTTTATATTTAGCCACCTTATCTTTCACATGTCACTCTTCACGATCACTAATGTTACACTTTTGCACATGCTGGAGCAACCTTCATTGACATGTACATAGATTGTGTGTAGTAATGTCCTTCCTGGTTATGTGTTTTTCTTCTTGTTTCTTTTTAGTCAAATGAAGAGTTATGCCTTTGGTTTACCTAAACAAATATAAGGTGTCCAGAATTGTCTCCATCCTCAACTGGACCTTTTTTTAAGGTACCAGTTCCAGAGTCAGCAGATCTGGCTGGTAAGCCACATCGCCGTGTCCCCCTCCAACTAGAGGAAGCAGGGTCATGATCCTAGTGCCCTCCAAGTTGTCCTGTTACAAACACTTTTTAATACATTCGGTTGCTGCAGGTAGCTGTTTTGGAACAGATTATATGTGATCACCAGAAAACAAAAAAAGGGAGATTCTACAGCAAGGATGGCTGGTGACTTTTCAAAGTGCTGAGGTGTAAATGATAGAGGCAAGTTTGGCTTAGTGAGTGGGCATAGTGAGTAAGGCTGATGGACCTTAGGAAGATTTGGTTTGTTCTCACCCAAAAAACCTTCAAAAAGAATAGGAGTACATAATACTTCAAAACCAGAATTGCCGCCTTTCCGTCTCCACTGGATCACTATCCCAGAACTGACGTATAGCGATTGGATTATCTTCTTGGGAAGTTTAATTGCTCTGCAGTACATGGACCTTCTAAGATTTGTGTGCTGTACTCATGCTCTCCGTGGCCTGCTGGACATCGGGTAACAACCACCACTCCTGGTCAGGTTTTGCCACCACACTTGGCGACAGAGCACTTTGCACTGTTTAACTCATCAGATTCTCAGAGCATAGTATGCCAGACATATAGAATGTTTCTGTAATAAAACAGAGCTAATTAAACATTTCAAAGGGAAACATTATTTTAACACAGAGTAGCTATGATTGCTGTGCTCTTTTTTTTATTGCTTGATGAATTGCGCTCTGGCTCTTTTCTCTAAGTTTTTTTATTCCATGCGGCAGCAGAGGTGATCTAACTACTGCAGAATAGCCAGATGGAATCTGAAAAAAGCTCACAAGAATTATTCGTTTAAATGCTGAAGATGAGAGGGGTCATTCGGTAGGGCCGACTTGGGGAGGAATTGCTCAATCTGCGACTCCTTTTTTGGCGTGATTTCCGTCTTCTAGGAAAGCTGTATTGCGAACATTACTAATTAACGGACAATGTTACTTTATGTAATGTTAGCAACATTTGCTGGGTATTCCGAGATTCGGGGTGCTGTACTCATGCTCTCTGTGGCCTGCTGGAGGATGCCACTACGACGATCACACGCACCCCTCCTGCAGAACACCATCACTTGCGCTGAATATGAGGTAAAAAGAATAGTCATTGTGTCATTCTTAAAGAAACATGACCAATCACAGTGTGGCTTCAAAATAAGGCCTCACAGTGATTGGTTATGTTCTTTAATCATCCTTCCACCGTGTTGTCTAATCAAATGCGCCCGTGGGGACAAGAAAATCTGACCTCAACCAATCAGGACTTTGCTCTCAAGAGCTTTATACTTCGAACCACATGAGAGCAACTCAGGGATTGGTTTGGGCTGGTTAACCCGGTGCTCTAATGGACTCCAAGGGCCTGTGGTGTGCATACCCTGGCTCCCGAATAGAGCATAGGCTTGAGTGTCCCAAAGTGTGCATGTCAGGTTGGATAGAACCAATAACCTGTCCAACCACCAGACATACACAATGAACTTCAGCCAGCTGCCATCAATGCCAAGCAACAATATTGGCCACGCCCTGCCCCCAAGATGTACAAACTCGTCAGTGAGACGGGAGTGTGACTCCAGGACAATTTTAAATAATGGCAACTGGCAGGTGGAGGGGCAACACTCCTACGGCCAAGAGTAGGCATCACAGTTCTACAGGTCAAAAAAATTAAATAATTACACACACTAGAATAACAATATGATTCAAAGACACAATTTGACTGATTTTGCGTTTCTTCACAGCTGTTCTGTAGAAGCTGAAAACTTCTGGCGAGCTGGCAGAAACCATTTGTAACTGGTCAGCTTGCATTTTCACCAGGGCTGTAGTCTTCTCATACAGATTCAACCATTGGCCGAGACACCCCTACACTGGCGTAATTAAACTTGAGGGGGCCCCCCTGCAAGGTATGTGGAGGGGCCACTCCGGTCTCAATCAGAAGTTCTCCAGCCAGAGTATTGTGCTGAGGGGGCCCCCTGGAGCTTGGGGGTCCCCTGCACTGCAGGGGCTTGCGTTACGCCACTGCACCCCTTTGCACCCAAAACTGGTATTTCTGCATGTGTTTTGGTGAGAGACCTGATGAGGTACAGGTAACCTGAAGATGTGGTTTCTCCATGCAGAAACAAAGTACCAAAGCCAAACCAAGGTTTGAAAGGTGGGACCTCGGCTCACTCACACATGTGTGACATTTAAGTGTTCAAATGCCATAATTTACAAGTTACATTTGCGTCAGTGATTCACCAAATAAGGGCTTACAGTTGTAAATAGATTTGCACACAATTAAAATGTTTGTGACTACAGCATCATTTTCCGTAGGAGAAAATATGAGCACAGGGCATTTCAGGGCAGGGTGGCGTGCCAAGCACGTGAACACCCACAAACTCGCAAGTCCTTAGCTATTCACAAATATTTAGCAATCACATTCCTGTCCTGGATACCAGTGAATAATTATCCTTCTCGGGAGAGGGAGCACCAGACAAACAGGTGGCAGTAACGTTAATAGGATTCTCCACAACAAAAACATTTCCAAGAAACGTATTAAAAGTGTCATTGCTTTTCACTTCCTGGTGCCAAAATGTAAATATGCTACATTTCTGTACGCGAAATGTCTATGCTGCGAGTACACCTGAGAACCAGCAAAAGCATTCCAGGACTACTCCATAAATCTTTAGTTGTATAAAGTCAGAAAATTACAAGGATTATATTAAACGTGAACTTGTAAGTGCACATGTCCGACTTTCCAGGCAGGACTTTACTGATTCGAATCTGGAATGATGAGGTCGAGTCATGTTCAGCAATGGTTTGAAAACTCATTTTTAGGTCTCGCTGAGACAGCGAAAGCTGTCTCTTTGAGACATTTTGTAAGTGGGCTTTCAAAAGTGCTACCCACATGGTTTTGCTGGCCTAGGGCTCGAGTGCACGATGGCGTGCACGTGCACAGCTGCTCCTCTGCTCCTTGCATTCCCCCCTCCCTTCTCACCCAGCCCTTTGATGCTCTGCTCGATTACTTTCACTTTAGCCGCTTTGACCCTTGCATTCCCCCCTCTCTTCTCACCCAGCCCTTTGATGCTCTGCTCGATTACTTTCACTTTCGCCGCTTTGATGTTTGATCGCAAACGCGATCACTTCCGCTTGGCATAGCCTGTACTTGTTCTCTTTGTCCTCACATATGCTCTTCCCTCTATGTTTTTCACTCTGGTCTCACATGTGCTATTCCCTCTGTATTTTCACTCTGCCCTCACATGTGCTTTTCCCTCTCCATTTTTCTCTCTTTCCTCACACATGCTATTCCCTCTGTATTTGTCTCTCTTCCCTCACATGTACTCTTCCCTCTGCATTTTTTCTCTATGCTCTCACATGTGCTCTTCGCTCTGTATTTTTTTCTCTGCCCTCGCATGTATTCTTCTCTCTATATTTTTCTCTCTGCTCTCACATGCTCTCTTCCCTCTATGTTTTTATCTCCGGTCTAACATGCGCCCTACCCTCTGTATTTTTCGCTTTGCTCTCACATGAGCTCTTCCCTCTCTATTTTTCTCTCCTCCCTCACATGGACTCTTCCCTCTCTATTTTTCTCTCTGCCCTCACGTGCTTTTCCCTCTGTATTTTTCTCTCTGCCCTCACATACTCTTCCCTGTATGTTTTCCTCTTTGCCCTCAAGTGCACTCTTCCCTCTGATCACATGCATACACAACTATGCACACATACAAACACACACATGCATTTACACACACATATGAACATATACAAACACACACAGACATGCATAAACATATGCATATACATGCACACCAACACACCAACCCCACATACACATATAAACAAGCACGCACACCAACATACTCAAACACATATACATACACACAAACATGCATACACAGACATGGGTATACACACAAACATGTGTACACATCCATGAAGACAAATGAACACAATGACACACCCATACTTGCACACCAACACACACATGCATACACAAACATATACACATACAAACACACACACACGCATACACACACAGATATATACATATAGACACACACACTATGCACACACACGCATCTCCCGTACTGTCTCAGGGGAAGAGTCGGTGTCAGCTGTCTCCTAGAGGGAGATCTCGCATGAGACAGTAAGACTCAGAGACGTGTGGCGGTGGGGAGAGACAGACCTGCCTCCCTTTAATTGTGTTGTTGCAAGATGGTGACTATCTTCTGCCACTGGTGCATTCAGATAAGCGGCAGGAAGTTCGTCGGACACATGCACTGGTTTCAATTTCGAGAAAGTGGGGTGAACGTTTCACAGATCGGGAGTGTGTGTCAACACGTGTTTCTCCTTCACGGCAAGGCTAATCAGTACGTTTTGTTTAACCGTGTGGTCATGAATCCTTTAATTGCATAAGTGAGTGGGTATGGATGTAAACAAAAATGTAACACTAATACCACATTTTCTGTCACTCTTGTGAACAGGTTTGCTGTGAATGTATGAATGAGAATGGCGTTTTAGAATACGTTGCATGGAAAAGGGTCAACATGGTGTATACGTGTTTTGGGTGTTTTTTTATTTTTTTTTAATTTATTTTTTATTGCATGGTTAACGTCATGATATACCGGATTCGAATGCTTCATTGCAGATCAGTTGTTTGGCCCGTGGTTATTTACGAGTTTGGAAAATACTTTTGTATTGTTTCGATTCTTTTTGTCTCTGCCCTATCTCTTGGCTGCGTCCTTACTCTCTCCCATCTTCTCTCTCCACCTCTTTGCTACATGTTCTCTCGTAATGTTTTCATTTTCCCCAACTCTCCTCTTTACTCTCTCTAATTATTTTTTTGCTCCTTTTCTGTCTCTGTCCCTTCTCTCCTCTTTCTCTCCCCACCTGTCCCTTCTCTAACCCCACTCCTCTTCCTCTGCCCTCCCCCCCATCCCTCTCTCTCGCAGTACTGCAGCATAGGCAGCACCAGGTCTCTGATGCCTTCTCAGTTTTGGCCCTGGGGGTGGAGGAGGTAAATCAGCCCCCCAAGTGAATCCCATTATCAACAGATAGTGAACCTCTATTTACCAACAAGTACGGAGCGGTCTCGGGTGACGGCTGATGCGAACAGTGATCTGCTCTCGGCCCCGGCAGGGCCTGTATGGTGGGGGTGTTACCTTACACTAGGAGAGGAAGTAAAAGTGATATCCTCCCCTCCCCCACTCCACCACTGTCTCTCCTCACCCGCCACCTCTCTCTCTCCTCGACTTCTGATTCCCTTCCAACTCGGTCTCTCCTTACCCTCCACCTCGGTCTCTCCTTACCCTCCACCTCGGTCTCTCCTTACCCTCCACCTCGGTCTCTCCTCACCCTCCACCTCGGTCTCTCCTCACTCTCCTCCTCGGTCTCTCCTCACCCTCCACCTCCGTCTCTCCTCACCCTCCACCTCCGTCTCCCCTCACCCTCCACTTCTGTTTCTCCTCACCCTCCACCTCACCCTCCACGTGTCTCTCCTCACCCTCCACACATCTCTCCTCACCCTCCACACGTCTCTCCTCACCCTCCACCTCCGTCTCTCCTCACCCTCCACCTCCGTCTCCCCTCACCCTCCACTTCTGTTTCTCCTCACCCTCCACCTCACCCTCCACGTGTCTCTCCTCACCCTCCACACATCTCTCCTCACCCTCCACACGTCTCTCCTCACCCTCCACACGTCTCTCCTCACCCTCCACACATCTCTCCTCACCCTCCACACGTCTCTCCTCACCCTCCACACGTCTCTCCTCACCCTCCACACGTCTCTCCTCACCCTCCACACGTCTCTCCTCACCCTCCACACGTCTCTCCTCACCCTCCACACGTCTCTCCTCACCCTCCACACGTCTCTCCTCACCCTCCACACGTCTCTCCTCACCCTCCACACGTCTCTCCTCACCCTCCACATGTCTCTCCTCACCCTCCACACGTCTCTCCTCACCCTCCACACGTCTCTCCTCACCCTCCACACGTCTCTCCTCACCCTCCACACGTCTCTCCTCACCCTCCACACGTCTCTCCTCACCCTCCACACGTCTCTCCTCACCCTCCACACGTCTCTCCTCACCCTCCACACGTCTCTCCTCACCCTCCACACGCCTCTCCTCACCCTCCACATGCCTCTCCTCACCCTCCACACGTCTCTCTGCTCACCCTCCACACGTCTCTGCTCACCCTCCACATGTGTCTCTGCTCACCCTCCACATGTGTCTCTCCTCACCCTCCACACGTCTCTCCTCACCCTCCACACGTCTCTCCTCACCCTCCACACGTCTCTCCTCACCCTCCACACGTCTCTCCTCACCCTCCACACGTCTCTCCTCACCCTCCACACGTCTCTCCTCACCCTCCACATGCCTCTCCTCACCCTCCACACGTCTCTCCTCACCCTCCACATGCCTCTCCTCACCCTCCACATGCCTCTCCTCACCCTCCACACGCCTCTCCTCACCCTCCACATGTGTCTCTGCTCACCCTCCACATGTGTCTCTGCTCACCCTCCACATGTGTCTCTGCTCACCCTCCACACGTCTCTGCTCACCCTCCACACGTCTCTCCTCACCCTCCACACGTCTCTCCTCACCCTCCACACGTCTCTCCTCACCCTCCACACGTCTCTCCTCACCCTCCACACGTCTCTCCTCACCCTCCACACGTCTCTCCTCACCCTCCACACGTCTCTCCTCACCCTCCACACGTCTCTCCTCACCCTCCACATGCCTCTCCTCACCCTCCACACGCCTCTCTGCTCACCCTCCACACGCCTCTCTGCTCACCCTCCACACGCGTCTCTGCTCACCCTCCACATGTGTCTCTGCTCACCCTCCACATGTCTCTGCTCACCCTCCACACGTCTCTCCTCACCCTCCACACGTCTCTCCTCACCCTCCACACGTCTCTCCTCACCCTCCACACGTCTCTCCTCACCCTCCACACGTCTCTCCTCACCCTCCACACGTGTCTCCTCACCCTCCACACGTGTCTCTCCTCACCCTCCACGTGTCTCTCCTCACCCTCCACGTGTCTCTCCTCACCCTCCACGTGTCTCTCCTCACCCTCCACGTGTCTCTCCTCACCCTCCATGTCTCTCCTCACCCTCCATGTCTCTCCTCACCCTCCACATGTGTCTCTCCTCACCCTCCACATGTGTCTCTCCTCACCCTCCACACGTGTCTCTCCTCACCCTCCACACGTGTCTCTCCTCACCCTCCACACGTGTCTCTCCTCACCCTCCACACGTGTCTCTCCTCACCCTCCACACGTGTCTCTCCTCACCCTCCACACGTGTCTCTCCTCACCCTCCACACGTGTCTCCTCACCCTCCGCCTCACCCTCCACATGTCTCTCCTCCTCACCCTCCACATGTGTCTCCTCCTCACCCTCCACAGGTATCTCCTCCTCACGCTCCACGTGTCTCCTCCTCACCCTCCACACGTGTCTCTCCTCACCCTCCACACGTCTCTCCTCACCCTCCACACGTGTCTCTCCTCACCCTCCACACGTGTCTCTTCTCACCCTACACGTGTCTCTCCTCACCCTCCACGTGTCTCTGCTGCACGCCCCACACTGCTGCACGCCACACACTGCTGCACGCCACACACTGCTGCACGCCACACACTGCTGCACGCCTCACACTGCTGCACGCCTCACACTGCTGCACGCCTCACACTGCTGCACGCCTCACACTGCTGCACGCCTCACACTGCTGCATGCCGCTGCACGCCACACACTGCTGCACGCCTCACACTGCTGCACGCCTCACACTGCTGCACGCCACACACTGCTGCACGCCACACACTGCCACTCACTGCTGCATGCGGCACACTGGTGCACGCCGCACACTGCTGCACGCCGCACACTGCTGCACGCTGCACACTGCTACACGAAACATTGCTGCACGCCACACACTGCTGCACGGCACACACTGATGCAACCGGCACACTGCTGCACGCCACACACTGCTGCACACTGCTGCATTACTCACTGCTGCATGCTGCACGACACTGCTGCACGCCGCACACTGCTGCACGCCGCACACTGCTGCACGCCGCTGCATGCCTCACACTGCTACACGAAACACTGCTGCACGCTGCACACTGCTGCACGCCGCACACTGCTGCACGCCGCTGCACGTCACAGTGCTGCATGCCTCACACTGCTACACGAAACACTGCTGCACGCCGCACACTGCTGCACGCCGCACACTAATGCACGCCGCACACTAATGCACGCCGCACACTGCTGCACGCCGCACACTGCTGCACGCCGCACACTGCTGCACTCCACACACTGCTTTTATGCGAGTTTATGCTACTGACATTGTAAATGACAATGCCTTTTATTTGTTTTAAAAAACCAAAACATAAATAAAAGGCATTGTAATTTTAAATGCCAATAGCTCAAACTCTTATAAATGCGAGACCTATTTGCATTGCAAATGCTTGTTGAGGAAGGAATCCCTTCTCTGTGCATTACTGCCTTTCTAGTCAGATCTAACCGTTCCTATAAATTATGTAACGTAAAAAGTACCCTGCATTTTAGGGTTTTGGTGATCCTAATAAACCGCCATACCTTAAATATCAGGCGTCCCCTTGTCTGCTGGACACATTGGCATAGTCCAGCTCTGTAGGGCGGTGCTCTCCGCTTGGTATAGTCCATGGATTGTCTCAGAGCCTTTGCACAGTGGGTCCGGCCCTCAGGAAAGAGCTGAGGAAGAGAGCTTTGTGGTTTTGAAGGGTGACACCAGGAGTAAGGGATAGACTAAGAGAACACCACTCTTTCAAGGTCAGGTGTTTCATGCTCTATTTAAAAAAAAATGTCATCGCACACATGGTGCTTGCAAAGGCTTCTGGGAAAAGGTACAATCTGTTCTCAGGAGATGGAGTCAAACGGCTCAGTGATCACTTTTGGGGTTCAGGGGGGCTTTATGCACAATTCAGACTCCACCCAACTCTTTAGTGAGGGGTGGGAGCGATGGGACATCACAACCCTTTCTATATCTAGAATAGGGTGTGATGTGGAACACCAGAAGGCCAACAAGTCATTGTGTGGACATGGCTAACACGAGGCACTATGGAGGCCGCGGTACATCAGCACGGGGCAGTCATGAAGTTCACTTGAGTCCCACCTTGCAGTTAAACCTAGAAGCTATAAGAAACTGATGCACCGTGGTGGGGGGAGGACAGTATATCCAGGTGTGGGATATTCCACTGGTGGTGGCCAAGTCTTGCAAAGGGATTTGCAGTGACAGATCTGGGAGAGTGTCTCTTCTACAAGGTCCTTTTCAGACGAATACCGTGGAAATCAGAGCAGGCCAACTACTGGTGCATTCTTGTAAAATGACACCTGGTTCTAGCACCCTGACCTTGGCGATGGCCTCAAGGCGCTCAGAGTGTTTACACTCTATGCCAATCTCTGAATAACGTTATAACAGACCGCCAAGGATGCTCCTCTATTAGGGGATTACACTCAACAGCCTAGGACACCAAGCAGCACGGCCACCACCAAATCTGAAAAAAAAATCTTTAATTAGGCGGTCAGCCAAAATGTCATCTCGCCCAAGACAGCAAATATCCTGAATCACCCTTGAAGGCTGCAACCCTGGAGGTTCTTGCCCAACGTGTGCGGCTCTTACCTGCAAGGTGCAGCCGAAGACTCCAATCATGAGCATGGCGACAGTGATGTACTCGGCCAGCACGTCCCACCAGGGCTTCAGCACCTTGAAGGCCGGCTGCTGCTCGGTGAACTGCTTGAACTCGGCCCACCGGAATCATGGCGCCTGGACATTGGTAAAAGAGAGAGAGCGAGAGAAATAGCTGGTGAGTGTCAAATAGGATGTGAGCCGGTGCAATGCTATTAAATTCAAGAGCAAGCAAAAAAATGATAACTGAGATCAAGTTACATCCACCTTCAGGGGTGAAATGCTTTATTTGTTTTCATGTGTAAACATACATTTGTGGTATTTCACTGGTTTGATTAAACACTGGTAAACAATTTAGCAAACTGGATTACAAAATGCAAGAAAAGTAGAGGGAGAGAGAGAGAGGGAGGGAGGGAGGGAGAGAGAGAGAGGGAGGGAGAGAGAGAGAGAGAGAGAGAGAGAGAGAGAGAGAGAGAGAGAGAGAGAGAGAGAGAGAGAGAGAGAGAGAGAGAGAGAGAGAGAGAGAGAGAGAGAGAGAGAGAGAGAGAGAGAGAGAGAGAGAGAGAGAGAGAGAGAGAGAGAGAGAGAGAGAGAGAGAGAGAGAGAGAGAGAGAGAGAGAGAGAGAGAGAGGGAGGGAGGGAGGGAGGGAGAGAGAGAGAGGGAGGGAGGGAGGGAGGGAGGGAGGGAGGGAGAGAGAGAGAGAGAGAGAGAGAGAGGGGGGGGGAGAGAGAGCGAGAGAGAGAGGGGGGGGGGAGAGAGAGAGAGAGAGGAGAGAGAGGGGGGGAGAGAGAGAGAGAGGGGGAGAGAGAGAGAGAGAGAGAGGGGGGGAGAGAGAGAGAGAGGGGGGGGAGAGAGAGAGAGAGAGAGGGGAGAGAGAGAGAGAGGGGAGAGAGAGAGAGAGGGAGAGAGAGAGAGAGAGAGGAGAGAAGAGAGAGAGAGAGGAGAGAGAGAGAGAGAGAGAGAGAGAGAGAGAGAGGAGAGAGAGAGAGAGAGAGAGAGAGAGAGAGAGAGAGAAGAGAGAGAGAGAGAGAGAGAGAGAGAGAGAGAGAGGTGAAAGGAGCACATGTGGGAGAGTTAGGGACACAAAAATAAAAGGGCAGAGAGAGAAAAAAGGAAAACAAGTAAACGGAGGGAAAAGGGGAAAATTAAGTGAGGTTAAGTAGAACAGAAGCAATATGAAACAAGGGAAATAACACGATAAAGGGAGTGATGGGAAGAAAGATGGTGGGGGCAACAGGTAAGACTGAAAAGACAAGGGTGGTAAATAACAAACATGGAATTAGGGAGGGAAACTAAAGTGTGAAACTCCTGGTAATACACCGTATGAATGGCCAGAAGGCATCACATGACCATGCCTCAGCGTTCTTGGCTACAGAGATCGTGGACTGTACGGATCCATGTGCAAGGCTCAAATGTGTCTGTAAATTTATCATCTAGGGCTCAGCCGGGCTTCGGGCCAGCCAATCTGCCCCATCGCTCCCCAAGGACTTGAAGCACTCACTCATGTCTTTGCTAATGCAATCAATCCAAGTTCTGCAAACCTTAATATGGTGCATCGGGATCGAAATAGGTATTTATGGAACAGGAGCTGAGAGGAGTTGCACTTTTGCGGTTGGCAGGAGCCGTGTGGACCGACCAGGAGATGGGATTTTAAAGTTGCTTCCTCTGTTAGTGGCTCACTGTGATAAGGCTGCTGGTTGGTCTTGCTAATTGGTATTCAACATAGGTGGAGGAAGGCTTCATCCGCATAAACCTGCATTGTGCACCGATGCTTTAATTGTCTTTAGTTTACATACAATATGTTTATTCCAGATTTGCCTTTACTTTATGTATTTCAAAATGTCTTACTTTCTTTTTTTTCTTAATTTTCTTATTTTTTTAAATTTATTCTGAGTAAGTCTACCGTGCAAAGTTTGTTATTAATCCTGATCTGTTTTATATTCCGCTATCAAATATTATGGAGATTTTGGTCATTCTGGAGAGTGACGCCACAAGCTGAGCACTGTCCGGCAGGCATCCACTGTAGTATCCCAAAATCAGCCGCCTCCCCCTTCCAGAGAAGCTGCGCGTCTCCATGCAAGTCTACACGGGGAACATGAGCCGTTAGCATTTAACTCACCATGCTCTACAGGAACTAAAAATACAAGATCGTAAAACACGCCATTAAAAATAAAAAGCAACTGAGTTTCATTGAAAGGAAACATTTTAATTCCAAAATAGGTGACACTGGTCAACATCAGATCAGTTACAGGTGATCCAACTCATGAAATCTGCAAGAGGCCGGCGTTGTTAAGTCAGCCCAGGAGTGGGTCGAAACCCGTCTGCAAACTCCTGATCACGTCTTAAGACTTAAATAACTTTTCATCGATTTTGTAGACGGTGGATCAGACCATCCAGAGGCCTTTTAATTGTCAAGTCTGCGATACAAATTTTCAACACTTACTCGTGTTAATGGGTAAGGGAGTAAAAACCTCCACGACGGGCAACTCGCGATAATAACCAACCGTGGCGTATGTAGCACAAATTTAAAAGAATACTAATAATTGTACTAAACAAAAACACTTCCATAAAATAAATTTAATTTAATGTTTTTGATTTATGATTATACGAACCTGCCAATATATGGGGGCTATTTAAATGGGGGCACAATGTGAATTAAAGACCCATAGACATGATTACACAATGCATAGAGTGACCTACAGAAGACATGGGCATATTATGTTGGCAAGTTCTTGAGTGATTTGGGAGGGACATCAAACTAGAGGTGCCATGAGTATCTGGAACCCCTGGGATGAGGGTGATGATGAAACAGTGATGCTAGCTGTATTGGGGCCCCACAGCAGCATGTGGGGTTCTCATGAGCCGTCAAACAGGTAAGGGCCCTGTGATGGTCAAGGCAAAAGCCCAGTCTAAACAAAATGGAGGCTCTAGTTACCATCTCCAAAATTGGATGCTTGCGTGCGACTTCGGATTGGGATCGTAAAGTCGCAGCTGTGCTGAGTAGTCAAATAACAACCCCGTGGAGGACATGGAACTCGCCCAGCTCGCCCGGGATCAAGTTTACCCTCTCCCCAGCACTCTAAAGTCCTTTAACGCAGAGGGCTGGTTGAAGAATTTGTCCCCTTCTAGGAAAAGTGGTATTTTGCTAGCCCACTCCCGAAGCTAGGTGGACAAAGGTGAAGTTTGTATGAACAGTCTGGCACCACTGGCCCTTGTAGCAACCTGGGCAAGTGCCCAAAATTGCCCAACCATGCGAATAACCTGGCCCAGCTAGAGTGCCCTGCAGCACAGGCTGCAGAGACCCATGTTTATACACCTTGGTATTTAAAGAGCGCAAGATTAATGTGAGGTTACTACAGGCATATTTACCCCACATACATCTCCCATCCACACTCCACATAATGGCAGGCTCCAGGCAGTTCCCGCCACCACATGCCCCCTGTGCTTTTAAAACCCGGTAGAATTTCTACAGCACAGTTTCTCCAGTAGAATTTCTCCCTTGGCCCAACGCGTGCAGTACCCGTGGGCGGCCCTTCCCAGATGTGGTGACGGAGCAGAACACCAGGCCTTGGTTGGAATATAAACCTCTGCTTCCAATTAGAAGGTCAGAAATGTATTAAGAAGCGAGCAGCGCTGGCATTACAGAGATTACGACCTAAGATGTTTTCAGGGCGCTGGAAAACAGTTCAGGTTTAAAAGGGAAAGCACGCGTTTATAAATAGAATATATTTTTCCTACGGATCAAATATTTCGAACTTCTGCCGGATTTACCCATCAAAACTCTTCATGCATCTAATTTTGAATTTTTTCCTGACAATTTTCCTATTTGGGTTTTCCTTTATTTTATGATCAATATAACATTTGAAACAGTAAAAAAAATATGAATACCTTATTACAACTGTGCCCGTCTGTATCATGGTGCTCGAGAGCCCCAGTGTCATCAAGCACGCATGAATGCGTCATGATGTGGTTGCCATTTTGTATTTGTTTTTATTCACTGTTCTAAGATGGCAGACGCCCATCTTGCAACAATTTTTTTTTTCAATGAGTGGCCAAGCTTCAATCTGTAGCTGTCTTGCTCTCCAAAAAAAGATTTTAAGATTTTTGGTTCTTGTTAAACGAGTCAGGGCAGTGGGAGGGTTGGACAAGTGAGTGGTGGCAGCAGTGAGCAAACAGGGATCTGGGTGGGCAACGAGTTTAAATTCAAAAATAGAAAAGCCAGAAAGTTGAGTGTATGGGGAAGGACAAGCAACACAGAACATGGGGGGGGGGGGGGGAGGCGGACGCAGCAGAGGAGGGTTTGGAGAACCAACAGACAAGCAAAATAGAAAACTTCTGTGGGGAACCAGCATGTGAGGGAGAGTAAGCAAAACCATACTCTCACATGGAGTGTTGAGCGAAAAAAAGCAGTTCCCTGAATGTAAGCAGTGGAAGGACAAGTCATACAATCAGGTGGAAGCCATGCTCCAAGGGAGGGGCAACCTTAAAAAGAGAATGGAAAGCCACTGCAATACAAGCATTGGCAAAAACAATAGGTCTTGCCTATGCAAGAGCTACTGGCTTTGACAATGTGTTTTAGCAATGTTGAACACCATCATGGCAGCTGTTCAACATGGCTTAACGTTTGTGGCATAGAGGAGAGTAGCATAGAGTGAAGTGTCACAGTGGAGTGTCGTAGAGTGGAATATTACAGCATCGTAGAAAGCAGTGGAGTAGATTAGAGTGGTGCAGAGTAGGCTAGAGTGGCATAGAGTACAATGACAGAGTAGAGTGGCATAGAGTGCAGTGCCAAAGAGTACAGTGGCGTAGAGTGCTGTGGTACAGACTAGAGCAGAGCAGAGTGGCATAGAGTAGTGTGTCAGAGTGCAGTGGCCTAGAGTAGTGGTGCAGAATAAAGTGGCACAGAGTGGAGTGCTGCAGAGTAGAGAGGTGTAGAGTGCAGTGGCGTAGAGTGGAGTGGCATACAGTGCAGTGGCATAGAGAACAGTGTTGCAGAGTAGTTTCACAGATAGCGGCGGTGCAGAGTGCAGTGATGAAGGTTGTAGCGGCATAGAGCACAATGGTGCAGAGTATAGTAAAGTGGTGTAGAGTGCAATAGTGCAGAGTAGAGTGGCATAGAGTGCAGTAGAGTAGATTGGTGTAGAGTGCAGTGGTTTAGAGTAGAGTGGCATAGAGTGGAGTGATGCAGTGTAGATTGCAATGCCATAGAGTGGATTACTTCTCAGTAAAGTGAAGTAGAGTGGTGTAGGGTAGAGTGTAGTTGTGCTGGGTAGAGTGGAGTGGCTTAGAGTAGACTGATGTAGAGTACAGAGTGTGTTGGCGTAGAGTGCGGTGGCATAGAGGAGAATGGCATAGAGTGGAGTAGACTGCAGAAGGGTAGGGTGTAGTGGTGTACAGTAGATTGTTTCAGAGTAGAGTGAAGAGGTGTAGAGTGGAGTGGCGTAGAGTAGAGTGGCATAGAGTGCAGTGAGGTAGAATGCAGAGGTGCAGAGTAGATTAGAGTGGCATACAGTGATTTGGTGTAAAGTGGAGTGGTACAGAGTAGAGTGCATTGGTGTACAGTGTAGTGTTGCAGAGCAGAGTGGCACAGAGTGGAGTAGTGCAGAGTAGAGTGGCCTAGACTGAAGTGGTGTAGAGTGCAGTGGCGAAGCATGCAGTGGTACAAAGTAAAGTGGCATAGATTCCGTTGGCATAAACTAAAGTAGTGCACAGTAGAGTAGATAGGTATAGAGTGAAATGGTTCACATTAGAGTGAAGAGGTGCACATTAGAGTGCAGTGACGCAGAGTGTAGACTAGAGTGGGACAGAGTAGAGTACAGTGGCATAGAGTGGTGCAGCGTACAATGGAGTGGTGTGGAAGGGCGTAGAGCGAAGTGGAGAATGCATGGTGTGGTAGTGCACTGGCATTACAGACAACACATTTTCAATTGAAATGACCATTACATTCGGTTTTACTGCTAAAGTATACAGCACACAAACGCGAATGTGTGGAAATATCATCGCCTAGTGTATTAATTTGTTTTGATTGTATTAAAATATTTGTTTCCACCGCAATTAAGAATTTAAAAAAATGTGCTTCCGTTGTGATTTCCTAATTCTGATATATTCTGAAATATCTGCACAGCTCACTTGGACATGTAAATGTTGTTGTGTGATAGAAAATAAGACTTTTTACACAGAAAGGTGGTCACATAAATCCTCTCACTTTGAAGTCAGAGAAAGAAAAGTAAACACCTAGATCCCTCAGAAGACAGAGACTGACGTTTGACCTCAGTCTTTGAATTTGCAGCAAATGTGACAAGATAAGACCAAGATTTAAAGGCCTGTTTAACAAAAATGAGCACTTAGAAGAATACAGTAAATAGGCAATGCTCCAAGGTAGGGACGACCTCAAGCTGGACAGACTAAAACAAATAAAACCAGCAAATAGAAAGCAAGCAGATGCAAGTTAGAAACCAGTCAGCCAATGATAAGAGAAGGGCAAAATGCATTTCCAGTCTCCCTCTGATGTTGCTTCCTGTGTCAGAGTTTGTAAACTACTGTACACACAACGCAACCAAACAATGGCTAAACAGCACAATTGTTAAGAAACAAATTTACATTGATTGACAGCAAGAGGGTTGGTATTGGTAAACCAACACAAATTTAAATAATATTAAAGCACAAACAAAAAAAACAAAAAAAGAGGTTTTCCCAGGTGAAACAGAGGCAGCACCTAACTGTTAACAGCTTTAAAAAATAAAAATGAATTAAGTTTAATTTACATGATCTCTGGAGATTGTATCAATGACAATTCAAGTGCATTACACTGCTTGGAATGAGTTTCAAATAACGGAATAAGAAATTCAAGTTGTGTGTACCATGCTGTTATGGGACCTTATTTAAGGACTACAGGTGTGATCCCTCCTGGGCTGCTTTGACTCAAAGAGGTCACTATGGGTCAATGGGCATCATAGGGACCGGCTAAGATGGAGACTGTGCTCCAAGGTGTGAGACTTAACCCCAGTGAGTGAGACTTGAGGCGTTGAATTTAGATAGAAAGCGGATCCTCATCATAGCCAATAAGGATGGGTAGTGTGGATAACAAGGCACTATCGTCTCGGATGGTCTTGGGGACAGCCTGGCCACTGAGGTGGCTCCATGTACATGAAAAGCCAGCAAAGCCACTGAAGACCAGACCAGCTACAAGAACACCATGACAGAATACCACCAACTCATAAGATCTACGAAAAGGACCTTCATCCGGAACAAAATCTTCACCAACTTCAGCAACTCTAAGGAACTCTTCAGCATCATCCAGCAATTCGCCAAACCCCCCCAGTGAAGCTACGAACGACACACCCTCCCCTGACCTCTGCAACAAGCTCGGCTCCTACTTTCACCTGAAAATCAGGGCCCTCTACGACAACTTCAGGAAACAGACTCCAGAAACCACCTTCTCCTCCAGCAACAACAGCCAACCCACCATCACCGCCTGGACCCCGGTCACCACCGAAGATACCACCACGACCATGAAAAGCATTCACTGAGGAGCCTGAATGGACCCCTGCCCATCGCACATCTTCCACAGAGCACCATCAATTCCACATTTGAATCTTGCACCTTCCCCGACAACTGGAAACGCGCAGAAGTCAAGCCCCTCCTCAAGAAACCCTCTGCAGACCCGACGGACCTGAAAAACTACTGACCCATCTCTCTCCTTCCCTTCGCAGCCAAAGTCACCGAGAAGATCGTCAACACCCAGCTGACAAACTTCATCGGAGAGAACGCCATCCTCGACTAGTCCCAATCCGGATTCCACAGCAACCACAGCACCGAGACCACCCTCCTCGCCGCCACAGATGACATCTGCATGCTCCTTGACCATGGACACACTGTGGCCCTCATCCTACTAGACCTCTCCGCAGCTTTCAACACCGTCTCCCACCACACTCTCGCAGCCAGATTCCATGACGCAGGCATACAGGGAACCACCCTCGATTGGCTCCGACCCTTCCTCGCCGGCAGAACCCAAAGGTTCAGACTCCCGCCTTTCCTCTCCGAACCCACTGAGAGCAACTGCGGAGTATCATCGCTTAGTCCTACGCTGTTCAACATCTACATGGCTCCCCTCGCCACCATCGTCAGACAGCATGGACTCAGCATAATATCATATGCCGTTGACACCCAGCTCATCCTCTCCCTCAAAAAGGACCCGGAAGCCACCAGACTCAGCTTCCAGGAAGGAATGAAAGACATCCAAGCCTCGATGAGCAGCAGCTTTCTTGAAGCTAAACTTGGAGAAGACAGAAGTCCTCGTAATGGCCCCACCTCCTCAGCTTGGGACAACACCTGGTGGCCCACTGCCTTCGGCAACCCCCCCCCCACCCCCATGGACCACCCTCGGAACCGCTGCATAATTCTCGACTCCTCCCTCACCATAACCCACCAGATCAACGCCGTCACCTCCACCTGCTTCAACACCCTCCGCATACTTAGCAAGATCTTGAAGTGGATCCCCCCCGAAGCTAGAAGTACCGTCACCCATGCACTCATAACAAGCAGACTGGATTATAGAAACGCCCTCTATGCTGGAATCAACAAGTCCCTGCTACACAAACTCCAGACCATCCAGAAAATCGCGGCCAGACTCGTCCTCGGCATCCCGCGACATGAGCACATCACCCAACACCTACGAGACTTCCACTGGCTCCCCATCGAGAAGAGAGTAACCTTCAACCTACTTACCCACGCCTGCAAATCTCTACACATCACTGGACCCAAATACCTTAACGAAAAAGTCTCCTTCCACGTACCCAAAAGAAACCTCCATTCTACCAACCTCACCCTAGCAGAACCCGAGCGGGTGGAAGAGTCTTCTCCTACATCGCGGCTAAGGCCTGGAACGAGCTCCCGGTCAACATCAGATACTCCCTTACTCTGCACAACTTCAGGAAGATCCTCAAGACCTGGCTCTTCGGCTGACCTGGAGCTGCACCCCCCTCCCAGAGCCTTGAGACCCTCACGGGTGAGTAGCACGCTTCACAATTCCCTGATTGATTGATTGACCTTTCAACTTCACCCAAAGGTAGTTCTCACACCATTCTTCACAAGCTCTCACTTTTTATACGGGTGTCCTGTAGTAACTGGGGGCCATCACCACAGGTGCCGAGCCGGTGCGGGCGGGGGTGTCACTCAGCAGCACAGGTGATCACCCTGCCACTAGGTAGGAACCATGGCGAGAACACGTGTTTTGTAACACATGAGGTGAGCAGGAGGCCAACTCAGTGCCGTCGGAGACAAGCAAGCTCCATTCTCCACGCGCTTAAGAGGAACACTGGGCCACATCCCGAGCTCCAGGACAAGGAAGAGGCCTGTACCATTAGAGACAAGCAAACGGCTACTCTGGGACACGGATTACTTGCACTTCTAGATTTCCATTTCTCGCACTGGGCATGGCAGATTCGGCGTGCCCCTGCTCAGCATCAGATTGGGAAGGCGGGCAGGCGGGCATTGGCCGATGGGCCGGTACCTAAGGGTCACCAGTGGGACGATTTTTGTCAACCGGCCAGCAGAGCCTTATTGTTTTCCCCACCAGGCCACTGTAGGGGTGGGGTGCGGTGGGGAAGGAGCATCATGAGCAAGGGGGCTCTGAGGCAGTTGCTTTCAGCAGCGTCGCTAGGCCAATATTGTTCTGTCTGTTCACTGCAGACTTTATCTCGGCCTCCCCTGGGGCCATTGCAGACGCCCAGAGGCACAATCCCACTCCCCTGCTGTGGGCCATTATCACCTCGGCTCCCCTGGAGCAGCAGCAGCTCTGTGCTTTTCTTTACCCCTCCCCTGCCAGACCATCACCCTGAGGCTACAGTAGGCTGGGCTGGGATGAGTAAGTGAATGGCTTTTCTGAGGGCCTGTCGTTGGCACCTCGGCTACAGTGTCTTTCAGGCCTTGGTGGTTGGGGTGGGAATGTGGGGTGTATGTTTGCGTAAACCTCACCGTGAAGCACCTTTCCCAGAGCGGAAAATGTAGGTAATAAAATGTTAGGGTCAGAGCTGCCAAATGTGGAACTATGGAAATAGGTTTGAGTCCCAGCCTCACCTCAACATCCGGTGATTCTGGGCAAATGACTTAGTTTCGCAAGGCCTAAAATAAAAATGAATTTGATCTTCTGTAATGTAACTGGTGCTCATATAATTGCCCCCTTTGGCAGAGTTTATGCTATATAAAACTACAATAAAAAAAACATACCCTTCTGTTTGCTCATTTTTTAAGAATCTGCAAAGGCTGGAACTTAATAATGAGAGAGGCTTCTTTATTCAATAATTAAAAAAAGTCTGTATTCCTTCTTAACATGGCTTTTATTCCTTTGTTTAGTTTTAACCATCAGTCACGGATCATTAAAGAAGCTTTAGACCACATTTTAAACTGCTTTTCCCTTACGTTTACTGTTCAAACTTTAAAGTACATATCGACCGGGGGAGAAAATACCAGCTTTAGGTGTTTTTCTTCATTTTCGTACTGGCAAGGGCATTAAAATACTGGTAATGCTGGTTAAAAAAAACAGTCAGGTGGCAAACATAGCCATATCAGGAGTTCTGGCCTTTGGGCCACTTTATTTAACTTCGTCCGCCCCGCCAAAATGTAGGGCTTCTAGTTTTCACCAATGTTTCTGGCTCTATGAGCTGTAAAATACATAATTTATCAAACATTTCTCTAAAAATGAGCCTGATGAAACTGGCCAAACGCTGTTTCGCGAAGGGGCTTGATCCAGGAATGTGGACCAGTTTTTTGGGAGTGCCTGGTCCTAATTGTGATCCCAATCCGACCCTGCCCCTGCTCCACCCCCATTAGTACAGTCCGCTCTCCCCAGGAGGCGGAAGGAAGGTTAGCAGGTGCCACCACACTCCAGCCACTAATAGAAATCACTTACCGCGGGGTCACGTGGGTCTGTAAGTGGCCGGCACCGAGACGGGTTCCGGGAAGGGGACCCAGCCCAACCTAGCCCGGACCAAGAGAGGCAGGAGGGTGCGGCGCTCACAGTAGTTCTGCCACGCCCGGGTGGCACCAGGAACTAGGCCTTGACTCCCCAGGAGAGCACGCGGTCACCCCATCCAGAGGACACTGCCACATTTAACGTTCTATATATAGCGCGCAGGACACTTTTCCAGCGGCCTCATTGCGCTGTTTATATCGCCTATGCGCTTCAATGACAGCGATGGGAGAGACGCTTTTGAGAAATGTGTGATGAAAGTGGGATGCATGCGGTGCGTTTGTGTGTGGTGTGTATGTATCTGCAACTGTATGCAGGTTGTGGTGTATGTGCATGCAAACTGAACTGTAGACTGCTGCGTTTCTATGTGTGCGGTGTTAGCCTGTCCTTAATTGTGCCAATGGAGTTTGTATGCTATGATTGTAGGGTGTGCTCGAGTGCAGTGAGGACTGTGTGTTATCATTGTGTATGAGGTGACCGTAGTGCTTTAACTAGTGCTGGTCTCGTGTGTGGCGGTGCTTGTCTATAGGTGAGAATAATGCTGTTTATGGGTTGCGTGTGGTGGCTGTAGATTTCTGTAGTTGCGAGTGGGGTTGTTTGTGTGTAGGGCGCACGCGTGAGGTGGCTGTACAGTGCTGTAATTTGTGTGGAGGTGCTGTCTCAGAAGCACTTTGTGGATGTGGTAAATGTGTATGTAGGTGGTGCTCGCTTACAGTGTTGTGGTTGTGTGTGGGTACGTGAGCGACTAGATGTAGTCGTGTGTGTGGGGGAGTCTGAATGTATGTATGTACCCATGCGTGTGTCTATATGAAACTTGGATTGTATGTGGGTTTATGTGTGTGCCTTAACGCTCCTGCATGTGTGGTAACCGTGTTGAGTAGTGGAATGGTATGTGTGTGTGTGTGTGTGTTTATGCAGTATGTGTTTGTGTGTTGACTGTGCAGAGGGGGCTTGGTTACCCCACTGGGGCCCTGTTTTCATTTCCAGACCATCCCTGCTCAGAGGGATATTTAGCAGCTTGTAATCGTAAACCGCAGCCCCTACGAGGAAATACTCGATAATTGAAATATTTATACATTGTAGGAAATGAGACATTACAATTCCGAAGGGAATAGCACAACAGTAGCTGGAGTATTTCCGCGAAAGAGGCTGCTTGATCAAAGGACAAGAAGGGGGGGGGGGCAGATAGGGGATTAAACAGGATGCGGAGTAAAGCTGCAAAATTCCATTTAGACAGTAAGTCTGCGAATTACCCAGTGACTCACAGTTAATGAAAATATTTATTCTAATATATTTTGCAGAAGGTTGCTAGTCGGAAGTCTCCTATTATTTCTTTGTATTTGGGTTCGCTTTTGTTATCTCTGCATGCCGGTTCCTAGATGTTCCCCATAAACTCAACTTGCTACTTTATTCATTTTACTCATGCATCAATAAATAACGTTTGTTAAAAGCAATGACAAAGTCAATAGGTCTAATTTTTTACGGGTGACTTCAAAGATATTGGCTCTGTCTGTACTAGTTTGGAGAGAGAAAAATATTCTAAGATAGTTGCCTGTTCTTTAAGATGCAATTGTTCTCACAGGAGTCCATCTTGGAATGGTTATTGTACTAAAGAAAAAACATTCCAAGATGGCCACTCGTGTTGAGATGCACAGGTTGGCATTTAGGCATTTTTAAAATCTTTATTTCCCGTTCTTAAATATCAGACTGCCTCTTTAGAATGGTAAAGTAATAATAAAATACATTTTAAAAAACAGAGTGTGCGCACACTACCATACAAAGAAGGAGAAACTTACTCTTAAGAGCAGTATGCAGGTACAGAGCACGCATCAAAGCATTTTTTTTTTAATAAATTAATAAAAAGTGTGATGTGAAAGGGTGGGGTTGAGGGAGGAGCCTAGCGCTTGACCAAGATGGCCGCGTGAGCTCTGAGCTTCCGAGACCCTCGCGCCCTCCGTCGACTATCCTGTCTCTAATCCTGTCGGTATGCATGGCATCGTGTGGATGACCTGTCAGGGAGGCGATTGATGCTACCCGCGGTCGGATCGCCCACCGGGAACCGGACTTATGCCTGGCGGAAGATTGCGGCCTATCTCCGAGGGATGCCAGGGGCTAGAGTTGGCAGGATGCCCGACTTCTAGTTGAACAACAACGGCCAGGCGAGGTGTGAACTGTCGGACGGAGGTCCCCGTCCTTTCACTTTCGCTTTCTCTCCCTTTGTCAGCCCTGCCCCTGGAGAGCTCTTGGTGGCTTTATTACCCTATGGACGCTCTGCGGGCTACTCTGGTGGCCCACTGCAGTACAAATCGCCCCTGATTCCTTTCATTGAGAGGGACCCGTCTTATCTGAACCGACCTGCTTGGTATCAACCATGTCGGGCAAAGCAGAGGTGGATCGGCTGAAGGCTAAGTCTACCAGGCGGGGAGCCTATACCCAAGTCAATAGTATGGACCGCTATGCTCTGCAGAAGGGATCACCGAGTGGGTCGAGCTAGTCGCCGGACACCCAGAAGGCGGCCTCGCCTTTGGCCCCGGAGCTCTCACTACAGGACGTCATGGGCGCGCTCGAAGGGATGCAGACCTCGATTGGGAGACAGTTTGATGCCCTGGCGCATAAGGTGGATGCCATCTTGGTGGATGTTAACCTGATCCGTGCGGACTTGGGCAAAGCGAATGAACGGGTTAGGACCCTGGACCTCAAGACCACGGGCCTCACCGATGAGGTCACGGAACTGCAGATCGAGGTTCGTAAGCTGAGGACCGAGAGTGATCTCGCCGCCCGCCGGCTGGAGGATTTTGAGAGCCGGGACAGGCGCAACAACGTGTGCGTCATCGGGGTCCCGGAGTCCTCGGATGAGGCTTCGGTTGACCTGCTTGTCGAGGACTTGGTGCTTAATCATCTGAAGCCTAAGGGTCTTGGAAAGTTCTTTGCGGTTGAAAGAGCCCATAGAGTGCCGGGTGGGAGGCCCAAGGTGGGTGCCCCACCGAGGCCGATCGTCGCTTGGCTCTTTCATTTTCGAGATCGGGACGCTATCCTGCAAGCATCGAGGGTGACGGGCCCGGTCCCCTTCCAGAACGCGTCGGTGAATTTCTACCCGGACTTCACCCAGCAGGTGCAGAGGCAGAGACAGGGCTTTCTGGGGGTGAAGAGGAGGCTCCGGGAGAGGGATCTGAAGTATGCCATGCTCTTCCCTGCCAGACTACGTGTGGTGCACGAAGATCGGACGTTCTTCTTTGACTCTCCTGTTATGGCCGATGAATGGCTGGACGCTTTGCCCCGGCGACGGACGGGGGAGGACATTGCCGAGGATGGGGACAGTGGCCGGGATGGGCAGGGCTGATTTTTCGGGGCTGGTCTGACTCGATTTGGCTATATTTGAAGACTTGAATAGAGTGCAGTCAATGCGGAGGGCGGCGGGAGGACGAGGGGTGCTCTTTTCCTCCCTTAGGGTACTTTTTGTAGATTTTTGGGGTTTTTGTAGGGCGACAGGCACACTGCAAGTTGGGGGGGCTTTGTAAGCTGCCGCAGGGGTGCAGGGTGGGGGGGGTTTCTGGGATTTTGGGTTTGTTGTTGGGGGGTTTATTTCTGCAAGGCATGATGATTCTTTCCAGGACTGTTCCATGGTGGCTCTTCGGGAGTGGGGTGGGCCTCTTTACGTTTGAGGATGGGGGGTAGGGGCCTAAGTGTTATAAGCTGGAATGTTAATGGTTTGGGGGATCGCATTAAGCGTGGGATTGTTTTGCAATACTTGAAACGGTCAATGCCGGATGTCGCCTTGCTGCAGGAGACGCACCTTATTGGTAATACGTGCTATGCTCTGAATAGGAAGGGTTATAAATTCATAGCACATTCGGGATTCTCCTCTGGGTCCAGGGGTGTGGGCATCCTAGTCAGAGCCTCGCTACCATTTGAGGTGGACTCCACCATTGTTGATGATAGGGGGAGGTTTGTGGCGGTGGCGGGGCGGTGGGAAGGAAGAACTTTGGTTTTAGTTTCGGTTTATGTCCCGCCGGCCCTGCAGGCCTCCACGTTCACAGATCTGGGTAGGGCCCTGCTGGATCTCCTGGGGGGTATGCTTGTGGTGGGAGGTGATTTCAACGCTGTTGGCTCCGGCCTGCTGGATAGATACCCGCCCAGAGACACAGGGGGGGCTCAGAAGTGGCTCCCAGACTTCCTAAACACGCTTGGCCTGATAGACTGCTGGAGGCTCCGGCACCCCACACAGAGCCAATACACGTTCCACTCCGGGGCACATGGCAGTCTTTCCAGGATTGATTACCTACTCACTCTGGCTGCGCATGCCTCATTGGTCTCCGAGGCGAGGCACATGGCGCGTGGTATATCTGACCATTCGCCAGTGTGGATCCGGCTGGATCTAGGTCGGGAGGGAGGAGGAAGGGTGGCCCCTATCAACCCGTGGTATTTCCGAGACCCCAAGATGCGCAGCGCGCTGGTGAAGAAAGTAGATAATTTTTTCAAGGATAATCACGGATCCGTGGACTCGGCAGTGTCGCTGTGGGAAGCATTTAAGACCGTGCTCCGAGGGGAAGCCCTCTCCCTAGTAGTAGCTGCCAAGTGGCGGAGAGATGGCGAGGTTCTGCAGGTTGAGGAGATCGCGGCTCTGGAGGGAGCGCTGGAGGAGGAGGTTACAGAGTCCTCACTGCATGAGCTTTGCTTGAAGCAAGCTGAGTATAAGGACCTGGTGACGAACGCCGCTAAGACCCTCAGTAGGGAACAGCAGGGCCGATTGTATGATGTTGGTGACAAGGCAGGGAAACTCCTGGCTTGGCTGGACAAAAAAGAACGGGTCAATAGAGTTGTGCCAGAGTTGACGGGAGAGAGGGGAGAGGCGATTGTGGAACCTGAGAGGATTGTACAGTGTTTCTCGGACTATTTCTGTAGGGTTTATGCCTCAGTGTCGGATAGGCCGCCCGAGGACTCGACTGACCTCCTCCGTAATATCGAGTTGCCCTGTCTCTCCGACATAGATAGGGACGATCTAGATGGTGACATAACGGTTGACGAGGTGGCGGGGGCTATCCGCGCGTTAAACTCGGGCAAGGCCTCGGGACCGAACGGCTTGCCGGTCGACCTGTACAAGCTATTTCCGGATAGGGTCGCCCCTCACCTGCGCGCCATGTTTATGGAGGCGCGGGGGAGTGGGACCCTCCCGTTGGACCAGCGACTGGCGACGATCGTGGTTATACACAAAGAGGGCAAACCCCGAGATAAGTGCGCCTCATATAGGCCTATCTCACTTCTTAACGCAGAGCCGAAAATTCTGGCTAAAATCCTGGCGACCCGATTGATTAGGGTACTCGGTGACTTGGTCCACCCGGATCAATCCGGCTTCATCCCGCACCGAAACACGGCGTTAAATCTTCGGCGCCTTCATGGTGTAATCGCCAGGGCGGGCACACTGCGTGAACCAGCTATTGTGGCGTCTCTTGACGCCACGATGGCGTTCGACACGGTGGAATGGGCATATTTGTGGGCCGTGCTGACCAAGTTCGGCTTTGGCCACGGTTTTGTGAGTTGGGTGAGGTTGCTGTATGAGGGGCCACTTGCGAGTGTGGTGGTGAATGGTCAGGCGTCGACTCAGTTTCAGCTTGGGAGGGGTACTCGGCAGGGTTGTCCCCTGTCGCCTTTGTTGTTCGCCCTCGCCCTTGAGCCGCTGGCTGCGTGGATACGTTGGCACCCGGATATACGGGGCCTTAGATGGTCGCCTGAACACGAGGACCGTATTTCGCTTTATGCCGATGATATCCTGCTGTATCTTGCCTCACCCAAGAAATCACTTATAGTGGTCTGTGACGTACTCACATCTTTTGGTAGGAACTCGGGTCTTGTTATCAACTGGAGTAAATCATATTTGTATGTTCTTAGTGGCGAGGTTCCCCCGATCCCTAGAACATGTTCGATACAGGTCGCTCAGCGGGGTTTCGTGTATTTGGGGATTTTTATCTCCATGGACTCTGCTGTGCGATATGAGAAGAACCTGCTCCCCCCCCTGGCACGCCTGAGGCGGGATGTTGAAGGCTGGCGGAGGCTGCCGCTCTCCCTAGTTGGGCGTGCGGCCCTGTTCAAAATGATGTCGCTTCCCCGCTTCCTCTACGCACTGCAGAATACTTTGGACTGGGTTCCGACCAAATACTTTCGGGAGGTCGAAGGCCTCCAACGAACGTTGCTTTGGGATGGGCGGCCGCGAATAGCTATTGCAAAGTTGACGCTTCCATGGTACGACGGGGGCATTGCGCTCCCAGACATCGACGGTACTATTGGGCCACCCAGCTGAGTGCGATTAATCATGGGTTTTATGGCCCTGCCCTCAGCCCTGGGTATGCCATGGACAGGTGGTTGCTGCGTGGTGGTAACTATTACAGGGCGTTGTATTCGCGGTCCCTGGATTCGTCCCTTACGGGGCCCACTGGTGTGGCGGTGCGAGTGTGGAAGATGGCAACTGACTCGCTGGGCTGGAAGGATAGGCTCACCCTCGCTACCCCGCTGTTTGAATCTGAGAGACTGGGTAGGCTTTGGCACACAAAAGGCTTTGACAAATGGGACTTGATCGGCATCTCCAGGGTCGGAGATGTCCTGATTAAGGGGAGGGTGAAGTCCTTTGAAGAGTTGCAGAAGGAGTATGAGCTGGGGCCATCTGAGTTTTTCCGCTATATTCAGGTGCGTCACGCCCTCCGATCAGTCCTCATAGAGGGTGAGAAGGTGCCTGAGTCCTCTCCTTTGGAGGACCGGGTCCTTGATGGCCATATGCCCGAGAGCACGATTTCGCTCATCTATAAGAAACTGATCAACGTCCGGGCGGATATGCTTCTGGGGTTGAGGGACCAGTGGGCTAGGGATGGCCTCGAGTTGGATGACGAGGATTGGCAGTCTGCTGTTTCCTCTCCTAAGGAGGTTGCGATCCCGTCGCGTCTGAGGCTGGTGCAGCTTAAAATACTGCATCGAGTGTATGTGACGGGGCCAAGGCTGGTTCACATGGGATTTTCGGAGGACGGCCTATGCAGGAGGGGATGTGGTACGGTGGGTACTTTCCTACATATCATTTGGGAATGTGGTGTCATCACGGAATTTTGGAGGAGAGTCCATGCAGTGATGGGGGAGGTGACGGGCATTGCTATGCAGCCGGAAGCGCGGTGTTGTCTCCTGAATGTCTGGGGGCCCACTGACCATAATGCGGCGCAGACCCAATGGGTGACTCTGGGCAATATGGTCGCTAAGAGAGATATCGCGCGATTGTGGGGCTCCGCGGGGCCCCCCACATTGACCGCGTGGAAAGAAAATATGGACTGGAGTATGTTAAGGGAGAAGACGGTCTATTGCGCTAGAGGCCGCCCCCGGAAGTGGCACGCCGTCTGGGGGCGGTGGAATCAATACAGGGGGGGGATATGTCTTGCCCCGGATCTGGATCCTCCCGAGGAACAGCTTTCCTCCTAACCTTCTTTCCAGCTCAGTATGGTTTATGGAATTTTTGGCCTCTGCTGTCCCTCTTCTTCCTCTTTACTCTGTAATGTAATTGTTAGATGAGTGGGGTCCGGCCTCCCCTGGGGGGCTTCATCATGGGCTTTCAGTGTTCTTGCCTTGCTGGGGTTTGTTGTGTGTTTTTGTGCTTATTTAAAAATTGAACCTTTGCACTTCTCCTTTCATGGTACTGGGGACACATCTCTGTTTCTATATATCGATGCTGCCGAACCTCCGGGTTGTCGGCTGAATAGCTGTGTCCTGACTTTTGAAAATAAAGGTTTTTTTAAAAAAAAAAAAAAAAAAAAAAAAAAGAAAGGGTGGGGTTGAGGAACAACAGATGAGCAGAATGGCTCGGGCCTCAACAGAGGGAGCATGGGTGGGAGGTGAGTAACTGAGCAAAACAGACCGAGGAAGGAATGGCACACACTCACTTGGAGTACAATAAATACAAATAATGGGTTCATATCAGCAGTGAAAGGCTATAATTCATCCAACTAAGAGGATGGTAAATAAGCAATGTTCCAGTGGGACAAACACAAGAGTAGGGAGGAAAGCTACTGAAACAGGGGCAGGGAAATGAGACAGCGAAGAAGGCCAACCAATCACTAGCAAAGGGCTGGCCTAAAGCACGCTTGGTGTATTGTAGATCATAGGTCTTCGGCAACAGACAGATATAACCATCTGTAGATGGGACCTAAAAATGCAATGAATGCAGAGAACTCTGACCCAACAGAACTGCTTTAGAGCAAGTAAATGCCTTTAGAATGGGCAGTTCTAAAAAGTGGAGAGGTAAAGTATTCACTAATACAGAATTAAGCTGGATACCCCTCAGTGTGTGTATGGCCATGCTGGCAAGAGCAGACACCACCCCCTCATTGACGACTGTTGACTATAGACTTCCGGGAGCATGACTCGAACTGTATCCAAGTGTATTTCATTGACTGCACCACAGGCTCAGGCAACCAGAAAGGAAGATGGTTCCATATAGAAGGTGACTTGGAAAATAAGCCCCAGGGCCCCTTGGACCAAACCGTGATTGAGACCTTGGTGTGAAGATGCAGATGGCTAAACCCAGTGCCCGTTAGAGCCTCTGTCCAGGCACCCTTTGGAAAAGAAGGATGTGGCAGTCAGAATAATGAGGGGGTTGCAGGGGGTGAGACCTGTCACACTGAGACACGGAGAAAATTAAATCCATGAACTGATCTTGTACTCAGGAATGTCCTTTTGGCAGCATTCCATTCCATCATTGCTTCGCTCATCTGTGCATTTACAGAAGGCAAATCAGTCTTGGACCCCTCCACAAGGCAACACGAGGTGCCCAACAAACATTTTAGCTTAACTGGGCTCTGCTGGGGAGATGCAGCTTGAACCTGTATGGTACAGTAAATTGGGAACTCACAGTTGTGTTTACCCCTGGCACACAGGGCACCTCACGAGCAACAACAACAAAAATTGGATGGAAATGGGTCATGCGCTGTATGGGCACACATGGTTTATTCTTAAAATACTCCATGCTGGCTTGCAGTTAGGGGTACCACTAAGCTCTTGATGCCCACCGGTAACCCCAATGCACCCACCAGCCAGAGCCTCCTGCTCTAGGTGCTGCCCAGTAGTAGTTGTTTCTGGCGCCGGCAAGCCACACAACATGAAGGTTTGGGCTTCAAGCAAATGGTAGGCAACCCTTTAGAGATGAAGGGTTTTGGGACAAGCCTGTACCCCTCTGCTGTGGGTCTCTATGGGAAGGAAGTCTGAAGGTATTGTGCTAAAGCATGTGAGATGCTTTGGTGCAAAAACTAGGGGTAACTCAATGATAGCATCAGGCATTTTGATTGCACCACAATAATAAGTATAACAAATGGGCTTTTAGACAGCCCTCTTCATCCATTGGTCTGTTATTGGTGTCATTCACATTTTTCTTCCATCCACTACAGCGTAAGCAAGGGGCGGTAGGTCAGACCATCTCAACCATTGGTCAACTTCATTGTGAGCGATTGCATTCTTCTCTTTCACAAGACCACATCCATACACAAAATAGTTCCCTTCAGTGCTGTGGACTGAGATGAAAATATGCGTTTATTGAGACCACAAATATTTTTGCTTTAGCTGTTATTATTATTTTATTTTTTTTTAAAGATAAACGAGGGCTCAGAAGCTCTCCCAAAGATCAAGTTTTGAAAAAACAATAACAAAACAAGCATTGACAAAGCCAAAATGCCAGGCCTTTTGGATTTGCTAGTGCATGTTTTCATTGCCAGGGTCTAATACAACAAGCATTTCCCAACAAGTATCCTTGTCACTTTTGTGTACATTATCATTATCTGTGATTTAACTTAGAGCAGTGTGACTGGCATGCAAACTTGCTTTATGTTTACATAATGCTATAACGCACTTAAAACTGTGGGGCAAATGTACCATTTCCCCAAGCAATGCAGTGTGACAACCAAAGTTGCTGTGTCACGCTGCATGAAGGCAAGAGACCAGGATAGCACCATCCCTACAAGCATATGGCCCTGCTGCTCCCTTTTCACGCGCCATGCGCACACCTCGCACCATAGTGCAAAGCTATCTGCTTTAGACTAGCATGGCTTATGTACTACATATCCTTCCAATACAAACGACTATACCATGACTAACCTTTGAACTTTTCCTACTTTGGTTGTGTGCTCCACAGCACACATGCCAAGTTAGAAAAGTTTGTCAAAAATAACGTTTCTACTACTCTGCACATACTTTAAAGTTGTGTACTTTTTTTGCCCAACGCCCCGTCTACAGATTTTAAGCAATAGGGCTTTGCATCACAAACCAACAATGGTTGTATGGGACTGACCAGGTACCACCCATGGGATGCCCCATTGATGCAAAGTAGAGCAAACCACTACTTGAATTACTTTAAGCAACTTTTCAAAGGAGGGGGGAAAAATGTAGTTGGAAAGCATTTCCCAGAACACATAGTGGAGGTCTGCAGCACTTTTGGTGATTTTGGCCTGGCACAAAGTGTTGATAAAACTGGCCCTTCGTGTGTTTGAATAGCACCTGAACTAGATTTGTACACAGTTTCTTTTTTGGATCCATTATGTCCTATAGCATATTTATCATGCTTCTAGGTGCGACTAGAAGAAAGTATGCTTATTGGGTCATTTGCACCAGCGTTTAAATAGACGGTCAGTGCAAAAGCATGGCACTGACCAACATGGGCAAAAAAGCACTGTTTGCAGAGTTTATCTGGCACCATTTTTAACTGGAATGCCGTTGTAGATGTCATAGTAAAATGCACGTAATCTGCCCTCTTAGTTTGTAATCACAATGAAAAAAATGAACAGTTCATAGTTGTTCAGAGACAAGTTATGCTGGTTCTTTAACCAGTGCTCCATCCAAGAGTCCCCCTCATTCACCCCTTGAGCGGCACATCAAGTAGTCCAGGAGTCGTTGGAATATCTGATTACTTGTTTACTTAGCAAACCGTTTGTCCCCCTAAATGGTGCTTGAAAATGTATTTAATACAGGCTAAAATATTACATTTCAGTCTTTGTTGAAGACTGCTCTTTGTGGTTTATAGTAAGAGCCACTTGATGATAAGAGTCTGTGGGCGCTACATTTTCCGCATGATTATGGATTTGCCACATAGGCCATCACCTGCTGCATAATCAGCAGATTAAAAAAAAAAAATCTTTTATCGATCAAAAGCTACTAAAACCACAGCAACCAGCAGCGGCTAGCACAGATCGGGAGTGGGGGAGGGTGGGGGAGCTGGGTGAGGGGGTAAAGAATGAAAAACCTTACCTCCTCGCCGCATCTCGCTGTCCTCGCCATCATTGTCTCTGCAACATATCATACACAACAAGCATTGGCATAGCCAATAGGTCTCGCCTTTGGGACCTTATGTGTTTAGCCATGCAACAGTTGCATAACTAAATACTTATAAGGTCCCAAAAGCTAGACCTATTGGCTATGCAAAGCGGCCGTGCGGCCGCGAATGTGATCGCGATCACAAAAAGGGGGCCTAGAGGAGGTTTAAGGTCCTGCGTGGTCACACTCTCCACTCCACTCGTAATATCTAACACAACGAGCCCACGGGTTCGGGATGCAGGTCTGATAGGTATGTGGACTACATAAACCGTACACCAAAACAGAGGGTGAGGCAGGGGAATTTCCTTTTTTAAGGACGGTTACCCTCACACACCAAAGGTGTCATGCTTCATCATAGGAGTGCCTCCTCACGTCAAGAACCTAGTCTTGGCGCAGGAACAGAGCACCCAGGATCCCCTGAGCCAATCACAGTGCTGCAATGCAGCGTTATGATTGGTCTGAGCACAGTAGTTCGGCACTAAGCCAGGGAATGGCGGCTTGGGCATGTTCTCCGCCCAGGCTGTAATGCAGAGGGCCGGCCAAACATTCATGCGCACTTTAGAGAGTGCAAACCACTCCTCCACTGTCAGCAGAGCAGTCCCGCCCCATCCCACCCACAAAGCTGCCACAACAAGGAAAAAATAAAATGATAATAACTTAGAGTTATCATTTTATTTTTCCTTTAGTGACACTGCTTAAAAGCAGTGGGGCGACGCTCCTCCGCCTTAGCGGAGGAGCTGCCACTGGCAGCAACATGCGTTGACCTGCACTGGAAGGCCCTTCACAAAAATGACTGGTTACTTTTCAGTTCTATTGATGTGTTTATGTGCTAAAATGACACTAATGCAGTGAAGGACGAGTTACTTACCTTCGGTAACAATGTATCTGGTAGAGACACGGTCCAGCCGCAGATTTCTTAACTTAGAATATCCCCAGGCGTTAGACTGGATCCGGAAAACTTTCCGTAGCAGCACCTCTGCGCGCCGGCGGCGGCGCCGCACGGCTCCACCCTGACGCCGTCCACAGACATGACGTCAGCAGAGCCATATAAGCCCCTTCTGGCGTGCTGACGTCAGTTTTCGTCGGAGAAACTTTTCCGTGCCACAACGCGAAGCCACCACTAAACTGTGAGAGTATGGGAACAGTGTGCGAAAAAGATGAAAAAGAAAAGAATTTGAATGGTGAGACAGCACCATAAAGGACAGTGTCAGGCACTGTATACTGAAAAATAGTGAAAGGAAAGAGCAGAGCACCGCTCTGAGAAGCAACCCCGCAAAAGCGAAGGCTAACCCTCCCCGGAGACAGAAGAAGATGTGAAAAAACATTATGGCAGACGACAGAAAGTCTGCAACCACAATATATAACTGTGAAGGGCAACAAGTCCGAAACAGAGGAGCAATGCCAATCCACCACAAGTCGGCACCAGAAAGGGACGCCATATCCCTTGTAAGTGACCTATAGACTGAGGCAGAGCCAATAGACTTCAAATCAATGGACCACCGGGGAGGTAAAAGACCCAAAGGCGATTAAAAAAAGAGGGGGGGGGGGGAGACATGGACGACTCAGGTTGTAGGGATGTAAAAGGACACATGAGTATACCGCCCATAAACGAGAATGGTTGTTGTAGCAAAACAGAATGAAGGAGCCTGTGGCGGAGTGAAAGATGTCACCCCGCAGAAAGACAAAGCCACCTGGAGGGAGGCGAATGCTGAAAATCCAACCTGAAAAGGTCCTCGCAGAACGGGGAGGATGGGTAGGTGTTAAGGAATCTGCGGCTAGACTGTGTCTCTACCAGATACATTGTTACCGAAGGTAAGTAACTCGTCCATCTGATAGAGAAATCTAGCCGCAGATTCCTTAACTTAGAAAAGATACCAAAGCCATACCCATAGAGGAGGCAGGTCTGCGACTGAACCCCACCAAGTTCCAGAGAGAACTTAGCCATCAACTAGTGACAAAACACAGTGGGGACAGCAATGCCAGCACAGCCAACACCAGACCACAAAGCTCTGAAAGAGCGGAAAACAATGGGAGGCAAAGGCACCACAGGCCGTCAAAGAACAGCACGAAAATCCCCGTGTGTATGCCGGGGTTAAGAGAAAGAAGTACAGAGCCAGAAAGACCGGTACAGAAGTGAGAGTTCATGGCTTCGTAAAGAAGAGGAACTGAACCAAGGGCCCGATGGATCCGCAGGATCCGGTGAGTCGACAGGGAGGACAAAATGGCATGACATAGTCAGAGCATACCGGTCAAGTATACACAACAGTGGAAAAAGCATTGTTGAATCTGCACCAGCTAAGATACGTGGGGCAGCAATGGCAGGATGCCGACCCATGGCCAGAAAGTGGCGGTATTACCAGAAACACAAGCCACTCCAGTACTCAGTCGCTCCTTCACAAGAGATGTGAGAGGTCGGACGACAACCAGCAGAAGCACCCAGCACACGACCACAGTAAGACTGGTACTTATGTGTAAGTCAGGAATACTAATAAGCATACAGTGTGGATGCCAAAACCACAACAAGCATAGGTAGCATGTGCAGCGCAGACTCACCCAAAAGGTCGCACCATGAGCAGACCGGAGCAAAGACCAGGGACACCGCAGCAAGGAACGTTGCCTGCGTGACTCCGCTGACGGAGAGCAGATATATATTAAGAAGATACACATGCAAAAAGGATGTGTTGCATAAAACAAGCCAAGGATATGCTATAAGTACCAACAGTGTTGGTGAAGCAGAGTTGGACAGGATAATGTCCAGATCTGTATGCGACATCAGCCACCCGTCCGGAAGGAGACATGGTCCCTCGCCAGACAGACGAGGAGATGGAGCAGGATACGAAAGTGGAAACAGTTAGGACCAACGGAATGGCCTAGGGATGTACAGACAACACTAGCCAAGAAAGCGAGTATCCTGAAGAGAACACTGCCCCTGAGAGTGTTATAGCCGGAACCCAAAGTAGAAGCATGGAAAAGACCTGTGCAGAAAGCAGCAGGGAAATAGGAAAAACTCTTGTTCAGGAAGTGCCCAGAAAATGAGGTAACAAGGCAGTGTACAGCATAGACGTACGTGGCGAAGACGCCACCTCCTATAGACAAGCCCAGACAGGGCTGAAGTACGAGAAAGCACTACCCATACCGGAGAGTGGAGGTTAGAGCCAGTCACAGCAGAAGCGGAAGAAAGAACTCAGGCACCCCATGATAGCGAAAATACCAAAGTGCACCAACACTACGCGCAAACACTGAAGAGTTTGCTATACAATGGCAGAGCGTCAGCCGTGGAAGAACTGTGTTGGAACGGAACATAACAAGAGGTCCCAAGGGACAGTGGCTGGCGAAAAGAAGAGCAGCCAACATGGACAAAGAGGAACACAGCGAAGCTGAAAAACGCCCCTGGGAAAGGCAGGCGAGGCAGAGCCTCATGGTAGGGAACCCCTACTGATGCTACGAAGTACTACAGACAACAGTAGACCCCAACTTTAAGTGAAAGTGAAATAGAGTGACACCAATATGTGGGTCGCATAACAGCAGAAAGAGAGGACAGACTGATCCACAGAAGAACCTCTGTAAGGAAGACTCCACAGCAGCGTACCAAGCCTTCCTTGTAGGGAGGTAACTAAACAATAGCCAGCAAATACCCCACATAGGGTAAGTCTGAACTCCGGCAAGGGGGGCTCCTCTTGAGGCAAGCTCACTGACAGAGGACTAAAAGGAAGGCAGAACCAGCTGACCAGCTGTACTGAACAGAGGCAAACATGGCGGAGTAGCTGCCTAGACAACCTGGGTATTACATCATGAACTAAGGGTCCCAAACAAACAAGGCAATTCTGCCTATGCATAAGAAAAAGCAACACAAAGTCATACAACGTATGAGAAAGAGAAGGCACAAGGACGATAAAGCCAGGCCGCAAGGGCCAGAAAATCACAGGAGGCCAGACATGAGGCGGGAGACCGCTGAATCAACGTGACAATCAAAAAGGTCCACGCCATTGAATGGCCGATCCCGAAGAGCGTCCCGAACATTGTCGGGAAAACGACTATCACGCAGCCATTGCCCTACCCACAGAGTCTGTAGCGTCCAGGGCCGATCGAAGGGAAAATTGTGCCATTCCCCGACCATCAAGAATAAGGTGATGCAAGTCAGCCCGGGGCCCTTCTAGGAGAGAAGGAAGAAGGAGCTCAACCAAGTCCCAAAGGGCAAAGGAAGCAGGCGCGAACACGCAAGACGTGTTCAAGGCACGGATGCCCACACTGGTGGAGGCCAAAAATGTGGCGACCACATGTCTCCAGCCAGCGAGACTCCCTAGTGGGAGGTAGCAATGGCAGAGCGGAAGAAGGCTGCAAGGCGAAAGCTGCCTGGACAACCAGACCCTGAGCTCTAGGGAGAAGGGACAAGCAAACAGAATCGTTTGGGGCCGGACGATGCCGGCGAGCAATGGCCCGATCAACAGGGTCACCAGAGGAGGGCCGTGCCCAGGTACCAAGCAGGATGTCAAACAAAGACCCACCAAGGGGCAGCAAAGGTTCCACGTCCACAGGCTCACTGTGGAGGAGATCCAATAAAGGATCAGAGGGCAGGGAAACCACAGGGGGCTGCAACTAAAGAATATCTGCAGCCCTGCGAACTGCCCTTGCGAAAGCCGCACTAGCCTCTGTCGCTATTCTGGGGGTGACAATAAACCATCTGTCGGGGACGGTTGGAGGCTAACTCGTCCACTAGATAGTAAAGGTGGAGGAGCCTGAGGTTGATCTGAAGGCCATGGAACACTAGGCACCTGCACCAAGAGGCACTGAAATGACCCCGAGCACGGTGAGCCAAGAGGAATTTCATCCTCCTGTAATAGAGAAGCCGTAGGCGCCGGCACTGGTGTCGACCGACGCAGAGATGACATCAAGAACCTCCTGAGGGGACTATCTGGGCGCAGGCCGATGACGACTCGACCTCCACCTGCTGGGAGGAAAGACGTTGCTGCAGCCGACGTCAGCGCAGGAAGCCGCACAGGGCTATGCGCAGACTGGAAGGTTGGGCTGGATGGACGACTGGGATGCCCCTCCAGGCCGTGTCCCGACGTTGTATCGGCTCCAGAACCGGAGTCGATGCACACAGCAGGCGCCGAGGAAGAGTGCCTTCTTCCTCTGTGGGACCCGAAGGCGCACCAGGGAGAGGGGGTGACCCGAAGAAACACTGGAGAGCCCTTGAATAGGCCTCCATCTGGGTCCTTGTCGCTCCGACACCCAGAAAGGGTGGGAATTGAGGAGACGACTCCTGGACGCCTGTGCCTGGAAAAGAGAGAGCAGCGGGCCCCAACGTCTCGTTTACAGGAGGGCGACCTCTGTTACTTATGCTTGTGCTTACCTGTCTCCGAACGACGTCTGCGGGAACAACCCCGTGAGCGGGCCTGATCCCGAGAGGGAGAGCGGCGGTGCGAAGGCGCAGGACCGGACATCTGGGCGGCCAGCAGTTTCATACGATGCTCCCGGAGGGACTTTGGTTTCATCTGTTGACAGGTGTCGCACTCTTCGGGGTCGTTGTCCACTCCCAGACACCACATACATATTGCGTGCGGATTCGTGACAGATATTTGTGGCGCACAGGTGTCACACGCTTTAAAGCCCAAAGGCATCACACACTGTTCCGTGACGCTGAAGGCATCGAGAAGGCCTGAAAAACAGGCCGTGGAACCGCTGTTTTTCCTGGACCCGCGTTGGGACGCGGAAAAGAAGAAAACAGACGTCAGCGCGTCGGGAGGGGCTTATATGGCTCTGCTGACGTCACGTCTGTGGACGACATCAGGGCGAAGCCGTGCAGCACCATCCCCGGTGCGCAGAGGTGCTGCTGCGGAAAGTTTTCCAGATCCTGTCTGACGCCTGCGGATATTCTAAGTTAAGGAATCTGCGGCTAGATGTCTATCAGATTCCTTTGTCCATTCAGTGTCAACATGAGTAAAAAATAGCAAAAAAATTAAATAATACTATCACAAAATGTGATGCATTACACCGTATAGTTTGCCTTTTCTTGCCACTTCATCAATTCTGCCATATATTTTGGTCTTCCCTTGCCACATAATTCCAAAGGCCTTCCTTATAGTTCACGAAAAAGTGTGCAGCTGGTAGTCTGACTCTTCAGTAGTTTACAGGATAAGTACATCTCTTGGAATCTTTTGCCATGGGCTATACCTTAGAACTCAGTGACGTAACACAGGCGCCCGCAGTCCCCGCGATGCGGGAGCCTCCAACCTCGGGGGGCCCTTTCAGCACAATACTGTAGCTGGAGAGGCCCTGATTGAGTCCGGAGGGGGGCACTCCACATACTTTGCCGGGGGGGCCACCTCAAGTTTTGTTACGCCAGTGTTAGAACTATGAATACTTTGATGAAGAAATAACACTGATAAACTAGGCGGGGTCCTTCAATTTACGAAAATAGCTATTAGCATTAGAAGTACCATAAAAGGAACATTTTATAACAAATTCCTTAATGAACAAAATGCATTTCAGCTGCTGTCACCCAAACTGAACAGAGCGTTAAAGCTATCCTTAACCTTCACTCTATTTCTAACTTGATCCTAGCTTGAAAAGTAAACCTTAACCATACCAAGCACCCTATTCTAACCCTATGCTTACTAGCAACCCTTAGTTTTTTTTTACCCATATCCTTTTATTTTGTGTCGCATTGTATATTTTCTGACGACAACAACAAATATTTAATCACTGGAGTAGTGACCTAAAGTATTGTGATAACTACTTTTTTTTACAGTGGTTTCTATATAATGGATTTTGTTGGTCAAAAAAAGAAATAAAAGTTCTTCATATCGACATAATGCCCAGTGTGTATGAATAGGATCACAAGCTGGGTTCTTGGCACGGGCTAAGTGTTTGCGACTTTACATTTTCACTGTTATTCATCCCAGAATGCATCTCAGAAAAGATGCTCTTAATTATCAGTCCTTTTTTAAAGCGTTTCAAGTCAAGGGTGCATCGTGGGGCTTTCAAGGTTACCTGTGTTGGAAGACAATCTTTGTAGGGAGGGGCCTTTAAGGTTACCTGTGTTGGAAGACAATCTTTGTAGGGAGGGTCTTTAAGGTTACCTGTGTTGGAAGACAATCTTTGTAGGGAGGGCCTTTAAGGTTACCTGTGTTGGAAGACAATCTTTGTAGGGAGGGGCCTTTAAGGTTACCTGTGTTGGAAGACAATCTTTGTAGGGAGGGGCCTTTAAAGTTACCTGTGTTGGAAGACAATCTTTGTAGGGAGGGGCTTTCAAGGATACCTGTGTTGGAAGACAATCTTTGTAGGGAGGGGCCTTTAAGGTTACCTGTGTTGGAAGACAATCTTTGTAGGGAGGGGCATTTAAGGTTACCTGTGTTGGAAGACAATCTTTGTAGGGAGGGGCCTTTAAGGTTACCTGTGTTGGAAGACAATCTTTGTAGGGAGGGCCTTTAAGGTTACCTGTGTTGGAAGACAATCTTTGTAGGGAGGGGCTTTCAAGGATACCTGTGTTGGAAGACAATCTTTGTAGGGAGGGGCCTTAAAGGTTACCTGTGTTGGAAGACAATCTTTGTAGGGAGGGGCCTTTAAGGTTACCTGTGTTGGAAGACAATCTTTGTAGGGAGGGGCCTTTAAGGTTACCTGTGTTGGAAGACAATCTTTGTAGGGAGGGGCTTTTAAGGTTACCGGTGTTGGAAGACAATCTTTGTAGGGAGGGGCCTTTAAGGTTACCTGTGTTGGAAGACAATCTTTGTAGGGAGGGTCTTTAAGGTTACCTGTGTTGGAAGACAATCTTTGTAGGGAGGGTCTTTAAGGTTACCTGTGTTGGAAGACAATCTTTGTAGGGAAGGGCCTTTAAGGTTACCTGTGTTGGAAGCCAATCTTTGAAGGGAGGGGCTTTCAAGGTTACCTGTGTTGGAAGCCAATCTTTGTAGGGAAAGGCCTTTAAGGTTACCTGTGTTGGAAGCCAATCTTTGAAGGGAGGGGCTTTTAAGGTTACCTGTGTTGGAAGACAATCTTTGAAGGGAGGGGCTTTTAAGGTTACCTGTGTTGGAAGACAATCTTTGTAGGGAGGGGCCTTTAAGGTTACCTGTGTTGGAAGACAATCTTTGTAGGGAGGGGCTTTTAAGGTTACCGGTGTTGGAAGACAATCTTTGTAGGGAGGGGCCTTTAAGGTTACCTGTGTTGGAAGACAATCTTTGTAGGGAGGGTCTTTAAGGTTACCTGTGTTGGAAGACAATCTTTGTAGGGAAGGGCCTTTAAGGTTACCTGTGTTGGAAGACAATCTTTGAAGGGAGGGGCTTTTAAGGTTACCTGTGTTGGAAGACAATCTTTGTAGGGAGGGGCTTTTAAGGTTACCTGTGTTGGAAGACAATCTTTGTAGGGAGGGGCTTTCAAGGATACCTGTGTTGGAAGACAATCTTTGTAGGGAGGGGCTTTTAAGGTTACCAGTGTTGGAAGACAATCTTTGTAGGGAGGGGCCTTTAAGGTTACCTGTGTTGGAAGACAATCTTTGTAGGGAGGGTCTTTAAGGTTACCTGTGTTGGAAGACAATCTTTGTAGGGAGGGCCTTTAAGGTTACCTGTGTTGGAAGACAATCTTTGTAGGGAGGGGCCTTTAAGGTTACCTGTGTTGGAAGACAATCTTTGTAGGGAGGGGCTTTTAAGGTTACCTGTGTTGGAAGACAATCTTTGTAGGGAGGGGCCTTTAAGGTTACCTGTGTTGGAAGACAATCTTTGTAGGGAGGGGCTTTTAAGGTTACCTGTGTTGGAAGACAATCTTTGTAGGGAGGGGCCTTTAAGGTTACCTGTGTTGGAAGACAATCTTTGTAGGGAGGGGCCTTTAAGGTTACCTGTGTTGGAAGACAATCTTTGTAGGGAGAGGCCTTTAAGGTTACCTGTGTTGGAAGACAATCTTTGTAGGGAGGGGCTTTTTAGGATACCTGTGTTGGAAGACAATCTTTGTAGGGAGGGGCCTTTAAGGTTACCTGTGTTGGAAGACAATCTTTGTAGGGAGGGGCTTTTAAGGTTACCTGTGTTGGAAGACAATCTTTGTAGGGAGGCTGCAGGAAGTCACCATAACTTCCAGGTGGAAGCAAATGTGCCCTTTCAAGAATTGTTTGTGAAGTCTCTTCCTGTCAGTTTCGTCTGAGGGACTGTTGATCTGCTGGAAATGGTGGAATTCTACCTATTACAAGTGTGGCTGAATCTGTAACCCTGGTCCAGAGAAACTCCCCCTGCCATCTCCTTCAAACTGAAAGGCACTGACCACCAGAGGCCCTCACAGAGGAGGCCAGGATTAGTAATCACTTAGTAGAAGAAAGTGCAAGGACAATGTTGCTGCAATTGATGAGATAATAACGTCCATTTAAAAACGTATTGCCCTCAGCATATGCCATAAAAACATTAAATTATATTTAAACAAGTTCTCACAACCAGCAGTAAAACAGTCACATCAGTAACAATGCTTTCCTAGAATCAACAGGTTTGGATTCATAAAAGGTAACCCGCAGGCCTTGCCGCTAGCCACCAGACGGTTCACTTGCAGGGTGAAGTCATGTTTGCATAGTCACCAGGTATGCACCTGCAGGGACTAGACTGAGCAAACACTTTTGCAAGCTCTTCCATTTGCCATGCCCGGAAATAGCCAGGTGGACCATCTATACCGCACTACCACGGAGTAGAATGAGGGCAGGCGTGTCCTGTAGCAAAGTGCACCAGCGGATGGTTTAATAGCAAAGTGATGTATTTTCCAGTCACCATGCATCTTTTAACTAAATGTGAAGTATTAAATGTTCCCACACAAGTTCCAATTTTCAGCTAATCGACTAACAGTGATAATTGAAGCAATTACGCCGTATTAAGGGTGTAAAACTCACATTACAATCTCTTTTGGACATTTCGGCGGACACAAATCGGAAAGTGTTAATGCCCTTTCAAACAAGGATCATTACTGCATTTACTGGAATATTCAAAGCTCTTTAGCAGAACACTTTCTGTTCCATTAACTTCACAGGCGCTTCAATGGACCAGGCATGTCACAGATGAACTGCAATCCACCCTTCCATAGCAAATTCACTTAATTGGCCTTTAACCAAGGTTGCTAATAGAAAAGTTGGAGAACGCAATGAAAGACAAGCATTGGCAAAGCCAATAGGTTTTGCCTATGCAAGAGCTATTGGCTTTGCCAATGTGTTTTATCCATGCTGAACAACAGCGTGGCTGCTGTTTGGCATGGGGAAGAGTGTCATAAAATAGAAGGGCATAAAGTGGAGTGGAGTGTCCTACAGTGGAAACGTATAGAGTGGAGTAGGGTCATAGAGTGGAAGGGAATAGAGTGTCGTAGAGCAGAATAGGGTGTCATAAAGTGGAAAGGCATAAAGTGGAGTAAAGTGTCGTAGAGCGGAGGGTTGTAGAGCAGAGGGTCATAGAGTGTCATATAATTGAGTCAATCAATCAATCAATCAATCATAGCATTTGTAAAGGGCACTACATACCCGTGAGGGTCTCAAGGCCCGGGGGGGGGGGGGGGGAGGGGGAATGCTGCTACTGTTCGAAGAGCCTGGTCTTGAGGAGTCTTCTGAGGGATAGCAGGTCTTGGGTCTGCTATACGTGGATGGGGAGGGTGTTCCATGTCTTGGCGGCGAGGTGGGAGAATGATCTGCCACCGGCGGTCACTCTTCGGATGCGGGGTACAGTGGAGAGGGCGTGGTCGGCAGAGTGGAGCTGGCGGGCGGGGGTGTAGAAGCTGAGTCAGCTGTTGAGGTACGCTGGTCCGGTGTTGTGGAGTGCCTTGTGTGCGTGGGTAAGGAGCTTGAAGGTTATCCTCTTGTCGACTGGGAGCCAGTGCAGGACTCTCAGGTGGGGTGTGATGTGGCGAGGGATGTCGAGGATCAGGCGTGCGGAGGCGTACTGGATGCGTTGGAGCCGTTTCATGAGGTTGGCCAAGGCTCCTGCGTAGAGGGTGTTTCCGTAGTCCAGTCTGCTGCTGACGAGGGCCTGGGTGACCGTCCTTCTTGTTTCGGTGGGGATTCACTTGTATATCCTGCGGAGCATGCGGAGGGTGTTGAAGCAGGAGGAAGAGATGGCGTTGACCTGCTTTGTCATGGAGAGGGTAGAGTCGAGGATGACCCCTAGGTTGCGTGCGTGGTCGGTGGGTGTAGGAGCTGTTCCTAGTGCAGTCGGCAACCAGGAGTCGTCCCAGGCCGAGGGGGTGGATCCGAGGATGAGGACCTCCGTCTTGTGCGAGTTCAGCTTCAGTCGGCTGTTCCTCATCCATTCGGCAATGGCCTTCATTCCTTCGAGGAGGTTGGTTTTTGCGGTGTGGGGGTCCTTGGTGAGAGAGAGGATCAGCTGGGTGTCATCAGCGTTCGGCATAGGAGATGATGTTGAGGTCATGCAGTCGGGCGACGTGGGTAGTGTTGTGAAGTAGATTGAAGTAAGATAGAGGCGTAGAGTGCCAAAGTAGAGTGGTGTGGAGTGAACTGTTACAGAGTAAACTGTCGTAAAGTACTGTGGAGGGGATTAGAGTGTTGTGGAGTAGAATGGGCTGGTGTAAAGTGGAATAGAGTTCAATGGATTAGAGTGTCAAAGAGTGGAGTATTGTGGATTGTAGTGTCGTAAAGTGTATTAGAGTGGACTAGACTGGAGTAGAGTGTAGTAGCATAGAGTAGAGTTTTGCAGAGTATAGTGGCGTAGAGAACAGTGGTGCAGTGTAGAATGGCAAAGAGTGCAGTGGTGTAGAGTGCATTGGCATAGAGTGCAGGGATGTGGACTGTAGATGTTTAGAGTAGAGGGGCGTGGAATGCAATGATGTAGAGTATAGAGGTGTAAAGTAAGGTGACGTAGAGTAAAGATGCACAGCATAGATTTCAGTGCGAGAAGTGGAATGACAGAGTGGAGTGGTGCAGATTGGCGTGTAGTGGCATGGAGTGCACTGGTGTAGTGGTGTAGAGTGGTACAAAGCATAGAGTTCAGTTATGCAGAGTAGAGTGTCGAAAAGTGCAGTAGTGTAGAGTTGAGTGGTGTAAAGTGCAGTGGGGTATAGTAGAGTGGTGCAGAGTAGAGTGAGGTAGAGTGGTGCAGAATAGAATGGTGTAGAGTGCAGTGGTGTGGAATGGAGTGAAGCAAAGCAGAGCCAGACTGGCTAAACTGGCCAACAGACGTTTCCCCGGGAGGCTGGAAGGGTGTGGGGCCAGTTTTGCAGCAGGGGGGGGCGGTTTTGTTACTGGTGGCTGATTTTGCAGCAGTGCTGCAATATCATCCCCAGTAACAAAAGCAGCAAGCACGCATTTCCTTCCCTACGGGGCCAGGCAGTGCTTCCCCAGAGGCTAGTTTGAGAACATTTCCAGGGTGGCTTTGAGTTCCCAGTCCGAACCTGATACAGCGTAGAGTGTAGTATCATACAGTGCATTGGCATAGAGTGCAGTAGACTGGCATAGAGTGGAGTGCAGTGGCAGAGTGTAGTGTTGCAGAGTAGATTTGCATAGAGAGCAGTGGCATAGAACATAGTGGTGCAGAGTAGAATAGAGTGCAGTGACAGAATGCAAGTGTATCGAGAAGAGTGAAGTGGTGGAGCATAGAATGCAGTGGCATAGAGTGAAGTGGTAAAGGGCAAAGTGGCATACAGTAGAGTGGCGCAGAGTGGGGTAGAGTGGAGTAGATTGTTTCAGAGTGGCATAGAATGGCGTGGTGCTTAGCAGATGCAGTGGTGCAAAGTAGATTGGCGTGGCGTAGAGTGGATTGGCGTGGAGTGGTACACAGTAGAGTGCATTGGCGTAGAGCGCAGTGGCATAGAGTGCAGTGCTACAGTGTGGAGTAGCATCGAGTGCAGTGGTGAAAAGTGCAGTGGTGCAGAGGAGGGTGGCATAGAGTACATTGGCATAGAGAAAGGTAGTGCAGAGTAGAGAGGTGTGGAGTGCAATGGTGCACAGTAGAGTGCAGTGGCATGGAGTGATGCAGAGTGGAGTTGCGAAAAGTGGAGTATGCATGGTGTGGAGGTACTCTGCCATTACAAATAACCATTTTCTTGAAATGGCCATTACATTTGCACAGAAATACAGTTTTAGTGATAAAGCAACAGATAGTGGGGTACTCTGGAGGTGATGAAACAGTACCTGCCACCCAACTCTTGCCTGACCCCTGAAACTTCTCATGAAGGCTCCATGTCCGAATCTTGCAGGACCAGCAAGAACTTCTCATAAAAGCATCAAATAAGAACAGTGGATTCCCACGTTTAGCTATCCTCTGAGAGCTCTAGGTGTGACCATGGCGAGAACACGCACACATCTCGTGATCTCTCCAGATCTGACCCTTGCATGACCTGGAGACATCTCACAGTTCAAGCATGGCTCTGGTGTGAATTCTGAGACATCTCATGACAGCCACATGTGTGCCCTTTGAACAATTCCTTAGGCATTGCATGAAAGCCCCAGGTCTACCATGTCAGTGGCCATTGGCAGATCTCATGAGTGCCCCAGGGAGACAACTGATGAGAGCTCCAAGTCTGAGGCTAACGTGAGCCCCGCGGCATCAGAAGAAGACTGCAGATGTGACCATGGAGACATCTCATGAGAGCCCATAGACCTGACCCTTGTACGACCCCTGGGACTTTTCATTAGCTTTCAAGATCATCTGATCCCTCTGTGGATCCTCATGGACCCCTCGTGAGATATCTTGGTCCGGCCCATGCAGGACTCCCTCACTGCAGACATCACCAGAAGAAGCCCCTTGTTCATTTTTCGGTAGACATTACATCCATGGGCGTAGGAAGTGTGGGGGACGCGGGGGATATATCCCCCCCAGATTTTGGAGTGGGGTGGACACGGGGGACAAGGGTGGGGGGGGGCGAGATGACAAAGGAATTTCCCCTCTCCCTTCTGTTATCGCAGGGCCATTAGCACACGAAAGCGCTACCTAATGGCCCTGCACTTGACCTGCCTGGAGTCAGAGGCCACCCGCCCTCTGCCTTTTGTTGTGCTGCAGGAAGGCTCAGCCGTTCTGGGATGGGCAGAGAACGGAGAAAAAATAAACGCTGTCTCTTTTCCTTCATGGCAAGGACCTTGTCCACTACTCCTGATCTGCCTCTGGCGTCTGCCCTCCTCTCTTTATTCCTCCATCTCTTTCTGTCTCTGTCTCGCTCCTGCTTACGTGCTGATTTCAAGAGGCAGCTCTTAAGGTACTCTCTCTTGCCTCTCCTTTTCATTATTTGTTCCCCTGTGAAATTGATCCAAAAATGGCTGAACACTTTGGCTGTAAATGTTCTCATTTTCTGACCGTTTTCTATTGAAAAGAAAAACCTCGGAATGGAGAGAAAAAATAATTAAATACCTAAATAAAGCAATACAGAGTGGACAGCAGACATGCCAGACTGTTATTTACACCCACACACATTAGCACCACTTTACAGAGTTTGCCAGTGAAAGCGCTACTTTCTTTTTATCTTCTTTCTTTGAACAACATTGTTTTCCCAGGGTGGGTAAGTGCGCCATTCCTAAAGGGACTGCAATACCTGGTTGATGGGTAGAGTGGAAACGTTTAATATGACCGTTTTCAACTTTTTAATTATTTTAGCTTCTAAAATGCGGATCTGTGTTTGGGGATGTGGTCTTTTTTAAACCAAACTGCATACATTTTGAAAGGATATAAGCAATGGACATTGAAAGGGGTCCCTTCCTGGTCCTGTAGCCATGTCTTGAACTTTTCAGGCAAAATCGCTTACTGATTTCTGAATAATGAGTTTAAAACCGTTAAGGTAACCATGTTTTTTTCTGATTACAGTTCACATGCTTTGCTTATTCTTGCATTCCCTATGAGTGTTTGCTTTTTCCAGGGTGTTAGTCATTTTTTTTCAGGCAGCATTTTACTGTTGTCTAGTGCATAATTTGAATTTAGTCGCAGCACAATTGAGTTGTGCTGAAGGCAGTGCGAGTTTCTCTCAGTGGGGCAGTATGGTGTTCAGTGTGGGAGAGAATGTGGCACTCTGGCCAGAGCTGCTGAATTTGGAACTGGAGAACCATGTTCAGACCTTCATGACCAGTTCACCATACCACACTCCTGACAGAGCTTATTCCGATGCTACACCTTAGAAGGCCCGATAGACCTTGGAAGCCCAGGTGTCTTAGCACCCGCAGGTGGACCTGTCCACCACAATTCATACTGCAGTTCACTTCCAGTCTTACGGGCAGGCATATGAAGAAGCACATCCTAGATCGACAGTGAATCTGTCACTGAGGTCACAAGACCCTTGAGGCCAGTCCACCTCACCCATTGGTACCTCCATTGGTCTTTTTCCAGCACTAGCAGTGCAACTTGCCAGGGGTTGGCAATGTAGGATTTGCATGCACACCAAACTTAGGGGGTGATTATAATGGCAGTGGGACCGCCACGTCACCCCGTCGGTGGCGGTCCCACCGCCATTGGTGACTGCATCACAGCCCGCCATATTACAATGGCGGATGGTTACCTGGCGGTCGGAAAGACCAACCACCACGCACCCGACGGGCTTCTTGAGCCCGCCGGTGTGGTGGAGGGGCTCGTGGTTCCTACAATGCTGGTGGTGCCTACCATGCACCGCAGCAGGGATTACGATGTCCCTTACCCGCCAGCTTATCAATGGCGGTTCACCTGCCATGGAAATGCTATGCCTTATTATATTGTAGGGACTTAAAAGTAGTTCTAATCCCCCGGCCCTATTATGTACTAGGGCCTTATAGGAGAGGTCATGTCAATCATAGGGGCACCCTAGCCCATAGTGCACCCTAGTGTATGTAGGTGTTTTCACTGTATTTTTAAGTGCCTCTTTCAGAATAGCACTGGCTGATTAGGCAGAGGCCAGGGTCAGTCAGTCAGGTACCACCAGTACCAGTCAGCAAAAAGTTGGGGAGTGCCCAGGGCGGCTTTGCAACACTAGAGAAACACAAACTCAGAATGTAAAACATAACACCATGGTTGGGGGGTTCTCTTCAATAATCAGAATTTATTTCTATCCTAATGAACCCATTTTCCAACATTAGGATAGGGAAAGACTGGGGAAAAATCATAACGTTCTAATCTATACATTGCAGTTTTTATGCAGCTCTTTGATGATGGTTAATAGCTCACTGTTCAATGTTAAGATTTTAACTTATAAACTTCAAATACCAAAAGAATATCTCAGACAAAAGCAATAACTCACTGACCTATTGAATTAAAACTTATACTAGACAAGCCTTCGATCTCTCTAAAAAAAAGAACATTAATCACCAAAGTTATCTTCACATTTTTATTGTTGACTGAGAATTGCTGGAGACCAGGAATGCAGCAGCAGGTACTTTTCAAACCCTAATGCACTTGCAAACACGACGCCCCCACCCTAATTCAGCGGCCTTTGTTTGCTTTGTGCATTAAGATGCAAGATTCATATATCTGTTTTTTTAAACATTTGGTCTCATTAATATATAAATGTAAATAACAATAAAGCATACATGCAAACTGTGACTACATGCCTGCTTTTCTCAATATTTCACTTCGAAAGTATGCGATTGTATTTGTTTAACGGGAGGTGATTTGTATAGGGTCACTGGAAAGTGCACAAGGTTGTCCCTGTCCCCCCCAGAATTTTAGTGTCTCCTACGCCCCTGATTACATCCATTAAAAAATTTTGTACAAAAATGTAATCCACTGATAAAATACTAGCTCAAAAATGGTAGCTTAAAATCAACACACCTCGTGCACACCAATAACCAGATACAAGTAGCAAATGGAACAACAGGAATTACTTTCATTGCAGTTCCTGAAGTAGTCAAAGACCAAAATGCCAGAATCTGAATCCAGAAGACACCATTTGCAACTGGTTAACAGTCATATCCTGGGAATTTGCACAACTGTTGCTCCGACGACGAAGATAGACATTTTCTGTCAGACATTCACACAGAAATATTTGCAGGCGTTTTTGTAAAATTAACAACTCAAAATCGTCCAGACCCGAGGTCGTGCAACCCACAACCAGCACGTGACTTTGATCCAGCATGTAGTGTTCGTAATATTTTCTTTGGATTGGGGGAACACAAGGTTTATTCCTAGTTCACATTGGGCATTAGAGTACAGCAATAGGGGACACGCCTTAGTACATCTATTGAGACGCTTTAGGACAGATGTCTCTAGTTGTGGGCTCACTGGGAAGAGTGAATATGCATGTTATTGGTTCCTTTTCTGGACATAAAATCATCTTTCGTACTTTCTCCCATTGAAATTGATCGGTTACAAAAAAAAAAAATACACCCGAGAATTACTTTGTCTCTTACAAATTAATGGATGACAACAAATAATCACTCCCTCCCATAGACGCTGATGAATAACACAAGTCAACAAAGACACATCAAAAATTATTCTCTCCCATTCAAATAGACAGAATGAACCACAAGTCAGCAAAGAATCACTCTCTCCCTTAGAACCTGCAAAACAGATTAACAACCCCATTCTCCATAAGAAATCAATTGCTTGTAGCACAAGTGAGCCGATTCACACTTTCACTTAAAAATCAGAGGCTTGCAACACAGATCAAACTATCACCATCTCCCTTATAAACTGGTCAATTGCAACATAAGTCAACAAAAAAACACAATTATTCTTAGCATATGAATTGCAACAAAATGAAATTCACTTTATCACTTTCCCATCAAAAACATAAGATCTCGACAAGTCAATATAGAGCTCTCTGCCACTCCCTTCCCTAGAAACTGATGCGCTGAATTACAATGAAGTTTTTGTCCCTTATGAAATTACATAAGTGAAAGGCAAACATTCTTACCCACTTTCATTAATGGGGTAATCACAGGCAGTGGACTACGTTTCACCCACAGCTGAGATAATAAATACTGAATCATCCTCAGTTTGAAGCCGAATGGAAAGGCGGGAGGGAAGGCGGTAAATGTCAGACAACAGGAGCATCTCTCTTTTGTGGGCCCTTGATCACAAGTACCTCAAAAGGCTAAATGCTTTTTATCACACCCGATAAAATGGGATTACTTGGGGTCCGGAATTAATAGGCATGATAATTCGCACCTATTATGAATTTTGGGGGAATAAGATGTGGATTTTGGTGCTAAATGCACCAAAATCAACCTAGCATGCTATATACTGTAGTTTTTTCCCTCGTTAAATTCCGGCACGTTTGATCTGCTAAAATGTAATGAATGTTGTGGACTTTATCGCACATGGGGACTACTGGGTGCAGTAAACACTGTATAACTTGGAATCCCACTCCCTGTGCGAAGAGGGGTTTGTGCAAAGGTCGAGAATCTTCGATCTTCTCCTAATCAGGGCCTAAGAAAGACGCCATGAAGCTTCAGCTTGTTAATGAGGACAGCTGCTAAATCATGAAATTTACAAATTAAAGGGGCTACGGCAGAGCTCTAAATCTCTTCTTGGGTGAGGGCTTCGCGGCCTGATCAATTTTCACATGCACGTTTCCGGTAAAATAAATTTATGATATGCATTAATGTGGGCTGTGACCTCAGAAGCAGGAAACTTGATTAACTCCATGAAGTCATACAACATATCTCATCCATTCAAGGACACCTGGGACAGAAATGCAGTCTCTTCTCATGAATTCACCAAGTGTTCAGTCTCACCTCGAATGAACAAGAGCGAAGGGAACAGCAGGGACCCCTGGTGTAAGGGAGACCCGTCACTGCGTACCCCATCTCAGCAGGTCTCCTCTGGCCACTGGGGTGGAGATCAGTACTTTTCTTAATGCAAGAAATTGGGAAGTGGAAATGTGAATGCTTGGGACTGAGATCCACCCATGAAGATTTCATGCCCCCACCTTGTGAGTTTGTTAGACAAAGCCACCCTTCTCCTGTGTCCCAAGCCCCAAAACAGCCAATCAGTAAGAAATGAGTAATAAAAGAATCAATCAATCAATCTTGGGTTTGTGGAGCGCGACTACTCACCCGTAAGGGTCTCAAGGTGCAGGGGGGAGGCGCAGGGACCTGTCCATCAAGGAGGAGGTCTATAGAAGAGCCATGTTTTGAGGTACCTCGTGAATTTGGGGAGTGATGTTGTTTGTCGTCTGCCTATTTAAGGTAGGCTCAAGGGTGCCTTGCAAACCAACCAGGGCCTTTCTGAAAGCCCTTGAAACATTTACCCTCTTGCTTCACAAGGCCTCTCTGCATCTTGCATACACGTATCCAAGAGTACAGGATGTCTGCGTCTTACCTGTTTCCCGACTGGCTGAGTCATAGAGAGTCAAACAGACCAAAGCACAGCCCTTTTCAAACCCTACCTCTAGGTTTGGTCAGAAAACACAGATAGGGACTATGCCCACCTTGCCAACACAAACACAGATCTAGACTCATGAAGTCTGCAACTGTCACCCCAGTTGTAAAAACCTATAGATGGCCCTAATTTCACCCCGTTCCCGAATCTACCAAGTACTGTTAAAGAAGGTAATGTGAAAAACCTTTGCAATAAATCACACCAGATCGCACGAAGCACACATTTTATTGAGATTTCAGATGCTCCAAACAAGGAGATAACATTCATAAAAAGTTAAGAGTCTTCTCACAGCTCTAAGTCAGAGGCATCCAATATGGGACTGCTTGGGCCAGATTTTCGGAATTACCACTGACTGTGTAAAGGAGTGAAATGTAGGGTGATTGCATGTAAATTTATTTTATGAAGATATCCTAAAAATCTGGCATGGATCCTGCCTTCCTGGATCTACGCTGGTCAGCTGAGCCCTAAATAAAGACAATCAGTCAGCAGTAATACATTCTTACCCACTTGGGCACAGCATACGCCATAAAACACGGGACACATGGAATGGAATGGAAGGCCCTGCAAGGAGTGGATCTCATCTCTCCTCCAGAACCACAGACAACAAATCAGAATTGGGTGAGATGAATCCCTTAAGAAGAGGGTGTGATGCAGCATGGGGGAGGTGTCATTATCATCTCCTTCTGTGTGGTACCATATTTATAGCAGCCTTTGGAACACTTAAAATGATTGAGCACCATCTAAAATTCCAAAAGTATGGACCGTAACCAGATCCCTCTCCGGCGAAAGAGCACCGCTTGGCAACAGAAGAACATTGCAAGCTGCCTGGACTGGTTTAAGGAAACCAACCTCTGACTCAAAGGTTCCAACACTAACTGGGTGGTGCCGAGAATGAGCAAGTCGGATTAATCTGGGCCGCAACCCTGAAAACAGCTTCAGTGGGAGGTCAGAAGGAACAAAAACTGGATATAGTCCTCAACTGAAACCTATAATCTTCCACCCAAAAAAAGAATACAGCGGCCACGAGTACCAGCTTCTAAGTAAGTGTCTATGTTCCAAATTCCTGGTCTTACAAAGAAATTACCAGGTGGAGCTCTGCACGTAGTCATATCAGGTCTAATGTAATATCTTTTTCAAAGGTCATCCTCAAACAGATTTGCCGAGAGGTCACAAGTACAAAACTAGGCAATCCAACAATAGCATGAAAAAAAACACAGAGCCCCCTAATATCTCCATGTGGGGTACTGGGTGTAAGTCAAAGTGCTCTACACCACACATTGCACAAGTCCTCCAAAACAAGGCTGTGGCGTTCTAGCAAAATGTTGAACCCCTGCAACACTCTGCTATGGGCCAAGCAAAAACTACAGGAGTAAGGGACTCAGAACTTAAGGCCACATGGTCTATAACCCACTCGTTCATCTGTGAATACAATTCCAAACTGCCTGCTCTTTGGAATATGCCTGAAAAATGATGTATTCAAACCGGTTTTTCACTATTAACTACGAAGACCGCAAACAGCAACAGTGATGCTAGTGGACACATCTTGTCACAAGGACTGTATTTTTCTCTTCCCAACTACCTACTGCAGTGGTTGAAGTGGGGGAAAAAAAGTAGGGGAACTGTGGTCGGAGACTCCGAGGGTGGTTATACCCCGAGAACTAGATCAGTGGGGGGAGTCAGAGGTGTGGCCAGAAAGCACAAAACATCCCATTTTTGTAGTATTTGTTTAGCATTTCACTGACCAGTTACAGCTTATTATGTTATTTTATTCAATCAATCGATAAACATTATTATTTAAGGTTTAATATGAGTTTGACATTAAAATACATTCACAAAGTGAGATACGTTTCCAATCACACAATGTTCCAAATATCCTTAAAAAGTGGAATCACAAGCCATTTGTCTCCCATCCAAGGAGTTTCTGTCATCAGCACTTCTCCTCCCTTTTATCAAGAACAGTTCAAACATGAATGGGACGAATATCCTAGTTTGGAAAGGTTTTCAATATAATTATGGATCTGCCATATTTGCCACATAATACAACATCTATTTTAACTAATAAATTGTTTGTAGCTCAAACGGATCAACAGTTACTAAAAAATGTGACTTGTTTTGCTGCGAAGTGGACAGCCCTTTGCAAAGGTTGACTGATCACCTTTCTCACTGCTGCATTTGTATGTTACACTGGTACTAATAAGGCAAAAGCTTTCGAGAGACTATTAGCTTGTGTAAACATTTCAAAATACTAAAGTTTCAGAAAATAACCTGCATTACATTGCAGTCTTTTTTTGTTGCATAATTTAGTCAACACTGTGGCGTAATTTTGTCTTCTTTTGCTGCATAATTCCAGTGGCCCCAAAGCAGGCAGCACATCATAAAAGCGATGGGGCATGAAACAGAGTTTGTGAAATTAGTTTCGTGTACGTGCAAATCCTGCCTTGCCAATCCATGGTGAGTTGCAGCTACTACTGCTGAAACAAGGCCAACGGAGGTACCAATGTGTGAGGCGGACTGGCTTTCAAGGTTAACCCACACTTGCTAGGGTCCACCTGCTGGTGCTAAGACACAGGGCTTCTAAGATCTTGAGGGGCCTTCTTAGGCCTAGCATGGGAATGTGCTCCCTCAGGAGAGTAATCTGGGGGACTGGTCATGAAGGCTGAACCTGGTTTCCCAGTTCCAAATTCGGCAGCTCTGACCATAGTGCCACATCCTCTCCCTCACTGAACACCATACTGCCCCACTGAGAGAAACTCGCAGGGCCTTCAACAACAACCCAATTGTGCTCTGCTATAAATATCTGGATGCGACTTAGTTCATATTACGCACTAGACAAGAGCAATATGCTGCCTAAAAAAAACATAACATCCTGAAAAAAGCAAACACTCATAGGGAATGCAAGATTAAATAAAGTAAGTGAAATGGAAACAGGAACAACATGGTTACCTTAGCGCATTTACACTCACTATTCAGAAATCAGTGAGTGCTTGTGCCTGAAAAGTTAAGGACATGACTACAGGGCCGGGAAGGGACTCGCTTCAATGCCCATTGCTTATATCCTTACAAAACATAAGCAGTATGGTGTAAAAAGACCACATTTGTAAATAGAGAGCTGCGGAATGCATTTTGTTTTCCAATCCACCCATCAATATGGCATTGCAGTACCTCCAGGAATGGTGCACTTCCTCATTCAGGAAAAACAATGCTGTTCAAAGAAAAGATAATACAAAAGTAGGGCTTCACTGGCAAACTCTGTAAAGTGGCGCTAATATGTTTGTGTGTGAATAAAATCAATCTGGCCGCTTCGTGAACACGGTCTTGCTTTATTTAGTTCTTTATTTTTTGCATAATAGAACCTTTTATTCCCGAGGCTGTACTTTGGAATAGAAAAATGTCAAAAAAAGACAATATTTGAAGCAAAAGAATTTTTCTTCTTTGGATCCACAGGGGGAATTAATAAATTAAAGGAGGAAAGAGAGGGTGAGAACTATTTCTTGAAGTCACGGTTTTCATTGAGGAGGAGCGAGACAGAAAGAGGGAGAAAGAGGAAGAAAGAGAGGGGGCAGCTCCCAGGGCAGAGCAGAAGTGTATACTGTCCTTGTCTTCTCTGACAAGTAGGAAGAGAGTCATTTTCCTTCTCTGCCCTCCCGCCCGTCCCCGAAGGGCCACGAACGCTGAAACTTCTTTGCAGACCTTGGCTTTATCTGCCGTCCTGGGACGCATTATTAAAATGAAAAGAGTAAGGGCACGGGATGTATGAATTATAGAAGTAGGGGCACGCCGTGCCCTGACGATTCTGCCCACTTCTACCACTGACCTACTGTCAGATGATATATTCACCTACTGGCATGGACAAAACTGAACCTTTATTTGTAATACAGAACTCTGAAGGATAAGATAGGGGATGTTGAGAGCTATAAAAATAATTGTCAAAAAGAAACCTATGCGCTTTACCTTCATTTGAAAATATTCATTTTTACTTCCATTTTCAAGTAGTAGTGAATAAATACATTTGCCAGTTATTGGGGTGATCCAAAAAACACACAAACGGCAATTCAATGTCGCGGTGTTTACTAAGCACGGCCACTCGAATCATGCGATTTTGCAACCGCTGCCATTTCCACATAATTATGTATTTGCCACGTAATACATTATCTACTGCATAATCTGCAGACTGTACCAAAAAAAAAAGTTTGTTTCTAGCTCAAACTGATCAAAAGTCACCAAAAATATGGCGACTCAGGTTCCTGCACACCAGGACGCTTTTCGCAAAGTTTGACTGGTCAGGTTTAAGTTGCTTATTGTTGTATTTGAGTATTCAATTGTGACTAATAAAGTGAACTCTATTCCAAGACACCATTACCAGGAGTAAAAATGTCAAAATAATGAAGTAATACCATAACAAAATGTGCCACGTAGGCCTGGGTGAAAATTTAGTTCCGTTCGCGGAAATTGCGGTAATTTGACATTTTCGCGTTCCGCGGAGAGCGCGAAAATGTCAAAAATTCCGGTTTCCGCAGCTTGGCGATAATTTGTTTCTTGCTCGCGCTGTAAAATAATACATTCTCGCGCGCGCGATCGCCTTACCTGAATCCCTGCATTCGCCGACAAGTTTTCTTGATCCGGTCGCGTTCTCCATGAGATGTTGTATTGTTTTTAGCCATTTGCGCTGTCTCGCGACAGTTCGCGCCCGCAGTGACGTCATGCGTCGCGCGATCATGCACCGCGAGACAACTCAAAACAAGATGGCCGCGCCCGCAAGCAACCACATGGGTAAGTTGGCGACCCGCAACCATGCAAAAAATCTCGCGAACATGCCGGAAAAAAACTTCTGCATCTTCGCGATATTTCCGCTTGTTTGCGATAATTTTAAACATTTTCGCGATAATTTGCGAAAGTTAATTTCGCAAATTCCGCCCACCCCTAGTGCCACGTTATGCCGCATAATTTGCCAGCTGGTGTTTCAGCGAGGATTCTCAGAGGGTGGGGGTTGGAGAGGGTGGGGTAGGGCGTCCAAGGCTTTCAGAATCAGTCCCCTGGTTGCTATAACTGCAGGGACCTGCCTAGGGTAGGGTGTCCTTTCTTGTCTGTGTACACTGGCAGACTGCGGACGCCGCGGGGCGAGCCGAGCACGGGCACTATAGCGTCCACCATGCCCTGTTCGTACGGCAATCAGAGTGAGGGGTCTCTGCTCTGAGTCCGGGCTCTCTGTGCTCAGCGGTAGCCGCGCGCTTCACACACCTCCCGGGGCACGCGCCGCCTGCACCGGAGCCTGCACGCTCGAAGCGCTTAAACCACAGCTTGCAAAGCCACAGACTAGAGCTTAAAAGGAGTAGAGCGCGAAGGCGAAACCAAGCAGGCACAAGATCGCGTGGAGCCCAGCGATCTGCAATTCCTAAGACAAAAGAAGTGAAAGTGAGAACTGCGGACTACGAAGTCACGGGCACAGAAACGGCGACGGAGTGCAGCAAAAACCACCAGACTCTGACCGTACCCCTTGGCACCTGCAAATGTACCCGGAGCAGCAAGGGGTACGGCGCTTAGGTGGGAGCAGTAGCGGGAGGCAGCGAGAACTGTGAGCTACGGAGGACGGTGAGTCACTGGTACTGGCACAGTAGCGGCGACGGCACACAGCTGAAAACCGCCAGAGCCAACCATACCCCCCTGGTGCCTGTAATCACACCCGGAGCGGCGGGGTATATGGTGCAGTAGCGGGAGGCAGCAGGTAGCAGAAGGCGGTAGCAGAAGTCTGCAACGCGAGAGCGGGCTCCCCTCTGGTGCAGGAGACCAAGTGAGCCCGAGTAAGACGCCTAAAATCGGGGGCTGGGACCAGGGCATACCAAGCCAGAACCATCAAACCCGAGGTCCAGGGGAGGACCACCTTTCCCACCGACAAAAGTGCAAAGGAAAAAAGAGAGGGAAGGAGTAACCTGCAGCGGCGCAAAATGGCATTGAGCCCGTCGATCCGCCTTCAGCAGGGAGGACAAAGGAGGTGATAGCGAAACCCACAAGACCACAATAGCGATGAACCCGCCGTCACACATGCAGTAAGGGCATCACAGCAAGCCTTCATTTCTGAATCCTCCTACCTGAGACCTCCTGACACCTGCAACCACACCCATGACGCACGGATAAGAGCATTAGGTTGGGACAGTGGCAGGGGCAGCAAGAGGTGTGCACCGCAGGCTTCCCATCAGCAGTGGCACCCACTGCTGCGTATCGGTCTACCCTCCACCTGTTCACAAGTGACAGAGACGGCGTGCAAGGTTATTGATATGCAGTAGGGAAGGAGCAACCACAAGTCTGGAGCCCTGAAGGGACAATAAGGGCAGATAAATCCCCTCCCAACGGGTGAACTGACGAACGTTGTCCTCCTCTAGACTCTTAGGGTATTCGGGGGTAGTTCTGTCTGAGTTAGGAGTGAGATGCACTCCTTGCCCCATTTCTTCACAGCTGTGCAGCACTTAGTGCCAGCTGCAATGTTTAGATTTGTGCAAGTACGCACCCTGGTCTTTCGCTGCATCGGCAGCAGCCCCGACATTCTGGACACAGGGCATTTGAGCCCCTTTGAGTTGGCCAGTTGACCAGGGGGACCGGGAAGTTTGTAGGGCGCCAGGCCCCATTGTGTATTTGTGGTGCTAGGAAATGTATTTCATGTAGTTTGATTTTCGGACCCTGTTCTGGCTACCTCTAAATTGTGTTTGTATGATTTTGAGGTTGTCTTGCATACTTTGGTCTATGCTAGTGAAATTATGTTCCACCCTGTGCTTTTTGCCCCTAATGTTGGAGATACTTAGGAGGTAAGTGTCTAATATTAGACTGTTGAGATTTTGGGCATACAATGCGTTTGGGGGCCTATTGTGATGCTGTGCATAATGTGGTTTATGTCTCAGGATGATAATAAGTACAGTGATTTTCCTCTTACACCACTCCATCTTCCGTCCTATCTTGTTGAATCAGCCCTGTTCTGAAGTAACAACCTGTTCCTAATCGCCTCACTTTCCCGTCTCCACAATAGCTCAGTCCCCTTCACCCGACGTCTGGATTATGTGCCCCCTTCTTGTCCTCATACTTCTCCTCACCACCGCTTCCCTAGTAACACCCTTCCCTTATCCCCACCACCCTCCTCCTCCACAATTTCCCAACATGGCCACCACTCGAATTAAGTCTGGAATTAATTGCTACAAAATCATTTACCCTTCTAACCTGATTAAAGCTGCAGCAAAACGTTTCAAGCATAACACCATTGAATGTTCCCTGATTCCCTTTTTGTTGATCAGTTTTACAATGGTCGTTATGGGAGGCTCAAAAACGATCTCATTTTTTTCACGCACGACATACCCTCTTGGTCTACCAGCTTTTACAACTCCCTTAACGTCACCTCCTCCTCCTCTATCCCTCATGAGAAACAGCAAAAAATGTCCTCCTCTGCGGGTTTCAACGGCTCCCTCACTATCTCACTCTATAACAACGGTACTGTCATGATCCAAGCCAAAGACACCTGTCTCTCTCTCTTTGACCACCTCTTCCCTTCCCTACTCCCCTCCCATGCGACCGGGCTATCCCTTGACTCTTCATCTAGCTCCACCAATTACTCCCTTTCTCCTCCCTTGAACCCCCCACTCTCCAATAGGCTGCACCCTTGGGAGGCACAGGTCGACCCTCTTCTCTTCCCTCTGCCCTCCCCTCCTATTCTTCCCCCCTCACAGTATGCCCCCCCTCTTCACTTCAGCCCTACCTCTAGCTAACACACTCCTCGTCCATTCTGCACCGTCTCGGCACTCCATTCTCATCTCCTCCCCCCTATCCCTACCGGTCACCCCCCTCCTTAGACCACCTCTCCTCCAGCCTTCTCCCCTAGTTAACTTTCCTTACGTTCCCCTTATTCCCTCCTCCTCTCTGCTTTTCCTCCCCATCCTCCCCTCACTTATGTACCCCGATTTCCCCACAAATACATTCCATCTCTCTCCTTCCCCACACTCCTCCAGCAATGCTGTGCAACCCCCTTTCCCCCCCGGTAACCCTTTCCCTCCCTCGGACCGATCAGAACCACTTCCTTTCTTCAACTTCCCTATCTCCCAATCCCCCCCACTCTGCCTGATACCCGCTCCCTCACAGCCACCTCACTTAGCTGCCAGGACCTCTCTAACCCCCTCCCCTCTCTTCCTCCCAAACCTCCTTCATCCCTATGACCCCACACACTCCTCCCACCGTCTCACTCCTCTCCTATCGCCCCCTAATTTTGTCCTTAACTCCTATCCTTCTTGCAACGCCAACAACGACAACTCTCCTCCCACCCCTTTTGCACCAACTCCTGCTCTCATCCAAAACCTTTCCCCACCTCTGAACCCTATTCCCCTACTCCCCTCCCATTCCCCCACCTCTTCCTGCCTTCCACCGCCAAGTGCACCCCCTCCCGTTTCCATCGAGCCACCCAACATGCCGTGTTCTGCCTTACTCTCTGGAAAATAAGCTAGGCTCTCTAATCACCTCCATCTCCCAACTTGAAGCTACCATTTCACTTTTAAGCTCCAAGATCTCGACTTTTCCATACACCTCAATTCCTTTGGAAAACACTCACCCTCCCACAAGATGCACCTCGCCCCCACACCCCATAATAGCTAAGCATAGCCTGTCGTCTGCAAATTCACACAAGCACTCGAACGCCACCCTTCTTCCACTTTCACTTCCCAGTAACCCTGTTATCTACACTATTCCGACCATCTCCTCTGTCAGAACCACTCATCCACCTAAACCCTCCCGAGCGCCCTCATATAAGTACAATATCCCCATTACCCATCATAGCCCAAGTGCCCCCGTCACCAAAACAGTCGCGACAGAGCTGCGCTGTATGCTCCACAACTGCAGATCTGCAATAAAACACAAACTTGAAATCTCCGATACCATCAACTTGCACAATATTGACATGCTCTTCCTCACAGAGACCTGGTTCAACGATACCTCTCACTCTATGTTTGATCTCCTGGTACCCACAGGCTATTCTATACTTAGAGATGACAGAATTGACAAAGTTGGGAGAGGTGTTACAGTCATCTTTAGAAACTCCCTTCAACTTAAGGCTCTTCCTAACAGCTCCTTCCACACTTTTGAATGCCTATCTCTTGAGATTCAATTGCACCACCGCTCACCTCTCAGATTCCATGTTATCTACCACCCGCCTGGTAGCAGCCCTTCGTTTATGGAGGAACTCACGGACTGCATCAGTGACCAATACTCGCAAAGTGACAATCAGATCTTCGTGGGTGACTTCAATGTCCACTGGGGCTCGCTTCAAGACACCTATGCGAATTTGCTGGCCACCTTCCTCTCTGCAAACGATCTTATCCAACACTGCACTGAAACAACACACTCTAAGGGCTCAACCCTGGACCTTGTTATTTCTAAAGCAGGCTTGCTGACCATTGCTACCCCTATTCATGTAGACTGGTCTGACCACCTCCTCATCCCATTCTCTCTTCACCTATCACACTCTATAACTCTTGGCCAGCCTAAGAGGGCTACTTCCTGGTTCCGTGACACTAAAAATATTGACCTCAGTACCCTCTGTGATTCTGCCTTGCTATCACTTCCAAGGCTAGACCCGGACCTAGATGTTAACAAACTCACCTCCCAATGCCTTACAGTCCTTGCAGTCGAAATCAATAATGTCGCTCCTCTCCAAAGCAAAAAGAAAAGGCCCACTCCCTCAGCACCTTGGTTCAACAAATCCCTCTATGAAGAAAGGAAGTACCTAAGAGTCCTTGAGAAACAATGGAGACAAGCGCCCTCCACTGAAAATTTGGCCACGCTTCGTTCAGCAAGATCCAAGTACCACAAGCACATCTTCCTTGGAAAAGCGTTGCACTTCAAATCCCTCCTTGACTCAGCCAAAAATAGACCCAAAAAACTATTCGACCTCCTCAAGAACCCAAACAGCTCTCCCCCAACCTCCAAATTGGAGGATTCCACAAAGAAAGCAGCGGAATTCGCTATATTCTTTGACGAAAAGGTGAAATCACTTGTAGATCAGGTCATTCATCCTACCCCTACAGAGGAGCGCAAATCCTTAACCATTTGGCAAAACTTTGACCCCATCTCTGATGATGCCCTCCTTAAATGCATCCTCGATACAAAGCCCTCTAACCATTCTCTTGACCCCATCCCTAGTGCCATTGCCATTGACTTCTATACCCATTCTCTTTCCTATTGGACCACTCTGGTCAACCTCTCCCTGAAATGCCATAAAACCAGTCCTAGGAAGCTAGTTTCCGGTCCTGGGAAGACATGGCTTGGCAGTTCGGGCTGGACTGTTCCCATGAGGCACAGGGTCAGACTGATTTGCATATGGCCATGTCTGAACTGGGGTGGCAGAGTGGGCTAAAGAACGGTGATGGATTAAACCCAGATCAGTTGACTGGGGGTGAGTGCTTGCAATGTTCAACACTCCGTCCATCATTTCCTTTGGTTTTTGCTTTGTTCGCCATAAGTTGGCAGGGTATGCTCAGACGTGAGTCCCTTGCTCACTTTGCCACTGGATTCAAGCAAACCTGGCTGAAGACGGCTGAAATGCCAGAAACCAGTTCTAGGAAGCTTGTTCTGGTCCAGGGAAGACATGGCTTGGCAGTTCGGGCTGGACTGTTCCCATGAGGCACAGGGTCAGACTGATTTGCATATGGCCATGTCTGAACTGGGGTGGCAGAGTGGGCTAAAGAACGATGATGGATTAAACCCAGATCAGTTGACTGGGGGTGAGTGCTTGCAATGTTCAACACTCCGTCCATCATTTCCTTTGGTTTTTGCTTTGTTCGCCATAAGTTGGCAGGGTATGCTCAGACGTGAGTCCCTTGCTCCCTTTGCCACTGGATTCAAGCAAGCCTGGCTGAAGACGGCTGAAATGCCAGAAACCGGTCCTAGGAAGCTTGTTTCCGGTCCAGGGAAGACATGGCTTGGCAGTTCGGGCTGGACTGTTCCCATGAGGCACAGGGTCAGACAGATTTGCATATGGCCATGTCTGAACTGGGGTGGCAGAGTGGGCTAAAGAACGGTGATGGATTAAACCCAGATCAGTTGACTGGGGTTGAGTGCTTGCAATGTTCAACACTCCGTCCATCATTTCCTTTGGTTTTTGCTTTGTTCGCCATAAGTTGGCAGGGTATGCTCAGACGTGAGTCCCTTGCTCACTTTGCCACTGGATTCAAGCAAGCCTGGCTGAAGACGGCTGAAATGCCAGAAACCGGTCCTAGGAAGTTTGTTTCCGGTCCAGGGAAGACATGGCTTGGCAGTTCGGGCTGGACTGTTCCCATGAGGCACAGGGTCAGACTGATTTGCATATGGCCATGTCTGAACTGGGGTGGCAGAGTGGGCTAAAGAACGGTGATGGATTAAACCCAGATCAGTTGACTGGGGGTGAGTGCTTGCAATGTTCAACACTCCGTCCATCATTTCCTTTGGTTTTTGCCAACCTCTCCCTCAGTCAAAGCTCCCTACCTGTTTCCTTCAAAACTGGGCAGGTCACCCCTCTGCTTAATAAACCCACCGCTGATGCGAACGACCTCAACAACTACCGTCCCATCACTAACCTACCCTTTCTTGCGAAAATCACAGAAAAATGTGTAGCGAAACAACTCTCTCGCCATATCAAGGACAATGATCTTCTTGACAATTTCCAGTCCGCCTTCATTCAAAACTGCAGCACTGAAACAACCCTGCTGGTAGTGATTGATGACGCGCTGCGGATACTCGATTCAGGGGAGTCTTGTCTTCTAATTCTTCTTGACCTTTCTGCAGCCTTTGACACTGTCAATCACAACACTCTCCTTAACACTCTTCAATAGAGAATGGGCATGGAGGGCACTGTGCTCAAATGGTTTGCCTCCTTCCTCTCTGATAGATCCCAAATGATCAAAATAGCGAACAGTCTTTCATCTCCTTTAGCGGTCAGTCAAGGTGTCCCTCAAGGCTCTATACTTGCACCCACACTGTTCAATCTCTATTTAGAACCATTGGGAAATCTCCTGAGTAAATCCGGGATCCATTATCATCTATATGCGGACGACACTCAAATCTACCTTAAGATGGCCTCCACTCACGATCTCTCCTTCCTAAGCCCTACTCTTGACTCCATTCAAAACTGGATGTTAACTCATCAACTGATCCTGAATCCCTCCAAAACTGAATTCCTCCTCACTTTCTCCTCCCCCAGTGCAATCATGGATGGATCAGATTAATCTACTGAACAATAAACCCATCATTGTCGAGAGCGCAAAATACCTTGGTGTCATACTCGACAAAAAACTCAATCTACTCTCCCACATCGATTCCATTGCAAAGTCTGCTCGATACCAACTGCGCCTTCTTTGGGGGATTCGTCGCTTCTTCCCGGAGCACGACCTTAAAACCCTGGTCCAATCGCTGGTTCTCTCCAGATTGGACTACTGCAATTCTCTTCTTACTGGCCTCCCCAAAACCCACCTGTCCCCCCTGAAGTCTGTTCTCCATTCAGCAGCTCGTTTCATTTATGGGGCCAAAAGAAGCGACCACATCACACCCATTGTATCCACCCTCCGTTGGCTTCCCATAGAGGCAAGATTTATCTGCAAGACTGCCTGTATCACCCACAAAGCCTTGCACTCCTCCTCCCCTCGCTACCTGGCGAATAAACTGAAACTCTCTGGAGGCTCCAGACCATCACGTAATGCAGAAAATGTATTGCTTGAACCTCCCACTTTCATGGAGGAAAGATCGATGGCCCAATCCTTTTCAGGCAACGCGGTGAGAATCTGGAACTCACTTCCGCCTCAGCTCCGGACCACCACCTCTTCCCAGGCCTTCAAAACTGGCCTCAAAGCTCTCCTCCTTCAAAGACACTTCCAAATTTAATTTACGCCCTCTATTTTCTGAAGGAAGTCCTTCCATTATAGGAAATTCTGTTCTCCATGCCTATATAAGTGCCTTCCCAGTGTGTTTTTGTGTTTTGAGTGTCTGCCATTTAGTGCAGTATTATACCTCTATTTGTACTTTGTACTCTTTTGTAACATGCACACGTCACCTTTCCTTTTGTAACGTATCGTTTGCTACCTCTTGTATTTTGTTTGCTTTTGATACATGCACAACGGCCACCACTGCCTCATGTAACGTAACTTTTGTTTTAGTGTTTTGAGTGTCTGCCATTTATTGCAATTTTTTACCTCTGTGTACTTTGTATGCTCTTGTAACCTGCACACGTCACTTTTTCCTTTTGTAACGTATCGTTTGCTACCTCTTGTATTTTGTTTGCTCCTGATACTTGCACAAATGTCACTATTGCCTCATGTAACGTAACGTTTGATTTTGTAACATGCTCACTTGTAATTTTTCTCCTTATGTATCATTACTGCTCCTATTGTGAAGCGCTCTGACACCTTCGGGTAAAGTCCGCGCTATTATAAAAACGCATTAAATAAATAAATAAAACTGCTGAGGCACACCTCCCTGGAGCGTGCTCCTGGGAAATCAGAGGGGCGGGGCCGCCGTGGGGAGAAGGCACGTCATGGACGCTGGAAACTGACAACACGCCCCCGCCAGCTGCTGGTCACGGAAGAGTCCCTCACAGAGGGAATAGGTGTAGTGCAGGCAGTGTCACCGTAAGCTGTACTCCTAACGCGAGCTTGTACTGCACAGTGAACAGCAGTACAACAGGCCAAGCTTCCCTCATACAGGGCACAAGTACAACAGTGCAGGCGTACGATTCACAGACCCAGCGTGGACAAACAGCAGTCCAACACAGGCACTAACAGAAGCCGCACGGGAGGCAAGCTTCACCACACGACAGTACAGACTCCCACCGAATATTATTCACAAAGAACACAGACTGTAGTGGTGAAGCCCCACCCCCCCAAACACGCTCATGTAAAATATGATGCGGCCTCTTGAAAATCAAAAAAGTTAATTTTGTAATTGCATATATATATCGCTTTCTACCCCTGATAAAGCACAGAAGTGGTTTACAGTGAGAGGCACACAACTCCAGAACCCAACGTTAGTGGTTAACCCAGAGGTTGGGTATTGCGATTAGTCATGTGCTCTCAAGAAAAGATGTTTCATGCATTTACTCCAGTTACTTTGTGAGAGATTATATTAACACTAGTTAGGTGTGATCATTAACGGGGGCACTGTGGTTTCAGGTGAATGGCTGGTGGGATGGGTGGGCTGGGGGAGATAAGGTAATGTTAGGTTGTAGGGACAGGGCTTTAAAGCAGGGGAGGTTGTGATCTATGAACAGGGGGGGGTGTTTAAGGGGTATTAGCATCTTGCAGAATTACAATAAGAGAGAATAAGGCAGACAGGAATGAGACCAAGGGGAGGTTATGCACAAATAGAAATCATGCAGAGAAAGGAAGGCAAGAGGAGGGCCACTGAAGAAAGAAAGGAGAGGAATCGAGCCTATAGGCATCAAGTGGTATTAAGTCAAGATCAGTGGTTTCATGCAGGGTTTTAGGAGTACAGTGGAAGGGGGCTTTTGGAGATAGCAAGCAATCCAAGGATGTAAGCTGTAGAAAGCAATCTGCAGATTGAAGCTATATATATATATATATATTCACTTAAAAAAACCATAGGTTTCACACAAGTTATAGTTAGCTGTACATTTCACTCGTAAAAAACCAATGAAATTCCACGTTATAGTTAGATCAGGTAACTATAACTTGCGCGCCCACAATAAACTGCTGATGACGTCACATATTACATCACTTATGACATGGTCAGTGACATCACTCATGACATCAATGATGACATCTGAAATGACACATTGTGCATTGCGGTCGCGCAAGTTATAGTTACCTGATCTAACTATAACGTGGAATTTCATTGGTTTTTTACGAGTGAAATGTACAGCTAACTATAACTTGTGTGAAACCTATGGTTTTTTAAGTGAATTTGCAAGGTTTTTTAAATGCTAATTCCTAACTATAACGTGTGTGAAACCTATGGTTTTTTCAGTGAATTTGTACGTTTTTTAAATGCTAAGTTATGTATTTATTTTTAATTTTTGCGCGCCAGGAATGTAGGTGAGAGTACAAGGAGACCCAAGAGGTAACGACGGCTAGTGAAATATGTGACAAGACAACAGAGGACCATTGTGTGCTGAAACCAAGCAGAAAACGGGAGGTTGTGTTAGCTGTTTACACAAATGTTGCCAGCTACAGCTGTGTCCTGAGGATACCAAGCTCTGCGCCAATTGACAATGTATACAGAAAAAGCGGTGAAACTGACATCTGGCACAAAGAGACTATAGTAAGGCAGGGGCCGGCATCGGACACGCCCAATGTATGGCGGTCGTGCCAGCCCCCGATGACAGCACACGGGCGGGCCAGTCGCGCGCAATAGTGACGCGGCGGACGCGCGCCTCATCGTTGATTGGTTTGTCCTGGTTGCGTCCCGGTAGTGATAATAATCACTTCCGGGGCGTGCATCGCCCAAATGCCAGGGGCCGGTTAGAACTGGCTCATGGACTGTAATTTGGGGGATAATAAAAGGCTGGGGAGCGGCGAAGTCTGCCTCTTTGCTCGCCGCTCCCACAGCCTGCAACAGGACTCATGCAGCCTCGCGTCGTGTTGTTTTTGTCCTTCAGGTCAGCGCGGGAGAGGAACTCGTCGATCGGAGCCGCAGGTGCGAGCTGGGCAAGGCAGTCGTCGGGACCCGAGCCAAAGCGGCTGGTGCGAGCTCTCTACACGGAGCTCCATTTTGTGAAGAAGTGAGGTCTGCAGGACCCGCGTGGGGATCAGTTGATTTGCAACCAGAAGTCGGTTTGTGCAGTGGGACCAGCGCGTGGGCAGCACGATTGGGGGGCAATTTATTTTGATAATTTTTACTGCGTCTCAGCTGAGCGGAGTGCAAGGCGGGTTTGTGGCGCAGGGCCAGCGCGGGAGCAGCGCAATTGGGGGCAGTCTGTTTTAATATAATTTTCACCACATTTAACAGCTGGGCTGAGTACACGGCTGATTTGTTGCGGTGGGGACAGCGCGTTTACAGCGCGATTGGGGGCATGTATTTTAAGGGGTCAGGGTCTGTGTGTACCTTACGGTTTTCCCCTTATTGTTTAAGAGACAGGGGCAGTGTGGGCAGCTGCCTTGATTTTGGGAGTCACAGCAGCTCCTCAGCCTCGCTTGGAGGCCTCACTTGATCTGTTTTTTGTGTTCTAGGCTACAAGCAACAAGTGGGTCAGTGCCGTGCATGCGGTTGCAGAGACAATGAACAGGAGGACTTCATCGGATTTGCAGCTGAGCAGCAGCCTGGTGTTTGGGACAACCTTTACAGTTCATAAGAGGGCCTGACCTGCATTCCAGCGCTTCCGGGAGCCACAAGGGTTGGAGTATACACTCACCTGACCCACTGGACTAGCTGGTGGGCATGGCTCTGGTTGCGTGGGTGCTTGTGGCCGGTCGTGTACCTCCTGCGTTTTTTTTTTTAGAAGGTAAGGGCCCGGGCAGTGTCCCAGGCCGCGGTGTGCAGTGGGGTGTGCTAGTGTAGACTGCTCCAAGGGTGTCTTTTAAGCTGGTGGAGGGCATGGTTTTAAATTAGGGGTAGTAGGTTCCACGTTCCTTCAAGGGGTGTTTTTTCAATCAATTTCTGCTGTTTTTTAAGGATAATGGCCAGTAAAGCAAAGCGGGGAGAACATCCTTCTCGCACGGAGAATTTGATGGAAGCCATGATGCAAAAAATGGTTGATATGGAAGTAAGGTTAAAAAAGGTTGATGAGATGGGGCAGGCCATTGCAGACCTTAGAGAGAAAGTTGATGGGCATGAAGAGGTAGAAATCAGGCCCAGACGTACCAATGTGGCCCCCAAGGCGGTGTTCCCTCCCCAAAAAGAGTAGAGCTAGAAAGGGGGGGGGGGCATCGGATGGTGAGGGAGCGAATGGACCAGTTGCACCAGAGGCCCCTGCGCCAGTTCCATAGGCAAGCGGGGGGGGGACCAGGTCCATCTGGGGGGACTGATTCAATAGGCAGTGGCGGGGCTGTTCCTCAAGTAGGTACAGTAGGGCAACCAGCAACGACAGATGGTATCCCACAGGCCCCGGTCGCACCTATGAGCGGGGCCCCCGTGGGGTGTCCCCAGTTCCTCAGGATTTGGTATCCAGTTTAGCAGCAGTCCTCCCTTGGTTAGGGAAGGTTGGGAAATTGGTCTCCGGCAATTGGGATGTCTGGCAGCGGGGAGGACTTAGTGGATAGGGCCAGGCAGATAGTGGCTCAGTTGGGTGGGGTATCTGGGGATAAGCCAGGAGAAGGGCTCGGGGCTCCAACTCCCGTCACTCCTGTAGGTGGAGCAACCCCTTTTGAGGCCAGCAAAGAATTGCCGGCAACCAGCCCAGGTGTGGATCCTGCAAAGGAGAAGCCAGCAGAGTCAGCCGGGGCAGCTGCATCAGGTAAGCAGCAGACTCTGCCTGTGTTAGGTGTGGGGGAAGCAGGCACCCCTAGGGAACACTTGGCAAGACACGTCACGCAGGAAGTGAAAGAAAAAAATTGGAAGGGAAGCTATATCAGTATGCTCTCTTTGCTGCTGGATGAAACTGAAAGGGAGGAGGCCAAGAAAAAAAAAAGATTGGATGCTCCCGAGGGAGTGGGCAAGCGAATTAAAGAAATATAGGATTGAGGAGACCTTGATCAACTGGGTGAGGGGCTTCTCAGTGTACATGGCTGTTATGGCAGAGCGTTTCCCCAATTAAGCGGCAGAAATGGCAAGCTACCAGAGCCGGATCACTGGGGCATGTGATAAATAGGGGGGGGGGGGGGGGGGGTAAGATGGGAAGAATATGATAAAAACTACAAAAGAGCCAAGGCATCAGATCCTGCCCTCTCTTGGAACCAGATTGATAGGATCTCATGGTTGGACCAATTTGGGTGTGTGGCACAAGACAGTGCCAAGAGACAGTCCTTTCAGTCTTTTCGGTCACCCCCCCCCCCCCGCTAGTTCCAATAGTGCGGGAGTGGAAAAAAGGGGTGTGTTGGGACTTTAACAGGTGCACATGCACTAGGCCCGCAGGCACATGTAAGTTCAAGCATGTATGCTCTTTCTGTGCCAATACATCACACCCTGAATCCAAATGCTTTAAGAAATCAAAGGATAGAGTGAGAAAGAAGCAGGATTGATGACGTTTCCCTGAATATAGCACGTTCACCCTTTAGAACAACTGCATTGATCCCATGGTTAAACAGATACACTTGTCCTTCAACTGCCAGGTTGTTGCTACACGGTTTCAGGTATGGTTTTAGGATTCCCGCCCCAGATTATGTAGGGACACCCGAATGCAAGAACCAGCTCTCAGTAAGGGCCAACCCAGGTGTAGCTGCAACAAAGACAGGGAAAGAGCTGCGCCTGGGCAGAGTAGCTGGGCCGTTTGACAGCATCCCAGTAAATAATTTTGTCTGTTCTCCTCTGGGGGTGGTCCCTAAAAAAGAATCTGGGGAGTTTAGGTTGATTCATAACCTGTCTGCACCTAAGGGGAAATCCTTGAATGATGCTATTAGTGATGAGCTCTGCAGCGTCAAGTACTCATCCTTTGATCAAGCCATTGAGATGCTCAGGGGTTTGGGCCCTGGCGTGCTGCTGGCAAAGTCAGATATCGAGTCAGCTTTCCGCTTGTTGCCAGTTCATCCTTTAGACTTCCATCTGCAGGGCTTCCAGTTCCAGGGGAAGTTCTACATGGATGTGTGTATGCCTATGGGTTGCTCGGTCTCCTGCGCTAACTTTGAAAAATTCAGTTCATTTTTGGAATGGGTTTTTAAACAGGTGACGGGGCACCAGTATGTCTTAAACTACCTCGATGACTTCCTTCTCTTGGGGTCACCAGGCTCCTAGGATTGTGGGTGGGCACTGCACGAATTTTGCACGCTCATGCAGACTTTTGGGGTCCCTTTGGCGCCGGGAAAGACTGTCGGGCCATCCACAATGATTGAGTTCTTGGGGATAGAGTTGGACTCGACCCAGGGTTGTTCTCGGTTGCCCAAGGAAAAGATCACGAAGTTCAGGTCAGCGTTGCAACAGTGCTTGGCTAAGGAGAAGGTTACCCTGCATCAGCTGCAGCAGACAGTGGGTTAGTTGAATTTTGCGTTGCGTGTCATCCCTATGGCACGACCATTTTCACGATCCATCTCATAAGCCATGTCAGGTCTCAAGGAGAAACACCACCACACCAGGCTCTCTGCTGAGGTTAGGCAGGATATGCGGATTTGGATGGCATTCCTGCATGACTTCAACTGCACGGTGATATGGCCCAGTCCGCTCACACCTTCCGCTGAGTTGGATTTAATGACTGATGCTGCGGGTAGTGAAGAATTTGGCGCTAAACTGGATATTGAGTGGGTGGCACAGTGGTGGCCGGCATGGGGGTGCATAACGGTTTGACAGACAACATTGGGTTTTTGGAGCTGTTCCCCATCTGGGTGGCATTGACAGTTTGGACAGAACAATTACGTAATCAATCTGTGGTGTTCTGGTCAGGCAACATGACAGTAGTCGAATGCATCAATCAGCAAGCATCGCGGTGTAGGATGATCCTCCATTTGTTGAAAGAAATAATTTTGTTATGCATGAAATTGAAAATGCAATTTAGGGCTAAGCATGTCCCAGGGGTGTTAAACCATGCTGCTGATGCACCCTCTCGCTTCAAGATGCAGGTATTTAGGGCACATCTCCCGGCTGCAGCAGAGAACCCCACACCTTTACCGGAACAACTTTGGCAGATTGGTGCCCCCAACTACCGGACCTCGTGGCAGCTAGCTTAGCACCCAGGACCAGGAGGACAAACGAAGGGGCGTTTTGGGCATACTGTTCCTTTTTGGGGAAGGAGTGGGCGGAAAAGTGGCATGACACGGGGGCTGTTCTTTCGTACCTGGGGGCGTTGAAGGATGAGGGGCGCTCAGTGGCAGCAGCAAGGCGGCATGTAGCAGCGATCTCTTTCTTCGCGCAAGCAAGGAGTAGGGGGGACCCCACTAAAAGTTTCACAGTCAGGAAAGCTCTTAAGGGGTGGCAGCGCCTCCAGGGATCGCAACCAAACACGAGGCGACTTATAGGGGCTGATCTCCTGGCAGCAATACTGGGGGCTCTTAACTAGATTTGCAACAATGAGGCGGAAGCTCTTTTGTTCAGGGCCGCTTTTTCACTGGCATTTTACGGCGCATTAAAATACGAGAGCTGGTGTCCAAAAACAAGCAAGATGAGCAGGGTGGTTTGCAGTTTAGCCATGTTAGGGTCCAAGGCGACTCTTTGTTCATATCTATTCAGAGATCTAAAACTGACCAGGAGGCTCGCCGGGAGGGGGTGGTGCTGCACAGGACACAAGGGAACCTTTGCTGCCCCATCACCAACTTAGAGGCCTTCCTGAGTCAAAGACCCAGGAGGACATGGGGTGCATTGTTAATCCATGCTGATGGTACCCCACTCACGAGGTTTAAATTTAAAGGGGTCCTGGACATTGCAGTGCAGAAGGCAGGTCTAGATCCCTGCAGCTTTGGCACAATTTCGTTTAGGATAGGGGCTGCCACCGAAGCAGCGGCAAGGGGTTTCACCAAGAGCGAGGTGCAGAAAATTGGCAGGTGGTCCTCCAATTGCTATAAACGCTACGTGTGGCTGCATTTGTTATAAGAATTGCACAGAATTTTTGCTGATGCTGGGTTTCTTTTCTGTTCATTTTGCAGTTTCTCAAAACTGTCACGCAGGGGGGAAACTGGCGGCAACACAGCAGCAACATGGATCGGCACAAGAAAGGGTGCACGCCCGGGACCAAGGAACACACGTCGTTTGGGTCATTGGTCTTTCTTATGTGAGACGTTTAAGTAACCTTTTTCTTTCAGGCAATTATGAGATGGGAGCGTGGTAGGCTGGTTTTAGGGTAGCATTTCATGGAAAAGGGGGACTGCGCTTTGATCAATTCAGGGGCTTAGTGCTAGATCTACTAGGCAGGGAAAGGGCTCGTCCCAGCATTATTATCTTACACCTGGGATGGAACGATCTGGTACACCTGAGTAGAAGAGGACTGGTTGAAACCATTATAACTGAAGTGGGTTGGTTAGCATGGCTAAGTCCGGGGTACATACTGGTTTGGTCACAGATGGTGCCTAGATTCCAATGGCGGGGGGGGGAGAGTCTGTGAGGGCATTAAATCACTCTGTAAAAAGAATTAATAACAAAATGGAGACGTTATTCAGGGCTCCACATTTACAGATGATCGCCCATGGGTGCATCAGGGGGGAACCGTGCTTCTTAAAAGACGGCGTCCATCTGTCCAAGTTGGGTAACAAAATCTTCATGGAGAACCTTCTGGCTTGGTTAGTTGGGTTCAGAGACAGGGGGGGGGCCTGATAGTCGGTCAACTACGCAGGCCTGTGGCGGTAAGGTCATGATTGGTGAGCATTAAATTTAAGGTCCTTAGAGGGCGGCGCCATTCTTGAATGGGGTCGCCCAAGGGGGAGGGACAAGTGGTCTCCCATGGAACTCCAGGGGCAGTTACAGCCGGTTGGCTGGAAGGGTGCAGTGGGAGGGGAGCTATGCATTCCAGTAGGCTGGTTGGCCCCCCGCACGCGCACAAGGGCGCTAGTAAATGGCGCATAACTGCAAGGGCCCCTTATGGAGATAATCTACGGTGCGTAGGGGGTGCTCGGGGGGTGGGAAGTACCTTTCCCGGTGAACGGGCCCCCTGCGCATGGGCACTCTGGTTGGAGGGCGGGCATAGTTTGATCAGGTTCTGGCGCCAGTCATTGACCTTGCCGTAGGCACAAATAGGGATACGCAGAAAAGTAAACATTATATGATTATGGTATGTTAACTTCCGATAGGAATATCTATGAATTAGAGATATGTTAAGGTTAGCAAACATGACATATGTACCGATCAATGTAATCAATGTAATGCAACGGTTTTCTGCGTATTGTGTAAATAATGTATATATAAAATGTGTTTGATCATTAATTGTAATAAATACGGCCGGGGGTTTAACGACCCCTTAATCCAAAACCCTTGTGATAAAATGATTTGCCGCCTGAGAGGGTGAATGGGAGGCGGTAACCTTGGCACCAGAAAAAGGGGGCCATTCGTTAAGGGTTGTTGACATAGGAAAGGGGGTCTAGGCTGAACCTGCCCATATCGCATTTGTTCTCTCAATGACAGGGTGAACAGCAAATGTAAACAGCATTTCTGTGAGAGGCAAATTGGGAGTCTTATTTGGGGAGGTTGACACATTTGGTGAGGTTGCAGGCCCCTTGAAGGGCATCACTATATGGTCTACAGTCTAAATATAGTTTTTACGGCTAACTTACAGACATTACACGTCACAATTTTTCTGAAAAGCAACTTATATGCTGCCCTTTATGTACATAGGGTTGTTGGTGCACTTCTGCCCCACCTCCCCCAAGAAATATCTAGCGGCTGCAGAAGGGAATAAAAGCGGTTTTCTTATTACATGATTAGGATGAGCACCTGCGTAAAGCGCGAAGCTGTAGCCATCTTGGAAAGTACCATGAAGCCTTGGGTCTAGGCATTTTGCTGATTAAAATTAGACACCACAGGACAGAGCATCCCAAACACCACAGAGGTCATGGTAGAGTCATTGTGAACCCTAAGTGTATTAGCAGTGCAAGAGCGCTGCTATAAGAAACAAGTTACTTACCTGTAAGAACAACTTCACAGCTTGATGCACTATGATTTTATATACTGTGCATTGTTCAGCCAGCTAGTGGTAGGTCTGAAAGACGGAGTTTCATTTAGGCCTGGCGTGATAGGGATGCTATCTGCCTAACCTATTGTTATCACTTCTTTAGGCTATAGAGTGGGATTTGGTCCTGTCCAAAGAAGTATTTCTAGCTCACCTCTTGCTAGTGATGTATCATTCTGCCTCCTATAGAGTGCTTGCATCACAATGCATGAGGGATTTGTTTACACCTCAGAAGTACACTGCGTCATCACAAATTAGATCTGTATTTCATAATGCATTCTATAGAGAAAAAAAATCATTGTTTTGATTTGTTTTTCAGAGAAAGTAGTGAAGGCCTGGAGTTCTCATGTCATACAGAACTAACTGAGACAAACAGTACATCAGGAAAAAAAAAAAAAAAAAAAACTGAAGATGCCCAAGTCACAGGTACAATCACCAATAAAGAAGGAGAAGTGCTGGATTTGTGTGAAGAGTTGGAATGAACAATGCAGACTGGGTGGATCTCATCAGTCCTTAGTGCCCTTAAATGTCATGTGTCTGTGCGAATAAATGATCCCTCTGGTTTGCTAGACAGCAGCGCTAGTTACCTCGTCGGAAGGCTACCACAGATAATTCATTGAGAGTTACAACTGATTGCCTCACCACCTTGCCAACCGGAGACTGACTCATCTTGTAATGATGAATTTCCGTGTATTCAAATTTGTTCTAGAGCTCTTCTTCATAGGACTTTATTGTCCTTGCCTCATGTTGTTTAGCTTTTTATCCTTCAGAGGATCACATTGGGCTTGAATATTGACGCCCGACACAGATTTACAGCCAGATCCATACCAGATTTTCAGATGAACTACTGAATACGTAATGTTGGACCCGGCCTCGTAGAATGGCCCTCCGTGCCCCCGCACCACCGGAACCTGGTACCTACAGCCCAAGCACACGGCCCAGCCGAACCTCCCCACCAAGACACACGCACCGACCCGGACATTCCCGTCCCTGGCCTCTCTCCTTTCGGCCACCCCGGGCCCGCGTGCCCACTGCATGCACCAAGATGGCCGCCCGGCCCCAGCGCGACCCGGGCCTAGAGGCGCCACTCCGGCTGGAGGACATCACGCTTCCAGGGGATGAGAGAGGGAGGAGCAGTTTCTATCGCACCTCTGAACTCCCCCGGGACGATGGGTTTTGATCGGCCCTCCGGCCTCCCTGAGGGCTGGCTCCATGCCTGCTGGGTGTCTGGGACTCCTCCCGACCCGGCCCTGAAAGGATCAAAAGACAATAGCAGGAAATCCCGACAAGCGACCCCCAGGTGACAAGACCCCTGCCTGCACAGACTCCGGACATCAAAGAGGGGTCGACCTATAACAAGGGGTGCTCGAGGTCTGTCCGGCAGATTCGACGCTGGAACAACGAGAGCCTGCCGACGTGGTCGCGGCTCCTGGAACTTGAACCCACCTGAGCCCTGCTGAGTGACTCGCGGCTCCCTGAAGATCGTAAGACCTCCGAACTTGTACCTGAGCCCTGCTGAGTGACTCGCGGCTCCCTGAAGATCGTAAGACCTCCGAACTTGTACCTGAGCCCTGCTGAGTGACTCGCGGCTCCCTGAAGATCGTAAGACCTCCGAACTTGTACCTGAGCCCTGCTGAGTGACTCGCGGCTCCCTGAAGATCGTAAGACCTCCGAACTTGTACCTGAGCCCTGCTGAGTGACTCGCGGCTCCCTGAAGATCGTAAGACCTCCGAACTTGTACCTGAGCCCGCTGAGTGACTCGCGGCTTTAACCGACTCTCACGGTCCCGCCGGACCCCGACTACAACACCGTATCCCCCAGCTCGAGGATTGTGAGCTGTGCGCCGGATACATCCCTGCTTGAACCTTTACCAGAGACTGTCCCGCTACCCCCTACCCCTTCCAAGACTCTTGAGCCCGTGCTCACCTTGTACATATTTGCAGTGATAACCTACTTGATAAAGATTGTTTCTCAGAATACCCGGTGTGGTCCATCTGTGTCGTGTGGTGCCAGAAGTACGATCCTAGATACGAGATTCCTCCCCCTGGGGAGTCTCCCGCCAGTGCCCGGCTACGATACCTTGAGGGTGGGACTCAGGGTAGTCAGGACCCCTTCCGGTTCCTCTGAGGTCGCCGTCTAACATTGGTGGCAAGCGACGGGATTCGGGCCCATCACCTAGAGATCGTACCGTGAACAACGGAAGCACTACCGACAAAGATGGCAGAAGGAAGCGCCGTGAGCCCCGCAGAAACCAGCGCCAACAGGGTGTTCCAGGTGGAGCAGCTAGAAGAATACACACACAAGGAGCTAAAGCAATTTTGCAAAGAACTTAAAATCGCTACCACTGGTCTCAACACTAAAGAGGATTTGCAGAAAGCACTGAAAACTTGGGTGGAGACCGGGGCCTCCCGCCCGGAAGGCACGGGGGAGCGCCCCGACGAAGCCGAACCCCCCCAAAGTGAAAGCAGTAGCAATCAGGTGCGAGGCATCGTACCAGACGGGGGCCTATCCCCGGAAGAGCTCGCGGACAGAGAGAGAAGCCGCAATCATGAACTCGAGTTGGCCAAACTCAAAATCGAGGGTGAATTGAAGTTAGCGGAAAAAAAGCTAGCAGTGGAGCAAATGCGTGTACAAGGCGAACTAGAAGAAAAGAAGCTCCAACGGGAGCACGAAGGAAGGAAGCTCCAACTAGAGCACGAGCGCAGCTTGAAAGAAATCGAGCTCAAGGCCAGAAGCGAGGAAGGAAGGCCCCCGGGAAACCGAGAGACGGCCTCCCCAGCGGAACAGAAGGTCCACATCCCCAAGGATGTGGTCAAGGAATATTATAAAAACGATGACATTCAGCAATGGTTCAGGGCCTACGAGGTCGCCATGACCTCCCATCGGATCCCGCAGAAGGACTGGGGGGCGGGGTTGTGGGGGCGGTTTCTGAGCGAAGGAAGGGACACCCTGCTCGACCTACCCCTCTCCCTGCAGACCTCCTACAGCCACATGAAAGAGGCTCTACTCACAAGGTACAGCCTCACCCCAGAAATGTACCGTCAGCGATTCCGGGACTGCAGGAAGATCCCGGGCACCACCTGGGTGGAGTATGTAAACTTTTTCAGTCGGGCCTTCGATGGGTGGATCAAGGGCAGCAAAGTCACCACCCTTGCCGAACTCACTGACCTCATGTTGTGGGAACATATGGCTGCGAACTGCTTCATAGAACTACGTCAGCATCTGCTTGACAGCAAGCTCACAGATCCCCGGAAGCTGGCTGTGGAGGCTGACCGTTGGACCAACACCCGGGTCTCCCGGGGCATGGTAGGAGAATACCCCCGAGCCGGTCAGGGACCACCCCGCCAGAGAGGGGGAGGGAACCAGGGAGGGCCGAGAGAGTCCCAGCCTAGCCCCCCGAAGACACAACCTCCACCTTTCCCGGCGCCCCCCCCACCGGTGACAGGGCCCCCTGGGAGACGGGGACACCGGGTGACCGTCACATGTTTCCGTTGCCAGAAACCCGGGCACTACGCCAATGACCCAGAGTGCCCCATGGCCACCCAAGTCTCCCCTACCACCCCTGCAAGGCAGATAGCCAACGTAGCTCTAGGGGAGGAGGTTGAGGAAGCCGAGGAGTGGGAACCAGCAGCAATGGCCCTAGTATCCCTGGGAGATAGAGAGATGATCCCTGGTAGCCTCCTACCCTCCAACACACAGAAATACGGGCAGCTCGTCAAGATCAATGGCCACCAGGTAGAGGCCCTGCGGGACACCGGGGCCAGTATCACCGGTGTCCTCAGGCACCTAGTCCCCGAGGAGCAGATCCTCCCCAACGTCTTTTGCCCCGTAATATCCGCAGACAATAGAGAAAGTATGTGTCAGGTAGCCCTGGTGCCGTTTGAGTGGGGAGGGGTGACAGGTAAACTCAAGGTGGCCGTAAGAACCTCCCAGCCGGTCGACTGCCTCTTAGGGAACGACCTAGAGAGTTCTCCCTGGAAGCACGTCGAGCGCAAGGCCCACCTAGGAATGATGGGACTCCCCGAGTGGGTGTGCGCCACCACCCGATCTATGTCAGCCCGGCTCACTCCCCGGGGGGAAGTCGAGAACACCCCGATCGAAGAGACCAGTACAGTCCCCGCCAAGGGTCCTCCCGTCCCCCCATCAGAAGGGTCCGTCGCCCGCGACGAACCCACACCATCCGACCCCGCCCCGGTCCCCGAGTTGGGAGATCTACCCGAGTTGGCCCATTGGCACCACGAGGGCGGGCCCACTCGGGAAGAGTTTTGCCGGGAGCAAGCCACTTGTCCTTCCCTGGTCGGACTGCGGCGCCAGGCCGAGGGCCAAGCCGCAGGTGACCAGACCGGGACACACCGCATCTATTGGGAAAATAGCATCCTGTACAGTGAGCAGAAGTCGGTGGAGCTGGGATCCGGACGGGTACTGGTGGTACCCCTCCGCTTCCGAGATTTCCTCCTGGGCTTAGCCCACGACGTCCCCCTCGCCGGCCACCTGGGTCAGGATAAGACCTACAGCCGACTCGTGACCCATTTTTACTGGCCTAGAATGAGAGCAGCGGTAGAAGCCCACTGCAAGTCCTGCCCCACGTGCCAGGCTAGTGGGAAGAGTGGGGGGAAGTGCAAGGCTCCCCTCCAACCCTTCCCGGTCGTCAGTACCCCGTTTGAACGAGTCGGAATCGACATCGTGGGACCACTGGACCCCCCCACCTTCCAAGGCCACCGTTTCATCTTGGTCCTCGTGGACCATGCCACCCGCTATCCTGAGGCTATTCCCCTACGCACCATTACGGCCCCCGTGGTGGGCCGGGCCCTGATGGGGATCTTTTCCAGGGTGGGTTTTCCCCGCGAGGTCGTGAGCGATCGCGGCACTAATTTTATCTCAAAGTATATGACGTCCCTGTGGCAACAATGTGGGGTGTCCTATAAGTTCACCACCCCGTACCATCCCCAAGGGAACGGCCTAGTAGAAAGGTTTAATAGGACTTTGAAAGGGATGATCGCTGGCCTAGAAGAGCCCCTCCGGCGTAAGTGGGACGTCCTGCTCCCCTGCCTCTTGTTCGCTTACCGGGAGGTCCCCCAGAAGTCCCTAGGGTTCAGCCCGTTTGAATTACTCTATGGACACCCCGTCCGAGGTCCCCTCAGTTTGGTTAAGGAAGGGTGGGAGGCAGCGCCCCAGACCACCCCCCGAGATGTGTTCCAATATGTCCTGGCCCTCCGAAACCAGACCAGGAAGTTCCGAGAACTGGCCGAGGCCAACCTGGAGGCAAGTCAAGAGGAGATGAAGCGCTGGTACGACCAGAATGCCACTCTGGTCGAGTTCCAGCCGGGTCAGCAGGTGTGGGTCATGGCCCCCGTGAAGCCTGGCGCCCTCCAGGACCGATGGACTGGGCCCTACAAAGTGGTTGAGCGGAAGAGTGAAGTCACATACTTGGTGAACGTCCAGTCACCTCGGGATCCCCTCCGGGTCCTGCACGTGAACCGCCTCAAGCCCCACTTCCAGCGGACAGAACTGAGCCTCCTGCTGGCCACCGATGACGGGGCCGAAGATGAGTCGGATCCCCTCCCGGACCTCCTGTGTGTCAAGGAACAGGATGGCTCCGTGGGAGGAGTGAACCTCTCCCCAGCCCTCACTGCCCAGCAACAAACGGACTGCCGCCAGCTCCTAAGACAATTTTCCGACCTCTTCTCCCTGACCCCCCGGGTCACCAACTGGTGTGTTCATGACGTGCACACCGGGGACAGCCCGCCGGTGAGACACCGAGCCTACCGGGTTCCTGACCGGGTCCGGTCCTGCATTCAAGCGGAAGTCTCGAAGATGTTGACCCTGGGGGTGATCGAGCCCTCTGACAGTCCCTGGGCCAGCCCCGTGGTCCTGGTCCCGAAGGCAGCGGCCCCCGGTGTCGCCCCCGAGCTCCGATTCTGCGTGGACTACCGGGGGCTCAATGACGTTACCCGAGCCGATGCCCACCCCATTCCACGAGCCGACGAACTCATTGACCGGCTAGGGGCAGCCCGGTTCCTCAGCACATTCGACCTCACCTGCGGATACTGGCAGATTGCGCTCACCGAAGGGGCCAAGGAGCGCTCCGCTTTCTCCACCCCCGATGGGCACTACCGCTTCCGCGCAATGCCCTTCGGGATGAAAAATGCCCCGGCCACTTTCCAGCGACTGGTAAATAGGGTCCTGGCCGGGCTAGAACAGTTCAGCGCGGCATATCTGGACGACATCGCTGTCTTCAGTTCAGAGTGGAGTGAGCACCTCCAGCACCTCCGGAGGGTGCTAACCGCCCTGCGCCAGGCAGGCCTCACAGTAAAAGCCAGCAAGTGCCAGATCGGGCAAGGATCCGTGGTGTACTTGGGGCACCAGGTCGGGAGTGGCCAGGTCGCCCCTCTACAGCCCAAGATCGACGCCATTCTGGCCTGGGAACCACCAATCACCCAGACGGAGGTCCGAGCCTTTCTGGGACTCACGGGCTACTACCGAAGATTCATTCGGGGGTATGGCAGCCTTGTCGGCCCTCTCACAGAACTCACGTCTAAAAAACAGCCAAAGAAAGTGCAGTGGACGGCGGCCTGCCAGGAAGCTTTCGATGCCCTAAAAAAGGCCATGTGTACTGCCCCCGTCCTCCAGGCTCCCGACTACGCCAAGGAGTTCATCGTCCAGACCGATGCCTCCGAGCATGGCATTGGGGCCGTCCTGTCCCAAGTAAATGACCAAGGCCTAGACCAGCCCGTCGCCTTCCTCAGTCGGCGGCTGTTGCCCCGAGAACAGAGATGGAGCACCATAGAGCGCGAAGCCTTTGCCGTGGTCTGGGCACTCAAAAAGCTACGACCCTACCTGTTCGGCACCCATTTCAGGGTCCAAACGGACCATCGGCCCTTGCGATGGCTCATGCAGATGCGAGGAGAAAACCCCAAGCTACTGGGGTGGTCAATCTCCCTCCAGGGGATGGATTTCACCGTGGAACACCGCCCTGGTACGGACCACGCCAATGCTGACGGCCTCTCCCGGTTATTCCGCCTCAGCGAAGAGAACCCCCCAAGCTGATGGGCAGTTCTCTCCGGCTTTCAGCTGGGGGGGACGCGTGTTGGACCCGGCCTCGTAGAATGGCCCTCCGTGCCCCCGCACCACCGGAACCTGGTACCTACAGCCCAAGCACACGGCCCAGCCGAACCTCCCCACCAAGACACACGCACCGACCCGGACATTCCCGTCCCTGGCCTCTCTCCTTTCGGCCACCCCGGGCCCGCGTGCCCACTGCATGCACCAAGATGGCCGCCCGGCCCCAGCGCGACCCGGGCCTAGAGGCGCCACTCCGGCTGGAGGACATCACGCTTCCAGGGGATGAGAGAGGGAGGAGCAGTTTCTATCGCACCTCTGAACTCCCCCGGGACGATGGGTTTCGATCGGCCCTCCGGCCTCCCTAAGGACTGGCTCCATGCCTGCTGGGTGTCTGGGACTCCTCCCGACCCGGCCCTGAAAGGATCAAAAGACAATAGCAGGAAATCCCGACAGGCGACCCCCAGGTGACAAGACCCCTGCCTGCACAGACTCCGGACATCAAAGAGGGGTCGACCTATAACAAGGGGTGCTCGAGGTCTGTCCGGCAGATTCGACGCTGGAACAACGAGAGCCTGCCGACGTGGTCGCGGCTCCTGGAACTTGAACCCACCTGAGCCCTGCTGAGTGACTCGCGGCTCCCTGAAGATCGTAAGACCTCCGAACTTGTACCTGAGCCCTGCTGAGTGACTCGCGGCTCCCTGAAGATCGTAAGACCTCCGAACTTGTACCTGAGCCCTGCTGAGTGACTCGCGGCTCCCTGAAGATCGTAAGACCTCCGAACTTGTACCTGAGCCCTGCTGAGTGACTCGCGGCTCCCTGAAGATCGTAAGACCTCCGAACTTGTACCTGAGCCCTGCTGAGTGACTCGCGGCTCCCTGAAGATCGTAAGACCTCCGAACTTGTACCTGAGCCCGCTGAGTGACTCGCGGCTCCAACCGACTCTCACGGTCCCGCCGGACCCCGACTACAACACCGTATCCCCCAGCTCGAGGATTGTGAGCTGTGCGCCGGATACATCCCTGCTTGAACCTTTACCAGAGACTGTCCCGCTACCCCCTACCCCTTCCAAGACTCTTGAGCCCGTGCTCACCTTGTACATATTTGCAGTGATAACCTACTTGATAAAGATTGTTTCTCAGAATACCCGGTGTGGTCACTCTGTGTCGTGTGGTGCCAGAAGTACAATCCTAGATACGAGATTCCTCCCCCTGGGGAGTCTCCCGCCAGTGCCCGGCTACGATACCTTGAGGGTGGGACTCAGGGTAGTCAGGACCCCTTCCGGCTCCTCTGAGGTCGCCGTCTAACACGTAAATTAATTCAATTTAGATTCAGTGTATGCAGGTTTATCTTACCTAGATATCCTGCAAAAGAGGCTTGGATATGGCACATCCTGGGGCTATTTTGGACATTACCGGGTTGAATGATTTCAGTGCCTGAGAAATGATAATTGAGGGATGGTTTCTGAACATATTTAGAACCTGTTCCCCAGATAGTCTTGAGTATGATGCACATAACCCTAAAAGAAACGCCTTCTTCATCAGGAGTCAGTGGATGGATTCTAAAGCAGGAGACGGGGATCCATGTTTTTTGAGGTTGAAGCTTGGCTTTGCGGAATTTTGTATCCTTTGCATTATTTTACTTACAACAAATTGGATTAAAATATATAAGCACCTTAAATCGGACACCAGTACCTAACCATATATTCAATCAAATCTAACAATTAAACTTAATGTAAATTCATAAAATTAAATAATTAGCCTCAGCCTAACCTCGGGACTATTCTTAATCGCAAATTTAAATAAAATAAAAAAAAACATTTTTACTTAGTTTACTGTACCCAACTTGTGCACTAAACCTAACCTAATACTACCAAAAAGTGAAAACATATTAAACCAATAACTTTAAACGTAACCCCAATTCTAGTCCTAAAATAAATAAAAATAAGTCAGATTGCCTTAACCGAATTCTAATGTCAATTCTAGCAACCCAGGACCAGCCTACCATCACCTTTTGTGTGTTTTATGTACTGCCCTAAGTGGCAAGGGTGTGCCCTGATGTGGGTCCAATGCTCACTGGGTCACTGGATCCAAGCTGTACCCAGCTGATGAGCCCATAACTAGCGCAAAACCTGTCCGGGGTTGCTTGTGTTCCGGTCCAGGGAGGACCAGGCCTGGCAGTTTGTGATGGGCTGTTCCCATGAGGAGCAGTCAATACCGATTTGAATTTGGCTGGGTACAAACTGAAGTGGCATGTGAGCAAAACAATGCTGGGCTGGAGTGCTACCGTGAGCTATCGCCAGTGGTCAGACTTGCTGTAAGCAGCCTCCCATCACCTTTTGTGTGGTTCAAAGTTATATGTAAAACAAACATGTTTTGACCCCCTTTCTTTAATTCCCCCTAATCCCCACGATTGGATCTGCACAAAACTTGAACTACCTGCACAGGGTATCCCTTGTTGACTGGCAGTCAGGTTTGATACACACTCAAACAGTGCCAACGCTATAAAGGTTGCTTGGATTTGGAATCCAAAATCTGCATCTACCAATGAGGCAACAGATGTGCCTCTCTGCCAAAACCGGAGGATGTAACTTTTACTGCACCCACAGCAACAACTCCTCAGTTGCGGGCCCAGACTTAATGGCCCTCCTTGTATCAAACTTGAAGACACCGGAAGACGACAGGGAATCAAGTAGCTGTCAAAAGCCCTGTGTGGCATCTCGTGCAAGTCCTGGCATTGCACTCAACAGCATGTTGCATTCCGGGCAGTGCAGGCGCACAGCTCTGATGCGGAAGTCATGTCGGATAAAAGGCCAGAGCGGAGACAGCAGAATGTGTCACACTTGACAAGGGCCACCTAGCAGCTGGGCAGATGCCCGAGCCGCGAGCCCAGCTGCTTCCGAGCCTCCAGCTCTTTCCCCTCATCCACGGCCACGCGGGCGCGGGCCAGACCGCTGGGGAAGAGCCATGGAAAGAGTGAGTGCAGGAAATGGCGGCTGGGAGCCGCATCCGCCCACGGCTCAGCAGCTTCCGAGAACGTGCGGCATCGCTTGTTCTGGTACCGTCCCATCAAAGTGCTGCAGCTCCGCTGGGAAGGGCCAATACAGACCCACTAAAAAAGTGTTAGCGCTGCTCACTTATGGACTGGGGGTTCGAAAACCCGCTCTTTCTGTCCCGTTTGCAGGTCTGGACACCTCATATGCAGTCAACGTTGCTCGTGCTTGGTGAATAGTTGCTGTTGCTAGGATGCAAACTTCACTCCACTTCATTTGAGACCACCAAACACCCAATCAGTAAACACAGCTTACCAGATGCACCCACCTGTGTGCCAGACTAGATAACAGAATCCTAGTGTAACACGAATTTCCCTTAATTGTCAAACAAAATGGAAGACGGAATCCGGCTAACTTCAGGCGCACACCACCACACTGCCACAAAGTCAGCAAAACGCTGCCAATCCAACACCACTGCCACACTACAGCACACTGCCTCTTAGGTCAATCAAAGTATTAGCCTAAACATACATCTTCCTATGCATGCTCCATCATAGCTAAAAAAAACTATCTAGTGATGCTGCCCGGAAAACATTCTGCACAGGCCGGGAAAGGGAAACCACAAAAATCTTTGCCTGAATCGAACCAATTTTACATTTGTATTAATTGACACAATCATTAGTAAATCAGACATATACAAGCAACCATACACAACCAAACGATACACTACCATATTATAATGACTCCCAAAACGAAAAAAAGACCTCTAGTGCTATGATAATGGTAGAAACTGCAAGAAACGGCAAATAAAACAGGTCACTAATGCTGGAAAGTACTAGCGCAGTCCCATGTGCAGTAGATCAGTCCATAGAGGCACAAGCATGCCAGCATACATAATCATTCATGCACACGTAGAACAGAACTCCCAGCACCCAAGCACACGCAAACCAACACTCATGTAGGCAATCACTGCACACCAGACCATCGTACCTACAGGCATGCATGCACACATAGACAACATACATGCAGATCAACACACCTTCAGGCATTTATGTGCAAGTAGAGAAGCACATCTACAGGCATCATTGCAGACAAAAAAACTACAGGAATCCTTGCAGATGCTGACTAACACCTCTACAGGCATCCAACTGGGCACAGATCAAAAACACCTACATGTATCTATGTTAAAACCAACAAGTATCCATGCAGAAGAAGCCCACCCCACCTACATTAATTCATGTATGTGCAGTTAGCACTCCTTCAGGCATCCATGCACACGCAGACCATCACTTCTACAGGCACACATGCAGACGAACACACCTTCAGGTGTCAATGCACTACCAACACAACACACCCAGATGCATCCATTCACACTTATACGCATGCATACACAGATGACAGATGACACCCAGGTACACATACACTAATGGATGGACAGGGGCGCACAATATGAAGACATTTACGAATGAACGAAAACTGCAGAAATATATTCAGTTTGCATGTTGGAAATTTGGCTTGGTTTTATTTTGGTGCTTTCTTTAGAATTAATGCGTTTCTTTGGAGGACATTGTTTTCAATGATGTACTTTCGGTATAATGTTCTCTGCTTTTGGTACAACATTTGGTACTATGGGTACAGTGCTCTCTGTTATGTCCAACAATAATAAATAAAAACAAGCGCGTCTGAAAAAGAAAAAAACGTTTCTATTCGTCATGCAGCTGCGAAGAAAATAGAGCAGGCAAAGTTTGCAACAAATCATTTTAACATGAAGGAAGAGGGAAAATGTAAACAAAAGAATTACTCTTTTTTCCGATACAAAAATAGGCCTTAAGGGCCTCCAATGTGCACTGAAAAAACAAAAAAAACCAACCAAAAAAAACTTGCAACTCCTCTAACAATCGGGCATACTGCAAACACACACAAGCAATTATAATAAATGCTTCCCGGTCTAGTCATGCCCACTGTGAGAACCCGACATCCAGCAACGCGCATCAAATGAGGAAACCCAACACTAATGCTGCAAGGGCCAGAATCCACGTCATTCCTTCCATTCACCACGAATCAATCACAAAGCCTTTATTTCAGCTCCAGCAGCCTTTCTTTGGTTACACCCGGAGATTTGGCATGAACGCCGCCAAGGTGGCATTGCAGCCACACCCAACAAACATCAACAAAGCAAGAAGGCCTGGAGCTATCGGCTAGGCTTTTGACTTTGCTAATGCTGGTTTTGTAAGGGGTTTTCGAAAACATTTTATTGGGAAAACTGCAGTACCATCATCAATCTAAAAAACAAAACAAAAAAAAAAACAATAAGAAAAAACACACAAAAAAATACACATGCTAAAAGCAAAAATATTTTTTGCATTCAAAAGTACACATAGTACTCCTGGGAATGAATGAAGTCACTTTAAACTGGCCCCCACACTGGCAGACCACCAGGGAAACGCTACGGCCAGTACGGCCCTGGTGTGCGTAGTACTCCTTGTGAAAGAGCAGAATACAGTCACTCGCAGTGAAGTTAGCCAGTGGCTGAAGTGGGCGGACCTACTGCCCCATGCTAGAGAAGATGGAATAAAAGTGTGAAGGACACAATAGTCGACCAATGGATAAAAAGGGATGGCCGGATGCCCCTACAATAAGTATATCAAACTTATAATTTCAATGAAATCTAAAACTGTTCATGGCCAGGGGAGCAAGGCGAGCTGAACCCGTCGTGCATGATTCTGCCAATGCCCCCGCCATGCAGTACACGGCTCTACCCATGCAAGTCATTTCTGACCTATTACTGCTTCTCTAGTACATATCTCGCACTGTTCTACCAATGAAACCCAATCTGTCCTGCAGCATCTTGGGTTCCTTTAGTTCCTCCTCTTCAAAGCTCTGCCGATGTACCTCGCATCTGACCCACAGCCGGATCATCTCTACTATGGAGTCTGTGCAGCTTTAACAAAGCAACTCAAACCCGACTCCCAGCATCAACTCCCCACTTAGAAGATCTTATTCAGCACCCAACATTTGACCTACGCAAGCTTCTCGACTTTAGAGCCCACACTGTTCTACCAACGCTCCTCCATCCACTCTATCAGTACACCTCAATCCTGACCTGCAGCTCTCGCATGTCTCTAGTGCCGTCTCCACGTAACTCTTCTGATGCACTCACTTGCTCCTCTGGGGAGAACCTCACACAACTTTACTAAGACACCTCAATCTTCCTTTTCTACTGCAGCCTCCACGCAACTCTATTGATGCACCCCAATATTACTGGTCAGCCCGTCTTGGCATGGACTACTTCTAGTAAATAGCCACATGGGCTGAGAAGCCTACGAATGCGGGAGAGAAGCTGCAAGGGACACCCTCCCATCTGGGACAGGGTCATGCAAATACCAACTGACCAGGGGAAAGGCCACAAAGTAGCATGTTCTAATACTATTATACATAAAACATTCGAAAGTAAAAACATAACCAGACGTCATTATGTGTAGCGCAGTGACGTGCTGTTACAAACGTGCAGCAGGGTGATGTCTCAGTAGCATGTTCTAATACTATTATACATAAAACATTCGAAAGTAAAAACATAACCAGGCGTCATTATGTGTAGCGCAGTGACGTGCTGTTACAAACGTGCAGCAGGGTGATGTCTCAGTACATAAGAGCAGCACTGTGACACATTGGTACAGACGTACAGCACAGCTAACCAGCAGCACGTGGTTGCGTAACAAATAAGGAAATATAATACAAATGCTGTGAGAGCCAAAAAAACACGTCATTCATTCCATTCACCACTACCCAATCACAAAGCCTTTATTTCAGCTTCAGAAGCCTTTCTTTGGCTACATCCTCAGATATGGCCCGATTGCCTCCAAGGTGCCATAGCAACCACACCTAACCCATTGGCCAACATGCTCAAAATTTAATAAGGGAGAAGGCGCAAAATAAATAAATACATCAAGAAACTGTATTTTAAAAAAGAGAAGCGAATGTACTAAAATGGGCTCAGTCTGCGATTTAAAGCTATACCTTATTTTGTCAATTGTTAATTTTAATATTATGCTTTAAAAGAAGAGAATTGCCTGTGGGAGAAGCCCTCTAGGAATCCATTAAGAGAAGAGAAGCCCTCTTACATTCAGAAGCCACAACTGAACCACTTTAGTCAGATTTCCTGTGGTCTTCATTTGGACGGATCAGATACGGCCGCATTCACAGCCAAGTATCGCATAAGGCATCATCATCGCGTGCCTGGCAGGGCTAACAACCAGGGTGAACCTCACCAGCTGTGTCTACCATGAACTCACCTATCACCTCTTGACTAACATTTCTGCAAGGGAAAAGATTCCAGAAGTGGGAGGGTGGTGACTACACCACTATTGGTGTACACTTGCTGCAACACCGCCTTCTCAGTACCTTCAGGCACAAATAACTTACCAGGTAAAGGGGAAAATGGCGTAAAGCTGGCAGTGGCCGCTCGTTCAGACAACCCAAGTTATTTGTCCCACATACACAGCCTCAGACATCAACGACCTCACTTTCCAGCTGGACTAGATTTACAAGGAATCTTTAGGTAAACACTTTGCTGTCTACACTCAACAGCATCTCCAACATCTTCCTGGACCTCTGCCACAAGAACTTCCTTGGAGCTGGATCAAGATAAACATTAGGTGCTGATGACGCAGTTAATCAGAGCGTCTATCTAATACACTGCTTGCTGGAGCGAGAAGACCGCTTCCAAACCGGATCCATATCCCTTGATCGACTCCTTCTGCTCCCAGGATAAACCTTAGGACCCAGTCAGTCATCCTGGCACCGTACACCTTGGACACCTGCAACCTCATTTGTGGAGTGCCACATGGATCGTGCCTGAGCCAAACCCTCTTCAACCTATACATGATGCCTCTGGCCAGCATAATCTGTTCCCATTACCTCATCATCCTCTACTACACTGATGACACACAACTCATTCTCTCCCTCGTGGGAAAGACACCCAGTAGCCAGGTCGCCAACTGGATGAAGACAAACTGTCTAAAGCTAAAACACCGAAAAGCCCAAAATTGTGATCTTCATGAAAAGCACTGCACCTTCGAGACTCCACCTGGTGGCCAACAGAGCTAGGCTCGATACCCACCCCCACCACCCACGCCAAGAACCTCAGAATCCTCATTAAGAGCAAACTAAACATGACCACCTCAAGCCAACGCCATCATCGCTTCATGCTTCCATAACCTGAAGTTGCTGAGGAAGTTTTACAAATGACTCCCAGTCAGCACCTGGAAAACTGACACACACACCTTGGTCACCAGCAAGCTGGACTAATAGAACACCCTCTATGTTGTTGTCAACAAGAAACAGAGCAGAAGGCTGCAGCCCATTCAGAACTCGGCAGCCAGAGTCAATCTCAACCTCCCACACCACACCTGAAGGAGCTCCACTGGCCCCCATGCACAAACAAGCACAAATCAAACTGCTCACCCACACTTTCAGGGCACTACATAACACTGGCCCAGCATACCTCAACAAGTGTATTTCAGAAACCTTCCAGACATCCCACGCCTACAGAAAAAGAGATCTGGCTGTCGAGCCTTCTCCTACAGCACTCCAAAAGCGTGGATTGATCTGCCACTACACATAATAGCCTCCTCTTCACTTCTTGAATTCAGCAAGAAGGTGAAGACCTGGCTTTTCGAGTGGTCCCACGAGGAACCAGGTTTGGCTAGACTCCCACCTGCTCAGCGCCAGGATACCCTCCAGGTTAATAGTGCACTCTACAAATCTGCAGAATATAACAACATAAACATTGCCAGATCACCTGTTCGATGAATGGATGCTGGTGCTTCAGGCTTCTCTGCTCTCAAGGTGTTCATCACTGGCTAAAAGCAAGACAGGTCCCTTGTTCTTCTGAGGGCTCTTCTCCGCTTTTAATACGAGCCAAGAAGAAGCGACCAAAGCAGTAACTCGGAGCCATTGGGTCTGGGTACGGGAAAAAAACTTGTCAACTCTAGAGTGTGGTTAACATGGAAAGAGGAAACCACCTTGGGTAGTAAAAGAAGATTAGTTCTTAGGACCACTCTGTCCCTGTGCACATGACTAAAAGGAACTTCCACGGGTAGCGGCAGCTATTCTCTCCTAAGTGAAGTGATCACAATCAGAAAAGTCTCCTTTCATAAAAAATATTGCATTGCGCAAGAGTGAGCCCCATTAGCTATGAAAGAATCATGTTAAGGCTCCACGTAGGGACCAGTGGTGCCGTTGAGGGATTACAGTCTTTAAACCCTCAATTAATGCCTCAATGAAAGTAATTTTATAGAGAGAAGCATGTTCTCTGTTTACCTATAAGCAGTGATTGCCGCTAAATGTAGCCTAACTGATATGTGCCCTAAGACAACCTTTTGATGGTGTAGGGGATAGCGGACAATTTCTTGCACTTGAGCCTTTGAAGAGGGAGTGTTCTTAGCCAAGCAGTAATGTACAAATCACTTCTACTTTGCAGCATAACATGCTTATGTACTGTGTAATCCTGCAGCAGGAAATTCATACATTCCTCAGGTAATTTGAGGTAACAAAATTCTAGGACCTCAGGCGCCAAATTGCAAGGTTAATTTCTGCTCAGTTTGGTTGCCTTTGCTGTCCCCGATGCAGATTCAAAAGATGTGACTTGAGGGGCAGCTTCTCGTGTGGATGCACTGACAGATCCGAATGAGAGTCACTGACGTTTGTTTGAGCTTCGTCAAAAGATAACAAATCTGAGGTAGAGGAGGGAACGCAAGGGCAAATATCCCTGACCAACCCACCCATAGAAAATTGCCCATCAACTGAGGCTTTGGTTACCTTGTGGCAAAGCTTGGGCATATGTATTTTCTGCAGTGATGACCTAGTCGATGGTGAGTGGCAAACTATTTGGAGGTTCATCCCCCATTTGTGTACTTGTTGCACTGGTGTAACGAAACTTGAGGGGGCCCCTCCAGGTACCCTCCAGACTCAATCAGGAGCTCTCTGCCCAGAGTACTGTGCTGAGGGGGCTCCTGGAGCTTGAAGAGAGCTGCATCCAAATCCCTTAGTATTGCCCTAAATATAAAGGATCAGAGCACAGGGTGCAGGTGATGGGAAAAGCTCCTGGTTAGGGATTCTGTCCCTGAGGCACTCAGAAACGTGCTCCAAGAATATCTACTCAAAAAAGTTATGAAATGTCACTCAAAATTGGCCTCCACCTGGGTCTGGAAGACAGAGACTAAATTATGCTTGGAGTAAATACGTAAGCTTTTAACTAACTTGCAGACATACTATAGTAACTAGTGAAAGTAACCCAGAATTTGCATTTCCCTACTAAAGTATGCCCACTGGAAATATATTGCAAGTAATGTATATTTTTCACAGCCATAAAGGACGAGGAAGGGGTGGAATAGGAGATAAATCCATGGACCGGTGGTCAAATTGGGAGGTATCTTGAGAGTACGATGCACTTATACTTTTTTTTTTTTTTTTAAATTGAAGGAAACCAGTTCCCCAACATTTTGTGAAAAGACAACTGTCCCGGGACAAGAAATTCTGAGAGTTGAAATGCTTCAGCTGAAGTGTAAGGCAGGGAGCCTCTTGTGCAGTGAAACCTAGGGAGGGGTAGACAGATAAACAAACCTTGCCTGCTGCCTCAAAGAAATGTAAATGTGCATTAGTTAATCTGCAAATGTAAAGGGTGTTTGTAAGCTGGGATTGGCTATCATAGGTTTAATTGATGGAATCACTTAAAGGTTCCTGATGACACATATTTATTCTTTTTGAGAGGTACTGCAAGGGAGTTATCAGCTAAGCTGTGAAGTGTGTGCTTTTAAAGGGCACTAGTATAAAAAAATCTATATTTTGGAAGCACTTTTTCGATCTTAAGTCTTTTTGCGCATTTTGTAGCAGCGTATCTTTAACTGTGTGCAATGCACGTTTAAAAATAAAAACATTTTCACAGTGCTTTCTGTCACAGACTGGAATCTTGTAGCACTAAAACGTATACAAGTCACTATTCTCCACTGCACTAACCAGGATTCAGTTCTCTGGATCTCTGGTTAAACATGCAGACCTCTGCAATGCATTAACTGATAGAGGTTTCATAGTGTACAATAGTGCATTTCCCACTGAGTAACTTAACTTGAATTTATTTTTTCATTTAAGCGGTGTATTACCTTATATGTAGTTACCTGAAGGTGCAAGACTGAAAAAAGTTGCAAATATTTTTTTTTAGCCACACCTTTGACCCGCCCTCATGCTCACTCACTCCACCCCCACTGTGCACAGCATCACAGTTCCAATACTTTATTTTTTTATTTTTTTTAAATACACTTCGACCACTTCCATGGACAATATGCCTGGCTCTGTCCTAGATAGCCCTTGCACAAAAGCCAAGAACAGGAAGCTAAGTGCGAGTGACAATTTAACGGACCAATAAATGAAGACCACCGACCCAAAAGTTGCTATACTTATGCGTGTTATACATTACTTTTTTTAAATAATAGTCTGCTAAGAAAGTTATAGCTGTGCCAATTGTCAGCTCTTAAAAAAATCACTTTGAACTGAACACCAAAGCTTCTAGTTTTATCCCCTACCACTTAAATAAAAAAGCCCTTGTACATTCCAGAGCTGCACAGTGACCACCAGAAGCACCCTTTTGACAGGGTGACAAGGCAACACAGTGGTAGAATTGGTTGGGATTGCTGAGGTTTTCTACTCCTTCTCTATTGTACTATAGCCTTATAGCCCGCCGTAGCGGGCAATACCGGCTTTTAAAGGCTCGCTCCTTCGCAGCTCGGGCCTTTAACAAGGGAGCGGGACTTTAATAGCCGGTATAGCCCAGCTACAAAGGACTATAAGGCTATTAGAACATTCTGCCACTACAGGGCAGAATGATCTAACAAATAAAACAAAGGCGTCTCGGAGCTCGAGGGGGTTTAAATCCCCTCGAGCTCCAGGAGGCCTTTGTTCACAGCAATAGCTGTGAGCAACATTGGAATGTTGCTCTGCAGGCCTTTACCGGCCCGTAGAAGCATGGAGTACTCCATTGTATTCAATAGAGTTCTCCACATTCCAATGTTCTAATACTGCGTAAATAAGGGGCCCTGCTTAGCTGGAGTTAAAATTGCATTATTAATGTATAGCGGGACAGAAGAGTGTGTATTGGGGGAGGGGTGAAAGTGGGCTAGATAGTTATGCTCTCTTGCTCATTGAATACCTAAAAGTCCCCTACTACCTGTTGTGACAACCTGCTGTGCCTGGCCACGTTGCATTTTTCTGCTTTCATCCACTTTTGGAAGAGCCCTCCTCCCACTCACCACCCGCTGCCCCCAGCACATCATCTGTCTGGCCAGACTCAGTTTAGTAGGGGGCTTGATTCTGTTGGTGGATACTTTTGCAAAACCAGACGGTCTAGAAGCCCAGTTATCGAGTGGTTGAAGCAGCTGGTGTATGTGCATGAATTGTGTGTGCCTGGGCCATGGGAGAGAAGATGGTTCAGGGCTCATCAAGGAACACAGTAGACACGATTCACAAAGGGACATACGTGTGGTAAAGTTAAGAGTGCGGAGTCTCTGCACTTGTGGCGGAATCTCTGGACGGCACACTGCAGAGAGTACGTCGTACGGAGATTCCGCCCCAGTGCTGAGACTCCCCACTCGTAACTTAACTACATATGTAAGTCCCTTTGTGAATCAGGCCGTGGCGTAGACAGACACTTTGCCGCCCGTGGCGGTCCCTGCCTTTGCCGCCTTGTGGAGGTCGCATGGAAGAGCAGGGGGTAGGGGTGGTGCTGGCGATTCCAGCGTATGTAACAGCGGGGAGAGGCCACCGCCCCCAAAACTCGTGCTGCCCAGGGAGCTCAACTCCACTCTACTGAGAAACATAGTGGCACGGAGAGAAAGTGTGGCTGTATGGAGTTTATTCGTTAAAAAGCCATGTCTTGAGTTGCTTCCTGAAGGCTAGAAGGTTTCTAGACTCCAAGGGAGGGAGTTCCAAGCTTTGGCCGCACCTGTGATAAAACTTCTCCCTCCCCACAAAGCTTTCTTCGTGGGCGGTATGCTCACAAATTTGGCTCCTAATGAGCGAAGGGTTATTTTGGGAGTGTACCTTCGAAATTGGTGGGTCAAAAACTCGGTACCCTTACCGTGAAGTGCCTTAAAGACAGTGCACAGTGATTTGAATTTCACCCTTTTCCAAATGGGAAGTCAATGTAGTCTTTAATTTCTTTGGCTACCGATGTGAATTTGGGGGTGCCTGTCACTAGCGTTGCTACTGCATTTTGCAAGGTCTGTAGTTTATTCAGATGTCGCTCTAGGGTGTTTAAATAAAGCCCATGGCAGTAGTCCAGTTGGGATAAAATAATGGAAAGAATGGCTTGACCTTTTTTTGCAGTTTGAGGGAGTGAAAGGTAGCTGAGGTGGTCGCCTTTATCTGGTGCTCAAAATTCAGTTTGTCGTCCACTAGGATGACAAGATTTTTTGCCTTCTCCGTGGGTTTGGGGAGGATGCCCAGATCTGCTGGCCACCAGTCTGGGGTCCAGAAGTTGGTGTTTTTTCCAAACGCGAGTACCTCGGTTTTCCCAGAGTTCAGTTTCAGGCAGTTTTGAGACATCCATGAATTACCTGCTCCCATACAGTCATGGAAGGGACTTGCTTCATTGGGATTTGTTTATTCAGAGTCCAATATTACACAGAGCAGCCTTGATACATTGGTAAAGCATATCCATTTATTCATCCTAGTCCTAATTTGCTGTCATCAAAACATTCCAAGCTATTTGCAAAGGCTGGTGCACAGAGTTTTAAATATTCGATTCAAATATTAGAGTTTCAGATATGTGTTTCAAATTTCTCTGGATCATACACTTATTAAGAAACTGGACAACAATGGGCTGAAAAAATCCTAGTCCGGTTACGAGCAAGATCATGAATTCTTCCATAGTGTAAGTGACGTTCTCAGATTTATATTAAAAAAAAGTTGACAGATATAGTCAGAAATTAGAACATATCTGAAGCCAACAGGCTGTATATTGGACTGAGCAAAATTGTAATTACGGTTCTTAAATTTGCTAATTTTGCGCAGTGAAAAATGGTCAAAAAATTCACAATGTCAGATTAGTAATTTTGACATAATTGTTTCACTTATGGGAATCTGAGTCGAGCAGAAAAGGTCTCAACAAATGATATTGTCAGTTTGAATTAATTTCCTCTCAGTATCTCGACTGACTTTTTTTATGCAAGGTGTGCTCTTGCAATTTCAAGAAACTTGAAAAACTACATTGGGAGCCACTCGCAAAAGTTGACATCATTTTTGCACGATTTTCAAACCATTTCACAAAAATCATGTGACTGCAGAGAGAGGGATGGAAGCATAACCGGGGAGCATGAATGATCGCGGTACATGGCGGATGGACAACATGCTGTTAGATGAATGGTCGGTGGCACAGATTGGAGCGGCCTGTTTTCCAAAGAGAAACTCTAATTTAAGACTAGATGGTCCCAGCCAGGCAATCACATTGGAAAATAATATGTTCAAAGGCGTGTCTTCTTAATCTCTGGGGAAAAGTGGTTCATTGATTATTCCATCAAAGGGTCATCAGTATTACTAACGACTACGGAGATTAAGTATCAAACAAGCAGGACTGTATCCAGTTACTAGAGATGTAGATGAAAGCTAGCAGATGGTGCCACGCAGTCTCTGCATTAGTAAGGCAGAGGAAATGGATAACTGTGAGCGGCACTAATGAATGGTGGATCAAAGAAATTATCTGAAATTAAGTTTCTATTTGCTGTTCCTTTGAAGACTCTAGACACTGCCTGCTACGCCCCGAGAGTCAACATGATGAAGGTGAGACTACAATGGACTCGGTAAAAATGTGATCTACCATGAGTGGATTCCTTAAGGCAACATTGATGAATTGGAAACCTCATTGGAGAACTTGGTGCATTGAAGGATTATGAAGGAATATTTGGAATCGTCCAGCACCAGAGCACCCGGGTACCAGACAAGGAGATTGACTGAAGCTTGATAAACAAAGAACTACTTTGGCAGAAGCCAAGAAGTCTTTGGTCAACACTGTAGCATCAAAGCATTGGCACCGATCCATGGGATGGCATAGCCCAGGAGCTGGGTGGATTACAATACAACTCTGGTATCATGGGAACACACTTTAAACACTGATTTCACATTTGGCAGAACTACTTTTACAAAGGTAGAGAAAGAAGCATCCCTAAAACTATGGGATCCAAGAAAGGTCCAGCAAGTTAAGATCATATAGAGATTCTCAAGATAACCATCAACTATGTGAATAGTTTCAATTAAGATTCATTTTATGTATATGTATCTTGAGAGGGTGGCATGGTCCACCCGTGGCTTAAAGCATGTGGAGAAAGCCACAATCTAGGAGGTATTCTGAATATTGGAGCTTTGTGCCCTAACAGAGAAGCACCAGATTCTGTAATCTAAGGATCAGCAAGTTTCAAGTCTGAATCTTAGAAAATCCAGCTCAGCCGCCTGTCTTCCTGAAGCTGGTAAATTGAATACCAAGATGCAGATTATAAGAAACATCAGAAGTGACACAAATGCTGTAAAAAGGCCACACAAAAAAATAAGTTCTCAGTATAATTGCTGCCTCTGGTACCATACCGTTCGAAAATAGGGAAAGTCTCTGGCAGAGTGCTGTCCAGAGGTTACTTACCGACACTGCATCAGCTGGCATCAAAAGGTAAAGTACAGTTACCCACACTGAGGCATGGAGGGGGTCAGCAGGGGTCGCTGCTGTGACCCCTGACGTGCTCTTTGTGACCCCTTGGCAGTGCCTTTGCGACCCCTAGCATCAGTCCTTGTGGACGTCGGTAGGGGCTTCACTCTCCTTGTTTTTTTTTGTTTTAATTTTACTAATAGTGAATAATACTACATTATTCGCAATTAGTTTCATTTGAAAAATTGAGTACACATTGCTGGAATATGACTTTCCCTAGCAGCTGAGCATGCTTTTAAATGTATGTATGTTGTGTGTCTTTGTGCAGTTTTAGTGTGTTTATGTAAGAGAGAGTGTGAATGTGTGTGTATGTGTTGGAGAGGGGGGTGAAAGTCGTAACGTCATTCCTTCCTCCTTGGGGCGAGTATTGTTTTCCAGTAGAGCCTCCCTGTTGTTATTGTGTGCCCTCTTCTCTGCAAGTCTGATTACTCTCGGAGAGTACTTCTTCTCAAGAAGGTTGCCACTCAATTCTTTGGCTAGGGTGTCGTATTCGGCAATGTTGCTACAATTACATCATAGGTGTAGAAACTGCCCATATGGTAAGTTTTCTCGAAAAAGTCTTTGTGACCTCCCCTATCAGTTTTAATCCACATTTTCATACTCACTACACCACCCCACTTACTACCTTTCTTGCACTCATCATGCGGCATTTTTCAACAAAATATCTCTGCTAAAGTGACCCTTCGGGGGACCCGTAGGGCATTGCAGCGCCGGCCTGACGAGGAGCACCGCCCTATGATGAAGCATGACATCCCCGTGGGAATATATCGATGGTTCTGTGAAAAACTATCATGAAAGAGAGTAATTGTGGGTGTGCTTTGGTTCAGAGGCTGCATCAGCAAACATCATATTGACATCACATGGGGAAGAGAGGAGTGTGTGCCTGAAAATACTGTATAGAAGGAACAGCTGCTAGTTAAAGTTCAATGTGAAGTGTCTGGCTCGAAAGTTAACTGGCAGTCTGCCCCAGCCTTGGGCTGTACAGAGAGGTGGCACCCTAGCTTGCATTGAAGAGGTGAGGGACAGCCTGGCATGCAGCTGGTGAGGCTTTGCAAAGGTCAGGGACTCCCATGTGGTAGTGGCCGTGCGGCCTTTGTTCTACACATTCTAGGCCTGGCCCCAAAAATAAGGAGACTGCTAACCATCCGCGTGCTACCCATTTAAAAACACGAGGATGCCTAGGGCGCTACAGGAAGGAGAAAAATCAAGAATGCAAAAGTTTAAAATGGTTCAACGTAAAAAAAGGAACAAAATGTGAAGGTGGAAAGAGGTCTCCTCACAACCTCTCCCACCTGCAAAGTTTTCCTTAATGAATTTGAGGTCAAAAGAGAAAGTGTGCTAATTTTCACCTAAAAAAAAGTTAGGTACTTTACATTGACCCAACTGCATAGCTACAAAACAAAGTCCTACAGCTTCAATACAAGCAAAAGACGGTGGACTGCGGCCTCACTGTCTGCTTTACTAAGGGAATAAGGGCATTAGGAAGGTACAAATGTTACCGCGTGCATGTATAGAGGATGAAAAAAATAGATCTAGGTCGAGCTCTGCCAGATGGGGAGGAAGGAACAGCCTCAGGAAGAACCTGCAAGGAATGGAGTTTAGGCCTCCTCTAGATGAATACCAGAGACCGGCCACAAGATTGTCCCTCAGGCTACAGGCAAGATTGCAAATACCAATCCAAGACAGACCCAGCACTAATCTAGATTATTAAGGGAGAATTTAGAGCCTGCGGTGCTGGGTCAAAGAACATGTGCGAGTTCATGGTTAGAAAGATGAAGAGAAAAGTTCTGGCACAAAATCAAAGAACATACTCTGGTCTTATAGGAACATTTTCTAAACACGGGTTTCATGTTCAGCGGAACCACTTTCACAAGGGTAGACAAAGAATCAACTCCAAATTACGGGTGTGAACACCGGTCTTGTAGACTAGGCCCCAATACAGATTTTCAGGACAGCCATTGACTATGTAAATTATTTCCATTTAGATTCCTTGTAATGTAAATGCATTGAGTGAACAGCACAACAATCTAGCACAGATCCCTCCCTGCCTGCCTTTAGCTATGGGGAGTAAACCCCAAACATATGGACTAGTGTGAGTAAAAGTACTTTACGCTAGCAAGATGGCTCGGAGAGTCAAGAGGCATTGCCTTGTTCACATCCACATCTCAAAGGAACAGAAGGGAACAAACAATGCCTTTTTGGCGCCAAGACCCTGCAAGGAAACTGCTTAATCCTAGCTGAGTGACTAATCGGCTGGAGACAGGGCAAGTCCGCTTAACAAGCACTAACTAGCAGGATATTTTCCTTGATAATTGTTTTGTGACTTCCTGGCTATTTGATGTCACAGCACAATTAGCTAGGCGTGGTTTCTAGGGCTAATTTTGCCAAAGGTTGGAGGATGGGTAAGGTGTGAAGTCTAGAACTGGCTTTCTATATAGTCCGCTTCACAGATTCCAAATTAGGTACAATCGTCAGCTGGTTGAAAATGAGGACTCGACATCTCCATGTTTAAAATACTACCCTGGGCTTTGTAGAGCGCTTGATAATGCAGTTGATCAGTTTCATAGCGCTTAGATTAACTTTTGTCACTATTTTGTAACTCAGTGTCAATATCACAGCACTCCTTAGTATGAAAAGCATAATTGGAGACGGTGGACTTCCAGCCCTGAGCAGCTGGTTACATGCCTGTCTCAGCAGCAAGAACTTAACCCGCTGTGCTATCTAACCAGCACTCATCAAGAATGCTCGTCTACCCCGCTCGGCTATCGTGTTCCGTGCTGACACGGTGTGTTTTCTTTTTCAGGGACGGACCCTTTGAAGACTGAACGCTCCAGGGACAAGGGATTCCATTCAAGGTTTGTTATGTTATTGGCACAAACGCGCTTGCTGTGTCTAAACACGCAAAGACATTGGCGACTGTTCGGAACAAGACGTCATATAAATGATTAACGAAAACTGATAATAAAAATATAACACATAGAAGAGAAAAAAAAAACTACACACGGTGAAAATATAAACCCAGACACACCAATAGGAAACAGTAAACAAGCATTGGCATAGCCAATAGGTCTCGCCTTTGGGGCTTTATAAGTGTTTAGCTAGAGCTATTGGTTTTGCCAATGGCGTGTTCAAACCTCACAGAGAAAATAGCATGCCTTGCAGAGTAGTGCATGCTCGCTGACTCTAGACTTGACCTAAACATGTCCCTTGCTTTGGGGGGGCTGGCCTTCCCCTTTCCTGTACTCCATGCCAGCTCAGCTCACTGATGTTTCTATGGAATCTCTCAAAGCTTCCACTCCCACCCGGATACAACATTATGCTGAACTGAAACTACAAAAGCAAGCATTTGGTAACGACATCCCCTGTCCAAGTAGTCTTCATAGGTATTTAATTATCATTTCCTGCAAGATAATACCTCGCAGTGCCATATAAAGTGGATTTAATTCCCAAGTGCTTGCAAAGCCAATGCCAAAGAGAAGTTCGAGCTAAACTGGGATGATTGTTCTATAAATCAAAAATACTGCCTTTAAAATATTTAAGGCCCTGCTAGAATGATATTTGACGACCTTGAAACAGACAGAAGAATTTCTCCTGCCAAGAGCTACAGGGCGACCATGGAAGTGTTTTGTCTGGTTTATTAGCAGCAATTCAACACCCCCTAGTGCTCCAGATGTGGGATCCAGGAAGAAACCACAGTTAAAGAACGGAATAAGCAGTACTTAATTTGAGCCAGTGGGAGAGGGTGGCACCAGCACTTATTTTTGGGGACTGGCACTTATTTCACTGTATCCAATACCTAATAATCACACCCCGCCCCAAAAAATTCATGGAAAATCTCAAGCAGCTTCTGAAATCCTTGTCACAACACTGCACTCTCCTCAGTCATTAAGGGAGCCAACATGGATACCCAAGGCCAGCGTTACTACTACTGTCAGTGTCCAGGCTTCACCTGACACCACTACCAAGGATTTCACATCTTCTGATATCGGATGGGAGACTGCATGGTTGAACATTAACAGCAAACCCATCTCAAATAATGCTTCATGAATCTGTCTCTGCCAGCTCAGCCCACACACTTGTTTCATCATCAGCATCTCTGTTCCACGCCCTCAGGCAGCAACTTCTACTCCATCCAGAGGGTGGAGAAGAAGGCATCTCTGTGGAAATAACTGGGACTCCATTTAGTGCACTCACCATTGCCTGACAAGCATCAGACACTGGTGCTAAACTCTAGTGACTGGTTGCTACCCTCTTCGCCTCCTGAGATATATCCACTGGCAAGGTAAGCCCTCTCGGAGAGCCTATATGTTCAAATTAGATAAACCAAATATTATTATTATGGGGGGGAAACTAAAACCTGTTGGTAACGGTGAATAGAAATGGTAGAACTTCAATATGAAGCACTCTATAAAAAACAGTAGGTGTAACGGGGGCAGGGTGTGAGAGTTGCACCTCATTACTTTGGTGACAGGACCCTCTACTTTGTGGCTGCTGCCTGCTCTGTGTGTATTCTCTGCTGCATAGTGGACCAGTTCTACCCCCGCCCTTTCACCTGCAGCATAGGCAGAACGGGTCGGTGATAGACGGAGCAACAGGAAATATATATTTCATTTTGAGGGCCAAGCTGAGTGGGTGAGAGTTAACCGGTTAGAGAGTGGACCACTGTGGGGATGTTTCACAGCCAGAGACGTTCATATTTTAGCAGAAATATATTTTGCCTTGGTCGCGGCTGAATACCAGCTCATTGAATCATTCACGCTGCAACTAGGGACCTTCTTGTTGCCTTTATATTTCTATATTAGCGCTATCATATATCCACTTAACAATGCCTGCAACTGTGAAGCAGACAAACAAACCAAAGGCACTCACCTAATCCCAGAGGGGTGCTATATGAAGACGTAAGGCACCCGCGAGTGCTCTTTACTGTCATTAAGTGCACCCCTGATGTCACAGGGTCCTGATAAGCAGACAGGCTGGCTTGCAAATATATGCCCGATCATAAAGGTGTAACTTTTGTTTAAAAAAAAGAAATAGTACAGCGTTCCCAAAGCGTTAGATGTCCTGCTTTTCCTGAACAAGCCATGAGAAACTGGCATGGTACTCTTTAACCAACAGATGGTGCACGACCCCATTGGCTGCTGTAAGTTTGTGCAGCTGTGCCCTGCTGTAACAATGGGTTCATGATATCTACCAACCCAGGGAGGATGCTCGAAAGTGCGTTATTCAGCATGGGCGAAGGGCACTTGGAGCAGAAGGGTGCCTTTCATGAAGTGTAGATTATAACCCAAAAAAGACGTCAAGTCCTAGAGTTTTTAACTACGCTGAAAATAGGATAGGCTTTTAATATAGCTGGAAGTGTAAAATAACCCAAACCTGTGATGTTTGTGGCCTCCGTGGAGAGGGCAGCGACATAAGATGAAACAAGTACTGTGCATAAAGGAACCTAAATGGAAGAAAAACAAGGCCGGGAGTTAAAATAAAATAAAATAAAAAAAAAGCACGCTACGGCCTGCTGCAGTATAGAGAGGCGGGGGGGAGTGGAGGCCAGCAGAGTGACGCGATCTGTGGTGGGGGAGGGGATTGGGATTGAAGCGCAAGCAAGGCAGAGAGAGGCACGCAAGGCTTAATGAGCCTTGACAGAAACCCACATGGCGGCTGCACGCGTGCACGTGAACGCAAGCTTGAGGCCAGCAAAAGCCTCTGGTAGCACTTCCAAAAAAGCCACTCACTAAATTTCTCGAAGAGCAGCACATGCGCTGGCTCAGCGAGACCTGAAAATTCAATAGACAGCAGTCAAAAAGAAGGCAAATGGCTTCAACTATGAAAACAAGATCAACATTCTGAAACCTGGAAAAAGAAAGCACCCGGGAAGAAACTCCGCAAACATGGGATCAACATTCGAGGCGTTCGGAATATACAAAGTAGCAGAGAATCGTCAAAGAGAACATGACCTTGACATTTCATTCCAAAAGTATAGAACACAATGTACCAGAGAATGAACGAACGGAACATGTGCCCAATACTCCAGATTATTGGGCTAAAAAGTAAAAGAGGATAAACCAAGTGAACATCAGTGCAACATTCCAGATTTTAGGAATATACAAAGTAGCAGAACACAAATTAAGGGGACACAGCCTCAACATTCCAGAAATTGTGAATAAAAAGTAGAAGATCATAAACAAAGGGAACACAGGATCAACATTCCAGGAGTTTAGAATATACAAAGTAGCAAAGAAATGGGAACATGGGCTCAACATGTTCGTAATAATGATTATATAATACTGTGAATCATCAGCTTTTCAGTGTGAAATATGCCGTATATGATGCCTTTAAATCAACGTTGTTAACCCCTTCCCCGCTCATGACGGAACCACTCCGTCATGAGCCACGGTTGCGCTGTGCTCATGACGGAGTGGTCCCGTCATGCTACGGCTGTTGGCGGCCGCTCCGCCCACGCGGCGCTAATTCCCCGCCTGTGCGGGCGATTAGCGCAGTGGGCGGAGACGTGACGGAACCACTCCGTCATGAGCACAGCTCAACCGTGGCTCGTGACGGAGTGGTTCCGTCACGAGCACAGCGCCACCGCGCTGCCCCCAAACCCCCCCCCCCCCCCCCCCCCAGCGCCACGGTGGAATTCCTGCCGCGGCGAAGGGGTTAATATCAACAGGGTGGGCGGGCGGGGAAATTTAGATTGATGTTCAGGAACGATCCAGACATCTTAGGATAGTGAGCGCAATCCATAGTGGGTGTTGTAGTGTAATGACACCAGGAAGACCGTTAGTTATTATAATGCAGGGTTACCTTTGTTCCTATATAGTAAGTTTAAATAGTGAATTCAAACACATGAAAAGATGAGGGTGGTTATATGGTGATGATGCCGATGGGAGGGTTAAGATAACGTAAATTGAGTGCAGTGGGAAACACAGGGTTATAAGGAGTCACTCTAGGGCGGAGTTTGAACTTAGGTGCTTAAATTGTAGATTGGGGGTGAAACACAGTCAGTCAGTGGGTCACCTGGAAGGGAATGAGAAGGACATTTGTAAAGGTAAGGGCTCGGATGGATTAGATTTCGCTTGAAGACCAACTGAAATATGGTATCTTAAATTACGCGCTTATAGGAATTGTCACACTTTGCTTGTAGATTAACTGAAACACTGTATTGTAACTTGCGCGCTAACGAGAATTACACGAGGAGAACGAGGGAGATAGAGGGAGGGAGACCTGGACATTAATACATTTGTGGCGGTTTATGGTCACGATTAGCGGGAAAATGTTGATATGTGAATGGGTTATGAGATAATCGCTTGTAAAGTGTTTAAACATGTACAAAGAAACAACGATTTGGAAAGTTTTTGTATTGAAACGTTTTTTGTTTTTTTATTGTAGAATACCCCTGACAAAGGGCCATGGCATGGCCCGAAATGCATTGGGTTATCGTGATGAACTAGTGAAGATTACTTACATGCACTCCTAGCTACCGATTAAGGCCTCGGCATGTCTGTGGCGCTTGAGGTTACAGTGATGAAAGTAAGATGTCTCACAAGTGACTATGGATAAATCCTGGACACCGTGAATAACTTTGAGGAACTTTGAATAAATTTTGGAACAACCTTGGTTTAACGTGCTGCATTACTGGTATGCACATATTACCGCTGTGCGTCCGGAAATGGGGTGAGAGGTTGCCCCATTGTTTCTAGTGTTTTTCACAAGTACGTGGCTTTGGGCAGACCACGATTCTGGACCAGCACACGAACAAACGCAACATTGATAAACTTTTGAAAAAATAAAATAAAATAAATAAATCGGTGAGCGCTCGGTCACTCTTTTGGATTACCAAATGTCCTTGAGCCACCATGGATGCGCTGTATTTACAATACAGTGCTCCATGGCGCAAGGATTAACAGATGCGTCAGAAATACTAACGCCTCTGTTGGCACAAAAGGGACGCATTGCTGGAGTTGCTCATAAAAGTGACACAACCCCAGGAATGTGCCACAACAGATAGGTGAGTCCCATGCAAAAAGCCCTGCGTCATTCCTTATGCCTGGTCAGAGCAGGCATAGGGATTTTGACACAGTGAAGGCGTAGAGGGACGCAGTGAAATGTAAATTTCACTGCGTCGGTTCTACATGGCTTTTTGCGTGGGAACGCCCACCCTGCATACATTATACCTGACGCCGGTATAATGTGACGCAGGGCTTTACAACGCGACTCATCTCCCTAGATGTGTCACGTTGTAAATTTGCCGCATTGTTTGCATCGCCGTTGCGTAAAAAAAAGTGATGCAATGGTGGCGCAAGTGGCTTGTAAATCTGCCCCACAGTTTCAAAGTCTCATGGTCTGGGTCTGCAAATCCGAGGCTCAAGGGTCCCATTATCTGTGACCCCCGAGGACCCAATTTATAATGCCGACGGTCTGGTTCACACAATTCAAGTCTATGGGCAGTGCCTCCACGCCAACCACTGGCATGTCTCAGAGTTTGACTCAAGAGCTTGCCGGCCCTGTGCTCAGTGTTGGAGGGGGAAGGGTTACAGACCAGAGAACCTGGATCTCTTTAGTCAAGCCCTGAGACTTGCCATACATGGGAACCCTCAGCACAGGGCCGGCCTTCAGCGTGGGTGAGCTGGGTCCATGCCCCGGGAGCCAGCTGTCAGAGGGGAGCACCGAGCTGTCTCATTAAGGGCATGCGGTCAGCAGTCTCGGTCCGACTCCAGGGATTCAACTTAATCTTTTTTTAAATCAGTTCTGTTTTTTTCTAGGTTTCATAGACACCTAATTTTAACTCTCAACCAACCTACTTTCTTCTCTCCCAACTACCAGGCACCCCTGCCCACATCACCCAATCAGCCCCTCACCAAGACTTGGCACGGCCATGAAGCAGCCGATCTGTGTGCGGTTTAAAGGAGTTGGGGTGGTGGCGGAGAAGTTTGTGTTCTGAAGCCACGCAGGTCTGTCACAGCAATGACGAGCCTTTGAAAACAAAAGGGCCCTCGTGTAGCCCGAGCAAAGGCCGGCCCTGCCTCAGTACATGTGGTTCGTGACCAGTATCAATTTCTCAGGGTCTGTGACTGCGAGCTCAAAGGGCTCATGGTCGGTGGGCTCTCTTCCCCCACCTTCCTTCCCCCGCCCCCCTGGGAACTTTCAGGATCAACGGGGAGCTCTGAACTCTGACTCTGACCCTGTATGAAGGGAGCGCCTAGACTCATGGAAGGAGGAAGGAAGGCGGGGAACCCGACTGTGCAGAGGCTACATCATACCAGGCTTCCCGAGAGACGCGATCATCAGGTGTGTGCGTCATGGTCCCCGAGCTCACACCCAGGGCCAAAGTGACCTGCCAAACATCACTGCACGTGCAGTGGGCGGGGCCTACATTCACTGCCTGATCACCTGATGGCGCCCGTCCCGGCAGCCACCCACGTCTGCCGGCCGCACGCCAGGGGACCGCGAGCACTCACTGAGCACTCAATAATGTTCTTTTCCCAAATTTTCGATGCTCGAGATGTCGTGTGTTAGTGTGCCTCTGTCGAGCCTTGGCCACATGGTTCCCAATGAAACACACCAACTAATAAGAGGGAGCGAGGTGTTTCGGTGTCCATATATCTGGACTTAGGTTTACATTACGGTGCATTCCGCTTGGCTTGATCAGCCTGTGATCTGCAGCAAATCTTTCTGCCGGCCTCGGTGCCTGGCTCTCCAGTCCCACTCTGCTTTAAAGCAACACCACGAAGAAAGGACATCCCCGGGGCACCCGCTGCCATCCTTTAAAGAGCGTTACAACAAACAAATGATGGACGGAATGCTGACAATGCAAACATTCTCCCCCAGTCAAGAGATCTGGGTTAAATCCATCGTTCTTTTGCCCACTACGCCACCCCAGTTCAGACATGGCCATATGCAAATCAGTCTTGACCCTGTGCCTCATGGGAACAGTCCAGCCCGAACTGGCAAGCCATGTCTTCCCTGGACCGGAATCAAGCATCCTAGGACCGGTTTCTGGCTATCAGCCGTCATCAGCCAGGATAGCTTGACTCCAGTGGCGTAGTGAGCACGGGACCCACGTCTGGGCATACCCATCCCACTTAGGGCGAAAAGCGTTACAACAAACAAATGATGGACGGAATGCTGACAATGCAAACATTCTCCCCCAGTCAAGAGATCTGGGTTAAATCCATCGTTCTTTTGCCCACTACGCCACGCCAGTTCAGACATGGCCATATGCAAATCAGTCTTGACCCTGTGCCTCATGGGAACAGTCCAGCCCGAACTGCCAAGCCATGTCTTCCCTGGACCGGAATCAAGCATCCTAGGACCGGTTTCTGGCTATCAGCCGTCATCAGCCAGGATAGCTTGACTCCAGTGGCGTAGTGAGCACGGGACCCACGTCTGGGCATACCCATCCCACTTAGGGCGAAAAGCGTTACAACAAACATGAATGTTTGCATTGTCAGCATTCCGTCCATCATTTGTTTGTTGTAACGCTTTTCGCCCTAAGTGGGATGGGTATGCCCAGACGTGGGTCCCGTGCTCACTACGCCACTGGAGTCAAGCTATCCTGGCTGATGACGGCTGATAGCCAGAAACCGGTCCTAGGATGCTTGATTCCGGTCCAGGGAAGACATGGCTTGGCAGTTCGGGCTGGACTGTTCCCATGAGGCACAGGGTCAAGACTGATTTGCATATGGCCATGTCTGAACTGGGGTGGCGTAGTGGGCAAAAGAACAATGGATTTAACCCAGATCTCTTGACTGGGGGAGAATGTTAGCATTGTCAGCATTCCGTCCATCATTTGTTTGTTCAAACATGTATGACATTGTTCTGCATTCTGTCCATCAATTGTGGTTTTGCATTTGTCACCCCGAGTGGGAAGGGTATGCTCAGACGTGAGTCCCTTGCTTTCCATGCCACTGGAATCAAGCTATCCTGGCTGACGAGGGCTGAAAGCCCGAAACCGGTCCTAGGATGCTTGTTTCCAGTCCAGGGAGGACCTGGCTTGGCAGTTCGGGCTGGACTGTTCCCATGGGGCACAGGGTCAAGACTGATTTGCATATGGCTGGGTTCAAACTGGAATGGCATGGTGAGCAAAAAAACGATGGATTTAGGCCCAGATCTCTGTACTGGGGTGAATGTATGACATTGTTCTGCATTCTGTCCATCAATTGTTGTTTTTGCATCCTTTAAAGAGTGAACACGCACTTATGATTGACACCTATGCAATGGAGTTGTCCAAGATCACAACAAGCATCAGTGAAGAGCTGAACCCTCCTCGTTTCGGCTGCTCTCCCCTTCATTCGGTTGCAGCTGCGAAAGAGGCCCAGTCACAGTGTGCGAAGTCCTGCAAGAGGAAGGGGGCTTATAACAGGGAAAGGCAAATACACCCCGGGCATACCACTCAATGGAGCAGCGGGGGCAGAGGCACCGGGCCCGAGGGATTTAAGAAGCCGACCGCACCCAAAGGACAGCAGTTGTTCTACTTCCAAACAGAGGGTGTTGGCGGTCATTTGCACTGCTTGCATTTGGGACCAGGGTAGCCTTGCTTCCCCACTGCTGATAGGAGGAACATGTTTCCGGGTTAGAGCGAGTAACTGGGGTTTAATGAGAAGGGAATGCTTTACATAGGAAACAAATATTGGCAAAGCCAACAGGTCTAGCTTTAATATGATACCACACAGAAACAGCATTTGTTCATAAATGCCTTAGCTTGTCACCTATTGGCTTTGGCAAAGGTTTTTTTTTAATGTAAAAACAGAGGAAGAACAGGAGACGAGATAGATTGAGAGACCAATGGGAAAATCAACAGGAAATAAACACATGAAAAGACACCAGTAAAGACACAGAGAGGAAAAGGACAGAAGACAAGCAGGGGAGCATACCAGAAAGTGATGGATGGAATGTGTGAATGAATCTCAACCATTGGTAATTAATCGTTATTTTGATAATGTCACCTCAGTTGGGACCCAGCCATATGTAGATCAGTCTTGACCCTGGTCCAATGGGAACAGCCCAGCCCGAACTGCCAGGTCTTCCTTGAAGTTGAAACACAAGCAGCCCAGCACCAGTGTATCTCTTGTTAGGCTCCTCAGCCGGGTATAGATTGGTTCCGGTGACACAGTGTGCCCTGGACCCACGTGTGGGCATTTCCGTCCCACTTCTGACAGAGCAACTCTAAAACAGGATCCGGAAGTGTATTTGAGGACCAGGTTTATAAATGGGCCATGTTGAGTCAGCAGATCTCCTGCTAAACCACAGAACAATAGAACCCGCGGCCATCTGGCAGGAAAGGCCCAGAACCAATCAAACAAAGGGATGCTGCATGCAGACTTACCGTGAAGCAGGCTCCCTTCTGAGGCGGCAGATGCAGTCATCATTAGTTACTAAGCCCGCCTTTGAAAAGTTACTAGTGTGTAAGGTCACTTCAAGTTTTTAAAGTCGCCCCTCTTTATCTCATTTCAGAGGGTCTCCCAGGGCTTTAAGTGGGCCGGGTCTCACTGGTGCTGAACGCTGGCAGTTCGAAATGGGGCTCTATGGGGCTCTGTTTTGTGCCCTGGCACAGGCGGTCCATTTTATTCCTGAATGCAGTGCCAGCAGGCACATCGATGTGCGTGTTCTCACACTGCTCGTTTCTCACTAGTGGAGAAGTTACGGCATGACGTCATGCCAGGTGAGCGTTGTAGGGGAAGGGAAATGCTTTAAAGAGTCATTTTCTCTCTGGACTTCCCTTCTCTTTCTGAAACTAAGGAGCAGCAACATTGTCCTGGTGTCACCAGGGCTTTAAGTGGAAACTTTTTCAATATTATATAACAAGCCATAGTTGCTGCATTTACTTTATGCAACTAACAACCATTGACAAAGCCAATAGCCCTGACTTGTTGTAGGTATGATGTTACTTGTTGTATTATGTATCTGGATGCAATTACAGAAGCAGCAAAACACAAGTGGGGCGGCACACTATGCTATGCACAGATTTTAGCTTATATGTTTTTAAGCCATGCCCGGAATTACATTGACGACGCCCCTTTCAGAGACCCCACCAGTTTTTTCATCCCACTTAAAGCCCTGAGTCTCCCTCCGTCCAGGTGCCAGACCAAAGCTCGCTGTGCCACAGGGACTCAAGCTGCACCTCACTGGGGACGCCAGTGTCACCGAGACAAGCCTAGGATTCCTAGCGTTCTGGTTCAGATGGGCGCATAGGACATGGTTCAGGTGTGACTACACTTCTTTGGGGCGGCACCAAGACTCATTTGCATATGGTTAGTCCTCCTCTTTTGTAGTGCCACAGGCAAGTTAAAAAGGCTACACAGAATTTTCAATTCAGATCACTAAACTATTTCCATCCATCACTTCTGAATTGTTAGTAAGTTGCGTTAAGTGGCGGGAGTAGTTCCAGACATAACCCCTGTGTGGTGCTATGGTGCCTGGGGCTGCCACTAGCTTGTAGGGAAAAACAAGACAGAAGCTTATGCAAGATTTCCTGCTTAAGACAGGCTGCTGCAATCGGGGCAGGTTAAAACTTATTACTATATGACTGACACCCCATTCTGTAAGGCACATGTGAGCTAAAATGATGGAATAGATAGCGGTCTATAGTAAGGGTGTGTGCACCCAGACATGAGGACCGGGCCTCACAATGCCAACGGCGTACAATCCACATCTCACTGCGGTGGCAAAACAAAGCAATCCTGGTGTGTCCTGGATTTCACATCACAGGAGATGTGGTTTACCTGTTTGAGCCTAACTGCTGGACAGAGCACTGAAACTTTTCGGACACTCACCCCAGTCACAGACAGGGCCGGACTGGCCGTAGCGTGCACAGGGCAATCCCCCGGTGCGCCGCACAGGTGGGGATCAGTTTTGGGCCCCTGGGGGCGTTTTTGTTACAGGGCCGTTTTTGCAGCATAGCTGCAAAATCGGCCCTGTAACAAATTCAGCCGAAAACCGGCCCTGGCAAAGAGCTCAGCGGCACACCCAACTCCCCTGCGGGGCGGGGCGGGGGGGCAGCCGAGCACTTTGCCAGGGCCGGTTTTGGTTCCCAGTCCGGCCCTGGTCACAATTATAGGGGTAGAATCCATCATTGTTCGTTTGCTCACTTGGCCACCTCAGTTCAGACCCAGCCATATGCAAAATCAGTCTTGCACCTGGACCTAACCGGAACAGTCCAGCCCGAACTGCCAAACCAGGTCTTCCCTGACCGGAAACAAGTATTCTGGGACCGGTTTCGGTGTTTCACCCCTCATCAGCCAGGCTAGCTTGAAACCAGTGGCAAAGTGAGCCAGGGGCCAACGTCTGGGCATACCTTGCCAACTTAGGACGAACAAAGCAAACACAAGGAGATGATGGACTGAGCGCTGAAACTTTTCAGCCACTCGCCCCCAGTCACAGATCTGGGTTGAATCCATCATCGTCGTTAGTTCACTTCGCCACCCCAGTTCAGACACAGCTATATGCAAATGAGTCTTGACCATGTGCCTCATGGGAACAGTCCAGTCTGAACTGCCAAGCCAGGTCCTCCCTGGACTGGAAACAAGCATCCTGGGATTGGTTTCGGGGTTTCTCCCCTAATCAGCCAGGCTAGTTTGAATCCAGTGGCAAAGTGAGCAAGGGACCCACGTCTGGGCATACCCTTCCAACTTAGGACGAACAAAGCAAACACAAGGAGATGATGGACGGAGCGCTGAAACTTTTCAGCCACTCGCCCCCAGTCACAGATCTGGGTTGAATCCATCATCGTTCTTTAGCTCAATTTGCCACCCCAGTACTATAACTCACCATGTGTGTGACACGCTAAGTGCATGCACAAGATGTTCAGTCAACATAGAACGGGGACCCCAGCCTGGAGAATCCAGAGAGGCGCAGAATGAATCCGTAGAATGGGACTGCAGGAAATGGCCGCCAGGGACTTCTACTGCCTCTGCTGAAAGCACACATGGTGCCAGGCGCGTAGCTATCAGCGGTGCAGCAAGTGCAGTGGCACTGGGTCCTAGAGGCCGGAGGGGCTCATGGACACTTGATTAACACTGTATTTTACTACCTAACCAACAGTAGGGTGGGGGGAGGCACTTTCACTGCTTGCAATGGAGGCCATGGTGTATTTGCTACACTACTGCATGGTACCTGGTCTCAGCTTCACTCTTAGCCACAGACAGGTCAGACTATTTACAACCTACCAACCAGATGTGGGCACACCGCAGTGTTACCGAAGTACCCAAAAACAAGGATAATCCTCGAGTGCTCTCCCGCGCTCCGAAGAATACTGGCACGCTCTCTCCTAGAGGCCCGAATTGGATGGAGGCCACAATATTTACAGCAAAGCGCGGAAGAAATTCCATCCTGTCGTGAGTTAGAGCAATTAAGCCCGTCTTGCCGGCGCAGCTGATGTGGGAGTTTCCTGCCCCCGGGGATCTCAGCAGGCCCTCCCTCGGTCCTCACTGCAGCCAAGCACTCATTCATTTTCGGCACAAGATTTGCAAAATTGGGTAAAACAGGCACTGATTCACCAGAATGCCAGTTGGGTAGAAATGTAGATTTCCACATCGCTGCTTTACCATCACAAAGGGGTTTGTTCTTGTAGATCTCTGGTGATGAATGAGAGAGACTCTTGTAGCGTCAGCACTCACGCGGAGTGGCTTGCTATCCGCCCACAAATGCGCTTCGGTGCCTCACCAGGGATATGAAGCACTACATGAATGTAAATACCACACAATGCCCAGCGACGCCTTACCCAACTATGCCACACAGCTCATGATCTCAGCATGGCGGCACTCAAAACGATGCCCCAACGTCCCCCACCCCCTGCAGAATGCCAGGAAGGACCCCAAAGTCTCCCATAGCTCATAGATTTCTAATGGCCTTGGGCTGAATGGGAACACCAGGAAGGGCAGGGGAACCCCGAAGGCCACCCCCTCCCTGTGGCGCAAGGGCCAGTGTCACGCCCAGTGATCTCAGGAGAGGAGAGCAGGTTACTTAGGTGCAGCACAGCTGTGCCTCGGGTTACAAAAGTTGAATACACCAGGACACAACATCACTGCACATCTGCACCTCTCGACAAAACAGATCAGAGGGAAGAACCCGGATGAGCAGGCATGGGACGTCAAAAGTCCATATGGTTCCTTGCCTCTCCTACCATTCAGCGCGCTGACTTTCATGGGAATGGACACCGTTTACATCTGAATGTTAATAATATCAGTTATCTCTTCTTGTGATGGTCCAAGGGTTAGTCCAGCCATACACTCAGAACAGAACAAAGCACGCACCACCAACACAGTCAGATTTACCTTTAAAGGTAGTCAAGGGCCCCAAAAACATTCAAAATTATACAGCATGCATTAGCTAGAACTCTGTACAACCAGACAGCAGAGCACTAGCATGCCACCAGGCCATGTTGGGGGTCAACAGTGCCCCCTAAGATATACCACACACCACCTAACAACAGCACTCTTTAGGAATTCTGAACATAGCACCCCAACGCATCCTCCATACGGAAATAAATGGCTCTTAAAAGGCATCCCAGGACAGCTTCTACCAACACTTACCACACATATCCCTTCATCAGACAATGAGTACTGGCACCAACTTGTGAGCAATTTGGTACAGCCCTCCAGCCCCGTCCACCAAAAAATGTAAAACCCAATAAACGTGGCACACACACCATACTGCCCACAGTCACCAAACCAGACTCCTTTCTACAAAGGAAATAGTTCTACGGTTGTGCCCATGCTGCTGAACGATGCTATTAATCCATAGCGCTAGTAGATTCTGCGCTATACAAGTGCCAATTAACACACAGCCATGACCTCATCATGCTTCAAGCAAAAAGATGTAGGACTGAAAGGACTAGAAGCTAGGCCTTCTCCTGCTATGCACCAAGAATACTGAACTTCATCCTAAGACAGATCTGTCACTCACCTTCACTCCTCTTCAGGAAGAGGCTGAAGACCCTCTTCAGAGCATCTTGTCCTGAGGTATCCACTTCATCAGCGTGCCACCCATGGATAGCGCTGAAGAGTACTCTCATTTGAAAAAAAGTTCTTGTACATCTGTTTTATGGCTTGGTTCTTGCCATACAAGTTAAAACTCAAATGTGCATGTAAACTGACCATCCAAGCAAAATATGTTTTCATTGATTACCTTTAGCCTTTTTTTGTAATGATTAGTTTGTAACTTTTTCCTGGGTTGAATTTTGGGACGAAACAAGGCTTAATTTTCAGTTTCTGGGCAGAGAGGAATTTTCACTCAAATTCCCCCAATTAGCATTTGACTACATTAAAATTCTCATAGCTCTAGTACTGAACTCTGAATTAACGTAGACAACTTTAGCCCCATTGAGGCAGTCTTTCTCACAAGCCGCGATCCAAATCTGGAAGTAGGTGTATTGTTGAGTTGCAGTAAAATGTGCTATTCTGTCAGATCGACGGGTGAATTATGCCACTTTTAATACTTTTAGTATTTTGCTGAGCCACCGCTCATGCTCTCGACAACCCGAAAACTTCCAAACTTTAACTGGCTCCACTGTTCCTTTCAAGACACCTGAGCATTGTATAAAAACCTCAGTGCAACAAGCACCTCATCCATTTGCAATCAGTTTACATTTTTGCAAAATGTTCAAATCCTGCATGATCAAGGAAACAATGTTTTGTTCTCTGATGTTCCAATGGCCTACTAGCAGCAAAAAACCATTCTCTTTCATAGGATGCCGCAAAAGCATATTTTAGATCGTCAACATCCAGCTGCTGCTGGGGACAAAATGTCATCCCGCATTGTTGTGGCCTAGGTTTGACATTAAGCATCTTCCGCCAAAGACAGGCAGTGCACAGTTGGTAGCCCATGTGTTCGACGTACCACCAGCTCCCCGCTAGACTGCATAGTGAGGTTATATAGGAGTATGAAACGCTGCCTGACGAACATGCATTCAACTCGCCACGGCTGAAAACACTTTTTTATTTAAAGTACAGTGGCGGGCCATTTCAATCTGTTAGATATGAAATTTTATTTCTGTGATACCCAAAACTGAAATGCTTCCTTTGCTATGTTCGAATTCTATTCCGTGTTAAGTTAGCATTGATGGCGCCATCTTTATTGACGCCATCTTGTTCTGTAACCAAGATCGAACTTCTGTCTCATGTTGCTTGCCTCAGCAGAAAGGCCACCCCTGTGCCTCCAGCTTGTACTTCTCACGGTTGAGGCTTCGCTGCACTAATGAATGTACTATCTATTGTTGCATACCTTTGCTGTCAGTTAGATTCGTTCCCACATCTTATAATGGTAGACACCAGCCGAGTGGCCTAGGGGCCGAGATAGCATGTACCCAGCTTTGTGCCGTCTCTCATCCATGTTTGCCTTCTTTGTTCACCACGGCCTGAGCTGGAAAATTCCAGTTTGGGTGGGACTTTAGAGGTGTTGGAAATGTATATTTTGTGTTACTATACATACGAGAGTCAGTCCCTCGGTAGCGTCTAAGGAGGCTAGTCAGACTGGACTCCGCTGCAGCGCATTTCTAATAAATCAGTTTAGTTTCTATTCTCTACTGTTTACTTGACTTCATTTGTTGGGAAGGGGAAGAGGTGGTTGTCAGTGACCCGGGTGACCCTAAATGGTTCACTTCCTTCAACTCCTTGGCAGGACGCCATGGACACAAGCTTTTTCTGAGTACCAGAAGTAATAATGCGGCAGTATTGTATTCCGTACCTTTACTAGTATCAAATTAGACTGATTCTCAAAAGGAATGGAAAAGTGCTCATTCCTTCTGCAAAGTAATGATTTTATATCAGCAATCCCCCAAAAATCCATGTTATTTCCCCATTTTAAATATTTTGGGGCCAACACATGAAGGCCCCAAAAGGCCTCCAAGTGTATGCAAAAGTATACTGCTTTACTAACTACAAAATGCCTTTGTAAATAGGCACCTATGTATCCAGACACGGGCATTGCTTTTACAATCATATTTATAAGTGCCTCTATACCACTGAATCAAAGAAAGATCAGGCTCTGGGATGCACAGACTTATTAAACGAACGCCCAGAACAGAAATCCGTAGCCTGTCGACATGGAAACATATGGCAACCCTAGAATCGCCAGACTTTGGCATTTTAAAATTTTGTTGCAGAGGTAGAGGCGTCAAAAAAGGCTCAGGCCTAGCTCAAGTCAATTATTGAGCTCTGGTATCGATTGAGTGGCCTGCTACTGCCAAGACAGGACACTGATCACTTCCTCCCTACTGCAGTCGTGACAAGGACAGAAACATGCAGCCACCTGCTCAAATAAGAAAAGCTTCTGTAAACAGTAGGAGCATAAATCACGCCTGGAATGTGTGCTGAACACTTACACTGAAAGTGAAATTTAAAATAAACAGCAGAAAAGAGACTGGGAATAGGTCTAGACCATGGAGGGAGCTAAGCAGAGCTTCACAGGTCTGTTCCACTGAGAGCGTGTAACCTGAGAACAAGCTCTGTCTGACCTCTGTGACCTATTTGAGTTGTAAATCTATTATTGCTGTGTCTTGATCTAAAGGCTTTACTGCTTTAGTTTTGTTTGCAAATCGGTTTTATTGAACACAGTATACTAATTGAGCTCGTTAAAGACTACTGGTAGTGAGCAATATGATATGATAATGTCCAGTGGCTGAAGTGCCACTGGGAAACCCTGGGTCAAATTTCAGCCAGATTTTAAGCTCCTGGATACATTATTTTATTGCGTACTTCCTCATTTTCCTGAAAAAGTGCATTTTTGAACGATCGGGTTGATTAAAGTAATTTAGTTCAGCGTATTGGATTTACAAAAAAATAACTCATTCATATTTGGTTCAATTGTAATTTTACTGCAGGTATAAGAAAATAATGCCATTTGCCAATTGTTCTTTTTCAAGTTTACGTTTATGTTTAGAAATGATGAATTTTAATAAAATGTAATTCAAGCTGCAATGTAACGTAAACTAGTATACTAAAGAGAAAGTTAAGTATGCACTAGTTTTGATTTTTAATTGCTGCAAGTTCCGTGTTATTGTTTTATGAGGAGAATTTGCTAGGGGTGGGCCGAACTCGCCGAGTTACATAAAAACTGAGATTCCGCGGAGTTCTGCCGATGGGCGGACATATGCATGTTGCGCTGCAATTTAGCGCCAGTAGCACTGAAAAATCAGTGTGAGCAACCATGCGGAGTGCAAAAGCGCACACGATCCAGTTGATTTTGCTGCCGCTCAAGTAGGAAATCTACTGGAGCGGCAGCCAATCTACTTGAGAAGCAACCCTCTCATCGCGACAGCCCACGTTATTTTATATTATTTTATTTTTCTTTATTTATTACGACAAGAACACAGACATTCAGGCCACCTTCTCGGAGGGCATGAAAACCATCACTGAATGGATGAGTAACAACTTCCTTCAGCTGAATGCAGAAAAAACAGAAATTATGTTATTCAAAGATGCAGTAACAAGATGGTCACCCAACTGGTGGCCAGGTGAGCTGTGCCTGTCCCCAAAACAAGTGGTTAAGAACCTAGGGGTCCAAATTGACCAGAAGCTAAGCTTGGAGGAGCATGCTACCTCAACCACTAGGGCCTGCTTCCATACATTAAGCCTCTTCTTAGCAGAGTCTTTCCCCTACTCCCATCATCCACACAAAAAACCCTGATACAAGCATTGGTCCCAAGCCGTCTGGACTACTGCAACGCTCTGCTCATTTCAGCTAAGGAAACCTCCTTAAACAGACTGCAGGTAGTGCAGAATATGGCAGCCCGCTTAGCGACCAATGTTCCCCCCAGAACAGCTTCACTTCCCCTAATCCGTAAACTTGATTGGCTGCCCATACACAAAAGAATCAAATTCAAGATTTGCTGCATGGTGTTTAAAGCCCTAAACAATACGGGGCCAAGATATAGGTCGGACAAGTTGGTCAGATACATTCCCTCTAGAACCCTCCGTTCGGGGTCCAAAGATCTCCTCCTCGTACCCCACATAAAAAAAGCTAGATTAGGGGGCAAATCTTTTACCTATTTAGCTCCTCAACTTTGGAACCAACTGCCCAGCCACTTACGTCTTTGTACCAACTACCAATCCTTCAGAAAACTGTTAAAAACCTCACGGTTCTGATCTTCCCATTTTGGGTGTCTAAGGCTGTTACAGCGCGGAGATACCCCGACAGGGGTGAGTCATGCGCTCTATAAATAATATAAATAAAGAAATAAATAAAACACGAGACAGAATTACTTTTCTGACGGACCTCATCACACAGGTGAATCCTTCCGCTCCCCTCGTGGGTATGGACGCTGGGCTCGTGCTCATGTCTTTGCAGTAGAGCACACATCAGGAACAGAAGAAGTGGACGGGCCAAAAAGCTTTCCCACGGAGGCCGTCCCCGGATCTAATACCAAGACTGCTTAGTCTTACCTCTTTCTTTCACGCCATTAACTCTGTCTCTTTATCGCAATCTTTCATTTCTGCCTTCACTCTCACGCACTCTTTTAGTAAAAGGCTTTTCCTTTTTGTTATGCCTTTCTCTCTCTTGTTCGGAGTCAAAGTTTGACGATTAAGCTCATGCCCCGTCCCCAAAAGTGAGCGCGGTGCCCACCACTTGCAAATAAGGCACGGCAGGCCTCTTATTCCACATTGCCGCGTGGCACAGGCCAGCCGCTTAGGAAGAGCCGGTTCCGTGACGTCTCGGCAAATGATGACGTCTGACAGGATTCTGAAGGTTCGGCAAGAGATGCCGCCCTCCGGGGGAATGGAATGGAATGTCTGTCAGACTCACCGGCTGCGCCGCCCTGAGCAGGAGTCTGGCGCAGTAACTAAATCCATGCTGTGCTTAATTGGGCGGTCAACACCTCCGCGACCCCAGCGTCACAATCTCCTCCCCCCCGGGGTCATATTCCGCTCACACGACCTCCCTTGCTCCATTTCACCATCTGTGTCTCCAAGTATAGTTGTGAGATTCAACCTGCAGCCCGTCCTGTGCCCTTCAGTGCCAGGCCATGCCTCACGCCACTCAAGACTGCCCCTGCTTACTGGTACTCTGTATGCCAGCCCACGTCCAAACCCACTGTGCCATTTAGCAACAGCAGGTCTCCAATTCCATCCACCTTCTGTGCCACCCTATGTTCTTTACCAACATGGGGTGGCCTTTGGCACGCGCAAGGCCCAGTTTCACCTTGAGTGCCACTTCTTGCCCTTTGGCCTATGCTATGTGCCCAGGTCCATCTTCAATGGCACCTCCTGCCCTTTAGCACCAGTATTTGCCAGGCTGCACTTGGCTTACCACCGCTTGCCCTTCAGCGCTATGCTGTGCCGTTTATCACCAACATGTGCACAATGGCTTTAAGCTTCACTCCATGCCGTATAGCACTAGTCAGATGCCCCCTGAAGCACCACCACTTGCCCAGATACATATTCTCAACCAGGCTGTGCCAGACGCGACTGTGTGACTCGGAGCCATGCACCACGCACGCTCGTTCCCACCTTCAGAGCTGGGTGGTGCCCTTCAGCACCAAACTATGCCTAAATACATCGCCACCCCGTGCCTTGACCCACCATACCACCCCACCTCCGTACTTAATTGCACCACCAGTGCCAGGCTGTGCACTCCCAACCGCACCTTGGCCCCGCTTCAGATTTCAGGCCCAGCCCTGCATGCAAACGCAACTCGATGACCCCAGGTGTCTTTCAGTGGCACCCGGTGGGTCGCCTCATCGCCCTCAACACCACCTTGTTACCAGCTTCCACGTATAGTGACACCCAGTGCCCGCCTCGGGCAGGTCGGATCAGCAAGGTTATATTAAGGTTGGTTGCACGGCGAGAGTTTACGCCTCGCTATCGGGATTCAGGTCTATAGAACATGTAATGGGTGAAAGCGCTTTTTGTGTGCAAGTGTGACATCTTAGTGGGTTACTGCCCCTGCTGCAGAGTTTTGCGTATAGACTTTAGGCCAGTGGTTCAAACCCCAGCAGCCAACCTTGCACACACAAATTAGGCACCGCCGGTTTGGGTAATAGCATGTTTTTACCTCACTTGGATGAATAGCCATACAAATATAGTAATATAAGGAGGTCACAATTTTCAGCTGACTTTTTGATTTGGATTTGCCACTAATCGCACAACGTGCGATTATGTGTGTTAAATCCCAAAGTGCCAATGCGATCTAGTTTAATAACAGATAAGAGGCGAAAGGCAGATGTAGTGTCAAAGAAAGGTCCATGGTTAGAAAAAAAATGAACGCGCTACGAACCAATGACGTGCAATGTTTCAAGAGTTGTAATGGTGGATCAGATATATGCTAAGAAAACCTGGCAAGGGAAGAAAAGAGCAAACCTTCCTTGAAATATATATAAACAACAATTGCCCTTGAGCTTTGGAAGGTCACTCGGATGTCAGCCAATCATTCATTTTCACTCCTTCCTCCCCTTAACATCCCGACAGGTAGTAACATCGCCCGACGCGTTTCGATGTAATATACATCTTATTCATAGGCTCACTGACGCAGACTGTGACAGAGAACGCTCTTTTTATTTCATTTCCGCATGCTTAATTAACATTAATTGTCCTCAGTGGGCTTGCGCATAGTGCATAAATGTTCAGTGGCATGTTGGGACCAGTAGTCCCTGTTCGAGCAGTAGTTCTCCCAAAGTAGGTCTCTGTACATTATCCAAAATTAAGGTTCGGAACTGTTCCAGGGCCGAGGGCGCTGTCAGCCTTATGTTAACGAACTCCCCAGCCCGTCCCGCTTCCTACTAAGGATTTGAATGACTTTTAATTTTGGATTATGTACAGAGACCCACTTTGGGAGAACTACTGCTCGAACAGGGACTACAGGTCCCAACATGCCACTGAACATTTATGCACTATGCGCAAGCCCACTGAGGACAATTAATGTTAATTAAGCATGCGGAAATTAAATAAAAAGAGCGTTCTCTGTCACAGTCTGCATCAGAGCAGCCTATGAATAAGATGTATATTACATCGAAATGCGTCGGGTGATGTTACTACCTGTCGGGATGTTAAGGGGAGGAGGGAGTGAAAACCGAATGGTTGGCGACAGCCGAGTGACCTTCCAAAGCTCAAGGGCAATTGTTGTGTATATATATATATATATATATATATATATATATATATATATATATATATATATATAAATAATCTACTGGCGGTCGCCAGTAGATAGTTATAGTTAGGACCGTGTTTCCATAGGAAATCCGCAACATTCTATTTGGAATAACTTTGGCGCCGGTTGACGAATCCTCGCGAAATTTTCAAAATAGGTGGGGCGCTCCGCTCCGCTCCTACCCTGAAAGTCTCGGGGGGGATTAATCAAGCGGGGGCTGAGAAAAAAGGGGGGTCCCAAAACGCGTTTTCCCCATGCATTTTCCCATAGGACCTTTAGTCCGAGCTACAGCCCGAACGGCTGAACAGAATTACTTGAAATTTGGCAGAGAGGTAGTTCTCAGGTCAGAGATGTGCCTTTTGCAGGTCTGGTGTAAATCTGTTCAGTAGGTCCTGAGAAAATAGCATTTAAATCAATATATATATCTGTAAGCGCGCTCCGTGCGCTTACGGTAAGCTTACCGTACGCGTACGGTGCCGTGCGCGAGCTCAATTCTGATTGGTGGTACATGACTGTAAACATTCGAATCGGTCGAAATCAGAGAGTGTCGGCCGCCATTTTCCGTCTCTCGCACTGAAAAACAAAGGTGGATAACGTGAAAAGGGAGCAACGGAGAGAGTTGCAGACCCCCTAGCGTTTGTCAGGGCGTCCACGAAGGACCAAAAAGTACGAAAAATTCATTTAATAATTTTTTTTTAAAAATCGCGGAGTGCGCGTACGGTAAGCTTACCATACGCGCACGGCAAAAAATAATAATAAAAAAAAAAACGAAATAACAATCACATTTATTAAATAAATTGAAGGACCCGGAAGGGAAAAAAAAAAATTGTTACTGTGTAAAAAAAGGCGAGGCGCGCACGGTATGAACTGCGCAACGTGGGCGCTCGGTGCGCGAAGCGTGCGCGCAGGGTGAAAAACCTGAAAAAAAAATAAAAAAAAAATAGATAACTTAGCATTTAAAAAACCGTACAAATTCACTTAAAAAACCATAGGTTTCACACATGTTATACTTAGCTGTACATTTCACTCGTAAAAAACCAATGAAATTCCACGTTATAGTTAGATCAGGTAACTATAACTTGCGCGACCGCAATCCACAATGTGTCATTTCAGATGTCATCATTGATGTGATGAGTGATGTCACTGACCAGGTCATGAGTGATGTAATATGTGACGTCATCAGCAGTTTATTGTGGGCGCGCAAGTTATAGTTACCTGATCTAACTATAACGTGGAATTTCATTGGTTTTTTACGAGTGAAATGTACAGCTAACTATAACATGTGTGAAACCTATGGTTTTTTTTAAGTGAATATATATATATCACCAGGGGCTTCGCCAACTGATGGTGAGCCCCCAAGACAGGAGCGGGCCGGATTGGACCGGTTCCAGGCAGTGGCCATAATGGGCACCGTATACAGGCGTGGGCTGGACCGGTTCCAGGCAGTCGCCAACGATGGGTGCCATATTTTGAATTTTCATGGGCATCCCACAATTGGCTGGCAGGAGAGTAATGGGGCGCCTGGGCAGGTGGCAGGGGGTTAAAAGGAGAACTCATCCCCACTCACCTTTACCTGTTTTTTGCCTGGTTGCCCCCGTCGACCACCGACGCGCCTGCATTCAGGGCCTGGCTGCCTTTGGAACCGCAGAGCATTTGTATTTTTCCCACCCTCCCATCCCTGTAGAAAGTCTCTTTTGGGAGGTGTTCTGGCAGGGAAGGAGTCATGTTTGGACACAAAGCAGGTGGACAACCCTGGCAGCAGGAATAGAAGTGCAGGTAAGTTCAAGATGGAATTGGATGACTTTGGATTAAACCGGGGCTTGGGGTGCTGTGGGGTGTGGAGAAGGGCTCGACATGCCCGCTACAGCGATTGTCCATAGCCTCGTAGTCTGTCTGAAACAGGACTACAGAAACCGGAAGACATGGGAGGAGGGCGGAGACAAGCGCTAAGGACAGTGCAGACTACTATCTCTGCGGTTTACAAAATACTGCTAAAGTGATTTGCCCAGAATTGCAGGCCTTGTGGCCAAATACCGGTTCGTGGACACATGGATGGACAGAGGCTAAGTAACATGCACCAGCTTGGGTATAAACACTCCATTTGTGGCAAAATCTGCCCCAGCAAGCACGTGAGTTTAGAAAAAAGGTGGCTGTTGTGTATACCTGGATTTCATAACCACTTCTGTTAGGTGGAACTTACTGCCAAATGAGTTTCTGGAACAATGGCAAGTAAAAGATCCCTTTTTAATTAAAAAGCGACCAGTGAGCCTTAAGTTAAAGGGTTGCAAGCTAGTCAGAGAGGAGTCACTAACAGCGCAGCGTGAAGTTTACAGTGCGACGCAGGCCCAGGGCTCTGTAAATATGTCTGAATAATTTAGGTGTAGGAAAAGGGCTATACAGGGCTAACAACAACAAAATAGGACTTTACATAGAACGCTTGGTACGTACCTAGGTTTACAGGATGAGTCTTTACAAATAGCGCATGGCACACTGGTAAAGTGCCGAGCACGTGGCAAAGTATACACTTTTACATATTGAGTGGCATCAGTACACCAGATTAGGCCTTTAAATACAGTGAGTGACACGTAAGGTTTGGAGATATGGATTTTACTGTAAATAGAGTGTGTACAAAACTTTGGTTGCAGAACACGTGTTAAATACAGCTTGTGACGTAGGCCAACATATAGTGCATGGACACTCGCAAACATTTTCCCTGGGGCCACAAAGTTTGGTCTGTGATATGACCGAGAGCCGCATTGATCCCAGCAGGAATAAGGAAAGAGTACACATCCAGTGTCTGAAATCACAATGGGATAGCAAGAATTTGGGATTAATCCCGGCTCATTGACTTAACCAAATTGTATGATCATAGGCAATTGTTTTATTTCACTTTCCCTTCTTTTTCGTCACTATCACATATGAGGATCTCAAAATACATGGCTTCAGGATGTGTGCTGTACAAAACCTTCTCATGTGTTAGATTTAATAGTGCTGTTCATGTATAATAGGAACCCAGGACACAGAGTGCACATGACAACGCACTTGCCTCTTACTACACTATTGGAGTTGCCAGGGTGGGGGGGAATGTTTCTGAATTCATGTTTGAAAACTGTCACTTTTAAAAAGGACCTCTCAATCCACTGATATAATCTGATGGACTAAGGTGAAACTGTTCTGCATGTTAATGAGATACACTATTTGAATTTTGGAGAGCCGTTTTCACACTTTTGCTGCAAGATGTCTTTAAAAATGAAGGAGTTTCTAAAGTTAAACGGTACAGGATACCCTAGTTACTTCATTTCTTTAACTTCTATTAACTTTTGAAAACATGCTTTTCTGTTTAGTTAACATCCTTTTATTGTTACTGGCCGGTCGAGTAAACAGCAGCCGAGCTGACCAGAGGGCCGCATGTAAAGGTCTTGAGGGCTGCATGCGGTCTCTAGGCCGTACTTAGAGCATCACGGATATAGTGGGTGGTAGAATAGTACTGCAGACAAGTGTGTTATACACTGCGAGCGGCACACTAGTGTTGCAGAAATGTGCACTAAATATATATAGCACCTGGCAAAGCAATGTTGCATAACAGTGCATTAAATACAGAGGTAGCACACGGTTACTGCAGAAAGGTGCATTCTATATGATATCACTGCTGTTTACCTGTCATCTGTAACACACGGTTTCCTTATATAAAGCGCTCCGATACCTCCGGGTCTAGCCAGCGCTATATAAAACTCAAATAAATAAATAAATAAGCCACATGGCACACTAGAGTTGCATAATAGTGCATCAAATAAAGAGCATGGCACACTGGTGTTGAACAACAGTGCATTATATACAAGTATGCCAAACTGGTGTTGCAGAACAGTGCATTATATACACTGTGAAGGACACTAGTGTTGAAGAACAGTGCATAAAATGCAGGATGTGGCACACTAATGTTGTACAGTGCAGCGCAAGGAGAGGTTTGATGTGGATAATGACATGGTGATGCATGTAGGTCACGCAGCACAGCTAAAGCATAAATTAAATCTGAGGTCAGACAATACTGGCAGAGGGGAGGAGCCTGGCCCTGCTAATAAACACAGGTGGGACATAATTGCAAGCAGACGTCATCTGACGGCGAGGAAACATCTAGAAAGGAATGCCACCGGGAAGAATTCATTATTAAGATAAGTAGTTATCGTGAGTTTTACTTTTAGGTTAGTTCTTAGAAAGTGAAAACTAATACTGGGGGTTATTCAGAAAATTCAGCACAGCTCCGCCACTTCTGGAACTACGCTGACTACCACTAGGGTGACCAACCGTCCGTAAATTTCACGGACAGTCCGTAATTTCGGCCGTCTGTCCGTTGTCCGTGAAGGATTCTTTAACGGACGCCATGTGTCCGTAATTTTAACCGGGCACCGCTCGCACCACCCTAAAGCCGGCACAGCTTCCACCCACCTCCCTTCTTGACTCGGATGCTGTTGAGGTCGGGTGTAACAGACTCCAGACTCCGATGCAGTACCAAAGCTCAGATACGCGGCAGCATTGGAGAGGCACAGTGGGATGGCAACCCTCACACCTTCAGCCCTTGAGCTGTTAAGAGGTGCTTGAAGGTGACTGAGAGGGAGGGGCCGCAGCTTCAGGCGCATGGGCATCTATTCAGATGCAAACAGCCCTGAATGCGTCATGTCTCTGCAATTTAGAGGGGCCTCACACATTCCCTTTCTGCCCAGGGCCCCAAACATCATAGAACCGGCCCTGATTACATCGAGGCAGCACAGAGCTTAATTACTGTCACTAAATTGTAAGCAAACGTCGGTTCTTCAAACATGCACTCTATAATGTAGTAAAATAAAGAAATGGCACAAACGCACCCACACTGATTAACAAAGTATGGAGGACAATCAGTTAAATCAGTTCTCTTGGAGTATCTCCTTTAAGTACTGTACATCACAGTGGGGGATGGCAAAAGTAACATTTTGGAAAGAGAGCCTGTCTTCTCGTTGTCTTGTCCAGGAGGGGGCGAGGCGCCCTACCCCACCCTGGAAGAGACCAAGATGATACTAGAATACTGCATGCCCACCCTGGTGGATCCTGTTCCCCCTCCTGTGATGGCTCCTGCCCCACCCCCTGACCCCCCCCCCCGTGATGCCTCCATGTGGTGGCTCCTGTCCCCTGCCTGTGATGGCTCCTGCCCCCCCCCCCCCGTGATGGCTCCTGAACCCCCCCCCCCCCCCAGTGGTGGTTCCTGTCCCAGTCCTGGAATGGCTCCTGCAGCGAGGGTGAAGTTCTTGATGGGCCTCTTCTCAAAAAGGCTCAGCTCAAAATTAATATGAAAAGGTGGGCGAGTGAGTAAGTGGAGGGATGGGTTGATGGCTGGATGAATTAGTGAAAGGGAGAATGGATGAATGAAAGATTGAATAGATGGATAATGAGAGAGGATGGATTGGTGAGTGAGTGGAAGGATGGATGAGAGAAAAGGTAAATAGCTGGATGTATGGGTGGAAGGGTAGCTGGATGGGTAAAAGGGTGGATGAATGAGTGAAAGAATGGATGAGTGAAAATGTGGATGATGAGTGAGTGGGTGGATGGATGAGTGAAATGATGGATTGATGAATTGATAAGTGCAAGGGTGAATGGATCGAGGGATGAGTGAAAGGGTGGATGTAAGGATGGATGAGAGAGAAAGGGAGGGTAGATGGACAAAAGGATGAATAAATGAGTGAAAGGATAGATGTATGAGAGAAAGGATGGATGAGAGATAGGGTCAATGGATGGATTCATGAGTGCATAAGTAGATGGATGGAAGGAAGGATGGCTAAGTGAAAGGGTCGATGGAGAGAGAAAGGGAGGATGGATGGATGACTGAAAGGGTGGCTGGGTGGAAGGATGAGTGACTGGGTGGATGAATGAGTAAGTGAAAGGATGGCTTGATGGGTGAAAGGGTAAATGGCTGAATGGATGGGTAGAAGAGTGGATGGATGAGTGTACAGATGGATAGGGTGAAAGGGTGGATGGATGATGGATGAGTGAAAGGATGGATGAAGGGATGGATGAGTGAAATGATAGATGGAAGGATACATGATGGATAGGTTTGCAAATGGTTGAATATGTTTGGATATGGCTGGGCTTACTTATATACTATTGCGTGACCTCCTCTGATGTGTCTGTAAAACGTACCTATTGTCCTGAAGTTTTGTCCTGAATTTTGACCTCCTGTCCTGAATTTGTGTCCTGAATTTTGACCCTTTGTCCTGAATTTTTACACTCACCGTCCTGAATTTGCACCAATGCCAGTTGGTCACCCTAACTACTACTGATTAATATATAGGCCATACGAGGCATTAGTCTGGGGGCGGGGCATCCTGCGGCAGAACCATAGAAACTGGGTAGAGCGCCGGAAGATTGGCAGGAGAGAAACCCAATCCCGGGCTTACGAAACCTGGCTGCAAAGGGTGCCAACAGCTGCACTGTGGAAGCTCCGATACTGTACTTGAACGCTCTGCCAAGGTTTTCAGAGCCAGCGAGGAGTTCCGGCAGCGACAAGCCTTGGGCATCACTACTTGCTTGGTAGAAATATTTGGAAGGACTTATACGGGGTTGTGCAAATCGTGACATTTGGGGCCAGGAAGTGAGGTTTTGGCTTCCTTCTTGCAAACACAATGAAAGATTACAATAAGTGGTGTTGTTATCCCTCTATCCACATAGTAGGTATGTGCCCAGCTTTTGGCAATCAGTGGGAAGCTGAAGTCAATGCACTCATTGTGTGCTATTAAGTAGGGTTAAATGGGTGCCTACTCGCCTAGCTGGCGCCAAACCCAGGCATTGCGTACTGGCGCGAAGAGTGCCAAGTGATGGTGGTTCAGATGGCGGTTTTGCCCAAGGGATCGGAGTGGGAGTCACATGACAGAGGGTTATTCAATGCTGCACCTTGTACGAAATGCATGCGAGGGGGGAGGGGTGGGGGGGGGGGTCTTTGGTGAGCTTGTCTTGGTATTGACTCGCACAAGGTGGCCAGTATGCGCATACCCGGACCTGTAGTGTTCCTTGTTTAGAGTATAAACGTGACCGCGCCAGTCCCTGTTCAGCCTGTTATCGGCTCTATACGAGATGCTTAGCTGAAGGCGAGTTAGCCTTTAAAAGAAAGCCAGCATGGTGCATTCTGGGACCTGGAGTTTTCCACTTTCCCATAAACCGTATGAATCAGCCACTACCTGTGTGCAGAACTTCGGTGGCTGTAAAACACGCATGTTTCGATGTAAACCCATGCGCATCACAGTGTGGGAATTCGCCCACTCCATGGACTGGAGTCAGATGGCGTTCCGCTGGTATGGAGCCATCAGGAATAGGTATGAAGAGACCCGATGGTTCCATATCAGCAGAACCGTCTCCAGTGCAGTGTTCTCATCCCACAACAAACTACACCATGGGAATTGTAGTCCTCGCTCACTTCCAATGGACTGACTTTCTAGACTGTCTTCTAGGTAGCAGCGTCACTCGATAACACATGATGAAAGATTAACAATTCCCAAAAGGGAATATTTTAAGAAATAGAACCCATCTCTCGAAGGAGCAGCAGGGTAGGGTGGCCTACGGTGCGTAGTAAGGGCACTTGGAGGGCGTTGTGTTCAGGCGGAGCTGCTCGTGCCAGGCGTGTGCCACCTTAAACGCCGTTTCATCTTAACTGCTCCTGGTTTGTAAGAATAATTCAAAACCAGGTCAATAAGGGCACACCCACCTCTCCCTCTGCCCGGAAGCCCCACCAGGACACTGTAGCCCTGCAAACTCCGGCACCGGGACGGGGAGCCCTTTGCTTGAAGGGGCCAGTGCCAGTGAAGAACTGTCCCTGTGGCAGGCGAGGCCTGTAGTTGGGGGGGGGGGGGGGGGGGAGAAGGGAAACTGCGGCGAGGAGAGAGGCCTGTAGCTGGCGGAACCGAAGTCTGTAGCTAGGAATGAGGGGGTTGGAGGCATTTCCACAGCCCTCCGCTGCAGGTGCGCCTCTGTTCCCGGACCAGCTGGGAACGGAGGCTTGAAACAAAGGCAGCCGCGGCGACGCTTCCTTTCACCGAGGAGGCCTGGATTCATTCCGTGGAGGAACACCTCCCCACCTGCCGGCTCTCAGGAGGGCGTCCCACTGAAGCCATGGTGGGCCGACGGGGGCTGGGAGGATCCCGCAGAAGTCAAGGGAGCGGAACAAATGCTTGGAAAGGGATTCACGTTTGTGGGAGGGTTGAGGATGGCGGACCCATTGCTCGGGGTGGAGGTCTTAGACGTCACTGGAGGCAGAGGCGGGTCTGTGGAGGGCTCATCTTATTGAAATCAGTCGTGGAATGGTGTTGCAGGAAGGGCAATGCACGAGGGAGACTGGCAGACTTGAGGCTGTGGTGTGTAGTCCCAACATCAACACACATACACACACACACACACACACGCAGACATTGCCTAGATTGGGTAAATGTTCATTTTATTAAAACTTCAGATTAGGTGTAGCTCCCCAAGGGTGTACCACTGTACCACATGGTTATACCGACAGAGAGGGGGTCCCCTAAGAGAACATGTGCCTTAGCTGTTGGCCCACCCACCCACACCCGTAACGCAGGGGGCAGTGGTGGGCACAGAACAAAGGGGCAGCAGAAGGAGCGCAATAGCCAAAGGTGGAGCTGCTGAAGCGTGTGCCCTTGGGATGCCTTACGGCAGGGGGGGCAGGCAATGGGTCAGCATAGGGTGGACACGGCACTCGCTGCCCGGGTCAGGCACAGCCGCGGTCCGTGCAGGTAACAGTGGTGGGGCCAGATTAGGGGAGGATCACGAGGGACGATGCAGAGGAAAAATTAAATAGATAAATAAATAATTTACCCTTGACACTGTCCTTTGAAATCCCCCCTAACCCAGCCCCGCCGCTGTTCCCTGCACGGACCACGGCTGGTCAGGCACGAGGGCCACCCACACCACTTGGCAGCAAGGTGTAGCCTAGAAGCCGTAGGAAAGGTGCTAGACCCTGATTGGAAAGGGGCATTCGCTCAGGGCGCTGTCACAGTGCACTGTGTGGACCAAGGACTGGACTTGAGCTACAGACAGTTTTGGGCAATGATGACACAATGCTTGGTTAAACTTGACCTGTGTGTTTTATTCATTTAATATGTGAATAAAGAGAAGCTGCAGCCGTTTTGCCCCAAGTTGCCGCCGTTTACACAGAGTTGCAAGACTGGAGGGACCACCCTCCATCAGAAAGAAATCTCAAGCCGTCTCACGTCTGAGGTGAGCTCTACAGTCAGCCACTGCTGCACTCTCCAATCCAGTACCTGTAGTTTTAGTTTTCCAACATATGCCTAGGACTACAAATACCAGCATACAGAGCGACTTGTGCGGCAAAGACGCGCCAAGTTCTAGCAGACCTCCTGCTCGCCTGCAGGCGCACGTGCCCACTCTGCCAACATCCACTTACAGTTCGAGTTTTGCCCCTTTAAGAGTATCTTGACCAGGATGCGGAGGAGAAACGGGTGAACCCGACGTTTGAGGTGGCTGCACATCTGACAATCGGGGGACAATTGTACACTCAGAAACAGAGGGTTCCTCTTAGGGGGCAACTGGCCCAACGCCATGAGTGCAACTCCTGGCAGCCCTGAGTATGCTGGGGAATGTAGGCCCCAACTTATGATAGGACAGTGGAACTTCAAGTCCCAGCATGCTTGTAGCTTTTGGCTGAAAACCAGGACCTGGCTGCATGCGGCCTCGCGACACTGGGCCAGGTAGTAGGTTGATCCGGGGTTACCGTGCCAACGCTGGGACCTCCGAGGACTCCAATTTGCAGCCAGGACAGGAATTTACTTTATACCCTCACTCTGGTGTGACAATCCTGGGGCTGTTACTATGACTTATCTACAAGTGTGAATATACTATTTAATAGTTGGAGCTCTGAGGAAGCTCCTATTGGAAAAAAGAAAGAAACGCGTTGGCTGATTTTAAAGCATATGATCAATAATTTTCAATAAAAGAAGATGCTATTGATTCTATTTCTGGTGCACCTTCCTTTTTGATTATATAGTAGCTGGGCGGTGTGTCTTACACCAGGAACCCCATTTGAACCCGGTGAATCATCGCCTGGATGGAGGTGCACAGATCATGGTTGAAATTACTCATGCCAATTGTGGCAATAAAAGAACAATATGGCGTGAAGGTAACGTCCCAGCCTCTGGGCAGGCCCAGGTCACACCGGGTGGGTGCATCTCTGCCTCACCTTACAGCGGGACGTGGAGAGCCAAAAGTAGCCATTTATGTCTTTGGAACTGTGGAATGGGCTCAAGACGAGCGAGCTGAGGCGGTGCCAGGCCAGCAAACAAGCAGAGTGTGCCACAGCCTAACTGTGGCACGGTCTGCGCTCTCCTATGGACTCAAGTACACAGGGCAGGGCATGGCCTGCCAACCCCTTGTAAGGGAGCACAGGGCGCGCTCTGCCTTCCTAATAACAGTTCCCAGAGTGCATGGCATCGTCTGCGCCCCTGAGATAAGAGGCCCTTGTGCTCTCCCCTGTGACCCCGCAGCAGTGCCTCCCCACTCACAGGATTTCACAGGCTAACATCCCTCCGCCCCCCACCATACAAAACAATAAGAGGTTGAAGGAACATGTGTTCTTGTGTTTTGAGTGTCTGCCATTTATTGCAGTATTATACCTATACTTTCTACGCCTTTGTAACATGCACACGTCACTTTTTCCTCTTGTAACGTATCGTTTGCTACCTCTTGTATTTTGTTGCTCTTGATACATGCACAATTGTCACTATTGCCTCATGTCCCGTAACGTTTGCTTTTGTAACATGCTCACTTGTAATTTTCTCCTCATGTATCATTACTGTTCCTATTGTGAAGCGCTCTGACACCTTCGGGTAAAGTCCGCGCTATATAAAAACACATTAAATAAAAAAAAAAAAATCCCGCTTACTGCAGAATGCCACCCACCCCTCCTCCTCCGCCATTGGCATCCTGGCACAACAAGGTAGAACTGGGAAAGGGCTGGGAACGGACAGCAGGGACACAATGCAGTTCATGGTTTTAGCGCCTGAAGCACTCCTGCTAGCATGGCCACTGAATAAGGCCAACCCACGTGTGCCCTATTCTAAGGTGTGCATGCTCAGGACAAGGGGGGAGGGGGTCGGCATGGCGGGGGCACTCACCGGCTGGGGGGCTCCCTCCACGCAGGCTCCGGGGGTCTCGGCTTCAACGCTGATCAGCAGCACAGGCGCATCCCGGGCACTGGTCCGTCCGCTCTAGGAACTTTAGTTACGTCTCCTCCTCTCCCAGGTCCGCCCAGACGGCGCGGGTCACCCTCCCGGGCTGCGCGGGAAGAGGGGCTCACCTCAGCCGGCAGCAGCGAGTGCAAACTCGTAACACCCCTATTACAGGGAGCTGTGCCCCCTCTCCTCGAGTCTCTCCTTCAAGGCTCGGAGATGTCTGCTCCTACTTCACTGCGAGGGAGTCTCTTGTCCCAGGCACAGAGGGTCTCTCTCCTTTCACTCCCGTGGAGTGCTTTTTTCCACACAGGCTCGGGAACGCTGCTCCACTCTCGCCACTCTTGAAGTTTGCTAGTACCTGGCCTCGAGGGCCCCCCGAGTCCGCCCTCACAGCCTCAAACCACAGAGGCCTCCCCCTCTGTCTCTCCAGAGCAGAGGCTCCCTTACAGTGGCCAGCGTGTCTCACTCCAGGAGCCGGGAGTCTCTCCTCCAATGCTTGCAGCTCCCGCCTCGCCGCCCCAACAGGTCTCCCCCTCGTCCCAGCAAGTCTCGTTCCTCGCCCCGCAGGCTGGTGCCCTCTCCCCGGCGGGAGACAGTCTAAGCGTGGCGAGGAGTCAGCCCGGCTCCGCATGAATGGAGCGGGTGTGTGCTCATGCAGGGAGGGGCCCCGGGAGCCAACCGAACGAAAAAACATAAATAAAGAGCAATTAGGAGGCGGGGAACCAAAGAGCAGGAAAGGAAGAGAAGGAGGGGGCGGGGGTGGCAATTAACCCAACCTGAGAGACTCCTAAATCAGGGAGGGGGCGCAGCCTGCCCCCTTCTCCTCCTGGCAGCCGACACTCTGCCACAGCCAAGATAAATGTGCAGCGCCGGCAGGAGTGAGGCGATATGCGCGCGTGAACAGGGCAGTCTGTTGCCCTCTGCCCCCTCCCCAAGTCGACAAGGGGTGCAGAGTGAGTTTGTAAAGTTATTTATTTGCGCTAAAGATAACCGCAAAGACGCCCAAGACTCGGACGCGCCACCCTGTCACACACCACTCATGCAATCCACCCACAAGCCCAGGGCACCCGCCACACCACCGGTGCTCCCACGATTCCCAGGTCCGAGCGAGTAGCCCAGCCAGGCCAAGTGTTTCTTAGGATTCTGGGGTTTGCAGTCCACCTGATCACATTGTAAAATGGGCGCTACAGGTCCCATAATGCAAATAAGCTGGACTGGATGAGCAACCCATGCATGGACCAGGGGAAACCTGAGAGCGCTGCATGCCCTCATGCCACCCAGTGCTGCACAGCACACCACCCTCCCCCACTCATATCATCCTATGCTGCACAGCACACTGCCATCCCCCACTCATGCCACCCACTCCTGCACAGCATACTGCCCTACCCCACTCATGCCCTCAACTGCTGCACAGCACACTGCCCTACCCCACTCATACCATCCTATGCTGCACAGCACACTGCCATCCCCCACTCATGCCCTCCACTGCTGCACCGCACACTGCCCTCCCCCACTCTTGCCCTCCACTGCTGCACAGCACACTGCCCTACCCCACTCATGCCACCCACTCCTGCACAACATACTGCCCTACCCCACTAATGCCACCCACTCCTGCACAGCATACTGCCCTACCCCACTCATGCCACCCACTCCTGCACAGCATACTGCCCTACCCCACTCATGCCACCCACTCGTGCACAGCATACTGCCCTACCCCACTCATGCCCTCAACTGCTGCACAGCACACTGCCCTACCCCACTCATGCCACCCACTCCTGCACAGCATACTGCCCTACCCCACTCATGCCACCCACTCGTGCACAGCATACTGCCCTACCCCACTCATGCTCTCAACTGCTGCACAGCACACTGCCCTACCCCACTCATGCCACCCACTCCTGCACAGCACACTGCCCTACCCCACTCATACCATCCTATGCTGCACAGCACACTGCCATCCCCCACTCATGCCACCCACTCCCGCACAGCATACTGCCCTACCCCACTCACGCCACCCACTTCTGCACAGCACACTGCCCTACCCCACTCATGCCCTCCACTGCTGAACTGCACACTGCCCTCCCCCACTCATGGCCTCCACTGCTGCACCGCACACTGCCCTACCCCACTCATGCCACCCACTCTTGCACAGTATACTGCCCTACCCCACTCATGCCACCCACTGCTGCACAGCACACTGCCCTGCCCCACTCATGCCACCCACTTGTGCACAGCATACTGCCCTATGCCACTCATGCCACCCACTCCTGCACAGCATACTGCCCTACCCCACTCACGCCACCCACTCCTGCACAGCATACTGCCCTACCCCACTCATGCCACCCACTTCTGCACAGCATACTGCCCTACCCAACTCATGTCCTCCACTGCTGCACAGCACTCTGCCCTACCCCACTCATGCCACCCGCTCCTGCACAGCATACTGCCCTATGCCACTCATGCCACCCACTCCTGCACAGCATACTGCCCTACCCCACTCACGCCACCCACTCCTGCACAGCATACTGCCCTACCCCACTCATGCCACCCACTTCTGCACAGCATACTGCCGTACCCCACTCATGCCCTCCACTGCTGCACAGCACACTGCCCTACACCACTCATGCCACCCGCTCCTGCACAGCACACTGCCCTACCCCACTCATGCCTCAATGCTGTCCTTCAGAAAGTCACACTCCACACACAGCACTCATGTGTCACACAATTCACAGCTATTATGCCCTCGGATGGCACGTATCTAGGGCAACAAGATCACCCCATGCCAACAAGACACTAATATTCCTTTCCCAGACTTTGCTTTTACATATCATTGTTACGAGGTGTGTCGGTGCTGTGGACTCAGTTAAAATGAACCAAGACTATTGTAGCTCTCAGCATATACTGATATGTTAAATGAACATTTAGAACTGGAACAGTTGTGTTCTAGTAACATGGAATCATCTAGTCACCCTGAACACACAGAGCTCATGCCCTTCTTTGTCACATGCCACATTACATTCATTCTATCCTCTGCTACACAGCCAGCTACCACTGTCCACCTATGCCATTAAATACTGCACCCGCACTGCCTGCTGCACTTAGGGCCTTCACTGACACAAACAAGCACTCATGCCCTTCACATAGATGCAAAGCGGCAACATGTGACACCGAAAGCCAGCCCTCACTTTGTGTAGGAAGGTAGGAACCTTCTGCATGGTTACCCCCACTCTTTGCTTGGTGCCTGACTGGGGTCCGGCTAATCAGGACCCCAGTCTATCTGCTTTCTCCCTAAATTGTGTTCAGAACTTGGGTACATCCCAGATTGGGTACTGGGGTACCCTTATAAGTCCCTAGTATATACTAAGGTACCCAGGGCATAGGTACCTCAGAGGTCTCCCATGGGCTGAAGCATGTATTATGCCACCCATGCGAGACCATTCAAAATGGAACTACAGGCCTGCCATTGCAGCCTGTGTAAGCTGGTGCTAGCACCACTTACTACAGATTTCCTATATGAAGGGTCACAGCACTTAAAACCTATAAGTCACCCCTATAGCAGGCCTTTGCAATCCTGAAGGCAGGGTGCCTGGTTCGAAGTGAGAGGGTGCCACTGCATGAGCAGGACACACCTGTATCCTACAGAGTCCATTCTCCCGGGTTGTCAGTGAAGCAGCCATATACCATATAGAGAGGCACCGCGTCATTACATGATGACCATCTAAAAAACGGCTGCAACGAATCCTATCATGTTTGGTATCAAACATGTTGGAATCATACCCCCACACTGTAAACGGTGTGGGAGGTATGATTCCAAAAACTGGAAGAGCCCTCCATTAGGCTCTCAGTGTTCCCGGTACCAGCCTTATTGACCCGGACAGCACAAAATGGTTGCTACCGCCTAGTGACATGATTCTGCCCTCCTGCTGCTGAGCCAAGCTCGAGCAGGGGAAGGCAGAACAATAGGCATACTGTCAACTGGAGGTGTGACCACCTCCCAGACAGGATTTGATGTTTTTGGGTGGGTGTGCTTGCCAGCGCCACTCAGTCTGCATGAGGAGCACATTTGGTGCCCCTGTGCATAGTACAGTTCAAACCAGTCCTGGGAGCCGTTGGTTCCCGCTCTGGCACGAAACTTGACAAAGGACATGGGAGTAACATTCCCTCTGTCCAGACCCTTCCCTGGGAGGCTCCCTTGAATCTTCCCAACCCTTTCCCTAGGGTACTTAAAGGCTTACCTGTGTGTTGCAAGTTGCAGAAAATACTTTTATGAGATTTCTCCTGATGACTCCCAAATGTGCATCCACTTTTTCATGCCACGCCGAACTTGGTATGGCCCATATTGAAGACTTGGCTAAAATCCAACCTCTTCTATTGTGGCGTCGCATCTGGATGTCATCAAAAAACTCACTTACAAAGGAGATTGTGGCAGACTGCATGTCCTTGGAACATGCTGGGAAAATCGAGTGGCTGTCGTATGTAAAAAATTTCCTTACCGATTTGGGTCTGAACAAATACTACTTTAATCCCGAATTCATGTCTGGGATTTCAAAGAACGACCTAAAAATAAGAGCTCTTTCTCACCTGGAAGAGCTGCGGCTGAGCAAGGAGATAAGTAAAACATCTGTTCAACACTCCTTGACAGTTGCAACTACCTTGGAAATTGAACCATACTTGACCTATGTTGACTCACAATTTGAGCGTTTCCTGTTGACACGCTTTAGATTGAATATCTTCCATAAGCTCGTAGTTTTCCCTAAATGCAATATCTGGAAAAAGGACTTAGCGGTATGCCCCTGTGATGATATCTCAATTCAAACAACAATGCACACTGTTTTGTTTTGTAAGTTTTATTCTGATCACCGTAAATTGTGGTTAACTCCTCTGTCGAGAACTCTCGGTTTTAGAAGGTGCCGTCCTGCTATGTTGTACCTGCAATTTTTGGACACTACACTGATTACAAAAAGTGTCGTTACATTTTTAAAGTGTATCTATAATCATAGAAAAAACCTTGATTGAAGTAATTTCTGCAATCCCGTATAATTTTATGTATTGAGTACATTCACTGTGATATGTTCTTTTCATGTACTTTTATGGTTATAAATGTTTTCCTATATAACCGAATAAAGATTAATATATATATATACTTAAAGGCTTACCTGTGTGTAGGTCCCTAGATTTGTCTTGGGATAAGATTCAGATCAGACACCATTACTGTTCTACCGTCTGGGCACTCTGGACTTCGCTGGACTTTGGTTGGGCCTGACTTTGTCTCCCTTCCAATCTGCTGCATCGTCTGTGCCTGTGCATCATACAGGAACTTTCCAAGGCCTGTGAAGCATCAAAGACACTTGAAGAAATCTCCTTTGGACTGAAGGAGTCACTCCCCTGCATTCGCAGGCACCCCAACTAAGTCGATAGGTCTGCTGATCCTGAGCTCCTCCGGACTCCAAAAGGTTCTGCAACACAGGTAGTGGTTTTCCACAGCTCCCGAGGCCTGCCCTGCCCTCTCACCAAGTTTGAGGCCAATATCCCTCAGCATAGCCTGGTCCTCACAGCTGCAGAGTCAAGGTCATTGTCATCCATCCTGCAACACCCGACATTGCAGGGCATTCGTCTTCCAAGTCTCTTGGTCACGCCTGAGTGACATGGACTCTGTCCCCTCTGCTTGCAGGGACCTCTCAGCTTGAATCTACCTTCAAATTCAACTGGACACTTTCTCCTCTTCAAGCAGCGGCACTTTCCCCTTCAGGGTCCGCTGGGAAGCGTCCTTAATCTTTAAAAATCCAACCGCGACTTAAATGTTGAGTTGTATGGAGCACGAGGTCGTGTTCCCACACTGCATACACTCTCCGTGGGGTTCCTATCTACTCATCATGGGTGGTTCCTTGGGTCCCCAGCACTTCTACGTCCTCTCGACAATTTCTTGCCCCGAGTCGTGATTCTTATACCACTTTTCCTTGTATATGGTTATGTCCTCCCCTGAGTCCACTGTGTATTTTGTGCTACTTACTGTGTTTCTTTGTTAAAGTATTGTGTGCATTGTGCATTTCTCCAGGTAGGAGATAGTTCTATGTGTTAGAGATATTATATGAAAAATACATATTTTTATAAATACCTAATGTGATTCTTTTTCACCTAATCTATACTATAAGATTGCATTCTGGTAAAACAAGCTGATTTACACTGCTTCTGGACTAAGCCTGAAGGCTGCTCTCCACAGCTACCACTTAGAGAGCTTTCTAAGGTTGTCTAACACCTCTTAAATCACCATAAGGGTGATCTGGACTGGTTCAGGGTGCCCACTTACATTAGTGGACATCTTATACCAGTCCAGCTTCTGGCATTACTTTGCAAGCTTAAATGTTTTCAGCCCATCTTTCAAATGTCAAAAGCAAAACTACATATCCCAAAAGGCAACATTCCCATGGTTAAAAAGCTAGAGCTGGCTGATGATATCACACATGCCATGAAGCCACTTGTAAATTTCCCGCAATTACTCTCCGCCTTCACACATTGCACTCACATGAATCGGACTGGCACACCCCACACACAAAGGTCAATGCTGCCCATTCGCTACGGTATATTTGGTCCTTCTTTAAGGGCTATATTATGAGTGCTGTGCGGCCGCCCCTATTGTCGGCCCCTTGTAGTTCCCTATACTGTGGTTCTTTGTAACACTGGTTGAGGAGGAATTGAGAGGGGTGATGAATCAGTGACTCCTGTGGTTATTCCTCATTACTCTCCAGTAATCTACCCACAGATTGCAGTTGGTTTCAGCAACCATATCCTTCTCGTTAGAGGTGGACAAGCCACTGAAAGCTCGAGCCTGGCTCGAGTCAGATGCCTGGCTCTTACTGAGCTCGAGGGTCCCTTGGACTGAGCCCAAAACGAGCCAAGCCTTCATGTGGCTTCTGCCTGCCTCCCACACTCAACCCAATGCAACAATAATTTAAGAAACAACATTAACCTTTGATGTGAACATAAGAGGGAAAGAGATACCTGTCCCCAGTATGGCTTTCCATAATATTGCACTTTGTTATATAAGCAGGGGTATTTGCACCGGCATATGGCGTATTTTGCACACTAGAATAAATAAACAGTGAGGGACATCTCAATTGACATCTAAGTCCTAAGCAGAGCTCACTTGAAGTCTTTCGTGGTGGTTACTAGGACATTAGGTGGGCTATCAAGCTTGGGATTGGCATGCTAACCAATGCTTGCATTAGCCTGCGACACCTTGGTAGAGGGACCTCATGCTCTTTTAAACTTTGAGTACTGTGGCACGCATAATAAACTGCAGGGCTGCTCTAGACTTTACCTGAAATCACTTGTGATGTGTTGATTAGCTTTCACTCAATTCTTAAGAAGTATGGAAGTTAAGGACGCACAGGGAGCCTTTCTGGCGTGAAGATACTGCCTGATTTATGTTGTTTTCCAGGGTGGAATTGTATATGTTGCTCAATTAGAAAAAAACAAGCATTTGCAATGCAACAGGTGTGGCGTTGCTGATAGTTTGAAGTATTCGTGTTGCAAATAATAATGCAACGCCAATAGCTCATACATTCAGTAATGCGAGACCTAGTGCATTGCAAATGGTTGCGTAGTGAGCCAGGAACCAGCATTGTATGTCTCAGTGCAGTACCGCAAGCTGCTACTAGAGCTCCCAAGTGAGCAAGGCACCAGCACTGCATGTCTAGGTGCAGTACCGCAAGCTACTCCTAGAGGTCCAGTTGCAGTACCACAAGAGGCTCCTAGAGTTCCCTAGTGAGCAAAGCACCAGCACTGTATGTCTAGGTGCAGTACCGCAAGCTGCTCCTAGAGGTCCAGTTGCAGTACCACAAGAGGCTCCTAGAGTTCCCTAGTGAGCAAAGCACCAGCACTGTATGTCTAGGTGCAGTACCGCAAGCTGCTCCTAGAGGTCCCAATTAGTAGCTTTGAAATGTGACAAAATGATTCTTATATTGATTCCGGATTAGGATGTACTCTAAATTGAGCTGATAAAGGAAATTTATAGAAGGTCTAATATAAATGTGAGATGTGGTAGGTGCAGTAGCGCAAGCTGCTCCTAGGGGTCCCTAGTGAGCAAGGCACCAGCACTGCATGTCTAGGTGCAGTACCGGCGACGGAAGACTTTGCAATGCCAAAGGGAAAGAAGAAGAAAAATAAGAAGAAGAAGAAGGAGGGGAAACAACCTGAAGGGAAAGCGGAAAGCAGCAGCAGGGATGACAATTTGCTTCAAGAGACATGGAAACAGGTCCGGTCTCAGAGGCTGTGCCAGATGACCGCAAAAGAGAGGGAGGAGGCAGAGAACTGAGACGGTCCAACGCCAAGGCCCAGCAGACAACCCTGAATGTAACACAACAGCCTGGACCCAAGCCGGAGAAGTTGAAGGGGGAAACAGCACCGGACACAACCCTCCAGCGGGGAAGCAGGACGATGACACTGGCGAGGAAAGAGGACTTCCTGGCCAGAAATAAGTTGAACAAGACAGGCACAGAGGAAGAGGACGATGACATCATCACCCGTAAAGCGAGGAAGACGACTACAATGAAGAGTTGGAGAACGAGGAAGAAGACCAGGAGGAGCTCCAGTCGGTACTCCAAGAACTCCAGTAACAGCTCACCATGATTAGAACCACAGAAGAGACAGCACAGTGGATCCTGGACGTGGGAACAGAGGTGTTCATCGGGAACACTGAAGACAGCACAGAAGAGGGAGAGCAGGACCAGCAGGTGGCTCATCACCCCAAGTAGAGCACCCCAGGTCCTTCAAACCCAGTAGGTTTCGAACGGGACACTGACTGCTAGCGCGGAGACAATAGCTGTATCATTGTTCACCCTAAACGCCAGAAGTGTGAAGGATCAGGTTAGGCGGGTCGGCACATTGCACTTCCTGGCAGCTGAAAACCGAGATATCTACTTTCTGCAGGAATGTGGGATTCCATACGCCCAGTTGTACAGCCAGCTCGAACGGCAGTGGACGCATGGGCCATCGTTTTGGTATGAGGAAACAAGTGCAAATCATCTGGAGTGGCCATTCTGATCAAGGGGAGACATTTCACTGAGGACAAGGTCACCGAGCAGGTCAACAGCAGAGTGCTGGTCGTGGACTACTCGTGAGCCGGTGAGCCCGTTAGGCTCATCAATGTCTATGCCCCCCCCAGTGAAGAATGAGCGACTTGAGATATTCAGGGTGCTCAGGATCCAACTCGTGACTTCCAGGACCATCCTGATGGGTGGTGATTTCAACTGCATGGTAGAGTTGGATGGACGCACTGGGTCAGACTGTAGGGATGGATGTGACGTCCAGGCTGTTGGTGGACATTGTAGGTGAGGCATCCCTCCGGGATGTCATCAGGAGAATGGAGCCAAACACCAGGAATTTTTCCTGGAGTAGGCCAGACGGATCAGTGCGTTCACGGATCGACTTCCTATACACCTCCCCAACGGTAAATCCTGGGCGAAGCTCCATGGCCGCCGTCCACTTCTCTGACCACAGAGCAGTCAGTTTCTTTTTCTTTTATAAATCTTTTTATTAACTTTGCTCAAGGTCTCATACAATACACAGCAGTGTTCAGTTGGCATGCAGGAGAAAAACATTTCATATTACAATCGAAGGCAAACGTGGCAGTACAGTGGACCAATTACACTATTCCCCCTGCCTGCCCCCACCCCGTATGGCTCGATAATTCCGCCAAGGCCCCCACACCTTCTTCCATTTTTTCACACATCCCCTGGACTTGTAGATCATTTCCTCTGGCCTCTGACACCAGTCCAAGTCTCGAAGCTATTGATCCCATTGTGGGGGCACCTGCGCCCCCCAGCAACTGGCTATATTACGTTTTGCCACCCCGGCTGCCATAGCCAACCAGATCTCATTGTATCTGGACCAGTCCGTGGCTCCTTTGATCAGAAGTAGTAGCCACCTGGGTTCCATCGGGACCGGCGATCCCACTACTGTTGCCATCGTATTTGCTACTTTGGTCCAGAAGGGCACTATATACGGGCATTCCCATAAAATATGGTAAAATGTACCCTCCCCCTGGCAACCCCTCACACAGAGGGGGGACAGGCTCCTGCCCCATGAGAACAGGTGGGTTTGCGGGTAGTACACTTGATGCAAGATCTTTAGTTGCAGGAGACGGAACCTAGTCCGGATTGCAATAGAGCAGTCAGTTTCGAGGGGGAACTAGCAGGAAAGTTCGCACCGGCCCAGGATTGTGGAAACTGGGCTGCTCGTTGCTGGAAAAAAAGGAGTTAGTGGAGAACCTCAGAGTCAATAATGTAGAGTGGAGAGACGTGAAGGACCTCTTTCACTCTGCCAGCGAGTGGTGGGAATGGGTGAAGAACCGGTTCCGAAGCTTTTTCCAGGATGCAAGCAGAGCTGCTGCACGGGAAAATAAGTCATCGTTCAGGAAGCTGCATAGCAAGCTGCACCAACTGTACAAACTCAAGCTCGGGGGATGGGACGTGGATGACGAACTGGAGGAAACCCGAAAAAGGCTCACTGAGCACTTTAGGGATGAATCCAGGAAAATCATCTTTTGGGCAAGAAATAAGAACCTCGAAGGACAAGATGTGCTACTCGTTCTTCTTCAAGAAACTTCAATCAGCCCGCACACCACTGGTAGAGCTTAGGGACTCGGAGAGCAACATTCAAGGTGAGAAAGAGCAAGTCATGAGAGTCGTAACCGACTTTTATGGCAAGCTTATCTCACCAAAGTTGTCTGAGAGAGCCCAGGCGGATAGTTTCCTGGAGGGCATCTTGAAGACACTGGGTCTGGAAGAAAGAGAGGGCATGAATGCGCCCTTCACCCTAGAAGAGCTGCACTTGGCCGCTGCGACCTCCAAGAGAGGCAAGATGCCTGAAAAATGACGGTCTCCCAGTAGAACTTTATGTCGAACTGTGGGACCTGATCGGGCCGGACTTGCTGGACCTCTACGAGGAAATTGTGGGCAAGGGCAGTATGCTGCAATCCTTGCGAGAGGGTATGATAACACTTTTGTATAAGAAGAAGGGAGAGAGAGAAGACCTCAAGAACTGGAGACCCAGCTCTCTCCTCAATGCGGACTGCAAAATTCTCGCGTCTCGCGAAGGTGATGGCCAACTGCCTAAAGAAGGTAATAGCGAAGATAGTCCACCCAGACCAGACTTGTGGAATACCAGGTCGGCAAATCATGGACAGCCTGGCCCTGATCCGGGACACGATCGAGTAGGTCAAGAGCCGCAAGGTTCAGATGGCCTTATTTAGCCTGGACCATTAAAAGGCGTTCAACAGTGTTTCCCATGAGTTCATGGACCGGACACTCAGAGCACTGGGGCTGGCAGACTTCTTCTATGACGTGGTGACCACAATGTATAGAGATATCTCTAGCATGGTGTTGGTTAACGGCCGGAAAACCGTCCCCTTTCTCGTCCTGTCAGGCAAGGCTGTCCAATCTCCCCTCTTCCGTTCATCTGCGTGATTGAGCTCTGCTCGCCGAATGCATCAGACAGAACAGGAACATCAGAGGAGTGACAGCCCCAGGAAGCAATGGAAAGGGTGAAGTGAAGTGTTCCTCTACATGGACGACGTCTCAGTCTTCTGCATGGACGGACCATCCATAAGAGAACTGGAGAGGACTTGTATCAAGTTTGCAAAGGCATCAGGAGAGAAGATCAACAGCACCAAGTTGGAAACCCTTTTCTTCGGACACTGGACCCCACCGAGACCTACTGCCATTCCCCATCAAGCAGGACTTCCTGAAGATCCTTGGAGTGTGGTTCAGAGGAGAACGTGAAACAGAGAAGACATGGGAAGCAAGACTGGGGAAGACAAGGCAGAAGCTGGGAATGGAGCCTCCGGAACCTGACGATCAAAGGGAAGTCTTTTGTCCTGCGGAACGAGACCCTGCCAGTGCTCCAGTACGTCACCCAGGTGTGGCCTTTGCAGCCCGCATGGCCAAGGCCATAACAAGAATGATCTTCTACTTCATCTGGAACTCGAAGATGAACAGAGTGAAGAGGACGGTAATGTTCAAGACCCACAACAAGGGAGGCAAGGGAGTGCCAGACATCGCCACCATCCTGAGGGAAATCTTTGTGTGCCTCTGCATGAGGAGCACCCTGAGGACCGAAGATGAGAGCCACTTTGGCTTTCTGATGGCACGGTTCTTCCTGTTGCCAATGTGAAGGCACCTCGGAGTGGGTAAGCTCCGTTTCATACAACTGGGATACCCCGTGGTTCTTCAAGGAAGTGGAGAAGTCCATGAAGGAGTCCTGGCCAGAGGCTGCCGCTCCGCTACTTGGACCCCGAAGTAGTCTAATGCCAGATACGAGTAAAGGTCATCAGCGAACCGATCAGCGTCCTCCCCTCTGCCACAGTGGACTGCATGTGGGGATCGTCACATCCAAGAGCCTGACCAACCAGCACTAAGACATCGCCTGGATAGCCTTCCAAGGAGGACTTCCCATGAGAGCCTACATGCATGCAAGAGGACTCAACCAATACAAGTCCTGCCAGAGAGGTTGCACCACATACGAGATGACATACCATCTCTTCTAGGAGTGTGTACGCACAGGACCTGCTGAAGGCCCTAGGCTCAGAGCTTATGGCCTGGATACCTACGCCCTGCATCACTGTGGACTCTGTGATGTATGGTTTGTTCTCAGGGACACATGCACTGAGTGCCCTCTAGAACTGCTGGTGGCTCCCGTGCTGTTTTTAAGATGTTCTTATGTTTTCCAGAAACCACCTGGTAGTAGGGAAGAAGGAGACATCGACCCTGGTGTGCTGTAAGATGACCCACAGCCTCCTGCGTGACTACCCTGAGCAAGGCACCAGTACTGCTAGTCTAGGTGCAGTACCGCAAGCTGCTCCTAGAGGTCCCCAGTGAGCATCCTAAAATTTTGGTCACGTTTGGGACTGTACCCCGCAGAAGATATGGTAAATCCACCATACCCATAATGCATTGCATGCAAGACAGTTCCATGAGTACATTCAAACAGCTATGTCAATATAAAATGTGTCAGATACGTACCTGCTCCGCGGTATCCAGGCAGTCGAAGCACACCCGGGACACACTCGGTGTCACTGGGTGGGACCGATTATGAAGCATGCCACCAACTAGGTTGGTGGGTGAGGGCTTCATGAACAAACAAAATGGTTTGTACCCTGCCTTACAGTCTTGAGTCTATGTAAATTCACAAATAGGCTAGTCCTTTTTGATCTCAAATATAAAATGTGTAGCTTTGAAATGTGACAAAAGAATAATTATATTAATTCTGAATTAGGTTGTACTCTATGTGGAGCTGATGAAGGGAAATTTATAGTAGATCTAATATAAATGTGAGATATGGTAGGTGCAGTACCACAAGCTACTCCTAGAGGTCCCTAGTGAGCATAATAAACATTTGTTCACATATGGTACTGCACCCTGCAGAAGATATGGTAAATCCACCCTACCAATTATGCATTGCATGCAAGACAGTATCATGAGTACATTCAAATAGCTATGTTCATATATACAATTAGTGGCTTTGAAATGTGACAAAAGAATTATTATATTAATTCCGGATTAGGTTGTACTCTATGTGGTCTAAAATAAATGTGAGATATGCTAGCAAGTCAAGTAACTACTGCCAACCTAGTTTAGGACCAAGTGAGTGCCCTGTCTGGAGGCCTTTAAGAAAATAGTGCCTTGAGGCTGTAATTAAAACCTGGGGCGCCTCAACACATGTAACAGGGGTGTCCTCATGGGAGGTTACAAGAAGAGATAAGGCGGTACTAAGGAAGGACTACTAAGCCTTATGACCAATGAAAAGCCACCATTTTCAAAGGACAGGGACAGGAGCCAATTAACAAAATGGGCAGAACGTAGGCGGAGCTTTATGCGCATATCCTCTATACAGCATGTCTCAAGACCTAAAAACGATGCATTTTAATGCAAACACGTTTTGTAAAGATTTTAGGTAATCACACAATAAAGTTTTATCAGAGGCTACATGTCTAGAGGTTGAATGGCATAATGTAAATCAGAAAGCCTGGGATTTTTCCTGGATTCCCGGCTGACCAAATAATGTGATCTGAGGCAAATATTTTATTTCACCATGCTTCCTTTTTAGATCGCAGCCTACCAGACAGCACAGCAGTCTGGTTTTCTAAAAACATGCAGGGGCCATTCAGAAAGTTGACCTCTGAATGCATTCCGCCTGTTCTTTACCATTGGGTTTCTGGTTTGTAACTCACATTTTCTGGCTTTATTTATTTTAAGCTGTCCAACTGAATTCGTCTCACCCATTGCCCAAACCTTGTTTACTGTATTCCTCCATAAACTCGCTTTCTGTAATTAGGCCTTTAAATCTTGTTCTTGGCTATTCATATTTGCAGAGCATTCAAAGACAGAGGTTAAATGTCAAGCTCTCTATTCTGAGGGGGCTTGGTGTTTACTTTTCTCTCCTGACTTCAAAGTAAGAGAGAGAATGTATGGTCAATCCTGCTTAGTATCCATGTAAGAGGAGCGGGTGTAAGATGTTTTTTTTCTAGCACACAACGCGAAAAAATGAACGATGCTGATGTCTTAGAATATATCAGAATTAGTACAAATGAAGCACTTTTTTTGTAATTCTGAAGTGTGGTGGAAACAAATATTTGAATATGATCAAAACATATCAATACACTAGCCGATGATATTTGCACACATTATCATCTGTGTGCAATAAAACTATATTAAGGTGCAAATATAATGATCATTTCAACTGAAAATGTGTGGTCTGTAATGGCAGTGCGCTACCACACCATGCATACTCCACACTACGGCACTCCACTCCACTTTACTCTATGCCAGTAGCGGTTGCTACCAGACACGGGTAGTGCGGCTGCGGGGGGGGAGTCGGTACTGAAAAAAAAAAGAAAAAAAAGTACCTGGAACAGCCGGCCTCTGCCTCTCCGCCATCCCTGTCCTCGTCCTCTTCCTGTCTCCAGTCCCTAATGTCAGCAGGGAGCACCCGAGAACACAGGCTCCCCTGAGCCAATCACAAATCTGCAATGCAGCGTTGTGATTGGTCTCAGCGCCTTGGTTCAGTGCTCTGAAGGGAAGAGGGAGCCTGTGCATGTTCCTCACCAGGCTGTGTAATGCAGTCTTGTGGGAAACATGCAAAGTGCCCTACTCCACCCCGATCCACCCCCTCAAATCTACCCCACCCACTCCACCCAATCTACCCCTCCCCAATGTACCCACCCCAATCTACCTCACTCCAATCTACTCCGCTCCACTCTACCCCAATCTACCGCACCCCGCTCTACCCCACTCCAATCTCTCCCAATCCAATCTACCCCACTCCATCTAATCTACCATACTCTAATCCCCTCAATATACCCAACTCATTGCACCATAATCTATCACACTCCACTCTTCCCCCAGTCTCTCACTCCACTCCAATCTATCCAACTCCACCCCAATCTACCCCACTCCAATCTGCACAATCTACTAAAGTCCACCACAATCTACTACCCTCCATTCCACTCTACCCAATCTACCCCACTCCACTTCACTCCAATCTACTATGTGCCACCCAAATCTCACCCACTCCAGTCCAATCTAATCCAGTCCACCCACCTCCAATCAACCCTACCCCACTCCCCTAAGCTACCATACTCCAATCTACCCCATCCAACCTAACACCCTCCAACCTATCCCACTCCAGTCTACTGCACCCTAACCCAATCTACACCACTACAATCTAACCCACCCCACTGCAATCTAACCTACTCCATCTAAATCTACCCAACACCACTCATCCAACTCCCCTCCAATCTACCCCATTTCAATCTACCCCACTCCAATCTACTCCACTCCAAGATACCCCAAACCATCCCAATCTACCCCACACCATTCCAATCTATCCCACTCCCACATTCTACCCTACCATACTCCACCCCAATCCACCCCACTCCAAACTACTCAAATCTACTCCCACTCCATTCCATTCTACCCAACTATAATCCACCCAGTCTACTTCACTCCAGTCTATACAACTCCACTCCAGTCTACCCCACTCCACTCCACTGCAATCTACCTCAATATACTTCACCCCACTCTACCCCATCTACCCTAATTTACTCCAATCTATCCACTCCAATCTAACCCAATCTACTCTACTCCAGTCTACCACATTATACCCCAGAAGCAATTCAATCTACCCCACTCCAATCTACCATGCTAATCAGTCCAACTCCCCCACACCACTTCAATCGACCCCTATCCACTGTACTCATTCTACTCCACTCTACCCCAATCTACCCCATTTCAATCTACCCCACTCCAATCCACCTCACCTCACTACACACCACTGTTTACCTATGCTGAACAGCAGTCACACTGGTGTACATAATGGCTAAAGCACATTGCCAAAGCCAATAACTCTCACATAGGCAAGAGCTATTGGCTTTGCCAGTGCTTGTTCCTAATTGTATGTAAGAGCACTTTGAAATACATGAGTTCAGGGTGTGTGCTACACAAGCACCTCTCTTGTGTCTGAGTTAAATAGATTATAATGTAAGTGTGCACATGACACAGTGCCTTGCATCTCAATTCACTAATGACATTGTTGTCATGGTGGGGGACGGGGGATTATGAGTATTATTAAGTTCATGTTTAAAAACTGTCACTTTTGATAAATGCCTCTCAATACAGAGATATAATCTGATGCACTAAGTTCAAACGCTTCTGCATGTTAAAGAAATACATTTTACATTTCAAAGGGACTTTATCAGATTTGTATATGGTGTTTGTTGCACAGTTTACGTGGCAAACATTTTCAGAGTTCAGCTCATGCTGGGCTCTCAGAGCCCATCCAGACCCTCTGCTCTGCCCTGGCTCGGCTCTCCCTGTTAGTTTGTTGGCTCGGCCACCTCTATGAAATGTATAGGAGCCACAGAGCTAGTGCGGATCTTGTAATCCTGATGGGCAGGTAACCCTCATTGCCAACTCCACTGGGATTACCAGTGGATTGGTAACCCGGCCCTCAGGGCACAATACTTGGATGGGCATGTAAGGTCTCTGCCAACCATATCGCAGGCTTAGCATCCATTTCAAATGGATAACTGCTGGAAAAGCATTACGAAAATGTGTTTGTGTTTTTGGTAGTTGAACTTATTTATTTATTTTTGGTTTTATATAGCGCCAGAATCGACTCCGAGGAGTATCTCTGCACTTTGGACGCGTATCAATTACATATGCGGAAACTGTGGAACTTAAAAGCAAAACAAAATGGTTTTAAGTAACTTTCGAAAATGAAGATGGTTTGAACATTCTCTTAAATGTAGGGGAAGTTCATTCCAGTATTGCGGGCCAAGATATGACAGAGCTTTTCCTCCTAATCTTGCTCTCCTGATTCGGGAGACCTTCAGCAAGTGTTTAGTACTAGCACGTAGGGATATTGGGGGATGATAGAGAGTGAACTTTTCTGACAGATAACTAGGGCCAAGATTAAACAATGCCTTGTGGATAGTGCAACAGACTTTAAATTGTATCCGTTGGCGTATGGGTAACCAGTGAAGTTTTAAAAGAAGAGGGCGGGAAGCTGATCTGGGAGGCATGTTCAGGACCAGTCGCGCCGCCGTATTCTGAACCACCTGAAGCTTACTAATCGAAGTTTCATTGGCAGAGAGCAGCAGACCGTTACAATAGTCCAGGCGACTTAATATTAATGCCTGAGTCACAGTACTTCGAACAGAGTCCAGGAGCAAAGGAAAGACTCGTTCAAGTAGGCCCAAAGTATGAAAACATGTGCCCACTGTCTGGCCAATATGTTCCTTAAAGGTAAGGGCATGGTCTAAACAGACTCCTAAGTTCTTAACGGAGGTTTTAGGAATGGGAGGCTTCCCAAGATTGATAGGCCACTAATTAGGTGGCCATAATAAGGGAGCCTCTCTGAAAAGTAAAAGCTCAGTTTTCCCAACATTACATTGGAGGAAGTTATTCTTCATCCATTGTGAAATGACACTCATGCCCAAAGAAAAGGTCTCCTGGACAGTGGGAGTGAGTTCATCGAAAGGAAAGAGTAACTGCGTATCGTCGGCATATGATATTGGAATAAACCCATATTTTCTTAGAACATTGGCCAAGAGAGCCACATAGAAATTGAATGAAGTAGGACTCAAGCAAGAGCCCTGTGGGACTCCCTTGGACAGTTCCATGGGCGCCAAACGATATGAGCCTAGGTTAACCGTCTGAGATCGATTAGTGAAAGGCTTCTCCGGAGCAGCCTAGAGAACAAGGATACATGTGGTACAAAACAACACAGTTTAAAATAAAAAATAACCGCCAACCATATATATTTTTAAAAAAAAGTATTTAGTAAGGTGTGAGTACATGTTGAAAAGTATGAAACGTGGCATGGATGAGGCATGCGTGGGTATAAGGATGGAGAAATATACAGGTAAATGTTATACCTGATAGCAGCCCCAAAGCCGGCAACATAGCTTTGTTAATGATCTATTGTGGTAAAATCTCTGCTCAAAACTCTGCCAATAAAACTCCAAGTAACACCTAAACTTGGTGGCCTACAGAGTTGGAAACAATTGTGGCAAAACTTAAGTGTTGACCAGATGCTTTTACACGATGGCCGGTCTGCAGTATTTTTTGCTTGCCCCCAAACGCCCAATTGTCACGTGTTTCAAGCATGGCCTATTGTCGTTTTTCCCATGTTAGCCTAGTTATGCACATTGTAGGTATATTTCTTTGCACACGTTACTATTTAAACCCGCTCACTTTTGTGCCACATTATATTTTCACATAGAACCTGCATATGTTTTTGTGTTCTGCTCTTTTCCAGGGATTTAGTCTGAACACAGGGTCAAACAACAATCTCCTTTGTTATTCTCTCCGGTCAAGCACTAGCACCTAGACATAACATGAGAATGCAACTTCTGTTTGTCAGCAAAATTTGTCTTGTCATATAACTGAGGGCAGAAGTTCTAAAAACACACACTGAGCAAAGGACCTGAGTCAAGATTACTGCATCAGCTGAGATGTAGAACGCCCATCTATGTATGCTAAGGTGCGGGGTCCGTCACGAATTCCGGAGATTTATAATATGTTATCATTTAGCTTTTGTCTTATAATATGACAGGGCTTTTTATGGTCTATGGTGTGTGAACCATGCTAATGGTATTTGTAGTATGCATTTATTTTCCTATTGTGGTGCAAATACTGCATCTTAGAACACAATAGTTTAAATAAAAATTATAAACTTCCTTCGTGTCTCTGGTTTATCTTATTGTGGACAAGTAGGTGTGAGTGAGCGAAAGGGTGTGTCCTGTTTCCAGGATCCCTAAGAGGTGCAAGAGTGTTGTGTTCTGGGGTACCAATTCACTTGTTCCTCTGGGAAGGTTAGGAGGGCAAGTGAGGCACTATATCTAGTCAGACGCAGGCTCATGGATACTGAGGTGGTATGGTGACTCAGTCTCTACATGCTGATGTTCTGTGGTCTCAAGCATAGTTCTGTTTCTGAGCAGAATCCTTGCAACACAATGCAGGGGAATTCTCTCCCTGCACTTAGGGGCAATGGTCAAAGTGCGTAAAGAAAAGTATGGGAACTGTGATCCCGAGTACAGTGGGGGTGGGGTCAGCAAATGTGGGTATGGGGTCATAGAAAGGCTAGCAAGAACAAAATATTCTCTAGCTATTTTGATGGCATTTCATCTGCAGGTAATTGCATATAAAATATAATGCACACATCTTAAAAGAAAAATAAATGCAACTTAAATGTATCTGTGGAAAATAAATGTTTGTGTTAGGAAAGCTCAGGTGGTTAATGCGATCACTTCATTTGTGTAACCTGACGGTCACTAATTTGAATCGTGGACGGTGCACTCGTAAAATAGTGATGTGTATTTGTAATTCAAAAAGGTTCAAGCCTATGATAGAAAGCTCTTTATTATGTGCCAGTTTGAAAATATATATTACATTATAAGGTTGCACACATGGTTAAATGTTGACAGTGCTTTCAAAAGTTATGTTTTAGTAAGACGCTAACCTTTTTACAGGTTTCCATTAAAAGGGCAAATTCTATCAATTGAAGCCTATCTGGCCCCCAAGCAGCCTTTAGATTTACTATTCAACCAATTAAACACATTTACATGTCTTTCAGGTAGCAGGCCCCTTGGAGAGGAGGCTTGTTTCTTCTTCGGCTGCCTCTCTTCCATCTCTCACTCCACAGTAGAGGAGTCACTTCTCTCCCTTCAACTCACAGGAACTCGAATTTACAAAACCCACAGCTAATGTCTGGGTTTTGTAAAATTAGTGTCTCATCCTCTGCATAGAGATATATGCATATGTGTCTGTCGTGGCATCTAAAGTGCATATGCTCTATAGTTTTGTCTGACTTTGGCCGCAAGCATCTCCAGAGCAAGAGCGAGTCATATCGGGGACAACGGGCAGCCCTGGCGAGTTTCCCAGGCAATGGGAAATGTCAGGAGTTAATATTATTTATGCGTCAATAGGCTGCTGGGGCTGTGTATAGTAGTCTAATCCATGCAGTGAAGCGAGTTGGGATCCCTCTGCACTTGAGGATTGTAAAAAGGTAGTCTTACTGTAATGAGTTGAATGCTTTAGTAGGGTCCAACAAAGCTGCGGTGGCTGTGTCTGGATTTAGGTCTGTATGCAGTGCAAATAGGGTACGTAGGTTGTGGGATGTGGACCGGTCCGGTATAAATCCTGCTTGATCCAGTCTCGCCAGGTCTGGCATCAGTAGTGTGAGGTGGTTAGCGATGAGTTTGGCTAGTGTGTCTGTAATGCTGTTGGTAAGAGAGAGGGGTCTGTAGGAGTCGCATATTTGTTGGGGTTTAGCAGGTCTCAGATGTGTAATTATGGATGCATCTCTCTTAGATGGGGGTAGTATGCGTCCTCTGTGGGCCTCTTCATATACGCTAGGAGGTGCAGACCCAACATGTCAATTTATTATTTATAAAATTCAATCGGGAAGCAATCCAGTCCGGGCGACCTTGCCGTTTTGGAGAATCATGATGGCCGTGCGCAGTTTGTCTAGGCCACATGGTTGCAGTAGGAATTCCATTTGACGTCCCTCAGTCGTGCATTAGCAGTTTCTGCAAGGTAGTCAGCTGTATCCTCAATCTCTACTACACTGCTGGCAGCCTGCTTGCATCGTGTCAATAGCTCCCCTTGTCTCCAAGGTCTCTTGCCCTACCCATAGGCACGTGCTTTGGCATATTTGCCCCTGTATTTCTGTTCTTGTTCTGCCACCTCAGCATGGTCCGAGAGCATTTGTAAGCCAGGCAATGCGATCGGCTACCCCTCCACTAGTGGTAGTAGGTATATGTAAGTAACGTGGTCATTGAACATGCTGATGTCAAGGTTTACACTGAGTTCTAGAACTTGTTCCCAACTCTCCACCCTCCCACACTGGTCCTTAAACAAGAAATAAACACATCAGGCCACTCCCTGTCCCAACTTCTATCATCCATAACAATTACTACGGGAGAGGGCCGTATGGACCGTGAGAGATCACAGCTTTTCCTATGAAGACAGCCAGCAGGCAAGTGCTTGCTCTAAGACTGGGGGGGGGGGGGGGGGGGGGGGGGGGAGGGGGTCAGAGGTTTGTGAGAATCAGCCTGTCTTATTTCGTGTTTCTATGTTGGGTGAGTGGGTTCCGGTGGGCCCCATCTAGTATCCAGTATCCTTCTCCAGTGTGAGGCTAATGCCCCTCAGTAGTGATCCGAGCACAGGAGGGTTCATTCAAGTCTCCCCATGGTCAAGTTGTGGAGTGTTTTAGTCTGAATCACTGAGGGCTGACAATTGAGTTGACGCTGCATTCTGATCTTTTTTTGCAGTGTGTGTGCCGCAGTGGTCCTTAGTGGATTCCGACGTTTGTCATGGGTTTTGGAAAATATGTTGCTTTCCCTTGTGAGTGATGCTGATGTTGAGCCAGGTACAGCATTGTGTACTAGATTTTCGCATACTTTTGTCATGCCTCCTGCACTCCAAGCTAGAAATCTGGAAATAGGGATATGCAGTGACTGTTAAATGATCATTCTTGTTTCTCCCGGGCCAACTGGATTGCAGAATCGTGATTTTGATAATTAAGGAGGAACGCAATGATAGTCCTATCAGGATACCCCGGGGGCAGCCGCAGTGCCAATGTTCTGTATACTCTTTTCACTATTAATAGTTTGGAGAAAACCTCTGGTCCAAAGAGCATAGTCAGCTTTTGCTCAAAGTAGTCTTCGAGTTTACCTATGTTGGTCGATTCCAGTATTCCAAGTATACAGAGATTGTTCCAGTGGGAACGAACATCAAAGTCCTCATTTTTTGCAGCAAAGATTTGTAAGACTTTTCCATATTATGCACATTGTCACTTTCTTTTTTCATATGGTCTTCTGCTTGGGAGGTTCTCTGTGGACCACCGGCTGTCCTGCAGTACACGTAGCAGTTTTCACACATCATCATCTTCTTGCCATATGGCCTCACGGTAGTGCAAACCCAGGTCTGGACATGTAGCGGCGTCAATGTTGTGATGGATTCAACAATCGCTTATGGTTCTATGATTGTCCCATTTGCTCTCTGGTGTTGGAGCCAACCCCGCTTACTCCTTAAGGTGAATGGGTCTGCTGCCAGGGGAGGCATGATCAGGTCTGGTCCACCATGGCATGTCACTGTCAACCATCGGGGAGGGGGAATCCCTGCCTGGCCAAGCGTCTGTGCGCAATCTTCATGCCATCCATGGGCCCAGCAGGGCTCTAGAGTCATGGGGCAGATGCTTCCCCTGCTTTCAGCAAGAGCCTATAGTCTTTCTCCGCAGTGGCTGCTTCCCTGGCAGGAAGCACCATTTTTCAGCACGGGCCCCACTTGGCGTTGCACCTCTGCAGTACGTGACCCAGCTTCCACTAACTGGTTCCTATCCTCCATTCCAGCCACCACAAATTCGCTCACCGTGCACAGCCTCGCAGGTGTGCTCCATCTCTTTTTCCAGCAGGTCCTCCACCTCAGGCCCGGCCAGTGCAGCATGGTCTCCTGTTCCACAGTGCCAAGTCGCAATCTTAGGCTGCCACACTTGTCCTGGTCTCACCACTATATATGTCCCAACACATGCCGCTGGCTTCAATAATTGATCTTTGTGGTTGCAGGCATCAAGTCCAACCAGTTCCCAACATAAGTATGGCGGCTACAAAATGGTGGTGTTGTCGGATATTTACCTCCAACCTCAGGAGCCTCACCACAGTGCAGCCGTTTTCCACTTTGGCTCTCCGGCGACCCCTCAAAAGCAGATCCTTAAAGCAGGAGCATGGCTGGTCCTCTGCTTCAGGAGGCTGCACTACAGCTTGGCATCCCATTATGGCTGGGCCAAAGGGATGACCGTGTGACTACCACCATGATACATTTACATGGATAATCCAACTGGTATTTCCAGAGATTGGTTGTGTAGGGTACTTGTTTTATGCACTTCCAAGACATTCTTTACATACTAGCTAACTGAGTGGACCTTATTGTGTAGGGCCCATTCACAGTATTAATGGCTTGTGGTATCTGAGGTATTTGGTTGTTTGATATATCTGTGCGAGTTTGAGTGTCTTATTCTCATGCCAAATGCTAAAGGACATTAGTTGGGGGTCACCAGGGGTCACAGCTGCGAATCTGGCTTGCTCCATGTGACCCCTGAACTCAGAGGTGGCAAAATCAGTGCCGGGAACACAGTGGCAGCTCGTCCTTATGGAGGTGGGTTGGGCCTCCACTGTTTTTGTTTCTGTCATTTTTTTTATTACAGCAATAGTGAATAATTTTACATTATTCGGCATTTGCAATAAAAGCGGAATGCAATTACTCTGAAGTTCATTCCTATTGTATGGCTACGTACTCTGAAGATCAGTCTCGTTGTCTGTCGGTGTGTTATACTGTCACACATTGCTAAGTATTTTTCATCTCATTCTCCTTGTTTGGGTGTTGTATGCCGCCAGGTATTCTACCGCTCATTTTCCTTGTTTTTAGGTCAGCCTTGACAGTGCAGCTGTCTAAAAGACGTGCTGTTACCTATTCTTTAAACTATACATAAGAGTGGCCGATGGCTGCACCCAGAGAATTATTTCTCTCTCACTTCATGCTGTTGGCTATGTGATGTATCATTCCTCCTTCCAGGAAGTGTTTCCATTATAATGAATCAGAGACCATTTTACATGTGAAAAGTACACTCAGTCATCACTGTTTCTTCCATTCAGTTCTTTATATCTGATACGCATTCTATACATATTCCATACTGCAGCTTTTCTGTATGTTTGTGTGTGTATCATGCCATCCCAAGTGGAGAGGCACACTTCAGTTTTTTTCTCTTTTCCATTTCCCCAACTTGGGACCAGTATTTTTGTGATCAATAAAGAATTTTAAGAACTGACCCATGTACTAATTGGTCAGTTCTTAAAATTCCAAATCATAGTGGGTTGAAATATGACCAACCTCATGAATATTAATGAGCGGTCATCATTATATAAAATGTTAAAATTGTAATTTACTGCGATTGGAGGCCATCACATGTATGATGGCCTGTTGAGGTCAGCAGACAACCATGCCTGTAATTGCTTTAAAAAAAAGTAACCTTTTTAAAATGCAGTCCATTTTTCCTAAAGGAAACATGGGATGCATTAAAAAACGTTTTTTTAAAAGCAACACAATGAAATGTGGCAAGTGTCAGGAAGCCCATGGTCTCTTAGCATTGTCATCAGTAGGTACCTTCCCTTAGACACTCTTTGTGATAAACCAACACAGATGCGGCATGTCTTATTGACCTGTGAGCGAGTTGTACAATGGCCACACACCCCCACTCCAAGAAGGTGGCCTAGATCAGGTGTTGTTTGAGGTTGCAAAGTTTAATGGTCTGCAGCTCTGTATTAATTTTTTTACCTCTGCAAAATGGCAAGATGACAATGAGAAAATATTGATGATAAAATGGTGACCAGTGTGATTGCGGGAAAGTGTTTCCACCACTGCCCTTGGGACAGAGAGCTTTACCCTAGCTGGCTGTTGCTCCCCTTGGGTACTGCCCGGTGGGCAACTATATACCCCATCTTCCAGAAGTCTCGCTCTTTAGGGCGTTTCTTCCGGCTGCCGGGGAATAGATGGTGTGCAGGCACTGCAACATTTCTGCACTGCCGTGTAGTGCCAAGAACAGCTCTGAGCGGTAGTGGGGCAAACTGAGGACTCAATTCCCTGTAGTCTGATCTTTTACTTTTCTCAGACACGACAACGAGTGCCGAGAATTAATGCCAGATAACCTCGCCTCATTGAGGTTGGGAAACGTCACCCAAATGCACCTCACACTGCGGCTGAAATTAAGATGTCACACACCCCAAGTCCAATCATACCAGAAATAGAAGTTCGAGTTCACGCTCTGCCAGCGATGTGCACCGGAATCCATGGGAGAGTTCACCCCATGCCATGCATCAAAGCATAGACACGAGATCTATATGTTGAGCAGCTGTCTGAGCAGCTTACTGCAAGAAATAGAAGCCTTTCTGGCATGGTGCCAGCACGAACGACAAGTTGTCTATGTCTCAGTAGGAAGACCCATGAGAAAGTGTTTTAGAGGCTCATCCTCTTAATCAGGAACCCTCTCATCACAGTCCCGAAGTACAGATTTCAAAGAAAATGGTGGTACTGGTGAATTTCACAAACCCCCACTACTGCCCTACACTAGCACACACTGCACAAACATACAGCACTCTTGCACAAACATACAGCACTCTTCCCACGCTGGCACAGCATGCTGAAACGCATCATTCGCCCACGCCACATGCATGCAACATTATTTGAAAGTGAATTAATCATAACAAAGAAGTACTAATGACTCCAGAGTGAAGAAATGCCACAATGAAGGAAGGTAATAAGAAAGAAAAAAAAATATTAAGACAATAAAGATTTTTAAAAAATATTATAATAATGTAGCATTCATTAAAATCAGGGTTAATGTTGAAATTAGGGATTAATTAAGGGTACAAAATAGGCTAAGATTGTGGGAAGATTAAAGGTTAGGTTTAGGGTTAGTTTTATCATTAAGGATAGCTCATATGCGACAAGGATTTAGGGATAGGATAAGGGGTAGGGTTGCAGTAACAGTCCTTAATACGGGCTCTTTATCATGGGTAGTCTAATGGAAAATTGAAACATCTGTAGTCATGTTTTTAAAAAATGATAATGGAGTATTTATTATGGTTTTTTTATTTTGCCTTCCTTGATTTTCAAAAAGAGCTTTTGAACACATCACGTTACAGCACACAACCCCTATAATGCACAGTCCCACACCAATTAGTACACTGGCACTTACACAGACAGACACCATTTTTCATCACACACCAATATCACCTACATTGGCCAATGCTATGTGTATTTTAGACTGCCACTTTCTGCTCGTTCCCAACCATAGCACACACAACAATGGTACACACCACAATGACATAATGCCCTTCCCCATTAGTGGCAAAAACACATGGCAGCCCACCACCGGAAGTGACGAGCACATGGTAGGCATGGGCAACGATATTACCTGTTTGGATCTTTAAGATCATTGAAGGAACTTGGGCTAGCACCCCTGTTCCACTGTCACCCCCTGTCTGCATGCGCCAAAGTTCCTGCACGGCATGGACGTTACAGTCCATGCCGTGCAGGAACTGTTTTTGGCGTTCCCGTTGCGGTGCTCATTTTCAGAGTCACTGCAGTGGTAACAGCAAAAACCAGCCTGCCAGACAGGAGGAAAAATCCTAATCTGGTGGGTGACCTCAACATGGCTTTGGCAGTGCGACGGCGAGGCGGACCCAGCGCAGCACCGCAAAAATCGCCGTAACCAGCCCCTAACTCAACAAAATGCCAGGGTAGCAGAAGTAAGACAAGCTCCTTGACTCTCTTTTTTTTAAATTAAAAAACTATTTTTTTTTCTCATATACAAAGGCACAACAATAGAGTGACACATTTTATACATCTTTTCATGCAGCTGGTTTGCCAGACCAGCAGGTTATGATATCTTTCACAACATTACAGTAATGCTCATGTAGCACATCAATATGGGCTCATCCCAGTACAGCGCTGTCAACAATCCCCTCAGAGTTCTTCTTCATCTTGGAGGCTCCTTGACTCTCTTGATGATGTCAAAGGATCTACTCATTGTTAGCCAATAATAGACTTGTATTTGCTCCTACTGGGTTTGGCGAGGGGCATAAAGGAAAAAACACAGAAAGTAAAAATAATAACCATGATTAGGGTTTGTTTCTGATGCAGCCTTCATGATATGTGAGGCCACAGGTGGCAAGGGCAGTACCATGACTTCCAAATGACATGCCAGGGGTGGCAGATGCGGCCCTTGACTTCCCTTATTTGAATTGGTTGCAGCCAGTACATAAGTATCTGATCACCATGACCATACTTGGTGAGAAATGTTGGTACAGTCAATAGAATGCACCAACAATTCTCAGGGGGACTCCTATACTTTCATCAGCCTTCTCTTCTAGGCTCTGTGACAGAGTGGGCAGCACTGCCAACTCATCCCATGAGGGTCACCTTAACCAGATGTTTCCTTTTTGGCCGACACTTTTCATTCTGGGACTTTGCAATTTCACTTTTCACGCTATAAGCCCTCTATGTATCCAAATACTTTGAGGCCTGTTGGCTAAAAACTGGACTAGCTGAATTTAGCACTCATGTCATGTGGCTTGTGCACAGCTGTGGGTGGATACAGGTGGTTTAGCATAATATGTTATTTCCTACAGCGCGCCAGGATATGATGTAGCTGCAGGCGCAGCCATTGCTGTCCCTGTGTCTAAGGACACACACTGTTGAAGACGAGTACAATAACTCTAATTATCTTGTCAGACCTCAACATGATCTTGCAGTAAGACAAAAAATGGCTGAGCTGACAGACAGAAGAGATTTGCAAAGACAGTGGGTAAAAATACCTTCCTGAATGACGAAGGAATGAAGGTCTATTATGCCTATTAGTCAAGAACAAACCTGATGTGCAAGCTTCTGGTTACCTGCTCTTCACTGTCTCCTGTACACTAGCTGGGCCACAGCCGACAACTACACAATCTGTTGATGATTCCTACTCTCCAATGTATAGTATTTTCAGTTACATTAGTTCCTTGAGCCTGGCGTTCGGTGGCCTGGCCTTGTTACTGAGCTAGGGAAGCATTTTATTTCAAAATACTATCAGTGTTTGAATTTGTGGATAAATAGAACTGAAAGCAAAGTTTTCCATTTGATCACTTTTTTTTCCATTTTCCAGTATGTTTGCATCAGGGGTCTCGTTGGGCTTCTTGCAGCAGTGATATTGACTCAGTTGGGTTTGTATCACTTGGGGTTTGGTTGCTTGATATTAATCTCTTACACACCCCTCCTGTAGTCTGTCAATTTCTTTATTCTTTATTCAACGTAAAACCTCCTCTTTCCCACACAATACCCATGGCAGCAGATGCCACAGTCTTGGGACCTGCAGTAGGCCTTGCTGCTGACACTGCGGTAACAAACTTTTAAACAATGAATGAGTTAATTATTAGGACTTTCAATGGGATTGGGCGAGTAACTGTCCCATTTGGATAAGGGTACGTAGAACTCAAACATCGCCAGTCGCGAGACACTACTTGGTACATATTTAGCCACTTGCTCAATTCAGATTGCAAAAATCAAAAACGAAAAAAAAATAAACACTGAGGGAAGGATAAGAGGATTCCTCAAAGAGAGAGAAATATTGGATGCATCATCTGGATGCTCTAGATCCGAGTGGAATGAATGACTAGGCTAGCACAAATGTCCTTTAATTCCGAGTGTGTCGAGGCATTCTTTCTTCACTGTAATCCGAAATCTTATCAGGGATCTTTTAGGAGAGCTGCCTTCATCAGTGGCTGTCCTTCAAGGCGAGCACTTTGTGGTGGCTGAGGAGGAGCAGCAACCATAAAGTCAATAGAATGTATAAAGACCACGGAGAACCAAGTAAAAGTAGATGCTGATGTGGGAAACGCCTTTAAATGGACCCAGATTGGGCTGTGACTATTACCTCTTCAGAAAAAGGGTTATGTCAATTTAATAACGCGCACACCAAACTGATCTAACCGTAATGTCCTGATTTTCTGAGATCTGAGGGAATAAAGGTTTTGAACACTGGTGTATGGATCACTAGTGTACGGTATTTTTATTGTGGGTTTGGGAGACCAGCATCTGTTGATGCGGAATGTTCTTAAGAGGCTTGTAATGTGAGGTGTGGGGTACCATTCCTGATGAAGGCTGACCATGTTCTCTCAAAGAGTTGACAAGACAAAGGGTGAGGCACGTCATGATTGACAACTTGATTTTTAGAATACAAAAAGCTGAAGCACCAAGATAATATTCTGGAGCTGAAAATGGACTATTTCAAACTTTGAAGTTTCGCTTTAGATACAAAGTACCAGTGACCGTCTGACTGTGAGGATGAGGAAGGCCAATGACAACTGTTGATGTGATTTGGTCACATTCCCTTTCCCCGATATTGGATTTCCCAAATGTCATTTAGGGACATGCACACATATTTTTATATTTTTTATCACCTCTCTCTCTCTCTCTCTCTCTCTATATATATATATATATTTGAAGGGATTGTGGAAGATTTGGCCAGCGCCCAAGCCTAATCACAGGTAGAAAGCCGCTTGTGAGCCTTGGAGCCTGACACTGTGTAAGTATCATGTTTGCCTAAGGGATTGTTCCCTTTGACATGATTAAGCTTTTTTTGTCAGGATTTTGCTCCTTACAATTGCTAGTTATCTGATATCTTGGTTAGCTAGCTGTTCTTCTGCTCATGATCTTTTCATTGGTATGAGGAAATATGAATTTTGTGATCAGTTATGTCCCCTATCGTAGACCCCAACGGCTCCATGTACATGCTATAAGTACATGTATGTTCCCTCCTGCTCCAGTTTTGAAGACGCAAATATATGTGCGTCCACCGTCAACATGTCCTCTTTCAGATCCGCCATGAATGGGTCAGATATTCCATTCCTAAGTATGAAAGGCCACCGACTTTATGTGGTTCACTTTCCACATTTTACAGATTCAGGCGAGTAGGCCCTGAATTCTGTCATCAAGCCTTTTCCTGCCTTCTGCCTCTGAAAGCTCCAGTCTGAGCCTGCATCTGTATCCATGAACTTTGTCCTACTCCCTGCGCGGCTAACGGTGCCTGATCCAGCCTATCGCCTGCCAAAAACTGTATTTCACCTTCAAGATTATCTCCTCCGCTCCTCATCCGATGCATTCCTGTCTAGCAGTTTAGGTAAACATTCCTCCAGCTACCGTGCAAAGGGCCAGGCCTCGCTGTCCTCATGCAAGTAATTCATAATCCCGTTACCATGGAATATTCCTACCCCCTCGCATCTCATGTAGACACTTAGACGCTTGTACACGCACTAACAGTCAGTATAGAATAGATTCTATCCTAGAGACCTTTCCTTTTGGATAACACAGTTCTTTAAACATAGGATATTAGATATGATTTGGGATTAGGTTGACATGAACCCCAGACTTCTGTCTCCACATGTAGAGCTAAATGTCAAGTCCCCTTCACCCTCTAGTTGCACGTCAAGCACACGTCATGCGGCTGCGCGCGCATCTCTGCCAAATATTTCTGCTGACATTGCAGGATTCTTCTGTGGATCCACCCACTTGTGACATCATGTTTAATGACGTATTTTAGTTACACCCATGTATACGCCTCTATTAGTTACGTATGCACAGTTTATCTGTATTATCAGCTGTTACGCCTCTTGCATCTGTTTCACTGTAATGCATTTTCTATAAAACTGCTTATCTGTCAATAATATATGCCCTTCCTTCCTGAACTTTCGTGTTGATGGAATAGAATGCCTACAATTCGAATTGTATTCCTTTGTATAGGAATAAAGCCTTTTAAAACCTCTAATACCACGGATTCTGCCTCTTATTTTTACTGAGTTATTCTCACTAAGACTTTACCGCATAAAAATAGTACCGGTAACGAAATATTTACCACATAAATTGGCGCCCGAACAGGGACACTTTCTCATCTCACGCGCCGGCGGTGCGTTGCAGGCCCGGTCTCCTGCCACAGCTGAACGGACAAAAACGCGTACCCGCAGGATTTCCTGTATCTCCCTCCGGCCGAGCGGGGGTGACTGAGGCTGCGATCAACACCCAGACGAGGCGGTGAGAAGTGCGAAGTATCCCGACCAGAGCCTAGCTGAGAGAGCAAGATCCGAGGTATACAGAGGCCCACCAGGTTCCGAAGTTCTGAGTCCAGTCGAGTCGAGTCCAGTCCGGTCCAGTTTCAGTTCCGTTCCGAGGCCTCCCGTTCCGAGCTACCCGGTGAGTACCATTACCGGGGAGGCATTTAACGTGCACATAGTCTGTGCCGGTCAAGACGGGTTTGGGTACACAAATCCGGTCTGCACTGTTTCAGCAGTGTATCTGTACTGTTTAGCAGTATATATAGTATGTCTTGCATATAAATAAATATTATCTAGTGTCAGTATTATGTCAGTAACTAGTTTCCTATTAGTTATCATTGTTCGTTAAAACTGTTAAATGTTAAATGTTTTAATACGTTCTATACATTGTGGTGTGAATGACTGTTCATTATTGTGTTCATCGTATAAAGTGTGTTCTAGAAACAAGATCTAAAAATGCCGCTCTTTTCGAAACTAAGACAGATCAAAACCAGAAAAGGTGTACTCGAAGAAGCTGTTCCCATTCCACCTAGGGATACTCCAGGATACTTTATGTATCATAAGCATGGTCTAGATGCCGTATTATTTCTTGATTTATGGGTGGACTACACCAAAGAATTACCAGAGAGTCAGAGATGGCCCGCAACGGGGACCTGGGATGCAGATTGCATCATGAGAGTGGAAGAAGAATTATGGAAAAAGAAAGCCAGACAGTCACAGAAAGATGCCATTGAATTATGGCGTAAAGAATCATACAGACGTACAGAAAAAGCACACAGACAGGAAGAGAAAGGTAGAGAGAATTCAAATAAAACTCGAGAAAATCTATTACTTGAGGAAGGTACCCGAGTAAAATCAGAACAAATAGATAGACAAAGAAACACTCTTATGAATGGTATGTATCCTCTTCTGGCCGAAGGGTTACCTAAGGCTACCCCGGAAATACCAAAAGATTTAACTCCTCCATTACTCCCGATAAAAGCACATCCCAAAACACATCCCAAAACAGCAAAGGACGTTTTCCTTTCCTCCTATTTAGATGACGTAGCTCCCGAGTATGCTAATGCCATACCACACATACCGCTTGCCGATGGTGTTCTACACCAAGAGCATCCGTCTGTATCCCCGCAACTACAAACTCCTACACAAGTTCCCACAGGTCCGTCCGTTTCTGCAGTTTTTCCTGCATCTACAATCTCTATCCTACGCCCAACGAATCCTTTCGTGCCTAGCACCTCAGACGGTGCTACCGGAGGTACGACAGACATGTTTGCCACCCCGCCGCGAAATAAACAGACCCTTAGAGATTTAGCACTCCAACGTACACCCCAATTAGCGACATCCGACATGTTTAAAGAACAGCTTGTGGATTGTAGATACGACCCAGTACCAGGTAGACAGGATAAATTGCTCATATCATCACTACGTATAAGACGAGCTACATTATATTTAATGACGATACCAGGAATGGGTGAACACCTAGACGAAATATATCGCTTTGTCCAAACAGGGCGAGGTCCAGAAAGTATTAACGAAGCTATGGAATACCAGAAAGTGGATGTCCAAAGACAACTACTACGTTTTTTCATAAATTGTGTAATTAGGAATCAAGACAGGCCCGGGGCAGATCACGATACCATGCAAAGACTTGTCAAATGGGGTCAGAACATATCAGAAGAGAAACACGATAGACAGGCGTGTATAATCGCCATGAGTCGAAAGATCCGCAAGGAAGTAGAACGAATACATAAAGAAAGACGAGAAACAGACAGAGTAGAATCAGAAGAGGAGGAGGAGCAAGAATCAGAACAAGTCGAAACAATAGCTTATGTAGGTAGAGGAAGACCCCATAATAATACTAGAGACTTTAACGACCCGATACGTCCAATACGTCCAGAATATAATAGACATTTTCCAAACCCTGTGTTAAATACAAAATCCCCCGAACACCTATTCCAAGCCGTTGATAAATTACTCCGAGATCGAAGAGGGTACCATGTGCTCGATTCCATGGACGAACAAGAATTAGCTAGGTCAGCAGTACAATGGGCTGACAGTCCCAGCGACTACAATGATGATGTACTTGCACACACGTTTCTGAATCTTGACCCATACGAACAGCGTTTAGCTAGTATATACATGATTCAACACCTCCTTATATTATATAAAAGCCAACACTCCGATCCAGGACCCTTACCTGACATATTGACAGAACTGCTCACGAATATATGGAGAGGGTCAAGTACTGATTTGATTAAAGAAATCCTAGAATTCCGAAACCAATATTTAAATTTCGTATGCCCAGAACACGTTCCAGTTCCCATCATGGGAAGAAAAATGTATCACATAGATAGACAGAACCCGTTACGCGAAGTACACCCAATCAGAGGTGACGGTAATAACTTTACACGCGTGTTTGTGTACACGCCTATAACTAAACTAGAATTATTGGAAATGAAGAAAGTAGTACCCAGCCATGACAAGGACCCAGCAGGTTTCCACCGCGAGATAAAAGACATGTTACTCATGGGAGAGTATACCTACCCCGATATTATGAAAATATTAAAAGTCCTATTACCCGCCGGTGTTTATGAGAAACTCAAAGAAAAGGAATGGGAGGTGGGAGACCAAAAGATAGATTGGACAGCATTAGAGAACGAAGAGAAGGCCCGAGCTGCAGGAGCAGGACTTGGGGAAAAGACTACAGCACTAGCAGGACTATTAGTACGGGTACTGCCACGTTTATTAACTACGAAAAAGGAAGACTGGGGTGCAATATCAGCCTGTAAACAAAAACCAGATGAAGACACTAGTGATTTCTATTCCCGATTTGAAAAATGTTTTGGTATAAATAGTGGCATAAAAGCCAGTAGTGAGTCATATCCACATCTGTTTGTGACAAAATTAGTTGAAAATTCTCTGCTACAAGTTAAGAATAGAGTATTGAAATTCGAAAGTACCTGGCAAGGTAACACCCCATCACAGATGTTACAGATGTTACAATATCATCACAATAGAATTAGAGAAGAACAAGAACACGAACAAAGACGTATGAAAGATACAAAAATGAAAATGCTTGTTGCTCAGTCAGTCCCAGCCGATGGTCATCATAAGGGTGATTCCGCAGGTCCTACGAAAGGGACATGTAACTATTGTAAACAACAAGGTCATTATATACACGATTGTCCAGTCCTGAAACATAATATTGCTACAGGTAGAACTCAGGAGAGACCACGTCCACCTAGACAGGATCAGAATCAACAACAAATCCCTCAGCATGCACAACCTAGGTTAGCTCCGCAACAACTAGCTCCGCAACAGGGAGCTCCACAACAGACCATAGCACCACCACAAGCGCAGCCTATGGCTGCAACACAAGCAACAACACAACAGATGTATCAGTATGCACAAGCAGATTATCCCGATTATCAGCGATATACATGACATAGTCTAGAGAGGGAAGTTGGCTTACCCCTTATTGAGGTTCCTGTAGACCAAGAGGGACCTTATGTACATAGTGAACTATTAGGGGAAGACAGAAAGTTTTTACTTGATACAGGGGCAAGCAGAACAACTATAAGACGCAGTGAAGTTCCAGGGGCACCCCTCTCAGGCTCACAGAATATTTCCCTTGGATTCTCAGGAAAACCTATAATAAACGACGTAACACAACCTCTTCCACTTACGATTGGTCCATTGACACGTACTACAGATTTATTGCTTACTAAATCATGTCCAGAAAACTTGTTAGGTATAAAAACATTGAAAGCTCTAGGAGCTATAATATGTTGTTCTCCGGAAGGAGTACGACTATTTTTACGTGACTTTAAAGGTCACTACGTGTCCAGAGACATGGATCACCGACTGCAGAATTTACCTACACATTTATGGGCACAAGGCCCCACTGATGTTGGTTGCATGAATATTACACCATATCGTGTCACACTAAAAACAGGAGTAATACTACCACGAATGCGACAATACAAGTTACCACCCGATGCTGTTGTGGCTTTGCTGCAAATCATTGACGAGCTCATTGCACAAGGAGTGGTTGTCGAAACCGACTCCAATGTATGTAATTCCCCGATAATTCCGATTCTTAAAAGAACGGATCCAAAAGCACCACCAGTATATCGATTAGTTATTGATCTGCGCGAATTAAATAAATGTATTGTACCACAATACCCTGTGGTCCCAGATATCTCTTCATTACTAACAGCTATTGACTCAGAAGCAACGTTCTTCACTGTAATTGATCTCAAGAATGCTTTCTTTAGTGTCCCAATCGATCCGGAAAGTCAATATTTGTTCGGATTCAGTTTAAATGGACGAAGTTTTAAATTCACACGCGCACCTCAAGGATTTACAGAAAGCCCCAGCATCTATAGCCAAGCACTGAAACGAGAACTTGACAGTATCCACATGCCAGTTAACACTGCCTTGCTTCAATATGTCGATGATCTGCTGATCACCGCCCGAAGCGAACATGAATGTGAAACAGCGTCACTGACGGTTTTAAAATTTTTGGCTAACAAGGGACACAAGGTGTCCCCTTCTAAGCTGCAATTCTGTGTCCAGCGAGTTGTTTACCTTGGGCACTCGCTGTCCAAGGAGGGAAGGCAGCTTACACTCGACCGCATCCAGTTAATCGCTAACATGCCACCACCCAAGACACAAAAGGAGGTACGGGCATTCATAGGCCTCACTTCATACTGTAGGCAGTGGATCCCTCAATATGCATTTCTAGCAAAACCACTCATCCGGTTGACAACACAGGAGGCAGCCACATCGACTGTCCTCCCTTGGACTCAAGAACATACACACGCCTTTGAAAGTTTAAAGAAAGCTTTATGCCAAGCACCTGTTTTAGCAACACCATGTTACAGTAAACAGTTTACACTCTTTGTTACAGAACGTGAAGGTACTGCCTTGTCAGTACTCACTCAGGAACAAGCAGGATCACACAAACCATGTGCTTATTTCTCTAGTACATTAGATCCAGTAGCTCAGGCTCTTCCTGCGTGCCTGAAATCGGTGGCAGCAACAGCTTTAGCAATCAGACAAAGCGATGCCATAGTGTTAGGACATCAATTGACAGTACAAGTACCACATGCAGTAGAGGTTCTCTTGAACCGCACACAAACACAACACTTGACTATAGCGAGACTCACCGGTTCCGAACTAACATTGTTTCAGCCACACATAGAAATCAGACGTTGCAATACGTTAAATCCTGCCACACTGTTACCAGTGGGCGGAACAGATCCATTGGCACATGATTGTGTCGAAGTCATTACTATTACGACGAAACCCAGACAAGACTTGACAGATATCCCTTTGTCAGATCCAGACTTGACATTGTATGTAGATGGGTCATGTATGAGAACAAGTACAGGAGAGTTAGTGGCCGCTTACGCAGTCACAACAGACACTGAAGTCATTGAAACAAATCGTATTAACACTTTGTCAGCTCAAGCAGCAGAGCTCATCGCTCTGACACAAGCCTGTATGCAAGCCAAAAATAAGAAAGTCAACATATACACAGATTCACGTTATGCATTCGGAGTCGTCCATGACTTCGGCGTACTGTGGCGAGAGAGAGGTTATTTAACTTCTCACGGTGCCCACATCCAACACGGACCCCTCATTCAAGCCCTATTAGACGCAATTCATCTACCTACTGCAATATCGATTATGAAATGCAAAGCCCATACAAAGGTTACCGATATCATTTCTCAGGGTAATGACCTAGCTGACAGAACAGCTAAACAGACTGCTCAGAATCAGACTCTCACAACTGACATGACAAAGACAATAGTTCAGACACTAACACATTGCATGACAGTTAAGGATCCCGCCCTTGATGTAATTGACATACAGACACATGCTACACCAGAAGAAATAAAGAAATGGACTGAATTAGGAGGGATCCAAACGGATCAAGGATGGATGACGAAGGAAAAATCTATATGGTTTCTTCCCGACTCTATGGTTCAAGTCATCATTAACACAATACATAGTCCAGCGCACCTAGGAGAAAAAGCTATGCTAGACAGCATTCAACACATTTGGTTCAACAAACACTTGCGAGCAGCAGCTAAACAAAAAGTTCGTACCTGTATGATATGTTGTCAGTTTAATCCAGGTAAAAGCATCCCCGTAGAGCAGGGTGGATTTCAACCTCCCGATCATGCTTTTGAAGTCCTCCAGATGGATTATATCCAGATGGAACGAGGATTCAAATATGTTCTCGTAGTTGTCTGTGCTCTTTCCCGTTGGACAGAAGCATACCCGGTTTCAGATTACACTGCTCCGACTACTGCCAAACAGTTAGTTCGAGAATTCTTCCCACGGTACGGTTTACCACGTGTTGTCTACTCAGATAACGGCCAGCCGTTCTCATCCGAACTAATGAAACACGTTTCCCTTTTGTTAGGCTACCAATGGAAATTCCACTGTGTCCGGCATCCCGAGGCCGCAGGTCTCGTGGAACGCCATAATCAAACTCTGAAAATTAGATTGTCCAAAATATGTAGGGAAAAAGGTGTCGACTGGATAGTAGCCTTACCAGTTGCGCTCTTTTACATGAGAATGGTAGCACATTCTCGAACTGGGCTATCCCCGTACGAGGTGATCTTCGGTAGACCACCAAATATGTGGGGGACGCCTATACCTCGCAAAATCACTGATGTTGACTGTAATATGCTGACAGATTACCTGGCTTCCTTGATGTCTGCACTACAATCTTGTCGTTCACAGGTAACCGCAGCTTTTCCCGATAATACTGAGGTGAAGCCCCATGACGTGGTTCCTGGTGACCTGGTTTTGGTCAGGAATTTCGACCGGAAGACCCAACTGGATCCTAGGTGGAAGTCGCCTAAGTTGGTTCTACTGACTACAAGGACTGCCGTGAAGATTGAGGGTCGCAAAGGGTGGTTGCACTCGAGTCATATCAAGAAATTTTATGGACTACCATCCAGTGTGAATACTCAACACTGTATTCCCTCACAGACAGACTCAAAGCTCCCCTTGGTTGAGAAATCAAAACCAGAACTTTATAAACTAAAATTGAGGTCTAGCAAGTCAGACAATTTGATTGTTTAAGTCCTCTCCAAGGTGAATCGGTTGAATTTGTTTCTGACATGTATCCTCTAGACCGGAATAGAGAAAGAAATCAGCGAATGCAGCTGAAAAAGCATGCGTATTGTAAATCACTTCGTAGTCACTGCACAGTAACATTATTAATTTTGTTTTTTCTAAGTCTTCTGATCATTATTTTTAGCATACTATTGCATATGTATTACCCTATTCTTAAGCGTGCTTACAATGTAACTGCAGAACATTCTTTTAGCGAATTACCTCCGCATGAGTTGTCATATAGATTTGCGCTGCGCAACAACACATTCATTAGTATGTTACATCATTCCCATCAGACCAGCAATGCCACAAATTGTTGGATATGTGGCCGACTCCCTCCCTATCAAAACTATAAGGGAGTTTTGCCCCTCTTTCCATATCCGTTCACACACAATGGCTCCTGTGGAGCATGGTTTAGTTTGATTAATTCCCTAGATTCAAATTCCGCAGTTTATCAAGACAACTGGGTTTGGGGAAACCTGAACCTAGTTTTACTTAAAGTCTGCTACCCTAACAAGGAGGGACTCCCCAAAAGAACAGCAACTGATCTAGAAAATGAAGTATATGGATTAGGTAATTTTACACTTAACCTCATGATCCTGAACGTTGAATCTGAAGCTACACCAATCTTGTCCGCCATGTCAGTATTCCCAGTAAAAGGGGAATTATGTATAAGAAAGAATGGTTCCATACACATGGGCCATAGTAAATGCACCACTGTAATAAAATTCAGTGATCAAGGCAAGTCTACATTTAGAGCTTCCCATCATTCCTACTTCATATGTGGCCAGACCGCATATATATGTCTACCTCTAGATTGGGATGGTACTTGTTACATAGCATTCCTTCTGCCACCTGTTTTCCTAGCTCCTCCTGATTATCATAGAAATACCCATTTAGTACACAATAGACAACAGAGAGATCTCCCAATTGTCGATTACACTGAAACAGCATGGGAAAAATACACAGATTTCAATAAAGGATTCTTTCCCTATATAGGTACAGTCACTAATAGTAAGCTGATACGTAGATTAACCAGAACCCTTGAAGCAGTAGTGAACGAGACTATTTCCGCCTTAGGCAATTTAACAGAAGAGCAGTCTGCTATGCGGATTGTTGTGCTTCAAAATCGTCTTGTCCTTGACGTCATCCTGGCCGATAGGGGCGGAGCTTGTAGGGTCATCGGATCAAGTTGCTGCATTTTCATACCAGAAAATTCGCCGTCAGTATATAAAGCCATAACCCGCCTTCATAAGATTATAAGCCAGATACACCAGAGTCCAGGCACCTGGACTTGGTCCGGTTGGTTCTGGGGCGTGTTGTCAGCCTGGGGATGGAGAATACTATCCTTCCTAGGTATTGGCTTTCTCTTACTATTCAGTTGCTGCTTATGTCTACAATGCGGGCCAGCGATTTGTGGTCTGTGTGCCACATCGTGTATCCCACATCCACGTTTTCATTCAAGATCCCGGAAGAAGAAAGAAGAACAAATGATGCTATATGAACAGATCGATGGATTGATGAAGATCGATATCTCCTGAGGGTCCGTAGGGGACAAGGAGGGAATGAGGAAATATGAATTTTGTGATCAGTTATGTCCCCTATCGTAGACCCCAACGGCTCCATGTACATGCTATAAGTACATGTATGTTCCCTCCTGCTCCAGTTTTGAAGACGCAAATATATGTGCGTCCACCGTCAACATGTCCTCTTTCAGATCCGCCATGAATGGGTCAGATATTCCATTCCTAAGTATGAAAGGCCACCGACTTTATGTGGTTCACTTTCCACATTTTACAGATTCAGGCGAGTAGGCCCTGAATTCTGTCATCAAGCCTTTTCCTGCCTTCTGCCTCTGAAAGCTCCAGTCTGAGCCTGCATCTGTATCCATGAACTTTGTCCTACTCCCTGCGCGGCTAACGGTGCCTGATCCAGCCTATCGCCTGCCAAAAACTGTATTTCACCTTCAAGATTATCTCCTCCGCTCCTCATCCGATGCATTCCTGTCTAGCAGTTTAGGTAAACATTCCTCCAGCTACCGTGCAAAGGGCCAGGCCTCGCTGTCCTCATGCAAGTAATTCATAATCCCGTTACCATGGAATATTCCTACCCCCTCGCATCTCATGTAGACACTTAGACGCTTGTACACGCACTAACAGTCAGTATAGAATAGATTCTATCCTAGAGACCTTTCCTTTTGGATAACACAGTTCTTTAAACATAGGATATTAGATATGATTTGGGATTAGGTTGACATGAACCCCAGACTTCTGTCTCCACATGTAGAGCTAAATGTCAAGTCCCCTTCACCCTCTAGTTGCACGTCAAGCACACGTCATGCGGCTGCGCGCGCATCTCTGCCAAATATTTCTGCTGACATTGCAGGATTCTTCTGTGGATCCACCCACTTGTGACATCATGTTTAATGACGTATTTTAGTTACACCCATGTATACGCCTCTATTAGTTACGTATGCACAGTTTATCTGTATTATCAGCTGTTACGCCTCTTGCATCTGTTTCACTGTAATGCATTTTCTATAAAACTGCTTATCTGTCAATAATATATGCCCTTCCTTCCTGAACTTTCGTGGTGATGGAATAGAATGCCTTCAATTCGAATTGTATTCCTTTGTATAGGAATAAAGCCTTTTAAAACCTCTAATACCACGGATTCTGCCTCTTATTTTTACTGAGTTATTCTCACTAAGACTTTACCGCATAAAAATAGTACCGGTAACGAAATATTTACCACAGGTATTTGAGATGCCTATCAAGGACATATGCAGCCGCGGCCCGTGGAGGGAGTTCCGTGGGGCAGTAAGGCGGGGCGGGGGAGGGTTCTAAAAACCGGAATATGGATAATTGCAGGTAAGTAAACAATTAAATAAATAAAACGAATTTCGTAGCGCGCGCTGCATCCAAAATGCGATGCAGCGCGCGCTACGAAATTCGTTTTATTTATTTAATTGTTTACTTACCTGTAATTATCCATATTCCGGTTTTTAGAACCCCCCACCCTGCCCCTCCCCCGCCCCGCCTTACTGCCCCACGGAACTCCCTCCACGGGCCGCGGCTATACATATGTAAATAAACACAAACAGAGCTGTAGGCAGACAAGATGGTGAAATGAGGTCACCTTGATAGAGTTAGGTTGGCCGCCCAAAATGGGCAGAGATCAGCCACCTGATGTAAACCCCTTACTTTTAAGAGGTCTGATACTGGGTGCTGTGTAGGAATGAAGGGAAGGAGTTGCACAATGTTTGCCTTGGGATATATTGTGGACCCCCGACACCTCCCCTTTTAGCACCTCAGACTCTTATACTTTAGCTCTCTTGGAGTTGTAGATCGAGTCCATTCGCATTTCAGAGTCCTGTTCCACCAGGGATCTTTACCTTGACCTTCGGGCCAAGTGCAACCTGGACTTTTGAGGTATAATCATAGACCATTGGGTATCTGCACCCAGTAAGGATTCCCAACCTAGTTAAACAATGCTTAATCATGAACATTTACACTCAAAATGAGCACACAAAAAATAGGGCAAAACAGGCAGGAAATCCAAAAGCGCAGTGATTTCCGTAGCCACCAGAACGGTCTTAATCGGGAAAGATCATGGACCGGTTAAGCATATGTGTAAATCTGAGGAATACTCACATCTGATTCGGACAACTTTCTACCATGAGAAATAAATTCACGTGGACAAATTCTACACTGTTATTGCCCTCAATGTAGCCAGGTCACACTCTTGTTATTGTTCTAAAAAGAGAAAATGCTATTTTAGGAACTAGTCACATTGCTTTTGCTTCAAAGCAGTATAATTGGCCAAGCTGAGCAGATCACAGGAGATTAACTCTGAATGATGGAATTTCATGGACGTTGAGCTGGCATGTGTCCGTTTTCATAACTGTCTCAGTATCATCTGGTTGTTCGAGAGGTGCGACGTTGGCTTTACCGGCTATTGATGCTTTAACAGTTTCATTAACACTGATGTGATTCCAGCTGGTGCCATTTACAACTGTTACCCGTCTGGCAAGGATGCCTTATCTATGCCCCCAGTGCATCCCTCTTTCTATAACTCATTATGCTTTTATCTTCCGTCAGCATTATCTTACCGGTCCAGATCTCAGGGAGAGAGAGGTAAATTAGTGCTGACCACATATATTCATACCATAATAAATGATGATGGATGATCCATCTACAAGTAACAGGCCCAAAATAACAGGATAGTTAAGCGCACCAGCTTATCATTATGGTCGACATCACATTGTTACCCTAAACCAAGGATTCTGTGATATAAACAGAGCCTGGCCATCCTTATTTTAGGGAAGAATTGAACTTCGGGAACTTTACACAAACTTAGCTCTTCTTTTATTTTGCTCCTTTCAGTTGCTAGTGATCTGATGTCTTGCTTAACTAGCTGTTCTTCTTCTCACAATCTTTTCACTGTTGTTTGTTAGAGATGCCATATCAAGGATATACATAAATAAACACAAACAGGGCTGTAGGCAAACAAGAAGGTAAAATGAGGTCACCTTGATAGAGTTAGGTTGAGCGCCCAAAATGGGCAGAGATCAGCCACCTAATGTAAACCCCTTACTTTTGAGAGGTCTGATACTGGGTGCTGTGCGGAATGAAGGGAAGGAGTTACACGATGTTTGCCCGGGGTCTTGAGATAATCTGTGGACCCCCATCAGCTCCCCACATGCTTGTCTCCAGGTCACCCTAGCTGGGTACGGAAAATATATTTTTAAAGGAGCCCATATCTTGACACTCCCTTTAGCTCACATCAGGTCAGTTTCAACAAGTTCCCCTGCCACCAAACCCACACGCCACTGTTTTACCTGCAAGAAGATACGTTTTATGTAAAATACAGGAGAAGGGGTTCAGAGGGGAGCTGGTCACTGCCAGCAGGCATTGGATCATTGGAGCACTTAACATCCAAATGGACTCCTTAGGGTTCCAAGTATGGCTGCCCACTTACAAAAGACTGGCATTGGCACAAGGGCACTGCCCACCAACCTGTATGCCCCCCTTATGGGAGTGATAAAATCACCATGTAGATATGTAGTTAATCGTTTACTAACCAACTACCTGCATAGTTCCTGTTTTGTGAGTCTTGTAGTATCTCTGTGTGCATTTTTTTATTTCTTGTTACCCTTGCTTCTTGTTGAGGTCTCGACTAGTTTGAGCAGCTGTCGCGATGCTGGTTCTTTGCTGTGGTATCAGAAAGCTCAAATGCTGCCAAACCACCAAGTGTTGTAAACATGTAGGTGCTCTGGAGCACAGGCTGTATGCTGTTTGTACCTTTGTCTTGACTGAGTCAGGAGTACACACACCGTCAAGGCCGATTGCGGAAAAGACTCCTGAAGGTTAATGGGAAAGTTGGCACTGAACACATTTGGATAGGATTGTACTATTTTGCCCGGTGCCTCGTTTTAATATTAAGCTGCTGCCTTTTTGTACAACTCGCAGAGCCAAAGATAGCCCTAAAGAAACACTAACTCTTCCTGAAATGAGTTAGAAAAAAAATGGCAACTGAATAAGGAAATTGAAAGCGGACATGCATGGACGTCAAGTCAGCTTGAGCCCCTCAGAAGCAAAGAAGAGGGGACACCATACAGCCCCTCAACATTACTGAGAAGAGGGTAGGGGTCACCAGTGCACAAGCTAGGTGCTTTAGCCATTGACCTCCTAGACTGAAACAAGTTGCCATTTTGCACTTTGTCCAATGTACACCACAAGGAACAGGTAGTCAGAGGATAGCTTAGTTTTACCGGACATTGACGGTCTAGTTAACAAGTGTAGTGTAGGGCCTGTGTCATAACAACAGTGAGGACCGACATTTCCAAATCCAAGGTTCTGCCATTGTCTAGGCCAACAAAGCCCACCGGTACCCTTCCTAGGCCACTCATTTCTCCCAGGTCTCCCTGTGCCCTCCCCTGGCCGTCTAGTCCTGCCAAGAGTTCATGGTCCTTCCTTAACTAGTATCTCCACCATATTCCACCGAGAAGGATCGCCTTGGCTCATAGGCCATACACCAGGCCGTGCCCCATCTCTGTGCTTGTACGACTTAACTCCCTCGATGATGGTTGACTTTCAGTCCTTCGGCCCTACTGTCCCACTCCACCATTTGATCAATAAAATAAAGACAATTATACTCTAATCTGTGCAGTTTCTGTTCATATTCTCAACAATTGTTATGTTATGTCCCGGCGCTGTAAAGGACAAGCAACACAACAACTGATAACACGAACCAGTCATGACCACTAAGCCTCGGGAAACAAAAATGTTTTCACGGCTTTCCTGAAGAGAAGGAGATTTGACATAGACCGAATACTGACAGGCAGTGTATTCCAGAGGCCAGCCGCCAGAACACCAAACGAGCGGCCGCCCATTCTGGCTCTTTTAAAGCGAGGAACCTTAGCTAGAAATTGACCCGCTGAGCGAAGTGCTCTAGCAGGGGTGTAGAGGGAGATGGTCTGGGCTAGAATGGGAGGGGAGGCAAACTTTAGAATCTTAAAAGTCAGGCACAGCACTTTGAATTTTATTCTCTGCCTGACGGGCAACCAATGTAGATCGGAAATAGAACACCTAGCCGAGCAAAACTTAGGCAAACCAATCAGCATACGGGCGGCCGCGTTCTGCACATGCTGAAGGCGTGTGAGCTCTGCTTGGTTAGTGCCCAATAGAAGGCCACTGGCATAATCCAATCTGGAAAGAATCATTGCCTGCATTATAAGTTGCCTAGTGGGGGCATCGAAGAATTTAGAAATAGGCCTAAAGCTTTGAAGAACACCATAGCAGGTGCCCGCCACTTTCTTTGTATGGGGTATGAATGAAAGATTGGCGTCGAGCAAGACCCCAAGATTTTTCACCTGAGTTGCTGGCGTAGGAGTAGGACCTAGCTCCGATGGCCACCAGTCGTCTCCCCAGAGATGAGTTTCTTTGCCCAACACCAGGACTTCAGTTTTAGTGGCATTGAGTTGGAGACGGTTATCGGTCATCCAACCTGCCACCTCCCTAAGGGCGCTTTGAAAGTTGGAGGCGTCCAGTGTAGTGTTCCCGTTTAGAGTGACCGCTAATTGCGTGTCATCAGCATATGACACTATGGTTAAACCCCATTTATTGGCCACCTCCATCAATGGTCTAACGTACAGATTAAACAGGGTCGGGCTAAGTGCTGAACCCTGTGGAACTCCTTGAGAAATGGAGCGGGGAGAAGACTCATATGGGGGAGTACGCACTTTAAAAGTACGCTCAGTCAAGAATGAGCGAAACCAGTCCAGCGCCGTGCCCTCTACTCCGGCTTCTCTGAGTCTCTGAAGCAGAATAGGATGTGAAACAGTGTCAAAGGCGGCACTGAGATCCAAAAGGATCAGTGCCGCCGTCTGACCTGAGTCTAAGAGTCTTCGAAGTTGCTCGACCATAGCCACCAGAGCTGTCTCAGTGCTATGGCCTGCTCTGAAGCCATTCTGGGAAGGATGGAGGGTACCTGTTTGTTGAAGGTGGGCAGATAGAATATTGTTAACGTGAGCCTCAGTAATTTTAGAGGCCCACGGAAGCAAGGAAATGGGCCGATAATGTTCCGGCTTTGCTGGATCTAGTGTAGCCTTTTTCAGGATTGGCATAACTATAGCTTGCTTCCATAGGATAGGCACCGACCCAGTACTCAGAGATAGCTTAATTAAATTGTGGAGAAACGGAAGACAGAGCTCAGCAGATTCCCTGAATTGTGCTGGTCTCAGAGGGTCCATAGGAGAACCCGATTTGACCCTCACCACCAGAGAATCGAATTCTTCCTGAGATTGATAACTAAGAGACTGTGGGCCATATGTATCAAGCCTTTTTCCCATTTGCAAATGGGCAGATTCTCAGAATCGGCCCGTTTGAGAATTGGAAAAAGCCTTTTGGGATGTATCATCCCAAAAGGCCATCGCAAAATAGAGAATTGCAAAATTTGCGATTCTCTATTTTGAAAATGCAATTAAGGAATTGCAAATTGCGATTCCTTATATGCAATTCTGGAAGCACCAGAAATTTGCTATTTGGCCTTAAGGAATTGCAAATTACCACCAACTTCAAGTTGGTGGCAATTTGCGATTTTCTTTAAAAAAGCACCTTTTTTGATTTTTTAAAAGTGCCATGTGTCGTACATACATGCCCTTGAGGCATTTATGTGCGCAAAATGTGCAACAGGGTGTCCTTTTGGCACCCCTGCAACCTTGAAATTGCATTCTCAATTTGCGATTCTCTAATTGGTAATCACAATTGAGAATGTCTTCCTATTCATTCCTATGGGCCTCCTAGCCCATAGGAGTGAATGGGAAGGTATTCCTTATTTGCGAATCTCAATTTGCGATTCGCAAATAAGGAATATGTAGGATTCGCAAAATTTCTAACAAATCCTACATACATTGCATTTTGTGATTCTCTAATTGCGATTAGCTAAAAATCGCAATTTTAGAATCGCAAAACTCTTTTTTGATACAAATGGCCCTGTGTCTTCTCCCAGTTCCTTAGGGGCATTGTAAGGACAATAGCATCACCCACCCTAGCAAATATTTTCTCACCCTATTCAAAACCTTTTAGCCTCCAATGACCCGAGTCAGGTCACTGTCCACATATACCTGATTTCAGCCTCTTCATAGACCCAAACGTAGGAGAAATGGATTTGGTAGGGAGGCCTGCTCTGTTGAGTCCTGGTGAGAGGCTCCAATCTTAGATTATTCCAGAGTCTCCTGTAGTGCCACCCTGCCCATCGATACTGGGGCAACCACTGGGGGTTGCTCAACCAGGGGAGGAAGTTGTAAGGGCCCTGCTGGGGTGATGTCCTGCAGGGGTATATTAGCAGTCAGCTGGCAGTCTGACTAGCTTGCCTTGACCTTGTGTTGCATTGATAGCAATAATGTTTTATCTTCTGCCAAATTTACCAGTCAAAGAACCCTTTCTAGTTAATCTTGTTTTTCAGCATTTTATAAATGGAGGCTTTTATAAATGATTTTCCGACTTACGCTGCCTTCCATTTTGCTGATTGTGCTCAGTTTTAGAAACAGGAAATGGCATCAGGGGAAGGGATGATAGGGCTGGCCAGAAGCCACATCTGTTACAACACTGTAGGTGCAAAGTAAAGGGCTGCATTTCTCTTTCTTCCTTCTAGCAAGAAAATATGACTTTTTACTTTTCACGCTTGCTGTGTTTATGGCTCTCCACAAAGCACTTCCTGTCCTCCTCTGATATCACTTCCTGTGTCACAGGTTTAAGCCGGTTCACAAAATAGAACTCAACCTTCATGGCACAAGCGTTTCCAAAAGTTAAACATAATATTAATGGAAATACTATGTGTTAGACCTGTCAGCCCTTTGGGTGGTCCCTCCTCATCATTATTTATTTTGTCCCACTTTTGCCTCAAACCCTGTTAGAATTTTTCCTTTTTGGGAACCACCAGACTTTTTAGTGTTGATGCAGGGTCAGGGAGCCATTTTCCCTACCCCTGGAACTTCTGTCTGAGGGCCTGAGACACAAAATGGTGGCCACCCATTGTCACCTGTGACATCATCAGAACCCACTGAAGATTTCTAGAACCTTCCGTAACATTCTGGAACCCTGTGACAGTGAGAGGCAGTTTAGAATGTTGGGAGGCCATCTCAGAGTGGCAGTTGGCATCTGACTGGAGAGGAGAGAGGACCAGTTCAGAAGGAGGTCGGAGTAAGGCAGCAGGGGTGGAAACCAGTGCTTGGAGTGGGGTCCAGAAACCCACCCTTGATGCTAGTCCCTACTGACCAAGCCCATCCTAGAGCCCTGTGTGGGACAAAGACCAGAAAAACCATCGTAAGGACCTAAATATTGTGAAGAGGCCTTAAAGAAGAAGACCAGCAAGCTCCTGACCTGTTTAGCGGTGTCCTCCTGGAGTCCTGACGTCGAGAAGCCTGGAGACCTGAGGCCTGAGGTGGAGAAGCGACGCTGACAGAAAGCAGACGTCTTACCCGGAGCCGTCAGAGGTCAAGAGAGGGCGCCGACGGAGGTCGTGGAGAGGCACCGGAGGTCGAGTAAGGAGTCACCTGAGGTCGAGGTGAAGCGCGCCGGAGGTCGGGAGTGGAGATCGCACTCCGGAGTCGCCGGAGATCGAGGTGAAGCGCGCCGTAGGTCGGGAGTGGAGATCGCACTCCGGAGACGCCGGAATCTGAGGTGAAGCGCGCCGGAGGTCGGGAGTGGAGGTCGCACTCCGGAGACACCCGGAAGCGGGGAGACCGTGACCCTGCGACGCCGGAAGGCGACATCGAGCCGGAGCAGCCCAGCGACATCGAGCCGAAGCCGCCCAGCGACACCGAGCCGAGGCCGCCCAGCGACATCGATCCGGAACCGCCAGTGACACCGATCCGAAGCCGCCCAGCGACACCGAACCGGAGCCGCCCAGCGACATCGAGCCGGAGCCGCCTCACGACATCGACACGGCGCCGAGCGAAGCCGATCATCGTGAAAAGGGCAGTAAGTGGTAGAAGGGGCATCTGAGGCCCTGTGGAGCCCTAAAAGACCATTCTAGGGGCTAGAGGGGTGTTAGAACCAGCCTGGGAGTGCCAGGGGTGATCTGAGACTGGTGCAGTGACCTCTGTGAGGGGTTGTGTATTTTGGGAGAGCCAGATCCTTAGGTTACCCTTATTCTACCTCAGTTCAGGCCCAGCCTTGACCAATCTAGGTGGGACACCCCCCATGTCATCCAAATGACCACAAGCTGTACTTGGGCATAGTAAAACCAAACTACCTCAGGAAAGTGATGTGAACTGTAATTGTCATTAATTGTGTTATTTAAGTTATTGAAGGTGCTTTATTTATTGACTGTATTTATTGTCTGACTGTATTTATTCCTGCATTGTATTTATTGTCTGACAGTATTTATTAGCCATTTGTATTTATTGCACCCCTATTTATTCCTTGCTTATTTATGACCTGATCCTATTTATTGAAACTCCACTGTGGTATTATTTATTTGACCTGCCCTTTTAAAGGAGAATCTTATGGTACTGTATTTATTTTATGAACCCTGCAACTAAGAGAAAATAAGATAAAGACAAACTACTTTCTTTCATAATTTTTACGGTGTAGTGTCGTTTTTGGAACGGATGAACGCATGGTTATTGTGAGGGTGTGACGTACGCTTAACACGGTGCCTGACCCCCAACCGCTCGAGCCAAGCTACCATTGTGCTGGGAACCTGGTGACTGCTAACCCGGTTGCCCGGTTTCCAACATAAAATTGGTGTTCAGCGGTGGGATTGAGCTGTGCTTGCGTCCACTTGACAATAACTTTGGGTAGTCCATAGGCCTACACCGGGAGTTTTCTCCAAGCGGACTTCCTAATTTTGAGTTTTGTTTTTTCCAAATTTACTTCTGGTGGTGGGAGGAGGTATTACAAAAGGTACCCCCCTGCATAGCTTCTGTAAGCAACTGTCTTCTAGCCTGAGTGGGCAAAATGGAATTTGTATTGGAAGATGTGGAAACTTACACTGTGGCCCAACTCAGAGAGTTTTGTGAGCAAGAGGGGGTGTTTTGTCCCCAAGGTGCAAAGAAGGGTGAGCTCCAGACCAGCTTAAGGGCTTGGGGGGAGGCACGACGAGAAAGTAAGGTTGAGAAGGAGGACAGGGATGGAGAGCCTGACAGCGAGGGGGCTGGTTTGTACCAACCTGAGGTGGGGGACCTAGTAGCGGGGCCCAGAACACTTTCAAGGAAGGGCAGCAGTGTCTCTAGCAACGGCTTATTAGAAGCAGAATTCACTGACCGGAGGGAGAAAAGACAGCTCACATGGGATTTGGCGAAGCTGGAGAAAGAAAAAGAGGAACGGAGGATGGCTCACGAGTTGAGGCTCAGGGAGATAGCTCTCCAGATCCTACGGGTCGGGGCACACCCTGTTCCTAGTGGTGGCAGCGAAGAAAGAGAAATCACCAGGGAACCCAAACCCTATTTGCCGAAAGACATAGTAGCTAGCTATAGTGCGGGTGATGATATCGCCAAGTGGCTAGCGGCCTATGAGATCTCATTAAGAGTCCATGGGGTTCCAGAGAAATATTGGGGAGGGGGATTGTATAAATACATGCCTCCAGCTGGTAGGGATACATTATTGGCCCTGGAGCAGGATGAGCAGACCCACTACCCCACCATGAAAGTGGCGCTCGTGAGGAAGTTTGGACTAACACCCGAGAAGTACAGACAGAAGTTCCGGGGTAGCCACAAACTGGGCACACAGAATTGGGTGGATTTCCTGGACTATGCAAAGAAGGCATTAGAGGGTTGGATACAAGGCAGCGAGGTGAGGGACTATGAGGGGTTGTTTGATTTGATGTTGAAGGAACACCTGCTCGAAAAATGTTTCCCTGAACTGCGTCAACACCTGGTGGATAGCAAGTTGACCAATCCCCGGAAGCTTGCTGAGGAGGCGGACATTTGGGCTAGTACCCGGGTGTCCACAAGGGGGACTGGAGGGGACTCTCAAAAGACCGGACAGGGCGCCCCCCAGAAGAAAGAGGGAGGGGAAAAGAAAACGGAGTTCTCTAAAGGCCCCCAAAATAGTTCCCAAGGGAAGGGAACAGGATTCACCCCTAGGGCTAACCCCCCCAGAAACCCTAATCCTGGCCAGAGTCAGCAGCCAAGGGTTGTCCATTGCTACGAGTGCGGTGGTGTCGGACACTATAAGGGAGATGTGAAGTGCCCAAAAAGACCACCCCCTCCCATCGGAGGAAAGGCCCCCGGAGTAGCTAGTGTAGTGCTCGGGGAGGAGATGCCCTTAGATAAGGGAAGGGAGTGGGCGGGTGTCTATTTAGTGTCCCTGGGAGAACGGGAGATGGTTCCTAAGATCCAGGTGCCCGCAAATACCACAAAGTATGGGCAGTGGGTCACCATCAACGGCCAAAGAGGGGAGGCTCTGAGAGACACAGGAGCCAGTATGACTATGGTACGTAGCCAACTGGTGTCTCCAGAGCAGGTGATTCCCCATGTACTCCACCCTGCCGCGATGGCTGACGGCAGAATGGGCCACTATCCGGTGGCCGAGGTTCCATTTGAATGGGAAGGGGTTGCAGGTTCACTTCGAGTTGCCGTAAGCCCTGCCGTGCCAGTCGATTGTCTGCTGGGGAATGACATGGAGCATAATGCTTGGAAGGAGGTGGAATGCCGGACTCATGCTGAGATGCTGGGTACACCTGACTGGGCCTGTGTCAGCACAAGGTCTGCGACTACCCGGAGAGGGAGTTCGTTTAGGCGGGAGCCTGGAACAAAGGCACCGCCGGCTGCCAATCAAGGGAAGAACCGAGGACAGGAGGAGCCTGCCTCGGCATCCGCGCCCCGTGTGACGGATAGGCCACCGGAGGTGGTGGACCAGGAGTCCGCGGAGGGGGATGTTACCAAACTGGAGAACCTACCCATCCCGGCCGAGTGGCACGTGGAGGGAGGGCCGACCAGGGAGGAATTCTGCAAGGGCCAGAAGGAGTGCCCTACCCTTGAGGGACTGAGGCGACAGGCCGAAGCCCAGGCAGCAGGGAACTTTGAGGGGAACTACAATATTTACTGGGAGGATGGCCTCCTCTACAGTGAACCCAAGGCACCCATGCACGGATCGTCATGGGCCTTGGTTGTCCCTCAACGTTACCGAGCCTTCCTTCTGGAGTTGGCTCATGAGATCCCCTTGGCAGGACACCTGGGGCAAGACAAGACCTTTGCCCGTCTTGTCCCACACTTTTATTGGCCTCAGATGAAAGTGTCGTCCGACACCTACTGCCGGACGTGTGTGTCTTGTCAAGCCAGTGGGAAAACAAGGGTGAAGCTGAAAGCTCCCCTGGAACCACGTCCTGTCGTTAGCACCCCCTTTGAAAGGGTGGGCATCGACATTGTGGGTCCATTAGATCCGCCTACTACAGCTGGTCACAGGTTTATCCTGGTTCTGGTGGATCATGCCACGCGGTACCCAGAGGCCATACCTCTGAGGACCATTACTGCACCTGTTGTGGCTAGGGCCCTGATGGGAATCTTTACCCGAGTGGGTTTTCCCAAGGAAGTTGTGTCCGACAGGGGGACCAACTTCATGTCAGCATACATGCGGGCGATGTGGAAGGAGTGTGGAGTGACCTACCGGTTCACCACTCCTTACCACCCCCAGACCAATGGTCTGGTGGAGAGGTTCAATAAGACCTTGAAAGGCATGATCAGAAGTCTGCCTGAAAGCCTGCGGAGGAAATGGGACGTCCTCCTACCCTGTCTATTGTTTTCCTACAGGGAAGTGCCACAGAAGGGAGTGGGCTTCAGCCCCTTCGAGCTTTTGTATGGGCACCCTGTGCGTGGACCTCTCAGCCTGGTGAGAGACGGATGGGAAAGAACTCCCAGGAAGCTTCCCCAGGACGTGGTGAGCTACATGCTGGCCTTCCGGAGCCAAATGGCTAAGTTGTGGAAGCAAGCTTCTGACAACTTGGAAGCCAGCCAAGCAGTGATGAAGGCGTGGTGTGACCACAGTGCTCACCCGGTGGAGTTGGAGCCTGGCCAGAAGGTGTGGGTGATCGAACCAGGAGAGCTTAGCGCCCTCCAGGATCGCTGGTCAGGACCCTTTGAGGTGTTGGAGAAGAAGGGTAAGGCTACCTACTTGGTGGATCTGAAGACCCCTCGTCAGCCCCTACGGGTGCTGCATGCCAACCGCCTCAAACCCCACCATGAGAGGCCCGAAGTCATATTGTTAATGGTGACTGACGGAGCAGAGGACGTGGAAAGCGAGCCTCTCCCCGACTTATTTGCGTCTGAAGAGAAGGATGGGTTGGTGGAGGGAGTGATTCTCTCCCCGTCCCTAACTCCTGAACAGCAGGAGGACTGCCGCCAGGTCCTGGGGCAGTACTCTTCGTTGTTCTCCCTTGTTCCGGGTAGGACTCACCTGTGCGTCCATGACGTGGACACAGGAGACAGCCCACCTGTGAAGTCAAAGATCTACCGGATGACAGACAAGGTGAAGGCCAGCATTCATAGTGAAGTCACTAAGATGCTGGAGCTAGGAGTGATTGAACCTTCCAGCAGCCCCTGGTCCAGTCCGGTGGTACTAGTACCAAAAGCTGCACCACCGGGTGCCCAACCGGAACTGAGGTTCTGTGTGGACTACCGGGGACTGAATTCAGTAACCAAGACTGATGCTCATCCGATACCAAGGGCGGATGAATTGATTGACCGGCTGGGAGCTGCCCAATATCTGAGTACCTTTGACCTTACTTCCGGGTACTGGCAGATCTCTCTGACTGATGGAGCTAAGGAAAGGTCAGCCTTCTCCACGCCCAAGGGCCACTACCAGTTCTGCGTGATGCCCTTTGGGCTTAAGAACGCCCCTGCCACGTTTCAGCGTCTGGTGAACCAGATCCTCGCCGGAATGGAGAGTTTCTCTGCTGCTTATCTGGACGACATTGCCGTCTTCAGTAACAGCTGGGAGGATCAATTGCGTCACCTGCAAACTGTTCTCCAGGCCCTGAAACAAGCTGGGTTAACGATCAAGGCCAGTAAATGCCAGATCGGGCAGGGGTCGGTAGTGTACCTTTGACACTTGGTGGGTAGGGGAGCGGTGCAGCCCCTCCAGGCGAAAATCGAGGCAATCATGGCCTGGGAACCCCCCAAGACTCAGACTGAGGTCCGAGCTTTTCTGGGCCTCACAGGATATTACTGCCGCTTCGTGAAGGGGTATGGGACCATTGTGGCCCCCCTCACGGAGCTTACGTCCAAGAAACAACCTCGACGGGTAGTCTGGACGGAGGCTTGCCAGCAGGCCTTTGTGAAACTGAAGCAAGCCATGTGCGAGGCCCCGGTCTTAAGGGCCCCAGATTTTTCCAAGGAGTTCATTGTCCAGACGGATGCATCGGAACATGGCATTGGGGCAGTGTTATCGCAACTCAATGAAGAGGGTCTGGATCAACCCGTGGTCTTCCTATCCCGGAGACTACTTCCCAGGGAACAGAAGTGGAGTGCAATAGAGCGTGAAGCCTTTGCAGTGGTATGGGCTCTGAAGAAGTTGCGGCCATACCTGTTTGGCTCGCACTTCCTAGTTCAGACCGACCACAGACCCCTTCGTTGGCTGATGCAGATGAAGGGGGAGAATCCCAAGTTGCTTAGGTGGTCTATCTCCCTACAGGGAATGGACTTTCAGGTGGAACATCGGCCTGGAGTAGACCACGCCAATGCAGACGGTCTCTCAAGGTATTTCCGCCTTAGTGATGAGAACTCCCAAGGGGTTGGGTAGCTCTCCCCACTTTCAGCTAGGGGGGACGCGTGTTAGACCTGTCAGCCCTTTGGGTGGTCCCTCCTCATCATTATTTATTTTGTCCCACTTTTGCCTCAAACCCTGTTAGATTTTTTCCTTTTTGGGAACCACCAGACTTTTTAGTGTTGATGCAGGGTCAGGGAGCCATTTTCCCCACCCCTGGAACTTCTGTCTGAGGGCCTGAGACACAAAATGGTGGCCACCCATTGTCACCTGTGACATCATCAGAACCCACTGGAGATTTCTAGAACCTTCCGTAACATTCTGGAACCCTGTGACAGTGAGAGGCAGTTTAGAATGTTGGGAGGCCATCTCAGAGTGGCAGTTGGCATCTGACTGGAGAGGAGAGAGGACCAGTTCAGAAGGAGGTCGGAGTAAGGCAGCAGGGGTGGAAACCAGTGCTTGGAGTGGGGTCCAGAAACCCACCCTTGATGCTAGTCCCTACTGACCAAGCCCAGCCTAGAGCCCTGTGTGGGACCAAGACCAGAAAAACCATCTTAAGGACCTAAATATTGTGAAGAGGCCTTAAAGAAGAAGACCAGCAAGCTCCTGACCTGTTTAGCGGTGTCCTCCTGGAGTCCTGACGTCGAGAAGCCTGGAGACCTGAGGCCTGAGGTGGAGAAGCGACGCTGACAGAAAGCAGACGTCGTACCCGGAGCTGTCAGAGGTCGAGAGAGGGCGCCGACGGAGGTCGTGGAGAGGCACCGGAGGTCGAGTAAGGAGTCACCTGAGGTCGAGGTGAAGCGCGCCGGAGGTCGGGAGTGGAGATCGCACTCCGGAGTCGCCGGAGATCGAGGTGAAGCGCGCCGGAGGTCGGGAGTGGAGATCGCACTCCGGAGACGCCGGAATCTGAGGTGAAGCGCGCCGGAGGTCGGGAGTGGAGGTCGCACTCCGGAGACACCCGGAAGCGGGGAGACCGTGACCCTGCGACGCCGGAAGGCGACTTCGAGCCGGAGCAGCCCAGCGACATCGAGCCGAAGCCGCCCAGCGACACCGAGCCGAGGCCGCCCAGCGACATCGATCCGGAACCGCCAGCGACACCGATCCGAAGCCGCCCAGCGACACCGAACCGGAGCCGCCCAGCGACATCGAGCCGGAGCCGCCTCACGACATCGACACGGCGCCGAGCGGAGCCGATCATCGTGAAAAGGGCAGTAAGTGGTAGAAGGGGCATCTGAGGCCCTGTGGAGCCCTAAAAGACCATTCTAGGGGCTAGAGGGATGTTAGAACCAGCCTGGGAGTGCCAGGGGTGAACTGAGACTGGTGCAGTGACCTCTGTGAGGGGTTGTGTATTTTGGGAGAGCCAGATCCTTAGGTTACCCTTATTCTACCTCAGTTCAGGCCCGCCTTGACCAATCTAGGTGGGACACCCCCCATGTCATCCAAATGACCACAAGCTGTACTTGGGCATAGTAAAACCAAACTACCTCAGGAAAGTGATGTGAACTGTAATTGTCATTAATTGTGTTATTTAAGTTATTGAAGGTGCTTTATTTATTGACTGTATTTATTGTCTGACTGTATTTATTCCTGCATTGTATTTATTGTCTGACAGTATTTATTAGCCATTTGTATTTATTGCACCCCTATTTATTCCTTGCTTATTTATGACCTGATCCTATTTATTGAAACCCCACTGTGGTATTATTTATTTGACCTGCCCTTTTAAAGGAGAATCTTATGGTACTGTATTTATTTTATGAACCCTGCAACTAAGAGAAAATAATATAAAGACAAACTACTTTCTTTCATAATTTTTACGGTGTAGTGTCGTTTTTGGAACGGATGAACGCATGGTTATTGTGAGGGTGTGACGTACGCTTAACACGGTGCCTGACCCCCAACCGCTCGAGCCAAGCTACCATTGTGCTGGGAACCTGGTGACTGCTAACCCGGTTGCCCGGTTTCCAACACTATGAAATCAAACACAGGCTAAACATTAATAATAATGAACAATACATAGACTTTAGGGTTTTTTTGGTTTAAAGAAGGGTGTGTGGAAATGGCTTGAGGTTCAGGTGATTGGACAGGGTTGTGAGCAAGTATCAGGAATAGCTGTATGTGTGGCTAGGGGTCAACAGACATTTTTACTTCTTGCTTGACGGCGCAGCTGTCACCAAACGTAAAGTGGTCAACTTAAAAATGGGCTCCGCCCATATGTTGGTAGCCACGAATACATGTTTTGATCGGGCAGAAGTTGTGTGCTGCCACAGAAAAAGTGCTTCCTTTCCACGAAGCTGTGATTATTTTGTTTTTTTGTGCAGCTGACAGACCCAGCAGCCTTATATGGCTCCCTGAGCTGTCAGGAGCACACACATGCCCTTGTAATGCTGTTAAAGTGCTTTAGAGAACTAGATAATTTAAAGTGTTTGTTTTACTCTGGCAGCAGCGCAGGGAGGAGTATTGTCACACCAGCACTCTCCACTTCCACAAGTAACTTTTGATTTCAGAGAATAGTTTTGTGTTTGAGACAAGCATGGGATGACCAGAGTTACTCCAACCTACATGGATTTTTTAGGTCTGGCTTGACCAAGCAGCTATCGGTGACCTTATGTGATCAACAAAAAATAGCTTTGTGAGTACTACTGAGAGGCAGGGGCCTAGTTTTTATTCACATATTGATTCCCCGAAGTACAGGATTTTATTGGGGAGAATGTATGTGCTGCCACTAAACAGACTGCTTATATTGAACTTTTTGGCTCTACTCCATACAGCAGAACTGGGTTGGTCATGATGGCAAGCTAATGATCATGGCTATAGGACTGCTCTGTTTATTATGAAATGTTGCGATAAAGGCTATAGGCTAGACTTCTTTATTGTGAAAAGTATATGTTAAAGTCAATAGGCATTTAAGTATTAATTGTTATTACTATATATTAAAGCCTATATATAGGTATTTTGTTTTATGGAATTTCATTGATTAATTTAATCGGCATGGGTGTTGGTGTTTGTTACTCCGTTTGACAAACCAACGGATATAGTAGGTTTGCTCTGTGTACATTTGTTAAAGACAATATGCTTTGAATGGTAGGTTGAATTTTACTGTGCCAAAGCCTGTAGGCAGGTATTTTTGTAACAAGGCATCTTGTAGTAGATTAACATAGTAAGAAATGGTGTTGATAACCTGCCCAAAAAAACATGAGGATGACAAATGTGTTTTGTACATATTTGTACTTTTATTATAGTATACCTAATGGTTGTCTTGTGGGAATGCTTTTGACCAACACAGTAGGTCTGAGTTGGTTATGGATACAAGCCCATGATAAAGATTGTAAGCCTAATTGTTTATAGTGAAAATGTATGAAAAATTCAGTAGCCCTGACATATTAATTGTGAAAAGTGCTACGCAAACAAATGATGGACGGAATGCTGAATAAATCATACATTCACCCCCAGTCAAGAGATCTGGGTTAAATCCATTGTTCTTTTGCTCACCATGCCACCCCAGTTTAGACCCAGCCATATGCAAATCAGTCTTGACCTTGTGCCTCAGTGGAACAGTCCAGACCGAACTGCCAAGCCAGGTCCTCCCTGGACTGGAAAAAAGCATCCTGGGACCGGTTTCATCAGCCAGTCTAGCTTGAATCCAGTAGCACAGTGAGTAAGGGACCCACGTCTGGGCATACCCATCCCACTTAGGGTGAAAAGTGTTACACAAACAAATAATGGACGGAATGCTGAATAAATCATACATTCGCCTAACTGCCAAGCCAGGTCCTCCATGCCACTGGAATCAAGCTATCCTGACTGAAGAGGGGTGAAACCCCGATACCGGTCCCAGGATACTTGTTTCCAGTCCAGGGAGGACCTGGCATGGCAGTTCGGTCTGCACTGTTCCCATAAGGCACAGGGTCAAGACTTATTTGCATATGGCTGGGTCTAAACTGGGGTGGCATGGTGAGCAAAAGAACGATGGATTTAACCCAGATCTCTTGACTGAGGGTGAATGTATGATTTATTCAGCTTTCCATCCATCATTTGTTTGCGTAGCATTAATTGTGAAAAGCATATGTTAAAGTCGATAGACATTTAAGTGCAGATTGTTATAAGACTGCTGAGAGGCAGTTTGTTACATGGAGTCTCATATATTTCTTTGATAGTAGGATAACTAGGATAACTGCAGTAAACAAGGGTTTTGGTGCTGGTGACACCTATGAAAAACCAGGGGTATAAAAGATTTGCACTGATAGAATCCTTGTTAGGCCCTCTTGGTTGAGGTATTATTTTGCTTTTCTAACTGAAATTCTGTATACCATGTCATTTTATGACTGTATATTTGATGATTGTCTTGTGGAAAAGCTTAAACTCAGTACAGGAGGCTTCAGTTGATTATGGTGACAAGTCACTGATAACAGGTAGAGGCCTGTTTGGTTCATTAGGAAAAGCAATAGTTCAGACGCCATATGTCTGATGTGTTCATTACAAAAAGGTTACGATAATGCAGAAGGGATGAATTGGCATTTATTGGTGGATAGTTATTTTTTATGTATGAAAGCCTACAGAGGGGTATTTTGTTATATGAAATGTCACAGATTACCTTTGTAGGGAAGGATTTGTTTGTTGGTTACCGCCTTTGACAAATCAAAAGGATACAAGATTTGCTCTTTAATAATTGTTGCTGTAGCTGTCCACCAGATCTTGTATTAGAAAAATCAATAGGACACACACAAAAATTCGATCTTCTCCTTTTATAGTTCCCCTTTCATCTTCTTGATTTTCCTTTTTTGTACATTAGTGTTTCCTGAGGGGTGATACAGCTCTCTATGCACTGCTAATGGATCGCTAGCTTCTCGCTTTTTTCATCTCCGATGCTCCTCATACCTTATGGCCACATCCGCCAAACCAGGAGACCATTATAGAAATGCTGTTTTCCATAGTGTATTACTGTTTACCATTACAAGATGGCCAACATGTTGTTTCTAAATGTATCCACCTTGCGGGATCGTTAAAACAATGCTAGACTATTTATAGTACCTCAGCAAGACTGACACCCGCTGCTATGTTTAGTTTCATTATTGCAAGCATATGCCCACCATTTTTAAAAGGCAGCATTTTTTTTTTCTCTTTGAATTCTATTCATTTATCTTGCATATGTGGTTTAGTTTGTGTGTGTTTTATTGAGGTTTTGTCAGAGGGTGAATGCAAGAATGAGTGAGTTGGTGCATGAATGGGTGAGTTGGTGCATGAATGAATGATTAAGTGCAAAGATGAGTGACAGAGTGCATGAAGGATAACTTAGTCAGTGCCTAAACCCATCAATGACACAGAAGTGTTATTTATAAATCAGACCTGTCTGCATTGCCAGTGTTTATCTAGGCATAAAAATGTGACAATGTACTTTGCAACTCACATTGCGTTTCAGGTTCACCTACAAAGTCACAGACAGACCAATTGTTCCTTTCCCTGCTGTGGTAAGTGTCTATGTATGTAAACAGAATATATTACAATATTGTCTATTCCATTTTATTAACCATGATTTTCATTTCTGAAAGACAGCCAGCAGACCATTATTTTAGATTACTTTTAATTCAAGTGGCAAGTTCGTGGAGTTGTGTAAAGTATGTTTTTTTAAAATTTATTATAATTTTCTGGGTTTGGACCACGTCCAATCTATTCTGTAGATTTTTTGTGTATATAAGACTCAGCAAAACAAATACAATCTAACCAGAGGTTTTGAAAAGGTCATGTAATGCTCAGGGCAAATTAATTCGTTAAACTTAGAATCAACATAGAAAGTCAACACTGTCTATGGGCACCCAGCTGTCTGTCTTCCAGTTCTTTCGAATAATGAACATGGTTGAGATGGTATATACTGTTAAAGCCTGAGAAGGAAGGGTTTAATAAAATATGTATTGTGAGAGTGTACCTGTGGAAATGTCTTTCTTCTATTATGGAACCCAATGATGTAATAGGGTGACATCATAGAGAGTTCTACGAGTTGTAGTCAGTTTGAGAAGCTGAAGGTTACTGTGACGCTGTATAGATGTACCTGTTAATAATTACACTCCTACTACATACCACTGTGAGCGTGGTTACTTCAGTACCCCCTTAGGAGATGGCTCATGAGAGCCCTAATGGACCCTCACTTGCCTTCTTCAGGGGAGTGGCTAGTCATTTTCATGCACCCCCGACGCGTCCTACACTTCAGACTCCAGTAGATGTGCGCTCCCAAAAAAGCATGAGTGACTAGTCATGTGCAAGGGCTCACTGACTGGCACTAGTGGAATCATGTGTACTGATGGCCTTAGGATTGCGCTGGAGAGCAACTAACAGTGGTGTGAGCTTTCCCAGCCACAAGGCTGGCCAGGAGGTAAGGAAAAAGAAACTGGTGGCTCCGGGAGAGGGGTTCAAGGCCCAGGGATCCTTACACCAGGGGAGCCAGGGGAGAGCTGTAAAATCTGAGACCGAGCTCATGTCGCCTCCCACCCTGTGGTTCATAATCTCAACCCACGGTGATCACAGTGCCAATTACAGTCACAACCACCCATGGTTCACTTTCAGGTGTCATCCTGAATTTTTCACCAGGGTGGCAGTTGCGTACCCCTGCTTGATCTCTCTCATTGATCACTGTGCTGCCACTCTGGCTCACCCAAAGGTCTTGTAACCTCAGTGCGTAATTGTTTTAAGAATAAGTGCCCGTGTCCAAGGCTCTGTTCCGAAGCCCTCGGCTGGTCCAAATAAATGTCAGTGGACCGAATACCAAATAGCCGTTCTGTTGAATCCACCTCATGCCTCTTTAATCCACTATCAGACACTCCCTGCACCTTTTTCTTGCTCTTGCATTCTTCCTTTGAGACGTTTTTTTTCCGTGTCTCTCTTCATCCTTCTTTCCCTTGTGTTTCATTTTCCATCTTTTGCTCTCCGTCAATGCCTGTTGAGGGAAAATAAGTGCCGGGCCCCTGAAAATGTGTGCCGGTGGGCCCTATCAGCAACCACCAGCTCACATTAAGCACTGTGTAACCTGCATTCCCCCCTCACCACCATGAAAACAGTACCTCTGAATGCTCTGCCAGACGGCATGGGGAGTGCATTTCGTTATGCAATGAGGACTGTTCCAATATACCCTTAGACAACAGTGATTGGCCAGCTCTGTCTTCTTGCTGATCCAGATCTATTCTGTTTATGTTTTTCTTTAACATCTGGATCCATCTCCCCATTTGCTGGAGGCCACCTGGCCATCTTGTGCTCATGGCCAAAGACCTCCAGATAGACTTAAAAGTCAGTCCCTTTGAAAGGGAACCTTTCAGTAGTGTTCAATATGATAACAAATTGGCATTTAATCAGAAACAAGGGGAAACATAAAGTCTGTGGGTACCTGGGGTAAATATATTGAGACCAGTGAAGACGTTCTTTTCACCGGCACTCGGAACGTTGCCTGCTTAGACAGTCACCTTAAGCCCCAGATGTTCATGGCATGGTTCCTGCTAGCAGATTGATATCCCCTTTTAATGAAGACCTTCCCGCCTATAATAAGGGTATAGTTTGGAGCAGGGCTGGCGCTAGGCATGGGCAGTGTGGGTAGCTGCCCAGGTCCTCCCGCTCAGCTAAAGAACTGGGGGCCCGCTTCACTGTGAAAGGCCACACTTTCACAGTTAGCCCACCTGCTCCACCAGGCCACCCCCCCCCCCCACCCCGCCCCACACAATCGCATTACAAATGCAAGATGTCTTGACCTTGCTGGTCAGGGCGTGGTGGCGTTCCTGGGGGTGCCGGGGTGGAAGGTAGGGACAAACAGAATGGGACTGGCACAGTCAGAAGCGGGGCAGCGCCTCTGTTAAGTACCATCCATTCGAGGCGTCCTTTCTGCGTTTTGTTGCTAGGCGACAGAATGCCCCTTTGTTTCCAAGACCAGCTGGACACAGGCAAGGAGAGGTGGGTGAGGGGTGGAGGGAGCAGCCAGATCGAATATTATTTATTTTATTGACCTTTGCATCACCCATAGCAAAGTTTTTTTGATGTTAATGTGCATTTGTAAGTGTATGCAGAACTGCCAGTGGTAGGGCAGTTTTGCTAAAGGCCTCAGAACTCATTCGAACACAGGGGAGGGGGACCTCCTTCCCTGGGTCTCAAAGCACTGGAGCAAGCTGCAAAGTCCAGGTGTGGGAGCCCCCCCCTTCCCTGGGCCATGTAGCCATTACTCCCTCCCTCCTCTTCTTTCGTTTATTTGTTCCTCTGTGAAATGGGTCCAAAAAAAAAATACTCTTGCTGGAAATGTCTTTTTTAGACATTTTTTTATTCCAGAGAGCAGCCTCGGGACGTAAAGAAATAAAAGGTTCAAAATGTGAAAAATAACTAAATACAGCAAGACAGAGTGGGTCGCAAAGTGGCCAGATTGATTTTATTCACATCCAAAACACATTAGCGCCAATTGGCCAGAGTTTGCCGGTGAAACACTAGTTTTCTTTTGTCGTCTTTCTTTGAACAACATCGTTTTCCCCGGGTGGGGGGGTGCACCATTCCTCGATGTACTGCAGTACCTGGTTGATGGGTGAATTGGAAAATAAAAGGCGTACCGCGCCTCTGTGTTCACCGAGGTGGTCTTTTTAAACCATACTGCTTACGTTTTGTAAGGATAGAAGTAATGGACATTGAAACGGGTCCCTTCCGGGCCCTGTAGTCATGTCCTTAACTGTTCAGACAAAAGCACTCACTGATTTCTGAATAATAAGTGCAAAAGCGTTAAAGTAACCATGTTGTTCCTGCTTACATTTCACATGCCTTTCTTAATCTTGCATTCCCTTGAGTGTTTGCTTTTTCCGGGAGGATGTTTTTGGCTGCATATTACTCTTGTCTAGTGCGTAATTTGAACTGAGTCTCACCCAGGTGTTTATAGCAGGGCACAATGGGTTGTAGTTGAAGGCAGTGCGAGTTTCTCTCAGTAGGATGTGGCACTATCGTCAGAGCTGACAAATTTGTTACTGCGGAACCAGGTTCAGCCTTCATGACCAGTCCACCAGACCGTTCTCTTGAGGAAGCACATTCCCATGCTAGACATTAGAAGGCCCGCAAGAATTTTGAAGCCCTGGTGTCTTAGCACCAGTAGGTGGACCCTAGCAGTGGCAAGTGTGGGTTAACCTTGAAGGCCTGTCCGCCACAATTCATACTGAAGTTCACCTCCTGTCTTGCAGGCAGGCCTACAAAGCAGCAAACCTTAGAGCAACAGTGACTCTGTCACTGAGGTCACAGGAACCTTAAGCTGGGAGGCTCTGGGGCGGTGCGCCCAGTGAGATCGCACTGAGCGCTGACTCAAGTGGGGGCGTCATGTTTGCAAGTGTATTATGCTTTTAAAAGCCCCTGCTGCCTCCTTCCTGGCCTCTAGCAATTTCTGGCAACAATAAAAATGTCAAGATGACTCCAGTGATTAATGTTCTTTCTAGAGAGAGATGGAGTTTTGTCAGGTGGTAGTTTTGACCCTGAAAAGGTAGCGCAGAGGGTTAATGTGCCTGCTGCAAAGTACAAGTACCACGCAGATCACAAAGTGCACATCATGTAAATTGGTCGGGGGGTTACTGATTTTGTCAGTGAGATCCTTTTGTTACTTGCAGTTTATAAGTCAAAATCCTAACATGGAACAGTGAGCTATTAACTGTCATCTTAGAGCTGAATGCAAACTGCAAAGTATAAATTAGAGCATTATGGTTTCTCCCCAGTCTTTGATTATCCTATTGTTGCAAAAAGGGTTCTTTGAGATAGAAATCAATTGTGGTTATTAAAGAGAACCCCAAACCACGGTATTACGTTCTAATTTCAGAGGTTTTGTTTCTTCAGGGCAATCACTATTAAACTATACAGCCTACTGGTATGTTTGTCATGTGACTCCTACACATTGTAGTCCTTTGTCTTATGTAACATTTCCTATACAGTGATTTACACACGTATGATTGATTGCCTCTGTGTAATGTGTGTGATATAAAGTGCTCTGACACCCTATACTGGTATCAGTGGTGCTGTAAATCAAATTTAATGCATCTGAGCGAGAATGTGGTTATGGAGACTTGAGGGGCACTGTTAAAGGATGGTAGTGAGGGAATCCGTGGCAGAGGGAGTCATTGGGGGCACCAACAAACATTGTCGCACAGGGCTCCACCAGCGCTAAAGCCGGCCCCTTCCACTTCCTACAGGTCTAACACCTAATTAAAAACGTTGATTTGAAAACCCCTTGAATCTGCAGCATACTTTCAAGTCAATGTATGATTTAGTTGTTCCAAGTCTTTTTTTATTTATGTACAATCTTTATTTGTTTGCAATGGTGTCTTGTATTTTTGTATTATATGTGTTGTGTTTTTGTACTTAACATAATTCTGGCGAGTAAAGAGCCCACACACAAAAAAGATTGTCCTACGAGTCTTAGCATGTGTGTGTGGGATACTGGTGAGAGGATTTATGTTAAAACAAATTACTATGTATTACTGTCACCCTAAGGTGGCATGATAATGGCACAGAAAGATAACAGAGCCTTTTCAAATTTGCGAATATATCCATGGTGTGAGGAGTGTTCTCTTTCTGAATTTTATATTTTGAACTATCCCGCCCCTCATTACCTAAACAGGATCTCTCTCCTTTATAAGACAGAACTGGGGTTTTTATCATGCAGTCATCTGGAAACAGTCAGTTAACATGGAGTAACAAGCATTGGCATAGCCAATAGGTCTCGCTTTTGGGGCCTTATAAGTATTTAGTTATGCAGCACAATATCCTTGGTGCAACAACAACTGTTGCATGGCAAAACACGTATAAGGTCCCAAAGGCGAGACCTATTGGCTATGCCAATGCTTGTTGCTGTTTTTGTGGTACTGCAATATATAGGGATGTTATTTGTCACAGTTCACAGTTTGGATTAGATCATTGATGACACTGTTGTTCATAGGATCACGATGTCTCCAGTGACAACTTCTTGCTGCCCAGGTCGTGCCGAGGGGTTCCTTTTCTGGTGGTTCTGCTGTCCTGATCGAGACGAAGGTCCTGCTGCAGTGGTCTCCTCCCTTTGTGTGTGTGGTTGTGGTTGTGTGGTTGTGGGTGGTTGTGTGTGTGGTTGTGTGTGGTTGTGTTAGATCCTGCCCTCAGGTTTAGTGGCCACACAAAAAAAGTGGAGGCCACCTGTTTCGGCATTTTACGAGGGTTGAGACCTATCTTGAGGTTCTTTGATGCTCCTACCAGGCAGTTGGTCATACAGGCATCCATACTATCTCGGCTTGACTACGCCAGTTCGCTCCTGTTGGGGGCCAACCAGGCTGAAATTGCCCGGATGCAACGTATCCAGAACGCCGCAGCAAGAGCCCTGGTAGGTTTACCGAGGTTCTGCTCTGCGGAAAGTACCATCCGTTCTCTGCACTGGCTGCCCATGGCACAGAGGATCCATTTTAAGACCTTGTGCCTTTCTTTTAAGATCCTCAAGTGGGCCTCTCCCCAGATTCTTGATAATCTTTTGGTGCCTTACGTGCCCTCGTGTTCTTTGAGATCCATGGGTCAAAACTTGGTGGTGGTCCCACGGTTCAGGCTATGCAGGGCCGGAGGCCGGTCCTTCCGGGTTTTGGCTGCAAAATTGTGGAATTCTCTTCCGTCCCACATTCGTGAAATGGATGAGCTTTTGAAGTTTAGAAGGGCTATTAAAATGCATTTGTTCCCTCATTCATCTTAGTACTTTGATCTGCGCGCTTCTGTCCTTGTACAGCTGTGTTGTGTTTGGGACCTCTCTCCAAGTGCCGGGACGCCCCTTGGCTGGGGCTGCTGTGCGCTATAGAAGTGTTATTAACATAACGTGTGCGTGGTTGTGTGCGTGGTTGTCGGTGTGGTTGTGTGTGTGGTTGTGGTTGTGTGTGTGGTTGTGTGTGTGGTTGATTCTGGTTGGTTGTGTGTGTGTGTGGTTGTGTGTGTGTGGTTGTGTGTGGTTGGTTGTGTGTGTGGTTGTGTGTGTGGTTGTGTGTGTGTGTGGTTGCATGTGTGTTTGTGTGTGTGGTTGTGTGTGTAGTTGTGTGTGTAGTTGTGTGTGTAGTTGTGTGTGTGTGTATGGTTGTGTGTGTGTGGTTGTGTGTGTAGTTGTGTGTGTGGTTGTGTGTGTGGTTGTGGTTGTGGGTTCTTGAGGTTGTGTGTGTGGTTGTGGTTGTGTGTGTGTGGTTGGGTGTGGGCTGTGTGTGTGTTTGTGTGCGTGGTTGTGGGTGTGGTTGTGTATGTGGTTGTGGGTGTGGTTGTGTGTGGTTGTGTGTGTGGTTGTGGTTGTGTGTGTGGTTGTGTGTGTGTGGTTGTGTGTGTGGTTGGTTGTGTGTATGTGATTGTGTGTGGTTGTGTGTGTGCGTGGTTGTGTGTGTGTGTGGTTGTGTGTGTGTGGTTGTGTGTGGGGTTGTGTGCGGGGTTGTGTGTGTGGTTGTGTATGTATGTGTTGTGTGTGAGTGTGTGTGGTTGTGTGTGTGTGTGTGGTTGTGTGTGTGTGTGGTTGTGTGCGTTTATGTGTGTGTGGTTGCGTGTGTGTGGTTGTATGTGTGGTTGTGTGTGTGGTTGTGTGTGTAGTTGTGTGTGGTTGTGCGTGTGTGTGGTTGTGTGTGTGTGGTTGTGTGTGTGTGTGGTTGTGTGTGTGGTTGCGTGTGGTTGTGTGTGTGTGTGTGGTTGTGTGTGTGTGTGGTTGTGTGCGTTTATGTGTGTGTGGTTGTGTGTGTGTGGTTGTATGTGTGGTTGTGTGTGTGTTGTGTTTGTGGTTGTGTGTGTGGTTGTGTGGTTGTGTGTGTGTATGTGTGTGTGGTTGTGTGTGTGGTTGTATGTGTGGTTGTATGTGTGGTTGTGTGTGTGGTTGTGGTCGTGTGTGTGGTTGTGTGTGTGTGTGGTTGTGTGTGGTTGTGTGTGTGGTTGCGTGTGTGACAGTAATACTAAAAGCATCTCAAAATAAAGGAACACAAACATCGAGTTTGGAGAAAGAGAAAGCACATTGTAAGTCAAACGGGCGCAGCAAAGCATTGACACAACAACAAAAACAAAACAAGATCACTTAGCGAAGACTGAGTGCTGATAATGGATACACACAGCCCATCATCTTAAGAGTTCGATTGCAACCAATGTGCACTCAAACCTGCCCCCTCCTTGTGAGTTGCACCCCATATTTCATGAGTTATAACTGCTGCACCCACCATAGCGCTTTGAGATCTAAAGCGCAACATAGGAATAATCGACTAAGCAGTCGCCAACATGCTGTGCTTTTAAAGAGAATGTGCCAAAAGTTTCCAGCTTCCTCATCATGTCCTCATGAAAGCGCCAACGAAAGGACTGCCTGAATGGTGCAACGGACATGAAGCAGCCGCTGCGATCAGAAATAAACACTGTGAACGTTGTCCAGTTTCACGGTAACATTTCCTTAATGTTCCTTAAGTCACAAAACAGTAATACTAAAAGCATCTCAAAATAAAGGAACACAAACATCGAGTTTGTGGAAAGAGAAAGCACGTTGAGGCAGCGATGGAAGATACTTTTAAGGTGGGAGTGATATTGCCTGACGGAGATGCACCCACTGGGAGAAGCCCGAAAGCTTGAAAGCGCGAAGGCGGGGGAAGGTGCGGAGGCAGGGAGCAAGCAAGAGGAAAGACAGATGGCGCTGAAGGCTGGCGGTTCGCGCGTGAACGCAAGCTTGTCGCCAGCCAGCAGCACTTTGAAAACTCACCTAGCAGCGCATGCGTGCTGACTCATCGAGACCTAAAATATATACATCTTTGTGAGATCTGCACCTAGCTTTTCCATCCAGTGTGACAAATGTAATCCATTTACTACAGTCTTAAAATATATGAACTTATTTAATTTGTATATTTATCTTTTTGTCAATGTTACTGATATCCACATTAGGTCTCTTCAGTGATGCCAAATAGGATAAATAGTCCTACGATGTCACTTTCTGTGATGTCACTTCTTTTGATATTACATGCAAATTAGAGGGGCCTCACATCTTCCCTTTCTCCCGGGGCCCCAGAAGTTCTAGGACCGGCCCTGGTTTGGAGGACCACTACCCTCACCTGGGTTCTCTCCTCTACCCGTGGTTTCTCTATGCTCCAAGTTGTATTCTCCCCCATACTTTTGGTTGGGCAATTGGCTGCCCACAATTTTAGAATATCCTGCCCTATCATTTTGGCTTCCCAGTGACTACAGTGATTAGCACGTGTCCCTTCATTGAAAACGCCCCAGGAACTCATTCTTCTGCTCCTGGAAGGGGTCTTATCTTGGACTGATCGTGATACAATCTTACTACCTGGCTCCGTTTACCAATTGCTGCTCAGTCTGATGAAGATTCCATACATAGAAAGGATCATGGCCTCATCGACTTAGCTTCTCACAAAACCTACTAATGCAGAGGTTCTTAAACCTATGACTTCAGTCGACCGTCCACTAAATCATTACTGGAACACGGGTACCCCCAATGAGTCATTATTGGAAGTTGGGGAGCCTCGGCCTAAGCAATTTCTATGAATTGAATTTCAAACCAATGTTCAAAAATACAAAAACAAGTATACACCAAACAAATGCTCAAATCAATAATTCTTTTGTTTGATTCGCAATCAAGTATACAAAAAGTTTTCACTTTTTCAAATTTGCTTTTTTATTAGGATACATTTTATTCATTTTAATGTATTGATTTTAAGATTATTTAATTTTGTAGCACAGTCGGGGACCCCTTGAGTAGACCTCGTGGACCCCGAGGGGTCCTCACACCCTAGGTTAAGAACCACTGTACTAGTGTATTATTTTGCATGTTTTGGTCGTATCTTAAAACACTATGTACTATGCACTGAAATGCTTTTACCACTGTGTGCATCACGGAGCACTTTGTTCTTACTTATATGTTTTGAGAATAAAATGGATGTATTGTTTTCATATGTGGAATTCATTTTTCTTTAATTTTATCTCCTACATTCTGTAGTTGCCTGACATTTTTTTCAGTATATTTGTATATACAGTCCAGTGTTGTCTTTAACGACTTTGAAGCAAGTCGGCTAGCTTCTACTCGTTCAATCTGACCCCCCCCCTCGCGCGCAGAAGAGGCGGGCCGATTCTCTGAGGATGAAGGGCTGGCAGGTTAACACTGTCAGGAACCTGACAGAGTCACAGAGCTGGCAATTACAAATGAGCTTTTCAATTGCGTCACCCAGTCCGGCTGCCGTATAGTTCCCCTCAATCTGGCCTTGCTTGTCACAGCGCTTTGATGGCCTTAATGCACCAGCTGCGTGAGCTTGGCCCTTCCCAGGATTCTGCTTGTTGCCGCGCAGCTACACCTCTCGAGTGTGGTGCAGGATGCCACAACACTGAGGGGGAGATATACGAAAAAGTCGCAGAACGCAGCACAGCCTCCCGCGAGGCTGCACTGCGTGACAGGGAGGGAGCAGGAGAGCGCCATATTTTCAAAGATATGGCTCTCTCCTCCCCTTTCCCTTGCACCAGCGCTGATTACAGCTGTTGTGCGCCATGCACACACCTTAGTGCCGCAGCGCTAGGGTGTGTGCATGAGTCCAGAATAGGTTTTGTACAGGAAGGTTAACCTTCCTGTACCATGCTCGACACAAGGGAAAGCTTTTCCCACTTTGTATGTGTGCTGCACAGTGCAGCACGCATGCAAAGTCGGAAAGGGAAGGATAAATAAAAGCATTTCTCCTTCCTTGCGCCTAGTTGAAAAGGGCGCAGTTTTCTCACGCTAAACCCAATCAACTGTTTTTAGTAAACTGGGTTTAGCGTGAGAATCCTTGGGTGATTGCATGAGAACACCCATGCACCACCCTTGGTACACCCCCATGGCGCAAAGTAACGTGAAGTAGCACAATGCGCTGCTTCGCATTACTTTTACTCTATTTCCAGCGCTAAACAAGTTTAGCGCTGGAAAGTAAATAAAAAAAAAAGATTTTGCGTCACTTTTGTGACGCAAACATGGCTCAAAAGCTTAGTAAATTTCCCCCTTGTGTTTCTGATGTGTCGGCGACCTTCCAGAGCTTTCTTCAACGAGTTGGTTGAGGACATTACTTTATGCAGAGCCTGGCTGTCAGGGGTTCGAGAGTTGGTTGAGGGCTCTTGGCGCTTGCATGGTTCATGTGGAGGACTGGCCCTCCCTTGGACTGTGGTGAGCAGGCAGTGCTGCGCTCCTTCGGTCCCAGAAGCCGTGGCTCACAGTCGCCAGCCTCCCTGTCCAGCCAGTGGAAACTTTCCTTCCTTTTCCCATCTATTGTGGGAAAGGTAGTTACGCCCCACGGAAAGAAAGCACGGAAACTGGGGCAAGTACTACTTGGTTACTTTATTTGCTTATAGCCTTTACAGGGGAGAGCCGGTCCACTTGCCGCCGTGTCCACAATCACAGTCCACTCGCCCCCCGCGGCACGTCCTATCGCGATACCACGCCCTGGGTCACGTGACGCGGGGAGCTAGACCGCCACTGTTGGAAGGCGTTCTCCGGGGGGCTTCAGAATACGTTCCTGACCACCCGTTGACCCACCTCTCCCAGAGTTAGGCCGAGCAAGGGCGGGGAGGCCCTTCCTGGAAGGGTCTCGTACCTAGGATCGCACACGCTGAGCTTGCACTATCTGACAGAGGGACACCACACAGTAGTTCTTCGTAAGACAGTATACTTTATCGTTAGACGTAAGGGATCTTTATGATCCGAAATGCAGGTATTGAATCCGTGCCGCAAGAGGTGGCGATCTCGGGATGGGGGTATGGGGGTAGCGGGACAGTCTTTGAGTTCAGTGTCTCTGCGGAGTATCCTGCGCACAGCTCTCAATCCTCGAGCTGGGGGATGTTGCTTCTCTCGGCAATCTCTGCCTATTCCCCTGGAGGAGAGTGCCGCGAGTCACTCAGCAGGCACAGGTGGTCTCGGAGTCGGGGAGCCGCAACAGCGCCCGCAGGGCTCAGATGGTCCGGAGTTCGGGGAGCCGCGACAGCGTCAGCAGGGCTCAGATGGTTCGGAGTTCGGGGAGCCGTGACAGCGTCAGCAGGGCTCAGGTGGTTCAGAGTTCGGGGAGCCGCGTCAGCGTCAGCAGGGCTCAGGTGGTTCGGGGAGCCGCGACAGCGTCAGCAGGGCTCAGGTGGTTCAGAGTTCAGGGTAGCGTTCTTCGGTTCGGGGAGCGATCGAGCCGCGACCAGGTCAGCAGGCTCTCGTGGTCCAGGTCTTCTCTGCCTCCCGTCCCTTCAGCACCCCTTGTTATACTCCCCCTCCTCTTTGAAGTCCGGAGTCCTCGCCGAGAGGGGTCTTGGTGCCTGGGGGCGGTGTGTCGGGACTTCCTGTCGTTCGGCCCTTTGATCTGTTCAGGTGGGTCTGGGAGGGACTCCAGACACCCAGCAGGCGAGGCGCCCGCTCACCGGGGGTCTGGTGGCCGATCGAAACCTTCCTTGGGAAGGAGACCAGAGGTGTGACAGGGACGGCGCCTCCCGGTCTGGCTTGGGGGGTTTCTCTCTCCCTCGGCCAGGCATGCGCGTTGGGGTCTTGGGGGTTGCTGGGGCCTGGCCGGCCATCGGGATGTTGGGCCATGGTGGCCGGAAGTCTGTGACATCGGGGATCGGTGCGGTTGCAGGGTGGCTTGCTGGTCGGGAGGGCCCACACCACGAGGCCGGTCTCACACGTGCCCCCCCCCAGCTGAAAGGCGGGGAGAACTACCCATCTACTTGGGGGTTCTCCTCGCTGAAGCGGAAGAATCGGGACAGGCCGTCCGCGTTGGCGTGGTCAGTCCCGGGGCGATGCTCCACAGTGAAATCCATCCCCTGGAGGGAGATTGACCATCGTAGCAGCTTGGGGTTTTCTCCTCGCATTTGCATCAACCACCGCAAGGGTCGATGATCCGTTTGAACTCGGAAGTGGGTTCCGAACAAGTAGGGCCGTAGCTTTTTGAGGGCCCAGACTACTGCGAAGGTCTCTCTTTCAATGGTGCTCCACCGCTGTTCTCGAGGTAGCAACCTTCGGCTGATGAAGGCTATGGGCTGATCTATGCCTTTGTCGTTGAACTGTGAGAGGACTGCCCCGATGCCGTGTTCCGAGGCGTCCGTCTGGACCACAAACTCCTGAGAGTAGTCGGGGGCTTTGAGTACCGGAGCAGTACATATAGTGGCTTTCAAGGCGTCGAACGCTTTTTGGCACGGGGGAGTCCATTGTATTTTCTTCGGGTGTTTTTTGGAGGTTAGCTCTGTGAGGGGGCCTGCGATGCTGCCATAGTTCTTAATAAACCTCCGGTAGTAACCGGTGAGGCCCAGGAAGCCCGGAATTTCGTTTGGGTCGTTGGGGGTTCCCAGGACAGGATGGCGTCGATTTTCGGCTGGAGGGGGGCGACCTGCCCGCTTCCCACCTGGTGCCCCAGATAGATCACGGAGCCTTGTCCAATTTGACATTTGCTGGCTTTGATGGTTAGGCCGGCCTGGCGCAGGGCCAGCAGTACTTGTCGGAGGTGCTCGGTCCACTGGGAGCTGAATACTGCTATATCATCGAGGTACGCTGCGCTGAACCCCTCTAGTCCGGACAGGACCCTGTTCACCAGTCGCTGGAAGGTGGCCGGGGCATTTTTCATTCCAAACGGCATCACCCTAAAGTGGTAGTGCCCATCCGGGGTGGAGAAGGCGGAGCGCTCCTTGGCTCCGTCAGTGAGCGCAATCTGCCAGTATCCGCAGGTTAGGTCGAAGGTGCTGAGGTAGCGAGCGGCCCGAGGCGGTCGATGAGCTCGTCGGCGCGGGGGATAGGGTGAGCGTCCGCTCGGGTGACCGCATTGAGTCCCTGGTAGTCCACACAGAATCTCAGCTCGGGGGCGACAACAGGGGCAGCCGCTTTCGGGACCAGGACTACTGGGCTGGCCCAGGGGCTGTCGGAGGGTTCAATCACCCCGAGGGCCAACATCTTAGCTACTTCGGTCTGGATGCAGGTTCGGGCCCGATCAGGGACCCGGAAGGCTCGGTGTCTCACTGGCGGGCTGTCGCCGGTGTCTACGTCGTGGACACACCAGTCGGTGACCCTAGGGGTTAGGGAGAAGAGGTCCGTGAATTGCCTTAGTAGCCGGCGACAGTCGTCGGACTGTTGGGGGGTGAGGGTGGTTGACAGTCTCACCCCCTCCACGGAGCCATCTGTCTCTTTAGCACACAGGGGGTCTGGAAGGGGCTCTGTGTCTTCTTCAGTCCCATCGTCGGTGGCCAGGAGTAAACTCAACTCCGTTCTCACAAAGTGGGGTTTGAGGCGGTTCACGTGGAGGACCCGGAGGGGGTTCCGCGGGGACTGCACATCAACTAGATAGGTGACTTGGCTCTTCTGCTCGACCACCTTGAAGGGACCAGTCCATTTGTCTTGGAGGGCGCAGGGTTTCACCGGGGCCATGACCCAGACCTGTTGGCCCGACCAGCGTGGCATTCTGGTCATACCAGCGCTTCACCTCTTCCTGGCTAGCCTCGAGGTTTGTCTCTGCGAGTTCTCGGAATTTCCGGGTCTGGTTGCGGAGCGCCAGGATATATCGGAACACATCAGGAGGAGTCCCCCGGAGAGTCGTTTCCCAACCCTCCTTGACCAGGCTCAGGGGTCCCCGGACGGGGTGTCCATACAGTAGTTCGAACGGGCTGAACCCCAGAGATTTTTGGGGAACCTCTCGGTAGGTAAACAGGAGGCAAGGGAGGAGGACGTCCCATCTCCGGCGTAGGGGTTCTTCGAGGCCCATGATCATCCCTTTCAGGGTCCTGTTAAATCGCTCGACTAGGCCATTCCCTTGGGGGTGGTATGGGGTGGTGAACTTGTATGATACCCCGCACTGCTGCCATAGGGACCTCATGTATTTGGAGAAAAAGTTTGTGCCACGATCACTCACGACTTCGCGAGGGAACCCCACGCGGGAGAAGATCCCCATCAAGGCCCGGCCTACCACAGGGGCCGTCACAGTGCGGAGGGGAATGGCCTCGGGGTAGCGGGTGGCATGGTCCACCAGGACGAGGATGAATCGGTGGCCCTGGGCGGTTTTGGGATCCAGGGGTCCCACGATGTCGATTCCCACCCGCTCAAAAGGGGTACTAACAACGGGGAAGGGTTGTAGCGGAGCCTTGCGTTTCCCCCCACTCTTCTCGCTGGCCTGGCACGTGAGGCATGACTTGCAGTGGGCCTCCACATTCGCTCGCATCTTGGGCCAATAGAAGTGGGTAACGAGTCGCTGGTAGGTCTTATCTTGGCCTAAGTGTCCGGCCAGGGGTATATCATGGGCCAGGCCCAGGAGGAGACTTCGGAAGCGCAGGGGTACCACCAGTACTCGGGCCGATCCCAGCTCGGCCGACTTCTGTTCGCCGTACAGGAGGCCGTTTTCCCAGTATATCCAGTGGGTTCCGGACTGGTCGCCTGCTGCTTGGGCTTCGGCCTGTTGTCGGGGTCCAATGAGGGAAGGGCAGGTGGCTTGTTCATGGCAGAATTCTTCTCGGGAGGGACCTCCCTCGCAGTGCCACTGGGCCATTTCGGGCAGGTCCCCGAGCTCGGTCAGTGGTTCGGGATCTGGATGCACTGACCCGTCATCGGGACTGGTTGCTTCTTCCGGAAGAGGGCCGTCGGGCTCGGTTAGTGCGTCCCGGACCTCGGGGACGGCAACTGTGTTCAGCGGTATGGCCTCACCTCTCTCGGAGGAAGGCAATCGGACAGTCATAGAGCGCGTGGTGGCGCATACCCATTCGGGTAGGCCCATCATCTCTAGATGGGCTCTTCGTTCCACTTGTCCCCACGGAGAACTCTCAAGGTCGTTGCCCAGGAGGCAGTCTACGGGCTGGGAGGTTCGGACTGCCACCCTCAATTTACCGGTGACTCCCCCCCCATTCGAAGGGGACCAGGGCCATCCGGCATAGGCTCTCGGAATTGTCCGAAGATATGACTGGACAAAAGGCGTCGGGCAGGATCTGGTCTTCGGAGACCAGGTGGCAGTGGACCACTGTGACACTCGCACCGGTGTCGCGGAGGCCCTCGACGCGGTGACCGTTGACCGTCACCTGCTGTCGGTACTTCTTCGTGTTGGCGGGCAGGGGTGTTCCGGGGACCATCTCTCGGTCCCCTAGGGAGACCAGGGCCATGGCGGCTGGTTCCCATTCTTCAGAGTCTTCCATCTCTTCTCCTAGGGCTACGGAGGGGTGGTCATTGCGGGTCGTTGGTACATGGAACACTGGGGGTCACTGGTATAGTGTCCGGTCTGTTGGCAGCAGAAACAGGTGATCTTGACTCGGGGTCCCGACCTCCCCGGTGGCCCGGTGCTGGCTGGAGGTGGGGCTGGAAAGTGCGGAGGTTGTCCTCTGGGGGGACTGTGCTGGAAGCCCCCCGGGAATCCTCTCGGTCGGCCTTGGTTCCCTCCGCCCCTCTGGCGGGGGGTCCCTGACTGTGGCGACCGTAGTCTCCCACGGGACCCCGGGAGGCCCGGGTGTTCACCCATCGGTCAGCCTCGACGGCCAGTTTTTGAGGGTCAGTGAGCTTGCTGTCCAGGAGGTGCTGGCGTAACTCCACAAAGCAATTGGTGGACAAGTGTTCCCACGCGATTAGGTCGAACAGCTCCTCAAAGGTGGAGACCTTGCTGCCCTTGATCCACCCGTCCAAGGTCCGGCTGTAAAAGTTCACGTACTCCACCCATGTGGTACCGGGTATCTTTTTGCAGTCTCGAAACCGTTGCCGGTACATTTCGGGGGGGAGCCCATATCTGGCTACTAGGGCCTCTTTCATGTGACTGTAGGAGTTCAGCACCATGGAGGGCAGGTCTAGCAGGGTATCTCTCCCCTCGCTCAGAAACCGGCCCCACAACCCAGCCCCCCAGTCTTTCTGCGGAACTCGGTGGGAGGTCATGGCAACTTCATAGGCCTTGAACCATTGCTGGATGTCGTCGTTCTTGTAATATTCTTTCACCACATCCTTGGGGATGTGGACCTTTGGTTCCACGACGGAGGAGAGGGGTTGATTTCCCGAGGGTCTGGCCTCCTCACTTTTAGCCTTGAGGTCGATCTCTTTCAGGCTGCGTTCGTGTTCTAGTTGGAGTCTTCTTTCTTCGTGTTCTCTCTGTCGTTTCTTTTCCTCGAGTTCTCCTTGTAGGCGTAATTGTTCTACTGCCAACTTTTTCTCGGCCAGTTTTAGCTCTCCCTCGATTTTCAGTTTTGCTAGCTCTAGTTCGTGGTTGCGGCCCCTTTCTCGGTCCGCTAGCTCCTCCGAGGATAGGCCCCCCTCTGGGGCGCTGCTCCTCCCCGGGATGCTTCGTGGTTCGTTTGGCGGCTCTCCTTCTGTTTGGGCCCGGGAAGCTCCTGCCTCGACCCAGGTCTTCAATGCTCCCTGGAAATCCTCTTTTGTGCTTAATCCGGTGGTAGCGATTCCAAGGTCTTTGCAGAATTGTTTTAATTCTCGATGCGTATAATATTCCAACTGGTCCTCTCGGAATGTCGGGCTTGTGTTGGTACCTGCGGCACCTAGGGAGGTTTCTCCTTCCATTTCTTTTCGGTAGTGCGTCAGTCGTTTACTGCACGATCTCTAGGTGTCGGCTCGGATCCCGTCGTCTGCCACCAAATGTTGGAAGGCGTTCTCCGGGGGGCTTCGGAATACGTTCCTGACCACCCGTTGACCCACCTCTCCCAGAGTTAGGCCGAGCAAGGGCGGGGAGGCCCTTCCTGGAAGGGTCTCGTACCTAGGATCGCACACGCTGAGCTTGCACTATCTGACAGAGGGACACCACACAGTAGTTCTTCGTAAGACAGTATACTTTATCGTTAGATGTAAGGGATCTTTATGATCCGAAATGCAGGTATTGAATCCGTGCCACAAGAGGTGGCGATCTCGGGATGGGGGTATGGGGGTAGCGGGACAGTCTTTGAGTTCAGTGTCTCTGCGGAGTATCCTGCGCACAGCTCTCAATCCTCGAGCTGGGGGATGTTGCTTCTCTCGGCAATCTCTGCCGATTCCCCTGGAGGAAAGTGCCGCGAGTCACTCAGCAGGTACAGGTGGTCTCGGAGTCGGGGAGCCGTGACAGCGTCAGCAGGGCTCAGATGGTCCGGAGTTCGGGGAGCCGCGACAGCGTCAGCAGGGCTCAGATGGTTCAGAGTTCGGGGAGCCGCGACAGCGTCAGCAGGGCTCAGGTGGTTCAGAGTTCGGGGAGCCGCGACAGCGTCAGCAGGGCTCAGGTGGTTCAGAGTTCGGGGAGCCGCGACAGCGTCAGCAGGGCTCAGGTGGTTCAGAGTTCGGGGAGCCGCGACAGCGTCAGCAGGGCTCAGGTGGTTCAGAGTTCGGGGTAGAGTTCTTCGGGTCGGGGAGCGATCGAGCCGCGACCAGGTCAGCAGGCTCTCGTGGTCCAGGTCTTCTCTGCCTCCCGTCCCTTCAGCACCCCTTCTTATACTCCCCCTCCTCTTTGAAGTCCGGAGTCCTCGCCAAGAGGGGTCTTGGTGCCTGGGGGCGGTGTGTCGGGATTTCCTGTCGTTCGGCCCTTTGATCTGTTCAGGTGGGTCTGGGAGGGACTCCAGACACCCAGCAGGCGAGGCGCCCGCTCACCGGGGGCCTGGTGGCCGATCGAAACCTTCCTTGGGGAGGAGACCAGAGGTGTGACAGGGACGGCGCCTCCCGGTCTGGCTTGGGGGGTTTCTCTCTCCCTCAGCCGGGCATGCGCGTTGGGGTCTTGGGGGTTGCTGGGGCCTTGCCGGCCATCGGGATGTTGGGCCATGGTGGCCGGAAGTCTGTGACATCGGGGATCGGTGCGGTTGCAGGGTGGCTTGCTGGTCGGGAGGGCCCACGCCACGAGGCCGGTCTCACAGCCACACTACACATCTCCCCCCTTAACAATTGCAGACAAAACAGTAGGTGCACCCACCGGAATGGGGAGGCTATGTAGGGTGGAACAGAGGAAGATAGGGAGAAAGATAGAGAGAGAGAGAGAGATTCACAACTGAAAGTCACTGAGGTGTTTCGGCAGCTTCATTGCATGGCCCTTGCGGGTGTGTGTTCTAGTCCCCTGCTCTCTTCCTCCGCGGGGTCCGTCTGACCTTGTGCCTTTTTCCTGATCTTTCTTAGAGGCGTTATGTGTCTTGCCCTGGATGACCCCTTCATCTACGTCCTGGCTGGGCGGACACATCGTTGGTTGTCCAGGTGATTGTCCTTCCGCACCAGCTGGTCCGGTGTCACTCACATGGTCGGTGGAGGGTGCGGCCGCTCCCGCTACACTGGGGCTTTCTTCCAGCTCACTGTCGCCTATGCCCCAATGCAGGATCTTGTTGCACTTGACCATTCTGGATTGGGACCAGACCTTGCCGTCGCTCAATAATGCAGAGCGGGAGTATGCTTCTACCACCCGCAGGGGCTCACTGAATTTGCTGTCACCTTTGAGTCCTGATTGTCCTTTTGTGACTCGGACCCACTCGCCCTCAGCCAATGAGGTGTCAGGCACGTTGTTCCTTTTGTCATAATGTGCTTTGTAGACGCTTTGTGCCTTCGTTATGTTGCTGCGGACAATGGCTGATGAGCATTTGCTTTGGAGTCTCATGGTCATCCAGGCTGTGTTGTCTCTTGTGAAGGGTTTTCTGCCTCTTAAGATCTTAAATGGACTGTAACCTGTCAAGGTGGGTGTGATGCGGTATGCCCATACCGTGTTTCTGACTTCGGTCTCCCAGTTTTTTCCGGTGCTGATGGCTGCCTAGATCAAGCCCATGATCACCCGGTTAAAGCGTTCCACTTGGCCGTTACCCGCTGGGTGATTGGACGACGCACACCCCGGTCTGATTCCGTTTCTGTTGGTGAAGGCTGACCATTTGGCTGACATTAACTGGGGTCCATTGGCGCTGGTGATAGATTTGGGGATGCCCTCCCTCAAGAAGATGTTGGTGAGTAAAGTGATGACAGCATCGGAGTCCACCGAGTCACATATGTCGACCTCTGGCCACTTGGAATAGCGGTCCACGACAACGATGAAGTGTTTGGTTGTGCCCCATGTGTCTAGGACCGGGCCTACGATGTCAATGAATAAGTCCTCCCAGGGGTTGTTGGGAGTTGAGAATTCGCCCATGGGGGGCTTCAGAGTGACCAGGGGTTTGTCCGCTCTGGCGCAATGGGCACAGTCCCTCACAAACCTTTCAAATTGGATGTCCATGGCGGGCCACCAGTATAGCAGTTTTATCCGCCTTTTGTCTTTTACAATGCCCCGGTGGCCTTCGTGGTTGATGTGCAGAATGCGGTCATACAGCGCCTTCGGGGGAACCACTTTGTTACCCCGTAGCAGGAATATGGAATCCTCGCCAATGGAGAGCTCGTCGCGGACTTTCTGAGGTTGCTGTCGACGTGCCTCTTTTCCGGCCAGCCTCGTGTGAAATACTCCTTGATCTGGGAGAGTTCCGTGTCCTGCGTGTATGCTTCTGCCCAGTCTTGGGCACTGATGGTGTGTTCATGATCTGACATGAAAGCGACGCTGTACTCTTCCCACTCCGATGATGTGACGGGATCTTCAATGGCTGCTGCTCTGCTCAAGAAGTCCGCCACTCTGTTCTGTGGGCCCGGGATGTATTCCACATCATAGACAAAGTCCAACCGACGCAATGTCATTTTGGCGATGCGTGGCATGACTGTTACGTTGCCGCTGGATGTAAGGACGTTGATCAGAGGCTTTTGATCGGTAAGGAGTGTAAATCTTGACCCCCACAGGTACTGTCGAAAAATTTTCATCGCCCAGATGGCATCTAGCATCTCTTTCTCGATTACGCTGTACTTTTCTTCACTGGGGTTGAGGGATCGTGACGCGAAGCCCACCGGGGTCTCTGTGCCATCGAAAGCCCTCTGGGAGAGGACTGCTCCCAGCCCTTGCACCCAAAGGGTGTGATGAAGGATGTAAGTTTCCGGCATGGCGGGTGAAGTGGTACCTGGTGGTAGGCGGCTTTGAGGTCGATGGTGGAGAACCACTTGATGCCTTTGGTCTGGGTGAGTAACTCATTGATTTTTGGCAACGGGAATTTTTCCACAATAATGTTCTTGTTGAGTTCGCGGAGATCAATGCAGAGGCGGATCTTCCCACTTGGTTTGCACGCCACCACCAAAGGCACGAGCCATTAGGCACATTCGATCGGTTCGATGATGCCGTTGTCTTCTAAGCGCTGTAGTTCTTGCTGTACCGCTTCTCTGCAGTTGAACGGGATGTTCCTAACTTTGTGGGCGACTGGTACTGCTCCGTCTTTTAGGATGATCTTGTGGCAGAACTTGCACATCTTCCCAATCTGGTCGCTGAAGACAGAGGGGAACTCTGCTGGAGCGAGGATGGCATGGATGTATCATCCGTTAGGAGCACTTGCGTGTCGCCACCGGGGTTGAGCTGAATACCAAGAGCCCCCTGGTCAGTCCAACCCAGGACCGATGGGCCCTTTTCTGCCACGTACAACCTTCACTGTAGTGTGTCGTCCTTTGACCTCGAACAGGAGCTGCCGGCAGCCCACCATGGGGATCTTTTCTCCCATGTATGTGACTGGATGGACGTCCGTGGGGTGAAGATGGTCGCCCACCACTTGGGCAAAGTCTCGATCCCAGATCTGTTTCTGGATGATGGTGTAGGGTGATCCCGAGTCCTCTACCATAACGATGTGGACGCCGCCTATGGACATCTTGCAGGAGGGTTTTCTTCTTGGGACACCCCCTATGCCCAGGATGTAGTCTTCAATGCATAGGATGCTGTCTGGGTCTGAGAGCTCCGCTCCCTCTTGGTCATCAGAGACGTCCTGGACGTATTTGACTGCTGTGTTTCTGGGTCTCCGGCGGCAAACCTTGTCGAAGTGTCCTGTGATGCCGCAGAAGGAGCACTTGACGTGGAACGGCAGGCATTTTTTGTCATTACCCATATGGGAGTGGCTGCCGCATCTGTAGCAGGCTCCTTGTTTGCCGGGAGGGGCACGACCGGGACCTCTGCTCCTAGACGTAGATTGGCGGGGGTGGCAGAGTCCGTCACGGGTTTTCACGATTGACCCTTATGGTTGGAGATCCTGCACACTGTGGCTTGTGGTGCTGTGTGTAGGAGAGTAGAATCTGCATTTATGTTGCCCCCACTTTTTAGGTCTCGCCTGGCTATCGCGTAAGCGATCGCACAGCAAGACTTATGAGGGGCTTCCGAAAATGCTCCCAAAGGCTTCCCAGGCGGATCGGGTGGCGGTTACGCGCACAACCACGCGCATTGCATTTGCCACCAGCTACTTCCTGCGCATGCGCCACCTCACGCATTCAGAGAAATTTAGTAAGGGGCACAAGACCTTAGGAATGCGGTTTATGGCCAGTGAATGTGAGGCATTGAAGCACAAAGCTGGCATCTGGCATCGGACTTGAAAGCAGCAGACTGCTTTCGCCAGAACTTTCGTTATAACTCACACCCCATATGCTCGTTCCCTCCCACCCTTCCTTTGATGTACGCTTTTCTTGTTGTTTACAAACCACGCCACACACTGCTGCACGCCACACACTGCTGCACGCCACCACTGCTGCACGCCACACACTGCTGCGCACACTGCTGCATTACACACTGCTGCACGCCGCACACTGCTGCACGCCGCACACTGCTGCACGCCGCACACTGCTGCACACCTCACACTGCTACACGAAACACTGCTGCATGCCGCACACTGCTGCACGCCTCACACTGCTGCACACCTCACACTGCTGCACACCTCACACTGCTACACACCTCACACTGCTACACGCCACACACTGCTGCATGCCGCTGCACGCCACACACTGCTGCACGCCACACACTGCTGCACGCCACACACTGCTGCACGCCGCACACTGCTGCACGCCGCACACTGCTGCACGCCACACATTGCTGCACGCCACACACTGCTGCACGCCGCACACTGCTGCACGCCACACACTGCTGCACGCCACACACTGCTGCATTACTCACTGCTGCATGCTGCACGACACTGCTGCACGCAGCACACTGCTGCACGCCACACAATGCTGCACGCCACACAATGCTGCATGCCTCACACTGCTACACGAAACACTGCTGCACGCCACACACTGCTGCACGCCGCACACTGCTGCACGCCGCATACTGCTGCACGCCGCACACTGCTGCACACCTCACACTACCACACGCCACACACTGCTGCACACACTGCTGTATTACACACTGCTGCACGCCGCACACTGCTGCACGCCTCACAGTGCTACACGAAACACTGCTGCACGCCTCACACTGCTGCACTCCTCACACTGCTTCACGCCTCACACTGCTGCACGCCTCACACTGCTGCACGCCTCAAACTGCTGCACGCCTCACACTGCTGCACGCCACACACTGCCGCACACTGCTGCACGCCGCACACTGCTGCACACTGCTACACGAAACACTGCTGCACGCCACACACTGCTGCACGCCACACACTGCTGCACGCCACACACTGCTGCATGCAGCACGACACTGCTGCATGCAGCAAACTGCTGCACGCCGCACACTGCTGCACGCCGCACACTGCTGCACGCTACAGTGCTGCATGCCTCACACTGCTGCACGCCACACACTGCTGCATGCCGCACACTGCTGCACGCCGCACACTGCTGCACGCCGCACACTGCTGCATTACACACTGCTGCACGCCACACACTGCTGCACGCCTCACACTGCTGCACGCCACGCACTGCTGCACGCCTCGCACTGCTGCACGCCTCGCACTGCTGCACGCCACACACTGCTGCACGCCACACACTGCTGCACGCCACACACTGCTGCGCGCCACACACTGCTGCGCGCCACACACTGCTGCGCGCCACACACTGCTGCACGCCTCACACTGCTGCACGCTTCACACTGCTGCACGCTACACACTGCTGCACGCCGCACACTGCTGCACGCCGCACACTGCTGCACGCTGCACACTGCTGCACTCCACACACTGCTGCACTCCACACACTGCTGCACTCCACACACTGCTGCACTCCACACACTGCTTTTATGCGAGTTTATGCTACTGACATTGTAAATGACAATGCCTTTTATTTGTTTTAAAATCAAAACATAAATAAAAGGCATTGTAATTTTACAATGCCAATAGCTCAAACTCTTATAAATGCGAGACCGATTGCATTGCAAATGCTTGTTTTCTGATGTTAACACTGGTTTCTGGCTATAGTCTGGCTGGGTCCCTGCTAATCAGGGCCCCAGTCTCTCCGTTCTCTCTAAACGACTTGGAGTGCATATTAGATGCACTAATGATTGGATACTGTGGTGCCTTATGAGCCCCTAGTATATGGTACCTTAGGTACCAAGGGCATAGGTACTTTACAGGCCTACCAGGGGCTGAAGCATGTATTATGCCACCCCTGGGAAGCAGACTAAATCTGACACCTCAGGCCTACTACTGCAGCCTGGGTGAGGTAGTGTTAGCACTCTTCACAGAGGTATAGGTTCCTATATCTCACCATACACACACACATAAACCTATCAATTCAATTCAATAAATCTTTATTTCGGCAATGTTTCAGCCATAAAAGAACAGATAAAAGATATGTACAATAAAAACATACAGTAATGGGGCAGTAACTACAATTTCAGCGTCTAATATAGACCAAAACTACTAACCACTATTTGAAATTACAAAACTCCTTTTGATCCAAACAGTATGCAAAAACTTTGAAAGTGCAAACACAATGTGACCAGCAGTATCAGTTTTAAAAATCCTTAGTGCTTCTGAGCATTTCCGGAAGCCTAAATTTCTACAAATTGGTACTATCCAGTACTTCCGGGCTCTGCTGTAGAGAGGGCAGAAAAATAAAATATGGCATTCATTTTCATTGTCCATTCCGCAACCTGGGCATTGTGTGGCCCCTGACGAAGACCATTTGCCGGTAAGGCACGCTATAGGAAGGGAGCCGAACCTCCATTGTATATAAAGCTTCCTAGCCAGAGTAGGGTAAATCACATTCAGATAATCTTCAAATGAATATACAGATTTGACCTCTAAAAATGCTTTTACCATCGAACCATTCTGCGAGTCATGCAGCCAAACACTGGAGCAGCGAGATCTATGATACTCAGTAAATGACTTCCCGGAAATCTTACTACAGGCTATTGCAGGGTTGAGCCACATATCCGCAAGGCCCATTGTTAAGAGTTCTTGTTTGACATAAGAGAGCCAGGGAATATGCACTGCTATGCTTAAACACAATATTTCTTGAAGTTCGGTTCTGTACTGCAGAAGTTCGGGCGTCAACCATAGCCTCCTCCAAAACCTAAGGGGTTTAATGGCTAATTCCTCCTGGATGGGGAGAAGACCCAAGTCAAGCCTTAGCGGTAGGAGAGGTGTACTTTGGGGAAGCAGAAGCAGCTGCCGCAGAAATCTGTTCTCTACTTTTGTAATTCAGGTCTAACTGCATGCCCCCATAATTCCCCTCCATACAATGCCGCCGCTCTTGCCCTCGTATTATAAATTTCAAGACCAGGGCTTATAGGCTTATAAGTGGAGGCATTTGTCATTTTTAGTATACCCCCAGCTATTTGGGTCAATTTTAGTTGAGATTTGGCCAGCTGGGGACCCCGGGAGAGATTTTCACTTAGTGTGACGCCCAGATATTGAAATGTTTGAACTCTCTTCAATGGAACCGAATCCAAGGAGGGTGATGGTCTGGTGTGTGATGAGGGGTTAAAGATCATAAATTTTGTCTTGTCTACATTTATCTGTAAACCATATTCACAGCAAAAGTTGTTAAAACCATCCAATATGCGTTGTATCCCCATGGGTGACTTAGATAATAGCAAGGTGTCGTCGGCAAACATTATAGCCGCGACTTTCTTGCCAGCCAATCTGGGTGCATCATTGTTTGGCACCGCATCCAAGTAAGATATCATCCCATTTACATATAGACAGAACAAAGTGGGTGCCAGGACACACCCTTGCCTGACCCCCTTGTTCACTGGAAACCTAGCAGACATTACACCCCCTCTCCCACACCTGACCTGTGCAAAATTTTGTGTGTGCAACCTCACCAGTAGCCCCAATAGTGAATTCGGAACTCCCAAATCCCGTAAGACAGCCCAAAGTTTACCCCTGGGGACAGTGTTGAATGCTGAACGTAAATCTACAAAGACCATATAGAGGCTGCCACCCTCTACCGTCACAGTCTTCCAATACAGCATTATTAAACGGAAGATCTGGTCCATGGTAGATGTTTTGCTCCTAAATCCAGCCTGATATGGTGAAAGAATTTCATACTCATTGATCCACTCCTGCAAACGATCTAAAATAAGACGTGCAAATATTTTTTGGGGGACGTCAATGAGACTAATGGGTCTGTAATTGACGGGGAGCAGGGGAGAACCCTTTTTATAGATTGGTACAATTTCTGCTCCCAGCCAAGAATCCGGAACCTCAGCACCATACAGAATGGAATTAAATAGAGCACTTAAATACGGCGCCCATATCTTTGGCTGTTCTTTGAACATATCCCCAGGGAGTTTATCAATACCTGGAGCTTTACCCCTCGTCAATTTTGCAAGGGTGTTAGAGACAACCTCTGGGGAAAATTCCAGGGCCTCATCATCCCCTGGAGGGAATGCATGGAAGGGCAAAAGATCTAAATCAGAGGTTGCTGCATAAAGAGATTTAAAATGGGATTCCCACACCCCCGCGTCTAGATTAACTTCAATCGCGTTACGGGGTTCGTCGCACCCTGTGTTCACGATTGCCCAGAACCTCCGCGCTTCCTTATTAGCAAGTGCGGAGGCTAAATTCTCCCATCTTTCCCGATCCCAATCTATTTTAGCCTGTTTCATAACTTCTTTGTAGGAGTGCCTGAGGGCACAGATGGTAAGCCTATCGCTACCGATTTTGATGGCATGGATCAAATCGGATTTAGATTTCCTACATGTGGCATTATACCAGGACGTTGGGGAATTCCTAGTCTTGCTAGAAGTAGCAATAGGGTTGAAAATGCCTGCCAGGGTGTCTACCAATTCCTGGTGGACGGTAATCAGGTTCCTGGGTGTACCGGTGAGTAGCCCCTGTGCCCAAATGTCACTTGCCCTTTCAAGAAGAGGTAGAATTAGTGTATATAAATTTGAGTGAGCGTCCCTCTTCTCTCGGAGATTCCCCCACTTGACCCGCCTCCTGTTATTGGTAATGACCAGACCAGGGTCAGAGGTCGGTTCAGTTTGGCTTTTCAGGATATTAGGGGATTCCATTTTCAGTAACAGTGCGTTATGGTCGCTGTCCGTTCTATTCAATACCTCCAGGTCCACTATCTTTTGCCACAACCTGGTCTCAACCATGACATAGTCTAAATGGGATTCCCGATCTTTTTTGTTGTAAGTAGGCTTGGAGGGAATGTCTGAGGACTTCCGACCGTTAACCGCCCTGACCGAATGATGAAGAGTTAAAGTCATAATCTGCATGGCCAATGGGGTCCAGGCCTTTGCATAAGTAGACTTACTAGGAGGGATTCCCCAGAACTCATCCTCTCCCGACAATACCCCCTCATTCAGCCCATGCAGGAGCTCGAAGTGGCAGTTAAAATCTCCTGCGATTACATAGTGAATATCTCGGTTTAAAGTTTCAAGGAAAGCTGATAGTTCCCCAACAGTCTTAGATTCCTTTGCCAATGCAGTTGGTCGGGAATATACATTCACTACCGCCAATTTATATGAGGAGGGCCATGTCATAAGGACACATAGAATATCGTCCGAATTTGTTTGAATCGAATCCACCCTGCACCCCAGATGTATACCAACCCATGTTGTTAGGCCACCAGAGGGGCGGCCTTTACCACCCCAGCGGGCTGAAATATTAAAGGCCACAAACCCCAATCTATGAGCCTCTTCCCTGGCCCAAGTCTCCTGGAGTAGAATCACGTCAGAGGTATCAATAAAGGTACCCCATTCTGGGCAGGCTAACTTGTTTTTCAAACCCGCCACATTCCAAGATATTAAGTTCATAGGCTGAGGATGGCACAGAGGATTTGATAGAAGATCAGATTGATGGGATGGACTCCTCTGGGGCTGTAGTTCAATAAACCGCGGTTTAACAGCACTAGTACTTTCTGAGTTATCGGGCAAGCACGGGACACCAGGAGACGGTGTGGTATTCTCTGAGGGGAGACTATTGATGATCCTCATAGTATCAGATGAGGGCCCCTGGATGCAAGTAGACAGACTGCTTTCCCCTGTTGCCTCAGCTAACTCAGGACCCAAGGTGTTATCCCCCATTGTACCCTGTGCTGCTTGGGTATACCTGGGCAGTCAGTCAACCTGATCCAGAAGACTATATCTGTTTGAGCAGGGGGTATAAGACCATTTCAGGGCGTATGGATCTCGCCTAGACTTCCCGTCGCCTCCCCTCCGCGAGTAGGGGATAGAGGTCCAGCCATTTCCCTCTATCCTCGATTGTCCAGATGGGTAGAAGAAGGAGAGGGGGCGCACCCCTATTTTTGTATCAAAGCGGGATGTTTCCCACTTGCAGATATAATCTACTGTCCTAACATCCCGGAAGTTGACTATAACACAATCGCCAGATAAGTTTTTAGGGGTACATCCCACCCAACCCACCCTTCTGACCCTGATGATCTCGCTATTAACGTGAGGGGGCAGCGGCCTATGGATGCTAAGCCAATGTATTGTCTTATTTTTCAAATTAGTGAAATCCTCGCTACTAGGGTCACTAATTTCTGGTACCCCTGTAAGGACAACCAGATAAGGGCTTGCTTCCGGAGGCAGATCAAATCTCGGGGTAAACCCAAGTGCCTCTCCCTGATTTCCCTTCGTCACCATCCTTCCATTATCGCTCTCTTTAGCCAGGGTGGCCTTCCCAGTATTATAATTATTTGAATTTTGCTTAGCAGGTGGCCTAACTTCGTGTTGTACTTGTGGGGGATTAGATGTAGTAGCAGAAACGACCTGGGGTGCAAGCGAATTAGTTACTGGGCGACTGTCTAAGCTTAAGGAAGAGGAGGCATCAGTCACTACCCCTCCCGCCCTACCAGTTGGAATGCAACTACAGGAACATGTGGGGCCTACTTTATTGGTGGCACCATCTATAAATCCCCTTAATTGCTGTTCGAGCTTTAGGATGTGGGTCGCTAAGCTGTCTAGCCTTTTTTCCAAAGGGCCAAGATGAGTACGCAGCAATGTATCTATATTGTGTAGTGTTATTGCATCCCCATCTACGTTTGGCGGTAAAACAGAAGGATCAGCAAGAACCTGACTAGCGGAATCCCCTTGAGGCTTCGGATGGGTGGACAATGGGAATAAGGTATGGCTTCCCTGGGCATCTTTGACCACGCTTGAGGTCTCTAGAACTATATTATTTCGCCGTTTTGCAGGTTTAACTCCCCCAGATTTAGATCCAATTTTATTAGAAGCTTTGGGCTTAATTTTCGGAATCGGCTCTTTAGTAATTCCCTTTTTTTTTCCGAAGGATCGGTCCATGTCTGATCGCTGGGGGTGATAAATCTCTCGTGGTTGTCGTGAGATCATCACAACTCAGGGAATCACTGTGGGATGTGTCATCCATAAATTGGGTAAGGGGTAGGGTGGTAGTTTTAGCACCAGAACCTTTTGGAGAGCGGGCAGTAGCAATTAAGCCCAGCGAAGATCTCCTAGCATGGGCAAGATCCTGCGACACTCTACGCTGCATAAGATCTATGCCTTGATCAATCACAGAGTTTGCTCTGACAATAAAATGGTCTAAGGTGCCAGTAAGATTACCATTAGTAACAGAAATCCTACTCTCTTTGGTTGCCATTTGTCAAAGTAAAGAGAACAGGAAGGTTGGATCGTAGTATTATGCGCCAGTCAATACTGAAGTAACCTGTGATAAGAGGTGCCGCGTTCAAGGATCAATAAAACCAGAATAAATGGACTTAAATGGTACACATACAGTTTTAGTCCACGGATTGAAGAGAAGGGGCCCAGTCCGGTCTCTTTCGGTCTCGAACGGGCTCGGGCTTCGCCCCGGGCTACGTCCCGCGCGTGTGAGCGGGGACCCTTGATATAGATGGGAGGTGGTAGGTCAGAAAGGAGGCGGGGCCGGGAAGAGGATGCAGGTGTGCAGGGTAAACAGAGCAACTAGCACCCTGGTCCTCGCAGTCCCGGCGATTCAAGCCTCTATGACGGCCTCCCAGTGCAGCGCAGCGTCCCCTTCACGCAGATATGTCCGTTAGGCAAGAGACCAGCTCCACAGCGTCCCACAGTCAAGGCAGCGAGCGGCACCCGCGAAGCGGGGGCCGCGAAAGGTAAAATAGTGGATGGAGGCGGGGCCGGGAAGAGGATGCAGGTGTGCAGGGTAAACAGAGCAACTAGCACCCTGGTCCTCGCAGTCCCGGCGATTCAAGCCTCTATGACGGCCTCCCAGTGCAGCGCAGCGTCCCCTTCACGCAGATATGTCCGTTAGGCAAGAGACCAGCTCCACAGCGTCCCACAGTCAAGGCAGCGAGCGGCACCCCTAAAGCAGGCCCTATCAATCCTGAGGGCAGGGTGCTTGGTTTACAATGTGAGGGGGTGCCTCTGCCTGAGCAGGGCCCCTCTGCAGCTGGCAGGGTATATTCCCTGTGGCTGTTTGTGGATGAGGTTAAACCATATACTCTTAAGTGCATTATAACCTCCCGGTAAATGCTAACTTTGGAATGACTGCATCAAAACATGTTGTGTTTGGTGTCAAACAACTTGGAATCATACCCCCACACCAGTAACTGGTGTGGGAGTATGATCCCACCCTTCTAGAGGGGACGACATGTACCCACTGTGGAAACCCGGTAGAAATCTGAAAGAGCCCTGGCATCACAAAATGGATGCCACCAGCACAGACACTGGGCTGCCCTCCTTCTGCTGACTGAAACTCACAGTGGAGGAGGCCCAACAATAGGCATCCTGTCACAGGGAGGTGTCACCACCTTCCAGACAGGATTTAGTGTATTGGAGCTGGGTGGGTGCACTCTTGGAGTGCTTTGAAGTCCTGCACTGGGGGAGCAGTAGGCTCCTCTGTACATATGCCAGCTCAAACCGGTTCAGGGGCTACCAGCCCCTGCTCTGGCATGAATCTGGACAAAGGGAAGTGGGTGTAACCACCCACCCCCCTGACCCTCCTAGAGGAGTCGTGATAGAGCTAGTCCCTCCCTTTCTTTTACTATAGGTAAACCTTGCCATTGCAAATCAGATATCGCTGGACGACGCTCTATGAGAAGAATCCTGGCCCTTCGATGTTCCACTACCTTTGGAAGACGGAAGAATGTCCCTTGGAGTCAAGGAGTGACTCCCCTGCTTGGCAGGCACTAAAAACTTAAATCAATGGTCGCAAACTTTCCCGCTCCCGCCGGAGGTCGAAGTCCCTGCAGCCTCGGAAGTCGATTTCCTGACTTCTCGATGGCCATTGTGAGTCCCCAGCAGAGCTGAGGCGAGTGGACCCCACGAATGACGAGGAACCGCAATACCTGGGTACCGTGCACTATTGTCGAGTGCAACCCCTTCACGACGTTCTACGAACTTGTGCATTGGACCACTTGTAGTTCAAGCCTCCGCCAGGATTTCCCTTGAAAATCAGAGGCGTACCTCGTCCCGAGTGACCGTGGGCTCCTGTGAAGCGAATCCTCATGAGGCGTCTTTGCGATCCCTTGCTGGCTGGCTTGTGGGTCCCCTTAAGACTTATTCATCAAACCAAAGGTCTCACCTGGTTGCTCCAGGCCTGCCCTGACTTACCCTCGCTGGGTGAGTCCCTCAGACTTTGCTGGTCTGCACCGCTGACTTCCTTTGATTTCCACAAGACTTGCTGTTGCCAAGGCTTGTTGCCTCCCATCCGGTTGCTGACACATCAGTAAGCTGCAGACGTCATGGGACACTCCGAATCCAGCTGCTGGTCATCGTCGATGCCTCCTGGACCTCGTGGGTGAAGAGTCAAAACACCCTTGATCACCTGAAATCACCCGACTTCCGTGGGCATCCATCTTCCTGGCCCCGGGTCACTGGCAAGTGACTGTGAACACTGTCCCTTCTGCTTTCAGGTCATCTTCATCTCGAATCTAGCCTTGGATTCCACCGGACACTTCTTCAGTCTTCGCAAGCAGCAAATCTTCTTTGGCTTCCATAGAAAACAGCGACGCGACCCGACACCAAAAGACACCTATGCACCCGGCTTCCCTGGGTGAGGTAAGTCGTGCACTCCGGTGCCCAAGTGTGTGTTGGCCCTCGAATTACTTACCTTGTAAGTGGCTTGCTTGTAGACTTCCTCGAAGTACCCTAAAACTTTAAAAATCCAACCGCGACTTGCTCCATTGAAATCAATAGGGAACCCGTGGCTGTGTTCTCACACTGCATGCGTCTCCCGTGGGTCTTTTACTTACCTGCCTTGAGTGGATTAGTGAAGCCCCAGCGATTCTACAGGCCCTAGGCCTTGTCCCCTTGCAAGTCGACTTTCCTAAACCTCTTTTTTAGTATATGGTCTGGTACGCCCCTAGGGCCCCAGCCATATTTGTGCTTAACTTATTGTGAAACGTTGATATTTGAATGTGTTCCTGACTTCTAATCTCATAAAGAAATTAGTAGTGTCTAGAAATAAATACATATATATTTTATATATATATATATATATATATATATATACCTGTGTGGTGTCCTTTCACTTGGTAATTCAAGAGATTAGAAGGTAAAACAAGCTGCTTTACATTCCTGTGAGACTTAGCCTGAAGGCTGCTCTCCACAGCTACCACTAGAATAGCTTTCTTTAAGAGGTTGTCCTAAACCTATCTACCATAAGAGTCCAATTGGACTGGTGCAAGGTGGCCACTATAACTAGTGACCAGCATATGCCAGGCCAACTTCTCACATTGGTGGGCAGCGTGTGGGATTCCAGCTTGCCATTGTTTTACCACTTCATGGCCGGTTGGCTTAGGTAGGAAGGGCACAGGTTGGTTAAGGAGAAGGTCTGGGCACACATGGTGTGTGTGGCGAGGACAGTGGTGGCGCTGTGCGGTACCTGTGGAGCTCCCGGGGCTCCCACCGGCTGGGAGGGTGGGGTTCCTCCACGCGGGTTGGGAGGGCACCACTTCCGGGGTTGCGGACTGCCTCGTGCTGGTAGTGGGCTCAGCTGTGTGGCCTTGTGGTCCCTGGGGTCGCCGGAGGTCAGTCCGGAGTACCTTAGTGTGGATAGACGGTATTGGTGGTGCGTGCCGATATGTGCGCCGATATGGCTCCGTGCAGTGGGGAAATCCACGTGCAGGTAGGTCTGGGGGCAGTGCCCCTGCACACGGCCACTCACAGTAGCTCTTGGCTCCCTTACTACCCCGGCCTGGTGGTGGCTGCCTCCTCTTGCCGTGGCTTGTGGTTCTCTTATCAGCCAGGCCTGGTAGTGGCTGCTTATAGTGCATACGCTGTCCTGTAGTGCCCCCCCTCGCTGTGTGGAACAGTAGCTGGCTTCTTGTGGAATGGGGCCAGGAGGTGGTTTCTCTCGTGCGCTAGCAGCTCTTGTGAGCTGGCTGCTCTTGTGCGCTAGCAGCGCGAGAAGTGTCCGATTCAGTGCGGTGGGCCTCCGCGCGCCGAGTTGCGCGCCGAGATTGGGGCAGTGATAGTCACTCTACGCGCCCAGCGCGCACAGGAGCTTCGTGGTGGTGTGCTGAACCACGGTGGAGCGGGAGCACAGGGAGCGCGGAAGCAGTGCGCTGCCCCGCCTGGTGACGAGCGCCAGCTCTCCCCTACCTTGCCGCGGTCGGGCGGTGCACCAGTCCTTTCACCTTCGTCGCCACTGTGGGGAAGGTAGTTACGCCCCACGTAAGGAATGCACGGAGACTGGGGCAAGTACTAGTTGGTTACTTTATTTGCTTATAGCCTATATAGCGGAGAGCCGGTCCACTTGCCGCTGTGTCCACGGTCACAGTCCACTCGCCCCCCCGCGTCACGTCCTATCGCGATACCACGCCCTGGGTCACGTGGCGCGTGGAGCTAGACCGCCACACTACATCTATCAGTGTGAGGGAGTTCTCATAAATTGTTCCGCCATGTCCGCTCAAGAACTACCGCCCCATCTCGCTCCTCCCGTTTCCAGCCAAAGTCATCGAGAAGACCGTCAACAAGCAGATGGCCGCCTTCCTCGAGACGAATGGATCCCTCGACCCCTCACAGTCCGGCTTCCGAGCCAATCACAGCACCGAGACCGCCCTCATCGCCGCCACCGATGACATCCGAGCCCTGATGGACAACGGAGAAACAGCGGCCCTCATCCTCCTAGACCTCTCCGCGGCATTCGACACTGTCTGCCACCGCACCCTAGTACAACGCCTCAGCAACGTCGGAATCCAGGACAAGGCGCTGGAATGGATCATCTCCTTCCTCGACGGAAGAACACAGAGAGTCCGTCTATCACCGTACAAGTCAGAGGCCACCGAAGTCATCTGCGGCGTCCCTCAAGGATCCTCTCTGAGCCCCACCCTCTTCAACGTCTACATGAGCCCCCTCGCGGCCATCGCACGCCAGCACAACCTCAACATAATCTCCTACGCCGACGACACCCAGCTGATCCTCTCCCTGACCAACGACCCCGCCGCCGCCAGAGCCAACCTGCACGAAGGGATGAAAGAGGTAGCCGAATGGATGACGACCAGCCGCCTGAAACTGAACTCGGACAAGACGGAGGTCCTCATCCTGGGCTCCTCACCCTCCGCCTGGGACGACTCCTGGTGGCCTCCCGCCCTGGGCACCGCACCCAAACCGACAGACCATGCACGCAATCTGGGCTTCATCCTGGACTCCTCCCTCTCCATGACCAGGCAAGTCAACAACGTCTCATCGGCATGCTTCAACATCCTTCGCATGCTACGGAAGATCTTCTGGTGGATCCCCACCGAGACCAGGAAGACCGTCACCCAGGCCCTCGTCACCAGCCGACTGGACTACGGCAACGCCCTCTACGCCGGTACCACCGCCAAGCTCCAGAAGAGACTTCAGCGGATCCAGAACGCCTCAGCCAGACTCATCCTCGACATCCCACGAACCAGCCACATCTCCGGACATCTGAGAGACCTTCACTGGCTCCCCGTCAACAAAAGAATCACCTTCCGCCTCCTCACCCACGCACACAAAGCCCTACACGACCTAGGCCCGAGCTACCTCAACAGCCGAGTCAACTTCTACGCTCCCAAACGCCACCTCCGATCAACCAACCACGCCCTCGCCGACGTCCCCCGCATCCGAAGAGCGACTACAGGAGGAAGGTCCTTCTCCTACCTGGCCGCCAAGACCTGGAACTCCCTCCCGACCAACCTGCGCCTGACCCAAGACCACCTCTCCTTCAGGAAGAAGCTGAAGACCTGGCTGTTCGAGCAGTAGCGGCACCCCCCCCCCCCAGCGCCTTGAGACCCTACGGGTATGTAGCGCGCTCTATAAATGTCATTGATTGATTGATTGAACAGGTTTAAAAGGACTCCGGATTCTCCACGGCTCCACAACACCGTCCAGAATTCCCGTTATTTGGCTCTTTCCAGGTCGGGGGGGGGGGGGGGGGGGGCTCCTTCAGTCTCCTCTCCGTGGAGACACTGTGTGTCTTCCGGCTTGTCCACATAACAGCGCTAGGCCCCTGAGTCCCTTTGCATGCTCCCTCATCTGAGTGGACTAGGGCCCAGGGCTTAATTTGTAAAAAAAATAAGAACCATGGCGCTAGTCTTGGTGCCACTTCCGCTTGCACTGCCCATTGCCGCTGTCAATTACAGGAACACCATAACTAATAACAATTCTGACAATTTCAGGACCCCAAAGTTAAAAGAATGGCTTTGGCAGTGGGTATTAGTCATTCTTAATGTATATTGAATTAAAAAGCACAACCGTTGTTGTGCTCATCTCTTTTTATTAGAGTTTTATATAGCGCAAACTAGACCCGAATTGGGTATGAGAGCGCTTTACATGCCACCAGTTACGTTACATGAGGACACACATTCCTTTCTGTTAGGCACGGGGAGAATAAGTGATTTGCCCAGAATCACAGGATGTTCAGTGTCATTGCCGAGACTCGAACCCAGTTCCCCAGGTTCGCGGTCGCGCACCCTAGCTGCTAGGCCAACTCCTCTCTTCTCTGAATTGAAAAGTGCCACCATGTGGCAGACTGTCATAGGTACTGGTGCTGACAATTAAATTCCGGTGCCAAGCACCGGAAACCGCCGGCTCAAATTAAGAACATTCAACATGCTGCATCATCGATTTGAAACCACTGTGAGACCCTGTCATCCACCTGCTCAGCTCACAGTAGGCGCCTCGTCCTAGTGCCCTGTGCACCACCTACTGAGCCAAGACATCAGCTCTTCCCTGTGCGTCAACTCTGCACCAACCGGCCTCGCCTTCAGGGGAGAAGTGCACTCTTGGGGCAGCCTGGTCCAGAGACTTTGTGCGTGGATTAGTGTTACGGAGTACGGTTATTGTTCATTACTAAACCAGTTTACTCCTTTACAGTGAAACACCATCTTTACTCGTGCTTCCTGGTGGGCAGGGAGGTGAATGAATTTGGACTGTTTATATCTCACAATACTTTTTTAATGCCAGGGCTCTACCTCCTTCACTTTCAGTTACAACTGCCGTGCCAAGGTTTGGAAATGCCCACTCACTTCAGTGCCCCTGAATCCTTCGGTGAGGCCAACACACTTACACCCCTGGCCTGTTGGATGGCTCAGTAAGTTAAATGCTCACCCCTGACAAACGCAGTGGTCCGAAGCTCACAAATCCCAGCATGGCAGACACAGTCTTTCAGACTTCCAGTGTCAGCAAATTGAGAACCATAAGTTAGGTGCTTTCAACATCTGCTATGGCCGGTTCTCAGAAATGTCAGAACAGAAGTGTGGTATGATGTGAGATAGAAAGATGAGTAGCTATTATTATTACTAAATTAGGGCACAGTTAAGGGGTTCTCATTACAGCTAGAGGATGCTACACCAGAGACCACGAGATGGAGGGCGGAGGCCAGAGACAAATGACAGAGGTAGAGGGCAGGGCTTCGAGCCATGGGATGGGGCAGGGTAAGCAGAAGAGTTTGCGTGTAGAGGTAGAAGATCTTGCTGAAGAGATGGAAGATAGGGGCAGATATGAAGGTAGAGGTGATGGAGAGTGGTAAATGAACCTATAGTAAATGGGGCAGACTGAACACAGATACAGAGATGGGACAGAAGTGCTAGAAATCCTCCTGTTTACCACCGGCAACAAAGAACCTCATGTTCAACTCTGGCACTCTAACTTATAGAGTTTACTTCAGCATCCCTTACAAGGATATCCGTAAATTACGAATGTATGATGTTACAACTCATACAATTACAACGCATGCCTTTACAACGCAGTTTTTACATCGCAACATCCTTTACAACGCATACATTTAGATCGCATACCACTACAACACATTTTTTTAAACTACATTTACAAAGCATTCCATTACATCGCATTATACCTTTACAACGCATACCATTACAACACATACCATTACATTGCATTTAAGGTAAGTGTTGGATAGTGTAGGGGTAAAAATTACTTTTCTAACTCCAGGGGGTGCAACAGTATGGTAAGTGTTGGATAGTGTAGGGGTACTATGCGCTGTAACGACATGCAATGTAATGCCTGCGTTGTAGTGACATGCGTTGTAGTGTCATGCGTTGTAGTGACATGCAATGTAATGGATGCGTTGTATTGACATGCGTCGTAAAGGATGTTGCGATGTAATGACTGCGTTGTAAATGTAGTGCGATGTAATGACTGCGTTGTAAAGGTTGTTTCCCGTAAATTACATCTAGTCTAAAACACCATTGTGAGACTCATTTTAACCTACAAAAGTGTGAGTGTATCTTCTCATTTAGCTCAACTTCAATGGCTGCCCTCTCATTAGCGGATTATGTTTATTTCAATTTGGTCCTTCATTTTCCTCATAGAAACTTAAAAATTATACGCCTACACTTGCTGTAAGATGTCAGAAGCTTAGCATCTTTGCCATTCAGAAAATCAGGCCCCAAAGATGGGGTGGAAGAGCCTTCAGGCTTCAAGCCACTAAGCTGTCTAAAATTATCCCTCTCTGTTTCATCTCAAAGAATACTCTTCTCCAGTCTAGGAAAAAACTGACAACTTGGTTATTCTCCCAAAAGGTTTAACTAGAAGAACTAATCAAGCAGTACCCAGCAGTGTATGCCTTGAAATATTCTTAGAATAGGTGTCCTAGTGACCACATGCGAGTTAGCATTCACATTTACAAGGAAGTAAAAATGCATAAAAACAAACACGGGCTGCATGCTCTGTAGGGTCCACCCGCTGGTCTGGACTTGCTATAGGTAGCAGGATATGTCCCTACTGTGCCCCTCAGGAGGAGCCCCCTGTGTGTACTGGTTGCAGGAGCCTGAGTAAAGAGGGTCAACCCAGCAGCGACAGAGCAATGGGTACAAACATCTAGGGGGCGTGTATGGACACCAGCAGCCAGGATCAATTCTCTCTGGCGCCAATCCGTATAGCAACACCATGGTGGAGAAACAAAGTAATGTAGAGCATTTATTTGTGAGTCCTATCAGGTGGTGAAATACCTAGGAAAGCGTGGAGTTCCTCTGTTCTTTGAAACGTAGTTCTGTGTTACACCCAGGAGTGAATTATAAGCAATTTGGGAAATTGCATGATCCGTAAGAACGTGTTTTTGTGTCCCCACCCAGGACTGGTTTGCCAGGAGGGTGTAGGAATGTTATGTGAATGTTGTGTTTTACTTAGAACTGTGGCTCAGCTAACCTGATTGTGCTGTCCTTACTAAGGGTGTAGAACAGTGCTTAATTTGAGCCAGTGGTTTCCGGTGGTCAGCCCCGGCACTTAATCATCAACACCGGCTCTTTTCATGTGCACCAGTTAAGGACACATTCATTTATGGTAGGCGGGGGGAGATTAAGCGATTTGCCCAGAATCACAGGATATGACCTGAGACTCGAGCCTGGTTTCCCAGCTCTAAAGTCGGCCATTGCTCCACATCCTCTCCCCATGTTCATGGTTAGGAGTTGGTCTGTTTTAGGCGGCGCTAACAGGAGAAATGGGAGGTGCAAGTTGCCTCCTGACAAGAGCCCCGTCACTTATTTTTTAACGAATTAACCACTGGTGTAGAATGGTTGTGGTAGCCATCTCTGCAGCATTATATTAAAGTAGAGGTCTTCAAACTTGCGTCACGTGCCCTCAGGGAGGCCAGAACCATGTCAGGAAGGACATAGAATCTTTTGGGTGGGCTAAATGTGGCTCCTGCTTCCTGTGAATGCCCAAGCTTCCTGCTTCAAGGCAGAGCACATGTGTTTACAACAATGGAGCCCCTCCCTCTCTTTAACTGCAGCCAGTGAATGTCATCCATCACATGCAGCCAACAGGGCATTCACACATTCACAACTGAGAGCCACAACAACCAGCAGGTAACCACAGTAAGCAAAGACACCTACTTCACAAGCTGCAACGTTTCCAAGCGGGCAGAGTGGTGTGATGGGGTTCTGCGTAGCGCTGTGAGTCTGTGGCGGAGCCCTTCAAGCCGTGCTCTTGGGAGCTGGGCGACACGGCAGCGTTGATGTCTGAGAGGCAGCGTTAGTACCACCTGACAGGGATGTAGGGTACACCAGAAAAGAGGAGGCTTCTTTTTATGTCTTGGACACTTTGGGTCTTGTATGTATTTCATGTCCATTGGCATGAGCCACATCTTGGTGTCCATCCCAATACCGGAGGCCTTGATGAACCTGATGCTTTCTCTCGCTTCGCAGCCTTTGAAGTCACTATTAAACAAGGTCTTCATCTTCTCGGTTTTGGTGGACACCCAGGAGAAAGTGGTACCTTCGAGGACACCAGGAGGAAGGGGCATCATTCACAAGATGGGCCAAGTGAGACCCCAGACCACCTGTTTCGAGAATTCATGATTGACTTGATTGACATCAGGCTTCGCTGGTTTGGGAACATCTCCTGAGCATCATAGAAGGATTTAACAGAGCGAGCAAGTATCAACCTCGTGGTTCACCTCCTCTCTGGTGGATGAGCTTGTGAATGTGTGTGCTTGGAGGTTCCCTTCCTGACTAGTGACCAGGTATCTCAGAATAAGGGATGTTTACCTCCAGCAGTTCTGATAGGAGTCGCTGATGCCGCGTGCCACATCACAAGCATAAATAATAATGGCGCCGGCCCTGAGGGCACTCCTGCGGCCTGTGCTATGCCTATTCAGTGTGTGCTGCTGCTTTCTATTGATGTTTACCCTCTTGGATGCACTTTACATGTCATATTTGGAGAAATATGTGGGGACATGCTTCACTAATTGTCATGTTTTTTTCTGATATTTTAGAGTTTAACCCCATAAAAGCCCTTCCTTACCTGGAACGCAATATTTTGGCAGTATTCGCGGCTAATCATTTGAGCAGGCTACATGACCTGAGAAATGTTCTTCTACCAAAATATGCTTGCCATAAAAAAAATTGCAAAGACTGCTTTAAAGCATTTACAACTGCATTGCTCTATGAACAGATGTGGAACAGATAAATATTGTAAAACATTTTGTACTCTACTAAATTCATTCTAGAAGCAGATAAGGATAGTTTCCTATGGATCTTGAAGATGGCGGCTCTTCTTGGTTCTTTCTTGGAGTGGAGTGACTTGCATTGCAAAAGCAGGAGTTCCGGCCCTAAGACGTTCCATGCTAACAGGCACAAACAGGGAAGTCGCTTCAGTGAGTCACCCTTGTCATACGATGCCAATCACAGCACTGTGCCCAGGTGGTGGTATGCCCAAGGCAACAGCCTTGTCTCATGGCATGACCTACTCAGAAGGATCAGGCGAGCCAAACACACCCCAGGCAAGCGGCTGCTACAGGTAACTGCAGTGCTCAGGCCAAAAACATTCCTTCTTTAGCTAGCAACGGAGGCCATCTTTGTTGAGTCGAGCTGAGAACACAGCACAAGCAGGGAAATGTTTTAGCAGCAGCAGCACACTTTGGAACGGCATAATCTCCAGCATTTATACCAAAAAACTAAGTTGAGCCAAATTACTTTCTAAAGGAACATCTGACAAGATTACAACGGAAAACTGAGATGCTCTGTAAGACAAGGTATCACTGCTCTTTTTGAAGTGAAAATAGTAGGTAAAGGTAAGCATATTTTTCAAGTGGGTGGGGAAGCTAGGCGATTTCAGCACACAGTTATATCAAGCTGGGCGAAATTTGAATGATGCTAGCATGATTTGCATAATTTTGGGAATTTCACTTTATGCTTGTTGCTCAAAGTTCCTCAAATTATGCATTTGCATAATTATATCGTTGTTAGGGAGCACTGTGACAATGCAAACAACCAGAATTCAAGCAGCTGTTGTTCGGAGCAACTGCATTTTTCGTGCTATTTTATAGCGCAAAATGGGTGGTTGTGTCAAATGGTGACACATTGGCACATTTCGCAGTAAAATAAAGTGCTAAATGACAGATTTGCATTTCACTTAATTACGCATAATTTCATGTTGTTTTCCTGAATTTTATGTATTTACGCTAATAGAAATTCTGAACTGCTGGATGATTGAATGATTTCCCATCTCCTCTTCAAGCTCTGCACTACAATGCATCTCACTTCTTCCTCATGAACGTAGGTATACGACAAACGACTCTTACGCCACAACGGTTAGCAGCCCTTAACAAATCTCTCAAACAGTGGCGGCTACTACCAAACGGGGGTGGTAATGTGGGTTGGAGATGAGAGAGGAGAATGTACTGTCTCGAGTCCCAGAAGCAGACAGGCTCTCAGACTCCCCTAGCCAATCACAACACAGCCTTACAGCAGCGTTGTGATTGGTCTGAGCACCTTGGCTTGGCGCTCAGACATAGAGCCTGGGTGGAGAACATACTAAGTCCACATGACTGTTTGACCAGTCCAAGACCAGTCCAAGACGCACTTAGAGAGTACCACCTCTCCTCCCCCTGCAGCGCTCTGGCCAGCCCGGCCGGCCCTGCATAAAACAAACTCAGCCACTGCAGTAGGAAAAATAAAATGATAATAAGGTTGTGTTATTATTATTTTATTTTTCCTTTTTAAACTGCTCGGGGAGCAGTGGGGCGAAGCTCCTCCAACTTAGCTGAGGAGCCGCCGCTGCTCCCAACTAAATAAATAAATAATAAGATAAATACTTCAGAAATGTAGGCATATTTCGCTTCCAAGCAATTCTGGATGAACGAAAAAAGAGAAACAATTGCAGAAAATACAGTGGTGTTGCAGCAGCAGATGCCAAGAGCCACAACTGAGGTACGGTCAATAAAATACACGCGCACCCAAGGCAGGAGGCAGAGCAATGGCGGACTGAATGTTCATCAGCTCAGGCTCAAAGGACTGGAATATCAGAGATGGTCAACATAAAGCAGGGATCTGGTGCGGCAAAGACTGGGCTGGTATCGCGCATTAATGACAGGTTTCGACTCCAGTTAACGTGTGACAGTGCAACCTTTGGGTCCCTAGAGGCAAGAAACCTTCATACAACACAGCAGGCAACAAATCATTCTTCCTTACATCAAACACAATGGTACATTAGGTGTACCCCCCACCACACTTTATTGCACTCACCTGTGCTCACGGGGGTAAAGATGGAAAAATGTCACTCTCGTACGCGCAAACTGCGAATCCCTGATAGAAGCATGAAGTTACATGCCAGGGACTGGGCAAATGGCCAGTGCATCACGTCTACTCTAGGCCCTGTCTACATCAATTCTGCTCTTAGGCCCCTGAAAAGGCTCGAGCGAGGGGTGAGCCAGGAGTCGGGTCTAGTTCGAAGAGCATGTGCATAATCCGAGATTTGACAATATTTGTCATATAAATTGTGCAAAATACATCACAGTATGATAAGGTGTCTTCAAAATTCAAGAATGTGTATTTCTTTACCACCAAACCCATAAAAGGTGATGAGAGGATGCTGCAATAAGTATAGCCACTGGAAATTGCTTGGGATTGCATTCCAACCCATCAGTCTTTTGCCCACCACGCCACCTCAGATTAGCCCCAGCCATATGCAAATCAGTCTTGACCCTGCTCCAGTAGGAATAGTCCAGCCGAACGGCTAACCAAACTGGAGCAGAAGCAACCCAACACCTGCTTCGCCCTGATTGGGGCTCTTCAGTCGGGTGTTGTTTTTTTCCAGTGGCACAGTGAGCAAGGGACCCACGTCTGGACATAACCATGGCCACTTAGGGCGTTACATCAAGCACAAAAAAGTTGATGGGAGTATGCTTGCAATAATGTTAACCACTGGCAATTGCTCAGGGTAGCATTCTAACCTATCGTTCTTTTGTCCACCACACCACCTCAGATTAGAACCAACCAGCATTACATCCATCACTTTTGGTAAGCATCAATATTTCTTTAACATCGCTACCAGTGAATTAAGAGGCACGTCTGGGGTCAAACCTCCTTAAATGCTGCCTAGATTCTCATTACAGATGGAACAACATTATAGACGATTTAATCAAACACAAGAGAGATTTTTGTTCCACACGCATCCTGAACTCATGTATTTGAAGGTGACTCCATAAAATTAAGGGCCCGATTCACAGAACTAACTTAAGACAAAATCCTAAACTTACTACCATTTTCGTATTCACAGAAGGCACTTACTCATTTTGGTATTCACAGAAGACACTTACTCACTTCGGTATTCACAGAAGTGAGGAGTCCTAACTTTAGGACTCCTAAATGCCTTCTGTGAATACCGAAAGTCTTAAAATTAGGATTTTCTCAGTTTAGGAGTCCTAAAGTTAGGACTCCTAACTTTACTACTACTAAACTCAGAAAAATCCTAATTTTAAGGCTTTCGGTATTCACAGAAGGCATTTAGGAGTCCTAAAGTTAGGAGTCCTAAGTTTACTACTACTAAATTGAGAAAAATCCTAATTTTAAGACTTTCAGTATTCAGAGAAGGCCTTTAGGAGTCCTAAAGTTAGGAGTCCTAACTATACTACTACTAAACTGAGAAAAATCCCAATTTTAAGGCTTTCGGTATTCACAGAAGGCATTTAGGAGTGCTAAACTTAGGACTCCTAACTTCTGTGAATACCGAAATGAGTAAGTGCCTTCTGTGAATACCAAAATGAGTAAGTGCCTTCTGTGAATACCAAAATGGTAGTAAGTTTAGGATTTTGTCTTAAGTTAGTTCTGTGAATCGGGCCCTAAGTGTTTGCCTACGATCACACAAACTGGTCAAGTAATTAATCTGGGATTGTTCCCAGATTTCCAGTTTCAATGATGGGCCTCTTTCTAACATCAAAGTTTGATACTTTGTTGCTCATTCTTGACGATTAGATTATTTCATGTGTGAGAGGCAGAATCCACATTTTATTTTGGGCAGCCTAATAGTGTACAAACCTTGCCCAACAAAAGATTAAGAACACTTCACAAAAGGGACAAACTACTTTACACTTTTTTTTCAGGACAGGGTGGTTTTCCAGCATTCACAGGATGCCAAACCGAGGCCAGGATTCAAACCTGGTTACCAATATTACATGCAGCCACATTGTATCCTGTGACAACGAGCTTTATCTTGGGCTCTAAGTTCTAAGAAGACCATGAGTTGATCCGGAGCCAGGCCTCTGATTTGAGCCTGTCTCGAGCTTTCAGTGTCTCATCCACCTCTAGAAGGGCCCAAGTAGGCCTAAGAAAGCTGAAACCAGTGTAGGTTTGCTTGTGTTCCCGTTTGGAAGGGACCTGACCTGGTAATTCAGGGGGACTGTTCCTATTGAAGTAGACACAACACTGATTGCACATTGGGGGTCTCTATCCAGAGAGGCACATTGGGTGAAAAACAATGGACTTGAATGTAGCTCAAAAGACTGCCAGTAGCGGAGCTGAATTCAAGCAATCCTTCCATCACTGTTGTAAATTGAAACAATGATGTGATTAAGCATTTACTGAAGACATTAATTCCCTTACTTAGATCATGTTTTCTCCGTTATGTTGACCGAAGTTCGGACTCCATTTTGTATTGTCATGCTTCCACGTGTTCCCCACGAGAAGAGTCCAACCTCTGTGTTAGTTGCTCTTGTAATCTGCCTAGTAACAGTCTATAAATAGCTCCTTTGTCCATCTGGCGCATGGCCAGACTTGACCACATCTGTTATCAGTTAGCCTTGCTTGACCATGTTTTCGCGGGCTCAAGGAGTGTGTTAGCTCCGCCCACATATTGATTCAGTATCGAAAATGACCATAAATGGTAATGTTCTTCGGCCTCATGTTGTATCCACCCACTTATGAGCCCCTCTATTGTGTATAAAAGGGGACCATGTACGTAAGTTCTTTGTGCTACTCTATGCAATACTGAAGAAAGTTGTGTGGATTGTAGGACCACCCTTAAGGGTTAATAAATGCTGTCTTTGTACTTTGCAGTTTCCGTGCCAACTTCCTTATAGATTCCATTACAGGAGAGCGAACCCTTGTGTCCTGCGGGCCTAGCTGGGGCCTGTATTCATCAATTGGCGCCCGTCACGTGGGGCTCATCGGCGACTCGGATGCTCGAAGGACTGGTCGCGACGAAGGTGAGGAACTTGGCCGGGGACGTGATCACTGCCAGCGGCGTCTTAGCCCTGGCATCCCGAGGTTTTTCTTCCTTCCCTTCCGAGCTGACCGTCTGGGTGGCGCCGGTCCTCGACTGAGACCTCTTCTGTCGGTCCTGCCGTGAAAGCCGTTTGGGCGATTGTGGAGCTTGGCAGTTGGAATCTGGACTCTTGATTGGTGAGAACCGGTGTACGGTACTTGCTCCGAGTTTTTGAAGCCTGGTCCGGCTATTTGAGTTTGATTTGCGATGACTAGTCATATTTTGTATTTGTCTTTGTGAAAATATATGCGTTGCAACACATATAGGCAGGTAATGTGGAGAGATTTCTCCGGAGCTGTGTAACTTTGAACGGCGCAACGATTAAGTGCCATTTTCTCTATAATATTGCATATTTTGCATTATTCCTGAGCATGCCTGCTTTTAGCGCACTCCGTAAGTGGTGTTGCTGTTTTGGAAACCGGTTGAACCTCGAGGAATCTGCTCCAGCTCCCCCAGAGGGGACTCCTAATAGGGATATGTATGTGAAGCATGGTCTTTCTTCCATAATGTACAGCACAGTATGGAGGAAATATACTAAAAAAGATCCTGAGTTACGATGGCCTTTGTATGGATCGTTTGATATACGTAAGATTGAGTATGTGGAACAGTGTATGTGTAAGCGGCGTGCTCGTCAGGATATGTTTGAGTGTGTGCGGTTGTGGGTGAAGGAGGTGCGTGAGCGAGAGAAGCGTGAGAAAGCGCTGTTTGATAAAGAACAACGGAAGAATGATCATGTGCGAGCACAGGAAGCGAGGCGTCGGGAGGACAAAGAACAAACGGAGAGACAAGAGAAAGAGCGTAGGCTGCAAGTCTCGGGTCAATATGCTGTACGGCAGCCACTTTATCCTGTCCTTAATAATCTTGATGATGATATTTATTTACTAGATCGCTCTCCGCCCCCTTATGTTGGCGCATCTGCTCCGAGGCCACAAGATTCTGTCCCGGGTACGGGTAAGGTAGATACGCGGTCCATGTTATCGGCTGAACATATGGCTGAGCTTCGACAAATTTCTTTCCGTGCACTTAAGGGCAAGGTGTCCGTGGATGAATTGTTCCATACTTGGGGGTCGTGGCAAGATAGAGAGAGATTGTATTTTTTGAGTCATTTCGCTGAGGAAGTGATTGCTGCTTTTCGGAAATATTCTAGTGTCTTTGAGCCTGAAGAAGTGACATCGGATGCTAAAGCATTGCATGATGGTGTTTTTTCTCCCTCTAAGGCTCCTGATACGGCTCGGCGGCTATTCGCCTTGCGGGACGCGGTGCTGGCCCATAAAGAAAAAGCGCGCCAACGAGCAGGGGAGGAGACGCAGTCGGATTCGTGTACCGCAGAAGGCCACTCATCCACCTCTCAATCAGATAAGAGCGATCTAGTGCATGCTAAGCCAATGCGCGAGGCGGCGCCTTTGTATGTTCCTCCTAAAGGAGCGGGGACTAGCTCGGACATTACCTCCGCCGATGCTAAGGGATATTTTGTGTATAATTGGGTTTATACTCCGTGGCATAGAGCTGATGTCATGGCATTAAAGAATGCGCTGCCTGACCCCCGCAAGAATCCAGCGGCCTTTTACGAAGAAGTCGAGGGGGCTTTGAATTCTTGCGTTATGACTTTAGCAGATATAGACCTGTTCTTTGGCCTTATTCTACCACCGGATATGTGGCGATCTGTCCGAAAGGTAGATGATATAGCTGCCTTTAAGGCCCGGTGGTCTGACCTTGAGGATGAGGATAGGGAGCGGAAGCCCGCGCAGAAACCGCCCCAGAGTATTTTAGATCTCCCTGCCGCTATTGTGGCTAAGTTGAAGACAATTATCCCCCCTAAAAAGATTGACTGGAATATGTTAGCTGCATGTAAACAGAAAGTTGATGAGTCAGTTGCGGACTTCTTTACGCGCTTTGAGGAGACGTTTCATGATTTTAGTGGCCAGTCGCTTACTGACGATACGGGCCGCCACCTTTTTGCGGATAAATATGTGGCTAATCTGCTGCCGGCAGTTGCGGCCCGTTTAAAAGCGAGTGAAAGCTCTTGGTCTTCCGCTACACCGACAGCCCTCCTGACTATCGCCCAGTATTATGAGCGTCAGGAGCAAGAAGCAAAGGGCCAGGAGGAAAAGAAATCGAAAGATTTGAAAACAAAGGTGATGTTGGCACAAGTTTATGGCCCGCCCCGACGGGGTAGTAATAGAGGTAGGGGAGGATCTTATGGTCCTCCCTCGGGCCGATCTGATTTAAATAGGAACCAATGTGCGTATTGTAAGCAATCGGGTCATTGGGCTAGGGACTGCCCGGTGTTGCATGCATCGCGTCAGGGGCATACCCACGGTGGCCCGCGAGGTAGAGGGGGTTTCTCGAACTTTCGAGGGAATTCTAATGAACAGGCTCGTTTTGACTCTGCTGGGCAGCACCGAGACAGATCAAATGTTTTCGATCATCAGCATCAGTATCGAGTGTCGGGGATTGACCGGTCGGGGTACTATGACTCTCAGCATGCATAGGGATGCGTTGGATGGGGGTTAGAATCAGTTGAGGTGCCGGTCGATCAGAAGGGTCCTTATGTATCGGCTGAGGTTTTGGGCTCTACTGATCAGTTCCTAGTGGATACAGGAGCGACACGTAGTGCACTGTCTAAGCAATTGGTTCCGGGGGCTCCCCCATCCGGCTTAATGGTCACATCGGTAGGGTTTGACGGTACACTCTCCCGAAGCCCTCTTTCGCAGCCCCTCATGTTTAAAGTTGACTCTTTTTCTGCACCCTGTCCGTTTCTGCTTGCCCCGTACACACCAGACAACATTATGGGTCTTGATATGTTAAAGCATTTTAGGGCTACGATCCGCTGCTCCCCTGCTGGTGTACGGGTAATATTGAATGACAATTACCCCCGATCTGAACGGATGTGTGCGATGTCAGAGGATGCGCTGTTAGCTACCCTCCCTCGTGCTTTATGGGCAACTTCGGATACTGATGTGGGACAAATGGTGATTCCACCGGTCCACATTAGCGTCCAGGAGGGGGCGGTGTTACCACGCCTCCCTCAGTACCGTATTTCCCAGGAGGGTGAGGAGGCTCTCATACAGATAGTGCAGGATTTGATAGCGGTAGGGGTAGTGGAGGAAGTCCCCTACAACATTTGTAACAGTCCGATTCTTCCCATACTGAAAAAGGATACGGATGCCAGAGTTTATCGGTTTATAATTGATTTGAGAGAAGTGAACAAGATCGTGATACCTCAGTACCCAGTGGTTTCCGATATCACGACGTTGCTTACTTTGGTACCACCTACGGCGACTATGTTCTCCGTGATTGATTTGAAGAATGCCTTCTTTTCCATTCCCATTCACCCTGATAGTCGATATCTTTTTGGGTTTACATTAAATAATAGATCTTATCGTTTTTGTAGGATCCCCCAGGGCTACACAGAAAGCCCTAGCATTTACAGTCAGGCTTTGAAACGACAATTGGATTCCTTTGCTCTGCTCGAGGGGGTCGCCCTCATTCAATATGTCGATGACATCTTGCTGGCGGCTGACACCCTGGAGTTGTGTGAAAAAAGTACGTTATCCTTACTTTCTTTTTTAGCATCCCACAATCATAAGGTATCTAGGAAGAAATTGCAATTCTGTAGACCAAAGGTGACTTATTTGGGTCACCTTTTGTCTAAGGAGGGACGTGCACTCACACCGGATCGTATCCAAGTAATTTTGGACACACCGAGACCGTCCACGCAGAAGGACGTGCGTGCATTTTTGGGTCTTGTTTCTTTTTGTAGACAGTGGATATTGGGGTTTTCGCACATAGCTAAGCCATTGTTAGCCCTCTTGACTAAGGACACGCCTATCCCAATCCCTTGGTCAGATGAGTGTGATACTGCTTTTCAGCAACTACGACAGGCCCTTTGTTCAGCACCAGTGTTAGGGACCCCTGATTATGCAAAACCCTTTTCGTTGTATGTGCATGAGAAAGATGGATGTGCATTGTCAGTTTTAGTGCAGATGCACGGCGATAAGCAGCGCCCTTGTGCATATTTTTCAGCTGTACTTGATCCTGTCGCCCGAGCATTACCAGGGTGTTTTCGCTCGGTTGCGGCGACAGCTGTGTCAATACGCCAAAGTGAGGGAATTGTGTTATCTCATAAGTTGTTGGTATTAGTCCCCCATGCTGTCGATGCCCTGCTCAATCAAACGAAGACACAGCATTTGACCAGCGCCCGTTTAACGGGATATGAGTTGACGCTTTTGGCTCCTCATATTACGTTAAAAAGGTGCGTAACGATAAACCCGGCAACATTATTGCCATACCCCGAAACCCAGCCTGAGGCGCGGAAAGCGCATGATTGTATTCTCGTGACTGAGGAACAAACAAAGGGTCGTATTGATCTACAGGATACGCCCTTTCCAGATGTAGATGGAGAACTGTGGGTGGATGGATCCTGCCTGAAGCTACCAGATGGTACGACTTCAGCAGCGTATGCGATTACCACATTGCAAACGATAGTGGAGACAGCACGCATACCACAGAAATCAGCTCAAGCAGCGGAACTGATAGCATTAACACGAGCATGTGAGCTCAGTACAGGATTATGTGTGAATGTTTATACAGATAGCCGCTATGCCTTCGGAGTAGCGCATGACTTCGGCCTACTCTGGAAGGAGAGAGGGTTTTTAACGTCACATGGAGTACAGATAATGCATGGAGAGTTAGTTCACAATCTTTTAACCGCATTGACATACCCAAAGAAAATTGCCATCGTTAAGTGTAGCGCCCATAGGAAAGTAGTTGATAAAGTTGGAGAAGGGAATGCGTTAGCAGATCGAGTAGCACGGGAGACTGCGATGCAGCCCGGTGCTACTGCCATGTATGTAGTAAAGTCACAGGTGGAAAGATGGCATGATGCGAAGGAGGAAGTGTGGGAAATGCAACGGACCGCTTCTGACAAAGAGCGGGAACAATGGGCTAGTGAGGGAGAACTGGATGACGAGGGCTGCTGGAGAAATAAGCAAATGGATAGATGGAAATTACCCACGGCCTTTGTACAACCTATGGTTCAGATGGCACATGGGCTAGCACATGTTGGAGCTTCCGCAATTGTGAAATTGCTTACCCAAGTCTGGGAGCATCCAGAGATTGCTAGCACGGCAAAGAGGGTGGTGCAGACCTGTATGATCTGCTTGAGGTATAACCCAGGAAAGGGTACTCGAACTCCAGCAGGAGGATTCGTGACACCCACTGCACCCTTCGAGGTTTTGCAGATGGATTACATCCAGCTTGAGCGCTGTAACAATCTGAAGTATGTTCTAGTAGTGGTCTGCGCTTTCAGCAAATGGGTTGAAGCGTACCCTACGAAAGACAATACTGCAATGACTACTGCGAAGCTGCTGCTGAAAGAGTTCTTCCCTCGATATGGCGTCTGCAGACTTCTGTGGAGTGATAATGGGCCTCACTTTGTAGCGGATGTTATAAAGTATGTCTTGAAGGGCCTGGGCATCACCCAGAAGTTTCACGCGGTATTCCACCCTCAGTCTGCAGGACTAGTCGAGAAGTATAATGGCACACTGAAGCTCAAGATCGCTAAAATTCAAGCTTCAACGTCTTTGACTTGGCCAGATGCTCTACCGCTGGCGTTATTGTCAATTAGATCGGTACCACACTCTCGAACTGGCCTTACACCGTACGAAATCGTCTTCGGACACCCAATGAATATTTGGGGTCCACCAAAACCTAAGGCTGTGTATGATGTACCTTGTGTAATGATGAACGATTATCTGGCACAGTTAACGGATAACTTGGTTTCTATTCATCAACAGGTCCGAGAGGCGCTCCCTGATCGGTCTACCGGTGAAGGACATGGTCTCCGACCTGGTGACCACGTGATGGTGAAAATATTTGACAGAACAAACAGCTTGGAACCGAGATGGGTGGGTCCTGAGCAGGTCCTCCTCGCAACGAGGACGGCTGTGCGAGTCTCCAACTGGAAGAATTGGATCCACTCCCTGCATTGTAGGAAGGTGCCGCCCGGGTTGGTGGAACCTGCCGTGCTGACCGATCAACGAGAAATCTTGGCTGCAGAGACAGGCCGTGCTGCGGAGCCAAACGCCACTGAGGAGCTCTTTCTGGACCACGCGACTCCTGGAGGAAGGCGATATCATCTTCGACCAAGGAAGTGAGTTTTCCAGTACCGGGACATACTGTCAGAACGGCCCTTGGGTTAGTGAAACGGAGAGCCGATGAGGCAAGGGGGGGGGATCAGCCCTGCATTAGTGTAGCGACACCCGTCTTGGCCCGCTGGTGAAGAAATCAACCGCTGCCCAAAGGGGAAGAGTTCTGACAGACTTTTAGTTTCAGGAAGATATTGGGTTTTATTTTTACTTTGACATGGAGAAAAAGAAAATCCTTTGTGCATTAGGGTTCATGTTCACAGTAGCCATTGTTGGGATAACCACATGGTTCGTGGAGGATGTAACACCCGCTCGGAAGATTCTTGTGTTGACAACTCCGGTGCCTGAGGAGCACTACTTTTATACATTACCGTATCAAGAGTTGAAGCATCGACAGTCTTACTTGAACAACACTTTCATCCAGATGCTGCATCATACCCACGTTGCTACGAACGCTACGAACTGTTGGATATGTGGGATGATGCCAGCTCATCAGAAGAAAGGAGGAACGCCATTTATACCACTTCCTTTCTCTCATAATGGCTCTTGTAGAGCATGGTATACTTTGCTTTTTGCTACTCGGAAACCGACAGTGGGACGATTGCTCTTCAGACTCAATAAAGAATGCCATCAAGACAAAAATGGGTATCCACAAGCGAATGGGACAATTTGGGAGTGGGAAGAATACCGACCAGACAATGAATCCATTCCCTACATCTTCACGAACACAAGAGACACTGTGGGAAAGGACAAATTTGTGATTCAAGTAGCACAAGCTCAAGCGGACCTGTGTGTCCAGAGTGTGGGTTTTATCCCTGTTGGTGTTAGTGATTGTATTACTGTTCTGAATATCGATGGGTTGAACAATAGTACCTTTTTAGCCTCCAATAATACGTACTTTGTATGTGGAAATAAAGGTTATTACCATCTGCCGGCTGGGTGGTCTGGGGTATGCTATGTATCATTTCTATTACCTCCTGTATTTCTAGCTCCCGCATCTTATCATAAGGATCTGAAATTATTGAATAATGTGACTGTAAATAGGTATAAACGTACTTTATCAATTGACGATGTAGATCAGACTGATACCAGTCTGCAACAGTATATTGATTTTAACTTAGGACTATTTTTCTTTGTTGGAGCTGCCCTGAATAGTAGGAAGATCCGAAGATTAACAAGAGTGGTAGAGGCTGTGACAAATCAGACTGCTGCTGCTCTTGGGAATCTTACGGAGGAATTGCAAATTACTAGAATTGTTGCATTGCAGAATCGTATGGTATTAGACGTTATGCTAGCTGACAGAGGAGGAGCATGTAAAATTATCGGAAGTAGCTGTTGTGTGTTTATCCCTGATCATACGCCATCAGTTTATAATGCCATCAATAAACTGCATAAAATTGCAGCTGAGATCCATACAGAAAACGGCACTTGGTCCTTTTCTGGATGGTTCTGGGCATTAATTACTGCCTGGGGATGGAAGGTTCTAACTGGTCTCTGCATTATTGTAGCGGTTCTGTTTTCGTGCTGTATCTGCGTTCAATGTGGTCCCTTACTCTGCTCATTATGTGTATCATTTTGTATCCCTGATAAGAAAACTATTGCCAATGTTGCTCACCAGAAACGTCTAGCTAAAGAAGTTGAAGAAATGATGACAATTGATATATATGATGATTATTCTAACAGACCGGATGTCTTCAGTAAATGCTGAAAGGGTCGTCTGTTGTAAATTGAAACAATGATGTGATTAAGCATTTACTGAAGACATTAATTCCCTTACTTAGATCATGTTTTCTCCGTTATGTTGACCGAAGTTCGGACTCCATTTTGTATTGTCATGCTTCCACGTGTTCCCCACGAGAAGAGTCCAACCTCTGTGTTAGTTGCTCTTGTAATCTGCCTAGTAACAGTCTATAAATAGCTCCTTTGTCCATCTGGCGCATGGCCAGACTTGACCACATCTGTTATCAGTTAGCCTTGCTTGACCATGTTTTCGCGGGCTCAAGGAGTGTGTTAGCTCCGCCCAATTTTTGATTCAGTATCGAAAATGACCATAAATGGTAATGTTCTTCGGCCTCATGTTGTATCCACCCACTTATGAGCCCCTCTATTGTGTATAAAAGGGGACCATGTACGTAAGTTCTTTGTGCTACTCTATGCAATACTGAAGAGTGTTGTGTGGATTGTAGGACCACCCTTAAGGGTTAATAAATGCTGTCTTTGTACTTTGCAGTTTCCGTGCCAACTTCCTTATAGATTCCATTACAGGAGAGCGAACCCTTGTGTCCTGCGGGCCTAGCTGGGGCCTGTATTCATCATCACCTTGTTATTTGTTCGAGTCCAGTCTAAAACATAGCTGGCACACCCACCGCCATTGCCTAGCTTCAACACATATATTCAAAAAAGGTATGCAGTTTCTTAAAGTAAGAAAAAGGAGAAGTGGTGGACTGGTCAGTAAAATTAAATATCCAAAAGTAGGAGAGGGAGTATCCCACTTTTGGAACTAGGGCCTTCACATACCCAGCAGGGTGTCATGCTTCTTCATAGGGCATGCTCCTTGTCAGGCCAGTGCTGCAATGCCTGACGGGCACCCTATAAGGGGCTCTTTGTTGGAGATCTTTTATTCCTAAGCCGTAAGGTGAGGTGCAAGTGTAGGGCCGAAGAGTGTAGATGAGTGCAGAGGATGTGAGGGAAGTGTGGGTGAAGTTTAAAAGAGGACTAAGTAGTACTCAAAATAAATTTTAACCGGTGAGTTAGCCCACCACCGGTGTGATGTTCAGTGGTGGCTAAAGAGTGAAGGCCAACATGTTTCTTGTCCAGTTTGTCACAGCAGTGATCAATTAGCTATTCATCAGGACCATGAATGAAGTAACTATCTACACAGTGGTTGGCGTCCTCATTAGTATCAAGGGTAAACCAAGCACTCTAACAACCTAGCAGTGGAGTCCCTTATGGTAATCGACCTAGAAAACACAATGGCATACATCAATAAAAATCCTCAATACATTCAGAATGCAGAAAGATTCTTATCATACTATTAGTTAAAAGTTTGTGACAGGCGCAGTGGAAAGATAGAAAGGAGTGGCAGGCAGGTGGCACATCTAGGACTTAGGGAGGGGGGGGCAGCTAATCAAACACCATGGTATAACATAAATATTTTAACTCACACATCTGGGGAGGCACACCAGCTGCATCAAATGCTGGTAGAGAGAACATTAAATTGTAACATCCAGATGTGCAAGAAAAAGTAAATGAGACATAAAGGCCAAGTGCTAATATTTAAAAAAAGAGGTGCAGCTGAATGGAAGTAAACTCCTCTACGGGAGGTATCCCTGTTGTGACCACCGGAGTGGGTTCCGTACAGTTGAGCAGCGGCTCAGTGGCTGGACGGCCTACCCTCGCTCTACCAGCTCGGCAGAGTGAGCAGGTCCAAGTGAAGTGGGGTAAAGTACTCGCACCGTCAAACAGACAAGTCAATTCAGTAGGACAACTTAACTGTGGGGGGCAGGTGTGTCGCGTGCATCTAGGAGGGAATAGCCAGTGGCCCGTAAAAATGACATGTGTGTGTGTGTCAGACCTATACCACGTGTGGGCGCCATATTGGAATGTGTGCTGAATAGTACAGCCGGTATTGACGGCATGTCGCAAAAGGTTCTCACCAGGGGCAGTAGCCACCCTGATGATAAGGATGATGGTGTCTTTTGCCTTAAAGATGTCATAAAGGAGGCCATAAAAATACAAGCACCATATGGAGGAAATTAAAAGATTTAAACGTTAAGGCACATAAGACCGCCATAGACTGCCCTGGTTCCTAGATTCATGGAAACAGGGGCACCATGTTGGAATAGTAAATGGCAGATGCATTAATTTGAAAAGACATGTTTGCCGGAGGTAAAGGCCACCCTCGTGTTACTAATATTAGAGGCACCATTGAGAAGGCCATTAACATCCAGGTCTCATATGGGGCAGATTCACATGAAATCATGACAAATATGTAGAAGGGACCATAGTTGGTTACCCTGTCCCCTAGCGTAAAGGTACCTTGTTACAAGGTATATTATGTAAGGCACCCTGCTTATATCCCTGCACAGATCCTAATTAGCAGATAGTTCCTTGGCCAGGGGTAAATGAGGTAGCGTGTTCATGAATGTAAAAAACATATGTATCTATGTCAATGTATAGATGGGAGTATCAAGGTTAAGGAGCAACTGAGTAGAGACATACACATGGAATTTGTCATAGAGGAGAGTAGGAGGACTCTATTTGTTCAGTTCACTCTAAGGAATGTCCTCATTCACTCCCTGTTTATCAGTGGAGAGTCAAAAAATCCAATTTTGCTCTCTCCTAAAGAGGGCATTTTTGCTCATCAGCGGGTGTGCCTCAATAACTGTCTACCGTAGGTTGTCAGGTGTATGTCCCGTCTGTTCAAAGTGTGTGCACATCTTAGTACTTATTTGAGGTTCTTTGAGCCATAGCCCCATAGCCCCATAAGTACTGAAGGCCACTAAGTGGCGGATTAAAATGGCTAAAAGGAAGCAGGCCACGAGCCACACACCAAAAGTTCCAAGTAAACATAGGAAGATTAATATGACGCTGTTGAACTATTTAACACGGGCTGTTGGAGATATAGAAAGGCAGATTATTTCTGTAGAGGAAACAATAAATAATGAAACGATAGTCCCAGCCCCACTTCAACAACAAATAATGGATAGTAATGTGTTATGCGACAAAAGCATCGTAGATGTGGAGCTATCTGATAATGTTACCCGGGTGCAATCTAATAATGGGTGCGTTCAGGAAATTCCCGATGAGATTTTAGATGGGACAGCTGACAGTGACTAACTACCACCTCCGAAAAAATCCTGTAATCCACCCAAAACACTGGTAGCTAATAATACTGTGGGAGATACAGTCATAATCCATCAGACCCCCGTCCACACCCCTAGACCAACAAAGACGCATTTAAAAAGGACACTTGGGAAAACGCAGGGTGTTAAGAATAAAACACAGAAGGATATGGCCACAACAAGTGTCCCGATGGGAAAAAACCTGTTACTAAGCCCTCTAGCGATGCGACAGATTTGTGTACAGCCATAAAAGATTTAAAAGAGTTTGTGACACAATCTATCAACACCCTTGTAATAAGACTGGATAAAATAGAAATTGGCTTAGATAACATTTTAGGGGCCCATTCAAATACTATACAAAATAATGGTGTAGTAAATCAGAAACCTCTGGGTTGCGAAGTGCAAACAGATAAGATTATCTTAAAAACTACATCTCTGATAGACAAGAAACCCCCAGAAGTAAGCAAGCAGGGCGAGGGTCAGGATTCTCGCCAAAATGTATCTGCACCTACAGGTAAAAGTCTCATACAAGACACAAAAGCAAATAGATCTAAAGATTTGGGTGGGGACGACAGTAAATCAAGAAATGAGCAGAAGGGTGGGAAAAGTATAAGTAAAACGGTCAACAATGCTTCTGGGGAGAGGCATAATGTACAAATACTTAACCACCCCCCAGCAGCAATGCCATACACCATCATGTTGGTTAATGTTCCCCTGGCTCCCCTTAGCAACACAGGAAATGTGGCCGGCTTTAAGAAACAAGACTATAAATTGGTTGGTAATAGGACAGGCCTAACAAAGGCTCTATTCAGGGAATTCATGATGGTGAGGAGGGTTTATTGGGTAGGTTATGGCAGTAAACATTATGAAGGAGACTGCATAGTTCTCTCGCTAGGATCACTGGCCTTGGTCAGGGAAATCCTATCGAGAATGTATAATTTAAATACACCTATATCAGTATTCAAGTATTCCCTTGGGATTTTTCTATCAACCACAAACCACAAATACCCCGGAAAATCATGACAACTATAGATGGACACGAGATGACCCTTGTTATAACTTAGCTGTGTCAAATAGATTTGGTCCCCTAACTACTTTGGATGAGAATGATTGACATCCAATCCACGGGGGCCAGCCTAAGTACAAGAATATTTTTAATGTTGAAAATCAGCTGGTACTAACCCCGCAGAACCTGGTCTTGGAAGTACGAGAGGGCGAAGGGGAAAGTATTCCAAATGGTGTAGATATCCCAGTTAGGGGTTATATGAATTCAACTGATCACCAGATAGAGCTATGTAGAATTCTTTTTTGGAATGTTGCTGGTTTAAAGAATAAGGTGAATGACCCAGTCTGGTTGGACTTTATTAGTAATTTTGACGTTCTGTGTCTACAAGAGACTTGGGTCATTGATAATATACATATTAATGGGTTCAAGACATATCATACACCTGCAATTCAATCACCCAGCGGTAGGCCAAAAGGGGGACTATGTCTTTACACCTCAAATCTGCTAGGGGCATATAAGATCGAGATGGTTAGTTCAGAAACTTATCACCAAACGATCCTAATATACACGGACTGTAGCAGCGCCCTGTTCTTCGTTAATTTTTATAATAATATAGAAATAGGCCAGTTGGAACATCAACGCTTTAGAACTAAAAGGCGACCACGAGATTATCCCCATCTGGGGTGGGGATTTTAACACTAGTTTGTGCCCATTTGCGGAATTAGGGGAGTGTGGCTTAACTCTAGACAAGGACGATCCGCCAATCCACTTCCAACACAATATAAAAGGTGAGCTGTTTAACGAAAATTATGTTTAAACACGATTTGGGATTCTCTAACCGTTTGTGTACGCCTACAGTTGAGTTTGGGTATACATTTATAGGTAGAAGTGCCAAATCAACTATTGACTTCATCACTATCCCTAATCGCTACGCCAGTCACGTGAAAGCCTATGACATTCATCAAAATGTCATGAGCGATCATTTGGCTATCAGTGTGAACATAGCCATCCCAAATCGCGTGTCAAGGAAAACTTGTAACAAAATAGTATGGGTTCAGAACATTGAATTGGCAAGAACAATGGTTATGCAATCCGCTGGGGGGCCTGGACCCCGCGGAGTTAAGCAAAGAGATAGTTGTAAAGGTACTAGATCCAATTCTAATATGTTTAAATGATAGTCCAACACATGAAGATGTTTTAAATGCTTTTAATAGTATTACTGAGACGGTTAGAAACACACTGCTTGCAGAACGTAAAGGCACGCGCAAACATGAGAAGGGCTGGTTTGATAAAAACTGTACTAAAAGCCACTCAAACTTAAAGGCAGCCCTACATAGATTGGTGAGAGATAAGAGCGGGATTAGGGCATTGTGAACGTCGGGATTCGGCGGGCTGGAAAAGCAGGCAAGGAGGCCGTATATAGTGTGCAATAGTCTACTTTATTGTGTCCAAGGTACGGTGTGCAACAGGATAGAATACAGGTCTTCTGCAGGAGGAGGGGGTAGAAACGATATGGGGCCCCGTCGGTTGCGGTCGTCGTCACCGAAGGTCTTCTGTTGTCCACGTCGCCGACGTTGGTCCCAGGAAGGGGGAAGGACGGACACCTCGGAGGGCAGGGAGACAAAACACAGAAGGAGCCGTTAGTCCTGCGGACACTCTATGTCGCTGCCGTAACCTTCACCGGGAGTGATAAAAGAGGAGGGGAGTGTGAGGAGAAGGGACGGGGAGAAAAGAGGGATAAGTCGAAGAAAGATGGGTGTTCGGAAAAGGGGTTGAGTGGGGTACTATTTACAAAGCGTGAGGTGCTGTACAAAGGATACTGAGAGGTCCTATCAGGGTGCAGGGGTGCTAACAGGAGAGAGACTATATACATCTATCTACAGAGGGTCTAGGGTACACACGGGCACTTTCGACTGCTATACTGAAGGAAAGCTGGTACTCACGGGCTCCGCCGTAACTCTCATCCGAGTTACGGCCGCTCTTCAGCCTCCTCCGGGGGACTCCACCAGTCTTCCGACCACTCTTCTGGTTCGCCGCTCTCGTCCTCTCCTTTCGTCGTATCTCCTGCCGAACTCTCCTGCCACGATCCTTCGACCACTTCTGCTTCCTGTCTTCCGGCTTTTCTGTCACTGGCGGGGAACGGGTAGGAGGGACTTCCGGGAGTCAGGGGTTGTCCTTCCGGTGGGTCGTTGTTCGGGGTTGGCTCCTGTAAGAGAAAGAGGGGCGGTGTTCCTGGGGTCACCGAGGCTGTGGTTGAAACCCTGGACGGACTGTCCGGGCCGGGAGGATTGAGCGGAAGGGACGCCCCGGGCAGGGTAAGAAAGGGGGGCCAGATCCGAGGTAGGGAGTCTCCGTTACATTCCCTTTCCCTAGCTGTCTTTCTTGTATCCGGTGTGGACAGTGGATAGCGAGAGAGAAAGTCCGCATTACCCTGTTCTATGCCTTTGCGATGTACTGTTTTGAAGTGGTACGGTTGGAGGGCCAGGAACCACCGCAGGACACGGTCATTGTGCCCCTTGTTCCGGGCCATCCACTCAAGGGGGGCGTGATCGGTGAAGATGGTAAAGTCACGCCCTTCTAGGTAGTAACGGAGACTGTCCACCGCCCATTTAATCGCCAAAGCTTCTTTCTCCACGACGGCATAATTCCGTTCTCGAGGAAACAGTTTCCTGCTGAGGTAAAGAATGGGTCTTTCGTTCCCCTCGTGGTCCTTCTGTGACAGTACTGCCCCTAAACCCTGTTCTGAAGCATCTGTCTGAAGTAGGAAGGGTTGGGTATAATCCGGACTGACTAGTACGGGATCGGAGGTCAAGGCATTCTTCAGATCGGTAAATGCATGCCACAATAGGGGAGTCGGGTTTTTCAGGATGGCCTCTGTTTTCGTGGATTTCTTCAATAGGTCAGTGAGCGGGGCGGCCCTTTGGGAGAAATTGGGCACAAACCTGCGATAGTAACCAAGAAGGCCCAGAAATGCCCGCAGGTCTTTTCTGGTCTGGGGAAAGGGGAGGGAATGGATAGCTTCTGTTTTGCTTCTCTGGGGCCGTATGAGGCCTTCACCCAGGAGGTATCCTAGATATTTAACGGTTTGGGCTGCCAGGGTGGTTTTGGCTGGATTAATCGTGAACCCATAGGAGCCCAAAGAGGTAATGACGTTGTGGAGATGCTCCAAGTGTTGTGACCAGGTGTCGCTGTAGATGACTATATCGTCGAGGTAGGCCCCGGCATACTGAGTGTGGGGTCGTAAGATATGATTCATGGCCCGTTGGAATGTGGCGGGCGCGCCATGGAGGCCAAAGGGGAGGACGAGGAACTGATATAAACCTTCAGGGGTCGAAAATGCCGTTTTCTTTCGGTCTTCTTTTCTAAGACGTATCTGCCAGTACCCTTTACAAAGGTCCAGAGTGGATATGTACTGGGCTTTCCCTATGCGCTCGACCATCTCGTCTACTCGGGGTAACGGGTATGTGTCAAAGGATGATATCTTATTGACTTCCCGGAAATCAATACAAAATCTCACAGACCCATCAGGTTTGGGTACAAGCACTATTGGGGAATTCCAGTCACTTACAGAGGGTTCTATAATGCCCAGCTTTAACATCTGTTCTATTTCTTGGTGTATGATCGCTCTACGGGCTTCAGGGACCCTATAAGGCCTTTGCCGGACCACCTTCCCCGGACTCGTCTGTATGGCGTGCTCAGTGATGGAGGTATGACCAGGCAAAGAGGAAAACACCTGTTGTAAAGGGGAGAGACGATGCTGGAGGGCTACTCTCAGGGACGGAGGTAGGGCGGGGTCTATGCAAGGGGAGAAAGAAAGGGGTTCCAGACCCATAGAGCCGGCTAGGACGGGACGAGGACCTTCCCATTTTTTTAGTAAGTTGACGTGATAAATCTGGGTGGTACCCCGTGTGGGGTCTAGTTGTACTTCGTAGGTGACAGGGGTTATTTGTCGGAGTATGGTATAGGGACCTTGCCATTGTCCAAGGAGCTTTTGGTCGGAGGAGGGCATCATTAAGAGAACTAGATCTCCCGCTGAGAAGACCCGGTGTTTTGTGCCTCTGTCATACTGACCCTTCTGTTTCTCTTGTGCCTGTGTAAGATTCTGATGTACGATGTCCCTTATTAGAGACAAGTGGGTTTTGAGGTTCTCCATATATTCTGGGAGGGGACGGGTGCGATCTGGTTCTGCCTCCCAGGCTTCTTGAGCCATGTCCAATAGAGAACGAGGGGGTCGGCCATACAACAGTTCGTAGGGTGAATATCCTGTGCTGCTCTGAGTCTTACAACGTATTGCAAATAAGGCAAGGGGCAACATATCCTCCCACCTCCTCGCCTCCAGCCCTAATAGTTTCTTTAGGGTTTGTTTTAATGTGGCATTGTATCGTTCCACCAACCCATCGGTTTGTGGATGATACGCCGAGGTGCGTATCTGTTTAATCCCTAGTCGGGAGCAGACCTGTTTCATAAGGGAGGAGACGAAGGGAGTACCCTGATCAGTCAGGATCTCCCGGGGAAATCCTACCCTTGAGAACACAGCGATGAGAGCTTTCGCAACATTTTGGGCGGTGGGTTGTCGCAGGGGAAGGGCTTCGGGAAAGCGGGTGGCGTAGTCCACGATAACTAGGGCGTATCGGCAGCCACTTCGGGAAGGTAGTAAGGGCCCTATGATGTCCATACCTACCCTGCTGAAAGGGACGTCAATGAGGGGAAGGGGTTGTAGGGGTACCCTTGGAGGGTGGTATCTGCTGTGTTTTTGACAGACCGGGCACTCTCTGCAGTATGTTTTGATGGTTTGGTGTACCCCTGGCCAATAAAACCTGTCTAAGATCGCTTGGCTGGTTTTCTCGTCTCCGAAATGTCCCCCCAGAAGGTGGCTGTGGGCCAGAAAGAGCACCTTCTCCCGGAAGGGACCGGGTATGAGTAATTGAGGTTTTTGGTGGGTCCCTCCCTTCCGATATAACAACCCATGTTTCTTAAAGAAGTAGGGACCTACTATAAGAGGATCCTCGTGGTCTACTGCCTTGGCCCATGCTTCTTGCAGCACCGGATCCTCTCGCTGGGCTGCCCTGAATTCTCTGTCAGTCTGCCACGGGTGTTCTTCGAGTGTCACTGGGAAGACACCGGTGTATTCACGTCTCTCCTTCTTTTTCTGGGCCTTGGGTTTCGGTGGTTTGGGTTCAGTCCTAGGGGAAACAGGTCCTTGAGGGAACGGGGCTTCTCCCCACCAACGGGTCAGGGAATCAGTTGTTTCTTGCAGAAGTCCTGGTAGTCCCATATAGTCACTTCCCAGAATAGCCTGTTCCGGTAGAGCGGGGACAAGACCAACAGAGAGGGTGGTTCCAGGATCCTTGGGGTGTTGGACCCGAACTAGGGTAGTGGGGTACTGTTTTGTGTCTCCATGGACACATTGAATGGCGACCGTACCTGACGTCGGCCCCACAGGTTGAGGCAAGAGCTGGGGCCGGAGAACGCTCTGTCGACACCCCGAGTCAGCCAAGGCCATAAGTGGTTGTCCATCGATGCTTACAGGACAGCGGAACGACGGAGGTGACATGCCTGGGACCGAACACACATAATTCCTGGCGAGTCCCACCTCCATGGGTTCCTCCTTCTGGGGGCACAACCGAGCAATATGACCAAAACCCCCGCAATGGTAACACTGGGGTCCGGGGTTATTAGGTCGGGGAGGTACGGGGTATGGGAGCAGGGGGATTGGTTCCGGTCGCCTCTGGAAAGGAGGACGGGGAGGTCGGAGGTTTATGGAGGGATGTGGTTTGTGGGGCGGATCTTCCTTACTTCGTTGGGTCTCCTGCGCCCGACTGTAGGCACTCGCGATTTCCACCGCAGTGTCTAGGGTAAGGTGGGCATGTTGTCGTACCCACCTTTGGGTGCCGGGCAACAATGACATCAGAAATTGTTCCAGGTAAATTTTTTGTAACACGTCGTCCAAGGTGGAGGATTCCGGTCTCAACCACCTATTAGCCAGGTCCTTAATCCTAAAGGATAGAGCTCTCGGGGTTTCCTGGGGTCCCTCCTTGATTTGCCGTAGTTTCCTGCGATAGGTGTCATCGTCTATGCCCAACCGTTCAAGGATGCATTTCTTTATGTCCCCATAAGGTGTGGTACCCTGTACGTTAGCCTGTTGGTACGCCGCCTGTAATTCGCCGGTCAATAAGGGACCCAGGTAGTGACCCCAGCGGTCGGCAGGCCATGCTGCAGCCTGCGCCAATCTCTCAAAATTGGTAAAGAAAAAGTCGGGATCCTCCCCGGGCACGTATTTTTGCAGTACCACTGACGGTAGGGAGGTGGCTGGTCTCTGGTGCTCCAACACAGTGGTCAGCTTCCCCATAGCCTGTTCATGGGTGGTCCCCTGACCCCGTAACACATCGTGTAGTTGGCCGCGATCGTCTTCGGCCGTCTTCAAGAACCGCTCCATCATTATCCCCAACTGCTCCTGATTCTCCGCCATTTTCTTTATTACGGCCTCCATGCTTCCAGCTAATCCCACTTCTGACACCACCTGTGAACGTCGGGATTCGGCGGGCTGGAAAAGCAGGCAAGGAGGCCGTATATAGTGTGCAATAGTCTACTTTATTGTGTCCAAGGTACGGTGTGCAACAGGATAGAATACAGGTCTTCTGCAGGAGGAGGGGGTAGAAACGATATGGGGCCCCATCGGTTGCGGTCGTCGTCACCGAAGGTCTTCTGTTGTCCACGTCGCCGACGTTGGTCCCAGGAAGGGGGAAGGACGGACACCTCGGAGGGCAGTGAGACAAAACACAGAAGGAGCCGTTAGTCCTGCGGACACTCTATGTCGCTGCCGTAACCTTCACCGGGAGTGATAAAAGAGGAGGGGAGTGTGAGGAGAAGGGACGGGGAGAAAAGAGGGATAAGTCGAAGAAAGATGGGTGTTCGGAAAAGGGGTTGAGTGGGGTACTATTTACAAAGCGTGAGGTGCTGTACAAAGGATACTGAGAGGTCCTATCAGGGTGCAGGGGTGCTAACAGGAGAGAGACTATATACATCTATCTACAGAGGGTCTAGGGTACACACGGGCACTTTCGACTGCTATACTGAAGGAAAGCTGGTACTCACGGGCTCCGCCGTAACTCTCATCCGAGTTACGGCCGCTCTTCAGCCTCCTCCGGGGGACTCCACCAGTCTTCCGACCACTCTTCTGGTTCGCCGCTCTCGTCCTCTCCTTTCGTCGTATCTCCTGCCGAACTCTCCTGCCACGATCCTTCGACCACTTCTGCTTCCTGTCTTCCGGCTTTTCTGTCACTGGCGGGGAACGGGTAGGAGGGACTTCCGGGAGTCAGGGGTTGTCCTTCCGGTGGGTCGTTGTTCGGGATTGGCTCCTGTAAGAGAAAGAGGGGCGGGGTTCCTGGGGTCACCGAGGCTGTGGTTGAAACCCTGGACGGACTGTCCGGGCCGGGAGGATTGAGCGGAAGGGACGCCCCGGGCAGGGTAAGAAAGGGGGGCCAGATCCGAGGTAGGGAGTCTCCGTTACAGGCATGTAGAAAGCTGTATAATGCAGCAAGGAAAAATAGGATAACCGTGCTGAAAGACAAGGCCTGGAAGAACCTCAGTGATGCCGCTGAGAGTAAAGACAGCTCGAAATTCTGGTCGCAGTAAACGCCCCATTCCTCACTAATAAAATAGATGTTCCATCAATCGAGGTGGCCATAGAGTAACAGACCTCGATAGACATTTTTTCTAATGTATATTCAAAACAGAAGATTACCGAGGGAGTACTCCAGAGTCAAGATCTAGGGAGTGTAGACCAACCGTTTACGCCCATTACATTTTTTATTTCACTTTACGATATAAACGCTGCAGTTAAGGCAAGTAAGAGTGGCAAGGCTGCCGGTTCCGATGGGGTACCAAACGATCTTTTCAAGTCAAACTTGGAGTTATGGGGCCCCATTTTAACTAGGGTTTTACAAGCATGCTGTGAAAAAGGATTTATTAGCACATGGTCCGAATCAATCATAGTCCCCATTTTTAAAAAGGGTGAGCGGGCGAATCCTGCTTGCTACCGCCCAATATCTTTTTTGGACTCTCTGATGAAGGTAGCAGGCAGGATTGTTCTAGATCGATCACAGGGATGGACTGAAGATAATGGTATTTTAAGCAATGTTCAATATGGTGTTTTAGAGCTGGTTTAGGAACCAATGAACAGATTTTGAACTTAAGTATTTTAATCTGTAAATATACGCAGGCCAAAACAGGGAAATTCTATTTGGCCTTCGGAGACCTCACAGTTGCTTTTGATTGCATAGTTCATGATAAGCTGTGGGGTGTTCTTAATTAATTGAAAGTTGATCCTGTTTTAATTCAGTTTTTAAGACAGCTATATCTTGGAGCCACTGCAAAGGTTCGCTATGGTATAGAGGGCGAGTGTACCGCCCCATTTAGAATAGAGCGAGGCGTAAGACAAGGTTGTGTTTTGGCACCATTCCTGTTCTCTTTATATAGCAACGCCTTGGAACAGGAGTTGGTGTCACACACTAGGGATCCACCAATTGTAAATACCAATCCGATAGCCTCTCTCCTTTACGCCGACGATGCAGTGCTTATGGCCCGCACTCAGGTGGATTTACAAATGGCCCTTTCCTCATACACCACATTTATGGATAGGCTCGGTTTAAAACTGAATGCAAAGAAAAGCTTTGCGATGTCATGTGGGAGAGCGAAATACAAGAATAGAAGCTTTCAGGCGGGCGGGAGCAAGGTGGAACCTATCACCTCATTTAGCTATCTGGGTGTCCTATTCGATAGAACCGGCTCCTGGGCTCCAGCTGTTAAGGCTAGGTCCTTACTTTTTATGAAGTCCATTGCAGCTCTAATACATTTTACAAAAAAGTTAGAAAAAAGGCCACCTGAAATCTTGCTAAGGATTAATCAAGCAAAGTGTGTGAGCATAGCAATTTATGGGGCAGGCATTTGGGGATTTCAAGGTTGCATACCAATTCAACGCATGGAAAATGTTTTTTTAAGGTTTATTTTAGCTGTCCCAAATAGTTCACCGGTTTTTAACTGTCATTCTGAGTTAGGAGTTGCATATATTTCTGATTTAATTAAGGCCCAGCGGTACTGCTATGTTATAGAATTTGGACCACAGATAGCACGGGCCTTAATAGGGAAAGAATAATGGACGCAATGAGACTAGACAATGCCCGCAACATTTTATGGCTGAAATATGTTGAACATTTTAATGCAGGACATTGGTCACCCAGAATATTTTATCTCACCTGCCAGTATGAATCTTATCAATCGGAAGGAGTTTAAAAAAGTATGCATGACTCATCTAGAAGGAAACAGGTTAACCCTGGAGTTGAACAAACCTATGGTGGTTAAACACCAACTAATTAATATTACGTGCAATATCCAACCATACTTGTTATACGTCCCAAGAGGATATGATCGATACCTTTTGACAAGATTTAGGTTTGGGACCTTTCACCATATGACTACTTACCAAGCCATCAACGATTGGTCAATGGAACTCTGTCAATGTCCCTGTGACAATATCTCGTCACAAAGTACAATGCACGTGGTTCTATTCTGTAAGTTGTACACTAGTGAAAGGCATAGATGGCTAGTACCACTTTTAAGACAGGGAGGATGGAGGCAATGTTTTCCTGCCTTTGTGTACTTACAGATGTTGGGTAATTGCTATTGCACTGGTTCTATGGTGGTTTTTTTAAAGAGCGTATTGAGGACCAGGAAAGGTCTCAATAACTGAATTGTGAGAGACGTAATTGGGTTGGAATTAATTAGTACGAGTTAGATCGCCCAGGGAATCACAGAATGTTTACATGTATATTATGAATTTATAGGAATTTATTTACGAAAGCAGCGCACTGAGGAATTATAAATGTAAAATATGATGATGTACTTTTTTAATAGGTTTGCTTTTATGATTTTAATGTCCAAAATCGAATAAAGCTAGTTTTGATTGATTGATTGATAGTACTGAGTCTGTGACAACGAGTGTTGCTGCTGTGTTCCATAATGCAGGTTTTTACCATTCTAGTGGTCATACCAATGTATTGCAAATTTAATCGGCACGTTAGAGTATATATTAAGTTGCTAGTGTTACAGTTGTTGTGTTTTTCTGCACCCAATTAAACTTATTGGATAATGTGATTTCTTTGGTAATCTTAGTGAAAGCGCATACTGCGCGGGATCCACACGGGTAGTGTCCTGTCACTGGGGGAAGATCCCACAAGGATCTTTGGTCACATTGGGTTGAGGATAGTGGTCTAGTATGTACGAGTATATCCTTCAAGTTCCTCATATGTTTAAAGGCAAACCGAGGTGGGGGTAATGTCATTTTACCAGTTTGAGGAATGCCCCAATGTTTTTTGATGATCTTACAAATTCGATTGGAGTCTGGTGTATATGTGGTGATGCATGTCAATGCATCTGTTGTTTGTCTCTGATGCGATTCTAGCAATGCCTCTGTTATTGTTTCTGGCCTGTTTCTTTGCTAATGTAACAATGTGTGTTGGGTATTCCCGTGAACTCGGATTGTGTGCAAGTTGGTCAGCCTTAATATTATAGTCCATTAGGGTACTGCAATTGCAGTGTAGCCGTAAAAACTGCCCAAACGGAAGGTTAGCTCTGAGGGCTTTTGGATGGTGACTGCTGTATAGGAGGAGACTGTTACAGTCCGTAGGTTTTTTATAGACTGTGGTACTTAGTTGACCATCAGTTAGTGTGATCATGAGGTGAAGAAAGGGAATATTATTTTTGAATATAGTATTCGAAAAACAGAGGTAAGGATTGAGAGTATTAATCCATCTGCAAAAGTTCTCACATTACACCCTTTCTCCCTTCCAAAATATCAGAATATCATCCATGTATCTCCGCCACAGTGGTATGTTGGCATTATAGGGGTTAGAGTCATGGAAGATCATCTCCTTTTCAAAAGCTGCCATGTAGAGGCAAGCTAGACTAGGGGCAAATGTGCTTCCCACAGATTTTCCCTGGATTTGATGGTACAGTTGTTTTTTAAATTGAAAAAAGATTTCAGTTAAGACTAGTGTAGCACGCTCCATGATGAAGTGGACTGGTGTTGGTGAATTCCAGATTTCAGCTAAAAGAGCAGTCTTTACCACCTCTAGTGTAGCTGTCTCAGGGATGTTAGTGTAGAGTGCCTCTAAATCCAACGTGACTAGCATGTCAATCTCATTTGTGGTATGGATGTTTTCAATGAGACGTAGCACATCCCTAGCTTCTACACAAACATCGAACGGCAGTTCCCTGGCAGCTGCGGTGGTGAAATGGCGGTCCGACCGCCAAAGTTGTTATTGGGCGGTTGTACTGCCAGTGCAGGAGTGACTGGTTTGCCACTGCATTATTTATTAATTAATTATTTCATTGATAATTTGGTACATTATGTAAAACTGATTTATTTTTATATATTTTAGTTGCGGGTTGCTAGGTTTGTAGGGGTATAGGGTGGGATGTTAATTAAGTAATAATTAACAAATAATTGTTAATTGTCAATGAGTTAGTTAATTGATTATCAATTATGTCAAATTTGTTATACTTAGTTATTTATTTTAGTTATATTTTAAGTGTGGGCTGCTATGTTTGTAGGGTAGTGTGGGAAGGTAATTAAGTAATAAATAAATAACTTTTTAATTGATAATAAATTTTACATTTGCATATAAATATCTATCCATATCTATCTATCTATCCATCCATCCATCCATCCATCTATATATATATATATATATATATATATATATATATATCCTTCACTTTGGTGCTTGCCGCAACCGAAAATTGCCTTTTCCCCGCCTCTCACAATGGCGGTCCGTGGAGAGGAAGCGAATCTCTCAACAATAATGCTCAAGCTGAATTCTTCAGTACTGAAAATAGAGACAGCAACCACGGACTCTTCAAATTAAATGTGCTTGTTTATTTTAGCAACAGATGGCCACTCTACGCATTTCGGGAAAAACCCTTGTTCACGAGTGTGGTAGTAAAGATCAATGTTGTTTAAATAAAGTCATGTGATAACAAAAAACATAAACATAGAGGTCGGACTACACATTAGAGAGTTACAACACTCTCGTTTTCATGGTACAGAAACAGTCGGCCATCTTTAAATGGTTCAAGTGTTTGGTAAACATAGTATGTTCAGCATCTAACATTATTTTAATGCGACTATTAACTTGAACCTGGCAAAACGGAAGCATTTCCATCGCTGTAAATAGTCCATTCAAAAAATATAAATTCAAGATTATGTTATTAATCACAATATATGTGAGAGTCCTGGTCACCCAGTGCTGGAATGACGCTAAACGTTGTGACCCTAGTGGGTCAACCACGAAACGAAGCATTTCATTTGCTACAAGCAAAACTCATTTGGTTACTACTCAAGATATTTTTCTATCAACGATGTAAAGGGCTCACGCATACTTGCGAACGTGCTAACAATTCAACCCAAGTGGGTCAACACACTGTTCTGATCCTGAATTAAATCATAAACAACCGTACTATTAATAAATCAGATCTCTATGAAAAAGAAAAGAAAAATTCATTACCTTATGATTGTGTTTTACATTACAACATACATAATACCACAAAATAGACACTTTCAAAAAATGTATGGAATTCTCATACTCCATTCTATTACTTCTCTCATAGCTGTCCTTGTCAGCCAATTGTCTGATCCCTTCATCAATATACTTTTGTTTAGATAGTATCACTACATTTCCTCCCTTATCAGATTTTTTAATGACAATCGTGTTGTCTTTTTTAAGCTTCTCAATTGCCATCATTTGCTCTTTGGAGATGTTTCTCCACCCATAATATTTCTTTTTGGATAACTTAGATAATTCTTGAATGACTCCCTTCTCGAAAACATCAATCGCCTCATTCTTAATTTGGGGTAAGAAGATCGACTTAGGCTTGAAACTAGTTTTAGCACTAAGATTTAAAGGGACATTGTTGCGCATTAGACTTTCAAAGGGATCAACGAGACTTAATGAAAGAGGTGGGAACAGAGTGCAAGATCTTAGAGTCAAAACTGATTATACAGTATAAGACCTTAGTTCCCAATGGGCACAATTGTGATGAGGAAATGGAAGTCCATCTGGGATAGGAAAATGCATTATTCCTTACAATACACATTTTGCATCATCTCATTGGAGTTGGTTAACTGTAGAGAGAAGGTCACTGTTGTTTTTTCATTCTGTCTTAATGCTTTAAGACAATTTTTAAATTTTGTATACATTTTTTGAAAGTGTCTATTTTGTGGTATTATGTATGTTGTAATGTAAAACACAATCACAAGGTAATGAATTTTTCTTTTCTTTTTCATAGAGGTCTGATTCAGCATTGAAGAAAAGCAAATAAGCCAAAGTATCTGGAGAGTGTTTCCACCTAAAAGAGATAGCAATATTAATAGTACTGTTGTTTATTATTTAATTCAGGATCAGAACAGTGTGTTGACCCACTTGGGTTGAATTGTTGCACATTCGCAAGTATGCGTGAGCCCTTTACATCGTTGATAGAAAAATATCTTGAGTAGTAACCAAATGAGTTTTGCTTGTAGCAAATGAAATGCTTCGTTTCGTGGTTGACCCACTAGGGTCACAAGGTTTAGCGTCATTCCAGCACTGGGTGACCAGGACTCTCACATATATTGTGATTAATAACATAATCTTGAATTTATATTTTTTGAATGGACTATTTACAGCGATGGAAATGCTTCCGTTTTGCCAGGTTCAAGTTAATAGTCGCATTAAAATAATGTTAGATGCTGAACATACTATGTTTACCAAACACTTGAACCATTTAAAGATGGCCGACTGTTTCTGTACCATGAAAATAAGAGTGTTGTAACTCTCTAATGTGTAGTCCGACCTCTATGTTTATGTTTTTTGTTATCACATGACTTTATTTAAACAACATTGAACTTTACTACCACACTCGTGAACAAGGGTTTTTCCCGAAACGCGTAGAGTGGCCATCTGTTGCTAAAATAAACAAGCGCATTTAATTTGAAGAGTCCTTGGTTGCTGTCTCTTTTTTTCAGTACTGAAGAATTCAGCTTGAGCATTAATATATATATATATATATATATATATATATATATATATATATATATATATATATAATAACAGTTATATGAAGACTTTTTTAATTTACTCTAAATTAATAGGGTTATCCAAATATTTAATGTGTTCGAAGTGAAGTACATTCCCTACTGTTGCTTAGACTGGAGTGGGAATAGTAAATGTAACCCCTCCGAAGTCCAACGCTTTCCCTTCTGTTCCACAGATTGGAGTGGCAATAGTACATTTAACCCCTTGAAGGATGGGGCCCTTTAGGGCCACACGGGTTATATACAACCACCTGCTATGCCTTCCCCAAAATGAAGAGTCGGTCAGACAGTAGAGAATGCAAACTTACTTTATTCAGTATATACTCTGCAGAGGAGCCCAGTCAGGCCTTCACCCTAAAATTAAACAAGCACTGGCATAGCCACTAGGTCTTGCCTTTGGGGCCTTATAAGTATTTAGTTATGCAGCACAATATCCTTCGTGCAACAACATCAACTGTTGCATGACTAAACACTTATCCCAAAGGCGAGATCTATTGGTTATGCCAATGTTTGTTTACACCTTAGGTTCACGAAATGGTGAATAAACTTTAGAATGAGAAACACTCTGTGCCTCGAAACAAACTGTGGCTGTATTATTGACCTTCTGCATATACCGGATGACCTCAGGATGAAAATTGTAGGATCAGATGACAAACTATCCGACGACGTGGAAACCACTGGACCGCGATGCTTTACGAGTTCACAAGAGGGACCGAAGAGGGGAGTCAGGGATGGAGTGATTTCTACGTGACACTGAATCGATGCTTATGTACATGTAGCAACTGTTCATGAATTATATTGTCTCTATCAATCTGTTGCCACTGAAAATGTTGATCATAAAAGTTGAAAAAAATCTTTTTTTATGCATTCCGTACAAAGGATCTCCTGGAATCTATCTTGTCGAAACTCCTGTTTTTGTGAGAGGTTTCTCAAATAGTTTCCTTTTTACAAAATGTTCTGCTTTGCAAATCTCGCCCACCTCTCGCCCGTTGAATTATCCTTCTCCATCAAGTGTATCTCCCCCCTCTCGCTGCTGTAGTTCTCTCGTCCTGTCCTGTATACCTGCCCTACGTCATTGTTTCAAACATGGCCAGGCTTTAGAAAGCTTCCAACGAAAGCTGTTCTGAAAGAAAACGCGTCAAATATGTTTTTACAAGACGTGTTACAGAAGTCATGGCGGACATTCCAGTTGACCAGCTACAAATGGTTTCTTCTGGAGCCAGGTGGGTTTTTGGGCAAATAATGTACTGACCTGAAAGAGATTCTAGCTGCATCTTGGTCTCGGATTTACAGATTTTACCAGGTTTTGTTTAACCAGCCTACATTACTCGTATCTTTCTTCCCGCAGGACACATTGGGTGCAATATTTGAATACCAGTGGGGGCACCAGAAACCATTTGCAACTGGTCTACTGGAATTTTCGAGGACTGTACCAGGCTTAAACATATTACTTATATCCAGACGTAATGCACCTATTTCAGCCGGTCACGCCTGCCGCCGAAGAGCTGCTACGATGTGTGGGGTTGAAATGTCTCAGGGGGAGGTTCTAGCGCCGCACACCCCTCCCCTTGCTGTATCCATGCTCACCGTGCAGCTATTTACAGCCCAAGGGAGCCCCAGGGGGGAGCAGGGGTCCGGTCGCTATGCAGACTCTCAGGCCACGTCTAATTGTCCCAGATGCGGTCTTTAACAACGCTGCCAGGGTGAATGGGGTCACGAGGTACAAAAATATTTTAAAGCAGGAGGAGCACGCGGTCAGTGGCGGGGAGAGGGGCCAAGATGTTCCGGAAGAGGCGAAGAGCCACCTAAAATAAACTACTATCCTTCAAATATATTTATTCTCAGATGTTCCAAGATTGGAAAAATTATGTCAGTAAAATCACGGAGCAGAGAGAGGAAAATTTACAGATCATGCATTTGATATTGCACAGTTACAGCCAGGTTGCAGGTAACACCCTAGATGGCAAAAATAGACACTACATACATAAATAACGTTACGTACTATGTTGATCTACGCCAGGAAGTTGGAGGGTCACTTTAATGTTGTTTGCAGTTTTATATATCGCAAGTTCGACCAGAAGGTACTGGAGGGCTTTACAGGAACACCAGTTACATTACACCAAGACACATCCATTGTTGTATATTCATAGTGGGAATAAGTGGTTTGCCAAGAATCCCAGGATGTTGAGCCAACGCGAGACTGCTCCACCAGCTCCAAAGTTACGCCACATCCCCTCCCCTCTCATTTTAAACCCTGACAATGTAGTGATTTCGGTAAGTATAGGGAGACGATTTAGTAAAAGTAGTAAATACATGCATATTTAGAATCACCAATACATTTTTGGGCAGTTTTATGTGCCTGAATGTAAATCATGTTGACATGTGATCCTTTATATACACACACTCCAGAGAGGATTAATAGGCGTGAGGCTGACACTAAATTAAAAGAGCACCTTCATAGTTAAACCAATAGCAAAGGGAGACGTAGTAGGCACAATATACAGAAGGGGTTGGTGGGCACAGGAAAGAATCCCCGTTTTACAACGAAGAGGCAACCTAGGTCTCAACTTGCTCTGAACTCGTCATTTTCTACCAGACAGAAAAGCCGTTATGATGTTCTCCTGCTTATTGGGATCCCTGAACGAGTGCTGGATGCTCAGACCAGCGGCAGCCGCTGTACGGGGAAACACGCCCAACTGCTTAAGAAACAAGTTGGAAACAATCCTAACTGCCAACAAGCGGGATCGAGAGGCCACGCATGGAGAGAGCAGTCTGCTCTTTTTTCAAAGCTCATACTCGTGATTGTGGCACGCCTCTGCGCACTCCCGCAAGGCATATGCCGCCACAAGCATGAGTATGTGATTTGTAAAAAGAGCTGCACGGCGGCTAAAGGTCTCCTAAGCAGTGCATGTGCACTGCGTAGGCGAGACCTAAAACATAGGGGGATATTCACAAGGAGCTAACATCGAGTTAACGGCACTTTATTGCAGCCAAAGTTGCGATAAATCGATCGCCCCATTCACAAGCTGGTGTTAACAGCCCACAGCACCAGTTTACCCGCGATAGTAGCCGCAAAAAACATCGCCACAGAAGACCCCCGCAACTATCGCTAATGAGATGCAGAGAAGGCGTTCCCGTGCCCAAAGCCACGACAACACCACTCCACAACATTCACAATGACCAGCCAGAACTGCGATAAGAACACAAAAAAGGCAATAAGGCGCGTTAGCAGCAGGAAAATAACACCTGCTCTGACCTGGTGCAAAGTCGAACCACAGCCTGCACCACAAAATGGAGCACAGCCCACAGCCACATCGGAAGGGCAACAGATGCCATGGAGCCACTGGTTACGCGGCCGGACACCCAAGAGGGCCACAACATCCACCTCCACCCCCCCAGGCCACCACTGCCTGTAGCCAGTTCAATGTCATGTCTACGTCTGTCCATGTGGTCTTGTTGTATGCATGGGGGCCCAGGGCCCTGCGACATTACCTTGTGCTGTGTACAGTGGATGCAGGCATGTCACCGCAGGCATCGGGTTTGAGCTTGGACATGCAGCTTTGTCGTCACCCACTCAATTCATAAGGTTGAGTGGCCTGGGCCATCGTATGCAGGGCCAATGTGGGTGTGTGACTGACATGTGCGTGCCCCTAGGCGTGGTTGTGTACTGTGAATGTGCATCTGCATGTGTCCCTATAGCAGTGTGGGTCTCCTTTGTGGGGTGTTGGTGGTCCCTGAAGGGTAATTGACACCAATGTATGTGATCTAGTTCACCTTCCATGGGTTCGGACCCCATCCACACCTGTTGGGCCACCTCCTTTTGGCGTGCTGACACATGGCATTTGGGTGCCATGTGTGGGTGGGTGAAGTGTCGTGAGCCAGCTATGCTTGCGGGTGCTTCCTGCTGTGTGGTCTGTTGCAGGCTCTGTGTTCTCCTCTAAGTAGCTTGGCTGCCTGGGTCCTGGTGGTGGATTGCGTGGGATGTCCATGGGCTGTTGTAGGGCATCGGTGTTGAAGGTGTGGTGGTCCTCTCCGGCATCACAGATTTGTTGTCTTCTGTGCTCTGCTGGAGGTGTTGTGTGCCCCTCTGCAATGTGAAGGGGAGATGCATGTTGACATTGTGTTGACATGTATATTGGCGCATTTTTCTGGGTTACATGCAGACTGTATGTCAATGTACATTGTGACTGTTTGGGAGGTGCTGACTGCTGCTGCGGGACAGTGTACATTTGGACTACATGACGGATGTGAGGTCGTACGCGTACATTACCATTTCATGGTTTCCTGCTCTGTCAGATGTAGTAGGCATGTTTCTGTGCATGTGCAGAGCCAGTTGTGTACTCTGTTCTGCAGTGTCGGCTTTGCGCATTGTACCACGTTGTCGTCAATGTGGGTGTGCTGTTCTTGCTATGTGTGTGTGCTGCAGTGTGCCAAGGGGGTGAGGGACATGATCCAGGGTAATTGTCGGGGTGCAGTGTGCTACACCTCGTTGTGCATGTGTGCCATTGTGCCCATCTCCCGCCCGTCCCCCGAGTCCCTGGTCGTTACTCACCCTGTTGATGTTGTGTCAGGTCCTCTCGAGCTGTGTCCGTACTCCCTACTCCTTGCACCGTCTCCACACTGATGACTGTGGCCTCGCTTTCCTCCAGCTCCTCCTGTGGCGCAGGACAGCCACCTCCCTTCGCTGTTGCAGCCTTCCTGTTGGCAGCGGGTTTGTGTCTGGTTTAGGTTGTCACATCATGCCAGTGCCTCTTGGCCTCCTCGATTGGCCTCCTCGGCACTCCGACTGCTTTCCAGGTGGTCGACTTGTGGGTCAGTTGCTGGTAGTGTTCTGTCACCTCCGTGACGCTGATCTGCTTTTGCTGCGGACTGCACCCCGTCTTCCTCTCCCTCTGCTCCTCGGCCGTCCCCGTCCCTGTTGTTCCTTGCTGGTGGTCTGTGGGGGTTGTGGGGTTCATGTTGGCCTCTGCGCTGGGTCAGGGTGCATCGATGTTGCGACGTGCTTTGGCTTGTTTCTGGTGTGTTGTTTCTGTTGTTTATATGGTGCATTCTCCTGCCAGACGCGTGGGATTTGCAGGTTTTCGCTACTTTTTGTTCCGCGATTGGCCTCATCGTATTATATTTTGCGTTTCCCATTTTTGCGGCGTGGCGTTGATTTTTACGCTGACATTTGGCGCGTTATCTGGTGACTATCGCATGCTGTCGCCGCGTTGTGAATACTTGGTTGGCACAGCAAAATGTTCCCGCGATAGGCTGCGATGTTGAGAGTTGCGTTAGGCTACTCTTGCGGTAGATATCACACGTTCTTGTGAATATACCCCATAGTCATTTTCAACACCAAGAGCTCTAACTTTCAGAAATGCAAGACCTATTGCATTGCAAATGCTTGTCTAACTGTTGACTCCATTGGTGCATATGGCCCACTTATCATGCTCCCTTCCCCTCTCAACACTTTAGCCCCTTCTCCTGCTTCAGAATGCTCCATGGGCAGAAAAAACCTGCAGCATGATCTGTTCAGTATTTTTTGAGACATTAGCATTTAAGAAGGTGCTCCAGAGTCATGAAGGCATTAATCCCCCTGGAAAAGTTAGTGATGTCTGGTACTGCAGGGCTCTAGCAGTACAGAAAAGTCCAAAGTGTCCCAAATTGCCAATAACCTTTTACTTTTACTAAGCTCAAGTCCTTCCCTAACTCCTGGACTGGCCTGCTGGCGCACTGTCCTTCCGTCGGGGCCACAGATTTTACCTGGTACGCCCAGGCACTTCTTCATCTACAAACAGAGGCAGGAATTCACCTTCAGTTGGGCCTCAGGACTCAGGTGTTTGTACACCAGGAACTGGAGCATCCGGAGCGGCCCTTATCTCAGGGGGAATTGCCTCAAATAAGGCCTCATCACTCTCCTCGTCCTTCTGCGCCCCTCTCAACCAGGCGTCAGAGAAAGGGACAAAGCAAGGCACCAGCTCACCTTCCTGGTCGGCGATCCCGTCCGTGACCGAGGCGTTGTATAGAAGTGGCAGGGGCACTCGTTTGACGTGGGATGCATGCAACCAGTGTTTCCGGCCTTCTAGCTTGACAGCCGTAAGGGTGGCCAGCAACACCTGGGCAGGTCCCTTCCACCTCGGCCCCTCACAGGTCTTGCGCTGGAAATGTCGAACCATCACATAGTCCCCAGGCTGTAGTCGATGCCCGGGCCCCTCTGGTACTGGTTGCAGCGTGGTGTGTATCTGTTGGTGAACAAAACAAAGGTCTTTAAACAATTGATACAGGTAGTCTATCAAAGAGGGTACTCCATCTCTGAGAAACGTTTGGGTCTTGGGACGCTCCAGACATTGGCAGAGCGCCCGAATACAACTTCATAAGGTGACAACCATGTCCTAGAGTGCGCTGTCACTCTCGTTGACAACAATGCTAAGGGCAACGAGTCTGGCCATTGCAATCCTGTACTTTCATGAATTTTCGCTAGCTTTAGCTCGAGAGTACCATTGTGCTACTCAACATGGCCTGCTGATTGGGGATGGTTTGCTGCATGGAGTTTCTGCGTAATTTGTAAGCCCTTGCACACCAAATTAATGACTTTGGCATTGAAATCGCTCCCATTGTCTCTCCAAATCATGCGTGGCAATCCGTAGCGTGGGAAGTACTCTTTTAAAAGTGCCTTCGCCATTGCCATGGCCATATTCTCCTTAGTGGGGTGAGCCTCAATCCATTTACTGAATGCACAAACTACTACTAGTACGTATTTCAAATTATTTACTTGTTTCATTTCGATAAAATCCATCTGGAGAACCTCAAAAGGGAAGGAAGGCAGTGCAAAATTACCAGCAGGTGTAGGGGTGTCCATCCCAGGATTGTGTTTTAAACAGATAATACAGTGCTCCACCAAGTGCGTGGCAACCTTAGGGATATTATCATTCTGCCATACTGGGTCTAGTAACTTGCATATTCCTTTGGCACTAATGTGCGCCAGGCCATGGGCCATAGTGACTACAAGGAGAACAAAAGCATTGGTCAACAGCCATCTCTGCTTTCCTGACAAATCAGTCCAACACCCATCCTCGTCCAAACGTCCTGTCCTCCCCTCCCACATTTCTAGTTCATCTACAGTCGTCTCTCTCTGTATTTCCTTCACACTTTCCACTGTATCCTCGAACATCCCATTGTCTGGAACCTATCTAGCAGTACCTGCCACAAACATATTGTTCATCTTTGATCCAGCTGTCTCCTTAGCTGTCTGGTCTGCAAAAGCATTTCCTCTCCCAACATCATCTGTAATGGCTTTATGAGTGCTGCATTTCACTATTGCTAACTTAGTGGAAAGAGTAAATGCGGACAGCAATCTATGTATCAATGGGCCGTTCTGTATTCGCTGTCCGTGCGGGGTTAAGAACCCTCTCTCTGCCCAGAGGCGTCAAAAATGATGGGCCACCACGAAGGTGTACTGGCTGTCGGTGTAGATATTAACAGCCAGTCCCTCACTCAATTCACAGACCCTCAGGAGGGCAACTAACTCTGCTGTTTGTGTCGACTGGTATGGAATGAAAGATGTCTCAACTAGAGTGTGTACAGTGGTGATTGCATAGGCTGCAGTAGTAGTGCCATCCGGCAATTTGAAACAAGAGCTATCGACATATAGTTCTCCTTGGGGTTCAGATAAGGGAACATCAGTCAGGTCTACCACTCCCTTAGTTTCCTCCTCGGTCCGAAATAAACAATCATGGACATCATTGCCTTTTTCTTCCAAAGGGAGGGGTAGTATCATTGCTGGGTTCAAGGTAGCACATCTTTTGATGGTAACGTGCGGAGCAAATAATGTTAGCTCATATCCAGTGAGATGCGCACTGGTGAGGTGCTGTGTCTTTGTCTTCTTCAAACGCATATCTACAGCATGAGGTACCATAACTGTGAGGTCAGTATCAAGGAAGAGCCCTGCCGATTGTCTGATAGATACCGCCGCGGCAGCTCTCAGGCAGCTCGGGAGCCCTCTGGCGACATTATCAAGGATAGCAGAGAAGCGCAGGGTCTCTGCTTCCCACCGAAACCCTGTGTACATAGAGCACAAAAGGCTTCTGATAGTCAGGAGTACCAAGCACAGGAGCAGAACAAAGTGCAATCTTTAATTGTTCAAATGCTTGCTGGCATGCAGGTGTCCAAGGTAGGGGTTCATGCACATCCTTGGTGGTGAGGTAAAGAAGGGGTTTTGTTAGTAAGGAGAAGTTCGGGATCCAGTGCCGATAATACGAATTATCCCCAGGAACGCGCGTACCTCGCGTTGGGTCTTAGGAACAGGCATATTAGTAATAGCAGCTATGTGCTCAGGTGTCAGTTTGTGACCCTCCTTCGACAGTAGGTGACCTAAGTAGGTGACCACCTGTCGACAATATTGGAATTTAGATAGGGACACCTTGTGTCCATGGTGTACCAAATGTAATAGTAACTTAACTGTGGCATCTTTACATTCTTTTTCAGTGTCCGAGGCCACGAGGAGATCATCAACGTATTGCAGTAACACATTACCAGGGGGGAGTTCCAAAGAATCCAATTGTGTTTTCAAAGCTTGACTATAAATACTCAGGCTTTCTGTATTGCCTTGTGAAGCACGACAGAATCTAAAGCTCCGACCGGCTATTGCAAATCCAAACAGATATCTGCTATCTGGATGGATTGGAATGCTAAAGAAAGCATTTTTTAGAACTTTCCCTGAAAAGAATTTGGCTGACGGGGCAATCATGGTCAGGATCGTGGTAATGTCGGGGACCACAGGATACTGGGGAACCACAATTTTATTAACCTCTCTGAGGTCTATGACGAAACGATAAACGTCAGGATGGGCATCAGAAGAGTCTAAGGGTGCCTTTTTTAGGATAGGGAGAATAGGGCTGTTGCACACATTCGCTGCTGACTCTTCAACCACACCAGACTTAATCAACTCCTGTATTATTTGCAACAAAGCCCTCTCCTGCCTGGGATATCTTGTATTGGGGAATTTGGGGTAATTTGGCATTATCCTTGATCTGTATAGAGACTGGCGGGATCTGAAGCAACCCCTCATCAGTATCACCTGTAGCCCATAGCGTCTTTGGCACATATCGGAACTCTGGAGGAAGGGGGCATCTTTGGCAAGGCATTGCTTAGCACAGGCCACTTGCTGGCCAAGAGTCACATAAACACCATTGGGGGAACAATAAATTGTCTCATGCAACCTTTATAACCGATCCAGTCCAAGTAAGTATTTCCAACAATGTGACGTCAGTAGAAATTGTGAGTCAGTCGTGAAAGGGCCCATAGTCAAGGCAAGAGGCTTGGAAATGGGGCTAACAACTGGTATGCCTGAGAAACCCACCAAACCATTGTTTTGGCCAGACAGAGCTGCTCCCGGGACCAGTGAGCGGGAAACAGAGCTATTCATAGCCACTGTATCAACTAAAAAAAAAATCGGTAGTGCCTTGTAAATCTGCAGTAACGTATGGTCCACGCTGATCTACAGGCACCGGAACTGGTCCCTTGTCCTGCTCCTGGCTGTCCTAACTGTGAGACAACTCCGTCTCTTCATCCATATCATAATCATCATGGTAGTATTGTTGAGGGTCTTCAAAATAGTTCCCGCTCTGTCTATTGTAAGGCATATCCTCTGACTGCATCCCCCCCTGGCTTCCTCCTCCATGTCGTCGTCCCCCGAAACCCCGCCCTCTCGGAGCCCCACCTCTCTGCAACAATTCTGGGCACTCGTTCCGCCAATGTCCCTCTTTCTTACAGTACACACATTGGTTGGGTCCCACAGGTGTACCTGATGCTCCACCTCTGTTAGATCGAGGTGGCTGTGGACCTGAACCCGAGCCACGTCCTCTTCGCCCTACTCTTGCAACTTGCTGCATCAACACTCTCGTTTTTAAATCTTTCAACTTCTTCTCCACCGTTTCCTCGTCCTCATTCTCTCTATGCTCATAATACTGCGCCATACTCAATATGACCGACGGAGAGGAGGTCGTCCAGTAGTCTCCAAGGCCTGCAACCTAGTTGCAACCTCAGGGAGCAAATTAGTGACAAACCTGTTCACAAACAGACGGACACCACCCTCCTGTGACAGATCCTGACCACTAAAACCCAGAAACATCCATTCAAATCTGGTAAAGAAATCCAACACACTCTCATCCTTCATCTGAAGACACGCAGTCAACTTATCCCAATCCACTCTCACCGGTGGGATAAGGGAGTGCATATAGGCTATAATATGCCCTAGTAAAGCCAATAGCTCTGCCTTTGGCTTCTCACCGGGCTTGCGCTCCTTATCCCATGCTCTGATCTCATCCCATGTGCCACCCAGCAACAACGCATGGTCCTGCATGTGGACCTTTCTCCATATATCCACTGGTACCAATAAGCCAAAAAATAACTCTATGTCAGCTAGCGTCATCACTGTGGAGGAGGCTGCCTCCGTCAATTCCTTGTAATATGCAGTGGGGTTTTTTCTTGGATCTGGCAACTGGCTCTTTAGGGAAAGGAACTCACTCCTTTTCCATGGAGTGTAGATCCATTGCTCTTGAAAGAGAGCGTCGACTCTAGGGCTTATTACAGTATCCGTGGAGTTGCGCAGTTCCGGTATTTCAGGATGATAGATGGGATGGACTTCCCTCATGGGGTGCTGTGTCCCTAATATAGGAACTTGGAGAATTTGGAGTAACCTGCCTTGGTAACTCACCAATGTAGACATATTGCTAAAAGCCTCATTCTGGGCCATGTCTGTAACATATACTCTGTCTCGTATGTCATAGATAATCTGCGGTGCGGTACCCTGGAAACACTGTTCCCACAATTGTATCAGCGTGCAGGACATGTGTTTAAGGGCATGCTGCTGTGTGAAGGGCTCATAATCTTTCATAACACTTCACACATCCTCCACACTATAGTTTGGGTGCCGGGCCAATTAAGGTGCCTGATTCGCCACCATCTGTTTCTCCTCAGTACCGGCAGCAGAGCGCACTAGCACTTTCTTCAAGTGATCTCGTGCTGCTGCCCAGTTGGCTCCAGGAATTCCATGTGCAGGCGTTTCAGTATTCAATGGTGTTTGGGGCGTTACACTCACAGGGGAAGGGACGGATGCAGAGACAGGTACCATCATGTAGGGAGTCAGAGTGGTAGGGGTGAAAGGGGGCGTAGTGGACGAGACAGAGCCAAGAGACAGGGCAGGAGAGTGAAGAGACAGGACAGGGAAAGTAACAGTGTCTGGTCCTGTGGCTGGCAGAGAATACAATGGAGGCAAGTGGGGCTGGGGCTGAGGCAGTAGTACTAGAAACGGCTGCATCAGAGGGAACAGCCCCAAGAGTTGAGGCCTGGGATGTGGGGACCATAGGATATATCCGCTGTGGAGCATAGGGTGGTGGAGGGCGAGAATCCAAAAGTCCCTCAACTAGCTCATCCTCCTCCCTAGTAACATAATACTTGTCAGTCTGAAGTCGGAATTTCCTATCTGCTCACTCTATACCTTTCTCCGTCTTTTCTCTTTCATAGGCTACCGCCATTTGCGTAATAGTTTGTGTCTGCTTCCTTCGAATCTCTTTCTCTGCTCACATGCGTCGCTGCTTTGCTTCTTTCTGCCACACTCTCAAAGAGTCAAACATGGACTGCCTACTCCTTTTGGCAAACAACTTGTCCTGCGGGAAATGTATTTTCTGTTCATCAAACGAACCAGTAAGTGGCCATTGCAGCTCAGCATTGTCCCTTGTATATTTATTCCACAATGTGCTAAAAATAATAGGGCCAATACCACGACATAGACATCCAAAACATCCTAACTTACTTAAACAAGGCATCCTAATAAAAGACACGCACTCTGTCCTGAACGTACAAACAACACCAACAACTGCAAATAAGAAAAATAGAGTCACTCAAAACGTGAAAACCAACTGTCCGGAGAGCATTGTCGCTATTCACTCAACCAAGCATTTCACCAACACCATTATCGGCGTCGGTCCACAGACCCCACAGCACCCAGACACGCAAACAAATCACACATCAGCCCAGAGGCTGCCTCACATTCAGGACGACAGTCTAAAGACCGTACCAAGTTCAAAAGGACAGGCTTTAGCCCCAGACCTTTTCAAGTAAATACCAATTGCCAGTGGGTCTGGCAGATTGTTTGCGAACAGTTCCAGACCTTTTTCAAAACGCAAGCCGAATTACCGATTGGTCCATCAGGACTGCTCGCAAACACACTGTGTCCTTTACAAGTGTCCGCAAACCCACCAAGTACAAATCAAGACGGTATTAAACCATACCAAGACACAGCCCATCGACTTGTGTCGTTCAAGCGAGGCAGTTCAAAAACTGCAGGCAAGACAGTCCGAGGACTGCATCAAGACACAGCCCAAAGGCTCGCGCCGACAAAGAATAGGGCCATTTTCCCAAGACCCAAGTCACTCACCTGGTGCACTCAGGTCGAGGCAAGTTATTCTCCATTGCCGACTCTTCAGACCTAACGGTCAGCTCCAAGGTTTCGCCTTCTCAGGACCCCAGCCGGTGACCACTAGCCGAGGATCCACCTGATCGGAAGGGCGGGGCCGCTGTGAGAACCAAGGTCGGTCTTGTGTATATGAGGCCCCGATCCGCACGACCGACCAGACACCACCCCAACCTCTACAACCCAATTACGGGTAAGGAGATCACTTTGCGGGGTCCCTGTTAGGGCGCCAACTGAAGGACAGACCCTCTAGGGCGACGTGGGTTATATACAACCACCTGCAATGCCTTCCCCAAAATCAAGAGTCAGTCAGACAGTAGAGAATGCAAACTTACTTTATTCAGTATATACTATGCAGAGGAGTCCAGTCAGGCCTTCACCTTAAGATGTCTGCCGAGGGACTGACACCCCAAGGTACGCTAATACATAATAAACCCTTCTGGAGACTACGGCCACGCCTCTAAACGAAAGTTACCGTCTTGAGCCGGGCATGAACAAAGGAGGTACAGAGAGATGAGCTAACACCTGCCAGATGGGCGCACTCAGGGCTCGAGTCGGGGTACCACGCGGGTGGACGGCGTCCCCCCACTTATTTTACCGGGTTTTTACCGGGTGGACGCCGTCCACCCTGCCCAAAAGATGGAGCCGGTACCCGAGCCTGCGCGCGCGCTCAGCACTCACCAAACCTAACCTTCTATTGTCGAGAGAGGGCGAATAGAGCTCTTTAAGTTGTTTCACGTTGATGGAGCCGTTCAGTATGACAGACGGGCGCTCGTGGCCCTATATTAGAAAAGGTCAGTATGTGTTTATGCATTTCAGACGGAGACCGGCAAATTTACTGTGGGCAATAAATACGCACCGAACAAGCGCATCTTTAATTTCCCCGCTCCTTTGAGTGTCAATACGGTGACTAATTCCAACGTAAACATTCTCCTTTGCCCTTTGAACCTGCCCCCATCGCCTTCTAACCTTTGTTAATTAGTGGGGACTCCATCTCGTGACGTCACTTCCGGCTGTGAGGTCACTTCCGGTGACACCACCTAACTTGGAGCGTCCCCCCACTTCTTTTTTTAGGACTTGTGCCCTGGGCGCACTATCAGTTCTCCAGGGCAACTGTGCCGAGTCTCAGCGTCTCCTAACGTGGGAGCAGAGCTACACATTGAGATTGGAATGCAGAGAAAAAATATCAGTTCATTAGCAAGTTGGGTTACAGCCTTGAGCAAGAGAGAAAATAATAACGAAGTACAGTGTTTACTCAGGCAAGCGAGAAGAGAAATAAGGCCTAGTATGAGCACAGCCCAAGCCCAGTCTTCTAGTGATTGCGAAATACAAAATGGAGTCACACAAGCTAACTAAAGCTTACATATTGCAATGATAACTCGGTGGGTTGCATAACGTGAATACAAATGGCGTCTATTTAGCCACATATTGCTAACCTAATATAGCATGTGCAAGTGCACAACGGGAAGGGGAAATTCAAACCTAACACCCTCTGAAGTCCAACGCTTTCACTACTGTTTCACAGACTGAAGTGGGAATAATACATTTAATCCCTTCGAAGTCCAGTGCTTTCCCTACTGTTGCACTGACTAGAATGGGCATAGTAAATCTTACCCCTCCGAAAGCCAACTCTTTCACTACTGTTGCACAGACTGGAGTTGGAATAGTAAACCTTACCCCTCCTAAGTCCAATACTTTCTCTCCTGTTGACCTATTTGGAGTGGGAATAGTAAATGTAACCTCTCTGAAAGCCTACTCCTGCCCTAATGTTGCATCAACTCGAGTGGGAAATAGTGTATCTATTCTTCCCAGAATCCAATACTTTTCCTAATATTGTTTAAATATATTTATTATTATTTGTTTTTTAATGTATAGCTTTTGTTTGTGTGTGTGTATACATATATATATATATATATATATTACCTACTGGCGGTCTCCAGTAGGTAGTTATAGTTAGGACCTATTATCCATAGGAAAATCGTAACATTCTATTCCCAATAACTTTGGCGTCGGTTGACGAATCTTTGCAAAATTTTCAAACTAATGGCCCGTTCCAGTCAGCTCCTATCCTGAAAGTTTAGGGGTGATTCGTCACGGGGGGGCCGAGAAAAAAGGGGGTGCCAAAACGCGTAGGAAATTTTAGACACGGCTACAGCCCGAACTGCTGAATGGAATTACACCAAATTTTGCAAAACGGTAGACCTTGGTTCAGAAAGTGCCCTTTTTTTTAAATGGTGTAAATCTGTTCAGTAGTTCCTGAGAGATTAAAAAAACAGGGGTAAAAAAATCAATTTCCCATAGGAAACTTTAGACACGCTTATAGCAAAAGCTGCTGAACAGAATTACACCAAATTTGGCAAAAATTTACTGCTTGGCTCAGAAAGCGACCTTTTTAAAAATGATGTAAATCCATTAAGTAGTTTTTGAGAAATTAAGAAATAAAGATAGTGATATCTAGAGGCACGGAGGATCAGCGCACCCTCCCGATCACGAACTTCATGCTAATTGGCTGTCAACACTTCAATCCAGGAAGTCTTGGCAGCCATCTTGTGCTTCGGTAGAACTGAGGTACAAGAAAAACGAAAAACAAACACACAAAACAGGAAAAGGGGGCAGGGTAGAAACACCCTGACCCCTTAGGCCTGCTCAGGGGGTCCCACAAGGACCCCCAGGGCCAAAAAAAGCATTTTTTTCTTAAACCCGTGGGATGCGTGGAGGATCCGCGGATCTGGCCACGAAAATGAAAAAAATGAAGCGCGGGCTGCCGCGCTTTGTTTTTAATTAGCCCCCGGGTGGGCCAAGTCCCGGGGGCAATGTTTAGATTATAATGGGGGGCCCAAAAGGGCCCTCCAGCCCCGGAGGCCGCCACCCCTCGGGGCTTCTATCTTAGATGGGTGGGGGGGCTCAAAGAAATTACCGACCTGTGTGGGGGGCTCAAACCCCCCCACACGCCCCGAGGACCGCCACCTCCCCGGGACTCTAATTTTTAAAATTTAGGGGTCCGTTACGGACCCCCGAGCCCCAGGGACCACCACCTCCCCGGTGCTTTGCACATGTTGGGACGGGGGCCGTGCGGCCCCCCTCCTGGAGCCCTGTGATGGTCCTGGGGATCGCCACCCCCCAGGGCCGGCGCCTGCAGTGTCCTGGGGTGCCTACCCCCGGGACCCTGCTGTTTGCTATGGCAGGGCGGGAGCCTCGCGGCTCCAGTCCTGTCATAGCAAACTGCTTTTGTTTTTGGAAGAGAGCAGGAAACCTGCTCTCTCTTCCAAAAACCAAAGCCGATTGCTTTTCCACACGGGGAGCTGCATCTTAGCAGCTCTCCGTGTGGAAAAGCAATGCCGGCTCCCGCAGGACGAATTTCCCAAGCGTTTTACAGGGGTTGGTCTCTCTTGTCACTGAGAGGCACAAAAGATACACACAACAGCAGAGAGAAACGCCTTCTTCTCCAGGTGCTTGGCACCTGAGAGAAATGTAAACGTGTGCATGGTTAGTCCGAAAATGTAAAGGCTGTTTGGAGCCAGTGTGGGCTTTAATTGCTAGAATGATTGAAGTGACAAAGTGTTATTTGTTTTAGGAGGCTCTGTAAAGGTGTTACCAGCTTCTGTCACAGACCTCACATCACTGTAAGTAAATACACACGCGTTTGTTCCTCAGTGCACCACTTTAAGTGATTATGTTAACCAGGTGAGTTTTCTACCAAATCAATGTGTTTTCCACAGATTAGTTTAATTTACATCTTTTTTTCTTATAAGGCGTGTCGCTATATTTTATGTGCAGTGACCTATAAGTGAAAGACCAACACAATAGTTACGCAGAATATTGTGTTCTTTTTAGCTACGCCCACACTCACTTAACACGTCTCCATTGTGCCCAGGATCACAGTCTTCACACTTCTGAAATGCACGTCGGCCGCTGTGTTCCGTGCAGTGTGGTGGGAGGTGTCGGCACTCCAGTGCTTAATTTGAGCCGGTGCTTTCCGGTGCCCTGCACCGGCACCTTATTGGCAGCACCAGGCTATGACAGTCTGACACATGGTGGCGCTGTCCTGCTAATTTCGGTATGAACACAGCAACAGCGGTTTATTTGTTCAATTTACATTAACAATGACTAATACCTGTCTCCAAAGCCATTCTTCTGGCTTTGGGGGATTGGAGTAGTCTGACTTGTCACACTTGTAGAGTGTGAGGTTAGTAGCTGTTTATGTACTGTCGTTGGCAGTGCTGGCATGAGTTATGTGAGATGCAAGCTGCAGTGGCCTCCCGACGTGAGCCCCTGCACTTATCCTTTTACAAACTAAGCACTGCCGCACTCCAGTGTGCGTGACTCGCACGGGCCCTGCCTTGTAGCAATAAGTTTGGAGCATTTGATCTTCCGGCCACCGTGACATGTTTGTTTGTGAAGGGAGGAGGCAGGGGTTTAAGTGGGCCGGGTCTCACCGGGTCTGAGCACTGGCAGTTTTAAAGAAGGAGGCCTCGAAACGGGTCTCTATCGGGCTCTGTTTTGTGCCCTGGCACAGGCGGTCCGTGTTTTTTCGAGTGTTTTAGTAGAAGGAAAATCATTTAAGAAAGTACTTTTCTCTCTGGATTGTGTTTTTTAAAGCCACGCCCTAATCACATTGGCCACGCCCCCTTGAGAGATCCCCAGTTTTTTCATCCCACTTAAAGCCCTGGGAGGAGGTATCTTTCGATCTGTGCGCTAGTGAGCGGTATTCGAGGCAAACACGTGTCTGTGTGACAAGCAGGGCTTTAAGTGGGCTGGGTCTCACCGGAAGTTATTTAAAGGGGGCCTCGAAACGGGTCTCTATCGGGCTCTGTTGTTTTCCCTGGCACCGGCGGTCCGTTTTTTTCCCGACTGCAGGGACAGCCCCACAGGCACATTGATGTGCGCGTGCCCACACTGCTCACTTCTCACTAGCAGAGAAGTTACGGCATGGCGTCATGCCAGGTGAGCCTTGTAGGGGAAGGGAAATCCTTTAAAGAGAGTCATTTTCTCTCTGGATTTCCCTTCTCTTTTTGAAACTCAGGAGCAGCAACATTGTCGTGGTGTCACCAGGGCTTTAAGTGGAAGCTTTTTCAATATTATATATAACACGCCATAGTTGCTGCTTATTTATCTTCTGCAACTAGCAACCACTGACAAAGACAATAGCCCTGACTTGTTTGTTGTAGGTGTAATGTTACTTGTATCATATATCTGTGCAATGACAGAAACAGCAAAATACACGCCGGGTGACACTATGCTAAGCACAGATTTTTAGCTTAGGTTTTTTTAAGTCACGCCCTTAATGACATCGGCCACGCCCTTTTGAGAGACCTTCCAGTTTTTTCATCCCACTTAAAGCCCTGGTGACAAGTGAAGTCTTGCCCGGTGTTTTGTGGAGGAAGACATTGCTTTCTTGCCTTTTACTGAATCAAAAGTCAGTTTTTTCTTTCCTTGGGGCTCCTGGCTGCTAGCAGTCCATAGAGACTTAGCCTGGACCATATTTAGGACCAGACGGACTGGCCTGCCGCATGACACCTGATGTTCTGGGGAATGTTAACCTGAGGGATAACACTGCTGTCTGAGGCACGGCACTAAAAGCCTTGTTTAACTGGGGGGGTCTGTCTGCTGTCTATCATGCAAGGCTTTTAGAGCAGCGTAATCTACTACGCCGTGACATAGGAAGATATCTGCACCAGAGGTTACTGCCTGGGCCTATGACCTCTGTATAACCTGCTGGATAGCTCTGCTGTCCAAGAATAGGTATGCTAAAATAGGTTTAATCCGAGGGATAGCTCTGCTGTCTGAGGTCTTGTACTCTAAGATACGCTTAACCTGACGGATAGCTCTGCTGTCAAAAATGAGGCACTCTAAGATATGTTTAACCTTAGGGCTAGCACTGCTGTCTGAGGCACCACACCAAAAGACATGCTTAACTGGAGGGTATGTCTGCTGCCAATCAGGCAAGGCTGCTAGAGCAGCGCAATCTACTAAGGCGTGACATAGAAAGACACCTGCACCAGAGGTTACTGCCAGGGCCTGTGACATCTGTATAACCTGCTGGATAGCTCTGCTGCCGGAGACCTGGTACTCTAAAAGAGTAGAAACTTGGATTAGTGAGGCCTTGGATTGCATCGCGCCCATGAAAAATTGTAGTGCTGCTCGTTCTAAGCCTTCAGCAGAATGGTTTAGTGATGAACTATTGTCTATGAAGACGACCTGCACACGCCTTGAACATCTATGGTGCAAGAATTACAGTACACTGCATGAATCTAAATACCTCAAGTTACCTTAAAAGAATATCATAAACTAATTAGGCACACGCAAAGACATTTTCCGCTCAGAAGATTGAGCATGTTCAGAATTCTTCACAAGAGCTTTTTCGGATAGTGAAACCCTTATCCGGCTTGGAGCGTGCTTCTGCCTCTATCATTCTATCATCCTAGGATGCTTGTTTCCAGTCCAGTGAGGACCTGGCCTGGCAGTTCGGGCTGGACTGTTCCCATTGGGCGCAGGGTCAAGACTGATTTGCATCTGGCTGGGTCCAAACTGGAATGGCATGGTGAGCAAAAAAACGATGGATTTAGGCCCAGATCTCTGTACTGGGGTGAATGTATGACATTGTTCTGCATTCTGTCCATCAACTGTTGTTTTTGCATTTGTCACCCCGAGTGGGTCGGGTATGCCCAGATGTGGGTCTCGTGTTCTCTATGCCACTGGACTCAAGCTATCCTGGCTGAAGAGGGGTGAAACCCCGAAACCGATCCTAGGATGCTTGTTTCCAGTCCAGGGAGGACCTGGCATGGCATATCGGGCTGGACTGTTCCCATTGGGCGCAGGGTCAAGACTGATTTGCATATGGCTGGATCCCAACTGGAATTGCATGGTGAGCAAAAAAACGATGGATTTAGGCCTAGATCTCTGTACTGGGGTGAATGTATGACATTGCTCTGCATTCTGTCCATCAATTGTTGTTTTTGCATGTGTCATTCTCTCTGCAGATAACTGCAATTTTTCTCAGAGAAGATCGCAAAGATTCATGCCTCCTTTCCAAAGGAAGTTAGAGAGCTTTCAAATCCTGCTAGATGGTCCATACCATCTGTTTCGGCGGGTGGTCTCATCGTAAACACTTTGTCTTTGGCAGAGCTAAGTGCTCTTTTATCTAAATTGAAATCTGGTTCACCATTGGATCTAGCCCCACCTGTGATGATGGAGCGTGGCATAGAGGGCATTCTACCTGTGCTATGTGGACTACTCAACCTGTCTTTTATGACAGGTCAGATTCCCCCTAAGTGGAAACATGCCACTCTTCTGAGGAATCCTACATCGGATCCTGCCAAACCAGAAAACTTAGACTCATTTCCCTGCTCCTGTTTTTCTCTAAAGTAGCGGAAAACATGTTAATAAGCAGTTGATGAGGTATATTGAGGTTAAAGAGCTCTTGCACAAGACCCAGTCAGGGTTCCAACCTCAATACTTCACTTAATTTGTGCTACTGCTTGCCTCAGATTCTTTGAAACTCGTTGCTGATGGGGGTAAGACGGCTGCACTGGTAATGCTGAACCTGAGTCCAGCCTTCGACACCGTATCCAACAGCTGTGTACTTCTGTGGTCTTCTCAGTGCCGCAAGGCCCAGCTCTCAGCCCAACCTTATTTAATCTATATGTGCCCTCTTGCTGACGTGATTGAACGCTATGGCATTAAAATCATGTGATACACTGATTATACAAAAGGAGCCCACGGGTCCAGAAGTAGGTCAAATGTGCGTGTGTATAGAAACAACCATGCTAGGGAGGGGGATCCCTTTTTAGGGCGGTTCCCCTCACACACCATAGGTGTCATGCTTCATCACAGGGGTACCTCCTCTCGTCCACAACCTGGTTGTGACGTGGGCTACAACCCCCTCGCTGCAAGGGAGGAGCTCAGGGATGTTTTATTGAGAGAAGGGGTTATCCTAAAACCCTATGTGAGCGTGGTGTGTTGTACGGGGAGTGCAGTGGTTTAAAACTGACTACAAGGTTAGCCAGAACAAAATGTATTATGCTACCTTGTGACAGGATTAAAAACAAATAGCGTGTAATGTAACTATGAACATTTGAGACAGCTACATTTAGAAATGATCAACATGTTTCGGCCTTTGAATCTGTAAAAGTGTTGCAGCCTTCGTCAGGATCATATATAAGCTACTGCAATTGAAGATTGAACAAAACAGTGTAAAAGTGTAAGAAAAATAATAACAATAAACGGCAATGTCCACCCCCCCCCCCCGTCTGACGGATATATACGCATTGGGCATGAACGCACACGTTGAGTGGTTGATTTGGTGTATATACCTTTGGAAAATAGCCCAGGACAGATGCGGTATAATCCCTGACTGTTGTAGGTACAACTGGAGAATCTGATGAACTACAGGATCACTGGTTTAGTATTACACATCGTCGTTTATTATTATTTTTCTTACACGTTTACACTGATTTGTTCATTCACTCTAAAATATGTTTAGTCCGAGGGATAGCCTGCTGTCTGAGGCCTTGTACTCACTGGCAGCTGGTATTTAACGGCAGTGAGGGGGGCGGGTCGCAGGGGTAGGGAATGAAAATATAATAAATAAACACTTACCTGTGTACTGCCGCCACCGCCTCTCAGTCCTCTTCACCCGCTTCCAGGACTCAAGGTCAGGAGGCAGGAAGCACCCAGCTCCCAGACTCCCCATAGAAATCACAACATGGCAATGCAGCGTTGTGATTGGTCTGAGCACCGTGGTTTGGCGCTCAGCAAGGTAATGGGAGCCTGGGCATGTTCTCCACCCAGGCTGTAATGCAGCCTGGGTGGAGAACATGCAAAGTGCGCCTGACAGGCCGGCCTGAGATGGCCGGCCGGCCAAAGCGTCATGCACGCTTAGAGTGGGCAAACCACTCCTCCCCTTCCCTGCTCTGTGACCAGAGCAGCCCCGCCACACCCCAACCCCGCTGAGCAAGGACGGAAAAATAAAATGATAATAACAATGAGTTACTATTATTTTATGTTTTCATTTTTGACCTGCTCAGTGGGGCGACGCTCCTCTGCCTTAGTGGAGGAGCTGTCTCTGCTTGTACTCTAAGTTATTGTTAACCTGGGGGATAGCTCTGCTGTCTGAGGCATGGTATTCTAAGGTATGTTTAGAGAGATAATTCTGCTGTCTGAGGGCTGGCACTCCAAGATATGTTTAACATGAGGGTTTCTGCTGTCTTGGTCCAGTACTTTAAGATATGTTTAACCATCTGGACACCTGATACTAAAGATTGTTTAACTTGAGGGATAGCTCCGCTGTCTCTGGCGCAAGGCTGTTCTGGCAGTGTAACCAGGTAAGTAAGATAGCAGACTTGAAGATCCTGCTAACCAAAGGCCGGCCGTGCTCTCAGTCCTGAGCTCTATGCTACCAGAGACAGTCCTCTCTGGACGACCCTTCGCCTTACGCGCGTTTTTGGTAAGGACTAATTAAGCTCAAGTGGGGTCAGTTACACGCTCCCTCAGAGTAAATAGTTATCGAGAATTCACAGTGGTTCCTGGAAAGAGCCGATGGGAGGGGAGCCGGGATGTAAGTGGATCGTACATCATATGTAGTGTTGGGGAGGGGCGTCATGCAGAGTACCTGTCTCAGTTTAATGGCCATCGGCCATAGAGCGCTGATCCCACACTCGGGCAATTATGGCCTCCATCCTGCTGGAATATCTCGTTACTGCGTCTCCGAGATGCTGCCATGTATATTTCATAGAATCAATAAACAAGGATTCCGCCCAGGAGACGCAAATTAGCTTCGTATTGATTCTGTCTCTTTTATAGACCACGGTGCATTAGCAGCGGGACTCCTCCCAACTCTCGGGCCTCCGTAGCTCGAGTGTGGGGGCGGCGCTGATTGGTTGGTGCGGCTGTGAGAGAGCTCGAGGGCTTGAGCTCTGAACAGACGCTTATCTGTGCCACCTCGTTGATGGAGTATGCCTTCTCATCCTTAGTAAAAGAGGTTAGACTATGAAAGGCATTCTGGTAGGGCGACGGAAGCCCCGCCTCCTTCGGCACAGCTGCTGGGATTAATTTTAGAGTAAATCTGCTGTCTATACATGTCCAGCGCCCACTTTGTCATCTGTCATGGTCTGCTCGTACAAATATGATGGTTGAGTCTCCCCCTACTGGGGGGCTTGGCTGTGCAAAAAGAATAATTGATGGACAGAATGCAGAACAATGTCATACATTCACCCCAGTACAGAGATCTGGGCCTAAATCCATCGTTTTTTTTGCTCACCATGCCATTCCAGTTTGAACCCAGCCATATACAGAACAGTTCAGCAGCCTGAACTACCAGGCCAGGTCTTCCCTGGACTGGAAACAAGCATCCGGTGGGGACAGGAAACTAAGTTATTTTTTGTTGTTTCTGTGGATTTTTCACTCCCTGCTGAAGGATGGTTTCCTCTCTTGTCTTTGGTGTGGCATCCTTTTGTTTGATGGTAATAAGGCTTCTTCTGCTGATGATGTTATCATTTTGCCAGGAGGGTGTTTGAACCCTTCTTCGAACAATAGCTCGTAAATTCCTTTTTCCTTCCCATCCATCAGGACTTAGGGTGCCCTCCCTTGTAGGGCCAGAGCCGTGGCATCAGGAAAACGATGTGAAGCCATGAGACACTTTCATGGAGTTTCCGTGGCCAGATATCACATATGTCCTGGTTGTAGATAAAAATACATCTGTGCACCACTTGCTTAAATCTTTCACACTGGGTGACAGCACTGTAAACTGGTCTTTATACATGTCTATTGGTCAAAAAACAGTGTCTAAATCACCAAGTGTCTGCTCTCACTATCAGGTAGAGCAGAGGAAGGCAATGAGGGTAAAAACATATTTCAGACAACTGTAAAAACAACTGAGTCAAGAAACAAAATACTCTTGGGAAATAAAGGGCCCTGGTCAAGAGCCCTGTATGTCTTCCTTTGTGGCTTATTGGAATTCCCAGAAGCAGGCATGGGGAATAACTTTACTGTTTGACGCTACTTGAACAAGAAGCTATGATGGAGGATGAGGTCGCAGTGTTGTGAATATGTTGCCTCGCGTCTCACGCCCAGTAAGCGTATTAAGATTTCAGGCATCTCTAGTTGATATCTCATTAAAATGGGCATGTGATGCACTGGAGATATAATTGAATATAGGTTTCAGTGATGTCAGGAAGTATCTGCTCCATCTTGAATTGGGAACCGTACTTGGAACACTCCTTGTAGGAGTTCTCTTTGGGGCTGGACTGCCCAGCCTGGCACTCTAACATTTCCCCGGTGCGATGTGGGTTCTGTCGCTGCTCTCCAGGGCATGGTGGCCTGCCTTCACCTAACCATGCCACATGGCACCTTTCTAGCCGTAGCCTTCACCTGTATGTGGCTGGCTTGAACATTTTTACTAGGGCTCATTTTGGTTTCCAGTCCGGCTCTGGTTCTCTTACTTTGCTGTGAAGAATGTCTTCAATAGCCTTTGATTTTCTCACAGACCGGTTTCTCTGATCTTTTCCCCCTTCTCTGGGGCAAAAACATCCCTCAGGATTGATGGATTGCATGTCTCGGGGACTGCCTTTGGCCCTTGAATAGGAGCACTTGGAAAATATTAAAACCTCAAAAGCTGCCTCCTGAGTCTTTTTGGGCTCGTCTATGGGTCTTCACTGTTTAATTACAATTACTTGAGGATTTGCCCTCAAATGTGGCGTTGAGTTTGAGAATGCCCGGGCTTTCACAGTGGCAGATGGCACTGGTCTGGGGATCTATGCATCGACGCTGAACATCATGAAGGTTCTCCATTATGAAAGAGGTTTTTGCATTATGCTTATCGCCACTGAAGCCCTTGAGCAGGGTTATCATATATGGTTGTGAAGCGCCTCACCTCTGAAGAAAATTAGAAGTATCGGAATACGTTCCATCAAGGTCCGAGCTGCAGGACCTGGCCCTTTTATAGGTCTGGCTTGACAGTGCAACTGTCCCCAGACCTTATGTGATCAACCTAAAAAAGAGCTTTCAGGTGCATTACAGAGAGGGATGTTGGCACCCCCCACATGTTGATGGACAGGAGTGCATGTTTTGATTGGGCAGAACAAGTGCTTCTCCATGGAAAAGTGCTTCCCCTCTACGCAGCTGTTATTATTTTGTTTGTTTTTCCAGCTGCATGAGCCAGCAGCTTTTAGGCTGCCTTATGAAGGCTCAATAACAGGCATAAAGTATCAAGCTTGCAATAGGATGGAGCTTGAACTTTCAGGAGCACACACATGGCACTTTTAAAGTGTCTTAGATGAGAAGATAATTTACAGTGTTTGTTTGTCTCACAGATCCACTTCCCTTTCCTTCATTAACCATAGACTTCAGACTGCATTTAGGTGTTCGAGAGTGGTATGGGATGCCTAGGGCCATAGTAATCCACAGGCATTTTCAGGTCTGCCCTGTCAGCATAGCTGTCATCTGACCTTATGTGATCAACAAAACAGATTTTTCAGAGAACTACTGGGAGAGAGGCGTGCTCTCCACCCACATGTTGGTTTCCCTGAGTAGACAATTTGATTGGACCAAAGTTGTGTGCTTCCACTGAAAAGAGTGCTTGTATTGCACTTTTGGCTTGTGGCAAAGCTTATACTTAATACAGCAGGACTGAGTTGGTTATGGTGGCAAACCAATGGTCATGGCTATAGGTCAGACCTGTTAATTATTGTTAGACTTGGCATCTTTTGGAGTGTTTCCCCCGAGTGTTCGCTTTCTGAGCTCCTGGTTTGGACTCTGTTTTTGCTGGCGTAGTATTTCTGCGCACTTTTCTCACTGCTGATCAGTGGTAAAGTGCAAGCGCTCCTGTGGTAAATGGTGTTATGGATTGGTGTTTCTATGATTGGATATTTGATTTACTTGTTAGTCCCTAGTAAAGTGCACTGAGTGTGCCAGGGCCTGTGAATAAAATGCTACTAGTGGGCAAACGTGGATTTAACGTCGGGAGTCTATGGAATCTATTGCGGCGGCGTACTGCTAAATTTTCAGGTAGATGGACCGTGTACATTGGGTGTGTTAGATGGGAAACGGAGGCTTGGGTGAACGAGATGGCTAAAACCGTGTAAGGTAGCCCCGCTGGGGGTGCCAGCCCCAGAGGACGGAGGGCGCTGGGAATCAGGGATTGAGACCTGTAAAGAGATTGAGAGCAGTGTGAATACTGTGACGCAAGCCCATAGATTTTGCTTTGCCCTAGTCCTGAGGAGGCCTGAAGAAATTGACAGCTGAAACGAGTCCGCGTCGACAGCTTGATATAGAGGAGTCAACATTAATGCAAATATGCTGAATAGTTTATAAGCACGTTATTAGAAAAGATAGAGAGGTGTTATACCTCAGGTGCTAGAAGGACTGCCTCTAAGTGTATCACCCAGACTTTATGAGTGAACACTATTGATTTAAATATCTTGTTGGGGTATTGGAGATACTGAGTCTTGTATATATATATATATATATATATATATATATATATATATACACATATATGTATGTTTTTTTCTTCTGTCTTTTGCTTCTTTTCATTGTATATACATTGTTGTATGTGTTGTCTATGAATTTATTTTTGAAGTGATATGTGGGTCAGAGACTGGTCCGTTGCCATGTATGCGTTTGAAATTATATTGAACGTTTGTCCATGTAAAATTATACAGTTTTGTCTGGGTAATTAATTGTGCCCTCACTGAAAATAAATGGGATATTTATCCCTCCGTACTTTCTTGTTATTCATCACTAGTGGCCCTGCATCACTGATTGTGCCACCCACGTGAGTAGCCCTGAAAAGGTAATTCAGACCCGCCATTGTGGAGTCTGCGCGCAGTTTGTAACTGCCATGTCAACTGGGCCAGTGTGCACACTTGCCAGTCCCTCACCTTCCCTTTTCTTTAATGTCAGCCGCCCCTAAGGTAGGCCCAAGGTTCCCCTGTGGCCCGGGTGCAGTGTATGTGAAAGGTAGAACATGCCCTGGTGTGTATGGCATGTCCTGATAGCAAATTACGGCCAATTTCATTTTTCGCTATTGCAAGGCTACCTGTTCCCCATAGGACAGATTGGGGAGTTTGTTTATAACATCTTATAAACATAACTGGCCCGGGGAATTAGGTAGGAAAATAAAGTTTAGTATGCCTGAACTAAGAATCTAAAGATGCATCTTTTAGTGAAGGGGATTTTTACATTTGGTGTTTGAAAATACCACTTTTAGAAAGTAGGTATTTTCTTGCTCAGTCATCCCGTGTGCCTCTGCTGGAATGTGGATTGCCTGTCTGGGTTTTAAATGATAGACGGTTGGGGAGCAGGAGTGGCTCCAGATAGTCTAGGTGGGTCAGGAAAGGGCTCAATAGACCTGGACTGCAATTGGGGAAAGGGGAGGAGATTTCCTTGCACCTCAAAGGGCCTGGTCTGCCTCTGACCATGCTGTCTCCACCTCCTGCCAGGAAGTCACACCAGAGAAAGCAGAACTGGTTCTGGCTGGGCACAGACACTCTCTGCCTAAGAGATCAAAGGATTTTGGGATATAAATACTGGGGCCCAGACCCCTGAACTTTAGAACTCTTTTGGATCAAGAAGACTGCCAAGAAGAAGAGCTGGAGAAGCTGTGAGGAGGAACTACCACTTTGCTGTGTGCTTTGCTGTGTTGGCCTGCAGTTGCTGCTTCTGTCTTGGGCCGTGAAAGGATTGGACTGAACTTTCTGCAATCCACTTTTGTGAGTTTCGCCAAGGACTTGAGGTAGAGCTTGCCCCCTGTTCCAGAAGTCTCAGGAACAGCAAAGACTTCAAGCTCTTCTGCCCTCAGCTCTGGGGACTGTGTGTTTTTGTGTTTTATACTGCAGCAGGAGAAAATGCAACCCAACGCCGTCTATGACGCTGCTGCTGACTCCGTGTCCTGAAGGCACTGCAGAGGGCACCGCCGCAACAACGCACCGTGACCCTGGTCTCACCAACGACACCTGCTGACGCTGCCACCAAGCCGCTGCTCGCACCACGACCTGTGGGCACTGCACTCCGCACCACCTCGCTTCACGACATCGCCTTGGTATCCCTGATAACGATGCTCCATGCCGAAATCTATGCCGCTACTTGCACTGTGGTACGAGGGCACTGCTCGTAAAGTTACATGGTGCACCGCCCTCATCCTGCACCGCAGCCTTGGCCTACTGAAGCCGGCACCATCGACTCTAGTTCATCAGCCGACGACAGCACTTCAGCAACGACAACGACGCTGCTTGCACGGTGACCTGCCAGCACCAAACGTGCACCGCATTCACCTCAAACCACGACCCTGGTCTCACGAAGGATGCCATCTGATGCCGCCACCCAGCCGCTGCTCGCACCGTGACCTGAGGGCACCGCACGCCGCACCGATGCACTTCGCACCGCAGCACCCGATGCCTGCCGACACCAGATTCCTGACTCCAACAGAGAGGAGATCGATCTGCAACGCGTATGACTTCGAGGGCCCCGACGACTCCTGCATCGACCTCTGGAACCTACGCCTGTGGACGCCGTGCTTTCGGAAGCTCAACGAGAGGTCGCCGACACCCTGCATTTCTAAAAGGTACTGTTTGCGGGTCTTCCTGACACCGTAGCTGGCTCGCGACGCCGTGGTCAGCCAGAACTGTTTGGATTTGTTTGTTCACGACACTGTGATAGCCCCGAACGGATCTACCGAAATCAAGGAACTGTTTCTCAAGCATATTTTGATAATTGAAGATTGTTAAGTTCTGTATTGTGGATTTTTATCATTTTTGGTCTTGTCTTAAGTATACGAAAATATTGGATATTTTTCTAAACTGGTGTGGTGTCCTTTTGTAGTGCTTACACTGTATTACTGTTGGTTATGTGCAAATGCTTTACACACTGCCTCTAAGATAAGCCTGACTGCTCGTGCCAAGCTACCAAGGGGGTGAGCAGGGGTTATTTTAGGAGTGTAACTCCCTTATCCTGACTAGAGTGGTGGTTTCTGCCTGGCTTTGGCACATGCCCTGCCTACCAAAAATCCCATTTCTAACAATTATGAAATGTTATTAAAAAAGCAGTATGCTGATGTATTTATGGTGACAAACATATGTTAAAGGTAATTTGTGCATAGAATCTCGCAGATTACTGTAGCAGATAAGTCGTTAGGTGTTGGTGATCCCCACAGACAAAATGTGGGTATCAAAGATTTGCACGGTGCGGATCCTTTTTAAGCCTTTTTAGGAGAGATAGTAATTTGCTTTGCCAACTGTAATTGTGTATACATTTGTAATTTTATGACCGTATGTGTGATGGTTTCCTTGTGGGAATGCGTAAGCTCAGTACAGTACGCTTGAGTTGGTTATGGTGACAAGCCAATCATAACACCTAGGGCCTGATTGGTGCACAGGGAAAAGTTATGCCATGTGTCAAAGGTCTGGTCTTTATATTATGAAAATTATAACAAAGGCAGCAGACCTGGCTTATTTATTGTGAGCAATATTTTTTTTCCAAAGACAATAGGCCTCTAACAGTGAATTGTTATCACACCGTTACAGGCTGTAGACAGAGATTGGTTACATGTAATCTTACATATTACCATAGTAGACAATTTTTGGGGAATTGAGCACCCACTCTGACAGACCCTGTGAGTAGAAGGTTTTCACTGAGGTAATTCCTGCTAGGCCCTATTGAGAGGTGTTTTATACTGTTTTGCCAGCTGTCAGTCAGTATTGTCAGAACCCCTTTCAGAGGGTTACGAAGCAAGCAGGAGCTACTGGGCCCAATGCTGGGGGTTGAGGCCTTTTACTGTCCAGAGGCCTGACCTACTGTGGGTCCTGAACCAAGTACCCATTCAGCACATGACTGTCAGTGATAGCACGGGTCGAGCAGTCAACGTCTTCTCTGGGGTGGGGCATAAGGAAGGTGCCAGGCGAACACAGACTAAAGACTCAAAATACTTTCAACAATCCCAATAAATGATCGCCCCGCTAGATACTTGCCTTTATGACAAAAGAAGTATTGATATCCGGACACAAAGTGAAATATGACATACAAAAACAATATACACAGCCCTCCTAAGGCCAGCACTCTAGCGCTGTCCGGGCAGGGTCCTGAGTCACACTTGCCTGTCTACTTACATTGGTTAGTCCCTACTGACAATAATTAACATTCAAGTTAGGCTCCAATACGTGTCCAAGTCTTAGAAGTCCACTGTGGCTTTCCAGAATTCAGTGATCCAGCTCTCTAGAGCTATGAGGCAGAGCAAGTTCTCCCAAGGCTCACTGGATCGATGATCAATCTTACCTGCTCCAGCTGGTATTGTGCTACAGAAGACCCCAGGAGCTTTCAGCACTGTGGCATCACAGTGGACTGGAGCAGATGCCAGCAATGAGTGGTAGCCTCGTCACTGCACACAGGGCAGCTGGCCTTCCGCTGCACTCCTCTGAAGATTTGGTATGTTCCTCTGATCCCACTTGCAGGTCGGGCAGTCACTTGGCTTCCAGTGCTTCAGTCGGGGCTCTGGGTGCACAGGGCAGCACCTGCTGCTGTTCATGGTTCCACGCTATACATGGCGATGGCCCTCCCTCTTGGCATACTGTGCACCAGGGCAACAGCCCTTGCTCTTCACGGCAGGTCCCTCTGTCATATAGGTACACTGACATTTGGGCAGGACACAGGCAGGTAACCCGAGCACGATCGCTGTGGCAGCAGATATAATCATGGCGGCCCCCTCTGGCATATGTGGATGCTGACTTTGCTCAGCACACAGGCGAATGACTCAATAGGTGCGGTACCATTTAACTCACACCATGCCAGGATCCCCCAATGGACTTCACTCCCTCCAGGCATTCTCCTCCTCCTACAGGGTCTCTAGTCTTGGCAGCCAGATGCTGGTGTTTCAGTCCTGGTCACACGAGGCAGAAGTCTTGCTGAGCTTCTCCATGTTGAAAAACAGCCACGGCTGACTACCTGGCGGTTGACAATTTGGAGACTCAAGCTCCCCTTTTTATAGTACATTTCCAGACACAGATGTGCTTTAGTGTCTCATGCTTTAAAGTTTGCGTTGCAGGGATGTTCCTCCTTTGAAGTGCCCACTCCTTTATCCTGTCATTTGTCCAGGTAGATGTCTGTCACAGCAGAAGTGACTCCAGACCAGATAGTGCAACAACACAGGCCATGGGAGTTACTTGTGGATCACACCTGCATGTCAACCCCACTGATATATGCCAAACACAAGGTTTCTAAGGCCCCAGCTGTATTCTTGATGATTACCTTAGGAGCTTCAACTCCTTCATGAGTTGTGCTTAGGCCCTACTAACCAATGACCTTATCAAAATTAAAGAGTCCTGTTTGAGTGGGCAGTGGATAATGGCTTTTCTTTGTTCCAGATTATGCCCCACCCAGCTCTCGCAGTAATGAAGCAATCCACAAATCTGTCTACAGGTTCCTCCACCTCCACACTACTTCTCAGGGCTCTGGTCTTCCAATATGAAACCCACACAGCCTCCATGTACTGTACCCAGGAGCGTACCTTGGTTAGTATGATTTGGGGAGGTGTAAACTTCAGATTTCCCAACAATCACATAGACGTATCTTGTTAAAATACATTATGAGAAGTAGGACACAAGGGGGGCCTAAGAGGCAGTGGAAAGAGAGGCGAGTGCGGATTGTCAGGGGTATTTAAAACACAATTGTTTTCAAACAAACAAAGTTTTAAGGTAGAGATGAGAGAGAGAGTATGTGTATGTGTGCATTTTTGTCTGTGTGTGCATGTAAAAATCCAGGGTGAAATCTAACAGACTGAAAGCACCTGTACCCAACTATTTACTAAAGAACATATTTTCCAGGGAGTGTAACACCCCAAACATCCCCCCTGAAGCTACACCCCTGACTGTACCACTCACCAGCACACATACATCACAGCACGCATAAGCAAACACACATGAACTTCACAGCCAACATGCTAACCTGAAATAGGCCAAGGGTTAGTTAAGCACACAGGACAGGAACTTTATATGGGTGGACAGGTAGGTCCCACTACAATTTTACACAAGTTAAAAGGACTGTTCTCACTGCTAATTATCATTACACAGTATGCTGCCACCACCGCGCTCGTGTCATCCGGGTAAGGGCAGTAGCCTTTTACTACTGTGAGTGTAGTGATTTTTGCTCCCTCTCGGTCTAACAAGACTGCAATCGGTGAGATAGACCCAGGTCATGGCATACACACATGATCTGCGTGCGCCCATGACATAAAATCAGCAGCAAGGATCCATATAGTATTGCAGTTGGGCAGGGGTGAATGCCCGTTAAAAAGGTACTTTTCCTTCTTATCAAGTATATATTTGTAACCTGACAGCTGTGTGCATGATTGATGAAAGCTTATGCGCGCTTCATTAAGCCTGTGTTGGTTATAATTTTCAAGCCAATTTTAAAGGTAATAGGCCGTATCGGTTCACTGGGAAAAATTATGTCCGATTCCTTAGGAATGATCTGTTTATAATGAAAAGTTATGACAAAGCATATAGGGCTGACTTACTTTTTGTGAATAGCATGCGTTAAATGGCAATAGGCTTTTAAGGGTGAATTGTTATTACCCGCACTAAACCCTGTAGGCAGGTATTTGGTAGGAATGTATGACAGTATGTGCATGCGTTTAGCACGCATGCTTTCTGAACACCGTCATTATAACGAAAGCTTCTTTAGCATACATTCGTTCAGCACTCAAGTCGTTATTACGACTTGCCTTAGGGGGGCGCTGAGTCTTGGAATAGTTTTATTTACTATTCCAACTCTAGTCTGCTCAATAGTAGGGAAGGTGTTGAACTTTAAATCCAACACCATTCCACCAATGCGCCCCCCTAAAGCAAGTCCTTGTAACGACTTGCGTACTGAACGAATGCGTGCTAAAGGCGTGTTCTTTCTATTGCCGGTTCTGAGAAGGCACAGCTTCATTCTAAAAGCTGTTTCCCATTTAATAGCGGTGTGCTAATTTGCATGAGTTGCTTTTGTGTAATTGCTAAAAATTTCAGGGGAATTATGCAAAATAAATCCATCATATAGCACTATAATTTAGCACAAAATGCATCCTTGCATCACCTTCTGAAGTGAAGATGCTATTCACTCTAACAAGTAGCGTGGAAAACATTTGTGCTGTGAACACCAACTGCTGCCGTTCTGGCTGTCTGCCTTGTTCCTGTCGTCCCACACTATAATTTTGCCACAAACAGTGGTGTAATAAAGCGATGTGGTTTAACAGCTTAATTTCTGAAATTTTGCGTAAGAGGCATAACATGAAATTCCCAAAATTGAAAATTACGCTAGCATAATTTAAATCTCACTTGGGCCTAGTATGTTGTTACATAGTATGTATACATGTCATCTACACTCTGCTTCTATCCATGACATTGTACTGCCTTGGGTAATGCTGCAGTCCACACAAGTCATTAGCGCTCTTGGCTTGTGAATGACAGAAGTTTTTGTTCACATCAAACATAAAATGAATGCACTTCGGTGTGAGGGCTGACTGCCGGTCCTTTCGTTTTTAAGGTTTTCTGATGAAGTATTGGCAACAAAAATATTGGGGACAAATATATTGCCACACAGTATCAAGAATGTAGGTAAAGTAAAAATGTCAACAACAAAAATATAGAATACAACATTATTTTTAAACAAATGGTTAAATAGATTATATTTTAGCTGTATTATATTCAAAACATATATACACATTTACAATAATATTACAGTGTAAAAAAATATACTTATACAGCATATTTAAAAATGTTTAACTTATATACACAGAACATAAAAAGAGATCCTCTAAAACATTTCCAAAAAATATAAACATAATAGTTAAAAAACAATATTTTTTAAGTAAATAATAAAAAGACGAATAAAATTAATTATAACATCTAACACTAGATATTTAAGAATCTAAAATGTACACAATAACCACATAAAAATTAAGTTATCAAAACATTAATAGAAAATAATAAGAAATAGATTTAAATTACTTTTAGAATTAAAACAAAAAATATATATTAAAACCACTTAAAAATCAAATACAAAATGTGACTTAGAAAGGTAATATCCACTAATCCTACTTCAACCTCAGCAACAATAGGAAAAGTGTTGGACTTTGGAGGAGTCAAAATTACTATTTTCACTCCAACTAAGTAAAATTAGGGAAGGTGTTGTACTTTGATTTGCTTGATTTACTCTTTTCCACTCATATTTGACCAACAGTGAGGAATATTTTTTAACGTGGAGAGCGTATATTTACTATTCCTACTCCGACCTCTGCAAAAGTATGGAAAGTGTTAGATTTTGGCGGGGGTCACTTTATTATTCCCACTCCAATATAAGCAAAAGTAGGGAACGTTTTGGACTCTAGAGAGGTCAGGTTTATAATTTAGTATTCATGCTCCGGCTTGAGTAACAGGAGCAAAAATGTTGGACTATGGGGTCCGATTTACTATACCCACTCCAACGTAAGCAAAAGTAGGGAAAGGTTTGAATTTTGGTGGGGTTAGATTCACTATTGCCACTCTAACATAAGCAACAATAGGGAAAGTGGTGGACTTTGCAGGGGTTAGATATACTATTTCCAATCCAATGTAAGCAACAGTGGAGAAAATGTTGGACTTTGGAGAGGTCAGATTTACTGTTCCCGCTTCAACATAAGCAAATGTAGAAAAATCGTTGCACTTTGGAGAGCTCAGATTTACTATACCCACTCCAATCTAAGCAACAGTAGGGAAAGTGTTAGACTTTGGAGGAGATAGATGTACTACCCCAGCCCTAGATATTTTTAAATAAAACTTAAATATAGACCAAAAAATGCAAAACATATTTAAAATAATAAATGTATTCATTAAATATAGTGCAAACTGGTACATTAAAAATGTACAAATTGTATATTAAAAAAAAATAACATTAAAAAAAGGTTTACATTATTTTAAATTTAAACACTTCCTTCTCTTCTAAAATAAAAATCTAACAGATTAAATTAATACAAAATATTATATACATTTTTATGTATTATTATTAAGTTAATAATTCAATAAAACAGTTAAAATTAAAACAATTAATAAATACAACATTAACACAAGTAATTTGACTGAAATATTAAATAATCTCAACCGACAATGAACTAAAAATTAACAAATTATTTAAATAATCAATTGATATGCACAATTAATTCTCAGTTAAAAAAGTAATTACATAAAAATTAATTACTAATGGAAAACAAATATTTAGATTTTTTTTAACTTCTCACCCTAATCCCCTAGCGACCCAACTATATATAAACAGACAATATTATGGAACCAAAAAGATGATATTCTTACTTTTTATATTCTGCCACATAACATTTTTGACGTCACAATATTTTAGATACTAAATTTGTGTCCCATGATATTTTTTGGGTATAATCTTTTTTTGGAATACGGTTTTCGATTTTCTCCTTTTATAGTTACCCTTTCATTTTTTTTGCTTCTTCTCTTTTTTAGTTCAGTTTTTCTTAAAAGGATAACTTTCTCAGCGGGTGCTAATAATGGTTCACTTACTTGCTGCTCATTTCATTTACTGTGCACCGTATCCCATGTTGCCACTTTCCCAGAATCAGGCGGCCAATATGAAATGCTGTTGTGGTGTATCAATGTTTTACCTTTTCGTGATGGCCAAAATGTTGTCTCTAAACGTGGCAGCCTTTAAAACAACGATAGCCTATGTATAATAGCTCTGCAAGATGGGCACTCACTGCTTTATTTAGTGTAGTTATAGCAGGAATATGCCCACTATCTGTAGACAGCACCATGTTTTTTTTCTATTTGTATTTTTTTAATTAATCTTTCATATGTTTGTTGAGGGTCTGTGTTTTATTGCGTTTGTGTCAGAGGCTGAATGCAAGTGTCAGGGATTGGATGTATGAATGCAAAATGAGTGACAAGTGCATGTATGATAACTTATTGAGTGTCTAAAAACATCAGTGACACAAAAGGCAGTTTCATTCATAAGCCAGACATATTGCCATTGGCAATGCTTTTTCAAGATTGGAAGATTGGAAGATTGGAAGATTGAATATGAGAGATCATTATTTTTTTCCGACCAGACGTCATACAGATTTTACCCTCTCTCAGTTCAGCCTACAGTTGAATTTCATCTCTTTCCCAAAGGGACTTTGATTGTTTTGTACATATCTTTATTTGCTTTTACAATGTAAATAACAGGAGCATGTGCCGGCTTTACAGCCAGTTGTGCTTGTGCTGGACAAGAAATACAGGATAATCACCTATGTTGTGATTAAACAGTAACAGTGCAGAGTGCATGGAAATGCAGGAGGTCCTAGTGTTCACACTGTATGTAAAACTCAGAAAACTGTAAATCGGCATATTGGTGCAACAAGGGTGAAAAATAGGGGTCAGTGCTAGGGGGTAAGCTAGGGTGCTAGTGGATAATGGAGAGGGGTAGGCGCGGTGGCGGGTGCGGGTGGGTAGATGTAGGAGGCTGTGGTAGCCGCATGGGGCAGATAACAGAGGGTGCAGCTGAACACTGTTATAGAATCCCTGTCTGGGGCAGCAACCACGGCGAGCCCCTGGGGCGCTCATGGAGGTAGGTCATCATTGCCCCCCTTCTGCTGGTAATGCGTGAATAAAGTGTACCCATGGGGAGAGATAGGTTGTTTGCGTAGCCGCCACACTTCCTCCTAACGGACGGCGTCCTCTTCTGAAACACCTCATTTACAAACCCACTCCATGTCACGCTGGGGCAGTGGGGGATCGCCAACGGAGTGTGAGTGTACGGTTGGCAAGAAGGAGAGGCAGGGCCGCGAAGCGGGCATGCACTTTCTGCTGCTTTCGATACTTGAAGATGCCCACAGAGCAGGATTCCCATGTGCTGTCGATATTCTGCAACTCTGTAACCTCGCGTAGAGTAGTGTGAACTGAGTGACTATAGCTCTGCAAGGTAGGATAGGACCACAACATGCGCATGAGGTTAGCGTCATGGGCGTGGCAGCTGTACAGGCGAGCTGGGCCTCAGGAAAGTAACATTTCAATTGAGCTGGGGTTAAGTAAGCCCTTTGAAATAAGAAGAACTGTATGTTTTTGAATTGCGAGTTGCTGGTAACTTGCCTAGGAAAGTCAAGCGCCCGGTCCAATTCCCAGTCATGGAGAACCAGCCCAAAGTCAACTTCCCATTTTTGCCGCAGCGCGTTGAGGGGGCCTCTTCCAGGTCACGAATAGCTTTATAAAGCCAGGTGACAAGGTGACGGCTGTCACCCATGATGAAGATGGCCTGTAGGACAGGGTGTGTGGCGGGCTCCCCTTCTGTGACTCCCCAGAGAGTGCAGCAAATATGACTGAGCTGCCGGTGTAAAAGGAACTGCCCAGCAGGAGGCTGTGCCTCTCCGCCAGGGGAAGAGGAGACCATCAGAGAAGAGGTCGTCCAGAGTAAGCACCGAAAATAGATGCATACAAGCAATGCATGACTGCGCCACCGCCACCTGCAAGGGCCAGTGAGAGAAGGGCAGGGCCTTCAGAAAGGAGAAGCCCTGGCTCAAGCGCTCCGGGAGGGGCCCACTTTCTATACAGGTTTCACCTAAATAACGCCCAGTGGTCCAGCTAGAGAGCCACTGGAGCGGTACCACTTAAAACAAGCATTGGCATAGCCAATAGGTCTCGCCTTTGGGGCCTTATAAGTATTTAGTTATGCAGCACAATATCCTTGGTGCAACAACATCAACTGTTGCATGGCTAAACACTTATAAGGTCCCAAAGGCGAGACCTATTGGCTATGCCAATGCTTGTTTGTTGACTGCCATTTTTAAGTACTAGAAACCATAGATAGATAGATAGATAGATAGATAGATAGATAGATAGATAGATACTAACACAGGCACAAACAGAAACGTGCGCTGCAATAGAGAGGAGTACCGGACAACATTGATATACTGCACACTATTAGTATACACGCACACACACGCAGCACCTATCTATAGAGATGTAGAGCAGACTGAAATATTCACAGTACAGCTAGAGGAAAGGAGAAGAAGACTGAGCGAAGCAGGGGGATAAATAGGAAGAGAGGTAGAGGAAGAGGAGACAGAAAAAGAACAGAGAGTGCAGTAGAGAAAAGGAAAGACAAATAAAGAGGGAGGAAAAAGGAGGAGGAACTAGAGAAGGAAAATGGGAGATAAAAAGAAGATAAAGATAGAGGAAAAGAACAAGGGGAAATAAAATAGAAGGGTGCAAGAGATAGAAAGATAAAAAAAAGAGGAGAGAGGAGAACAAGCAGAAAAAAGAGGATAGTGAAAGGTTAAAGAGGAAGATAAATTGAAAGGATGGAAAAGAAAAACTAGAGAGAGCGAGAGAGAATGAAAGAGAAAGAAAAAAGTGAAGTAGTGACAATTATGCAGAGAGGAAGAAAAGGGAAGGGAGAAGAAATAGAGAGAATATGAACAGATTGCGGTAGGGAAAGTGAGAAGGGGAGGAAAGAGAGGGAAAGAAAGGACGAATAAATCAGAGAAGGAAAATGAGAGATAAAATGATTGAGAGATTGAGATTGAGATTGAATACAGCGGTTTCATCGAAAGTATCGTACATAGAATATTTGCAGTACACTTACGTACAATCATAATTGGCCCGCATTTGATTCAAGTTGGAAAGATGAATAGCTGAGTCGGACGGCTCGAATTCAGACTTGCAAGCTGCAAATGCGCCGTAATTGCTTCATCGAGCCTTCAACCCGCTGTGCTATCCTACTGGTACATGTGCAGCTGTAGGAATGTTCTAAGCTCCCAGCCGCAGAACTTTCGGCGCTCTCCCGTCCTCGCGCGGAGTGGACCCCTTGGGCAGTGTGAGCATCGCGCTTGTCCCGAAGGAACTATTTTCTCCCTCTGTCCGCTCTGCTCTGTGACCTCCCATGAGGCGAAGACCATGCTGCGGCTCGAAGGCAGCGGGTGGTCCTCGGGGCGCTGGGCGCTCCTCTGGCTTGCGTCAAGGGGCAAGAGCCTTGGCCAGGTAGGTGAACCACTGTCACCGCCCTGCCGTGGAATGCAGGCTACTGCTGTAGAAGCAATTCACTGCAGCGCCATGAAACCTCGAGTGTGATAGCAGGCGCTATATCGAAAACAAAAGTTGTCATTATTAACGTCTTGTGTAATATTAGTTGCGTGGTAGTGGTTGCACTACGAAAAGAGCAGCAGAAGTACCAGTAACCGCAGTAATAGTAGTAGTCGAATGTAGTAGTCATACAATTAGGAAAAGTAATATTAACAGTAGTAATGGTGTCAGCGAAATCAGCGACAGAAAAATAGTAGGGCTAATTGTAAATATAGTAACACTAATAACAGTAGTAGTAAAACAATAGTAGTGGCCCAAGTTCTAACGGTCATATTAACAGTAGTAATGGTACCAGTTGCAGTAGTGACAGAAGAAAACAAGCCCCCGCGCATCGCGCTGGCAGCAGGTGGAGGGGAGAGAGGAGGGGGGCCTGTGCCTGTTTCCCTTGCGGGAGCGAGCAGGAACCATCTGTTAATTACAAACAGATGGTTTGAAAGCTCGCTCCCGCAAGATAATCACCAAACGTGCACGTGTTGCCATTGAAAGCAATGCATCGCATGCACGTTTTTGCCTGCAAAAGTGAATCGATTGCTAAAGGTCTTTTTCCTAAGAAGCTCATGCGCGCTGCATAGGCGAGACCTAAGAAAGTAGGCCTATCGGCAGCTGCAGTTTTGCGAGAGTGACGCCAGGAGAGTGTCCAGATCCTTAAAAAAGTATTGTGGAGGAATGACAGGGAGGTTTGTGAAATAATGTAAAAGGCGGGGCAGGACGACCATCTTTGCCAATTTTATTTTGTCGATTGGGGCTAGGAGAAGGGACTGCTAGTAATGTACTTGGGTTCTGATGCCCTCTAAGGCTTAGCTGAGGTTTTCATCGTAGAGTTCCAGGGGAGTATGATATAGATAGACCCCTGGGTAACAGGTCGCCTGTCCCTGCCAAGAGAGGCGGGTGTCGCCTAGATATATTTCCCGTGGTGGCTAGCTGGGGCAGAGCAGGTATATGGTAGACTTCGTCCAGTTGACATGAAGCCCAGTGGCAGAGGCAAAGTCAGCCAGTGTGTCCCGGAGTGTCGTGAGGTCAGCCGTCACGTCGCATAGGTATGGAAGAAGGCCATCGGCGTATAAAGAGACAGCGTGCATCCTGTCCGCCAGCGGGATACCCCATTCGTGACTGTCCCCACGTAACTGTATGGTTAGGGGCTCCTTCGTGAGCGCAAACAGTAGCGGGAAGTGCAGGCATCCTTGCCTTGCAACATGACCAACCAGGGTGGACGTGGAGATAACGTGACCCAGGCGGACCCAGGAGGTGGGATTGTAAAACAGAAGTCAGGTGTAAGCCAGGAACCTGGGCCTGATCCCTATGTGGTGAGGACGGTAAATAGGTAGTGCCAGGTTAAGGTGTCAAAGGCCTTTTCCTGCTCAAGTATGAGACAGGCCGGCTGGGGGGAAGCAAAGAGTGGCAGCAGCAGAAGTGTGCATGTAATGAATCTAGTAACAATGCAAACCAATTTTTCAGAAACAGTTGTCAATGAGGGGATGGGGGGGCCCTATGTTCAAAGGTGATTATCTGCTATCTGTGGCATCACCAGTGTGAGGGGGGTTGCGAGTTCACTGAGAAGAGAACGGCGGGGCTGGCATCGGCCACGCCAAAAGTATGGCGGTTGTGCCGACCCCCCCGGACATGGAGACAAGCCTGTCGCGCACTTTGGTGACGCGACAGGCGCGCCTCCCATTGATTGGTCCCGGCTCGGGGCGTGACCCGGAAGTGATTCGAATCACTTCCGGGTCACCCAATGGGCTAATGCCAGGCCGGTTAGAACCAATCTGGCATGAAACCCTGATAAAAGGCTGGGGAGCGGAGGAGTCAGTCTCTGCGCTCCTTGCTCCCCAGCCCACCACACCAGCCTCACTAGGAGGCAGTAATTTGACTTTCTCTTTGTTTTTCAGGTTCATCGGACGATCGTCATTTGAAGTTCGTCGCCGTCGGGGAGCCGTGTTTTGTCTCCCTTCTTTTTTGTTCAGGTTAACTGTGAATCAGGTCGAAGGACGTCAGAGAGCGAGAAGCGGTAGCAGGTGAATCGCAGAGAACCAGCGTTGGAGTGCCAAGATAACGCGACGACCATCCTGTGCAGGAGAGCGCGAAGCGGCAGCGGGTGAATCGCAGAGGACCTGTGTTGGAGTGCCGGGAACGCGCCGACCATCCTGTGCAGGTACCCGGTAGAGGTGGCGCTGGTTTTGTTAGAGCGCTAACCGCTCCAGTATTCGCCCGCTTTGTGTGCTGCGTGCATCATTATCATCGTGCTTGCAGCTGTGAGTGTGCAGGGAGTAGCTGTGGTCTAATATCCCAACACTAGGAGGGTTTTCCTCCTTTTACTACAATTGATCCTGCATTGCCTTGTCTGGGTTCGCGGGCTTTTCCACTATCGCGCAGCTGTTAAAATAGTGAGTTTTAAAGCGCGATCTGCGCTCCGGGTGATTAGACTCACACGCTGTTTAGACTCAGTCGTGGTAGCGAGTGATCACCTCTTCAAGGCTGTGTTAGTTCAGTGAATTGATGATACCAGTGCTGCATATTGTTCATAAATAAGAAACGTTTAGGGATGATCACAGAGTTGGATGAGTGGTAAGTCTAAGTGCCTGGCAGCGTGTACTTAGCGCAATAGAGCCTCATGGGGGGGCCACACTTGATCTGTTTTCTTCATATGTTATAGATCCCAAGCAACATCAGTGATCACTGAGAGGACCACAGAGTCTTCATCGGGGTTTGGACAACCGGTGCAGCACACAGGATACCTAAGGGGACACAGACAGGCCCGCATTCCAGCGCTTCCGGGAGTCGCACAGGTTTGAGCTTAATCACCTGACCCACTGGATTAGCTGGTGGTGGGCTCTGGTTGCTCGGATGCTTACGGCCGGTTTGTGTACCTCTAGCGTGTTAAGGTAAGCGCCTGGACTGTGGTCCAAGTCATTGCAGGACTTGGGAGTGCGTAAGTCAGGCTAGTACACGGTTTTCACCTGTTGGCCTATTATAAGAGGCCATTGTATAGATTTGGGGTGATAGCCTGCACATTCCAGTAATACTGCAGTAAGTTTAGAGTAATGGCTGGGAAAGCAAAGAGGGGTGACCAGCATTCTCGTATGGAGAGGCTGATGGAGGCAATGATGAAGAAGGTGGACGAATTGGGACATGGTCTCGCTGATCTCAGGGAGAAGGTAGAGGGGCAGGAGGGGACAGAAGAGATGGCTAGGCGCAGCACTGTGCCCCCAAGGCGGCATTTCCTCCCCTCTCAAAAAGAGTTAGGGCAAAGAAGCGGGTGGAGAATGAACCAGTTACACCCGTGGCCCCTGTTCCTTTAAGGGAAGTGCCACCTGTGCCACCTGTACCTCTGGGAGATGTCCCACCTGCCCCAGTACCAGCCCATCCGGTGACACCAGTTGCCCCTGTGCCAGCTCCCCAGCCCAGAGAGGAACCCACGCCCACAGGGGTGGTCCCGGTTGAACCAGTGGTCCCTGCGCCAGTCACAAAGCCCAGGGGGGGAGCCCGGGCCTACAGGGGAGGCCCCATCAGGGGGAAGCCCACAGCTCCCGGTAGTCCCTCTAGCGGGGGAAATGCGATCCTGCAGGATATAGTTTGCCATTTGGCAGCAATCCTTCCATGGTTGGGGAAGGCAGGCATCCTGTCTTCAACAGTGGGGGCAAAAGACATAGGTACTGATTCACTAGCAGAGGCAAAGCGAATAGTTGGTCAGTTTCATACTGCACCGGTGGAAAAAACTGTTGAGGGGCCGGGTGCACCTTTCCCTGTCATTTCAGCGGGTGGTGTCAGCACACTTGAAACCAGTAAGGGATTGCCGGGGTGCAGCCTGACAAAAGAGAAGCGGTCGGAGTCAGCTGGGGCCACTCCAGTAGGTAAGCAGCTGACATTGCCAATGCTGGATGTAGGGGAGTCCCTCTCAGAGCGGGAGCATTTGGGGAGACATGTTACGCAAGAGGTAAAAAGCAGGATTTGGTCTGGGGAGTACGTTAATATGTTCTCCTTGCTTATTTGCAAAAAGGATAGGGAAGATGCCAGAAAAAAAAAGACTGGATGCTCCCTAGGGAATGGGCAAATGAACTCCAGAAGTACAAGGTGGAAGAAAACTTGATTAATTGGATCAAAGGTTTTTCCATACTCATGGCAGTGATGGCCGAGTGTTTCCCTCACATACAGGCGCAGATGGCTTGTTACCAGAACAGGATTGTCCAGGCACATGATAAATTTATGGGGGGGATGGATGGAATATGACAAAAGTTTCAGGAGAACTAAGGCATCTGGCCCATCTCTATCTTGGGACCGCATCGACACGATTGCATGGATAGATCTATTTAGTGGGGGAGCACAAAATATTGCCAAAAGCCAGCCCCCCAGCCCTTTCAGCCATTTCAGTCCTTTCGGTCACAGGCAACCGCAGGTTCCACCAATAATACAAATGGCGGTGGGGGAAGGAAGGGGACATGTTGGGATTTCAATAGACGGACTTGCACTAGACCCCAAGGCATGTGCAGGTTCAAACATGCGTGTTCCATTTGTGCCACCCCGTCTCACCCCGATTCTAAATGTATCAAGAAATCAAAGGATAAGGGTAAGAAGAAACAGGAGTGAGACGGATGCACCCCTCAAAGCACGGTCACCAATTGATGTAACAGCACTGACACCTTGGCTCAACAAGTATCCTTGCCATCTCACATCTAAAACCCTGCTGGACAGTTTCAGGTACGGTTTTAGGATACCAGCACTTGATTATGTGGGAACACCGGAGTGCAAGAATCAACTCTCGGTGCGGGCCAACCCCAGTGTAGCAGCAACAAAAATTGACAAAGTATTGCGCCTGGGCAGAATAGCTGGGCCATTTGATTCCATCCCTGTGGAGAACTTTGTCTGCTCCCCTTTGGGGGTGGTCCCCAGAAGGTAGCGGGTGAATTCAGGCTCATCCATAACCTGTCAGCACCCAAGGGAAATTCATTAAATGACGCAATTAATGATGAGATTTGCAGTGTGAAGTATGCTTTCTTTGACCAAGCAGTAGAAATGCTCAGGGGTTTGGGCCCAGGAGCCCTGATGGCTAAATCAGACATAGAATCCACTTTCTTTTTGTTGCCAGTCCACCCTTCTGATTTTCACCTACTTGGCTTTCAGTTTCAAGGGAAATTCTATATGGACATGTGTATGCCAATGGGCTGCTCGGTGTCCTGCGCATATTTTGAAAAATCCAGTTTGTTTTTGTAATGGGTTTTTAGACAGGAGACAGGGCATCAATTTGTCATGCACTACCTGGATGACTTTCTTATCTTGGGGTCACTAGGCTCCCGGGAGTGTGTGTGGGCGCTGCAGGAATTTTGTGCACTCATGCAGGCTTTTGGGTTCCCCTTGGCCCGGGAAAGACGGTTGGACCAGCAACAACAATAGAGTTCTTAGGGATTGAGTTAGATTCCATTCAGGGGTGTTTCAGGTTGCCTGCGGACAAGATCACCAAGTTTAGGGCAGCGTTACAGCAATGCTTGGGTAGGGAGGTCACATTGCACCAGTTACAACAGACTGTAGGACAATTGAATTTTGCCCTGAGGGTCATACCGATGGCAAGGCCATTTTCCCGATCCATCTCACAGGCCATGGCTGGTCTCAGGGAGAAACACCACCACACCAGGCTGTCAGCTGAGGTTAGGCAGGACATGCGGATTTGGATGGCATTCCTGCAGGACTTCAATGGCAGGGTAGTGTGGCCTGGTCCGCCCACTACTTCCGCGGAGTTAGGCTTAATGACTGACGCTGCGAGTATTGAGGGATTTGGCGCCATACTCGGTACTGAGTGGGTGGCACAGTGGTGGCCAGCATGGTGGGTGGAGACTGGATTGACGGGTAACATCAGTTTCCTAGAACTGTTTCCCATCTGGGTGGCATTGACAGTATGGCCAGAACAACTGCATAATCAATCAGTGGGGTTCTGGTCAGACAACATGACTGTGGTCGAATGCATCAATCAACAAGCTGCACGGTGTAAAATGATTCTCCGTCTATTGAAAGAAATTGTCCTTTATGCATGAAGCTAAATATGCAATTTAGAGCCAAACATGTTCCAGGTGTTTTAAACCATGCTGCTGATGCACTTTCTCGCTTTAAGATGCAGGTTTGTTTTCAGGGCACACCTCCCGGCTGCGCCGGCTTATGCCACCCCCTTCCCAGAACTACTTTGGCAGATTGGTGCCCCCAACTACCGGACCTCGTGGCAGCTAGCCTAGCACCCAGGACCAGGAAAGCATATGAAGGGGCGTTTTGGGCATAATGTTCCTTCTTGGGAAGGGAGTGGGCTGAGAAGTGGCAGGACACGGGATCACTCCTTCATTACTTGGGTTTTTTGAAGGGGGAAGGACGTTCAGCGGCAGCAGCCAAACGGCATGTGGCGGCGATCTCTTTCTTTGCCCAAATTAGAAATAGAGGGGATCCCACCAACAGCTTTACAGTTAGGAAGGCATTGAAAGGTTGGCAACGCCTCCAAGGGTCTGCCCTAGATACGAGACAGCCAATCGGGGTGGAGCTGTTGACATCCCTACTAGGGACCCTCCCCTTGATCGGCACCACCTCAGGGGAAGTGCTGTTGTTCACCGCCGCTTTTTCATTGGCCTTTTATGGTGCCTTTAGGATTTGGGAATTGGTGGCCCAAAACAAACAAGATGTACATGGCGGCCTGCAGTTTGACCGCGTGAAGGTGCAAGGGGATACTCTACTGATATCAATAAGAAAGTCCAAGACGGATCAAGGAGAACGTGGGGATGGGGTAGTACTGCATCGGGCACATGGTAATCCTTGCTGCCCGCTCTCACATGTGGAAGCTTACCTGCAGTGTAGACCCAGTGACAAAGGGGGGCCTTTACTAGTACATGCAGATGGTATTCCACTCAAACGTTTTCAGTTTAAGAGGGTCCTGGACATGGCAATTCAGAAGGCAGGTTTGAACCCAAGCTGTTTTGGTACTCACTCGTTTCGGATAGGGGCATCCACTGAAGCAACGGCTAGGGACTTACCTAGCAACAACGTCCAAAGGATTGGGAGGTGGTCCTCTAATTGTTATAAGCGCTATGTGCGGCTACATATGTTGTGAGTGGGATATTTTGCCAGACGCTGATGCATGTGTCCTTCTCTGCTTTCATTTACAGTTTCTCAAACCTGTCACCTAGGGGGGAAACTGGAAACGCCGCGACAACAACAGCAGTCAACCCAAGGACTATCATCGCCAGATAAAGGATCACATGTCGTTTGGATTATTGGCCAAATAGGATACACAGAAAAGTAAATACTGTGATGATTATTAAAGATATGTTAGATTTGGATAGGAAACCTTTGTATTAGAGTTATGTTAAGGTTAGCCATCTGACATCTGTACTTATCAATTGTAATCAATGTAATGCATAATTTTCTGCATAACTTTTGTAAATATTGTATATTTTAATAATGTTTATTAATTTTGTTTAATAAATACGGCCGGGGGGTTTTACGCCTCCCACATCCAAACTCCTCTCATGTGAATATCTGGGTCTGGTTAAGGGAGGAGGGGTGTAGGTAGTACCTGACCATAGAGAACGGCGGGGCCGGCATCGGCCACGCCAAAAGTATGGCGGTCGTGCCGGCCCCCTCCGGACATGGAGACAAGCCTGTCGCGCACTTTGGTGATGCGACAGGCGCGCCTCCCATTGATTGGTCCCGGCCCGGGGCGTGACCCGGAAGTGATTTGAATCACTTCCGGGTCACACGATGGGCTTACGCCAGGCCGGTTAGAACTGGTCTGGCATGAAACCCTGATAAAAGGCTGGGGAGCGCAGGAGTCAGTCTCTTCGCTCCTTGCTCCCCAACCTGCCACACCAGCCTCGCTAGGAGGCTGTAATGTGACTTTCCCACCCACCATCCCCTAAAAGCAAGGTGTGTTGTTATGCTTTATGTATGATAATTACTGGTTTGTATATGTATTGGTTATATGATGTATATCATGATCGTGTTTATACCAACTTGTCACGTTTACAGGTCATTAATCGTCGTATTTAGTGCTATTCCTTGGTCAGGCGGTAAGGTCATGATTGGTGAGCAGTAAATTTAAGGTCCTTAGAAGGCGGCGCCATTATTGAATGGGGTCGCCCAAGTGGGAGGGACAAGTTGTCTCTCCTAGAACTCCAGGGGCAGTTGGGTGCGGGGGAAGAGGGAGTCACGCTTTCTCTAGGCTGGTTGGCCACCTCGCACGTGCACAACGGCACCAGTAAATGGCGCAGAACTGCAAGGGCCCCTTTTATGGAGATAATATACAGAGCGTACGGGGGTAACCAGGGGGGGAATACCCTCAGGGTAAACGGGCCCTCTGCGCATGCACACTCCGGCAGGAGGGCGTTGTTAAGTTGATAAGGATCTGACACCAGTTAGTGACCTTGCCGTAGGCCCAAATAGGATACGCAGAAAAGTAAATGCTGTGATGATTATTAAAAATATGTTAGATTTGGATAGGAAACCTTTGTATTAGAGTTGTGCTAAGGTTAGCCATCTGACATCTGTACTTATCAATTGTAATCAATGTAATGCATAATTTTCTGCGTAACTTTTGTAAATATTGTATATTTTAATGTTTATTAATTTTGTTTAATAAATACGGCCGGGGGATTTACGCCCCCCACATCCAAACTCCTCTCATGTCAATATCTGGGTCTGGTTAAGGAAGGAGGGGGTGTAGGTAGTACCTGGCCATATCATCAAATTGAAGGGTATCTTCATCGGACAAGAAGCTATGTGGACCTCTCTCATCATCTGCGGCAGTGGCTCCCAGGTTGTCCGTAGCTTGGAGTACTCTCTTGTGGTCTGCAAATATGAGCTCTAGGTTGGGAGAGCTAGTAAGGGATGGCCGAGGCACAGCCTTCGCGCGCACCTCCCTCTGCCGTCTGTCACATGACCTGGTGGTCCCTGTGCTGATCTGATGGGGAGCATCGTCGACACTCCAAGGTGCTGGTCCGTCCAGCCCCAAGCCTCTTTGGTGTCCATAGAGATGGTGGTGGTGCCATCGAACAATATCTTGAGGTGAGCTGGAACCAGCAGTGAATACTGAGCCCCTAGCTGACGAAAGCATGCTTGACTTCAAGAAGGAAGAGTGTTGGCACTGGACTGCTCTGATATAATCTGGGAATAGCATGGTGGTTCTGTCCTCCACTCTGATCAGACCCACCTTCCTGGCTGCATGGAGGAAGGTATAGTGGTCCCGAAAGGGCAGTCGTTTAGCCAGCATGGGGCAGGGGGTCCCCCGACTGCGGGCGCCACGCTAGGATACAGTGGATCATTTCCAGAGAGTAAAAGAGAGAGAGGTCCAATTTTGGGGTTAAGGATTTGAACCAAGTCTTTAGATAGGCAAAGGGGTAGCCTCCCTCGATCCCCTCTGGGAGTCCCAAAAGGCGAATGTTGCTCCTATGGGAGTGGTCCTCCAGATCCTCCACCCTATCCTTGAGGTGCTGGACCCAGTCCTGTAGGTTCTGTTCGGCAGACCGATTGTCTGCCGTTAGAGGTTGTAGGGCAGTGTGAGGAGGGGGTGACGGAAGAGCATAAACGCCACCTACGAGAAGAGCATTCTTTAGGAGGCGGAGGTAACCAAAGGGTTAAACCTTTTGCCGTCTCCTCTTTTCTACAGGAAGTCACGGACCACGCCCTCGTTGGGAACCAATCAATATCCAAGAAGGCCAGGAAAAGGAGCATCCCACAGGAACAAGAGAGACGTGAGGAGGAACCCGGAAGTGTGGGGAGAACCGAAGACATCAAGGCACGAGTGCGGGAAGCAGAACCGAGGCCAAAGGAGACAGTGGACAGCGAGCAGGAAGGACAAGGCACCGGCGACAGAGAAGAAGGCCCAAAAGTCTGGAGTGATGACTGGTGGAGTCCCCCAGGAGATGCCTGTTTGCCGCCGGCCCCGGTGGTGAGTGAGCAAGCTAGCACTGGGGTAGATGTAAAGGATTCGGGACAGGGAAACTTGGAAGCCTAGGGAGGGAGGCCGATCTTAGGAGGAATCGGGTGGGGAGGGGGGACAATGATAGAAATTGTAATACTGCTCTCCTGAAACGCAAGAGGGATATGTTATTTATAACAGTCAACCAAAAGCAAGATTATAGCCAAGCCCTTAGGAGAGGGTAAAAACCGGCTGTGTGGGAGAAAGTATGACACCTTGTTTTTTTCTATTTTTGGTAAAAGAGTACCTTGTGAGATAAAAGATAAGACAAGTACTGAAGGGAACTAGCCTTCTTCCTCTTTGGGTTCTTCAATTATTTTCCATTTCTTCTTGCGAATTGCTCTTACCACGGGCACACCTATAACCCTGTCTTCACTACGCACACGGAGCCTACAGAAGACATAGGTGTTTTCACAAGGTGTTTGTGACGGGTAGAAATACAGAAAATAACCCTAGGAACAAGCACTTACCGCCCCTGTTCTCTTTTCTCTCTCAAGCCTCCTGGGGAAGAAGCACCCCTACAGAAAGAACACCCTGAAGATAGGAAGACTGAAGTCCATACCACCTACTAGACGATTCATGTTTGCCATTCCTAACTGCTTACTCTTACCAACTCTCAATAAATAAGTAATAATTGAGAACTGAATACGGTGTCCTAGATTCTGTTTCCGACCATCCCTCCGACAGGCAGCAAGTGTTTTCTCACCTTCTGATATTTTGTTTGAGAGCTTATGGTGGCCATCACTCAAGAAACCAAGTTCCACTGTCAAGGTGCCAAATCTGGCCTCCATGGTGACTCGAGAGTGGTCTATAGCTGCCAGCACCCTGTCCGGCTATTCCGACATGGAAAGGGCCGGGGTACTCCACAGTAGGGGGGTGTCAGGTTAGTCAAGGCCACTGTTGAGACTGAGGCGGTGGATCGTAGCCTGTCCATGGTTTGAGGCGACACCCAGCTAGCTGCGGCAGTGCGTGGTGCAGAGTAGGGCGTTGTTGCACGTTATCCAGGGGGGTTAACTGCCATTGATATCGAGTAAGTCCTGTGTAGAGGCAGAGACAGGTTTCAAGAGTGCCCCTGGGTTTTATGGTGAGGCAGTTGGCATATGCGTGCGTCGATAATGGCACCGGTGCATGAGGGGTAAAATGTGGGGGGTGGAGGCAGTCCAGCACTGTCAGTCCCCCCAACCGGCAAGATGTTGCAGCATGGTAGGAGCAATTGTCTCACAGGGGCTGCAAGTATGGAAATGGGTAACGGTCACCAAGCATGTGAGCAGAGGCATAATTCAGGAGCACAGCAGGCATCTTATACACAGCTCGATTATGGCGCCGTTACAGGAGGGCCAAGATGCAGAAGGGGAGAGAACCTCCCAGTGTCAAACCTGGGGCTGGTGTATGATGTTGTGCTGAAGGTAGGAGCCACTTGAGGAGCTACAAGGATACGACACAGTAGGGGTCAACTAGGCCCTCTGTGTTGATACAGTCAAGGAGCTGGGGGCCCATATGGTGATTGATGTGGGATGGGGTAAAGGGGTGGGAGTTGCGCTGGCCTAACGGGTGCTGTTGCTGTCCCTTGGGCACCTTGGTTATGGCACTGAAGCTGGAGTTGGGCAGACAAGAGCGGTGAGGACACCCAGCACCCTCAGGCATAGCTGGGAGAGGGCCCCCAGGGTGGGCCCTCAGATGTTGGGGGAGGAGGTCTATAGGGTACTTGTCCCAGAGGGAGGCCCACTGGGGCACCACCAGCGGTAACACCCCCACCTGGTTCCAAAACCAGGGGTTGAATGCAGAGCGTGCATGTTGTGGTGGTCCCGTGGTCCTGCTTAGGGGGTGCAAGGGGAAAGCGTAGCCCTTTTAACCCGGGGACGCAATTAGGCCGCAAGTGCCACTCTGGGCTGTCATGCGTGCCTGGATTATGATGCTGATGGGCTGTTGGTGGGGGAGAGAAGGAGTGAAGACCCCAATGGCTCACTGCATGTTGCTAATGCCCCCAGAATGCCCCTGGTTGAGGTGCCGGTGTGGGGAATGAAGGGGCAAGAGGGGTGAAACCACCGAACGCGCTTGAAGCAGCGGGCCCTCAAGGCAGGGCCACAGACAATGAACAAGCATTTACAATGCAACGGTCTCGGCATTGTTAAAGTTAGAGCTATTGGCAATGCTCATGACATTATTTTTGTTTATGTTTTTGTTTTTAAAACATTTAAAGAAACGACATTGTTATTGACAATGTCAATAGCTTAATCACTCAAATGCGAGACCTATTGCATTTGCACCCACTCAGAGCCACCCACACACAGAGCTGCGGAGGCATTAACAATGTGGAAAAGTCAACAATTATCCAGATGCGGCAGGAAAAAAAACACAATGTCTACAAATAAACACACGTACAGCTGGTAAGACGAAAAGGAATTCAAGCTTACAACAGGTGGGACACAGACTGTGTACACAACTATATTTATAAAAGACCTTCGCAAAACCAGAAGGAGGAGCAGATAGATACCAGTGAAGACAAAAAAAAGGTACATTTTACACGCAATGAAAAACAAACAGAGAAAAGGCATGCATTTTCAGAGGCCGTGGGCCGGGTATCTGTGTTCTGGTATACACCGCGCAATATACATGTAGTTCTTCCATTGAAAAAAATACCATAACATCTCCAAGAACATACCTAAAGCAGGCCAAAACATACACCGACAATAGTGTGAAGGACTGTTTCGCGCACTGACAGGCCCATGTACACGGACACTACAGACAGTTGCACAAAGCACTAAGAAGCCTCCTAGGCTACAGCTGGTGCCACCAAGGTGCAGCCTCAGTGTATAATCCAGTGGTAGTGTAAGGAGTGAAGATTGCGGGCACAGACCGGCATGTAGAGCCGATTAAATGCAAACAGCAAGGACAATCCGCATAGGAGCACAAACATTTTGTTACCATATACAGATGTAAAATACATGACAGCAGTGGAGGCGCAGTCTATCAAGGCACGCACTGCTGAGGCACACGTATACTGCAAAATAAAGGTCTGCAGTGTACACTATATATATTACCTGTGTGTACAGAGACTTGATACGCACAAGCAGCCTGTATTTTAAGGCCCACAGAATCAGCTCAAGCAGCATGTGGGCACAGAGAGTACATTTGCACGCAATTTAAGAGGAGTTATCTGTGGGAGTAGCGGGTACACGAGACACAGGCGAAGCCTTAACAAAAGATATGCGCATGAGATCTATGCTTGTGCACAGCCACACGATCTATGTATGTGCACAATGTATAAGTGGTTAGCACATGTGCAGACTGAGCCTAAGGAGTGTATGAGCAGAGAGAAAGTTATCTGTGCATGTTCAAGATGAAGTAGCAAGCTGTACATATACAAACTATTACAGTAATCGATACTTGAGCATTGTATCAAACATAACCAAAGCATGAGCAATCGGTACGGAGAAACGGAGCTACCACAAGCAGACACAATAGCCCAGTCCGTCCATGCATTAAACAGAGAAGTGACACCCTGTGCTTGTAAATAAGGAGCTTTGGCCGCTTGTACATGTCTATAGGTGTGCACATTGTAGTAGCTGTACGCACTTGCATGGCTTGTAAAATTGAGACTCTCGGCTGTGGCTAGTACTCTATGCTTGAATGCATGGCTCATTAGCAGTTCGTACACATGCATTCTGTATGTACATGCACTTTTAGAACAGTCTGTGCATGCGCTGTTTACAGGCGTAGGTGGTGCAAGGCAAGTTCCACACGCTAAAGGTGCTGTAATAGACCCTAAAGGTCGGTCTCATCGTGACAAAGTGCAGTGTGCGTGCATTTGGGGGCCATAGCAATCAGTGCGAGACACACCGCGCTTTTTTACATTTACATTTGAACAGCGCCTGCAGCCAGGAAGATGCCAGAGAGCCGCACAACGCGGCTCCGGGACAAAGGCAATGGCTCCCTCCAGCTCTCAACTCGCCCGAAAGTTCCTGTGAGTGCTGTAAGGTGACACCACGGGCGCGGGACGGAGCTTCCGCAGCCGCTTCCCCAGACATCTCCCTGTTGCGCCCTCACGTCTAAACATAGCCCCCCATTCCCCGGCTGTAAACCGGACTCACCGCCAGTGAGCAGCAGCAGGCCGCAGCTCCCCAGCACCAGCAGCGGGAGGCACGGCTCCATGGCCGCCTCAGGCCGGGGGCTCCATCAGGCTCCGCCAAGCTCTGTGGCCTTTCTTAGCGTAGTTCCCGGGACACGGGGCAGAGGGGGTCGGGCCGGGCTGCTGTGGCAAGAGAGACCCGCCCCTGACACCGGGACACGCCCCACTGCAAGAGCCCCTCACAAACACAGGCCTCTTCGCTAGCGCTATCTCCGCCCCTTCAGCGCTGCTTCTGTGCTAACCACGCCCTCTAGGGTACGCAGGTCCCTGAAACCCGAACCCGCCCGCCGTAACCTTCCTGAAAGACAGCACCTCTCTTTATTTATCCAGTTTGCTGTAGCGCGAACATGTTCTGTGGGCATCACAGTGCTTTCACAAGTGATCTAAAGTCCAACAAAAGGTTGCAAAAGTGCGTAAACAAAAAGGTAGGGTCAGCTATGGCGCTAGGCTTAGCCTTTTGAACCTACTGGATACTGGCACAGACGCCCCTTTGAGTAGAAGCGCAGCCTACTCAAACTTTGCAGTTGTATTGGCAACAAGTCGGCCTGTCCCCACCTCTCGGTTCTTGCCACACCCACGTGCCCCGCCTACACGCTGGGACACCACGCCCCGCACAGAGTAGACTGCGCCTGCCTTTTTCCGATTTTAGCCACGCCTCTTTTAGCCTAAGACACTCCAATCTTTCTCCCTTGAAAGCCAAAAACTTTTTGTGCTGGCGAAATCTTCCTATGGAAATTACATCTCGCGAGAGTAGAAAAAGCGTTTCAGGTCGAGACAAGAAGACTTCCGGCGTGCATCTGTTGCGCTTATATTTTTCGTAGCAAAGTGAAGTGTGACGTTTGTCAGAATAGTAAGTCTGTAGTCCGTTCACCATCGCGTTTTATGTGTTTTTTGGGCAGTTTTATACACCACAACCTCGACCCGAAGGTATTGATGCGCTTTAAGTGAGCAACAATTATTTTACACAAGTGTGGTGACCTGGGCAGGCCACGCTATCAAGACGCTTGACGCCCGACACCTGACACTGCGTTATGTAGGGATTATGTAGTGAGTGGGGAGAAAACGCCGCCGCCTTTCTCCGAGGCGCAGCAGAAATGCCTCGGAGAAACGCAGCGGCGGTTTCGGATTCGGGGGCGTGTTTTTCTTTTCTCTCCTCTTGCCATTGGCTGGGGGAGAGAAAAACACGCCTAAAAAAGGGCGTGGCTAAAAAGTGGAAAGAAGAGCACGGTACACGCCCCCGAATCTGAAAAAGACGGAGCCTATTTGGAGGGACGGCTCTCTCCTCCAATGGCTGGCCTCCGTTTAGGAAGCCAGCCAATGGAGGAGAGGCAAAAAGAGAGGCAGGCTAAATAGCCACTCTAAGCATCATAAGATCTCCAGACTTCCGGTTCTGCCTTCGGCAGACCGGACGGTCCCTCGACCTAAAAAGGGGGGTCACCCAACGAGAGGGTCCCTGTTGTGTGCTGCCGATGATAGCGCCTCTCACCTGGGGCCTCGCTGGGAGGCTGGACGGAGGCCGTGGTAGTCGTGAAGCCCCCAGGGACAGTTCAGTGGGCGCAGAGAGTAGAGCAAGGGCCTCACATCTGGGGGCAGCCGTGGGACAGTTTCTGCGACTTGGACCTGCCCCATGTGTGGTCGCTCCATTCAGCGATGGGGGCGTGGCACCCTGTGCATCCGGATGGTGGTGCCGTAGCGGGGAGCTACGTGCCTACCTGGTGATGGCACTGGGGGGAGCCCCGGTTGCTATGGGGTCTCCGGGGTCAAATTGCCCCTTGGGCGGCTGCCGCTACAATGCGGGCCCCGCCTGGGCCGCTGCAGAGACTCGCTCCTGTCTCACTCACCGCAACGGGGGCACGCTCGGTCACAGTCCCAGGAGGGAGATGCGTGGAGCGGTCCAGCTCCTCCTTCCCCAGCGTGGCGTGTATCAGCTCATGGCAGTGGTCGCAGCCCTCACTTGTGGGACCACGAGCCACGAGGCTCACAAGCTCCTCTCTCATAGGTGCTTTGGAGGTGTAGCCGGAGTCCCAGCATGGGAAAAATGTAGGGAGTCAAACTCCCTTTAGGGTTATCCGCCTGGATGTCAGTGGATGTTTGGGACTGCGGATGGAGCATCAGAGGTCGTGTTCACCAGCTTGGCTGGTTTGGCCACGCCCCTTTCCCAAAGAGTCTCTGATGACAAGTAATACACTCCATAATAGTGTAACTGTCACAAAAAATAACTCTAAAATGGCATTTTCCACCACAGGAATTTTCATTTCTAAAATAGGTCTGGCAAGCGTGGGTTAAAAAGTGCTGAATTAAATACTGATTTAAAAAAAAACGCCCACAAATGCATTCTATCGCAACATTTTTTTTGAAAAAGTGACAAGAGTAAAGCAAAACTACTGCAGCAAAATCAAACTTTTTAATTGAAAAGATGAAAAGGAAAAACCATGCTGTTCATGGCTTTTTGCTCCACAGAGCAGAAAAATGAACCGAGCAACTGCTGGCGCTTCCTCTCATTACAGAATTCGTAAGGAGTTGGCTTCCATGAAGAAACTCTCATATTGCTCTTTGGAGTGGTTTTTGCCCAGTTGTCTCTGGGATCGCACCCATAGGTGTAGCTATGCTAGTCTTTATGAAAGCTAATGAATCAATGTTTCTCAAACAGTTTGTAAGAGCTTCGTAGTGGATTCCAAAGAGAAACCTAGTTTAATTAAAAAATTAAAATTCCAATCTTTCACAGAGTGCACCAAATGAAGGGGATTGTCTGCTTGTGCTCAACTAAAGGGCTTTACTATTAACCAGATCACGCGTCTCATTTTATTAAGACTTAGCTGGCCTGATCACAATTTTTACTTGGGGTCCATTGACACCACAACAGGCACTTAACCCACTGATCTATTTCGGAATCTCATTAGCAGTGCACAGAATTAACAGTCAATCAGAAAGCAGATGAATATGGTGCTGAGACAGGTTTTGTGGATGCACTACCCCATGTAACAGAGGCAGGGATGTAACACAGACCCCTGCAGCATAGGGGAGGTCTAGCCCTCCAGGGCCCCCTAACTACTTTTGGAGTGCCCCATTCAGCCCAAAACCAAGGAATATATATATATATATATACATATTTTTTTTTCTTCAGATTTATACAGCGCAAACTCGACCTGAAGGTGTTGGAGCGCTTTACATGAACACCAGGTATGTTACACAAGGACACATTCATTTTTGGTAGGCAGGGGGAGATTAAGTGATTTGCCCAGAATCACAGGATGTTGAGCCGACACCGTGGCTCGAACCTGGTCCCCCAGCTCCAAAGTCGGCAGCTCTAGCTGTAAGGCTACATCCTCTCCCCATATATATGTAGATTTGGAAAACTGGGGGACCTTCATCACATTCTGCAGGGGAGGGGGCATCATTTTACGTTACGCCAATGACCAGAGTGGTGCTACAGAATGCCCTGGCACCCGTCAGTGAAAAAGGCCCCTCCAGAGAGCAGTGTCAGACTTTGAGGTAGCAAAGCTGCCATTGGCTGTAATGCAAGCAAGAGAAATAGGCCCATACCCTGTTTCGGTAATAAAAAAGCATCTATATTTGAGGAGCGGTGGACCCCTCACAACCCTGGACACTGGTGCCGCACCACTGTTGGTAGTTACGCCCCTGGTGTCAGTGGCCACCCTGCAGCTGTCAGTGGCCACACTACAGCTGTACCCTATTTCTTAAACTGACTCCCCCCAACAAGGATGAAAGCCTGACCATAGAGTTGTGGCTGCTGTCAGTGTTTGGATGACTATGAACGTGTAATTTGTAAAACTCATGCAGAATAAACATTGGGTAGTGGTGCAGTGCTCTCGCGCGTAAACAGATGCAGCTGTCACCTGGATTTATCTCGAAACCAATATTCCTTCTCCTACCTTGCACGAAGACTTTCAAAATGACAGTGACACTTTGCTAGCTAGTGTAATATCTTAACGAATGACTTAATTATGCGAACTCCCTTTATCTGTTTTTTCCAGCAGCCACTATTTATTCCATGCCACTGGCTTGGAATGTGGCGGAAAGATATCTGCTTACCCTCACCAGTTCTGCCTCTGTATGTAGACATCTAAAAACAAGCACTGGTAAAGTAAAAAGGTCTTGCTCATGCATAAACTACTGGCTTAACCAATATGTTTTAGCCATGTCGTACACCAGCGTGGCTGCTGTTCAGCATGGCTAAAACGTAGTGGGGTAAAGAAGAGTGGAGTGTCATAAAGTGGACTCCAGTGGAGTGTTATAGAGTGGGGAAGAGAGTCGTGGAGTGGCGTAGAGCGGTGTAGAGTAGAGTTGAGTGAAATGGAGTGGCATGGAGTAGAGTGTTGTGGAGGCAGTAGAGTGTTTGAGAGTGAAAGGGCATAGAGTGAAGTGGAGTTGAGTGGTCTAGAGTTTCAGAGTGCAGTAGGGTGTTGTAGTGTGGAGTGGCATAGAGTGTTGTGGAGTGGTGTCGAGCAGAGTGGAGTGGCATAGAGGGTGTTGCTTTGAGTGGAGTAGAGTGTTGTAGACCAGAGTGTTGTGGAGTGGTGTCGAGCAGAGTGGAGTGGCATAGAGGGTGTTGCTTTGAGTGGAGTAGAGTGTTGTAGACTAGAGTGATGTGGAGTGGAGTTGATTGTTATAGAGTGGAATGACCTAGAGTGTTGTAGAGTCGAGTGGCATAGAGTCGAGTGGCATAGAGTGTCCGAGTGGAGTGGCATGGAGTAGAGTTGAGTGGCGTAGAGTGGTCTAGGCTGTCAAAGTGTTGTAGAGTGGAGTGGCGTAGAGTGTCATGGAGGGGTGTAGAGCAGCGTGGAGTGGCATAGAGAATGTTGCTTTGAGCGGAGTAGAGTGTTGTAGAGTGGAATGGCCTAGAGTAGAGTGTTGTAGAGTCAAGTGGCTTGGAGTGGAGTGGAGTGGCGTAGAGTGTAGTACTGTGTCGTGGAATATCATGGAGTACAGTGGCATGGAGTGGCATAGAGGGAGTTGCGTAGAGCATCTAGAGTGGAGTAGAGTGTCGTAGAGTGGAGTGGCATAGGTTGGAGTAGAGTGGAGTAGAGTTTAATGAAGTAGAGTGGCTTAGTGTGGATTATTGTGGAGTGGAGTGTCATAGAGTGGAGTGGCATAGGTTGGAGTAGAGGGGAGTAGAGTTTAATGAAGTAGAGAGGCTTAGAGTGGATTATCGTGGAGTGGAGTGTCATAGTGGAGTTCTATAGAGTGGACTATATTGAAGTGGCGTAGAGTTCATTGGCTTTGAGTAAAGTGGTGTAGACTCATTGGTGTAGAGTTGTGCGGAGTAGATTGCACTGGCGTAGAGTGTAGAGGTGCAGTGAAGAGTGGAGTGGTGCAGGGTAGAGTGCAGAGGTGTAGAGTAGAGTGGCGCAGAGTGCAGTGGCATTGAGTCAACTGGCGTAGAGTGCAGTGCAGTGGCGGCTAGCTCCAATATAGACGATAGGAAGAGAGTAGACCAGAGGCAGAAGAGATACAGCGCAAGGGAAAGGACAGGGGGGAGAGAGATGGGGGACTAAGGACAGAGATAGAAAGAGAGAGTGTGGCCCAGGGGTTGGAACGCCTCGCAAAAGCAATTAACATTGTTTTGCACTAATCTGTGCTCTTCTTATAGGTTTGACAAGGGGCCAACCCTGCTAATCCCTCACCCCTGCCAGGCCTGCCCTTCCAACCGGGCACACATTATTCCTCTTCGTGCTCCCCCCACCGACTCTCTCCTTTCCAAATCTGCTGCCCCTGAGAGGACCGGAGGAGGGAGGGGTGCCACAGAGCTCCTCACCCCTCGTGGCATTCATATGCTGGCTGCCCTTCTGGAACCGCATGTCACAGGTTTGTCCCGGATGATGGACGGGGATTCCGATGCAGCGGCCTCGCTAATCCGGAATACCGGCGCTAGCAGCCCGTGAGGGTCATCCATCCCCCGCTGAGAGGCACCGGTGACCCGCAGGGGGCTTTAGCAGCGACAGGAAGGCGGGAGATGGAGGTGTAAAATGTACTCAAAGGAAAGAGAAGACGGTTGTAACAAAGAGATTATCAGCAGACGAGGTCTCATTAGGAGGAAGCCAGCGGCCAGGCCCCCAGGCCAAAGGGGTTTTCAGGAAAAAAGTGAGAACGAGAGAACGCGTGTGATGTGCACATGCAGCACCTCGACAGATTTTCCAACTACCCGTATTTTCATGCCTGGACAAGCAGTATGGCAGTCAAACTATCCAGTTTTAATCCTAGAAGGCTGACATGGCGGGCAGACGATTGTACGTTCCATATCATGGAACGATTAGCTAAGGACTTGTGAAGCCCAAACTAGGATCTTCCTGCCACGTGTTCTCTAGGGATTTCATTTCTGTTTTGGGCTGCATGGAGCAGCCATTTTGTTTTGCTACGCCTAGGTGTGCTTTGCTGTGTGGGCCGCTTAATGGCTTTCCAAATCAAGCCCTTGTCCCCCCACTCCTTCGCTTTAGATTACAACCTGGCGGTGCTCTCTGTGAAGCCAACCATTGGTGTTGTGCCACGTGTTCTACCGACACCTTAATGGGCCGCCAAAACCCTGGCATCTTCCCCCAGACATTGTCCAAACCAGCCGCTTTACCTTGTATGCACTTATCAGTGTCCTTAGCAAGCCACCTCCCTCGCTAGCAGCCTCTGTTTCACCTCAGGGTGTGGTCATCGGTCTTTGAGGCTTTTTGGTTTGCTCCCTGCATTCTTTTGGTGTTCTCTGGAAGCAAGCGAAAGGTTGGGGCTCTTTGGGAAAATAAAGGATGAAGGCCTACCAAGATTTTGCACACCTACTGGTTTGCGAATATGTGTCCAATTTGCAATCTGACTTACAGTGGTACAGATGACCTACGCTAGGTCGGCTGCCCAACGTGAATCCAAAGGGTAAGCTGTCCCTGAGGGACATCTTCCCGTTTATAAATCAGTTACCAACTCAGGCATCGTAGCAAAACATTGATTCATGCCTTTGCAACGCCTAAACAGGCGGTGGATGTCCCTTTCATACCTTCTTCTATTTGCAATTCGGAAAGGGCAACCAAAGCTATTGTATGGCTCAGGAAATATTTTCCAACGTTTGAAAGGGCTTCTCGGTTTGTAAATGCTGTTTACCAGTCATAATTCAGTGATGCTGCAAATCTCAACATTAGTGATTACAAAAAGGGCCCTAGACATCGGGCCATGGCTGGACTGGCCGTAGCGGGCACCGGGCGTTTCCCCAGTGGGCCGGAGGGTTGGGGCCTGGTTTTGTAGCTGTGTGGTCAAGGATTTGTCACTGGTAGCCGGTTTTGCATCGCCCCCCTGTAACAAAAGCGGGTGCGGTTCTTCTTGTTAGCACCCCACTCCACCCCGCCCCTGGCCGGTTGAGCAGCAATCTGCTAGGGGCTGGTTGCTGTTCCCAGTCCGGCCTTGCATCGGACCAGGGGTTCTAAACAGCTCCCCTTTCAGCCTGTGCAGCCTCTGGCGTTTGGATGGTTTCTCTTTCCAAAGTCTGATTCATGGAAACAGTGTACCATGAGGGCTGGCTGAGAATAGTCACCAGTCCAGTGGTTAATTTGTGAAAAATAAGCGCTGTGGCTCTCATCAGGAGGCAGCTTGCACCAGCCCATTTCTTCTGATAACGCCGCCTAAAACAGAACCAGCTACTAACCATGAAACCCGAGAGTGTGTGGCTTAATGGCAAGAGCTGCCGATCTCGGAGATGGGGAACCAGATACGAGTCTCGGTGTCAGCTCAACATCCTGTCATTCTGGGCAAATGACATAATCTCCCCGTTCCTATAAAAAATGAACTGGTCGAGTTTGCGCTATAAGCACTGATGTTGACGATTAAGTGCCAGCGCTGAGCACCGGAAACCACCGGCACAAATTAAGCACTGCACCACTCCAAGATGACGTGAACAACTACCAGGCATTGGCGAAACTGCTGTATGGGATTTAGTATAAAAGCTGGGTAAACTTTCTGCTCTAGTGTGGCAATGCTTTTTCTTCACTGTGCCTTTCACACCTTCGCACGCCATTCCACGTTTTTTCTGTGGGTTCTACCTGGGTTTTGGATCCCTGTTTGTTTATGATTTTGTGCTTCCTCTTGGGAGGATGTTTTTTATTCTGTGCTTTTCTTTTGTCATGTCATACATGACGAACTTTGCAACTTGATTCTTCAGGCTTCTTTTGCACCGGATGAAACCGGACTCTGGTGAGTTGCAGTTTCACACATATCCACTGCTTGAAATGGGAAAATAGAAGTACAGGTACTCCTATTCCCAGAGTACCTGTTTGCTGCTGAGTGAGAAGTGCCGGTACACTCCCTCTCAAAATAAAAAAGTGTCGGTACTCTGTACCGCACAGTGCCAGCCTATTTAAAGCACTGCACATATCGCAATCAACCGGGCCGCTCATAAAGTCAGCACTTTTCCCAGATTCCCTTTGTGGTTTCAGAAATATTGCTGTGGAATGGAAGAGTGGGGTTTGAGTGCAGACGCACCTTTTTTCCTCAGTAAACAAAAGACTAAGGGAAGTGAAGAGGCAAAGCAAGCCTTAAACTGCTTTCTGGGCTGAAAATCTGTTTTCCTCTCTGTTTTTGGGTCGAGCTTAGTGCAGCACGCATGCGCTGCACTATGAAAACGACCTCTTGGAATCACTCTGGACTTTTGCGTGTGTGTTTTTTTTAGCATTTTTTCTATTGGGCTTTGCGTGTGTCTTTCTAAAAAGACAACATGCAATTGGGCAAAGGCGGGTGCATGTCCCGCCTTTCCCAGGAAATGTATCCGCCTACGGCTTGCACTTACGAGCAGGGGCGCCATCTGTTCGGGGTCATGTCACCATCTGTTTTTAATTAGCGCGTTCGCCATGCTGCCGTGCTCACTCGCTCCCGCTTCTCTCTCACGCCATTCTTTTTAACCAACCCTCCCTTCACATGCCACATGCACACGCACAGCCCTGCCAATGCTCTGTTAGCAATAAGAAACTTGTGCATTCGCTGTCATGCTAGGCCCATTGCTGTTGACTTGTAGAAGGAGGAAGGCAGCAGAATCGTGTTTTGACAGTGGCGGTCGAGGCAGAAGTAGCGAGGCCTCTACTTACACACACGGCTCCTGATTTTCTCTACTGTGCTCGCTTTCTGATTTGGTACTGGCATTATATAATGCAATCTTAACTTTAAGGCAAGCACCCTATTAATCTTATGTTTGACCTCGCAACCGCACGTTCGAATCCCAGAGCGTCTGCTCAGCCTTTCATCCTACTAGAGGCAGACGGACTAATTACCATTCATTTGGTTGGCAATAAACATCTGTTACTCTGTACCAAAATGCAGCATACTCCAGCCCCGCCTTCACTTGCACACTGGGATCACTCACTTTCGCCTCCTTTCAATTCGGCTCCTGATTTTCTCTACTGTGCTCGCTTTCTGATTTGGTACTGATTTGGTACTGGCATTATATAATAGGAGCCAGCAGCGGCGGAACGCAGGCTGCCATCTGTTTTGGGTCAGGTTTAATTTCCAGACCTTGCCACTTTCATTAGAAGGGGCATCCCCTCCACCCCACCTCCACAAGAGTGCGCTTTCATTTTCTCAAAAAACACAAAGGAACAGAAACGAAATCAATTACGGTGACATCTTACTTTTCAGCGGAATTGTCAGCACCGTCTAATGAGCGGGACTTGGCCAACAAGCCTACCCTGGAAGGCAACAAGCAGCTGCTACAGTAGTTAAAGCTCCTTAAAGACCACTCATGTCTTGGGGAGGAAGGGAACGATCCTCATGGGGTTTCAGTAAAAAGCTACATTGTGATGCTTAACCATTTGTTGACCAGATGATCATGCTTCTGGTTAAACAAAACAGAAGAACGTTAGCAATCAGCATTTTACCCTAACTGTTGTGGAGAAAAAACAAACATCTACAGCAGGTAGGCACAGCGTAACTCTACAGAGTGCATCTTTTCGTTCCCCCCACTCAGAAATCTGCAAGCACTTCTCCTTTCATTCCTTTTTACTTTTTGCATTATGTAGCGCGAATGAAGGCATCAAAGCACTTTACATCAGTACTAGTTCCATTACAGAAATCTGCCCGGTGGGTGATAATATGCTGCATGGCTAAACACTTAAAAGGTCCCAAAGGCGAGACCTATTGGCTATGCCAATGCTTGTTGACTATGTGGATCCACCATTTTGTTTCATCGATCATAAGGGTCATGTTGCTAGAGCTGAGATGCCGAAGGCTCCTGTTGATGTCCCAGGGAGATGAACATGGAGCTCCCACATTATGGGTGTATTCAGCCTGTAACCATCTCTGCAGCACCACACCTAGAGGATCTGCTTTTTGATGAGGGAATGACAATTATGTGTGGTTTGCAGCCATGCACATGGTGCAGGTCAGCAGTTGTTAATCTTTTGCCATCTGTGGCAAAAAGGTGACTCATTGCTGGAATCTGGGGATCCCCACTATATCATTACTGAAATTCGTGGTTCCCGCGGCCTAAGCAATTTCTATGATTTAAACCAAACAAACGCTCAAATATTGAAATCTTTTGTTTAATTCACAAAGATAAAAAACGTTTTACATTTTTCAATTTTGTTTCTTTAATTGTATATACTTTATTAATTGTAATATTATTTAATGTTTTTAAACTGCTGAGGACCTCCTGAGTAAGTCTTGCAGACCCCTGGGGCTCCTCGGACCATAGATTAAGAATCACTGGTGTAGGTGAAGGAGTTTCTTCCCTCAGAAAATGGTTTTCCTCATTGAGAAAGAAAAGGAAGTTACATGTGCACATTTGTTTTTTATTTGCACATGCCAGCTCCTGAGGGGTGGAGTTGGCAAAGGGGGGCACACCTTCTATTCTTGCTGAGTTTTCGGCCTGTCTTCTCGCCAAAAAGAGGGATGAGGACAGGAGGGGAGCCTGCTCCTTCTAACAGGAGAGGCTGGGGTAGCATTAAAAGGCGGGAAGACATTTGAAGCTCCTCGCCACCGATGGCTCTTCCTGGCCAGGGGGAGGTGTGAACACCTCAACCCAGGACAGCCAGTGCTCTCGATCTCTGAGCGCAAAGGGGCTCACCCCATGAGGTCAGGGCAATGTCTGCTGCTAGCAGGCTGGCTTAAGCCAGTCGGTGACCACACTAGCAGTTGGTAGGTTTCAGGAAACCCCTCTAAGTGTTCCTCTGTGTGCAATTTTTAATAAATATGACCCTGGGATCAGTGCAGGTTTATTATGATGAGATGTTTGGCACCAAACATCCCATTTTTCAGGGAACTCGTAATTACTAATGTCCAGCCCATGTACTTACTATGGCTTCCCTGGTCACTTACAATTTCCAGGAATCAACATGGATATTACAGGGGTATACCTGCTCATGCAGACTTCCTCACAGGAGATAACGTGCTCGCTGCCTTAGGGCTGAGGCCCGCTAGAGGGGTGTTGTAGGAAGCGGCTCTGTATATGGTATGCCACTAGGTGGTTCTACTGTGCACAGAGTTCAGGGGTTCCCCAAAAGTGTACAAGGCTCAATGTAAAACCCACAGTGCTCAATTAGAGTTAGTGTGGGCGAGCAGCCTTAAGCCTCACACAGAGGAGTGTAAGACATTTATTGCACAACATTGAGAAATAATGGACACATGACTCATTAGACTCAAAAAGGAGATCCACACCAATTTTAGAAAAATAAGCTTTGTTTGTACTTTATTTTAAGACCAACATCTTCGCAATAAGGTAGGTACCTTTTTAAATATAAATACTTTTCATTTTCAAAAGTCGACCCGGTTTAGGCGAGTAACAAAACTGCACCACCAGCAAAACAGAGGCGGCTGGATGCAGAGGTCAAAATCGGAGCTCGGCCCAATGCGTTTCAGTGGAGACTGGGGGTGCTTGAAGCCACACTGCTTGCAGGTAAGTAGTAGATCAGTTACAGGGGCCAAGCTTTGGGGGGTAAGGTAAAGCACAGGGCGGCCACAAAGCAGTACCAGACATACACCACCAGTGGCACAGGAGCGGCTGGGTGCAGGGTGCAAATTCAGCGTCGGGCACCCAATGCTTGTCAATGAGTATACTTCTTTCAATAAAAAGGCTGCAGATGTCGCACCTGAGGTTGCAGGAAGAAGACTAACAACAGCAGAGGTAAGTAGAGATGTAGGGTGTCATAAGAGCACCGTCGATTCAGCCCACCAAGGCGCAAGGGCTTTGTGTGCAGGGGTGCCTTTTGACGTCGGAGTCTTCTTACTGGAGCCTGTCGTGGATTCAGGCAGTAGGCGTCATTGTGGATGTCAGGAGCAGTCAGCCCACACTGGACTTGAGGTCAGGCTCATTGGGGAGTCTTCACTGGACAGGTGAGCTACTGAGACCCGGGCCGTGGGTGTCTGGTGCAGAGTGAGCAGGAGTCTCAATTCCAGCTGGATCCGGATTCCTTGTAGTTAGATTCTTCTGGTCAGGGCTGCTGTCCTCAGGAGATCTGGTCTTTGTTGAAGAGCAGGCAATCTACCTTGGGGTTCTGGAAGTCACCGGCCACAGGACAGGCATCTTCTTCTTTGCATGGTCTGTAAAGCTGGAGACAGGCCAGTAAGGCTGGGACCAAGTCACTAGTCATCTTCAGGTTTTGCTGAACGGCGTCTTCTTCGTCCTCCTTCTTCGTAGGTTGCAGAAATCTACTCTCTAAGTCTGGGGGAGCCACCTAAATACTAAATTTAGTGGATGTTTTAAGGGAGTAGTAGGTAGGGCCAGTGTGCACCTTATCTGGGGAAACTGCGTCCAATTTTATTCTACCATTCTGTGGGAGGGGGCATAGACCTAACACTGTTTGGAGGAGTCCCCTCAGCTTCAAGATGGTGGGGACTGAAAAGTGTACTTAACTTCACCTCCTCCACCTGAGGTGTGGAGTTGGCAAAGATGGGCACACCTCCTAGCCTTTTTGAGTTTACCCGCCATTTTTCCCGCCGTGGTGGAAGCGTAAACCGGGGGCTGCTAGTTGCTGCTAGAAGCAGAAGCTGCGGGTTGCATTACAAAGCAGAAAACCTCTGAAGCTTCCCCTTAGAGCACTGGGCCCATCTTGAGGGAGGTGGTATGATACCTCTGCCCAGGATGTGCATTGTTTCTTGTCCCATAGATCAGAGGCTCACCACCCAGGGGTCCAGAAACATGTCTGTGTGTGGCAGGCTGCCTAAAGCCAGTCAGTGCCCAAACCAGGGTCAGTAGGTTTTCAGGGCGCACCTCTGAGGTGCCCTCTGAGCACATGTTACAATAAATGCCGCACTGGCATCAGTGTGGGTTTATTGTGAGGAGGATTTTGGTACCAAACACTCATGTGTTCAGTGAAGCCATGATGATGATGTGTAAATCGAATTATCAGCCGATGTACTCCTTGTGGCTTCCCTGGCACTTACAATATTTAAGAACCGACTTATGTATTGTAGGGGCATATCTACTCATGCAGATATGCCCTTACCTCTGGTATAGTGCACCCTACCATAGGGCTGTAAGGCCTGCTAAAGGTGTGACTTACCTGTACCTACAAGCAGTGCTGGCTGGCATGTCGCTCAGGCTTGGTGCCATTTCGACTTGTCATTTTTCCCCTCACAAGAGCATGCAAGCTGCAAGGGCAGTGGCATGACCCTAGTAAGGGGAGTCCCAGGGGAATCTCTTCAGCTTCCAGGTCCTAGGCACCCAGGGCTCCACTTACTAGGGATTTACAGGGGGCATAAGTATCAATTTCGGATATGTTTTGAGGAAGAAGAACTGGCACAGGGGACCTGATGGGGACGGACCCTGTGCACTACAATCGAAACCACATCAAATACCAGGCACAATGTGTGGGCTATCCATGTCAAGAGGCACTTTCTCACCGGTGTTGTACCTATATCCCATGCAGTGTCTTGGGTATGAGACACAGGGATGTGTGCCATGTTGACTATTCAGTTTTGTCTGTACCGAAACACGCAGTCTGCAATGGCAGAGTGCCAGGTCTCGGTGAGAGGACCCAGGGGTGGCACAATTTGTGCTGCTACCCTCAGGGTCCCTCTTCAGTGTCAATACCCTATGTACCAGGGGTACCATTTACTAGGGACTTGCAAGGGGTACTGAAATGGTGCTAATTGGTACACAAAAGGTACAATTTAGGGAAAGAGCTCTGGCACAGTGGACCTGGTTGGCTGGGACCCTGTGCACTTCCAGTCAAAATTACATCACTTTCCAGGCAAAAAGTGGGGGCTAACCATGTCCAATAGTGGCACTTTCCTACACTATCCTTAAAGCATGACTGATACATGTGGATATCTTCCTAGTGGGTTGCATCCATCAAATATGGGATGGCAATATAAGCACTGGATACCTCCCTATTAAATCTTTTCTTGTTCCCCATGGCAATCAGTAGTTACTGAGCAGTATCTGAGAAACATGACGCATGCTGCTCTTCCATCTTCATGCTAGCAGCCTAGCGGAGGAGGCACTTGATAGCTCGTCTCCTTATCTACAGTTTGAATTCCAGTATTACTATCCTGTCTCCATTGCAGCCTTGGCCTAGGCAGGCGACTGCCAGGTACAAGCTTGGAGATGCAACAGTGGAGAAGAGGCCACCTAAATATGGTCCTGCATACCAATACCTACATAGCTGGAGTGAGGGAAGGCAGAAGTCCTGCAGGTGTCTCTTGAAAGTACTTTCTGTAGAGAGTGGCACCTCGCCTCAAAATCCCAAAATATGGAACTCTTTACCCCCCAACTTAAGATTCACCGACAACCACCTTATCTTCAGAAAACTACTCAAGAATTGGCTCTTCCCCACATAAGCACCATACGCAAACAGAAAGATATAGCATATCCCTCTGTATATAAGCATTTATTTGTACTTTAGATATGTACTAATATATGTGTATTGCTTTATATAATCATGTCGAATAACTGTATAAAAAATAAATATTTTTTTAAGTACAACACTTGAGTTTATCGAATGCATCTTTAATCTACTTATACTTACTTCCTTTATGCATCTATATACCTTCCATGTACTTGGATCTATGTATTTATTACTTTCCTAAAAAAAAAAAAGCATATTCAATGCACTACTCTATTTCTCACCCTATACCTCTATCAATATCTTCAATCTACATCTACTTACTTCCTTTATGCATCTATAAACTTTCCATGTACTTGTGGATCTATATATTTATTACTTTCTTCTAATTCAGCATATCCAATGCACTACCCTATTTCTCACCCTATACCTCTCTCAATATATCTTCTACCTCAACTCTCTGACTCATCTCAAACCTCTTTCTACTACTCTTTCCAATGCACTACCCTATTTCTCACCCTATACCTCTCTCAATATATCTTCTACCTCAACTCTCTGACTCAACTCAAACCTCTTTCTACTACTCTTTCTAATGCACTACTCTATTTCTCACCCTATACCTCTATCAATATATCCTCTACATCCATTCTCTCATTCATCTCAAACCCCCATACCACTACTATGACCCCTAAAATAGCCCTTTCTAGCCTCTCCCCTACTCTACCCCTCCTTATACCATCTGACAACTCGTTTTACTATACTGATCCTCCAAAACGAGCCTTTCTAAACTCTTCCCTCTGACTCTTCCCCTCCATATCCCTTTTACTCATCACAAGCCTCCCACTACTGCTATGACTTCCCAAAAAAAGAAAAAATCTATATCCTTCACTCTTCTATCCCTCCACTATCCTTTTCAATCAAACTAACAGACTAACATGTCCACTTATCAAATGTCATATGTCACTATACGAATTCACCACTAATCCTTTATGGATTCCGAGTAGCGCACTTTCACACCTCATTAAGGGTAGTAAGCACTATATAAATGAAACTCTTTTTTCCTCTTTTATCCCTCCGCTATCCTTCTCAATCCAAATACGTGACTAATATCCACCACTCAGGTTACTTTCATATTTCACTATACTAATTGAGACCCTAATCCTTTATGGGTTCCGGAGTAGTGTCCTACTCGCCGAAAAAGTGCTTCAACACCGCATCAGGGGTAAAAAGCGCTATATATATATATGCAAACCTCTGTCCATCTTATATCCGTCTGCTACCCTTCTCAATCCAAATAAGTCACTAATATCCACCACTCAGGTTACTTTCATATTTCACTATACTAATTCACCCCTAATCCTTTATGGGTTCCGGAGTAGTGTGCAACTCGCTGAAAAAGCTCTTCAACACTGCATCAGGGGTAACAAGCGCTATATATATATGCAAACTTCTGTCCCTCTTATAGCCCTCTGCTACCCTTCTCAATCCAAATAACCGACTAACATATCATCCAGCACTCACATTACTTGCATATTTCACTATACTTATTCACTACTAATCCTTTATGGGTTCCAGAGTAGCGTGCTACTCGCCAAAAAAAGCGCTTCAACACCCCATCAGGAGTAACAAGCGCTATATAAATGCAAACCTTTTCCCCACTTCTATCCCTCCGCTGTCCTTCTGAATCCAAATAACTGACTAAATCTGTGCCCAGATGCTGTTTGGGGGTCCATTGGTCCTACAATGTCTATCCCCACTCTCTCAAAGGGAACCCCCACCACAGGTAGTGGTATGAGGGGGGCCTTTGTGGTGCCACCTGATTTGCCACTGGCTTGGCAGGTGACACAGGAGCGACAAAACTCCTTTGTATCTTCTGACATATGAGGCCAATGAAAGTGAGGGACAAGCCTGTCCCAAGTCTTGTTCTGGCCTAGTTGTCCTGCAAGGGGAATATCATGGGCCAAGGTAAGAAGGAAGCCTCTGAAACTCAAGGGTATGACCAACCTCCTGGATGCACCAGGCTTGGGGTCTCTAGCCTCTGAGTAATGTAAATGTAAATGTCAAGGTACTTATAGAGCGCACTGTCACCAGACGGCCACCTTGCGGTGTCGCCTTAAGCGGTTTCCTGGCGCTGATACTCACAGCAGCCCTTCATCCCAATACACTCTATGGGTACCTTGAGCATTCCCTGCAGCCTCAGCAGCAGCCTGCTGTCTGAGGGGTTCAAGAGAAGGACAGTCTAATTGTGCCTGCCTCAGATCTGCCCTTGAAGGTCCCCCTGTCCCACGAAACTCAACCTGATCAGGTTCCAGTTCTTCCAGGACAGTTCCTTCAGGGCTCTCAGAATCATCCTCCTGTGAGGGCTGATCCACCACCTGAGGCAGGGGGAAGGCACAGCCTTTACCCTACTGCTCTTTCTCTTGGGTTGTGTCTGGTCCATTGTCCCAGGATCCAGCACTTCTTCAGTGTTACACTTTTTGGCCTGTGACCTGGTCACAGTAAGGACATGTGCATCTATCCCCAGCATTTCTGCATGGGTCCTATACTCCACTTCAGACCAAACTGAAGTTTCAAGGTCATTTCCCAACAGACACTCTACAGGAAGGTCTGAACTTACCACAACTTTCTTGAGGCCAGTTACCCCTCCCCAGGAGAAGTTAACAATAGCCACACTATGGGAGGTAGTGGCATTGCTAGCGTTGGTCACTAGGTAATTCTCACCTAGCATGATCTGTCCAGGGTCCACAAAGGCAGGTGTCACCATTGTGACACTAGCCCCAGTGTCCCTGTAGGCCTGAGCCATTCTATGATTGATAAAAGGAGTCTGTCTGTACTTGCCCAGGTTGCTGGGACCCACAGTAGAGGACAAAGCTATGTCCCCATCACAGATCAGAACAACCTGAGTTGGTATCCTGACTAGGCCAGAATCCACTTCAGTTCCCAGGGTTAACCCTACTACAACCTTTTGCTGGGAACCACCACTTACAGCTGGACTAGGGGGGTACAGTTGCCTTAGGGGCAATGGTGGCTGGGGGCTTATCCTTTTTGGTGCACTCACTAAACCAATGTGAGTTTGACTTACAATAGTTGCACCAGGGTTTCTTTTGGCCATCTTTCTTTTTATTCTTTTTGGGACCACCCTCCCCCTGAGCCTTTTGGGGGCCTGGTGAAGACTTCTGGTCTTTTTGTTTCTGATAATTACCCTTCTGGTCTGCCTTTTTCTGATCACCGCCCTGGTTCTGGTTTTTCTGCTTAACTCTAGTCCTGACCCACCTATCTGCCTTCTTTCCCAATTCCTGGGGAGAAGTTAGGTCAGAGTCAATCAAGTGTTGATGCAGCAGCTGGTTTTGACAGTTATTAAGGATTTCTTCTCTCATGATCAAATCATACAATCCTGTATAGTCCTTAACCTTACTACCCAATAACCAGCCTTCCAAAGCCTTATTGGCACAATCTACAAAGTCAGTCCAGTCCTGAGTCTGTGTCTTCTGGGTATCCCTGAACAACAACCTGTATTGTTCAGTGGTTAGGTCAAACCTATCAATCAGAGCACTCTTCAGGACAGTGTAATTGTCAGCATCCTCATCACTAACTGTGAGGAGCTTGTCTCTACCTTTCTCAGAGAAGGAGAGCCACAAGATCGCTGCCCACTGACTTTGGGGTACCTGCTGTACTTTGCAGGCTCTCTCCAAAGCAGTTATCCATTTGTGGATGTCATCCCCACACTTGTAGGGAGGGACAATCTTGCTCAGGTTTCTATTATCATAGGTCCTGTCTCTATCCTTAGGAATATTGCTGCCACCAGTGGGATCTAACCCACTTAACTTTTGCTCTCTGGCCAGAGCAAGCTTCTCTTTGGCAAGGGCAAGTTCTTCTCTTTCAATCCTCAGATTGGCTTCCCTCATTCTGACCTGATGCTCTTTTCTCTGTGGAGAAGTCATTCCCCTATGAGAAGAGGCGTTGGAGCTATTAGAGACATGGGAGTGGATAGATTCCCTTGAAGGGGATCTTCCTCTCCTGCTTCTCTGGTTAAGCCCACTTGAGGGTCTGAATGGGGGGACCCCATTCAGACTCCCATGTAGGCTTAAGTTAGCCTGGCTAAGTCTCCTAACTTTGACCTGGCTGTCTACCTCATCTTCTGAAGTCTCCTCTGACTCATCTGGATCAGTATGGTGAGGGGAATCTCCTGTAGAGGGCAGACCCTCATTGGTACCTAGGGTACCATCTTGGGAGGCATATTCTTCTAGGAGCTCCACTAGATAAATGAGGGTAGGGTTTGAACCCTGTTTTAACTTTCTGGAGGTACACAATTGTCTCATCTCCTGAAAAGTTAGGGTATCATATCTGGAGGGTATCTTTCTAGGAAATCCCTCCCCTGAGAGAGTATCATCTTGATCTCCTCTTAGAGACATGATCTAGTGAGGGTGTGGTGTGTGCACCTACCTACACTAGTTGTATCTACTAAACCTCTCTAGTAGTTGTAGTCAGGGTGTGCTAGGCCCTTCAACCTACAACAATTAAGTCCAGTAGGGCTTAAGTATTTATAATCTATGTTATATGTACCTAACAATATCTTTTGTGATCTTTCAATTTAGTATCTCAAGATTACAATGGTATTAACAACAGCAAGCTCAGATCCCAACCGCTGCTCACCAATGTGAGAAGTTGGCCTGATATATGATGTCACTAGTTCAGATATATATACAAAATAGAATGTATTTATTCTAGTCAAAATACCCTCAGCACTCTTTATGAGATTTGAGGTAAGTACAACACAGTCTTATTTAAGCATATATTAAGTCACACAGGTAAGTAATACCGTTAGGCCCTAGGGGCCACGCAAACCATATACTAAGTAAGTGGTATAAGAACCACTGTCACGAACACAGGATAGGCATAGGCCTAGGGAATCGATGGGGCTACACTATACTATCAAAGGTTAGGAAGTGGGAGGCCCACGGGATTCAGGTGCAGAGTGGAAACACTCATGCGTAATGCGTAAAAGTCGATAGAAATAGTAGTTATTAGAAATTAAGAGTTTTAGGACACTTCTGAAGTAGCTAGGAGTTCGAGACTTGGAAACTAGACCCTAGGATAGTCAATACCCTTGTGTGCACCGGAGTACTAAAGTTACCTAATTCACGGGCTGCGGGAGCATAGGTGTGAACTTGCGTCGGGTTTCGTCGTTGACTCCTATGGATGCCTGAAGGAAAGTTGCTGACAGGCAGTCAGTGAAGAGTGTCCGGTGGATCCCAAGGATGGAATCAAGAAGGAAGGATACCTGCAAGCAGAAAGGACAGAGTCTAGGTCACCAGCCAGGAGCCGGGTAGGAACCAGGAAGGAACCAGGCGATGTCGTGAAGATGCAGGTGAAGAGGTGAAGCTTGTCGCAGCAGCCACAGGTACCAGGAGGCGTCGAGGACAATCAGGACCAGGAGGCGAGTTGTCCCACAAAGGCTCTAGCTGTCGGCGGCGTCGATGTCGAGTTAGGACCCAACAAGCCTTGGCAAGCGTAACCCACGCAGGATGGAGGACTTGCTTCTGGTGCAGACCAGGAAGGTCTGGGGTGCTTCTCTTTCACAGAGGAGCGAGTGCCAGTCTGGAGGAGCCGGACCAGCAAGGTGAAATCAAAGGTTCGTCGTCACAGAGGTCACTAGCCAACGGACCAGCAACCGGACAACACGTCAAGCAACTCAGGTGCAGAAGGGCCCCACGCAGAACACGTGAAGTGTGGGGAGCTGATCTTCTTTGCAGATGGTGCTCGGGATAGGGGCTTCTCAATTCCCCAAGCACAGCCTCGAGGAAGCCTCAGAAGTTGCGCTAGTCAGTTACTAGCCACTTTTCCCAAGTCACCGGTCCCACGTCCCTCGTCGCCTCCACGGGTCTCAGCTTTCCTGTAGAGGTGGATCTGGTTCAGAGGTGTCTGGAAGTCACGGCGCTGGTAAGTCTCTGCAGTCGTCCCTCGTAGGATCAGTCGCAAAGCAAGCAGCAGTCACTGGATGGTGCCTGGTTGCCCAGGGTGGTCACTCCTTGGCCACAAGGGAGATTCTTCAGTCTTCTTCCTGAGGTCGAATGTCGAAGGTCCAGAGTTTCTGTTCAAGTTGCAGATTCAGGATAATCTAATTCTGCAGGGCTCAGCTACCTACTGATATACTGGGCTAGTGGGCTGGGCTACCTGCAAGGTCCCTCCTATGGGTGGGACCAAGAAGGGGGATGGTTACACCCCCTTTCCTTTGTCCAGTTTCGCGCCAGAGCTGGGGCTGGAGTGCCCCAGCGCCGGTTTGAACTGGACTATGCATGGGACACCTTGTGTGCCCCAGGCAGTGTCTAGTTTCTTTCATCCCTCCCTGCCCCAATACACTAAGTCCTGTCTGGGGTGGTGCTAGCACCTCCCAAGGCAGGAAACCTATTGTCCAAGCCTCCCTCGCTGGAAGGACTCCCAGCACCAGGAGGTCAGACTTGTGTCCATTTTGTGATGCTGGGGCTCTGGTTAACTTTAACCGGGTAAGTAGGTTTCAAAATGTCTTCTCCCTCTAGAAGGGAAGAATAATATCCTCATCGCCAGAAATGGTATGGGGGTATTATTCCAAAGTGTTAGACACCTTACACGACATGTTTTGATAAAGCCAAACCATAGTTACCATAACCGTTTAAGATTATAAGGTACTTTAAGAGTATATGGTAGGCTATATCATAGAACAGCTATAAGGACATGGTTCCGAAAGCTGCAGACAGGCTCAGCTCATGCTAGAGCACCATCTCACATGTTACCAAGCACTCTGCCTCCAGGATTGTTAAGGCCTGCCATAGGAGTGGCTGATAGGTACACATGTGTCTATATATATAAGGTAGGTATAGGAATACTACACCTAAGCAAGGGGTGATTACATGACCTTGCCCCAGCTGAGTGATCAGCCAGTTGTGTCATACTGTAAGGCCAGGCCAGGGGTGGCATAATGGATGCTGCAGCCCCTGGTAGGCCTAGGGTACACCTATGCCCTGGGTACCTAGCGTACACTATACAGGGGCCAATAAGGTGATCCCTACTAATTGGGTTATGCACCTAAAGTACATAGTATGAATTTAGAGAGAGAACAGCTGGGCTTTGGGTCTGATTAGCAGGCCCACAGCCACATCTAAGTCGAAAACCAGTGAAGCAAAAGCAAAAAGTGGGGGTGAACATAGAAAGCAGACCCTACTCTCCTACATCCACCACTCAAATTACTTTCATATTTCACTATACTAATTCAACACTAATTCTTCTTGGGTTCCGGAGTAGCGTGCTACTCGCCGAAAAAGGGCTTCGACGCCTCGTATGGGGTAGTAAGCGCTATGTAAATGCAATTACAATTACATGCAAAGTTAGACATCTGGTTACATTACTGCATGCACATGCAGAAATGTAGTTCTACAACTAACTTACATTTCAAAATCCACTTCTAGAACTGTTTGAGGATTCCCACAAAGTTAGAAATGTACCCCAAACATAGGAACAGCTCTGCTGAAATACACTGCTACCTGTTCTCCTATTCCAGTGCCTAATTTGAGCCAGAGGTTTCCGGTGCTCAGCACCAGCACTTAATTATCAACACCGGCACTTCTGACTGTCTGCCACATGGTGGCAATGTTTGTCTAATTAGAGTTGAGCACAACAACTTGTTTATTAATTCAACATACATAAAAAATGACTAATACATGCTACCCAAGCCATTCTTATAGCTTCGGGGACCTGAAAGAGTTTGAATTGTCACACTTGTTTGGAGTGTGATAGTTAGTAGTTGTGTTGATACTGTATTTGGCAGCACTGTCAGGGGAAATGGGTGGTGCAAGCTGCAGTGGCCTCCTGACAAGAGCCCTGGCAGTTATTTTTTTTGCTTTTACAAATTAGGCACTGTGGGCCCATAGTGCCTACACATTTGCCTGTTTGCTTCATCAGCAGCTCGCTCCCAGAGGTGAAAGGTCATGGGTATCAATTAGTGGTAGCCGGCATTAGCAGCTCCTTCCAGGACTCGCCCTTTGGTTCTCCTGCACTGCTCCTGCTGCCCCTAAGGGGTAAGGAATAAATAAAAAAGCAATCAGTAGAAACAGAAAGTAAACAGTCACCCATTTCGCGGACTTCAGGATATACCAAGCAGCGAAACAGTATGTGGGGGTTAAGAAAAAGAAAACAAAACAATAATTATGTCCAGATGTAGGCGTACTGACGTCTGTCGCGTCCAGCCACAACTGCTGAAACAAACAGCAGCAAAGTCCATTGGTCTGACGTTTAATTCTGTGCTATTTATACTAGTAGTTGATTACAGGTGAACAGTATTATAGGATAGTTTTATTTTCTTGTACATTATATTTAAATGAGCAAAGACATATATACACAATAAGATAACAGTATACAAAAACACAGAATATAGAGACACATCTTTCTGGCGGCGAGTCTGCTGGTGGGGGCTTGACTGTTTTTTTTTCACTTAGAAGATCTAGTCCCACCCACCCATTATTTTCACTAATATTGAGTTAGAAACTACATTTCCCAGACTGCAAGCAAATGGCAATAGCTTTGGCCTGGACAACTTGGTCTTGAAAAGTTGTGTATCTCCACAATACAAATCAATTATATTTGGGGCTGGAAGTGATCACAGAGATTTTCATTTCCATTTAACAGCAAAATAAAATCTTATTTCTCAAACCTATTATTACTTTAATCTCACGGTGGGTTTTGAAGGCATAACTTGAAAGCAACAAATCAAACACACGCATGAGTTCCATGGGTCATGCATTTGGTTCATACTCTCTCTTTTTGCATTAAAGGCCCCTGTGACAGTGTGGTGGGAGGATGAGGGGACTCCCACAGAGCTGGAGTGAATATGTGTTTAATTCCTGGGGGCTGTAGCTTCTGGGTGGTACTGGTGCAGTCTTAGGAGAGCAGAGTTGTCCTTTGTCTTTTGACCATCAAGCATGAAGTTAGGCAGATGTATCTCTGATTTGGATAACAAAGGCTGGTTCATGTCATATCACTGCATTAAACATTGATATAGTGATAACTGTTTAGATAGAGGTCTCTTATTACATACCACTGACTGGTGTCATCTTTAAACAGCTTCGCCGTACATGCATGTTGGTGAGCCACAGAAAATATGTGTATATGGGCGGCGGGCATTAAAGCCATCTCTGCAGCAGGTTCAGAACCCACGGATTTAAAGAGCTGCACAATAACTATTTAGCACTTCAAATTCACTTCAATTTCTCTTCACTATAAATAACAACTGTGGCTTTTACCCAATGTAATGCTCCTCAGTTTACCGACCTGTAAATAATGAACTCTCAGTTGGCCTTGCTGGGATCCAACCTGTCCTGCCACAGCAGATGGTGTCTTAGAAAAATCACCCTGATGGGTAAAATGCCCGAATCAATATCACCAACTATTAATTATTCAGAACCACTTTCCTTTCCATCTTTTATTTGCTCACTGCACCACTGTAGACAGAGGCCTGCCATAGGCAAATCAGCCCAGCCGAAACTGCCCGGCCATTTACCATCCTGATGGAACGCAAGCAGCCGTAGTCTGGTTTTGGCATTTTCGGCATCGCTAGTTAAATGCAGCTTGAGACCAATGGCACAGCGGGCATGGGACCTACGTCTGAATATACCTGTTGCACTTAGGGCACCTCACTTAGAAAAAACAAGTAATAAAGTGATGAGTAGCACTCTTGCATCTATCTCAGCCACTGCTAATTACTCGTCGCCACATTCCAGGCCATCATTGTTGTGCCCACAAGCCATGTGCAAATCAGTCTTGGTTCAGTTCCAGTGCTAGAAGCATTAACCAATTGAGCCATTTTACTGGCAAGATGGGCTAGTTTGAGCACTTTTGGAAAAAACAAGCATTTGCAAAGCAAATAGGTCTTGCCTATGGAAGCACTATAGGCTTTGTCAATGTCTTTTAGCCGTGTTGTACAGCAGCATGGATACTGTGAAGTATGGCTGAAAGTTAGGGAAAAGTGCTATGATATGGCCAGTGCTGGCCATGTCATAGTGCTTTTTTGTCAGGCAGGAGTGACCGGTCAAGCAACACAATGGGGGGGGGGGGAGGGGGGGGGGACAAGCAACAAAACACAGGAGGGGAGTGGAAAGGATGGTGCAAGCAACACATCCTGAGAGGGATGGGGAGAGCAACACACCTGGGAGGGCAGATGGGACGGGACAAGCAACGACAACAGGGAAACAGCAACAACACAGGATAAGGGTGGTGGGGGTGGGTGAGAGACAGCATGCAAACACATACATTCTTATAGAGCGTAGCAAATAAAAGGAAAAACTAGCTCCGAAAGCACAAGCAGTTTAAGGACACTAGGTAAGGAAGAGGTACTTGGGCCATGCTCCATGGAAAGGACAAAGAGGAAGTGAAGCTGGCATGCACTGACCACAGAGAAGCAAGGAAATGAGAGGGACGATGAACCAACCAATGATACGTGCAGACTCTAAGACCCCTGTACGTAAACATATTGGAATGTTTGAGTTGAAATCGAATGACAGCTTTTGTAACATTTTTGGAGAGCAGAGGTGACTGCTGCCTTTTGAACCCCTAGCCATCAAATTAGGCTCTTTCTTTCTGCTGTGAATAATAAAAGCAATTTTCAGTTTCATCACTATGTGAAATATTTATAAATTGTTGGCTGTTTTTGATAGTACCCTCCCATGAACTCTCTTATAACTATCAAATGACAAGTGTCATCATTAACCGGCTTCACTGTATGTCTTTTGTTGGTCTGCCAGGAATTCCTTTATTTAGGCTGCATATTAGATAAAAATGTCTGCCACAGGTGCTCAACCTTCAGAGTTATCTCGGCAAAAAAATCTGCACTGCGGCTGTTCCCACTTGTCCAACATGCGCGGCCTGTAACATGTGATCTAGAGACCAAACTGAGATGTCGGCCTGTGACCACTGCAGCTGTTAGCTGGTCTTTATACTTCTCTGTTAAGTTTGACAAAATCGTCTCCTGTAAAAAATAAAAAGTCGTGTATCACGAGTTTATTAAATGTTTCTAAACAATCCCAAGGGGGCCATTTTGGAACTAACCACATAGAGCTATCATTTGTTACACATATACAATATTATTATGAAATAGGACACAGCGAAAGCTACAATCACGGTTGAATGTGTCCCCTTCAGTGGTATACAAAGGGCATAATGAAAGCATGAAAAGAATTAGGCCACATTGCGTCATGGCAAATGTTACATTCCATCTCCAATAAAGATGCACCATGCCAGTCAAGGAGAAAGGCGACTTTGGATTGAGGCAAAATGTGATTGACACTCCACTGAGGCGACTGAGGAAGGTGGGATTCCCGAATAAACTAATGGCACAATGTGGCAGACCCATAGCCCCTCGTTGGGCATTGGTTGCTCAGATAAGATGTGTCAAACTGCTGAAACTCTCTGTAGCCAGACCTAAAGGCCTAAAGCCCCAAAGTCGTCAAGGCAGCTGAAAGAAGCAGTGTGACCCTTTAATGATCGCCACAAGGCTATTCTTAATTGGGAACTAGAGATAGTCAGACAAGCAGGCTTTCTGATAATCAAGTGTATTACAAGGAAGGAAGAGAAAAAAAATAATCCTGAGTACAACTCCTCGGTTATATCTCGATTAACCTTTATTAATATTTAACCACAGTCCTCAGATATAGCGCAAACCACTCATACAGGTTGGCTTTCAGAAGAATAAATGTGGTTAGAAGGTCTTCAGTGGGGCCCTCTTAATACTGAATTTTTGTAAGCTGAGGGCTCAGAATTGTGCTCCATCAGATCTGTGCCAAAAGGGGAAGCTATGGGCTGACCTTAGCCTGGGTGCCACCTTTGATACAAGGACATCTGTTGCCATGGTACCGGTGTCTGGGCAGTGCCCGAGCCAAGCAAGGCTCACAATTCAAGGGTGTGGCTGGGTGGGGACTTGGATAATAGAGCCTGCCCTGGACTGAAATAGGACTCTTGTCATGAGATGCTTTGAATTGTCATTTAAAAGAAACGGTGGTTAGACTGGTTTGAGCACACATAGAGCTTTCTGTCAGCCGCACGTGTAAATGTGATGCAGAATACAGAGAAGCTCCCTGCGTCTGAGGTATTCACACACACTGCATCAGAGAAGCTCCCTGCCTCTGAGGTATGCAGGCACACTGCATCAGAGAAGCTCCCTGCCTCTGAGGTGTGCAGACACTGCATCAGAGAAGCTCCCTGCCTCTGAGGTATGCAGACACACTGCATCAGAGAAGCTCCCTGCCTCTGAGGTATGCAGGCACACTGCACCAGAGAAGCTCCCTGCCTCTGAGGTGTGCAGACACTGCATCAGAGAAGCTCCCTGCCTCTGAGGTATGCAGACACACTGCATCAGAGAAGCTCCCTGCCTCTGAGGTATGCAGACACTGCATTAGAGAAGCTCCCTGCCTCTGAGGTGTGCAGACACACTGCATCAGAGAAGCTCCCTGCCTCTGAGGTATGCAGACACTGCATTAGTGAGCTCCCTGCCTCTGAGGTGTGCAGGCACTGTATTAGAGAAGCTCCCTGCCTCTGAGGTACGCAGACACACCACAATAGAGAAGCTCCCTGCCTCTCAGGTATGCAGACACACTGCATTAGAGAAGATCCATGCCGCTGAAGTATGCAGACACACCACAATAGAGAAGCTCCCTGCCTCTGAGGTATGCAGGCACACTGCATTAGAGAAGCTCCCTGCCTCTGAGGTATGCAGACACACTGCATCCGAGAAGCTCCCTCCCTCTGAGGTATGCAGACACTGCATTAGAGAAGCTCCCTGCCTCTGAGGTGTGCAGGCACTGCATTAGAGAAGCTCCCTGCCTCTGATGTATGCAGACACACCACAATAGAGAAGCTCCCTGCCTCAGAGGTATGCAGACCCACTGCATTAGAGAAGCTCCCTGCCTCTGAAGTATGCAGATACACCACAATAGAGAAGCTCCCTGCCTCTGAGGTATGCAGGCACAGTGTATTAGAGAAACTCCTTGCCTGTGAGGTATGCAGACACACTGCAATAGAGAAGATACCTACGCCTGAGGTATGCAGACACACTGCAATAGATAAGATACCTACCTCTGAGGTATGCAGACACTGTGAAATAGAGACGCTTCCTGTCTCTGAGGTATGCAGACACAGCGCATTAGAGAAGCTCCCTTCTTCTGAGGTATGCAGACACAGTGCATTAGAGAGGCTCCCTGTCTCTGAGGTATGCAGACACACTGCATTAGAGAAGCTCTCTGCTTTAGAGGTATGCAGACACAGTGCATTAGAGAAGCCCCCTGCCTCTGAGGTATGCAGACACAGCGCTTTAGAGAAGTTCCCTGCTTTTGAGGTATGCAGACACAGTGCATTAGAGAAGCTCCCTGCCTCTGAGGTATGCAGACACAGTGCATTAGAGAAGCTCCCTGTCTCTGAGGTATGCAGACACAGTGCATTAGTGAAGTTCACTGCCTCTGAGGTGAGGTATGCAGATACAGTGCATTAGAGAAGCACCCTGTCTCTGAGGTACGCAGACACAGTGCATTAGTGAAGCTCACTGCCTCTGAGGTATGCAGACACACTGCATCAGAGAAGCTCCCTGCCTCTGAGGTATGCAGACACTGCATTAGAGAAGCTCCCTGCGTCTGAGGTATTCACACACACACTGCATCAGAGAAGCTCCCTGCCTCTGAGGTATGCAGACACACTGCATCAGAGAAGCTCCCAGCCTCTGAGGTATGCAGGCACAATGCATCAGAGAAGCTCCCTGCCTCTGAGGTGTGCAGACACTGCATCAGAGAAGCTCCCTGCCTCTGAGGTATGCAGACACACTGCATCAGAGAAGCTCCCTGCCTCTGAGGTATGCAGGCACATTGCACCAGAGAAGCTCCCTGCCTCTGAGGTGTGCAGACACTGCATCAGAGAAGCTCCCTGCCTCTGAGGTATGCAGACACACTGCATCAGAGAAGCTCCCTGCCTCTGAGGTATGCAGACACTGCATTAGAGAAGCTCCCTGCCTCTGAGGTGTGCAGACACACTGCATCAGAGAAGCTCCCTGCCTATGAGGTATGCAGACACTGCATTAGAGAGCTCCCTGCCTCTGAGGTGTGCAGGCACTGCATTAGAGAAGCTCCCTGCCTCTGAGGTACGCAGACACACCACAATAGAGAAGCTCCCTGCCTCTCAGGTATGCAGACACACTGCATTAGAGAAGCTCCATGCCGCTGAAGTATGCAGACACACCACAATAGAGAAGCTCCCTGCCTCTGAGGTATGCAGGCACACTGCATTAGAGAAGCTCCCTGCCTCTGAGGTATGCAGACACACTGCATCCGAGAAGCTCCCTCCCTCTGAGGTATGCAGACACTGCATTAGAGAAGCTCCCTGCCTCTGAGGTGTGCAGGCACTGCATTAGAGAAGCTCCCTGCCTCTGATGTATGCAGACACACCACAATAGAGAAGCTCCCTGCCTCAGAGGTATGCAGACCCACCGCATTAGAGAAGCTCCCTGCCTCTGAAGTATGCAGATACACCACAATAGAGAAGCTCCCTGCCTCTGAGGTATGCAGGCACAGTGTATTAGAGAAACTCCTTGCCTGTGAGGTATGCAGACACACTGCAATAGAGAAGATACCTACGCCTGAGGTATGCAGACACACTGCAATAGATAAGATACCTACCTCTGAGGTATGCAGGCACTGTGAAATAGAGACGCTTCCTGTCTCTGAGGTATGCAGACACAGCGCATTAGAGAAGCTCTCTTCTTCTGAGGTATGCAGACACAGTGCATTAGAGAGGCTCCCTGTCTCTGAGGTATGCAGACACACTGCATTAGAGAAGCTCTCTGCTTTAGAGGTATGCAGACACAGTGCATTAGAGAAGCCCCCTGCCTCTGAGGTATGCAGACACAGCGCTTTAGAGAAGTTCCCTGCTTTTGAGGTATGCAGACACAGTGCATTAGAGAAGCTCCCTGCCTCTGAGGTATGCAGACACAGTGCATTAGAGAAGCTCCCTGTCTCTGAGGTATGCAGACACAGTGCATTAGTGAAGTTCACTGCCTCTGAGGTGAGGTATGCAGACACAGTGCATTAGAGAAGCACCCTGTCTCTGAGGTACGCAGACACAGTGCATTAGTGAAGCTCACTGCCTCTGAGGTATGCAGACAGACTGCATTAGAGATGCTTCCTGTCTCTGAGGTATGCAGACACACTGCATTAGTGAAGCTCCCTGCCTCTGAGGAATGCAGACACACTGCAGTAGAGACGCTTCCTGTCTCTGAGGTATGCAGACACACTGCATTAGAGAAGCTTCCTGCCTCTGAGGTATGCAGACACACTGCATTAGGTATGCAGACACACTGCATTAGAGAAACTCCCTTCCTCTGAGGTATGCAGACATTGCCGGAGAAGGTTTTTTAGGGAGAGGAGAGCCATGCCTCCCAGTTGTGCAGACAGTTTGCAGTAACACATAGAATTAAAAGGTATTGTAATAAAATCGTAGAGATTAAAAAAGTAGAGTAATATACTGCAAAAACTTGAATATATATAAAATAGTCATAGGAAGTTGGTAAAAGAATCCATGGATTTGTGTTTGGGTAAAAGATAGGATTCAGGGGAGGTTTGGTGTTAGGTTTACCTTATGTGTGAGGCTTAGAGTAAAGGGTTACCATATGGTATAGTGCGAGGGATGATGAAAGGTAAGGTGTGCAACTGAGGGTAGTCGCACGGTTCATGAATTAGACTGGGACACATGTTGGGCATGGGGTAGGGGATTAGGTTAAGGATAGGTTAATTTATGGGTTGGGTTTGGGTTCAAGTAAATGAAAGGTGTTAGTGATGGTATTAGGGAATTTGGTATGGTTATGACTTGAGTAATGGGTAATGTTGGGATTGGGGTAACGTCTCGGTTTGGGGAATGTATGAATTAAGGTTAGAGAAGGTTTAGGGGCTAGTAGGTTAAGGGGCTAATGGGATTAGAGTAATGAAAGTTTCAAGTGATGGTGGAAGAGATGTTGTAAGAAGAAGGTGTGAGCAAACGGTGGCATAGGAGGGAGTAAATGCCTCAACCCTGAAAATAGCAGAGACAATATAGTGTGGGGGGAAAAGTTTAGATTTACATTTAAGGAGGAAGTAAGAGTTAGGGATTTAAGTTGAGGTTTAATGTATGCCTATTTGCCACTTACAAATGAACTGATGAAAATGCAACCTTTTTCACCTCCATAGTTCTGCATCTTCTACAGACATACATTGTATATGCATCTTGTTTACATCTACTTTTTCACTTCTACGATTTTGAAATCTACTTTTTGTTTTCTATTTTTTACATATTATCATTAAGACACACTAAATTAGACTCTGGCGATCAGAATTATTTGTTACAGAGCATCCCCCTGCTTGTGGGGGATGCAATGCGCAACATTAGGTCCTGGTGCGAGGGTTGGTGTGTTGGTGGGAGAAGTTCTCTGAGATGTGCAAGCACACTACATAAGGCTCTGGTGTTCCAGGTGATCTGTTTGTGAGAGAATCTACCTGCTTCTGGGGTGGTTAGACACTACAGCTGGCTCATTTGTGAGGATAGTTTGTTAATGAATGAGGTTCCCTGTCTCTGACGCACGCTGACACCCTACATTAGGCTGTGGCCTTCGGTGGTGATAGAGAAGATTCCTACCTTTGGGACGCAGACACACTCCATCAGGCTTTGCTGCTGAGGAGTGTTTGTTAGTGAGCAGTGGCGGCTGGTGGAATTTGAAACTGGTGAGGCGTATGCAGAACGAATGAACGTATGCGAGCGAGCCCGACAGCAGTAAGGGAGGTTTGGGGAGGTTCTCCCCCGTGAAGAAATTTGGTGCGATTTTCAGCACTATTTCTGTGATAAATGGACTAAAAATTCAGTTCTTCTAGGCATTCATAAAAGAAAACTCATACATTATTTCAGAGAATTTCTGGGTTGCCAAGCAAGTCTGACTTCTGAAGAGGGCAAGGGTACTAAGCAAGACTGCTTTGGCTCTACCCTTTCCAATAGAAAACACTAGTTAGCGATGTGAACAAGTTCAATGGACAAACCTGGGGTCTAGGGAGAATCCCTCTCCTGAGAAAGAAATTTAAAAAAGATTGGCAAATGTTGCTCTTTAAAGCAAATGAATGCAGGAATAAAGCAAGGCTTATTAAGCAGTGGGAACGTATAGTCCTGAAATATGAAACACATTAAAAACTGCCCTGTATCTTCTTGCATTAATTTGTTCAACAGTTACTGTAATATGTAAATTGTTCTGCATGACACCTTTAGCCCTGTAAAATGTATGCTTGCCCAGCGTCTTGCACTGCATGCAGCATTAACTTTGGAAAAATATGCTCTCCTTCTTGTACTAACGGGGGAGACCAGCAGTTTGTATTATGATTTTCATTTCTGCACCTAGAAATACATGCAGCGGCAGGACAAAATTGCAATTCATAGTGCCAGTTTAACACCTGAACACTGCAATGGGCCACCAGCTGAAAGGACATCAGTTAACACTTGTAAAGAGTCTGCCATTGCACTCTTTAATAACCTTTATTCAGTTTGAGCTAAAAAAAACTATTTTTATTGGAGAAGTCTGCTAGTTGTGCAGAAGATGCTGCATTACGTGATGAATCCATAATCATGCAGAAAAGGGCCAGTTTTGCATTATTCCAGTAGCCCGGAGTATAGTTAAATTACAGTCACGTTGATGCCAGTGCCCGTATTACTATCTATCCCTCCTTCAGAACTGGTTGAAGTGTGCCTGCAGTTTACACGAAACTCGAAAAAACTTGTCTGAATGTTGTCGCATTAAACGACGGAGAGCGGCTCACAATCATTGATCCACACGTCCGCCATACGCGTCCAAACGCACATCCGCCGTCAGCAAGGGGAGACTGGAGAATTGCTAGTGCTCATGGGTGTATCGGTGCAGTGAATCTGGAAGCACAGAGCCTAATGAAGCAGCAACAGCAGCATTGTTCCTCAGAGGTCGTGCACTTTGGGAAACTGAACACACAGCTGAAGACACTAACAGAAAAGCCCAGACAGGTTTAAAGCACAACTAATTCACTCACCGTCACGGCCAAGCGCAGCAGCCCACTGAGAAGCAGGCAGAGAACAGCGATCGTGGAAAGCATGCCAAGCAGCGCACATCTCTTTATAGGAAGGACTTTGCCTCAAAGTAAAACACTTACTGGAGACATTTAACCATTGTTGCATCCATTCCCTGAAATCAGCCGCTCATACCTGCACTCTCAGCTCATGCTGTCTCTCCTGCAGTCTCTTCTCCTCCACCCTTCTTCCCTCTCTTCCCTCTCTCCCCTCCAGTCTTCAGAGCTTGTTGCATCCATTCCCTCTTGAAGCCGGCTTCTCTCCTAAAATCCTCGCTGCTGACATCAGCCGTTCATACCTGCACTTTCGGCTCATGCTGTGTCTCCTGCAGTCTCTTCTTATCCGCCCTTCTTACCTCTCTTCCCTCTCTTCCCTCTCTCTCCTCCAGTCTTCAGAGATTGCTGCATCCATTCCCTCTTGAAGCTGGCTGCTCTCCTTAACTCCTCGCTGCTGACATCAGCCGTTCATACCTCCACTCTCAGCTCATGCTGTTTCTCCTGCCGTCTCTTCTCCTCCGCCCTTCTTCCCTCTCTCACCTCCAGTCTTCTGAGCTTGTTGCATCCATTCCCTCTTGAAGCCGGCTCCTCTCCTTAACTCCTCGCTGCTGACATGATGACACTTGCCTCTCTTCCCCCACCCCTCCATCTTGCTCTCGCCCCCTCCCTCCTTCCATCTCGCCCTGTTGTCCCTTTTCGGTGCCCATTTACCTTTATCTCCTCATTCAAGGTGCTCTCTTCGCCCCCCCAATCCTCGAGCCCCCCCCCCATTTACCCCGAGTGTCTCTCTTTACGGTTCCTTCCTTCTCTCTGTCTACCAATCACCTCCCGCATACCTATAGAGCGCAGCGAGGCGAGGCCCTGCTTTACAAGCACATTTGCCAACATAAAAGCGACAGGCCGGGCACCGCCTGGAAGTTTCACTTAGGAGGTTAAGCCTCAATCTATTGCATATTTTAAAGTTTATCAATGGTAGTTGTCCATAGCGATCTCTATCTTTGCTTCTCTATGAGTCTTTGACAATTTGAGCTCGTCATACGTCATGCAATGTACAAAATATTCCGTTTAGGATTAAACATTGAACTTTTAACATGCATAATTCACCATTTGCACGTTTTTTATTACCATGACAATCCAATGCTTGAGATCTCGGTTCAATGAAGTAATGCAACTAACTCATGCAGTGTTGGAAGTAAATGTGACTCCTACTTCTGCCACCCACAGGAACACCATTCCTGCACCTACAAGTACCAGTGGAAGTCTTTCTGTAGTTGCTATGACAAGCTGCATTACCTATACATGAATTTTCCGTATTCCAGTCATTACTGTTATCCCACCTTGCCAGTCGTGGCTCGCATCGCGATACTCGCGCGGGAGGGGGCAGTTGCGGGGGGCGGGTATTTAAATTAAAAGAATAAAATGAAAACTTACCTGACCGGCGGTCCGCGCTGCCTCTGCTCCTGAGCCCTTGGCGCCTTCACAAACAGCACTGGAGGGGCAACCCCTCTCAGTTAATACTGGCGATGCTCCTGCAGCGCCAGGATTGGCTTAGCAGGGTTACTCGCCGCCCGCCTAGGAGACCGAGGTTGCACCTTTGATCAACCCTCGCTCTCCTAATGCGCAGCCGTCAGCCAGAACAGACACTAGTGCGCATGACTGGGCTGATCGGAAACATTCTCCAACCTTCACCAGTCATGCACACTTGTGCTGCTGCCTGCCCCTGGTCTTCACTCTGACAATGCATGTCAGTCAACATGACGCCGGACCGCCCACCCCCTTCAGACTCTGAAGAGGGTGGGCGGTCCAACGTTCTGCTGACTGACATGATTGGCAGTTCTCCCTTGGCGTCTCTAAACTTAAGTAAACTGAGTCAGTTTACTTAAGTTCAGAGACGCCGAGGGAGCTGCGGGCGCGGGCGGCTTCAGTTGGGCAACGCCCCAGTACCACAATGGACACACCGCCACTGTATAGTGAGAGAAGCTCTTTGCCTTGGAGATGTGTGGGCACAGGCACTGGTTAGTAAATTTGAGGAGCTCCCTACCAGTGAGGTGTGCAGACACGCTGTAGCAGGCCCTGGTACTAGTTAGCTAATGTGAGGAACTCCCTGCCTGTGAGGTGTGCAGAAATGCTGTAGCAGGCCCTGGCTCTAGTTAGTAAATGTGAGGAACTCCCTGTCTGTGAGGTGTGCAGACATGCTGTGGTAGGGTGTGCAGGCATGCTGTAGCAGGCCCTGGTGCTAGTTAGTAAATGTGAGGAACACCCTGCCTGTGAGGTGTGCAGACATGCTGTGGTAGGGTGTGCAGGCACGTTGTAGCAGGCCCTGGTGCTGGTAAGTTTATGTGAGGAGCTCCCTGTCAGCAGCAGCGGCCGGTGCAGGTAGGCGCGGTGGAGCGAGAGGGGGGGAAGTCGGCAGACGACGGAATAGGTAGAATTAAACAAATCCTATTCTGTCATCTGTTGGCATAGGCCCACCCGCTCACCGCGCTTACCTGCACCGGCCGCTCCTGCCTGCTGGTGAAGTGTGCAGACATGCTGTAGTAGGCTCTGCCACTGCCGGTGAGCTGTGCAGACACGCTGTAGTAGACTCTGGCACTGTCAGTGAGGTGTGCAGACACACTGTAGTAGGCCCTGGCCCTGCCGGTGAGGTGTGCAGATGCTGTAGTAGGCTCTGCCACTGCAGGTGAGGTGTGCGGACATGCGGTAGCAGGCTCTGGCCCTGCCAGTGAGGTGTTTAGACACGCTGTAGTAGGCTCTGGCCCTGCCGGTGAGGTGTGCAGACACACTATAGTAGACTCTGGCACTGCCTGTGAGGTGTGTGGACACATCGTAGTAGGCTCTGGCACTGCCAGTTAGGTGTGCGAACAAGCTGTAGTAGGCTCTGGCCCTGCCGGTGAGGTGTGCAGACACACTGTAGTAGGCTCTGGCACTGCAGGTGAGGTGTGCAGACACACTGTAGTAGACTCTGGCACTGCCTGTGAGGTGTGCGGACAAGCTGTAGTAGGCTATGTCACTGCCGGTGAGGTGTGCAGAACACTGTAGTAGGCTCTGGCACTGTCGGTGAGGTGTGCAGACACATGGTAGTAGGCTCTGGCCCTGCCAATGAGGTGTGCAGACACACTGTAGTATAGACCCTGGCACTGTTGGTGTGGTGTGCAGACATGCTGTAGTAGGCTATAGCCCTGCCGGTGACGTGTGCAGACACACTGTAGTAGGCTCAGGCTCTGCCGGTGAGGTGTGTAGACACGCTGTAGTAGGCTCTGGGCCTGCCTGTGAGGTGTGTGGACACGCTGTAGTAGGCTGTGTCACTGCCGGTGAGGTGTGCAGAACACTGTAGTAGGCTCTGGCACTGTCGGTGAGGTGTGCAGACACATGGTAGTAGGCTCTGGCCCTGCCAATGAGGTGTGTGGACACACTGTAGTAGGCTCTGGCACTGCAGGTGAGGTGTGCATACACACTGTAGTAGACTCTGGCACTGCCGGTGAGGTGTGCAGACACACTGTAGTAGGCTCAGGCTCTGCCGGTGAGGTGTGCAGACACACTGTAGTAGGCCCTGGCACTGCAGGTGAGGTGTACACACACTGTAGTAGACTCTGGCACTGCCAGTGAGGTGTGTGGACACCCTGTAGTAGGCTGTGGCACTGCCTTTGAGGTGTGCAGACACACTGTAGTAGGCTCTGGCACTGTCAGTGAGGTGTGCAGACACACTGTAGTAGGCCCTGGCCCTGCCGGGAAGGTGTGCAGATGCTGTAGTAGGCTCTGGCACTGCAGGTGAGGTGTGCAGACATGCGGTAGTGGGCTCTGGCCCTGCCAGTGAGGTGTGCGGACACATCGTAGTAGGCTCTGGCACTGCCAGTGAGGTGTGCGAACACGCTGTAGTAGGCTCTGGCCCTGCCGGTGAGGTGTGCAGAAACACTGTAGTAGGCTCTGGCACTGCAGGTGAGGTGTGAAGACACACTGTAGTAGACTCTGGCACTGCCTGTGAGGTGTGCGGACACGCTGTAGTAGGCTGTGGCACTGCCGGTGAGGTGTGCAGAACACTGTAGTAGGCTCTGGCACTGTCGGTGAGGTGTTCAGACACATGGTAGTAGGCCTGGGCCCTGCCAATGAGGTGTGTGGACACACTGTAGTAGGCTCTGGCACTGCCGGTGAGGTGTGCAGACACACTGTAGTAGACTCTGGCACTGTTGGTGTGGTGTGCAGACACGCTGTAGTAGGCTATGGCCCTGCCGGTGACGTGTGCAGACACACTGTAGTAGGCTCAAGCTCTGCCGGTGAGGTGTGCAGACACGCTGTAGTAGGCTCTGGCCCTGCTGGTGAGGTGTGCAGATGCTGTAGTAGGCTCTGGCACTGCTGGTGAGGTGTGCTTACATGCTGTAGTAGTGTCTGGCACTGCCTGTGAGGTATGTGGACACGCTGTAGTAGGCTCTGGCACTGCCGGTGAGGTATGAGGACACACTGTAGTAGGCTCAGGTACTGGTGGTGAGGTGTGAGGACATGCCGTAGTAGGCTCTGGCACTCCTGGTGAGGTGTGCAGACACACCGTAGTAGGCTCTGGCACTGCCGGTGTGCTGTGCGAACAAGCTGTAGTAGGCTCTGGCCCTGCCGGTGAGGTGTGCAGACACACTGTAGTAGGCTCTGGCACTGCAGGTGAGGTGTGCACACACTGTAGTAGACTCTGGCACTGCCAGTGAGGTGTGTGGACACCCTGTAGTAAGCTGTGGCACTGCCGGTGAGGTGTGCAGACACACTGTATTAGGCTCTGGCACTGTCAGTGAGGTGTGCAGACACACTGTAGTAGGCTCTGGCACTGCAGGTGAGGTGTGCGGACATGCGGTAGTAGGCTCTGGTGCTAGTTAATAAATGTGAGGAACTCCCTACCTGTGAGGAGTGCAGACATGCTGTGGTAGGGTGTGCAGGCACGCTGTAGCAGGCCCTGGTGCTGGTGAGTCAATGTGAGGAGCTCCCTGTCGGCAGCAGCGGCCGGTGCAGGTAAGCGCGGTGGAGCGAGAGGGGGGGATGTCGGCAGACGACGGAATTGATAAAATTAAACAAATCCTATTCTGTCATCTGTTGGCATAGGCCCACCCGCTCACCGCGCTTACCTGCACCGGCCGCTCCTGCCTGCCGGTGAGGTGTGCAGACACGCTGTAGTAGTCTCTGCCACTGCCGGTGAGCTGTGCGGACACGCTATAGTAGGCTCTGACACTGCCGGTGAGGTGTGCGGACATGCCGCAGTAGGCTCTGGCACTGCTGGTGAAGTGTGCGGACATGCCATAGTAGGATTTGGCACCGCCAGTGAGGTGTACGGACATGCCGTATTAGGCTCTGGCACTGCCAGTGAGGTGTACGGACATGCTGTAGTAGGCTCTGGCACTGCCGGTGAGGTGTGAGGACACACTGTAGTAGGCTCTGGCACTGCCGGTGAGTTGTGCAGAAATGCCGTAGTAGGCACTGGCACTGCTGGTGAGGTGTGCGGACACACCGTAGTAGGCTCTGGTACTGCTGGTGTGGTGTGCAAACAAGTTGTAGCAGGCTCTGGCCATGCCGGTGAGGTGTGCAGACACACTGTAGTAAGTTCTGGCACTGCAGGTAAGGTGTGCACACACTGTAGTAGACTCTGGCACTGCCAGTGAGGTGTGTGGACACCCTGTAGTAGGCTGTGGCACTGCCGGTGAGGTGTGCAGACACACTGTAGTAGGCTCTGGCACTGTCAGTGAGGTGTGCAGACACGCTGTAGTAGGCCCTGGCCCTGCTGGTAAGGTGTGCAGACACTGTAGTAGGCTCTGGCACTGCAGGTGAGGTGTGCGGACATTCCATTGTAGGCTCTGGCCCTGCCGGTGAGGTGTGTGAACGAGCTCTAGTAGGCTCTGGCCCTGCCGGTGAGGTATGTAGACACACTCTAGTAGGCTCTGGTACTGCAGGTGAGGTGTGCAGACACACTGTAGTAGACCCTGGCCCTGCCGGTGAGGTGTGCGGACACGCTGTAGTAGAATGTGGCACTGCTGGTGAGGTGTGCAGTCACACTGTAGTAGGCCCTGGCCCTGCCAATGAGGTGTGTGGACACGCTGTAGTAGGCTCTGGCACTGCCAGTGAGGTGTGCAGACACACTGTAGTAGGCTCTGGCACTGCTGGTGAGGTGTGCAGACACGCTGTAGTAGGCTCTGGCCCTGCCGGTGAGGTGTGCAGACACACTCTAGTAGACTCTGGCAATGCTTGTGAGGTGTGCGGACACATCGTAGTAGGCTCTGGCACTGCCACTGAGGTGTGCGAACAAGCTGTAGTAGGCTCTGGCCCTGCCGGTGAGGTGTGCAGACACACTGTAGTAGACTCTGGCACTGCCTGTGAGGTGTGCGGATACGCTGTAGTAGGCTGTGGCACTGTCGGTGAGGTGTGCAGACACATGGTAGTAGGCCTGGGCCCTGCCAATGAGGTGTGTTGACACACTGTAGTAGGCTCTGGCACTGCAGGTGAGGTGTGCATACACACTGTAGTAGACTCTGACACTGCCGGTGAGGTGTGCAGACACACTGTAGTAGGCTCAGGCTCTGCCGGTGAGGTGTGCAGACACGCTCTAGTACGCTCTGGCCCGGCCGGTGAGGTATGCAGACGCTGTAGTAGGCTCTGGCACTGCCGGTGAGTTGTGCGGACACGCTGTAGTAGGCTCTGGCACTGCCAGTGAGGTGTGCGAACACGCTGTAGTAGGCTCTGGCACTGCTGGTGAGGTGTGAGCACACACTGTAGTAGGCTCTGGCACTGGTGGTGAGGTGTGCGGACATGCCGTAGTAGGCTCTGGCACTTCTTGTGAGGTGTGCAGACACACCGTAGTAGGCTCTGGCACTGCCGGTGTTGTGTGCAAACAAGCTGTAGTAGGCTCTGGCCCTGCCGGTGAGGTGTGCAGACACACTGTAGTAGGCTCTGGTACTGCAGGTGAGGTTTACACACACTGTAGTAGACTCTGGCACTGCCAGTGAGGTGTGTGGAAACCCTGTAGTAGGCTGTGGCACTGCCGGTGAGGTGTGCAGACACACTGTAGCAGGCTCCGGCACTGTCAGTGAGGTGTGCAGACACACTGTAGTAGGCCCTGGCACTGCCGGTGAGGTGTGCAGACACTGTAGTAGGCTCTGGCACTGCAGGTGAAGTGTGCGGACATACGATAGTAGGCTCTGGCCCTGCCAGTGAGGTGTGCGAACAAGCTGTAGTAGGCTCTGGCCCTGCCGGTGAAGTATGCAGACACACTGTAGTAGGCTCTGGCACTGCAGGGGAGGTGTGCAGACACACTGTAGTAGATTCTGACACTGCCGGTGAGGTGTGTGGACACGCTGTAGTAGGATGTGGCACTGCCGGTGAGGTGTGCAGACACACTGTAGTAGACTCTGACACTGCCGGTGAGGTGTGCAGACACGCTGTAGTAGGCTCTGGCCCAGCCGGTGAGGTGTGCAGACGCTGTAGTAGGCTCTGGCACTGCCGGTGAGGTGTGCGGACATGCCATAGTAGGCTCTGGCACTGCCAGTGAGGTGTGCAGACACACTGTAGTAGGCTCTGGCACTGCCAGTGAGGTCTGCAAACAAGCTGTTGTAGGCTCTGGCCCTGCCGGTGAGGTGTGCAGACACACTGTAGTAGGCTCTGGCACTGCAGGTGAGGTGTGCAGACACACTGTAGTAGACTCTGGCACTGCCTGTGAGGTGTGCGGACACGCTGTAGTAGGCTGTGGCACTGCCGGTGAGGTGTGCAGAACACTGTAGAAGGCTCTTGCACTGTCGGTGAGGTGTGTAGACACATGGTAGTAGGCCTGGGCCCTGCCAATGAGGTGTGTGGACACGCTGTAGTAGGCTCTGGCACTGCCGGTGAGGTGTGCAGATGCTGTAGTAGGCTCTGGCCCTGCCGGTGAGGTGTGCAGACACACTGTAGTAGGCTCTGGCCCTGCCGGTGATTTGTTCAGACGCTGTAGTAGGCTCTGGCACTGCCTGTGAGGTGTGCGGACACACTATAGTAGGCTCTGGTACTGCAGGTGAGGTGTGCATACACACTGTAGTAGACTCTGACACTGCCGGTGAGGTGTGCGGGCACGCTGTAGTAGGCTCTGGCACTGCCGGTGAGCTGTGCAGACACACTGTAGTAGGCTCTAGCTCTGCCGGTGAGGTGTGCAGACACGCTGTAGTATTCTCTGGCCCGGCCGGTGAGGTGTGCAGACGCTGTAGTAGGCTCTGGCACTGCCGGTGAGGTGTGCAGACACACTGTAATAGTCTCTGGCTCTGCCGGTGAGGTGTGCAGACACGCTGTAGTAAGCTCTGGCCCTGCCAGTGAGGTGTGCCGACACACTGTAGTAGGCTCTGGCACTGCAGATGAGGTGTGCAGACACACTGTAGTAGACTCTGGCACTGCCAGTGAGGTGGGTGGACACGCTGTGGTAGGCTGTCTCACTGCCAGTGAGTTGTGCAGACGCTGTAGTAGGCTCTGCCGGTGAGGTGTGCAGAAACGCTGTAGTAGGCTCTGGCCCTGTCGGTGAGGTGTGTGGACGCTGTAGTAGGCTCCGGCACTGCCTGTGAGGTGTGCGGACACGCCGTAGTAGGCTCTGGCATTGCCTATGAGGTGTGCAAACAAGCTGTAGTACGATCTGGTTCTGCCGGTGAGGTGTGCAGACGCTGCATTAGCCCCTTCCCTGAAGATGGTGTGTTAGTGATGGAAGTCCATGCCTATGGAGTGCAGACACATGGCATTAGGCCTTGGTGCTAGAGATGGTTTGTTAGTAACAGGGTTGCTGCCTCCTTAGAGGTATGTAGACACGCTGCCTCCGGCTGCGGTGCTAGGAGGGCCCAGCATCTGAGGTGTGCAGATACAGTGCGTTAGGCTTCAGTGCTCAGGAGGGTTTGTTAATGGGACAAACTCCTTAAACTCTGGGGTGCAGACTCACTGTGTGAATGTGCACAGCTTGTGTTGAAACGTATCACAAATAACCAACGCTGTGTTGTTGAATGTGTAGCCATTTTGTATTCCCTTGCTAAACCAACTATTTGAGCACTGTCGCCTCTGACAGGCACCGGCCTGGTTTTCGTGCTTGCAGGACAAAATGAAAACTCATAATTAAGCAATCTCGTTGTCTGAAACTCCTGTGCTCTCTTTTCTTAAGATCTCTTGCACTCTTCTCACGAGAAAGTCATTCAGCAGTATCTAAGATTTCGGGGTCTGTCACGTGTATTCTCGTTCAACTGCCTAGGTGGAGAAAATGTAGACAGGTTGAGGAAATTTGTGGGAGCTACCATTATATGCTCAACCATTTGGAGAAGTGAAGCTCTGCTTCTCTTGGCTGCAAAATCACTATTTTTACTTGTTAGACCTGGCACGCTGGCATGGGTCTCCCTTCCATTTTTCGCTGTTGCCTCATGTATTTTTGCTGGTGTTAGTTGCTCAGGGCACCGTGCCACTGCTGTCCAGTGCCACAGTGTAAGTGCTCCCTATGTTAAGTTAATGTATGATTTGTGATTCCATGATTGGTTAGTTTGGTTTACTCGTCAGACCCTAGTACAGTGCACCAGGAGTGCCCAGGGCTTGTAAATCCAAATACTGCTGGTGGGCTTGCAGCACTGGTTGTGCCACCCACATAAGCAGCCTGTAAAAATGTGTCTAAGGTCTGCCATTGCAGAGCCTGCGTGCAGTCTGGTACTGTCATGCTGACTGGGCAGGTGCACCCACTTGTCAGTCCATAAACTTTCCCTGTTCTTCATATCAGACACCCCTGTGGTAGGACCAAGGGCAGGGTGCATTGTTCGGATAAGGTAGGACATGCCCTGGGGTGTGTGGCATGTTCTAATAGTGAATTACAGCCATTTTCGTTTTTCACTATTGCAAGGCTACCTGTTCTCCATAGGCCAGAATGGGCAGTTTGGTTATTACATCTTATAATCCTAACTGACTCAGGGAACATGGTAGAAATTCGAATTTAGTATGCCTGAACTCAGAATGATAAAACACTTCTTTTCGTGAAGTTGGTTTTAACATTCTGTGTTTGACAATACCACTTTTAGAAAGTAGGTTTTTTCTTGTCTAACCATTCAAACCTGCCTCTGCTAGGCTGTGTATTCCTTGTCTGGAGTTTGAGTGACAGGGCTGGGGAATTCAAGGTGACAGGGTGAGGTGTCCCAGTGGTGAATAGAGAGATCTGCATCTAGATGGGTGGGAGGAGTAGCACCTGGGACCTGAATAGGGCTGTACCTTCCCTCCACAATGCTGGCTCCACCTCCTGTGGTGCGTCTGATGTCTCTGCCCTGCACTCTGAAAGGAAAGAAGGAGTCAGGTAAACAAAGTGCTCCAGGACTGACCAGAACTGGTTTGAACAAGGCAAAGGCCCCTCTGCCCTCAGAGGACAAAGGATGTTGGGGTATAAGTATTGGGACCCTGATCCCAAGAATTTAGATCACTTTGAGAAACAAGAAGAAACTCTGCTGAGGAGAGGAACCAATAAGAAACTGAGGAGAGACTATCCCTGAAACTGGGGGATTGGCCTGCAGGGGTTGCCTACTGCCAAAGAGAGGAGAAATGAACTTTTTGTGTACTTTTGCTCAACTTGTGAAGGATCGCCAAAGGCTTGGAAAAGAGCTTGCCTCCTGCTGAAGTCTCAGGACCAACAGACTTCACCCCCCAGCTCCCCAGAGTTCCTTGGAATTGCCTGCTGCTGTGTTGGGCCTTCTGAGGGACTGCGTGTCGCAAGGAGCTGGAAGCACGACTCAAGAAGAAGAAGCGTGCCGCCGTCGGAGCTGCTGTCATCACATCGCGTAAAGTGTGTCGCCGCTGCAACATCGCATCGAGCGGAAGCGTTTCGCATCATCCAGGAAGTGTCTCGCAACACCGAAGAAGCGTGCAGACACACTGGCTCAGGGGAGGGTTGGTTAGTGAGAGACGCTCCCTGCTTCCGAGGTGTGCAGACACACTGGCTCAGGGGGCGGTGGGTTAGTGAGAGACGCTCCCTGCCTCCGTGGTGTGCAGGCACACTGGCTCTGTGGACGGTTGTTTAGTGAGAGATGCTTACTGCGTCCGAGGTGTGCAGACACACTAGTTCAGGGGATGGTTGTTTAGTGAGACACGGTCCCTGCTCCTGAGATGTGCAGACACACTGGCTCACGGGGCGGGTGTTTAGTGAGAGATGCTCCCTGCTTCTGAGGTGTGCAGTCAGAGTGGCTCTGGGGACGGTTGTTTAGTGAGAAGCACTCCCTGCTTCCGAGGTGTGCAGACACACTGGCTCTGGGGACGGTTGTTTAGTGAGAAACGCTCCCTGCTTCCGAAGTGTGCCGACAAACTGACTCAGTTAATGGTTGGTTAGTGAGAGGCGTTCCCTGCTTCCGAGATGTGCAGACACACTGGCTCTGGGGACGGTTGTTTAGTGAGACATGCTCCCTAGTTGCGAGGTGTGCAGACACACTGGCTCAGTTGATAGTTGGTTAGTGAGAGACACTTCCCTGCTCCTGAGGTGTGCAGACACACTGGCTCTGGGGACGGTTGTTTAGTGAGAGACACTCCCTGCCTCCGAGATGTGCAGAGCCACTGGCTCAGGGAACGGTTGGTTAGTGGGTGACGCTCCCTGCTTCTGAGGTGTGCATACACACTGGCTCAGGAGAGTGTTGTTTAGTGAGAGACACTTCCCTACTTCCGAGGTGTGCAGACACACTGGCTCAGGAGAGTGTTGTTTAGTGAGAGACACTTCCCTACTTCCGAGGTGTGCAGACACACTGGCTCTGGTGACGGTTGTTTAGTGAGAGACACTTCCCTACTTCCGAGGTGTGCAGACACACTGGCTCAGGAGAGTGTTGTTTAGTGAGAGACACTTCCCTGCTTCCGAGGTGTGCAGACACACTGGCTCAGGGGACGGTTGTTTAGTGAGAGACACTTCCCTACTTCCGAGGTGTGCAGACACACTGGCTCAGGGGACGGTTGTTTAGTGAGGGACGCTCCCTGCTGCTGAGGTGTGCAGACACACTGGCTGAGGGGACGGTTGCTTAGTGAGAGACGGTCTCTGCTTTGAGGTGTGCAGACACACTGCCTCTGGGGACGGTTGTTTAGTGAGAGACACACTCTGCCTCTCAGGTGAGCAGACCCAGTGGCTCCGGGGACGGTTGGTTAGTGAAAGATGCTCTCTCCTTTCGAGGTGTGCAGACACAGTACACAAAGCTCTCGTGCTGAAGGCTTCTGTGAGAGATTAGCCTCAGGACAGAAGTGGTAGCCGGGACGCACTCCAGAAGCAGACATTAATGCAAACACGCCTGCTCTGTGTCTCCCCCCAGAAGCTGTAAATGCGGAGGTGACAGAATGTTCACTCCACTGCCAGGGAGCGCTCTGCAGCTTTCGCAGAAAGGCTCTCTTGTCTCTTGATAGTTCCTTCCCATATGGGCCTCGTAAACCATCCCGTAGGCTCGAGCCTCAGGTTTTACGAGGCCGTGTCACCATGGAGACGGACCTAGGGGGAGTCTGTGAATGCAGGGCCTGCAGCCTACCTGCCGCTCCCCCTCTTCACTTTAGCAGGAGGGGTGCACGGGACAAAGCTGGGGCTGTGAGAACTGTCAAGAGTCTAAAAGCAGAATCAGGGGTCGGTAGGTGGAACCGGCCCTAGAGTAAGCGTGGCATTGGGTGAGAATGTGCAACATCTGTGGAGATGGTGACATGTGTATAGCACAGCTATGCAGGCGTTCCTACATATGTTCCTTACATAGGTTTTTCTTGCTCCTGACCACGCCCTCTCTGGTTCCTGCAGCCTTAATGCTCTGCCTGCAATACGACAACGCAGGCAGCAAGTGTGTACAACCCTACGCCCTGGTCTTTTTCGTTATTAACCTCACAGACCACACCTTCTTGGATTAATGGGCTGCTCTGTGTTTCACTGTGTAGGGTTACCCACGTACACTTTTAAGAGGGGAGAGAGATCCCCTTGCAGGCGGGTGCAGTGAATGACATCACCCGCCTGCAAGGGAATTTCTCAGGGGGTCCATAAGATACCCTTGACCTCCTCCAGAGGGCTGCCATCAGAGGGCACACTGACGGTGCACCACTGTTTTGTGGCGCACTGTCAGTGTGCTTCCTGACAGCTGCTTTACCTTTGCCTCTGCGTCCATAATATGGCACAGGGCCAGAGGTAAAGAGATTCCCTCATTTGCATAATATCCTCTTGAGATAGTGCGGGGGCAACACGTACACTGTCTGTATGCACAAGCGTTTGCAGCCCCTCTTATAATACCTAAGTTCCCCAGGGATGCACCAAGTGGGTGTAAATGCCTGTTGCTTCCCAGGGGCACTTCTGTAATACAGGCCCAGGAAGACAAACCTATATTCTAGGGCAAATTTTGTACCAAGACACACAGGAACAGCTTAGACAAAATCACATGCGTACCGCACGGATATGCCTTGTTATCCTGCAGTCTTTTTCCCTGCAGGGAATTATAACGCGGTTGTTACAACGACCGCGTTGTAATTCCGCATACCATTACCCCGCAAGTCGTAACAACGATTTGCAGAGGGGGGGCGCTGGATGTTGGAATAGTCTAATTTACTATTCCAACTCCAGTCTGCACGGACATTAGGGAAGGTGTTGGATTTTAAATCCAACACCTTCTCCCCCCCTCCGCAAGTCGTTGTTCCGACTTGCGGAGTAATGGTATGCGGAATTAAAACGCGGTCGTTGTAACAACCGATTTGTAATTCTCTGCGGGGAAAAAGTTTCGTGGTAAACGTTGTTTACCATACCGTACCTCTCAACTCATCCACCAGTGAGTGACAGCCAGCCTATCCTCCATTACCCACCCTGCTATTCGGAACAATTGGCTCCAATATGCACTTTGCACGGTAAATAACTGATGTCACAACTTCCTAGTATAGGGCGCTTAATTTACAACCTTCGGGTGGACAGAAGGTGAAGGTGAACTGTACTGTGCTGTGATTCGAACTGCTGACCCGCTGATCCACACTTTCTTCCAGGAGCAAAGGTTTTCTTCACTTAGCTGTTTCTTCAGCACACAACTCGTTTCCCAGCAAGAAGAGTGACGTATGAAAGATATTACATATAAAATTAAGCTACTTTGTTAAACATGGCGTGCACGTGAATCGCTTATCCAGTGCGTTCTAAGTATACGGAATAAAATAGAGGGCCGAGAGTAGAGTCTCCCACTAAAATTGAGAGTCTCACCTGCCAATCTGCTACAAAAGGTTGAGAGGTATTAATTTACTCACATTTACACTGAAACTTGGGCCCTGGCTGATTGGCTCTGAAACAATATGTCCGCTGCACAAGGCTGATCAAGTATATATATAGATATATAGTATTGAAATATTTATATAGCGCTTATTCCCTCGGTTTGGGGCACTGAAGCAATTGTCTACATGAGTAGCACGCTACCCTTTGTAGGGTGTGTGGTTGGAAGGATGCTGTCTTTATTCTGATCATTATGCGCGATGATCACAGAGGTGCAGTTTTCGAGTTATGGGACACAGTGCGTAGCAATGTGTTGAATGGTGAAGTGTGAGAGACAGACCCACCATTTTATGGTTTGCACTTCAGTATAGAGGTATCTTTGAGCAGCTCTGCAGGTCTCTTTATGGTATTTCATATGATATCTTCTGTTTCAGTGGTTACTGCGCTGAGTTGTCCAATCTGAGATTTTGTGTATAGTTGTTATTTTGAGCTGGAATGGTCAGATGGAGAGAGAAGTGAAGAGATCTGTTGGGATGGGCATTTTTATAATCAACCCATACCTGAATGTCTTTGAGAGATGTAAAGGACTTAAACACACTTCAGCTGCTAGAGTGTGGGGGGGGGGGAGTTGACTCCACTTCCTTCAAGCTCCAACACTCTTGCACAGGATTAAGTAAGTACAAGGCAACAATCTTGTAATTTTTTCTTCGATATCAAGCAACACAATTGAGGTAACAATTTGGCTTCCACAAGAAACATCAAGAAAATGTCCTGCGTCAATTACATAAATATAGACCAGGGGCCGTATTATAGAAAGTGCCCTGGGGGTGTAGCGGGCATGTGCTCCCGCTTTGTGCTCCCCTGGGGCACTTTGGTACTACAGAAGGTGCTGTAGACGATTGTGCGGTCCCTTCTGTAATACAGATAGCACTGACGCTACATGTGCGTCAGCACTAGCTCAAGAGGGCATTCCTTAATTTGCATTGGATCGTGGAACCTTGCACATGAGGGAATCTCTTTTTCTCTGTGCCATATTATAGGAGATGGCTCAAAGGCTAAGAAGCGGTAAAGAGGTGCACTGAAAGGGCGCCACAAAAAGGTGCCCTCTGTAGAAGGTCAAGGGTGTCCTATGGAACCCCAAGACATCCCCTTGCAGGCGGGTGCAGTCACTCACTGCACCCACCTGCAAGGGTATCTCTCTCCTCTTTAAAGTGCAGACAGGTTACCGCCTGCACAGTGAAACACAGAGTGGCTACTTCAAAGCCTCAGTGCTGCCCCCAGGGCAGCATGAGTTTGCAGCTGCCCTGAGGGCAGTACATTCAACATACCATGGTGCACTTTCCCTGTTTGCGCACCTGTTTGAACGTGCGCCGTGGCTCAAACAGGGAACGCGTGCCCTTTATGTAATAGGGCGCTAGGTAGAAAACTTCTAGCCAAAAAAAAGGTTAGATTTAAGAACTGTAAGCAAACTTACATTTCAATACAAGGAGCAGACTCTACTGAGGGCACTGAGCACCTCTCACATCTAGGCAATTTTCGCTGTTTGATCCTAATATGTTGTTAAGTTTACAAAATCAGGCTTCTTGGACAGTGCTAGGAACAGCAAAGTAGAGGTAGAAAAGAAGTAGATTGGTGACTTTAGTATGATTTTTCACTAGGACCAGGTTAGGGACGTGCAGTAGCAGCAAAACTATATTGCTTTACTTTTAACATGTAAGTGTTGAGCATCCATGTGCCGCAAATGGTTGTTTGTACTCGTACCTTGAGCCTGTTCCGCTTTTTGCCCAAAAATGCTTAAATATGTATTGTCTTTATGTATTCCTCCACTGCTTGAAAGCAGGTGAAAGTACACATGCAGGCACAAAGGTAATGTACAGATGTTCATTTGTTTGTCTCTTTAATGCAATTATAATGGTGGTAGAGCACAACCTGCCATTGGTGTGGCATAGCAGTGCATTTCTGTTGTTTGTGCATGACTTTCCGAATGTTTAAACTGCATACAAAAGTCTGACTTGATCATTGGGGCGTGCAGACCGGAGTGCTAAACCAAACTGCATAGTTACTCAATTGATACAGGCTGTATGCAGCCCACCGCAATTGCTTGAATTATATTCTTCAACCATTACAAGATGCATGATGGCATATTTGTTTTTACAGGACTAACCAACAAATGTATTGTTGTACGTGCCTGCGGCTATAGTATCTGTTTCATAGAACAAGAGTTTAACTGTCTAATTCCAAAGTGGATGGATCCTCCATCCACCAACCTCATGGTTCCCATGTTTCGCTTAAAGCTGGGGAAAGCCGACATGTTTCCACCGGTGGACCTTCAGCAGGCTATGCACCAGGTGGATCCAGAAACCCTTGCCCTGGCAGCTCATATGCCACTGAGGCACCAGATCACAGGGATTGCAGCACCACCCTATCTAGCATCTCCAAGTCCAGTCTTCCAAACAAACCATGCACAGCAGATGCAGAGAGAAAATTCCCTGAACATCAAGGCCAATCGTTTTTTAGGTCTCGCCTGACCCAGCGCTTGCGCTGGTCTGGCGAGACTTATTGAGATGGCTCCAAAAAGTGCTATCAGGCCAGCCTAGAGCTACAGTGCATGTGCGCAGGGGCGAGCGCGCCACTTTTACCGCGATTACTTTCACTTTAGCGGCCGCTTTGATGTTTGATCGCGATCGCGATCACTTTTAACTTTTGCGGACGCACGGCCGCTTGGCATAGCCTATAGGTCTCGCTTTTGGGACCTTATAAGTGTTTAGTTATGCAACTGTTGCATGGCTAAACACTTATAAGGTCCCAAAGGCGAGACCTATTGGCTATGCCAATTCTTGTTTATAACAAGCTATTGTTTGCTCAGGAAACTGAACTGCCTTCAGTGTACCCACCGCACCGGTGAATCCATAGAGGTCTCCACCAGGTAAACTAGTATCTCCCAATTATGGCAGGTGGGCCTGCTCCAGGGAGTAGAAGCCAATGTCTCTGCCGGGCTGATGGGCCACCTGCCATCGTTTAAATGAGTCCCCGAGTACTCCGTGACCTCTGCGTCCTCGTTCCTCTAATTGGCCATGGAACTCCGTGATGACTGGCAGTATAAGTACGATACAAGATACCTTGTCCATTACATGCATCTATACATTTCAGGAAATAAGACTAAGGGCCTCATTTATGAAAAGTGTTGCATCACTGCGTGAAATTAGCGATGCAACACTTTTCAGTGCGCCCTCCTTGCGACACCATAGATGTGCTGTATTTACTGTACAGCGCCCAATGTCACAAGGATTTACAGATAAGTCAGTGTTTCTTACTTCTGACGTATCAGCCGCAGTAATGACGCATTGCTGGAGTGTATTGCAAAAGTGATGCTACTCCAGCAACAAAACAACTTAAAAAGAAAAACATTAGGACTCAACTACATGCTCAAGTCTTACTAGAACATTTAAAAAATAATACGATACCAGTTGGCCTACAGGTGAGAAACATCCCAGTGATTTTTATCACTGACAAAGTGTATTTGGGCAGGTTTGGAGGTGTAGGAACTAAATGTTCCAGGGATTGGATGGCATTATCTATTGAAACAGCTTTTAGATTAAATGAAGAAGAACTAAGAGAAATTAAAGCACACGAGGAGGAAATTTTGGGAGACAATACCATCAAAGAAGCGAAAGGACTCTTAGACGCTGTAGAAAAAACCATAGCTGAGTTCAAGATCTTTACCACCAATCAAAAAACGTCAAAAGTTGCTAGGGATATAAAAAACTTCAATATAGAGAAGACATATCCCTATCTAAAAGAAGATTTTTTTCAAAACAATAACCCTAGCTCCCTCAACCTGCAGTATAGAGGAAGATCTCGAAGGAGGTTTATTACCTTTTCAGATACCTCTTCTGATTCAGATCAAGGGTCTTATAACAATTACCAACCGTACCCACAATACCCTAGAAGCCAACCTTCTTTTGGCAGAGGCAGATACAGAGGCAGAGGGGGTGGGACGGGATGGAGAAACTACAACCAATCAGCGGGCCAATTCATACAACGGGGCCAGTTTCAAAACCCAGATCAATATCAGAATCAGGACCCTGAACCCTTCCGTACGCGGAGGAGAACATACAGACGGTAGATGTACATAAAAAACTCAGAGAATCTATCCCCATTTACAACCTGTCCAATCACATACCATCAGAGGCAGAAATGAATGTACTTCACAAAGGTTTATCCTTTGTACCCACAGTACCACTGAACCCGGTGGATACCAAAACAGAAATCCTACAATTCCTCAGAAAAGTTAGACTGAAAACCTTTTTTCGTGACAGGGAGCATAACGAACAAACAAATGTTACAGGCTTTAGGAACAAGTCATCTTTTATACCAGAAAGTGCAGTCATGCCCCCTGAGATCTTGTTATTTGAGGAAGAAATCTTGAAAGAGCTAGATTTGTTGCAAAACAAAAAATCTTCTACAAATCTAATTTTACGAGACAAGATACATTAGCACTTAAGACCCTTGCCGAAAACCCGGCAATTGTAATCAAACCGGCAGACAAGGGGGGAGGAATTGTTTTATGGGATGTGGATAAATATGATCAAGAAGTACTTAGACAACTTGCAAATCCTATACATTATAGGCTTCTAGACGAGAACCCCACACGTAAGCTAAAAGACATTTTTTTGGAGATGACTACTAATGCACTTAACCAGGGGTGGTTATGTAAAAACGAATTCGATTTTCTGAATGCTGACATATGCAAGATCCCCAACATATATGTACTCCCTAAAGTACATAAAAACACTGAGTGTCCTCCGGGAAGACCTATTGTGTCCGCCTGTGGTTCCCTCTTGGAACCATTGGCTAAATACATAGGTTCCTTCTTAACCCCGTTGGTCAAAGAAACCCAATCGTATGTGAGAGATACGATGGATTTCATATCACAAATAGAGAATCTCCCATACAATGTTGACTGTCAACTTTTGGTATCCTTTGACATCATATCATTGTATACCAATATTCCGCAAGACGAGGCGTTGGCAGTTATGAAATCCAAATTGGAAGAAAGAGAAAGGCCACATCAAGTACCAACTGATTTCATAATCTCACTTGCGACTTTGTGTTTAAAAAACAATTTCTTTAGTTTCAAAGATGTCTTGTACCTCCAAATAATGGGAGTGGCCATGGGCTGCTGCTTCTCGCCAGAGATAGCCAATTTGGTTATGGACGAGTTTGAAAAGAAGTGGATCTATAGTGACACCAACCCTTTTAAATCTCGGGTTTGTGTGTGGTGTCGCTATATTGATGACATCTTTATGATTTGGGGTGGCAACGAAATCGAATTGTCAGACTTTCATAATTGGCTGGACGCCAGAACATCGGAACTTAAATTCACGATCTCCAAAGACAAAGATAAGATCAATTTTTTAGACGTGCTTGTACAACATCAGTATGGCCAATTGAAAGTCAGCCTATACACCAAACCCACAGATCATAACACCTTGTTGCACTTCACCAGTGGACATCCACGCACTTTAAAGGAGAATTTGCCATATGGGCAATTCCTCCGTATCCGGAGGAATTGCTCGAATAAAGAGGACTATTTTTCGTGTGCCGAAATTCTAAAAAACAAGTTAATTATGAGAGGTTACCCTAAGAAATTGATTAAGACAGCACACAAAAGAGCATGGTATACACCACGCGAAGATTTATTAACCCCTAAACAACACGAAGATAAATCACCCCTTACTTGCGTTCTGACATATGGTCCAAAAGCCAACAAGATCAAAAAGATAATTTCATCCAATTGGAAATTAATTGATACTTTGGATATTCAGAAGCCATTGTTTGCATTTAAGAAAGGCAGAAACATCAGACAACATCTTGTGCGGGCTGCGAGAACTACTGACCTTCACAGAAAAGACCTAAGGGGCCTCTTAAGTCTCCCACCAGTAGTAGGACATTTTAGATGTCAAAACTGTGTTGCTTGCAAAATGGCTAGTGATTCGAAACACATAATCATCAATGGTTGTAATCATGAACAGAGGGTTTTTTCGAATTGTAACACAAATAACATCATATATTGTGTTAATTGCCCATGTGACAAGTTCTACATTGGACAAACGACTCAGACTGCTAAAAAACGTATCTTGCAACACAAGTCCAGGATTAAATGTAGGACACAGGGAGCTCCTCTGGTCCAGCATTTTCTTTCACACAACCATACAGAAAACGATTTACATTGGTCCGTTTTGTTGGTTCTGCAAGATTCGAATAAAGACACTCTCCAAATGAAACTTAATAGAGCAGAGACAAGACTTATAGAGAAATACCATACAGCAACACTAGGCCTGAATGATAGGGACGAAATGTGGTCACTGATTCAGGATTCCTAGTATAATCTGCTGGGATAGTTCCTACAAGCCAACACCTTCCTATATTCTTGTCTTCAGCAGCTTGCCGACTTAATTGTTGAATTGCTTTCCACATTGCCAATCTACGTGTTTGTATGTATTTGGGAGCTTCGATACTATGAACCATAATGTATGTTACTATTCTAGGAAATTGCAGTATGGGAATTTAATTGGTCACCGTTGATGGTTTTTGTACAGCCGTGATTTGGTTACTCAGTTATATTGTACGGAGTGGCAGTACTTTTCACATTTAGGTGTTTTCTTTATTTTTCAATTATTACTTTTTACCTTTATTGGTTTTTTCTTTTCATTCATCACATTCTTTGTCTTTTTTCATAGTGTTTTTATACGATTCAGGCTTGCATTTAGTGTTTGTTTTCTACATTTCCATTGGGGCTTTAAATTTATGTTCTCTGTTTTTATTTTCGCTCGTTTATGTCTATTGTTAGACACAAGAGTCCTCCGAATGGCACCCTAGGAGTCCGTTCTCTATTTTGAGTATTTTAGCTTCCGCGTTCTCCGGTCACATGATTCCATTCTGGAACCGTATGGAGAGTTGAATCGTCAGCGGGAGATTTCAAATTTTGCAAGGTGCGTCCTGCCATGAAGGTTCTGGCCTACTTTCAGGACCAGGGTAGGTCTTCTTTTACCCCTTACTTATAGCCTGTTACTCTGCTTCCCTCACACGGTAGATCTTTAAAGAAGAGCAGACGAGTTTTCGGCGGTAAGAGACATTAGCCCAACGCGCATCCAATTGACCCTGTAGGCTGTTGCCCAATAGGTAAGATGTAGTTTCCGGCTTTCAGAGCGTGTTTATATAGTATTTTTGCTTTATATATTCTCTAAGATCTGATTCAGTCTCCCGTTTTTTCAACCCAGATTTTTCTTTTCAGAAATTACTTCTTTCATTTTATGTTCGGCCGCTTGAGAATGAGACTGCTTGGATTGCGGCGGAATTGGTAATCACATAGTGCCTGGTAGTTGGTGTTTACACGTGCCTACATACAGTACACTACTTATTTGGCGTGCTTTTTAGTTGGCTTTACTACCCCTCTTCCTGCCAGTAATGAGATACGCACTACACGGGTGTTTGAGTTTCCTTGGTGGTTTATTTTTTCTATATATTATTCTGAGTTTTATAGCTGGTGATAATTGGTGATTCCTTGATACTGCCACCCCCAGAGAGGTTCTGCATATCTGTGTGATTTTTTTCATATAACTTGTGTATATATTGTATATAGATAATTAGACATATTGTAAAAAAATCGTTTTGTTTACATTTTAGATGTTGTTCCAGGAGACATCTCCTTATATACCCTAGTCCTGATGAGGCCCACAAGCAAGTTGGGCTGAAACGCGTCGACTACTGTTTAACATTAAGAGCCCCGGAAGAATTTAAATCATTGGTTCAAACGAGATATACATAGTACTTACAAATTGTGACAGGGGTGTAATCATTTCTACCCCCTCAGTACTATTCAATGGGGCTACTTTAAACCATGGAATGCTCATGACAATAGCGATAGCATCCATTATCTTTGTAGGGGAATAAGGAATGGACTAATAGTCCGTGGTTGTGTATGTTTATGTTTTTCCCTCCCTTTTTAGGTCTCGCCTGGCGAACGCAGCGCGAAGCGCTGTCGCCAGCGAGATCTATTGTTGCTGACTTGCCTCGGAAGGGGGACAGGAGATGGGCACGCGCAGGCTCTCGGCGGATTTGAGTTGGTGTACGCGCTTACAGCCACGCGGCATGCACATCTCCTGTCCCCCTTCCCTCGCAAGCCAGCAAGCAGTTTCACTTTCGTCCTCACCAGCCTCATGTAATTTTTTAGGTCTCGCTCTCGAGACCTATTGTCGCCGAGATGCCTCTCAAGGGAGACAGACTGGGGCACGCGCAGAGTGTTGTGATTTGTGATTGCTGTCTGTGAACGCACTTCACATGAACAGCATTTGCGCGTTGAGTGCCTGCTGAGTTAATTATAGGTCCGCAGCGTGGGGCGCCTGTCGGCATGCTGTGATAATGACCTTTGGTTTTTTAAAGCACGAAGGCTGTGTTTGCACTTTTTTTTTTTTTTAAATAGGCGGACACGTGCAGAGAGACCACGACTGATAGAAGAACTTCCGGCAGCAAGGGGGACCAATAGTTAATTTACCGTGATTTCGAAGATACCAAGTTTTGCCAAAGCGCAATAACTATGCGTCAAAATAAACTATTTTATGCACATCGCGTTACAGTTTTCAACCCGATAACTAAACAGTTGACAGGCTTATCTACCACCGCTTATCGCTGCTTAAAATCATCCCCCAGGGGCAGAAAGAAAACAATATCCTGCGGAATACTGGGGGGGGGAGGCAGGGCTGACCCTGCTCCCTGAGGGCACAGTCCACAATGCCGCAGATCACAGGCAGTTATGGGGGAGGGACAAATGGTTGTAAGAAGGCTGAGGGACAATATGGCATGAAAAACGTTTGAGTTCCTACCCATACCAGGCGCACCCAACCCTCCCTCCCCAAGATGCCGCGGTACTCACAGGGATCTCTGCCATGGCCAGCATCATCTCATCCATCAACTCTTCTTCCTCCATAGCTGCTCCCACGGGTGCAGGCGCTCACACGCCCCGGCAGCAGGGATTCCGTGGGCGGGGCTTGAGGCGGGGAGGAGCGGCCACGCGCCGGGACTCACGCGATTCTTGTGATGTGGCGGTTGGGGTCCAAGCGGCTGGCACGGTAGACAACGCGCACCCTCCCTACAATCCGCCACTTGCTGGGATGGGGGCGGAACCGCTGTACACTCACCCCCGGCCCGAGCGGTTGAAATCCCTGCCCGCAGTGCCGGATCCGCGGGAAAGCAGAGGGGGTCTACTGCGTCACAGCCAAACCAACTGCACAGTTTGCTGACACAGGGAGGAGGTAGCCCAACTAATGCCCGCGTAGAGCAACAGCATCGACGGGCTGGTAGACGGTTGGTGACCGGGGCTAACTTATTGGTGGCGCAAAGCTTCTAATGAGAGAAAGATCGTGTGCTACAGGTGCCCAGCCATAGGCGCTTTACTTATCCCGGCTCTAGAGGACGCGTGCAGGTGTGGTTCTTCGCTTGCTGTCTAGCTCTTACGCTGCTCTGCGACCACCCCCTCCCCCGGGAATGCTAAATAACCTTCGATTAATGAGGAGATATGTGACTGTATTCTGGCGATATTAGATACTTCGAATACTGGGAAGAGGAATAATAAGAATTTGGGTTTTCTATTTGAAGAGGACGTTAGCACGTTTCACAGGGAGTATCTGGACTTATTATATTTACTCAGTTTAAAGAACGAAAATAAGTAGATGCATATGACTTGACTGTCTGCTGTCGATGCTTTAAACACGTCTTTCTGTTATGTAGACTGCTTTGATACAGATGTAGTGCTTATACTGTGGTTTTCAATCTTAAACACAAGTGATGAACCGGGAGGGGTGTTAATCCGTTAAGGAGTTTGTTGCTCCACAACTGGACTTGGTCAATATGGAAACTTAATATCAAATAACACCTCAGAATTGGACGTAAAGCACATTAGGCTTTGCAATGAAAACTGAAAATAATTAAAATGGAAACCATGAAGGTTTATTAAAAGTGTAAAGGCATTGCAGAAACAACAAGCATTTACAATGCAATAGGTCTCGCATTTACGCGAGTTTGAGCTATTCACATTGCAAATAACAATGCCTTTCATTTTTGTTTTCGTTTTTAAAACATAAATAAAAGGCATTGTCATTTACAATGCCAATAGCTTAAACTTGTGTAATTGGCGAGACCTATTGCATTGCAAATGCTTGTTCTTTGAGTAATGGACGGATGTTCATTCAACTATATGTGAAATGAATGCGTGAAACTGTAATTGTCATGTAGATATAAAGAGATTTTTTAAACAAAACTGTGTCCAAACAATGATATGATTAACAGATGATTGATTTCAATATACAAATAACTTGTTGTGAAGGTATAATTTGTGGTATCCTTCATTTTTAGAAAGTGATTTCTGTTTTGATCTGTTCCTTCGCATCCTCCTGTTTTTTGTTGTTGCTACTCCAGCAATGGGGCATTACACAAGGGCAAGTCCCATGTTAAAGGCAGCTGCATCAGTCTTACACCTGCTCTGAAGCAGGCGTAAGATTTTGACGTAGTGGCATCCTAGAATTGGCGTAGTGAAATCTCATAGAGTTCACTACGCCACTTCTACAACCCTTTTTTACGCGGAAACACCCACCCTGCATACATTATACCCGACGCAGCTATAATGTAGCGCAGGGCTTTACAAAGTGACACATCTGCTTAGACGCATCATTTTGTAAATGTGGTGCAACATGGCACACCTTTTACGCCACTGCAGCGTCACAAAAAGTGACGCAATGGTGGCACAAAGGGCTCATAAATAAGCCCCTAAGATCTTAACTTTAGAAAAGCAGACTGGCTAAACACCTTCTAAACGTTTTCATTCAGCAGAAATGAAACATGAAGCGGCTCTGACATGTTACAAAATGTAACATCAGCTTTACAATACTGTGCTCAGCAGGAGCCCTTCGACATTCAATGTTAATTATTGTGTGTGAACAGAAATTGTATTTTGCATCTGCTGAGGATCACACATTCGCACTTGTGATGGCTGCTTTGCCTTATCAGGGCGTCAGGAATGTGTTAAGTGTCCCATAAACATTCAGGAGACATTTAGTCGTTGCTGAGGCACCGGTGCTTAATTTGTAAAATAATAAATGCCAGGGCCCTGACCAGGAGGCCACTGCAGCTTGCACCACCCATCGCCCCATCACCACTGCCAATGGTGGTACCAAAACAACTACTGACCATCTCTATCACCTGCAAGTGCAACAGTGCAGATTATTCCAGGTCCCCAAAGCTAAAGGAGTGGCTGGGGAGGCAGGTGTTAGTAATTTTGTAAGTATATTGTATTATTAAACAACCATTGTTCTGCTCATCTCTAAATTAGATGAGTAGTGCCACCATGTGGCAAACTGTCACAAGTGCAGTGTTAACAATTAAGTGCCGGAGCACCAGAAACCAATTAAGTGCTGAGCAGTGGAAACCACCAACTCAAATTAAGCACTGCGAGGCACTCTCTCTATATTCCAGCTGTGAGTCCAGTGTAAGCACGCTCTGTTTATGTTTCTTCGCACTTCCCATGTGCTAATTGCTGTTTGTTATTTACAGTGCCTCTTCGCACCCCTCAATCTAGTCTTCCCTCACAAAAGTAGATCTGATGAGGCTGCTTCTGTTTTTATTTTTTAACATAAGATGTAATATGTTAACATACAAAGCAAATATATCATATATAGGATATATAGCATTTGGATCAAAATTATTTTCTTATTTTTTCTCTTTGCTGACATCACGTTCTGTTTACGTCACATGGGGGACTAATGCAAAAGCTGTGCGCTGGAAGATAACCAACCAAGAAATGCTAAAGTCAGTCGGTTTGCCTAAACAAGCACACATAACCATGCTATAGTAAGGCATACATGTAGACACGGCTGAAAAGGTACTGTTTTGTTAATTAGTATTTGTACAGCGCACAGTATGACATTGCATTGCCTTTCAGCCAGATTGCAGAACCTGTTGTAATGGAGGCGCTGCCAGTGACAGGACCAATACAACTACTAGCCATCACACTCCTACAAGTGTGACAATTCAGACTATTCCAGACCCTCAAAGCTATAAGAATGGCTTGTGTGGCAAATATTAGTCATGTTTGATCAGCGGCAGCTCCTCCGCAAGGGCCGACGAGCGTTTTATATTTCATCTGCCGGCTCTGAGCCATCTTGTGCTGGGCGGGGCATGGGGAGGAGGAATGCTATGTGCACTCCCTAAGTGCGCATATATGTTTGGCCGGCTGTCTCAGGCCGACCAAAACACACATGCGCACTTAGGTTTCCCCAGCCCGGCTGCATTGAACAGCCGGGCTGGAGAAACCCCTACAGACTCACTGGTCTGAGTGGAGAGTCTTTCCAACCAGCCCAGGCCAATCCTCACGCTGCTCTCATAGTATGAGAGCAGCATGGGGATTGCACAGGGAGCCTATGACGCTGCCCCAGTGCTAGCTGAGACCAGTAAGGGTGAAGCGCAATGTGGGAGGAGGGTGGCAGCTCCAGGTAAGTGTTTATTTATCATTAATCCCGTGGGCGCTCTTCCTCCCGCGTTCTGCCGTGTCCCCTCCACCCACCTCACCACCTCTTAATCGTGACAGCCGCCACTGTGTTTGATGTGTATTGTATTAGCAAACAACTGTTATTGTGCTCATCACTAAATTTGACAAGCAGCGCCAGCATGTGGCAGACTGTCATGAGTGGCGATGTTGACAATTGGTAAACGGCGTTTACTTAGCATGCGTTACTTCGCATGCCATTACTACGCGGTCGTTTGTACGACCGCGTTGTTACTTTGAAAACCTTTACTACGCAAGTCGGAACAGCGACTTGCGTTAGGGGGGAGATACTATTCCAACATCCAGCACCCCCTTACTGCAATTCGTTGTTCCGAATTGCGTAGTAAAGGTATGCGAACTAACAACGCGGTCGTACTAACGCCGCGTAGTAATGGCATGCGAACTAAACGCATGCTAAGTAAAAGGTCATATTCTTGACAATTAAGTGCCAGTGCTGAGCACCGGAAACCACCGGCTCAACTTGAGCACTGCTTTCAGCAGTCTGTGGAACAGCAGTCTAAACATTTCCATCACGGACAAATGTCTGATTTGGTTTTGTGGCAGTGTTCCATCCCGAGGTTAGTCAGTTTGGTGAGATATGAGTGTTCTGGGTGAGACTGGGGAGCTGTACCGAATTGTTTATCTGGTTCCTTGGTTGGCATGGGTGGTCATTGCCAGACAAATGTACATGTGTGATAATTAGCAGATGGTAGCAGTGTTGTTGAATGCCTCATTAGCCAGTTACATGCATGCTTAGACTGTGTTGAGTGTGTTCTAAGAGTTTTTTCTTTAAGTGTGCTGCTGTGAGTTTGTGCATGGTACGTCTTGGTGTGCACTTTTGGTTTGAGCACGTTGACACCCAACTATGTGGCATTTTCATGCTGGGCTGTTGATATGTACAGAGTTCTGTCAAATATGTTTGTTTGGAGGTTTAATTTTTTGTCAGATTGAACTAACCTTGCGCACAGTATCCAGCAAAAGCGATGTTCTCTTCTGTCTCTCACCATCCCCCCTGATGACCACATGTACAAAACATGAGATGATGAGGTAGAAACAGTGAAAAGGGAATGGGATAAGAGAGAAAACAGAGACACAGGACTTCATGTTCTACCACATTACTTGTGGGCTAATGGAAGTCTGCAGGCCATAGTGGCTCTTTACTAGATAAAGAGATGTCTATATACGAAAACGACATCGTCTCCCTACAGCAGACATGGGCAACCAACCCCATACATATAAATGGCTACAAAACATTTTTCAGTCCAGCTCTGGCCTCAACATCAGGCAGAGCAAAGGGAGGTTTAGTGACTTACGTCTCAAACTTAATTCCAACTGTAGAAACTCAAATTCTTAAAAATGAGACGCAATACCAGATACTACGAATAATTTTAACTAGGTCGGCACCCATCTTGATAGTTAACATATATAATAATCTTGCAGATACCAAGTTTATGGAGGCCATAAAAGAAATTCGCCACTTTCTATCACAACAAGTCACAAAAAACATTGGGATAGAACCATTTTTAATATGGGGAGGTGACTTCAATCTCACTTTATGTGAGAATAGACATAACTGCAACTGTGGCTTTGTGACCATCAAAACAAAAACATCACACACTTTCCCCACTCACAAAAGGGTCCCTCCTGAACGAGACAATGATTTTGCTTGACCTAGCCTTCGCAAATGAATTACTAGAGCCTGCCGTTGCTTTCGCCCCAACGTTTAATGGTAGAGGACTATTTTCTTGCATTGACTTCATTCTGGTGGGAAACAGTTTTTCGGAGCTGATCACCACGTTCACCATCCATGATTGTGCATTCAGCGACCATTTCCCACTATCCATCACTATCCGAACTACCGCTCTACAAAAAAAAGCACAAACAATATACCATGAGGATAACATCTCAATGCCCAGACCAAACGGCTATGCCTTGAAATGGTCCCACATTGATCCTGCCACCATTTTAGAAACTATACTCAAAGCGCCTTGCCCAGCCTTCCTAGTATGCTTAACGGAGACTTCATCTCCTTGTGAGATTGCAACAAATTATGAAAAAATAATATCAGAAGTTAAGAAGGTCTTGGCAGTGAAGCCTAACGGGCAGCAAAATTTAAAGAAAAAACCCAAGTTTGGGTGGTTCAATTCAGCCTGTACCATAGCACACAGAACCCTTAAAAAAGTTTTAAAGAAATCGCCAAGGGATCCAACAGAGATATCCCAAGCAAGGAAAGCATATAACAAAACACTAAAATCCAGGAAAAGAGAATTAAAAGAGGCACATTGGACCGCCCTACGTGACAGTTGTAATAAAGATTCGGCTGCCTTCTGGGAAATCGTTAATTCTTCTTTTCTTTCAGGCCCAAAAGAACGTGGCCTACTTGAAACTACTATCACGGAACAGGAGTGGATTACCCATTTCTCAGAAATATTTTCAATCCCCAAGGGGACAAGCCGACAAAACTACACTCCTCCAACTGATCTGATCAACCCATTCGATCTAGACTTTAACCTTTCTGAGGTCAAGCTGGCTTTGAATACGAGCAAACCAGGAAAGGCTCCGGGCCCCGACGGGGTACCTATGGACCTCTATAAATCGAATATAGACCTTTGTGCCCCCTTACTACTCAAAGTCTTAGAAGCATTGGGTAAGGTAGGATTACCAGATTTTTGGTCGGATTCAATCCTAGACCCCATCTTCAAAAAGGGCAACAGAAACAGCCCAACGTGCTATCGTCCCATATCCCTACTGGATTCATTAGGCAAAATAGTAGGAAGAATTCTTTTGGCACGCCTACAAGATTGGGCAGAAACAAACAATATAATATCCGAACTTCAATTTGGTTTCAGGGAAGGAAGAGGCACCATAGAACAGGTCCTAAACCTCACACTCCTGAGAGGGAAGTATGTCCAGGCAAAGGGTGGCAGCCTTTGCATGGCATACGTAGACCTCTCAGCAGCCTTTGATTGCGTGGCGCATAACAAGTTGTGGCGCTTACTGATCGATATGGGAGCCGATACCAAACTGGTCAACTACATAAGGGAAATCTACTCTAACACAACCACAAGAGTAAGATACGGTTTAGGGGGGCAGCTAACGTCACCATTTGGCGTTGAGCGAGGAGTCAGGCAAGGTTGTGTCTTGGCTCCCTTCCTCTTTACTTTATACACAAACGGCTTAGAAGCAGCTCTGCTGAAGGGTAGCCAGGACCAACCACACGTTCAATCGCGCCCGATCCCCGCTCTCCTCTATGCGGACGACGCTGTTGTAATTGCTCGTACCCCCCTTGAATTACAACGGGCTTTAGACAGATATAAAAATTTCATGAGTCTCCTGGACTTAAATATTAACGTAAAAAAAACATTTATAATGACATCAGGCAAACAAACCCGTAAAGGAAAAAGTATCTACCTAAACAAAACAAGAGTAGAAAACACTACCACATACCCATATCTGGGAGTCACAATTGATAATAAAGGTACCTGGAAAAGATAAACAGAGAACAGAAAATTCCAATTTCAAAAAGCCACTATGGCTCTGACTACCTTTGCATGGAGACTCGGAAAGAGAGCGCCAAAAGAATTGCTTGACATCTATCACGCAAAATGCGTTAGTACGGCCATTTACGGGGCAGGGATTTGGGGTAATGTACATGTAGATTCAATCCAAAAGGTAGAGAACACCTTTCTGAAATTTTTATTGGCAGTCCCGTCGTCTACTTCAACTTTTAACATCCACAGCGAATTTGGTCTTCCATTCATCACAGACGTGATCCGGATGCAGCCAATTCTTCTTTGGCATCGCATCTGGACCACAACAGAACTAAAATTCACGCAGGTACTCATCACCGACTGCATGAATCTGGATTATGGGTCCAAAATCACTTGGTTATCATATGTCAAAAAATTCCTCACAGACCTGGGACTTGAGCACCTATATCTTAACCCACAGCAACTAAATTCTATTCCCAGAAAGAAATTACGAGACGTGTGTTTAAACCATTTAGTAGATTTACGTACGGCCCTAGAAATAAGTAAAACCTCTGTACAGTATTCTCTCCTTATTCAAACTACAGATAAAATGGAGCCCTACCTGAATTTTAGTTTGAGCAATTTTGACAAATTTTTACTAACTAGACTACGGCTCAACATTTTCCACAGATTAATTACTTTCCCGGTAACAAATGATTGGGCAAACCAGCTGACTCTTTGTCCTTTTGATGATCTTTCTGCCCAGACGACCCTGCATGTAATCATGTTTTGTAAATTTTATTCTGAACCGAGAAAGTTATATTTGATTCCTTTATTGAAACTGTTGGGCCTAAAACAATGCCGACCCGCCCTAATGGCCCTTCAAATGCTAGATACAGAACTGTGGGCGATAAATATGACGAAATTTTTAAAATTTTGTGTACGGCATAGAAAAAACCATTAAATCGAAATCTGTTCGCTGCAAAGTATTTTTTATGCCTTAATCAACACAAATTTTAAATGATTAAAAAGACGGCCTTTATTAAAATAGAAATATACCCTACGTTGATCTGGGAATACCCCCCAATGCATCCTAGTTTAGCTGTCGGGGGGTTTGTTTTGTTCCGTCTTCTTGATGCTAAAGTCTACAAAACCATTTACTGATAACAGCTAATGAACCGAACACGTATCCACGATTGCTATTTTGCACATATTTTTACCTTGCTTTTAAGAAAAAAAAAAAAGAAAACATTCTTTTTAACCTTTCTTCTTAAAGCACAAAAATGATGTCAAATGCAAAAATGTAAACTTTTTTTTAATGTAAATGCTTTTATGGTCTGTAATTACCATACCGAATAAAGCTTTCAATTAATTCATTCAAATAACTTACTATTCAAATGCTAAACATAACTGTAACTGTGAGTAGACATATGCTTACCACCAAACTCTGTGTACCCAACTCTTTATGCTTAAATTGGTATCTGAACACAAGGGAACAAAAAACATCTTGAAAAGAACATTTGCGCTCTCATCTCTCCCATGTGGAGATGAACCACCTCAAGTGCTGCTCCATGCTCTTTTGTGGAAGATGAGGATACCTCTAGAACTGCAAATAAGGAAGATAATTAACATCATGCGACACTGGAAATCTAATACCTCGCACACGACGTTCATAAATGTCTTACCAATCCATCCTGTTTCTTCCAGGATTTGTTATCAAGGCATGCAACTCAGAACGGAATAGTTCAAAGCTGTTTTTCAATCACACACGACTTCAAGATACTTCTCTGTAACGCAGAATGTTGATAGTGCAATGCGTTATTAAGCAAAAGGTCTTTAGACTGAAATCGAGCACTCATGTAAACAAGCATTTGCAATGCAATAGGCCTCGCATTTACGCAAGTTTGAGCTATTGGCATTGTAAATGACAATGCCTTTTATGTATGTTTTGGTTTTTAAAAACATAATTCAAAGACATTGTCATTTACAAAGCCAATAGTTTAAACTATTGCAAATCGGAGACTTAGTGCATTGAAAATGCTCGTTTAATTATGCAAGTAGTGAATAATATTGTTCACTGTTAGTGTTATATAAAATGGAGTATATTAGCTAGAATATGACCCTATCTGGAAGCTAAGGTAAGTAAAAAAAATACTGTTAAATGTATGTTGTATGCATGGTTGTGGGTGAGAGTGTGTTTATGTGTGCAAGTGCGTGTTAATGTTAGTATGTGTAAGCATGTGTGTGAATTAAAGTACAGGTCAAATGGCGCGCAATGTCACTTCCATTACTCCTGGCATTTTTGTAAAATTGACGTCCATGTCCTGAAACAGTTCTATTTAAATGATATGTCTTTCCTTATTTTCTTCTTTCTTTTCTGCTCAATTAGGTGTGTTAACTACAGATCTGTGTGTCTGCGTGCCTGACACCTAGGTCTGTGCGCGCGACACCTGTGCCCGTGCGTGTGACCCGCTATTTCCTGTGTCTGCGTGACTGACACTTGGACCTGCGCCTGCGTGTGTCATACACATTGATTGGCCTGTGTCTGCATGCCTGACACCTTTTTGCATGTCTGTGTTGCATCAGCCCTATGCTGTGACTGGGTGAGGACCCAAGTCTTTGTGTGTGTCTCCAGCTGCCTGAGTTTCTGTGTGTATTGGGGGGGGATATATCTCTGCAGTCTGTCCCGCACTCGACGGCCTGCATGCGAGTGTTTGCGAGGTCTGCCTGCAGCATGTTTCTGTGCTGCTGTGCTGACCCCACCTCAACCTCCACAGCCTCTCTGGTGCTTTTATGCTTTAAGTGAGGGGCTCCTCTGAGTGAGATATGGGCATGCTGGGGTGGGTATCTTATGCTGTGGAGTAGGAAGAGGGTGATCTGCCACTACGGGGGGGGGCTTTGCCTTTCGGCCCTTTGTTTCTGTACGTTTTGCCCCTTGGTGTAGGTGGCGTGTGCTAACCCATGTGCCCTCCCTGTCTTTCCCTTTGGGATACTGCGCTCACTGCTCCTTATGCCGGCAGTGAGTCCCCCTTCCCCCCCACACACACACAGATGGGTCACATGTGCGGACTGCACTGGGTTCCCGCTTATATGCAGTGCCTGCAGCTCTTCCTTCTACACAGAGCTTTGGTCGCGGAGGTGCAGTGACCTCTGGAGCTAACAGACCCTGACTGACATGACCCTTGAGAGTGCCCGGGCGTGAGCGGAGCCAACCATTCTACCCGTCCAAGGGGGCGCCTGTACCTAGGCAAGAGAGTAGAGCCCATCATTCTGCCCATCCAAGGGGGTGCTGGACCCAGGCAAGAGTGGTCCCTAAGACGGGAAATGTGTCTACCCCGTGCTTGCCTCTGTGCCAGGCTGGCTCTGCCGCGTGCCAGCAGCCCTCGCCACCTTCTGCCTCATATGTGCCTCTTCTAGCTCCTCATCATGCTCCCTTAAAATGATCCATATTTCAAAATGACCAGAACTAATGCCCGTGGTGATTTACAAACCCCACGCGATAGACTTCAGTCTGGCGAGTGGCGTGTGCATCCCTCTCCAAGGCTCTTCCTTCTGTGAGGCCGAGGTGCAACGCCTTCTGCCTGATTACCATCGATTTTTAATTGAAAAGTGATGCAATATTTTTAATTAAAAAGCAATGAAATTAAGACTATTCATTTAGCACACATATCAGGGCACACAAAAGAGATCCGGGAGACGGTGCTGACGGATAATATCCGGCGAATGGCTTTTTTTTGTTTGGACTCTGACAAACGCGGTGGGTGCCCGGAGCAGATGCAGGGCCGGCCTTTCTTCGCGGAGCTGGTGGCTGCTGTCTGCATCTGTGGGACGAGCTGGGGACAATGGAGGCGGCCGAATGAGGGCGAACACTTTGTGTCACTCATTTTTCTCTGCCTTTCTTCCCGTGGTCTCGGCTGCACAGAGCATTTCATTTTCTGTGCGAGTCAATCTGTTCCCTGGGACCGGGAAGATGGGGCCGGCGATCAACCCCCCGTGCATGTCAACAAACAGCTCGGCACCGTATGCACACGGCGAGTTCCGTGGAACTGGGAGGAGCTCTGCAAACATGCACGGACCCGGCATCGGTGCAGGCAGTGAGTCTGACCCACGGACCGGGGGGAGGACTGTAAACTCCTCGGAGTCATGGGGCCAGAGACCAACCAACCAACCACGCACGTAAATAAACACACACACAGAGCCCGCTCGGAACCGGCTGCACACAGTGAGTCAGTCTGTTCCACGGACCGGGGAGAAGTCGGTGAGCGCCTCTGAGTGATGGGGCCGGATGATGATCCACCATGCGCGAAACGTAAAAAATAAATAAATAAAGTGAGCGCGGTGTCCCTAGCGGGCGCCGCGCTCATTGAGGTAATAAATAAAAACCACACAATTTAGAGCGCATAGCGCTGCAGCCGCCATTGTCGAAATAGTGCTCGCCCACCAGATAAAGCCCACTGTGTAATGGGCTTTATCAAAAGATACATTCGGGATGGGGCGTACCAAAAGGCGACAGGCCAGTCACCAAAAAGCCTCACTTTCAATCGGAGGCCAGAGTTTTGTATAAAGGATGAGGCCAGCCAATGGGATTGATGGGCGGGGCCTCAAGCCCCCTTCTGAAATCTCCTTGATCACAAGAGGTCTCGCAGAGCGAGCAACACATTGCGCTGCAATGCTATGCGAGACCTAAAAAGACCCAGCTGCAGCAAAACTGTAGTTTGATTGCCTAGCAAAGACAACGTGCAGCACAAGGAAAGTTATACCTGAAGATCCAAGATGGCCACCATCTCTCTAGACACGAAGAGTTTGTGGCCTGCCGGAAACTGAAATTAACTGTTGGTTCTCTGCTACACAGTGCATTCTTCCCACACACACAGCCTGAATCCAGCCAGCATCAGCACTCTACAAAGGTCAACATCCTTTCCTTCGATGAAAGCCACCCTGAGCAGATGAGTTCAAAGTACTGCTTCTCCACACTCGGACCCTACTTCATGATAAGCAGCACCTCCAGCCTTGCTTCATGACTTCATGTGTACATGGCCACACGGCAGCCATTTTAGGGGTTTCTGGGCAGTGCTGTGTGAATATTCTGTTCATGTCTTAGTTTACTTTTGGACTAAGTTACTGTGCATCTCACATACAGATACGGATACTTTTGACAAGGAAATGAAAAATATTGACAGGGTTCCTTGCATACGGAGACAGCAGACATATTGGCACCTATCCACATGGACAACAAACTTACATGCACCCATGTACACAGATAACACATCTACAGCTACACTTTCAGGCGCCCATACCCACATACAGCTAACCATGTGCAAAAGCTGTACACACCCACACACACAGGCAACTATGCATGCAGAGAACACATCTGCTGCTACACTTGCAAATAGCCAATGCACATACAAGTGCCATGTAGATAGGGAATGCAAAGAGTTACGCACACACACAAGTACACATGACATCCAGAAAGGGACACATACACAACGGCAAGGTTACCAAGTGCCCCATGTCATGCACGAGCCCTTCTTCCAGGACTAAGTTTTTTTGGCCTAGATCATTGTGCTTAGTGGGGGTTTTAGACGCATTTCATATGCACAATGGTAAAATAAAAATGTGAATGCAAGAATGCAAATTCTGTCAGCTAAAAAGCCTGAATGGGTCAAATGTGTTATGATCGAAGTAAAATAAACAAATGTATTTTTTTAATTTTTTTATTTTTTTTAAAACCTTTATTGTACATTAAAAAAAAAACCTCAATACAAACATGGGCCTACAACCACCAGGGCCGGCCGCTAATGTTATACATGTTCAATGACATCAAGGCAGCGACAGGCCCCTTGGGGCTCAGCCGAATTGACAAAATACTGAATGCACCTCAGAGATTATCAGGATACATACGTTTTATAAATATAAACAACAAGAAATAAAATAGAACAAAAAACAAGGCGGAAACCATCGAAAAAAGGCGTCTAACCACATCCGGGGGACCACACGATACCTAATCCACCCTCAGGTGGTCAATGAAGATGTTCAGGGGGGAGGGGGGGGCAACGGGAAAACCAGAACTATCCAAAGGTAAAATGTAATAGTCCAGGAACCGCAGGATCAGGGGGACAAAGCAGCATCAGATGTGTCCAAGAAACAAATGTATTTTTAATGACAACCACCGGGTTTAATTTTCAACACAATACATGCATTATGGGTTTATTATGTTGATAGTTTGACTTATTTTTGATTCCATGAACGTCGATGAAAAATGGAAAGAGGCAACTTTTGATCATTCCTGCCTCAGGATAACAAATTTCAGTCTGCATTAAAATACATGTCTCCCAGATTATGCGACCCAGAAAAGGCTTGTGTTCAGTCCATGAGAAAAAAAAGTTCCTTTTCCACCGTTTTAAAGTTGATAAATGCCAGAAACCGGTCCTAGGAAGCTTGTTTCCGGTCCAGGGAAGACATGGCTTGGCAGTTCGGGCTGGACTGTTCCCATGAGGCACAGGGTCAGACTGATTTGCAAATGGCCATGTCTGAACTGGGGTGGCAGAGTGGGCTAAAGAACGGTGATGGATTAAACCCAGATCAGTTGACTGGGGGTGAGTGCTTGCAATGTTCAACACTCCGTCCATCATTTCCTTTGGTTTTGCTTTGTTCGCCATAAGTTGGCAGGGTATGCTCAGACGTGAGTCCCTTGCTCACTTTGCCACTGGATTCAAGCAAGCCTGGCTGAAGACGGCTGAAATGCCAGAAACCGGTCCTAGGAAGCTTGTTTCCGGTCCAGGGAAGACATGGCTTGGCAGTTCGGGCTGGACTGTTCCCATGAGGCACAGGGTCAGACTGATTTGCATATGGCCATGTCTGAACTGGGGTGGCAGAGTGGGCTAAAGAACGGTGATGGATTAAACCCAGATCAGTTGACTGGGGGTGAGTGCTTGCAATGTTCAACACTCCGCCCATCATTTCCTTTGGTTTTGCTTTGTTCGCCATAAGTTGGCAGGGTATGCTCAGACGTGAGTCCCTTGCTCACTTTGCCACTGGATTCAAGCAAGCCTGGCTGAAGACAAGCCTGGCTGAAGACGGCTGAAATGCCAGAAACCGGTCCTAGGAAGCTTGTTTCTGGTCCAGGGAAGACATGGCTTGGCAGTTCGGGCTGGACTGTTCCCATGAGGCACAGGGTCAGACTGATTTGCAAATGGCCATGTCTGAACTGGGGTGGCAGAGTGGGCTAAAGAACGGTGATGGATTAAACCCAGATCAGTTGACTGGGGGTGAGTGCTTGCAATGTTCAACACTCCGTCCATCATTTCCTTTGGTTTTGCTTTGTTCGCCATAAGTTGGCAGGGTATGCTCAGACGTGAGTCCCTTGCTCACTTTGCCACTGGATTCAAGCAAGCCTGGCTGAAGACGGCTGAAATGCCAGAAACTGGTCCTAGGAAGCTTGTTTCCGGTCCAGGGAAGACATGGCTTGGCAGTTCGGGCTGGACTGTTCCCATGAGGCACAGGGTCAGACTGATTTGCATATGGCCATGTCTGAACTGGGGTGGCAGAGTGGGCTAAAGAACGGTGATGGATTAAACCCAGATCAGTTGACTGGGGGTGAGTGCTTGCAATGTTCAACACTCCGCCCATCATTTCCTTTGGTTTTGCTTTGTTCGCCATAAGTTGGCAGGGTATGCTCAGACGTGAGTCCCTTGCTCACTTTGCCACTGGATTCAAGCAAGCCTGGCTGAAGACAAGCCTGGCTGAAGACGGCTGAAATGCCAGAAACCGGTCCTAGGAAGCTTGTTTCCGGTCCAGGGAAGACATGGCTTAGCAGTTCGGGCTGGACTGTTCCCATAAGGCACAGGGTCAGACTGATTTGCATATGGCCATGTCTGAACTGGGGTGGCAGAGTGGGTTAAAGAACGGTGATGGATTAAACCCAGATCAGTTGACTGGGGGTGAGTGCTTGCAATGTTCAACACTCCGTCCATCATTTCCTTGGGTTTTGCTTTGTTCGCCATAAGTTGGCAGGGTATGCTCAGACGTAAGTCCCTTGCTCACTTTGCCACTGGATTCAAGCAAGCCTGGCTGAAGACGGCTGAAATGCCAGAAACCGGTCCTAGGAAGCTTGTTTCCGGTCCAGGGAAGACATGGCTTGGCAGTTCGGGCTGGACTGTTCCCATGAGGCACAGGGTCAGACTGATTTGCATATGGCCATGTCCGAACTGGGGTGGCAGAGTGGGCTAAAGAACGGTGATGGATTAAACCCAGATCAGTTGACTGGGGGTGAGTGCTTGCAATGTTCAACACTCCGTCCATCATTTCTTTCGGTTTTGCAATGTGTGGTCCATGCCTGTTGTGGAGTAGTTGTTCTGACACAAACAATGAAAGTCGTGCCCAGGAGGTGTTTTTTTTCTCTCTCTCTCTCTCTCTCTCTCTCTCTCTCTCTCTCTCTCTCTCTCTCTCTCTTTCTCTCTCTCTCTCTCTCTCTCTCTCTCTCTCTCTCTCTCTCCCGCCATCCGACTCAACTCATCTTTCTAGCCGAGCTTTGGGAATTGGCACCCGGACCTTTTTTATGTCATTGATGTCTTTTTCCCAATTTGGTTTTTGCACTCGAATCCTGTCCACTCAAGAGGCAGTCTAACTTCGTTGCCTTTCTCTTCCTGATGTAACACTATTCCTTCCTCTATTGCTGTCCCGCATTTATCTTTTCTTCTTCCCCTCATCTCGTTCCCATCGTGATATTCGCATTTATTTCACTCTCTATCCCTTCTCAATTAATGTCTCTTTCTCTTTTATCATTGCTTTTTTTTTTGGTTTCTCCCTCTGATCCATGTATAGCGATTCTAACCTCTTTTTCCACTATCTTTCCTTGCCCTTTGTCTCTCTATCCACTTCTTATTATTTTCTCCTGTGCTCTATCCCCTCTTTCACATTTCTCTCTTCTCCTTTCTCTCACCCTCCCTCTCTTCCCTTCTCTGCACGTCCATTCTCACTCATTCCCTTACTCATTATACTTTTGCACCTCTCTCGCGCACCTATTTTTACACTCCTACTTTTTCTCTCCCTCTTTTTGCCTCTCTCGTCGTAATGCTTTATTTTCATGACTTATGGGGTTCAAAAGCATTACGGTTTCACTTCATACTCCGGAGAGGTGTGCGTTTCATTTTTGCTCTGACAGCGCCACCTTCTGTCAACCTCCATTTGGCAGTCACTATAAAGGTTGGTGAAAGTACCATGGGCCCTGACTTCATGCACAGGACATACTACCTCTCACAGTGAGAATTTCATGGGAGTATGCATGCTATACTTGTAAAATAACATATGTGGCGTTGATAAACAGGTTGCTTACTGATTTACCCATTCAATCAGTACTATTCGCTCACCATTGTGATTACTGACCCAGAATATAATTTACCTGTACACGATTGCAAACCTTACTGAAACTGTGCACTGGCCAGTTACTAATGCTCACTTACTTACTGGTAATTTCCATTACTCCGAGTCCATGTCTTCCTCGTCACAGTCCTTGGGTATGAGTTCATCTCCTTACATGCAGCACATGATCACCAAACTTGACTTTTCCTTCCCAATCCAATATGGCGTCCATCCAATGGAGTAAATACATCATATTCTAGGAAGGACTTTCTGCCTAAAAGGAAATCAGTTGTACAACAGGGACAGGTGGATGGAATTCACCTCCTCGTCCGTCTTCCTCTCAATGATCCAAATAAATCACACTGAAAGGGGACCCACAGGACTCAAAACAGCAGAACGAAAATCAGAGGATACATCTCCACCCAACTGTTATTGGTAATGGGTAATAAAAGTGTGAGGCAAAGCCCAAGTGGCAGCAAACCAAATGTCATGAATTGAAGCCCCCTTGAATGCTGCCCAGGAGGCAAAAACACCCCTAGTACACTGCCCAAGGATAGACACCAGAACGGGTTGGCCAACCAAAGAATAGGAATGAGAAATGGCCAACTTGATCCAATGGGACATGGTAGAAAGAGAAGGCCTAAGACCTCTTTTCGCCAGACCATGGGAGACAAACAAGGCATCAGCCCTGCGAAACAAAGCAGTGCGTTGCAAATAAATGGTAAGTGCACGATGGACACCAAGAGAATGCGAGTGCACCTCCTCATCTGACATAGATGACAGACAAAAGGTAGGTGAAACAATATCTGAATCCAAATAAAAAGAGGAAACCACCTTCAGGAGAATGGCCAGACTAGGATGCAGTGTCACCTTGTCTGGAACAAAACAAAGAAATGGAGGGGAGGACATCAAAACCCCAATCTCCCCCAACCCTCTCCCTGAAAAAATGGCCACCAGAAACATAACCTTGGCTGAAAGAAACTTGAAGTCATCTGACTCCAACAGCTCAAACAGAACCCCTGTTAATCTCAGAAGATCCAAAGGCAAGTCCTCGTCCAGACTGGGGCAATGAACAGAATCTCCGCCTGGTCCTGCACCATCTTCTGAACCACCCAAGGAAGAGGGATGGGTGGAAACAAATAAAGAAGACCATTGGGCCAGGGCACAGCCAGAGCATCCACCACCCAAGCTCTCGAAGATGGGACCACGCGCCAAAATTGGGGAAGGAGGCCATTCTCCTCTGTCGCGAATAAATCCAGCCATGGGTGACCGAAATGAAGAATGGACAAAAAAAGTGTCATATCCAGACACATCACATTCAAGCAGCAGGTTGACGCAGTGACATCTTCTAAGCTTCTTTCAACTTTGACGCATTAAGAAAATTAAAAAAAATCCTTACCAGTTATGCCTTGATCCAAATCATAATAGCTTTAGTCATGTCTAGAATTGACTACCGCAAATCTCTCTATTTGGGTCTCCTCATGCGTAGGTTCCAGCTGATTCAAAACCAGGCCTACCGGTTGATATATCATATGCCAAAATATGGTCATATCTCTCAGGTGACTACGGACCTCCACTGATTGCCAGTCGTACACGAAAAATGTTTAAGGGTAATCATCACCCATTACTTCACGGCTTATACTCTGCATACCATTACTTCGCAAGCATTACAACGCATGCAATGCAACAACGCGTAGCCTTTAATACGAAAGTTGTTACATCGCATTCGTTGTAATGGCTATCCACATCGTTGTGAGGAAATGGACTCGCTTCCGTTTCCTTACAACGACGTGCACCTCTGACGATGCTGGAAGCCGGAGAAGAGAGGGACCGCGCTTGAAGGAGAAGAGAGAAACCACGAAGAGAGAGAGTTAAGAGAGGCTGCATAGTTTTTAAGGGTTTAGGGTAGGGGGAGGGTTGTGCAGGGGGAAGTCTTTTAGGTTTAGGGTAGTGTAGTTGTGTTTTTGTTGTGTAGAGTAGTGTATTTGGGTTTAGGGTAGTGTCGGGCGGTCGTTCAGGGTAATGTTTCAGTGTAGGGACCGGACAGGGGAGGTAGCGGTAGGGTCGTGCTGGGGGTAGTGTTTTAGGGTTTAGGGTAGTGTTGTAGTGTTAGTGTAGTGTAGGGTAGTGTTTTAGGGTTTAGGGTAGTGTTAGGGGGTCGTGCAGGGTAGTGTTTCAGTGTAAGGACCGGACTGGGGTTAGGGGCAGAGTCATGCTGGGGGTAGTGTTTTAGGGTTTAGGGTAGTGTTGTGGTGTTTGTGTAGTGTAGGGTAGTGTTTTAGGGTTTAGGGTAGTGTCGGGGGTCGTGCAGGGTAGTGTTTCAGTGTACGGACCGGACTAAGGGTAGGGGCAGGGTCATGCTGGGGGTAGTGTTTTAGGGTTGTGGTGTTTGTGTAGTGTAGGGTAGTGTTTTAGGGTTTAGGGTAGTGTGGAGGGGTAGTGTTTGAGGGTTTGGGTAGTGTTGTGAAGTTTGTGATGTGTAGGGTAGCGTATTTGTATTTAGTATTTAGCATAGTGTTGGGGGGTTTTAAAGTTCAAAAAAGGAGTTGGAAAAGTATGCGGGGTAAATGTCTCTTTAAATGCTTTTGAATACACTTGCAATGTAAATGTATGCAAACTTAAAACTTGCGTAGTAGTGGTACTTGCGAACTAAAAACAACGTTGTAAAAGTATGCTTTGTTTTGGTTCTCGAAGTAACGACATATATTCATGTTTAAGGTGTGCTGCTCAGTCTTTAAGGCCTTGCATATGAACTGTCCTGTCTTTGTTAAAACTCAAGTTATTAAATATTGCCCTACCAAAGAACTGAGATCCAGTCACCTACACTATCTTGTTATCCCCTTATTTAAAAGAATATGGGCAGCAGGGGGCATGTTCTCCGTCATTGCTCCTCGAGCATGGAATACATTGGCATTGAAACTTAGGACCACTCCTAACTATGCTAGATTTAGACAGCTACTGAAGACATGGCTCTTTAAACAGGCTTACCAATAGCTATGGATCAATGTCGAATCAGCTACCTAGCGCTAAGAGACCGTTTGGTGAACGTGCGCTATAGAAATATGCAGTAACATAACATAACATTTTACGTCGTCACAGAGGATATAAACCTCTGACCCAGAGCTTCAACAGGCTCATTCTCCCTCCTCAGGCAATGTACTGCAGAGAAAGCTAGGAGATGGGATTCTGCCCAAAGGAAAATCCTTCGGGAAAAGTGAATCAGAGAGGGACACATGCCGCTCTGCTGATTCAGATAGGAGAGAACAATCTTATTGTCCGTCTGCACACATACTGCTCTGTGCAGCAACATGGGACAGAAAAACAGAAAAGCCTTCAGAACTGCTGCCAGCTCTTTCAGATTTGAAGAATGAAGAGACTCCATCCAAGTCCACTTTCCCTATGCAGCAGAATCCCTCAGAGTCGCACCCCGTCCCATCGGCATCGGTTGTGAGAACCAGAACAAGAAAAGGAACCAACGAGAAACCTTTGCTCAGATGAGAGGGATCCAACCACCACTGGAGATCCCTGTGGATCTGAGGAGTCACTGGAACCAGTGTTTCATACTCCCAAGACAAGTTCCAATGTGTCAGGAGCTGGTGAGCAAGGGGGTACAGGTTCAACCTCCCCAAGGAAGAAGAGCCAAAGTAGATTACATATCCCCGTGAATGCAGAGCTCTGTCCGTGCAGATGCTGAAGGGAGAAGAAGGAGAGAGGATAAATGAAGGGGAGATAAACACAACGCTCCTCTGATACAAGACCTCCCCCAAGCCCTTCCCGAAGCGGGCCCCAATGAAGAGAAGATCCAGAGATGGCTGGACCTGTTATTTCATCTAATTGATCAAGACGCTGTACTTCTGCAACAGTGTGGTCACCCGGTGAACCTCCGACTGGGCCTTGGAATTAGAACAAGACACAGTTAGCCAGTCAACCAAATATGGGAAGAGTTGGGCACCTTCAGAATGTAAAATAGCCACCAACAGCGTTAACAGCTTTGTGAACACCCTTGGTGCTGAAGCCAGTCCGAAGAGCCAGACCCAGAACTGGTAGTGGTTGTCCTGGACAGCAAACCGGAGAAATTCCTGGTGAGATGGATGTATGGGGATGTGGAGGTAGGCATCCATGAGGTCAGTGGAGATCAGCGAACTCTCCCTTCTGCAAGAGAGGCAATATCAGCTGGAGAGACTCCATCTTGAATGGCAGTTGAGGAATATACTGATTGACCCCTTTGAGGTCAAACACAGGACAGAAATCCCCAGATGCCTTCTGCACCAGAAAAAGCAGGGAATGATAGCCATGGAAAACCTTCACAGGAGGAACCGTAATGATGGCCACCTCCTGGAGCAGCAACTGAACCCCCTGGAGCAGCGCAGCAAAATTGTTTGTGGAGCGAGGAGCAGGAGTCTTGAAAATGTGATGGGGGAGTGTTGCTAAAAGGTATCCTGTAGCTATCTGAGACCACATGGACGGCCAAAGTATCTGAAATAATACGAGTCCAAATGTCCTGGAAGGACTGCAGACGAGCCCCCCCACCTTGAGCAAAATCTGGAGTAGTCATGCCTTGAGAGGGGAGGGTGAAGAAGTGGCAGCTGAGGGGTACCGGGATTTGTCAGTAATAGGGGCATCCCAGTCATGACCCGTGCCTCAAAAGGGCTGGTATTGAGGGGCCTTACCACCATAGGGAAAAGCCCATTTGTAGCCCAAACCTCTGCCCTTGGTGAATGGCCGAACAGGAGTAACCAGTTTCCTATTCTCTGCAAATTTTTTGATCAGCTTTTTCATCGCCTTGCATGCCAGCGATATGTATCGCTAATGACATGCAAGGTAGGCATTACTTACCTAAATTTCACGGTACAAATTGCTAACAGCACTTCGCTGTATTATCAAAGATGACCCGCGATAAAAAAAATTGCGCTAACCCCCGATGTACGCAGGTGTTTAACACCTGCTAAAAACCTGACTAAAGTCAGATCTCCATCAGAAGACCCACAGACATCAAAGAGGTAGGGGCATATTAGCAAGTAAGGGTGATAATTATCGCCCGGGCCAAGTATCGGGAGTTTTGTTATCGCCTCCTTTCCCCGATAATAATAAAGCAGCACACTCATGACCTCTTTGATGTCTGCCGATCGCTGCCGATGGCAAGGTATCACCTGAATACCTATCGCCTCTTAGCGGGAGTTATCGCGCCCTTTCCCTGACACTATCGCCTCTTACAGACGTGTTGATAATACGTCGGTAAGAAGCTGAAAATTATCGGGGAAAGGAGGCGATAACAAAACTCCCGATATTTGGCACGGGCGATAATTATCGCCCTTACTTGTTAATATGCCCCCACCTTTTGAGCTGCGTCAGCCTTCCAAGAGCGCATCCAGATGTTGCGATGGGCCGTAATGGCAGCGCTCAAAGCTACCGCTGCAGCACAGAGGTTACCAAATGTGATGTCCGAGAGAAACCAAACCTGTTGCTCAATCAATGCCAAGAGGGCTGGGAAATCTGCACCCTCATGAAACTTCTCATCTCAAGAATGGAAGTCTTAAGGAGGTACTGGATAGCGTAAGTGGAGTCAGCATTCTCGTGGACTGCAAAGTTCGAAGCATAGGTCCATTTTACCGCCTCTTCCACCTTCTTGTCCACTGCGTCAGACGGCAATGCTTCTTTTGACACCGCAACCCCATGGGTAGATAACTCAGCCATGATGTCAATTTTCATGGAGGCTGGGATCTCTTCCCCAAATATATCCAGAGGGTTACGTTTCAAAATAAAGTGAGGAATAGACTGCTTCTCAACATCCTTCCATTCATTCACAAGCACATGGCAAATTGAAGCGTGCTAGGGCAAAGATTCTGGCTCTGCACACTGATATTGCCGGTGCCTGAGCTAAAGAAGCAAATTATCATGCACATGCTGCATGATCTCGGCCAAATATGCATTCTGCACAAAACGACTGTTGAGATCCTCATCATCCCCCTCCAAGAAAGAATCCATCCTAGGAACTTTAGCAGGAGGCAACCTCTCCTGGGCCCAAAACGCAGCCTCCACAGCTGCTACAGTAATGGCCTGGTGATATGGGGCTATAGCAACCCCTGAAGATGGCTTAGCCACCGCAGGATTGCCTTCAGAATCACCCATGCTATAGATGAACAAGCAGATTCCAGCAGAAGCCTCAGATGTCCCTGTAATCACGTATGCCCAGCATACGAGAACACTGACAAAAACACAGTAAAGACCGCTATAGCAGGCCTTAATGAAATAATTAAAGTAAAACATAATACATACCTGTAGCCAAGATGGCAATCGATTGCCTGCAGAAAAGAGAAACAGGAAGTCCTTCCCAGGATATGATGTATTTGTACTCCATTGAATGGGGGCCATATTGGATTGCGAAGGAAAGTCAAGTTTGGTGTTCATGTTCTGCATGTAAGGAGATTAACTCATACATAAGGACCTTGCGAGGAAGACAGACGAGGAGGTAATGGTTTCCAATGGATACAACGGTCATATATGTGATGTTTTATAACTATCACACACTCCTGTTAGGACCGTCTTAGGAGAATTTGGAACTGACCATTGGTGTCAAATGGCATCTATTAGTGTTCTTCTTCATAGTTTTTTCGCCAATAATCCAAGCTTTGTTTTTTCTTGCTACACAAATACAGCCCACTGTCCAAAAATCAGTGGCCTGCAACTTGATCTAACTGAAACCATGAGCAACTGGTCAATTCAATTCCAACTGGGAAGCAAAAACATTCAATTGCAAAAACTGCACTAAATTCAAAGGCATGAGCAAAGACTTCACCCAGGATTGCATGTCTATACACAAGCATTATTAATGTGTACAATTTATATGACTATAATAAAAAATGTACACTCTAAAATATTAACATCTCAGCTAGAATAAAATGGATGCCTAGTGAAATATGCATATCTTTTCTGGAACTGGTTGGAAAGGGAAACTCTATTAAATAGGAGTCTTTCTGAGGGAACTATCTTCATAACGGTTATACGATTAAATAGTGGCATGTCTGCAGGGACTATACTGAAAGAAACAGATATAGTGTGAATTATGAACATATCTGCTGGACCATTACTAAACAAACATTGGCAATGCCAATAGGCCCTGCATTAAAGGAATGTTGTATGGTAATATGAAGCATTACAAGTAAATAGCATGGGAATAGATATGCATTTGTGTGGAAGCAAAGAACTGTAGAATAATATTGGTGGAGGATAACGGGTCAAGTGACTGTTGCACTGTCAAGCCAGACCTGAACATCCATATGGATTAATGACTGTCCTCCTTCTAACTAGTGATAACTGGAGGAGCCAGAAACTCTCGATCTGCCAGAGACCTTTTGCTTCAACCAGCAGGCTTACGGAAGAAAAAAACCTACAATCAGGCCTTCTCTGGGGCCGCTTCTGAAAATAACGAAACACTTTGCCTTAATATATAAGCATACCAATTTATGAGTGATTACGAAAGATTATGTAGTGAACTAATCTAAAATGTACCTACTCAATCTTAATTAGAAATGAGTGTCTCTAGGACCCGGCCGTTATTGACTCACGCCGTCAGGACAGACTGAAACGACAAATAAATCAAATATACTAATTTAACTGGGAAAAGATATCCAAGTACTGGGTGTCACGTAGTTATCAATCCACAAAGGGTCCTCAAAATAAATAATGGTACCTGGTATAACAGCAAAATACGGTCTTCGTGTTTCTCTACATAGGACCCAAAGGCTCCGTTCTCAACTAAACCGCTCGCGTTGCTGAACTCGCGCGTGAAATTAATTATCCAATCTGCAGAACGCGTATCCGTGTGAGTACGTAACCAGTGACATCGCTTAAAAGAAGGACTATAGTGATACAATCGATGTTGAGGAAAGACTCGCATCGAAAAAAAGACTTATATCAAAAAATCATAACGAGGCAAACTACATAAAAGTAGAAGGTAAATAAACAATTCTTTAGAATTGTTCTACTCAAATGGACCTAATCACAATATTCATATTTAAATGTATCGATTCCCTAGTCAATTCCCTAGTCAACCAATGATGTCTGGGCTGACTAAATGTGGCTGTAACGAAAATAAAGGCGGGGATATAAAGACGAGTGTCAAATAGTCATACCTTATAACCCCAAATAAAACAAAACGTGAGAATACATCACTCCTTACAATCTTATTAACCATAACAATATATGACAATGAAGAATTATGTACAGAAACATTTCAGATAAGGGCCATGTATCTTCCAGAAAAAGATATACATTTGATTGGAAAACAGATCATAGTAATAATGCCCAAATTTCATCTTTATCGTTGAGACCCATTGTGGCCGTATGATACTTTTCGATTAGTCTAGCTTCTAATCTATTTAATTTAATTTGTAGCTCATCTTTTCCTACATTGCCTATTACACATAGCACAGACCACTTTAAATCATTTTCCGTGTGATTAAAGGTTTGGTAATGATGCACTAATGGCGCTCCTTGAACATTACATTTGATCCTCGATTTATGTTGTAGGATTCGCTTTTTAAGAATTTGTGTCGTTTGGCCTATGTAGTACTTATCACATGGGCAATTGATGCAATATATCGCATTCTTGGTGTTACAATTTGAAAAAACTCTTTGGTGATGTATTTGTCCATTAATGTTTACTTGTTTTGAATTCTCTGTTAGATTACATGCTAAACAGTTTTGGCAACGGAAATGGCCTATTATTGGTGGTAAGCTGAGTAAGTTTCTTAAATCTTTTTTGGCAGTCTCCGTATGTCTAGCTGCTCTCACCAGCTGCTGTCTGATATTTTTTCCTTTTTTGAATGCGAATAGTGGTTTGTCAATTCCTAAATGTTCAATCAGCTTCCAATTGTTTTGAATGATTTTTTTGACTTTATTCGCTTTAGGGTCAAATGTGAGAACACATGTCAAAGGAATCTTCTCATCTTTTTGTCTAGGGGTCAACAAGGTGTCCCTTGGTGTAAACCAAGCTCTTTTAAGAGCACCTTTTACCAATTTCTTAGGGTACCCTCGTGTGATTAATTTGTCTTTAAGTTTCTCAGCATTGGTAAAGTAGTCTTCTTTGTTAGTACAATTCCTGCGTACGCGAAGAAATTGCCCATAAGGTAAATTTTCTTTCAACGTGCGGGGATGACTACTGGTGAAATGAAGAAGAGTGTTGCGATCTGTAGCTTTGGTATATAGACTCACACTCAACTGATCGTTATCTTGTTGTACCCACACATCTAGGAAATTGATCTTTTCCCGATCTTTAGCCATAGTGAATTTGAACTCGACAGTTCTGGAATTAAGCCAGTTATAAAAGTCTGTCAGATGTATTTCTTCACCATTCCAGATCATGAATATGTCGTCTATATAGCGACACCAAAACCCTATGGAATTCCTGAAGGGGTTGGTGTCGCTATATATCCACCTTTTCTCGAATTCAGCCATAACTAAATTTGCAATTTCCGGGGAGAAACTACATCCCATGGCTACTCCGGAAACTTGTAAATACATGTTTTCTTTAAAGCTAAAAAAATTATTTTTTAAACAAAGGTAAGCTAGAGATATTATGAAATCAGTTGGGACCTTGTGGGGGCGATCTCAAAACAACAATGTACTGGTGTTAATTCACTTCGTTTGGCCTAAGTATGTGTTTATATGTATATAGTTGTAAATATTATTAGTTGTACGTGTATATACACACTAAATAGTATATTTGGTTTATAGGTGGAATTGAGAATTTACGCAATTGACTGCCCTAGTCCTGAAGAGGCCTAAAACTGTATGGGCTGAAACGCGTCGACATTTATTTTGGAGACACTCAAATGAAATTTAACTGTGATGAAACAGATAAAAAGAACATTTAATAATGTATTTGTGAAAAAATATTCCATTATGTTGCTTTAATAGAGTGATTTTCATTTAAGGAATGTGATTTAAACTATTGCAACACATCCTGTGTGATTAGTAGGGCAAGGAGATCATTGCATATTGTTATGAAGAGAGATCAAGAGACTAAGATGTATATATGTTTTGAAAGAATGTGAAGAGAAACTCACTACAAAAACCATACAAATACATTTTATTTCGCTATACATTTGTTTATAAATTGTTTTTTTTGGGGGTTGTGGCTCATTGGATTCTGGATTGATTTTAAAAAATATATACAGATTCTTTCGATTAAAATGAAGTATTTTGATAGAAATAACTAAACTATTTCTACATGTAACTAAGTCCATATCCATCCCAAGGCACTACATATTTTTTACATGTTGCACAGATGCATGGAGGGCAAGCACTTATTTTGTGGAAGCACCCATTTTCTGCTCAATCAAAACATTTACTCATAACTTCCAACATGTGGGTGGAGCCAAAGCCACTCTCTAGTGATGCTCATATAAATGTCTGGTGATAGCTTTGATATATCAAGCCAGACCATCAAAAAGGTATGGTATGGATGTGCTATCAACTGTGACTGCGTCCATCTCTGTTGGTACTGTACTAGAAAACAGATATAAAATGCGTATCTCTGATACACTATGATATGTGCACCTCTAATGGGACTATATTCGTTAAGACGGATATACTACGAAATATATGCATCTCTTCTGGGAGTGGTAGAAACTAAAAAAAAGGATATAATATATGTGCATCGTTGCTGAGACCATACTAGAACAAGTCAGGGCCTACCAACAGTAGCTCAAAATAAGAATAACAGTCTCGAAGACAGGCAAGGACGCTGGTCATCTTAGGTGACGGAAAACCTTAAACAGCCAGTAGGAGTGCAATATAAGCACTCTTTCAGAGGAAGCACACAACTTCTGCCCAATCAAACACTGCGCTCTTGACTCCCAACATGTGGGCAGAGCCAAAGCCCATCTCCTGGTGATCCCGCCATAACTGTTGCCTTGAGATAGCTGCGCTGTCAAGCCAGACCATAAAAAACTGAGAAACTAGGAAATAGGTGCATCTCTGCTGGGGCAGGAACATAAACAGACGCACTTTATGGAATATACAAACCTCTGGTGGACAAGACTAAAAATTTATTCAATATGAAATCTGTGCGTCCTTACAAGGACTAGCACAAAGTGATACGCTGTGAAACCGGTCCCTCTCCGGTGTAACTCGGAGAAGAGAAATGTACAGAGGGCAGGGTATTACAGCTCAGAGGGACTGCAGAGGCTAGAAGAATCAGTTTCTGCTGCTGTAAGTGGGACCACTGTCCCACCGGTGCACGAGATCCCCAATTATAGTCACTTTCGTAGGAACCTATCTCCTTTGCGCCCTCTAGAAATGCGAGGACTGGCCTATTTCGACGCCTCATCAGGGGTATAGTAAGCGCTATATAAATACAGTTCCATGATGGACATTGAGACGGGTGTGTCCTACATGAGCAGTGAGAGGTGGGTTGACCTGCAGGGACATTTGGAGATGGGACTGGCCTGTGGGGGCATTTGGAGATGGGACTGGACTGCAAACACATTTACAGATTTCACAAGTTGTCAGTGGCGTGAACAGCTTGGCATGTACCCTAGCGCTGTCCGCCCAGCAGAGACAGCAGTAGCCTGTCAGAACAACAACTGGTTTTCTTCAAGGCCGTCCACCTCTGATCCGACCTTTTTCGGGATTTACTAATGCCCATGAGTGAATTAACTGGTTTCAGTGAACGATGTAGGAGCAAATTGGGCAACTTGGACAGTTTAGTCGTAAAGAACCCCCCCACGAGTTCGGAAGCCCTTAAATCCCCCCTCCTCCCACCCTCCTCCCAGAAACTCTGCCTAGTGTGCTCATTTTGGCTTTGCAGATGAAAAGCTCTCGCCTGGAATTGTTTCATTGCTGCCTTCCCAGCTGAGCTTTGAAAACACTTCTCAATCAGCGGGACACGTGTCTCCTCCTTGCCGCCTGCGAGAAGCAGCCACTTCCGTCAATTACTTGAGCTTTCCATGATTGTTTTTCAATTTTATGGGGCAATTTTGGCTCCAATTGCTGCGTTTTGTTTAATTGCCTCTCTATGTGTCTTGGTTTTTGAAGTTGGTGTCCCTGCTCTAGGATGTCTCGTCAAGATCCTTGTTTGATCACTAAAACCTGCCGCATGGTTGTGTGTGCGTGCGCATGTGTATGTACACATGTATCTGTGTCTAATCTATATACAACAGGGTGGAGCTGAAAATGGGCGATTGGGAAGATTGTACTACTGAATATTGACACCAACAATATCTTAGCATACTAGTATCGAGGACAGAATATTGAGGGACTATAATATCTAAAGGTAAGTGCATGTAGAGAAGTATAGAGTTACTACTGCTAACTCCACAGCTAGATAGCTTGAAGATATTTGTACTGCTTAAGGACGTAGCTGTGGGGTTAGGTATAGAAAATGCAGACTTACTTACGTGTCAGTATTTAATTTTTCAATTTTCTGCCCTTGATATTCTGTCCCATTGATATAGTTGATTTGAGCTGGTGGTTTCCAGTGCTCGGCAACCGCACTTGACTGTCAACAACGGTGCTTGTGATATTATGCCACAAGGTGGCGCTGTCTGCTTAATTTAGCGAAGATCACAACAACCAATAATTATTGATTCAATATACATTAAAAATGACTATTACCTGCCGCCTCAGCCATTATATCTTTGGGGGGCCTGAAAAAGTCTGAACTGTCACACTTGTAGGAGTGTGATGGTTAGTAGTTGTGTTGTTACTATCCTTGGCAGCGCTGGGAGGGGCAATGTGTGGTGCAGGCTTCAGTGGCTTCCTGACGAGAGCCCTGGCACTTATTGTTTTACAAATTTAGCTTTGCTATTCAAGGGACACACCAGTTGGGAAGCCTCACTCCCCCTTAGCCTCACCAGGGTCCTACTCACTGCCAGCAGTCTCTACGTGACTCACTGTCAGCCTCAGGGGAGTCTCACAGGCAGTCAGGCTTAGGGCAGTTTTGTCACAGATGAAACAAGATGAACTCAGAACACTGATGGTATATCATCTTCTTAATCCAATCTCCTCACACTGTCCATATCCTAAAACTCCACACACTCTCTCCCTGTTCTCCAAGTTCCTGACAGTGCCAGACTTCACACACAGTGCATGTGCCCCAGGCCATTCTTTCCATGTACCCAACCTCCTCACAATGTCCTTGTGGCCCATGTTCCTCACACCGCTAGTCCTTGACACTGTCCATGTACCCAAGGCTCTTCACACTCTGTCCATGTACCCTAGGCTCTTCACACTCTGTCCATGTACCCTAGGCTCTTCACACTCTGTCCATGTACCCTAGGCTCTTCACACTCTGTCCATGTACCCTAGGCTCTTCACACTCTGTCCATGTGCCAGAGCTCCTGAGACTGTCCCATTGGCCTGACACAGGCCCCCCCCCCGTTCCGCCAGTGAACTGTCCATGTGCCAGAGTTCCTCACACTGACTCTCTGCAAGCTCTGGACAGTCTCACCATTGTAACCTCCCAATCTCCCATAACTATATGCCTCACATTAACTTACCCCTGGACCTCACTCAGTCTATGAGCTGCATGCTCCTCACACTCTGACAAATCATAAAACAGTCGACAGACGCCCTGCGAGGCTCGGGAGTAACCTTCAAGGGGTTGTATGACACAATATCAAGAACAACAATATCAAATGACATGAATAATGTGTCAAAAATATCGTCTACAAGAATATCGAGCTTACACATTTTGTGAGGTAAACTACCAAAATACTGTGTCAAAAATATCCTGGAACAGAATATCATCCCAAAAAAGGTAAGAATATCATCATTTTAATATATATAGTTTTATGAGTTATTTATTGAAAATATTATGCTACAGAATAATAACACAGGTAAAAATAAATAGTTTCATTAAGTAATGTAAATAACATATTTATAAATATATAGATATAGATTATTTTCATTACTTAATAAAACTGCTTTTTTACTTGTATTATCATTTTGTAGTATAATATTTCCATAAAATAACTATACTACCATATATATTAAAATGACAATATTCCTACTTTTTTGGTTGCTATCTATCTATCTATCTATCTATCTATCTATCTATCTATCTATCTATCTATCTATCTATCTATCTATCTATCTATCTATCTATCTATCTATCTATCTATCTATCTATCTATCTAAATATAGATCCAAAAACAATTTTAACACACATTAAATTACAAATGACGTACAAGTAAAAATTAACAATCATTTATATTACTCAAACATATATCTAACCTAATTAAATATTGACATTAATATAAAAATTGCTTTAATCCATACTGTCCATTAAACATATATATATATATATATATATATATATATATATATATATATATATATATATATATATATATATATATATATATATATATGTGCACAGAAAATCCTGTGATTGCTGCAGAAAGGACGAGCCACCCCAGTTTGAAATTGTGAATATTGTGGGTTTATTTGGCAGACAAACGATGCGTTTCGATCTCAGCCGAGATCTTGGTCACATGACCTAAGGTGAGTTCCACATATATTTAAAGGTACAGTGTGAAGGCACGACGCAGCGTGCACGATAACATAAAAAGAAATACTTTCACATAGCATCAAGTGTTGTTCAGTTGAAAATGTCAATAAAGTTCACGACACATATTATTTATACAATTGTTGTACTTAGTTTCTGAATGCATTATACAAGTTAAGGAAATGATGTTGGGAATGATTTACTTGCACAGGAGGGGAATCAGTGTGTAGTACATTATCCCAGTTCACTGTGTGCAGTAGGGGCTTAAGTGTCTCTAGGTTGCTGGGTGCCACATGACTCAAGGGATGATGGTGAAATAAGGGGTATAGTACCCTGTGATCAGTCTCATTCAGATGTTTTACTGGTTTGATTAAGGATCTAATGTATAATTGAGGTGATGTCACTAATGATATTGATCAAGGTGAAGGGACTGTAACGCTCAAAGTACAAAAAAAGGGGGTGATGCTGTAGAGACGACAGTTCATGTGAACTTGCTGAATCTCATGTGCTCTTAACCATAAATCAGTGGATATTCTTCTCTCGTATTGCGTTACCAATCTGTCAAAATATAAAAATGCAGATCATTAGAACTTGGTCAGTTTATAGTATATTACCTATATATATATCAAATTCCATCAATATTAGTCACAAGGCAGTTCAGTATGCAACACTTAGACATTCATGTAAGTTTCCTGTGTTATATCCTAACAGTGTACTACTGTAACATATATCATATCCAATGTAATAAGTATCCATAAAAAGAAGGGGGCTGAACATCACAAAATTAACAAAATTGGTGAAACAGGTGAGATAAAATGTATTATTCAACCTCGAATAATAAAAACTGGGAACTCATGAATTGGTGGCGGGAAGCGTTTAAACGTTTATAAGTGTACATATAATTCTTCATCGTTGTTCATGCCTGTTGGGAACATACTTCCGGCTAGCAAAATCAGTCTTGACTCAAGTCGTTGTAAAGCCTGAATTCGGTTTCCTCCTTTAGGATGTTTGGGTATAGTTGCTACACCAAAGTACTTGCCTTTGGTCCAGTCACCCTCATGTACCTCATTGAAGTTTCTCGATGTGCTATAACTAAGGTCGCGGTTAGTGATGGCCCCCCAGTGTTCCAGAATTCTTTTTTTGACTGGAAACGTGGTTGACCCCACATACCACTTGTCGCACGGACAGATGATTGCATAGACTACAAAGTCAGTACCACAAGAAATGGGTCTACTGATCCTCCATTTCTTTTTTGACCTACGCAGTGTAACTTCCCTTACGTTTACACTATGGCTGCAGGCTTTGCATTTACTGCATTTATAGAAGCCTCCCCTCTGTTCCAGCCAAGTCTTTTTGTTGGTCTGTAAGTGACTGCTCACTAATCTGTCTTTGAGCGATGAGGTCTTTCTGTAAGTTACTGCTGGTGACTGCCCTAGCTTCACTTCAAGAAGAGGGTCTTGTGTAAGGATATGCCATCTTTTTTTCAAGATATTTCTGAGCTCATCTGCCTGTGTGCTAAAGGTGGTGATACATCTGACTAGTGTGTCAGTGTTATCTCTTCTGTTGGATGTCTTGGGAGGCGAAAAGAGGGCATCATTATGGCTGATTGAGTCAGCTTTCTTGGCGCCTCTCCGTAGCATCTTGCTAGGGTATCCCGCATTCTTGAATCTGACAATCATGTCTTGTTTGTTTTTCTCGTATAGTGCTTCTGTGCTGCAATTTCTTTTAGCTCTCAGGAACTCACTATATGGAACACTCCATCTAAAATTAGGCGGGTGGCAGCTAGCTGAATGGAGAATGGAATTTCCTGCCGTCTTTTTCCTGTATAGGTCTGTGGTCAATTTGCCCTCTTCTATTGTCAGCCTAATGTCAAGGAAGTCAATACTCTGTTGACTATATTGCATAGTGAATTTCAAATTCATAGTATTACAGTTCAAATGGTTCACAAATTCAAGAAGATCACATTCATTGCCTTCCCACACATAGAATACATCATCTATAAATCTGATCCATAGTCCGATGTTGTTGGACCATGGCTCCAAATCTTCGCTCCAGAGTACCTGCTTCTCCCACCAGCCCACCACAAGATTGGCGTAGCTTGGGGCGAAGCAGGTACCCATGGAAGTGCCTTGTAGTTGTTTATACCACCTCCCATTGAACATGAATACATTTTCGGTTAAGCAGATCTCAATCATTTGCAAGAGCATACGTGTATGCTCCAAGAATTCGATATTCCTGGCTATTAGAAAATATTGACATGCCTGAAGACCATCTGTGTGTTTTATACTCGCATATAAACTTTCTACATCTAGGCAGACCATCCAGTATTTATTCTCCCAGTGCAGGTCTTGGATTTGTTGTAGAAAATCTTTAGTATCTCTCAAATACGAGTTAAGATCTTTAACATATGGAAAAAGAAAATGGTCAACATATTCAGATGTTTTCTCTAACAGGCTATTCTTGGAGGATACAATGGGGCGCCCAGGGGGATTAATAGGGTTTTTGTGCACCTTGGGCAACAAATAAAATGTGGGTGTGGTTGGGGTCTCATTGAGCAAGAACTTTCTTTCATCCAAGTTCAAAAGTTTCTGGTCAAACCATTCATTGAGGTAGCCATGATACCTGTTCTGTAGTGTGTCTAGATATGTTTTGTCTACCCTCTCATAGCATACGGGATTGTTCAGTTGTCTAAGGGCCTCTTGTATATATTTCTCCCTATCCATCACTACATTGTTCCCACCCTTGTCTGATGACTTTATAACTATTGTGTTATCTTTTTGTAGATTGGAGACTGCTTCCCAGTGTTCTTTACTCATGTTTTTGGGTCTGGGACTCGTGTCAATGAGTTTCAGCAGATCATGGCTGACCGTCTCATGGAACAAATCAATGTTGTCCTTTGGTGTCTAGGGCACATATTTGGAAGAAGCTCTAAATTTTGTCAGACCTTGAGCTCATGTTTCAATGCCTAATGTTTGTAGGGTGGTGTCATCGCTGCTAGGGTCTAGTGGGTTTTGTGTATTGTTGGGGGCAGAATTCTGGTCCTGTAGATCCTGCATGATAATTAAAGCCGGGATGTCAGCTATTGCTAATGTTTGTGGGGCGTTCATATTAGGCTCATGTGGATTGATATTCCTGTTGTTAACATTACCCCGCAGGGTGTGCAGTTTAAACTGTTTAATTTTTCGTACAAAGTGGTAGAGATCAATTCTAGTTTGGACATAGTCTATGTGGTTATCAGGACAAAAGGACAACCCCAGTTTCAAGACCTGTTCTTCAGTAACTGTTATGGGTCTAATTGAGAGATTCATTACCGTTAATTGTTGGGCGGTGCCATCCATTATTTCTTCTTGTTGTCCTGGCTTCTTGTTCCCATACCAGTGTTGCTGTTCCTTTCTTCTCCTGCACCGTCTTTTCTTGCTCTTGTGTTGGCGCCTCTTCCTCTTCCCCCTGGTTTTCCCCTGTACGACTGTTCGTGGTTCCTCTGTATGAGGCGCATTTCCTCGGAAAAAGACGATAAATCCCCCTGGTTAGATGCACTGCTGTCAACAGATTCCTGGTCAGAACTTAAATCCGTGATCGAGTCATCTGTGCCTTTATCAATTACTCCCAATGCTTTGTCTTTCACCATATCTGCTCTCATTTTATCAAATTTTCCCATCAGTTGACTGGGGGTGAGTGTTTGATTTGCTCAAACGCTCCGTCAATCATCCCCTTTGGTATCGCTAAATATTTGAGTGGGCACGGGCATTCAATCACGTATACTGTAAATTGATTCTTGCAAGCCCCACTGCTTTAAGCAGTGTAAAGAAAATATAAAATGATAATAACTAAAAGTTAATATCATTTTATATTTCCTTCCTTTGCGGGCGGGCTGGAGGGCGGGGCTGCTCAGCTCACACAGGGCAGGGGAGGAGTGGTTTGCCCACTCTTATGTGTGCAACTACTGTTTGGTCGGCCCTCTCGGGCCGCCCAAACCAGTCATGTGCACTTTCCCCTTCTCCATGCAGGCTGCATTACAGCCTTCATGGAGAACAAGCCCAGGCTCCTATTCCCAGGTTGAGCATCCCACCAGGACACTCAAAACCAAACACAACTCTGTATTGCAGCGTTGTGATTGGTCAGGGGAGCCTGAGTGCTTACCAATCACAACGCTGCACTGCAGTGTTGTGATTGGTCAGTGGTGCCTGACTTTCTGTCCCACGACGAGAGCAGGAGCAAGGACGAGAGATGCGACGGTGGGACCGGCGGTATGGAAAGCGTTGTAATAATTTTTTTAATATATTTTATTTGTTTTTCACTGCGCTACTTTGCGGGCCCAACCCCCACATGCCTGCCTCCGCCCCGCCACCCGCAATTCATACCAGCTAAGACTGCTACTATGTACACCCTTCATCTGAGAGAGGGGTCTGAAATGAGAGGCCAGTCCCTCCACACAGGTATACGGGTGCTCCATAATTTTTTTTAACATAACATAACATCCTACTATCCTACTATGCACACCCATCATCTGAGAGAGGAATTTGAAAGGAGAGGCCTGTCCCTCCCCACACCCTACTACGTACATTTATCATTACAGAGAGAGGTCTAAAAGGAGAGGCCAGTTCCTCCACACACCCTACTAAGCACATTTGTCATGTGAGAGAGAGGTCTGAAAGTAGAGGCCAGTCTCTCTCCACACCCACTATGCACACCCATCATCTGAAAGAAGAATTTGAAAGAAGAGGCCCATCTCTCCCCACACCCTACTATGCACATCCATCATTACAGAGAGAGGTCAGAAAGGAGAGGCCAGTGCCCCCCCAAACCGTACTATGCATATTCATCATGTGAGAGATCGGTCTGAAAGTAGAGGCCAGTCCCTCCCCACACCCTACTACGTACACCCATCATCTGAGAGAGAGGTCTGAAAGGCGAGGCCAGTCTCTCCCCACACCTTACTATGCACATTTGTCATTTGAGAGAGGGTTTGAAAGGAGAGGCCAGTCCCTCCACACACCCTACTATGCGCACCTATCATAACAGAGAGAGGTCTCAGCAAAGAGGTCAGTCCCTCGACACATCCTACTACACACATCCATCAGTGGAGAGGGGTCTGAGAAAAGAGGACAGTTCCTCCTCACACCCTACTATGCACACCCGTCATCTGAGAGAGGGGTCTGAGGGGGTAGGCTAGTCCCTCCACACACCCTACTACGCACACTCATCATTTGAGAGAGAACTATACAAGGAGAGGCCAGTCCTTCCCCACACCCTACTATGCACAACTGGCATCTGAGAGGTCTGAAAGAGAAGCCTGTCTCTCCCTACACCCTAGTATGCACACCTGTCATTTGAGGGAGAGATCTGAAAGGAGAGGCCAGTCCTTCCACACACCCTACTGCGCACACTATATTAGATTCATGTGCGACGCAGGGTTGAATTTACTTTTGGTAATTAAATGTTGCTTTATGCTAAAAACCTGAAATTCACTGAAAAAACACAAATGTTAAAGTAATGTTATAGGTAGGAGAATATGTCAATGATAACATTAATGTTTTGAACTAAGAACAACACAGAAATTCCCCGTTATAGTTAGCAGCCGTAACTTTTACTTGCGACCCCCGCCATGCACTGCTTATGACATCACTCACGGCATGTTCTATTACATGATTTATGACATCACTGATGTGATTTGGTCCCACGCTCACTTAACCACTGGATTCAAACTAGCCTGGCAGATGAGGGGTGATACACCCAAAAAGGTCCCAGGATGTTTGACTTCCAGTCCAGTGAGCACCTGGCCTGGCAGTTGAGGCTGGACTGTTCCCATTGGAACAGGATGAAGACTGATTTGCATATGGCTGGGTCCAAACTGGGATGGTTTGGTGAGCAAACAAACAATGGATTAAACCCAGATCTATGACTGGGATGAATGTTTGATTTGTTCTGCATTCCGTCCATCATTTATGTGTTTATTTACATTTTCCATTTTGGACATTGTTCCACCTCAAGCATCTTACCAGTGCACGATAGGTTAATTTTGAATAGAGCTTAATTTGTAAAACATATTAATAAATGTAGGGTGCCAAATATTTTGTTTGGAGCTCACCCCTGAATATTGTGGTTGCCACATACCAAGGCTGCCTCCAGTTGCATTCAGTGGCAGATGGCTGACAGAAGGACATTTTGAGGCTCGCTCACCAAACACAGACTTACCAGTTACCCAAGTGAAGCACATTTCACTGTAATGTTGAACTGATAGTACAGTAGTAACAAATAAAACGATGATCAAACAACTGTTTTGCTTACACAGGTTGGAAGTCAGCCCTGAGGAAGCTTGTGGCATATGAGTGAAACACGTTGGCTTTGTCGTTGATTAAAAAATAGTACAGGAATTAATTTTTCTCGCAATAAAGTTTTTTTGAGACTTCGGAAGTCCTAATTTTTTTACTTCAATTAACTACATGTTGCATGTTTCCTCTTCATCTTGATCTTATTTTCCACAGAATGGTTCAACGAAGCAAGCAAGACCAGTTGTACAAGTGGGTCTGAGTAAATTAAGAATACTAGACAAAATCATATAATTTACAGCACATTTTGATACAAATTTGGTGACAATGCAATACATGTAAAAACAATTCCAAATGGGTACTGTACAAGTAATTATTAATGGCAGGGAAGCTTTAACAAACAAAAGAGATTAGAACGAGGGTACATTTGAATTGAATTGAATTGAAATTATATTTGTATAGCGCGTAGCTACCCTGAGGACTCCTAGCGCTTGGCGGGGCGGAGAGATATGAGCAAGGGGGCTACACTAGCATGCTGAGGGGAAAAGGTGGGTCTTGAGCGGTTTCCGGAATGACAGCAGATCAGGTTCTCCCCGAACAATGGGAGGTAGGGTGTTCCAAAGATTGGCGACATTTAGAGAGAACAAACGCCCGCCCCATCTAGATCTTCTAGATCGGTGGCAAGGAAAGCAGAACTGGAACGGAGGGTTCTGCCCTTCAAGAGAACACAAGCAGGCTGGAGCCAAGTAGTAAGGCCTTTGAACTTGAAGCACAGTAGAAATTTGTAATTGTATAATAATTATTTATAAATTGTGGTCATCCACGACAGGAAGAAAACGCAAAGCAATCTGTTGGATTCATTAGCTTTTCTTTAAATGTAACCCTGGGCGGACAACTACGCTACACTCGCGTAGTTTGTGTAGTTTGCGCTACTTCGCGCTACACGAATTGCACGTAGCACAGTGCAAAAGCGCGCAGCGTAGTTGCCATTTTTTGCTCGCTCGCGGTCCTCAACGTCAAGTTGGCGACCGCGAGTGAGCAAAATGACATCCCGGCGAGACTTTTTCCTCGTTCGCGATCAGCAACATCAAGTTGCTGATCGTGAGCGTGGAGAATAAACCTCTCGGCGAGATTCTCAACGCGGGGAGGTCAGGTTTCTCATTGCGAGTGGTCGCGTATGCTCGCGACTGCTCGCGATGAGAAACTACCAGTCCGCGTTGAGAAAGCTGCCGCTCGAGTAAAAATCTACTCGAGCGGCAGAAAACGACCGCTTGCACTGTGCGAGATGCCGTTTGCAATGATTGCACAGTGCGGACAGGCATCTGGCACTGTGCAATCATTGCGAACAGCGCACTACGCAGTTCGTGTAGTGCTACGCGTATCTCGCGTAGTGCGAAGTGCACTTAGCGTAGCTACGCGTAGCGCTACTACGCAAACTTCTCCCAGGGTTATTTAAATGTATGCATTCAAGTTTAAAAATAGATGAAGTAGGGGAAGCCAAGAACCTTAGCAGCATTCTTGTGAATTTCAAACAGTAGTATCTCTGGGGCAAAGATGCCATGCATGAAACATACTCCCCAAGGGCCCTGTAGGCTTTTCATGCTAGTGGGCCAAATATGTTGTTGGCTTTGCTTTAATCATGCAAACCCAAGGAGATGATGAACGGAGCGCTGAAACTTTTAACACATTTTAGTTGAATCCATCATCGTTCTTTAGCTCACTTCACCGTCACAGTTCAGACCCAGCCATATGCAAATCAGTCTTGATCCTGTTCCTCATGGGAAAATGCTTTAACCATGGTAACTCTTAAGTCCTAAGAAGCAAAGCTGTTGTGTCTTACTCAGCCCCACCAAACTAGCTTTTAGGAAGCGAGCTTTCTCTGTGATTGACTGGTCTCTACCTCTAAGGATCTTTCCGAAATAAGCTGCCATGCTGCTGCCTACACCCCAGTTCTAGTTACTGTCTTATCTGATGTCAGCCTGCCATGTCTCTGGCTTTCAGAGGCACATAACTTTCATGAAACCTCATGATTTCTTTGCAGGCCTCGTCAGACCTTTACCAGCAAAGCCAGCAGCGTAGCCAGGGTCTCACTCTCATCGGCAATGAATGGTATCAAGGAAAGGGCGCGCATCCTATCTGGAGCCATGTTTGAAATGCAATAGTAATAAGTAACACGCATTTGCAATGCAATATGTCTCGCATTAATTAAGTTTGAGCTATTGGCATTGCTAAATATTGCAACACCAATTGCAACAAAAGTCTATAAATTGTAGGCCAAAAATATGTGTATTGATTTTTGTAGCAATGGTGGCATGCTGCACTTTAGATGAATATGTTTAAAAGTAAAGTGTGCCATACTGCGATTGCTACAATAGTTAATTGTGGATGCGTTAACAATTGATGTGTGCACTGATGGCTGGTGGTGTGTGTGCCTGTAGAAATTGTGCACTGATGGCTGGTGGTGTGTGTGCCTGGTGGAAGTGTGCACTGCCGGCTGGTGGTGTGTGTGCCTGGTGGAAGCGCGCACTGACGGCTGGTGTTGTGTGTGCCTGGTGAAAGCGTGCACTGACGGCTGGTGGTGTGTGCCTGGTGAAAGCATGCACTGACGGCTGGTGGTGTGTGTGTGCCTGATGAAAGCGTGCACTGACAGCTGGTGGTGTGTGTGTGCCTGGTGAAAATGTGCACGGACGGCTGGTGGTGTGTGTGTGCCTGGTGAAAGCATGCACTGACATCTGGTGGTGTGTGCCTGGTGGAAGCGTGCACTGACAACTGGTGGTGTTTGTGCCTGGTGAAAGCGTGCACTGACGGCTGGTGGTGTTTGTGCCCGGTGAAAGCGTGCACTGACGACTGATGGTGCCTGTGCCTGGTTAAAGTGTGCACTGATGGTGTGGTTGTGTGTGTGTGGTTGTGTGTGGTTGTGTGTGTGTGGTTGTGTGTGTGGTTGTGTGTGTGGTTGTATGTGTGGTTGTGGTTGTGTGTGTGGTTGTGTGTGTGGTTGTGGTTGTGTGTGTGGTTGGGTGTGTGTGTGGTTGTGTGTGTGTGGTTGTGTGTGTGTGTGGTGTGTTTGTGTGTGTGGTTGTGTGTGTGGGTGTGTGTGTGTGGTTGTGTGTGTGGTTGTGGTTGTGTGTGTTGTGTTTGTGGTTGTGTGTGTGGTTGTGTGGTTGTGTGTGTGGTTGTGTGTGTGGTTGTGTGTCTTTGTGTGGTTGTGGTTGTGTGTGTTGTGTTTGCGGTTGTGAGTGTGGTTGTGTGTGGTTGTGTGTGTGGTTATGTGTGTGGTTGTGTGTGTGTGGTTGTGTGTGGTTGTGGTTGTGTGTGTGTGTGTGTGGTTGTGTGTGTGTGAGGCAGCCAGCCACCCTGCATCAGAAGGCAGCTAGTCACTCTGCTTCTCTGCACTGGCACGATGAGATGCCAGCTGGTGAAGGCGGCCAGTCACCTTGCTTCTCTGCACTGGAATGATGTAGGTGCACAGCCCCTCCAGCTATTCCTGTGAATTCCGTCCCCGTGACAGTCGTCCTATTTATCCAGTAAGAACTCTTCAGGTCTCTAGCATAGTACAAGTTGAATCACTGACACGGCACTCTGCCTCACTTCATGCAATTTATGTCATGTGTATTTCACTTGAATTACTGGGTGCACGTTCGTAACATTCATTTTCTTTTCACTTCCTCGGTTTGGTCCTTAGGCACAAACAGCATGGCATTCAGTTCACTCTCAGTATTGCTCAAGCTTGAAATAGATCAGCCTTTTTTCTGCTTTGGCCACAGACATGTTGCATCTTGTATCGCATTTGTCATTTATTCCTTTTATATTATGATCCTCCTTGAGACATAGGTTTGAATCTTACTCTTTTTTTCAACAGTTTCCCCTGAAGAAGGGATGAAATACATCCCGAAATGCATTGGGCTACTTTGCAAGAACTGACGACTAAGTTCACTGCCTTAGCGCAGTCGTTTTGATTGTATTAATGTGGTTTTCTTTTTGAGTCATTCTTCAATTCATGTCTTGTATAACTTTATGCTCCTCGTGTGATTGATTTATAAACACAGTTTTTTATAACAAGTTTCCATGATTTAATGGATTACTAAATTGTTGCATTATCCAGGTTGATTACTGCTCCGTTAAGTTTTTGAATTCACAACAGCAAACATGTTGTAATTGTGTTCTATATACATCTCGCAGTGCACTCAGTACACTGGTGTCTGCACACCAGCAGTTTCAGGTTCACAAATGTTATCACTTTATTCCTCCCTGGTGTCCCCTCAAGTCTTTCTTCCACCCCCATCCTCACTATGAGAGACTGGAAGACTGAGATGAAATGAGTGACTGGTTGAGAAAAGGACAGCCTCTGCTGAAAGGAAGAACAGAATGACGAGGAGAGAGATAGCCCGTGTAGTACAGGATGGCAGTGTCACTAGAAGACAGTGGCAGGAGGAGTCCACTAAGACGCCGAGAGCTTCTGGTGAAAGGAGGAAAGGAGTGACTCGGAGAGGGAGAGACAGCCCATGGGGAGGGCAATTAGGAGAGACTGAAGGGGTGAAGTGAATGGAGGAGACCGGTAAGAAGCAGAGACTCTAGTGAAGGAAGGGACAGGATGACCAAGAGAGCGAGCGCAGAGACAGCCTGGAGTGGTGGTGGGGAGTGTCACAAGGATAGACTGAAAGGCTGAAATGAAATAAGTGACTGGCCTCTGATGAAAGGAGGGGCAGGGTTACAAGGAGACGGGAGAGACAGCCGCGAATAACCGGTGGGCAGCATCCCCAAAGGCCACGCCCCAGCTTCCCAGCCACAGATCATAGATCTATTGCATTGACATTGTGAACCCCCCACTTTAGCAGCTAGAGCGGGTGGGGCTCTATACGTACCTCTTCTGTCTGCAACTCGGCAGATAAAAGGGCATCATTAACACAATAAAGAAGAAAAAAGATGGGCTAGTGGTAGAAAAGGGCAAAAAGGATGGATGGATGAGCTGGTGAAAGAATGGGTTGATAAAAAGATATAGGGATGAGTGGGTGCATGAAATAATGGATAAATTTGTGAGAGGATGGGTGTATGAGTGGGTGAAAAGATGGATGGATGGATGAATGGGTGAAAGGATGAACACTGAGTGGGTAAAAGATGAATGGGTGGCTAGAAGGATGCATTTGTGGGTGGGTGAAAGATGGATGGTTGGGTGGATAGAATAATGAATGAGTGAGAGGATGGTTGAATAAGTGGGTGAAAGGATGAATAAATGGATGAGAGGATGGTGATATGAGTGGGAAAGAGGGTGGTTAGATGAGTGGGTGAGAGGATGGGTAAATGTGTGGGTGAGAGATGGATGGGTGGGTGAGAATAGATGAATGGGTGGGTGAAAGAATGGCAGAGTAAAAGGAAATAAGAGGATGAATTGACGTGTGAAAGGATGACAGAGTACATGGAAATCTGGGAGAATAGATAGATAGATAGATAGATAGATAGATAGATAGATAGATAGATAGATAGATAGATAGATAGATAGATAGATAGATAGATAGATAGATAAAATGGACAAAAACACAATCTAACCTTAAAGCTCAGCATGCTACAGTTGCCTGTTTCGAGACAAACAGCAGAGCAAAAGCTGAAACAAAGTTCTCAACCTTGTAGAGTTGTGCGATACGCAACATTTTAACACGAATATGTTGGTTTAGCTGAAACTTTGCCCTGGATGGCGTGAGCGCGCTGTTGGCTCGTCGCAGGAAAGTGGTATTCTGTAATCAGACATTCCAGCGATAAGGAAGCCCGACTCTCCTATGACAACTCGCTGAGAGATGTGTTTCACACATTTTCTTTAAAAACAGTAAAAACGCAGAGGAACAGAAATGGTGACAGGAATTATTTGCTTTCAGTTTGACTGTGACTTGGTATGAAGGCAGGAGGCAATGAATGCTCGGTTTCCGCATCAGTGCTAAAACTCTGGCCCGGCTTCTGGTGGGGGAAGGCAGGAAAGTGGCACGCGCAGTGTGGGCACTGCTTGGGGGTGGACGGGGTGGAGGGGCAGATCAGAAAATCCTATTTTAAAGCCGCTGCTCCAGATAGTAAAGTGCAGCGCAGGGTTGTCAGCTGTAAGTAATAACGCAGGGCGCGAGCCCTAAAAAGGGAATGCAAAAAGAAACAAGAAGATGTACAATGTGAACGGAGGCTCTGGGTTAAAAAAACAAGCAGGGAGTGGGATAAGGGAAGGGGGTTAGGGCACGTCGCGCGCACTAAGGCGGAGAGAGGCACGTAGGCTGGCAAATGGTGTGCACTTTCGCGACCGCTTTGATGTTCTCAGTGGCCGCGCGGCTCACTGAGACCATCAAAGCGGCCGCGAAAGTGATCACGCAGGCTGACAAATGGCGCGCGCGCCCGGCGCACATGTACTGTACCTGATCTGCCTGCAGCCTTTGGGAGCACTTTCAAAAGCCCCTTACTAAATGTCTCGCAGAGCATCGCTTACGCGATAGCTCAGGCGAGACCTGAAAATGGACTGAATGGGCTACACTTTATGGAGGAAGTTCTGAAAAGGGCTGCACGTATCAAAGGCGATGCACATAAATAAATCTATTCAATGAAACTGTGAATGATAACTGGCCTAGGAAATTCAATTAACATGGTCATATGCACGTTTAATCATTTTCAACGTATAATGATCCTAATAGTCACATGCTCATACACCAGCACAGGCTCATTGAGGCCACTTCTGGACTCGCCAAATACACTTCAGATGCTCTCTCACTGACAAAGGGAACGCAGCTCTCAATCCACATCCTCGCAGCTTGTGCACAGTGCTATCAGTTGCACTTGTGAATGAAAGGTGCAAACCGAACACAAGAGACAGAAACATGGCCACTATATTCTATTTTATTTATTTTTTATTTATTTAATGCGATTTTATATAGCGCAAACATTACCCGAAGGTGTCAGAGCACTTTACAAAAGAACCAGTTGTGTTACAGAAGGACTTTGGATTACAAGAGTTACATAAGAGATACAAACAGAAAAAAATTGCAAATGTACAAGTTGTAAAGTTACTCAAGGAAGAGATACAAGCACATAAACTCTAAAATCACATAGGAGTGATAGTAAGTACAATGGTCTACTACGTATACTAGTGGTTAGAGTTATATATACAAATTGCCAAATTCGCTCAGGATTACAATTTAACAGCGATTAAGCTTGGACAATTATATAATACATATTTACAGAGCAGGAAATTCTTGCCATCGTTCAGCCAGGTGTTCAGGTGGTGTTGGAAGGAAGGCGCTGACCAACAGTGAGGATCAGTCCGAGTTATTCTTCAAGCCACAGTGCTGCCTGCCTGCTTTTATGTGTGCCGTGAACCCGCAGGGGATAGATATCAGCATCGCCTGTCATCTCAGCCAATCCTGATACTTCTTTCATGTTGTTTGTATTAGTGAACATAATGAAAGCAGCACCTGGATTGGTTGAAGCAAGCAAAAACAGCGCCCTGACAGAGCCCAGGAGCTCTCTGACATGCCGACTTCATTTCACTGCGCTGGGCAAGGTTGCTGCAATCATCATGCTTGGACCAGTCACATCAACAGCAATCGGCATGGCGCCCTCATTGAATTCAATTGAAAACAGTGCGACGTAAGGAAGCACTCCAATAAAAAAAATAGTGAATGTGATGGCTCACTTCGCATGTACGGGGTCAACGCTCTTGCGCTCCTATGAATGAGCCTCCCCTGGTTGCATGTCAGAAAGTCATTAGCCAAAATATTGTCTGTCAGAAATACTGTCAGAATAAAGATCATTAACAAACGCATTGGGTGGAGGTTCTCTATTACTAGATCCAATGTGATTATATTTATGTAAACAATATTTAGGACATCCCCTACATGGTGAATAGGTGTGTGCATCTTCCCTGAGGGACTGATCGCACATTAAACTGATATCCTGACCTTTTTGTTTGACCATGTGTCACACTAATCTAGTGTGTGCACAAAGGCACAGGCCGCATCGTACCACTGCCCATACCTTCAGGGAATCGCTTAAAGTGGTGATGGCAGCGTAATGAGTTTTTGTGAATCATTAGTGTGACCAGACCTTTTCTCTGTGCCACAGAGAGCGTTGTCTACTGACCCCACCTATGTAAAGTTCCTCTCTTATGTGAACCTGAGAGCCTATCACTGACATTCATGTGTTTTTCAAGTGCATGCATGTTCAGTGAGTGTGCGGCACGTGTATGGCTCTGTGTGAGTTGAGACTCTCACTACTGGTGACCAGTGGGATCCATTTTGGATGCACCTGATTTAGTATCGTGCCTGACGGAGGGTGAATGCGCTTCACAAGCAATGTAAATGTATTGGATGCATTCCTGCAGCTGAAGTGAAGTGAAGGAGGATGGGGGCAGGCCTACCCTTCGAAATTCAATGAAGACCTTGCTAGCAAAGAACTGTAGATTAGTTCTCCCAGACCACTGCTGATTGGGAGATGGTAAGCATTTGGGATTGGACTGCAGTTTCTGTAATTCAGGGTGTGGTATTTTCTACACAGGGTGTGTCCCACTGTCTGTAATTAATTTCTCCTTCGGAAGGCTGATGATAGGCAAGCGCATAAATCTCCCAGAAAGGGGAGGAGTGTGCCTTACCTCCAGGAGAAGAGGCTGTTAGTAGGAGAGGCACAGCATCTTACTGGCATGAAGGATAGCCAGAGAGAGCAAGTAATTGCCAGGAAGAGAAGCCAGGAGCGATCTCTGTATGGAAGGGGTCCCACAGTGTTCCTCAATGGCTCTGATTGTGCACCACATCACGCCTTCTACAAAAATCAAGTTTCCAGTGTGATTGGCAGTCAACCTTGACTGGGAGTTTGGTGATGCCACTGCCAATGTTGGAGCCAGCATTCTCTCAGCACTGAGATGAGCGTCCTGATTGGCCTGGATCGTGCAAGTGCAGACGTCATCCATGAAGTTGAGACCACTCCACAGGCTGCAATTGGTGTGCTTACCAACGTCCTCACTTCTACACTTGGCCTAGGGAGCATGGAGCAGTGCTTAATTTGAGCCAGTGGTTTCCGGTGCTCAACACCAGCACTTCATTGTCAGCATCGGCGCTTGTTGTCAACACCGGCGCTTGTGACAGCCTGCCACAAGGTGGCGCTGCCTGACTAAGTTATCAATGGTCACAACAACTGTTAATTATTAATGTTATCTTCATTAAAAACAACTATTACCTGCCGCCCAAGCCATTCTTATAGCTTTGGAGGCCTGTAATAGTCTGAATTGTTACACTGGTAGAAGTGTGATGGTTAGTACCTGTGCTGTTACTATCATTGGCAGCATGGCTGAGGCGATGTGTGGTGGGAGCTGCAGTGGTCCACTGACGTCAGCCCTGACACTTATGTTTTTTTTTTTTACAAATTAAGCACTACTAGTGAGGCCCCTGTGGCACCGCAATCCAGGCGCCAAGAGACGGAGCGGCTGCGACCCACACAGCCCAAAAGCTGCCGCCACAGAAGCAGGGACCACTGAATGTGTCCCACCCGGATCAGCTGAACAGACGATGCGGTTACAATGATGCTTCATATCAATTAGGGCCAGAGTTGATTGGATGTTATGGGTCTTTTGAGAGGGGTTTTATTTGATGCTCTCGTTGAACGGTGGGGCATGTCAGGCTGCAATGGGTTTGTGGCAGTAGTTTAACCGTGAGTGCATTTTTGAAGGCTTAAGTCAATTTGAGGTTATGGTCGATTTGAGACTTTAATTTGAGGCTATAACTTAATCCAGACTGTTTTTCCCTGCTGCGGTTAATTTAGGCTGTAGTTGACTTGGAGGTTTGAAGGATGTGGTTGGGTTTGCAATCATTGTGCCTTGTCCACCCTCCTAGACAATTACCTCAGAATAAAGCTTGTAAACCACAGTAAACACTGAAAAAAAGAAAAATTCGTATTTGTTTTACCTTGTTGAATAGTCTATTTCTGCAGAAACACAACAAACAGCTGAGATTTGAAACTGGTAACAATTATGTTATCGTTTGTTTGCCGCTAGCTGAAAAAACAGACGCATTGGAAACATGCCTGACCACCAGATGTCAGCAGAGAATCATTTTTAATCAAAGTTATACTTAAAAAAAGATCGCAAACTTCGCGTCCGGTTAGCATATCCGTCACACCTAACAGAAGCCATTCTTATTGAGAGCACTCATTGTAGTTACAATTGTTAAATATAAAATGCGCTATTGGTGAGCATGGATTTCAAAGCTTTACACAAGCAACAAAACAGGCACCCATAATGTGCGGGTCTTTACATCTTCTAGTCACTGGTTACACTGTTACACATACTAGTAGGACGGGTACTTTCCACTCCCTATGGCCTCATGGGTACACTAAGCAGAGAGCAATTCCATATACTTGACTCAGTAATATGACTCAGTAGTCTAACGAGTTCCTCAGGGCAGTAGCCATGAGTATGTTTGGGGGGAGGGGGCCTGCACCTCCGTAATAACATTTTGAAAGTAGGTATTAGGCGGATGGGTTCTGTTTTTTCAATTTTTTATTTATTTTATTTATTTGAAAAGTTTTATATAGCGCTGGCTAGACCCGGAGGTATCAGAGCGCTTTACAATTGCATTTATATAGCGCTTACTACCACTGATGAGGCATTGAAGCACTTTTCAGCGAGTAGCATGCTGCTCTGGAACCCAGAGTGGATTAATGGTGAATTAGTCTAGGGAAATCTAAGTTGTTAATTCGAGTGATGGACATGTGGGTCTGTTAGTTTGATTGAATCGGAAATGGAGGGATAGAGGAAGGAAGTGACTAGAAAGTGTTATTTGGGAAATCATGGTAATAAAATGAGGTTCGGGTGAGTCAAAGGAAAGATAGAGGAGCGGAGAGTCTAGAAAGTGTTATTTGGGAGACCATGATGGTAAAATATGGTTTGGGATAAGTCAGAGAGTGGAAGTAGAGGATATATTGAAAGAGGTAAACAATGAGATATAGGGGCATATTCTCAAGGACCTATCGCCGAGTTAGCAGCACTTTATCGCCACCAAAGTGGCGATAAATTCATCGCACCATTCACAAGCTGGTGCTAACAGCTGATATCACCAGTTTCCCTGCGATAGCAGCCGCAAAAAACATCGCCACAGATGACACCGGCAACTAACGCTAATCAGATGCAGAGTAGGCGTTCCCGTGCAAAAAAGCCGCGACAACACCACTTGGCAACATTCTCAATGACCAGCCAGACCGGCGATACGTTCACAAAACATGCGATAAGGCGCGTTAGCAGCAGGGATTTAACACCTGCTCTTACATGGTGTTAAGTCGGACGACAACCTGCACCACGAAAGGGAGCCTAGCCCAGAGCCACACCTGCACAACGACAGATGCCATGGAGCCACTAATCATGCAGCTCGGAGCCCCAAGAGGGCCACAACACCCACCGCAACCACCCTCAGAACCCCCCACCCCTTCCCCCAGACAAAGAGATATCATATCAACTGTACGAAATCCTGAACAAAACAATTCGCCTGATGTCGCACAATCATAACACTCAACAATCATGTGTGGTCAGAAAGAGGAGAATCAGTCATTCATCTTTGAATTTCAAAACAAAACAATTTATTCAAATAAAACAAAATGCAACTATGTGGAAGAGTCATGGCAGGTCTTCTCTGGACAATCTTTAAGTCACAGCCTACATGACAAAATTTAAAGATAAGAAGGTGTGTCATGCGCTCATCCAAGGACAGAGAGAGAAAGAAAGAGAGTGAAAGCAAGAGAGGTAGAGAGAGAGAAAGAGAGAGACAGCGAAAGGGGGAGAGCCGACACTGCGGACCCAGGCCTCACTGCTCACCTGCTGCCACCGGTGTGTCTCCAAACACGTGCCGTAACACACTGCAGTCCACCAGGTCCCTTATCTGAAACAGATACCCGAATCATGAATGGCAGAGTATACATCATTGCACACGCCTTCAGCGCTTGCCCACACCTGCCCACACAGTCTGCTGCACACCATCACCTCCCGCCGCTCAGCGGTGATTGGCCGCCCCTGCGCAACCAGGCCTCACTGCTCACCTTCTGCCACCGGCGTGTCTCCAAGAGGGCCCACCACGTGCCGGTGAAAGCTCCAAGCCCGGGTCCCGCGACCTTGGCAGCCTACACATCATGCAGCCCTGCACCGCGAACCACAAGGTCACACACCTGATTCTGGGTCTTGATTACCCAATGGCAGAGATCATATCAGGGCACACGACAACATCGCAGGCTGCACACCCACCCAGCTCTTTAGGTGCCACTAACTCTGTGAACTGCAAGGCAACGCCACATGGCGGTAGGCCCGCGCTGCCCCCTGGCTCAGGCCTACACTGCAGTCCAGCAGGGCTCACACAAATCCTTACCACTCTGGACCGCCAGGACGGCGCTTCATCACTTAAGGTGCCCCTACCTCAGTGCACCGAAAGTCACCATCCCGTGGCAGTAGGCCCGTGACATCCGCTGTGTATCCGGTGCCACCAAGTCTGTGCAATGCAAGTCATGGACACTTTATGATTGAGTCTCGTGGTATGCCAGGCAGACGCAGTAATGTCATCTCCGGCTGTGGGGAAGAACTGGGACACATAGCGACGTCCCCCCCCTTTATACATAAGCCGAGTGGGCTGGGTCGGCGTACGCCAGACCAGCATAGGGGTGTGAATAATTATCCATGGTCTCTGGGCGTGGTTCAATTCTGGGATGGACAGGAAACCAATTGATGCGTGTGTCTCTGTCGCAGTGTCAGCGCCACACGGCCCGCAATTGACAATGTTGCAATTTTGCATGCACCCGGAGGGCGGCAGCGCACAAAGGGGTTGTACAAGGAGCACAAGACTGCTCGGGCTCCTGGATCATTCATGCCAACTGTTGTGTGTGTTTCGCCATTGGTGCACCATAAGCCTAAGGCCTAGCCTCATCTGCAGCGCGAAAGCCACATCACATTTCCAGAATGCAAGTAGTTGTCAGACTAACAGTAGGGATGAAAGCACCTTTGTCCCAATACATAATGTGGAAGGACATCTGCACCTCCGACCTTGGTCATGCATGCTGCTCTCACCCCTGAGAGAGATACTATAGCAGATGATGATGACTCCCACACTACGCACAGCGCAAATGAAAGAGCAACGTATTCACACCACACACACAAAAGTCCTGGCTCGAGGTACTCTTGCATGGAATGCCCTTGACCCTTGCGGTACACAACTACCCATACATCCAAACGTTGCACACACATCCCACTCCTTACTCCGAGCTGTGGCATATCATCCACATGACTGCCGCAGGCCTGAGGAGTGCCGGTTCTACGAGAGCCACCAACGCACTGTCCGAACATCCCGGGCACAAGCACAACGGCTGTCACGTGGAACTGTATCGTGACCGAATGCTGCCTGTTAGTGTCTGATGCATTGGTCTGCATGTTGTGGCCCTTGTCTTGCCCGTACTGACACGCACATGCTAATTAAGTGTATGCAACTTCACTAGTGTTCAAATGTGATGAGTGTTGATTAGAATGACAAATCGTGTGCCTCAATGAGCATTGTCTGTACACAGGGAGGGACTGACTGACGCATTTCACTGAGGGGTGAGTCCCAATTGCCAGCTCCACCTCTGTGAGCCAGACATTGTGGTTGGGATAGTTGCTGATAGACCTGTTCCATCGACGTGTTTTCAGCAATGTGAGTATAGTGTCCAACTTCTTGCCATGTGTATCAATGGGATCCATCACTACAGGCTGTGTCCACCCAGTTGAGTGCGAGTAGGTATGCGAAGAGATGTTCTGTTATAAAAATGTGATGGTGGACACTACTTTAGGCCTGCCAACGATTTAGACATTTCATACACAGCCCTATTCCTAACATTGCGTGGGGCAAAGTTGTGAAAGTGTGCAAGTGTTGTTACTGTGCATTGAGGCCACAGCTAGTGCCCACATTCCCAGTCATCTCACTGCCTTTGTGTGTCACGGTCACACATGACCATTGCTTTCATTTCCTAGGGTGTACCTTTTTGTTCAATCAATGTCCTTACATTCATCCATACTTTCAAACTTGATCGAATATGGAAATCACACATCTGTGTCAATTTGAATGTTTTATTCACATTTGTTGGGGTTGTCGGAGCTGGAGCAGTACATGGCCATGCAAACACCACATTACATTGTAGAACAGTGTAGGGCCAGCCAGAGTCATTTAGAGATTGACAAGTACATCGGAAGAGGTAGAGTACAGTCCGCAGTGTGATTGCTGTGTCATTGTTGAGCGAACAGAATATGGCAGTCCATGTCGAGGTCCAAGGTGAGTGTCGCCGAGTGTTTCTGGGGACAGTGGGAGGTTTTGTTACAGGGCATGATGCAGAGGGGAGCACCAAGATGAAACAGGGCATATGGCGGAGAGGATTGCTACTGTCTCCTTCTTACTACACAGGTGGAATCACCCGCATCCTTGTCCTCTCTGTCATCTGTCTGACATGTGGGTGCTGATGTTTGGTCTGCAGCACTGTGTGCCACTGATACATCAGGGGCCGGAGATGTGCGTGTGGAAGTACCAGCAGCATTCATCTGCGACTGCTTTAGTGGCAGCAGTGCCATGATGAGGATCTGCAGGGCATGGAAGATACCAACAACTGTTCGCTGGTGTGCATCCGTGGCAGCCATTCTTTCCGCATGCATCTGCTCCATGTTCTCCATTATTCTCATCATCTGTGCCAACTCTCGGCTGACATTGCTGAGGCCATTCTGAGTAGACAGTTGTTCTCCTCTCAGAGGCATGACTCCAGCGGTGTATGGCATGGATTGTTGGACATCATGGAGTGAACTGTGTGTGTCGGTTAGTGAGTGTAAGTGGTCCCTGATGTGACTCAGACACCCACGAATGTCATCCAATTTGGCTGCCATGTTGTCGAACCCCACCCGCACATGTTCAGCCACCTCCTTCTGGCAGTCTAACACCTGGCCTTGAAATGCCATGTGTTCTTGGGTGAGGTGCTGGTAGCCAGCCGTGGTGGTGGGTGCTTCCTGCTGTGTGGTCTGTGCAGGGGGTGGGGTCACCTCGGTGCAGCTGGCCTGCACTGCTCCTGGGGGTGGGGTGCAGAGGCTGCCCATGAGCCATTAGAGGGTTTCGGAGCAAATGTCCAGGGGGTCCTCTTCATCATCACTGAAGAGATGTCTGGCCTGCTCTGCAGGAGGTGTTGATTGTCCCTCTGCAATGTAAAGGGGAGATGCTGGTTGACAGTGTGTTGCATGTATATTGACGCATTGTACATGTTTACATACAGGCTGCATGACAATGTACATTGTGACTGTTTGGTAGGAGCTATTTCATGCTGGACAGTGGACATTTGAACTACATCAGGGATGTGAGGTTGTACACGTACACTCTCATCTCTCAGTTTCCTGCTATGCCAGATGTGATTGACCTGTTTCTACCCACAAGCGGAACCAGTTGTGTCCTTTGTTCTGCAGTGAAAGTGTTGCACTTCGTACTACATTGTCGTCAATGTTGATGTGCTGTTGTTGCTATGTGTGTGTGCTGCATTGTGGAGGAGTCAGCCTTGCAGCTGTGATTTTGCAGCCCTTTATCCCTTTGAGGCGGTGTGCCTTTGACTTCTGTGCTTCTACAGTGCTGAGATGTTGCAGACTTGGCTGATTTGGGCTCTTGGACATGGTTTATCCGCAGATGTGTTGTTGCCGTCAGGGGTTGTGTGTGCACGTGGATGTGTCAGGGTGTGACCTGCTCCTTTCTGGATGTGTTCCACAATCAGCCACCTCAGTGTCATGGCATGAAGCATGTCATGATAATTGGACTGCAGCCATGCTATTTATCATGCAGTGTCACTTGCATTGTCAGTGTGGCTCGCAGACACGCAGCTTTGCTGGTTTTCACACGTCTGCATGGGTTGGTTGTGAGATTGGTGCTGTGTGGGGGGACACCTTTATGCCCATAGTGGATGGGGGCCCACTTGCTGTTTGTATGTGTGCTGCAGGGTGCCAAGGGGATGAGGGACATGCTCCAGAGTCATTGTGGGTGTGCAGTGTGCTCTACTTAATTGTGCATGTGTGCCATTGTGCCCATCTCCCCCCGTCCCCCAGTCCCTGTTCGGTACTCACCCTGATGCTGTTGTATCAGGTCATGTCGAGCAGTGTCCGGACCCCCAACTCCTGCCACCGTCTCCCCACTGATGACTGTGGACACCATATCCTCCATCTCGTCCAGCTCCTGGTGTTCCGCTGGACTGCCACCTCCGGTCTGCATTGCTGCCTGATGGTTGTCAGCGAGTTTCTTCTTGGTTTTGCACTTCACATCATTCCAGCGCCTCTTGACCTCTCCAATTGTCCTCTTCCTTACTCCGACTGCATTCACCTTGTCCAGGATGGCCTGCCATATTGCATTTTTATTTGCCAATGGCACGTTGGAGGTGACAAACAGTTGTTGGGGGTGTTCTATCACCCCCGTGATGATGATCCTGTTTTCCTGCGGACTGAACCTCGTCTTCCTCGTCTTCTTCTCCTTGCCCTTCTTTGATCCCGAGGTCCCAGGCAGGTCCTCCTGGGGGCTTGTGGGGTTCTGGTCGTCCTCTGTACTTGCTCCGACTTCCTCCATGGTGCTACGCACTTTGTATTATTTTGCATGTGTTTTTCTGTGTTTTTATAGTGCATTTTTCTGCATGACGCGTGGAAATTGCAGGTCTGTCGCTGGTTATCACTGAATTTTGTAGCGCGATTGGCCACATCGCAACTTTTTTCGCGTTCGTGTTTCGCGATTTTTTGGCATCGTGTTAGTTTTAACGCGGTCATTTGGCGTGTTATCGTGAGACTATCGCATGGTGCCACCAGGTTGAGAATACAACGTTAACACGGCGTTATTTTCCCGCGATAGACTGCGATGTGCAGAGTTGCGTTAAGCAAATTTTGCGATAGTTATCACACGTTCTTGAGAATATCCCCCATAGAGTAGTAAATTGGAGAGAGTTGAAGGTTGTTTATTAATTTTTACAGTAGGAATACAGTAATCAATATATAGATATATAACTACATAGAAAGGTATACATGTATATAGAAAATAATAAAGAGATATAAAGTTGTATTATATAAAGACCCATATTTACATGTATGGATGGATAGAAATTCTGATTGTCATGTGTTGCTGTAAAGAAGTCTAATTTATTTATGTTAAAAAAAAAAGTTAAAAAAAAGTGTTCATTTATTTATATTAATTTATTTTTATGTTATATTTTCTCAATATTTCAATAGTGAAGCACTTATTAATACAATTGATATGATCATATTTGCCCATTGTAATAGAGAAATTAAAATAAAACAGATACCCATAAGCCTATAATCAAATTAATTATATAACTTGTCACATATTGTAACAGCTTAAATATAATAAACAGTGACCCATAAGCACATAATCAAATAACTTACATGTAAGCTATGAAGTGACCAATATATACATGTTAAACAAAGTTATTGACTAATCTACATTGCAATTCGTGGCTACTTTGCGGCAGGAGAGCGTTCTAGGGGAAGCACATGTGCGTTACAATACAACCAGTCATTTTAATGTGAAGCCCTATATACTTAAAAAGACAGACAGGAACTTGTAGCAAAAATGTGTGTCTCATCGAGGCAGGCGTAAAGTTTGAGAAAAGTTAACTTTTCTCCAGACTTTTCTAGCTTTTACAGCACTCACAGGAAATGGGAAAAGTATGAAACTATGTCTAAGCACAGTATTTTGGATTTGAAAGGTAACCTTCCAGCCCAAAACCTATGCTTGGCATCACGCACACACCCTTGCACTGTGGTGCAAGGCTGTGTGCATTGGCCTATGCCAGTCTAAAGTGTGCCAGCGCAGGGAGAGAGGAAAACAGCTCCATATCTTAATGTATACAGTGCTGTTCTCTGTCTCCCTTTCACACAGTACAGCACAGCAACTTTGGCTGTTGCGCTGTGTCACTTAAAAAGTTAGTAAATCTGTTCCTTGGTCTGTTTGGGCCCAGGCAAGTGATTTAGGGGGGGAAGGAGCTAAAATATGGAGGGGCCTGGCCCCTCTAGGGCCCGATAGCTTTGGCCATGGGTTACCCAATCATGTCATACACAAGATGAAGCTATTGCAGGTCCAGCAAGCTATGGATCAACTAAAGAGCAGGACTATTCCATGTCCTTGTGCGATATCATTTTATATAGGTTTTGTAGCACTGCACTCCTTTAGCCATTGATAACACCCATAGTGCTTTGCGGCTCTCAGCATACATGCTGTCCATCATCTTGCAAGCACCTACAACCTCCATGCCATCGACTGCTCTGACCACGGGCCTCGGAGTGCCACCCAGCACAGTATGACTTTCTAAAACTCTCTGAAATGCACCCTCTTCCAAATTATATACAATTATGCTCTTCTTTCTCATTCTAAGCATCCCTGGCACCCCCTCCCCCCCCCATGCAAAGCATATTATATTTACGGCCACCTTCCGTGCATGCCTAGCTCCGGGCTATTGGTATTATAGAAGGGGCCACAGATCCTTGTGAACCCGTTCTATAATATGGATCGAGCTGGCCCTATTGCGAATGGGCATTCACTAATTTGCTTCGGGGCATGGACCCACTACTTGAAATTATTAAGCAATTTGCCTTTGCACCTGAGCTATATTACAGACACGGGTGCAGGGGCAATGGCAATGGAACAGTCAGGAGGGGCACTTACTATGCACCACGTAGAAGTGCACACAGTCAGTGCACCCCCTTAAGGGTACCCTTGGAAGGAAGTATGAGGATTCCAGGGACCCCCAGTCATCCATCTGCAGGTGGGTACAGCAAAGCACTGCACCCGCTTGTAGGGTCATGCCTCCCCTTCTTTCCTCCTTACAAACTGGATAAAGGATCAAAAGATCCTTACTTACATGAGCTCATTTCTAACTCCAAAATACCAATAGAGAGCAAGAGACAGGTGTTCAGATTGTATAACAAATCTGGCTTGTCCCTGTGCTGATGCTAATCATATCAAACCAACCCAAGAACTCTGCAACAGTTCATCAGATTTCTTTCACAATGCAATTGTCAACCTGGCAATAATTGTGTGCGAGAACATATGAGTGATGGACCTCACACAGATATTTCAGTACTATATTGGGTCCACTTTTGAACCAGTGATGACCGAGCAGGTCACAAGCATCGTGGCTTCAATAAAATCTTCTTCTCCACTGGAAATTACTTTGGCACAACAATTGAAGAAAGTGACTAATACCATCGCTCCCCCCTTGAGTACTCTATGTAACTCTTGGCTTTCCTCTGGAATAGTACCTACTACGTGGAAAGCCGCCATACTCCGAGGCTACTGGCTAACCACCGCCCCATGTCACTATTGCTTTTATTTTCTAAGAGAACAGAAGGACTGGTTAATAAGCAGCCAATGAGCTGCCTGGAAGCACATGAGCTCTACATCCTCTAGGATGTGTCGGTCTTGAAGGACCACAACTCACTGATTCTAAAAAATAAATAAAACTGAAGTTGTTATTTGGGTCATCCTTTTTATGGACGCATTAATGGTGGCCGGAATCTCTTGGGACTCTTGCCTCACCCTCTCAACATGCTAAAAACGTGGGATCATGTTTGTCTCTAAGCTCCTTAGAAGAACATATAAAGATACTTACCACTACTTGTTTGTAAGCATTTTAAGAAAAGTTCTTCCTTTCCTTCCGTCTTTGTCTAGGAAAGGTTTGGTGCAAGCTCTGATAATCTCCAGATTTGACTACTGCGACTCCTTGTTACCTCCAAAAAGGCCTTTTAGACAGACTGCAAGTAGTTCAAAATGCTGCAGCACGTTTAGCCTTAGGACTTACCAGATGTTTGTCCATCTTGTTGTCACCTGTATGACCTCCATTGGCCCCCATTTGTTAAAAGAAGCCTTCTCAAGGCTTTCTGCCTTTGCCTTAAAGGAGTCTATATGCAGGGACGTAGCCTGGCTGATAAGACTGGGGGGGTGCGAGTGTCAGATTTTCCAACAATCACATAGGCATATCACTTTAAAACACATTATACGAAAAGCAAAGGAGCATGAGGGGGAATTAAGGGGCAGTGGAAAGGGAGAGGAACACAGATTGGTAGGGATAATAAGTGAGAGAAAACACAACATTTTGTAAATGCAGAAAGAGGGCAAGAGTGTGTGTTCATTTTCTCTGCGTGTATGTACAAATTCCTAATTAAATCTGACATACACCTCCCCATATCCACCACTCAAATTACTTTCATATTTCACTATACTAACTCAACACTAATCTTTTATGGGTTCCGTAGTAGCGTGCTACTCGCCTAAAAAGTGCTTTGACACCTCGTCAGGGGTAGAGTAAGCGCTATATAAATGCAATTACAATACAATACAATACCTGACTAAAAGCAGCTATACCAAACTAGTTACCACAAAATACATGCCTTAGTGGGGTGTAACACCCCAAACATCCCCCCTTAAGCTACGCCCCTATCTATATGGCCGTACGAGACACTTACATGGCCTCTCTTTTTTCTTGTCTCTACCATTCTGCACTATACATTCCAACTTACAACATTTGGTTTTGACTCCCAAATTAAAACAAATTAGGATATGAGGTCGCACACTGTTAGTCGTTACATCAAAGGAATGGAACGCCCTGGCTCTTCTTTTTGGGCTCTGTCTAATCTTAGCAGTTTGAAGAAGCAATAAAAAACGTACATGTTTTCTGTTACAATATAAAAGTTGTTCCAGACTTCACACTGTACACTTGAAACCAGTCACCGGGCCACAGTGCAGGGACACTTCTTCCTGAGGTATTTGTGTGCTTAATAAATACTAATTTGTTCATTCATTCAAACTGAGGCCAGTTCGCCTCCAGTGAAGGATAGACTGCGTAGTGCGGTTGGGAAATGCTGTTCACACTGATTGCACAGTGCCGGATGCTTGTCCGCACTGTGCAATCATTGTAAACGGCATCTTGCACAGTGCAAGTGGTCGTTTTCTGCCGCTCGAGTAGATTTGTACTCCAGTGGCAGCTTTCTCTACGAGTACTGGAAGTTTCTTATCGCGAGCGGTCGCGATCATACGCGACCACTCGCAATGAGAAACCTGACCTCCCCGCTTTGAGAATCTCGCCGGGAGGTTTATTTTCCACGCTCGTGATCGGCAACTTGATGTTGCTGATCGCGAACAAGGAAAAAGTCTCGCTGGGATATTGATTTTGCTCACTCGCGGTCGCCAACTTGACGTTGAGGATCGTGAGCAAGCAAAAAATGCCCGCTACGCGTTTTTGCAATGTGCTACGTGCAATTCGCGTAGTAGCGCAAACTCCGCACGCTCCGCAAGCGTAGCGTAGTACTACGCCCAGGGTTATTTGAAACCACTGCACTGAGGACAGCACTTTTTTTTGTAATTGTGTGCACTCTCTCTGCCTACGTGAGGGGCATCTGAATGAGGGTTCAACAAAGCACAAACAGTGGTAGTGCACCCAATGTGTACATTGGTCCATGGCGCCCTTCCACCTCTTCAAACAAAACATGTCTGACGTAATATATTCTTTAAATCTGGCCAGGGTGATTGTGTGTTTTCAGAATTGTTTTACCCGTAGGTGCACTCGTGTATTCACCTTGGAGGGTAAGGGCCTGATTAATAGTTTGGCGGAGAGGGTTCACCGTTGCAGTGGCAACGGAGTACCCTCTCCACCACACTGTAGGTCTGCCCGCCTCATTGAAGTCGGGTGGACCTTCAGTATGTTTACAGGGGAGTAGAAGGTTTTGTCCTTTGTCCACCTGCTCTATTCCGAATGGATGGACAAACGACATCTTACTATGTCTGTCACTGCCATGTAAAACCTGGTGGTAAGCAGCTGTAAAAACTGTAAAATTCAATTACTTCCATGCCATGAAAGAATACTCACATGGTGAGGGTGACCTCTTTTTTCTTTTTTCTTTCAAATACAAAATCCTGCTTTGGGATTTTGGTTTTGGAAATTAAAAAAAGTGGAAACTTGGACGTACTGCTCTCCATTATCTTGACGGAGCCATCCAGCAAGCTTCCAGTGCATTCACAGAACCAGCCCTCGTGGCGATATCTGGAAATGCAAGAGATGTCCACTGGGACAGCGGACATCTCTAAATTTGTCGCAGGAAGTATCCTCGACATGACTGGAGTAAAGAAGTCCTCCATCGCAATAGTACATAATCCATCTGCCAAACTCTAAATCAGGCCCTTCATTTCCTTGAAATTGTTTACCCTGCCTCTCCTTGTGAGCTCTTCTGCCTTGGCTGGTGTAAGGCCTGCAAAGACAGTTCATACCTCCCTGACCATGATTGTAAAGCTCGTCCTGCTGTTGTAGCCCAGAGCATGTTTTCCAGCTTACCTGTTTTAATTAATGTTCCCACTTGAGCTAAGAAAGCGTTTTCATGACTGCACCTCTGTATACGAGTCCTTACCAAGCCATCCATCTCCACATCTGCAGCCTCCATACAGGGGAGGCATCTTGCCAAACAAGGGGTGTCCAATACATTGAGGTTGTGGAACAGCTTGGAGAACCTTTGGGATTAGTGTCAAAGAAGCCTGGATACCCATCACTGTGTCGATACACCATTCCCAAGGTAAATCATACTATACAAATGCTGTCCAGTAGTGGTTGAACCATTGGAAATGACACAAAAGTGTATCTTACATGGATGGACTGTCCAAAAACAGGGACGGAAAAGGCAACCCGTGAGGAGCATGGAGGTAAGGACAACACCCTCACTTTTATTTTTTGGGGAGTTTTATATAGCGCAAACTAGACCCGAAGGTATCAGAGCACTTTACCTGAGCACCAGTTGCGTTACAGATGGATGCATCCGTTTTTTGGCCATAGGGAGGTTAAGTGATTTGCCCAGATCACAAGATGTTGAGCGTCCCTGCCAAGATTTGAACCCAGTTCCCCAGCTCCGATGTCGACCACCCTAGCCGTTAGGCCACATTCTCGCTACTCCTTTGAAGTAAACGTGCTCCATGCCTGCTGGAAAATGTAGTCTAGAGGCAGCAGACACCATACCTTACCCCCTGAACCGATATTTGTGAGCAGCAGAGGAGGATTAAGTGAGGATTCCTGGTAATGGTAAGCCGTTTAGAGGCAGCAGATACCAGCAGCGGGGGTTACTAGTGATGGTACTCAGTTTAGAGGCAGAAGACTTCATAACCTCGCCCTAGCACTGATATTCGTGAGCAGAGGGGGATTCCTAAAGGTGCTTACCAGCATCTGTACCCCAATGTTGCCATTTGCCTCAGCAGCTTCCAATAAAATCTGCAGCTAGAGAACAGACTGCTCCACCACATGGCTCTTCTGGTGTGTAACACAGAGGGAGCCCTTATTGCTCTCCTAGATCCATTGAGGAGAAACAAACAAAGGCAAAGAAGTCTCCTCTACAAGCACGGCTGGAAGAAGGCTCTCCGATTCCAGCGAGTTCTTCATGCATTGGAAGATTTGATAAGACACATGGGCCAACGCCAGCGGTGGCGTACCAGCAAGTGAGCAGATCACTTTTGAGCTCTATAATTACTGGCTGGGAAAGTTTTAATTTCAACATTGAAGTTGGACAAAGTCAGGAAACTTTGCCTTTGGCCAAAGCGCACAAAGTTTAGTAACTTCTCTAAATTCACTGAGGTGCTGTTAATGCCTCCCAGAGGCCTCTTATACAGAAATCCTGCTCCAGGAAGTCCTCTGGTCAGAAGCTCCCAGATCAGGAAATCATTGCAGAAAGCTGCAAGCCTGAGCTCCCCCGTGGTCTCAAATTAATGGCGATGGTGTGGGACGCAGGCGGAGTAGAGATCAGGAGTGGGTGAAGCAAAGAGGCTCAGAATCGTTGTGGGATTGGGTAGATGGAGGCAGGTACCTGGGAAAATGTTGGGAAGTGTGAGGATGCTCAATGTAGGGTGTGGGACTGACTGGCAAGTAGTGACAGCTATTTTCTGCATAGCCCTATACAGCAACGGGAATATTTCGAGCTGCGTCAAGGAGGTGCTTTAAACTGCCCTATTTGTTTTGCTTTGCACTTGTGAAGCTTGCAATCTTAAAGTCTTAAAAATTACAACGTTGTGAGTCAGAATACATTGCACACTCCTTGCTGTGACTCTGTGGTATCAGTGGATCGGCCTCTTTCAAAACTGTGAGAAGGAGGCTTTTACTTGGGTACCTGGGATCTAGTGGATTGATACCCACACTGGTGCAGAGCTCAGATGGAAAAGGGATTTTTCTTCAAGACCCCGTGCTCCCAGAGGATAATTCGAAATGTTAATGACTGGCGAGGAGCCTGATGGATGGAAGTCACTGAAGGTCTAATGTTGATGTTGTTGTCACCCGGGTCAAAGGAAGGCTCGGGACAGCTAAGTGGATCAGAGGCCCTGAAGGCCCCAGAGATCAGACCACAGGCCTAATCCGACCACCCTCTTCCATCATGATCTCTTTAGAGTTCTCTATGAGCTGGGAGAGACTTTCTTGGGAATTTTGACTTGGAATGAGAAATGCAAGTGGCAACCGGGCAGTTTCTGAGATGACGTCCAAGATCAACTCTACTGACTGCACAGCTACCCTAACCTCTGGTGTGTGATGGAAATACTGGAAACCAGTTGTAAAGTCGCACCAAGCCTACTGTAAACACTGGATTCCATACTAATGGCAGATTGTGAGGTACACAGATGCCAAGTACAAACATAGCAATATGTAGATGGAATAGAGGCAACGTCTTTCCAAATTTGGTAACCACTAATTTGGTAGTGTGGCAGAACTAGGACCTGATGCAGGGATTATGCTGGAAGCCTCCAGATCAAAGATAACCAAAGTGACTGAGATGTGGTTGGGCCATGAACTAGAGTTGGGAAACGTTGTGTCATTTTTTTTTGTTTTGTTTTTTAATAACACTTGCAATTTCTGTGAGGTCTTTAAGGATACATACTTCAAGAGGGCTGTAGAGTGTGTAAAAATCATGAGTCCTATGATGTCTTTCATCGCTAGGTCCCAATTTTCACCATCTGTCCATATGCATGAGAATTTTTTTTACTTTTCCCTCACAAAAGCCACCTTTTTAATTTCTGGGAGAAAATGTGTGCTGGTATGCCAAGCAGTATGCTCCCCTACCCCCTTCACTTTACAGATCTGTATGCACACATCCAGTTCCAAACTTCCCGTGAGACATTTATGCTCAGACCAACTCTGCCACAAGAGAAAAGTATGCGGTCAGTATAAGAAAAAGTTAAATTACGCAAGCTACTAAAAGTCCATGAATCAGGATCAAGGTGAGATCACACTGCTGAAATAAAAATTTCACGCAGGCCTACACCAAACAAATTTCTTGATAGATTTGTGTGAAACCTGCTCAAGATTGTCTGAAACCCAACCAACTTTCTCTCAACACACTGCATAATTCTGCACAAAAGAAAAAAGACTTTGATTTATGACCATCGAATATCTACAATTCTCTGCATGCCCGCTCGCCTTATTTGACTCCTGTTCCATATTGCATGTCCTTATCTGACTCCTACACAAAGCTGCTCGCCTTCTGGCTTACTTTCTAAATGTACATGTGTGAATTGTCCTGTCTCGACCCAACGCCCATAAACCGTTCCTTCGCACAACCTGGCAATCACTTGCCTGTAATCTGTTACTCTTCTAAGCTTCCTCTATGCTATCTATGCACCTCACCAATCATTCACAGAAGCTAAGACACCCCAACCCCTCTAGTGGTGACATCTACCTCAGCAGTCAGAACTCCCTCTGAACTATCTATGCACCTCACCAATCATTCACACAAACTAACATACCCCGGACCCACCATTAGCAATGACATCTAACTCCCTAGTCGGAGCTTCCTCTGACCTATCTATTTATTTATAAAGTTTTATATAGCTCGAACAAGATCCCGAGGGATATCAGAGCGCTTTACAAAATGATGGGAGGAAGGACAAAATGCAATACCCATATCAGGTAGGAGGGAGAGACAAAAGAAAAACAGGAACGGTTGCATATTACAGTACAATTACACCCAGGAGGGTAATGCAATAAACAGGTGTAGGCGGGCAGCAAGGGGGAGTCACAGTATGCAGTAAGGGGGAGCCGTATCAGATGGAAGTACAATGGTAGTAGGAGCAATGTCAACGGGCACATGAGTCTATCCCTGTTAGGGTAAGAATTTGATTAGGAATCTTTTGGCTTCCACTTTGAACGCCGTCGATGAGGAGATTCTGCGTACTTCCGGTGGAAGAGAGTTCCATATCTTAGGGGCAGCTCCGGAGAAGGCTTGGTGACAACTTCTCTTTTTGTTAAGGAAGAGTGGTTTCAGGAGTGAGGTAGAGGCGATTCTTGAGGCTCTTGCACCACAGGAAAGTTTAAGTTTTTGTGCAAGGTACTTAGGAGTGTTGAAGTGAAGGGCTTTTTGCGTAAGAACAGCAATCATTAAGTGAATTTGTGCTTCGTAGGTCAGCCATTTGAGTGATTTTAGGACTGGGGATATATGTTCTTTTCATTTGGTATCTGTAACCAGTCTAGCCGCAGCATTCAGTGAAGCCCTTAGTGGAGCCAGGGCATATTTGGGAAGGCCACAGAGGGTAGCACTGCCGTAGTCTAGCCTCGGCAAGGCAAGCGCTTGGACCACCTGCTTGAAATCATTTAGAGGAAGGAAAGGTTTGATATTTCTGAGTGACCTCATCAAGTGGTTTGCTTCTTTGCATACATTGCTGATATGATTTTTCATGTTCAGGTGCTTGTCCATGGTGATTCCGAGAGATTTGGCTGAGTCTACGATGAGAGGAGTGCAGTTGAAAGCATTGAGGTGACTCAGCCAGAGGTCTAGCTTGGGGATGTGGTTCGGAGGGGAGATGAGCAGGAATTCCGTTTTGGAAGTGTTGACCAGGAGATGGTTCTCCGTTAACCAGTTTTGAGTAAACATTTGGGTAGTATTGAGTGAGATGATGTTTTCCGGGGATGAGATTTTCAGATATAGTTGCGTGTCGTCCTCATACATGTGGAAGAGTATGTCCATGGAATTTAGAGAGTTTGCAAGAGGTTCCAAGAAAAGGTTGAAGAGGATAGGAGATAAAGCGGACTCTTGGGGGACCCCATGAGTACAGGAGAGGGCTGAGAGAGAGAGTGGTTTCCTTTGACTCTTTGTGTTCTGTGATGTAGGACGGATGAAAACCACTGTGACACCTGATAAAAAAAAAACATTCTGTTTTGCAAGATGGATAGGAGGTTGTCATGATTAACCGTGTCGAATGCAGAGGAAAGGTCAAGGAGGATCAGGAGGCAGGATTCGTTTTGGTCAAGCATTTTTAAAATGTCATCCATAACATGAGTGAGAGCCGATTCGGTGCTGTGCCCCTTCCTAAAGCTGGATTGATGCTGGTCTAGGAGTTGGTAATTCTCTATGTGAGCACAAAGTTGGGATTGCACACATTTTTCTAGGAGTTTTGCTGAGGTGGGGATGTTGGAAATGGGGCGGAAGTTATTGAGATCAGTTTTGTCAGCGTTAGGTTTTTTAGTATAGGTGTTACCTGAGCTGCTTTTAGGCAGTCTGGGAACGTGCCTTGTGATAGAGAAGTGTTTACAATCCTTGTCCAGGTGGGGATGAGTGCATTCTTGATTTTTTTGAAGATGGCGGGGGTAACGGGTCGCTGAAGTGGTTGGAAGGGTTAATAATCTGCAGAATCTTGATGATGTCATTTTCACTAAATGGGGAAAGGTGCCCCATGATGCATTGTTCTTGGAGGTCGTGGAGGTCGATTTACACTTTTCAGAGGAGTCAATGGGTGAGGCAGCACTGGAAGAAGGTAATAGAGCCTTCTTCGAGGCGAGGTCAATGGAGATGAGTCTTGATTTCTCAGTGAAGAAAGCGGCAAGTTCAACGCAAGAGGGTGGGTTGCCACCAGGATCAGAGTGGTTAGGACCAACGACTGATTGTTGTTTGACCAATTCGAAAAGTTTCTTGGGGCGGTTTGCCGCTTGATCCAGTTGGTGTCTGAAATAGGCCGCTTTAGCACTCTTGATTTGTTTGTTGTAGAGGCTCCTGGTATCTCTAAGGAGTTTTAGTTGATCCGAGGAGGGATTGGCTCGCCAAGAACGTACAACTGCCCTAAGGTTGCGGTGTTCCGTGTTTAAGTTTTCATTATACCGAGGTTTGGATATTTTTGCTGAAGCATTTTTTTATTGGAGTGGAGCAATATTATCCATGATGTTGGAGATGGTCGAATTGTAGACGTCGGTGAGTGATTGTGATACAGATCAGGGCATACAAATTCTCCCTACTTCCACGGATAGAGTAATTTCACAGATAAACGCACATGCACTCATCATACGCTTGGGCCCATTTCACTAACATACACTCGGATTACTCTATCAGTGCCAACCTTGGAGAGAGAAACCTCCTAAACACCCTGCATCTACAGTAAGGTCAATGCGACCAAATTGATTTTGTCCTGAGTCATGTTATAAACAACAATAATTACATTAGAGTATTCAATAAACGACAAGAAATAACCACCAACACTGTATTTAAAATAATGGTACTTTATCTAAAATTAGTTTAAATGAAAGTCAACCAATAGCAAAATCATTATTCTCATAATTACCTATTCTAGCTAAATGTCATAAATGGGTCAGGACAGGTCTCTCAGTAGAAGTCTCCCGAGTTGCCGTCCTCACAGCATCGATCCTCACCAACGCAGGTTTGGGAAGAAGTGGCCTTAAAAATCCTGAATGCAATGACCACGGACCCTCTCTAGTCTAATATATTTATAATAAAACTAACAAAATATTTGTAACAAACATATTCTGAATGTCCGTTGAGCCACTGAGCAGAGCGAGCAGGAAAGGATGTAGCATCGCTACATTTGGAAAATCTCCGCTCAGAAAAATCACAAAAATAAAAAGACGGAAGAAGGAAACTCGAGTTTGCAAATGTTACTTTTAAAAATGCTCTTCCTCAGAACCATAGCGAAACCACCACTGTAATCACAAAGTTCATTGTGGCTCTCTTTCCCTCCAAGGTTACTTGGATGTTTGCCTGGAGTCGCTGTCATCACGGAAACTTTCAAAACTCCAGCAGAAGCCATAGTCAGGTGACTTTCAACAAGGCCTCTCGTCATCTCATATTCACTCGAGCACAGGCTGTCAATGTCAGCCATCTTTTCTTAGGCCAAAACGAACCATCTTAATTGAAAGAAACACAAAAAACGTTACTACATCATCGCAATGATTAAACAGTGTTAATTCCCACTAATACCCTTATGTGTATGTAATTAACTAGCCATCTGCAACATATTTAAGCATTAGTACACGTTATTATTTAAAAGCATCAACACAAAACAAATAGCACACTTATTAAATAACCGCACATTATTATTAAGCAACATATATGCATTCCCACGTGTAGTTTCTCTTGTTAATTGTGTTGGTTAGTCAGAATTTTCACACAAAACAAATAATTAATGATTACAAATTAGTATTTTAATTCTCTACATATAGACAAAACTGGAGCTTACAAACCCGATAAATTTTCAACAGAAAACTCTGCTCCAGCAATTGCACCTCAACCATGACAAATTGGAAGGAGAGTGCAGATTTACAGTGGGCAGCTAGTTCGTCAGAGTTTATTGCTCTTAGGTCCCTTTTCCATATATTTGATTTCATTGGTTGAGCCTTACTCATCAACACTTCCCTGTTAATATAAAAGAGGATGCTGTGGTGGTTGGACCAGTCACACGGAGTAATGGAATCTATGGTGATAGTCTGCCCTTTAGAGATGATGAGGTCTAAGGTTTCACCTTTAATATGAGTTGGTTGGTCACAGTGCTGAGTCAGTTCTTGATCATTTACGAAAGATTTAATGCAAGAAACCGTGGGGTCGTTGGGGTTAGACCAATGAAGGTTGAAATCACCAAGGAAGATTTGGGACACCACTGAGTCGACATTGCTAGAGATGATTTCCATTAGCTTCTCAATGAAAGGGAGATTGTCTCCCGGGGGTGGTAAAAGGTGTGAAGTTTGCATACCAGTAGGTTCATACTTGATATGCTGAGACAGAGGTATTCACAGGAGGAGGGCGTCGAGGAATCTAAGTGAGAAATTGAGAGTGTGTTCTTGGCCACCACCCAACTTCAGAGCTCTGTCTAGCCTAATTATGTCATAAGTGGGCGGTACTAGGAGGTCTAAGATAGGAATGGAAGCCGGATTTAGCCAAGTTTCAGTGAGGTTGATAATGTCTAAGTCATTGTGTTGTATGAGGTCGAAGATATCAGAGGCGTGTTTACTGGCTGATCTGCAATTAAGTAGTGCACATTTAAGTTGAGGTGGATTAGGGGGGAAGGAGTCTGGGTGACGTTCACACGGGTGAAGTTGTCAGTATTGCTGCATATAAGATTGCGGGGAGGTTCTCTGTTCGGGTTAGAGAGGATGGAAAGTATTGGTCTCGGGGGTAGATGTTAGATTTGGACAAAGTAGAGCTAGATTTATGAGAGTCATGTAGATCAATGGTCGCAGGGTGGGATTCAGATCCTCTGTGGCTGGCGGGGGTGTTGGGTAGTGGAATAGTTTTCGGGGTGGAGGGAGCTAAAGGCTGATCCATGGGATCAATATCCCTAGTGGACGCTCTAGGCCAATTCGCAGAGGTGAGGCGAGACCTGATCATGGGGAAAAGATCATTTGAGAGGGTTTTCAGTTCACGTAGCTCAGAGGTGAGAAGGTGTAACTGTAGAGATATATCATAAAGGCGCGCAGCCAGGTCTGAGTGTTGGGCGAGGGGAGGAAGGAGTGGAGGCAAAGCGAGCGGCGACGGGGGGACACCTATCAATCTATGCACCTCACCAGTGAACTAACACATCCCACAACCCTGGTAGCTATGACATCTTACTCCCTCTTATTCATCTTACTCCCTCTGATTCCACCACAAGCAAACTTGGGAATGCATGTTAGGGTTTATTCTGAGAACACAAGACAAAACTCACTAACCAAGAAACACTTACCTTGGGTTCGAAAGTAGCATGGCACTCATCATAAAGTTCTTCAATACTTCATCGGGGTAGTAAGTGCTATATAAATGCATTTATGATACTATATAAACCAAGATAATCTCATGGTCGGTAGGTATTGTAGAGCCGCTATAGATCCTTATAAAGGTAGCAGCTGTTTCAGTTCGGCCTTCAGGAGATGGTGTTCCCATAAACTGGGATTATGAAGAAGGTCAGTATAATACAGGAGTCAGATTTATTGATGAAAGAGGTATTTCCCATCTCACACAAGATTGTCCGTCAGAGACCATCACGCTCTTCCTTCGGCGTCTGCTCCCCCTTGTGGTGCAACCCTTGTTCACTGTGGCTGCTGGCTGTCCTAGGACCGCACAGACCCTCAGTGTCTGAAGACGATGTCTGCCCTCAGATGTGCTACAAGGTATGGCGGGATGAGCGGCCTCCAAAGAGATAGTCACACTAGACACAAATATGTGCATGCCTGGCCCAGTCTGTTGGGCTGCCACAGGTCCCTCAGGCTGCTCTAAGGTAAGGGTAGTACAGGTGGGTGAAAGTGTCAATTTCTTTAGCAAAATACATGCCATTTTTGTGAAGATTATGTGAAATGACACAAATTATCTGTAACATACTTGCAAGAAAATTGAACGCAAGTGCATACCTAGCATACAAAAGTTACGCAAGAAACTAACAGGAGACTTGTTTAAGTAGATACTGTTTCTTAGCCACAGGTTTACAGCTGCTATGGGACATGTTCTGCGTCATTTCAGTAATTTCAGTAACAGGCAAAATGTTCCCAAAACAGCATGACCGTGAAATGGAAAAATAAAAGCAACATGTAATGCAAACAAAGCACATTTCATCTGTTGTTACTCCTACAATAAAAGAATCACCCAGGCACAGTAGTCAGTATCAGGCTTTTTATGTTATGTTGTCTCTCTGCAAAGCCTCACATCAAATAACATAGGGCCTGATTACGATGGCGGGGAGGTGGCGGTCTCCCTGCCATCGGAACAGGGATCTCCGTCCGCCCTATTATAATGGCTTCTGGACGGGTGGTGGTCGGAAACTCCGACCACCATGTCCCTACAGGCGGTCTGTATCCGACTGCCTGTCGGACCTCCCTGTAGTCCTAGAATGGCAGTGGTGCCTATCAGGCACCGCCGTAGGGATTACAATAGCCCTTACTGCTGGTCGTTCTGAGGCGGCCAACCCGCCGCAAAACAGCAGGTGGAAACGGATATGGGGCCCGTAGTGGGCCCCCCTAATCCCCTGGGCTAGAGACATAGGCACTGGAGAGCAACATATCCCTACACCTAGTGGTAAGCACTACATGGTGCCTGCCATGTAGTGCAGGGATATGTTTAGGGTGTCTGTTTTGTCTTGCGGCGGGTGCTGCAGAGCGCAGCACCTGCCGAAATACAAAACATGGGCAATCCGACCGCGATGGTGGCAGTTGCATCATAATTTGCCCTGTGGGACCAGCGCCTTGTAGGAGGGCGGTCCCAAATACGATACTATGGCAGACGGACTGAAGTCCCTCCGCCATCATAATGACCCCCTCGGTCCTTCTGGAGAGACAGGTCGAGAGAACTGGGCCGTGAATCGACTGGCCTGTATGACATTTGTGCCCAGGCTTCCTGTGAACTCAGTTTACCACAACCTAGTGGGGGGCTTACAGTAGAGCAGGGGAGCTATGTTGTGGGTAGATTTTCCTGTGGAAATTTCATACAGCTATAGTTTCACTGCAGATTTAGGTCATTTTGAACGTTTTCCATCAATGTTGGACATCTTTCTATATTACCTCAACATTCTCAGTAGAGGTGTGCGAAACTCATGTAACATGCTTTTGCATAATTACGTGAAATTTTGTTGAAATTACCCACACTATGTGACATGCAAATGAGTCATTTTGTGCTATATTTTAGGGCAAAATCCATCCTTGCATCACTTTTTGACGCTAGGACGCATTTTACGCTAAAAAATTGTCCAAAATAACTAAAGCATCATGAAAAACAACCTTAAGCAATCTGTTGTTCTTGTGCGTTAACCGTCAATTCTTACAGTGAATGGCACATTTGTAGTAACGTTTTACAGTGAATGATGAACAATTACGCAAAGTGGCAGAATGGCGGCATTTCAGTAATTTCACGTAACAAGCGTAACGCGAAATTCCCAAAATTACACGAATTGCGCGGGTGTCATTTCAATTTCGCCCAGGCCTAATTTCCAGGCAGATAGAAAGTGTGTAGAAATGTCAGAAAAGAAGAAGGAATGACTGGAGGCACAGAGTCCAGATGTCAGCTATTTACAACACTTTGGAACACTGCAGGACCTGACTGAGCTATTCATTGATTGTAATCATAGAAAAGTGGGCGCCTGCACAGTGACTCATGCTGTGAAGTCACCCAGAGCCACGTCACTTCGCCACCCACTGATGACTTTCTCCTCACCCCCTGTAACTGGAAGTAAACAGCATGTGTGTGCTGTTAGGGGCACAAGCGTGAAAAGGAGGCCTGCGTGTAAGTGTTAGTGTGTAGACACCATGGCACCACAACACTGAAATACTGCTGACAGATGCATGTGGGGGCGATGTGTGAGGGAGACAAAGGGTAATTGAATAGAAAGAAGGGCACGAAGGAGAAAGGGGTCCTGCCTATTTGAATTAGCTTGCTTTCTAAACATCCAGGAATGTTGAAAATAAATACCGTGGGCTTAGCTTGGTGTACTTTTCACATTATTTTTGGCCCGGGTCTATGAGACATTAATATTATTTTTCACCGTCTTTTCAACAGATGTATTAGGTTTCTCAGCTAGTCTTTTGAAATTATTTCCTCAGATTTCCACATATTTTTATGGGGATCTGGACTTCTGGTAGTCAAGGAGCCCGTGCCAGTGGTTAGCGGAGTGCCGAGCACACCGCTTGCATAGCTGTCGTAGGCCTGGACCATGGGTGCCCAGCGGGTGCTGTGGTTTTGCAGTTCCCTCAGCTCTGGTAGTGTTGAGAACTAGCGTGAGCTGGCTGCACAAGGCGGTGGCTCTTGTTCACTTTGAGAGCACAGTGCTTCCATCACTCAGGCACACAAAAGCGCAGTCCAGTGCAGTTGGGCAGAAGGAGCTAAGACGTGGTGAGGCGGAGATGTTGTACCTGTAGGCCGCACCATTTCAGAGAACCCTAGGTAGTGCCCAAAGTGCAGTCCAGTGGAGACAATGAGAGCGCCTGCCAACCGGTTGTGACCAGTTGCCGAATTTGCCAACCACGCTGCTTATTTCTTGTTGATCTTCCCCTTCCTTTCCACTTCCAGCCATCGACTCCTACAGTCAACTAGACATTACCAATTTTTTCCTATTGACTATCCTCCGTTGATATCCATCACAAATAGTGGAGGGAGAAAAATCTAGCAGTAGGGGCACAAAAAACTCAAGAATGGTTACTTTTCCATCGCTCTTTTCTTTCCCATGAACTCACCCAAAGGTCCTGATTTATGAGCCCGAAAAAAGTCAGCGACATCCTGTCCAGTAACTCCAGCAAGAAGGTGACTATTGTAAGCAGGCGCCGGGCGCCGGGAGGCGATACGCGACTGCAGACAGTATATGAATCCGATGGGCAACACTGGTGAAGCAGCCAGAGCATGCCACCCTGAGGGTCACACATACCAAAGGGTACTCTGAGGTTCCAAGTGGTATAAGGATCCAATATTGCCTAAAACATGAGGAAGGGAAGACAGTGGGGAGATGAGGAATTGTGGGAGAACTTCCAGGGGTATCACTTTGCTGTCTCACAACCATCTTTGAGGGAAGCAAGCAAACAGTTTAGTTCCTGATGCACCAAATTCGGAGGGAGGTAGAGTCAAGAAAGGCCTTGAGAAATTAGGCTGCTGTTCCATCAGTGTCAACTCAACTCTCCACCTTGCCCTGCACAGAAGGTGTCACACTTGGCTCTTACAGCAAAGACAGAATGACTATAGCCCCGCTGTCAGTGTGATGGACAGTTAGAAAGGCATAGTCGTAGATCCAACTCTTCTAAGTCGATAGATCGCAGCCTAAATGAAAAACAGGAAAGTGTCCACCAAAAGGGAAGACTGCCCCAACATCCCTGACGCTGGTAGCTAGAGAGGTGAGACAAAGAAAGGACATTATGAACAAAAAAAGCTGGAGCTCAACAGGTTATCACAACAAGATCATTAAGCCCACTGTCGCCCACAAAGGCTGAAAGCTGAATATAAGTTATTTGAGGCAGTATTTTGTGACACAATGACACAAAAAAGAATGAATTTTACAGAAGCTGCACCCAAATGCCTCGAAGTGTAATACATGCAATGCTATCCATAACCTCCTGGACAGAGCCCTGCTCTCGCCCCCAGCAGCTTCGCTGTTGTGCTGCCTGCTGCTGACCCCGTCCGTCTGTTGTGGTAGGTGTTCAAGGCCCTTCTGTGCTGGGCCCGTTTTTCCTTGTCTTGACTGTCTCTAATTGTGCCTGCAATTTGTGCCTGTAAATTGCCTCGCTGCCCTCCATATTCTGTTGCATTTTGTTGTATTTAGCCTCGCACCTCTGTTGAGCCTGTTTTCCGCCGCCCTTTCCCCACGCTGCTGCCCCCGAGGCCCCTTCCCCCTGCCAATTTCCACCTCCCAGCTGCGCTTCCTCTCTCCCCTCCCTATATAATGGCAGCCACTGCGCAGGCGTGCTGCTGGTGCGCCAAAGGCAAGCCCGTCTGCGCCTGTCCGTGACCCGACCATGACCGGCAGCAGGGACCCTTGATCTCCGACCTCCCACCACTACGACAGAGCTGCCCTCCTCGCACTTAACCCTGGAAGCAACAACAACTGCCAGCTGTCCACGCTGAACACCACCCACAGCCAGTTCTCCTGCCGTCGTTGTTGCCAGACCTTCAGCACCCTCCGCACCCCCACAGTCACCACCCCCTTATTGAACATCAACACCACCGAAGCCCTGAAGTGCATCCTCCTCAACGTGCGCTCCCTGCACAAACGCACTGTAGAGATCTGGGACCTTCTCGACACCCTCTTGCTAGACATCGCCTTCTTCACAGAAACCTGGACCAATGCCTCCTCCGCCCCGACATCGCCACTGCCATCCCTGACGGATACAAGATCCAAAGGAAAGGCCTCCCCAACCGTCCAGGAGGAGGACTTGCCATCGAACACAAGAGCTCCCTCCAACTCTTCACCTTCACCACCCCTCTGCCACCACAGAACACCTTCACTTCCAGATTCAGACAAGCCCTACAACCACGCTGCATGGCACCCTCGCATACAGACCCCCAGGACCACGTGTTTCGTTCACCACAACCATCGCCGACCTCATTGCACCCCATGCCATCGCCTCCATGGACTTCATGCTCATCGGAGACCTGAACTTCCACCTCAACAACCCCAGCGACCCCAACTCCACCGCCCTCCTGGACAACCTCGCCAACATCGGACTGAAACAGCTTGTCACCGCCCCTACCCACAAGGCAGGACACACCCTCGACCCAATCTTCGCAGGTGGGAACAACATCCCCTTAAGCCACACTATGCAACCGCCATGGACAGACCACCACTGCGGACACTTCCTCGTCAACAACCCCACGCCACCCAAACCTGCACCCCGCCCTCCATGAAGAAACTGGAGCAAAGTCACTGAGGAACAACTCTACTCCGCCCTCAACCGCAATGCCCCCACCAGCTCTACCGACGCCAACCTCGCAGCCAAAGAACTCCACAAATTGGCACCAATTGCTCAGATGAGCTCGCACCCCTATGCAACCCTGACAAACAACACCCCAGGAAGGCTGCCTGGTTCACCGCCAAGATCTAAGAATCCAGACACACCTGCAGATGCCTCGAGAAGAACTGGAGAAACAACAAAACCTCAGAAGATCGCACCGCCTACAAGAACGCCATGACGGAATACCACCAGCGCATCAGATCCACCAAAAGGACCTTCATTCAGAACAAGATCCTCGCCAACTCCAGCAACTCCAAAGAACTCTTCAGCATCATCCAGGAATTCACCAAACACCCCAGTGTATACACGGACATAACCCCCTCCCAGGACCTCTGCAACAAGCTTGGCTCTTACTTCCATTTGAAAATCAAGGGCCTCTACGACAACTTCAACGACCAGACACCTGACTCCGAAACCACTCCCTCCTCCAGCAACGCCGGCCAGCCCACCCACTCCTACTGGACCCCAGTCAGAACCGAAGACACTGTATCGACCATGAAAGGCTTCCACTCAGGAGCCCCCACGGACCCCTGCACCCCACACATCTTCCACAGAGCCGCCGCCGCCATCGCTCCGGAACTGCAATGCACCATCAACGTCACCTTCGAAACCGCCATCTTTCTCGATGATTGGAAATTCGCTGAGGTCAGACCCTTACTTAAGAAGCCCTCAGCAGACCCCACGGACCTCAAGAACTACTGGCCCATCTCCCTCCTCCCCTTCGCGGCCAAAGTCACAGAGAAGACTGTCAACGCACAATTAACAAAATTCATCAAAGAAAACTCTATCCTCAACCCCTCCCAATCCGGATTCCGCAGCAACAACAGCACTGAGACCGCTCTACCCGCAGCCACAAACGACATCCACACCCTCCTCGACCAAGGACATACACCAGCCCTGATCTACTCAACCTCTCTCAGTGTTCGACACTATCTCCCACCGCACACTCACCACCAGACTCCACAACACCAGCATACAGGAAGCCGCCCTCGACTGGATTCGCGCCTTCCTCACCGGCAGAACCCAAAGAATCAGACTGCCAACCTTCCTCGCCGAACCCAAGGAAGTCAACTGAGGAGTACCCCAAGGATCTTCGCTCAGCCCCACGTTCTTCAACATCTACATGGCCACCCTCGCCGCCATCGTCCAACAGCACGGACTCAGCATAGTATCCTACGCCAACGACACACAGCTCATCCTCTCCCTCATCAAGGACCTCATCACCACCAGACTCAACTTCCAGGAAGGAATGAAAGACGTCGCATCCTGGATGAGCAGCAGCTGCCTGAAGCTCAATTCGGACAAGACAGAGGTCCTCATCCTCAGACTCCCAGTCTGCTTGGGACAACGCCTGGTGGCCCACCACCCTCGGCAGCACCCCCCTCCCCTACAGACCTTGCCTGAAACCTTGGCATCGTACTCGACTCCTCCCTCTCTATGACAGGTCAACGGCGTTGCCTCCATCTGCTTCAACACTCTCCGCATCCTCTGCAAGACCTTCAAATGGATCCCCTGAGTCAAGGAAGACCATCACCCACACACTCATAACCAGCAGACTGGACTACGGAAATGCCCTCTATGCCGGGATCAAAAAGTCTCTGCTCTGCAAACTCCAGACCATACATAACAGCGCAGCCAGACTCGTCCCCGGCATCCCTCGACACGAACACATCAACTAATACCTGCGCAACCTCCACTGGCTCCCTGTTGAGAAGAGAGTAACTTTCAAGATACTCATCCACGCCTACAAATGCCTCCACAACATCAGACCTCAATATCTCATGATAGCATTTCCTTCCACGTACCCAAGAGCAACCTCCGATCTGCCAACCTCGCCCTTTCCAAACCCCTGCGCATCCGCAGAGCAAGAACAAGTGGAAGAACCTTCTCCTACATCGCGGTCAAGGCCTGGAACGAACTGCCGATCACCATCAGACGCACCTCCATGGAAGGAAGTGACCTGATTAGGGCCACCCGGGTCACTCAAGACCACCTCTCAGCCTTCCATACAAATGAAGAGTCGTTCAAATAGTAGAGAATACAAACCAAAATGATTTTATTAGTATTCGCTCGAGCAGAGTCCAATCTGACCAGCCTCCTTAGATAGCTGCCGAGGGGCTGACCCCGTCTACAAGGTAAAGTTAGATATACATTTCCAACACCCCTAAGACATGCCCAGACTGGAATTTTCCATCCTGGGCACAGATGAACAAAGGAGGTACAGAAGGATGAGCTACCATCCTGAGACCGGGTACAAACTATCTTAGCTTCAAGGTTACTCAGCCCGTGCCCGTCTTTCTGAGAGTGGGAGCAGGGCTACATACGAGGAAAGGCAAACAAACACAGAACGAGCTATTCATTAGTGCAACAAAGCTTGACCTTGAATTATAAAAGAAACAATCGAGGCTGCTTTCTGCTGAGGCAGACAGTATGAGACAGAGGCTTGGTTTCGATCATGACACGAAATAGCAGCTGAATACAAAATGGTGCCGCAAATGCTAACTTAACTCGCACAATGCTAGAAGGAGTCTGGCAGACATATTTGCAGTCCAACAAACCCTCCTTTTAGCATTTGCTAACAATTTTGTCTAATGAATAGGAGAGTAATAAGTGTTAACATCAAAAAGACTACTGGTATCTTGTTTTACACATTATCAGTACTTAAAAATGCCTTCATCAAAGGCCATCAATTTGTGGACAGTTTACATCATCATAGTCGAAGACTTCACATCATGCACAGGGGCCTTTGGTGTAGGTGATAATTTCCTAATACAGGAAGCACAACAAGCAGGAAGGCATTGGATGAATAAACAACAGGTGAAAATAACACCAGCAATTATTACTAGAAAGATAAGGATCTTCTAACCCCAGGATGCTACGATACCCAACAACCAACCAGAAAGGGTCCAAGTACCATTTTCTTGGTGAATGTCGGATGCTGGCTTGTGCAACTTCGGTATCACGGCGTATACATTCGGAGCGTTGTCCGGGATGTATACACAACAGCTACTACGGATAACACGACAGGCCCCACCCCGATCAGCAAGGATGATATCTAATACCATCCTGTTCTGAAGAGCAACAAGCCTCGTAGCCTGGAGCTCAGCTGTAATATTTATTAGAATCCCAGCCGTTGTATTAATGACCCCTTCCACCACCATGGTGAGGCGACGGATATTAAGGCTATCGGATATAGGGCCCAGAAAGGTACGATACCCTTCATGGCATCAGTGAACTGCTGCAGGGTAGTATCTGTCTGATCAATCTCTTCTGTATTGATGACCCTTCTAATATGGGATAAGTGGACACCCCTAGACTGCAATCGGTGATCGTTATGGTAATTGGATGGAGCTATATACACCGGGGGAAGGAGGAAAGAGACATAACATATGCCAGACCAACCCCTAGGAAGCCACACATAAGCCTGGGACCCACAAACAAAATAAACATCTTGGGGTGGAAGTAAGGGCAGGCTGCTTGTTGTGCTCAACACATAGGTATAGTTGCAATTACTATGTCCCACTTGAACATTTCCAAAACCTTGAACGCAAAAGCTAGCTGTGGTGCTTACTACCGGCACTGGCATTGCTACATCCTTAGTAAAATTGCGTATCTGTAATGACCTGAAGTGTTCAGTGACGTTAAACCCCTGAAAGTCTAACATTTCATTTTGAAGCCATGGTACATTTTTCACATTCTCGTATATATTCATGCAGGCTGTTGGAGACAATGTATCGGGGCCCCTCGCTCTCCTGGAGTAAACCCTTGGTGAACACATATATATTCTAGCACAGTATCATAATCAGCATGTCATATTCATATCATCAGCATGGACATGGGTATACACCATGGAAAACAGTTGGAACCAGGTCTCACAGCTTCCCATATAAGAAAACGGCAAGGACAGTAATACATTATTTTTATGTGTCACAGAAGGGAGCAGGCCACAAAGCCAGCAATTAGTAACGTTCGAGGTATGGTGTGCCTGGTGGAGCATCTGCAGAAAGACGTTATCTACATATGTTTTTCTGTGTTCGCCTTTTTGAGGGGCTAAAGTAACAAACATGTGCTTGGGGGGGTGGGCGTTGTACCAATCAAAGAGTGCACAGGATATTTCTTTTCAAGGAACCACGCTATTCCAAGCGTCGTTATCAGATATATCAGGATAATCACTACAAAGACAATTTTACTCTTGACATACCAACTAGACCAACCAGACTCATTCCGCCCAAAACATGGGGCTTCAAAGGGCTAGTCTTCCTCCATAATGGGGCGACCAAATGGGTAAATTTGTTTTTGTTTGTTTTGAATCAGAGGAAAGGACATGCAATGGAGCCAATGATGATAAAGCAAGAAAAGGGACAAAGTTCCCATCATCTGTCAGAGTCTCGCTGGCAGACTCCTTTGTTCATCTACGGTGGTGCTGTTGAGCACTTTCGGTGGAGCTGCACAATCGCAGCCCTTTCTGAAGAAATCCCACGTCGTCCACGGCAGTGTACCCCCCTTATTTTCCGGTGAAGCACGTCAAATTCCCCCTGTCCAATGTCTGAACTATGCACCAATCTCCCTTTCCCTAAACTACCGTTGGTACCACAGGCAAGGTACGCCCTATTCTTTATCCTCCCAGCCCATCAGTACTAATCTGACTTCTCCTTTAGTGCACTGTTCTTCCTTCGGGGCGCAGATTGTACCGAGCTACTCCAGGGACAGAGGGGTCAGCAAAAAGGGGCTCAGACTCAGAGGGACCAATGGACTGGGGCTCAAGCACAGATGGGCCAGCAGGCTGGAGCTCATTGAACTGGGGCTCAAACACAGATGGGCCAGCAGGCTGGGGCTTCTGGATGGCCTTAATCTCAGATGGCACCACCTCATTCAACACTGCATTGCTCTCCTCCTCGGTGTGTGCCCACATCAGCCGTGCATCTGAGAAGGGAACGAAACAAGGGACCTGCTCCGTTTCAGAGTCACCAATCCCATCGACCATCCACTGGACTTCAGGGCAACGGAAGGGGCACCCTCCGGCAGTAGGTAGAGTGAATCCAATTCTTCCGACTGTCTACCTTTACTGCCGTCGGGGTGGCGAGGAGGACCTGGAGAGGCCCCTTCCAGCGCAGCTCCAAACTGCCTTTCCTCTGATAGATCCTCAACAAGATAAAATCACAGGGTCAGCTATTGTGGCCTGGCCCCTCGGGAGTGGGCGGTAAAGCTTCATGGATCTGCTGGTGAATAGAGCGCAAGTTTTTAGTCAACTCATACAAATAGTCCACAAGCAAGGGGTATTCTATCTCAGAGAAACAACAAGGTCGGGGGACGCCCCAGACATTTGCCGGGCAGCCAAACACGACCTTGTTTGGTGACAACCCTGTTCTAGAGTGAGCCGTAGCTCTTGTAGACAACAGAGCTAATGGTGAAGCATCTGGCCATTGCAATCCTGTACTCTCCTTAATCTTTGTCAGCTTCAGTTTGAGAGTACCATTGTACTTCTCAACCAGACCTGCCAACTGGGGGTGGTTTGCAGCATGAAAGCTCTGCTTGATGTGCAAACCGTCGCACACCAGCCTAATAACCTTTGAGTTGAAGTGACTTCTGTTCTCACTCCAAATCAAATGGTGCAAACTAAAACGCGGGAAGAACTCTTTTAGGAGTGCCTTCGTCATCGCCATGGCTGTGATCTCTTTAGTGGGGTAAGCCTCAATCCATTTTCTGAATGCACAAACAACCACTAACACGTATTTCAAATTGTTGACTCGTTCCATTTTGATGAAATCCAAAGAAGGTGGTACAAAATTACCAGGAGGTGTAAGGGTGCCTTTCCCAGGATTATACATCATGCATACCATGCAGTACTTCACTAAGTGAGCAGCAACTTTGGGAATGTTGTCATTCTGCTATACAGGGTCTAACAACTTACATATCCCCTTCACACTAATGTGAGCTGGCCCGTGCGACATAGTAACCACATGGAAGACATATGCATCCGGTATCATCTGCTTTTCTGACTTATCAGTCCAGCGCCAATCCTCATCCAAATGTATTGTACTTTCCTGCCATACTGCTAACTCCTAAATTGTTGCCTCACTCTGGATCTCTTTGACATTGTCCAGAGTGTCTTCAAATATGGCAGCCTTGGGAACCCACCTTGCAGGACCCGCTACAAACATCTTTTTCATTTTCGTTTGAGCTGTCTCTTTAGCTATCTTATCTGCAAATGCGTTTCCCCTCCCCACATCATCGGTGATTGTCTTGTGGGCACCGCCCTTCACTATAGCCATTTTCCTAGGGAGTGCCAAGGCAGACAAAAGCCTATGTATAAGTGGCCCATTCTGAATACATGTCCCACGGAATGTAAGAAACCCTCTCTCTGCCCAGAGCTTCCCAAAATTATGAGCGACCCCGAAGACGTACTGGCTGTCAGTGTAGATATTGACGCCCAGTCCCTCACTCAACTCACAGGCTCTAATAAGGGCGACTAACTCAGCTGCCTGGGTGGACTGATAAGGAACTCATGATGTGATGTGCATATGCTGCAGTGGTAGTGCCATCTGGTAATTTGAAACAAGAGCCATCGACATATAGTTCCCCTTGTGGGTCAGATATGGGAACATCAGTCAGGTATACCCGTCCCTTCGTCGCCTCCTCCATCTGAGTCCATGAGTGATATAACCATATAAATAACTAATAAGGCCAATCATACCATCAATAGCACATACTTGTGAACACCACATTCAAGAAGACCTGGTTCTTTTCTGCAGTATTACAGTTCATTGATCGTCCAATGGGCTAGAAATTAACCCAAGCACAACTACAGTGGAATTCGCTACCTCCTTCAATGTTCAGGCAACTTGGCGTGGTTTGTAAATGTAAAGAACATTCCCATTCTGGAGTTAGGACACTTAACAACTACGGGGCTTATTTGCAATCCCCTTGCACCGCTGCTGCATCACTTTTTATATGGGAAAAAGTGACGCATAGGCGACGCAAGGAGCTAGTAAATTTGCCCCTAAATTTGGCCAGCTGTTAAAAGGTCCCTGAGTGGTCTCCTGATGGATGAATGGGTTTCATTGCAAAGTCTCTGTTGACTGGCACATCATAAACAAGGTAGCAAGACCTTGCCCAGTGTTTGAATAGCTAGGTGCAGGCATTACTTCCACACACGACTTAGGTGCCAGGAGTTGGAATAAAAATGTGTTAGCTGAGTTATCCATGCTGTTGGAATGAAAAATGTTTTCGGTCGACTTCACCTTGCATTGTATGATTTAAGTTAGCATTTGTGCCACCATTTTGTATTCATCTGCCATTTTGTACCATGACAGAAACTACGCTTCTGTCTCATTCTGTTTTCCTCAGCAGAAAGCAGCCTCGATGTTTTTTTATTTCTCCAAGGTTGAGCTTCGCTGCACTAATGAATACACTGTTTTGTCATTACATACCTTTCTCGTTAGAATAGGCCTGCTCCCACCCTTAGAGTGGTGGGGACGGGCAGAGTAACTTTGAAACTGAGATAGCATGTTACCCTGTCTCAGGATTGCAGCTCATCCTTCTGTGGCTCCTTTGTTCACCAGCTACAAACTGGAAAATTCCAGTCTGGGCATGTCTTTAGGGGTACTGGAAATGTATATTAGGTGCTATCATGTTGGCGGGGGTCAGTCCCTCTGCAGCAATCCAAGGAGGCTGTCCATACTGGACTCCGCTCGAGTGTATGACTAATAAATAACTGGTTTGTATTCTCTATTGTCTGACCAACTCTTCATTTGTTTGGAAGGCTGAGAGGTGGTCGCGAGTGACCCGGGTGACCCTATTCGTGTCACTTCCTTCAATGCATTGTATGTCTTAAGTTAGCATTTGTGGCACCATTTTATTTCCAGCAGCCATTTTGAGTCATGATTGAAATTAACTTCTGTCTATCTCATGTTCTACCCCAGCTGAAAGCAGCTGCAATTGTTTTCTTTTCTCCAAGGTTGAGCTTCGCTGTACTAATGAACACACTGTCTTTGTCTGTGCATACCTTTCCCACTAGATAGGCCTGCTTCCACCCTTAGAGCGGCAGGTGCAGGCAGAGTGACCTTGGCACTGAGATAGCATGTGACCGGTCTCAGGATCGAAACCCATCCTTCTGTATCTTCTTTATTCACCAGCTACCAACTGGAAATTTCCAGTCAGGGCGGGTCTTTATTGGTTTTTAGTTATACTTATTGTAACACCATACTTGCTGAAGTCAGTCCCTTCACAGCAATCTAAGGAGGCTGGTCAGACCGGACTTTATTCTGAATAAAGCTTATTTGATTTTGTATTCTCTACTGTCTGACCGACACTTCATTTGTCTGGAAGGCTTAGAGGTGGTCACGAGTGACCCAGATGACCCTTATTGGGTCACTTCCTTCAGTTGGCACCCGAATAGGTACGCCATTGGGTGACCCATCCTCGCCCGCGGACGGGTGAGGAGGTCGGGGCCACGTCGGGTCGGACGGGCGGACCAGGGATCCCTGCATGAGAGTCCTGAACTCGCAGCTGCCCCGTCTGTCTGACTGGGTGGTGCCTCGTCCAGTGATCACCCCCACTGGGGTCCTGAACAGCAAAACCCTTGGATCTGGCCGTTTGGTCCGAAGAGTCGGTAGTGGAGAATACATTTTTTGACCTGTGTGCACCAGGTGAGTTTGTTTTGTTCTTTGTGAATATAGTACCATTTTGGTTTGGATTTGGTGCGGTTTGAGGGGGGAACAACCTTTACAACGCAACTTTTACAACGCACTACCTTTACAACGCATTTTTTACAACGCATAATCCATTACAACGCATGACATTACAACGCATACCATTACAACGCATTTTTAAAAACTACCTTTACAACGCATACCATTACAACGCATACTACCATTACAACGCATACCATTACAACGCATAATATTACACTACACTATCCAACACTTACCCTACTGTTGCACCCCCTGGAGTTAGAATAGTAATTTTTACCCCTATACTATCCAACACTTACCCTACTGATGCACCCCCTGGAGTTAGAATAGTAATTTTTACCCCTATACTATCCAACACTTACCCTACTGATGCACCCCCTGGAGTTAGAATAGTAATTTTTACCCCTATACTATCCAACACTTACCCTACTGATGCACCCCCTGGAGTTAGAATAGTAATTTTTACCCCTATACTATCCAACACTTACCCTACTGATGCACCCCCTGGAGTTAGAATAGTAATTTTTACCCCTATACTATCCAACACTTACCCTACTGATGCACCCCCTGGAGTTAGAATAGTAATTTTTACCCCTATACTATCCAACACTTACCCTACTGTTGCACCCCCTGGAGTTAGAATAGTAATTTTTACCCCTACACTATCCAACACTTACCCTACTGTTGCACCCCCTGGAGTTAGAATAGTAATTTTTACCCCTATACTATCCAACACTTACCCTACTGATGCACCCCCTGGAGTTAGAATAGTAATTTTTACCCCTATACTATCCAACACTTAACCTACTGTTGCACCCCCTGGAGTTAGATTAGTAATTTTTACCCCTATACTATCTAATACTTACCTTAAATGTAATTTAATATTATGCGTTGTAATGGTATGCGTTGTAAAGGTAGTATGCGTTGTAATGGTAAGGCGTTGTAAAGGTATTTTTTTTAAATGCGTTGTAGTGTCCTGCGTTGTAATGTCATGCGTTGTAATGGATTATGCGTTGTAAAAAATGCGTTGTAAGTGCATGCGTTGTAAAAGTGTGCGTTGTAACGTCATACATCCGGTTTGAGGACTGCTTTTGGCACAAAGTGTGTGTGAATTTGGTATATTTTTGAAAAATGTCCGGTTGGAGTAAGTTTTGGGTTTCTTATTGTCGTTGTTGTTCTGCTGATGCTTGACTGGAAGAAAGTCAGCCAGCGCCTCCGGAAGGCGCTCCGAAATTTTGAAATGTATGTGAAACATGGCATTGGCCTTATTATGTTTAGTACGTTATGGCACAATTATACGAGGGACAATACCAAGTTACAGTGACCTTTAATTGGCACCTTTGATGAACAAAGAATTAGTTTTTTGCAGGAGAAGTTGTTTGCGAAAAGGAGTAGGCAGTCAATGTGTGATTCCCTCAGAACATGGCAAAAAGAGGCTAAACAGAGGCGAATGAAAGCTAAGAAGGAGGCCCGGAAGGGGAGGACGCAAACATTGACTCAGAAAGCTGTAGCACATGATAGAGAGATGCATGAGATAGGAATTGAAGGTGCAGATAGGAGATTTCGGCTGAATACTGATAAATCATATGTCACCCGAGAAGAAAATGACACTTTTGTAGAGGAACTGCTAGATGCTCGACCCCCACCTCTGTATGCCCTTCCCCAACAGGCTCAGCTATCCGGTTCTTCTGTCTCTGCTGTTTCTGCTTCTGTTACTGTTGATCAGACTACCTTGGACATGGCACCTGCTGTTCTTTCTTTGTCTTCATCGTCTGTGGCAACTGTGACTGTTAGTACCCCTGCAACGCCTATTGCTTCGGCATATCTCTCTTTAGCCCTTACACCCACGACGCAACCGACAATGACGTTAGTGCCTACTCCCTCTGTTGTTACCCTCACTGTGTTCCTCCATTCCCTGACATTACTGAGTAGTGAGACACAGATGCATGGCCCTGAGGATAGAGAGATGAAATTGAAAGAGCGCATGGGGCGGACATTGGTCCGATCTGATGTGGGAGATGCGGAGAAAAAGGTGGTGGCAAAACAGGCAGCACAGCGGGCTCGTGACCCAATTTACAGTGTGGAAGATGTGTGACGTGTGATGAAGGATTATGAGCCTTTTGTGCAGCAACATGCCCTAAGCACATGTTGGCTACTTTGATAGGTCTTTGGGAGCAACATTTTAAGGGTACAGCACCGCAGATCATATATGATATTAGGGATAATGTGTATGTTACTGATATGGAGTCTGCTCATGTCGTTGGTAACGTTGCAACATTGGTCACTTATCGGGGAAGGCTACTGGAGAAGAGCCCCACCCCGGTGTCCCAGTTCCCGATGAGGGAAGTGCATCCCATACATCACCCTGAAATACCAGAGCAACGGGATCAGCATGATGTCGTTATTAGACCAGGGGTAGAGGCCCGTTTCCAAGAACAGTAGGTTTATACCCCGTGGAAAAGGAGTGAAGTCTTGTCCCTTGAGTCTCAGTTACCTCACCATAAGAAAAATCCTACTGCATATTATACAGAATTGACTGAGGCTGCTTCGTCAATGGTGATGACGCTTGTGGATATTGAAATGTTCTTTGGATTGTTGGTGCCCGTTGATATTTGGAGGCAGGTACATACGCGGGATCATGTTACTGAATAGTTTGGTACCTGGGATCAAATTAAGGTATGGGACCAGGAGAGGAAGCCTGGTAAGAAGCCTAAGGCAGAGATACTTGCTCTGCCTGGCCGTATTATCACTTATATGCATTCCCTTATCCTGCCCCAAAAAAATTGATTGGGACAAGCTCTTGGCCTTTCGTCAGAAGAAAGATGAGATTGCATCTGATTTTTTCACCTTGTTTGATAGCGTGTTTTTAGATTATAGTGGTCAAGATTTGTCGTTCGAGGGTGGTATGCCTTTGTATGTCAGTAGGTTTGTTTCAAATTTGCTCTCAGAGATTGCAACTCGATTACAGGCTTCCGAGAGGACCTGGTCCACATCTTCTCCTTCTGTTATTTTGAATATGGCACAGTACTAAGAGCACAGGGAAAATTAGGATAAGGAAAATATGGAGAAAAAGCATAAGGATTTGAAGACGAAGGTGTTGTTGCAACAGTCTTCTCGAGGGAATGAAAGAGGACGTGGTGGCCCGGCAGCTTCCTCGCACTAGCAGGAATACTGCACCGGTAGGGCTGAATCAGTGTGCTTATTGTAAGGAGGAGGGAAACTGGTGCAGCGAGTGTCCTGTGCTTTTCCAGAAGGTGGCAGCCCCAAGAGGACGCGGGTCTCGTGGACGGGGTCATGGAGATGGTGGCCGGGACAGACCTTAGGCAGCTGAGACATTGGAGGGCCATACTGAACAGAACTACTTTGATGACCCTCGGAGCAAACAGTACTACCACAATGACTTTGATATGGACAAGGTGACAGGGATGTCTTACAGCTAGCAGGGCCAGGGACAGGGTGAGGGACCAGTCTTGATACCTTTAGACCAAAGAGGTCCGTACATTAGTGCGGATATGCATGGTTTGACTATGGAGTTTTTGGTGGATACAGGTGCGATGAACAGTTCTATTTCTCATTCCATGGTCCCTGGGGCGGATCTGTAAGGTTTTGGAAGGATTTTCTGGTGTACCAGTTGGGAGCCCCATTTCCAAACCGCTTGCATTGACTATTGGTCCCTTTACTGTGGATTCGCCATTTCTGTTGACATCCAATTGTGGAGAGAATTTGATAGGTCTGAATCTATTGAAGAATCTGCATGCCACGATATATTGCTCCCCAGAGGGTGTCTGTATGACACTGGGTCCGAATGTTGTGTGTTCTACGCAGCGCATGTCTAAAGATGCGCCTCTCTCTGTTGAATTCAGAAATGTGTCACCCACACTGTGGGTAACGGGCGACACAGATGTGGGTTTGTTGCAGATATCGCTTGTTTCGATTTGTGTCAAGGAAGGTGCAATTTTACCTCGCATTCCTCAGTATAAGATACCACAGGCAGGTGATTGTGCTCTGATAAAAATTGTGCAAGATTTGATTGAGAAAGGAGTGGTTGAGGAGACAACTGCTAATGTTTGTAACAGTCCCGTTCTTCCAATCCTCAAACGAACGCCTTCGGGTCCATTGAATGTCACAAAGATGTTTATCGCTTTGTGATTGACTTGCGTGAAGTTAACAAAATAGTGATTGCCCAGTTCCCAGTGATCCTTGACATTACGACTTTATTGACGATAATTCCTTCTTCTGCTAAATTCTTTTCTGTCATTGACTAGAAAAATGCCTTTTTCAGCATACTGATTCATCCTGACAGCAGGTATCTGTTCGGGTTCACCCTAGGTGGCAGGAGCTTTAGATTCGCGCTCCTCAAAGCTATACCGAGAGTCCGAGTATTAATAGTCATGCCTTGAAAAGTCAGTTGGATTCTTCGTCACTTCCCACAGGTAATGTATCACTCCAATATGTTGACGACCTGCTCTTCGCCTCAGATACGGAACAGGGTTGTAGAGATATTAATTGATATGTTAAATTGTTGCTTCATTTAGCTGACCATGGTCATAAGGTATCACTTGCTAAATTCCAGTATTGCTGACAGGAAGTCACCTATCTAGGTCACCTACTATCGAAGGAGGGTAGGAGATTGACCCCTGAGCGCATCAGTGCCATTGTGAAAATGCCTGTTCCGCGAACCCAGAAAGACGTGTGCGCTTTTATTGGCATTACTTCTTATTGTCATCAATAGATCCCAAACTGTTCCCTACTAACAAAACTCCTGCTAGCACTAACCACTAAAGAAGTGCATGAACTCCTGCCTTGGACGCCAGAGTGTCAGCAGTCTTATGAGCAATTGAAATATGCGTTTTGCTCGGCTCTGGTGCTTGGTATTCCTAACTATACCAAGCCGTTCGTGCTATACGTACATGAGACAGCTGGTTGTGTGTTTTTTCTGTTCCATCCCAAAAATTTGGAGATACGCAATGGCTGTGTGCTTATTTCTCTGCTGTACTTGACCCTGTCCCGCGAGCCCTTGCGAGCTGTCTGAGAGCGGTCACGGCTGTTGCTGTCTTAATACGACAATCAGCAGGACTCGTACTTGATACCGACCTCACAGCTATGGTACCCTATGCTGTGGATACCCTTTTGAATAAAACAAGGACACAGCACCTAACCAGTGCACTTCTGACCGGTTATGAGCTGACACTCTTCTAAAAGCATGACACGATCAAACGCTGTGCCACTCTGAGTCCTGCCCTGTTACTACCCCTCCCTTCTGAGAATAAGGAAATTGACATACATGACTGCATTTTTTAAACGGAGGAATAGACAAAGCGATGGGTAGACTTGACTGATGTTCCCTTATCTGTCCCGAGGGGAACTATATGTCGATGGCTCTTGTTCTAAATTACCAGATGGCATCACCACTGCAGCATACGCAATTACTATGCTGCACATGGTAGTTGAGACCTCACGAGTCCCCTATCAGTCCACCCAGGCAGCTGAATTGGTCGTCCTTATTCGAGCCTGTGAGTTGAGTGAAAGACTGGTTGTTAATATTTATACAGACAGCCAGTACGCCTTCGGGTCACCCATAATTTTGGGTGGCTCTGGGCAGAGAGAGGGTTCCTTACTTCCCATGGGACACGTATTCAGCATGGTCCTCTCATATATAGGCTTCTGTCCGGTTTGACACTCCCTAAGAGATTGGCGATTGTGAAGTGCAGTGCTCATAAAAGGGTCACTGACAAGGAGGGTGAGGGGAACGCTTTTGCAGATCAGACAGGTAAGGAGACAGCCCGCGCTCAGATGAAAATAATGTTTGCAGCGGGACCAGCCAGATGCGTACCCGAGTTCTCCATGTTTGAGGATACACTTGAGAATGTTAAAGAAATCCAGAGTGAGGCCACGATGGAGGAACTAGCGGTGTGCAAGAGAGCACAGCAAATTTGAATGATGAGGGATGTTGGATTGATAAGTCAGGGAGGCAGAGATGGATGTTGCCAGATGCATATGTTCTTCCTGTAGTGACAATGGCCCATGGCCCGGCTCACATCAGTGCTAAGGGTATTTGAAAGTTGTTAGACCCTGTATGGCAAAATGACAATATATCCAAGACAGCTGCCCACTCAGTGAAATACTGCATGGTGTGCATAATGCACAATCCTGGCACAGGAACCCCTACACCACCCAGCAATTTTGCTCCTCCCGCTTTCCCTTTTGAGGTCCTTCAGATGGATTATATTGAGATGGACAGGGTTAATAATTTGAAATACGTGTTGGTGGTTGATTTGTGCGTTCAGCAAATGGGTTGAGGCTTACCCCACTAAGGAAAATACAGCCATTGCGACTGCAAAGGTACTCCTGAAGGAGTTCTTTCCTCTCTTTGGCTTGCCCCGTTTGATCTGGAATGATAACAGAAGTCATTTCAATGCCAAGGTTATCTAGCTAGTTTGTGAGGGACTACACATTAGACAGAAGTTCCATGCTGCGAACCACCCCCAGTCAGCAGGTTTGGTTGAGAAGTACAATGGTATTCTCAAACTGAAATTGGAGACCACCAGGTTGCAGTAGCCAGATGCTTTACCATTAGCCCTTTTGTCCACAAGAGTAACAGCACATTCTAGGAGAGGGTTGTCACCTTATGAGGTCATGTTCGGGTGCCCGGCAAATGTCTGGGGCATCCCACGACCATGTACATTTTCTGAGATTGAATATCCTTTACTAATTGATTACCTGTACCAGTTAACTGAAAGTCTGTGTTTTATTCATCAACAGATACGTGAGTGCCTACCACCTGTACCTGAGGGGCCTAGGCATGATATTCGGCCTGGTGATTATGTTCTGCTAAAGAATTTTTAGCGGAACGGGAGTTTGGAGCCCCGCTGGAAGGGACCGATCCAGGTGCTCCTCACCACACGCACTGCCATAAAGGTCACCGGCCGAAAGAACTGGATTCATATGCAGCACTGCCGCAGAGTACCTCTGCCCTTACCCTATGACCAGTGGGTGAAAGAGGGTATCGGGGACTCGAAGTGGGAACAGGTCCCACGATTTGTCCCCTTCTCTGATGCAAACTCACGTGGACCCAAACGAATGCTGAAAAGGGCAAAGTACTAAATGCGGCAACACCCCCAGAGATCAAAGCAATTGAGGAGTCCCTTTCCACTGACCCATCTGTGCCTGCCCCCCTTTTCACCTACCCTTCTGTGCCCAGAGTTACTAGGTACAATTTGTGCCCCCGAAGGAGGAACAGTGTGCCAAAGGAAAAGTCAGCTTAGCTAGGGATGGACTGCGCAAGCCAGGGTGTACTTTGCCTATCGTACCAACAGTGTTAGCTTAGGGTGAGGCAAGATTGGTGCATTGTTCGGACATTGGACAGGATAGACCGAACGTGCTCCCCTGGAGGGGGGTACAGTATCCTGGACGACGTGGGATTCATCATAAGCTAGGACTGAGCAGCTCCGCCGCCAGTGCTTTAGAGCGCCAACGTTGATGAACAATGAATACCAGTGAGGCTCAGACGAACACTGGGAACACTTGCCCCCTTGCCAGTAGTTCTTTAGCATTACCTTTTCCTTGCTTTACAATATATCCATTTGGTCTGCCTATTACTGAAGAAAAACAGCCATTTGCACCTCCGCGTCCAGTGCAGGGATGGTCCACAAAAAGTAAAATAGTTTTTGTGTCAATAGTTGTGATTACACTAATGATTGTATTGGGGATATATTGTACCTTTAGGCTACACCCTCACATGCAGAGCACCGGAGACCAGGCACCCCTCTACTCTAAAAATGTTTCTTTTAAACTACCGGTCTCTAGTTAAACACTCCACTGAGTTAAAACTACTCCTTAAAGATGAATACCCAGATATAATGTTCTTAACAGAAACTTGGCTCCACAAGTCCAACTCTGATTTAGTGCAGACTCTCCCGGTGGGATATAACATCCAGCGGAAAGACCAGGAGGGAAAGAAAGGAGGAGGCCTGGCAATAATATATAAAGAATCCTTCAAATGTCGGGTGGAACCCAACATTGCTGCAGCCTGTGAAAGTCTTTTCTTTAACATTGCACTTTCCGCAACACAGTCCTTCCCAGGAGTACTTATTTACCGCCCCCCGGGTGGATGTGGGCTATTTCCCCAATCTCTTCTGGAGGTGGCAGCCTCACTTGTAGGTACTACTCCAAATACTACTCTTCTGGGGGACTGATAATCCCAACAGGGCGGACGCAGCAGAATTGACCAAAGACCTTTTAGCAGTTCAGCTTCTGCAAAGGGTCTTTTGCCCTACCCATATTTTGGGCCACATGTTAGATCCCATTTTTACCAATAATAAGGATCTATCGATGGGCGACACCATACCGCTGCCATGAACCGACCACTACCTGCTGCCCTGTTACATCAATCTCTCACATACCCTCACAGTTGTTATACCCACCATCAAGAGAGTTAGACCATGGGCTAAACTCGTTGAAGATACGTGGACCACAAGCCTAGTAAGCTTAGAGCCGGAACTTAACCCTGACCTTACGGTAGCGCTGGACAATTTCTCGACCTGGGTCAAGTCATCTTTAGACACGGTCATCCCACTCAAAACATGTAACAAAGCAAGGGAGAAATCTTCACCCTGGTACTCCCCTTCTCTTCGATCATCAGGAGTGTAAAAGATTAGAGAGAATGTGGAGGAAAAATTACACTTCTACCAGCAAACATAAATATAGAGAAGTCATAAAGAGGTACCAAAGTAAAATAAAAAAAGCTCAGGCATCATACTATGAGGAACGGATTAACCTAGCAGCTAGAACTGCCAGAGAGATGTTTCGCATCGCAAAAGACCGATTAGAACTTCCCAGTTCAGATATCCATTTGGTGGCCTCATCTGAGTGATGTGAGGAATTAGCCTACTTCTTCTCAGAGAAAATAAAACAAATCTACACAGCCTTTCCCAAATCACCTTGCCCCAGTGATATCCTTGCAAGCGATGCACCCCCAAATAATATACTCAGCTCACTACCTCCGCTCACCCTAATCAGGCTCTCAGAAATTTTAAGCCAGATAAAATCTGGATCACCCCTAGATACTGCACCACCACACGTACTACTCAAAGCTAGGAAAGTGATTCTTCCCCACCTGCTCGAAATAATGAATCTGTCCTTGGTTAGTGGACTTGTTCCGGCACCTTGGAAGCAATCTATGGTGAAGGCTCTATTAAAAAACCTAATCTGGATCCAGATGATCTGGGGAACTACCGCCCAATATCTCTGCTTCCAGCGATCATTAAAGCTTTAGAAAAACACGTAAATTTAATCATCTCTGATTTTCTGGAAGTTAATTCTCTTCTGCATGCCACACAAATGGGCTTCCAACCGCTACACGGCACTGAAACGGCTCTGCTGGTTGTGGTTGAGGAATCCAAACGTATCCTCGATCAAGGTGGAGCAGTGGCCATCATCCTCCTTGATTTAAGTTCAGCGTTTGATACAGTGAACCTTGATATACTAGGGGAAAGACTCAGAAGGAGAGGCGTTTCAGGGGAGGCTCTCAAGTGGATTCACTCTAACCTAGAGAATAGGACCTTTCAGGTTTTCTCAAGGGAAGCTACTTCTAGAGCTTTGGGACTTAATTGTGGAGTTCCCCAGGGATCCTCCCTGAGCCCCACATTATTTAATGTGTATATGCAGCCTCTCGCGGATATCATTCTGCCGTACGGAATAAAAATCATCACCTACGCATATGATACCCAACTGATAATCTCCCTCAAAGGCCCCTCGAACGGCTCCATCATCTTGGAAACTTGTCTGGAAGAAGTGGTGTCATGGATGGAACACTCCTGCCTTAAGCTAAATGGGGGAAAGACCGAACTGATACTACTGGGTAACACCTCTGGCCTTGATCTTAAACAGATCTGGCCAAATTGCCTGGGACCAGCCCCCTCTCCAAAATCCATGATAAAAAGCCTGGGTGTCTGGCTTGATAGTTCCCTTAGATTTGAAGACCAGGCGATAAGAGTAACTGGAGCCATGAGATTGTTGCGCAAGATTCTCCCCCTCCTACCAATGAGTGCCTAGAGGACCCTGATTCAGGGCCTGGTCTTCTCACGCCTGGACTACGGGAACTCCTTATACCTTGGAGCGCCCGCTGCAATGCTAAGGAAACTCCAAGTAGCCCATAACTGTGCGCCCAGATTATTGCTTGGGGTGCCGAAAAATAAATCAGCCAAATCAGCCCAGAGAAAGCTACACTGGCTTCCGGTTGCCAACAGAGTGAAATTCAAGGCCTTGTGCATTGCCCATAAGACATTCTGGAGTAGTTGCCCAGCTATTAACAGAACTCTGATCACCCCCATCTCCCTCGTAGGTTCCTTCGCTCTGACCATCTCCATCTAGCAGTAACCCCGAAAATAAATAGAGCCAGAAGTGGAGGCAGATCATTTGTCTACAACGTGGCCAGATTGAGGAATACAATGCCCCCCTTCCTTTGAACTGAATCCCATTTGTTACCCTTCCGAAAACTCCTTAAGAACTGGCTCTTCCAGCAACTTGGTGCATAGTCCGTTGTAAACTCCTGTCTAGATGCTAGCGCCGGGACGCCTTGGGGTAGCTGCGCGCTATATAAAAGCTATTAATCATAATAATGGTTCCTGGATGAGAAGGATCCTGAACATTCTTTGGTTGGTACAACCCCAATACCTCCTGAAAACATTTTTGTTGCTTTGGCCCAAAACAAAGGAGAGCATTGAAAGTCTTAGAAGGATAATGTGATCATACAAATGTTGCACCAGGTTCATAATGTGTCAAATATGACTAAATGTTGGGTTTGCGGATTACTTCCCTCAGTAACTCATAAAAATGATAACCTGTTGTCCATGCCACTGTCATACATTAGTAGTTGCGAGGCTGGTTTGCATTGCTCAGTATGGTGCTCCCCCATCTCCAATCCGATACTCTGGATAGGACACAGGCTGATTCTCGCACTGTAGTGCAGACGTGCATTTTCAGCATAGAGTTCCCGCCGGTGGTCTGACAGACCAAGAGGCATTTGGTAAATTGTTCTTGAGGTCCTGCATGAATGCATACAAAAGTGTAGTGAATGGGGCCTGGTCTCAAATGGTAATAGCTGACTTCCAGGGGTTCAACACTTCCGAGTTTTTCCAGTCTTTCCAGGCTTGTAATGTTACTGAGGACAAGCCAATACCAGTGCCAGGGGTCAACACAACAGCTAGTTTCTGTGTTCAGGGGGCTGGGAGGATAGAAGTAGGTAACAGCAGGTGTAATTCCACATATGAATTAAGAACGACTGATAGTCCACCCTTAAAATTACCCCCTAATGTCTATTTCGTCTGAAGATCCCAAGCTTATGTCTGGCTCCCGGAGGGGTGGTCGGGCAGGTGTTATCTCTCTTTTCTCCTTCCCCCTGAGTATATAGCTCCATCGAATTACCACAAAAATAATAGGCTGCAACACCGGAGTGTACACTCGCCCCGAGTCAGAAGGGTTATTGACACAAATTATATAGAGGATGCAATGAAGGGTATTGTACCTTTCTGGGGCCCCATGGCTAATAGCCTTCAACTTTGTCAGCTCACAATAGTTGTAGAAGGGGTTATTAATACAACTGCAGGGATACTGACCAATATTACTGCTGAGCTCCAGGCTACGAGGCTCGTCACCTAACAAAACAGGATGGTGTAAGACGTCATCCTTGCTGATCGGGTAGGGGCTAGTCGCGTTATTGGCAGTAGCTGCTGTGTGTATATACCTGACCACGCCACAAATGTGTATGCTGCCATACAGAAGTTGCATAGGCTTTCATCTGACATACACCAAAAAAATGGTACTTGTACCCTCTCTGGATGTTTCTGTGGTTTGTTCACATCCTGGGAGGAAGATCCTTATCTTTCTGGTTGCTGGTATTCTCTTCACATGTTGTCTATGCATACACTGCCTCCCTGCTTGTTGCGCTCATTGCGTAAGTACCTGACACCTAAACCAAAGATAGCAGCCCATGCCACTAATGCTACAACTATGATGCTGCAGGGTATTGATGATCTTATGTCGATTGATGAAGGCATATTTGAATATTGATCTGTTTTCTGTTTATAGGTAGTACTAAAATAATGGCTTAGTAAATGCTAAAAGGAGGGTCTGTTGGAATAAAAATGTGTTAGCTGAGTTATCCATGTATTTTATGTCTTAAGTTAGCATTTGCGGCACCATTTTATTTCCAGACGTCATTTTGAGTCATGATAAAAATGAACTTCTGTCTCTCATGCTCTGCCCCTGCTGAAAGCAGCTGCAATTGTTTCCATTTCTCCACGGTTGAGCTTTGCTGTACTAATGAATACACTATCTTTGTCTGTGCATATATTTCCCACTAGATAGGCCTGCTCCCACCCTTAGAGCGGTAAGTGCAGGCAGAGTGACCTTGGCGCTGAGATAGCATGTGCCCGGTCTCAGGATCGAAACCCATCCTCTGTATCTCCTTTGTTCACCAGCTACCAACTGGAAATTTCCAGTCAGGGTGGGTCTTATTGGTTTTGAGTTATACTTATTGTAACACCATGCTTGCGGAAGTCAGTCCCTCTGCAGCAATCTAAGGAGGCTGGTCAGACCGGACTCCACTTGAGTGTACCCTGAATAAAGCTTATTTGGTTTGTATTCTCTACTGTCTGACTGACTCTTCATTTGTATGGAAGGAGAGGTGGTCACGAGTGACCCGTGTGACCCTCATCGGGCCATTTCCTAATCAGGGCCATGGGTGCTGCTGCTTCAAGTAAATAGTACTCCGGAACAGAGTTTAGAATTGTGAAGTTGTTTTTATACCTACTGAAAGTACTACCAAATTCTTTTCATTGTTGCACCTTAAAACATATTTTAAACATACTGCCATCTTGTATTATGATGTTTTGCATTGCACATTTAGCTTGACTGCTGAAGTAAGTATAGCCTTATTCTGAGTTTGGCAAAGACAAGCGAGAATCGCAGATTTAGGGAAGTAAGCTTCTCTACCGTACCCACTGTATCTAAATTTCAAGGTCCTCTCACATTCTTCCCATGAGAAAAGTATGACACCTGCTCTTTAGTTGCCATCTAGAGTTTCATGTAGCATAAGGTATCCTACCAGCTGCTTCCTGCATTATAGGAAATGTACAAAAAAATGTCAAATCAATATTAGTATAGCATCATATGCTCCAGTGGCCCAGACGGTGAAGCACTGGTCCATTGAATTGCAAATTCGTGCTTGGAATATTTTTGACTGCTTGTTGGTTTTTGCCATTAAACATGTATTAAACTTCAGAGGGCCTCTCAGAGTGTTATTTGTCTTCCGCAGAATGTTGAGCCGCGGAATAGAAGGAAGGACAATCAGCCTCCCTCTCAGAATCTCATGAGCACTCAATTTGTTATTAGTAATGGTTCCATTGACCAGAGTGCCAAGGGCTCAGCACCAGGCCACTTCAGCTCCGTCTCACTACATATCTTCGCTGTTTTTGTTTCACTACATATCTTAGTTATTTTTGTTTCACTACAGATCTTAGCTATTTTTGTTTCCCTACAGATCTTAGCTATTTATGTTTCACTACATATCTTAGCTATTTTGTTTCTCACAGGGGAACTGAACCATTCAACTGAGAAAGTGAATTCACCTGCATATGTCCCTTAATGCTTACGTATTCCCTATGAAAATGGAAATGCCCATGTATGCCTTAATGAGCACTGATGTATTTTATTAATCAAATGAGATCTCATATGTATACCTCTTTGAAGACCATTAATGCCTTAGAGTTCTATTCACAAAGCAAAACGTACACATGAGTAAATCTACATGTGTAAATTTACTATTATGCTTTGTAGTATATTGACTATTTGTGGCTATTCACCATTCACTAGTGTAAATTTACTACAAAGTGTAAACTTGCATCCACCACCCCCTGAAGTCAGGTGGGTGGAACCTAATTTATGATTGTAGAGTTACTGCTAATAACTTTCCACACATAGGCGGAGGTCTCCGCCACAGTGGAGGAGATCTCTCTTTGATATAGTATAGGAAAATGCAAAAAAAGTTTATTAAACTTTTGGAAAAATAAATAAGCATGTTTTTGTGATAAACCGCAACGTAAATTAACTTTTTGTATTTATTGTAAATCTAGACCCAAATAAAATAATACTGTAGCACTATTAACGTAATTATGAGTGAAATATTTAATTAATTAACATATATTTAATCACATTACACTTAATTTTCAAAAGGTTTATTATAAAAAAACTACTCACCTAATTAAACATTATTATATTTATTTATTATATATTAAAAGTGAGAAAATGTTATGCATATAATTAGTTTAAATTACTTAATTTTGTAAAAATTACATTTAATTTTAACTTGAGAAAAGTTATTAAAATATTTTAAAATAAACACATTTTTTATCATGTAAATATCGTTTTTTGACAAATTAAATTTATGTGTATTTTTAAAAAGTTGAAACAAAATAATTTATCTTACATCATATCTTATGGGGTTTTCATTCAATGCACTATCCTGAGTGTAATGGAAGTGTTATTTGCTTCCTAGAGCTTTACATTGCCCCAGAACTACAGAATATCAAAATTGTGTACTATTGTCACTCCTTATCTGAAGAGGTATACTGAATCTTGGTATAAAATCCTTTAGCATTGTTTTCACTACATTGATATTATCAGGTCGGGCACCTGGATGCGCTTCGATTTACCTGAAAAACATATCTACAGGAACCAGAACATCAAGATAGAACAACTTCAAGGCACTTGAATGAAATCAATTTACATATGGAAAAAAGAGCTCAATAGAGATGGTGGGGCAGTGGGGTTGTTTTGACATCTTTCCCAATGTTGTGAGCTTGGCAAGTGTAACAGGAATGAAAATGCTGCAGTGCAAAGGAAATGCGGGGACAAACCAGTGAGCGCTTGCAGTATGCATTAGATTGTCTCTGCTTATGTGGGCAATGCCATGATGCAGTCCAGCAAGGGTTGGTACTGCTATCACAGGGCAACCTGTCCACATGTAGGCTCCCTCATGTGGTTCCCTTGGGCAGTCCTGCTTGAACCAAACATTATTTTCAAAATGGGGGTGGAGCAAGCCGGACTGCACGATGACCACCTAAACGGAAGGCTACGCTGGGCTGTGCCGCATTCTTTTGTACTCTCGCACATCCTGCAGAATCAGCAGCCCACAGTCACGGCCCCCATGCCGCCAGATCTGTGAACGGCAATCATGGTGCTGTGCGACCGAAAATTGGGGGCGGCGGCCTGCTGCTTAGGGGGCTGCCCATGGCACTCGACGTGGCGTTAAAAAGGGCTCTCGTGGACGGACGACCTGGGGCCCGCACACCTTTGCTGGTGGCAGATGAAGGTAGTATGAGAGCGCTTACCTGGAACTAGGAAGAGGATGTGGTCCGTCGACTGCGCTGCCAACTCTGGTGCAGGAAACCAGGGTTCGAGCCTCGGGGGTCGCGTCCACATCCTGTGATTCTGGGCAAATCACTTAATCTCCCCGTGCCTGAATGTGTAATGTAAATACGGTGCTATGTAAAGCGCTCCAATACCTTCGGGTCGAGTTCGCGCTATATAAATATGCAAAAGGAAAAAAAAGACACGCTCCTGGTCAGGCGGGGTGGAGCCAGAGCGTGCCAGAGAGCAGGGCCGGCTTTAGGGCAGCGCAACTGATGCGGCCGCACTGGGAGCTGTCCTGGAAGGGGGGCACTGGCCTCAGAGGCCATGCTGTGCTGTGTTTAGCAATAACTTAAGATTTAAAAGCACCTGCTGCAGAGTTCCTTGTGCATCCAGCTTTCAAGTAGCAATTAAAATGTCAAGATAACTCCTGTGAATAACGTTTCTTCTATAGAGAGATTGGAGTTTTGTCTAGTGGCAGTTTTAACTCACCATAAAGTAGCGCAGAAGGGATAATATGCCTGCTTCAAAGAACAGATCTGTATTTTATGTGGATAGCTGAGTGAATTAGTAACGCCAGCCTTTACCAACGCTTTAAAATAATGAAATGTATTTGAGAGAGGGTCAGTGGAGGGTTGAGGGACATTTTTGCCGGGAGGTATTGAGGGAATCCGAGGAGAAGGTCATATGGGGGGTGTCAAAAAAGATTGTTGCACCAGGTACCACCAGCGCTACAGCTGGCCTTGCCAGAGAGAATACTGGACTGGCGGGAGGGAGCAGAGAGAGACTGTTTCCTCCTCTCCCTGGGAGCTTTGCCCCGAGGCCTTGGGGGACCCATGCCTGCAGTTGCTTCTGTGCCTGGTGGTCGGACCTGCCAAGGATTGAAACTGGGCTGTGAATGGCTGATCTGGGCCAGTGGGCTCTGCCGGTGTGAGTTTGGTTCACTCCGCCCCCTCGCAGATGGTGGGGGGAGCTGCTACCACTCTAGGGTAGTGGCCTCCAGGAAGCTGATGGAGGATTTGGGTGGGAGCGGTTTCTTTCTGACGTGGAGGGTTCCCGGGTCTAGGCCTCCTCCCTCTGCAGCACACTGCAGAGGGAGGTTGTCTGGGCCTGATCGTGCCTCCTGGTACAGACACCCACTGACACCCACCGATCGAGCTTCCTTCTGAAGATTGCTTTTGTCGCACTGGCATGCTGGACTATTACTGAACGTTTGTAGCATCACCACTAGGGAGATGTCTGGGCCTGCTCGTCTCCCTCAGTTGTTGAGGGGTGTGGCGGACCTCATGAGACATACTCATTAGGTTGGCATTGAGTGGTGAAATGGAGTGCCCCCTGTGGTGCGCTGGACTTGGAAATGAGGAGGCTTGACAAACAACAACCCAAACTAATGTTTGAAAAGATGCGCCGTGCTCACCCTGAGAGCACTGATCAGAGAAGTGATGCTCTGCTGCCTGAAGATCATGGTGAAGTTACGGTGGATGTGGATCTTAATTCTCTGAATGCTGACGTCCACAGTAGGTTCCGAACAATAGACTACAAGATCGACATTATCACTGCCCAGTTTGGCCGCATGAGGGACCGTCTAGATACACCCGATGATAGACTGGGACACCTTGAACAGCGGGTGTCCTATGCTGAGGATGGGGTAACCACACACATTGAACAACTACTCAGCATGGAAAAGGTGCTGACAGTCATTAAGGCAAAGAATGAAGACCTAGAAGGCCGTTCCAGATGGAACAACATTAGAAGCCTCAGTGTGCCGGAGTCCACCTCCCTTACCATGGTAGAGGACTTTATTGAATCCATGCTAAAGGCCTTGTTTGATGACCACCTCATGGTCCTTTTCTTGGTGGAATGCACACCCTTCCTTGGAGCCAAGACCGCACCCAGGTGCCCCGGCCCACTCTACCATTGCCCGATTGCCCCATTTCTGAGACTGAGACATCATTCTTTGGCTTGCAAGGGAGAGAGGCGGCATACAATACCAAGGGACTAAAATATCCATGTATCCTGACTTCACTCTCGCTGTCCAAAATGCTCGCTAGGAGTTTCTTTCTGTGAAACGGCTGCTGATGAAAATGGGAGTATTATATGCCCTGTTCTATCGAGCGTAGCTCCGAGACACAGCGAATGGCAGAGCCCAAATGTTCACAGACCTCTAGTTGGCCATCAAGTTCTGCAGCAAGTATACATGCAAACAAGTCGAGAGAAGCTCCAGCCCCTGAGGAGGATCCTGAAAGTCATCTTAGTGACAATCACTAAACTGCTCGTCTGCGCGATCTGCTGGCCTGGCCGGATCCAGGAGCCTGTGCTGTTCCGCCGGGTATGCTGACGCCCAGATTTGCGCCTTGGAATCCAAACTGCCCCAGCCTCGCTACATTCTGCATAAAACAACGACACTGCCTGATCATCTAAACTCTCATCATTAACGTACCGGGCCACTCATCCCTCCAACTCGGGATGCAGTGCCAGCCCGACTTGCTGTGCTGCCCAGGGGATGTATTCCACTTGGCTGATTTTTTCTTTTGTTGGTTTTTGAGGGGTGTCCTTCAATGAGTTGGTTTGGTTAAAGTGGAAGAGGGGAGGTAATTGGCTTGTGTTCTAGCTTTGATTATTTTCCATCTGTACAGCGGAGTGCGACGTACCATGCACACTGATACTGGGTGCACACGTTTTCAGATGCCTACAGGTACCATGTCCGTGCTCTCAATCTCTAACATTCAAGTAATTTACTTCTCACTCCTGACATGTCGGCCATATATCTGAACATGGAACATGAGAGGTCATAATGACCCTAGAATGGGGAGATTGGTGTTTCAATATCTTTGACGCCATGAAGTAGACATTAGGCCTTGGCGGAGTTCAAGGAGTTCTGCTACCCGGAAATCTGCCAAGCGGTGGAGTGCAGTAAGTCGCGCTGATTTTTAGCACCGAGAGTTTGTCCTGCATTTTAAAATCAGAGCGAACGGCACCATGCACAGTGCAAGAGGGCGCTGCTTTTTTCTGCCGCTCGAGTAGATGTTCTACTCAAGCGTCAGATCCTCAACTTGAGGTAGTGACCTGCCGCGACGGCCCTCATTGAGAAATCTCGCCGTGAGGTAGTCAACCTTCCCTTTTTACTCGCTCGTGCTCGCCAATTAAACGTTGGCGACCTGCGCAGGAGGAAAAACTCAGCTCTGTGCTGCTATGCAGAGTTTTCCGGAACTCCGCCCTCTATGCAGAGCGGGCAAAACTCTGTGTGGGGAGCCGAAGTGTACGCCCAGGGCTAGTAGACATAGACCTTTTGCAGAAATTGCACTTGACGGAGGTGTCGAAGGGGAGGATGCACTCCGGTTGGCTGAGTAAGGCACATGTGGCGACCTACTCCGTCTACCCATGGGGAGCTGTGGTGCTTGTCAGAAGGGGGTGCAATACAAAGGCTGTGAGCCCTGTGTGACAGAAAGGGTAGATACATGATTGTTCACTCAATATAGTGTGTTCAGCTCTAATGTGGACTGCCCTTCTCTGAACTATGAAATAAAATTACCGGGGTTATGATCACACTACTGTTATGTGGGGGAAGAGATGTTAATGTGGTGTTGAATCCCCGTCTGGATACATCACCATCCGCATACAGGCCTCAACCCAGAGCTGTTTGGCTTTTGCACTCTCTGCTTAACAAACACAAATGTATAGATATGTGGCAAACCAGGCACCTTTATGCGCTTGGGGTTACGTGCGTAACTGAGGCCTGAAGGGCCTGGCCGTGCATAGACTACCGGCTGATTACGAAAAGTATAAGCACGTATACTGTCGCTGTCGAGCATCTGGCATGAACGTATCTGATCATATGCCAGTTGTTCTGCGACTGTCACTGAGCGACGTGGGCAGCCGCGCATTCACATGGATGTTACCGCCTTACGTGCTCTGGGATTTAGTTTTTAATGCAGAAATCCGAACCACTTTGGCAGAATACTTTCTGACGAACATTGGCTCGGTGGACTCCCCTGGAGTGCTCTGAGAGGCCTTTAATGCCTACATCAGAGGCAATTGCATTTCCAAACAAGCCGGAGTACTCTGGTTTCTATTTGCATTGCTAAAAAAACTTGGCTTTAGGCAAAAGTTTCTCCTGTGGATTTGGTTCCTCTACACATATCCCTCCACTAGGTTGTGTGAGAATGGTGTAATCTTCCCCCTCATTCCATGTCAAAAGAGGTAAGCAACAGGGATGCCCATTTTTCCAGCTCCTCTATGCCATAGCATTTGGGCCCCTGGCTGCCCAGCTGAGACCCCTCTATGCTGCCCACGGACTGGCCTACACTGCGTTCAGATTGATAGTATCCATGTATGCCGATGACGTGACCCTCTATTTCCGAGAGCCAGCCAGAAACCCGAAGCCTATAATTCGCTAATTCCTGAGGTTTGGCAAACTCACTGGAATAAATATCAATTGGTCCAAGCCCATAGTTTTTCCCTTGAGGGAGGCAACTGAGCGCTTTAGGATGGAACTTCCACTTGAGTAGTCTGTAAAGTACCTGGGCATCTGGGTCAGCTCTGATAAAACCCGGCTTTGGAATGAGAACCATGGAGCCGCGCTTGAGTGGCTGGAGTAGAAGGTCCCTCTATAGTCTAGACTTCCCATCACTGACGGTAGGCTGGCCATTGCCAAAATGGGGATCCTACACACATTTCTTTATTTATTTGCTGACATTCCTATCCCCCTCACCAAAGCCTTTTTTGATCAAGTCAGAAAACTATTGATCCAGCTGGCATGGGCAGGCAAACAGCCAAAACTGGCATGGGAGATGCTGGCACTACCATTCGAGCAGGATGGACTATGTGCTCCCAATATAGAGCTATACTAGTACTGTGCACAGGCGCAATACGCACACCAGTGGTTCCACCCTACACCGCACCTACCACACACTGCAGTAAAAGCTGGCAATGCACCCCCTTACCCCCTGACCACTGTCCTCTGCTTCAAGCTGAAGCATCCTGGGAGCAGGATAGACACGGTGAGATGCACTGTTTGTGTGTGAGACTGGCTACGCCTATGAGCTCGACTGGACTGCCTCTATGCAGTTGATTTACAACTGGCGCTCAACCCCATGCTCCATCGTACTGAAGAGGGCCAGGCCCGGCAACAGATGGCTTAGTTGGGCCTCACCAAGGTGTGAGACTTTATTTTATTTATTTATTTATTTAAAAGGTTTTATATAGCGCTGGCTCCACCCGTGGGTATCAGACCACTTTACATTGGAATGACAATAGTACATGGAATATAAAACAGTGGTGTCCAAAAGAAGCATTCAGACATGACGGACTCTGACAACCACACTGAGTAATATAGCTTGATTTAATAAAAAATGCAAAGAAGTAGCAATTTACAAAGCAACACATGAATATAGTAATTACAAATTATTACACAGTATAAAGGAGGTAGACTCATTTTTTGTGAATAAGGAAGGGTTGTGCAAGTGAGAAAAAGGGGGGAGGGGAAGTGTTCGGAAAGGGGTGGTAGGGTGGAAGAAAAGGTGAAGATGGGTAGGGAAGGGGGTGAAAAGGTGGGGTCGACACAGGCGGAGTGAAGAGAGGGGGAAAACAAGGTTTCAAGAAGGGGGGGTGAGTATAACAGGTATGGTAATGGAAGGATTAAGGACCCCAATATTTGTTGAGCAGGTGCATTTTAAGGTCCTTTTTGAAACTGACGTATGAAGGGTTAAGTCAAGATCGTTAGGGAGGGCCTTCCAGATGCTGTGTGCCTTACCAGAGAAGGAGCGAGATTGCGCGGCTTTCTTTTTTAACAGAGGAGGGACGAGGAGGAGAGAGTTGGTACTTCTGATCGGTCGGGTACTACCCGCTTTATTGAGTTTGTTTGAGAGGTAGAGGTGGGTCTTTTGATGAAGGGCTTTGTACATAATGCAGGCTATTTTATAGGAGGATCTGCCTTCGATAGGAAGCCATTTAAGGGTCTTAAGAGCAGGCGAGATGTGGTCAGAACGTTTGCAGTCAGTTGTAAGCCTGGCCGCTAGGTTGAGAACAGATTTGAGGGGGGCAAGGTGGACTTTCGGCGATCCGGAGAGTAGGGCGTTGCCATAGTCAATTTTCGAGAGGACCAGAGATTGGACAGCAGATTTGAAAACTTCCGGCGGAATGAAAGGTTTGATTTTTTTGAGATGTTGGAGCCTTCCTTCCTTTGTGAGCCCTTGGGTCTGACTGCTCTAGAGAGCGCACTGGCCTTTCCCTCTCCAAAAACACTGATCACAAGGCTGTTCAGCACTATGCAGGAAAGGGCGCTGGTGGTCATTGCTGAAGTGCTTGAGCTTTGGCGCCATGACCTGGTTCCCGCATTGACTGACAAGTGCTGGAAGTACTGTTGCACCTGGACAGGCACACTTTCCACTAACTACAGATTGCAACTAATCCATGTAAAGTTCCTACACAAAATATGTCATATCCTGGTGGGGCTTTGCAAAATGAGTCTGAGGGTTGACACTTGCTGTATCTGTTGTGGGGGGGCAGAAGCCGATTTTCTCCATCTGGCATGGAGATGTGATCAGGTGACTCAGTTCTGGAAGGCAGTTTTTAACTACATTGATGATGTGGCAAGATGGAGTGTCCCTCATGAGACTCTGGATGCTTTGCTGGGTTATGTAAAGGATGCACCTCCCGTAAACTTATTGCTAAGATTCTGCTCCTGGCTAAGAGGCAGGTGGTAATTCATTGGTATAGGCACGGCACCTTGGGGCATATTAGCAAGACAGGCGATAAAATTATCGCTGTTTTAGCGGCAGGAAACTGCCGCTAAAACGGCGATAATGGGCTTGATAATATGCGTTATAGAATTCCAATAGAAGTCCAGGTAAGATGTGAGGACATCTAACCTGGGCTTCTATTGGAATTCTATAACGCATATTAGCAAGCCCATTATCGCCGTTTTAGCAGCAGTTTCCTGCCGCTAAAACGGTGAAAATTTTATCGCCGGTCTTGCTAATATGCCCCTTTGCACTTCGTGAGAACACTAGCTAAGGAAACTGACCTATTGCCGGGAGAGGTTGGAGGAATACTAAGCTCTTATTCCTGCTCAATCCCATCATGGGATATTTGGGGCCCCCTTAGTGTCTACTTGGCCCTGTGGGACAGCTGCGATGATGAATCTCCTGCTCATTCTACGATGAGGGCTGAGGACGACCCTCACTAGCCCAGCACTCGACCACCAAATGCATAGTCACAGCGGTCACATGATGTAAAATACGTCTTGATGCTGGTCCCACTTGAGAGATCACTACCTATGGCCACCATGAACTCTTGTACAGTTGATATGTACCCACAGAGTGATGTGTTCCCAGTGCGAAACTCCATTGTAACTTTTTAAACCTTGCCGTACTCGTTTCAAAGATGCCATAGAGCATTCAGTATCTTAGCTTATATACAAAGTTACTTTGGGATTGGCAACACGGTTGCTCCTTTGACCGCTTGATCAGCAATAGCATTTCCTTTCGACACTTCATCTTGAATGGATTAATATGCAGCACCCTTAACAATAGCAATTTTGCTTTGATTGACAGGAACCATATTGTTGGGCAGGTTCCCCCACCCTTATTGGACCTCCCTCACCCTTGCAACGTAAGTATAAAATGTAAACTATTATATGCACCTTGTTGTCTTCTGTGTCGTCTGTAATGTCTTTCGACTAAGTTAAAAACTAAGGAGATGATTATGAAGGTGGTCGGATCGACCGACATGGCCGCAGTCCTATTATGATCACTGAGGCCGCAAAGTTACCAACGCCTCATAAAGATGCATGCAGGCCGACTGCGGCAGTTGGAGTGTTCTCCGTTTGGGCCGCGGAGGTCAGAGTAGTCTTCACATGGGCCACAGCGGTCAGAAATGTTGCTGATAGGGACTCTGATGCCGTCAGGGCTGTGATGTCACTGCCGAGCAGATTACAAGTAAACCGTTACACTGAAGGCCCCTTGTTGGCGGTTTCAAGACGGCGCTAGCCCGCTCTCACTATGGCTACCACAAAGCACCACAGCAGTGCTCATTGGATGCTGAAAAAATCTACGCAGCTGATGACCATTTCCAAAGTGGACACACCTAGAAATCGTACTAAAAATACACCCCATCCCAGACCATGATCCTTTGCCACTACACTGCAGCACAGCAAGATAGACAACTTTGTTGGTGAGAGAAGACAGACCTTTTCACACAGTCCCATCACACACACTCCACACACTGTTTTGCACTTTTTTCAACATCATTCCTTGGTTTAAAGCCATTTTCAGTTCTCTTCTCTGTCACCCATTTTATTTAAATAACTTGTCACCTGAAAAAAATCCAAGTTTCTCTGACACCGAGTTGTCAGTGATGGTGGATGAAATCATTAGAGTGGAGCCACAATTGTTTGGAGCCCAAGTCCAACAAGCTTCTCTCAGTAGGAAGATTGAAATGTGGGACAGGATAGTCAACAATGTGAATGCTGTGGGCACCACCCTGCGCACAAAGGAGGACATCAGGAAGAAGTGGCACAACCTGAGGACGAGGATGAAGAACCTGGACTCCAGGCACCATCTGGTTCCCCAGAAGACTGGCAAGGGTTCTTCCGGCCCACCATTAGACCTCACAGCCTGAAAGGGGAAAGTGGGCACCATCCTGCATTCTGAGGGCTTGACAGGAATACCTGGGGGGATGGAGACTGGTAACACAACATCAACTGTCACAACATTTTAATGTTCTGTTTGCACACATGTCAGCTCTTGCTATAGTGTTTCCCATCAACATTTCTTAAAGGAAGTAGCCATAGAATCAGAGCTGTGTGATTGCCAGTTACAATGAATAGCCCTCCACATAAGATCACATGTATCAACTTCCATTACATTCCACATGTGAGAATGCTCTCGGCAAGTGCATTACCATCAAATCATCATCCCAGGACACATACTATGTGCAAATGTCTAATAGTCTTTCCCAGCACAACTGCATTTTGCAAACAAGTATGTAACACAAACCAGTTTTGCTAGTGTTGGCAAGTCGAAATTGAAACTACTACAACTACCATGAGGCCCTGTTGCTTGAACACTTAACAAGAGGCACCAGTGTTGTTTGTCCATACTCACTTGTCAGCCATGTGAGTACTGAGGTTCACCTCACATTCAGTTAGCCATTGATCAAGTGTGGGGTAGGAGAGATTGAAATGACTACATCTACCATGAGGCCCTGTGCCTCTACCTCTGCACAAGAGGCATGAGTGGTGTTTGCCCATACTACTTGTCAGCCATGTTGATCCCCAGGTTATACGGACTGATCACTCTACACACAATGCTCTGCTCAGACACGTCTGAACTTCCCCTGGTCCCCATAACTGAAAAGAATGAGGCCACAAGTGACACCATACAGGGTGTGTACCTTAAATATCAGTAACGCATGAAGGTAACCCAGATAATTTGAATTTGCTGGTGACTCAATGACACTGCCCAGCACACATGATTTCTAATGCTAAATCTACTACCAAGTTGTGTGGGTTCAAGTGATTGGGAGATGGCATGCCCATCCCTCATTTCCAAACGAAGCATATCAGCACAGTAAATGATCAGGGTAATACCACTTCATGTAATGGATGTCTCCAAATGTCCTGAAAACATGTCAAACACAGTGGTGATAGATCACAATGTTAACCTCCACCCCTTTTGTCCCACAAAGGCCTAAACACACCGTGTCCCAAATGATGTAGATGTAGATACCACACTTACAACAATGACAATGTACTCTATGTCTAAACAGGTCGAGTGAGTATAATATCTGGCCAGAGTCAGGACACCGGCCAGACTCCACCTCCACCCTTGGATCAAGTCGCCAGTGATGCAGAATCTCCTGGACACATGGACGTGGAGGACCTACCTAGCCCACCTGGTCAACCTGGGCAGACGGCACCAGTGAGTCTCACTGTGCCCACGACAACACCTCCCACCCCAGCTGCAACATCTCTGCCGACCTCTTCCCCAACAACTGGTAGACCTAGCACAGGAAGCAATATCTTCTGCCCCCCCCAGTCTCACTTCTGGAGGTAAGGATCGACAACACTATCACTGAGGATGGAGGAGCTGGCCTTGGGGTAACTGTGGGCCCACAGAGTGGGGCCACTTGTACCACAGATGCCCAGGCCACCATCCACCGAGTCCTGGGAGCCTATGAGGACTCCCAAGGAGTGATGGGCCAGATACTTGAGAAACCCCGGGAGATTAAGCAGCTGCAGAGGCCCATAGACAAGACGCTGGACACCCGCAATGAGAATATGGGCCAGCTCATTGGGGTTCTGAGGGACATTAACACCACACTCTGTAGGGCTTTTCCACCACCACCTATCCCTTCCTGTGGTCCAACTACATCTGGCCCTTCTACATCAGCGGCAGTCACAGGAAGGGAGGCCCTGTCAGATGAAGACACCTCAGACGCCCCTGACCCAGCAGCAGCTGATCCCACCCCCCATGGTAAGCCGGAGGTTGGCTTGGCAAGGCACCCACCACCAACAGGAAGAAATGTTGCACTTGATGTCCTCCTTTGTGTGCAACATGATCACTTTGTTGACTATTACTGTACACTTTATAATTTCTGATGGGAGGAGTATGTTGGACTTTGTACTTCAGACATTGTGGCTCCTACAACGTTTTCATTCACCAACACTGACTACTACATTCCTGTGTTGTCATTATTTGCCTGCATGCTGTTCTTTATTTTCACATGTGCACCGCAATAAATTCCCTTGTCACAGACTCATTAGATACTGTAGTATCATTCACATATAGCAAGTTATGAAGTTATTCCCATGCGAATTATCAAATAGAAGTAGATGCTACTTGTGTAAGCATGGACATGTGGAATGTCAACAGTGTGCTACTGAGTATCACAACCATGTTACCCCAACACAGATAAACAAGTGTATTGTCTCATGACATCTTTATTCCATCGTTCCAACCTTAGGCTGGCATAATGTCAAAGACAGGGCAAAATAATACATCACTGAAATGATCGGTGTGAGTGACCACAAATGTCATGGCAAGGCCTCAACAACACAGTCGGAGAGGATACATCTGACAATTCCAATTAGAATAGGCAAATGTCAATTGGTGCATGTCATCAGCTGAAGCCATATCCACAACCTCACAAAAGGAATACCACATCATTGAAAACAATCAACAGAAACATGGCAGTAGAAAAGTTTCCTACCACAGGTTCATTCCAATCCAGTGTTGCTGCATCTGGTGGAATATCAGAAACACATGTCAGTGGTGTGCTACAAGCAAACTGGTATACAATGATGAGACACATCAACAGCTACATCCAATTCATACACATTAAGGATTTAGCCAATGTGAAGGGGGACTAGCATGGTCTGGCCCAACTCAACGTTGTGCTGGAGCACATGATTGATGACACACAGATTGCAAATGAACTACCACACAACAGGGAACAAATCCAATGGAATCATTGCAATTTCCATCCTATCACTATGCAAGCTAGCTTGGTACCGGAGTTGTGCACCCAGGGGCAGATTTACAAGACCCTTGCGCCACTTTTGCGTCATTTGTCCTATGTTAAAAATGACACAAAAGTGGCGCAAGAGGCTTGTAAATCTGCCCCCCAAAGACTGTGATAGAAATTGCCAGGAACGATCCATGTCCACTTTATACTTAGAAACAGCATCAAATACCTGCTGATGTCACTACTCTGAAATTTCCAAATAAAGATGATATGGTGAACGTATCTAAAACAGAACAATACAGAGAGAATAGCTAGGAAGCCATACATATAACACCAATCACAATCAACTTCTAGAGTACACAGTACATGGGAAAATATCACCTACACAAGTCAACATCAACAACGTGTGCATGGGTGAAGACCTTCTTTAACAAACAGCTGTGTACAGAGTTTGCCACAGCTGTACATACCTAAAATGTATTCATGAATGTCCCCTCACAGCATCACAACAGTCACTGTAATAGTCAAAATCAGGACATCTCAAAACATACACTAATGGGATGAAGTTGCTGATGAGCAATTGACACATGTCAACTCCATCCTATTAACCACTACCATTATCATTTGGCATTTCAGGGTCCTCATCCGGGGGCTCCTGCTGGTTTCCATCCTCTGCAGTGAGAGGGGTGTTCGGTCGCAGTGCGAGGTTGTGCAGCATTCAACAGGCTACAGTGATCGGATACTCCTTCCCAAGTGAGTATGGGAGGGCCCCCCAGTCTCCTGTCTAGATATCTGAATCTGTCCTTCAGGAGCCCAAAAGCCCATTCTCTTTTGGCGGCCGTGTTCTTCCATGGGCTTCATTGAAGTGGACTCCCCCTGGCGTTGTCAGAATCCTCAGCAGTGTCAGCAACCTGGAGTGGTTGGGATACCATGAGTCTCCTAGATGGAAGATACACATACATGCAACAATGAGCCACACACTTTCAGATGATACCCCATGACATCACACACACAAAATGTTTGGACACATCATACTCACCAACAAGCCAGGCCCTCTCTAGTAGTAGTTATGACAACAGCTGGGGTATGGTTCTAATCCTCAGTATGAATGAGTCATGGGCAGATCCAGGGAATCTGGCACAGACGTGTGAGATGTACAAATCAGGTAAAAAGACCGCTTGCACGTTGATAGAAGGGAAGTGCTTCCTGTTCCTATAAACCTGTTCTCTGGTTTGTGATGGGACTAAGGCAATGTGTGTGCCATCAATAGCTCCGACCACATGTGGGATGTGACCAAATCAATACAATTCACCCTTCACATTGACCAAATCTTCACATCACTTGTACGTCACTGAACATTGGTTGTGACATTCTACCAGATATAGCCACAGTATCCCAAAAGGAACCTGTGGCCAGGAAATGCAGTGCTGCCATGAGTCTCACCATTGGTGGCAGAGATGTGGGATGGTTTTTTCAAGGATGTAAATGGGGCTCCAATTGGTCACATAAAGCTCGTATTGACTGCCTATTAAGATTTAACTTCCTGATGATGTCACTGTCTTACATTGTGTTATGGTCTGGAAATGGCCTGTAGACTGGAGGCTTTTGTCTCCTCCCTCTGCCAGGGTGTGGAGTGTAGTCGCATAAGGATATTGGTCAGAGTGTCAGCCCTAAAAAGACACAGCCAAAAGTCATGTAACCAAACATTCATACATATGTTAGCAGTGTACAGCAATTCACATCGTGATTGTATAATTTACATTTGCATGCATAACAACATTATTGATGAGAAAAATGGACGAGATGCCGGACAATGATCTGTGGGAGAAATTTCCCCCTTTGACCACTGTTATAGGAGAGGCAATTACAGGTGGGAGACAGCCTTGACGAAAGACATGGAGTTTCCTGATTAATACGGGAGCCACTTGCCTGAATCTGATCGATTGCCATTGCTGCATGTTCACGTAACATCCTCAATCAGTGCACCACGGTAATCGTGTGTTTATGCACAGTAAAGCACAACACTGACGTTTGAGGATTGTTAAGGCAGAGGAAAATTATTATAAATCAGCTGACATGTTCCAACATATTTGTAGTGGTAGGGACGCACTTAGTAGATCATTTGTTAATGTGATTTTAAGCGGATGCCTGACCTCACTAATGGTACAGGCACAATTGCCCACTGCCGGCGTAAGTCAACGGTGTGGTAGACAGCTTCATCCACGGCAGTCACAGCCATAGGCTAACGCTAGATAATGTGAAACTTGTGGTCCAGTGGCTGTGTCTGTCTACACAGAAGACCACCTATGTGGCGTACGTGTATGTTGTGGTTTGAAAAACAACTCACTTGCATCCAGACTCTGCTGCTTACACCACCCCCTCAACAGCAGCATCTGTTTGCCACCTCTGGAAGCAGTCAGGCAGGGTATGCTGTACAGAGAGCAGGGCCCCTGCCTTAACTCCAGCGGAGCTGGAGACCCTGGTGAACAAGGTCCTTCCCCTGTATCACCAGCTCTATGGATCACCGGAGGAGCAGGTGAGTACTGCTAATACAGTCTGCACCCTGCAACAATTATTCTATCCAATCCCATAGACCACATTGTGCCTCTGATTCCCAGACTGACATCAGATTTGTGTATGTCAGATGTGTGGCCCCTACACAGGACAATCATGCCATGGTTCATGGGGCACTGTACTTTGTTGACTTGACATCACCATAGTGATTCATAAGTAGTGATATATCCTACACTGGTTGCATGCACATATCTATGCGTGTATACATGCTATGTTACCTATGATGAATTTACTATTCAGTTTATGACAGATGTGCTAACAAATGTATAGGCCTTACGCCATATGTTGTGTATGTTTCCAGTAAGTAGCATGTGTGGATGTTGTGAGATATGTGTATAGTCCCACATATCACTCAGCACACACGCGGCCTCACCAAACTTATGTCTGGGAGATATCATCACCTCACAGACCCCTTCAGTGTGACTCACAATGGTCATGTCATGAAAAGGATGGCCACAAGATGCACTGTTAGACATGGAAAATGTGGGGATGTGATGGTCATGTGGGAACAGTAGGTTCAGGCTGCAGAGAGCAAACCCTGACAATGAGTTGTGCCCAGTATGGTCCATGGCCCAGGCTGTAGCAGAGTTAATGTAACTAAGGAACTGATGCACAAAGTACTCTCCATGTAGATCTGCTGGTCCTCAGATGTGGCCTAAATTAGTGTAACAGGACCATGAGTTGGCTTAAATACACCTACTTTTACTACATTTGGTATGGTGATTGATGAGACCCCCATACTGTACATGGACTCATATTGCCACTGTGTGTCATTGACTTAGGACAGGCCCCTTACTCCCACATGTCTGGGATTTTACTGTCATATGAGTGAAGCTAGCTTTGTACAGGAACATTGCTCTTGTGAAACATGTACACTGCAGATAGTTTGTTACATATGCAGTGCAGTTTAGAAGTGCTTCACCAGCTGTGTACGAATGTCCAATCAGGCACTATGTACAATGATATGTTGATGTTGTTCCATATACACTGCCACATATGGCATACAGCGTGTCCCGTGATTCCAGGACTTCCCACACAAACACATTCAAATGTAGTATGATGTCCAATTGGGTAAATCACATGTCCACTGATCCTCAGAGTGAGAGCTCTCAGTGACACACATGTCAGCCCTTTTATTGTGACCCAAATCTTGGAAAGTAGTCAATGGAATGCTAGCAGTGATGTCTTGGACTATATGAATGAAGTCATTTTTCCAGACAGTTCAGGTGTCTGTCCAGTGATGCACTAGTACTGTACCCTTCAGGAGGACACAATGGTGTGCTGTGTTACACGGTAACTCATTTCTAAGCACATATGGTGTGGCCTAGGGCTACGTGATGCCACTGGGCTTGCCTAGTCAGTATAGGCATGATCAGAATTGAGGGTAGTCCTCAGATGACTTCAACAGTGTGTAGTAACGTTTTTGTAGTGCTTAGCATGTGAGCATTGCACATGTGGTGTGCACTATTGATCAATGGTTATGCTAGCTGTCTACAACCTCTGTGTAACCCTATCAGATAACCTATATCTTGCATGCCTACTCTGTATCTTCATCTATTGCATTCATACAGGTCAATGCCCATCAGAAGGTGTCAATGTGCAAAGCCATCATCCGGAAGGTGCAGACCCTGGGGGTAGTTTTGGCATAGTGTTTACTGCAGAAAAAGGTGGGAGGACCTAAGATACTGGGCCCGGAAGATTGTGAAGGTCCAGCTGGGGTTGTCCTCCTAAGACAGAAGGGGCACGCGCCGGACTCTGACACTCGCTAATGGCTCCCATGCTAGTGGTGGCCTACTCGGACCTTGATGGGCAGTTGAGAGCCCAACAGCAGCAAGGAGAGGGTAAGTATTGGCCTGAGTGAAACATTCTGCATGACCATCTATCTTTTGTTACAGGCAGCTATTTCCCCATCAGCCTTGAAGGTGACTCATGTCCCATGCAATAGGAGAGTTGTTGCATGTGTAGGTGTGGGAGCAGGTTCATGGTTCAAGCTGAAAACATGGTACTGACATCTACGGGATAATGTTTACAATCCGTTGGTTTATGACTCTTGTTAACCAAACTCCTCCAATACAGGTTTACGTCTATTCTAGCACCGTGATGTCCCTTGGGATGAATGTTGCGCTCTACAAATACAAATAACTGTAGACTGTTGGCCATGTGACCAAGAACCAAGCAGGGTCCAGTCAACTGTCAATTTCCAGAGTTGAACAGCCTTGTCACAGATCACCTACATTTACTTTTGATGTCATGTGTGACAGTGGATCCAAAAAGGCCACTTGTCATCCTTGTGTCTAGAGTGATGCTCCCTTACTACTGTGTCTTATGTGATGCTGAACCACTTCCTTGTTATCTAGTTGCCATGTTTGTCAATGGTTTAAAAACAAAAAGAACCAATGTTTTAATTCATTAGGCCGCGTGATTTATGTAACTTTTTTTTGGCTTATTCAGAAAATGATTTTTTGCATTTAAAGCATGTCATCATGAAGGGCAACACATAGGGGAAAATTACCAAGAAATTGCGATAATTATGGCAAAGCGCGCTTAGAGCTGGTTTTTTTGTCGCCGGCTATCACTGGATTTAATCGCGGAGATAACGCGTTATTATCAACGCTTATCTCAGAGGCGATAGAAAATCCAGCGATAGCGGCAAAACCCAGCAATAGCACGAGAAATCCAGAGATAAATCCAAGGCGTTAATGAAAAGCTTGCTAATAGGCAGGTGAGGACTTAACCTTACAATCCACCTCCCATTGATTATAATGGTTAAGTCAGGTTTTTAGCAGGTGTTAGATTCCAGCGATATTCGGGGTTAGCGCAAATTTTTTTATCGCTTCACGGGCATTGCTAATAGGGGGAAGCTGGGTTTGCGACTGTTTTCAGTCGCTTTAAGTTGGGAACGCCTACTTTGCATGTCATTAGCGATATATATCGCTGATATGCGAAGCGGCACCAAAACGGTCGCTTTCGCCATAAAGCTGTCACTAACAGCTGTTAGCGACAGCTTGCTCATAGGGCGATAGAAATATCACCGCTTTAGCAGCAAAAAGTGCCGCTAAAGCCCTTGCCAATATCCCCCATAGTTCTTAAACACACTTCAAAACAAAGTACAAAGTACAAATATACATTAAACACAGTTGTAGTGACATAAGTGGCATATACAAACTTACTGTCATATTGCTTTATAAGACATATTTGACCAGTCCTAACTAACATATGAAACAATAGGCGGAAACATTAACTTTCAAATTATGTAATTTATCTTGCCATTGTGTACAGCTCTGGGAGCGCAAGCTTAAAGTATTGTACAAATGGAGAGTAGTAGCAATACAAAGTCTCTCCCAAACACACTTCGAATGCCTTTTCCCAAGAGCGGGGGTCAACACGTTTCAAACCCCAAGTCTTTTTGGTGGTTCTCATCAGGACCTGGACCTGGTCATTTCAGCTGATATTGCTTGGAAATGAAGAGGGGCGCACTGGTCAATGTAATTTTCCATGACTACTCATTTTGGACGGAGATGGCGATGTGTTCATATATGATAACGATTCTGATCCCTGTCTGGTGGCTGGGGGCACTGTGGTTATCAATTTAGTGTTGCCTCGTAGCCTTCGTTAATTAACACTGCCTGAATTCCTTTCACTTTCTCCGTCGATCTCTCACGTTGCTTACTTCATCAGTGGCAGCTAGCTTGCAACCACTGTGCCCCCAGCCACCAGACAGGGATCAGAATTGTTATTGTCAATGTTGGTTGGCATGCCATTGAGAAGGGTGTATTCAGTTAGGAGTGATGCACATGTACATTTGTAGAGGGTCATTCACTGGCTGGTGACATGCATCAGGGAGTGACATGCTGACATGTTGGGGTTATATGTGTGTGTCAGCACTCAGTCCTACATTGGTATTTTTGTTTGCGAGACAAGGAAAGTACAATTAATTCCTTTCCCTTCTGGACATGAGTAAGACCTCTTTATGGACTGGATAGTTCCTATGCCTTGTGTTCTTTCAGTGTTATAATTGCATTGAGATTTGCAATGTGAAAAAGGTGTGCTCACATGAATCAATCTTGTCTGGAGATGTCCCTAGGCAGACTCATGTACAATGGCTCATTGTGCTGAAATCTCACACCACGTTGAGCCCCATTGTCTCCATTCCACACTTCTGCACTACATGTGGCACCTAGCTAAGCTACTCAAGTGCAGCTTTCAACTTCATCATCTGGCAGTGGACAGATGTGAACGTGTCACTTGGGAAGTGTGAGCAGTTTGGAATGGGCGCTTCCATGTCACCTTCTTCTTGGTAATCACATGTTGCTGCAACTTGGATGTAGCAGGTGCCCAGCAGCTCCACATGTTGTAGGTTAGGGTCACCTGGCCATTTGCTGATTGCAGGACCTTGTTTGGATAGGTAGTAACGCATTCCATGTGGACGTCCCATTTCATGACACCAGGTAACTATGGTATGCTACAAGGGCCGAGATTGACAGGGTGATGATATTTCCTGCTACACACATGAGGGTGGATTTGGGACAATGTCACACATGCAGTTGGAGCAGACTGTGGTTATGACACCATTATGTGTGACTGTGCAAAGGTCATGTAACATTCGTGCATGTGCTCATGTCAATGTATTCATCCTCGTAAGAGTTGTGATCTGTGCAATTGTGTAATGTATAGTGTTACGATATGTTTGCCCAGTGTGCTTGCGCAATTGCAATGAACTTATTTCTACTATTATTTCAGTTTCAACCCAGGGCAGCAAAGGAGACGGGGCTGAGACCATTGGGGAAGCAGAAAGCCACAGTGATTCCCGTCGCAGCAGTGATACAGATGGGACCAGTGGCCCAGAGGATGAGGGGAGTGCCGTGGAGGAGCCAGCTGATGCATCTTCATCATCTGAGTCGGGGTCCAGTGGTCACTCCCTGGTGGTTGTGAACCCCCAGGTCCTGCATCCACAACATCCATTTCCACCACCCTGCATTCCATCTCTAACCTCACTGCTGCTCCTCAACCAGTTGTTGCCGCCTGCTCTCCTAAGAAGGGAGCCGACTTCTTTGCACCAGACACCTCACCCCCTGCCCCTGTCTCCCCTGCTGCCCCAAGTGAGGAGGCAAGGGTCATCCTGAGACAGATCTCTCTGGGTCAGACTGCAGTACTGAATGCCATCCAGGTGCAAAGCCCCCAGCTGACACAGATGGTGTCGTACCCGGAAGGCATTCATGCTGACATGTCTGCCCTACAGAAATATTTTCAGGTTCTGGCTTCTACATTCACAGCAGCCTTCCACCAATTCCAACTTTCCACATCTTCCCCATTCACAATCCCTGTGAAGGACCATAAAAGTGCTTTAGCAGTGAAGGTGTGTTTATATTCCGAACGCATCCATAGTGATGTATGTTCAATGCCACAACAGGACCTAGCTTATAAGCAATGTGAGAGTGTCACAGAAGATGACTGCTATATCATTCATGAGGAGGTGCTGTTTTGAGACACTGTTTATTGTACACATCAGTACACCAGCTTCTGAGATGTGCACACATGTTGGGTTTGCAAAATTGTGCCTGTACATTGTCAGTGACCTGGACATAGACAGCATCATGCAGATCTGATGGGAACATACATTCTGTGATGTTGCATACAGGAGCCCACAAAATATGCTTGGACCAGGGATACAACGCCCCTAGCCATGTATGTTGTGATACAAAAAAACAAGATGGCCACCGGAGAGGAGCTCCTCTGAGAGGCTCCAGGCTTGGGATGAACCATCGTTCTGTAATCCCTGTTTTGGCCTTGCCATCCACCTCCCAATCCCTCCGAACCTGCTCTGAGATATTCTAACATTGCTAAGGGTTGTACGACAGACGGACTCCACTCCCCGGATTGATGACCTACGGGAGACAGACCTCTCCCTCTGTGTTTCTCCTGCAGTTTGAAGACCTACGAGAGATGGACCTCTCCCTTGGAGACTGCGACGCACCTCTCTGTCTGTTGGTTGTGCCGTGATTGGATCTTTACACGATCCACTGTCCAATGGAGACGATTGGGGTGGCGACCTCTCAGCGCTGAGGGCTGTTCATCGGGCTGACTCCTTTCTTTGAGCGACGACCTTCGGAGGACGGACCTCTCTCTCTGGTTTCTGCTGCGCACGCCTCTTGCCGTTAGGCTCGTTCTCCCTCGAACTGAGACTGTCCGGGTTTCCCCTGCAGCTCGGGCCCCACGCAGGTCCCACGCGAACCCCAACTGATTACTCGAGGGGCTGGCTGCCCTAGTGGAGCCAGGCCAACCCCTGGGCGTACTCCTCTTGGGCCGTGCTTGTTTGCTGCCTCGAGTCGCCGCCGCAGCTCCTTTCTGACTGCTGTGACCGCTGCTGCCTTTGCTGCTCCCCCGTACCTGTATACACCTAGATCGCCTCTGTCCTCCAGCGCTGTTTGCTGGTGGTGGGAGGGTGGTTTTGATGCCAGATTGGGCTCACATCTGCATTTTCCAGACTCCGACTGGAAGCACGGGTCAGGCATTTGCCCCCCCCACCTCCCGGTCGCTCCTGACCTTTGTTTCATTTGTTGCTCTGGGAGGCAGTTGAGCCCCTCCACGGCTCCATTTTTACATGGTGGCGGCCTTCAGCTTGCAGGCTGTTGTTGCTGCCCTTGTGGCTTGGCTGTCGGGTATGATTCCTGACCAGGCCTGCATCTGTGCAGCCCGGCTTTCTCAGACTACACGGGCCTGACCGTCAAGGTGATTGGTGCCGTTCTCCTTGAGGTGAGGATCGTGATGGGTTTCCGCTCCTCTACTGGTGATCGTGACTACTTTGCAGGAGGCGTCTTAAGGTTGGGGTCCAGCCCTATTAAGGTTGGATCTGGTGATTGCCCTTTTTATTTACGGTCCGCCTTATTGTGGTGAGACTGCTAGAATCATACTTGTCGTGTTATCTTATTCCTGGCATTCTTTTTTCTTAAGTGAAGCACACATTGTTGCTTTAATAATTATTGTTGAAACGAACTTGTACCATCCTGTACGAAGCTTCTCCCTACTACGGGCACTCTGATGTTGTTATTCCTCAGGAGTGCCCTACTTTTATGCCCTGAAGAAGTCCATCTGTCTGGACAAAACGCGTCGGCTGTTCTTTTTCAATATGACTGTGTTTAATACAATTTTGAATAAAAGAAGAACTTGAAAAAAATTGTTATGGACACGGATCTGATAATTTGCTGTGTGTCTTTCTTGGTTTTCTGTTAAGTGGTGCAACTTTGCTATTGTTTGAAATGGTGATCATTATGTGTTTCTGCTCCTCTCCTAGGCTCTTGTTTTGGGTATTTCCTGACCCAGGGCTGCTCTGCTACTTGGAACATCACGACATAGGTGAGTACCTCACCTAGTCCCCTCGCCATAGCTGACGACTGTTTGTTTCGCCTTTATGCTCTGGTGTGCCACCCCCACTCCACCCCCCACTGGGGTCGCTCTGCCTCATACACATCGAACCAAGTTGTTATTGCCAATTGTGTTGTTCTCTACCTGAGTCCAACTTTGTCCATGCTACTGACACACTTTTTAGCTGCGATCCTGTGCCCCCCTCCATTTTGTAAGCCACTCACTCTTTCACAATCTCTGGTGACTTCGCAAGATGGCTACCCTAATACCTTAAGTGAATTAAACACAAACAAAAGACTCTCCTTATCACTGAACCTCTGCTGAAACAGAGGTAGGACTTCCTTTATCTATGCTGAATTAAGGACTGTCACTTTTGGATCAAGGTCTTCCTTAGCTTTACTTGGATTAAAAAAAAACTGTTTTTGTTAATGTTTTCCTTAATATGTTGTCATCACTGATGTATATGTTTTTCTTTATGCATTGCCTTGAGTCCCAGACCTGCTCCTGTACTTGTGTTGTTGACCACCAGTTTTAATAGTCCACCATTTTATTTTTGTATACCTATACTGATGTTAATATTTTTCCTTATGCATTGCCTTGAGTCCCAGACCTGCTCATGTACTTGTGTTGTTGAGCACCATGTTTAAATTCTTCACTATCCCTGATCTCCCCCTGCACAATCCCCTTACCTAATATTCATTCTTCAAATTACATTGTCCTGGTTCTCAATACTTATGTTCTCCTATTATGGATATTTTTCATTTTTAATTATTTTGACAACTCACCCCTCCTATCTCCTAGCATCAGACTCTCCTCACTCTCCAATTATTTAGGCACCAGAATTCATTCCCCTTTATCTCGTACCTAAATTTCCTTCTTCCTTTTTCTTTCCCCCTGTCCCTTCGTGCGTCCGATCATGTCCCCCCCAATCCCCCTCCTTTCCCCTGATCCTGCTTTCTCCAGACATGGCCCCAACTCATGTAACATCTTATACCCATCTAATCTTTCCAAAAACGCCAAGAACAACGTCAAACATAAATTAGTAATACGTCACCCTGAAACGTTAATAGTTGATACCTACCACATCCTTTCCTCTCCAATGAAAACAAACTTTATTTTCTACTGCAAACGCCCCACTAAATGGAAAAACACTTTCCTTCTCCACCTTCCAATCACTAAATCATGCAAAATTCCTTACGGATACAAACTGTCAACAACCCCACCCCTAGCCTTTCTCTGTGAAATTGACATTTCCATATTCAAAACTGGCAACATTCTTATTCAAGAATCTGAATTCCACCTCAACATTTTTGACAACCATTTCAGTACTTCGTCCTATCAACTCTCTCAACTAGTTCTTAACCCTTCATTAACCCAATTGCCTGATGCCCATATGTCAGCTTCCGCCATCCTGGCTCAGGCCCTCTCTCCACTGCCCTTCGCAACCTCACTCACAGTCTCTGCCGAAGCCCCAAACATCTGCCGAGGACCCTCCTCCTACTCCCCCTAAACAGTTGGATCTCTCTCCTACTCATACCATCAATTTTTCCCCTCCTGCCACTACCATCTTCTCTGACTCTCCCTCTAACTCATCTCCTATTCACTTGCCCCTTCCAGGGACTCCTCCTGCAATCTCCTCTTTGTCTAATCTATCGTCTCCTCCTCCTACTCCTACCATCGACCTTTCCCCTCCTGCCCCTACCTCCTTTTCTGACTCTCCCCTTAACTCTCTACCTACTCTCTTGCCCCCGCTGGGGTTGTCCTCTGCACTCTCCGCTTTGTCCTATACTCCGACCTCTCCTCTTACCTTCAACCGACTCCCACCTGTCCCTTCCATTTTCCCAAAGTTTCCCACTAACTCTTTCCCAACACACATACATCCCACTGGAACTCCCTCTGTATCGACCTCTTGGTCTTATGCTCCTTCTCTTACTCTTTCTACCAACAGATCCCCTCCAGCCCCTATTCTACTTCCTTTCTCTCCATCTAACCCTATTCCTCCTTACTGGCCACCGCCCCTGGGATCTCCTACTATACTCTCCTCTACATCTAACACCCCCTCCCCTAATAGGATCCTTCCCAATCAATCCAATGTGGTTTATCCCTGCAACCCTCTCTCTCTCTTGCTCTCTCCCACCACTTTTCCTTATTCTATTACTGACCCATCACACTCTACGCAGAATCCTTTGTTTAACAGTATGAACACTGTTCAGACCCTCTCCCCCATCCGCTCGTGGGACTCCCTTACCCTGTCAACATAGACCCCACCTCATCCCCTTCCTCCTTCTCATCTGGGTTCCCCCTTAATCCTATAGCACAGACACTAAACAACATAGAACACACATTCTCTGCTGTGACTATTGAACTAGCAAGACTCAGAGGGGATATCAACTCCCTCAACTCCAGGACCTGCCCCAACCACACTAATTCCTTTCACTCTTGCTCCCATAACTCTTCCCAACACACCTTTGCAGTCGTACATATAAGCCACTCCGTGCTGTTAGCCACCTCTCCACTTCTGACCTAATGAACTTATGTAACTCCTACCTACCTAAGCCTCCGATAATGAATCACCCCCTCCCTTACTCCAACATCCCTGTTATTGTGGGCATAAACAGAGTCCCTTCTTCACCCATCTCACCTAGACCTCCAGCACAATTTACCACCATCCACTCTCTGAAGCCTGTTAAGCATAACCCTAATCTCCTTTCTTGCATGCTTGTGAACTGCAGATCGGCAGTCCGACATGCGACTGAAATATCAGAAACTATCCTCAGCGAGGTTATTGACATCGCCTTCTTCACCGAAACCTGGGTCAATGACCACACGACGGCTATTCTTGACTTACTCACACTCCCCGGCTACGCCATCATTAGGCAGGACAGACACAACAGAAAAGGGGGTGTACTAGCTATAATCTATACAAATTAACTTCAACTCTCGCTTTTAAAGAACACTGATCACTTGACATTTGAATACCTTGGCATTGAACTCACTGTGAAGGGCTCTTCCCCAATTATACTACATAACATCTACCACCCTCCAAGTGATCCTCTCCTCTTCCCCGAGGAATTATCCGACCTTCTCACACACTCCTCCCTTTCGGACTCGAAAAATCTCTTCATAGGAGACTTTAACATGCACTGGAATAATTCAGCAGATCCCACGGTCATGTTCCTCATTAACCTTTTTGAGATGAATGACCTTAAACAACTATGCCACAATTCAACCCATATCAAAGGGTCCAACAACGACTTGGCCTCCCTTTCCAACATTATCCCCATCGACTGGTCTGGCCATCACCTCATTCTGTTGAAGATCGCTAACAGTGCCCTACTCCCTCCTGAAACTAATAACAAATCCATGAAGTGGACCAGAAACCTTAAACAAATCCCCCCGGTGAACTTGAGTCTAAACTACAAGCTCAACTTCATCTCTCCCATCTCTCCCAAAATGCTAATGAGCTCACTGAACAATTCAATAAGACCATTAGAGATGTCCTGGACCAAGTTGCCCCTCTTAAACTAAAACAACAAAGAAAAATTCAAGCCAAATCTGGTTCAATCCTGAACTCAATAAAGAAAGACGACAACTTATACTTTCAGAAAGAACATGGAGACAACACCCCTCATCCTCCCATCTTGCCCTCCTCAGATCTTCTAGATCAACTTACAAGAAGCACATTTTCAATGAAAAGGCATCTTTCTTTCGAACTCAACTTGATCGTTCCAAAAACAGACCCAGAAAACTGTTTAACATTGTTAGAAAACAAACATAATCTGCCCCTCCAGCGCTACGGCCTCAATTGAGAGATGTGAGGAAATCGCCAACTTCCTCTCGGATAAAATTGCCAAAATAGACCAATCCTTCCCTTCAACCCTTGACCCGCCCAGACTCCAATATACCTTAGACGTTGCCATAGACATATTCCTTTGTTCGACACCGTTCCTCCCACCTAATCCTCCCACACATCTACCCATTCCAACTTTGCCCCACGACATCCCTTCCAACTTCCAACTGAAAAATAGAGCCTCCTGGCATAATTTCCATCCTATGTCTGAGCTCGAAGTCTTTAATATCATTGCCAAACTAAAGCCGACCTCTCACACCAAAGACCCCCTCCCTTCTAACCTAGTTCACAATCTTAACCACATCATTGCCCCTTGTTGGACTAATATCATCAACACCTCCCTTGCCACTGGATGTGTCCCTGACTCCCTCCAACTCGGACAAATCACTCCTATTCTTTAAAACCTCACTGCTGACTCTAATGATCCTAACAACCTCCGCCCTATCTCTAACCTCCCACTTCTTGCTAAAGCCCTTGAAAAATGTGCACTGCTTCATTGGATAAACACATAGGCAATTTCAACTTACTGGACTCCTTTCAATCCAGTTTCAGGAAAGGCTGCAGCACAGAAACTGCCATGCTGAATATTGGTGATGACATCCACAGTTTCTTAGACAATGGAGAGGCTTGCCTTCTTATACTCCTTGACCTCTCTGCAGCTTTTGACACTGTTAACCATTCTTCCTTACTTAATTCACTTAATGCTCGCTTTGGCCTTAATGGTTTGGTCCTCAAATGGTTCTCCTCCTTTCTCCAGCACAGAACACAACAAATTAAAAGCAACGCCTGCCTCTCCAATCCTACACGTGTCTCCTTGGGCGTCCCCCAGGGCTCTATTCTCTCCGCCACTCTCTTCAACCTCTTTATGGAACCCCTTACCCTCATTCTGAAACAAGATGGAATCAACTATCAATCAACTATCACCTCTATGCTGATGACACCCAACTCTACTATAAGATTAAATCCCACACCGATGTACTTCATTTAAACAATACCCTGAACAAAATCCAATCCTGGTTCTACTCCAACCATCTTAAACTGAACCCTAAAAAAACTGAAATTATTCTCATCTCTCCAAAAAGCACTGGCTCCCTATCCAAGGCTGGATCAAGAATCTCAATGCCCTCAATTGTTTGCTCGCCTTATCTAATCTGGTGAAATCCCTAGGTTTTACTCTTGACAAAAACCTGGCTCTTAAGGACCACATAAAAAACTCAGCTAAAGGAGCACTTTTGACACTCCGACACCTCAAGAAAATCAAACCCTTCATTCCTGTTACGACTTTAAATAGGTTGTCCAATCACTAGTCCTCTCTAAACTTGACTACGGCAACGCTATCCCCACCAGAACCCCTAAAGTACACCTAGCCACCCTTAGATCTGTGCTCAACTTGGCTGTCAGGCTCATCACTCACTGTAAACGATTCAACCACATCTCTCTGGCCCTTAAAGCACTAAATTGGCTCCCCATTGAAGGAAGATGCTTTTATAAGACTGAATGCATAACTCACAAAGCTCTTCACCAACTATCCCAGTTGTACCTAACTCAATAAAGCAGGCTGCTCCAGATTGATGAGAAGCACCACGGCGCTCCTCCTCGTCCCCCCGCTTTTAAAAAAGAAAAACATTCAATCTCGCAAATTCTCCGGAAATGCTCCGCACATCTGCAAGCCCTCCTGAGGGACCTGCGCTATAACCCCTCCTACCTCAGCTTTAAAAAAGACCAAAAACATCACCTTCTAAACAAATATTGGGGTCCTTAATCACTCATATGACCTTGCTTTCCGTTTCCCCTACATTGGTTATCTTTCTGTTTTCCTTGCTCTCACTTCGCTCTCCCTTTCTACATATCATCCTGTTTACTACGATCTTACCCTCTCTTGATCACTACCCCCCTTCTCCTACCATTACCCCTACCTCTCCTTTCATTCTTCCCTGTTGATACTCCTTTTTCTGCCCTAAGTTGGTCACTCATTTATATTATTTACATGTTTATTTGCCCGGTAACCACCCAGAATGTTGCCCACCTTAACTTAATGTGAGATGTAACTTCTTGTTTGGTTTGCCCTGTAAAATTGCTCCTCTTTATCACTTCTACTCATGTAAAGTGCTTTTTGCCCCCTTTTTAGGTCTGCTTAGGAGGAGACCTTTAGGAATCGATTCACTTTGTGGGCCAAAAACGTGCACGATTTGCATTGCTTTCAAAGGCAACGCGTGCACGTTTGGCGATTCCCTTGCAGGAGCGAGCTTTGAAACCATCTGATTGTAATTAACTTGCAACCAGATGGTGAACCTGCTATCTACCAAAGGGAAACGCTTTGTGTGACCTCAGCCGCGCTGCCCCCACCCCTCGCCCCTCGACTGCATTCCTTGCATCCCACGGCATTTTGCCTGCAGGAGCGAGCAGTGCCTCCTTGTTTACATAGAAATGGTCAGCTTGCCTGCATTACTGAGTATATCGTATGTGTTTTAATTAATCGCCCAATAAAGTATTAAACATGATACCGCAGCTTTGTGGCCTAAAAAATGATCCTGGCACCTGAGCATTTTGATGAACTGCTCTACCTCTCCACCTCTCCCTCTACCTCTCTACCTATCTCTATCTCTCTACCTCTCTACCTCTCTCTACCTCTCTCTCTACCTCTCTCTCTCTACCTCTCTACACCTCTCTCTACCTCTCTACCTCTCTCTACCTCTCTACCTCTCTAACTCTCTATACCTCTCTCTCTACCTCTCTCTACCTCTCTCTACCTCTCTCTACCTCTCTCTACCTCTCTACCTCTCTCTACCTCTCTACCTCTCTCTACCTCTCTCTGCCTCTCTATCTCTACCTCTCTACCTCTCTACCTCTCGCTACCTCTCTCTACCTCTCTACCTCTCTCTCTCTACCTCTCTACCTCTCTCTCTCTACCTCTCTACCTCTCTCTCTAGCTCTCTACCTCTTTCTGTCTCTCTGTACCTCTCTACCTCTCTCTCTACCTCTCTCACTACCTCTCTCTCTCTACCTCTCTCTCTACCTCTCTCTTTACCTCTCTCTCTCTACCTCTCTCTCTACCTCTCTCTCTCTCTACCTCTCTCTACCTCTCTCTACCTCTCTCTCTACCTCTCTACCTCTCTCTCTCTCTGTACCTCTCTACCTCTCTCTCTACCTCTCTCTCTCTACCTCTCTCTCTCTACCCTACCTCTCTACCTCTCTCTCTCTACCTCTCTTTACCTCTCTCTCTCTACCTCTCTCTCTCTACCTCTCGCTCTCTACCTCTCTCTACCTCCCTACCTCTCTCTCTACCTCTCTATCTCTCTCTCTCTACCTCTCTCTCTCTCTCTCTCTACCTCTCTCTCTCTCTGTACCTCTGTACCTCTCTACCTCTAGCTCTCTACCTCTCTCTCTCTACCTCTCTCTACCTTTCTACCTCTCTCTCTACCTCTCGCTTTCTCTCTCTACCTCTCTACCTCGCTCTCTACCCCTCTCTACCTCTCTCTCTCTACCTCTCTACCTCTCTCTCTCTACCTCTCTACCTCTACCTCTCCCTCTACCTCTCTACCTCTACCTCTCCACCTATCTCTCTCTACCTCTCTCTCTACCTCTTTACCTCTCTCTACCTCTCTCTACCTCTCTCTACCTCACTCTACCTCTCTACCTCTCTACCTCTCTCTCTACCTCTCTCTCTACCTCTCGACCTCTCTACCTCTCTACCTCTACCCCTCTACCTCTCTCTACCTCTCTACTTCTCTCTACCTCTCTACCTCTCTCTCTACCTCTCTACCTCTCTCTCTCTACCTCTCTCTCTACCTCTCTCTCTACCTCTCTACCTCTACCTCTCTGTACCTCTCTACCTCTCTCTCTACCTCTAGCTACCTCTCTCTACCTCTCTCTACCTCTCTACCTCCACCTCTACCTCTCTACCTCTACCAATCTACCTCTCTACCTCTCTACCTCTTTCTACCTCTCTCTCTCTACCTCTCTATCTCTCTTTCTCTATCCCTCTCTCTCTACCTCTCTCTCTCTCTCTACCTCTCGCTACCTCTCTCTCTCTACCTCTCTCTACCTCTCTACCTCTCTCTACTTCTCTACCTCTCTCTCTCTACCTCTCTCTCTCTACCTCTCTCTCTACCTCTCTACCTCTCTCTCTCTACCTCTCTCTCTACCTCTCTACCTCTACCTCTCTGTACCTCTCTACCTCTCTCTCTACCTCTAGCTACCTCTCTCTACCTCTCTCTACCTCTCTACCTCCACCTCTACCTCTCTACCTCTACCAATCTACCTCTCTCTCTCTACCTCTCTCTCTACCTCTCTCTCTCTACCTCTCTATCTCTCTTTCTCTATCCCTCTCTCTCTACCTCTCTCTCTCTCTCTACCTCTCGCTACCTCTCTCTCTCTACCTCTCTCTACCTCTCTACCTCTCTCTACTTCTCTACCTCTCTCTCTCTACCTCTCTCTCTCTACCTCTCTCTCTACCTCTCTCTCTCTACCTCTCTCTCTATCTCTCTTTCTCTATCCCTCTCTCTCTACCTCTCTCTACCTCTCTATCTCTCTCTCTACCGCTCTCTCTCTACCTCTCTCTCTACCTCTCTCTCTACCTCTCGACCTCTCTACCTCTCTACCTCTACCCCTCTACCTCTCTCTACCTCTCTACTTCTCTCTACCTCTCTACCTCTCTCTCTGCCTCTCTACCTCTCTCTCTCTACCTCTCTCTCTACCTCTCTCTCTACCTCTCTCTCTACCTCTCTCTCTACCTCTCTACCTCTATCTCTCTACCTCTCTGTACCTCTCTACCTCTCTCTCTACCTCAAGCTACCTCTCTCTACCTCTCTCTACCTCTCTACCTCCACCTCTCCACCTCTACCTCTCTACCTCTACCTCTACCACTCTACCTCTCTACCTCTCTCTACCTCTCTCTACCCCTCTCTCTCTACCTCTCTCTACCTCTCTACCTCTCTCTACCTCTCTACCTCTCTCTCTCTACCTCTCTCTCTACCTCTCTCTCTCTACCTCTCTCTCTATCTCTCTTTCTCTATCCCTCTCTCTCTCTGTCTCTCTCTCTCTACATCTCTCTCTACCTCTCTCTACCTCTCTCTACCACTCTACCTCTCTCTACCTCTCCCTCTACCTCTCTCTACCTCTGCCTCTACCTCTCTACCTCTCCCTCTACCTCTCCCTCTACCTCTCTGCCTCTCTACCTCTCTCTTTCTACCTCTCTACCTCTCCACCTCTCCACCTCTCTCTACCTCTCCCTCTACCTCTCCACCTCTCCCTCTCCATCTCCCTCTACCTCTCTACCTCTCTCTCTCTCTCTACCTCTCTCTCTCTCTACCTCTCTACCTCTCACCACCTCTCCCTCTACCTCTCTACCTCTCCCTCTCTACCTCTCCCTCCACTTCTCCCTCTACCTCTCTACCTCTCTATACCTCTCTACCTCTCTACACCTCTCTACCTCTCTACCTCTCTCTACCTCTCACCTCTCTACCTCTCTACCTCTTTCTACCTCTCTACCTCTCTCTCTCTACCTCTTAATACCTCTCTCTCTACCTCTCTCTCTATCTCTCTCTCTCTTTCTCTCTCTCTTACCTCTCTCTCCACCTCTCTACCTCTCTCTCTCTCTACCTCTCTACCACTCTCTACCTCTCTACCTCTCTCTCTACCTCTCTACCACTCTCTACCTCTCTCTCGACCTCTCTACCTCTACCTCTCTACCTCTGCCTCTACCTCTCTACCTCTACCTCTCTACCTCTACCTCTCTATCTCTACCTCTCTATCTCTACCTCTCTATCTCTACCTCTCTACCTCTCTCGCTCTACCTCTACCTCTCTCTCTACCTCTCTCTCTCTACCTCTCTCTACCTCTCTACATCTCTACCTCTCTCTCTCTCTCTCTCTCTCTCTACATCTCTCCCTCTACCTCTCTCTCTACCTCTCTCTCTCTCTCTCTCTCTCTCTCTCTCTCTCTCTATCTATCTCTCCCTCTACCTCTCTCTACTTCTCTCTACCTCTCTCCCTATGTCTCTCTACCTCTCTCTACTTCTCTCTACCTCTCTCCCTATGTCTCTCTACCTCTCTCTCTCTACCTCTCTACCTCTCTCTCTCTACCTCTCTACCTCTCTCTACCTCTCTGCCGCTCTACCTCTCTACCTCTCTCTACCTCTCTCTACCTCTCTCTACCTCTCTCTACCTCTCTACCGCTCTACCTCTCTCTACCTCTCTCTACCTCTCTACCTCTCTACCTCTCTACCTCTCTCTCTCTCTCTACCTCTCTCTACCTCTCTACCTCTGTCAAAGATGGCTGCAGCGTCTAACTGTGGAATGCGATGGACTAAGTGGCAGCCGGAGCCTGTTAGCACTGCTTGTCCTTTAAAAAAACAAGCATTGGCATAGCCAATAGCTCTGCCCTTTGGGACCTTATAAGTGTTTAGTTATCCAGTACAATATCCATGGTGCAACAACAACAAGTGTTGCATGGCGAAACACTTATAAGGCCCCAAAGGTGAGACCTATCGGCTATGCCAATGCTTGTTTAACTTATTGTGAGATGTACTTGCTTGGGTTTTTCTGTTTCTACCCTGAACAACTGCTTTTCTTGACTGCTTTTTCTCATGTAAAACGCTCTTATACCCCCGGGTCTAGCCAGCACTATATAAAACCTTTCAAATAAATAAATAAACAAATAAATAAACAACCCCATGATTGATGTATCCTGTGGGACATAGTTGGCTAGGAGTGGTTTCAATCAGGTGATGTGAAGTGTGTGTAGATTTTCACTTGGGATGTTTGACCTGCCCCCACTGACACATACACATGTTCTCTGTCTTCTATGTTGTGGTGGACTTGAACAGTATTGTGAATTTTGTGTTTAATTGTGTTTTTCGCATTCTCCACAACAGGAATTTGAGTGGGATGTGTGTAATCAGGGAGCCTCTCACAGGGGCATGACTGATGTACATTAAGGTGTGGCTTACACGCACATCGGCAACACATCTGTGATTCACATAATGTCCAGCAAGCATAGTATGTTACTACGTCTGTCATTGCACAACATCCAGATCTGTGATACGACGAGTTACATTGGACCTAAAAAAGCCCGCATTATAGGATTTGCCAATGGTTGTGAGTTGCATTTTGATATTGCAGCAAGAACTGTGGCTTCATTACATAGGAGTATGATAATGCTTCAGTTCTGATGTGACAAGACTGTGAATGGACTATTACGAGTCTCTTTGTAGTGTCATCTGCGGCAGTGGAAGGGGGTACTGCTGCTGAGTTCAATTTATGTCTCACCCTGAGTGTGAGGGCAAAAATGGAGAGTCTGATGAAACCCATCACAACACCTGCTTTTTTGACCTGCCGGCCGAAGACCACTTCATGCCCTGCTACACAACTCCCACTACACGCTCATTCGACTGCTCCTTCAGGTCCCCTCATGTCCTGCTTCTCATGAAATATGTATTGGCATGATGTCCCAGCGTGGTTACTTGGAAACGTATTGCTTACCCCTCCCATCACTCATACTGACCAAGCAACGTGCTAGCTTTTCCTTGGCAGGGCATCGATTTGCTGAGAATTCCATGTACACGTGAAGGTGTGGGACTTACAGGATGTTGCATCAACAAAAGTGTAGATTTTGGGTGTCATTGAGCTGGGATAGTAGCAGCAGGATGTGCGCGAAAGGGTCCATGTTGGCAAAGGACGTGAGCTGTGTACAGGTAAGTTTCAATCCTTTATCCCTCCATTTCCGCCACATCAGATAAGGTGGTTGGACTGCCATGGTTGGCTCGTCTGAAAGGCGCATCATGAGTTGGGCGGGCTGTTCGTATGGTGGTCCGCTGTCCGGCTAGCTCCATTGGTCCTTTTCCGACATCACCGTGGGAGAAATTTCCTGGCGGAGTTGGAGGGACCCCAGTGGTCACAATTCTATGTATACGCATGCATCATAATCAAATCAGTCCGCTTCTGTCGACAGCGCGGTGATCCGACTGCTTCCGGTAGGACCATTGAAGCCGGTCCTACTGTCATTGTAATAAGGCCCTAAGTGTTTATTTTTTTTAAAAAGGAACAACAGTAATTTTGGATTTCATTTTGAGAGCTTCAAGTAAATATTGAACATAAAACCCATTTTAACAGTGATCCCAGGTATGGAATCTCCGCTGCGACCAGGGTAATGCAAAGTTGTGGGTGACCAAAAGCATGTTTGGAAAATGCTGAATTTCGCGACAGATTTGCAAGCAGCTGAAATGCAGGTATGCGTGAGGGAAAATAATTCAGCAAGAGCAGAATGAACTGTATGTAAAACACAACTTTAATGATGTCATACAGGGTGCACATAGCTTATCCAATGACCAAGGAGCTTTTGTAATGCCTAAGGTATGAACTGTCAACATAATGTACAAGGTCACAGTTGCGTAGAGGCGTGAGATCAACACTAGGTTTGGTGAGGTGGAGAGACACTAGAAGACAGCTGTGGGGCTCCCCATTAAAAGCAGTGGTGCACAGGGAAGCTTGGTTCAATACAGGACATTGTACAGGTGTTGTATGCGATGGGATGCAGACAGCAACAGTATGTCATATCTTGACATGCTTGACATAGAAAGGTGCTGATGTTTTGCGGTTAACAGTGCCTTAACAGCAATGGGCACAGCACCAGAGAGAGGAGAACAAATACTTCTTTGAGGTGGGCAGCAGCAGCCATGGCACGCGGGCACGTAGGTAACTCTACGGCTACAGCATCAAGAGCATTGGAACGTTGGACTGTAAGCTTCCTTGTTTCACCGTGGTCCTGAACCAGAACGCCGATAGCAAACCCTCTCAAGGTGAAAGACTTTGAGTAATCAAGTAACCCTATTGCTGGTGCAGATGCTTAGGGGCACAAATACTGGTTCTGTATCCTTTGACCAAAGCAAAAGTTAAGGGGTGTCTGTTTGCACAAAATCGTGCAATGATTTTATAATAGTGGTGTAACCCAAGCCGATTATCAGCAGTAGGCTGTCATCCTGAAAGAGCGCATTCCTGAGAGACCGCAAGGGGTCTTGGTAGCTTACAGATAGTTTTAATTCTATCTGCAGACAGGTGATGTTCCCCCATAGAGATGTCATAACCTAAACATCAAACAGGGTAAACAGAACTTAAACTTACTCTTAGATTCATTGTGCTCCTTTCTGGCTAATTCATGAAGTAGAGATAGGAGTCCACCTTGCCTTGGTCCAATAAGCTATATGAAGCCAAAAAATCATCTAGATATGTTGAACCAGAGTTGATCCTTCTGAGAAGACGTGAACGTCAAGGTCATTTTCAAGAGCTTGTGAGACGGTAGTAGGCAACTCTGTGTAGACTTGAAGTAATCAAGATAATGCGATTTGGCCTCTCGAGAATGAGAAGGCAAAGAGATCATTTGCTGCCTGAGTCCCTAGAAACAGAAAAGAAGGCGGAACACAAATTAACTACGACGAACCATGAGGTTGTTGCTGGTATCCTTAACACGGTTGCAGTACAAATAGGTACAACAGAGAAACGTTGAAATAACACTGCATTATTAGCACATAACTCCTTTGCAAAGTGATAGATTTGTTTACCAAACTTTTGGACCAGCAAAATGAGGGTACACTCACTCACAGTAGGAAACAGAAGTCCTTGTTCCAGTAGGGTGACAATGACGGTGTGAATGCCGACTTCCGCTGTTGGATATAGAGGGTATTGGGGTAAGCTTGTTTGCAGGATTAATTCTGATCTTTATGGGCTCTCCTGTGGGAATGTACATCATGAGCATACTTAGACCACATTGTGGCAGAGATGTAATCAAGCACGTCGGACAAGCCTTTGTGTGAGGGGTTGGCATTCTCAGTATCAAATGTGTCTTTATATTCACATAGGGCCACTAAAACTGCAATTTCATTTTCTTAAGGCACATTCAAATAAACAGCCTCACTAGTACAATAGACAAAACATTTCAATGTACTCAGTAGATTCCACCCTGGGAGGTTCGCAGGTGAGGTCGGGCTCAACAGCAAGGCATGTCCGGCAAATAATAGGACCTACAGAAACAAACAGAGGAGCAGCATCATAGCCTGGGAGGTCACTACCCCGACTGCGACGATATCAGGCATTCCTCTACCACGCAAGTCATTACAATGACTTGCTTTTGGGGACGCGTTGTTGGACTGGTGTTGGATTTTAAGTTTAACACCCTACCCACTGATACACTGACTGGAGTGGGAATAGTAATTTATACTAATCCAAAGTCCCCCCCATGCAAGTCATTGTAACAACTTGCGTAGTAAAGGAACGTGTGGTACTGTCACAGTCGGAGTACTGACTGGTGTAAAGGCATGGTGGGAAATACATGTGAGGTTCCATCATACAACCAGTCTGTGATACGGGTGGTGGAAATGCTGACTGCATCAATAGTTTTAATTGCGAGAGATGAGAATTCAGAGGTTCTCGGTGCAGATCTACTGGCACCAGTAACAGTAGGCCATCAACTGGGCTTTCCATTAATGACATATCGTACGTACCGCCCCTATTTATATACACAAATTAAAGCATTCATGGAGCAGGCGGCCCCTCTCAAGCTGTCCTCAAAGGTGGAGTACAAGTTTTGCAAAATGTTTGTAAACCAAGGGTCTTCAAATTGCCCTTGTGAGTTCTGGGGGAAATTAGAGCAATCGCGTTCCCAGGGCCCCAACCGGCCACAGCTGGAACATGAGTAATCACTAGGTGTGAGTGAATCTCCCTTTCCACTCCCTGTTTTTTTCTGAGTCTTCCTACCCAGTGCTCAATTTTTCTTCCCATTCCTTCCCAGCCCTTCACTCTGAACATTTGCTGGAAACATTGCATTTTCAAAGATATTGGCTTAAATTCAGTGCATTCTTTCTTTCTCTCCTGCACAGCAACATAATGATTAGCAACAGAAACCAGTTCAGAAAGAATGCTGCTCTACCACCCACAGCAAATGGTTCTTAGTTGTTCCTGTGGTTTGGTTAGTGGTCCTTGTACAAATGCAGCAACAAAAACTTCTTCAACAGGAGCCAAGATGGCGACCGGGACGGCAGCGTAGATTCCCGGCTCCGTGAACCTCCGCATCCCGCACGGATATCCTGCATGAGATCCTTATTCTGCGCTACGCGATCGTGTTTGTAAACGAAAGTGGCAACCGATCGTGTGATCCTGAGGTTTCTGCCAGCAGTACCGCCGGAGAAATCAGCGATTGAACTTTGCCGCCCGTGCGGTCCCGAAGCCGGGACCTCGAGTGGACGCCTTGGCCGGGCGGCAGTTTAACAACAGCGGCCTGTGGTGACTGGGTGGAGTCGGTCCGCCGGAGTGTTGCTCCCCTCGGCCTGCATTTTGCTGTGGTCGCTCCCCCCCTGCTGAGCGCTGCGGACCGAGGACATGCCCGGGTGTGCGATTCTCGGATTCTGTGGTGTTTGCCCCTGCCTTTGACTGTGAGCTGGCCAGACGCCGTCCCTGGTTCGCCCTGATCCTTGCGGGCTGCTCCCGGCTTTTTGCGGGAGCGGGTCCGTGGCGGAGACGACTATTGCCCGTGACCGCGCAACGGTTGCATCTGTTCCTCCCCCAGGATCCTTGTCTTCAGCGACGTGGACCTTGAGGCGTTGGTCCCGGGGTCCTGGCCCCAATACGAGTCGGGCCTTCCCAGCGGCCATTTTGTCACTATGCAGCCTACCATCCTGTCCGCTGGGACGCAGCGGGACTGGGGGGGTGTGACGGTCGGGAGTGTGGCAGAGCGATCGGAGAGAGCTGCCCTGGGGTACGGCGACCTCCTGGAGGCCCTTGGTGCCCTTCATTACTCCTTGGCTCATGGCGCCGGGGTCCTGGGGAGGAAGCTAGATGGTGTGGTATCAGCGTTGGGACAGTGGCGGCATGCTGGTCCACCAGTACACAGTGGCTTTCCACACTGCACACAGGAGGAAGATGTTGCGGCCCCCCCCGCGATTAGTGTACAGCCGGACACTCCGGACAGTATGCTACCGTGTGGTCGGCTAACTGTGGGCTTGATCTGCTCCGGAGGTATTGGACCTGAGCGGAAGATGGAGGCCTTGTCCCGTGCGCGGTCTCTGGCGGCCCAGGGACGATTCCGGCAGCGTGTGTCTCATTCGACTGCTTCAGCCTGTCTGGACCTTGTGTGCAGTGTAAATCCTGGGGCAGCACTGGAAAAGACGCCCCCCCATGAAGCGGTCCGTGCTGATGCTCAGGGACTTCCACCCCACCTGTGTGCGTCGCTTCCCGACTGTTTTTGGACACTCCTGTACCTTGGGACATCGGACATGGTGTTGGGTCGAGGGGCAGGCATGGGCAGAATTGCAAAGAGCGGTCAAGGCTGAGGCTGATCCTTCGGGAGTGGTCACCTAGTAGACAGGCGGACTCATGGTTGCGTGCTCTCATGGTTATTCGCATAGTTGGTGCATAATGCTCCCCACTCCCTCCCTCCTTTTTTTGATATGATCAACTTGGTGCTGCTAATTGTTTGCCGTGGGGAGACTTCACCGTGCGGGAGGGAGAAGCCGGGGGTATGTTTTGAAGGCCCTCCTCCAGTTTTATTACATTTCTTCCGCCCCCCCGTCTGGGGGGGGCTCTTTCTTACTCCTTTTTTCCCTGTCTCTTCTATATTTCGGGTCTAGTTCCAGGGCGACAGGCACACTGCTGGGGGGTGGGGCCATACTCATTCGCAGAGGTGCAGGGTGGGGGGATGGGGGAGGGGACTCTTTAGTCTTTATCTCTTTTTCCATGGCCTCCTTTTTCTTCTCTGTTTCTTTTTGCTTGTTTTTCTGGGATCAGCGCGGTACACCTCTCTTATCGTGAATCGCTTGCTCTTAATGTGTGCCACAGTTTCCGGGGGGCTCGCTGGGCTTTAGGTACGGGGACCTGTAGGCGCAACTATCTTTGATATTTCTCCCTATCCGTACTTTCCCGTGTCTGCGCCATTGATTCAATGTATTGCTGCTTGCTGCTTGCGTCTCTTATCCTGGCCCTTATCGCTGTTGGGAAACTGTTTGGCACCTGATCCTACTGTTTTGTTTTATCATAAAATGAAAAACCTTTTCTCTCCTGGTGTCCTACCTGAGCGGCTCCTTGGCCGGACTATACTGTATTGTAGACTTTGCTCTCCGAGGTGCCGCCTGTGTTTACACGTGCTTTTATTGTTCTGATTGCTTAGCGGCCGGCCCCGGGGGGTTGTAGGCCCATACGTGTAAATGATTGAAACGTCAATAAAGGTTTTTCAAAAACAAAAAAAAAAAAAAAAAAAAAAAAAAAACTTCTTCAACATTTTCAGCAGCATTAAAAAATGCAAATACATCTTTGCTTGTGCTGAATTGGCCTGTGCCACACCTACCTACCCATCACCCTATGCAGCTCCTTTGCCAGGCACAACTTGCAGTGTAACCATAGCATTTCCTGCAGACAAGAGAAAATTCAAACTATCCAATAGATCCTTCACCTTTTCTTTCACCACTTCTGAGTTCTCACTAATTTAAAGAAACATAAGGAGAAGGTGACGTATGGGCAGTAACTTGGTACCTCAATTTCTTGACAGTGTCTTTCAATCCCCACATCTGAGAATCTTGTCTACGCTTCTTCGTGCCAATTTAGGAAAGCTGTCCAATGTTCTGGACTAGATTTGTACTTAGTCCTTCAAGCATTTCTTTAGGTCATTTAAGCACTTGATGTCAAAGGTGCTGTCTTCTGAAAAATACCTTGAGGGAGATTTACTCACAAAGGTGATGCAAATCGGCGCAAAATATTTTTTCCCGTTTTACTTTCCAGCGCTAAACTTATTTAGCACTGGAAATAGCGTGAAAGTAATGCAGAGCAGTGCTTAGCGCTACTTCACATTACGTAGCGCTAAGGGGGGCGTACCATGGGTGGAGCATGGGCGTTTGCATGCAACCACCCAACGTTTCTGATGCCAAACCTAATTTACAAAACAAAGTAGACAGGGTTTAGTGTCACAAAACAGCACCCTTTTCAAGTAGGCGCAAGGAGGGAGAAATGCTTTCATTTCTCCTCCCTTCTCCAACTTTGCACATGTGCTGCACTGTACAGCACACATACAAAGAGGGAAAAGGGTTTAAGTCAGTCTATGCGTAGTATTTTGTACCTAAAGGGTACCCTTCCAGTACAAAGCCGATACTTGACTCATGGAGACAACCTTGCACCCTGGTGCAAAGATGTCTCCGTGGCTAGGGAGAGGTGGGGAAAGTTACTTCTTTAGTATATTTGGCACTCTCGTCCTCTCTCCTTTTCACGCAGCGCAGCATTGACAGCTGCTGCACTGCACTGCGTGAGGAAGTAGTAATTCTCCCACTTGGTGTCCTCACTACTAGTGCGCTTGACCCGGTCACTAATATACCTACACGGGCTTCTTTCACACTGGTGGTACATCACATGGACGGATGCCCTTTGTCGATGTCTCTTTCCCCTACTTTTTTGTCTGTCTCCACTCCAGTAGTATACCTTCACTCACAACCAGGTGCACGTTTAGAGGTCTGTAGGTCGGTAGTTGATCTGCAGCTCACCCCTTGGAGGGGTAGAAGGTAACAACGAATAGGGTGGGTCTAACAGATCTTTCCCGTGAGGGTATGAAAACTGTTGCATGTCTGTACGCTGACCCCTTTGCCTTAAAAACGCACACGTCACAGCCTTTTGGGGCTCACAGAGGTGTTGAAGAAGCTAGATCAGTGCACCTCTTCCATCACACATCCCTCCATTAGGATCTGTCTGGAAAGTTCTAGACGCTCCTTCGCCCTCCTCCTGTTTTTTTGGGAGATTAATATAGCGCGAACTCGGCCCAAAGGTATCAGAGCGCGTTATATTAGGACCAGTTACGTTACACAAGGACACGTTCATTTAAACAGCAGGCACGGGGAGAGGAAGTGATTTGCCCAGAACCACAGGTTGTTGAGTCGATGCTGAGACTCGAACCTGGTTCCCCAGTTCCAAAGTAGGCAGCTCTGGCCAGGAGGCCACATCCTCCTTCTCTGCTCCCTTCGAGAACCTCCTGCTCTGTACTGTGGATTGCATGCACACTTCAAACTCCTGCTATCTCAGGACTCCCCTGTACTTACCCAAATTGGTTTAACCTGTAGGCACCTACGCCAATGACAATATCAGCATCTCCATTCTTTAAACTCGTACAATTAATAAATAAAATCAGACTTCATATTTCGTGAATTTAGAAGCCTGTTAGAGCTGTCTCGTCTGCTTGGGGAGTCGAACGCCGGGCTGTCCTCCACTCAGGTCATGGCCGGAAAATGCTTGTCTCACCTTTGGCCCCTGTGTTGACCTTTGTGGTCCGATCCATCTCTACTTGCCACCTCCAGTTAAAGAAATGCTTAAAATAGTCTTTCATAAATACACAGCCCTGAGGACAGGCACGTGTTTGAGACTCAGCCCGCGCAGCGCAAATACAGTAATATGGAGCACTGACCTTATCTGGGCTTGTAGGCCAGGGCAGTGCCTCCTATACATCATACGAGCTCTGGTGGGGTCAATTTACAAGAAAAGCCCAGATTTCCCCTTTGTTAGGGGACAGGGAATGCTCCAGTTTCATATCTCCCCTTTTAGTCGCATTGTTGAGTTTTGTCAACAATGACACTTTTGTATTTCCTATGTTTTTTTGGCTATCTAGCATTGATGAAGTACCCAGGTGACATGAAAAACACACGAGTAAACAAACCATTGTAGAGTTCAGTGTTCACTACTGGATTGAGTGAAATATAACAACAGCAAGAGGCAGATGTACGACCGTTTTTGCGGTCGCAAACGGGAAATCGGCCCATTTGCGACCACAAAATAGGTTTGCCTTATGTACAAACCCTATTTTGTGAGTCAGTAACCAATTACCGACTCACAAAATAGGGTTTGCGACTCTTTAATAGGAAGGGGCGTGCCAAGGGTGTCCCTTCCTAATAGCAAGTCGCACTTCAATGTGTGTTTGTTTTATGTCCGCAATTGTGGTCGCAAAACACTCGCAGTTTACTTCCCCTTTCAAAAAGGTGGTAAGGCATTCTCAAACAGGAAGGGGTCCCCAAGGGGTTCCTTCTCCTTTGTGACTGGTAGCGAAAATATTTTTTAAGAGCAGGCAGTGGTCCCACGGACCACTGCCTACTCCTATAAAATGAAACAGAATCATTTCAATTTTCTTTTTTAAATGCATCCTATTTTCCTTTAAGGAAAACAGGATGCATAAAAAAAAACCTGCTTTATTGCTTTATTGAAAAAGCAGTCACAGACATGGTGGTCTGCGGACCCCAGTAGGCCACCGTCCCTGTGAGTGTTGGCCATTCCCAATGAGGTCGCAACTTGTGACCTGCCTCATGAATATTAATGAGGCAGGTCGTTTGCGACCCCATTGGGAATCGCAAACAGTGTCTGAAACACTGTTGTAAATTCCACCTTGCGAGTCGCAAAACAACGCAATTTGCGGGTGGCAAAATGGAAGGGTCGTACGTCTGGCCCCAAATCTCAATATTGTTACTTGATATCAAATTCTTGAATTTCACGTCATTTAAGGATGGCATATGGGATCTGCCATTATTAGATGAACCCTGTTGACTTTGTGAAGACAACGCTGTGCATGTCATTGTCATGGAATATATCACCCTGGTGTAATGGCCTAACTCAAGCAGTCGTCAAAGGAATACTTCGATAAGAATGACTGAAAAATAATACATTTAATTTACTGAAAAGTAACTTCTCGTGTCTGAATTCTTTTATATGGGAAGTCTGATAGGAAGCAAAACGCTTAGGGTACCATGATCGAGTGGCTCCAAATCCCCTGAAAAAGGAACAAAAATAGCTTTTTTCATAGAGACTGCGAAGTGCTCCAGCAGCAAAATGCTATTTTGCCTCAAGCACTGAAAATCCCTTCACTGTTCCAGTCCATACCAAAACGCTCTGTGGACCATTCACAAATGACCTTGCAGTCTTGGCGGGGGCCCTGCACTTGTGGCAGAACTCCGCAATGGGTAATTACAGTATGAGGGTCCCCGCATGAGTGTGGAGGCCCCGCAGTCGTAGCGGGAGCCCTGCACTTGTGGCAGGACCTCTGCAATGGGTAATTGAAGTAAGACGGTCCCACCACGAGTGCGGCGGCCCTGCAGTCATAGCGGGGACCCTGCACTTGTGGCAGGACTTCGCAATGGGCAATTACAGTATGAGGGTCCCCGCATGAGTGCGGAGGACCCGCAGTCGTAGCGGGGACCCTGTACTTGTGGCAGGACCTCTGCAATGGGTAGTTTCAGTACGGAGGTCCCCTCACGAGTACGACAGCCCCGGAGTCGCAGCGGGGCCCTGCACTTGTGGCAGGGCCTCTGCAATGGGTAATTGCAGTACGGCGGTCCCACCACGAGTGCGGCGGCCCTGCAGTCATAGCGGGGACCCTGCACTTGTGGCAGGACTCCGCAAAGGGCAATTACAGTATGAGGGTCACTGCATGAGTGCGGAGGACCCGCAGTCATAGCGGGGACCCTACACTTGTGGCAGGACCTCTACAATGGGTAATTTCAGTACGGAGGTCCCCTCACGAGTGCGACAGCCCCAGAGTCGCAGCGGGGGCCCTGCACTTGTGGCAGGACCTCTGCAATGGGTAATTGCAGTACGGCGGTCTCACCGCGAGTGCGGCGGCCCTGCAGTCATAGCGGGGACCCTGCACTTGTTGCAGGACTCCGCAATGGGAAATTACAGTATTAGGGTCCCCGCACGAGTGTGGAGGACCCGCAGTCGTAGCGGGGATCCTACACTTGTGGCAGGACCACTGCAATGGGTAATTGCAGTACGGCGGTCCTGCCACGAGGGCGGAGGCCCTTGGTGAATCAGGCCCTCAGTCTCTGGTGAGGCAAACGCTAGTTATGAGTCTTTCACTCTCTCCATGTGGATCTAATGAATAAGACAGTCCTGAAAAGTTGATGCGACCAGCAGCAAAGGCTTAGTGTTCTAAACTACTCTCCCATCTCCCCTTGTGCTTAATCACTCTCTTATAAGGGTCCTCACCCTAATACTTGCTATTGATTTTAATTATTATTATATTATTAAGAAATGATTCTTGATTTGTTATTCTCGTATGTTATCTGTTTTTATAACTTGTCTGATGCACCAGTGGCCAGGAGAGGGTGGGTAGGCAAGTGAAGTACACCTAATAAAAACCTGAATTTGAAATGAGCCCAACTGCCATTCCAGTGTATTCCGCTAAATGTAGTCCATCTTCTAATTTGAGTAAGCAGACTGACAATTCCCATAATGCACTGGGGCAGGACTTTGAAAACCAGAACCATGGTCTCTCACACCTAGGACTAGAGAGCTTCAGGGCCTCACCCCTAAAGCGTCCTTCACAATTCACTATCAATATCCTGCCCACCTCCCCGTTAAAGCTTGAGAACCCCTGCCCACCCTCTCCAGCATTCAAAATATTCACACACAACAAGTTCAACAAAATGGAGGGAGCAAGAGCGCAAACACACTGTTCAGGCTCTAACCGATTCCAGGAATATTTGACAAACTTTGGGTCAATTTCCTCAGTTGGGAGGGAGGGAACAAAGATCAGGTCTGTCTCGAGACCCTGCTGGCTCCTGTCAGCCCCCACCCCCACCTGGCCCTTGGCAGGATGTTGTTGAGGGGAAGCGGGAGAGGGCTGAACGTCCTGACCGCAGGGCCGCTCCAACATTCTTGGGCATAAGAATGTCCCCCTTGTGTATCAGCCCAGAGGAAGAAAGTGAAGGGAGCGTGCAACAACATCAACAGGTAAGCAAGCGCGAGGCTAGGCACGAACGTCAACACAGCCAGAAGACCGTTGAAGTCGCGCGGCTACAAAAACACCTGAAATTCAAACCTCTTGCGGTAGAAGGTGAGGGCCTAAACAGCAATATTTACAGCTTCCTGGGCCTTGAAGTTGTAGCTGGACCCACCTCTCCAGTGCTGTTGGCCATTCTCTCAGGCTGCGGCCACGCAGGTGCAGAAGAACGGAATTGCCAACTCATGCACTTTGGGCTGGGTTCCCAAACTTAACTCACCCACCAGGACAGTAACTTCGTATTCTAAAGCCCTAGGGCAAAAACTTATTTTCCTTTAAGAGGTAGATGGCATCTGCATGGCATAAGGTGCCAGTATGTGCCCCTGGCCAAAGAAATGACGCGTCTCCATCTTCCTCATCCTCTTCCACCCCATGCACACTACTTCACATCTGCTCACTCCCTCTGATACAGACGAGGCCGCAAGACCTGGTGAGGACATTCCGAGTGCCTGAATCGAAAGCAATGGCAGTGTTTATTGCACTGTTGTCCCTGAGGACACCTCCTTAAACAGAGGACAAGAGACTGAAATAAAAGAAACCATCCCACAGATAGCCTAGAAGCACAATCGATGGTCCCAATACCCAAAGCACAAGCAGAAGGGCATAATTGTGTGTGTGGATAAGTTAGTGGCTTCAATGTTTGAACTCTACCCCAATACTACCCGGCTATATGTGTTCGCCAGTATTCACATTGTTTGCGTCCTACCGGGTTTGCCCTTATTCCACTCGCATTAATAGTTTTTAATTTTTAGCAAACGGGATCTAAGTACCAAGGGGATCGGAGATGCCTACATAATTATATGTCACAACTAGGAAATAAATATTTCATACCAGTTTTTTGCGTACACCGTACATTACAATTTGCAAGGTTGTCAAGCAGGTGTGCTCCAGGTGTCTGTTTCTGACAGTCTGATAACACCATGGTGCCTTGCAGATAGTATTTCTTCACTGTAAACTTCTTCCTTTATAGAATACATTCAATTATGCATATAATGCATTCTTCAAATATGGTTCATATAAACAAATCAGCTGACAGGGTTTTGCCCTTTAAGCTGTTGAGCACAGGGCCTTATCAAGACTGAAAGGTATAGTAGTATGATAAAGTTAAAGGATCGAAATTATTTACCCCACCAAATGCATATCCATGTAAGTGTAGCACAGCAGATCGTGGCACTCGGCACTTCCGGAAAATACAGAAATTGTGAATTTCAGTGCATTGGTGCTCTCATGTGTTTATAACAACTGAGTATTGCTCCTGGTAACAGAGTGTTTATATATCTCTATTAATAGTCAATAGTTGTGGTTTCAGTCCATGAGAAAGATGTGACGGAAAGGAATAGGGAGACAGTCATATCAGCAGAACAACAAAAAGGAGAGGGGAAGTCCCGCCTCCGGAAGTGCCTTGATAATGCCCATATATTGTCAGTAGTGCCTGATGAATATGGGGCCTGTCCTGGGACGATGGGCTTGTGTTATACTTACCGTACTGTTGTCATTCGGGTGAAAGGAGTGACAGGCTTCCTTGAGTCCAGAGGGGCAGTCTGTGGTCAGGCCCAGTCAGGGCAGTCCAGCATTCGCAGCCTAGGTGGAACCATGGATAGGGCGAGCAGTCCTGGTTTACACCTGCTGTGTCCCGGCAGATTTCGGCCATTTTGGCTCATGTCCTGGTTTTTAGAGTGGGTCGACTGAAAGCAATTAGAGGCCGTTTTTTGGTTGTTCTGAAGCTGTGCTAGCTAGCAGCTGTTATAAGTAAGCGATTAAATTAACAGGTATGATGTTGCATGTAGAAATGACATTGTATTTATTTTCTTAATGTATCTTCTGTGATCCTATGCTGATGAGAGCTCTCATTCTGCGCCATTCCGTGGATGAAAAATTGTAGTCCTTCTTTTTTTCCCAAAATTTGAAGGATTTTGGAGCCATAGCAGCAACGGCCAGCGATAATTATCGCTGGCCATGCTTAGCGATAATTTTCTTATCGCTGGCTATCTCTGCTTTTTATCGCCCTGGTAGCACGTTATCATCAACGCGCTGCTCCAGGGGGATAAAAATTCCAGAGATAGCGATGTTATCGCCGTTTTGCAGGGAACATCGCTGGTTTTCCAGCGATGTTCCCTGCAAAAGGGCGATAACCTTGCTGATACGACCCTGTGGTCGTATGAGCATAATCCACCCCTAATGTTAGGGGTGGCTTAGTCAGGATTTTAGCAGACGTTAGTTTTTGGAGAAAACTGCTGTTTTCTCCAAAAACTAACGTCTACTAAAATGCAAGGGCATCCTTGATGATAGCGCAAAGACGCGTTATTGCTCTCCTGACGTGTAGTGTATGTCAAGAACGCCCACTTTGCATCTCATTAGAGATACAAAGGTAGGCGTAGTGTAAAAGGGTGCTAACATGCGAATACGCATGTTAGCACCCTCTTGCTGATAGGGCGTTGGTTTTATCTCCGCTTTTTTGGCTTTTAAAGCTAGAAAAGCTGAGATAAAGCCCTTGATGATATGCCCATTGGTTCTCAAGATCTGATCACCCTAACCATGGACTCTCTGAGCATCATAACCAAAAGTGACGTCAGTTGTGCTTAGGAAGCACCACTCGGCCCTGAGCTGGCAGTTACATTAAGATAGTGTATTGGTGATCTGTTTGTATGTCTGATCACACTTTTATTTGGAATGATAACATTATCAAAAAGAATGGATAAAAGATGGGTAAAAGTAGTGAAAGGTCCTGGTCTTTTCTTTTTTTATCAAGGTCAGAAAAATTGAAGATGAGTGTAAGTGCCAGATGCCATGTCTCGGAAAGTGGGACATGACTATGAACTCTAGTCTGTCCCATTGTCAGGGGAGATGGGAATGTGAGTCTGGGGAAAAACCCAAGTGGCTCATTCAGTGGCTGCACTGTCACCATTTTAAAACTCCCTCCTTGTATATTCCTGGAACCCAGGTATATGATAGCTGGAGACAAGCATCTTTGGCCCGGGAAGGTACACATTTTATAGCTTGATAGCACACTGTAATTGTGAGTTTAGTCATTCACATTTATTTTGAAAGTATATAGTTATGTACATACATGCAAGACCTAAGTCTGGAATATCACTGGCCTTTCTAGGGGACTGCTCCCTTCTCTGCACAGCTCCACCTGGTAGCTGCTGCTGCCCCCGCTGTTGCTGCTGACCGTCTGGTCAGGAGTTCGTGGACCTCCTTCACCCGCAGGCTACCTCATCCCTGGTGGTCTAGTGGTCAAGCGTCACTGCTCTGCTGCTGGACTGCCCTTCTGTAACTCTTTTTTCTGCCCTTTTGCCTTTCTGCTGCCTTTTTGTATCAGCTTTTAGTCTTTTTCCATGTCCCTTTCTACACTTTTCCTTGTGCTTCGCAGCCCTTGTGATCCCCTGCGACCCCACCCCCTTCACTAACCCTTCCCGCGCCCCGTGTTTCCTGCCACCCAGCTGTCCATCCCCTGCACACTACTTATTGGCGGCCACTGCACGATGAAGGTGCAGTCCACAGACCTTTCTAGTGGACTGCTCCCTTTACTGCACAGCTCTGCCTGGTAGCTGCTGCTGCCCCCATTGTTGATGCTGACCCTCTGGTCAGGAGTTTGAGGCTCTCCTCCAAAAACAGGCTCCCACCTGTGCCTTATCCCTAGTGGTCTAGTGATAAAGTGTCACTGCTCTGCTGCTGGACTGCCCTTCTGTCTCTCTTTTTTCAGCTTTTCTGCCCTTTTGCCTTTTTTCTGCTGCTGCCTTTTTTATCTGCTTTTAGCCTTTTTCCTTGTCCCTTTCTGCACTTTCCTTTGTGCTTACACTTGCAGCTGTGATCCTCCGTGACCCAGCCCCCTCCAGTGACTGTTTCCCACTCCCCACGTTTCCCACCTCCCAGCTGCCCAGCCCTCCACACACTAATTAATGGCAGGCGCTGCGCAACCATGCAATGGGCATGCACAGTGGGCACGCCAAAGGCAAGCCCGTCTGTGCCCGTCCAAGCCTGGACTGTGCCCAGCAGCACTGACCCTGGTTCCTGGACCCTCCACTGATATGAAGCCAGCACCCTCCTCACCCTCAACACAGGATGCCACTCCACCTGCCAACTCACCTTGCCAAAGGACACCCAAGGACCCTTCTCCAGCCAGAACTGCAGCTACACCCTGGCCCACGCCAGCTCCTCTCGCCGCCCAGTTGACCGACAGTGCACCCGACTGGCTCAACTGCATCCTCCTCAACACACGCTCTCTCCACAAACATGCCACAGAACTCTGGGACCTCCTCGAATCCCCCTCCCGTTCTTTACGGAAACCTGGACCAACAGCTGCTCTGGTCCGGACATTGCCACCGCCATTCCTGATGGCTACAAAATTACTCGCAAGGACCGCTCTGACCGACCAGGAGAAGGCATCGCCATTGCCCACAAGATCACCTTCCCCTGACGACTCACTTGGACAACCCCTGACAACCATGGAACACCTCCATTTCCAGATCCAGAGGAACCCCACACCACCCTCTGTGGCACCCTTGTCTACAGGCCTCCGGGCCCCGCCCAGCCTTCACTGATGCCATCGTAGACCTAATCACACCCCAGGATTTCACATCCAACAATTACATCCTACTCAGCGCCCTCAACTTCCACCTGGACAACCCCAGTGACCAGAACACTGCATCTCTTCTGGAGAACCTCACCAACATCGCACTCAAGCAGGTAGTCACTGCTCCGACCCAGAGTCGGACACACGCTCGACCCCGTCTTCTCCGGCAGTGGGACCATCACCTACAGCCATACCGCCGAACTCCTCTCGACCGACCACCACTGCATGCACTTCGCCTTCACCACTCCCATCGTACACCACAGCCCTCAGCCTTCCCCCTGTCATAGCTGGAATAAGGATACCTACAGCAACAACCCACACAGACAAGAACCTCCAAACAATAATACAATTCCAGGGAGATACAATGCCTCCCTACAGTAACAATTAGTGCTTAATTTGAGTCGGTGGTTGCAGGTGGAGCCCAGCTACACACATTTTTGGGCATCAGCAATTAATTTTCCTCAACAACCTTTGATCCAGCATAAGACAGAAACAAATGCAAAAGGAGGGGTAAGATAAAGATGCAAAAACAGTGACAAAGTGAGAAAGCAGGGATGAAAAAGTACCTGCAAGAGTCTGGTGATGGATTAAAAAGGCAAGAGGTGCAAACAAGACTACGCAGCAATGGTATTTGGCTCGCTGACATTCGATAGTGCTGGCCGGGGGCTTCTGAATAAACCGTTGGACCCTGGGCACCTATTCTTTTACAAATTAGGCACAGGTAGCAATCCATAGAGACAAGAGCCTGCAAACAATAATACAAACCCAGAGAGATACAATTCATCCTCACAGCAGCAATCCATGGAAACAAGAGCCTCCAAATAATAATACAATCTCTGGCACATACAGTGTATCCCTGCAGCTACAACCACGGGAACTAAAGTTCAATACATCACCCGAGAGAAACAATCTATCACTACAGTAAGCATCCACAATGACAGGAGCCACCAATAATTCAATCCCAGGGAGATACGAGGCATCGCTATAGTAACAATCCATGGAAACAAGAGGCTCCAAACACTAATACATTCTCTGGGAGATACAATATATCCCTGCAGCTACAACCACAGGAACCGGAATTTAAAACCAAAAATACAACGCCAGGGAGAAACAGTCTACCCACACAGTAACAATCCACAGAAACAAGAGTCTCCAAACAATAATACAGTCTTTGTGAGATACAATATTTGTGCAGCTACAAACCACAGGCACAGAATCTCCCCAGAAAAAAAAATCCAAGGGTAATACAATACATCCCTACAATAACAACCCATGAGAACACGTACCACCAAACAATAATACAATCTCAGGAAAAGGAAGATGCAATATATTTCTGCAGGTTCAACCCACAGTGACATGAGTTTAAGAATAAAAACACAACACCTGGGAGAACAATGTACCCCAAAGCAACAATCCACCAGGACCAGAGTGTAACCCAGTACAACAACCCAGCAGATACAATATATCCCTAAGCAATAGTTCATTAGGACAAGAGTTTAATGCCACAATCCCAGGAAGTACAACATATCCCCTTAATAACAATCCTTTACCTAAGGCTCTCTTGCCTGTTTGATCCCTAACTGGCTGACTTGCTTTTGACCCTCTTATAACTCACCTCTTTTTCCATCTCCCACTCACACACTCTCTCTCTCCCTCTCTTCTTAATACTTTCCCATACTCTTGCTGTTTTTATATTTCAGTCCTTCTGCAAGGGCTCTTTCTTTCCTCAGTTAACACCCTTCTTTCCTCCCTTCCCTCCAGCTTCCCTCTGTAGCCCTCTACACCTCCCCCTTCGCCCCCTCTGTCCCCCCACCTTGGCCCATGGGAGGTTTATTTGGCTAGAGCTGCTGATTAAATAAAGTATGCTTACAGTACTGCTCTCACCTCTGCCTCTCTTTCATCCTCCCTGTTTTCAAAACATTCTCTGAGCAGGATGCCATGAAAGGAATAGAGCAGGGCCCGACGGCTTCCAGTAAGACATGCTTTCATGCCCAGAGATTTTGCAGCCTTGGTAGGGCACAAGGCCGCACGCCACGACTAGCCAGCCAAGTCCCCATTTCAGACCCTATGATATTCTATAAGGTAGCAAACATCGCAGGCTATCATCGGATCATAGGATCACATCATAGGATATGTGTATGCTTATGTTTTATAGGACATTGGACTAAATAACAGGTCGCCTAGGGTTTTCTTGGTGGTCATTGTCAGGTCCCACTGTTATACCGCGGTCCTAGTAGTTCATACAGCATCTCCAGAGGGCAGTGGTCTTCAGAATTTCTAATGCCACACCCACGCATGTAAAAAAATGTCAATGGCCCCTCGCCCAGGATGAAAACATATTTTTCACAATTATTTGATAAAACTGGAAGATCTAAGCATATTTAATAGTTCGGACCTCAAAGCTATGTTCAGTTATCCCTTTAATAAAATGCAATCAAGCACATGTTTTCCAACATGCTGAGGGGAGCCTGGTCTTCCTAAAGAGTAAAAGTATCCAGATTTGTATCAGAAAAGAGGGGTGGGGGCTGTGAGGATGTGAGTGGCAAAATGGCTGATGATGGCCCATTACTGAGTGGCTCATTGCCTCTTTGTGTTGCTTCACTAAGAATAAAGCCCTGTTTTCAACATGAGGCTGCTCTTGGCCCAGTGCCTAGTGCCCCTCCCCCCAGATCAATCCAGGCCTCCCAGGGGCCGGGGAGGTCCATCCTCTAGTTTGCAGACCATAGGGGCCCGCACAAGAATCATAGCATTGTCTCTCTGTCAGAAACCTATAGGAGCCCTCCCGGAATCAAATAAAGAACACTAGGAAAACACACACAAGCAGTGCACCACCAGATGAACACATTTCCAATATCTGGACCATTAATGAGGAATGAGGGGTGAAGAGTGAGCGATGAAGAGTGGGGTGTGAGGGAAGGATGGATGAGGAATGGGGATAAGTAATGATATATGAGGGATGAGGAATAATGGATGAGGGATGACTGAGTAATGGGGATGGATGAGGAATGATATATGATGGGTGAGGGGAAGAGGAGTGAGGGATGCGGGATGAGGCATGTGAGATGCGTAACGAGGAATGAGTTTGTCCTAAAATTAGGTGCACCTGTAACCTGCATGAAGTCAGTGAGTGTATATCACCGTGGGACACATCTCTTGCACGCCTTACTGTCCTCGACTGTACACAGATGCTATCCCTGCTGTTGGTCCTCTCTGAGATGACCACAGAGGAGCACCAAAATGAAATGGACGGCAACCAAGAGGGCACATTCCCAGCAGGTTATAGTGCACAGGTGCACGCATTCCCATCTCAACATCATGGTTTTGAACTCTAGGCACAGCAACTGGGGCTGGAGACAAGATGGGTGCGGATGGTGCGTGATGGGACCACAAGATCAGACTGACTCCCTTTCAGAATCATTAGTGTGATCGCATGATGACGCAGAAAGCAGCCTTCGGTGGGAATCTAAGGGGCTTGTTGCTGACACTTCCTCCTTCATTCTTCTTCTCCACCCAGGTAGTCTCCTAATCCTGTGAAAAGAGGCAGCATTTAAGACATGGTGGGTAAGCAATCTGAGGGATAGGACTGCTGCCCTACCCACCCAGACAGAAGTGAGAGTAACGTCCTCTAGTGGACGGGCGGTCCTTGTAGAACACCAACCCTGCGGCAGCCAATCTTCACCCCGAATCCTCTGACTCACTTATGGTCCTGATGCTATAATGTCCTCCAAGGTGAAAGGCTGCTTCACAGGTGCAGACAGGTGTGCGCTGAAGGCAGTGGATTATGCCAGATGTTTAGATGTAGTGGAACAAAAATTACATTGTGGCAACGCATGAAATTGCAAACATACTCCGATGCAGACACAATCACGTACACAAACATCCTTGTACACTTAGACAAATACACTATCAGTCACAAACATATACAATCAATCACTTGCAAACTCACCCAAAAAATACATCCCACACACAGACAAGCTCAGTCACATGCCCACTCAGATTCAGAGACAATGAGTCGTAGATACAATTTGACATCCACACAATCGTATGTGCGCTCAGCTTCAGACACAGTCACACACACATTTAGAAATAAACACAATACATGACATGTGCTCTCTGATTCAGACTCAGTCTCACACTTGGGCATAGGCACAAGCATTCACATGTGCCCAAAGGAACAGATGTATTCAAAAGTAGTTAAAAAATCTGACTGGATGTGGTCTGTTGCGTGGGGGCCACAACCCAAAGCCATATCTACAAGGATTTGTGGATGCTGCTGCCATTCCCGGTACTGGAGCTCAAACAGGCGACCTAGTACCATTAACATACCCTTGCATCATAGTGTGAAGATGAGTGTGTGATGTCTAGCAAAGAATTTTTACTGGAAGGGCTACCTTTCTGTATACAATCTATACTTAGGATAACTTTAAAACGTTTCGAACATTGTATATGTGCTGTGCAGTGCAGCACACATTCAAGGTTTGAAAAGTTTGAGAAATAAAATAAGTTCTTCAAGTTAATTCCTGCTAAATAAAAATGTATACAACAAAATAAAAATGTTAATTCCTGCCAAGAGGAAGCATTATTTTGTTGGCACAAAGAGCCCTGTCTATAAATGTTAGTAGAAAGGGCTGTGCATAAAAAACTTTGTGATCACTTGGGAATGCCAATGTACCATCCATTGGTGCTGTTTACTTTTAAACAATTTTTCAGTGCAAAAAAGTTTTGGGCTGGAAAATAAATAACAGATCAACACTTTGTGCTGGCTTGCATCACTTTTGATGACTTTGTACCAGTGCAAATTGTTCATAAATCTGCCCCTCACTTTCAGACATAATCACTTACACGCGGGCATAGATAAGGTCAGTCACATGTACATCAGATACACACAATCAATGGCATACACAAACACACGACCCAACACAAATATCCTAAATGCTATTGGGTACATAGAGAAACCAATCACCATTTGTAGGAGTGTGGCTGATCGAACATCCGCCGGATGTTCTCTGCTTCTCACACTCCTTTAAGATCAGAGAAATGGCAGGGCAAATCAGAATCTCTTCTTTGGGTTCAAGGAGTGGGTGTCTTCTTGGGAACTGTGATGCCCAGCCTCTCCAGGAGGCAACGTGAAGAAGCTTTCTATCTTTTGAACGTATGGCGGCTTGATGTATGGTTGTGGTCCGCAGAGTCTTGCTCAGCAGCCATTGATACATTTCGACTGCAAGTAGTCAAAGGTGAAGGAGTGGGTACTTCCCTGCTCGGTGACATATGACGTCTCGGTCTGTCAGTTCTGTGGCCTTTCAAGAGAAGACACTACTACCCCAATGGAAAGAAGTAAGACCCTCGGAGTAGGCAAGATATGCAGAACAATAGTGTTGTTTGTCTGTCCTCTGACAACTAAGGTAGCTCTCCATCCATGCTTAGAACAGACTATTGTACTTAGTGCTTGATGGGTCAGGCCAAAGAAGGCCCTCCTGCTGTACAGTCCTCCTCTTCCAGCTACCATCTCACAGCATTCAGAATAATCCTTTTAAGGTGATCCAGGAGGAGCAACCCAATTAAATGTGGATATCAGCGGTGCGCTTTCGCAAAGATTTTTCTCCGCAAAGTTTGTGACCTTTTTTTACACAACTTTGAAATCCTAATAAAGTTCATAAAAAAAGCAAATGTTTGAAAGAAATGCCGGAAAATAATCCTGCAAAAATAGGTTTGTTGGAAAAAGCTTAGACAGACCAGGAAATTCTCTTTTTATGGGAATATTCTTCCTCAGTACTTTTTGTTGGGGAGGAGGGATTTTGTCTGAAAACAAATTTTGAGAAGTTTGTAAAGTTCATGAAAAGTGGAGTTTGACAATTTTTCCACTTTTCTGGAGAAATCTAACCATGACTCAAGTGTAATTGATGCACTTTGAAGACAACAGTAAGTTGCCATGGCCACAGTGAACTTCAGAAAAATGTCAGGCGGAGACTTCAGACCAAAGGGGTGTAAGAAACAAATGTTTACAGACCCTCATGTCGAGTGCTTACTTACTGCTGGGGGCTGCCATATTTGGAATTTGGAGTCACAGGTGACGTTATGTTATGTGATGTTAAGGGGATTTGTGCAGTGCACTAATCATCCATGAGGGTATCCAGGCACTTAAACACGAGTGTAGGAGCTAGGCCCCACTGAGTTAGTCAAAGCACTAGGTCTTCAGCTTCTTGCATAATTCATGTAGCGGGGAGGAGGCTCTGATGTGTTGAGGGAGGTAGTACCAGGTTTTGGGTGCGATGTTGGAAAATAAGGGACCTCCAGTTCTGCTTTTGTGGATGCAGGTTGTGTGCAAGTGAGAATGTGGATGAGCGTAGAAGTCCGGTCAGCTTGTGAAAGTGTATGCGGTTGTTCAGGGATGCTGGTCTGAGGTTGTGCAGTGCTTTCAATGCCTGCGAGAGGAGTTTGTATTGGCTGTGTTTGTGTATGAGGAGCCAGTGGACCTCTCTGAGATGCGGTGAGATGTGGTGGCTACGCTTACGGTTGAGGATGAGTCTTGCTGCTCCATTCTAGATGGTCTGACGTCTGTGTATGAGCTGTTTGGAGATCCCGGTCTAGAGTGTGTTTTAGTAGTCTAGTGTACTTGTGATTACAGCTTGTGTGGTGGTACGTCTGGTGTTCTGGTGTAGCAGTTTGAAGATCTTGTCTAGCCTGCAAAGGATGTAGGAGCAAGAGGAGAGAACTGCATTAACTTGTGTTGTCGTGTTGAGTTTATCATCCTGGATGACTCCCAGGCTTCTGGCGGGGCGGTGGTTTCTGGTGTGGGTCCTAAGTCCGTCGGCCACTAGGTAGAGTCCTTGTTTCCGAAGACCAGCTCTTGTTGGAGGTGATGAACACTTTGACTCATTTTTGAGGACTGGGACTTTTTTTTTCATCTTTAAGCTTTGAAACAGAGCCAGAAAGGCAGCTAAGGGAGAACAAAGAATGGGGAGAAAACTATGGAATCAGTGATAAAAGGAGAAAGGAGGGATGAAAAAGAACCCTCAAGAGTGGGATAAAAACACAAAAGTTGTCAAGAGGTGGAAGAAGGAGGCATGAGGTGCAACAGACTAGGCAGTATTGGTGTTCTGCAACTCCAGCATCTGGCGGCGGCAGCAATGGCGGGAGTCTAATAAAAACCCTGGGCCCCTCAGCTTACTTTTTTAAAGGTTTTGTTTGCAAATTAGGCGCTGCTAATGTCTAATAACAGGGCATGGAATTGAAAAATGTACACATTACATCTTCAAATGTCAATATACGGTGCTCCATCGTCCTGCTTCCCTCCACGCTTAGACTCAGCACCCTTCCCGCCTCACTTACACCATCAAAGGCCCCCGTGACACCGACCCCTTTATAAACCCATTCTCTTCCAACCGCGGACAACGAACAAAGTAGCCTCTTATGCGACCATCTGGAAGCTCTTCGGGGCCTTGCATGAGGCGCTATGGAAACGATACCTTATAATACAATATCCCTCACATTACAACCTGAGCCTTTTCTAACTTGCTTTAGGCACATGAATAGTCAAAGTAACGCCGCTCCTTTCAGTTGTTTTGAAACGCAACACTTTCCATTTTACTCTGTTTAATATGAATTTGAGTGATTTCGAGGTCGTGCCTCATGGCTCAGTGCCCTTTGGCATGCATTGAAGAGATCTGCGTTTGACCCCGGGGTCACAGGTTCAATCCCTGCAGAGCCCTGCGTTCTCCCAGGATTGGTAAAATGAGCACCGTTTACATTGGATATCATTAAAGAACCAGACAAGCCCTTGTGTTGATCATGCGGTTCATCAATAAATGCATTATGTTACACTTCACTGTGCATGTGCTCTTTGAAGTGCCTGCAGTAGAAATCATGAAGTGCACACATTTCCAAAAGCATTTAAGTGTTACTCTGCATATGTTCGACATACTTAACTAGAAAGCAATCTACACCAAACAGATCAAACTGACTGGGGGTGTCTCTCTGTGGCGCACACTCTGAGGGGGGCTGCAGAACTGCTCGACTCCCTGACATTGTAGGGGAATCAGTGGCAAAGCCCCAGGGTCGGGCAGTAGACCAAAACATCTCAGGGGCAGATTTTCAAGGAACTGACGCATCTGCGTAGATGCGTCAGTTTCCTTGCGTCAGCGTCGAATGTCCTTGCAGCACTATGGATGCGCTGTATTTACAATACAAGGATTAACCGATGCGTCAGAAATTCTCACGCATCTGTTGGCGCAAAAGTGATGCATTGCTGGAGTTGCTCATGAAAGTGACGCAACTCCATCAATGCGCCACAATAGATGGGTGAGTCCCATTCAAAAAGCCCCGTGTCATTCCTTACGCCTGGTCTGAGCAGGGGTAGGGATTTTGATGCAGTGAAGGCGTAGAGGGACGCAGTGAAATCTTGTAGGTTTCAATGTCAGTTCTACATGGCTTTTTGCGTGGGAACGCCCACCCTGCATACATTATACCTGACACCGTATTATGTGACGCAGGGCTTGCTCCCTAGATGCCTCACGTTGTAAATTGGTCGCAACATTTTCGCCGCAGCTGCGTCACACGGTGGCTCAAAAGTCACGCAAGGGGCTTGTAAATCTGCCCCTCTGTGTGTATTCTCCAAGCATATAATCCGGGGCACAGGAAAGCCAGGGCCGTGTGTGCCGCGACGTGTGACTGCCTCTGAAACAGGGGTGTGGAAGCAACACAGCACATCAGCCAACGTTTCTGTGATGCCTTGTGTCACAGGAAGAGCGAAAAACAGCACCATATCTTCTGAGATGTGATGTTGCTTTTCCCCCCCCCACAAGCGCACTTTAGGCTGCCATGCGCCAATGCACACACCTTTGCATCATAGTACAATTGTGTGCATTTTATCCAGCAAAAACTATACTTTAATACATTTCCTACTATATATGTGTGGTGTACAATGTGGCACATGTGAAAAGTTTGATAAGTATGGAGGAATTAAAACATTTGTCCTACTAAATGCCTTAAGGGGTGTGTTTTTTTTAGTAAATCCCTGTCTATAATTGTGGGCAGATAGGGATTTGTGTCAAACCCCATGGGTAGTTGCATGGGAGTACCCATGTACTATACATGCAGTCAGTGCTTAATTTGTAGGAAAATAGTGCCAGGGCTCTCCTCAAGAGGCCACTGCGGCTTGCACCACATATTGCCTCTGCCATGATGCCAATGATAGTAACAACACAACGACTAACCATCACCCTTCTACACGTGTGACAATTCGGAATATTCCAGGCCCCCTAAGCAATAAGAAGGACTTGAGTGGCAGGTAGCAGTTGTTTTTTAATGTATATTGGATTAGTAGTTAACTGGTGTTCTGGTCACCTTTAAATTAGCCAGACAGCACCACCTTGTGGCAGACTGTCACAAACGCCGGTGTTGACAATTAATTTTCGGTTCCGAGCACCGGAAACCACCGGCTCAAATTAAGCACTGCATGCAGCACCTCTTGATGCAAACTAGCACCACTTTGCCTTCTTTTGGCCAACATTCCAACACAAATCTTGATTTGCCTAGTAATATCACCACAACACTGCGCCGGGTTTGCTCTCCCAAAGGGCCTGTGTGGTTCTCCGGGCACGTCTGTGCCTCTCCACATGCAACTCTGCCTCTGTGGCTATCTGCAGCTGTCAGTGCAGACCTCTGCCTCTGGGGCTGAGTGCATCTGCGTTGTGGCTTTGCATGGGTCTGAGTCAGTACATCTGCCTCAGAAGCCATGTGTGGCTGTCAATGAGGAGCTCTGCCTCAGAGGCAGGCCCGGGTCTAGTGGGTGGGTGGACCAGGCCCACCTAAGCATGACCTTTGGCCCTCCCAGTTACTGCAGAGGAGGTCACAGTGAAAGTACCCGTTAAGGGCTTCCTCCATGTCCCCAGCCAAACACTGTGATTTTTTTCACTTTGTTTACTTTAATTATCAGTCAGGGGTCATCAAGGAACCTCTGCAATACATTTAACGTGCATTGTTTTAATAATAGCTGTTTTAATTGTGCACTGGTAGGGAGAAGAATACTGGCTTTAGATGATTTTCCCAATTTTTGTTCTTGGCTAAAATACTAGTCTTGCTGGTAAAAATAAATCAGCCCGGTGTCAACCCCAGCTCATATCTGAGGCAGTAGTGGCTGCCACCGAGTAACACAGGAGTAGTGGTGGGTAGAAAAATAAATAAAATAATTACTTACCTTGCTGCGGACCGCCGCCTCACCTCGCGTCGCCCTCTTCTGTTCCTGCTTGAAGCAGGAAGCGCACCCAGGCTCCCCTCAGCCAATCACAATGCTGCAATGCAGCGTTGTGATTGGTCTGAGCGCTATGGTCCGGCGCTCAGTCAGGCAGTGGGATTCTTTTCATGTTCCCCTCCAGGCTGTGTATTACAGCCAGGTGGGGAACATGACTGGCCAGCCCAAGGCGGCCGGACAAACAAGCATGCGCACTTAAATGCCCACCACTCCTCCCCTTGCTGGCTGTGACGACAGCCAAGCCCCACCCCGCAAACCTGCCCGACAATGGAAAAATAAAATGAGAACAACACAGTGTTATTATCATTTTATTTTTCCTTTTTCCACAGAGTAAAATGCAGTGGGCAGCGCTCCATCACCTTAGCGGAGGAGCTGCCGCTGGCCTATGGCTGTTTTGTGTGAGGTTCTTAGAGTGCTATGTAGATAGTCTGCGTAGGATGCACGCAGTAATATACTGTAGAATGGGGCATGCATTGTACTATTCAGACAGTGGCAGTTCATGCCTCATTGGATGAGCCAGTACAATCAAAAAGCAGTCGCGGTAGCAATAGCTTAAACAAAAGAATACATTCACCACTTTTGCTTTTCTGTGATGCTCAAATCTAATTTAATTCCAAAATTGAAAGGCATCAAATGCAATTTAAAGTCAAAGCATTACTTATTGGCAATACAGTTGCTCCAATAACGTTTGCAGTGCGATAAATATTTACAGTGCTCTTTGTGTAAGGGGAGAAAAAAAAGGTTTGGGTAGATGGTGGTGGATCTGTGAGTGAAGGACAGGAAAAAGGTATAGTGACATATATACATCATTTGTTCATCAGAAAGAACCTTTTCAGCCCAACACAGGTCAATTGTTCCTGCGTGTATACATAGCTCAGAAGTACATATTAATTGTCTTTTTGTGAGAGCTTGTAGTGAGGTTGTATGGTGTCAACGTTTCGACCCCTATGGTTGAGGGTAAATTTAGTCCTCACGTTGGGATCTTCTTCAGGACACGGCTGAGAAGAGCACCTGCTTAGGCAACAGCACAATAGCTGTGCATTCAGGAAATAACAAGCTCAAACGTAGCTCTTAATCATGATTGGCAGAGAACGAGGTGAATGATTCTCTCGTAGAGGGGAACAAATCCAGATGATATCTCATAGACGGCCGGTCGGCTCTAAAGTCATTGGATGAGCCGCCATAATGAGGAATTACAATACCTACTAGAATATGTGCGCCTGTCTGTCCTCTGCCAGATGCTGTGGTAAAGTAAATAACCATTTTATCTCAAGTAAGAAATTGTGCTGTGCTGGATTTATTCTCACTAGTGTGTCAGTGTTACAAATGTGAGCATTTCACATTCTGATCTCTTGTCACAGTACATTGCACATTCCCAGGTTACATTCAGGGCCACTGAAACTATGCAGTTTTGTGGCTAAGGTGTTTTCTGCATAATTATAGGCTTGCTACATTTGCCACATAACCATTAGCTGATGCATAATATGCAGATTTAAATAAAATGTGTCTAGCTCAAATGGCTCAATAGTTGCTAAAAATACTGCAACACATGTTGCTGCACAGTTGATGACCCTTCACAGAGGCTGACTGGGCACTTTTCTGTTGCTTATTGAAATAATTGGGTGGTACACTTGTACTGCTGAGGTGCAACCTATGCCCAGATAGTGAAAACAAGTGTAAATAAAAGATCAAGCAATCAAGTAATACTATCACAAAATGTTCCTCATTACACCGCATTATTTGTCTTTCCTTGCTCCATAATTTAGTCAGCCCTGCCGCATAATTTGGTCCTTCCCTAATGCATAATTTCAGTGGTCCTGTTTATAGTCACCTTACTCTTCACATGTACTACCAATGGTACTGATCAAAATTAAATTCATTAAAAAGCTACCAAAAGTTATGCAGTGTGGCGTGATATACACATGGTGGCATTAGGGTTAATTATCCAAACTCACCTCGGAACTGAATAATTCATTCCACAGGTATATTTTAAAATGTATATCACTAAAGTTTGCCACAAACAAAATATGATATTTAGAAAAATGCTTAGTCTCTGCGAACATCACAGCATATTCTTTATACATCTATTTTAAAACCAAATATGTACAATTGTTCGGACGGAATTTCATCTGTTCTATTTGGTCACATTTCCTAAATAGTGTTTGGTTACTTTTCACATTTCACTGCATAGCACTAGGTTTGGTAAGGTTTGCTCTTACAGTGAGAGGTCCCTCTGATGATTCATGCACAAAAGCTGAAGAGCGTGTGGTCCTTCGACCTTCAGGACCCAAAGCTGCATCACATACGCAGTCAGAAAATACACGCTGTCTGCTTGCCTCAACTAGGTTATTGTGGCATTTTATCAGTATCATTTTGCACACTCATCTAGTGTTTATTGAATGCAAAACACACCACATACATGCACCCACCGCATGCATAAATACCATGTTTATACCCATACACACAACACATAAGCACACTCACACCAGCTCAAACAAGCATTGGCATAGCCAATAGGTCTCACCTTTGGGACCTTATAAGTGTTTAGCATAACTAAATACTTATAAGGTCCCAAAAGCGAGACCTATTGGCTATGCCAAGCGGCCGTGCGGGCGCGAAAGAGATCGCGATCAAACATCAGAGCGGCCGTGCGCCGCTAAAGTGAAAGCAATCACGGTGAAGTGCGGCGCGCGCGCCCGCGCACATGCACTGTAGCTCTAGGCTGGCCTGGTAGCACTTTTTGGAGCCCTCTCAAAAAGTCTCGCCAGACCAGCGCATGCGCTGGGTCAGGCGAGACCTAAAAAACGTGTCACACAGAAACACCTACACCAGAATGGCAATGCCACACACGGGCAGAAATAACAACAGGCACACACACATACAATACTCACACAAACTGCACATGTACATATGTAGATCCCATGCACTAGGGATACTTCAGCACAAACTTTCCCTATTCACAAACAGGGCCTCAAAAACTGCAAGTCCCACAATCTCTCAGTGCTTCTCTCCCCATAGCTGAATCTGCCTAGAATATATATGTCACAGTGACTAATGATGGATAAAGTCCAAATGCCTGAAATTAAACGCTGCGAAGACTGGAATTGTGATCTTTGGGGAGAGCTCTTCTCCGTGCACCTACACCAGTGGCCAACAGAGCTAGGACCTACTCCCACCCCATCACCTATGCCAAGAACCCTCGGATTGTCACCGAATGCAAACTCGACATGGCAGCCCAAGTCAGTGCTGTCACCACCTCCTTCTCTGCACCCTGAAGACACACATCTCACCTCACCTCAAGGAGCTACACTGGTGCAGATGTTGCCACAATTTGTGAACTGGTGCATGATTATGCAGAAGCTTTTTCAGTCCTTCATGAAATGTACGGTTGCTATAGGGATTGCAATTATAGCCTGCGAGAGCAGCTTTTCAACACTATCTCCTGTCCTCACACCTTTCCGTTGTACGAGTGGAAACAGAATTTGACCATTTTAGCACATGAGATGAAGCTCACAGCAAACTTATGCATGGCTGAGTTTGTAAGAGAGTTTTCAAAGAACAACAGGGCCTGTGTTACAGATTGGAAGCACTGTCCCTGCTTGTGTCACTGCGCACCTTTAAACAGGTGCGCTGAGCGCAAACAGGGACCGTGCACAGTGTTACAATTAATACGCTGCTCTCAGGAGAGCTGGGAAGCCGGGCCTGCCCTGGGGGCAGCGCGTCCAGTGAAATACGTAACTGCTGTTTATAAGTCTAGAAATGATGTGTTTCACAATCCAGGCAGCATAGTGCCAGCAATTGAAAGAGGGGAGAGAAATCCCCTTGCAGGCAGGTGAGTTAGTGACTGCAGATGTTTGGGGGGTCCATGGTAGCCCCTTGGCACCCTCCAGAAGGCTGGCTGAAGGAGGCACTTAGACTGTGCACCACCTTTTTGCGGCATATTGTTAGTGCGCATCATGAGGGTCTTTTCGCCCCCTGTGCTGGCATCCGTGATATGGGTCGAGCGCAGAGGCAAAGTAATTCCCTCATTTGCATGACGCCATGCTCCCATGACAATGAGGAGAGCGATCTGAAGATAGCGCTGGCTCTACATGTGTGCCGGCGCTATCAGTTTTACAGACGGGGCTGCACAAGTGGCCCCTTCTGTATTACCATAGTGCCCCGGGCGCACAGAGAGGGCCGCTGCGCTCCTGGGCTCCCAGTGTCATACGCCCCAGATGGTTACCTCTTTGACTGCAACTACCAGTTTTACAATCGCCATGCATGGAAACTGCTCTCAGGTGTAAAGAATATTGTTTACTCTTGTTCCAAATGTGTTGCTGTTTCGTAAACTTTTTTTCTCAATGAAAGCAAAAGAATGACATGAAAGTAAACAAGTTACAAAGAACACAATGTGCAAAGAATTGGGTGTTGGGCAAATTGAAAAGGAGTAAATAGCCAGTCTTCCTAGTGGAAAGATGCAAAGACTTTGGTGTGGTTACAGGGACCTCCTTAAACTTGAACTACTAATACAATCTTCTTGGTATCCAGGTGCTTTTATTGAAGCCTGGCCTGCTGGAAATTATAAGGGTTGGGCCTAACAAGTATAGACATCAGCTTTTACTCTCAAATAACTCTCCACGCGCTCTGTATGACTGTTTGGAAGAAAATAAAATGAAAATCTAGCATTTGTAGGCTACTTCCATCCTTGGTCCATCTAGATATAAATTCCTGGAACAGGGCGTTCTCAGAGGACTCACAGCGAGATCTCCCTTCCTCTGGTGCCCTATGTGGCTGTCAGTGAGTGTCTCAGCCTCTCAGGCCATGTGTGTGTCTTGATGAGCAGCTCTGCCTCTGAGTCCGTGCATTACAGGGGGTCCCTCTGCCCCATTGCTTAATTTGAGCTGGTGGTTTCCGGTGCTGAGCGGCACTTAATTGTCAACACCCGCGCTTCTGACAGTCTGCCACAAGGTGGCACTGTCTGGCTAATTTAGAGATGACCATAACAACAGTTCATTATTAATTCAAGATACATAAAAATACTATTATCTTCCACCCAAGCCATTCATATAGCTATAGGGGCCTGAAATAGTCCAAATTGTCACACTTTTAGAAGTGTGATGGTTAGTATTTGTGCTGTTACTATCATTGGCAGCATGGCAACGACGATGTGTGGTGCAAGCTGCAGCGGCCTCCTGACAAGAGCCCTAGCACTTATTATTTTTACAAAATAAGCACTACTCTGCCCCCCGAGGCCATGGCTGATGTTCAGTGAAGGGTTATGCCTCCGAGGCCTCGCGCCTGGTCGCAGAGAGTGCTCTTTGGTTCCGAGGCTGCGCGTGCCCGCGGCTCTCACTCAGCTCCTCTGCCTCTGAGCCCGGGCGCGCGCGCTGCCAGTGAGCGCCTCTGCCTCGAGCCCTTCTGCCTGCTCACAGAGAGGCCTCTCTTCCTCTCTCTCCTGGTCCATGCCACAGGGCCAGGAATGTCCACATAAACACCGAACTGCTGCCGGCGCTTTGATGTGAAATTCCAGGTCCGTCTGGTACCGATTTTCTCTCCACTTCCTCCTGGCGCTTTTCAAGCCCTTCTATAGAGGGTACATAGTTGTGTGCCACGGGGAGGGCGTTCTAGGGGTGGGGGCAAGGCACAGCCAGCCCTTGTGCTTTATTCGGAGCGGACAGCGACCACCAGCTGCACAAGGGGTCAGGACAGGCCACGCCGGTCCAGGCCGGTTTTTCAAATCCAAGTGGCCTCTTTCTTTCCCATCCATACAGGAGGCCTCTCTGCTCCCATCATCACATCAGGTTATTTTTTAATCCCATCCGCGAAAATCCACGTTGTGCTGCTCAGGTGAGGCATCTTTCCTCCCATCCCTGATTTATCGGCTCTTCTTCGGTCCTCCTCTGCGAGACCCCATTTCGCACACTTCTATAAATGGCCTCTGCATCCCACCTTCTGCATAACACTACTCACCTTCCAGGACTTTCTTTATTCTGCTGCTTGTGCTGAGCAACGTGTGCAGGAAGCTTGTCCTCCTATATAGCTTTAACTTTACTGGTTTGTGTGTGAGTGAAGCCTGCACTCGTGCTGTCTAAGCTGTGGCTGTTCAGTTTATGTGAGGAAAGCGTGCCCTGCTCCTGGCTGTGCCGTGCCTGTTCTGTGAATCTGAGGTAAACTTGCACTACTGGTGCCTATGTTGTACCTGCTCTGTGTTTCCGAGGAAAGGTTGCACTGCTGCATCATGAGCAGCATCTGTTCTTTGAATGTGAGAGAAGCTTGCACTGCTGCAACCTGAGCTTCACATATTCCTTGAATGTGAGGGAAGCTTGGACTGCTGCACCTGTTCTTTGAACGTGAGAGACGCTTGCTCTGCTGCAACCTGAGCTTCACCTGTTCCTTGAATGTGAGGGAAGCTTGCACTGCTGCATCATGAGCAGCATCTGTTCTTTGAATGTGAGAGAAGCTTGTACTGCTGCAACCTGAGCTTCACCTGTTTCTTGAATGTGAGGGAAGCTTGCACTGCTGCATCATGAGCACACCTGTTCTTTGAATGTGAGAGAAGCTTGTACTGCTGCAACCTGAGCTTCACCTGTTCCTTGAATGTGAGGGAAGCTTGCACTGCTGCGCCATGAGCTGCGCCTGTTCTTTGAATGTGAGAGAAGCTTGTACTGCTGCAACCTGAGCTTCACCTGTTCCTTGAATGTGATGGAAGCTTGCACTGCTGCATCATGAGCTGCACCTGTTCTTTGAATATGAGGTAAGCTTGCATTGCTGCATCATGAGCAGCACCTGTTCTTTGAATGTGAGAGAAGCTTGTACTGCTGCAACCTGAGCTTCACCTGTTCCTTGAATGTGAGGGAAGCTTGCACTGCTGCACCATGAGCTGCGCCTGTTCTTTGAATGTGAGAGAAGCTTGTACTGCTGCAACCTGAGCTTCACCTGTTTCTTGAATGTGATGGAAGCTTGCACTGCTGCATCATGAGCTGCACCTGTTCTTTGAATGTGAGGTAAGCTTGCATTGCTGCATCATGAGCTGCACCTGTTCCTTGAATGTGGGGGAAGCTTGCACTGATGCATCATGAGCTGCTTGCACTGCTGTTGCCCCTGCTATGTATCCTCTTGAAATGACTGGGTCAGAAAACACCAGGATCCATATTATGCAAAGTGCCCTAGGGGCACAACGGACATGTGCCCCGCTTTGTACGGCCCTGGGGCACTTTGGTATTACAGAAAAGGCCACAAATGCTTGTGCAGCCTTATCTGACATCCAGATACTCAGCCGAGGGTGCTCCTTCATTTGCATGGGGCATGCATGCAAATGAGAGAATCCCTTTGCCTCTGCGCCACCGCCATATGATAGAGGTGGGCCCAGAGGCAAATAAGCTGTTAGGAGGCGCACTGATGGCATTCCTCTGGAGGGGGATAGGGGGTCCTATCGACTACCCAGACTTCCCTTTGAAGTCCGGTGCAGTCACTTACTGCACCCGCCTGCAAGGGGATCTCTCTCCTCTCTTAAAAGTACAGGCGGGTTGCCGTCTGCACAGTGAAACACGGAGCGGCTGCTTCAAAGCTGCTCCATTTTTCACTTGAATGCGCTGCCCTGGGGGCACCCTGACTTCGCTACTGCCCTGGGGGGGCAGCGCATTCAATGTAATAGGGCGCAGTTTCCCTGTTTGCGCCCAGTGCACCTGTCCTAAATTGCGCTGTGACACAAACAGGGAAAGTGCGCCCTATGTGTAATAGGGCCCCATAACCTGTTTTAGCAGGGTGGGATTCACACCCGCCGAGACTAGCTGGAGACCAATACCGGCACGTCCCCAGCCCACCCACTACAGGACCATGGAGGAGCAGACAACCCCTGCACCAACCCCACAGCCTCGTCTAGCCCTGGAAGTCTTCTCTACCCTGTCCCCTGCCCCAAACCGCACCGGGCCTGTGCTGACACTTATAAACAGAACCCGACCAGAGCAGGCGGTAAATATCACAGAATAGTCCACGGAATCAAAAAACGTGGATTGTCGCCCGGTATGCTGATGACCGTATAGGTATTCCCCATTCCGTGGACTATAACTCGTGAAGGACAAAGTTTGGTGGGGGGATACTAACCACAGCTAAATCTGGCTGAAGCGTAATAAGGTGTGAGAAAGTGGCTCTGTATATACTGTTCCCTAATAGGTACAGGGTGTACAGAGTCCACAGTCCCCCAGAGGCTGATAGAGGTCAAAGTTAGGTATGACCTTACTCTCAAAAGTGGTAGCTTGGTCGAGCAGTAAGGCAGTACCAGAGGACAGTGTAAAGCATTTATTGTACACACTCAGTCAGCAAATGGTTTCACACACTCAATAACTGAACTCTAGGCCAATGATTTATATATATAAAATATATGCTTGTTTTATTTTTAGAACCACAAAGGGAGTAAAAATATACTTTCTCAGAATGAGAGGTTGAATATAAATACTTTTGTCTTAGGCAATAAATTTGTGTAAACAGTCACAGTTGGTTGCAATAAACAATCCTATTTCCTAAACATAACAATGCATTGAGCTCAATGGTAAATTCAGGTTATTTGTAATAAATTACTTTTCAGATTACTTTTGGAATTCCAGGTCTGGCTCCTAGAACCAGCCTGGGGTCAGTATTCAGAATCAAGTGATGAAAGTCGACTTAATAACTGTAATGATTTTTAAATAATATTTGGCTATTTCAAAAGTTAGCACTTAGAAAATATTTCACAGAAAACATTCAATGGATCTCTATGGCAAGAAATTCAAATTGCAGGTAGAGTACTTTATCGTTACTTTAGTAATCCAGGACTGGGTGCCTAGACCCAGGACTGGGGTCCTTATCAAAAGCAGGTAAGTAATTTCGTTTGCAGAAATGGTACGATTTTAAAAGAATATTTCAAATTTGCAAAAGTAGACACTTAGAAGAAATTTCACAGAAAAGCAGACAATGGTTTCCTATGGGAGAAAAATGAGTTAGAGGTAAGTATAGTTGTGAACACTTTTCAGAGTCAGGGCTGGGCACCAAGATCCAGCACTGGGAGCTCACCTAGGAGCAGGTGAGTAAATTCGTTTTTGTCACTTGGCTGATTTTTGGTGAATTTTTGCAGTTTTGAAAAGTTCACACTTAGAAGATTTTTGAAGAAAAAGTCAGTCAATGTTACCCTATGAGGAAAACGAAGTTAGCGGTTTAAGGGTAAGTACTCGACTGGTAGAGTTGAAATTCCGGGCATGGACTCAGGGGTCCCCCAGTGTCAGGTAGGTACAGTTGGTTCACCCTCAGCGGTTTCAGGACGGCCGGGTGCAGAGAGAGTTAGGCCCAATGTTATCCTATGAGGGATAGGGGGGCCTTGGTTGGTGGCTGCTGTCTGGCAAGCCACGCGGCTGTGGGAGCTGGGCTCCTGGTCACTTACTCAGGGCAAGTGGGGACGTAGGTTAGTGTAGAGAGTGCACTGCCAGGGCCACTCGGGCGGCTGGGTGCAGGGTGCTTTTGAGCCTTCGGGCGCTCAATGGAAGTCAATGGGAATATTCCGGTTTGGAAAAAGGCTGCAAGCTCGGGGATGAGGATGCTTCAGATGCCACCACCACTTCGAGAGGTAAGTTGGGTAGTTGTAGGTTAGGTGGGTACCCCGGGATTGGGCACAGGGGGCCGCAGGGCGCCGGGTGCAGGGGTGCCTTTTGATGTCGGGAATCTTACCCTCTTGTTGATCGCGGTTGGGGTGGCACTCTGTTCTGAGGCTGCAGACTTCTTCCGGAATGTCGAGGGGGGTCCTTGGGTGCCGGACTCGGGGTCACAGTCGCCGTGGGGTCGTCCTCAGGGTCTTTGTTCACTCCGGCACTGGCCAGGCTTGGCTGGTGCAGAGTGTGCTGGGTTCGCGGTTCCGGGCTGCTGCCAGGGGTTAGAGATAGGTTTCTGAGTAGAGCCTCTACTCATGGGAGTCCCAGGGGCTTTAGAGTTCAAAGGTAGCCAGGTCCTCTGGGGTTTTTGAGGTTGCTGGCCACAAGAGATGCCGCGCTGGAGCAGGAGCAGGTTCGAGGGTCGACAGGCCGGTAGGGCTGGGGCCAAAGCAGTTGGTGTCTTCCTCTTTTTAGCAGCTGCAGGGCAGGTCTTTGTTCTTCTTGCTCTTCTTGTAGTTTCGAATCTGGGATCTGGGGAAGGAAGGTTCAGGGGGCCCCTAAATACTAGATTTAGGGGCGTTACAGGTAGGTGAAGGCCAGGGACCAATGGGTCCTTGTCCTGGGGTGGGTACACCCCCTATCCTGCCTCTCTCCTGTGGGAGGAGGGCAGTAGCCTAATCCTGATAGGGTAGGGCCTCCTATCTTCAAGATGGCGAGAGCCCGGAGATGTGCTTCACCTCGCCTCCCCCACCTGAGGGGTGGGGTGGGCAGGCTGGCACATCCCCTGTCCTTGTATGGGGTTTCCGGCCAAGCTTCCTGCCAGAGTGGGGGGTTGCAGTGGCCTGGGGAAACTCCAACTGGCGGCATGCCTTTGAAGCTTCCCTTTGCTCATCCTGGGGGAGGAGATTTCTCACCTCACCCAGGATGTGCATTGTTGCAGGCCCGGGAGAGCAGGGGCTCTCCCACCCAGGGGTCCAGCAACGTGTCTGCTGTGTGGCAGCCTGGGCAGCCTCAGAGCAGACGTGGATTGTAGGTTAGCTGTAAGGGGGCATCTCTAAGATGCCCTCTGGGGTGCTTAGTACATTAAATCCCACACTGGCATCAGTGTGGGTTTAATGTGCTGAGAAGTTTGATACCAAACTTCCCAGTCTTCAGTGTTGCCATTATGGTGCTGTGGAGTTCGTGTTTGACGAGCTCTCAGCACCATGTACTTGTAAAAGGCAGCACTGTACTTACAGTGCCCAGGAATGGACCTGGGTACTGTAGGGGCACAGGGCTCCTGCTCCTGTGCCCACACCATAGGCATAAGGCACCCAGCCAGAGGGGTGGCTGACATATGCCTTGGCAGTATAGGTAATGGGCATGGCACACAGAGATGTGTGCCATGTCGACTCTTTGTTTTGTCCTGCACCCAGACACTCAGCCTGCAAAGGCAGTGTGTGTGTGTAAGGGTACAGGGCCTCTAAGGGTGGCACAATGAGTGCTGCAGCGCTTAGAGGCCTTCCCTGGTCACAAGGCCCTGGGTACCTAGGGTACCATTTACCAGGGGCTGACATGTGGCCAGGGTTTGCCAATTGGGAGTTTGTGTGTTTTAAGGAAGGAACATAGGCCCTGGGCACCTGATTGGCAGGAGCCCAGGGCACAACAAGGAAAAGTGCATCAGCTATTAGGCAAAAAAGGGGGGGGTTACTGCAACAGAAACCCACTTTCTCACACAAGCCCCCCCCAGCCCAAAGGCCAGGAGACTTCTGCCAAAGCTGGGAGAGTCTACCTAGTCTTTCAGGCGAGGAAGAGTTGGGGAAGTGGTTTGAAAGTTGCAGGGCCTACTCTGCCTTACATCCTTCTGCCTAGGTCAGTCCCTTTGGGGAGCTGGCCTGTCTTATTAGTTTCAGGACCTAACTCCCAAGGCTCCTCTCCTTGTCTTTTACTGTCCTGGTCCCATCTTTCTATTTTGGGTTTAGAGGTGTATACCTCGGTAGTTTCTAACTTAGCCAGGGCTAGGCCCAGCTTACCCACAGAGGCTACCCACAGCTTGAGCAACCCCACCATGACCAATAAGGTCAGGGGGCCTGACTTGCTATTTGGCAGGGGGTTAGGCCACCATGCCAAGGATAGGGCTGCCATAAAGGCTAATACCCCGCAGAGGCTGCTGACAGCTGTCAGTGCCCAGAACCACACCTTTAGCTCCTGACTGGCAAGTGAGGGGGCTATTTTATAGTTCTCTTTGGGTCCTGGCTGTTGGTCTGTTTGAGGATAGGGGGTCCCTACTCTTGGTAGGGAACACCCCTCCTCTACCCCTTGTTCTGCCACCTGAGGAGCCACTAATTCAGGCTGGACAGTTGCCTGACTAGTCAGGTCTTGCTGTTGGCTAGGGGGGGCTTTACCAGTGCCATTGTGGGAGTTTTCCCTTACTGGGATAGAATCTCCCTGGCTCTCTGGAACTGTGGCTAACAGTTGCCCACCTTTCCTACCCTGTTTCTTCTCACTCTTTTGGGACTCAGCTGCACTGACTGCAGGTTGAGCCCCCACAGGTTCTTTGGGTGAGGCCTGGCATTGGGCCAGCACCTCTCTTTGGCTCAGTTCCACATCTAAGTGATCATTCCCCAAGAGACAATCAAGGGGGAGGTTTTTACTGACTATCACTTTCCTCCATCTAAGGGACCCAGCTGTGGCTAGGGGCACTATAGCCACAGGCCTAACAGTGACTCCCCCTGGGACAGTTCTTACCCTTCTTGTTTCCCCTGAGACATATTGGTGTGGGAATACCAACCTGTCATGTACCACAGTGTGACTGGCACAGGTATCTCTCAGGGCAGTGGCTGGGATTCCATTCACCAGTAGGTGGTGGAAGTGTCTACTTCCTTCTGGGATCTCCAGCTTGCTTCTTGGGCCCATTCCCCAGTTGAAAGCTAGGAGGACTTCCTCATCTGAGGACCCTCCCTCCCAAGCTACACTGGCAACCCCTGGGGCTGCACTAGTCACCCCTGGAGCTGTACTAGGAACCTTATTTTTAGGACAGCTAGAGTCCTGGGTGTGGTGTCCAGCCTTCTGACAGTTGAAACACCATATTCTGTTGGGATCCCAATTCTTACCTTGGTACCCTGGTTTAGTTTGTGAGGTGTCTTTGGGCCCACCCTCCTGGTCAGGTTTTTGGGGGGCTACCTGGGACTCCTTTCTTTTATCCACAAGGGGTTCACTCTCTTTCTTCTGGGGAGGTTTTGGGACCCCTTGGTTCTGGTCCCTCCCAGTGAACGTCCTAGTCACCCTAGTCTTGACCCAGTGGTCTGCTCTTTTTCCCAATTCTTGGGGGGATTTTAGACCTAGGTCTACCAAATGCTGATGCAACTTTTCATTTGTGCAGTTACTCAAAATATGTTCCTTCATGAATAAATTGTACAATCCAGTAAAATCCTGCACACCATGTCCAGCTAACCAACCATCCAGTGTCTTCACTGAGAAATCTACAAAGTCAATCCAGGACTGGGTCTGGGTTTTGTGAGCCCCCCTGAATCTAATTCTATACTCCTCAGTGGTGAATCCAAATCCCTCAATCAGAGCTTTCTTCATGAGGTCATAGGAACCTGCTTCTGGCCCAGAGAGAGTCAGAAGCCTGTCCCTGCAGTTACCAGAGAACAGTTCCCACAGGAGTGCCCCCCAGAGAGGTTTCTTTACTTTCCTGATATCACAAGCCCTCTCAAAGGCTGTGAACCATTTGGTGATATCATCACCTTCCTCAAATTTAGGGACAATCCCTTTGGGGATTTTAAGGTCAGAAGTTTCCTCCCTATCCTTGTTTTTATTATTGCTGCCACCATTGATGGGTGCTAAACCCATCTCTCTCCTTTCCTTTTCTAGAGCCAGGAGCCTGGACTCTAGATCTATTCTTTTGGCCAGCCTCATAAGGCTGTCCTCTTCACTGGGGGGACCCCCAGTGTTGTCTCTGGGACCAGAGCCACCTGTGTGGTCTCTAGGTGCCCAGATGCTATGTCTTGAGTTGGAGGGTATGGGTGCCATCTCCTCCCTAGGGAATAGTATGGGGAGGTTGCTGTCCTCCTCCCCTGTTTCCCTTTCCTCATCTGACTGGCCATCACCATGTTCAGATGGGTGGTCTTTAGCATACTCAGCCAGGAGCTCCTGGAGCCCTTGTTTGGTTGGATGCTGACCCATTTGTAAATTTTTGAGTTTACATAAGGACCTCAATTCCTTGAAAGACAAGTGTAAGTAAGGTGTGAGGTCGAGCTCCTCCACCAGGTCCATGTTATTATTATCACTAATAGCTGGGTTTGTTTGAGACATTCTAACCTGACAGTTCTAACCCTCTACCCTGACTATAGTGACTTTTATTTTTCTAAAATTCTAATGGGACTTAAGCAAGGCCCTAGCAAGACTTTTAGTAATTTTGGAAAAACCAATCAGAATTCTAAAGGCAATTTTTAAGAGTTCTGTCGTGTGATCAGATGGTAACCAAGTAGTCCAACAAATGCAAGTTTGTATCCCACCGCTGATCCACCAATGTGAGAAAGTGGCTCTGTATATACTGTTCCCTAATAGGTACAGGGTGTACAGAGTCCACAGTCCCCCAGAGGCTGATAGAGGTCAAAGTTAGGTATGACCTTACTCTCAAAAGTGGTAGCTTGGTCGAGCAGTAAGGCAGTACCAGAGGACAGTGTAAAGCATTTATTGTACACACTCAGTCAGCAAATGGTTTCACACACTCAATAACTGAACTCTAGGCCAATGATTTATATATATAAAATATATGCTTGTTTTATTTTTAGAACCACAAAGGGAGTAAAAATATACTTTCTCAGAATGAGAGGTTGAATATAAATACTTTTGTCTTAGGCAATAAATTTGTGTAAACAGTCACAGTTGGTTGCAATAAACAATCCTATTTCCTAAACATAACAATGCATTGAGCTCAATGGTAAATTCAGGTTATTTGTAATAAATTACTTTTCAGATTACTTTTGGAATTCCAGGTCTGGCTCCTAGAACCAGCCTGGGGTCAGTATTCAGAATCAAGTGATGAAAGTCGACTTAATAACTGTAATGATTTTTAAATAATATTTGGCTATTTCAAAAGTTAGCACTTAGAAAATATTTCACAGAAAACATTCAATGGATCTCTATGGCAAGAAATTCAAATTGCAGGTAGAGTACTTTATCGTTACTTTAGTAATCCAGGACTGGGTGCCTAGACCCAGGACTGGGGTCCTTATCAAAAGCAGGTAAGTAATTTCGTTTGCAGAAATGGTACGATTTTAAAAGAATATTTCAAATTTGCAAAAGTAGACACTTAGAAGAAATTTCACAGAAAAGCAGACAATGGTTTCCTATGGGAGAAAAATGAGTTAGAGGTAAGTATAGTTGTGAACACTTTTCAGAGTCAGGGCTGGGCACCAAGATCCAGCACTGGGAGCTCACCTAGGAGCAGGTGAGTAAATTCGTTTTTGTCACTTGGCTGATTTTTGGTGAATTTTTGCAGTTTTGAAAAGTTCACACTTAGAAGATTTTTGAAGAAAAAGTCAGTCAATGTTACCCTATGAGGAAAACGAAGTTAGCGGTTTAAGGGTAAGTACTCGACTGGTAGAGTTGAAATTCCGGGCATGGACTCAGGGGTCCCCCAGTGTCAGGTAGGTACAGTTGGTTCACCCTCAGCGGTTTCAGGACGGCCGGGTGCAGAGAGAGTTAGGCCCAATGTTATCCTATGAGGGATAGGGGGGCCTTGGTTGGTGGCTGCTGTCTGGCAAGCCACGCGGCTGTGGGAGCTGGGCTCCTGGTCACTTACTCAGGGCAAGTGGGGACGTAGGTTAGTGTAGAGAGTGCACTGCCAGGGCCACTCGGGCGGCTGGGTGCAGGGTGCTTTTGAGCCTTCGGGCGCTCAATGGAAGTCAATGGGAATATTCCGGTTTGGAAAAAGGCTGCAAGCTCGGGGATGAGGATGCTTCAGATGCCACCACCACTTCGAGAGGTAAGTTGGGTAGTTGTAGGTTAGGTGGGTACCCCGGGATTGGGCACAGGGGGCCGCAGGGCGCCGGGTGCAGGGGTGCCTTTTGATGTCGGGAATCTTACCCTCTTGTTGATCGCGGTTGGGGTGGCACTCTGTTCTGAGGCTGCAGACTTCTTCCGGAATGTCGAGGGGGGTCCTTGGGTGCCGGACTCGGGGTCACAGTCGCCGTGGGGTCGTCCTCAGGGTCTTTGTTCACTCCGGCACTGGCCAGGCTTGGCTGGTGCAGAGTGTGCTGGGTTCGCGGTTCCGGGCTGCTGCCAGGGGTTAGAGATAGGTTTCTGAGTAGAGCCTCTACTCATGGGAGTCCCAGGGGCTTTAGAGTTCAAAGGTAGCCAGGTCCTCTGGGGTTTTTGAGGTTGCTGGCCACAAGAGATGCCGCGCTGGAGCAGGAGCAGGTTCGAGGGTCGACAGGCCGGTAGGGCTGGGGCCAAAGCAGTTGGTGTCTTCCTCTTTTTAGCAGCTGCAGGGCAGGTCTTTGTTCTTCTTGCTCTTCTTGTAGTTTCGAATCTGGGATCTGGGGAAGGAAGGTTCAGGGGGCCCCTAAATACTAGATTTAGGGGCGTTACAGGTAGGTGAAGGCCAGGGACCAATGGGTCCTTGTCCTGGGGTGGGTACACCCCCTATCCTGCCTCTCTCCTGTGGGAGGAGGGCAGTAGCCTAATCCTGATAGGGTAGGGCCTCCTATCTTCAAGATGGCGAGAGCCCGGAGATGTGCTTCACCTCGCCTCCCCCACCTGAGGGGTGGGGTGGGCAGGCTGGCACATCCCCTGTCCTTGTATGGGGTTTCCGGCCAAGCTTCCTGCCAGAGTGGGGGGTTGCAGTGGCCTGGGGAAACTCCAACTGGCGGCATGCCTTTGAAGCTTCCCTTTGCTCATCCTGGGGGAGGAGATTTCTCACCTCACCCAGGATGTGCATTGTTGCAGGCCCGGGAGAGCAGGGGCTCTCCCACCCAGGGGTCCAGCAACGTGTCTGCTGTGTGGCAGCCTGGGCAGCCTCAGAGCAGACGTGGATTGTAGGTTAGCTGTAAGGGGGCATCTCTAAGATGCCCTCTGGGGTGCTTAGTACATTAAATCCCACACTGGCATCAGTGTGGGTTTAATGTGCTGAGAAGTTTGATACCAAACTTCCCAGTCTTCAGTGTTGCCATTATGGTGCTGTGGAGTTCGTGTTTGACGAGCTCTCAGCACCATGTACTTGTAAAAGGCAGCACTGTACTTACAGTGCCCAGGAATGGACCTGGGTACTGTAGGGGCACAGGGCTCCTGCTCCTGTGCCCACACCATAGGCATAAGGCACCCAGCCAGAGGGGTGGCTGACATATGCCTTGGCAGTATAGGTAATGGGCATGGCACACAGAGATGTGTGCCATGTCGACTCTTTGTTTTGTCCTGCACCCAGACACTCAGCCTGCAAAGGCAGTGTGTGTGTGTAAGGGTACAGGGCCTCTAAGGGTGGCACAATGAGTGCTGCAGCCCTTAGAGGCCTTCCCTGGTCACAAGGCCCTGGGTACCTAGGGTACCATTTACCAGGGGCTGACATGTGGCCAGGGTTTGCCAATTGGGAGTTTGTGTGTTTTAAGGAAGGAACATAGGCCCTGGGCACCTGATTGGCAGGAGCCCAGGGCACAACAAGGAAAAGTGCATCAGCTATTAGGCAAAAAAGGGGGGGGTTACTGCAACAGAAACCCACTTTCTCACATAAGGGCCTTTGCGTTTATACAGAAAGTTTCACCATAGAACATTATGTACTGGGAAAGTTCAAGTCCTTTAATCCTTCACGAGAGTTGTCCAAACAAATGTCAATAAAAGAGATCAGGCGCCACAGCTTGAGAATGGTGGCTCTGTCCACTCTCTTGCTTCAGCCCATCATTTCCTCATGTGCAGTTTGCTTGGCCTTTATTTGCTTAACTTACTTTGAAAATATTTACTGTTATTACCACTAACTTCCATTCTTAGCCTTCCACCAGGCAAACAAGTGAGTTATAGAACTGCAACTTTTATAGTCTCTTTTTTTCTATTTTTGATATCCACTATTTTTGTCCATGATGTTTGTGACTTTATAACCATGTGCTTAAGTGTCATTCGCCTAAAAAACAGAATTCTTAAAACCCATTTTCATAAATGGGCTTATATTTTTGGGACTGGTCCTTGCCCTGAAGAGCTGCCAACATAGGAGTTATGACGCAAATGTGTTAGGGCCCACAACATTCTCTTAAGAGTGTATCTCTCCTTCTTACTGAAAGTTGCTTCAGAATTTTATGTGAATCAAGAGATTTGACTCACTGCAGGCAAGAAATGCAAAGGTTTTTATTGGTCGAAACCCTGCGATTCGCCAAATCTGAACATTTGCGACCAGTAAAAACCTTTCTCTAGTGATACTATACCAATTTAGCAATTTGGAAATGTTTTACCAAATTGCTAAATAGGTTTAGAAATTATTACCAATTCACAATTTGGAATGGCACGCTTGGGGTGTCCCTTCACAACTACATAACTGTAACCTATGTATCAATAGTGTACAGCCAAAATTATAGTTGCAAACCATTGACCAGTTACCGACACACAACGGTGGGGTGGTAACTGATTCACAAAGGAGAGGGTGTCCCAATGAACACCTTCCATTTTCGGAATCATGGTGGCAGCTTCAGGGGAGAGAAGGCAGTGATCCCGGGACCACTGCCTGCACTCACTGAAGATTTTGAAAATGGCAAAACATTTTTTTAAAGCAGCCCTGTTTCCTTTAAAAAAACTCAGTTTGCTGAAAACAAATTGGGATGGTGTTTTTCTGTCTCTTGCAGATCACCATCCCTGCAAAGACAGGCAATTGGTGGGAGTCGTAATTTGTCACCTGCAATGAATATTAATTAAACGACACACAATTGATGGACGGAATGCAGAACAAATCAAAACATTCTCCCCCAGTCAAGAGATCTGGGTTAAATCCATCATTCTTTTTCTCACCATGCCACCCCAGTTTAGACCTGGCCATATACAAATCAGTCTTGACCCTGTGCCTCATGGGAACAGTCCAGCCCGAACTGCCAAGCCAGGTCCTCCCTGGACCGGAAACAAGCATCCTAGGACTGGTTTCGGGGTTTCACCCCTCTTCGGCCAGGATATCTTGAATCTAGTGGCACAGTGAGCCCGGGACCTACGTCTAGGCATACCCAGCGCACTTAGGGCGAGAAAGCAAAAGACACACAATTGATGGGGGGGTGCCAAAACTCACCTGAAACCTGCTGGGCCACGCCACGCCATTACCGCCGACACCGCCAAGAGTCAAAGCGATCAACGAAGTGCACGCTATCTTCCGCGTCGCCGCCCCGGGACTGCATTTCCCGGCTGCCTCAGCGGCGGCGCGACGTAGTGACGCCAGGAGGCGCCATAAATTACTGGGAGACCGGCGGAGCGGGGGGGCTGCCAAAACTCACCTGAAACCTGCTGGGCCACGCCACGCCATTACCGCCAAGAGTCAAAGCGATCAACGAAGTGCACGCTATCTTCCGCGTCGCCGCCCCGGGACTGCATTTCCCGGCTGCCTCAGCGGCGGCGCGACGTAGTGACGCCAGGAGGCGCCATAAATTACTGGGAGACCGGCGGAGCGGGGGGGCTGCCAAAACTCACCTGAAACCTGCTGGGCCACGCCACGCCATTACCGCCGACACCGCCAAGAGTCAAAGCGATCAACGAAGTGCACGCTATCTTCCGCGTCGCCGCCCCGGGACTGCATTTCCCGGCTGCCTCAGCGGCGGCGCGACGTAGTGACGCCAGGAGGCGCCATAAATTACTGGGAGACCGGCGGAGCGGGGGGGCTGCCAAAACTCACCTGAAACCTGCTGGGCCACGCCACGCCATTACCGCCGACACCGCCAAGAGTCAAAGCGATCAACGAAGTGCACGCTATCTTCCGCGTCGCCGCCCCGGGACTGCATTTCCCGGCTGCCTCAGCGGCGGCGCGACGTAGTGACGCCAGGAGGCGCCATAAATTACTGGGAGACTCGCTTCGCGGGACGCGAGCGGGACGCGCCGGGCTAAGCCCGGGCAAAGGGCGGGCCCTCTGTGGCCCTCCGTGGACCGACGAGACCGGCCCCGGCACAGCACCCTGCATAGACGCTGAGAACTAGGAATACATCCCATTGTAAGTTGAAATTACTCTTCTTTCTTTTATATTGCGGCAAATCGAGCATTTGATATATTTATCACTATGACTACAAGCATGCCGAGTCCATTTCCTGCCATGGCTGAGAGACTGGGAACTGTAAAGAATGGTACCTTGGATAATTATCTAATCAAGACTCCATTTACAGGGACAATCGAGTCTTCCCTAGTAGAGCGAAGGCTGGAACGCAGACGCTCTATTGAAATTATTAAAAGCAGGGCATTGCATGAGCACAATTCCACAGCTACCCCTGCAAATGATTGTACTCCTGTACCTGTCCTTGTCGATGATACTCTAAGTACAGAAGGTGTACCTTTCCTGTTGAGAGAATGTGTAGCATCCTGTACTTCCTCTACTGGAACAGCTACTATTGAATCGTCACTTGACCTACCCAGCTCTCCAGGAACTTTGAATATTGTGTCACCTATCTCCCATAAGTCTAAGAAACTTAAGAAAGCTGTCCAACCAGTAAGGCAATTTCCACCACCTGCTAAGAGGAGACGTAAAGGGATGGAACTTATAAAACAAAGGATGAGCCACACCGTCTTTGGGAAGAAGGCGACCCCCTCCAGTTCTAAAGTTAAATCTACTGTAACTACTAAGGACGTGCCAGGGTCAGACACTGTTCCCATACTAGCGCCGACCTCTGCACATATAGAGGTGGCACACAGCATCGAACATTGCCCTAAAGATGATGGGTCCAATATCGAAATCACTAGTAATCTTGTGGACACTTTCGAACTGATATTGCGTTCTTATACCTTAGCAATTGTAGAAAGGTTGGAAAAAATTGAGAACCGATTAGGGAAAATTGAAGCAGACCTTGATAGGAAGTCTTGTCCTTTACAATTAAAAGCTCAATCAGAACCCAATCAGGCCCAAGCACACTCATCCAGGGGAAATCCTGTTGTTACAGTTCGTCCACCATCAAGCGATAACGGGTTAGCCGTAAACATAGTTTCCACTAATCCGTCACTAGGCGACCTGTCCCCTGGTAGTAACTTAATAAAAGTGCCAGTCCCGATTTCTAATCCTACTGCGAGTAACAGTATTACCTACCAGCCAAATGTTCCTGTGTGTAACGCGTCAGTTACTACAACTTCCCATCTCACAATCCCTGAAAACAATATCACTAAAGACACGGGTAATTGTTCAGATGGGTTACAGAGACTTGAGGAGGGAGGCCGGAGGCAGATCCAAGGAAATCAGCCTAGGGGTCCCCTACCGGATCTCCCACCTGAGGCTGTCCCCTATGTAGTGATTTTAACGGTGGTTCCTGAGCTTTCAGTAAATAAGATAGAAGGTTTCTCCCAATTAAAGAATAAAATAGTACATTGGCTGGCACTACATAGGCCGATCACTAGCAACATTAATGGCGAAATAATTCATGTACGCCGGCTCCAATGGTTGGGGGGTAGACCTAAAGATATTAGGGGGGATGTGGTTGTGATAAACTTTAGAGACCGAAATGCAGTACGTCATGTCCTGAGCTGGCCAGGGGCCAACCCAAGTAGCTGCATTACTCCACGTCCCCTGACCTATTTCTATCCACGATCTTCTGTATTTTCCCACCAGACTAGGGCCAACATACTACCTAATATTAAATTTCCCGATGTGTCTAATTTCAGGAACTCAGCTATAACGTCAGAAGACCTTGAGTGGAACATGGTACCTACTAGGCCAGGTTTCCTTGTACATAGGAGCTGGGATCACTCAGTACCTTTCACCCCACTGGAGGTTTCTAACCGGTTCAACATTCTTAGTGGTTTGGATACTTGTGATTGAAGTTTACAGCCACCCGGGGAGGAGCCAGTGGGTATGGCTGAGACTTTGGATAGGGTTTCACCCACTGATTTAAGTATACCCGATAGAGGTTTCATTCCGGCTGGTGTTACTATCAATGTATCAATTAACCTTGCTCGTAGCATAAAACTAACTACTCAAGGAGACCGCTTAAATGACACACTTAATTATGGTCTAAATAATCACGAGATTTATGCTGGGGCTACAGGCTCTTCCATGCTAAGCAACCCCCAAGATAAATTATGCTATGCTGATCATTCGGGAGAGGGTAACGGAAATAAGTCCTGTGAAAAGTGGAATATCAACGGCACAGGAGTTTCTGTAACTGTCCCAAATGACACAATTTGTAATGTGGAGAGTCAGTTTCTAGTTTCATGGAATGTGGCTGGTTTAAAAAACAAGTTGACCTCCAGTGACTGGGTTATTTTTATTGATAATTTCATGATAGTAAACATGCAAGAAACTTGGGCCTTAGAACCCCAACATAGAACTGGGTATCTCCACTTTGCAATACCTGCAACGAAAACAAACAGAGGGAGACCCAAGGGGGGACTGACTACCTGGGTTAAACAGGATGATGGTTTTATTATTTCACAACTTGAAATTGATTCAAGGGATATCCTGGCGGTTAAGCTGAAATCTTCACTGTTTGGCGAGCTCATTATTTTTAATGTATATGCCAGAGGAAAGCCAGGAGGGAAGCCTTCAGAAGTTGTAACGACACTGGGACACTATGTTAATATTTGGAAGGGACGGGCTAATATGCTAATTTGTGGTGATTTCAACTGCTCCTATGAGCCCCTGGATCAAACTGACCTGGAGCTTACGGAGGCAGAGGATGTCTGCTGGCAGATTCCCAGTCTTAGCCTCGCCCCTATCAAACGGTGGACCCAGGCCGCCCTACAACTCAAGACTTTTAGTCTTGAGTATGGTTTGAGAGCAGTGAATGGCAGGACCCGAGGTGACAAGCAGGGCAACCCTACTTTTAATAATGGATTGTGTACCAGTAGAATAGATTATATACTGGCTAATCTTGAATTTTGGTCCAACATACTTGACATGATAGTTATAGAACGTATTGAAAGTGACCATAACCCTTTAAGCCTTGAGCTGCAGTTATACAAAGGGCAGGGGTCAACACATGTAGATTCGATAGGCGATATCATCTTGACCAATGATACTCGGCGGCTTAGATGGGCAGAGTGTCTGTGCAAGCCTGAATTGATTAATAAAATGAATGAAATGGTAAATGAAGCTACCATTGAAATGCTGGGGCAGCTGGACTTTGAGGACTGCTGCAGTAAGGTAATTCACACTCATTCGACCCTTTTTCTTAAACTTAGCTCTTTTTTTAATATTCCCAGGAAAAAGCACCCTGGTAAGGGGAACAAAAAACAAGCATCATGGTATGATAAAAATTGTAGGCTCGCTTATAAATCCTTAGTTGATGCTGTGCGATCCACCGATAGGGAAGTTATAAGGGTGGCAAGGATCCACTACAAAAAGACGCAAAATGTGGCGAAAAAAACCTGGGACACTAAATACTGGGACGAATTATTGGTAGCCAGTCAGTCCAGAGATTCAACGGACTTCTGGCATCTTGTGAGGTGGGGCATGGGAAACCAAAAACCAGCCCCGGTTAACCATGTCCCACCAGAAAAATGGGTAAAGCACTTCAAATCCCAGTTTGCAAATACGAATAATGTCCCGCCACCTGTATTGGCTTCTCTTAGCCCCCTTCTGCCAGTTACTACATTAGTGTTCACCAAAAAAGATGTCGAATGTGCCCTCAATTTAATTCCTAAAGGTAGGGCTCCGGGCCTAGACAAAATCCCTGCAGACGTGTTCTTGCATAGTAGATCAGTCTGGGTCCCTTATATCGAATTATTGGCGAACACTCTGGCTAAAGGCACCATGGTGCCAGATCTATGGCGGGGAGCTGAAATCGTACCAATTTTTAAGAAGGGTGACCGAGCTGACCCGGGAAACTACAGGCCAATTAGCTTAATAGCCTGTATTCAAAAAGTGGTGGCCAGAATGGTCCTTCTCAGGGTACAGACCTGGATTGAGGAATCAGGAATTATGTCCACTTTACAGGCTGGTTTTCGACCCCTGACCAGCACGGTGGACCAAGTTTTTAGATTTTCCACAATATACTGGAAATGGGTGATTCTGGGGGGAGGCACATTGTATGCAGCCTTTGTTGATTTAAAGGCTGCCTTTGATTTAGTACCGAGAGACAGGCTGTGGAGAGCGCTCCGTGACCAGGGCATCCCACCCGAATTACTTGCAATTCTGATTACATTACATGAAAATAATTACGCGCAGGTTAGGTGGGGTAACCAGAGCCAAGTGACCGACAGCTTCCCAACTGAAAGGGGTGTCCGGCAAGGATGTGTGCTGGCACCCACATTATTTACATTGTATATAAATAAAGTTATTGAATACTACCAAGACTCTACAACCGATCCACCTAAACAGAATGGCATCCCCGTCCCCCTTCTGATGTTTGCCGATGACACCCTCTTATTGTCTAAAACACAGGAAGGGTTACAGAAGGCAATAGTCTGCTTTGAAAAGTTTTGTAATGATTTCGGCATTTCTGTTAATGTCTCCAAAACTAAATTTATGACAATGCATAGGCACCGGATTATCAAGGGCAGAGTTTTTATGAATGGGGAACTACTAGAGCAGACTGACAGCTTTAACTATCTGGGCATCACATTGGGCTCCAGGTTACAGTGGAAGCCACATGTGGCCCATCTAATCTCCAAACATGCGCAACTTTCAGGCGCATTGCTCAGAGAATTTAAGCTGTCAGCCACCAAACCCATAGCCCCAGTATTAAAAATCTACGACTCGAGAGTAAGATCTTCCATGCTGTATGGAGCTGAATTGTGGGGGATGTCTGATATAGCAGGCTTACAAAAAGCACATAATAGGTTCCTTCGCTGTATCACAGGCCTCCCACAATCTACACCATTAATACCTCTTCGCATGGATTTGGGGTGTCAGAGTCTAGAAAATATTTGTAGATTTAGACCAATTGCTTATTGGAGAAGACTGTGGGTCACCCCTGAACTGAACCACTATGCGTTGGCACTTTTGGAGACGCGTAATATGGATACAGGGGAAAGAATTCCCTGGTTCAGAAAGGTAAAAATCCTTTTAAAGTCCTTAGGAATGGGGGATCTATGGGACAATCCACAGGGAACAATAATCCCCACCAAACAGGAGTTGAAAGAGGCCTACTGGACATATATATCTTTGGTGGAATTCCAGTCACATACAAATCCTTCACATACCAAGGTTTTTTTGGAGTTGAAACATTCGATCAGGTATGAGGAGTACTGGGATCTGATCACACTGCCTCAAGATAGGAAATTATATCACCAGTTCAGGGTAGGTACTCTTCCATTGAACACGATTACCTGCAAATGGGCATCTAATAAAAATGATCAAATGTGCCCTTTCTGCAAGATATTTCGAGAAACCATAGCACATATCTTGTTTATTTGCCCAGTATATAAGGCCCCCCGCCTAAGATGGATCAGAGCAGTTTGCATTCAGAAGGGTATCAAGACGGGGATCTCTGCACTAAGACTATTTCAATCCGATAGCTCTGAAATAATAGTGATTGCCATAGCTAAATTTTTGAAATGGATGTGGTTAATTAGAGCCGGGAAACTGAAAGCCCTTCAGCCGCCCTAAATGTAAACCAGTATAATGATGGAATTTTTTTTTTTTTATACTCTTTTAGTATTGTTTTTTTATGGAAAGCAGATATTTATTTTTTTAACTGGTCGATTAGGAATACCACTTATGCAGTAAAACAAATCATGTTGATCCTAGCATTAGTACCATGAATTCTATATGTACAGTCCAAAAAATTAGAACTGTCTAATGATGAAATGTTTTTTTAAACGTGTTTTTGTAAATATTGATGAGTTTTGTTTTTAAATTGTCTTTTATGACTTGAAGTCGAAATAAAGACTGTTTGATTGATTGATTGATTGGAATGCAGAACAAATCAAAACATTCTCCCCCAGTCAAGAGATCTGGGTTAAATCCATCATTCTTTTGCTCACCATGCCACCCCAGTTTAGACCTGGCCATTTGCAAATCAGTCTTGACCCTGTGCCTCATGGGAACAGTCCAGCCCGAACTGCCAAGCTAGGTCCTCCCTGGACTGGAAACAAGCATCCTAGGACCAGTTTCAGGGTTTCACCCCTCTTCAGCCAGGATAGCTTGAATCCAGTGGCACAGTGAGCCCGGGACCTACGTCTAGGCATACCCAGCGCACTTAGGGTGAAAAAGCAAAAGATACACAATTGATGGACGGAATGCAGAACAAATCAAAACATTCTCCCCCAGTCAAGAGATCTGGGTTAAATCCATCATTCTTTTGCCCACTACGCCACCCCAGTTTAGACCTGGCCATTTGCAAATCAGTCTTGACCCTGTGCCTCATGGGAACAGTCCAGCCCGAACTGCCAAGCCAGGTCCTCCCTGGACTGGAAACAAGCATCCTAGGACCGGTTTCGGGGTTTCACCCCTCTTCAGCCAGGATAGCTTGAATCCAGTGGCACAGTGAGCCCGGGACCTACGTCTAGGCATACCCATTGCACTTAGGGCGAGAAAGCAAAAGACACACAATTGATGGACGGAATGCAGAACAAACCAAAACATTTTCCCCCAGTCAAGAGATCTGGGTTAAAACCATCATTCTTTTGCTCACCATGCCACCCCAGTTTAGACCTGGCCATATGCAAATCAGTCTTGACCCTGTGCCTCATGGGAACAGTCCAGCCTGAACTGCCAAGCCAGGTCCTCCCTGGATCGGAAACAAGCAACCTAGGACCGGTTTCGGGGTTTCACCCCTCTTCAGCCAGTTGTCTGAACTGGGGTGGCGTGGTGAGCAAAATAACGATGGATTAAACCCAGTTCTGTGACTGGGGTGAATGTTTTGCCAATGTGCAACATTCCCTCCATCATCTTGTGTGTTTTGCTGTTTGCCCTTTGTGGGAAGGGTATGCCCAGACGTGGGTCCCGTGCTCACTACGCCACTGGAGTCAAGCTATCCTGGCTGAAGAGGGGTGACACCCCAAAACCAGTCCTAGGATGCTTGATTCTGGTCCAGGAAAGACATGGCTTGGCAGTTCGGGCTGGACTGTTCCCATGAGGCACAGGGTCAAGACTGATTTGCATATGGCCATGTCTGAACTGGGGTGGCGTTGTGAGCAAAATAACGATGGATTAAACCCAGATCTGTGACTGGGGGAGAATGTTTTGCCAATGTGCAACATTCCGTCCATCATCTTGTGTGTTTTGATGAATATTAATTAGGCAGCCCGTTCTGTGACCTGATTGGATTCCTTACTGACCAACTGACCAGCTTCCTCAAGAAGAACAGCATCCTGGACCCGTCCCAGTCCGGGTTCCGCAGCAACCACAGCACCGAAACCGCCCTCATCGCCGCCACCGACGACATCAGGACCCTGCTTGACAACGGAGAAACCGCAGCCCTCATCCTCCTGGACCTGTCAGCCGCCTTCGACACGGTCTGCCACCGCACACTACGAACACCCCTCCATGATGCCAGAATCCAAGAGCAGGCTCTGGACTGGACCACCTCCTTCCTCTCCGGTAGAACTCAGACCGTCCGCCTCCCCCCCTTCCAGTTCGAAGCCACCAAGATCATCTGCGGCGTACCCCAAAGCTCATCCCTCAGCCCAACGTTGTTCAACGTCTACATGGCACTGCTTGCCCACGTCGCACGAAGGCACGACCTCAACATCATCTCCTATGCCAACGACACCCAGCTGATCCTCTCCCTCACCAAAGACCCCCACACCGCCAAAACCAACCTCCACGAGGGAATGAAGTCAGCCGCCGACTGGATGAGAAACAGCCGACTCAAGCTGAACTCGGACAAGACGGTTGTCCTCATCCTTGGATCCACCCCCTCGGCCTGGGACGACTCCTGGTGGCCGACTGCACTAAGAGCACCCCAACACCCACCGACCATGCACGCAACCTAGGGGTCATCCTCGACTCCATCCTCTCCATGATGAAGCAGGTCAACGCCGTCTCCTCCTCCTGCTTCAACACCCTCCGCATGCTTCGCAGGATCTTCAAGTGGATCCCCACCGAAACTAGAAGGACGGTCACCCAGGCCCACGTCAGCAGTAGACTGGACTACGACAACGCACTCTACTCAGGAGCCCCGGCCAAACTCCTGAAACGGCTCCAACGCATCCAGAACGCCTCCGCACACCTGATCCTCGATATCCCTCGCCACAGCCACATCACACCCCACCTGAGAGACCTGCACTGGCTCCCCATCAACAAGAGGATAACCTTCAAGCTCTTCACCCACGCACACAAGGCACTCCATGACACCGGACCAGCGTACCTCAACAGCCGACTCAGCTTCTACACCCCCACCCACCAGCTCTGCTCTACAGACCGCGCCCTCGCCACCGTCCCCCGCATCCAAAGAGTGACCACCGGCGGCAGATCATTCGCCGCCAAGACATGGAACACCCTCCCCATCCGCCTGCGGCAGACCGAAGACCTCCTAACCTTCAGGAGACTCCTCAAGACCTGGCTCTTCGGACAGTAGCAGCCCCCCCCAGCGCCTTGAGACCCTCACGGGTATGTAGTGCGCTCTACAAATGCCTTGATTGATTGATTGATTGATTGATTGACTGATTGATTGATTGATTTGGGAACGGACCTATGTCCATTGTTGGTTCGCAAATTAAATTACTATTCACAAAAATTTGGTGTGCAATTTTCAACCACATTTTGGGCCATATGTAGGTGGCATACAATTTACCGATTCTTAAATACCGAATTTTACCGATTCGGTATTTAAGAATCGGTAAATTGTATGTAGGTAATAATTCGGTAAATGTTACCGAATCGGAGAAATTCTGTAATTACCGAATCAGTATTTACCGATTCGGTAATGAGGCATACCTTCCCATTGATTCCTAAGGGCCTGGAGGCCCATAGGAATCAATGGGAAGGTATGCCTCATTACCGAATCGGTAAATACCTATTCGGTAATGGGGGGAGCACATTCAAGGGTGGCAGGGTGTCACATTGACACCCTGTTGCACCCCTGATTCCTGCATGTGTGCACAAGTGGCGGACATACATGCCCTAAGGGCATGTATGTCTCTCACATGGCACTCCTATTTCAGCAAACTATTGCCTTTTGCAATGTATTCGGTATTTAAAACCAACCTATATTTGGTGGTAAATACCGAATTCTAGTTCCTACACAACACTCATTAGAGTGTTTCCTACATCTAATTTCAGGATTCGGTATTTACCGAATCGGTAATTTTACCGATTCGGTAAATTACCGAATCCTGAAATATGCCCCCTACATGGCATATTACCGGTTACCGGTCGGTAACGGGATATTTACCGAAAATCGGCCGTTACCGACCGGTATTTGGCTTCCTACATATGGCCCTTTGTGATGACAGTAGTACATTGGGCCCAGTGTTTTTTCTGGATCAAGACAGGGAGCGATTAGTGCAACCTCACAGAGGTTGAGGTGCTCACGTGGTGTACAATGAGTCAGTAACTACTCTACCCCTCTTAATTGTTGCCTCAGGTCTACACCACAAGGTACATTTAGATAACTTTTCGACTTTCCTTAATTCAAATGGATCCAGACACAGGAAGGCTCCCTGACATTCTCAACAAGTTTGAGCTCTTGGCATTGTATATGAAAATGCCTCTTATTTATTTTTTGGTATTTAAAACATAAATAAAAGCATTGCCATTTACAATGCTAAAAGCTTAAACTCTCGCAAATGCGATACATATTGCTTTGCAAATGCTTTTTTTAGAAAGCTGCGTTGTAATTGGATAAAAACGTAATGCTGCCTTTAGGCTATTCTATCAGTTCAGTCTGTTTTAAATGTATTCACACCTTGTGCTTGGCTTTTATGTTAAAGCAAACCAAATGCTGCGTCCTGCAAGTGGTGCGAGCGTGTCCGTGTGGCGTTGGGCTGTATAGGCGAGCGTGGTGTGAGCGCGCATTGGCAGAGAACAGACGGCGTGAGCGTGCACATGGACTGTCCGGGGGGAAAGTGCACATCTCCTGTCGGGTGTCCAGGCGAGCGCAATGGGAGCATGCATCGGCAGATAAGATGGCGAGCGCTGTCACTTCAGAACCCACCAGTCTCGAGCCACGGGGGCGAGGCACCTGCCTGCAGCGCCCACCGCACAGGCCGTCGGGAGCGGACCCCCCAATGCCCGGCATCCCGCGGGCGGCATGGGCCAGGCGAGGAGGGAGCCAATAGCCAGAGCCCTGCGCGCGGGGCCGAGCGCGAGCCGCCGAGACAGGTGAGCTGCGCCCGCGGCCGGGGGGATGGGGACGGGCGGGGAAATGAGGGGAGACGGGAGTTTGGAGAGAAAGAGAGAAAATGCGTGTGATGGGAAGCGGGCAGAAGACACCGGAGAGAGCGGGGCAATAGTAGCTGTTGTTGGGCCGGGGAGTGAAGGTAAGAAGACAGCAGAAGCTGCGCACCGAGCGGTCCGTGAGGGGGCGGAGGAGACCCAGAGCACACGGGTGGGCAAGAGAGAGTCAGGGCCGGGTGTCGGGGGCGCACAGACGGAGAAAGGAAAGTTACAGAGAACATGAAAACGGACCGGCCCTGAAGCAGGAGCGCCGAAGACAGAGGCTAAGACACCGAGGAGAGGTTTGAGAGAGGCAGGACTGGGGAGGCAGGTGAAGAGAGAGGGCCGGGAACGAGCGGGCAGGAGGAGAGAGAAGGACACACTGATATAAAGGGAGGAGACATACTGAAGAGAGAGGGACCCAGACAGACAGACAGGGGATGAGCTGAGATGCAACAACTTCTACAATGAGGACGAAAGTGAAACTGCATACTGGCTTGCTGAGGGAAGGGAGACAGGAGATGTGCACGCCGCGTGGCTGTAGGCGCGTACACCAACTCAAATCCGCCGAGACCATGCGCGTGCCCATCTCCTGTCCCACTTCCGAGGCAAGTCAGCAACAATAGATCTCGCCGAAAGCAGCGCTCCGCGCTGCATTCGCAGGCGAGACCTAAAAACAGAACAGCCGGTTCGATCACTCCCAACTTTTATATAGCCGTCTCCAAACCATTTTGCTCTAAGTGATTTCTCTCTCCCTAGAACTGTCAACAATGAGATAAGGAGGTAAATTTGGCTAGTTTAATCAATTTAGGCAGTTCCCTTTCCAGCTGAATAACCCCAGACTCTTGTAAGGGCCAGAACTATGTTTTGCTGGTTTTGCTGAAAGCAAATCACCAAAGATCCTTGGAACCTACCTGCAGATCAGGAGCGGCCAGTGCAGGGAAGGGTGGTGGTGCAGTGGGGTCGTGTGGTGGGTGGGGGGGATTTCGACAGACGACAACGAGGGAAAAGTCATTTCTTTTTTTATTTCCTCGTTGTCTGTCGAGTCCCTCACCAACCCGGCCCACCACTCTTACCTGCATTCGCCACTCCTGCTGTAGATGGTCAAGTGGTATTTCTTCTCATACCGTTCTCGCCTGTAATTTGACTACCATCTTACAGCTCAATTTCAGAGGGAGGAAAGGGGTAATTTTTCTCAGAAGCTTCAGTTGTAAAAAGCCAGTAGAAGTGAGTGTGAAAAGAAAGGATGGAGTTGAACACAAACCCAAGGATTTTCGCTCTCTTTAGCTACGCAGGAGTCATAGCCAGAGAGTATGGCCTTCACTGATCATGAGGACCAGGAGAAAAGTGCAACACTTGAGCAATAACCTGTTTCTTTCTTTAGGCTGTGCAATCTTGCAGGCGCCAGAAGGATGCCAGAAGCAAGTCACCAACGCCAAGCAAACACTGACACTGACACTGCACAAATTCTGGCCAAAGATTCAAACTGAGCCAGTCCTCAGGGGAACGGAGAAGTGGATTCAGAAAAGAGGAATATTGTCCTCTGTTCAGCCTGGTCCCTCTTATGGTAGGTACTTTGCACTTATTCCCTCTCAGATCGCGAATGGAACGTGTAGCTATCAAAACAAAAAGAGATTGTGTAAACCGCAGGGTACATGTTTTTTTTATTTATTTTTTAATTGTTGTTTTTCATAAAGAACACAAAAAACATAAGTAAGAAAGTGACATATACATATAATATACAAACAGTACCTTGTACTTTTTGAGCGAGTCTGACAGAAAGACAAAAAAAAACAAAAGAGCGAATGAGAGAGGAGAATAGAGGAAGAAGGCCATAATAAACGAGTACTATATAACGAACCGAAAACCCTGTCCAGCAAATTCATGTAATCTGTACAAGGAAGAACAAATAGCTCCAAATTCCAAGTAGTGACAAGATGTGTACTAAGAATGCTGGCGGTGTATCTCTACTGCAGGGGTATAATAACATATTTACATTATTTATTATTTGAGCGTTGTTTCAGCCAGTCTTACTGTAGCCACTCTGTTATAGGAGCTCAAAGCTTTTGCCCCTGCACCCGCCTCCTTCGCCCTTTAAGACAATAAACTGAAAATTCAATGTTATATGTGGCTAGGAGCCAGGATCGCCAATTGCAAAAAGTAGGGGGATCCGAGCTGATCTACTGGGAAGTGATACACAGTCGAGCTATGGCCATTGAGATGAACAAAAATCCAATAATGGCTCGGGAGCTATTTATATTCCCATCAATCCCCAGGATTACCAGATCTGCAGTAATTGTTATTGGGATCCCCAACAACTTAGTCAAAAAAAGTTCAATGTTCTGAAGACATTGCGTTAAGCTAGGGCAGGAATAAAACATATGAACTGTATCAGCAGACATCACCCCACATCTATTGCATGTTCTCCCCCGTGTCCCTCCCCACTTTGCAACTTTTGCCGGGGTATAATAGAGATCAAAAATAGACATGTAGTGCTGGCTCCTCAAACTTCCGGTTATTAAAACCTGGTTAGCTAATACCAATAAGTCCTCAATGTTTATCCCCTCCTTCTCAAATTTCCTATCCCATTTATTGTTCTGGTTTGCTATGTCATCAGGGAGAGCCTCCAATAAGCTTTGGTAAATTCCCCCAATACGGGTTTTGCTACAGATTAGTTCCACTAATCGGAGCTTCCCGAAATTTAAAACCAGGCCTGGCCTACTTACTAAAAAGCTGCGCATCTGTAGATACTTAAAAAAATCTCTTTTGTCCAGACCAAACTTTTGTTGTAAAAACGAGAAAGGAGCCATATGACCTCCATAGCCCAAATCACCCAAGGTATTAATTCCAGGATTTCCCCATCTAAATGTGGTTGGTCTTGGAAGATTGGTGGTATTTTCCCGCAGACCGATAGTGGCGTGTAGCCATTAATATTTGAAATCTTTAACCTGCACCGTATATTCTTCCAAATCGAATAAGCTTCCTTAAGTGTTTTGAATCTAGTCTTTTTGTAATAGCTAGGTTGCAGGATCTTAACCAAACAATGCTTAGTCTTATCCCCCAGGCCGATTTCATAGATATTTGGTCTAACTGCCTCCGAGCTTTTAGCTTTGTCCCCTACTAACAGTACACCCATGTGCTGCAGCATGCATGCCCAATAGTACAACATAAAATTGGGGATCTCCCACCCTCCCCGTAGTCTTGGAAGAGTCATCCACTTAGCCACTCTACTGGCTCTATGGTATCGCCACAGAAACCTAGAACACATCCTTTCAATCTTGGAAAAACAAGTAGCGGAAAATTCTAAGGGGATAGTCCTGAACAGATACAAAAAGTTTGGGATTACCATCATTTTAATAACGTTACTGCTCCCATACATGGACAGATACAAATGGTCTAACCTTTCCAGTATCTGACCAACTGTATCGATCATTGGTCCTATATTTATGTCCAGAATTTGGTCCACTCCTGCTGTGAGCTTAACCCCCAGATATGTTACTTCAGGAACTATTGGCAGATCCACAAACGACTCAGTGCCAGAGTAGGGAATCTGAGTCTTATCGATGTTTAATTTGTATCCAGACAAGATACCAAATCGTTCAGCCATGTCTTTCACAGCTGGATAAGCAGAGATAATATCAGAAGTAAGTATCGCAATATCATCAGCATAGGCCAATGTCTTGTATTCTGTACCATTGACCTTTGCTGGTTTAATGTTGCTACATTGCTCTAACTTATTAAGAAAATGGACAATATACAATGAGAATAAAAGGGGAGAGCACGGGCACCCATGTCGAGTGCCTCTGCTTATACTGAACGATTCAGTTTCTTGTCCTGAGATATGTATCACTGCCTCCGGTCGTTGATACCGAGCCTGAATCGCCTGAATAAACTCAGCACCCATCCCCTTCCATCACAGGACGGACCACAGAAAACGCCAGGAGACCCTGTCGAATGCTTTTTCAGCATCCAACACAATCACCCCTAGCAGATGTAGTGACCTGGGGACAGGGCACTAGGACCCTGCAGCTGGACACTTGGGACCCGAGGGCAACCGGACACCACATCCGGTCGAGGGTGTGGGGAGGGCAGAGAAAGGGGATGAGAGAGAACGTGGGCAGACGTGGGCACAAGGAGCTCTGCGACAGACAGAAATAAAGGAACAAGATAACCCCTACCTGTGTCCTTTGTCTTTTGTGGGGACACGACAACTGGCGACGAAGGTGGGATCCACAGGAAACATAAGGAAACAGAATCGTCGTCCTCCCGACCTTAAGTAGGCGTGACGAACCAGGAGCCCACCCTGGTCCGCTGGACGACTGGAGAAGAATCGCAATGATCGGCGATCATCGCGCCGATTGCCCGATCAGAAAAGCCAGGAGCCCACCCTGGTCTGAGGAAAGCAGTGAAGCAGAAAGCGGCACGGGAGCCAACCCCGGCCGCGGAAAAGTAAAGCGTTAAGAAGCGCTGAGGAAAGCGTAACTTAAATAATTCAAGCGCCCGCCCGTGAAGCAAGAAGCGCCAGCACCATAGCGTGCAGAAGAGGACTGAATGAGAAAGCGCGCGTGATTCGAATGAACTCTCGCGAGAGCGGCGGCCATCTTTAAGTCAGGCAAAAAGGACCAATCAGAACAAAGAACAGTGTGGCGGCCATTTTGAAAGGTCAGGCATACTGGGAGAAGATAGAAACATCGCGAGATTGCAGCGGCCATTTTGAAGTCAGGCAAAACGGGCCAATCAGAACAAAGAACAGCGCAGCGGCCATTTTGAGGTCAGGCAGCCATTGGAATCAATAGGAAAACTGAAAAAGAGAGGAAAAAGGCACAAAAGAAGAAAAAAGAACAGCGAAACTAAGCAGGATACGGTGGCAACAAAAGGACAAATAAAGGAAACAAATAAATAAATAAATACAAATAAATAAATAAAGAACAAGGGAGAAGGAAAATGAGCGACAATGAGGAGAAGACGAGCACGCAAGCTATATTCCACAGGCCTCTACCGTTCAGCCTATCGGAGCCACAAGCGGGCATCCGGTGGGAGAGATGGATCAGGAAATTTGAGAGCTACATGAGCGCCACGGATGTCCCAGATAGCAAGCAGCTGCACCTGCTTCTGAATCTTGCAGGGGATGAAATAGAGGATCTATTGTTAACATTCCCCGCCGATCAAACGGCGGATTACAAAGAAGTGATAAAGTGTCTCACTCAGAAGTTTGACCCCCAACGAAATGTTGATTTCGAGAGATACACATTCAACGCCGCATGCCAACGAGGAGAAGAGAGTCTAGATGACTTTGCAACTAGACTAAGAAAATTGGTCACATACTGCGAGTTTGACAAATTTGACAATGAGCAAGCAATAAGACTGCGCATCATCGAAGGCTGTCAATCGGTGGAGTTCAGAGCACGCGTCTTGAAGGAACCAACAACGCTGGAAAAAATATTGACAATGGCTCGCACGGAAGCAAGGGCCACAGAGCACGCTAAGCAGATGGAGCTAGGAAAAGAGAAGAAAGTAGCGGTAGCACATCGCGTCACTGGGAACTTCAAAAAGAAGGAATTCCAGGCGCAGACTGTACCAAAGAAGGGCGAACAAACATGTTACCGGTGCGGCCTCGAATTTCCACATGTCGGTGCCTGCCCTGCCATGGGTCAAAAGTGCAGGAAGTGCAACAGGGACAATCATTTTTCAAGCACGTGCATGACAAGACAATTCAGAAGTGAAAGAGGCAGAACAATGAGACCAAGGATGACCAGTAACAGGTACGCACGACACATGGAAACAGCATATCGCAGCTCCTGTGCAGAAGAAGCAGAAGAAACGGCAGCTCCTGTGTCGGAAGCAAGACTATATCTCATGTCAGATGCACCAAGAGAAGGAAAAGAGACAGAACACATTCCTCTTGTTGAGAAAAAATAAATAAAGAAGACAGCCACGGTGGACATCGGCGTAGGAAGCCACCAAGCTAAGTTTGTACTTGACAGTGGAGCGACATGCAACATCATGTGCATGTCAGAATACCAGAAAATGAGAGTGAAACCACAACTATCACCGTCAACAGTGGATGTGTTCACTTGGGGTTCCAAAAGGCCAGTAGAAAACATGGGAAAATTCACGGAAATCTTGACATACAAAGACAGATTCTACCAAGAGGAAATACATGTGCTCAAAGGAGACATCCCAGCACCATGCCTGCTAAGCAATGTGACGGCACAGGTGATGGGGCTACTAACAATGACATACCACATGTCGGAAACAAAAAACATCCTACAAGAATACCCAGCCATACTGAAAGGTATTGGTAAGCTGAAAGGGAAACAAATAACATTGCACATCAATGAAGCGATCAAGCCGGTAGCTCAGCATCATAGACGAGTACCAATACGTCTCCAACCACAAGTTGAAGATGAAATAACAAGTCTACTGGCGCAAGACATAATCGAACCAGCGGAAGGACCAACGCCATGGGTGTCTCCGATCGTGGAAGTTCCCAAGAAAAACACCTCAAAGATCCGCATCTGCGTGGACATGAGGATCCCAAATACAGCAATTGCAAGGGAACGTCACCCGGGGCCACACCTAAATGACATGATAAGCTGCCTCACTGGAGCATGCCGGTTCTCGAAGCTGGACTTGTGCAAAGGATACCATCAGCTAGAACTAGATCACCAGTCCAGGTACATCACAACATTCTCCAAGCATCTGGGCCTGTTCAGATATAAGAGGCTAAGCTTCGGAATCTCATCGGCAGCGGAGATATTCCAGGAAGCAATACGGCAAGTGATAAGGCCAGTGCGAAACAGCCTCAACTACAGTGATGACATCTTGGTATTTGGAAACATAGACAAAGAGCATGACGCAGCGTTGCGTCAAGTGTACACACAACTGGAGCAAGCAGGCCTAACATTAAATGGAGAGAAATGTGAGCTGGAGAGAGGGGAACTAGTGTTCTTCGGGCACATTTTCTCCAAACAAGGGATGAGGCCAGATCCCAGCAAGGTTGAAACACTGAAGAACGCAACTCCTCCGACAGATATTGCGGAAGTAAGATCATTCCTGGGCCTCGCTAGCTACTGTGCGCGGTACATACAGGATTTCGCCACAGTGAGCACACCACTAAGAGAACTGACCAAACAAGGGCAGAAGTTCATCTGGTCCCAGGAATGTCACAAGGCATTCGAAGAAATAAGAAAAGCAGTAATGTCGGTGGAACAACTGGCCTACTTTGACCCACTACTATGCACTGAACTGACTGTCGATGCCAGCCCAGTAGGACTAGGAGCAATTCTAGCGCAGCATTTGCCAGGGAGAGACTCACAGAGGAAAATTGTTGCGTATGCAAGCAAAAGCTTAACAGACGTTGAAAGAGCATACTCACAACCGGAGAAGGAGAGCTTAGCAGTGGTATGGGCATGTTTATTTATGGAAAATCATTTACAATAATAACTGATCATGAGGCACTAGTGATGATCTACGGCAGCCCATCAGCGAAAATGCCACCCCGGATTGAACGCTGGGCCATAAGACTGATGGACTATGATTTCACGGTTGTGCATAAGCCAGGGAAAGAACACAATCCGGCAGACTACATGTCGAGACACCCGTTGCCGCAGGTCCATGAAACGACATCAATGGCCGAAGAGTACCTCAACTTCGTACTGAAACAAAACACCCCAGCGCTGATAACACTACTAGAGCTGGCAAAAGAGAGCAAGGGCGATGCCACGCTGCAAACAGCTATGGACATCACGAGAAAGCAGAGATGGAAGGACGTCAACAACAACTGCACCTGGGAAACAGGAGTATGCAAAGAAGAAGTGCTGGCTCTCAAGAAGATCCATGAGGAACTGTCCGAAACAGACACAGGGATAATGATGAGAGGGACGAGAATTGTGATACCAAGCCCACTTCGGAGGCAACTGGTCAACATGGCCCATGAGTCACACCGAGGCGTGGTAGCCACCAAGAAACTACTAAGAGAGAAAGTGTGGTTCCCTGGCCTGGATCGCATGGTAGAAGAAACTATAGCGACATGCCACCTCTGTCAAGTGATAGGCCCACCGGCTAAGCATGAGCCACTACAAATGTCGGATCTTCCAAGAGCGGTATGGACAACATTAGCAGCTGATTTCTTTGGACCCCTAGACACAGGCAACTACCTGCTTGTGATCATTGACGAATACTCACGGTTCCCGATAGTACGACAGGTCTCATCAACATCAGCCACAGCAACACTACCGATATTGGATGACATCTTTGCAGCATGGGGCTCACCAGAAACACTAAAAACAGGCAATGGCCCTCCATTTTCAGGAGAAGAGTTCTGCCGATTCATGGTCTATCTAGGGATAAACCACTGGAAAATAACACCGCTATGGCCTCAAGCAAATGGAATAGTGGAGCGGTTCATGGGGACCATCAAAAAGGCAGTTCAAAGGGCAAAGCTAGCTCAGATATCACTTAGTCAAGCGCTGTGCCAAGTACTACGTGATTACAGAAACACACCCCACAACTCCACAGGAAGGTGCCCAGCAGAGCTAGTACTGGGAAGAACGAGTCGGACGAGGCTACCGCAAATAGAAGCAACAGTGCCACCTGATCACAGCAGCATTGCACATAGGGACAGAGAGGCGAAAGAAAAAATGAAGAGATATGCAGACGCAAAGCGACACGCCATCCCGTGAAACATACAGGAAGGAGATACGGTGGTTGTACGTCAACGGCAGCAAAGAAAATCAGACAGCATGTTCTCCAAAGACCCGCTAACAGTAACAAGAGTGAAGGGCCCAATGATCACAGCGGAGTAAGAGCATCAGAGGATAACAAGAAACAGCTCCCACTTCAAAGGATTACAGGAGGAAGGAAAAGAAGAAGATGACACAGAGACAGCAGAAAAAGGAAAGCAGGAGCACCACAAGGAAGAAACAAGAAACAGAGAGGGACTAGAGGAAGAGCAACAGATGGAAGCCGGCCCAAGAAGACCATGTCGACGACCAGAGAGACTAATAGAAGAAATGTAGTTCTGGGAAGCATACTGAACTATGCCACGACAGACCTGCATCTATCACCTACCTATAAATCTGTGTATTGTCACTTTCTCGTCATTCTTTGTGACACAAGGGGGAGATGTAGTGACCTGGGGACAGGGCACTAGGACCCTGCAGCTGGACACTGGGGACCCAAGGGCAACCGGACACCACATCTGGTCAAGGGTGTGGGGAGGGGACAGAAAGGGGATGAGAGAGAACGTGGGCAGACGTGGGCACAAGGAGCTCTGCGACAGACAGAAATAAAGGAACGAGATAAACCCTACCTGTGTCCTTTGACTTTTATGGGGACACGACAGCGGAGAGCCCGTGGCCTGAGCCCAGTCGAGGAGAGCAATAGCTCTTCTGACATGATCAGTTGTGTCCTTGCCAGGGATAAACCCGTGCTGCCGGATGGAGACCAAGAGCTTGATAACCTTAACCAATCGAGACGCTAATATTTTCAAATAGATCTTGCTATCGGCATTAATAAGCGATATCAGTCTATATGAGGATGGGCTAAGTTCTGACTTGCCTTTCTTTTTAAATACAACAATAGTCGTCCTTCGCCAAGAGTCAGGAATACATCCCCTTTGCACTGCCTGAAATAAAGATGTTACATCTAGCCGCAATATATTCCTAAATGATTTGAAAAATTCCAAAGGGATCTCATCTGGACCCACAGCCTTACCAGAAGCTAAAGAAGTTATGGCCATTTCAATTTCTTCCCACGTGATGGGGGTGGCTAGAATCGTATTCTGTTCGGGTGTGATCTCCCGTGTTTCTAAGTCTTTGAAGTACTCCTCAAGGGGTTCCTCCCCAGTGGAGCCAGCCTCCTGATCTCTTCCCTCATTATAGAGCTGGGAATAGAAATTCTGAAATACCTTCAGGACCCCTATTGGGGAGTCCTGAATCTGCCCCATCTGGTCTTGGATTTTACAGATTCTATTTGAGACCTCCCTCTGTTGTAGACGTTTCGCCAGAACCCTGCCAGTGTTTTCTCCAAGTTCATAAATTTCCCTTTTATACTGCACATATGTAGCAGCAGTCTCTACCCTAAAGTACTAGCCTTGATGATAGTAATTAGCTGCTGACATTCTTCAATATTTTGATCTTCCTTAATTTTCTTCATGAGATCGATCTCAGCAAGTCTGAGCTGATCTATCCAACCTCTAGTCTTTTCCTTAGCTAGAGAAGTTAAGAGTCCCTCCATGTACGGTCGCCTTAAACGCATCCCACATTATAATTCCTGGAGCAGTATCTCTATTAAAGTAAAAAAAACAGTATGCCTGATCCAGCAATAGCTTACGTTCAAACGTCCATGATCTCGGTCTTTCTACTAGGCGACTGATTGGCAACTCTATTACGATTGGGTTATGGTCTGAGATAACCCTAGGATGGATCTCAATGCTAATTCCCTCAGTTATTTGACAAGATATTAAGAAAAAGTCAAGACGAACCAGTTTATTATGAGGGGCCGAATTAAAGGTATACCCCGGGTCCGCCCGGTTATGTCTGTACCAAACATCGGTCAGCCCATGTTCATTTACAAATCCCCTTAAAGCCTTGACGGTCCTATTTTTCCGTCCTTGATATGGTGCATCGCTGGAGATATTAAAATTGCCATCTAGATGGATATTGAGATCTCCACAAACAATTAGCGGTTGTGGCCATGCGGCTAATTCTATACTTAGATAATTTAGGACTTCTGGATCATCCACATTAGGCCCATATATAGAACAGACTGAGAGAGGGACACCATTGACGATAAGTTCGACAATCACCCACCGTCCCAGACGATCCCCCTTTACTTTTTTTACAAGTCCCTAAGCCACGTCTTACTAAAATAGCCACCCCCTGATTGTAGTACTCTGGCGCGTGTATGACAACAGATCAAGACCGAGCTCCTTCAACCATCCACTTTTGCTACATGGTATGTGAGTCTCCTGCAGACATAATAAGTCAATTTGCATAAATTGTATACACTTGGCCAATAGGCCTCTTTTCCACCTGGCATTTAGGCCACAAACATTCCAAGAACATATGGATATACCTTTCCATCTAGACCCCACTTTTAGACATACAATTTTCTTCTTCAAAATAATGTCTTTAACAATAAAATACTAAATCAATATTTGCTCGCTTTTTGGGAAAATAGGTGTCAAGACAACACATGAAAAACAACATTACCACCCCACCCCAAACCCTCCATCCCCCCTGCCTCCCCAACCAGCTCCCCCAATCCTGAAGAGGCTGCCCTCCCACCCCTCGACCCACCTTAAGAGGCAACAGGACCAACGGTCCTCCTATGATGAAGAACCGGGTTCACCCCCCTCCCCTGGGTCCCTCCCACCCACTAAGCATAAGAAAAGGAAAGAAAAATGGGCTATGAAAGCATATGAGGTACCACATAGTAAGGTCAAACTCTGATAATGACCCTGCTACAGCTGCCCATAATAACCATCTCGCTCTTAAAAAAAAAAAAAGGGCACACAAAAAGGGAGCAGTATAAACTCTTTTACCCTACTGGTATTGACTGTAAAAATTCTTTTGCCTGTACTTCAGAAATGAAAAATCATGTCTGACCTTGAGATATCACTTCTAATTTAGAAGGGTTTAATAAAAAAAACGTGTGCCCCTTTAGCCTGGAATGCTGGAAGCAGTTGACGCAACTGCCACCTTCTCTCAACTGCTACCTGGCAAAAGTTGGGTCTTACGAAAAATTCACACCCCTTACCAGCCCTATTCCTAACTGGTCTAGCCAGATCATAGACAGCCTCCAGTGCTAGAAAATTATTAAAGCAAATCAAAATAGCTTGAGGCTTATCAGCAGCTTGTCCAGTTCTTTGGCGTTGTTTGAAAGGAAACTGGTGGGCTCTCTGCAATTCAGTTTGCCAGTTCCACTGCTTCAATTTCGGAAATGCCTTCCGAGAAAAGCTCTGCCACAAACTGATGAGTATCTGCGCCCTCTTTGCCCTCCGGGACACCTAAGATCCATAAATTGTTCCTCCTAGACCGATTCTCTAAATGGGTTAACTTCCAGAGTGTGTCTTCTTTCTGAGCCTGAAGCGCATCAGTGAGACCCTTTTGTACTGCCAGTTCATCTTCCAATACAGAGATTCTGCCTTCGGCCTCCCCAATCCTAACTGCAAAGTCAGAGCAAGTCTTGGCCACCCTCCGAATCGAGCTTTGTAATTTACAACAGGCACCCTGTGTATGTGAGCTCTCCAACCTGGTCTCCTCTCTGTGGGCCATGATAATTTGATAGATTGTAGCCAGCGTAATCTCAGCAGGGGCGTCCTGGGTTGGCCTTGAAGTGCCTGCAGCCACCCCTAGAGCATTGCATTCAGTGTTATTTGATTGGGGAGTACAAGAGTAATCTCAAACCATTGAGCCAGTTAAGATAGTGACCTCATTTAATAAGAAATCTCCTTGTGCCCTTTGTTCGCTAGGTTTCCGAACTGTTTCAGGGATCAGCATACCCCCCGGCCCCCCATATCAAAGCGCCAGCCGCTGGTATCACTATCATCGTCCGCCCAGTCTTTCCCCAGGTTTTCATCCTCCGATGACAAAGAGGGGTCAGACATAGAGTAAAATTTGTCGCCAGCTTCACCCTCCTTTCCTGACTCTGTAACATCATCACCATGAATGACCAGCTGATCGTTAGCATCTGTAATAGAGGAAGAGAGCTATCAGAGGTAACATCCAATGACTCTACTGCAGGGACTTTATTACCCATAAGGCTGTTTGCTTGCGATATACCACTGGTCCCGGATTCAGCTTCTACTGATCCTATACTTGGATCCTCAATATAGTGACTTAAAGTGGAGTCAGTGTGGGTTATATCCTCATATAGTCCCCCCTATGTCTTCCTATGTTTTTATCCGCAATCATCTTGCCGCTGTTACCCAGTTTTTCCAAACTTGTTTTAGCATTTGTGGGTGAATGCACAGTACCTGAGCTGGGCTCTTCTGTTCCTGCAGTGGGGAGTCCGGGAGAGTTTACTGCGAGGTCCTTTGTGTTTTTCTCGCCATTACCTCCAGCTTTCCTGTTGTTTGCGGTGTAGGCCTTGAAGAGCGAGGGAACCGTCTGCCACCCCTGGATCGGACTCCCCTTAGGTACTACCTCAGGAGGTCTGCCGGCTTCAGACAGTGAATTTCTAGTGTTGCTGTTCCCACCAGCCCCTGCTGGAGAGCGGCGTCCTCCGCTGCCTCCATTGCCCGCATCCCCTGAATCCTTCCCGGGGCTGCCAGACACCAGAGGGCCGCGGGTCCTGGTGCCTCTCGGAGCTGTCTTCAGTGACATTACAGAGGTGAGTCAGGCAAATGTCGTCGGGAACAGGTCACAGGTCACAGGTCCATTAATGAGTTGCTCTAATCTTTTTTCACAGACATCGTCGCGTTCAGACCAGATAGGGATAATAGGTGGGTTTGACTAGGAGAGCGCCTGAACACCAGCTCACTCAGCCGAGTTCTCGGCCGCCATCTTGCCCCCAAACCGTAGGGTACATGTAATAAAGGGTCATTAGAGAATAACACCATCCCCTAATGTCCATCTTACCTAAAACTTTCCTCTTTCCCACCTAAGGCTCCGGTTATGGGAACACAACATAGGTGTTCAGTAAATCCTAGAGAAAAGCAAATAATGCAACCAGGTGAGACTTCCTGGGGACAATGCCTAGTGTGAAAATACTCAATCCTTTGATCCCTTCTGATTACCTGTTATATCACTCGGGGTGACATTCTCCATGATCAGAACTTGGGAATTATTTAATAATTTGCTAAAACACTTCCAGCTTTTGTGGCCAACAGCAGATAATGGCCGGGTCAGAGGAAATTCAAATCATATTCTCCAAATATCCAGAGAGAAAGTTTCAAGCAATAGTTTTTGGAAAGCACACTTTTCCTAAACTCATGTCATGTCTTCAACTTTCAGAAACTTCAGAATACTGAATAGGGATGCACAGATAAAGGATATCAATTAGAGTATTGCTCCATACAACATTTATACTTTGCACCTTTCCACCGTGTAGCAAGGGTCCTCTCTTGGCAATGGTTTTTTGAACTTATGTCTTGCAGATCCCTGGCATCCTCCCGAGGAGCAGTGATGCAGGCAAGAAAGTAGGCAGCAGCCGAAAATAGCAAGAACCAGGACTTTTAGGAGGTGACAGGAAGAAGATCTGCAGGCGAGGAATCAGGTCAGAGAAAGCCTTAATAGAGGTAAGTACCATGAATCAGTCTATGCTAACAGCTAGCTTTTGTTTGGCTCTCTGGAATGGCTTTTGTATTCTAGCACAACTGAGCTCCATGGCCATAAGATGCATGGACATCCAGGAAGGGAGGAGCCTCAGATGCACAGGAGGCGGCTGCAAGAACTAGACCACATCCTGAGTGGGGGAAACTCCCTCCTGCTATGCCAGCATGCCTTCTACAGAGCTACGGCGGCCATGACAACAAGCATTGGCATAGCCAATAGGTGTCGCTTTTGGGACCTTATAAGTATTTAGTTATGCAGCACAATATCCTTGGTGCAACACCAACTGTTGCATGGCTAAACACTTATAAGGTCCCAAAGGCGAGACCTATTGGCTATGAATGGAATGTAGAAAAGGGAGAAAGAAGGAAGAAAAAGATGGGGAAAGAGTGACAAAGAGAGAAAGCTGGTATGAAAAATAATCTGCAACAGAAAAATTAAGAGACAGAAAGTGTAGGGTGAGGAAAAAAGAGGTAAGTAGAATCACAATACGGCAGCATTCGTATGTGACAATCCCCACATTCAATTCACCCATCTCCAAAATACAGCTGCTGCATATACACCATATACATATGTACATGTGTAATAAATGTAATATATATGCTGCTGCTTATTACCATTGTTATGTGTGGGGAGGGGCCATGACTCTGTGTCTCATGATCCCCCTGTGGTTTATGCCATGGTATTTTTTCATGTGTACTTGTTTTAACAAGAGGCATTCAACCAAAACCAGGAGGCAAGGGGTTGAATATGTGCCCTATGGTAAAATCACAATTAAGAGAGTTAGAACTCTTAAGACAGTTGTTTTCCCGTGGAAAGTGATTATATGCAACATGTAAATTTTGGTGCACTGTGATAAACTCAAATCTGACCTTTGCATTGCAGTAATAAACAAGCAAATGGCTGTTTAAAAGCGCAGTTGCTGTAAATCACACGTTATTCTGGAGCATTAATTTTAATTTTCATATTTAAAGATGAAGCGCTGTCTTTACCCCTCCAGTGCAGAGTGTATCAGAAACAGGAATCACACAGCCTTCGTTGCTTGTACTTAACCTAGGTGAGCAACAATATCAATAAAATCGATGTTTAACATCAAAAGAAAGGTACAGGCCCATAGAAAAGTGGGTGATGGTCTTTTTGGGATAGTTGTAAAATACCCACTTGATCGTTTTATGTGCTTATGCACCAGTAAACGCGTGAGATAAACGAGGCTGGCGGCTGTAGTCGGGTGCCAATGCGGACAAGATCGACGGCCTGCGGTAATTTTCCATATAAAATTTGTCACCACGCGCACTGCACGGTCCATCGGGCACGCGGATCCAGGAGATAGTGCAGCCACTCTAGGAACTGCCTCACGTCAGAGCAGCGTGGAAGATGTCAACATGAAAGGGCGAGAAAAAAAGGGGATTGGTGGAAACCAACTCACGTGAGTCTGTGTGACTATATGTGTTTACCATATAGCGGCCCTCCTCATCCCAGGCAAGGGGGGGAGGGGCCACATCCGCTAATAAAACAAGCGCAAGTGTTCCTGCCCAGAAACAAATGAACAACAAGTGGGAGGGTGGGGTAGTGCACAGAATAGAAGAGACGTCCTGGGAATGCTTCCGCACGCACGTGCGAAGCAGCAGCTGATTGCTCTTTTTGGATGCATATACTCGTGCTTGTGATCAATATATTCTGTTAGCTTAAAACTGCAGAAGTTCCGCACATTTTGTATGCTATATTACACCCCAGAGAGGATCGCTAGCTGGTCTCAAAATGGGGGAGTTCATGGAGGGGACCGAACTAAATGTCCCAAATGCGGATTGAATGCTGCTAACATAGTGCACATGTTCACTACTTGCTCTGAGTTAGACACATTTTGGCAGAAGATTAACCACACTATGAAGTTACACCTAAGGACAGATTACACTCCAACAGTACCCGAAATCATGCTGGGCTATAAAGAACACAGTCATGGGCTGAGATTCCTTATTTCAATCATGCTGGTGGCTGCTCGACTTGCCACCGCTAGGGCTTGGATCGCTCCAAAACCCCCCTCTGCAGTGGAATGGTGGGCAATAGTGAAGGAGACTTATGAAATGGAGAAGCCCTGGCTAAAGCAAGAGGAATCCACTCGCTGAAGAAATTTGACTCTATATGGGGTAGCTTACCCGACACACAAGGGCACCAGGCTAGCCTTTGGGATTCAGTAGAAGAGGGAATGGAAATTACGGGGGAACGGAAGTTAGCAGTACCATCATTATATTACTTAACTCAATTTATGTGATGCAATGTATAATCATTATTTTGCTCTGCTATGCCACATGATTAACAAAACCCTGTACTGTTACTCCCTCTTTTGACAATAAAAATATATATATTAAAAAAAAGAAGAAAATCTTTCAGCTGGAGCAAATTCTGTCTTAAATTAGAAATATATTCTTTTGGTTTCATATATACAGAGACAGGCACACAATCCCCCATATTTATTTAACCACCTACGGTTAAGAAATTACATTTAAATGTGCTATGAAAAAGAATATTCCTTTTTCAAGAACACCACCAACAGACATAACTATCAATTTGTGAATGGAAACTGTATGTTATGAGATGGCGGAGTTTCCAACACAATACATACTTCAGAGAGGTCTGCTGTACGTTGACTGTCCTCCTGGAAACGGTTAGTGTTAAACAGAACCGTCTGGAGCAGAGCTACATGTGAATTGACATCATGCCTCGTTAGTTGCACAGTGCAGGATAGACACAGCAACTGCGACAACACGTGCAGTATAGCTAAGGTCGTCTTGACCTGCTTTGTAGCACTATTCTTTAATCTTGCCGGGCGACTCATCTCAAGTCAACAATCTACCCCCCAAAAAAAGAAAAAAATTAGAGCGTAAGAGCAATTTCAGTCAGCACATACTTCATAAAACGTTTTAAGAAGTAAGTAGATATAACGAACAAGGGTTTAATACTAATTATACTAATTGAGAAGTTCTTTTAGTTTGCATCTAAAAAAAATAGGAACAAACTGCTTCGAAGGTTCAGTACTCTATGTAAATGTGCTTCAGGGAATGGGGTCAGTTGGGCTCAAGGTAAAAAAAGAAGCTTTGTAAAACACGTTTTACAAAAGGAAAAACTAAAACTAGGCGAGTTGCCGTTAATAGGGAAGGATGTGGTGTAACGGTCTGAGCTGCCGACTTCGGAGCTGATGGGAACCAGTTTTGAGTCTGGCGTCAACATCCTGTGATTCTGGGAAAATCACTTGATCTCTTCCTGCCTACAATTTAGAGCCTTGATGCCCTCACGGGTGATTCACCATATTTACAAATCCTGGAATTATATAACACTGGCGACCCAATTCGTTATCAGCATTATTTTATGCAAGGGTGGTGTTTTGATCCAAATATGCACCGTAGAAGCAAAGTTACAACATTTTAGGTGTGCATGTCTTAAAAACTGCCATAGTTTTGCACACAATGTGCTAATTGTATGCCGGAGTGAGACTCGTTCTATGGGAGAATGAACAAAGAAGTCTTAGTTATGCATTATGGCCATTTTTCCAAAAGTATTAATTGCACAAAACATGCCAATGGAAATGAATACAAAAAAATTACGACCTGCTTCTAATATCACGCAGAAGAGGGCAAATCACTAACCCTGCACAATGTTGCAACAATTTGCTAACAATTTCAGAACGCGCGCGAACGAAGCAGCAGATGTTTGCTCTTTTTGGAAGCACATACTCAGGCTTGTGGCACGCCCCTGTGCGCTCCCGCAAGCTGGATGCCGCCACAAGCACGAGTATGTGCTTCGAAAAAGAGCAGAACGACAGCTAAAGGTCCTCCTATGCAGCACATGTGCGCTGCATAGGCGAGACCTAAAAAGGAACTGCTCAAAATCAGTACCTCCGTAACATACAAATGAAATAGTGCAGGGCTTAAAAAGGGTCTGGTGGAATTCTATATTGGAGATGGTGAGATGATGATCGGAAGGAAGGCATGAAAACAGATTGGCTGTGCCCTGCCAAAATGGATTACACCAATGTCATGCTTGTTCTTTCACTCACACTTCTGCAAGCTTGGCTAATGGAGTGTCATAACACACAGTGTCAAAGACTGCTGAGAGGTCCAATAGAATACAAGCTTAAGTGCCGCCTTGATCTAGGATCACGTGACGTTTAGCTTGTACTGCAACCAAGTCTACTTTCTTTGCCATGGTAAGAGTGAAAACCCATCTGAGTAGGATCTAATAAGGAATTGGAAGCAATATATTGAGTCAACTGAGTATTAGCACATTTTTCAGCAATCTTTGCACAGAATGGCAACAGGGACAAGCTCAGAGCAAAGGGTTTCTACTTTTTTTGACAAGGAGACAGGGTATTTTTCCAGATTGAAATTATTTCAAGTGATTTTGGGGTGCCATAAAGTGACGTGCTTGAATAAAATAAACCCTAACAGAAAGAAGTGATATGGGGTCACCAGGGGTCTCAATTGCACCAACTGCATTTCCCATTCAGTATCTCTCTCTGTGCACCCTCTGATATTCTCACTTGTCAAATGGGACTCTCTTCTATTCTCCAATCCAGTGTCCTTCAACCAAAGCAATGCTGGTCTGATTCCTCGGATCAGGTGCCGGGCCGTGCTCCATCCCAGTTCTCCTATAGAATATCTCCCTTATCTTGGATTCCTGTGGTCATCATGCACTTCTGTACGGTCTGGTCCAGCCCCCTTTCCGAGAGTAGGCAGTTTCCCAGCCCTACACACCAGAGCCTCTCTCAGCCTACCTGACGTCATGTACATGTCATTAACAGAATCTAATCATTGCTAATTACAAAATCAACCAACATGGATTAATAAACTTAATAAACTTGATATTTCAACTTCCTGAAAAAACAAAAGTCCAATGATTATGAAATAGTGAAATAAGTGAGTTTAAGGGGTGGAGGCTGTATTTAGGGAAGGAGGTCACACTCTTCCCTGTCTTACCCCCAGGAGTCTTGTGGTCGGCTACTCCAGGAGTCCTTGAGATGATAAGAGTTTCACAAGGTTGTGTTTCCCCTCTGTTTGGACCCAGGAAAGTGCAGTTGACTGCTTTAAGACAACTCACGGATTTATGAATGAGAACAAATAACAACAACAACAAAAAAATCAACCAACATAGCTTCGCTTTCAAAGTTATTGAGTATAAAATGCTAACATGTTCAGAATTTGCATTACTTGTTAAAACTTTCTGCACACAGACAAAGCAAGGAGTGACGTGATTGAGACAGAAACTCTCACGAGAAATTGTCAAAAAGGACTTTGAAGCGAGAGATAGATGGCAGAATCGTCTCTGCTGAGCTGAAACAATTCTAGCTTTCTCGTTTAGGAGTTCCAAAGTGAATCTAAAAATAAGGCTTAAGCTCTCGCAGGCGAGGAGGCCTGAACATCTTGGTATAACATAAGAGTACAATGTAAGTGCGATTTCAAAACAACATGGCTGATGCAGAAGCGACAGTCTAATAGATGTAAAACGATTCCAATATTCACATTGCAGTGTATTTGGAGTTAGCAGGCTCAGTCTTTAAACAAAGGATGCAAAGTATGGCCTATATTCAGTGCTGAATTTGTAAATAAATGAATAAGTACCACGGCCCTCATCAGGAGGCCACTGCAGCTTGCACCACCCATTGCCCCCGCCAGCCCTGCCATTGACCCTACCAATACAGCGACCAGCCACCAATCTCCTACAAGTGTGTCCATTCACACTATTCCAAGCCCCCACAGCTTCAAGAAAGGCTTGTGTGGCAGGTATTAGTCATTCAAGTATAGTGTGTACATTATTAGAAAAAACAAATAATACAAACCAGTTACTTAGAACCCAAATATTCAAAACATATTTGGTTGGGAAAAAATACAATAGAAATAGAGTTTGGTAAAAATACTGGAAATCCCCTACCAATTTTTTTTAAATTTAATATTAGTTTACTAAAGATTACGATTAAGCGAGAAACCTAATTTCCAAAGATAAACAGGGGGAACCCATAGCTGACGCAGGTTAGGAAAAAAAGTTTTAAGATTAAAGTGGAAAACAAACAGGTAAGAAGGCTTACATACAGTTTAGGTGGGGTAGGGAAAGGCTTAAAACATGAATTATGCTATGAAGGGGATCACGTTGCCCCACAAAACAGGGTAAAAATGGGGACGGGTGACAATCAACAAACTTTATAAATGGGTGCAGGAGACTGGTTCTGGGGTGCTGCCTAAAAAAAAGTAAGAAGGGGAGGGAAAAAACTGGGCGGTGGGGAGAGCAATGGAAAACTGTATAGAGAACAGGCGCTTGGGGTGGGATGAGCAACCACCCAGACCAGCAATTTTAAAAATAAAGTCAAACTTCACCCAGTGACTGCACAGGGGGTGGGGGGAGGTGGTGAATGAAAACAGGACCAACTAAAAACTTCGAAAAAGCAACAGAGATACTTACGTTCAAATTTAATGGCATTTACTTCTGAAAGAGAGTATGTAAAAGTCAATTTTGAAAAAGAAAATCTTAAGTTAATGATGCCAAATCCCATATCTCTTGGGATGCCTTAGAAAGCAGTTCCTGGAACAGGCTGGCCAGCTCCCCACAAAGGGCCATGATCCAATCCATTAGACTATAATTGCCACTAACCTCTTGACGGCATCTTGCAGCAAGTTGTTCCCTTAGGTATCTGCACCCCTCTCCTAACTATTTCAATACAGAATATCTGTTTATATTTTGTGAGGAATTAAACCACAGCGGACTGAATTGGTCCACGTTTACCAAACTACAACTATGTTGAATAAGGGATCTGCTTAAATTAGATAATGATATCAAACAAGTTCTCTAAGTTCTTGGTTTCACATCCCATTCACAAATGGGATGTGAAACTGATGGTCTTTCAGACTTAAGGCCTTATTACGAGTACGGCAATAGCGGTCTCGACCACCACCATTCCTGCGGGTCCACTCGTCGTATTTGGTTGTAGTTGTCGAACAGCCACACGACACCTGGCTCTGACAGGATTAAAGACCCCGTTGCGTCAGCAGTCTGTAACATCAATATGCTGGTAGTGCCGATGCCGGCACTGCCGAGCATATTACGACCTACATATCCACCACTCTTTTCATGGTGGTTAACCCGCCATGAAAAGGGTGGTAGACATGCAGGAAAGGGGGCCCTAACAGGGTCCCCGGCCTGATCTGGGCCTAAGGGTGCATGCGGGGGGCACATGTTGTGCCCCCCTGGAATTGCAACCCCATTCCTGCACGGTGTGACATGCAGAACATGGGCCCGGCCACACCGTGCAGGAACGTGTTGCAACCGCTATCACGGCTACGGTTTGCTGTTCAGCCTCTCCTATGAGCCTTACACAGCCGCCGACGTTAAACTGCCGCAGCACCGCCTGCTCAACCTGAATTACACTCATAATCCGGCGGGCGCACGATGGGCTTGGCGGTCCACCTGTCAGCGCGGTGGTGGCGGGCCGACAGGAGGACCACCAAACTCATAATAAGGCCTTAATGGATTGGTACAAAAATTACTAAGCACATAAGCAGTCTGTTTCATTAACTTCATTTTCATTGTGGTCTGAAACTACGTTTCTATTTATCTCCAATTTAGCAAACAAGTCCACGTGATTAGAATTGTTTACATTTAAGATAGGCATATATCCTTTATATTCAACACAACTAGCTGCTGCTAAATTAAAACAGTTCGGAGGGATTGCTGGTGTGCTCTGAAATTTAAAAAGCACTTATACTCATATTCTATTAGACAATTTTTTATTTCTTGCCTATCATAATTGCTTTTTTATTCTTATTTTGATCACATAAGGTACAATGATTAGACAATTAGCCAAGTCGCTTATGGTGGATATACGATTTATAGGGATAGCACTACTACGTTTGTTTTTGTTTTTAAAGAAGAGTGTGTATTATTTTTATGATTTTAATGGGGCGATTAATTGTGTTTAGTTTTTAATCATGTTTTCCAGGTTTGGGTGAAATTTAATTTTAGGCGATGTAATCTCGCATAACTTCCGGAATTTAGTTTTACCATTGGTAAGCGAAATGCCTCAGTTTATGCCATTATTCAAGCTTGCATGATTGACATTTAGTTCAGGTAAAAATCCTATTGCAGGAGCAAGGATAGAATGAGTATGAACTGAGCGCGAACAGCTGTTTTTCGCATTATGTGCAATTTTACACTCTTTTTTTAATGTGAACGCATCGTTGTGCAAAAATGAAAGGGCTGATGTATTTCGCACAAAAATACTGCAAAATGCCAAAGGTGGCAATTCTCAAAATAAATCACAATTTTGCGTAAAATGTTTGGCAATTCACATAATTTTTACAAAGTTAATTACATAAATGTAAACCGTGCATAAATTATTTTTATAAATTGCATTTTATCTGTATGCTCTTTTTTTTTTAAGGGATGTAGGCCTAAATAAATATAAAAAATTTAACTGATTCTACAGATGTGCACTATTTGTGTAGCTCAGTACATCTTTTTTTATCTGCATTCACTGTTCCTACTGGGCACACACATTTATTTTGGGCACATATTTGTATTTCCTGCCTTAGAGTAATAATGTTTGGATTGCTTGGCAGAACTCTCCTTAGGAAGCGTTTCTGAAATATTGTGTCTTAGCCAAAGTATTCAGAAAAATGTGCCTTGAGACGCAGTGTTTAGACAAAAATTTCTAGGAGAGCGGCAGAACCCCATCCCCTGCTCATAAAAGCTCCCTTGAAAAGGGTTGGCTTACCTGCAAGCTTGCCACCACCCAATTCCTTTGCTGTTTACAACCCCTGTGCTTTTGGTGAAATGACAGCAGTGCCTCCTATGGGGTACTGTGTTACCAAGAGGACCACTGTCTAGTTATCAAGTGCCACGCTGTAACTGACCACTAGGTGGCAGTGCTCCAAATTTGGGTGTCACACCTTTTCCACCTGGCTGTGAATGCAGACTCGTAACTCCTGCACAGGTTTGCTAAGCATATTTTATGGAGCGCCCATTCCCAGGAAGCAAGCCCTAGCTCTGCATTTCATAGAAGAAACAGGCTTGTTTGGGACTTGCAAGGCATGTGGTTGGTTCCTTGTTGCTGCACCGGTCTGCGTGCATACAGTGTTGAGTGAATATGAATTATTGAATTATTGAATTATTCAAACATACCATAGCAAAAGCATGGGGTGCCCCCCATATGCCAACAATTAGTGCTTGGATGGAAGATATGGACTGGTGTATGCTAAGAGAAAAACAATATATGAAGGTCGGGGCTGTGCGTGGAAATGGGACAAAATGCGGGACAAATGGAATTCATATAGAGGAGGCATTTGCACCGCTCCCCGGCTCATTTCTTCTGCCAGAGTCAGAGAGTTATAGTTTAGCGGAGAATAGGAAAGGTACGAAAAGAAAGACAACACACCATATGGTAAATGTGATGTTTATTGAATATGTGAATAATCTCTGTGCTTCACCAACAGAAATACTCCTGTAATGTAATTTCTATTGTCATCAATAAAAAGAGTTAAACATTTTTTTTTAAAGAATGCATGGATTCCTGTCACTTGATCCCACAATTTACCACAAAAATATGTAAATTAATGCAAGGCAGTCATTGAAATTAAAATAAATACTAGAGGTGGTTAAAATTAGATTTAGGGGCTGTTAGCATTAGTTTGAAAGAGCCAGTGTGAGGGTTAAGAGCAAAGCTAAGGGTGGGCTCAGAAGTAGGCGAAGGTCGCAGTAAAATTTAGGGACAAGATTGGGGTTTACATTAGAATAAGGGTCAATGTTAGGATCAGGGTTGGGGTTGTGGTCAGAGACAGGGTTCACAAAAGAATAAGAGTAAAGGTCAAGGTTTAGAGTCAAGGTTGGGGGTTCAGTTTAGGATCCTGATCAGGGTTAAAGGTCAGAGTAAGTTTTGGGGTGAGTAGGGGGTTTACATTATAATTAGGGTCAAGGGTAGAATCAGGGTTGGGGTTGAGTTAAGGATCAGGGTTTACAAGAGAATAAGAGGCAGGATCAAGGTAAAGAGTCAAGGTGGGGGGTAAGTTTAGGGTCGTAATTAGGGTTAGGATCAGACTGGAGACACGTCAGAGCTGGCCTACGCTAGAGTCAGTTCATTGGTTAGGGTCATGAGAACATTGTGTCAGTGCCTTCGTGGCTAGATTTGAGTTAATTCATATATTGGCCCATGGTCGAAGTCTAGCTTTCGGGTCAGTTTTGGAGGTAGGGTTCAATGTACTTTTAAAACATACTATCTCCTTATTTGCGGACATCGAACTGCAAAACTATAGAAGCGAGGAGTATATTAACAAATACATCAAAATTAACATTATCTGGGCACTTTATAAAAATGGGCACATTCGGGCATGATAGTTACTGCTCTTTGGTTCTTACTGCCTGGCCCATAGTTTTTGGTTGTCCTAACAGCCTCTACATTTCTTAAGCTAAATCAGAATACATCTAGGAAGGTAGTGTAAAATCACTTGTTTGTGTCAATTGGCATCTTTTGTGGCATCCCTCGTATCTTTTAATTGTACTAACCTGGTGGAAAATGTTCTGATTTCTCCAATGGCAAATTCACTTCTATTTCGTCCGAGTGATTAGATAGTAAACTATAAATGTTTGAACTGCACTCCAGTAGTGTCTGGCACGGATCGGGGGTAGCTGTGTGGGCGGGGGGAAGATAAAAAAAAAGAAAACTTATCTCTTCGCGTCTCTCCGCGTCGTCCCTCGTCGTACTCATCCCTCTGCTCCAGACGGAAGAAGACGCAGCCAGGCTCCCCTGACCAATAACAACCATGCAATGTAGCGTTGTGATTGGTAAACACCCAGACTCCCTTGACCAATCACAACGCTGCAATGCAGCACTGTGACTGGTTTGAGCACTGTTGTTCGGCGCTCAGATGGGGAATGGGGACTTGGACATGTTCTCCATGCAGGCTGCAATGTAGCCTGCATGGAGAACATGCAAAGTGCGCATGACTGTTTGGCCGGCCCAAGTGAGCCGGTCAAACAGTCATGCGCTCTTTAGAGTGCCACCACTCGTTCCCCTGCTCTGAGAGCAGAGCAGCCCCGTCCTGCAAAGACGCAGGAATAAATAAAATGATAATAACATCCACTTATTATCATTTTATTTTTCCTTCATTTCCACTGCTAAAAGCAGTGGGGCGACGCTAATACGCCTCAGCGGAGGAGCCGCCACTGCTGTACTCTCACATGCACACTTGCTCGCTCCCTCATACTCTTACTCGCTTGCGTGTTTACTTGCTCAATGAGGCCTTTAGTTATATTAGAACATTGGAATGTTGGGAGCTCCATTGAAGACAATGGAGTGCTCTCGGCTTCGAATATAGCCTTATAGCCTGCCGTAGCGTGCTATACTGGCTATTAAAGGCCCGCTGCAGTGTTAAAGGCCCAAGCCGAAGGTGAGGGACTTTAACAAGGCAGCGAGACTTTAATAGCTAGTATAGCCCAGCTACGGCGGGCTATAAGGCTATTAGAACATTTTGCCACTAGAGGGCAGAATGCTCTAACAAATTAAACAAATGCTTTAGGGAGCGCGAGGGGATTGAAATTCCCTCAGGCTCCCTGAAGCCTTTGTTCACAGCCAGAGCTGTGAACAAAGAAGCATTGGAATGTTGAAGCTCCGGGCTTATACCAGCCATTATAAGCCCGGAGCACTCCATTGTTTTCAATGGAGCTTCCAACATTCCAATGTTCTAATAGCTGGTAAAAGCCCGCATCTCCAACATTTCAATGCTGTCTTTCACAGGTGTTGCTGTGAACAAAGGCCTCGAGGGGATTTAAATCCCTTTGAACTCACTTAGGTCTTTGTATTATTTGTTAGAACATTCTGCCCTCTAGAGGCGGAATGTTCTAAAAGCCGTATAGTCCACCATAGCTGGACTATACCTGCCATTAAAGGCCCGCTCCCTTGTTAAAGGCCTTTGCTTTGGCTCAGGCCTTTAACACTAGAGTGGGCCTTTATGGCCTGTATAGCCTGTACAGTGGGCTATAAGGCTATATTATGCACCCTCCAGTTGAGAACGACCCTGCGTAACACAGTTGGAACCTCATTTTTGGGCATCACTGCCTGAGGCGGCTGGGCTATATGCGTCTTTGTTTGTAAACCTTTTACATCTTCGCCACTGGCTTACAGCTCCCCAAAAAATGTGTACCCAGAAGTCACTTTCTCGAGGCTGTGTTCATCGTTGTACTGTGGAAAAGGAGTCAGAGGGTGTCATTTCTGCACCCCGTGTGCCAGCGCATACCCTGCACTCGCTAGTCACCACATTCACTTGGACAGATCATCTTGACGGAAGGGATCAAAATGCGCAAAGATGGCAATCTCTTCACTTTGCCATTTAAAAATTTGAAATTTTTCCAAGCTGCAGAAAAGTTGTTTGCAAGATTTTCTCCCACTCTGAGATCTTTGGGAGATCTTTCCTTTTAGCAGATATTCTTCCACTTCTTTGTGTTTTGTAAATGTTGTGGTAAGGTCTATTAAGATTACAAGTATTAAAAAAAAACTTCAAATGGCATGGGTGAAAGCTTCGCATTTTTTCTCTTCATTAAATTTTCACTTCATTAACATAAGGGTGATGGACAATCCTAGGGTTACCCTGTCACATGCTTAGATCTGGGGTGAGGTTGAAAGGAAGGGATAAGGCTAGGTTGAGATTCTGGTGAGACATCCTCCTTTATCTGGCCTCCCCCCGAAAGTCCTTAAGAGTGGTGTTGGACATCTTCACCAGTTTTGGGAAGAACTCAGGCTACAAAATTAACTGGAGCAAATCGGTGATCTATGCCATACACGGTGACCCCCCTGCCCTGCCGGCTGACTGCCCTATCCAGGTGGCGAGGGAAGGGTTCAAGTACTTGGGGGTGTGCGTCACCACCGACGCTGCGACCCGCTATGAGCGGAACCCGATTCCACCCCTGCAGAGACTCCGACGCGATGCTAACGCATGGAAGACGCTTCCTCTATCATTACTGCGCTCTTTAAAATGATGGCGTTGCCCAGGTTTCTCTATGCCCTACAAAACTACCCTGACCCGGTTCCGGATTCCTACTTTGCAGCCATTGAAACCGCACAACGGGACTTACTGTGGGATGGGAAACCACGAATAGTCTTTAGAAAGTTAACCTTGGGATGGTACGATGGAGGTATTGCCCTCCCTGACATTAGGAAGTATTACTGGGCAGCCCACCTCTCGGCCATTAATCAGTGTAGGTATAGCGACAGGGGTGATCCAGCGTACAGTATGGATAAGTGGCTCCTCCCGGGGGGTGATTTCGCCGGGGCGCTATATGCAAAACAGAAGCGGTACCCTCTTACGGGGCCGACAAGGCACACAGTGCATCTCTGGCACGCGGTTAACCGCAACCTGGGTGGGCGAATCGGCTTACACTGGCAACACCACTCTGAGACTCAGAGATACTGGGAACGCTGGGAAGGACGAAAGGGTTCGACAAGTGGGATCTCATCGGGATCTCACGTATAGGGGATCTCTGGGGGAAGAATGGAATGATATCATTTGCGTCGCTACAGCAGACATATGACATGGCACCCTCGGAGCACTTCAGATACGCACAAGTGAGGCACTCCCTGCAGGCCAATATTCCAAAGGGATCGACACTGCCAGAGTCCTCCCCACTTGAGGACCGGCTCTTAGACGGGCACCTTCTCGAAAGGAGTATCTCCCTCACGTACAAAAAATGAATACACCATACTCCAGACCCCCTGCTGGCACTGAGGGAGAAATGGGGCAGAGACGGACTTGAAATAGACGACGAGGAATGGTAAGAGGCCTTGTCCTCCCCTAGGGAAGTGGCCATATCGGCAAGACTGCGACTGGTGCAATTGAAAATTCTCCACCGGGTTTATTTTTCCGAACGCCAATTGCTACGTATGGGGAGGAGCGCAGATGGTAGGTGCAGGAGACAATGTGGCCAAGAGGGGACATTTCTACATACGATCTGGGAGTGTCCACTGATCCAAAATTATTGGGGGAAAATACATGAATGCATGGAGGAGATTTGGGGGATGCGGCTGCGGCCTGAGGCTAAAAGATGTCTTCTAAATATTTGGGAGCCCACGGACCTAAACACTAGAGGTAGGACCTGGGTGACGCTGGGGCAGATGGTCGCCAAAAGGAACATTGCAAGGAATTGGGGAGCGGCAGCGCCACCAAAGGTCAGTGCCTGGAAACAGGACATGGACTGGTGTATGGCGAGGGAAAAAAGGGTGTACGTGGCCCGTGGATGTCCCCGAAAATGGACACAGTTATGGACTAAGTGGAATGTATACCGTGGGAATATATGTGAGCCCCCACTGGCCCCCTCCCTGGAAGAACTAGCAATGCTTAGCAGTCCCAGAACCGAGACAGAACAATAGTGTGAACACGACGTTACATAACTGCTATAATTCTGTGACCAAAACTGTACCTTGCGGAAAGAAATGTATGCTTGTATGCCACTGTCTTTTGTTATTTGTTTAATAAAAAAGATTTAATTGAGATTCTGGTGAGAGCAGGGTTTGAAGAAATGGTGACATTTAGCTTTAGCACGAGAGATAGGCTTAAGGTATACAATGAATTTGGAGTTACAGAATGGATTGGGGCTGAAAAGAAAGAGAGGTGTAATTTGTGTCAGGATAGGAGTTTCCTGGGTGAGGTTGGTGGTGCAGAAAGGACGACAATTGGGCCATAATTCAAACCATTAGTTGGGATTTAAAACTCTTTGCCTTGAAAATTCTCTTGGACAATCTAGTGCTGTGAGGTAAGAAGAGAAGTGCTTTATAAAGCTAAAGAATAAAAACGAAGCTATTCTTCTAAATACAAATAAAAAATAAAAAACAAAACGTCAATTTTTGAGAACTGGACAGGGCCCTCTCACGGCCCTTGAAGAAGCCGGGGGGCTGTGGGGGGTGCTCCCCTGCCTTGAGACACCAGTAAGAGGCCCTGGGGGGGCCGGAGGGGGTAGGACTCTGCGCCTTCTTATTCACACGTTGTGTATGGAAACTAAGACCCCAGGAGCTTGGGGGACGGCTGGAAGGGCCGTCGTCATAGAGAGGGGAAAAGGAATGTCTGACCAACAAAGCCCCGATTGTTCCGGGTACCCCTGTGGAATTTGGGTTTTAATTAAAATGAAAATAGTGCCTGGGCAAGAAAAGGGCCCGGACTGCTATTCTTAGGTGTGTGAGGCTGTGGAGGGGAAAAGCGTGAACCTTTGGCCCACTTCACGAGATCCGCCTCTCGCTCCTCTCACCCTCTCCCGCCCTCCTCTCCTCCTTCCACCCTACTCTCCTCTCCTCACCCGCTGATCTCCCTGGGTTCCGATCATGGACTCCTCCTGGCTCCCAGCCTGCTCTGCGGGAGGTCTGTTTGTGCACCCCCAGCGCCGCGTGCTCTGCGCGCACAAACCACTCCACAGCGAGCAGAAAGACGTGCTCAACCTAGCTCAGCCTGCAGCGAGAGAGAGGCGCAGGGGCATACAATAGGGAGAGGATGTGGCCTTACGGGCAGAGCTGCCAACTTGGTGCTGGGGAACCAGGTTCGATCCTCGGTATCGGCTCAACATCCTGTGAATCTGGACAAATAACTTAATCTCCCTGTGCCGACCAAAAATGAATATGTCCTTGTGTAAGGTAACTGTTGCTCAAGTAAAGCGCTCCAATACCACCAAGTCGAGTTCGCACTATTGAAATCTGCAACAACAGAAAACACAACCCAATTGACCCGACAAGCAAAAGCAGCACACTGTTACACAACACATGCCAAGAAAAGATGCAGTGATAACAACCCAAACTCAAGCCAACTCAACACTGCAGGAATTCAAAGACAAGCAGCAAAACAAAAAAAAAAGGACACGCAGCACAAAGAACACACATATGCACCTCTAGACAAAACCCACACAGAGTACAAAACCTGACAGTGATGAAAATAATGTCATGAGCCAGCAAAGCAAGATGCCCCAGAGATCTCAGCCAAACTTCACACTGCATGTGTTCAAGGACACACAGCCACACAGTCCCAAACACACAGACATTAACAGAACATCTGCGGTGAGAGATGGAGCGGCATACTACAACCAAAAATATTACACAAAGACACTGACGTCTAAACAGTTAAATACATGCAGGAACACTGCCCTATGCAACGCAAATGCGGCAATGGATGTGTATGCAACGAGTCACCCATACACACAAACCAATCTGAAACTGAGAGGCACACATGCACAGCTCAATTCACCAACCCATAGAACTTCCCTCAAACTCAAATCAAAACACAAGTCAATCCAGCTCAGAGAGAAGCCGATACTCAAATGCAACTGAAGAATAAACAAAAAACCCAACGGGCACTCCTTGACAGTGACAACATATTTTATAACCATTTAGCCCATGTAACTATCTTTATTTACTTTCTCAAGTTAGCACCAAATCCTTTGCATTATTGCACCTTAACAGGCGTTTTATATGTACAGCCATTTTGTATTTGAGGGCCAGATGTATCAAAGGGGTTTACCCATTCTGTGTCTATGGAAAAATGTGTTCGTACATATGGCCCTCATTGCTATAGATTGCACATTTAACCTGACTGTTCGAGTAAGCATAGCCTCGTTTTGAAGTTGGTATAGCCAAGAGAGAAACGCAAATTTAGAGAAGTCAGCTTTCTGCTGTACCCCATCGAAACTTTCTCCCAAGGTCTTCTTGCATTCTTCTCACAAAAAGAGCTAGGCACCTGCTCCTTGGAGTCTATCCTAAGTTTCAGTATAAACAAATGTTCTTTCCTCTTCTTAGTGAACTGAAGAAAAGGTATGAAGTGGAGCACAAATGCATAGAATTTGACATTAGAGTGCTCCAGCGGGAAGTATGGGTCCATTAACATTGTACATTGCTTTTTGACTATTTCCACCGCGAGCTGTATTTTGGCAATGAAACAAGTGTTAGAAGTCTGTGGGCTTTCCAGAGTGTCTGTTTTCTTACACAATGGTAAGTACACAACCAAGCACACCAAGAGATGCACAAATATGCAACCTAATTCTCAGCACAACAGTATAAGAGAAGCACAGACATACAACCCACTGAATATCAGCTGCCGTTTCTTCACTTGGGACGGGGAGCATCGCCCCCCCCCCCTCCCACCCACTGTGAGCCTGACAGGAAAAACAACATGGCAAAGAAAAGATTTCATTGCCATTTTATTTTCCCGACGTGCGCACTCACCGCACTGAAACAGTCGGAGCCTAGAGACATGGGCGAGTGCCCTCTGCTGCGATTGGCAGCGGAGGACAGGAGCAGTGGATGGCTGGATGCTCCAAAGTGAGCATGTCACTTTGATTGGCTTTCTTGCACCGGCCAAACTGACATGTGCATTTTGAAGCTCTCCACCTAGCTGCCTTAAGACAGCTGAGTGGAGACCAAGCACAGGCCTCCAGGGCCTGAAGGAGCATCCTGCCGGCCCGCTCCATCCAATCCTGGTGCTGCTTTCACATCACAAGAGCAGCGCCAGGATTGGTTAAGGGAGTAGGCTGGGCCCATGCTGGAGTGGAGAGAGGACGTGCACATCAGGAATTTTTTTTTTCTTTTTTGTTTTCCTCCTTCCCTCTAATTCTATACCCCCACCTCTCCACTGGGTGGTTTGCCCACCCCCCAGACCCGATAGCCACTGCTAAATATCTCAACAGTGGCAAGAGGTATACAGAACTACAAACTGACAGAGATCGGAAGATAAACACAGAGCACAACATAGTGACAGATGCTGATCGACAAACCAACGCACCTTCAGACTTACTGAATTCTGTATTGTATTGAATGAAGCTCAAGGTGCGTGTCATCCATTGGACATGGAGGTAGTCGTAGTCTTCCTCCTAGAGGGCTGAAGATGTAAGGTAGATAGTGTAGTGTTGGGGCAATGATACCGTGAGGTCTATCTGCTAATGGTAGGCCTTAAAGGCTAAATACTAATGTCTAAACCATACAACAGAAAGCAAACTACTAGAACTTGAAGATAAAAAGCATGATTACGGTGGTTATCACTATTGTTAGGAAAAAGTAATAAAAAAATTGATAAGCAATAGGAAATAAAAATGTTTTAATAAGCCAACGCTAAAGCTAAGGCTAATGTACTGCTTGGATCCGGAAACGAAGTCTAATGCTGACCTTACACATAATATGTGTATTTGTAAAGTGCACGTTAACCCGTGGGCATCTTGGCGCTTAATAACAGATGTTTATTGTTACCCAACGGTACTCATGTTATCGACCTCAGAAGGACGAAAGGCTGAGTGGACCCTCCAGGATTTGAACCTGTGACCATGAGGTGAAAAACAGGCCCTTACATTAAATGCATTAGTCCACTAAACCACCAGACCCGGCTAAAACTGACTCTAACCCTGAGCCAAGTCTAAAGTTAGTGATAAAATAAACAACATTCATGTGATGTAACTCTAAAACAGTTGTTGATCCTGAATCATGGACATAAGCTGCACATTGAAGTGGTTGTGCTCTGTTTTCTCTGTTATGACGGCTTCACTTGTCATCTGCCGTCGCCCTCACCGATCCTCCAAACCTATCCCGCCTCCAGACCAGGAGGATACGGGAGCATGCCCCCTACCTGGATCAAATCCCGTCTGTGTGTCATAACACAACTTGCCACAACTCCACCCTATCATATGTTATTGTCATTTGTATGAGTATGTCTCAGCCACCTCAGCATCTTACATCTGAGTGGATCTACTGGTAGTTGTCGGAGAGCTGAATACGTCTCAGGTGTCTGACATCTGGGTGATCCTGACTAGGTTTTCTGTGGCATGAGTATGCCTCAGCCCCCTCAGCACTTTACATTAGGTTGGAGCTGACAGAAGGAACCAAGGTCGGAATATGCTTCCTTCATGGCCGTCATATGTCTGAGCCGACTTGTCTGGGATTTCTCAGGCTTCCATATCTCTCAGTTGCTTCAGCATCTCAATTGAGACAGTCTGATGCTACTTTTTTGAGGTCTGCATGTATCTCAGCCACCTTGGCACCTTACTTCTTGGAGGATCTGTCTTGCGTATTTCAGGCCTGAGTAAGCCTCAGCGACCTCTGCGTCATTCATCTGGGTGTACCTGAGTTGGGTTTCGGAGGCCTGAGTATGTTTCAGTCGCAGCAGTCTCCCACACATTGGTGGGCCTAACAGTTGTATCTGATGGCTGAGCACCTTTTAGCCGTCTCAGCATTTAACATCAGGCATGACATGGCTGTGGTGTCGTGCTTAATTTGTAAAAAAAAAGTAAAATAAGTGCCAGGGGTCTTGTGAGCAGGACACCACAGCTTGTACCACACATTGCACCTGCCATGATGCCAACGATAGTAACACACCTACAAGTATGACAATTCAGACAATTTGGGGACCCCCAAAGCTATAAGAATGGGTTGGGTTCAAATTAAGAGCTGCTGGGGTGTCCAAGGCCTGAATGCATCTGAGCTACCATGGCAACGTACGTCTGGATGGACGTGACAGAGGTACCTTACTCCTCAGTGAACCTGAAAGGACACTTGCAACAATCCAGTGATGCCACTTGGTCCTCGTAACCCAGGTCGCGGTCTTTTATGGGCTATTGCGTGTATTAGCATCATTCTTTAAATGTTATTTAGCACAACCTCACTTTAGTATTCTTTGACCGATTTAAGCTCCTTTCACTTGCTGACCATTTTTATGAGTATAATAGTAAGTCATCTCAACGCAGTTGCAGTACTTTTATGGGAAAACAGTGTTATGTTTGATTTATCTGCTAAACTATATATCAATTTCAGTGTAAATTTACAAGCTTTTCAACGCAATGCTTGCAGCGGTGTATATTTACGTTCCCACTCCTACAATCCAACTTTTGGTTCTATGATACGTTGTTCGGGGCTAAATTCCTACTGCATTTGCCCGTGCACTCTACTTCAATGGCAGCTTTTGCTGTACTTTTGTTGTTCGATGATGGGGAGGGCAAACTGAAGAATCAGTTGCACCAGGGGCAGCAGTGGTTGCAGAAGGTAGTCGCCTGCGAAGACGCACAGATGTTTTAAGGCATGGGGAAAGTGGGCAATGGCCCAGGGCTCCCACCTTCCTAGGGGCTTCTGAGAAAGTGAAGTTTTTCTCGATCTCACTTCTGTCTATTTCACTATCTTAACCTGTACCATATGTCAGTATTCAAAACAAAATTGGTGGCTATGCTATAGGGTTCGCACGTTAAGCATGTGGTCAGAGTGGGAGGAACTCAATTAGGACAAAGACTGTCCCAGTCGTGGTGCTCACTTGATACCAACACCCCGCCACCATGGGTACACGTTCCGTTCTAGAGCAGGGTCCCTGAACGGTAAGTTTAAGGAAGAAAAAGGCACCGAAGCACTCAAACAAGTCATGACAAGTCTCCTAAGACAATGATATGTCAGCAGTGAAAGCCAGTAGAGTGTTTTTCTTAAAGACATTCGTGACTTTTCTTCTTCTTCAAGTTTTCTTCGTTTTGCACACAATACATCTTCAAAACAAGCAGCTGACACGTGTTTCGTCTACAAGACTTTTTCAAGGCTGTTTAATACCGTGAGTTCCCATGTCCATGTAGTCTGAAATTCCTAAGTCAAGTACGAGTATCTCCGAGAATGAGGATTTCTAAAGCGTTCTCACATACTGCGCCGATTCTGATAATAGTAAGTAGTACTCTGTGCCCCCGGCGTCTTTCCTGGACTGCTATTGGACCACAGACATCCACAGCGGAGGCTTATCATGGCCCACAAAGCCAGTATTGCGGAGTATTCTTGCAGTCTTGAAAAAGCCCCAGGCTGTCGAGCTACTTCTGAGGTGAAACACGTGTCGGTGGCCGATAGCATACCAACAATGCATAATAAATATCAAAATGGAGTATACATGTATAACTACTTGATGAAAAAGTGCACAATGGACGCAAAGTGATACAACCACAAAAGGAAAACCACAAAGAGACAGCAACGACTCTGAAGTTTCTTCTAATTATATGGGTAGGCACACTAAAACTCATACAAATATTACTAGATTGGTGTTTAACAGAGACAGATTGCAGTAAATATAATCTGAAGCCATCATGGCCACAAACAAAACAGGTAACCAGCAATCACCAAGTGCGCCATCCACCAGACCTAAGCAAAATACACCATTCAAAGATGATGGCGTCATTGTGCTCTTGAGCACTTCTGCAGCACCAGAAGAAGCAAGGTCAGTGAAGGAATCACTGGTGTGGCCATTTTCTTTTAACCCCCCCAGCTGGCACAAAAATAAAAAAAATTGTGCGCAGGAGATGACATTCACTTTGCTTCCACAGAGGGAAGACTGACCCTCATTCAATGGAAACCACGGAAAAGTGGAAGCACCAAAGGGCTTTGCAGCCAAACAGCAGAGTGTATGCTGGGGTACAAAAGAAATAAGCTGAAGAAAAATAACCAACTGCTCTGAAGGAAGTGCTCCAGCAAGAAGTAAAAGAAAATAATGAGAATAGGCCTAATTTCAGGATACCCTGCAGGCACTGTCATGAAGTGGGGGCCTGTGGTGAAGTTAAAAGAAGAATGTATATGAGGGCCATAGAACAGCACCTGAAAACAGAGCACAAAGACTTGTGTAAAAGAAGTAGTAAAAAAAGTTTTAAAAAATGTATTTAAAACGTATAAAAACACAGATAAAAACTAACAAAAATGTACAAAAAAATTAAAAAGATATAAAAAATCATAAGCAGTAGTTGAAAGCTACAAAACAATTTTTAGAAAAACAAAAACAACGTGGAAAAACACAAACACATGCACACACACAAACACTCCAAAAAAAGTATGCACTCAAGGGGTTGATGAAGGCAGTAGCCACAACACATACAGCCATGGGGTAATAAAACGCACTAATCTAGGTCTTGGAGTACAGTGGACGGCTAAGCCCAATTGGGCATCCAACCATCCACAGGCCCCCCTTCCCACATTCTGTCTTTTTATTTATTTTCTTTTTAGTCCAGCGGGGTTCCTGTGGAAGTCACGCAGGGAAACACAGGATTTGCGCTGGCACCCACAGGAGTCCCGCTAGGTCGTGAGGAACTTTTAATTATTTTTTAATATTGTGCCCTTTCCCCTTATATGGATTGCATTTTTATTTTTCTGGACTCTGAGTCCCCAAGTCCTGTAATGGCAAGAGCAGCATTTTCTTTTCATTTTCTTCAGGAATTACCATGTCTCATGCACTATCAGGTTCTTCATTGTCACTGAGGGCATGAACCCCTCCTCAGCTGCACCACAGTGGAAGACCCCCAGCTGGCCATTAATTTGCACAGGCCCTGAATGATAGAAGCATCAGCCACATACTCCAGGACTTCACACACATCTTCTATGGTCTCTGGGGCCTTCGAGGGCCTCCGGTGTTGCTCCACATAAACACCTTTGTTAAACCAGTCTCCCTGTACTTTCACCCAGCTGTGGAGGTTGAATTACAAAAACTAAAAGAATCAGGCATAAAAGAAAAATTCTCTGACCCCACCCTTTGGGTCTCACCCGTGGTAGTTGCGCAGAGGCCAGGCAGTCCAGCCGTATCCGCATCTGTATTGACATGATGCTACCAAACAGGGTGATCAATATCACTGGAGCGAGAACTCATATGACCTGACACCACAAGTCCCAGGTTTCGATCAATATGGTGTGGAGGTGGGTACCAAGTTGGTCTTTAAATGGACACTCATCCTCCAGATCTACTGGTGGCATGCTTCATCCTAGGGTCCTCACCCAAACACTTAACGTGTTTGGGTGGGTTTTACTCTGTTGACTTGCAACGCTCTTTTCTTGGGGTACATTAGAATCTAAACTTAAAATTGCCTGCAGGTTTTCCCTATTTGTTGGAAAGACTTTGTATTAAGGGTACCTTTGGCAAGGTTAAAAACATGACATTGTGTCCTTATAGTATACAATGTACTCCAACTTCTATGGTCAACATGTTTCTGCCATCAAGAGTCACCCAAAAAGTTTGTATGGCTTTTATCAGGATCAAGGTTAAAGAACCCTAAGGTAGCCAATCTTATTGGACAAGCACTATTTGTGCAGTCTAATCATCAGCTAAGTTTTCACATGCTATATACATAATGCATGCCTATACAAACTATACATAGGGAATTTCCCTCAATTTGTATCTGTAAAAATAGGTAAACAGAGACATTGTTTATAATTAAAAACTTGCAACCATGTCTATTGTGGTTAGTCGAGGAACACTCCTAAATAATGGTGTAGGGGCTCATGCAGCATCATAGCTAGCTTTAATTCTGGCACATGGCAATCACACATTGCCCTAGTGCCCAGGTGAGAACAATAAAGATACACTAAAGTTGGTGCAATACACACTTGTGTATGAGAACATGCAATCATGCCAAATGTCGAGTCATGCTTTTATTTGGTGACTTTAAGGCCCCATAAAGTATTAGAAGTGGGCAGACCCTGGAGTCACACTCTAAAAGGAAGAGACAGTACAAAACTGTTTGTTTTATAGGTTGACAGCATCAGCGATTTTTAGATACATGTTGGTTAAAATGGTAAAGTTAAGGTCTTCCCCCTTCCATGACTTACTTAATCATTAATCCAACCCACGGAGGCCCTAAGAGCACTAGTGGGTTTTAGAGATCAGGGGAGAGGGACACATCAGGCCAACCATCGATGACCTCATTGAAGATTTGAGTGGGGCGCGTTGATTCTCCAAACTCAGCCTAAACTCTGGCTAACACCAACTGGAGTGACACAAAAGCTGCCGCTATATATCACCAATCTTTCAACCCATGTCGGCCTGTTACTGCGGTCTCAAATTTGGGATCTCATTGGCGGCAGTGAAGTATTCCAGAACGCAATCTGCAAGGTACTATTGGGGTTGGAAGGCGTCATTGACATCAACGATGACACCCTGATACATGCACCCATGGTTAAGAGCCATCAAAAGTGCCTCCGCAAAGCTCTCATGCAAGTTAGCCATGTTGGACTTACTCTTCACAGGGACAAATGTCAACTCTTCAGACAAGAGATGGAGGTTAATGGATACATATTCTCTGGAACCGGTATTAGAGTTGACCCCGCCAAGAGTGAAGGCATCAAAGGGGCCACTCCCCCTACATCCCCTCTGAAGTCAGGAGCTTCCTAGGATTTGTAACATATTGTGGGAGGTTCATACTCAATCTGGTGACCCCGGTAGGCGAGACACCAGCTGACCCTGACCTCTACCCTGTGGACGTGGGGCCAACAGAACGACACTGCCTTCAAGCCATCAAACAAGCCGTACTCCAGAACACAGTCATGGCCTACTTCGAGCTGACAAAAGTGTCTGAGCTCATAATGGATGCCGGCCTGATCGGGCTAGGAGCAGTGCACATGCAACACGTAGATAGTGAGTGGTGGATGTCATGGCCATCTGGAATGTTCAACATGAGCTCAACACCACTGACGAACGTATCCTCCTGAGAGGACACAGAATAGTCATTCTCCGACAACTGAGGCATCAAATGCTGGTGCTAGTACACACAGGACACCAAGGAGCAATGGAAATGAAGGTAAGACAGTGACGTACAGTCTGGTTCCAGTCATGGACTCGAAAATGGAAGAATACGTAGGCAGGTGCCACTGGCACCAAGCAAGCCAAGCGCCTGATATGCCTGCACTTATTGTCACGGAGGAATTCATTAGTGGGATATGGAGTGACCTCATTGTGGATTTTGGCTCTTTACCAGATGGCTGCTATATGCTAGTAGTCTCAGACGCATATTAAAAGTTCAAAGTTACTGAATTGCTAACAAGCATGAACTTTGAGCAACAAGACACTGCCTGGACAGAATCTTCGCAATACTCAGAATACCACAGGTACTGACAATAATACACAAGAGAATAACCTCTAGTTGCCGCAAGGTAATGAAGAAGTAGAAAGACTTAAGAGAATACACCAGGATTGGTGTAGAGCAACAAGAGAATGTCAAAGATGTAATCAACGAGATCCTCAGTGCATTAGGTGCACCCCACACAGCACCACCAACAGAGCTCATGCGGACATTCTATTTGGGAGGACTGTCAGGGATGTCATCTCTCACCCAGACACATGGTCCCCCAAGCCAATAGATACCAAAGCGAACTAACGTTGGTTCCCATGAGGCACAGGGTCAAGACTGATTTGCATATGGCTGGGTTCAAACTGGAATGGCATGGTGAGCAAAAAAACGATGGATTTAGGCCCAGATCTCTGTATTGGGGTGAATGTATGACATTGTTCTGCATTCTGTCCATCAACTGCTGTTTTTGCATTTGTCACCCCGAGTTGGACGGGTATGCCCAGACGTGGGTCCCGTGCTCTCCATGCCACTGGAATCAAGCTATCCTCGCTGAAGAGGGGTGAAACCCCGAAGCCGGTCCTAGAATGCTTGTTTCCAGTCCAGCGAGGACCTGGCCTGGCAGATCGGGCTGGACTGTTCCCATGAGGCACAGGGTCAAGACTGATTTGCATATGGCTGGATTCAAACTGGAATGGCATGGTGAGAAAAAAAACGATGGATTTAGGCCCAGATCTCTGTACTGGGGTGAATGTATGACATTGTTCTGCATTCTGTCCATCAACAGTTGTTTTTGCATTTGTCACCCCGAGTGGGACGGGTGTGGGATGGGTATGCCCAGCCGTGGGTCCCGTGCTCTCCATGCCACTGGAATCAAGCTATCCTGGCTGAAGAGGGGTGAAACCCCAAAACTGGTCCTAGGATGCTTGTTTCCAGTCCAGGGAGGACCTGGCTTGGCAGTTCGGGCTGGACCGTTCCCATGAGGCACAGGGTCAAGACTGATTTGCATATGGCTGGGTTCAAACTTTAATGGCATGGTGAGCAAAAAAACGATGGATTTAGGCCCAGATCTCTGTACTGGGGTGAATGTATGACATTGTTCTGCATTCTGTCCATCAACTGTTCTCTTTGCATTTGGTATGATCGAAACAACGCCAAAGCCAATTTGGCCCGCAGAGCACCACACTTGCACATCTGAGAGGGAGATTAGGTCATGATACTCAACCAACAAAGAGGTGGAAAGTTCTGCCTCCCATTCCAGAAGCACCCCCTCAAAGTGACTCTTCAAAAGGGTGCCATGATAACTGCTACAGGGAATGGCTGACATGTCACCCAGAATCATTTTATCGGGAGTAGAAGCTGGCCCAGCCTAAGGAGCCAGACGGGCAACGAGAGCACCCCTTGAGTAGCAGAGACACTGATGGGTTAGATTATACAAAACTTCCATAAGTCCCAGATGAACCCTGTTTAGAGGCCCCACTAAAGGCCCCTCTGGAGAACCCCAAGGCATTCCTCTGCTGCCAATGGTTTCAACCAGGGTCTACATATCAGCTGAGGCAGACCCTCTGGAAGCCCAAGAAGCTAGAAGGCTGATATGGGACATTACAGCAAAAAATCGTTTGGGTTTAACTGTTAAGACATTCTATGCCGGTGGTATTATTGTGTTTAAACATAAGAAACTTTGGGATGAATCTTATACGCTGCTGGCCACACCTTTGGTGCCGTCATGCATGCACATCACATGTGCTCCCTGGATGCTGGACATGGCACCGGGGAATTAAATAAAGCAGAAGCTGGCAGCATGCACAGATGGGTGCTGGCAGTCCCAAAGCAAAATCGATGTGTCCTGCCTTTGCTACTGAGCCGCTGCCACAAAACCAATATAGGCAACTACAGTTCTGCCAGCTCACAGGTTGCCATCGTGTGAAACACGATTCCGGCTCCGATCGCACAGTCACACGGTGAGGAGCTGATATCACACGGGGCAGGGAAAATGAGCTGAAAACCACTGTAAACAGTGGGTTTCCAGCTCGTTTTCTGAGACTTAGAATGGCCGATGTCCATTAAGGGGTGGTTTTTGGAGGAGGGGTCTCGGGGGCAAGGTGAGGGCAAAAGTGCCTCTTAGGTACTTCTCGGCATAAGACCCCACCCCCGTGAAAGGCCCCACACCCTCCTCACACAATGAGATTTTTGTTTAAGTTGGCAGGACTGCAACCCTCCCGATTCAGACTGGAGACTACTGATTTCAAGGCTAGTCTCCCGCCTCCCAATTCCTGCATGCAGAAACCGGATCTGGAGTTTTGTAAAACTGCCAAAAAAAAGGGTTGATGCCTGCTCCAATCTCGCCCTCCAAGAATTACCACCGGCATCAAAGGTAAACACTTTGTGCTTAATTCTTAGAAGGAAACTCAGAGCTTGTGACAGGCGTCTACATTTTATTTTTGGCAGTTTTGCATAGAGCAAACAAAAACAGAGTTAGAGTTCAGAGCTTGTTTTTTATTTGTGCTGTGTTTTAAACTGCCAAAAATGAAATACTGATTGTCTGTCACTACACATACCAGTTGACCCAATTCAGGCCGAGTCCCTCTGCATCAACAAAAGTCAGAGGGTAAAATACATTCCCTCAACAATTTTATTGAAATCTCCAATTTTCCTGCTTTAAAATGTTGCCATGTATGCACAATACCTCAAGAGGGATACTGTGCATGCAGCCCAGTGTATTTAGGAAATCTTTTTTTTTAAACTTTCAACAATCTAACACAAAAACATCCCTGTGACATTGATCGGCTAGTCAAATGTGGCACAAGCGCAGCGCATCTTTGTTTCTTACCCACCTCAACAACATCTTTGTTTCTTACCGACCTCAACAACATCTTTGTTTCTTACCGACCTCAGCAACATCTTTGTTTCTTACCCACCTCAACCCCACCTCAACAACATCTTTGTTTCTTACCCACCTCAACAACATCTTTGTTTCTTACCCACCTCAACAACATCTTTGTTTCTTACCGACCTCAACAACATCTTTGTTTCTTACCCACCTCAACAACATCTTTGTTTCTTACCGAGCTCAACAACATCTTTATTTCTTACCCACCTCAACAACATCTTTGTTTCTTACCGATTTCAACAACATCTTTGTTTCTTACCGACCTCAACAACATCTTTGTTTCTTACCCACCTCAACAACATCTTAGTTTCTTACCCACCTCAACAACATCTTTGTTTCTTACCGACCTCAACATCTTTGTTTCTTACCCACCTCAACAACATCTTAGTTTCTTACCCACCTCAACAACATCTTTGTTTCTTACCGAGCTCAACAACATCTTTGTTTCTTACCCACCTCAACAACATCTTTGTTTCTTACCGAGCTCAACAACATCTTTGTTTCTTACCCACCTCAACAACATCTTTGTTTCTTACCCACCTCAACAACATCTTTGTTTCTTACCCACTTCAACAACATCTTTGTTTCTTACCGACCTCAACATCTTTGTTTCTTACCCACCTCAACAACATCTTTGTTTCTTACCGACCTCAACATCTTTGTTTCTTACCCACCTCAACAACATCTTAGTTTCTTACCCACCTCAACAACATCTTTGTTTCTTACCCACCTCAACAAACTCCTCCCCCCAATGGCACCCTTCCAACTTCACATGCATGATTTCTCTCTCTCTAACGCATGCATAATTTCACAGTGGCTGGAACACACACACACACTGCACACTACTTTAGGTGCACAAGCACTCATGCACACGCGAGTGCAACGCAGAGACTTGTGTGCGCACATGTGCCAGCATGCACACTGATGCCTACTTACACACATGCAGACAGACACATTTACAGGCAGAGGTGGGAGAGCCACCAAATTAATACAGAACCGACGCAGACGTGAGTCAAGAATCAAGGTCCTGAACTCAAGTGTTTGAGGGTGCACTCATATGTCATAACGAAAAAATAGAGGCACTGTTAGGTAAATTATTTGCCAAGGATCACACAATTTGTGCAGTCAGGGAAGCCGGGATGGATCCCAGGTTTTCTGGATTCACGTTGGGTGATTCGGCCACTAGATGAGTCTCGTTTCATCTCTCCTTTTTTATATCAAAAGTTATTTCTTTGTCTTTAATTCTTGGTGCATGAGGATGTGTGTGGGTGGTAGCCAGAAGCCACATGAGAGCTCGGCTCTCTTTGGGCTCAAGTGTCCAAGGAGTCCTGGAGGTGAGCCAGAGCCAGGTATCTGGCCCCAGTCTTGCTCAAGTTTTCAGTGGTGCGCCGTCCTCTGCACACATGCATTCCCACTTACAAACCCAGAGGCACACGCGAACAGAGTAGCTTAAAGAATATTTATGAAAAAAGTTTTTAAAAAACAGTGATTAAAATCATGAGATGTAAACTCCACTGGGGCACTGTGGCCCCTATAAACATGCTGTTCTTTTACCATGCCAGGAGCATTTGAATGCTGTGCGAGGCACCTACAGGGCTCCTACAAGAGACCTTCAGGGGCCGGGTGCTCTCCTGGAGGGCATCAACCCTCTGGGATTGCTCTGAGACCCTGAACCAATCAGCAGGCAATCAGAAGTTTTGCAAAGTGCCTGGAAATGTCAACTGGCGCTTTGTGAAAGTGAGAAACATTTGCCTCTGAAAGCCTGCCTCATCTCCCCAGGATTGTCAGCTATGTAAGGAGCTGGCATCATCTGTTGCGTCTAATCCACGTGAGGGACACCAGGGCTTCTGTACCCCGAAAGTGTCCCCCACCCTCTAAGCACAGATTTATTGTGCACAGCAGAGACAGCACTGACTGCATAGGGCGATCCCTTTTCCTGTGAGAACATCACAAGGGCGACTGTTCCTCTGTGATCTTCGGCAAGTGGAGCCCTGGTTACGGAGGTCCAATGTATTGGATCACTCTTCTGACTGATGTAAGCAACACAGAAGAAAAAGTAAATGACAGAAGAAAATTGGTTATTTCAGTGGCGTAGCTAGACCTTTTTTTGCCGTTAAGAGTGCGAGGGGAGGCCGCTGTCTCCAAAATTCATGGTGCCCGGGGCGGACCACACCCCTCACCCCCTTACTATGCCACTGCGTTATTTAAACCATTGTGGACTGTCAAAACTGCTACCTAAATTGCTACATAAAACACACGTTGGTAGAGACCGTGTTGTAGTGACCTTCAGCCGGGGTACCCGCTAAGGACTATGCCAACACATGGAGCTTGGTATCACACGTCTTTATTCGTCTGCGTGTGACCGCAAACTCAACATTCTAAAACAGCCTTCACTGCTATACACTATTCATTATGTCATAGATCTACAGAGTTCATCAGGAGCCAAAAGGGTTCCGTCATTGTTAATTCGCAAGACACTACATCTCCCCCTCTGTTAAACAAAAACTTACCAATTTTTCAAAATATATACACCCATATACATTTAAATGTCTTCAATTCATCTCTTAGGTGCTGCAATTATTCCACCTAACCGTGCCGTGCGAAGATGAGACCTGTCACCATCATGATCCAAGAGCTGCTGGGATGGTGAAAAGGTAGCAGCAGTGATGGGTGCTTCAGAGTCAGTCTCTCCTTCACCGTGGAGATCTGCTGAACTATGAATCAAACGCCAAAAGTGAGAAGAGTATCTGGTAATAGATTTCCACGGCGTCTGCTGTGCAAGCACTCTGTACCCTTTCGGGAGGACAATGTTTTTTGCATGTTGGTGTTGGTCAGCATATATTTTCATCTTTTGTTTCTGAACCAAGTCCCTCATACAAGTTGCATTCTCATCACTTTCCCTCTTATTGGTCCACTGGGGTATCTTGGTTGTCAATGCTCTCCCAAACATCAATGTTGCCGGACTTTCACAGGTGGTCGAGTGAGGTGTTGAACGGTAAGCTTGCAATGCAGTGTGTAACACAGCTTGTAAATTGGGCTTGCCAAGTGTAGAATGCTGCATGGCTTTCTTTAGCAGACTCGTGAATCTCCCAACCAGTCTATTGGTCTGCGGCCACAGAGGAGTGCTCTTTTGATGGTTTATACCCAGATGCTCTTTGAAGTCTTTGAAGTCCCGACTATTAAAAGGCAGACTATTGTCAGATTTGAGTATGTCTGGAACACCCCATGTCACAAAGATGCCATCCAGTTTCTCAATGACTCGTTCTTGAGTGGTGGATGAGAGATCCTCAATTAATGAAACTTGCAAGTATTCGTCCACAATCACCATCAGGTGATGTCCGTTTCCGAGTGGACCTAAAAAGTCAAAGGCTGTTCTCTCCCAGCATGCTTCAGTAGTTCTGACATGTTTAGGGTGTGTTGAGTAACTTTTAGAGACAGGCAGTTGCATAGATGACAGGCCTTTAATTTCTTCTCAACTCGCTCGTCGAGATATGGAAACCAGGCTCGGTCTCGGAGAGCTACTGTTGTGGCAACTATTCCCCTATGTCCTTCGTGGGTCACTTTAATCATTGTCTGCCGCAGACTCTCCAGAATTAAGATTCTCAACCCTCGGTATATAACTCCCTCTTGAGTTATGGACAGTTCGTCTTTGACATTTCTGTATTTTTGATATTCACCCTCATTGGTGAACAGTTGAGTGTGCTGGTTCCACGACTGATGTGTAATTATGTCTTTCAGCTTCAACATGTCACTATCGTGGCTCGTGGCAGTGATATTCTTTACTAACTAAATGGCAGCTGGTGTGTTTGATTTTACGATAAAGTTGATATAAGCTTCAGCTGACTTGGATAGAGGGCATTGACCTTGAATGTACACTCTGGAAAAGTAGTCAGCAGGGTTCTGATCCTTCCCTGGCCAATGAACAATGTTATAATTGAACTCTTGCAGCCATAACCCCCAGCGTTCGACGCAAGAAGGCATCTTGGCCTTTGGTTTGCCAAATATTGTTAGTAAAGCTTGATGATCAGTTGCCACTGTAAAAGGCTTTCCGTACACAAATACATGGAAGTGTTCACACACCCATACCACGCCTAAAATTTGTTTTTCAGGTTGTGAGTAAGCACATTCTGGTTGGGACAAACTCCTACACACATTCCGCACAATATGCCTTTGGGCACTCGGGTATAAGCTGTGCAGTGCAAGGATAGCACCTAACCCCACTGGGCAGCGTCAACAATAAACTCTGTGTAAAGTTTCTGTTCGAAATAAGCTATTTCAGTAGCATTCTCAATGGCTTGTTTGATTTTCTTACAACTTTTCTGACATTCAAGGGACCACGGAAATGAAACATTCTCTTTCATAAACGCCCTCAATGGAGAACTTGCAGTGGTAAAGTCTTGTATATACCTAGAATTGGCCATGCTAAGAAATGAATGGACGATGGAAACCATCTTGAGGGGGAACAGCATTTGACAGTGCTGGTACTTTAGTAGGATCCAGTGTAATACTCCCATCAGAAAAGATATGGCTACAGAAATTTAGCTTTGTTTTATGGAACTTACATTTGTCTGCATTCAAAGTCAAACCTACTTCGGCAAGTAAAGGACATACTTGTGTAAGAACTTTATCATGTTCTTTTTGTGTAGCTCAGAAAAACCAATATGTCATTGCTGTAATTGAACGCATCCATGCCAGACTGTATGAAAAGTTGAATGATGTCTTAAAACAGTTCGGCAACAGATGACACACCAAAAGTTAGGGCAGAATTAGATCTTGGTTGGATTTGGTCCCGCTGTCACTTTTCCAACAGTTTCTTTGTTCACCTACTAGGCGGTCCGCACGCTCAATTTAGATGCTGGCAGTGCGATGGACGATAGTCCGTCCAAGTTCCACCATCTCCGCCAGAATGTTCCACCCGCATTGTTAGCATCACAGGCAAAATCACCTGTCGGAGAGAGTCCAGCCAATATTTCCACGGGCCAATTACAATGTGCCTTTATATTGAGAAAACACTGGCGGGTAAACCTCCAAGCTTGAGTTGGCGGTATCGAAGGGATATGAGGTAGAAACATACCCTATTTTTCTGTTTTCCACTTTCGTCATAAACCTTATTGTCCAAGTCCTTCCTTTGCAGCAGCTACTTGATCATGAAGTTAATCAACTCCGTCGTCATGGGAATCAAAGGTAAACTTCTTTTTTTACTTGTTTCCTTATGAATTGTCTGTTTACATTTGCTGTGGACTTGTGCATTTTTACATTGCTTTTACATGTAATTTGTTTTTATGTGTAATGCATATGTGTTTATTTTTTCATTTCAATTCAATTCTGAAATTAAAAATTCGTAATGATGATTGAGATAATTGTCTCATGTAGTTTTTTACAATAAAAAATAAATATTCAAGAAAAAAGGAGTAAGAGTAGGAGAGGTGGTAGATGAGTGGCTTTTGGAGGAGTGGCTTTTGGAGGTAGAGGGAGCTGGAGTGGTGATGTGATTGTGTCTATATATTTTTATCAGTTGATTGTGGGTCTTGAGTTTGATGTGTAGGTTTGGATGTGTGTATGTTGGCTGGTGTTTGATTATCTGGTAAGTGTGTGTGTTTGCTTTAGTTGGTTGTATTTTGTGTGTAAGTGTGCCCTGGTGTAAGTGTGTTGGTCTTGATGAGTGTGTTGTTGTGGGTGCGGTGTGGGTGTGGTGGTTGTGAATGTTGTGCTTGTGGGTGTAATTTTAATAGTGTGTGTATGTTGTTTGTGTGTTTATGTGTGTGTGTGTGTGTGATTGTGCTGCATGTGTCTGTTGGAGTGGGTGCCTGCAAAGGAGTGTGCTAGGGATTGGGGTGACTTTTCTGAGACTGACATTTCTCTTCAGATGCAGTCAGTCGAACATGTGCATGCTTTTCTGAACTAAACATCGACATGGAATAATCGTCTAATTCATTTTCACTTGATACTGAGATGGATGAACTCTTTGACGAGGATTTAGATAACATTTGACTTTGTTCAGTGTCGATTTGTCGTGCCTGACGTCTCTGCTGGGCCTTGTGGGTACATTGTGAGCGTTGCTTCTGGGAAGTTCCGGCAACCCTTTTGTTTTAACGACATGACACCCTTGCTTTTCCCTTTGCTTTGCACACCATCACAAAATACTTTTCCTACCCACAGCCCTTACATATCTGTCTAATGGCGGGACATTTGTCTTTGTGTGGAAATGAAAATCCACATCTAAAACATAGCTTCTTTTCAAAAAGGGACATCACTGTGTGTCTTTCAGTCTTTTGCTTTGACTTGCTTTTCACACTCAAGACTTATTCATTCAGGGCACCACCAGCCTCCATGTCATCAGCTTGTTGATCGGCAAACTCCTAAGCTCTAGCAGTCATTAACACTTTTCAAGACTCAAAGTTTCTCCCAGCATTCTCCATCGGAAGGAATCGGACAAGCAACCATCAATGACTCTGTAACGTATGGCTCTTTCATCATTAAATTAATTGAATGCACAGTGTTTGATGAATGTGTCAAGTCTCTCTACAAATTCATCGATAGTTTCGCCAACTTCCTGTCATTTGTGACTGAAAATATATCCTTCATAGTCAACATTTGGCATTGGATTGAACTTGAGATTCAATTTTTCTTTAACCTCACGGTATGTGAGTTCTTCATCAATTTGTGGCATTTTCTTTATGACTTCCTTTACGCCATCCCCAGCAAGATTTTTGAGGTATTTGATAATCTTTCTGTTCTCAGTCTCTTCAAGTGCCTCAATATAAACTTCAAATGTCTCTATCCATGTAGTCCACCAGTCACCAATATTTTGCTTCAAATGATGATGCTGGTTTTAAGAAAGCGGAAACATTGTAGACTAGTTTGGAACGTAATGAGGTGGGACATGGCAATCTTTCGGCCTCTGTTTCTCGCTCATACTCTCTGGGACCTTGTGATGTACTGGCCTCACGGTCATCCTTGATGATAACAGGAAATGGAACAACAACCAGCCACTATTCTGAACCCCTCACTGACTTTCACTCTTCAGGAACTGTGGAGTTGTTCTGAGCCACACTCAGTGGATTTGATGGCTCACCTTTTCAGTTTTGGAAGGCTCCATAAGCACAACCCCAGGCACTTCTCCTTGTGCTGCTGTGCCCAGTGCTCCAGTATGAAGACTCTCTTTCATTTCTTCTGGTAAGCAGACAACAGTTATCTTGCATTTAGGCCACTTTGCTTCTGGCGCTCCTGTGCACTTGCTTACACCTGGTTGTTCTCTGCCTCGCAGCATTTGTAATCATAGGGTTATCTTGTTCTTGGCTGTCGCGTTGTACCTTTTGACACCAGGTTCATTTCTGCCTAGCAGCACATGTAATTGCAGTGTTATCTGATACTTCGCTGTTGCTTTGTACTTTTTAACACCAGGTTGATCTCTGCTTGGCAGCACTTGTAACTGCAGTATTATCTCTCCGTACTGTATATGGCTCTATATTGCATAGTAGCGTGGTACCATTATGTAATAATAATAATAATAATACTGATATTTGTAGAGCGCGAACAGCTACCTCACGAGGAGGTGTCCCGGCGCTATAGACCGCTGGGGAACCCGTCCTGGCTATCCCTGTGAGATGGTCCCTTTCTGGGTATCTCCAAGGTGAAACCAGGCATCCCCAGCGTCTGTAGTGCCTGAACAACAGGTTCTCGATGAACAACATGTACATTCTCTGTAAATGCTTTTTTTTCAACTGCTTCACAGCGGCTGGAACTGCACTTTGACTCCACCTGCATTCAGCGTCGATTCGGTACTTCAACAGCGGTACTCGTGGCACGCAGGAGCAGTTAGCCTGGACCACAGCAAACTCTCTGAGAGAGCACTGTCAATCTTCGAGTTACTTATTCCCTCTTTTGTCACCATTTGTAGTGTCTTCACAGCCATAGTACCCGCCAATGACTACGCCATAACATAACATAACATGTGTATTTGTAAAGCGCACATTCACCCACAGGCATCTTGGTGCTGAATAACAGATGTTCTTTGTTACCCAACTCAATGGTATTCTCACGCCACACACGAAGCTTGGTATCACACGTCTTTATTCTTCCGCATGTAACAGCGAGCTCAACATTCTAAAACAGCCCTCACTACAATACACTCTATTCATTACATCCTAGCTCTACGGAGTTCATCAGGAGCCAAAACCGTTCCGTCATTGTTAGTGGCTCTTGCCTTGGGGGGAGGAGGTAATGTTTTTTTTCTTAAATTGCAAGTATATGCCATAAAGAATAAACAAGAAATGCTGCTACCTAGGTGTACTAACAAATTAGGAGGTGTGGAATGTCGCACCCGGACATGGCCTACACCCACCGTACAGGGCACAATAGGTGCTCCAAGAAATAACCCATATTCACTCTAGCAGGTGGAATAGTCACTCCTGGACATAACACAGTACATCTACTTTAGTGGGAGAAGACAGTCGCCCCTTGGCTTAACCTTCAGCTACTTGACGGAGTGGGAGAGAACAGCTACCTCCAGGTTCTGCCCACTTAGGTCCGTAGTGTGAAGACCACATCCTAAGATTTAGGGCCTGCGTTAGGGCTTAGCGGATGGGTAATCTCTCACAAACGTCATATACGTCACAGATGTCCAGTAGGTCTTATTACAAGGGCAGTATATCCGAATTATGAAAGTAGTATATACTAATTAGGTTGCAATGAGGTGGAAGGTCAAGTTTGTAACAGAAATTCACCTGCAAAACTGTCAATTAGCCCCATAGTCTCGCTCACCACAGTGAAAACTACAACTCTGAGACTTTGTCAAAACCACCAGATGTGAACAGCCCCAAATCATCTGTGCCCTAGAAAAATAAATGTCAGAGGTAAGATCAATCACTCCCAGATTCCTACCCATCCACTCAACAGTCTTGCAGACGATTGGAAACCAATCCAGGCCACATGGCTCTCGAATGGCAAATATGGGCAAATCCACTACAGGCCTCACCTGTCATCCAATTCCCTTATCAGTACATGGAATCTAACCCCCCTACTCATCACCTGTTCAAGCATGGGATAGCTTTACGAAGAGATCTGCTGCTCTCTGCTGTCCATAGGAGGATTCCTACAATCCACCACTACAGGTCCCAGCTGGCCACATAGTTTGACTGCTCCTTGACATAATCTCAAGACATTCACAGAAAAGATGACCGTGAAACAGTTTGTCCTTGCAGATCACTAACCCGCTTCACTCACTCTCATGCCTGCTCAGGTCCACAAGACCTCAGAATGGATGACCCTACGCGGTAACAATCAAGGTGGACTGTCGTTTACAAGAACTCCATACAGAGACCTACCAAACTGATCAACGCTGCCCACTTACTGAAAACCATAGCCTTCACACCTACATCTCACACTTTCTCGTCCATCACACTGCTAAGTGCTGCGTCCCATAACACAATAACAGCACACTGATGATCATCATGCACAACATGGCAACATTTCCCACAACGGATCAGAACATGGACAATATCATTCCAACCACACACCCTAAATTGTGTAGCATACTACCCGTGCACAGATGCTCAAAACAAGGACAACACCCTTCCAGCCACAAACCACACACATCATAGCGTGCTACCCATAAGGGGAAGTACTCCAAAGTGTCACATAGCGGTATATAAATGTTACGGTGCGATGCTGTACAATACATAAACACAAGCAGACATGTAGACATGATTTTGCACACACATGCACATACACACACAGATGCACTGATACAAATGCAAAGATTTGTGTGCGCGTGCACACATGCACAGACCTGTGCACAGAGAATAGCAGTCCTATGCACAGGCACATACAATCTCCATGAAAACAAAAACTGCAATCCATGTGCACCAGGGCCCAGCACCAACAGACTGGGTTAGATCTAAAAATAAAACCTCTTTTAACAGAAGACCTCAGTGCAGAGAGAGTGACTCAGCCTCCAACCCTGGCTTGGCGGGCAGGAATGCCACTGATGGAATTCCAAGTCTCAACTTTCTCTTACCCCAAGTCTTAAAAGCCTGTGGGGTGGGTACATATTAACCAAAAAAGAATGCACACCCTCTGCCTCGCCCCTCCTCCCCTTTCCATCCCACTCCACCAGACTCACTCTGGTGGGCGCCTAAGGGCTCCTGTGTAAGCGACTAAGTGTGGCACCTGATGGGGGGGGTTAGTATCCTAGACTGGCACGATGCACAACAGGCTTCAACTGTCTGCTTTTCACTCAGGGTGGGAGGTGCTGAACTGAGTTTGACAAACGTCCTCTGACCGCTCATGGTAAACACTTGTCATTCATGGTACCTCTGACTCATAAGGCACGGCACTACCCACTACTTCTAAAAGGAAAAATATCTTCAATTCCAAAGTAAACCAGACAAAGGCAATGAATTATAGTCCAGCCCAGCAACCGTGGCTGCACACCAAACCAGCATGGAACAATAACAAACAACTCCTCAAGCGCTATCAAATTCCCACAGACTACAGCAGGAAACCAGGTCCATCCTGGGCACCGCCTATTAGGATACATCAATTCAGAGAAACTTGTCAAGTGCTGTCAACATACAATTCTAGGAAACCATGCATAAATCTTCCATGGCCACCCCATCACAATCTACCATTATGAAAGATCACACAGTATCATTGCCAGGTCCCGCACACTCAACCATGTTCAACCAGTTCAAAGAGTATCAAGAGAGGCCAAACACATGCACCTACTCAAGTACCATCAAGGTTAAACACCAAGAGACCATATAATAACCATCCATTACTCAACCACACACACCCTATCGATATAAACAGAATCTAAGCAACTACTCTAGTTCTATCATTGTCACTTTTCACAGAACACACGCAAAATCAATCACGACTAACTCTAACATAGCCTATCAAGATGGAAAAAATCCAAACAGCAGCTTTCTTCCTATCCACCTTAAACTCTAGCACACCGTATATCAACCAATCATAGCCTCCCTCAGCAACCTTGGTCAACCAAATATTGTAATTTAATCACACACTGTCAAGATAAACTCTAGAGGATGGTACATCAAGCAACCATGGCCAACCCCTGCACAACTTCCATGATGGCCCAAACGCAGGCAACTTACTCAAGTGCTGTGAGTGTTTAACACCAGCAGGCAGTACACAAATCAACCAATGCCAACCCCAACGCAATTTACCTTGACGGATCAAATCCAAGTAACTTCTCAACTGCTCATGTGCTGTCACTCCTACCTCTGGCAGCTTGTGTACCAATTAACCATAGACACACTCTTTACAGCCTGTCAAGATGACCAAACCCAAACAACTGCTCACTGGTATCAATGTCAAACTTCAGTAGAGCATATAAAAATCAACCATAGCTGAAACCTATGCACCATGTCAACCAAATTCACGCAACTACTCAAGTGCTATGTTATCACCACCAGCTTCTGCAGAACAGACACCAATCGCCATTGGCCAACCCAAGCAAAACTTAGCAACAGTGACCAAACCCACAGGAATACTTTATTGACAACAATGTTAACCTCTAGCAGACCATGCAACACGTATCCCATATGGCTCTCCAGCACACAATATATCAAGATGAATGAAATATTTTATTTCACAAGTGCTACGACCTCCAGCTTTAATGACCATAAACCCACCAAACTTGGGAACATGAGATCAGCCTAGAAAGATGCTATCAACACTAAACGTTAGCACAACAGAGGACAATCAACCATGACTTAAACCCACAAATCGTCCATCCATACATTTAATCTTCAGCACCCTTTTCCCCCTCTCTCCTGAAGGCACTTCAAGGCATTTCCTCACTTCACCACCCCAAACACACAGCACACCCACTCAACTGGAAGCACGGCCTTTTCTTTTACTTTTGCCTTGTCAACAGTTTGACAACTGTGTACCTCCTTCGCACAACTTTAAAATTACAACTGGAATACATGACCATTCACAGATCAAGATAGCACACATAGCACAATCAAAAGCATGATAGCACAATCAAAAGGTGCTACAATACTCCGCTCCTGAGTATCATACACCTATGGCTATCCCAATGATGATTAAACCTAAACACCCACCAACATTGAGCTGTGGCGGAGCCCAGATTCCACTACCACAAAAACTGTGACAAGCCCTTATAAAATCAATATACACCAAACATAGGGTAACACTGACACGCTTTACCATAATCAATGTTACCCAGACTCAGCACACCCTACAAATATAAGCCAAACTCAATCCTCTACGTTTGTGCTGTTACTGGTAATTCCTATGAATATTACAAGAGCCAATCAGGGCAAATCTCTACACATTCTGCATCCCTAGACTCCAAACCCCCAGTGTCCAGAGCTGTGCCTTGAGCTGCTGCAGCTGCCATTGCAAATCCTAAGTGAACAGTCAAGATGAACACACTACATCCATTCAATCATGTACCATCACTATCAAACCTAATGTGGCCTACCACAGTCCACCTTGGCCAGCATGCCGTCCAAAATAAAGCAAGCCCAACCAATGTACTGCTTTTCTCAGGACACACACTTCGCTGCAAACAATGAGAGACAGGATCAGTGCCATATCACATTAGGAGACAGGCAACGCAATAATGCAATAATGTGTCTGGAATACCGACACTTCCACTCTCTGTAAGTGCAGACAATCACATCCAGCCAAGCCCTTCAAATACACAAAAATGCCCACCCAGTAAATACATCGGGTGCCAGGTTGCCAGCCACAGCCTATGGAACCACAACCATCTTTGCTCACCCAAAGCTGGCCTTTCCATGATCAATAAAACACATTATGATGGTAATGTGACAGCACTGTCCACTTCCATCAGTCACAGTATAAGCAATCATAATATCCAACACCAAACCCATCATACTAGCATGCGCTACACCTAATCAGTCACTTGTACATTTTTAGCTAAATAACATTTTTAAAGCTAGTTTCTGTGCCTATGGTGCATGCCCCAGCATCGCTAAACATTACTGCCCTTGCCCTGGGACTTGAAACCATTACATTGATCTGTGATGAAATTCCATACCCCTAATGGCTGTAACAGTGACCCTTCTGTAGAAAAGCCATTAAGGGCAATAGGTGCTTTCCTTCAATTGCATCATTTCCTGCTAAATGATGAACTAAATAAATGAAATGTGTATATCTGTGAGCCAGTTTCATAGTCATCTTAAGATGGTCTTGGACAGCCTCAAATCCATAGCAGAGAGGGACCTGTTTCCAAATGAATGTGAATGATACCATTATCAAGAGTAGATATTTCTGAACTAGATGGAATGGAAAATAAGATGCCAGGAGAGCACCTAACGCCCTCTTTCAGTTTTTTTGTTCTCATGAACAGAAGACTGAACCTTCCTGTAAGTAGAGGGTTTATAGTATGAGGATGATGTATTTGTTTTATCTCGTATTAGCATGCCAGAAGTTGACACCAAACAGCACCAGTAGGCCAAGGAATGAGTGATGCAAAAAGAACTATTGATGGACAGAATGCAGAACAATGTCATACATTCACCCCAGTACAGAGATCTGGGCCTAAAACCATCGTTTTTTTGCTCACCATGCCATTCCAGTTTGAACCCAGCCATATGCAAATCAGTCTTGACCCTGTGTCCAATGGGAACAGTCCAACCCGAACTGCCAGGCCAGGTCCTCCCTGGACTGGAAACAAGCATCCTAGGACCGGTTTCGGAGTTTCAACCCTCTTCAGCCAGGAAAGCTTGATTCCAGTGGCATGGAGAGCACGGGACTCAGGTCTGAGCATACCCGTCCCACTCGGGGTGACAAATGCAAAAAGAACTATTGATGGACAGAATGCAGAACATTGTCATACATTCACCCCAGTACAGAGATCTGGGCCTAAATCCATCGTTTTTTTGCTCACCATGCCATTCCAGTTTGGACCCAGCCATATGCAAATCAGTCTTGACCCTGTGCCCAATGGGAACAGTCCAGCCCGAACTGCCATGCCAGGTCCTCCCTGGACTGGAAACAAGCATCTTAGGACCGGTTTCGGGGTTTCAACCCTCTTCAGCCAGGATAGCTTGATTCCAGTGGCATGGAGAGCACGGGACTCACGTCTGAGCATACCCGTCCCACTTGGGGGGACAAATGCAAAAAGAACTATTGATGGACAGAATGCAGAACATTGTCATACATTCACCCCAGTACAGAGATCTGGGCATGGCTGAACCGAGTACTGTATAAAATACAATCAGCATAACTTAACATATCATAACTTAACCAAGGTCCTTTCTGTTGTAAAATAAAGTATTTTTCTTCTTATACTCTTGTCAACGTTTCTCCCCTACCTGTGCAGCTCGAATTGGGTACGTCAAGAAAATGGCTGGACTGCAGCATGCCCTTTACTTGCTCCTTTACTCAAAGTAGCTCTAAACACTATTAAAAAAATTCCTGGTCGTTGTCCAGGACCGGCTTTAGGGCAGTGCGATCGGTGCAGCCACACCAGGTGCAGACTTTGGTGGGGGGGCTGTGTTTAAAAATAACATGGGTTTAAAAGCAAGTGAACTTCCTTGTGCGTCCAGCGGTTTTCAGGCAACAATAAAAATGTCAAATTAACTCTGGTGATTAATGTTACCACTGGTGACAGATCGAAATTCTGTCTAGTGGCAGATTTTACTCCTCATAAAGTAGCTCCGAGGGTTAATGTGCCTGCTGCAAACAACGTGTGCCATGCAGATCGCAAAACTGAGTGTGAGTGAATTACGAGTAGTGCTATAAACAATTAAATGTATGTCAGAGGGGGCAATGGAGAGGTGAGGGGCACTGTTGGAGAGTGGTAGTGGGGGAATTAGTGCAGAAGGTGGTAAATATGGCAAAAAAGACTGTTGCACCAGGTGCCAACAGAGCTAAAGCCGTCCGGGAAACATCGTTTACATCGCATGTGATACATCGCATGCCATTACAATGCAGTTGTTACAACAACCGTGTTGTTACATCACAAACCATTACAAGGTAAGTCGTTACAACGACTTGCTGTAGAGGGCAGAAGGCGTTGGATTTAAAATCCAACACCTTCCCTACTGTTGCACAGACTGGAGTTGGAATAGTAAATTATACTACACCAGCATCCAGCACCTCCTACAGCAAGTCGTTGTAACGACTTGCGTTGTAATGTTATGCGATGTAACAACGCGGTCGTTGTAATGACCACGTTGTAATGGCATGCAATGTTTTGCATGCATTGTAACGTAGCCTATTCGACCCGGCCCTGCCTTTGTCACAGTGTAAATGTCAACTGAGTATGACTCACCTTGACAAAAAGAGTAATTAAGATCTGTTCACAGTCAGGAATCTAAATATTGTGAAAGTAGATAGGAACTCCCAAGGGGAGGAGGGTGTGTAATCCTGACATGTAATCCAATTCAGTCGATCCAGTGCTTGGAAGATCATGCCAATGAAGTGGTCACGTCTGGGATATCTGCAGCTTTACTTACTCTTTAGGACTATGGCTTTTAGACTCGTCTGTGCATCATTTGGTACATGATTGAAAGCAGCGGAACACAGGACCTTGATCTGTAGTGCAAAAGCCTTCGTGAACTGCGTCTACTGCAGGACATATCGATGACTGCTGTTGCACACTGTCTTACAAGAACCAATTGGGAATGTTCGCGATGACTCACTCTAACCGATTAGGAGGCTCCTGTTGAGTATGAATATTTCTGTGACTGTTTCAGCACACACTTGCATCCCAAGTCATGCCACAGGATAGGAGTCATAGCTAAAGTGGGTTGGAGTATCTCCTGCGAGCGTGTCAACCCTACTCACTCATGCCATATGCTTTTCATTCACAACCATTCAGAGGCAAATGTTGCAAGCTACAGCTGAATGAATGACTAATGCAACCAAGTAAATGACCAAAATACTACTCTTGACCTTTGTCACTACTTTTGTAATATATAAAAATGTAGGACCTGATTTAGTGCGGAGAGAGAAATAAATTGGCCATCCTAACGCCCTATCCAAGTCACGGTTCTCCGCTCAGTTTTGAGTGGGTGGAAGTGCTGGTGTGAATGCCTGACATGGCAGCCCATTGGCCACCGTGTGCCAGGTCATAGTGAAGGTCATCCTGCTGTACTTAGGGGGGCATCTTCACTCATTCTTCTTGCCCCTGTCTGCCATGAGAGGCAGGGGAAATGTAGAATTACCCCCAGTGTGCAGGAAGAAATTTCCCAAACTCCCTGTGCATTGGGGCTATTTTTTGTTTGTATTGAGAGAACAGTCTCCTACTTCAGGATAATATAAATAAAATAACTAGTTTGTTGTGCGGGCTATTTAAATATGGAGCCCACTTGACATACCTTCAGTGAAGTGAAGGCACAGTGCAGAGATCCTTGCCAGTCACGAGAGGTCTTTCGATAGGGAGGACAATCCTCTACCAACCTGGGAGACTGGTGGGCATTAGCAGTGGTACAGATGACATCCTTGGATGTATTTCAGTCCCCCATAAGGCTGACTTTTGCTATGCGGAGAATTATATAGTAATGTCAATTCCTTTAAAAAACCCTTCTTCTCTACACTAATACTAATACCATAACACCCACTGATTGGCAGCCAATTGCAGGTCATACAGGCTGTATGACAGCTCCCTTGTACTGTGTAATCCCTCTCTCACTTACATAAGACTTATCTGCTACAGGTCTTGTCCACCACCCAGCACTGTACCAGCCAAAAAACCAGCCATCACCAACTGAAGAGGCATGGAATAACTGAAATGACCTGCCACAGACTCCTGGCCAATCAGAAGACTCTAATCTAGTACACACCTGCAGGTTCCAGCTAGCTCGATACTAAGGACGCTTCTTTAGAGTTCAAAATAAAATATCTCTGATTCGAGAACGTAGTGTAGTAACCAACTAAGTGGAGTATGATCTAAAAAATGCCAAAGGGACCAGCGGAGCTGATGAAAACCGCCAGCTTACTGAAAATCATGAATCGCACGCCTTTCTCTCACACTTCTTCACCTACCACATTGCTAAGCGCTTTTGTCCTATAACTGAATACCACACCTCTTTCATCATCATGCATGACATGGAAACACTTCCCACTCAGACCCAAAACCATAGATAACACCCTCCCTACCACACACAGTGTAACATGCTGCCCATATAGGCAAGTGCTTCAGTGCCCCACGCAGGAGTAGTAAGCGCTATATAAATGCGGCAATACAATGTAATACCACCAGGCAGGCGTGTATTTCTCTGCCTTCCGTTGAGCTGCTGCTGTGGCAGCTACAATGATATCAGTGAAGCTTTTCTGTGCGGGTGCCATGTTTGATGCACAATTTAAAAAAAAAGCTGTAGTTTATTCTTGAAAAACAAAGGAATCAATGTCCCTGACTCTACCTGCATGGGGCCATTGGTTGCTGTCCTTGCCCGGGACCGTCATACCTCGCATAGCAGGCTGAGTAAGGAGGTCTGTGGCCCTGCCCTAAATGGGAGACAACTTTCAGCCCTGCTGTATATGCTGTCTTCTGGTTGGATGCCATGTTGCCATTGGTATTCCAAGGACGTAAAGTTCCACCCAGCTGAGGGATTGAAGCTTTCCCCAGACAATTACACGTGCTCACAACAGAGGTACTATGAGAACACTTCTCATCTCTGGACCATGCAACGCCCAGGAGGCTAACCTGCTCATGAGAATCACCGACAAGTAGCTGCTCCTAGTGCCTTGTGATCAAGAGAGCAGCGCTTTACATGGACCGGGTTCGTTCCGGGTCTCAGCCCTGGTGGTAATTAAAAACAGACATCAAAATGGGTCCCTATTAGGCCCTATATTCATGTCCTGAACTTTACAGGCAAAACACAAGTGATTTCTGAATAATGAATGTGAAAAACTTTCAGGTAATTTAGATGAGCGAACTTAGGGCCATATTATCAAGGAACGGCGATAACATTATCGCCGTTGTAGCGGCAGGAAACTGGTTCACACCAGAACATGGGCTTCTATTGGAATTCGCAAGGGCATATTATCAAGCCCATTATCGCCGCTTTAGTGGCAGTTTCCTGCCGCTAAAGTGGCGATAATGTTATCGCCGTTCCTTGATAATATGGCCCTTAATTCCTGTTTATGTTTCACGTTTTACTCATTCTTAACCTTAATCTTGTGTTCCCTAAGAGTGTTTGCTATTTCCAGAATGATGTGTTTCTGTATTTTTTCATGGAGTCTATTACTCTTGTCTTGTATCTTCTTTGAACTGAGTCGCCTCTAGGCTTTAACAAGGGGCCACTATTGACGGCTCTGTAGTTGAGGCTAAAGGCAGTGTGAGTTTTTCACAGTGCCTGTCAGTGGGTCGGAAAGGTGATCAGAATAGATGGCCATCCAATTCTTGGCCTCTCTTCACATTGCACAGAGCAATGGCCATGTATTCCAGTTGCAAATGTGTGTGAAGGAGGTATGCAGATGTCAAACCGTTAACAAAGCAAAAGAAAAAGAAAAAGCAGTGCTTACAGTTGAGTGGGTTTGTTGTGTTTTTGGGGTGGTGAAGTGATGAGATGCGTGGAAGGGCCTTCAGGAGTGAAGGAAAAAGGGTGCTGAAGAGGAAATGTATGAATAGAGATGTGGAGAGAAAAAGGGCGTACACGTCTGGCATTGAGACTCCTTCAACAGGCTTCAGTAATGCTTTAATTGACAGTCCTCATAATTAACACATTTTCAATATTAATAATTTCCAACAAAATAATTGACAAAGCCAATAGCCCTGGTTGATTTTAGGTGTACGTGAAAACAGAAGGTATGCAGTTCCTAACGTGAATGCAAGGTGTGACAGAATAACAAAGGGGTACCAAGGTGGTAACAGGGAACTGTAGTGAATAGCAGGAGTGAAAGTTACTCCTTATTTGGAAAAATAGCACCCAACGGACTGATTGTGAATAACTTTCCCCGTCTATTCCTAGAGGATGCCCTATTCAAAAAAGAGTGGTCCCTGGTAGCATGGAAATGCACCAGGGACTGGCTCATTCTTATTATTAACACCGCAAAGAGAATAGCGGATGCCTTGCTAATCAAGATCCAGACAGCGGAGGGTGCGATTAAGGTCATCATTCAAACCACGACATACAAAACCAAATTAGCAGAAATTAATGCTGAACTTGCTGAGAATAGGGAGTACCTGATGAAGCAAAAGATATCCAAGCTTCAGAAAGATATTAAGAAGTTTTCTACAGAAAAGGTATACCCCTATCTCAAAGCAGATTACACTTCAACAGTCACAGGGTATTCGTCAGATGAAGGTTCAGGACCCTCTAGACGGAATTCCTCAACAAACAGCGATTCTAGTACAGGGAGCTGGAACGGCAATAACAGGAAAGCAAGACCGTTCCAGACACCAGGATTTCCGGCATTTAATATGCCCCCATACCAGGGACCACCTATGTGGCAATATCCTATGTACCATCAAGGCCCTCCACCGCCCTTTTTTCCACCTGGCATGCAACAACCTTTTTTAGACAGTGGCTGGGGCAGAGGAAGAGGGCGCAGAAGAGGGCGACAACAAAAAAGAGTACAGTGGCAGGAACTCCCCCCCAGGACAATGGAAACCAGGAGTCAAACCAGGGACATGAGAGATTGATTGTCAATCTCTCCCCTCGAGTTCTCACTCCGGTGGAAGAAATAGTACTCCAGAAAGGACTGGGCTATGTTCCTACACCCAAAATTGATAGGTTTCGGGATACATGCGAGGTTCAGAACCTTTTTCGCAAAGTTAGGCTTCAAGCATTCTTCAAGGATTGCCCCCCGCCAACCAATGATGATTCAGGGCTTCATAGACCATCTACCTTCACACCCACTCGAAGCATGGTCCCTCCAGAAGTACTGACTTTTGAACAGGCAGTCCTCAAGGACCTGAACGCTGAGACCAAGCGCGTTCCCTTCAATAACCTGTCCAATATTGAGTCATTGGCCATCAAAACCTTGGCCAATGATAAATCTATCGTTATCAAGCAAGCGGACAAAGGTGGTGCCACTGTGATTTGGTCCTCAGATGAATACGATACTGAATGCCGTAGGCAACTTAATAATACTAGATACTACGTTCCTATCAAAGACGACCCCACCCTGAGGTTGACCAGAACCATTTGTGCCATGGTCTCGACTGCTGAACTAGAAGGCTGGATTTCGAAAAAGGAGGCCAGCTTTCTGACAGCAAAAGAACCGGTAACCCCCTTTTTCTACTGTCTCCCTAAAATACACAAAGGGACCACACCGGTGCCCGGCCGACCTATTGTGTCAGGCATAGGGTCCATCTTGGAACCGTTGTCACAATTTGTTGATCATTTTATTCAACCCTTAGTGACCATGACACCCTCCTACATCCGCGACACGACTGATGTCCTGCGCCTTCTTGAAGGGTTTCAAAACCCACAGGAAATAGATCTTCTGGTGACTCTTGACGTTGAGTCGCTTTACACCAATATACCTCAACAAGCGACTCTCGAGGTCATTGAGGATGCCTTGATGAATAGCGAACATTCATCCAACACTCCTGTGCCATTCATTATGGAGTGTGCTAGTCTTGCCCTCACTCAAAATTTCTTTGAATACAATACCCAGTTATATCATCAAATCCAGGGGACTTCCATGGGCAGTACATTCGCGCCGAGTCTAGCATGTATGTACATGTCGGCCTTCGAAGCTAGGGACATACACCACCCTTCCAACCCCTACTCCGCGAATGTACTGCTCTGGAAAAGGTTCATTGATGATATTCTTATCCTTTGGAAAGGAGAGTACACCGAGTGCATAGAATTTTGCACCTGGATGAATACATTGAACCCTTATCTGAGATTCTCACACACCATTTCTGACTCAGAAGTTCCCTTCTTGGACCTCTGTATCCGCCTCAGTGACAACAAGGTCACCACGAGCCTATACCGCAAACCCACTGACAGGAATAGCCTGCTCCTCTTTAGCAGTTTTCATCCAAAGGCATTGAGGGAAAATCTGCCGTTTGGGCAATTCTTGCGCATCAGGAGAAATTGAAGTTCTGTGACAGATTACCAGAAAGAATCAGGCACGCTCTTGGATGATCTGCTTAAACGAGACTATCCTCGTCATGTGGTAGCGAAGGCTCGTAAACGAGCCAGGAACAACAACAGGGAGAGCTTGTTGGACATTAACATCAAGGTACCTGATAAATCCATCACATGTGTCACTACCTTTACTCCGGACTCCAACAGGATCAAATCCATCATAAAAAAACACTGGGGCATTCTGAACACTGGTGATTTGGAGTTACAGGCCCCCAGATTTGCATTCAAGCGCACAAGTAACCTTAAGGATCTACTGATCCATACCAGACCAAAGAAACCTACCAACAGTTCGCAAAGAATGCTATGGGATCTTCCCCCAGTCAAAGGGCACTATCCCTGTGGGTCATGCTCCATGTGTCCCCAGACTCTTACCAGTAAAGAAGTGACATTCCCTAATGGTCTAACATGGAACATTTCCAAACACACAAACTGTAACTCTTCGAACTGCGTCTACATGATGAAATGTCCTTGTGGTCTTCCCTATATAGGCATGACGACCCGCCCAGTTAAGACACGCATGTTAGAACACAAGAGTAGCTTTCGATGCGCTAAAACCAATACTAAAATGACTACTCATTATCACCTTGAACACCATGCCCCTAACTCCTTCTAATGGATTGTCCTTGAAGCACATCCTCAAATCTCACAAAGAAGCCCCTTTAGACTCGAACAGCGGTGGGTCCTTAGATTGGCTGCCGATACCACGGGCCTTAATGAGGAAATTCCTTGGAGTATGCTGACCTGATTTCACCTTAACTGCTCTCTACACTCCTCCAGTTTCTGCATCCATTTGATTGTAACTCCTAAAAAATATTTTCATTCCTGCTAGTAACTTTGAGTGTCTTGTGTGGTTTCCTTTTAGTATGAACCCCTTAGTTCCATCTTGACTTTGCAGTCTCTTGCGCGCCACCTCGACCCCAATGGAGTCTTTTTCGAACCCCGAGTTCCCCCTATACATCGCCAATTTGTTGTGATCTGGCGCGTGTCGTTTTTCACTGACCTTGGGTTGCCTTCGCGTTTTTTTTCATTACCATGACAACGAGCAGTACGCGCAGCTCCTGACGTTTGGGCTGTTAGCGCTCTAGCATGCTCTACGTCAGCACGTTCTCTTCCGGCTTCACCTGCCTCTCGCGTGAGCTCTCCGGTGGGTGGCGTTATACAGGACTGGCTCGTACACACGCCACCAGTCTACAGCGGCTGGCGCGTTACTAGGTGGACGGCGTCTTCGGAGTCACGGAACCGTGAGTACAGAAACAGGATACTGGTATCGTCTCCATTGACGTTAACGCTTCCTTCTTTCTCATGCAATGTCTTTAATTTTTGCACCACGCTGGTCCCACAAATGCGTTGTTGGTCCACGCGGGCTGTAATGGCTATACTACCTTTCCCTTGTCCTTCCCCCCAGCGCTTGGGAGGTCGACCTCTGTAGCTCCCATACTGGTGGCGACATCCCCATTTGATCATTTCTCTTCGCTTGCCTCATGGTAATTTGGAAGCTTCATTACCATAGCCTTCCCTTCATTGTGTCGAGGCGGTCGACACAGACTCATTTACCGCTTGTCCTGCGAGAAGTAATACAGTAGTAGTGCTTGTAATTCCGCTCTCCGGACTGCTCCCAACCATGTTGGATGCATTTGTTCAACAATTTGTAATTGTTCGGTATCCTCTTTGTTTCCCTCATCCCAGGACACTAGAATTTAGTGTGTACTCCCCCCGGCCCTGTATGCAGCACAGCCCAGGAGGGTGAGTTTGTTGGATGCCTTATCTCTTGTAATCTCATGGGTTCTGGTATCAATTATTGGATATTGTGCCTCCTCTTTGCATCTGCTGTTGGTTTTTTACAAGTCCTCCATACATTGCTCAATAGCTTTGCATGCCACGGTTGGCTTGACACCACCAATTGTCTTAAGTAACTGTTGTTGCAATGCTAATGTTGTTTTAAATTTTACTTGTCGTTAACATTTTTTACTTGTTGTTATTTTCCTTCTCTGCAGGTGTTCTTTTTAGCTACGGTACCACACTTTTTTAGGATGCTGTATGCGTGCCCACCACTTAGTCTCTTATAGACGTTGGGCACCACCAAAGAGGTGTAGGTAGCCGCAATAATTCCCCGGTCCTGATGAATTGCCATTTATTATATACAAAGGCAAGAAACATGTTGACCTATTGATCACGTTAGCACATACACTCACATAACTACTGGTGTCACATGTGCGGATTATACATTTTTTAACCAGGATGGTGACCACACTGTATTAAAATTATTTAGTGGATCACCTACCCCTGTTTTAATCTCTTCACTTTAACCTCATTTGCACCTACACTCACTTATGTCTTAATATTGTTTTTCCCCCCCCACACACACATCACTCACCGGCGTTGGAATAAAAGATCTCCGCTAGGAAGGCCCTATTAGGTGCCTGATCGGGCATTGCACCCGCCGGCCCGATAAGGAGCAAAGACCCGGTGATGAAGCAAGACACCCGCTTGTTGGGTGTGTGAGGGTCTTCTTTTCCAAATAAGGAGTAACGTTCACTCCTGCTATTCACTACAGTTCCCTGTTACCACCTTGGTACCCCTTTGTTATTCTGTCACACCTTGCATTCACGTTAGGAACTGCATACCTTCTGTTTTCACTTATTCATGGGCATGTATGCTGGACCTTGATAACAATAAAATTTATTGTTATTACTTTAAGCCCTCTCTTCCCTTGATTTGTTTGATATGATTTTAGGTGTACGCCAATTGTCGTATTATATATCTGGATGCAGTAACAGAAAACTCAGAGAGGAACAAAAACACTGCTCAGATGGCGCACTATGGAAATCATAGAAATGTAGTTCATGTTTTTATTTACATAGGCCACACCCCATTTAGAGACCCGACACTTTTTTTCATCCTACTTAAAGCCCAGCAAGCGAGGGTGAGACAGCAGGGGTGCCTGGGAGTTGTAGTCTGTGACAGGAGCTCCTCAGCCTCAGTCTAAACTACCTCGGTGTCTGAGGGTGGGCTCTCCACATGTCTGTGCCCCCTGGCGCGTGGCCATGTGATTCACAGACTCTCCATTCATCCCTCATCTTTACCCTGTGATGGGGTGGGCTCCACGTGTCATTTCCGAGTTTTCTCGGCCTCGGATCTTCTCAGGTCGTTCGCACCTGAGTGCTATGTTTCATACTGTCTGTTGCCCTCCCATGAGTCTGCAAGCCTTTCACAAATAACTGGTGAGAAAACCAGATGAGGCAGGTTTCTGCTGTGTCAGAATACTCAAGAGGCCCTCACTAGGAGCATCTGGGAATCAAGTCTAGTCGGCAAGGGCTGTCCATTTGTTGAGTGTCTGGGAACCTCAGTCTGCCTCCCCCTCTCCCCCTTACCGTTCTACCCTCTACCTCTTCCTGTTCCAGTAGCAGCTCGTGGAGGGAGTTCGGTGCGGCAGTGAGGCGGGGCGGGGAAATGTAAACACCGAAATGTGGATGAACGGAGGTAAGTACACATTTAAATAAACAAAACGAATTCCTTTGCGCCCGCTGCATCGCATTTTGCGATGCAGCGCACGCAACGAAATTCGTTTTATTTATTTAAATGTGTGCTTACCTCCGTTCATTCATATTCCGGTGTTTACATTTCCCCACCCTGCCCCTCCCTTGCCCCCCTCACTGCCCCACCGAACTCCCTCCACGAGCCGCTACTGTCCTGTTCCTCTTTTTCTAACACCCCCTGCCTCCCAATCTTTGCCTCACCTAGGGTGACCATCTATCCATAATTTACACGGACTGTCCATAAATTAGCGCTAATGTCTGGTCATCTGTGATTGATGTTCCAATGGAGGGCATTTGCCCAACATTTTAGCTTTTCTTCTGACAGTTGCGATGCCTCACTTCAGGAGGGAATGAGTCTCCAGTTTTGTGAGTCCGAGGGAGGGTTCAGACAGCTAAACAAGAAACAAGTCATCTTCCCACGGTGCCTGCTGCCCAAAAGAAATGTAAATGTGTGCAACTGGTTAATTTGCAAATGTACATGTTGCGGAAGCGATATAGGCCTTGATCAAGCACTTGAAGCTTCCTGGTGACAAATATTTAGGGGCAGATTTACTAAGGTTTTGCTTTGGGGTTGTGTCACTTTGTGGCGCAGCCCAGGGTAAAATCCTTTTTAGCATTTACGGAGCCATTCAAAGCCACTTAGTGAGGTTTAGTAAATACAAAGTAGGGCACGGCAGCTTTGCGATACTTTGCAGCAGCGAGGTGTTCCAACGGTAGAACATGGGTGTTCCCATGCATCCATCCATGGACATTCCCAGAGTTACTCAGTTGAGTAAACCCGGGAATGCGTCAAAAAAGCCTCCCTGAACCAGGAGTAACAAGGAGAAATATATTTATTTCTCCTTGTTACTTCCGCATTCAAATTGTGCTGCATTCTGCAGTTCACAAAGAAAGAGGAACACGCCTTTAAGAATTGTTTTTTGTGCAGGAGGGTATCACTTCCTGAACAAAGACAAGCCTGTCTGTAGCGCAGGCAAGGGTGCCTGCATTGGCGATAGGTAGCACACAGTGCGCCTGGGCTAGGAGCAGCCGCGGCCCGTGGAGGGTGTTCCGTGGTGGGGCGGAAAGGCGGGGGAGGGGCAGGGTGGGGGGTACTAAAAACCGGAATATGGATAATTGGAGGTAAGTAAACAATTAAATAAATAAAATGAATTTCGTAGCGCGCGCTGCATCGCAATTTGTGATGCAGGGCGCACTACGAAATTCGTTTTATTTATTTAATTGTTTACTTACCTCCAATTATCCATATTCCGGTTTTTAGTACCCCCCACCCTGCCCCTCCCCGGCCCCACCTTTCCGCCCCACGGAACACCCTCCACGGGCCGCGGCTGGCTAGGAGACAGCAGAAATATGCCATACCTTAGTAGATATGGCGCATTTCTGTTGTCTTCCTTTCACGCAACGCAGTGCAGAAACTTTGCCCTTTATTCTTTTTCAGAGGTGTTGTAAGATTGTTACGTGCTGAGTTATGTAGTGACTGCTTTTAAATGGATAGTTATACAAATGTTTGCACTAGGTTCAGTTTGCATATCACTAACATCTATACGTTGGATCTGCTTTTTATTGCTTTAAACCTATGTTTTTTTGCACATTTTGTTTCAGCTTCTCTCATACTGTGTGTAATGCAAGTTTGAAATAACGACTTACACATTCACAATGCTTTCTGCCACAGGTTGGGACCTTGTAGCACTAAAATACACTATCCACCACTGCACCAACCAGGATTCAATTCTGTGACTCTTTGATGGCACTCACAGACATCTGCAGCGATCTCATTAACCAATAGAGATTTCATCAAATAAAGTAGTGCATTTCTCTTTGATTCATGTAACTTGTATTTATTTTTACATTGAAGAATTTTTTTATTTTATATAAGGTTACCTGTTGGTGAAGAACAACAAAAATGTTTCTTTGACAGAACTAACTTAAGACAATATCCTTAACTTACTACTATTTTGGTATTCACAGAAGGCACTTACTCATTTTGGTATTCACAGAAGGCACTTACCCAGTTCGGTATTCACAGAAGTTAGGAGTCCTAACTTTAGGACTCCCAAATGCCTTTTGTGAATACCGAAAGTCTTAAAGTTAGGATTTTCCTCAGTTTAGGAGTAGTAAAATTAGGACTCCTAACATTAGGACTCCTAAATGCCTTCTGTGAATACAGAAAGTCTTAAAATTAGGATTTTTCTCAGTTTAGGAGTAGTAAAGTTAGGACTCCTAACTTTAGGACTCCTAAATGCCTTCTGTGAACACCCAAAGTCTTAAAGTTAGGATTTTTCTCAGTTTAGGAGTAGTAAAGTTAGAATTCCTAACTTTACTACTCCTAAACTGAGAAACATCCTAACTTTAATACTTTCGGTATTCACAGAGGGCATTTAGGAGTCCTAAAGTTAGGACTCCTAACTTCTGTGAATACCGAAATGAGTAAGAGCCTTCTGTGAATACCAAAATGAGTAAGTGCCTTCTGTGAATTCCAAAATGGTAGTAAGTTTAGGATTTTGTCTTAAGTTAGTTCTGTGAATCGAGCCCTTTGTTCTTTTGAGTCATGCCTTTGGCTCTGCCTCCACAGTCACTGGTCCCCACCTCAATTGCACTCATGATCACAGTACCCATAAGTTTTTTAAGGTACTTGAACCGTGTTGATAATAATGTAAAATCTGAGAAAACCTGTGATATTAGCATATGGTGTCCTGCCTTCCCTTACCTTTGCTATGTACTTTTTAAAAAACATTTTGTTTCAGTATAACCTGTGATCTGCATTTATTTAACACAAAGTACTATTTATTTGACAAACTTGTACAAAAAACTGTCCTCTGGTGTTAAACAGGATTGAGAAAAAGATTTGTATCTAGTCAGTTGCTTAATTGCACTATATTTAACTAGGAAAACCTAGTTTCAAATTCCGGCTTCCCGGCAAGACTAAATTGTGTGATGTAAGTCAAATCGATTTACTTAATGTGTCTAATTTACTTGCTAGTGACATATGATAGCACTTTCAAGTAATTTAGTTCAAGATGGAAACTGTACAAAAGCCTCATTTGTATACACTTTACTAGCCTGTAATGTTTCACCATCCATAACAATTATATTGGCCACGCCGTAAGGGACTCCAAACAACAGGCTTGCTTTCTTCACTCATGGCATTTTGCCAGATGTGAGTCTTATTAAATGTCGGAGTTCATGTTCAGAAACTTTCACTTTAATAAGTGTCAATGTAATCGTGTGATCTAATGTAGTCTAAACTGAAACACTTCCATATACTAAGGAAACACTTTCTATATTTTAAGGTCTTTAGCATTTTTGTTTGTTGCATAATTTACATCCCAATTATTTTGAAGATTCAGAATGGTGTTTGGCATTTAAGCTTGAGCCAGACCACTAGTTTGGCCTCGGCTGGATTGCGGAGCCATTTTAAGACAAGGACAGTCCAATGCCTGCCCACCCTCCACAAGCACAGCCATTGCACCAGCAGACTTTGCTAGGCTGGGTGCTGCTTGTTTAACCACTTGACAGTATCTCTTCTGTTTCTGGTATCTTTGCTCAGACTAATCTCAAGGCACACAGTACTTTCTGATACGCATTGAGGGCCCATCTTGTCTGATTTTTAGAAACTGTTCACTTAGGGGGTGATTACGATGGTGGACGGACTGAAGTCCGTCCGCCATTGTGTTGGGGAGTGGGACCGCCCGCCTGCAAGGTGGTGGTCCCACCGGGGGTATTACGATGCCACCGCCACCGTCACGGTCGCATCTACTATCTTTAACATTGCGGCGGGTGCTGCTAGCTGCAGCACCTGACGCAATGTTAAAGATGCACAGTTTACATTTCCCTGCATTGCGTGGCAGGCACCACGAGGTGCCTGTCATATGGTGCAGGGAAATGTGGGGGGGCACCTTAGGTGCCCCTCAAGTGCTACAAGAAAGTGCCCCTGCACAGGGGGGGGCCACAACGGGCCCCCAAAGTCAATCCCCACCAACCTTTGAATGGCATAGGAACCGCCATTCAAAGGCTGGCTTAAAGCAGCATCGTAATTTGGTGGACAGTGCCTGCTAAGCACCGCCGCCATTCTACAGATGCATGGTGGGTCCGTCAGGCAATCGTAACAATTGCCTTTGGCGGGCCCGTGTCTAGTGGACTTTGCATCCGCCAGCACACCACCCGCCATCGTAATATGGTGGGCGGAGAAGTGCTTCGCGATGGCGGTGAAACTGCCACCGGCAGGCTGCCGGTGGCAGTTTCACTGCCATCGTAATCAGCCCCTTAGTCTCCTCATCCTTATTTGTCTGGTTCTTAGCTCCAACCCTTTTCATCAGTGAATCTCTCATCTATCCGAACTTTATCCTGCTCTTTAATCCTCTTTGTCTGGTCGTCGAGGCTCCCAGTTCTGAAACACATGTAGAATTCCTGATGCACCCTCTAATGCAGCAATCCCCTTCTGTCCCCGCCTCCACCGGTGTTCTTCCTGGTGCTGAATCACCCCATGTAGAGTAGTCAGGAGTGGCATGAATCAGGCTCCGTTGCAGTGATTTGATGCTACAGTTCAAATATTCTTAGTCTTGCCTGAACTCTCGTGGTCAGCGGCAAGACTAGGCCGCTGCACACATGCTTAGGTTAGTGTCAGGGACAAAGTAAGAAGGCAGCATTCCAGATATACATGCAGTTGGGCACTCTGGACAGGGAACACACGTGTACTATGCAGTGCTTAATTTGAGCCGGTGGTTTCCAGTGCTCCACACCTGCAATTAATTGTCAACACTGGCGTTTGCGACAGTATGCCACAAGGTGGCGCTGTCTGGCTAATTTAGAGATGACCTCAACAACAGTGAATTATTAATTCAACATACATTAAAAATGACTATCACCTGCCGCCCAAGCCATTCGTATAGCTTTCGGGGGACTAAAATAGTCTGACTTGTCACACGTATAGGAGTGTGATGGTTAGTAGTTGTGTTGTTACTATCCCTGGCTGCATGGCAGGGGTGATGTGTGGCGAAAGCTGCAGTGTCCTCCTGACGAGAGCCCTGGCACTAAATTATTTTTCAAATTAAGCACTGGTACCATGCAAGGAACATATCCATCCTAATACAATATCTTGGTTGTCACCAAAATGTCAGAGTGGAAAATAAGACTTTGCCATCATTCTGGCCATTTATCTTGTAGACACATCACTACATGCCTACAGTTATTATTAGAACATTTATCCCTACTGATTTTGCTGCTGTGGATGGAATAAAAGGCTGAGTTGACCCTGTCAAGATGTGCTTCATTTATTTGCAAGTTATAAGTAGACGCATGCATCTTGGGCGAAATCTATTGAGCTGTCTTGCTTAAGCAGCCCAAAGGTCTGAACGCAATGTTCTATGTTATATGAGCACTAACTCTTTTCAGAAAAATAATCGGCCACTCCACACCATAATCCTCTCTGCTGACCCCATTTCTCACCTGCAGAACATCACCGACCACTGTGCGACATTGTGGCGAAAACCCCCAACAGTTGTGCTTGTTGCCTTTTATTGCAAGCAAGCATAGAAACTTGCAGTCTGTCTAGTTCAACGCCTGTTACAAAGCTTTATACAGGCCCACCTCTACCCTGCCTATCACAACTCTGGCTACCCTTCAGAACAGATGGACTTTCTAATCTTACATGTCTTTGCTGCTCTCCACCTTTCCCTATATGCTGCATTTTCATGCATGACAACAGGAGCTAGCTTCCTGTCCTTTTCTCTGGAGGAGACAGCTTAGGGTTGGCTGTTTTGAATTCCTCTAACACTTTAACTATACTGCACTTTTCTGCCAGCCTTCTCTTGGTCAGTCCTCTCCAGGTTCCTGCTCCCCTCCCAGCTTGCTCTGTGTGTGGCACATGCAAGTGGGGCTACATGCCTGAGAAGGTCTCTCTGCGGTAACACTAACCTTGGCCTGGTCTAGCCCTGTCTCCACCAGGGCACTAACAAACACGACACAGTTGGTGGCGGTGCACTGTTCTGAGGGCAGTGGTGCACTGTGCTATGTGTGGTGATGCACTATGCCATTGGTGGGGGGATGCTACACAGTGGAAAAAATAGTGCATTGTGCAGCAGATGGTGGTGCACGGTTTGACCCATCCCTGGTGTGAAGATCATGGAGTACTCATGAGAGTTTTCAAATTATTGTGTGCGTCCATCTTCTATCCCTCATCATTTTTTTCAGTTTGACTTCTATTAGAGGGTGAAGTGAGCCAGATGTTTTTGTTCAACTTGTCTTCATCAGCAGAATGTGAAAGGTCACTTATCTGAATGTTCCCCAAACTGTTTGCCACTGGTTTTAAAATCTTTAGAAACATAATCAAAAGTTTTCTGTTCCTTTCTCTCCAAGAAAGATTGGGTAGATTTGGGTTGCGGTGATGCCATTGGCACTGAGCTCAAGGGCATCAATTTATAATTGAGCAAGGACACATAATGCAACCTGACTGCAACATATCTAGAAGCAATTGCATACAGAGCACAGTAAAGAAATAGTGCAATATAAAAAATAGTGAATAAATGCACTGGTGAAGTAGTGAGGTGTGGCATTCCATGTGTTGTCTTGAAATTTGACCCTTTTCCCTGACGTTTAACAGTCTTGTCCAGAATTTGATTCCATCCCAGCTGGTCACCCTAGTCAGACCCCATCTCCTCAATCGCTCTTTTTTTCAGTACAATAAACTCTTGTGTTGATCCTAAAGTTCCGAGAAGGTGGCCATCCAGCGGAACTATTCCCGATAGCATAAATTCCTAATTTGCTTGCATTTCTGGGAATCCCCGCGGCCTTATCTGGTAGTTTCCCGATATGTGGGTGCGGTGTATGTACAAGGTCACCTCGCTTGCTCGTAGGCCACAAGTGACAGCTGACGGCCTCCTATTTCCTGTATTAGTCAGTGCTTTTGCCAAAAGCCGGGAAACAACCATTACATCGCGGCTGTTTTCCTGCATGCCATTACCACGCATGCGTTGTAACAATGCGTAGTCTTTACTATGCATTCTTTTACAACGCATGTGCTTTTAACACACATGCCTTTACAACAAATTTCGTTGTAAAGGTGTGTATGGTAAAAGCATATATGTTGTAAAAACAATTGGCGATCCACGTCGTTGTGAGGAAACAGAGGCTCTTCCATTCCCTCACAATGACGCGCACCGCCCATCAGACCGCAGGAACAAGGAACCAAGAGGAGAGAGAGGAACCATGAGGAGAGACGTGTAAGGGGGACTGGGCATGGGGTGGGTGTTACTCTTTTAGGGTAAAAGGGAGTCAGTGGGTCGTGCAGGGTAGTTTTTTAGGGTAGGGAGAGGACTGGGGTCGGGGGAGGGTCGTGCAGGGGTAGTGTTTTAGGGTTTAGGGTAGGGAGAGGATTGGGGCTTGGGGGAGGTGGTGCAGGGGTAGTGATTTAGGGTTTAGGGTAGGGAAAGGATTGGAGTCGTGCAGGGGTAGTGATTTAGGGTTGAGAGTAGGGAAAGGATTGGGGGTCGAGGGTGGGTCATGCAGGGGTAGTGTTTCAGGGTTTAGGGTAGGGTCGGGTGTCGTGCAGGTATACTGATTTAGGGTTTAGGGTAAGGCAGGGAAGTGTAACTTACCTTAGACATTTTTACCAAGTTTATGCGTTTACCATGCATGCCTTTGCATTGTAATGGCATGCGTGGTAAAGGCATATTTGTGGTATAGTTTGCGTTCTCACTTGCACACATTTCATGTGTGTGTCTCTCTTGCATACTAAAATTTCATTTTTGTTCCTCTCGCTCATGCTTTTCTCGAGCCTATTCCTCTGCTGGATTTCATGAGTCTGTTCTCTTTCCCTCTCTCACACATTTCAAGACTCATTTGTGGATTTCATGAGTCTATTCTCTCTCACGTATTTCATGCCTGTTCCGTCTCACTTGGATGTAATATCTGTTACTGTACATGGATATCACAAGACTGTTCTATCTCTCACATATATCCGTAGGCTGTTCTTTCACACTTATTTCTTGAGTCTGTTCTCTACTCTCTCTCACACATTCAGTAGACTCTTCTCTTTTTCGCTCACAGATTCCGAGTCTTTTCTCACTCACACGCTCACAGATTTCATGAGTTTGTTCATCTCACTCATCATACTCACATGTATATCCCTCTAACTCACGGAGTCCATATGTCTGTTCTCTCTCGCTCTCACAGATTTCATGAGCCTGTTCCTCTCGATTGGGGATTTCATTAGTCTGTTTTCCATCTTACCCTCACAGATTTCATGAGTCTGTTCCTCTCGCTTGTGGGACTTCATGAGTCTATCCTCCATTTTACTCCCGCAGATTTCATGAGCCTGTTCCTCTTAGGGATTTCATTAGTCTGTTCTCTATCCTACACTCACAGATTTCGTTAGTCTGTTCTCTCTCTCCTTCACAGATTAAGTGTGTCTGCTCTCTCTCTCTCTCTCTCACAGATCTCATGGGTCTGTTCTCTTTCTCATAGATTCCATGAGTTTGTTCATCTCATTTTTAGGTCGAGCCTGGGCAGCGCATGCGCTGCTCAGCAAGCCATGCTGTATTGGAGTATGTACTTGAAGCCCCGCCCACTCTCCATCAATATTTATCATTGGCTTGCATGTTTGTTCTTCTTAAATGGTAGCTTCTGATTTGTTATTAGGCTTGTTAGTCCCTCCTTACTACTGCCTTGTCTTCATTTGTAACCTCCAATGAGGACTGGTCCTTTTACTTCAGTTGTTACACGGTACGCTTCTTTAGTCTGAAAGCACTTTTTCTTTAATGAGTTTTTCTTACTGCAGGAGGGTCTCTCATGTGCAGTTGTGACCAATGGCTTGTTTATTTAACTTGAAGCAAACGGGGAGCTTTTCAGGGGCCATGGGAGACAGAAGGGGAGAACTCAGCGATGCCTTCAAGCATTTGGAATGCAATAGGTCTCGCATTTGCAAGAGTTTAAGCTATTGGCATTGTAAATGACAATCCCTTTTATTTATGTTTTAAAAACCAAAACATAAATAAAAGGAATAGTCACTCAAGAATTTCATGTGAAAGATATCTTTCTCAATGCTCACAGCAGTCCGTTCTCTCTCACTCATATGAATTTCATGTCTGGTCCCTCTTGCGCGGGGATTTCCTAGGCATGTTACTACTCACGAATCTAATGAGACTGTTCCTCTTAGTGATTGATTTCACGAGCCTGGAATTACTTATGGATGTCCTCCCTGTAGTAACCAAAGAAAACTGGTCCCAAGATTAACAAAGGTTTAGCGTCAGGTTAGCGTTACTTTTTTAATGCTAAACCGGTGCCAAACCATTTTGGGTATTAAGAAGCCAAAGCAAACTGGTATTTGTGTTGGCTTGTATGGAAAAGTAACGCGAAGCAGCTCGAAACACTGCTTTGCATTAATTTGCGTCAAGGGGGCGTCACATGGGTGGTACATGGGCGCTCCCATGCAACTACCCATGCTTTTTAAATGCTAAACCCTCTCTACTTACATTAGTAGATAGGATTTAGTGCCAAAAATTAACGCAGCTGAAAAGCAGGTGTCAAAAAGGGAAATGTTTATATTTGTCCTTGCTTTTCCCCTGACTTTGCATGTATGCTGCACTGTACAGCACACATACAAAGTAGGATAAGGTTTTTCACTTGTCTGTCCATAGCATTTTGTACAGAAAGGATACCCTACCTGTACAAAACCTATTGTAGACCCAGTCCTGCACCCTAGCACTATGGCGCTAAGGTGTGTGCCAGGTGCATGGCAGCTAAAAGGTGAGCTGGTGCTATGGAGAGGGGAGGAGAGAGCTATATGTCAGTAGATATGACGCTCTCCTGCCTCCCATCTGTTATGCAACGCAGCACAGCACTTTTGGCTGCTGCGCTGCGTACCTGCACTTCTAGATTTCCATTTAAAGCACCGCAAATAACAACCATAATGTAAGCAGCATAAATTGAGGCATAAGTCTAGGTTTACACACGCATGCTCTGAAGAGAAGCTGTTTGCAACTACATGAAGTTCCACATTTTTTCCACATTTTTTTGAAAAAAAAGCCCTTTCACTGGCGCACCTCTGCGTCTGACAAACCTTGTACGTAGAAAGGAAGAGCCGTTAAACACCTTTCTGAGGCGTGCAGGAGTTTGCAGCAGACAGCCCTCCCCAGCAGACTGCCGCTGTTGTGATGGAAGCAGAGTCTGTCTGCTGTCTGGAATACACATTTCGGTGGCTCTTGTAAAATGGCGGATAAAAGATTCGCCAGGTCCCAGAGGGACACATTCCTGTGCTGAGGGAAGTAGCAGGGTTAGGCACGCTATGGCCCAGTCTGGGAACCCTATAAATAAACACACAGATCTGAAATCAACAGCTCCCCTTCCTTTTCTGTCTGGGACACCTCAGGTCTGAGATAAGGTGCAGGAAGCCTCAGCCCCCACATCTGAGGAAGGAGGAGGGGTGGGGGGGGAGCAAATGCCCTGAGTGCATGGGAGATGGAAAATTAGAAATTAGAGTAGTGGTGACGGAGCGGCACCTGGAACAGATTAGGGAACATTTTCGGCTACTTTTTTAGCTGTCTCCAGCTCGTCTTTCTCTTTCTCGCCTCACCTTTTTAATTCTTAAGCCTTTCTTCCTTTACTCTGTATTGTTGCATATTTACTTATGTATTTGTTTATTTTGCAATTTGTTTAGGACGGGCCAGGCTTGTCCGCGAGCATCAGGAGTGGGCCATACCATGGTGCGATAATTGCATTAGTCTTATCCAGGATGCGATTAATGTGGACATTTGTCACATTTCTCAGCAGTAGCATAGCAAGGATGCTATGGGCCCTAGTCAAGCAAGGAAAATGGCTGTTGGGGTTCAATGGGCCCCCCAGGGCTCTGGCACCTGCTGCACCAATGGTACCCATGCCCTGGTTCTCAGACACTCTAAATAAGAGCCTTACAGCCTGATTTGGAGAAGGGTTGTATTGCATAATCCTCTGAAAAGCAGTAATAAAATGTTGTCCTTCGTCAGTTGATTTCCAGAAAAGGATTCTCACTAAAGCAGTTTCTATCTCCATGTTACATTCAGACAACTCTTCTGTGACTCAGACCATTAAGGGGGCATGGTAAATTGAAGGGCAGGTCTCCATACCATAGAGGCGATGCCGGCCTTGCCCTTACCACACCAGTAGGCCCCCATATTCCAGGTTCTCTGCTTTGCCGGCGCATTCTCATCGAAACTGCTCCGAGCCATCCTGTATTGACAATCCACTGGCAGAAAAAGAAATGTCCCTCAGCTGCAGGGTCCGGCACACTGGGGACACAATCTCACTTTTCGCGTTGGTGACTTCCATGGTTGAGATGGCCGTGGACAGGAACGGAGCATCGGAGCCCTTGCCCTCAGTAGAAGAGTCCTTCTGATGACCTCTGGTAGATGGGCCACCAACCATCTGTGGCTCCCCCGCCAGCACCCGGAAACACTTGAAAAATAAAACGATAGTCAAACGGGGTTAAAATCCGTTTTATTATCGTTTTCGTTTTCTTTTAAGTGAATGTGCCGAGTCTTGGGGGCGGGACCAGAGGGGGTGATGGAACTGGAGGGGGAGTGGTGGGCTCTGTTATCAGTGCGCATGTCGGTTTGGCCGACCGTCTCAGGATGGCCAAACGGTCATGCACACTGAAGCTCTCTCCAGCCCGAGCTGTGTTACTGGGTTGGGGGCAGTAGGCACAGGCTCCCAGTCTGTCTGCGAGTGCGAATTCAGGGTGCTCAGGCCAATCCTGAAGCTGCTCTCATGCATGAGAGCTGCCTCGGGATTGGCTGCTGGGCAGTCTGGGAGCCGGTGCCTGCAGAGGAGGTGCAGAGGACACCATGCAGGAGGGCGGCAGGTAAGTTCTTTTTTCTTTTTTTCTTTCTCTCTGTTGTCCCCAAACCCCACCTCTTTTCCCTGACACGAGCTGCTCCTGCCACCAGCAAAGGGGTTTCTCTCTGATGGCACCATCTGAAACCAATCTGTTATCCCATTTCCAAGTGAGGCAGGAGAACCGTGAGATCGGTAAAGCATCTGAAAATGTTTGATGAACGCCCCGCATCCATCAAACACAGAAGACGGACTTAGTCTCCCAATCTGTATGTTCCAGAACAGGAAACTAAAATCAGCCCCAGCATAAATGTTCAAACCAGCCCCACACTGCAGGAAGCCAGGAGTGAAATGAAGCCAAGAGACATAGTGGACACTGGAAACCCACCCTGTTCTAAAGGCAGCCCCTCCGGCTGCAGCCTACTTAAGCCCACTAGGGAAATGCCAGACTGGAGGAAGAGCAAACCAGGCATTGGTTTGTTCTCTCCCTTCCTTTTCTCCATATCTCCATCTATTTGCCACCCTTTCTCTGCCCCTCTCCTCCCTCTAGTCCCTATATTTCTATTCTTTTTCTTTGTTTTCTTTGATTCTCAAACTCTTTTATTTCTACCCCCTCTCTTTCTCTCTCTCTCTCTCTCTCTCTCTCTCCTCTCTTTCTTCTCTCTCTCTAATTTTATACTCAAAACACCAGCTCTGAGGGGCATTCCTCTTATTCTGCCTATAGCTTCTCCCCTCCCTTTTCTTATGTTGCATATTTTGTCATGTGCCTATCTATCCAAATCCCTCACTCTCTTTCATTAACTCCATCTCTCGTCTCACCAGCTAATCGCTTCCTCCCTCCATCAGCCTTTCTTTCTTTCGTTCTGTCTTCCTGTCAAAGTATGTTTATTGCATCGACCCTGCCAAAGGGCGAATTGTGTTTATAATTTTTGATGGTCTTTGAGAGACAGAAACAAAAGTAATGAATGGAAAAGCTAGAATGAGCTTTAATCAGTGGGAATTTCACTGAGTACATGCCATTCCATTGTGTTTAGCTCATGTATGGTACAGAAGGGAAACAACCCAGTGCTAATCAATCTTAACCCCACCCTCAAAGTTGCAATGCAGTCCTTATAGCATGACCTCATCCCCTCTGTAGGGGAACACAGGAACTTCAGGGAAAGCTGGCCATGTCAATAATAAATAATAAAAACAGCTTGTTTTTTAATATAGAACTTCGAACTGGACTACTGCTATTTCTCAGAAAACAAATAACATATGTTGCTATTGTGCAATTTATGTTTTTCAGTTTACCAACCTTCAGAAGGATGGGATGTAAGGTCGGGCCTGCTTTCCTGGGGTTGAGCCTTGTGTACTTGACATGACACATTTGTCTGACATCACTCACTTCTCTGCAGTAAAAGTTCAACTCATTGAACCATCCATCCACCCAGTGAAATGCATCTTGAATCCCTGTGAAAATGCAAGTTACAGGATGCACATGTTGGCGCTACCCTTGCCACAAAAGGAGACGCAAGTGCTTGAATCATTATTACCAGTGGGAATTATTGTGGGGGCATTCCATTCCATTGCTTTTACCTCTTTATAAAGCCTTTATAGAAGGAGTCTTACAAGGTGCAAAACACTAGAGGCTCCCCATAAAATATAGGTAATCTCTGCAGAATAGCACATTCGATTCCAGATGAAAGAGATCCAGCTTGTCAGCATACCCTCCCAAATCAGGACTACTCACTAAGAAAAAAAAAAGCATTTTCAATGCAATAGGTCTCGCATTTGCGAGAGTTTAAGCTTCTGGCATTGTAAATGACAATGCTTTTTATTTGATGTGTTTTTAAAAGCAACACATATATAAAAAGCATTGCCATTTCTAATGCCAGTAGCTCAAACTCTTACAGGATAAATGAAACCTAGCTATCCTTAGTACTAGTCAATTGTCGGTCCAGATAGTAGAGAGGACGGAGCGGGTCTCAAAATGTTCTTTATATATAGGAGGGAAACGTTCTTGCTTTGGTTCTAACCTCAGTTTATATAGCCTTGATTGCAGTTCGGTTTCAAAATTTAGACGACCGGTTTCGTGGTTTCACCCCTCTTCTGCCAGGATAGCTTTAAAGCTTTGAGACCCGCTCCGTCCTCTCAACTATCTGGACCGACAATTGACTAGTACCAAGGATAGCTAGGTTTCATTTATCCTGGTACATGTATTTAAAGAAGTAGGACACAACACATTTTTATTACTGTCGCACATGTAAATATTGGTCACTATCTTTGGACTTTATAATTTGTTATTTCTTTGATCCCTGGTACTTTTTGCACTGTATATAAAAGTTTTCATGTACTATACACAAGTATAAATATGTACAGGATGACAAATCATGTAATCATGTGTATGTGACTTCATAATAAAGTCTAAACGAAAAAATGAAGTAAATTACGTTTTGATAAATACACAAGATATTTTCTGCATGAATCCCATTGCACATGTTATGAAAGGTTTTGTAGACCCTTGTAATTAAAATTAGAAGCGATCCATGGTCCAAGAGGTACCCTTTCTTTGCAACACTGACTAGATAAAGCAGACCGAGTAACACCACAAGTAAAAAGTCCAGTCCTTATGGGAGGTTACAAATGCAGACAAGGCGGTACCAAGGCAGGTATTAGTAAGCCTATTCACAAATCAAAAGCAAAGTTACGACTGTAACAGGAGGTAATTGAGAAGATAGGCCGCAAATGGGCAGAGCTTTTATTCCATACCTCAATACAGCAAGCCTCGCAGAGCAGCGCATGCGCTGCCCAGGCTCGACCTAACGACCTGAAAGAACACGAGCCACTGGTCATTTTTCTACGTGGCCTTTCATTCAGTTTTTCAATTGACAGTGCTATTAAAGAAGCAAAGCAGTTTCTCTCAGTCCTAAAAGGTGCACTCCGGTCCAAACTGCTAGGCCACATTCACTCTATGCACAACACATGTAGTCATTCGTACATTCTGATCTTATGTGGCTTCATCGGTGAGGCGCTGTCTATGTCCCAAGACAGAGGGGACCCTTGCCTGGGCATGGCCATGCATCTAAGAGCTTCAAGTAGTACATGGAAATGTTTGAATTAATTTTGATTGGAATTCTATTTTACGTTTAATACATCTGTACAATTACAGACCCACAACTCATACAATGCAATATTTGTAACTTATTGATGATTTATTTTATATTGCTCCGAATACTGTAGGTGTGCAGCATATATTGCTTTAAATTTCAGGTGTTAATGTCACCCGATATAATGGTACTCGATTAATTTCCCTAGGAAGGTAGGCCGGAGAGTTGTCAAATTTGTTATCTGCTGGTCACCTTCCGTAAACCTCTCTTTAAGAGATGTCGATCTTTGACTAACAAATTGCGGTTAAAAATAAAACTATAAAATCTACAAATAAAAGTTATGCCAAAATGATTCTGTGCTTTTGTTGAAATTATTCAATCTACAAAGAGCCTGTGCCCTCCTCAGTGACCCTGTATACACCTTTAACCTATGGCTGTGCTTTGGTTCTGGGTAAAAAAAACCTTAATAAAGAGCTGCAAGGGGTGGTGTGATGTGTGTAGTGGGAATGTATCGCTCTGCAAGTACCTTGCTGGGGGACTTTTCTCAGTACCATGCTCTCCAGTGCTTCATTTGTTAAAAAAAAGTAAATGCCAGGGCCCTCGTCAGGCAGTTGCTGCAGCTTGCACCACCCATTGCCCATTTTAGCACCACCAATGACAGCACCAACACAACTACTAACCATCCCACTCCTACAAGTGTGACAATTCATGCTGTTCCAGACCTACAGAGCCATAAGAATGGCTGGGGCAGCAGGTATTAGTCATTTTTTAAATGTATGTTGAATTTAATGAAAAAAACTGTTGTTCTGCTCATCTCTAAAAAGGGCAAACAACGCCACCCTGTGACAGATTGCCATAAGTGCCAGTGCTGACAATAAAGTGCAGGTGCCGAGCACCAGAAACCACCATCTCAAATTAAGCACTGACTCTCTAACTCTCCATGTCACTGAAGCTGAATGGCATCCACCCTCTTGCCAAGCTTGCTCCTGGCTATGCATGTCTGGCTCTGAAGATGTGCATGCTCTGCCTGTTTCTCACTCTCTCCGAATATATTTCTGTACTTAGCGCACCTTTCTTTCTCTGTTACTCTAGTCAAATATTCCTATATACATCTGGATTATTGGCGTTCTCATTCACCAATCCATGCTGATATAGCAGAAATACTGCTTGAAGGAATGATATTATAGCCTTATAGCCGGATGTAGAGGGCTGTACAGGCATGAAAGGCCCACTCCAGCGTTAACGAGGGAGCGGGCCTTTAATGGGTGGTAGAGCCCGCAACAGAGGGCTCTAAGGCTATTAGAACATTCTGACACTAGAGGGCAGAATGTTCTAATTAGTAAAAAGAAAGACCTCTCAGAGCCAAGGGGGTTAAAATCCCCTTGAGCTTTGAGAGACCTTTGATCACAGCAACAGCTGTGAAATGAAAAAAACATTGAAATGTTGCTCTCGGGCTTCTACCAGCCATTAGAAACCCAAAGCACTCCATTGTCTTCAATGGAGTGCTCAACATTCCAATGTTCTAATTATCATTAGTTAATGATTATGCAGCAGTTGTGTTCCACTACAGAGGATGCCAGTGCATCAAGTTACAACTACGTGGGCATGACATGTCCACAATGCAATCAGCTACTCTTTCAACCATGCCTGCATTTCATCCACAGCCCTGCACCAATACTATCTCTTGCCCTGACCTTAACACTTATCTTACCCCTAATACACTCATCTTCAGCCTAACATTATGCTTCACTGTACCCATAGCCTCAGCTCAAAGCCTAACTATAATTCTAGCACTAGGCCTAACTCTAAAACGAACAGCAAGCCGAGCTCTAAACTTAACCATAAACCTAACCGTGACTCATAACCTCACATAATCTAACACCCAAGCCTAACCTTAGACCTTATCCTCAATCTAACTCTAACCGAGACCCTAACTTTACACCTAAGACTAAACCTAATCTACACCAGATTTTAAACGTAACTATTACCTAAGACTAAATTTAAGCCTAGCACAAGACGTTATCATAAATATAACCCTAATGAAGAAGGATGACCCTAATCCAAACCCTACCTTTAAACCTACACCAAACCTAAAGCTTAACCCTAGCACCAATTGAAGCCTCACGCTACTCCTAACTCTAATCTTAACCTAACACTGGCCCTTATCGTAAACCTACCCTTACCCTTAGAATTAATCCAAAACCTGACACTATACCTGACATTTACCCCCTTCTGTACTATCTACCAAAGCCCCTTAACCTCCACCCTATCTGCATCAATGTAGAGTTGCTGCTGCAGTGGTCTATAATTGTAGTTGTAGTTGTGTAGTAATTGCTCTGTCTTGCAAGATGCAAGTGTAGTGGTATTCCAAGTAGTTGGATGAGTCATTGTAATGGCTTCTATGTAATTGTACACTAACGGCTCAGTAGTAGGGGTGCATCCTGCACAGCGCAAATAAAATTAATTAATCTGAGAACAAAATCCTCAAAGGAAATTCTGCTCTGATCTTGAACGAGGTAGGAAATAAACAAGGTAATTGATAGTATAAAACATTTCATAGGGCTTGCAAAATGAGGGGCTCATGCCGAAAGCCCTGCCAGACGTGCCCCGATTATGTAAGGTAAAGTTTAGGGGTGGGCATAACTTGGGTAATTCTGTGTAGCATTAATCATGTGGAATTACGTGAATTAGCGAGATTACACGAAATTACACAAGAAGAAGAATTCTGCGCTTGGCGCTGTTTCTTAGTACAACAATACCCCTTCACAGCCAATATGGACCCGAGGATGCATTTTTGCACGAAGAAATAGCGCTGGGTGCTGCAGGACACAAATAGTGAGCGCCAATAGCTGCTTGCACTTGCTCAATGTGCTCTTGGGGTAGGAATTTCCCCAACTTTCTTCAGGTATTTAGCGCTTCTCTTAGCACAAAATGCACCCTTGCTTCTAAAATGGACTTGAGGATATATTTTTGCACTATCAAATAGCGCTAAATGCAGCAGAACACGATTTGCGAGCACGAGGGGCACTCGCGCTCACTAAATGTGCTCTTGCAGTAGGATTTTTTCCCCATCAAAGAGTAATGCAGAATTATCAAAACTACTTTGATTACTCCGGCTTAATTGAAATTATTATGATAACTCTTATCTTTTATTCTTGGTTTGTATGAATGAAATTGATTTTATGATACTTGTTATCGAAATAAAGCTATTTGACTGACTGAAATTTCATCCATGCCTTGACATGTTCCTCTGCTACCTGACCAGACTTCAAGGTGGGCCACCAACAACACACATCTCCACACTATGCAGTGCAAACCTTTCGGCAGGAGGTAATTTTCCTCTCAAGGCACATGCCTTTGGAAGTGCAACCATTGGAAGGTGAATGTCTGGGTAGATTTAGAAAAGTTCAGAAAAGACAAAAAAGCTGAACTTGTTTGTCAAGCGCTTGGTTCTTACTTAACTGACGTCAGCTCGCTTTGCAGCATTTTACTCTCACTTACTGCTTCTTCCTGCCTCCCTCCTCTGTGCTCTGAAGCAGTCACATGGCTGCATGAGCACTATACAGAAGCAACAAAGCAGGGCAACTGGAATTATGCGATAGGGGAGGACCAAATTATGAGGCTGGATTGACAAAATTATGTAACAAAAAAAGGCAAATTATGCAGTGTAATAGGGGACATTTTGTTATGGTACTATATCATTATTTTGTCATTTCTAAATGTAAACACTGTCTGGGCAAAGTTTAACCTTAATTGCACTAGTTTAACACCCAAATACAGTAATAAGCAACTGAAAGGTGACCAATCAGTCCTTTTAAAGGGTGTTGCACTGCGTGGCAACATGTGTCCCATTGTGTTTAGTAATTTTTGATCCTTTTGAGCTAAAAAACATTTTTGTTGTTAAATTCTGCAATTCTGCAGCCATATTTATACAAAAATGCAGTGGGCACCGAATCTTATAAATTCAGTTGCCTTGAATATAAGATAAATGAATATTTAGGGTAACGTCATAACACAGCACCATGAGTGGTAATGGTGAACCTAACTTCCATGCAGAGTATATGACTTAGGCGAACCATCTGCTCAACACTTAGGGGCCTATTTACAAGAAGAGTTGTGTCGCTCTTGCACCACGCAAGCTGGTGCAAAAGTGAAACAAGTCCTAGATGAGAATAATGAAGCCACGCAAGGCCACCTTGCATGGCCCTGAGTGTTTTCATAAATTTTGAGTAATGCAACGCAGGGCAAATCACTGCGTTGCATTACTCTGCGCCAGGGCGGCATCTCCATGGGCGCTGAGTGGGTGTTCTCACACAACATCCATGGATTTTGATGCATTCCCAGCTCTACCAGAAGTGAAAGATCTGGGAATTCGCCATAAACCTACGCCTTCCAAAGTGAGAAGTAACAAGGAAAAATATGTTTCTTTCTCCTGGTGTATTTTGTAGCACACATAGAAAGAGTTAAAACGTCTCAGGGGATTGTTTTTGTGCAGGAAGCTGACCCTTCCTGCACATAGCAATCCTCTTTACAATGCAGGCACCCTTGCACCACAGTGCAAGGGTAGCTGTATTGTCGCTAGGCAGCCAAAAGGGCACCAGCGCAGGGGAAAAGACAGGAATGTGCCATATTGACTTAAATATGGTGCAATCTTGCCCATTCCCTGCCAACCCGCCTGCACTTTGAAGATCCCCTTGCAGGCGGGTGCAGTCAGTGACTGCACCCGCCTGCAATGGGATCTCCAGAGCACTGTCAGTGCGCCTCCTGAGAATGTATTTGCCTCTGCGCCCGCGTCTCTAAGACGGCACAGGTTCAGAGGCAGGGGATTCCCTCATTTGCATGGGGCACGGCCCATGCATATGAAGGAATGCCCCCTGAAGACGCGCTGGCGCTTTAAGTGCGCCAGCGCTATCAGTATTACAGAAGGGGCCGCAAAAGCATCTGCGGCCCCTTCTGTAATACCAAAGTGCCCCAGAGGATGCTCAAAACGGACGCAAACGCCAATTGCACCCCCGGGCACTTTCTGGAATACAGCCCCATGTACCTAATCCCAATACAGAGTGGAGGCCCTCCTCTCCTAGAAAGATCCCTCAGGAGAACGAAAATATTTAGTAGTAGGGCCCAGGGTCTATAAGGTTTTACCACTCACCATCCAAGAACAACATTACCGTGCCTGGCTCCAGAAAAAGACCAAAAACAAAGCCATAATGCAGCAGAAACAATTTCAGGCCACTGGTGCTAAAGATTGGTGAATGGTCAGAAGAATATTTGATACACAATTGAATAAGCAATATTCACAGGATGACCGGAATTATGCGATTCTGCTGCCGTGCCATCTTCTGTTTCTAAGAAACTGAGCATTGTGGTTCCCCAGAGATTCTCTTTTTCCTCCAACATTTTTACTATGGATTTGCCTCATTTGCCACATAATCCATCTTCAGATGCATAATCTGCAGATTTTAACAAAAAAAATGTTGCCGCTTACTCAAATGGATCAAACGTTACTAAAAACGCAGCAACTCATGTTGCCACACAGTGGAAGGCCCATCACAAAAGTTGATGGACACCTTATAGTTGCTTATTGATGTGTTTGAGTATTGGACCGGTACTAATGAGGTGAAACGTTTGCTCACACAGTGTAAATTAACATAAGTAAAAATAGCAAATAATGAAGTAATACTATCACAAAATGTGCTGCATTATGCTGCATAATTTGCATTTTCTTGTCGCTTAATTTAGTCAACCCTGCTACATAATTTGGGCCACGCCTGCCGCATAATTCTAGTGCCTCTGACTATACAGTATGAAGATATGAGAATGGCTGTGCCCTACACAGCAGCATATGGCTGCCTCTAGCTCTCTCTCTCCCCTCTAAAACTTTCCTTGCTGGGGAAGCCGGGGTCAAACTGACTCATGGGTCCCATTTACCGTAAGGCCTCACCTCATAGTTTAAATCATGATACAACTCTCACTTCAGAGTTCCGCTCACTGCATAGCCTCACCTCAGCCCCTTGCTAGCCAGCCTCTCTGCTCCCCGATGCCTTCTGAATCTTGCCTCGTCGCCGCAGCAGATGGAATATTTCCACTGGCTCTCCGCCAGAGAGTGACCTCACGGTCTTTTCCGCTTAACAGACTGTTTCTCCAATTCCTGTCCTGCTAGATAATCAGACGGGCTGGGACTTCTATTGTAGGAGGAGGGCAGGCAGGGGGTAAGGGTTAGGAGGTGAGTATGAGCCTTTTCTGACTGTCTGATGTGGGTGGTGGACCACAACCCGAGGATGTACCTCACCCACTACTTGGGCCTTGATTTGGAGTTGGGTGGTACAAAAATATATGGAGAGTTTTGGACAATGTGCTGAATGCACAATACAAGGATTGAACACTTTATGTTTTGATTTGTCAAAAAAAGACTAGATTGAAAACATCTAGATGACATCTGGAGAACATATTTATCAATCGCCTATTTTGATTTCTTGTGACTGACTACAATCTCAGAGATTCCTCTGTGTGATTCACTGATCCATCAAAAACAGGCAGACGCGGGCAGGTTGGGTGCTGTCGTCAGGTTCCTACTGCAAACCATAGCAACCTAGTCTGGCATCAGGAGGAATGCTGTTCGGCATTCAGATCCTGAGATGTAGAGCTGTCAATCATGTCTTTCTATTATGGTTCCTGGATTTGCCAGTGACCCCCAGCCAAACTCCGGTGGATCCATGAACTTCTGGATTGGAGGGATTGGTTGTTAAAAGCTCAACGTACCTCAAGGTTGAGGGCACGCGACCGCGAACACAGAGGACCACTGCGTATGTATTATATAGGCTGGATGTTTTCCTGACTGCCTGCCCTGAAGCTGGCTCTAAGGTTCAACGAAAGGCAGTTGAATGGAGTTCATCAGAGGCAACTATGAGCAACCACTTGGAAACAGAAAGCCATCAAGTCGAACAACCTTTGATAACACAGACTGATTGATGTCAGGGATCAATTCTACAACTAGTCCACGGTGTGTCACTGAGGGAAAAACCCTCTCTGATGAAGGAGGGTCAATAGCTGACCAGAGCTCATGACTGCATCACTGAGTCCATTAATATGAGGGAATTATGAAGGATTTTTACAAAATTGACTAAAAAAACCCCACTGCTGACAAAGCCATCCTGGATGGGAGACCCTGGTAACATTCTGGAAGAGGAAGATTTAAGTCAGTTTTTGACTACTTGCAAAGCAATGTCTGGCTTTATGGAAGCTGCTGCCCTATCTCATTAACTCCGTCAGCTGCTGTTGACACCATCGACCAGGCCATGCATCCACTTGTCACAGTAAGGTTGTATCCAGCCACCCCAGGCAATCTGGCTGTCTGTTTTCACCTATGTTTCTAAGAAACTGTCCATTGTGTTCCCCTAGGGCTCCTGAACATGTTAACATCTGAGTTGGGCCTCTACCTCATCTCCTCCTGGGTCTCAAAGTTCAGTTTTCACCTGTACAAATGAGCCTCAGATCCTCTTCAACCTCCAAGCAATGTCTCATTATTATTTCAACTTTGTCTACTGGGTCTTTGGGAATGCATGGGAAGCCATCGGCTTGTACTTAACTCAGATTGACTAGAGGTGAGAGGGAGGAGTTCCGGGGCCCTTCATTGTGGCCTGCGAACTAGGCCTAGGCAAAATTGTGTTAATGCAGGCGTAATCTCATGTAATTTCCGACATATCGCATTGCACTTGTTGCAGGAAATTGCAGAGATTCTGCCATTATGCCAAGTCGTGTAATTGAGAATTAGTTCAAGTAAAAATACTATCACAGGAGCTCCAGAAACAGCGCAAAAGGACAGATTGGGAGCAGCTGCTGTTCATGTCACGTGTTCGTGTATTTTTTCATTACTGTGAAATGTGGCCTTGCGTCTGAAATGGAGCAAGGATGCATTTCACACCACAAACAGTGCAAAAGTGTTGGCTCGGTTTTTCACGTAATAACGCATAATTTTGTACACATTTTTGAGGAATTTTGCCTAATATCAGCACAGGAAAGTAAGCTAATTTGCCAAGGCCTATGAGAATAGAACATCCTTCTAATGCCTGATGAATTGTTGCTCTTTGGGTTTGATTTTTCACTTTCCTGTATTATTAAGGTTTCATCACCTGGATTCAGCAGCTTTAAGCTGTGGCTGGTACGGAAATTCCTCCTTTCTTTCACATCCAAAGTAAAATCTAGTATTTTATAGAAGTAGCTTGTGTTAGACTTGATTAATGGACTGCTCAGTACTTTGGCTTCTGAAGACCAGTGCTTAACTTGAGCCAGTGGTTTCCAGTGCTTGGCACCAGCACTTATTTGTCAGCACCGACTCTAGTGACAATCCACCACATGTTGGCTCTGTCTTTCCAATTTTGAGATGAACACAACAACAGTGTTTAATAAGTCATTACACATTAAAAAAGGAAGACTAGCTGCCGCTCACCCCATTCATATACCTTTGCGTGGCCCGTAATAGCCTGAATTGCTACACTTGTAGGATTGCAATGGTTAGTAGTTGTGTTGATACTATCATTGGCAGAGCTAACAGGGGCAAAGGGGGCTGCAGTCTCTCGAAACGAGCTCTGGCACTTGTGTTTTTACAAATTAAGCACTACTAAGGACTCTCTTGTCTTGAGGTAAAGTCCATCACACCGTGGCTGTCGGAGTATGGTCGGACCTATTTGTTTAGACCTTCCCACTGCTTGTTGAGGGCAGTAAATTAGCTGCCCTCACCACACCGTGCAGATTAAAAAAAACATTGGCAAAACCAATAGGCCTCGCCAATGAGAGCTATTGGCTTTTGAAATGAATATAAGTCATGCTGTTCTGATTGGCATTTTTTTTAAACACTGTTGCACGCCCAGTGCTAATGCATTTCTTTTTCAAGTGCACCAGCGCTGGCTGTGTCATAACACTTTTTAAAGTAATTTTGGTCCTGTGCTCGAGGGTGAAGATAGGGAATAGGGGAGCACACAGACAGCGGAGTGTGAGCATGAGGGGCTGGGGTAAGGACACAGGCAACAGCGGGTGGATACAAGGGGCTCAGTAAAGCACATGGACAACAGAGGATGGGCAAGGGAGGATGGGGGAGCACAACAACAATGGAGGGTGGGCAAGAGGGGCTGAGGGAAGGGTGGGCGAAAGGGGCGAGGGAAGCAAATGGAGGGTGGGCTGAAGGTGCTGGGGCAAGCGCACAGACAGTGAAGAGTGGGTGGAGGGGCTGGGGGAAGCACCCGACCAACGGAGGGTGGACGGCAGGGGAATGTGGGAGGAACACAAGGGGGAGAAGAGCACAAGGGAGACAGCTGGAAAACATATGCACTCTTGTAGAGTGCTTAAACAAAAAGAAAAAAGTGGCGCTTGAAAAATTAGCACTGGAAGGATACAAGTAATGTGTCCATGCTCCAAGGGAAGGACAAACACAACAAAAGCCTACAGAAGCTGACAAATCAGAAGCAAGCAAATGAGAACAAGAATGAAAACAAGCAATGGTAAATAACAGACAGGGTCTAAGTCCACTGTAAGTTAACAAAATGTTTTGGAAAGTGAATACGCTGTCTGAGGCAAGAACTAAAAATGGAAAATGAATTCGGTATCAGTCGCTTTGTGGCTCTAGTCAACAGGTTATTGCCGTCTCAAAATTAAGGGCGAGGTAATGTGAGAATAATGCTCACAGAAGGATGAGAAATAGGACAGCTGGAATGGCCATAATTGAATTAATCACCAATTCAATGAAGAACTATCATGATTCTGGCAAACATATCCTTTAAGAGTCTCGTGCCACTAAAGAATCGTTTTAAAGTGTGGTCGTCCTGTTTTTATAGTAAAGCCATTTTAAATGAGATATGAGTTTATTCAGATAAAATAATGTAGAAGTCATATGTTTTGTTGTTTTTTTTATAGTAATTTATTGTTAGTTATAAAGTGAAAAAGAGAGATGCAAAGAAGTATTGTTTAAATGGAAGCAGAACACACGTGACACGTCACTTGACAGGCACCACCGCCGGTGAGTAATACAACTCGCCCGCACTCCATCCACTATATTGGGAATATTAATACCACATTCCATCATCCAGACATTGGCGGGTTTTCTAAATATAGATCGCGTAATAAAACTCCCAAAAATTTTAATGAGGTGTAGCGATAAATATAAAAGTTTAGTATTGCGTGAGTGCCGCGCAGCCGTCAGCGTGGCCTTTCCCGCCCTTCCCTCAGGGCCCTTGACTTGGCCAATGGGAGGGCACCCTGTGCTGAACGGCACGCCCACCGACCGCGCCGCTCCCACAGACCGCGCCGCTGGCCGTCCATACTGTTCCCTCGGCGGGTTCATGAAGCCGCCTGTCGTCTCTGTGGCTGGCTCGTGCACTATGGAGTCTGGTACACCTACCCGGCAGGAAATAATAGGAAAGGTCTGCCAGCAAAGATGTCTGAACTTGTGACACGGCTTAACATTGTGCTCCCGGTCAGCTGTATGGAAACGTTCTCCATTTCCCCCCTTACATTCTGCTCCTTATTTGCTTCCTTACCTCCTTCTTTCCTCTTCCCTTCATAATTTGGGGGAGAGGATGTGGTCTAACGGCCAGAGCTACCGACCTTGAAGGTGGGGAACCAGGTTCGAGCCTCTGCTGGGTTTAACATCCCGTGATTCTGGGCAAATCACTTCATCTCCCATGCCTGCTGTTAAAATGAATGTGCCCTTGTGAAAACGTAACTGGCGCTCATGCAAATCGCCCCAATGCCTTCGGGTCGAGTTCCCCCTATATAAAACTGCACACCCAAAAATACTTTGCTCTTTCCATTCATTCTAAAGGGGCATTTTTCTTCTTTAACTTCATATATATGTTTCTTCTTTTGTCCCCTCTGTTTCTCCTGTCTGATGGTCTCGCTTATATGATAATTCTTGCACCCAGGGACATGCTGATTGACAAGGAGTCAGACCCTAGCCTATTGTTAGAACTAAATGCAAAGGTGATGTTAGTGGGCTGAGACGATGTTGACCCTCCTCCTGCACACAACCAGAGCAGCCGCACCATGCCCCAGCCATTGACCAGATCGGGGTCTTGTTTTTGACTTTGACTCGGCCTTCATCCCCAGGTCAAGGCATTAGTCATGAGCGGGAACCATCAAGTGAGGTTATTCACACAGGCGCTTCCACCTCTGAATTCTGGTCATGGAGCTGGACTTGTGAGATCACATATCCTGTTAATGCTGGATTACTTTAACATTAAGTGTCCCAGACCTCTCTGAATATATATATATTAAGATTAAATTACAGGTGCTTTTGGAGGGCCTAAACCTCAAATGCGCTAACATGTAAACTCAGCCTTGAAGCACCGCGCTGTCCGCAACGCAGCCAAGAGTAAAATACAAAAACCTTTGTACAAGGGAAGAGTTCCAAAAGGCATGACAAACATTATGGGGCATATTTACAAGGAGTTAACGCCACCAGAACGCCACTTTTTCCCGACGTTCTGGTGGCGTTAAGTCCTTCGCCTTATTTACAAGGCAGCGTTACGCCACCTTGTAAATAATGCCCCTATTCACACAGTAGAGGCATGCAATCGGTGTGGCAGTGGGCGTTCCGCGGCAACACCCATAGCTTTTTTACGCTACCCTATATTTACAAGTAATGGGGCAGCGCCAACAATAAGACTAGAAAATGCCTGGTCTTAAACAGGCGATAGCAGGAGAAATGTTTAATTTCTCCCCGTATTTGCTCTTTCCATAGAAATAGCAAATTGCCTGTAAAGACTGTTTATGTGCAGGAAGGTGATCCTTCCTGCACATAAACAATCGCCCCTGCAGCACAGGCACCCTTGCAACGTGGCGCAAGGGTGTCTGCGCTGGCGCTAGACATTCTTTAGTGCCAGCGTGAGGGGAAACGCACGGGTGCACCGCATTCTTGTGAATACGGCACATCCCTGCATTTTGAAACTGGCGGAGCGCAGCGTTACCAAATCTGGCATAACTCCACCCTCCGCCAGTTTCTAGTAAATATGCCCCTATGAGCACAATATTTTCATGCCAAAAAGCACAGCCAAAGCAGGTCAGGAATAAAGAAACATGACAACAGCTAATCGAGACAACTAGAGGCAGAAAAAACTGGATTACTCACTGAGGCACCGAGAGAGCGACCAACAGTTCACGGAAGATCTAGAAACTGTTGTCTTCTAAGTGCAGTTTACATGCTGTTATCAATGTGAATCTTTAAGGATCTGTGGAATCCATCATATATAGTTCTAACTGGCATACTGGGGGTTCAGGTAATACTCGTCGCCGCCTGGGTTGGATGCTGTGCATCTTAAACTTTCCGTTTCATGAAGTCATTAAGCCATTAGCACGGGGTTTTTCAATGTAGGTACAGAAGAGCCAGAATTTCTGGATATCCATAAAAAGAAACTTTTAAACAAAATTAATCTCAATGGAGCTTTTTTACAGTCTCTTTGGTTCTCCTAAACCCCCAAACCTACGTTGGCTGTACTAGCCGTATATGGCTATGACACGCTCCCACCTTGCATCCTGAGGTGGTCATGGTTGCCCTACAACTTTGGCGGTGAAGAAACGACCAGCATCGGGGATCACTGATCTATACCATCAGGGGAATTGAACACTCGTACGGTAGCAAATGTGAGGTTGGATGTTGAACTTTACAACTCATTTCACGCTCTGAGCGCATCCTACATCTGACGATACCAATTATTGTGTGCAGTGATTGTGCTTTTGGAATAGGAATCATACGATTAGGGCATATGGAGAAGAGGCGGCAACACAAACATTGGCATGGATATCTAGGGGAAAGGACTAACGCCTGGTCCACCACTTGTGCGCAAACATAGGTACATCTTCAAGGCCTTGCACTCAGTTTATCCATGTGCCAGCTGATTATAGAGACATTTACACCCATAGCCGAGCAGTTGTTGAGTTAAGAGGATGTTGGTACTGTTGTTGCGCGAGGGGACATATGCTGCTTCCAAAATGTAATGATGCTCTTCCTTAATGTTAATGTTTTAAATTCTTTTACATTTTCAAATGAACAATTACTTCCATTTATCTCATTTTTAACTTTTTTGTACAGGTATTTCATTCTCAAGCTGGGCTTCCTTTTGTGAAGAGCCTTTAACCCAAACCCAGGAAGTGACATCAGAGAATGAGGAGGTAATGCAGTAGTAGGTTGATCCATTCCAGCCAGGAGTGTTCAAATTGCAAAGTTTAATTTTCTACTTAGTGGAAAGTAAAAGCGTCCATTTGCTTTAGATGAATGGAAGGGTGGGTGGGTGGATGGATGGGTGGAAGGGTGGGTGGGTGGATGGGCGGACAGATGGATGTATGATGGACGGGCGGACGGATGGATGGGTGGGTGGATGGATGAATGGGTGGATGGATGAATGGGTGGATGGATGGATGGATTGGGTGGATGGGCCGGCGGACGGATGGATGAATGGGTGGGTGGATGGATCGATCGGTGGATGGGTGGGTGGATGGACAGGCGGACGGATGGATGGATGGGTGAGTGGGTGGATGGAACAGACAGTGACGGATGGATGAGTCAAAGACATAATGGATAGAAAGGACGAATGAATGGGTGGATAGATGTGTAAATCTTTCTCCTCACTATCCTTTCTACAGGGTTTTAACCTGGACTGCAGTTATGACCTTTGTATGAAATCAAGGACCCTGTATATCACTGTATATTAGCTTCGCAAGAAGTTTGTAACTCTGTTTCTGTATTACTTCCCTGGGTGTCCAGAGCCTGCAGATTGTGACTGAGATCAGCTGTTCGAAGGGGCGGGGCGAGGGGCCCGTCCTTCCTTCTTTGGGTGTCCAGTGTTCGCCCACATTGACTGAGGTCAGCTGGGAGAGATTTGGGGGCTCTCCTCACCGTCCGATCCACAGAGTGAGCTCATCTTCCCCCCCACGCTGACAAGTCTGGATCCAGGGACGGGCGCTGCGTGCAGCACGGGCGAGTACCGCGCCCCCCTCGTCCACCTAACGAGCCCCTCCCCTGGATGACATCAGCCGCTTCTCAGCTCTAGGGGACAGGCCTCACCTTTCGACCCGAGAGCACCCACTCCACGGAAGAATTTGAAACTCACCCGAGTTTCCGTGACGTCACGAGCGAGCAGCTGTGCGCCTGGGAGCTGCTGCTGGAATAGGGGAGGGGCGAACACGGGCATCTGTCTGTACCTAGAACCCCCGAGGGCCCGATCTGACCCTCGGGTGCCCATTAGCAGGGTCAGATACGGGGTTCGGAACTTTCCACAGGATCCCCTTGTCCCAGTCTGGGAGCTGCTGTCTGCTATCACCCAAGCATGCAGGGAGCACGGAGAAAGGGAACGCTGGATAACACATCTGTCTATTCCTCCCTACCCCCGGGGCTGCCTCGACCCTCTACTGCCAGGGCCAGGATGAGGGGCACATTTCATGGACTTCCTGCAGGACCCCCAACCCCCTGAGATTGCCGATGACAAAAAGGTGCCAAAGAGCACAACCAGAGTACAACACTAGCATACTTATGTAATGTCATGGCAAAACCTGCAAGCAGGGCACAAGTCGGTGTTTCCCCGGGGGTAGACGGCGTCCACCCACTAGTTTCACAGCTTCCAAGCCTGCCAGCCTGCCAAGAAGGTGGGTCCTACTAAAATATGCTCAATTCGCCCCGGTGCAGGTTTCATACACAGGGACATATTTAGCAGCGCCTGCACTTTGTGTGCAGGTGGGCTTTGTTATTTTACATTCCAGCTGGCCCACAGCAAAGGCCAGAGGTAAGGGGCCATCAGGCCCCCTTTTGTTTGAGTAGCCTAAATGCAATGGAGGGGGAACAAAGGCACAGAGCTTATCACTTCACTGGTACTTGTGACAGGCATTTTTTCTGAGTTTGTTCAGTCCTTTATATAAGACATATGCAGTGGCGGAGCAAAACTTGAGGGGGGCCCCTCAACCCCTTCCCCAGTCCACCACCTACCACTTCGGCCCTCGACCCAGTCAGTATACCGTGCTGAGGAGGCCCCCTGGAGCTTGGACCCCCGCACTGCGAGGTCTAAGGGGGGGGGGGGGGGAGGGGAGTTGGGGAGGGGGCCTAACAGGCGCGCAACACCCATTGGGCTCACCCCCCCCTCATGTGTGTCAGCCCGGCTGAGACAGCCTCGCGGTCTGGCGGCCGTCTAATTGCAGCCGGACCCGAGTACTTCACAGGTCTTTAAAAGGCCATTTACTCGTTAATGAGGCTTATGTTGTGTTTTCACCCCTTCTTACTGCCACTCTGCCTATGGCTGGAAGACTTAGCCCCCCCCCCCCCCCAATGTTGGCTCTAGTTGCCCGCCTGGGGCCTAATGTTACGCCATAGTATATGCATGCAATGTAAGGATGTCAGATGTGTTTGTTGGTCTGTCCCAGTATTTACCCAATTAACAATTTAAATACCACTTTTTCGTTTTATTTGTTTCATAGTGTGACTCATCCGAATGCAGGGTGTCAGAGCGCTTTACATCACACGTAAACATTATACATTGAAACTAAATCATATGTGAGAAAATCAATGTACAGGATGTGTTACATAAGTCAGTGAGGGTTACAAGGTGTAGGAGTCACGTGTCCTTTGTAGCTCACTGTGCTTGCTCTATTCGAAGGATTACAATTTATGAACTGCAAGTAACAAAAAGATATTTGTGTTAAAAGCAGTAACCCACTTACCTAGCTACATAAAATAAAATTCTGTCACCTGCATGTTACATGATATGCTCTGCAGGAGATATATTAACCCTCTATGCTACTTTGATTCAAAACTTGGGCTAGACAAAACACAGATCTCTCCAGCCAATGTGTGAACCTCCAGAGTTATCTTACCATTGCTATTGTTCCCTGAGATTTGCTGTGCATATAAAGATCTCTGCAGCAGGTGCCTTAACCCCAAGAAATATTTTAAAATGTAGACTTTGCAACCAATTAAGCAGAAAAGATTTACTGCCACATTTCTCCATGCTGCTAATTCAGACTGATTTGCATATGGCCTGAACTGGGGTGGCAGAGTGGGCTAAAGAACGGTGATGGATTAAACCCAGATCAGTTGACTGGGGGTGAGTGCTTGCAATGTTCAACACTCCGTCCATCATTTCCTTTGGTTTTTGCAAATTTATTTGTGGCAGAGTTTTAAAAAACATAAATGTATAAGTTGAGGCCCACATTTTGTGTCGGCGTTGCTTCACTTTTTTGGCACAACCACAATGCAAAATCTCACTTGTTAAATCTTGTAATGTGTACAAATGTACTCGTTATAGAACTGCTAAACATATGTCTGAGGTGTTAAAATCTGATGTCACTTCTTGTGATGTCACTTCCTGTGAGGTCATGGGTTGTGATGCCTCTTCCTGTGATGCCGCATGCGATGTCACACGCTGCATTGTAATGCTCCCTGATTTTACTTGCAAACTGCCTAACTTGGTTAGTCTCCCAACTTATGTTTTTTAGGACTTGGGCCCTGCATGCAAGAATCGAGAATGTTTAATCTTTCATGATATTTCTTTTAAAAACAGTGATAGTTGCTTGATATCTTTAGAGAGTCTTACCTGTGGTCCATAAACTGTATTAGAAGTTGTGTTTCACGCAGGGCCGGCTTTAGGGCAGTGCCACTGGTGCGGCTGCACTGGGCGCTGACCTGTTTTGGGGGGCAGTGTGACCTCAGGGGGGCTCAGTGTTTATCAATATCTTATGATAGGAGAGGTGTGGGTCAGTTTTGCAGGTGGTAGGGAGAGAATCTGAAGAGGCGGTCATGGGACGTGGGGGCGCCAAAAGTTACTGTTGCACCGGGCGCCACCAGCGCTAAAGCCGGCCCTGGTTTCACACAGTGTGTGGCCATTTTCTATAGCTATGTGAATTGGATGCCTTATGCTGCCACAAGCTGCTGGCCATTCTGTAGTATTTATCTGTCTTTAGGGCCTTTTAAACAGTCACACATTTCCAGATAAGCTGCAATTTGTGTCTCTTATATTTTTATGTGACTTGTACCTTCATACGCTGGTTAGTGTTTGTAGGGTGCTTATACTGGCACATACTGCCTGGTTATTGCAACTTTTTTTGTACATTTCCTGTGCAGTGGCATAGCAAGGGGGACATGAGATGAGTTTTTGGGGCTGCAGCCTCCCCTCGCTTTTACATGAGTTCGCCACAGGGGCGGCAAACGCACAAATCATCGCCAGCTCCCCCCCTCCTCTGCTCTTTAGCGCGGCATTGCGGGGCGGCAAAGGCACGGACCGCCACAGGCGGCATAGTGCCTAGCTACGCCACTGTTCCTGTGCTTACTGCTACCAACTGCTGGGTATTTTGCAATTGTCATCTGCATTTTGGGTGTCTTAAATTGACACACACATACTCACACTGCCTAATTTACTGCCGTTTTTTTCCCTCTGTTTTGGGCATCTTACACTGTTACACACTGCTAGATATATACTAGAGGTGGACGTAACTCATGTAAATCAATGTAGCACAATCAACCGGAATTACCTAATAATTCTGCCAGATTATGCTTGATTACGTGAGAAGAGTAATTCTGTTTTTAGAGCTATTTCTTAGCACGAAAATGCCTCTTCGCATCGAAAATGTAAATTGCGCTAACTGCAACAGAACACAAATAGCGTGCACGAGAATCCGTTTTCGCTCGCTAAATGTGCTCTTATGGTATGATTTGACCCCAATTTGCTACTGACGTTTAGTGCTATTTTCTTAGCACAAAATGCACCTTTGTGTCCAAATTGGATGCAAGGGTGTATTTTGCACTTAGAAACATCTCTAAATGCAGCCGAACACAAATAGCGAGCTTGAGCAGCCACTCACTATATATGCTCTCGCATTAGGATTTTTTGCTGCAAATTACTCTTAACTACACAAGGAGGAGCAATCGCATAATTATCGCTAATTCTGTGTCAAAGAGTAACACGGAATTACCAACATTGCTCCGATTACTTCAGCGTAATTGAATTTCCAGCCAGGCCTAATATTCATCAGCTTATCTCTCTTTGTGAGTGTGGTTTATAGCAAGTCTAGATCATGTATTCTGCTGCTTTTCTTTGTTTGTGGGGGCTCTCACACACAGTCAGGTATTCTGCAGCTCTTTCTCTGTTTTTATGTGTTGTCAGAGATAGCGTATGCATTATTCCTTGCTAGACATTTTGTTAGCTTACAGTTGGATTAGAGCCTGCCCATTGCTTACCACCCATTGGCTTCGTAATTACTCTTATTAGCTTGCTTTTGATTTGTTGACACATGCCGGCTTTTTCTCTTTGACCCTTCCCTGGAGAATGGCCAAAGTACTTGTGTCCTTCCACTGCCTGTGTTTTGGGAGCTACTTTTTTCCTTTTGCTGAAGCACTCTCTGAGAGTGCATGTGTTTGATAACTGCTTCCCTTATGTGCCCCCACACGCTCTGTGTCACTCTCTAGCAACCGAAGGCTTCTGCCTATCACAAGCACTTAATTTGCTCTCTCTCGCCCGTGTGCTGCTGCTTTTGCGCTGCTTGCCCTCTCCTCAATGCCCACTACCTTCACGCCTTCCTCCAGCTGTTCGCGTTCTTGCTTGCCACCTGCCCTCCTTCTGTTGTATGTGTTGCCCACACCCACCAACCCACCCACCACGATAAAGTGTCATAGTGCTTAAAAAAAAAAACGATGTGCCCTCCCTTCTGTTGTCATTGCTTTCCCCCACCCTTGACTTTCCCTGCCTCCACCTACCCACCTTAATAAGAATAAGTTGTACTGATTGCAGCTCCTGTCCTCCTATAGATACCAGGCTTATCTTTATCCAAGTGTCTTTCTACAGTCCATGTTGATGCAGAATGCACTTGTGGTTTATGTGCCTGTCTAAGCTCTCAATGCACGCTTGCACTTAGTATGACAGTCTCTATTCACATCCCATGGTTACTAACATGTGAATTGCTCTTTATATCTATGTTTTGGGGTTCTCCAGACATGTTACTGCTGTGTGTGTTGGTCTCCATCTACAGCTTGTGGTTGCTCACACAACAGTTAGTCCTTTTATTTCTGTGTTTGGGGTCTCCAGACATGCTTGTTGCTGTGTGTGTCGGTCCCCATATCTAGCCTGTGATTGTTCAAGATGCAACTAGCAGGGGCGTAGCTTCGGGAGGAGTGTTTGGAGTGTTACACCCCCCTAATAAATGTATTTTGTGATAAAAAAGTTTGGTGCATGAGCTTTCAGTTGGGTATGGTGCGGTCTGTTGAATTTTGCTAGGAATTTTTACACACAGACAAAACCGCACACGTACTCTCCCTCTCTCTGTTTCGTAAGGCTTCCAAAAAGTTGGTTATTTCACAGGATAATGTGCTTTCTCTCACTTAGTACCCCTACCATTCCTCTGCCCTTCCGCTGCCCCTTAAGCCTCTCTAGTGCACCAAGCTTGTCATATAATGTAATTTAACATTATGTGGCAGTGTAATTGTTGGCAAATCTGAAGCGCACACGCCCTAAATCTTTCTAACCAAGCTAAGCCCCTGGCAACCAGTCTTGTTATCCCTGTGTTTGGGGTCTCCAGATAAGTTTGTGCTGTGCGTTCCGGTCCCCATCTCAAGGCTGTGATTGCTCACACAGTGGCGTAGCTAGGGGGAGGTGGGGGCGGTCCGCCCCAGGCGGCACTGTTTTTGGGGGCGGAGGAGGTGAGCAAATCGTGTTTGTTTACTACCAACCCCCCCGGAACAAGTCGACCGTCTGCCGTCAGACCCCCCCCCCCCCCCGAACAAGTCCACCATCAGCTGCCACCCCACCCCGTTGCCTGCACCTGGCGGCAATCTTAGGGTCCGCTGCAGGTGGCAGTAGGTCTAGCTATGCCACTGCAGGTAGGCGTTATATTGTCTTTAACTACCTGTGTTATATTTCATCAGGCGTGTTTGTGCTGTGCATGGGTCTCCATCTCTATCTAACCTGTGGTTGCTCGCAGTGGCAGCCGCCACTTACAAAGGGTGGAGAGGTGGGTCTGGGGAGTGCGGGGGCAGTGGGGAGAGCGTGTGGGGGCGTTTTAATAATAATAGTAAAAAAAACTTCCCTGAAGCCGCCGGCAACAGGCCGCCGCCTGCTTTCCGCCCTGTGTTGCTCCTGCTGGTCTCTTACTGGTCGAAGCAGCCCCTGGGACAGACTCCCATCCAATTCCTGTGCTGCAGAGAAGAGCGGGGATTGGCCTGAGCGGACAGGAAAGATGCTCCCCTCAGGTCATGGAGTCTATGGGGCTACTTCAGCAACCGGGCTGGAGAAACCTAAGTGCGCATGTGTGATTTGGTTGGCCTGAGATGGCCAGCCAAACATATATGCGTACTTAGGGAGTGCACAAGCACTCCCCCCTCCCCATGCCCCGCTCTTCCCTGCACAAGCTAGCTCAGAGGCGGCAAACGAAAAATACAACGATGCTAGCGCACTCTTTTAATTTATGTTTTCTGGCTCTACGCCAGGCAGTGGGACGATGCTCCTCCACCATTGCGGAGGAGCCCCCACTGTTGCTCGTCCTGTATTTGGTCCTTGCCTGTTTACTGTTTGTTATGCTCAGTAGGTATTCTGCACGTTTGTAGCCTCATTTCAATAATTATAACTTTTCATCTTGTGTTTGTATCATTTATCATCCGATTTTGATTCAAAATGTTGTTCTTTTTGTGTGCTAGGACAGGTTTCTGAAGCTCTGTTGCTTGGCTCTAGAGTTATAGGTATTACTGTCACTTTTGCAGAAATGGGCGATTCTCTACACTTGGTACAAACATTTGGCCCCTCCCCCAAGTTACGCTGTGCACTGTGGGCATTTCTAGGAGTCCATAGCGCCCTTAGATGCCCCTGCAAATCAGAGCCACCTCCCCAGTTCTTGACAACCTGGCTCTTCACCTAGCCCAACCCTCACCCGGCCCATACAGCTCCTGCTTCAGTGCCAGGATACCCACCTGGGTGAGTTGCATGCTATATAAATATCAAAACATAACATGGACCGAGGCAAACATTGTGAAAGAAGCCGGAAGACCAACAGGTAAGTGAGATTGACTAGCACAGGAGAGCATGGAAAGTGAAGATGCACAAGACCTTCACAAGAGGAGGAAGAGACAAGCAGGAGGTTGAGGTATGTGGCTGGACATAGATGAGCCTCTCCATGTCACAAAACAAACAAGAAGCCCAAATAGGGTGGAGCACAAGAGGGGTCGAAAGAGAGATCTTGGAATGGCAGTAGCAGATACCAACCAAAGATTAGCTCTATATTTGTTCTGTAAGCACCAGAGTTCGAACTCCCTAAAATCAGGGGCGGCTGGTGACATTTGAAAATGGCGGGGCGTAAAAGTGCTGGAGGAAACATGCAAAACTCACGTTTAACATGGGCTCCTATGGCAGCTCTTTCCCTTCCTCGACTTTGCCAAAAAACACCCTTCCCATCGATCGATTCCTCCCAAACTTCCTGCACACCCATCAATTCCACCTCTCTGCCACTCGTAGCAGCCCCGTTCCTGTCGATCCACTGGAACCCCCTAAAAAACACTTCTCCACGCACCCCAACACTGCCCATTGGATAACATTGCAATCCGGGCCTTCACAAAAAATGCTCTTTTTTCGCACTTCCACCACTTCAATCATCTTCAAACTCACTGGGACACTAGTTACAGCCATTCCCAAGAATCTCAGCAAGAATTACACAAATCCATCCACTGGAAGGGGTACGACTTTTCCACCAAACAGAAGCCCCCCGCAAACCCACAAAAACACCCCAAAATCAGCCAAATCTGGATAGAATTTTGCAAAACCACCCTAAAACCTTCCCAACACCATTATGCACGAACCTGAATCGGGCCCTGAGCCCTAGACTCCGGGAACCCTAGCAAATTTCAACCCTAAACACCACCCCAACTCTACCACCTAACCCTAAACACCACCCCAACCCTACCACCAGCAGCGGGAGAACTGAATTAAAACAAAAAACTTACCTGACCGCCTCTGCTCCTGGTCCGCGTTGGCGCCTCTGCCCCCTTCAAACCGGAACACCACGTCAGCACTGGAGTGGCAACCCCTCAGCCAATCCTGGCGCTGCTGCAGCGCCTGGATTGGCTGAGGGCACAGCTTACGCTACGCCCGCCGCCTGCCCATTAGGAGACCGAGGGGCTCCTAATGGGCATGCGCAAGGCAGTAAAAACACAAGTACGCATGACTGGACACGGGCTAAAAATTACTCTCCATGCCCACTCATGCGCACTTGTGCTGCCTTTCCCTGGCTTGTCTGACAATGCATGTCAGTCAACATGACGCCCGACCGCCCACGGTCCGACGTCATGCTGACTGACATGCATTGTCAGTTCTCCCCACCCTCGGCATCTCTGAACTTAAGTAAACTAAGTTCAGAGACACCGAGGAGGGAGCTGCGGGCGCGGGCGGGGGTGGGGGGGCAACGCCCCAACGCCCCAATGGATGCACCACGCCTGCCTAAAATACTACTATATCCGCAAATGCCATGAAAAACAAATGTACAAAGAACGCACAATACAAACGAGACAATACATTCTGAAAAGCTGAATAATATATAACGTACAGAGACTAAGAATTGATATGTCATTTCAGTTTAATCAGTTCATCACAAATTATTTCAGATCCTTTTTAAACTCATGGTACTACCACAAATTGTACAGATGTTAGGGGAATGCACATTACAGCCTGGGGATAAGATTTGCATGTATTTTCATCCATGCATTCTTTCTCATGTCTCATGCCAACTAATCCATTTTCTGTGTGGGCTCCTAATACTGTACTAAGCCAGGGAACTTCATATAAATATTTTGGATAGACTGATGAAACATCATGCGCCATTTCCTCCATTAGTAGACTACTCTTGGGTTCATGTCTTTTTATGCGATGAGCCAACCGAGTTCTCGCTTAGCATTCCAGACACAGTGGTGTTTCCACATCTTCAGGTATCTTCTAGTGGTTTTGTGCTTCTTTGGATTTGTAGTAATTCTCCTATCTCGGCCCCTCTTCAGTTTGAGAACACTTATATTTATTCTTTGCTTTGCCAAATTCCTGATAATTCTAACAGTTCAACACTTCTTCAAATTCAAGATAATTCTAATGTCTCTGTGCCTCTTGAAATTCAGAAAAAATTCAACAGTTCCAAACGTCTTCAAATTCAGCATCGTCCTAATGGTTTTGAACTTTTTTGTGTTCATAATAGTTCTGATGGTATTATGTTTCTACTTTAGGAAGAGCATTCTCAGGTTAACCTGTTTTTCTTTGAGCTAACTGAGCTCTCTCTTACCACCGAAGACACAATAGCAATGCCAACAGCTCTTCATGTCTTCAAATTAATGTTAATTCTAAAAGGCTCTGCGCTTCTAAAAATTCAGAATAATTCTGACAGGCTCTGCGCTTCTTCAAAGTTAGGATAATTCTAATAAGCACTGTCCTTCTTTAAATTCAGGATTATTCGAATAGGCTCTGCCCTTCTTCATATTCAGGATAATTCTAATAGGCTCTGTGCTTGTTCAAGTTCAGGATACTTCTTATAGGCTCTGTGCTTCTTCAAATTCAGGATAATTCTATTAGGCTCTCCACTTTTTCAAATTCTGGAAAATTCTAATAAGTTCTGCACTCCTTCAAATTCAGGATAATTCTAATAGGCTTTGTCAGGGCCGGACTGGCCATAGCGGGCACCGGGCAATCCCCCGGTGCACCGCACGGGTGGGGGCCGGTTTTGGGCCCCTGGGGGCCGTTTTTGTTACAGGGCAGATTCAAAATCGGTCCTGTAATAAAATCGGCCGAAACCAGCCCTGGCAAAGAGCTCGGCGGCCCCCCCAAGTCCCGGGAGTGGGGGGCAGGGGGCGGCTGAGCATTTTGCCAGGGCCGGTTTTGGTTCCCAGTCCGGCCCTGGGCTTTGTGCTTCTTCAAACTCAGGATAATTGTAAGAGGTTCCGCACTTCATCAAATTAAAAAAGGCTGCAGAATAACGTCAAAGATTCTCCAATGGTAAACAACATTTACCCCGAAACTATTTCAACGCAGGGAATCACAACGCGGTCGTTACAACGACCGTGTTGTGATTCTACATACCATTACTCCGCAAGTCGGAACAACGACTTGCGGAGGGGGGGGTGTTGGATTTAAAATCCAACACCTTCCCTAGTGTTCGCACAGACTGGAGTTGGAATAGTAAATTATACTATTCCAACATCCAGGGCCCCCCCTCCGCAAGTCGTTGTTCTGACTTGCGGGATAATGGTATGCGGAATCACAATGCGGTCGTTGTAACAACCGCGTTGTGATTCCCTGCGGGGAGAAATACTGCGGAATAACGTCATAGATTCGTTCCAATAGTCTGCACTTCTTTAAATTCTGAATAACTGTAGGAGTTCTGTACTTCTTCAACTTCATGGTACTTCTAATGACTTTGTCTTGGGATGGATCGGTCTAACGCATGGTCCTGGAGAGCATTCTCCCTTGCCCTATATTAATCTGATGCTAAAGTCACTGGTTTGCCGCTCTAGGCTTTGTGCCTTTGGCCTCACTGACAGGGCAATCATGCGTATTCACTGGCAACATTCTTTCTACAAACATTGTGACATCAGAGGGTGGCTTTGAAGTCAGTAGGTGCACCCGAAAACTACACCTTATAGTGAGAGTGACCAATGTCTTCTCACCTAGCTTTGTTTTACTGGCTAATGGTGGCAGTATGGAATTATATTGGAAAAGACAGCATTTTTTACTTGTTACTTTCAGGGGGCTAGATGCTGGCTGGCCTCCACATCTTTAAAGGTTCGGCCAATCTACCTTAAGTGATTCCTTTGCTCTTTCTAAGTTGGACATAGATGCAGTGTGCATGCACACTTTCTATGTGCAAGGTCTTTCTGGTGCTTGAGTGGATGCATCAGAAATCCATTTAGGGATTCCTTTGTGTGAATGGTAAGTCCATATGTAGGGCTCTTGTCTGTCCAGTTTGTTTGTTTGACCTGGGAGCAGGGCTTTAAGTGGGCCGGGTCCTGCCGGTGCTCAGCACCAGCAGTTCTAAAAAGCAGGCGCTGAGACGGGTCCCTATCAAGTTCTCCTTTTTTGCCCTTACCCTCAGAATGAAAAAAATATATATATCTTAACTGCAGCAGTACCACCCTTCACTGCCTTTGGTGTATAGTTCTTTCACAGTCTCACCATTTCAGAAGTGAAGCTTTTTCAATATGCTATACAACAAAGCCATAATTGTTGCTTATTTATCTTATGCAACTAACAAGCATCGACAAAGCCAAAAGTACTGGTTTGCTGTAGGTGTAATGTTACTTTTTGTATTATATATCTGGACGCAATGACAGAAGTAGCAAAATGCCAATTAGGTGGCACACTAAGCTAAGCACAGATTTTCAATTTACGTGTTTTAAGCCACACCCTTAATTACATCAGCCACGCCATTTTGAGAGACCCGCCCCAGTTTTTTCATCCCACTTAAATCCATGCCTGGGAGTAAGCCCGAGTGAAACTTCCAGAATTTACAAAATGGAAATTTTGCAAAATACCAAACAAATGAGCCCTATTACACAAGAGACCAGTCCTGTACCTGGCGTCCAAAGTGAGGCAGCCTCACACGCAAAAAATAGAGTAGAAACGCATGTAACATGAACAACGGCTGCTCGTTGTCACTTCGATCATGTTGTTCTTGTGCTCTCTCAATAAGATTTTTACTCAAACTAAATCTCGTTCACACAATGTGGCCAACTGGCATTGGCTCGAGCATCACATATAATCATAATGCGAAATTCCAGAAAGTATTCAAGATTATGTCGGTTTAAAGGGAATTTTCCTGGGCTCACATGGGAGTAGACCCTGGAATATTCATCCATTCCCAGAGAATCACTGTAGCCGGTACTTCGTCTGGTGGGTGAGGGTGCTGTATCCTCTCCCTACTGCTTGCCTCCTGATTCACCAGCGAGAGCGCTATCTCTCTCTTACCTGCCCAGGTCAAATATACAAAAGTATGGAAATGCTGGAAATGACAGATGGGAAGCTCCTGTTGGACTACACCTTCTTATGAAGTGATCACGTAGTGTGCATGCAATCTCTGATTAGAGGAGTCGCCCCAAATTTTGACATTTTGAACACTTTGTGCATACAAACGGGGCAGTTGCCCAGCTCCGGGGCCAGAAATGATCATTACCATGGGACAGCCCCCCACACAAGTGGCAGCTGTGAACATTGCTGTGCCCCAAGGGTAGGATCTCTGCATCCTACCACAAGTGCTGGTGGAACTGCATAAAGTAAGGGATCTTACCTAGTGTGAAGGGGGTTACTGTATTATGCCCCAAAGAAGAGAGGCTACCTTGAAAAAGAGATCAACCGGCCAGCTGCCAGGAGTGAAGGAGTTGTGCAAGAAGTACTGGAACGCACCTCCTACAATAACTGTGGTGCAGGGTGTTGGACATGGCCCTTTTTGCAGGGTCATCCCTGAACTTTTTGCCTTCCTCCTATATTTTTTCAGACCTGTTGTTGGCTGTTTTATGACTCTGGGCACTTTACCACTGCTGCCAAAGAGAGGAGAAAGGAACTTTGTGTGTACTTTTGCTCAACTTGTGAAGGATCTCCAAGGGCTTGGAATAGAGTTTGCCTCCTGCAGAAGTCTCAGGAACAACAGACTTCACCCCCAGCTCCCCAGAGTTCTTTGGAAGTGCCTGCTGCTGTTGTTGGGCCTTCTGAGGGACTGCGTGTCGCAAGGAGCTGGAAGCGCGACTCAAGAAGGAGAAGTGTGCCGCCGTCGGAGCTGTTGTCGTCGCATCTCGTAAAGTGTGTCGCCGCTGCAGCATCGCATCGAGCGGAAGCGTCTTGCATCATCCAGGAAGTGTCTCGCAACGCCGAAGAAGCGTGTCGCCGTCGCAGCCATCGTAGCTGACGCATTACACCGCATCATGAGAAAAGTCTTGCATCGAGGAAGAAGCGTGTCGCCATCGCAGCCATTGCAGTTGTCGCATTGCACCGCATCAAGAAAAACGCCTCGCATCCATAGAGAAGCGTGCCACCGTCGGAGCTGCTGTCATCGCATCACGTAAAGGGGTGACGCCGCTGCAGCATCGCATCGAGCAGAAGCATCTCGCAACGTCGGAGAAGAGTGCCGCTGCCAAGGCCGCTGTCGTTGCATCGCGTAAAGTGTGTCGCCGCTGCAGCTGAAGCATCGAATCGAGTCTTCTCCCAACATCGGAGAAGCGTGCCGCATCTGGAAGATCTTCACGTCTTTATTTCTTTGCACCAAACTTTCATCGCATCAACATCGTTGCAACACTCTCATTGCCCTGCGTGTCGTATCTAAAAGGTACATTGACTTAAAGCGTCGCATCTAAGAACTTAAGAGAACTAAGTTAAATTCTACCATCTAAAAGTAACAGTATTGTGTGTTTTTGTCGTTTAATGGTCTTGTGATAAATCTATATAAAGAATACTTATTTTTGATATAAAACCTGTGTGGTGTCCATCTGTAGTGTTCTCACGTGATTACTGTATATGTTCACAAATGCTTTACACACTGCCTATGAGATAAGCCTGTCTGCTCATGCCAAGCTACCAAGGGGGTGAGCAGGGTGTTTTTTAGGAGTATACCCCCTTACCCTGACTAGAGGCGAGGGTCCCTATTTGTCACAAGTGCATACCTGTGCCAACTAGAGACCCCCAAGTCTAACATTGGTGGTCAGTGGTGAGGATTCTGGACTTGCATTTGTGACTCATGTACAGTGATTGGTGAACACTACTTAGTGAGTGCAGACCATAACGCAACCAATACTTATTGGTAGATTTCTTTTTGGGACTTTCTATTTTTGAGTACTGCCAAGCTTAACCACCATGGAGAAAGCAGCATCCACAGCATCAGTTGATTATGATTGTGAAGAGGAGAAACTGGGATGCTACAATGTAAGGCAGCTGGAGGGGCCATTGGGCCCAGGAAGGAGGAAAGCACCTTCCCCAGCGGGTAGCAGTGTTTCTGCCAGAAGCCTGTCTCCAGAGGAGTGGGCAGATAGGAAAGAGTGTGGGATGCACAAAATGGAGCTGACCAAGCTCAAGTTAACAGGGCAGTTGGAATTGAAATGGCAAATTAGAAAGTTAGCCCTAGAGGAAAAGAAAATGGAAATGGAGCATGAGTTGACTGTGAGGAAGCTTGACTTAGAGCTCGAGAGGCTTGAGGCCATGAGTGTCTCAGCCCAGCAAAAAGAAATGTGTGTAGCTCCGACAGTGCGCTTTGCTGAGTGGGAGGAGGAATCCAGCTCAGATGGTGGCAGCAATATTGAATTTTCTAGTGCTGAGAGAGTAGTACACACACCCAGAGATGTGGCGCCTGACTTGAAGGAGGGGTTTAATTTACACCAGGAGGTTCAAGGATATGAGGTAGCTCCAGTGGTGCGCAGTGTTCTTGAGGTGAATTGGGAAACTGGCACAGGGGTTCATAGTCCTAGTGGTGGGAGGGATTCCCCAATGGTTGAGATCCTGGTGTGCGAGTGTGAAGACCGCCCAGAAGAGTGTGGGTTGAGTGACAAAGACAGTCAGATGCTGCCTTGCCAATCTCAAGAGAGTGGTGTGGAGTACGTGTGTGAGGCACTGGATAGTGAGGTGAAGGATAGTTTGGTTAACCCTGCTAGGGGGCTGTGTGATCCAATTGTGGGAGAGCATATTGTAAGTCCCTGTTTTCCAGAGCTATGCCAATACCTGTGGGAGAGTGAGTTCTCTGACCGCAGGGAGCTCACATTGGAGGCAGACCTTTTGGTGGAGTCCAGAGGGTCTGGAAAGGCATTGGGGAGTGATCCAAAGATGAGTGGTTCAGGTATCTTCAAACCCAGTGTGGTGGAAGTGGCTCAGAGTAGCCCAGCTAGGTCCTGTAGTAGTGAGAGGGTTGTAGGGCCTCACGTCCTGTCCTTAAGGGGAAGTAGTGAGAATGGGTTATGCCCCGGTAGTGCCCAACCTCAGTCTCAGAGCCTGGATGGTTCTTTAAGGGAACACCAGGTGGGGAGCCTAGTCTGTCCTGAGGGGCTGCCCGTTGTGCGGGACCCCTCAGTTCTGGTGTCTGGCAGTACCGCTCCAGTTGGGAGGGTGCAGAAGTCCAGATTGAGGGGTGAGAGGGGGAAAGAGTCCCCAGTGGAAGAACCAGTGGGTCAGGGGCCAGATAGAAGGGCTGCGTCACCAGTGAATGACCATGGTGACACCACTTCTGTCCTGGGGGATCTTCGCGCACTGTCAATTGGACAGGGGTCAGGAGATCTGCACCAGGCAGACTGTCACACGACACATGAGTTATGTGTCACCCTCCGGGGGGGCATGCGTGCTCCCGGGAAGTCCTGGTGCAACAGGCGAGCGTTCAACCGCATGGGTTGGTCCCAGGGTTGGGAAGCCAGGTTCAGGTGTTGTCTGACCTGGAGGGTGGGACAACTGTAATCAGTGTCCTAACCCATGTTGCTTCTAGGGGTACCACTCCAGTTGGGAGTGTGCAGTACTCTGGAAGGAGGTGCAGAGGGAGGGAGTCCTCGCCTCTGACCCCGGTGCAGCCTGAGGGTTTAGACCCTAGGTTGGAGAGCCAGGTTCAGGTGTTGTCTGACCTGGAGGGAGGGACATCTGTAATCAGTGTCCCTACCAGTCTGTCTTCTTGGTGTACCACTCCAGGTGGGAGGGTACAGCCATCTGGAAGGCGGTGCAGAGGGAGGGAGTCCTTGCCTCTGATCCCGGTTCAACTGGAGAGTTTAGACCCTAGGTTGGAGGGCCAGGTTCAGGGTGCCCCCCCTGACCTGGACGCCCAGTTGCAGGATAGAACCCCTGAACTGGTGGGTGAATTGCGCAGGACACCTGCCACAGGTGCCCTGGCAATTCTGGAAGGGGTACCACTCCAAGTGGGAGGGTACAGAGCCCCAAGGAGGAGGACCGGGTGTGGGAGAGGCCACCCCAGTCTTTGGTCCAGCCACCGGGTACAGGCCTGGGGCTGGTGGGTCAGTGCCAGGATGTCATACCTGACCTGACAGGAGGGAGAATGGACAAAGGGTGCCAAGCACCTGGGGCTACTGCCCCCCGCTCCCTGGGGCCACAGAGTTGTGAGAGCCCTGAGAGGCATAAGGCCTGGGTCTCATCCCTGACTACTGTCAGTGGCCACTGTGGCATTTTGCTGTCTGTCTGTTGGTACACACCTGTGAGCCAGTTAATGTTAGGTGCTGCATAGGTGGTGTCCACAGGTGAGGAGAAGGGTTCCCCATGGATTGGCTTGGTGGGTCCTGAGAGTATGTCACAGAGGGATTCCAATAGGTTCAGATTGGCGTAGAACTGGTGTCTGCCCCTGCAGTTGTGGGCCAGGTCCTTGTTCTATCGCCCAAAGCAGGGAAGCCCCTCAAGGTAGTGATTGGTCTACCCTGCGTTTTGGCTGGAAGGGGGTTGTGTTGGACTTGGCCCTTTTTGCAGGGTCATCCCTACATTTTTGCCTTCCTCCTATATTTTTTCTGACCTGTTGTTGGCTGTCTTATGACTCTGGGCACTTTACCACTGCTGATCAGTGCTAAAGTGCATATGCTCTCCCTATTTTAAATTGATGTATGATTTGTGATTCCATGATTGGTTGGTTTGCTTTACCTGTCAGACCCTAGTACAGTGCACCAGGAGTGCCCAGGGCTTGGAAATCCAAATACTACTGGTAGGCTTGCAGCACTGGTTGTGCCACCCACAGAAGCAGCCTGTAAAAGTGTGTCTAAGGTCTGCCATTGCTGAGCCTGCATGCAGTCTGGTACTGTCATGCTGACTGGGCAAGTGCACCCACTTGCCAGTCCCTAAACCTTCCCTTTCCTTCATATCAGACACACCTATGGTAGGCCCAAGGGCAGGGTGCATTGTAAGGATAAGGTAGGACATGCCCTGGTGTGTGTGGCATGTTCTAATAGTGAATTACAGCCATTTTCGTTTTTCACTATTGCAAGGCTACCTGTTCTCCATAGGCCAGAATGGGCAGTTTGGTTATTACATCTTATAATCTTAACTGACTCAGGGAATATGGTAGAAAATCGAATTTAGTATGCCTGAACTCAGAATGATAAAATACATCTTTTAGTGGAGTTGGTTTTAACATTCTGTGTTTGAAAATGCCACTTTTAGAAAGCAGGCATTTTCTTGTCTAACCATTCAAACCTGCCTCTGCTAAGCTGTGTATTCCTTGTCTGGAGTTTTGAGTGACAGGGCTGTGGACTTCCAGGAGACAGGGTGAGGTGTCCCAGTGGTGAATAGAGAGATCTGCATCTAGATGGGTGGGAGGAATTGCACCTGGGACCTGAATAGGACTGTGCCTTCCCTCCACAATGCTGGCTCCACCTCCTGTGGTGTGTCTGATGTCTCTGCCCTACAATCTGAAAGGAAAGAAGGAGTCAGGTAAACAAAGTGCTCTAGGACTGACCAGAACCGGTTTGAAAAAGGCAAAGGCCCCTCTGCCCTCAGAGGACAAAGGTTTTTGGGGTATAAGTATTGGGACCCTGATCCCAAGAATTTAGATCACTTTGGGAAAACAAGAAGAACACTCTGCCGAGGACAGGAACCAAGAAGAAGCTGAGGAGGAACTATCTCTGAAACTGGGGGATTGGCCTGCAGTGGTTGCCTACTGCCAAAGAGAAGAGAAAGGAATTTTGTGTGTACTTTTGCTAAACTTGTGAAGGATCTCCAAGGGCTTGGAATAGAGCTTGCCTCCTGCTGAAGTCTCAGGAACAACAGACTTCACCCCCAGCTCCCCAGAGTTCTTTGGAAGTGCCTGCTGCTGTTGTTGGGCCTTCTGAGGGACTGCGTGTCGCAAGGAGCTGGAAGCGCGACTCAAGAAGGAGAAGTGTGCCGCCATCGGAGCTGTTGTCGTCGCATCTCGTAAAGTGTGTCGCCGCTGCAGCATCGCATGGATCAGAAGCGTCTCGCATCATCCAGGAAGTGTCTCGCAACGCCGAAGAAGCGTGTCACCGTTGCAGCCATCGTAGCTGAAGCATTGCACCGCATCAAGGGAAGAGTCTCACATCGAGAAAGAAGCGTGTCGCCATCACAGCCATCGTAGTTGTCGCATTGCACCGCATCAAGAAAAGCGCCTCGCATCCACAGAGAAGCGTGTCGCCGACGGAGCTGCTGTCGTCGCATCGCGTAAAGGGGTGACGCCGCTGCAGCATCGCATCGAGCGGAAGCGTCTCGCAACATCGGAGAAGAGTGCCGCTGCCAAGGCCGCTGTCGTTACATCGCTTAAAGTGTGCCGCCGCTGCAGTTGAAGCATCGAATCGAGTCTTCTCGCAACATTGGAGAAGCGTGCCACATCTGAAAGATCTTCACGTCTTTATTTCTTTGCACCAAACTTTCATCGCATCAACATCGTTGCAACACTCTCGTTGCCCTGCGTGTTGCATCTAAAAGATACATTGACTTAAAGTGTCACATCTAAGAACTTAAGGGAACTAAGTTAAATTCTACCATCTAAAAGTGACAGTATTGTGTGTTTTTGTCGTTTAATGGTCTTGTGATAAATCTATATAAAGAATACTTATTTTTGATATAAAAAATGTGTGGTGTCCATCTGTAGTGTTGTCACAGGATTACTGTATATGTTCACAAATGCTTTACACACTGCCTCTGAGGTAAGCCTGTCTGCTCGTGCCAAGCTACCAAGGGGGTGAGCAGGGGTTATTTTAGGAGTGTACCCCCTTACCCTGACTAGAGGCGAGGGTCCCTATTTGTCACAAGTGCATACCTGTGCCAACTAGAGACCCCCAAGTCTAACACAGGGGAATTATTGGTGGTGATCATCCTTTGTGCCTGACCCCACCAGTGTACCCATAGTCTGCCTCCACCGGGTCTTTGCGATCTAACTTCGGCCCTTTGTGTTGGCCTGGAGTCTACCTGTGAGACAGCTAGAAGAAACTGAGCTGAGCGGAGCCCAGCAAACTACTTTGAAATCCATTCAGCAATTGGGGAATTATCAGCTCACACATGTGCGACTCATTTTCACCTTTGTTCTCTCCACTCCATGTTTCCAGAGCTACTGTCATCTGTTGGCATGGGAAAAAGTTGGCGACAACCAGCAGTTCCATAAGAAAGTACCTATGAACCTCATAAAAACAAAAAACTCTAACCACAATCAGCTGCTCTAGAGTTATTGACCCCTTGTAACTTTCAAAGAGTTGTAGGCCTGGGGTTTCTGTGGCACTAACGCTGAGGAACATAATCATTCCTCCAGCGAGTTCCTGCTTAAGTGCTACCTTGTCCTTCGTTGCCTCCCTATCGACGTGGGTTCTTCTGTCCCTTTTGGGTTGTCAGATTGTTTTGAGCCCGAAGAATTTGAGACAGGAGCCTGGTTGTGGCAAGGAGGTGTTCGCTTGGTGCACAACTTCTCTGAGACGTTTGTCACCTTCCAGAAGCCTCCAACTTTCAACCACAATCCCTCTCTGACCTCAGGACCGCTCTGTAAAAGAGTGAGTTTAGACGCTCATTCTTGCAGCGGCAGGGCAAAGAACTATGAAAAGTACAATGCTTTTGACACATAAAACTACAGCCTAACAGTGGTAGGCAAGGTTGCAGTAAATAAGATTTATTGTATTAATCAAATGATTACAATAAAAAAATATAAAGTATTACAATTGGTGCAGATATCGGGTGATCCTTAAAAGGTTCTAGATGCATATAAGTTAAAATCGAAGTTTGAAAACAGTTTGCTTAACTTACGAAATTAGTACTTTAAATTCTTGGTCTCAGAATGACATTAGCCTTATTGCACTATTTTCTTCCCACACTACATCTAACAGCCTCCATAGTAGATCTCATATTTGCCTTATTAAAAATCAATGATAGATACATGTTCCTTAAATACAGGAGTACAGTTCAAATATATAAAATGTGCAGAAGAGTTTCTATTGTGAGTCCACAGAGTCGACAAGCAGTTTTTCTTTTGAGTGGTGGGTTCCATTCACCCTCAAATTCATAAATCGGGATATAAAACAGTCTGAATCTTAAAAATGTCATCTTAACATAGCCTGGCAGGTTTGACTCTAGATATTCTTGGCTCGGTGAGGCAAAAATGTCTGACAATGAAATCCATGTTATTATATTGTTTTGACCTTGCCAAGTCGGTGTCCCCCAGGACCGGTCTTTAAAAGAGTGAGTGTACGTGCACATTCATGCAGAGCCAGGGGAAAGAACCATGAAAAGTACATTGCTTTTGACACATAAAACTACAGCCTAAAAGTGGGAGGCAAGGTTGAACATGAACTAAATATTAAAGTAAACAGAGCTGGGAGATCTCTGATGACAAACCCTCTAGGAAGGGTTTAGATATAATCATCTCTGTGACAAATGCAGATCACAGGACCTGGTGCATTGTGTATATTCTGTGACAAATGTATCAAAGAAGGACATATTGTGTGAACCTTGTTAAAGATACTTTTACCCATCCTTACTTTAGGAGGCGGGCTACAAAACTTGTTTTCATTTGCATCTAAGAAAGCCGTGGACGGCTCTGCCTTGCTATCTTAACAGTTGCTAGATAAAGAAATGTTCTTGGTGTGCTCAGTTTGGGTCCATCAGTAAGATGTCCTTTGAATACCACATATGAAAGAACACAACTGTAACAACTAGATTCCAGTAATTGCTAATTGCCCTGCACCCAAATCAGTTCCCACACTTTGCCATTCAAGTACCAGATGTTTCTAATGTCTTTACAATTCTTGAAGTGAAGGATAATTCTAATCGCTCTGCACTTCAAATTCAAGGTAATTTTAACAAATATGTGCTTCTTCAAATTTAGGATAATTTTAAGTGTTCCAACGGTTGGATTCTAATCAAAAATGCCTGTTTTGAATTATTATATGTTGCTTTGCTTAAGTTAGCGTTTGTGCACCATTTTATATTCAGCCGCCATTTTGGGCCATGATCACAATTAACTGTTCTCTGACTCTGCTAGAAGAAGCCGTGATGAATCTTCCATGTCCCTTAAGGTTGGGCCTCGCTGTATTAATGAGTACACTGTTTTCGTTGCTACATACCTTTCTTACTAGATAGAAGCCTGCTCCCACCAGCCCGGCTGTGGGCGCAGGCAGAGTAGCCTTGGCACACAGATAGTGTGTGCCCAGTCTTAGGATCGAAACGTATTCTTCTGTACCTTCATTGTGTAGCTGGTCCCAACTGGATATTTCCAGTCTGGGCATGTTTTACTGGTCCTGAATCATACAAAATGCATAACCATATGTTTTGATGTTAGTCCTCTCTGCAGCACCCCAAGTGACCTGTAGTGTACATGTAGTATACCTGAATAAATCTATGCTTTGTTTGGATTCTCTACTGTCTGACCAACTCTTCATTTGTGTGGAAGGCTGAGAGGTGGTTGCGAGTGACCCAGGTGGCCCTAATCGGGTCACTTCCTTCACAACTTCAAATTCAAGGTAATTACATTAGATATGTGCTTTTTTAAATTCAGCATAATTTTAAGTGTTCCAACTTAAAATTCAGGATAATTACAATAGCTCACCACTACTTCAAATTTATTGTAATTACAATGGTTATGCACTTTTTCAAATTCAAGAAAGTTTCTCTGCTTTTCTTCAAATTCATTGTAACTACAAGGGTTATGCATTTATTCAAAGATGGGGTAATTCCTATAGGACAACGTTTCTTCAAATTCTTTGCAATTGTAATAGTTATGCAAATTAGGGATAATTCTAATATCCATGCACTCCTTCAGATTCATTGTAATTACATTGGTTATGCACTCCTCTAACCTCAGGATAATTCCTTTGTTTTTCTTCAGATTCATAGTAATTACAATAGTTATGCGCTTCGTCAACTTGCTCAGCGCTTCTTCAGCAAAGGCGAAAGCAAAAGGCGGGCACAGTTTGAAAAGATGAGTCAGACTGATTACATTGCAGAGGAGTCAAGCAGCGACACTGTTAGCAATTGCTAAATTGATGTCGCAGGAGCCGCAAAAACGAGTCCCCAGACACCAGCGACAGTGCATCTGTGCTCTCAGCTTAGATGGCGTCCCTACAGAGAGTTTCCAAATGCTCTGTTAAAGTCTTAAAACTTGTTCATGAGCTTACTATGATGCAGGATGTAAAAGGCCTGTTTTGGTATTAAGTTAAGTGTTGAAAAGAAACTGAGGGGCATATGTACAAGGAAATGGTGCAGCGGCACATTTTGCTGCACCATTTCCAAAATGCAGGGAAGCGTCGTATTTACAAGTATATGGCGCACCCCTGTCTTTTCCCTAGCGCTGGTGCTAAAAAAAGCTGCCTAGTGCCAACACAGACACCCTTGCGCCATAGTGCAAGGGTTCCTACATTTCAGTGATCATTGTTTATGTGCAGGAAGTTATCCCTTCCAGCACATAAACAATGAATAATGGTGATTTGTTATTTCTATGTCTGCTACATTCTACAGCACACTTAGAAGTAGTAAGTCGCTATTATTTAATGATTGTGCAGCACACATAGAAAGAGCAAAACGCCATTAATGATTGTTTTTGTGCATGAAGGGGTCTTTTCCAGCACATAAACAATCAATAATGGTGATTTGTTACTTCTATGTGTGCTACATTCTGCAGCACACTTAGAAGTAGCAAGTCGCCTTTATTTAATGATTGTTTTTGTGAAGGCGGTTTGGTCTTTCTATGTGTGCTGCAGAACGCAGAACACATAGAATAAGCAAAACAAAGGAGAAATGAAAGTATCTCTCCTAGTTTCGCCCATATAACGCCTGCTTTTGCATGCTGTTTGTTTTTGGCGCTGTCTCAGATTTACATATCCTTGTAAATCTGGGGCAACTTCAAAAGCAATGGGTGGTGTGGTGAAACGCCCACCACAACACCCATTGCACCTCCCCTTTAACGCAAATACCTGTGTGAAAGTGCACCATATTTACAAAGCAGCCTTAACCCACAGAAAGTGGCTAAAAGCCACTTCATAAATATGGAGCCGGTCATAGCGCTGCCGAAACTTTGATAAAAAGTGATGTTCCTGTTGTGCAATCCCCTTGTACATATGCCCCTGCTTGTTTGATATGGGGAGTTAATTTTTCATTCTAAACGCCAGTTCCCTCTACCCACCATATTCTTAATGTAACTTACAGCCGGGGAAGGACAGGTATATGCAGTCGATCTTCAGGGGCGAGGCTCCACCAACAGAGACAAGAATCTGACAGTAGGGTCAACCGGAGGTTATTAAACAACCTGCCGAGGAGGCAGTTAACAAAGCTTTGCAATATTAGAGTTTTGCACAGATTATCGTATATACTGCGTTTTCCAACAAGGACTAGTCTGAGTGATAAACATTCTGGACCCACTGATTAGTCGAACCACTGGAAACCTGTCCTTTTACTCTTCACTCTGCCAACCACTTGCGGTGCTTTCACCCTCCCATTCATCGCCTATACTGGTGGAAGCGGAATACTACCAGCTGTAGTGATGCCACACTGAATGCCACTAGTAGAAACCAACACTACTAGCTCCAGGGCTTTCACGTGGCACTGCCATCAACAGAAACCAATGCAGTTAGGTGCACAGCTGCCAACCAGTGCCAGGGCAGATAAAAGCCAACATAACCATTTGCAATCCTGCCGCCCTACCACCCATCGCGACCTCCAACCCAACCAGCTCAAACAGCAAGATGCAGTTCTGCTATCTTCTCAGTTAGTGATACTGTCAGAACAGGCCAATCTAGTGCCACAAAACGGCCAGCTACAGCTCTTTTACCCACCCCACTCCTAGTGGAGGTCCACACAACCAGCTGCAGTCCAGAAGCCTTCCCACCAACCAAACCCGCCAGCCAGAATGCAACTAGCTGATGTGCTTCTACCCATCGTTGCTGCCAGTAAATGCCCTTTGACTAGCTGCATTTCAGCCACCCTCTGACCCACTGCCAGTACAGGCCAACTAAATCTGATCCAATACTACTACCATTTCAGCCACTGTCAGTACAGGTACAACTATTTCATCCACTACCACTGCCACTACAGGCCATTACCACCAGCTGCAGTGATTCCACATTCTCTTACCCACAACCAGACAACACCCGCAACAGATTAATGGTAGTTGTGCAATATTTTATGGAATAGATGGGCTCTGAATGTTTAGGCAGGAGATGCACAAGACGCACTAGTCTCGGCATGACGCGGTTACAGTGCACTAATGTAAAGGGGATTTCAAACCCAGGTAAAGGTTAGATACAAGCCCAAATCTAAGGGAAAAAAATATAAAAAATGCCAAAATATTATACTCTGAGAGTGCACTGAAACCTGCTAAGAGACTGCAGTGCCAGTGTTCTAACCCATGCCAAAGTGTATAGCAAATTGGCTACCACTATGGGCAGAGACTGACTTACCTACAGTTCAGAGTATATGGTACTCAGGACATGTAAGGCAGAGGATCCTCCCAGGGCTGCAGAACTGATTGCACCACCCTGTGTGTGACAAAGTACAAAATGGCTCCCAGCCTGCCACACCACACTAGAGGGGCAGATTAAAAACTGCTAGTTCAACTTTGCCATTTCCACCAATGGCAAAGTCTCCACTTTCTATAACAATATATGTAAGGCTCCCCTAAGGAAGACCTAGCCAGCCCAATGCAGGGAGCTTTATACTATTGAGTAGGACATGTATGTTTTTATATATGCCCTAACAGCAAAACATCCAAATTGTCGTTTTTGCTGTGGAAGAGTAAGTAGCCCTATTGGCTACAGAGTAACTGGCTGACCACTTCTGAATGGGACTACTGAAATGGTTACTTCAATGTATCAAATTAATCGTGGCATTAAACCCGACTTGATGCCCAAGTCAAATTTAATGTCACTTTTATAGAAATACATCTATTCTAAAAGTGCCACTCTGTGACCAAGTTTGTCCAGTGGCTTCACACAGTCACTGGCCATCCTACAGCTTTTTTGCCCTCCTAGGGAATAATGTGAATGACTCTGAGGCTTATGAACAATAGCAGCCTGCTACAGGGTGAGTTGTTACCTCCCCTTCATAGGAAGCCCCTCAGAATGTTAGCCCAAAAGGCAAGCTTCAAAGGCGAATCTGCCTGAGGTGGGCAAATGGCAATCACACTCCTGAGGGGTGCCCCTTTGTTCTGGTAGACAGGCTGGCCGTGGGAACAGAGAGGGGAGACCAGTTTTCCCGTGGTTGTGTAGCCCACAGGTAGCCACGAATATATGACGTTACAATGCAAACAATTACAACAAATGCTTTTATAACGTAGTTTTTACATCACAACTACCATTACATCACATGATTTTACAACGCATGCCATTACAATGGATTTTTAAAAACTACTATTACAATGCATTCCATTACAACGCATACCATTACAACGCATAATACTTTAAGGGCATTGGTAGGGTAAGTGTTGGATAGTGTAGGGGTAAACATTACTATTCCCACTCCAGTGAGTGCAACAGTAGGGTAAGTGTTGGGTAGTGTAGGGGTACACAATTAGTATTCCCACTCCAGTGAGTGCAACAGTAGGGAAAGTGTTGAATAGTGTAGAGGTAAAAATTACAATTCCCATCCACCCCAATACCCATACACACCCTAAAACTAAGAAATCTCTATTACTTACCTCATAATGCATTGTAATGACATTCGTTGTAATGGTATGCGTTGTAATAGCATGCGTTGTAGTGACATGCATTGTAATGGCATGCAATGTAAAGGCAGTTGCATTGTAACAGCTGCATTGTAAAAGGAGTGCAATGTAATGACTGTTTTGTAATGGATGTTTCCCGTAGCCACACCATGGTGGGCTACCAAGCTCCTAACATCTGAGGAAGGATTCAGACATCTTGAGAGTGGGCAGACTAGACCAATCTTGGATTTCTTAAATGCCACATAAGGCTGGAAAGTCGACACAGGGTGGGAGGGAACCTGATAGCCCATTGGCTAGTGACCACATTATCCACCCAGGGCACTCTCTGGCTTGTATGGCACCGCTGACACCCTGTATCTCAGAAACGTACCAAGGTGCTGAACATAAGAAAAGAGGAAAGGCCCCCCTTCAGGGGAAAGATGGGGCCAAGCATAAAAAGTAAGAGAATCCCAAAGAGTCCCCAAAAGATGCCTAGGGGAGCTCAGAGCCCAATCCTGTTGATACCTGGGAAAAAACTTTTACCCTGCCAAGGCTGAAATGTGCTATGACTGTAGATAGCCAGAGCACGCAAGGGAGAGGATCCTGCGTGCACTAAGAAGTCGCCCACTGGTGACCATCTCAAGGGCATTGCCAGTGTAAGGACGGGTGTATAAGTTGTCCCAGGGAATTGCAGGGGATACACTGAAGCCACTTTAGTCTCCAAGGGTGGGGAGGAACTGGTCTTCCAGGAGGGATACAAGTGGCAGCATCACTGTGGTTATGGCTAAGCTGGTTTCCCCAGGTCAGATAATACCTGATGAGGTGCAACAGATAGTAAACTCTGACAATGTTACAAACAGACATACCATAGCTGTGATAGACTTTGAGTGGGGAAGGGTTACAGGCCCTGAGAAAGTAGCAGCATCCCCTTACATCCCAGTGGAGGGTCTGCTGGGCAACAACCTTGAAACGTCTGCCTGGGCAGAGGTGGAGAAAAAGACTCATTGAGCAATGCTGGGCCTTCCTGAGTGGGTGTGTGTCTCCACTAGGGCACTAAAGGCCTTAAGGGAAAGTAAAGTGACTTTGGAGCCAGGAAACATTGCACTAGGCCCTAGAGCACGGGTACTCATAGTACGGCCTGCGGGCCGCCAGCGGCCCGGCAAGCCTTCCTTGGCGGCCCGCGTACCTGTTTTTAATTTTTTTTTAAAGAGTGTCAGCAAAAACTGCCGGTTGCAGCAGTACGGACTCCAAAAGACTCTGCTCTGTGGGCAGCGATATTCAGAGTGGAGATGCAGGGGCGTGAAGAAAAGGTGAAATACAACAAAGCCTTGTTAGCATGTAAATGGTCTTTTAAAGACCTGTGAAGTACTCGGGTGCAGCTGTGTGTGCGCCCGGGAAGCTGTTTCAGCCGCGCTGACACACACGAGAGAGGGGGGGGGGGGGGCGAAGCCCTTTGAACTTAAGGGGCGTTGCGCGCCTGTATGTGGCACATATATTTCCTGCAGGGCTTTGGCCTGGCACGCAGATTTATGGTGGTCACATACATAAGCTAGCTTGCCCCTGGCTGACGGCAGGGCTGTCCTTCACAACCTACTCTTAATAACAGTGTCCAAAGCTTCACTTTACACCCAGTGCATGGCTGGAACCGGGCCTTGGAAAGCATCTGACCAGGAGCCCCTTTGGCTCTGTGACTCAGGGGCCACCCCTGCGGTTGGTTGGAGCAGTCATCCCCCTTCGCTTCTTTCTCTGCTCTCTTGTAATCCGGGAATTGTTGCACAATTACAGTGACCAGGACTCAAAGACAAACCCTGTGACTGATTGAACCGAGTGTGAACTCGTGCTCATGCTCCCCGAGTGGCATTTGTTTTATCAACACTGAAGGGATGAAAGCCTGAGTCGGCCCAGCCTTACTTGGAATCTCTGCCCTCCGGATTACACCTGATCTCTGCCGCAGCGGTCCAGCCAACTCTCGTGCACCCTTTACATTAGGGTGTCATTAATAACGTGCTGCAGATTTTGGGGAGGCTGGGGAAGGTGGTTCGATGTGTGCAGCAAAGAGCTCTTGCTTATTGAGACATTTCTAATAGAATTATTACACCTGCCTAGACAGAGAGAGGGAGACGGAGAGGGAGAGAGAGGGAGAGAGAAGGAGGGAGAGGAAGGGCGAGGGAGGGAGACAGAGGGTGACAGAGGGAGGGAGATAGAGAGAGGGAGACAGAGGGAGTCAGGGGGAGACAGAGGGAAGGAGAGGGAGACAGAGAGAGGGAGACAGAGGGAGAGAGGCAGAGGGAGACACAGACAGAGGGAGACACAGACAGAGGGACGGAGACAAAGAGAGGGAGACAGAGAGAGGGAGACAGAGAGAGGGAGACAGAGGGCGACAGAGGGATACAGACAGAGGGAGGGAGACAGACAGAGGGAGGAGGGCGACAGACAGAGGGAGACAGAGGGAGGGAGACAGAGGGAAACAGACAGAGGGAGGGAGACAGAGGGAAGGAGACAGATAGAGGGAGACAGAGGGAGGGAGACAGAGGGAGGGAGACAGAGAGAGGGAGACAGAGTGAGTGAGACAGAGGGAGACAGAGAGAGGGAGGAAGGGAGGGAGAGAGAGAGAGAGATGGAGAGAGGGAGGGAGGGAGACAGAGAGAGAGAGCGGGGGAGGGAGGGAGACAGAGAGAGGGAGGGAGAGATAGAGGGAGGGAGACAGAGAGAGTGAGAGGGATAGAGAGATAGAAAGATGTGTGTATGCCGGGTCTGGTGGCTCAGTGGACGTAGGCGTCCACTGCAGGGGCCTGTGTTCACCTCATGTTCCGTTTTATTTTTGCTCTAACCCCGCCCCCTCTCTCACTGACCCCGCCCCCACCGGTGAGGCCCTCGGCCACAAACCACACTGTACATTTGCCCCTGAGAGAAAGTTTGTGAGTACCCATGCCCTAGAGAAAGGATAGGAAGTCTGGAAATGTCACTTCTCAAAGTCCACAGACCCAGAAGGAGCCTAACCCTCAGGGGGAGGGTCGAGTGTCTGAATCGGAGGTTGCTTCCTTAAGATGGTTTGCCTGACCGGGCAGAGCTCCATGGAGCAGGTGGACCCTCCAGAGAAAATTTGAGTCCTGGGCAAAAGACATGTCTGACTCTTAGTCTTGAATACCTGAGACAGCTGGCTTTCAAACAGGAGAAAGGCGATGTCACTGGAACCCAAAAGGTAAACTGAGAGGAGGGATTCCAGTACAGTAAGGCAACAGGACCCCAAACCAGGGGGAACCAGGAGTGTGGTAGCCCCCAGCAGGACAGAGAATTCCTCCTTAACGTGGCGCATGGTATCACCTTAGCTGGACATCGGGGGCAGACCAAGATCTGGGAAAGGCCCCAGATGTCAAAAGAATTACGGAGGTTTGTCGCCTCTGTGTCACCTATCAAGCCAGTGGCAAGGCAGGTGGTAAGCCAAAGGCTCCCCCCATACCACTGCCTGGGGTTAGGACTCCCTTTGCGAGGGAAAGGATCAATATTGTTGGTCCCCTACACCATTCCACCAGATGCCCTGAAGTTATTCCCCTTAGGACAGTTACTGCTCCTGCAGTAGCTAGAGCTCTGCTTGGCATCTTCACTAGAGTTGGGTTCCCTAAGCAGGTCATTTCAGATAGGTTCCTAAATTTCATCTCTGTCTATTGTAGGAAGGTGGAATCTGACTGCATGGTTGCCCTCACTTTTTTCCTGGTGTTTTGCTGGTTTTTTACTTAGTTTGGCTGGGATCCTGCTATCCAGGACCCCAGCCTATCTGCTTTCCCCTTTAAATTGATTACCAGTACTTTAGGTACACCCCAGAGTGGATTCTGGGGTACCCTTATATGTTCCTAGTATATGGTGTACTATGTACCCAGGGCATAGGTACCCCAATGGCCTACCAGGGGCTGCAGCATGTATTATGCCACCACTGGGAAGCCTTCCAAAATGACACCACAGGTCTGCTACTGCAGCTTGGGTAAGGTGGTGCATGCACCCCTTACTGAGATATAGGTTCATTATATCTCTCCATATCACTGCACATGTAAACCTATCAGTCACCCCTAAGGCAGGCCTTTACAATCCTGAAGGCAGGGTGCTGGGTTTCATGTGAGAGGGCGCTCATGCATGAGCAGAGCCCCTCTGCAGCTTTCGGAACCTTTATTCCGGGGTTGTTTGTGATGCAGCCAGACCATATACACTTAAGTGCATTATAACCAAACGGTAAATGCTAACTTTGGAATGGCTGCATGGAAACATGTTGTGTTTGGTGTCAAACACCTTGGAATCATACCCCACACCAGTAACTGGTGTGGGAGTATGATCCCACCCTTCTAGAGGGAGAGACATGACAGCACCGGTATACCCGGTACCAGCTAACAGAGCCCGTGCTTCACAAAATAGATGCTGCCAGCCACAGACACGTGTCAGCCCTCCTGCTGCTGGATGAAACTCCGGCAGGGGAGGCCTGGACAATAGGTTTCCTGTCACAGGGAGGTGTCACCACCTCCCAGACAGGCTTTAGTGTATTGGGGCTGGGTGGGTGTACTTCAAGAGTGCTTTGAAGTCTGCACTGGGGGCATATTTGGTGTCCCTGTGCATAGTCCAGCTCAAACCGGTTGCAGGGGCTACCAGCCCCTGCTCTGGCGTGAAACTGGACAAAGGAAATGGGTGTAGCCACCCCTCTTTCCTGACCCTCCCATAGGTGGGTCCCTAGAGTTTGTCCCACCCCTTCCTTGGGTATGAGATAGGAACCCCTGCCACAGGACTTTAGATTTACCTGGATGAAACTCTGAAACAGAATCCTGGAACTTCGACAATCTACATTAAACTAGATGACTGAAGAATCTTCCTTTAAGTAAAGGAGATACTCCCCTGCAAGGCAGGCACCAAAGACGCATCTGACCAGTTTGCATCTCCGAAGCTCCCGCCGGAGTCCGAAGAAGTTTGCAACACAGGAGGTGGGTTTCCATGGTCTTAGAGGTTGATCAGTTCCCACAGCAAGTCTCAGGCCCATATACCTTGTGGCGACCGTGCAACACGAACCCCTGGACACTGCGTCACTTTGCAGAAGTATCAGCTTTCCAGAGACTCCTGCAGATGAGCTTTGGGTTACTTGTAGCACTGACCCCAAGCAGCATTTCCACTGAAGATTGCCTGCCTACACTCCACGAGTGTTCCGTGAGCTGGCCATTTGTGTTTTCTCTCGAGGTCCCTTTGCGATCCCTAGTCCGTCAACTGGTGGGTCCCTGTGAAGGCAACTCTAACTCTAATTGGGCTTACCTGGTTGCTCCAGATGTGCCTTGAATCTCCATTGCTTGGGGAATCCCCAGGAACTTGCTGGTCCGCACCGAAGCATCTTTTCTCTTCCTGCATGGGTTGCTGTTGCTAAGGCTTGTTGTGTTCAATCCAAGCACCGATACCGCAGCACTCGACATCCTTTGTGGGACAAACTGAATCTAGCTCCTGATCATCGTTGATGTCTCCTGGTCTTTGTGGCTGCATTTCTCTTTGTCTGATATCCTTTGTCTGTCTCAGGTTTCGCGCCGGGATACTCATGAGTAGCCGAGCGCGTTATAAATGGAATATAACATAACATAACATAACAGAGTCAAGCTTCACCTCTTTGCACCTGAAACACCCGACATCGGTGGGCATTCGGCTATCGTGCCCCTGGTCACTGATAAGTGACCCAGACTCTGTCCCCCCTCAGGTTCTTCTGATCTTCAATCCAGGCTTGGATCACACCGGACACTTTTCTTCTTCCCGACAGCAGCACTTTGCAGCAGATCGCCATTGAAATCAACGACGATTCCCAACACCATTCGACACCTATGCACCCGGCTTCCCTGGGTGAGGTAACTTGAGTATTCCGGTGCTCCCGTGGGTGCTGGCCCTAGAACCCCCTAAGTCTAAAGGAGTTTGCTCAAAGTCCTCTCCTAAGTGTCCTTAACTTCTAAAATTCCAACCGCGACTTTCCCATAGAATAGTACGGGGCTCGCGCATGTGTTCTCACACTGCACTCGTCCCCCGTGGGTCTCCTGTGTCACTACCTTTGGTGGTTCCTTGGGGTCCCAGCGATTCTACGTGCTCTAGGCACTGTGTCTAGTCAAGTTGTGGTTCTTATACCACTTTCTTAATGTATGGTTTGGTCTGCCCCTAGGGCCCATTGTATAGTGTGCTATTTACTGTCGTTTTAAAACTGTATTATTGTGTATCTTGGACTCTAATCTCATAAAGAGATTAGTAGTGAGCGTTTAGAAATAAATACATATATTTTATATATACCTTTTGTGGTTCTCCTTTCATTTAGTGATTCAAGAGGTTATAATCTTGTAAACCAAGCTGCTTTACACTCCTTCAAGACTTAGCCTGAAGGCTGCTCTCCATAGCTACCACTAGGATAGCTTTCAATAAAGGTTGTCTTTAAACCTATCATCAATAAGGGTTGTTTGGACTAGTACAAGGTGCCCACTATAACTAGTGGACAGCATATGCCAGGCCAACTTCTCACACCTATCTGAAAGCAATGTGGGATGAGTGTGGAGTGACTGATGAGTTCACCATTCCCTACCATCCCCAAGCAAATGGTCTTGTGGAAAGATTCAACAAGACCATGAAAGACATTATCATAGGTTTGCCTGGGAATCTTAGAAGGAGACAGAATGTTCTCCTACCACGCCTGCTGTTTGGATACTTGGAGGTCCTACAGAAAGTGGTACGTTTCAGTCCATTTCAACTACAATTTGGACACCCTGTAAGAGTTCCTTTGATTTGGTGTGAGAAGGTTGGAAGAGACCTCTCCAGGAACGCAAAAAAGACATTTTGGACTATGCGCTTGGCCTTCCCTCCAGAATGGCTGAATGCAAGAACGTAGCAAACAAAAACTTGGAGGTTAGCCATGATCTACCCAGGGTTGAGCTTAAGGTTCCACAAATGAGCCTGACTGGACCCAAGACAGTCTTTGTGAGTGTATTACACAGTAAGGTCGCACAACCATACCATATAATACACCCAAATCTCACATCACCCCACTCCAGGCTATTATGTAAGCCTGAGCAAAGCACTACGCTACGCTCGCGTAGTTTGCGAAGTGTGCGCTACTTCGCACTACGCGAATTGCACGTAGTACAGTGCAAACATGCGTAGCAAAATGACATCCCGGCGAGACTTTTCCCTTGTTCGCGATCAGCAACATCAAGTTGCCGATCGCGAGCATGGAAAATAAACATCCCGGCGAGATTCTCAATGCGGGGAGGTCAGGTTTCTCATTGCAAGTGGTCGCGTATGCTCGCGACCGCTCGCAATGAGAAACTACCAGTCCGCGTTGAGAAAGCTGCAGCTCGAGTAAAAATCTACTTGAACGGCAGGAAACTACAGCTCGCACTGTGCAAGATGACGTTTTCAATGATTGCACAGTGCCGGATGCTTGTCCGCACTGGGCAATCATTGAAAACAGCATCTTGCACAGTGTGAACAGGGTACTACGCAGTTCGCAAAGAGCTACGCGTAGCTTGCGTAGTGCGAAGTGCACTTTGCGTAGCTTCGCGTAGTGCTACTTCACGAACTACGCCCAGGGTTACTATTATGGGCACTGTCTCCAGTCCTGAACCTTTCATCTACAAATCACTGATTTCAGGGGTGTTACTCTAATCCCTTTAATGGAAATTAAACAAGACTTTAAAACCCAGAATGCATTGACTGACATACAAAAGTACAAGACTAGAAACAGAGGGAGAGATTTTCAAAAAAATCATGCAGCGCAGCCCCCCGTGTGGGTGCGCTGCGTTGTGCGACAGGGAGGGAGCAGGAGAGCGCCATATCTTCAGAGATATGGCTCTCTCCTCCCCTTTCCTTTGCGCCAGCACTGATTTCAGCTTCTGTGCGCCATGCACACACCGTAGCGTTGTAGCGCTAGGGTGTGTGCATTAGTGCAGCATAGTTTTGGTACAGGAAGGTTACGCTTCCTGTACAAAATACTATGCTAGGCACGATGCAAAGCTTTTCCTACTTTGCATACGTGCTGCACAGTGCAGCATGCATGGAAAGTCGGAAAGGCATGGAGAAATGAAAGCATTTCTCCTCTTAGCGCCACCTATGAACGGGCATTAACTTTTGGCGCAAAAGCATGTGTACAAATCTTTGTAAATATGGTTTTGCGTCAGAAGGCATGGGTGGTTGCATGGGAACGCCCATGTAACACCCATGAAACGCCCCCTTGGCGCAAAGTAATGCGAAGCAGTGCTTCGCGCTGCTTTGCTCTACTTGGAGGGTGCTTTCCAGCGCAAAAAAAGAAAATAGCACAAAAAAAAATTGCGCTGGTTAGCGTCACTTTTGTGGCGTTAAACCAGCGCAAAAGGTTTGAAAGTCTCCCCCAGAGTCTGTAATGACCGGGCGAGAGGCAGTTGCTCTAGGAGGAAAAACAGGTAAAATCTGTGGAAATTATAATGATAAATCACATTCATGTTTCTGAAATAAGTGTCAAAATAATGACACACCATATTTATTTTCAAATGTCCTGCCTGTCCGGTCTTATGCTAAAATTTGTGTGCCCTAATGTCTTGTTCACCAGCTTCCCGACACATTTTTCATCCGCATTTCTGTGTCCTGAAACCAGGCTACCTGCAAAAATCATATTTCAGGCCCATGTGCATGTTTGAAGCATGACTATCACACACATGCTTGCTGCATTCAGTTAATGTGGCCAGGGCCACTGGGTGACTAGGTGCCAAAGTCTGGGCAGCTCCTCTGTAAGGTATACTGCGCATGCGCCGAATGTGCTGCAACTTGGAAAAGCAGCTTACAGAATGCAGGAGCATCAGAGCCGGTTGCCTGTAGTGTTACAAGTCTATGTTAACGGCCGCCATTGAACATCCACCCACGTAGCCCCAGTCATTCCTCCTTTCTTTATAATGTTTTACACGCTTGCTGTCTGCCTGGACATTTTGGCCGAGTTAGATGATTTTTAGGTAGTTTCCAACATGTCAAAAATCGGCAGAAATTTGCAAACTGTCCAAACTTTGCACTGAACAAAAAAATCAGTATTGTCTGGAAAAAGTCTGTACTCAAACATTAAGCTGGTGTTCCCTGTAAGTGCAGAAGAAGCTGTGGACGTGCACATTTTTTTTCAGCAGTTGAAGGCGTGGCTTTCATGAATGTAACTTTTCCACTAAACATTTCAGAGGAAGATTTTTTTGCCCGATGTGTTTTTTAACTCACCTCATCAATGAGTCGGCATATGTCAAAAAAAAAATGCCCAAGGGATACAACCTGATGGAATTCTCTGCTGCGAAGTGGTGTCGAATTCTGCAATGTAAGGGCAAGTCAAGGAATGGAAATGTTAACGGCGTACCCTCAGTCATTTCTCTATAGTGTGGTTGCAATGTATCCAACGCGTGCCCCGAGCGGCATGTTTCCACTGACAGCCAGGTCTGCGGCCCAGAACATATTGTTCCACTGGTGGTGGTGGTGACCTCATGGTGTACTTCAGATACATTAAATGTAGAGCTGGGACCAGCCCCCGTGCTCGGAGACGGTATATACCCAATGAAGTCATTCCGTTGGCTCAGATCCTCCCATAACTTTATTGTACATAGGAAAGAATGAGTTTCCTAATTACTGTTTTATGTCAGATGGAATGAGAGATCAACTTGGGACTCCAGGTCAGAAATTCAACTCCTGAGTACATGCATTGCTGATGTCAAATATCCAAGTGGTATTTAATTCAACCCCGTCGTCCTCACAAACGCCTGCTCTAACTTTGGGTTCCCTATCAGAAATGTGTGTTTTTTTAACAAGCCTGCTGATGTCCAAGGTCCACGTGTTAGTGATAATGAGTCCACAGACCCTCACCACCGGGGAATCCTCTTGGAAATGTGTGTTTTTTGAACAAGCCTACTGATGTCTAAGGTCCACGTGTTAGTGATAGTGAGTCCACAGATCCTCACCACCGGGGAATCCTCTTGGAAATATGTTTTTTTTTAAAAGCCTGCTGATGTCTAAGGTCCACGTGTTAGTGATAGTGAGTCCACAGATCCTCACCACCGGGGAATCCTCTTGGAAATGTGTGTTGCTAAAAATCATTGTTCCTACCTAAGCTACTCATCCATTGCCCACTCCAGCATGGCACGCCATGTCAGAAACATAGATACTGAAAGCATTTCTAGCATCAAAGATCTAACAAATGTTAGACATCAACCTGTTCTCCTCTCCAAGTGCCCACTTTGACATGGCCTCGATGACAAAAATGTGTGTCAGCAATAAGGGTTGCTGAGGGATACTGGAAATCAACTCTTTGGTCCACACCAAGATCCAATCTAACATGGGACCTCATGTGGGAAATGTGTATTGGCAACAAGCATCACTCATCTCGTTCAAGCGATATCCAAAATCAACACTCTTGTTCCCAAGGAACGCCTGTCAAGAACATCTTGATGAAGGTGGACTTGCGTGGTGCTCCCTCGTGACAGCGCTCAGGACTACAGAGGGGATCTCTGGCCGGGGCTCAGCGATAGCATCAAACATGAAGGTTCAACACACAAATAATTGTATCCGGCTATACAGCAGCAACAGGGCGTAGGAACACCTGAGGGAATCCCAGTCTGTCGTGGATACTGAGCGCATGGTACAGCAGAGGTCACCACATTGTCTATGACACACACGCACGCCTGTAATGGGCAATACCTGGTCACTGTTGAATAAAGATAGTCACCCCCACCAGTTTCTTCCTGCTCTTTCAACCACAAATAGGTGGAGCCAGTGATTAATTTGAGCCAGTGGTTTCTGGTGCTCAGCACCTTATTCTCCACTCATAGCAGCTGCCACATAGTGATGCTGTTTGTCTAATTTTGTGAGAGGCACAACAACAGTTGTTTAATAATTAAATATACATTAAAATCAGTAATGCCCACCACCCACAGCTATAAGAATAGGTTGAGCGACATGTATTAGTCATTTTTAATGTATATTTAAAATCTAAATAGTCACACTTGAGTGTGATGGTTAGTTGTGATGGTACTACCATCAGCGGCACTACTGGGGGCCATGGATGGTGCAAGCTCCAATGGCCTCATAACAAGGACCACGGCACTTATGTTTTATGCAAATTAGGTACTGGGTGGAGCCACCCAGCAAGATCTCAGAATTATCAGTTGCTGTGGTCTACGCCATGCCATATATACAGCCCGCTGAGGAACTATCACTTCCGGGTCTTAAAACCCAAAATGACTAAACAGGAGCTTTCTTAGAGTCTTGGTTACTTGCGGGATGGACCAGGCAACTAATAATCGGTCTTTCAACAACTAAAAGGATATTTGATTTCTACAGGAATTTGTTTTCTACAGAGCAAACAAAGAAAACATGTTGTTACTGTTTCAAAGGCCAATGCGTTGAGTTGTTATATTCTTTGTTTTTGTACACTGCTCAGGAAGCGTGTCGGTTGATTTAGAGCATTTCATGCCAGCAGTGGTGGCGAGGAGGAATCTGTAGAACTAAGTCATTTACTGTGAGATTAGACGCCTCAAAAAAATTTTCAACAGGTTGCGCATTATACGATTAAAAGGAAATACAGGTTTCCAGGACTTGCTAAACTTTCTAAAGTCTACCTTATGGGGATGCGAACGGGGAAAGAATTCCATAGCGTTGAGCTCTGTGAAGGAAGGGAGCTCGCCCGTGAAATCAACTGTGTCTCTTGAGTCGGCGTGAGATCTGCCTTCAATTCTCTTTCTTTGTGTTGGTTGTTTCATGCTATGCCATAGTTTGACACACCTCCCTCAGAACACTTTGGGTGGGAGGGCGGCCATTATAGAATGGATGGAGATTTTTCCTGCGTAAGAACACCTGAAGATTGTGGAGGTTGTTGTAAAGTTAGGTGTTCACCATATTTTTACAGATTTTAGACTTTGGAGATGTATGTCTGTCATAGCATGAGTGAGTACCATTCTGTTGCTTCCTTGGTGCTTATGGTCCCTCTACCAAAAATCGAAAAACAGGCCCAATTCCAGACACTGAGAAAACACCTTCACACATTACCAATGTGCCACCACGACTGGCTGGCATTGCAGTCTGAAGGCATACGGGTAATGTTCATTTGCAGGTCCTGCATTTCTAGCTGTGAGGACCTCATGCAGAAACCGTTCCATCACGAGAGGCTAGTAGTGCATCCTAGAGGCACCCCTGGGAGGTCATAAGAGGGTAACGCCGCATCCATGGTCCTGCATTCCTGACTGCAGGAACCTCCCGCTGGGAATGCTCCCTCAAGGGAGGCAAGTACTGAACACGTCACTTGTAGGCTGTGGGGGCATACCACTGAGCCGGACACACAGGGACCATGAGTCACCAATGTGGACAGGTTCTAGTAGCAAAAGATGCCACAAACCACCCAAAAGAAGCCCAGCCCTTGCCTGGAATGGAGTCCGAGGCAGGAATGCGCATTTTTGTTCCGTGGCTCATTCTGTCCTTTGTTACTCCCTCTCCAGACCTTTGCCTGTCCCAGGGCAGACTGGAATTCAGGCTCTGTTCTCGCGCACGTCTCCCTAGCAAGAATGGAGGATTCTGGGCCGGTTCTGAGTCAGGCCAGAAGCCGACGTTTTCCAATCCACTCCCACCGGCTCCCGAGCAGCGCGTCTGCTCTTCTCCTTAAACAAATCCTGTTTATATACAGACGGCCTGAGAAGATGGAAAAGACATTAAGACGTAGTCCTGAGCTGGAAGCTGGCTGTCATTACCACAGCAGCTCGGCACGCCGTCTCCCGCCATTGTTTACCCCAGACTAGGCTGACCTCATCCTTCCAATATGGTGTCTGCATCACCCAGACGCAATCTTCTGTCTCAGGCTCCCTCTTTCCACATATTCCACTCTCTCGCAGGTATGGTTCTTAGGGGCTAGACCTCTTCTGCGACCTGCCCGACCACCTCTGTATGCTGGGACTTGCTAGGAGCATCTGGACGGAGAGATAGCGCTATAGAAAGCTTTATCTGTAAGGTATCAATAAGTGACGCACACAGGAGGAAGTTCGGAAAGAGACAATTTCACGTAACAGGAAGTTCTGTGGCACTTCTCCCAGTCTGCCTCTCTTTGTCAAGGCCTGTTGTGTCTGCCTAGAAGGAGGTATAGCTCCTTAGCAGATTGATTTATGGTTCTGACAAAGGCGCTCTTGCAGTGTGAAGTCCTGAAAGATAACAGTTCAGATGGCATGAAGTCCTATGCACTGCTTTTCCAGCCTGTCTTTGTCCGTCGTGTCTTGCTAGATCTGGTCAGAAGGAGTGTTGGTTTCACCTGAAGGTGTATTGGTATGGTAATAACAAGGGTATCCACACACCGGAAGTAGGCCTGAAAGATAACATTTCAAATAACAGTGCTTTCCTGCATGGCTCTGCCAGTACCAGCTAGGTCTTATTAGAAGGTGTATTAGTTTCATCCGAAAATGCATTAGTAAGGTAATAATACGGGAACGCACAGGAAGTAGTCCTGAAAGCTGCCATCCCACTTAACAGGAAGTACTGTAGCACTTCTGTCGCTGATAAGTCTTGCTAGGTCTGGCTAGAACAAGGTATGGTACTGACTAGGCCTGGGCGGAGTTCCGCAACACGGAACTCCGCGAAGTGACACAAAAACTCTGACACGCTACATGGAGTTCCGCAAGCAGTGGAGTGTGTTATGTTGAGACGTTCGGCTGGTTTTTAGTGCTGGGTGTTTGTCCTGCGCTGGAAATCATTGCAAATGGCAACATGCACAGCGCAAGAGGGCGCTGCTTCTTTCTGTTGCTCAAGTAGATTTTCTACTAGAGCGGCAGCTTCTTTAACGCAAACAGATGGTTTCTCAACACGAGCGGTTGCAACGATCCGCGACCGCCCCCGTTGAGAAATCTTGCTGGGAGGTGGTCTAGTGTTGCATTTTCCCCACTCACGCTCACCAACTTAACATTGGTGAGTGCGAGCAAGGACAAAAACTTTGCACGCTCTGCGGAGTGCAGAGTGCGGCAAATCCTTCAACGGAGTGGAGCTCACCGCCCAGGCCTAGCACTGACATAGGAACTTGCACGGAAGGAAGTCCTGAAAGATAGCTTTTCAGATGACAGAAAGTAACATGGCACCTCTTCTGGCCTGCCTTTGACTGCCAGGCCTTGCTAGGTCCGGCAGGAAGACTAGTTACCTACTTCTGAGCATTTATTGGGTGGGAAATAACATCGCGGCTCTCAAAGGACAAGTGTTGAAAGATAGAATGCCACACAATTGGAGGTCTTTGAATGTAGCACTCCTTCCAGTCTGTTTGACAGATGGAGGTGGGCAAGCCAGGAAATTCACAGGGAGAGCCGAACTAGAATCGACCCAAGGGCCTGGCTTGGTTCCTTCTAAGCGCCAAAGCACAAGTCGCAACATCAAAAGAGTGAGCATGTAAACAGTACAGCAATTGTCACGAAAAAATATATAATAAAAACTCTAAGATAAAAAATAGGTTATTCCTTAAATGCATGTGTTGCACTTCAGTACAAACGACTATGTCACTTTGTTTACAACTGTTAAAAGAATTTGTTTTAAACATGAAATGTTCCCACCCCCCGATGCCCTGACAACCCTGCTTGAAAACTGTGCACTGCCAACTATGGTGGAGGGGAGGACAGCAGGCCTGCTCGGGTGTGGTGCCAGGAATCCAAGAATGTCTGAATACTCAGCACTTTCATGAGGACTGACGTCTCTGTCTTTGGGTGGAGACAGGCCCTTCACCTGAGACATGCATAGGCAGGCATGCGAGGCGTGAGAAGCATACAACAGCGCACAGGTGCCTAATGCCTTCAGATTACATAAGACCGGCTCTTGACATGTTCGGCCAATGCTGGAGACGCGTAATGTCTTCTTACTCCAGAGAGCAGGTGATACATGCACCTGTGACATCTACATGTAACGTAGGCAGTAAAAAATACAGAGGAGGGCTGTGACACATCAAAGCAGTAGTGTACCGCTATGTCTCCTTGCATGCAGAAGATGTGCATGGTGCCTTGTCGGCATACAACACAGGAGTGACAACTGTGAGGAGCCTTTGGGCTCTGCAGAGTGGATGGAGGTGACACCATCAGTTTGCGCACAATTGGCGCCTGGACTGTTCAGAGTGTGCGATACACCTCGAGTCAATGCACAACACAAGTGAAACTTGTGCAGCACTTGAGAGATATTTATGGGAAGCACATAGTCTGTGCGTAGTGTGTGAGACACCTTCCGTCTGCAAACAACTCATACATGGCACCTAGAGGTAGAATCAGGACAGTGCAGAGTGCGTGTAACATCTTCAAACTATGTAAAACACAAGCTCTACTCCTTTGAGTAGAACTTAGTGCAGAGGGTGTGAGACACGTTCAGGTTATGCAAAACAGAAGCGTGACATTGTCGGTAGCACTTACACTGTGCCAAGAGTATAATACACCTTCAGCCTATGCGCAACACATGCATCATATTTATGGGAGTATGCATACTGTGCAGAGTGTCTATGCACAACACATCAGTGACTAAAAACCCCAGGAGGTGGAATGTGCATAATGCAAACAAAGCCTTCAGTCTATGCACAATATATATCTAACATCTGAGGGTTGCAATTGGACTGCGCAGTGTGCAACACTCCCGATCTCTGCATAATATGTGCAACCGCAAACAATCCTGAAGGCAAATAAGACATGCATTTTGTGTCATGACTTAAGCCTGCAGAGAGTTACTGGTTGACCCTTTCAGAATCAGCAGAACATGCAAGCAAAGCCTTGGGAATCTGGAGAACCTTTTTGTGATACCTTCAGAATCTAGCGAATGCGTTTGAGAGGCCTTCAGAATACGCAGAACATGCGTGTATGATGCGTGCCTAATCAAAGAACATAGGGTGTGATACCTTATAACCTGCAGAACGTATGTGTGCTGATGTTAGAATCTGGTGTCTAGAAAATACAGAACATGCATGTGAGAGTCTTCCAAGCTTGATGTCCATACTAAGTTCCAGCAGCCACGCGGCTGTTATGTGGTCCGACCCCCTTTTAGATGGACCTTAACCACTGTACCGAGCCAAACATAGACCGGGCAAACATTCTACCCAGAGGTGCCGATTGATGAGGTTTTCTCTTGCAAACAAGATAAAATTGTTTTGCAGAGAAACACTTTTTGCAATTTAAAATCCCTTTTTTTAAGCAGTTGTGTAGGGTACAGTAGATGCAGTATCCCATTATAACCAACAATATACAAGAACACCAAGTCCCCATCCCAAGAAGACCCCAAACAGTCACCGGGTTCGAAACGTGTCGACACCCCTTCCAGGGTACAGGAACACAAGAAACATTCGCCCAAGGGTCCCATACTTGTGAATGTTGCAGCTGTGGTGGCTTCAAGAGCGCATATTCAGTCTAATCTTGGAAACCACTGTATAAATACGGGAACAGCCTCAAGTGACTTTTTAAACAAACCGTTCCCACGTATACAAGAAACGGACTGGTGTTTATCACTTTTCAATGACATTTTTCCAACGAATTTCAAAATGACTACTGAATACAAACCACAGCAGAGTTAAGAATGCAATGAATCTTGTAGCTGCTCACTGCTTTGCACTGGTGACAGTTTCTTTCCTTTTTGGTCGATTTCCTAAAGTAATTTTGATGTTCTGAATTTGAAAGAACGTGATGACAAACTTCTTATTACGTCTCTGATAAACTATGCTTTCAGCTTTCGTTGCATACAGGACTCTGCTGGCTACGTAAGTGTGCATTTTTCCTGATTATTCGATCAATAGATTGACTAATTTGTGCACTGAGTATAAAATCGAACAAGGGAGGCATTTCTCCCGTATCAATTCTCACTGGATCCACGAGTCACGCTTGAGACCTAGAGAACCTGCAAAGCATGGGATGTCCTCAAAATCTGATGTATATATGTGTGTGATGGCCTCAGAAAATGTAGACCAATCATATGATGCCTTCAGAATCTGTATACTGTGTCACGAATTCAGAGTGTGCAGAACAAGTAATTGATGAGTTCATAATCTGCAGAACATGCGTGCAATGCCTTCAGAATCTGTAGAAGGTGCGTGTTGCATTCAGCGTCTGCAAAATGTGTGTGACCCCATTCTAATATGCAAATCCTGTTTGTGATATGACTTTAGAATTTGCACAACAGATGAGAATGAGTGATAACTTCAGAAGTTACAGGAATCTGCAGGAAAAAGTGTGATCCCTTCAAAACCGGCACAACATTGTGTTAGACATTCGTAGTCTGTAGAACATGCTTGGTACGCCTTCAAAATCTGCTCCATACGTGTGCTGCCTTGCGAATCCAAATTCATGAGCATATGTATGATGCTTTCAGAAACTGCTGAACATGTGGTGACTTCAGATTTTGGAGTGTATGTTTGTGATGCCTTCAGATTGTGCAGAGCACGTGGAAAGTGCTTCTTGTGTTGCCTCCAGAGTCATCCGAGAAGCTGTGTGTGACCCTTGGAATGCGTGAACACATGTTTTCTGCTTTCAGAATTTGCAGGGTATGTGTGGCATGCGTCTGAATCTGCAGAACACGCATTTGATGCCTTCAGAATCCGCAAAACATGTGTGATCTCATTAGAAGCAGCAAAACCTGTGCGCAATGTTTTTAGAATTTGAAGAAAATGAGAGATGGTTTCAAAAATCTGCAGAATATGGGGTCTGCAGAATATTTCTGTCATTCTGCATGTGCATTTCTTGCCTTCATAAGCTACAGAACATTTGTATCATGCCTTCACAATCAGATGAACATGTATGATGCCTTGATCCGGACATCATGTGTGTCTTGGCTTTGAATTCTGCAGAACATGTGTGTAAGGCCTTTAGGAACTGTTGAACCTCAGACTCTGCAAAGCATATGTGACACCTTCAAAATCTGAAAATCTTGTGTGTGATGCCTTCGGAATCTGTACAAAATGTGTGTGATGTCCTCAGAAACTGCAGAGCATGAGTGTGAAGCACTGGGAATTTCCAGTACATCTGTGCCATGCCTTCACGTCTGTTGAACAGGTGTGACACTTTCAGAATCAAGAGAACACTGTGCCTGTAGAATCTGCGGAGTATGCACGTGATATCTTAAGAATCCATAGAGCATGTATGTGACACCTTCACAATCTGCAGATCATGCATTGTATTGTGTTTTATTGTAACATTTATATAGCACTTACTTCCTCTACTGAAGCACTTGACTACATGGGCAGTAGGCTATGCCATGTAAGGTGTGTGGTTGGAAGGGGGTTGTTTGTTATTTTAGCCTATGTGGGAAGTGTTTCCATGTCGTGCGTGATGACCACCGATGTGCGATTGTTGTGTGAAGCACCACTTAGCAGTGTGATGGATGAGGAAGTGTGAGGGATAGACGTGCAGTATATGGTCAGCTGGTAGCTTTCATGAGCTCTTCAGCTGTCTGTATGGCATTTCCTATAATCACAGTCTGCCTAGCTGGTTACTGCATTGGACTCTAATGGAATTCACCACCGCAGGAACCAACTAGTAGCAACGTACTGTGTCTACTTATTTACATCTCAAGGTGACAATCAGATATGGGATGATAGTAACAAAGTCAAATACTTTGCCTAACAGCCTTGGGGCACTTGGCAGTGAATCAGAGCAGGGCAACAGACTTGATGCCATGCACAAAGACTACCGTATGGACAGATAGGACCGCACCCCTAATTGTATGTGGAGCCCTGCCCGGCTCAAGTAACACAGAGTGGGCGCTTCTCCCCAATACCCAGAGAGAGGCCCAGAGGCAGAGGCAGAGGCCTGGACACTTGTGACATGAGGGGGTAAAGTGGGACACCCCTGCCCACCCCAATTTTCGTGCAGGCTCCTATGGACACGCGGGGAGGCTGCTGCTGGGTTCTTCACCTGGGAGGCCCTTATGTGGGATGCTCAAGAGCAGATGTATGGATAGGATCTTTTGCCCAGACCTGGTCTGCTCCCACAGGTTTCATATTATGATCCAAAACATTACATGACACCCTGGGACCAAACTAGATGACTACATGCAGTGCAACACGTGGTGCACCTTACCTGTTTGAGGTGCACATTTCGGGGGCCGGCCCAATTCGCCCTGGACCCCGAACCTGATAGTGACTTACTGCCCGGTGCGGACGCTGCCTAAACCTAAAGGAGTCCCAGGAGCAGCCTCTAAGACCTGCCACCCTATTAAAGCGGCACTAGCCAGAATGGCATAGAGTGCGTCCCCTGCCAAGGAACCTAACCTAGGGTGCTCCGTACCCCCACTGAATCTGGACATCAAGAATCTGATCCTGGAAGGCAACAAAGCCATCACAGAGAAAATAAATGGGGTGGCCATCACAGTGGTGGTACCACGCCAAGATATGGACTAGATGAAGTAGTGTGTAAGGGACTTAGTCACTAGAGCTGATTTCACGGGTGAGATACTGGGGGCACATACTAGCCAACTAGCTGATCAGGACAGACGTTTGCAGGCACAGGAGGCCAAACTGGCGGACTTGGAAGACATGTCTCGACGCAACAATGTGCGCATACTGGGTCTGCCTGAGGGGATGGGGACTACCCCTGTGGAACAGTTTCTGGATTCCTAGCAGCTTACGCTGTTACCCGGGTTGGGGGACGAGGGGGAGCTGCTGGTAGACAGGGCCCACAGAACTCCAGGCAGCAAACCCAATCCAGGGGCTCCACCACACATGCTGATAGCCCGGATGCTGCGATACAAAGACAAGATGGGCATATTAGCAGCAGCAAGACAATAGGGCAATGTGGAGTACAATGGGAATCAGATCTCTTTCTACCTGGACTATGGCATAGCAACCCAAAAAAGACAGAGGTCATTCATGGAGGTGAAAAGGAAACTGAGGGACCGAGATCTGGACCATACACTCCTGCCTCCGGTGTGTCTACGGGTGGATATACAGGGGAAGTGCCATTTTTTCGATCAGGCTGAGGACACTCTGCAGTTCATTGAGAATCATTGACATGTGCCCCAAAAGAGGCTACGCACCTATGGACACAGGTTAATAATAGCTGATGGAGGGGGGTATCCGATAACCTTTTGTTTAAGCCTGAGGGGGAGAGCTTCACAATGATTTAAGAATGATAGGCAGGTCGGTGGTGACTGAGGAGGTTTATAAGCAAACTTCTCTCCAGGGTGTCAGTGTACCTAGGGGCAATAACAGGGACCGCGGTGGCACCTCGCTAGGAGAGGGAAGTTTGAGTGTTGTTTTGCTGGGGAGTTGGAAAAACATCATGTGAGTTGAATGTGGCTGCTGAGTTGTGTCGGGCCATTCAGGTGGGAGAAGGGGGATAACACGGGTCCTCAGTTTGATAAGGGGGGGTTGTTTATGGTTAAGTGTGAGAGGCTTGGACCACAGGCAAGGCAATGACATATTGGCACGGTTGAGCCATGACATGCAAAAGATACACTTACTACATAAATAGGGGTAAAAGTGATATCCTGGAACGTTAAGGGGATACAGAATTCCATTAATAGGCAGAGGATCTGGTCCTAAGTGGGAAATCATCAGGCAAGGATAGTGATGCTGCAGGAAACACACCTGCTGCCACAGGAACATGAGAATATACTAACCAAATGGAGGGCAGACTATGGTACTCCAGCTTTACCTCATCGGTACATGGAGTGTTACTATGGATGCATGCCAGTGACCCCCTTCAAGTCCACACTGAACTGAAGGTGGCGGATGGCCGATATGTGGGTGTAGTGGGGTAGATAGGTGGCAAACCCACCGTGCTTTTAAACACATATGCCCAAGCGTGGACACACCTCTTTTCTTCGAGGCAGTGACACAACTATTGACACTCTATGCCCATTGTGATTTCATATGGATGTTCTAGATAGACGCTTAGACAACTCCAGGTTCACCACTAGACCACTTGGTAGATCCTCTAGGGCATTACTGGAGGGTATGGACAAGCTCAACTTCTTGGAGTTATGGGGGACACAACATGGTACAAAGAGGGTTTACACGTTCTATTCTCACACAGGACCTTTTCTAGGATAGGCTATATATTCACCCACCCAGAACAAAGACCGCAGTATGGCCCAGCCCAGTACCTGGACCGAACCTTATTGGATCATGCGCCGCTCGCAGTGGAACTGCAGGATCGGGTCTATGTGGCACCAGTGCCGCAGTGGCAGATACAATATGGGACATTGCAGGATCAGGCTTTCCCGGAATACATTAGGTAGGCGGTAGGGAGTCCTTTGACATCAATACTGGGACAGTGGCATCTGCTGGGGTACTCTGAGAGGCATTCAAGGTGACAGTATGGGGGAAATCCATTGCTACATCATATGGGGTACGCAAATCACTAGGGCATACAGTTACAAAACTGAAACAACAGATAGCTGATATTGATACATAAGCACCACAAATGGATGAAGTATGGGAAACTTGACACCAATTGCAAGGGGAACTGGACGAGGCCCGGGACACTCTTGGGAAACATGATTACAAAATCTACACAGAAATGCAATATGAACAGGGGGATCACCCAGGCCGACTCTTGGCTTGGTTAGTCAATAGGGAGAAGGGTGGGAATGCGGTAGTGTCTGTTACATATGCGAATGGGGTGACCCTGACCACAAGGGAGGGTGTCCTGGCCCAGTTTGCATAATGTTACTCAACACTCTATGCACAAACAAGTCAGGATGATGAGGCTGCCCAAGCAAATATACTGAACGAGGCACACCTCCCTAGTATAGATGAAGAGGCGAGAGCCATACTGAATGCATCACATGATGAATCAGATATAAGATGGGCCATTAAACACATGGATACAGTTAAAGCCCTGGGGACTGATGCGGTTTCTGTTGAGTTTTACCAGGCATATGTAGACTTACTGTGAGCACCGCAGATGGCCATGTACACAAAGGCCTTTCAGACAGGTGTGTTACCGGCATTGTTGAGGGTGGCTAAAATAGTATTCCTACCTAAGCCAGGCAGAGACCCCACAGATTGTGAATCATACCACCCACTATCAATGATAAATGTAGAAGCAAAAATACTGAGGTAAATATTGGCGCCGAGGCTGTCAAAGGTTGCAGAGGGAGTCATACATTTGGATCAATCTGGTTTTGTGGCTGGTCTTACTACCTCCACTAGCATCCGGAAGGTATTTCTTATACTAGAACAGGCTACAAAGGGGGGGGGGGGGAGGGGGGTAAACCCTGCGCTGTGGCCAGTCTGGATGCACACAAAACCTTTGATACTGTCAACTGGACATTTATGCACCACGTGCTCCGTCGGTACGCCTTGGGTGCAGATTGTCTGCGATGGAAGAAATTGCTATATACAGACAGCAGAGCGAGAGCGAAGATGAGTCACAGAATCTCAGACAGTTGACCGGTGGAGAGGGGGACTCGACAGGGATGCCCCCTCTCACTGCTGATCTTTGTTATCGAACCTTTGGCTCAAATTATACGTCTTAGATACTGTGATGATGGTGGGAGGCAAACGAGAAATCATCTCACAATATGCTGATGAAATTCTGTTGACACAGAGGAACCCAATAAACACATGGGGCACAGTACACAATAGACTGATGGAAGTAGGAGTGCAGTCAGGGTTCCGATAAATGCTGATAAATTGGTACTCTACCCTATATGGCCAGCTGTGACAGCGGATACGGACTTACCTAATATAAATGTGCAAACAACACCGGTCAAATATCTGGGGGTATATCTAAGCTCAGACATGCCTGAGACTTATGCCTCAAATGTGAGTGCACTTCTGGATGCCCTAGAAAGAAGTGTATGAAAATGGTTTTGGTTCCCGATGTTCCTTATGTGTCATACAGCTATTAGCAAAATGATCATGTTACCTTGGGTACTATATGTGCTACAGCACGTGCCAATACGAATTCCAAAATCATGCTTCCCCAAACTGGATGAGCTCCTAAGCCTATCATACTGGGGACATGGAAGGGCACAGATCAGTCTGGAGGCCCTCAAGTTTCCTTGGGACAGCGGAGGGCTACAATCTCCAAATTTTAGGGTCTATTACTGTGCGGCACATCTCCAACATACAGTACCATGGTTCCAGGAGGGGGATGCTGATCCTGTAGCTGGGATGTTGGCTCACCTAACACGACCCTAGAAGCTCCTAGCCCTGCCTCAGGCAACACGCCAGAGCAGAGCAACTCTACCAGAACAAACTCGAACACTACTGCATATATGGGAGCACATGCCACTGGCATCTCCTTTAGAAGGCATACAAATGGAGGTGTGGTGTTGCACCTACCTAACCTAGAGGGAACTAAAGTCTCTGTGTTTGGAGAAAGGGTGTGCTAGACCCCTGACTTACACAATCCTAGGTTCAGTAGAACTTACTATTCTAAGCTTATATTATATGTGCCTAGTATTAGTGATGGTTTTTCAATTAAACAACACAAAGATTTATATGGTAAAAAATGCAATCTTGAATCCCAACCACTGCACATCAATGTGAGAAGCTGGCCTGGTATATAATGTCCACTAATGTAAATGGGCACCTTGCACCAGTCCAGACAACCATTATTGTGATTTAAGAGGTCTTAGATAACCTTAGAAAGCTCTTTAAGTGGTAGCTGTGGAGATCAGCCTTCATGCTTGGTCCAGGAGGAGTGTAAAGCAGCCTGTTTTACCAGAATGCAATCTTATAGTGCAAATTAATTGAAAAGAACCACACCAAGTATTTAGAAAAATATGTATTTAATATATAATACTCTCTAGTATGTTCAAATATCTCCTACAGGGAGATAAACACAATGCAAACAATACTTTAACAAAGAAACACAGTAAATAGCACAGAATACACAATGGACACCAGGGGGTGCCAAACCATATACTAAGAAAGTGGTATAAGAACCACCACTCGGGTCAAGACAATGTCGAGAGGACGCAGAAGTGCTAGGGACCCACAGAACCACCCATGGTAAGTAGATAAGGACCCCATGGAGAGCGTGTGCAGTGTGGAAACACGACCGCGTTCTCCATACAAGTCTACGTGTTAGTCGCGGTTGGGTTTTTAAAGATTAAGGACCCTTCCCAGTGGACCCTGAAGAAACCCTGTGGAAGTCAGAAGGTTGGAGAGCCACCCCACCCGTGGATACCCAAGTACCCACGTTACCTACACCAGGGAAGCTGGGTGCATATGTGTGAAGGAATATAGCATGTTACTACGCTTGCTATTACCACACAGTAGGTTACAATGCGGTCGTTACAATGACCGCTTTGTTAAAACACGTGGCTTTACATCGCAAGTCGTTTCTACGACTTGCGCTAAGTGGCGCACTGAACTTAGGAATAGTATAAGTTACTATTCCTACTCCAGTTAGCGCAACAGCAGGGAATGTGTTGGATTTAAAATCCAACACATTCCTTGGTCTTGCTTGCCACCTAGCAAGTCGTAGAAATGGCTTGCGATGTAAAGCCATGCGTGGTAACAACGCGGTCGTTGTAACAACCACGTTGTTACCTACCTGCGTGGTAATAGCAGCGTTGTAAGCGCTGTTTACCATGTGAAGTGGTGTCGGAAACCGCTGTGGCACCCAATGGAGGACTTCAAGAAAGCGCCACTGTAGAAGGAGAAAGTGTCCGGTGGAATCTGAAGGTGGATCCTAGATGAGAGGTACCTGCAAGCAGAGGGGACAGAGTCTATGTCACTTTGGAGTGACCAGGAGACTTGGAAGATGAATGCCATCTGACGTCAGGTGTTGCAGGATGGGTGACAATGATCATGACTCTGCCGCTGTGAGTACCAGGCGATGCTGAGAAGGACCAGGAGCCATGCACGAGCTGTCCCACGAAGGATGTCGAGTGCTAAGGAGTAGGTGTCTGGCGGAAGCACCAACAAGCCTTGGCCAATGCAACCAACACAGGAAGTAAAGAAGGAGCAACGTTAGGGCCAGCAAGGTCCAGGGGACTCACCACAAACAGGGGAGTCAGGGCAGGCCCCGAGCAATCAGAGAAGCCCAAAAGAAACAAGTGTGACCCTCAAATGGACCCATAGGCTGGAGGCCCTGGAGTCGCGAGAGGACCACACACAGCACACCAAAAGATGCAGGCCACGATGCACACGATGCAGTGTGGCTGAAGATTCTGGTCACTGGAGGTGTTCGAGGTTGGGGCTACTTGGAGCCCAAAGATTTTCTTGGAAGGAAGCCAACAAGTCTTTGCAACTGCAAGTTGATGCGGCGCACAGGGTTTGGTTATTGCAACCCCCACGAGGGATACTGGCCTCAAACTTGGTGAGAGGGCAGGGCAGGCCTCAGGAGCTGTGGAAAACCACCACCTGTGTTGCAGAACCTTACAGAGTACAGAAAAGCTCAGGCTCAGCAGACCGGTTGACTTAGTTGCAGTGTCTGCGAATGCAGGGGAGTGACTCCTTCACTCCAAGGGAGATTCCTTCAAGTGTCTTTGATGCTTCGCAGGCCTTGGAAGGTTCCTGGATGATGCACAGGCACAGACTTTGCAGCAGACTGGAGGGGAGAGGCCAAAACTAAGTCTAGCGAGGTCCAGAGTGCCCAGACGGTAGAAAAAGAAGTGGTGTCTGATCTGAATCTTATTTCACGACGAACCTAGGGACCTACACCCAGGTAAGCCCTTAAGTACCCTAGGGAAAGGGTTGGGACGATTCAGGGGACCCTCCCAGGGGAGGGTCTGGACAGGGGGGAGGTTACTCACAAGTCCTTTGTCCAGTTTGGCACCAAAGAGCAGGCCAATGGCTCCCAGGACTGGTTTGAACTGGACTGTGCACGGGGAGACCAAATGTGCTGCACATGCAGACTGAGTGGCGCTGCCAAGCGTACCCACCCTACCCAAATACACTAAATCTTGTCTGGGAGGTGGTCACACCTCCCTGTGACAGGATGCCTATTGTTCTGCCATCCCCTACTCGAGCTTGGCTCAGCAGCAGGAGGGCAGAATCGTGTCTCAGGTTGGCAGCAACCATTTTTGGTACCGGGAACTCCGACAGCCTAACGGAGGGCTCTTCCAGCGCTTGGAATCATACCTCCCACACAGATTACGGTGATGCCAAACATGATAGGATTTGTTGCAGCTAGTTTTGAGATGGTCATCGCGTAGTTACGCGGTGCCCCTCTATATAGTATATGGCTGCTTCACTGACAACCAGGGTGAATGGACTCCGTAGGGTATAGGGGTGTCCTGCTCATGCAGGGGCACCCTCTCTCTTCGAACCAAGCACCCTGCCTTCAGGTTTGTGAAGGCCTGCTAGAGGGGTGACTTATAGGTTTTATTTGCAGTGACCGTAGATATAGAAAACATATATCTATAGTAAGTGGTGCAAGCACTAACTTACACAGGCTGCAATGGCAGGCCTGTAGTTCCATTTTGAATGGTCTCTCTTGGGTGGCATAATACATGCTTCAGCCCATGGGAGACCTCTGGGGTACCTATGCCCTGGGTATATGAGTACCATATACTAGGGACTTATAAGGGTACCCCAGTATCCAATCTGGGGTGTACCTATGTACCGAACATAAAAATTTAGGGAGAAAGCAGATAGACTGGGGTCCTGATTACCAGGATCCCAGTCAGAATAGTCAAATACAGCTTAGCACCAGGCAAAAGGTGGGGGTAACCATAGAAGCAGATCCTACTTTCCTACACATGTACTGAACCAGGCACTGCTGGACATGGGGGTTGAGTACAAACTTATCACACGCCTATTTACCTTGCTCGTACCATGCACAGCCACTCGTATCATGACACTGAAAACACTATGGGAAGGCGATGTCGGTGAGGAGCTGAGTGAACGTGAATTTGGCATCCATATTAGGCAATTGTAGAAATATGACCCGTAATGCACGCTTGAAGTTAATACATTACATGTGTGTGCACAGAGATTACGTCATGCCTCACTGGCTTCAAAGACTGCACCCGATTTAACAGGAGCACTGCCCTAGATGTCGGTCCCTACACAGGACATTATCATTTTCTTTTTCTATGCGGAAGTCGGGCGGGGATGGCTCTGTGACGCCAGAGCAGGGGAGGAGTGGTTTGCACTCCTCTAAGTGCACATGGCGATTTGGCTGGCGCTATAGAGGCGGCCAAAGTGACATGCGCACTTGGCATGTTCTCCATTGGGCTGTGTTGCACAGCCCCATGGAGAACATGCCTAGCCTTCCCACGCACTGCCTGAGCATCCAAAAAGGATGCTCAGATCAATCACGACGCTGTTCCTGCAGCATCGTGATTGGCTGGGAGAGCCTGGAAGTCTGAGTGCTTCCAGTGCTAGGGCAGACCTGAAGAGGACAGAGGAGAGGCATCCTAGGTTTATTTTTTATTTTTTTATGTTTTCACTCTTGGCTGGTAGTGAGTTCCAGAGCTTGGCAGCGTGTAGTGAGAAAGAAGTGCCTCTTCTGGATTTCTAATAGTTAGGTTCTCTGATGATCCATGGTGCAAACCTGAAGCATAGTAACCTGTTTTGTTTGTGTTTTTTAAATTTTACATGTAGATATGGCACTCCTTTTCATTCGAGGCCCTGTGGACAATGCAGAGTGCATTGAACATTGCCCTTCTAGCTAAAGGTAGCCTGGGGAGACTGTAGGACTGCAGTCATGAGTTATCTTGGGTGAAGACGGAGAAAGAGTCTTGTGGCAGAATTTGGGATTACCATATTTAGTGTATGATGATACTAGGTGTGCCAAAGTAAAAGCTTGGACATTACAAGTGTGACAATAGCTTGTACCTGTTTTTGGTACCCAATGTATAGGAAGATGATTTGCAGTGCTGTCCTTGTGTAGAAGGTGTTCTTTGTTATCTTATTAACATAAGTTACCGAAGAAAGGTTTCAATCCATGTTTACCCTAGGTTTCTTACTTCTCTTGATGTTGTTAGGCGGGTCATATGACAGTAGGCTGGTATTTTGGGCATTTTCCGGAGGTGATGTTCTCTGTCTTTGTGGTGTTGAGCCTTAGGTGGTTATTCATCACCCATGTATTGATGCTGCAAAGGCTGTTGTCAAGTTTGAATTATGGAGGTCTTCTGGCCTTTCCATTTTTAGAAAGATTTGCAAGTCATCGGCACAGTTGTAACAGGTGAGGTTGAATTTTTTAATCAGATCTGGTGAGCGGTTAGGTAGATGTTGAATAGAGAGATATGATGAAAGTGGCAACCAACCCTGCAATACCAGACAGAACAGGCCTCTTTTGCATGACTAAGGAACCTGGATGTTGCTGCCCCGCCACAAATCTACAGAGATTTGAGGAGAAAATACCTGCACCCAACATTGAGAAGGAATGACATCTTCAGCCGGATTTGGAATGTGAGACGCTGTTGACTGTAAAATGGAAAAAGAGTGATGTCAAATGTGCTAAAAGAGCCCCTGCCAGGTTGAGAAAGGAGATCTTCACAGCAGAAGCACTTACTGAACTCTGTCAAATATCATGAAATGGAGGAATCTGTGTGACCTTCCTCAGCTCTTAACCCAAGTCCTGTTTCTGTCAGATAAAATCATGTTCTAAGTATTTGAAGGTGTTCTTTTCACAAAAAGGAGTAAGATTTCTGACGAGAACCATCAGAAGATCAGCTATGCACCTTTTTGACCTACGGCCTATTTAAATTACAGACTAACAGCTACGTTTTGCAATACTTCACCTACAGCATTTTTGAGGTCTCCGGTTTGCACCTTGAATAGCCTAGATGCAGATTTGTCAGACCAATTTGCATCACAAAATCCTGTGATACTTCTAGCAAGTTGACCGAAAGCAATTTTTCCTCTACAGCCTGGCCAATCTATTGCTTTCTAACAATGTACATTAACATCACTGAGGAGACGTGGTGGCACGGAGCGATAGAGATTATGGCTATGTGACTATGTCTTCCAATAGCCTAGTTCAGAATGGAATGGCCATTCTCTACAGTAGATGGTAGGAGTTTGGCTTCCTCCTACGTCCAGCAAACCCTAATGCTCTGCTAGTAAAAACATGGAGCAGCCTTGGTGGGTTTGCCGATCATCAAACCGAGGTAGCAAAAAGTAAAGGGCAAGCAGGGGCAGGATTAGTCAGATGTCCTTGCTACGCAAGGACTTTTATCCTTACAGTTGTCCCTAAAGCCTGCCTGCATCACGCCGTTCCTGTTCCAAACATGGAAATGCATATGGCCATGGTTTCAGAGATGGACAGCTGGGCAGCGCAGACTCTCAGAGAGATATATTGTACCGTGGCGGCCAGTCTGGTGAAGGTGGTGCTATTTTAGGAGTTTTTCTGACCAAGCTACTACATTTTTGCGTATTCGGGTGGTCAGCTCTCTTGCTGTACCTTGGTAGACTACTGCAGTGTAGAGTTCCACCCAGCTGTAATCCGCACGCGGCCATCCATAGGCCCCAGGATGGAACATAACCTCACGAGCAGCGCTCTGGCTTCCTCCCTTGCAGGCCTGGCCGCTTCATTGAAGGCTTGTGGTTCGCAGTCACCAAGGGAGTCATTCCTTACATCGCCGGCTACTGGTGAGCAAAAAATCCAGACCTAGAATCCGGCGATGAAGAGGCTTAGCTGCACTCCGTGTCACGCTGTTCTAATGGGGGTGTCGTCATATGCCAAAGTGGAGACGAAAACATCTGAGCCGGAGCCCCCGCTGCCAGAACAAAGAAAGCTCTTGTTTCCATTACAGTGCACGGAGCCCCAGAGCTCCTCACACTTTGCGCCGGAGTCTGGGTCGACTCCGTCTGGGTTCCGCTTGGCGTGAGCTCCAACTGGGAGGTCCCGCGGGTGGGTTGGGGGGAAGGAATGTTCCGGTAGAGCCCCACTTCCGGTATTTTCCAGACTCCGGAAATGACCCTTCTCATTCTTTACGGGAAGACTGCTTCGATGGGGAGCCGAGGGGTGGGATAGTCCTCGTTTCCGGCGACCCACCTTTGTGCTCCGTCGGCCTGACACCACGCCCTTTCACACATAAACGTGCCACATATTTCCCTCTTTAGAACATTCTATTTTCGCGCAGATGTAATATCTGAAAAGGCACACTGGTCCTGAGTGAGTCTATTGGGAGATACTGTGCGCACAGATCAACGTACAGGCAGATCAAGAACTGCTAATGACGTGCACCTGCGCACATATTGTGCAACGAGCAGCCAAAGACCTTCACCCCAATGTTCTGTGATGTGGGGAAGAGAATCAATGGATGCCAGAGCAGAATGTTCTTCTTTACTACACTACTGCACTTATTACGGCATGACTTCCAAACTGGCCATAGAAACGTAATAACTTCTTGCCCACTCTTGTTGTAGCGCTTGCAGATGTGCACCCTACCGGAAGGGTGCCAGAGAGAGGGGAGAATTCACACCCTTCGTGAGTCCCATCCCTCACTAAGGGAACGTGTTGTTTGTGCTGATTTCTTGTTTTTGAGTTGTGGAACAGACGTGCTTTTTTAATCCTCCAAATTTTTAGAAATGGAGGCAGAGGGGAGGGACAGTCTACCTCTTGCACACTTCAGAACCCCCGTTCCTCTATCCCACGTGGTTACTTACACCCACCTAGAAAGGGAAATCCGATATAGATTGTACAACCTGAGTGTTAGTTACCAATTAGAACAGCGCTCTTGTTGAGTAATAAGTCGAAGCCTAGGAGACAGTGCAGCTGTCTGGTTTGCTAAAGACATCTTGGGGACATTCAGAAAGCTGACCTACAAGTGAATTCCGCCCATTGCTTACCATTGGCTTTGTGGTTTGTAACTCACATTTTCTGGCTTTATTTGCTCTAGAGCTGTCCAGCTCAAGTTTGTCCCTCCCATTTCCCACACCTTGTTTACTCTATTCTTCTGCAAACTCGCTTTCTGTAAACAAGCCTTGAAATCTTGTTCTTATCTTGTCACATTTGCTATGCATTCAAAGACAGAGGTCAAATGCCAGGCTCCCCCTCACAGGGAGCTTGGCATTTATTTTTCTTTCTCTGACTTCAAAGTGAGAGGAATTTATGTGACAGTCCTGCTGAGTACCCATGTAAGAGGAGAGGGTGTAAGATGTTTTTTGTTCTAGCACACAACGAAACAAATGAACTGTGCTGTTGTTTCAGAATATATAAGAATTAGTACAAATGAAGCACATTTTTTTTATATTGAAGTGTAATTGTAATTGCAATTGTATTTATATAGCGCTTACTACCCCTGGTGAGTCGTTGAAGCGCTTTTCAGTGAGTAGCACGCTACGCTGGAACCCAAAAAGATTAGTGGTGAATTAGTATATGGAAAGATGAGTTAATTTGAGTAGTAGATACGTGAGTCTGTTAGTGGGATTACAAGGAATAATGGAGGGATAGAAGAGGGAAAAGTCTAGAAAGTGTTGTTAGGAGATCATAGTAGTAGGAGGAGGTTTGGGATGAGTAAAGGAGAGATAGAGGAGAGAAGAGTCTCTATATACGGATTAGGGAGATCATAACAGTAACATGAGATTTCGGATGAGTCTAAGGTGGGATACATGAGGGAAGAATTTAGAAAGGGTTTTTTGTAGATCATAGTAGTAAAATTAGGTTTGGGGTGATGCAAGGAGGGATAGAGGAGGGAAGAGTCTAGAAAGGGTTATTTTGGATATCATAATAGTAAAATGAGGTTTGGGATGGGTCAGAGAGTGAAGGTAGAAGATATATTGAGAGAGGTATAGGGGAAACATAGTGTGGTGGAACCAAATATTTGAATACGATCAAAACACCCCAATACACTAGGTGATGACATTTGCACTCATTATCGTTTGTGTGCAGTAAAACCGTATTTCAGTGCAAATGTAATAGTCATTTCAATTGAAAATGTGTTGTCTATAATGGCAGTGTGCTGCCACACCATGCATACTCCACATTATGCCACTCCACTCTACTCTGTGCCCTTCTATTCAATGCCATGCCACTCCATTGTACAACACTCCATTCTATGATATGCCACTCCACTCTATGCCCCTCCACTCTAAAATTCTCTACGATACGCCACGCCACTCGACTACACACCGCTTTAATCTACACCACTACACAACACGCCACTACACTCTATGCCCCTCCACTCCACACCACTTGCCCACTCCACCCTTTCCCACTCCACTCCAGTCTATCCCACTCCACACCAATGTACCCCACCTCATTTCGCTACAATCTACCCCAACGTACTCCACTCCAATCTATCCCATCCACCGAATCTACCCCACTCCACTCCAATCTACCCCACTCCAATCTATCCCCCTATACTCTACCATACTTTAATCTACTCTTCTTCACTCCAATCTACCCTGCTCCAATCTACCCCAATCCACTACCCTCCACTTTTCCCCCTTCTACCTCACTCCATTCCAATCTATCCCAATGTATACCACTTCAATCTATCCCACTCCACCCAATCTATTCCACTCCGCTCCAATCTGCCCTACTCCACCACAATCTACCCAACTCCACTCTACCCCAATCTACCCCACTCCAATCTATTCCACTCCAATTTACCCCACTCCACCTCACTCCAGTCTACCCCACGCCATCCCAGTCTACCCAACACCACTCCAATATACCCCAATCTACTCCACTCCATTCTACTCCAATCTACCCCACTCCAAACTACCCAGTCTACCCCCACTCCTTTCCATTCTGCCCTCCTATAATCCACCCAATCTACCACCCTCCAGTGTACACCACTCCACTCCAATCTACCCGACTCCACTTCAATCTGTCCCAATATATCCCACTTCACTCTACCCCAATCTACCCCGATCTACCCTACTCCTATCTTCCTCACTCCAATCTACCCCACTCTATTCTACTCCAAATTACCCCACTCCAATTTACCCCATTTCCACCACTCCACCTCAATTCAATCTACCCCACTCCAATCTACCACCCTAATCTACCCAAGTCCCCCATTCCAATCTACCCCACTCCACCCCATTCCAATCTACCTAATCTGTCACACTTCATTCTATCCCACTTTACCCCCACTTCACTCCAATCTACCCAACTCACTCCACCCATTCCTCTATACCCCAATCAACCCCACTCCAATCTACCCAGCTCCACTTTACCTCATTCCTCCCTACCCCAATCTACCCCCTCAAATCTACTCTACCCCATCCCATTCCATGCCACCAATCTTTAGCCATGCTGAACAGCATCTTCACTGGTGTACAACATGGCTAAAACACATCGGCAAAGCCCATAGATCTCGCATAGGTGAGACCTATTAGCTTTGCCGATGCTTTTTTCATTTCCTTGTACTTAGCGTAAATGACACAATTTGGAATTTTGTCAGCTAATCATTAACATTGTCTTAGATATAATACTTGGTTCATTTAGTTTTGGGATGTGTTCTCTAAGTTTGTTTTTAAACATAGTGGGAGATCCCAGTTTTACCTCTTACCCCTATCTTCCACTGTCTCTCAGACATTCAGCAATTTTTTCTTGCTGGTCATTTCACTGACCATTTGTCCCGCTCTTGTATCTCGGTCGTTTGTCATGACTCAACAATATCGACTGTATTTCTCTTCCCTCATAGCCTGCGGATCTCCTCCACCCTAATCTTACCCCATCTTGACACTTCAGCCATGGCGCAGCAAGCATAGGGTTGTGGAGACTTACTGTAACCCTGCGGCCATTTTCATAGTCTTTTTTCTGTTTCTTATGAGAAAAACCCTTGACATCTTACAAACTAAACCATCGTCCTTGTGCGCAGCTTTAAGCAAAGACCGCGCAAATAGATGTAGTGTTTTGGAATTAGTTTTAACTACATTTTTCATCTGCACTGGTGTGTAATTTTGGAAATCACACATTTCGACAAAATATAGATTTTCAGTTAGGGTTAATGGCATTTGGTACAGTTACAATCAGAATATCATACAGGCACTACACAGTAAATGTAGTAATTGCATAATTAATCGAAAATGTAGAAATCCAAGTGGTGAAAAAGCGCACAGCTTAGATTTGCCTTTGTGTTTGCAAAATCTTTCCTAGTATCCGCCTGAGGTTGGTAGCGACTGTGAATAAATGTGATATAATGCATGTCATTGTTGCTGGAGCCAGCAGGAGCCAGTCCTTGGCTTTGCTCATGATAGGACACTAGAGAGAAACGGAAAGATGATGTCTAGCTCAGTGATAGACTGATAATTTTTGGCAGGTGGTTCCAATAACTCGCGCCCGCTGACTAGTGCGTATTTATGCAGTGAGCCACTGGCTGCCCTGCTCCAGGAATCCCAAGCCGTGAGGCTGCCAGATGGCATGTAGTGACTAACATCTCTCATCAGAGGCAGAAGATGCGAGGTATTTCTCTTTCACACCGCATGAGCCGCTACTCTGACTTTTGAACTCTACACGTCTGTCGTACATGAAGTCTTTGAACATAACAAGAAGACCAGACCAGACTGTGGATCCTAATATAGCAGGCTGAGGCCAGCAGTGGTTGACAGTCATCGCTTAGGGCCTTGCCGTGGCTCACTCATGGATGGGTCGTGTTGATGGCCAATGACCAGATCTGACCCTGCCTGGCTGTACCTGCACCAGCCACTGGTTAGTTTTTGTGGCTTCCGTTGGCTTTTCGCTTTGAGGTTGGTCATTGATGGCCAGGGGGGATCAGACTAAAAATTCTCATCTTTCTGAATGAAATTAAATCTATATCTGCCTTACTTGTACACAATCTTGATGGTCCTGGAACATGTGTAAGAGTAGGTCTGGTGTACATGGGCTAAATGGAATTAATTAATATTGTGTTCTTAGGAAACGAGGTCTTCTCTTTGGGAAGTTTCAGTGCTCTGTACAGAGAGAGGGTATGCGCACTTTGGAAGGGTGCAATTCGATGATCATTGCAAAAGCCCCAGCGAGGGAGTTCTAAGCAGTGCTTGGGAGGATAAGATTGAATGACCATATAAATGGTTCCCAAGTGGGACAGATTCACGTACAGAGCAAGGACCTGACAACAGCTCCAAGGAGGCAAGGTACAGGGCACAGACACATGAAAAGCTCTAACTGCTTGTATGATTCAGAGATCGGTGATTGTGGACGTAAGGACGGATGGGTATGCTGTGGAGAGAGAGGGGGTAAGTACAAACTGGCAGTAAGATTTGATGGTCATAATGATACAGGGATAAGTCATGCTTACTCCCCCTGAAACCTCTGGTATGCCACCTCACACAGTGCCTCTCAAGTGGCCTTAAAGGTCTTTCGTATAGCTGGCCAGTCAGGTCTTTCACGAAGACACAGACGCAATAGAAGGCAAGCAGGGGAAACCAATAACATCCTTTAATGAGTCCACTCTATTCTGGAACAAAAGGCCTTTAGCAACAAGGGGGTCAGTCGTTATTTTTGCTCTCCGGGGCCAGTATCGTGTGGTACCAGACTGTGCAGGGTGACAACCTGGGACAATATGATAGTGGCATTGAAGAGCAATATTAATGATAGACCCCTCTTACCCCCAATTTAAGAATAACTAGCCATAGCAGATCTACTTCACTAGAACCTCTGCCTTTAACACACTCTTCATAGCATGGTAATCGCAGTTTCGCGTGGAACTCCCATCGTCGCCCCAGCCCCCATGTCCCGTAATAATGACTTTGAACCCAAGCCCACTGTTACACTTCCAGTTCCACGTACCTTGATGAACCGGGTATCCCACTGGTGTTTAAATGTAGGAGGTATCGTTTAAATCTCAAGATGCCCAGCATTGACTGGTTTTTGTTATAATTGTTAATGTTTTTGTTCTTCTTTTTGTTTCCTGTGCACATTGTTAAGCCTCGAAATAAACTCGAGACTGCACTGACGCCTGCACTGATGAAGTGCTGTATCCTTGTCAAACTACATATCTGCCTCCCTGGACATTGCAATTCCTGGGTACTTTCAACCAGTTGTAATGCATTTCTCCAGACCCTAGGAGTCCTAGAGACGTCCTGGTCCTATCAAGGGCGTGACTCGTAGGTTTCCTGCTGGTGAGACAAGGAACTTCCAAAGCCCACATGACTCTTTTGGGGGGCATGGTCAAGCGGGTAAGGCCTGGTTCATGGGATGTAGAGTGAAGGTTGAGGTCAGCTACAGCCTAGCAACTGATTATCACAAACACAATAATGGCCGATGTCCATCAGAGAGACTACCTAAATTCAGTATGTCTTAAATTAACACTTTAAACAAAGTAACTCTGTGAATTTAGCACCTTGGATAGCTCCAAACCTGTCATTTCTCTGCAACTTTTCACACGGTAGCCTGGGGGGCAGCAACAGACCAACACAACTTTATAAAACTTCCTGAAGGACCAATCCTGGACCAGTTTTCACAGTCTCCCTGAGATTTTGTGATTTTTTTAGAAGCAACAAAGAATGCCAAAAAGAAAGTTCTGAGCAGCTTTTGACAGTTTCCACTGGTTGCAATTGGAAGATTTTTGTCTCCCAAGAGTTCGTGTATCCGGCCCAATTGGATGCCAGGTTCAGAGTTACCATGGGCTAAATATTCCTGTGTCTCAATGCCAGATTGTCATGTTCAAGATTTTAAGGGTCCTAGGGCATGCTAATACCTTGAAATTACATTACGCCCTACCCCAAAAGTTAAAAGTCTTATATCTTTAGCCTAGGTCATTTTGGTCAAGGACCTCCTTCACCCCTGAGGTGCCGGACCATAGGCATACCTCGCAGTTGGAGAGAGAAGCCAACCTGCACTTTAAAATCTTGGAACTGGACAGTTGTGGCCATGAAATGCCTTTGCTCGAAATATAGTAGATCCTAACAAAAGGAGCTAGCAACAGTCTGACTGTTCAAGGTTAGGTTTTCACAGTTCCACTGGGAGGCTTCGAGACTTCTTCAGGGTGGTGTCGCTGGGAAACCTGTTCATGACAATGGGGTTTGTGGTCAAAATTCCTAACCTGTTAGGGAGTATGAGTAGCTTCATATCCTTGAATGGGAGACAGAAGTTACAAAGCAATGGATCTGTAACCATCGGCCTATTGGAGGTAACTCGAAGTATGGCCAAGAACACTAGTCCCGCCCGCAAGCCAGGGAGAGAGTTAACCCTAAGACCAGCACTATGTGAGTGAAGACAAGCCTGCACGGGATGAGGGTTTCCTCCATTGCAAAACAAAGTTGATGCTGGTAGGTGGATTGAGTTTGAAAGGTGGAGTCTGCACTCCGGGGCTGGCTCGACCGCCTTTGTAATTTTTGCAGCGGTGGGGTCCGGATGTTGGGGCGTGCTGGAGGCCAGAGGCAATCTGTAAGGGTTCTGATGGTGGGGGTTTCTTTTTTCTGGCCGGGGTCACTGGGTCAGCAGACACTCTCACGCATGCAGACATGGCAGCACAGCAGTATGTAGATCTCTGTAGGCTGTTGACTTGGTCCCAGTCGTGGCAGGCCGGACAGCATGCTGCTACAAAGACCAAGAAGTACTACCACAGGTCCATGCGAGTCCTTCTTTGACCCCACAGCTATGAGATATTGGACCTTTGGACAAGCATGCATTACTGTTTTTAGGACAAAGATGGGGGGTCTGCTCCAATCAGAACAAGAGCCAAGCTCAAACTTTTGAAGGCCAGTCAAATGGAGGGGTTCATGCGTCTGCCCAGCACAGCCTACAGCATGGAGCAATGCAGCCGATAACTTTCTATGCTGTTAGTGACTGCGTTTCGCTCTTGCACGCTTGTGTATCCACATAGAACATCGTCAACTTTAGTGCTAGGACTGGTAGGCCAATCTCTGCTTTCATATATATATTTTTTTTAATCATTTTTATGATGGGTCTTTTTTTATTTCCTTTTTTTTGCAAACATTTGAACTTCCGTTTAAACATTTCTATATTTTCATGTTTTATTACTTGTGCACTTATAAATTCTTTCATATGTTTGAGAAAAATAAAGGCCTGCCAAGCGAGGACCTCTGGCTTTGCCTGTGCTTGTTAAAAGAGATAATCTATGAGTACTTTGAACTGCTTTGTAAATGTTAAGGCCAATGACCATCAAGGTTTTTAATCCTGGCAGAGGCAAAGCAGATTATTCTAAAATGCATAAAATTGTGCCCAGTTAGGGGCACAGGAGGTACTTTTTTGAGTGCAGTCGGGTACTTAATTACCTATAAAAGATAAAGTTATGTTAGAGTAACCACATATATTCTTATCTGCTGTTTCTGAAAAGATATATACTGTACTATACACTCAGGTCTGGAGATTTTAGTTTACGTTTTTTTTGTTGTAATCAGCAAATCAGAATCATTCGATCTTAATGATAGGAGCCAGCCAGTGAAGAGAAAAGTACAGTTATCCTTACCCAGTCCTTTATCACAAACAAGAAGCAGTCTAGAAGGTTCCTTTATAGCACTAGAGTCCGCCATAGCAGGCTCTACTGGCTATTAAAAGCCCGCTCCTTTGGAAAGGGCCTTTAACAAGGGACTAGGCCTTTAATGGCCGGTAGAGCCCACTACGAAGGGCTCTAAGGCTATTAGAACATTCCGCCCCTAGAGGGAAGAATGTTCTAATTTGTAAAACAAAGGCCTTACGGAGCCCGAGGGGTTGAAAATCCCCTTGGCTCTGTGAGGCCTTTTGTTCACAGCAACACATGTGAACAACCATTGGAATGTTGGAGCTCCGGGCTTCTACCAGCCATTAAAAGCCCGGAACACTCCTTATCTTCAATGGAGCGCTCAACATTCCAATGTTCTAATGTTTGATCAGTTCTGCTTGGAATTTGCGGCCTATTGTGACATTAATTAATCGACTGACTCATTGAATGCAAGTGTTTGGACACAAAACCATACCTCGTTCTTTCACTCTGATGTCTATGGGAAACGGGTGACTCAATGCATCTGAAGTGCATTTCCAAATGGTATCACACCCACTGGTGCTGCCATATCCTAGGGTAGAATCAATGGCAGTAGGGTGAAGAAGATGTGTTGTAATCTAAATTGAAACCTCTGCACAGGTGTTGATCATTTCTCTCAAATTCCTACAGCACAGAAAGAGTCTAATGCTGGAAGAATGAACAAACCGGTCTTGAGTAGGCCTGTTGAAACTCTTTTTAACACAGGTTTCCATCCCGAAGAAAACATTCAACTCCACCCCAAGTGAAGGAAAAAAGCAGCCACCTGCCCTCTCACCCTGCTCTCCTGGCTGACACCCAATGTACCCGGTGCTGCATAGTAACTCCCGCCCTCTCTGCAGTTTCTCAGGTGAAGGCGCATGCCAGGGAATGTCAACAAGCTGTCTCAATGCTTTCACGCCCCATACTTCTAGTTCAGAGTTTTTCAATGAGACTAACGCTTCTCGGCGTGCGGCAACCTATTGCTCTGAGATGAATTCCCCCAGAACATCCTCAAACAAATCCATCTGGTTCCACTATTGTAATTGTAATTGCATTTATATAGCACTTACTACCCATGACGAGGCATCGAAGCGCTTTTCCGGTGAGTAGCACGCTTCTCCAGAACCCAAAAAGGACTAGTGGTGAATTAGTGTAGGGAAATATGAAATTAATTTGAGCGGTAGACATGTTAGTCACCTATTTGGATTGAAAAGCATAGTGGAGTGATAAAAGAGGGAAGGGTTTGCACCTCTGAGATGTGTGAGTGGTTGAAAATGATAAGCTTTTCAAGGATTGTTTGGCAAAGATTTGACTTAGATATGCAATGAAGACATGTCTTCAATGAAGTGTACCCGTAGGTATACAGCAGTGGGTCCTCATATGAGCGGGATCCTTCCCAGATTTTCAGGATATTCATATAAGATAAATTTGCATAAAATAAATCTGGATGATTGTCATCTACATAGTTTTTGATTATCCTGAAAATCTGGCTTGGATCGGGATCCCTTTTGACATCTGTGTTTTATAGACTGACAACCACCCGGTTTACCAAGCATTCTTTCTCTTCATCACATCCTGACTGCAGGAAATTTGCCTTTTCTCCTTCGCCACCTCCAATTTTTCACCATTTCCCAGATCGTATATTTTTGTTGGCTTAAGAACTGTATGCACTTTACCCCTGCTAACCAAGAGAAGCATACCTGTGCGCCCCCTTTAAGCATTTTTAATTGGCTTGTTCCTAAATGGCACATTTAACTTGCCTGAAAGTCCCTAGTAAATGGTGTAAAAAGTACGCCCATGGTCTGAAAGTTATATGACACTCTTGGACTGCGGCACCTTTTGTGCCATCCACTACAGTAGAGAAAAACATGGCTTCAGGCCTAACCTCTGTATACTAACTGCTGCAGTGTAAACCATGCAGTACAACCTGTTAAAATAACCCTTTTTTGAGAAGTAAAAGCCTCCATTTTCAATATTTGTCAAATCAGCCCTAAGCAAGTCTTGAAGCCACAAGGTAGGTTGCATGGTATTTAAAAGTGAGACATAGGGGGGCGTGGCCAAGATGGCGGGGTGAGCGGACGCTTCCTCCCGTAGCTCCTCCGGCCCGGCCAAGCTTGAGCCCTTTTCTTACGCTTTTCTCCCCCCGCTGAGGCTCAGCGTGGAAGAGGAGCGTGGCGGAGCACCTGGTGCGCACGTTGTTGCCGTTTTGGTTCTGATCGCCTCGGGGGAAGCCCCCAAAAAGTCCGATCGAGCTCGAGGAGGAGGTGCTGAAAGTTGCGATCTGGAGGGAATCTGGCCCGTCGCTCGACGGAGGGTGAAGGAGCCCTGCGGGAGGGGACCCGACGGTGCGGAAGACTTCGGACGGGTGCTTTGGCACTCAGACCTGTGTCGGCGACACTTCGCACTGTGTAGGCCCCTGTCCCTTGGCCGAAGTACGTCGGACTCTCTGTTGGGGTCGGACCATCTGGGCCCCTGCGTGTGACAGACTGAAACCGGCGGTGGAACCTATTTGATTGCTGTGCGTTTTGGGGGCCCCGGTGGTGTCGCAGGGCCTGGTCGCTCTGCCCTGCCTCGCCCCGCCGCCATCTTGTCCCCGTGGGATCAGTGGTGTTGGCCTTCACCGGAGCCCTTGCTGGTGGATGTATGTGACCGCCGCTGCTGCCGGGCTGACTTTTTGGGGGATGTGCTGATGAGGAGCCCCCCACTGTAGCTTCCATTCCTGTCTCGGATGGGCACCCGCGGCTGGCGGTGACCGGGCTGGACCGCCATTTTGTCACCTGTGACGCAGCGACCCTGCTTGTGGGGGACACCCACGTCGAGTGCTTGCCAGCAGCTGGGCATCCCTGGGGCGGCTGGACCAGTGCCCGACCGCAGTGCTTGCGATGTCTGGAAGAGGAGGCTCGAAGAAGGGGGACCGCACCCTGCCGGACATGCTTGGCAGGGCCCAACAACTGCGGGACAGAACACAGCCTTCGCCGGGGACCTCCCGGGCCTCGGCGGACGTGACTGGGGGGGAGCCACCCGTCACGAGGACCTTTATGGAGGAACTGTTTAGCTCCCTCAGGGAGGACTTCCAGACACTGAAGCGGGAGGTGGCCAGCGAGGTCCGGGAAGTGCGCAGGGAAGTGGAGGGCCTTGGCGAGCGCGTTGAAACGGTGGAGACGGAGGCCCAACGCCGGGAGGAGGAGATAGTCCATCTTCAACAGGACGTTCTCCGCCTCCGGGAGCAGTGTGTTGAGCTCCAGGCCCACTCTGAGGACCTTGAGAACAGATCACGGAGGAACAACATTCGAGTGCGTGGTGTGCCGACTGCAGACGAGGGGTCCGATCTGGGGAGCTACCTGCGGGACCTGTTCCGACAGATCCTGGGGGAAGCTGCGGACTTCCCCATTAGCATTGATAGGGCACATAGGGTTGGCCGGCAGCGCCAATCATCGGCACCTCCACCGGACATTCTGGCCTTCCTGCCCGATTTCCCGTTGAAGGAATGCATCATGACTGAGGCCCGCAGGAAACAGCCCCTGACTTTCCGGGAGCGGCCGGTGGCGCTTTACCAGGACCTCTCCGCCATCACGCTGCAGAAACGCAGGTCCTTCAGGATTGCCACTGACTTTTTGCGCGAGCACGAGACGCCGTACTCTTGGGGTCATCCCGTCCGCCTGATCTTCCGATGGAACGGGGTGTTACACCAGCTACGCTCCTTGCAGGACATTTGTGGAGTCCTGGGGCTTACGGCGGCGGAGGAGGAAGGAGCTACACCGTCGTGTAGGGCCTCGGAGAGACGGAGCCGGCGGAGGTCAGCGAGGCGACGATCAGCGGCCAGCGCAGGGCGTCCTGATTCCCCTACCATCAGGGCGGACATGGCCGACGCTTTGAGGGCGGCGGCCAGGGGCTCAGCCGGCTCCACCGGCGTGGCCTTGACGGCCTAACACTCACTCCGGGGGGAGATGCCTTTAGCTTCTTTAAATGCTGGGTTCGGGGCGGGGGGGTCGGGGGGGAGCGGCTGGAGGTGAGTGGCTGGACGTCCACTTCGTTCCTTTCTACGGACTTGCCCGTTTTGGGGCTTGACTGGGACAATGGGGTGTTTGAGTTTGCGTTTGGCTAGTTGCCGGGGTTGTGTTTTGGGTGGGTGTAGGGGTTGTTCTGGGGTTGGGGAGGTCCCGTCCGACGTTGTCCATGCCCACGCTTGGTCTGTTATGGCTTGTCCTGCGCGGCTGCCCCGCGCACCCCACCCGCTGAGCCTCTGCCCATTGCACGGCGCTCCCGATCCCCGAGAGGAATGTCGGCCCTAAAGGTAGTGACCCTTAATGTTCAGGGTCTGAACAACCCCGTGAAGCGCAGAGCGATCTTATCTTTGCTGGAGGGGACGCAGGCGGACATTTGCCTTTTACAGGAGACCCACTTATTGTCCCGGGATTGCCATAGGCTGCGCTCTGCTAAGTTCCCTACCCAGTTCTTCTCCTCGGCAGCGAACAAGACGGCGGGGGTAGCCATCCTGCTAGCGAGCTCCTTTAGGGGGGAGGTTCTGTATAAGTGTGCTGAACAGAAGGGGAGGCTTCTTGCGTATCGCATGCGCTTAGGAGGCATAGCGTTTACGGTTGGCTCCGTTTATAGCCCAAACGACCACCAAGAGCGTTTCCTAGACTCCGTGTTGGTGGATGTCACTGCTTCCCCCGACCGCCACGTCATTCTGGGGGGGAGACCTTAATATTGTCTTCGATTCTGGGATGGACAGATCGGCGCAGCGCTTCCCGCAGACGGGGGAACTGTCCCAGGCTGTGAAGGCCCGGATTGCGGAAATGGACTTACACGACCTTTGGCGCTCCATGCACCCCACGGATAGGGACTACTCTTACTTTTCACACGCACATCGAACCTATTCACGGCTGGACTACCTTCTGGTGAGTGGACCGATGCATGCCGCTGCCACGGCGGCGGACATCGGGGTCCTGACCTTGTCTGACCATTCACCAGTCACCGGCGTTTTCCAGTGGCCGGCGGCCTCCCCCTCTCGGGGGGTGTGGCGCCTCCGGGATACCCTTTTACACAAAAAGTCTGTAGTGCAGCGCATTGGGGAGGTTATACAGGACTACCTAACTCACAATAGCAACACCGACACTTCGCAGGCGACACAGTGGGCGGCATTGAAGGCAGTCCTCCGGGGGGAATTTATCTCTATCTCCGCAGCCGAAAATAGGGAGCGGCAACGGAAGAGGGACGAGCTGACCGTGCAGGTCCGGGAGCTTGAGCAGGTCCACCGCCGTACGGGGGCGCCAAGGGTGTGGAGGCAGTTGAAGGCTGTGAGGAAGCTCCTGTCGGCATTGGATCTTGAAAGGGCGGAGTATGCCGCCTTGCGCTTGAAACACGCCTTCTACACTGGGGGGGACAAATGTGGCAAGCTCCTAGCACACCGGCTCCGGGTCACGCTGCAGCGTGGCGTCGTGAGGGAACTGGTGGGCACGGACGGGGTGGTCGTCTCCGGGGACGCAGAGGTAGCGGAATCTTTCCGCGGCTTCTACGAGGCGCTGTATGCGGAGGAACCCTCCTCGCCACAGGACGCCGAAGGCTATTTGGAGTCGGTGACTCTTCCGGTGCTGGATCCGGCTCAGGCGGACCACCTGGAGCGGGATATCCATGTTGAGGAGGTGATTTCCGCTATCGCGCGGCTGAAGCATGGTAAGGCCCCGGGCCCGGACGGGTACACGTCTTTGTTTTATAAGACTTTTTGCACGGCTGTGGCTCCTGTCCTTACTCGGCTATTTAATTCCTTTTCCGAACCGGGAGCCATCCCACCGGATCTCCTGAGGGCGACGGTCGCGGTAATTCCGAAACCTGGGAAGGACCGGGCCCTCTGCGGTTCGTATCGACCCATCTCGCTCTTAAATGTCGACCTCAAGTTGTATACAGGGATTCTAGCGTCCAGGCTGGGTCCACACCTCCCCGGATTGGTGGAGGCGGACCAGGCTGGCTTTGTACCCGGCAGACAGACGGTTGACAATACCAAGCGGGTGGCGCATGTTCTGGAGAAGGCCTCGCGGATCCCGGGGGAGCGGATGTTGCTGTCCGTCGACGCGGAGAAGGCCTTCGATAGAGTTCACTGGCCGTATCTCGAGCTGGTTCTCAAGAAACTGGGAATTGGGGATAAGTTCCGCACCATGGTATTCAACTGTTATAAGCATCCTTCAGCGTCGGTGCGGGTCAACGGGTGTAGCTCCGATGGATTTGCCATCGAACGCGGCACAAGGCAGGGCTGCCCCCTCTCGCCGCTCTTGTTTGCCCTCTACATGGAGCCGTTTGCTCAGAGGATTCGCGATAACCCGGATGCGGTTGGGGTCCGGATGGGCCAGTATGTCCACACTGTCAGTCTCTACGCGGAAGATGTCCTGTTGACCTTGGACGACCCTAGGAGGTCGCTGCCTGCTTGCCTCCAGGAACTAGACGCCTTTGCCTGTGTGGCCGGCTTCAAAATGAATATGAGCAAGTCGGTGGCGTTAGACGTGTCCCTGGCTGCGGACACCAGGAGGGACCTTCAGCGACTCTTCCCCATGCAGTGGTCCTCCTCCACGGTGCCATACCTGGGGATTCTGCTGGCGCCCACGTTACCGGAGATGGTCACGGCTAACTATGCCTCCCTCAGCAGGAAGATCAAGGAGGAGCTTGGTCGCTGGAGCAAAGGCCTACTGTCCTGGCTGGGGCGAATCGCGGCGGTTAAGATGACGGTGTTGCCCCAGATACTGTATCTTTTCCGGGCCCTCCCTCTCCAGCCCCCGGTGGGCTGGATACGACAAATGCAGGCTGACATCTCCCGCTTTGTCTGGCAGGGCCGCAAGCCACGAATGAAGACGGTCCTCTCCACGCTTGCTCCGGAGGCGGGGGGCCTCGGTATTCCGGACCTCCGTAAGTACTTTCAGGCGGCACAGCTGCGATATTTGGTGGAGTGGAGCAGGTGGGAGTCCGACAAACACTGGCTCTTTCAAGACCAGGCAGTGGCGGGTCGCACTTTACAAGAGGTTCCATTCTTGCGCCGCGCGCACCGCCCCCCTAACCTTTACGCTTCTTTTATTACGCGGGTCCCCCTGCGGGTGTGGGACGCAGTCTGTGAGGCTCGGGGCCTCAGCACCTTCCCATCGCCGTTCACACCCATAGCGGGCAACCCGGACTTCTCCCCAGGGATGGAGCCGGGAGTTTTCTCCCATTGGGTGCAGGCGGGCTGCAGGGCGCTCTTCCAGATCTATGGCCCGGAGGGAGTGATTCCGTTTCAGCAACTCTGCCAGGAGTTCGGCCTGACGGAGCTGGACAGATTGCGCTACATGCAGGTTCGGCATTGGGCTCTCCAGCCCCAGGTGCGTGACACCGCTGCTCGTCAAATTACACCGTATGAGAGGTGGCTGGCTACCCAGACCTCCGACGCTAAGCTAATTACCGATCTGTACAAGTACCTACAACCCCCGCCGTTTCACTATTACAACCCGGGGAGGGAGCGCTGGCACAGGGAATTGGGTAGGACACTCAGCCACAAGGAATGGGACAAAATTGCGTATCGGGCGCGGCACTCTGCATATCACACGGGCCTTACGGAGACCTTCACTAAGGTGTCCACTTATTGGTATTACACCCCGGAGCGACTGTATGAAATGCATAAATACACTGACAAGGGGTGCTGGCGGGGCTGCGGGCTGGAGGGTACCCTCTCACACATTCTTTGGGATTGCCCCGTGCTGACCGCTTACTGGAAGGAAGTTTTGGACGAGGTGGATAAGCACTTTGAGATAGAGCTGCCGCGCTTCCCGGCGTATGTCCTGCTGGGCCTCCCCAATGACCTAATGTACCCACTGAAGTCCCGCAGGGGTAGGCAGATCGCGATTGCGCTGGGGTCTGCGGTCCAGAACATCCTTATCCACTGGTGCACCAACACTGTCCCCTCCATCACGGGTTGGTTGCATAGGCTTTGGCATGTGCTGGGAATGGAGAAGTTGTCGCTCACGGTGGCGGGGGAAATAGACCAATTTGAAGAGCTGTGGCAACCCTTTCTAGCGCTGCTGTCCACCGAATTCCGGGAGCTCACCTGTCCGAGGTATCTTAGGCTTCTCAGGCTGACGCCGCCGGTGATCCCAGCGGACTAGATCACATGTGGGACAGGGGCCTCGGGGGGGGGGGGTGCGGGGCTTCTTGGTGAGGACTAATCTGACGCGGGACCATAGGACGGGGGGGGTGGGGTATTGTTTTTTCTTCCTTCCTTTCTTTACTGGGGGGATGGGGGATGGGGGGGTGGATTGTGCTTTGTCGAGTCGCTGCATTGCTCAGATTTGGGGTGTCGGATATGCACGCAGGGATTCCACAGTTTGCATTTTTAGCCTTTCATTTACTGTGCCTTTCCCCTGGCCCATCGAGCTATCCATCGCCAACCCTCTTGAGTTGCACCTTTTTTCTTTGATTGTATTTAATGTACCCTAACCTCCTACCCCCCTCCCCCATGGTTTGTTTTGTTTCAATAAAAACGTTTTAAACATAAAAGTGAGACATATAGAAAATGATATTACTATGTCCCCACAGTGGCCACGTCAAAAAAACAATTTTTCTGTGTCAGGCCAAGCTGTCTTATGTAAAATACTCCATCCCCTTGACAGAGTATCCGTCCTCTGCATCTAGAGATGTCCGTTGACCTATGAACATCTCTTACATTGACAGAAACTGCTTTCCAGGTGATACTGGCCAATGTATTAAAAGTTTGTAAACAGCTCAGTCAACATGACAGTACCATCTGTCAAATGTTATACCTGTGTTTTTATCTTCAAAAACAAAAATGCCAAAGGAGGATTTTGTTTTTGAAAATAAAAAAACTAATGACCCTCAGACCATGGGAGATGTATCCCATGGTGTAGGAGCCATTTTGTAGTTTTCACTACCCCTTACAGCCAGGTTTTACCTGGCGGTGACAGACAGTGAAGCTGACCATTTTACCACCCACTCTGAATCGGGCAAGTGGTCCAAATGGCCAAACCTCTGACGGCCCTTACTCCAACGAGCCATCAGAGGTGTATGTCAGCAGTGGAGGCAAAGTAGTCTCCGTCGCTGACATACTGAAGTTTCGCCGGACGCTAAATGAGGTAGAAAGAACTTCAGTTTAGCAAAGAGTGTACTCCGTCGCTACTGCGATGGAGTACCTTCTCCGAGAAACACTAAATCAGGACCTGAGTTAAAAGGTCAAATCTTTGGCTGGGACCAACCTGGTTGGTGTATCCTACCCGTGCTTCATCGCTGTCAGCCTGAAATTGTTCCTAGGTCCCGGTCAACTTCAACATATCTCTTTTCGGCACCTTTTCTACATAAAACTTTACAAATTCATATCTCTCGTCCCTCTTATTGGATTCTTTGTCAAATTGTTTATTACATTTTACTCTATTTTTCTAATTTTGTTAGCGATTTTCAATGTTTTCCATTGTGACTTTATTACTGTTTTGTTAGGGCATGCACATTACTCAATATTAAGCCTGCCTTTCTGTGCCATTGCTACCAGGGGGTTGAGATCAGGTTAATTTAGTGACTTAAAGGGTTCACCCTGATTAGAGTTGTGATTATTCCTTGAGGTGGGCAGTCGCAAACCCCAAATAACAATCCAGTATCTCACGCTGACATTTACTCTTCAAGTCTGGCAGTTGACCAAGGCATGAAGTCCAACTTACACCCAGGAAAGCATAATCTGAGTTAGATTTTTCGGGCAAGGCACTGACTATGTAACTGAGTTCTAATAGATTTATTTAATACAAATGAATCATATGTGGAGAATGAGAAACCTTGGCACGGATTCCCTTCACGATGCCTACCGTATTAAGGTCTGTGCCAAATCCGCCTTGTCAGAGGCTACGTTATCTCCTCTCATGATTTACCTAGGTCTGTCCTCTCAAGGGCTGCACAATGTGTGCCCTCTCGGTATCTGCCCTCTTTTTTAATGCACGGTGCCTGCCCGCTCAATGACTTTACCATGTCTTTCCTTCCCTCTCAGAGACTTTGCCAAATCCATCATCTCACTGGTTGTACAATCCATGCCCTTTGGGAGGCTTTACGCAAGTCTGCCCTCTCAGCGTCTGCGCAATATGTGCTCATTCAGGTGCTTTGCCATGTCTGCCCTCATCTCTGTCGTACTATGTCTGACCCCTCTTAGATCTGAAGTTGCACTGTACCTTAGGGTGAGGCTGTCTGGCACAGGATGGAGTAGGAAAGATGGAGCCTGCCGCCCTGCCTGGGGGGGCATGTTCCGCTGCCGTAGCCAACGACCAGCCTTTGGTCTGCAAAGGGCACTCAACAGTCTGGGCAGAGATGGGCAGAGGCTAGCTGGAAAGTGCTGAAAGCAAGCCTTCAAAGAGGCATTTATGTACCTGGGAGGGACTGACTAACATCTCGCCACATGAAAGAATCTTAGAGGTGCCTGAGAACAGAGGCAGGGACTATTCTCTGGTGTGAAAAGTGAAATTCAGAAATGGCAGTGCCCATACCCTCCTACCCCTTACTTAGGGCCACTGGAATTATATGGCAACAGTGGACCAAATTATACAGCAGGGTTTACTAAATTATGCGGCAAGAAGAGATAAATTATTCAGTGCAATACGCCACATTTTGTGATAGTATTCCCCCATTTTTTTGGCATTTTTACACAATACTATCTGGATAAACGTTTCACTTCATTAGTACCAGTCTGACACCCAAATGCAGCAATAACCTTTGAAAAGAGCCTTCGACTGTGCAGCAACATGTGTTGTTAGTGACTTTTGATTAGGAGTGGGAGGAATGTTTCATTTCGCCCGCGGAATTTGGTGACACTGTTACTCTTGTAATGCAGAGTCCAGCCAAATTCTGCCAATCGTGGCGTGGCAGAAAAATGTTCCCGCAAGGCTCCAGAAATGCGAGTTGACGAGTGAGATTTGGCATCCCCTAGTGTGATTTTCTAATGTGGCAGTCGCGGGAGGCCTTGAGCGTTTGCGGTCAGAGGACTGCTTCTCGAGTAGATTAGCTGTAGCTTGAGTAGAGTTCCTATTCTAATGGAAGCAAAATCAACTTGAATGGCTACTCACTCTTATGCACCGCATGGCGCCGTTCACATGGATTTTTCAGCACTCCTCGTGCTACTATCACTAAATGACCGTGCAAGTAGCGCAACATGCATATTTTCTGCCCGTTTGTGGAGCTCCGTTGAATCTCGGGGAGTTTTTATTAGGGGTGGGCGGAATTTGCAAAATTCACTTTCGCAAACTATCGCGAAAATGTTAAAAATCTCCGCAAACATGCCGGAAATATCGCGAAGACGCGGACGATTTTTTCCCGCCTGTTCGCGGTATTTTTTGCATGATCGCGGCTCGCCAACTTACCCATGTGGTTGCTCATGGGCGCGGCCATCTTGTTTTCACTTGTCCCGCCCGCTCGCGTTCGATATGACGTGCCCGCATCCTCACGCTCTCGCTCGCGGTTGAGAATGACGTGTTCGAGAGCTCAATCTTCTCATACTCTCGCGGTGCATGATCGCGAGAAGAAAGACGAGATCGCGCGACAAGTGACGTGATCGCGCGACAAATGACGTTAATGCGGGCGCGAACTGTCGCGAGACAGCGCAAATGGCTCCCAACAATCCAACATCTCTTGGAGAACGTGACCGGATCGGGAAAACTTGTCAGCGAACGCGGGGATTAAGGTAAGGCAATCGCGCGCACGCGATAATGTAGTTTTTTTACAGCGCGAGCAAGAAAAAAATTACCGGTAAAATGCGGATTGCGGAAATTTTGACATTTTCGCGCTTTACGCAGAATGCGAAAATGCCAAATTATCGCAATTTCCGCGAGCGGAAGGAATTTTGGCCCAGGCCTAGTTTTTATGTATCTCCACGGAATTCCGCGGAGTGGAATTCTGCAGAGTTAAACTCTGCACATTCCATCCACCCCTAATTTTGACCCATTTGACCTAAAAACTTTTTTTTGTTGAAATCTTCAAATTGTGCAGCAGATCATAGATTATGTGGGACCTGTGGAAAATAAATAATTATATGAAAAACGGAGCTGCCGCAATATCACATCATTCTAGTGGCCCTGCCATTACTGCACTCTTATCCTAACCTGGAATTCAGTGATGTTCGTGTCAATACCCTCACTGTCCCCTCATCGCCACTGCACGTCATAAATGTCAGTGCTAGGTCCCCATATCCCTCACTGCCCCCTGTGCAGCTCTTACCCTCTCACTGCCCCCTTATCCCTGACTGCCCACACTGCTGCTCTTACCTTCTCACTGCTCTCTAATCCCTCACTGCCAGGGTCAGACTGTGACTATGACAGGAAATATGCCGAGGCATCACAATAAAAGTGGCCTCATTAGTAAATTGGGTAAGTCACACTGATGCACAAAACTGATTTATATGTAATATGGTTGACATGCATTGTGTTAATTTGTACGCAAAACCCTAATAAAAAAAATTTAAAAAAATAAATTAATTGTAAATTGGGTAGCTATAAAAGTGGTTCATGTTTGCAAATTGGGGCAGTTTCAAAATTGCAGCGGTTGGCTGCGCAAGGGTTTTGCAAAGTGTGATAGACTGCATGGGTTTGAGCTTCCTTCTGGCAATGCTTGTTTTAATAGCAGGGAAGTCAACAGTGAAAACCAGCAGAGCAGACCATAAAACCGGCCCAAAAACCGCCAAAAACCTGCCCACACTCATCTGTCAGACCAGCCTGCGGGGCGCTGCCTGATTGCCCTTTGAGCCAGTCCGACCCTGCTCCCTGCCCCTATAGTCACTCTAACCCTCTCACTGCCCCTTACTTTAACTAATATATGTACCACAGCAGTTTTCACCCTCTTACAGCCTCTTACATTTAAGATGTGTCTGCACCCCTCCATTCAAAGGCTTCATATGTGAAAGTGAAGTCCTTCTCTGGGGCACATCACACCTGCAAGGACAGTGAGGGCAGGGAGGTGGAAGGGGACATGACAACGGGCACGACCCCACAGGGGAAGGCCTTGAACCATGACCAACTCCATGTCTCCATCCATTATAATGTGCAGGTCAGCAAACTCAGCCTCCCCTTAGGAGAACCTCCTACGACGGACAGTATCCGGCTCAGCAGGAGGGCATGGAACCTGTCGTTGAGACACCCTTCCCCTCCAAGGCATCCGGCACTCGTGAGTCTGGAAAGACTGGGAATCCGTGACGTCACTAACCACTTGTATTTGAGGTATGCCAGTACCCTGCCAGTGCCACTCCCTCACGCCCTCAGTCCAGACACGCCCATCCTTCCATCTGGCCCCTCTGTGACCCACTGATAACTACATTGTATGAACGTAGGGACACCAGCAGGCACCTTCACGTGCCCTTCAGTGGTACCCACCGAACGCTTCACCAGTCCTGGACATCACTCTCTTTCCCCAGTGCCTCCGTACCTCCTTACATTCCACGACAACCCCCTTACATTTCAGGAATAATTACCAGTAGTGCAAAGCGCTCCTGACCCCACTAGCCTGCTCGCGTCATGTCCACCATTACCCTTTGTATTTCTTAAGTATTTAGTCAGATACAGTTCTCCAATATTACACAGCTGCGTCACTTCCTCGTTCACCAACGTTCCATATGAACATTCTAACTTGGAAGGGAGCATGACAAAGGCAGGGAAAAGAGGGGGGATAAGGTAGGAAACATGCACATGTGAATGTACCATTCAAATATAGATTACAACACCCTTCCATACCCGAATTCCCAGCACATTATTGCCCCCCCCCCCGGCCCTTTTCTCCTCACTCTTCCTCAATTGCATGGGGAGTAACACGGGCCTCACGCGACCAGGGACAGTGGGCCTCGTCCCCTGGTCTGGTGGTATTAAATAACAGTGATAATAGGGGTGCAGTGGGCCTCTCACACCTCTAGGGCCACGGTGCCACTACACCTGCTGCACCACTAATAGCCACGATCCTGCTCTTCTTTCAACTCATCCCCCACCACGCCTCCTCCTTCCCTCTTGTGCCTCACTTCTCCCTCCATGCTTGCCCCTCACTCTCTGTCACACCCTTAAACCCCCCTCGCTGCACCTCACTCTCTTCTCTCTGGCCCCTCGTGCCCCCTCGACCCTCTTGGGCCTCCTTTGCTCCTTCCCTCTTGCACCTCAATCCCCTTTTCCCCAGAATTCTCCATCTTCGGGTCTAGCCCCCACCCTCTGGACCCCGAATGGCTGGCTATAAAAGCGCCTTGTGTACTAGGGGCTGGCACGCTGGGGTTGGCCATCACCCCCTCATTGCCCCTTTCCCCTCACATCGCCTCCCCCACCGACTCCTCGTCCTTTAGGGCTAACTGCCAGTGTATAGTGGCCATGCCCCTGAAGTTCACCCCCAGCACCCCAATTTCTTCTCCTCACACCCCTGCCTCTTTTAGTCCTCACTGTCTCTTCCTACCTCCTCTTGGTGCCTGGGGGTGGCCCTTAAATGTGTCCCTCATCCATTATTCCGTCAGGCTCCCCAAACTCCTGCGCTGGTATGTCTGGGTATAAATACTCTCTGTGTATTGGGGTCCCCCCGCACGCCTCCTCCTCCGTTGCCCCATCTCCTTCCCACAGGCCCCCACTGACACCCCGTACCCCTGTGGCTGGTCATGAACGCGCCTGTGTATTGGGGGGCTGCCCCCATCCCTGGCTGGCCCGGCGTGTGCGCTGGCTTCTGTTGGATTTTATGAATGGCCCCATTGAGCGGGCCCCGCCTCCTCCCAGGAATGTCTGCTCAGATGCAGGGGTTGATCTTGGCTGCGCCCGGGCTGGAGCTGTGCCCGAGGCGGGGGGCGGGCACGGCTGAGGTATGCCGGCCCCTATATATACAGGACAGGCTGAGTGCAGGCTCAGAGCAGAACTCGCTGCGGACCAGGAGCCACCCACCGGATTCACGTCGGTTACCTGGGCTTATTTTTGGGTTTCATTTTTGATCATCCGTTCACCGTCTCGCGCTGATTTACTATCAGAGGGAGGAACTCGGGCGCGCAGCACCTCACTTTGACTCAAGGATGGACTCCGTGGCCGTGCTGCTTCACTTGCTGGCGGTGTGCATGGCGCTGGTGAGTACTCTGAATTATTCACTATTCCCTGCGGGTGCACGGCGGCGAGGGTGCGCCTCCCGTGGGAAACGGAGGCAAGCGTGTTTCTGGAGTGGCAGACAAAGATGGGAAGTAATGGAGGCACAGGTGTGCCACGTGCGCACACCTGCTTACCTGGGTCACGGAGTTGTATGTGTGCAATGCGAGTACAGATGTTGCAACAGAGACACTCGTCATGTGTGCTTAACGGCCAGAGCTGCCGACTTTGGAACTGGGGAACTAGGTTCGAGTCTCGGCGTCGGCTCAACATCCTGTGATTCTGGGCAAATCGCTTCATCTTCCTGTGCCTACTAAAAATGAATGTGTCTTTATGTAATGTAATAGGTACTCATGTAAAGCAAAGCGCTCCAGTTCCTGCTATATAAACCTGCAAAAAAAATGTTTATGGTTCATCGAGGCAAGGGGTGCAAATAATGTACCTCTTTGGGGGACGGAGGCAGTTGTGTAGTGGGGAGGTGATGGGCCCATGTGTATCTGGGGGTAATTGAGACATGTGCACCGGTATTATGCAGTCGCGTGGAAAGTGTGAACACCTGCGAGGCATAAGGCATGTATGTGTCGTTTAGGAGTACCTGGGGGCGATGAAGAGTGTGTGTAGACCAGTAGCTGTCAGAGGCAAGTGTGTACACACGTGTGGCACAAAAGGGTTGTGTGCAATGAAATGTGAAGGAGAAGTGTACCATGTGTGTACACTCGGAGATACAAAGGTACATCTGTAATTATGTTTATGAACATGGGCCGGCGAGGCATGTATTTATTAGTCATGCAGGATAATGTGTACATGCCAATGGGGTACATGTGTCGTGTGTGTGTATCTACACTTAATTTTGTCCACGCGGGCCATTGTTCACTTGCATGTGCCTATGGGAGATGGAGACACGTGTGTGTCTATGGTGTGCTCGAAAAGTACATGTGTACCTTGGGGTGATGGAGACGTGTGTCAGCAGTTGAGGGGTGCCTATGTGTGTGTCTGCAGGGTGTATGAGAGAGAGAGAGAGGGAGAGGGGGAGAGAGCGCGAGAGATGGAAATGTGCGCCTGGGGTGAAGGATACGTGTGCATGTGTTGGTGGTGGAGACATGCGTCTAGGGATCTGCGAGACGTGTACATGAATGGGGGTTAGAGTCTGGGAAGGGAGCGAAGTGCCCGGGACACAGCCTGTGAATCCCTTTTTGCTGCAGGAGCCACTCGTTTCCAAGCCAACAAAAACAGGCGCCAAATCTGTTGGCGCCTTCACATTCAGAAGAGTGGACTCTAAATAAAACCTGCGGGAACAGAAACAACATCTCTTTAGAGAAAGCCACACATGTGTCCTCACTTTTAAAGGTAGGGGCTTGTCCCTCCCACACGTAAACCCTTCTTTCTCCTCTTCCTGCGTCTCATTATCTGTAAACTGACAAGAAAAGCCGAGACAGTGTTCAGTGCCAGGACACACTTGGGTAAAAGTGCGCTTTAAAAGCCTAAATAACATAACATATAAGTCTATTACTGTAGAAAAGGATCTACTGAGGAGCGACCCACATGTGCTTTTTCATTCCTCCTTTTTGGGTGGCTTAGGTTCGTCGCATGCACTTAGGTCTCCACGCTGCCAGTTTACTAACTCAGAGCACACTAGCTACCTGTGTAAGCCAGGGACAGTTCCTCTCTCAGAAAACCCTGGGCTGGAAATGCAAGATTGCAGAGGCTCGGCCGGTTTGTTGGGGAAATCTACAGACTTCAAGCCAGGCTGCTGCCACTGAATGACAGCTGGGGGTGGCCACAGTCAGTCGCATATCCAGCTCTCCTGACATATGTCACTGACTGGCTCTGCCCCAGCCCAACCTGACTTTCATTCAGTCTGCCTCTTCGGTGTTTTACGTTTGGTGCTATATATGATCACCAACACACAGCATGCTGTGAAGGGTATGATTAGCTTTGCTCAGACTGTTAAAATTATACTTCAATTTAGGGATCCTCAATAAACACCCACACTAGTCACACAGCTGGAGTAAACGTCGCCCAGAGCTCACCTTGCGTAAGAAGAGGCTGCTTAAATACTTGTATTACGTCATTTCACAAGCACGCAACAGCAACAATGCTCACAAAATTATAGTTTACTACAATTGTTACGCGTTTTTGAGTCGGTTAAATAAAAACCCATATGTGTGTTTGTCAGTAAGGTAACACGATCAGATAGCAGTCGCTAATGGAGCCTGGCTGCAGAGTGTTGGCTCGCATCAGTGGTGGGATGGAGGCATGGAGCGCTGGAGACGTGTGTGTGTGTTTGCAGGTGGGGACATGGGGGTGCCTGGGAGTGGTGGAGATTCATGTGAATGTGGCGTGCAGACGTGTGTGTCGGCGGGCGCTGCATTATGGTGGGGGCGGGGGAGCGACGTGGTGGGGAATAGATACACGTGCATTATGGCGGGGGGTGGGCGCGTGCAGGGTGATGGGGACACGTGCACCTACAGTTGATGGAGAGGCGTGACTGAGAGCGCAGGGTGGAGGTGATAGAGAAGAGGGGGGGGGGGGGGCGCATCTAAATCATGAAATGACGAGGAGAGAAGACTGCCGTGACATGGGACTGTAGAAGAACAGAGGGGAGCAAAGGATGACGGGGTGTTGGGAATAAGACTTGGCTACCAATAAAAGGTCAGGTACAGAAGCAGGCCCTGAGCACTCTTCCTTCTGCCCCACCACATGGTACAGGCCACCCCTTCATTAGAACAACAACAGTTTAAACGTTCCCAGATATGCGAATTACACCGCGACACAAGAATGTGGCAGGCAGCCACTCTGTAAAGTAGGCGAGAGTTAGGGGGTCCCACAAGCGGAAAGTAGAGAGGAATGCAGCCTTGGTGATGAAGGTAATTAGCTGGATCCGGCAATTACAGGCCTTGAGCGGTACCCCCGCTGACACACCGAGTGACCTTCGGCAGATTGTTAGCTGGTCACCATTCCACAATCCACTCGTCATTTCAGATGCTCTTGGAAGCTGCTGTATTGTGACTCCCTCTGTGTCTTTCCTTTCCCCCTCTAGGTGTCCTGCACTTGCCCCAAGGAGTGTACCTGCCCCCCGAGGCCGCCCCGCTGCGCCCCTGGGGTTAGCCTGGTGCTGGACTCGTGTGGCTGCTGCAAGACCTGCGCTGGGCAACTGAACGACGACTGCAGCCGCCTGCGGCCCTGCGACCACCACAAGGGGCTGGAGTGCAACCTGGGCGCCGACCCGCTGGCTGCCAGGGGCATCTGCCGAGGTGAGTCCAGGAGGCGACGTTCGCGCCATCTTTTGTTTTTATTTGCAGTTTTTAGAGGGTGGGGTCAGTCGCGTTGGACTTACAGTTGTTTTCCACAGAAGTCTTTCTTCTCCCGCATGACCTGGAGACACATCCTATCTCTCACCTTAGAACGTGTAGGGTTGGGGTTCTACCATTAGAGGCGGGGGAGGGGGGAGCCAAGGCGTGGTGTCCACGTGCTGAATCCCGCACACCAACAGACGGGAGTTGAGGTTCAATGTCAGCGATGTCTGTCCCAGATCTCAAAAGGTCTGGCCTCTGGAGTGGGTGCGTCGTGAAGCTGTTTATAGACCCCATCGTAGGAGCATCCCAGGACACCAGCACCCCTCTACCCCGACCCTGCAGACACCAGCACTCCCCTGGCCAGAGTATGAAGATCCCAGTGTAGCGCTAGCCAGATCTATCTATCTATCTATCTATCTATCTATCTATCTATCTATCTATCTATCTATCTATCTATCTATCTATCTATCTATCTATCTATCTATCTATCTATCTATCTATCTGTCTGTCTGTCTGTCTGTCTGTCTGTCTGTCTGTCTGTCTGTCTGTCTGTCTGTCTGTCTGAAGAATAGTAACTCTCTCCTTACCTATAAATACTTATCTTGACCATATAGTGGTAGTCAGCACAGCATAGTGCTAGTTGACAAGCTGCTGGTGGGTCTCCTGCACTCAGTGTTATGGTAGAGCCCCCAGGGCTCGCAGGGTACAGAGAGCCATGTGAGTGGGCCTTCATCCAGAGAATGAGCAGCAAGGTCTAAAAGTGGATGAGGGTGGCAGAGGGTGGCAATGACGGGTGATATTCCAAACAGGTATGCAGGACATTTCACCCAGCACCAACCCTTTGAAGATGGGTGTTTATTTCTGTCCGCCACAGTCTCAGCACGTTCCTTCTGTCCCGAGTTCTCGCCACGGCCCTGGCTGGGGTCCTTTTCTGAGGGGGGGGGGGCATTTTGGGGGAAGTTTCAAAGGAGATCATTGCACTGTCGTGTGAGTGGGTGATGGGACTGAATCCACCTGCCCCTTGAATTTTGCCAGTTTTGTATGGTCCGTCCAGAAGATTCTAGAATAGCCAATAGGAGATCACGGCACCTCATATTTGGCCAAAAAAAGCAAGCAATGGAGTTCTCGCTTTTGCTTCTTCTGCTTCTTAAATTCGTGCTGGGTTCAGCCACCTTCTTACCAAAGACCAGAACTCAAACACCTTGGGCATCTGTGCATCATTCACTCACAAGCCCACTCAAGCTGCAGGCCCACTCTTCAGAAAACGTGGCACCCGAAGACTTCGGAGCCATTGGTTACTTGTCTCGGTTGCACCCTCACACCTCTGCTTCAACACATACCCGTACCATTGTTACGAAACTTGTTTGAAAACTAGCGCCCTCAAGTCCCCTGTTACGGCCTACTTAGGAGCGCTGCATTGCCGCTGCCTGCACAGTGTCTATTCTCTATGCGAGTGAAGCTTGCACTGCTGCTGTCTGCACATTGTCTGCTCTGTGTATGGCAGGGGTATCGCACTGCTATTGTCTGCACAGTTTCTCTTCTCTATATGACTGAAGCACGCATTGATACTACCAGCACAGTATTTGTTCTGCCTGTGGTGGATGGTTGCAACACTGCTGCCGGCGCTCTACATGTTATGTGTGGAACAGAAGTAGCACTGCTGCTGCCTGCGGTCTATATGTTCTAGTACTGCCATTGCCTTTACAGTTCTTGCTTTTTGTGTTAAAGGCACTTTCCGTGCTGCTGGCTGCACAACACTTTTCCTGTGTTCGTGAAGCTTGCACTGTACATATTTTCAGTGTGATGGAAGCTTGCACTGTTGCTGCCTTTGCCTATATGTTCTATGTGGGAGGGGATTTTGCACTATGTTGTCTGCATTGTCTATTCTGTGTGTTAATGATGCTTGTGCTGCTGCTGTCTGCATAGTATCTTTTCTGTGAGTGAGGTACACTTGCATTCTTGTATGTGTGTGTTTGCCTGTGTGTCTATGTGAGAGAAAGAGAGATGTAGAAGCTAGTACTGCTATTGCCTTCACACTGCCGCTTGTTTGTGTGGTGTAAGGTTGCATTTCTGCTCCTTCAGTAGCTGTTCTGTGTGAGAAGGAAGCTTGCACTGTTGCATATGTTACCTGTTATGGCTGTATTCTGGAATATCAAGTTTAGACTATTGAGTGGCCATAGTATCGTGACCAGAATATTGAAAACTAAAATATTGAGGAGGCAAGTTCATATAGATGAGTATAGATTTACTATTCTTAATGTCACATATGCATACCTTCAAGATATGTTTGTATGTGTGCGCGTGTGCACGTGTGTGTGTGTACGTACACAACAAGGTGCATCTATGTGGAGTTAGGTATAAAAAATCCATATGTGCTTACCTGTGCCCGATATTGTGGTCACGATATTGTTGCTACTCCATATTCAATGCATGATATTCCGGATCTACACTACTGTTATGGTATGAGGCAGCCTTGCACTGCTGCTCCTCAAGTATGTGTGAGAAGGAAGCTTGCACTGTTGCTGCCACCCGCACAGGTTCTGTGCTGTTCTTCAGGGATGCTTGCATTGCTGCCCCTTAAGTATCTGTTCTATGTGAGAAGGAAGCTTGCACTGCTGTTGCTGCCCTCACAGGCTCTGCGCTATTCTACAGTAATGCCTTTATTGCTGCTCCTTAAGTATCTGTTCCGTGTGAGAAGGAAGCTTGCACTGCTGCTCCTTAAGTATCTGTTCCGTGTGAGAAGCAAGCTTGCACTGCTGCTCCTTAAGTATCTGTTCCGTGTGAGAAGGTTGCTTGCACTGCCGCCCACACAGACTCTGTGCTGTTATTCGGGCATGCTTGCACTGCTGCTCCTTAAGTATCTGTTCTGTGTGAGAAGGAAGTTTGCACAGGCTCTGAGCTATTCTACAGTAATGTCTTTATTTCTGCTCCTTAAGTATCTGTTCCGTGTGAGAAGGAAGCTTGGACTGCTGCTCCTTAAGTATCTGTTCCGTGTGAGAAGGATGCTTGCACTGTCGCTCACACAGACTCTGCTGTTTTTCAGGGATGCTTGCACTGCTGCTCCTTAAGTAGCTCTTCTGTGTCAGAAGGAAGCTTGCACTGCTTCTCCTTAAGTAGCTGTTCTGTGTCAGAAGGAAGCTTGTACTGCTGCTCCTTAAGTAGCTGTTCCGTGTCAGAAGGAAGCTTGCACTGCTGCTCCTTAAGTAGCTGTTCCATGTCAGAAGAAAGCTTGCACTGCTGCTCCTTAAGTAGCTGTTCTTTGTGAGAAGGAAGCTTGCACAGGCTCTGCGCTATTCTACAGTAATTCCTTTATTTCGGCTCCTTAAGTACCTGTTCCGTGTGAGAAGGAAGCTTGCACTGCTGCTCCTTAAGTATCTGTTCCGTGTGAGAAAGATACTTGCACTGCCACTCACACAGACTCTGCTGTTTTTCAGAGATGCTTGCACTGCTGCTCCTTAAGTAGCTGTTCTGTGTGAGAAGGAAGATTGCACTGCTGCTCCTTAAGTATCTGTTCTGCATGAGAAGGAAGTTTGCACGGCTGCTGCTGCCTGCACAGGCTCTGTGCTTTTACCTAGGGATGCTTGCACTGCTGCTCCCTGAAAGGTTATGGAAGTGTCCACACAGCCCCAAAAAGTAATCTCGAAACTGTGCACCCCAATATTACCACATACATGTTTAGCTATTTCAAATGATATTGTGGCATGTTCACATAGGTTCTTGTATATCATGCTATCTAGTAGCCCCAGTCTAACCCCCTTAGCAAAAACAGCAAACATTCAAATAAACATTCCCACGTGGGCATTCTCCCCACCCTTTCTCTTCCGTGGCTTTTGGACTTGTGGCGTTTAAACGCTAGCCGGAGGGGTGCTGAAGTGTGGGTACACTGGTGGAGTTCTTGTGACAGATGCCTTGTATTTTCAGCTCTGTGTCTAGGTCGCCCCCACCATCGTCCTGAACCCCTTCCCAGTCCCGGGAGTGGGGGACGTCAGTGGAGCCAGACAAGGTTGCTTCAGTAACGCGATCGCCCCTTCCTCCCCAGGAGACATCCTGTTTTCCAGAGGTTATTTAAAGCCTCGCGTGCCACCCCTCCCCCTGCTGGCAGCATCCAGCTGTCTAGGTTCTAAAGGGGGCAGTGTATGGGGCACGCACAGAGAGGAGAGGAGGTCAAGTTCACTGAAACCTTTATTCACGACCAAGGCCTCCCCCCTTCCCTTTGAAAATGGAGTCTGCCGAAACGTGATGCGTCACCTTGGTTGAGTAGGAGTCGGGCTGTCAGGCAGTTGGGCCAACGGGGAGTCTCTGGCCGGGCGGGCGGGTTGTTTGGACTGACAGAGCACCCCAAGGGTGTTTTCCAGACATTGAACCAGTCTGACCGTGAATCAAGTCTACCCCTTGTCCGCCCGCAGTCACCCTACCTTTTTAAGTCTTGATCGTGCACGTGGCGTCTTGGCGCTGGGGTGGGGAGAGAGTTATAACTAAAGGCAGACTTCAAAAGAGCAGGAGCAATAAGGAAGAAAAGTGCTTCTGGATAAGCATTGAAATTATGTGAATAAAATAAAGAGATTTATTTTTATTTTTATAGATTGTGGTAAATGTGTTTTTCGTTAAATGTGTTTTCCATAGAGGTTGAGCTGGATTTTAGGTATTTGCCCTTTCCACCACCTTAAAGTATAATTAGGGGGTCCCCTGTTGTCCGAGTTCAACCTCTCAAACTCTTTGGGCGAGTTGGGTTTGGTTCCACATTCCCAATAGCTGCCATTTTGTGTTGGAATTTATACGCAGAGATGAATCAGAACCAATGCTTATCACCATATTCAAGGACAGTTAGAGTTCAATCAGGTGTGGGCAATGTCTCCTTTCTGACATTCTTCGGATGCAGCCATTGGCTAGATCTTCAGTCACATGACCATCTCAAAAGTTCTGTTGTGAGAATTTGCTGATCAAGCAAAGTGACTGTAGTGGGCATTTCTGGATTCAAATTATTTGGCCTTGGTTGCACTAGGCCGCTGGTCACCATGCTACTGTTCTTGCTGCTTGCTTTGAGATGTACTAAGGGTGGCTTCTCATTTTGTCTCTTTGTAGCCAAACAGGAGGGCCGGAGTTGCGAGTACAATGGACGCATGTACCAGAACGGCGAGAACTTTCAGCCAAGCTGCAAGCACCAGTGTACCTGCATTGATGGAGCTGTAGGCTGCTCCCCACTCTGCCCCCAGGAACTTCCGCTCAACACTCTCAAGTGCCCCCACCCCCGCCTGGTCAGCGTGCCCGGCCAGTGCTGCAAGAAGTTTGTGTGCCTGAAGGGGCCGAAGAAGTTTGGAGTGGTGACAGAGGACGTGCTGGGAAACAAAGTAAACAGCAATGAGCTTATCTATGTGGGCAAAGACAGCCACTGGAAGAACATGCCTGGTGAGTGTTCATGCCCTGGCCCCTTATCTAAGCGACACCCCTTTCTGTACAGTAACTTCCTGTCCCATCACTTTCTATTCCATTGCTTCCGGACTCTTCACTTACTGTCTCAAGACTTCCTTTCCCATCACTACTTTTTGCCATCACTTTCTGTCTCCCTGACAGACTGCTGGCCATCCCTACATTTGGTAACCCGGGGAGTCAAGGCTAAAAGGGTTAGATCCTGTTGTGCTTATTGTGATAGGCAGATGCATAGATTTTGACCTACAATCTACCTGAAAATGTATATAAATATATTTTTGTAAATCAATGTAATGCATCTGTTAAATTGGTGCACTGAACACTGCGTAACTCAGTTGACTCTAGTAAATTCTCTGGTTTCTGAGCAGACTGTAATTATGCACCATTGCTCTGAGAAGCATAGATGGTCCTAAAAACAGAAAAGAACCAAACAGGTAAATTAGTTGTTTTTCCCACTAGAAAGAATTTGCTAAGCCAGGCACTGCTTCCCAGGCAATGCCCCATTGTTCTTTGCCGAAATGCAAGCGTAGGCATGTGTATGCCTATACTGTGCAAAACACTAGGATAATTAATCACCAGGGCCTTTTTTTTTTAGATTTGACAAACATTGAATTTGCACCATTCATGACAAGCATATTGTCTCCTACACACATTTGGAGGGCCTTGGATCAGTCTCCTTTAAACATTGGCTTCTTTTGCTCTTGAACTACAGCCACTGGCTTGAGACATTAACACATATGGTATCAGCGCACTGGAGTTTTTTACATTCATCATTTTTCTATTGGATTTTTGGGTGTATTTTTCCATCTCCAGTAGTTTTGTGAGAGGAACCATTTTAAATCTAAAATCAGTCGGCAAGCGACCTGGTAGCACCGGGGAGTGAGCGCTAACAAATATATTTAAAAATGGATGCTTCAGTGATATGTGCTTTGAGCTTCCTGTCTTGTTTCCCACCTGACACTACATATGCACCACCTCAGTAGAAAGCTCCTTGGGGTATTTTGATGCACTTTTCTTAAGCCATATGTAAAATTCTAGGTAATGATCACAAAAGAGGTGCCATCAACCAATAACAAAGTAGAATACAAGAGTAATCTCCCTTTTTGAGTTTCCATGTAGGGGTCGGTAGGTGTGGGAAAGATGGAAAGCAGGACTCATGAGACGGGGGAACAGGGGGTGGAAGATCTAAGACTAACACCACACACAAGTTACATTTTTAGCAAATCAGACGGTTATTCAGGAGCGACTGAAGGCACATTAAAGATGGCGCTGTTTTCCTACCTCAAGAAAGTTGAAATGCCAGCCATAAATCCTTAACTCAGAATTTCCAAGCACGAATTAACAAACTAGTCCTCTATTCTCCGACCAATGACAGCCAGACTCCATGGCTAGCTTCCAGTTAGGATCGGGCAGTGGGAAGGGGTGAGTCACACTCTGAAGAGAGCAATACAAGCTTTAAGCAAGGCTATAATGCTGTCTGCTCTTGGGTTTTCTGACTCCTGGTTCTTCTCTCGGGCGGCATTGCCCAAGGTACACAAATGTTTTCTAATGGGGAGTAAACAAAGGATGGTATTGAAATGAGTATTGCGGATGTCAATAGATGGTGATTTGCTATTTCCATTGGCCACAACACCCAATAGCAATGTTGTTTTGTTTTTATTTTCTAGCCTGGAGACCGCTCTTCGAAAGCCGAAATATTGGGCAGAGAAAATGTCTTACCCAAACGACGGAGTGGTCTTCTTGCTCCAAGACTTGCGGGATGGGGCTGTCTACTCGGGTCACCAACAACAACCCGATGTGTAAACTGGTGAAGGAAACGCGTCTGTGCACTATTCGGCCTTGCAGTCGCCCCAACTTCGCCAAGCTAAAGGTAAGAAGATAATAGATGTCGGGTGCACAAAGTACATTATGAGCAATGCATATATACTCGAATACAGAGACACTATAGTGAGGATGGTTTGGCAAGCTTCCCACACATGCACAAACCAGGTAATTTATAAACAGCAGCGGTGCAAACCTAAAGACACACACATACACACAGAGCAGGCACAGCACATCACAGCACAGCCCGCACCAGAACAAGCTTCCTTAATTGACACAGTTGCACATAAAATGTACAGCATAAGCAGCAGCACTAGCCTTCCTCTCAAATAGAATATGAACAGTTTGGACAGGTATAGGACAGGCAGCAGCGACAGAAGCCTCCTGTACACAGAGAACAGATATTGTGCACATAGTAGTGCAGGTGTCCTTCACACACGTGACACACAACAGTTACAGCACAGGATTCCATCACATACAACAGGTACAGTGCAAGCAGCATAGCACACCCCTCCCTCACACACGTAATAGATACAATGCAGACAGAAGGAGTGCAAGCTTCAAATACATGTGCCATATACAACACCGGCAGCAGTAGCACTATTTTAATCATGGAACGGACAACACAAGCATCGGGCATATAGGTTTCCCTCAGGCAGAAGACACACAGCCAGGGTTGCAGTTGTGCAACCTTCCATCACACTGAATACAGAGAGCAGTTGTGGAGGTTGGCCAAATTCCATCCTCTCTCTGTTGGCTTCTCAAAGATAATGAGCCAGATCTTGGGTTATATATTCACTTAATAATCTTTTTATACTTAAATACTGCCTTGTAGGAAATAGATTATTGTCAGTTGGGCTTAGAAAAATGTAGCCAAAGATAAATTCTTCCATGAGTGTAAAATGAAGTGTTTGACTTAAACAATTTCTATTGACCTTTCAGAAGGGCAAAAAGTGCCTGAAAACCCACAAGCCCCGGGAGCCAATACGCTACACCTACGCCGGCTGCAAGAGCGTCCAGCGGTACCAGCCCAACTTCTGCGGCACTTGCATTGATGATCGCTGCTGCGTACCTCAGCAGACCCGCACCGTCAGCGTGCGCTTCCGCTGCCATGATGGCGACACCTTTTCCAAGAACGTCATGACCATCCAGTCGTGCAAGTGCGGCACTGACTGCGGACACCTGAACGAGGCCTCACAGCCAAACTACCAGTTATATGGAGATATGCACAAGTTCAACGAGTGAGGGGTGCCAGGGTGGTGTGATGACCTCCGTGAAATACAGCAATGCCCCACACTGGAACGGGACAGTACAGAATCAGGAAGCACCTCTGAGAGTGCCGAAAGGCATGGCGGGACAGAGAGCGCACATCAACGAGAACAAAGCGCAAAACTTCAGAGGAAGCCCCTTCCCCAAACTGCTGGAAAAATTATCCTGCCGCCATAGAACAAAGATGTTCACAAGCCACATCATTTGAAGAGTGGCGATAAGCCACATGACCAACAGGGGTGTCTCCTGGTCATTCTAAGGCAGTTATGGACATGTGCCCAGGATGGACAAGGGTCGGGGAGGTGGTTGCGTGGTGCATAAATGGGTATACATGCCCCTCTATAGCATTGATTTTATTGAGGGTATGCTGCAGCACAGTTTACAGTCTCAGCACAGTACCAACATTGGGTGAGGATCACAATACTCAACAAGTTTAGTTGGCAAGGCAAAGACAAGAGGAATATCTCGTATCTTAAGTCTGCGGTCTATGACCAGTGACGAATTTTGAGGCATCCCTCTCTAACTTATCAGTTGGTGGGTTCTTGTCTTTAGTTTTCGGTGCCAGTCTCCCAGGATATACAGGCTATTTTAGAACCCGCCTCTGTGTGACACGTTGGAGCCTGCCTTTCTCAAGTTGCGCAGATGTTTAGATTGCAAAGTCATCAAGTTTTAAATTAACCTGCTATATATAGAAATATATATATATATGTATAAATATTTTAAATCATTTGAAAATGATGTTTAAAGCTCTTTGAGTTAGTCGAGACGTCAAATGATACTGTTGCCATTCAGAGATGACAGCTAAGGTAGGGATAGCAGCCAAGCTGCAGCGATGGACCGAAACAGAGATTTTCCCTCTTTAGGGGGTTGGGAATGAACTTTATGAAGGTTTACACAATATCAGCTTCACAAAGGGAGCTCTTGGCTAAGTTATGGCTTCTTAACGGAGCGTTGTTTTTTTAATTTTAAACCATTTGTACCAAATGTTTAAATTAGCCTTTGTGTTATTTTTTACACTGTTCAAAGTCACGTGCAAACTGTATATCTAAGTATTTAAATGTATTTTTTCTATATTGTCTTATGTATATGTTTTGAGAGCCTATGTTTTCTAACACAGTGTGAACGAAACATTAAGGTGTTGCAGAGGAGGGATAGGATTTCTGTTTTTGCTCTTGAAAAGGAGGTACATTGTTTTAAAGAGATTGAAGTCACTGAAATAAACCTCTTAGGAAAGGCAGAATTCGACCACAAAAATACGTGAAAGTCCAGCCAGAGACCCCATGTTACGGTCCCCAGCATGGAGACCAAAATGATCCATGAGACTCAACTCATATACTCTCACAACTCTCTTCTTGGAGTATTTGCAGCTGCCTCTTTAAATTCTGACCATTCCAAACTACGCATATCGCTCACTCCTGCCATCCTTACCCTATTGGCCTATCCAGAGGTCTCACTCCTTCTCATATTCCTCGCCTCTCAGCCTATCATAGAACCTCAAATCATCAAGCACTACAATCCTTGTGAACTCAATGGCTATTTGCACTCTTTTTCACAACCTGTTCCTAATAAGCTACCTTGGTGTTTGGTTTCCCCCCCAAAATCCCTTACCTCCATCATGCATCCCATTATTCCCTTTTCCATGGGCTGCCATGGAGCATCTCTCTGCCCACCACCTACGCTTCCTCACACAGGTCACACCACTCCTATCCGCGTGGGCTGGACTGACGTCTATATACCCACATGCCGATCTTCAAGGGTTGCTGTAGAGTCTTCTTCTTATCTTCCTCCATAAAGAATCTGCCCACAACATTTGCTTCCTCGCAGAGATCCCATCGTCCCTCTCCTTGAAGCCTGCCTTGGGGTCTCTCTGGTCCCACACCCACCTCCTCACATAGATCCCATCACCCCGCTGCCATGAAATCTACCTACATCACTCGCCTTATATAGACATCATCACCACTGTCCTCGCGGGGGCAACCATGGTTTCTCACTATTTCCTAAACGAGGTCCTGTCACCCATCTCCTGAAAGGTTTATTTTAGGACATTCACAGGAAGAGGAATTTAGAGGCAGCACTCCTAAGCATGGTGAGGCTGGCACTGGAGAAGCAAGACTTAGCAAGACCAGGGCGTACAATGGCGGAAGAAGCTATGGCCAGTTCAAAGGCCGTGTAGCATGCTTTCACGCCATCTGTGCCCTAAATGTCTCCAATCCTCCTGTTCAGTGTGTTAGAAACCTGTTGGCTCAGAAGAGTATTTATCGAGAAGTAGTGTCTACCATGTCCATTTTGGTTCTAATAAGATGGTATCTATTTGCAGTTTTTAATTATTTAACCATAAATTTATTTTACTGAACATTTTCTCCTTTGTCTTGATTTTTATTTCAATAGTTTTAAACTGGTGTGAGATGGTTTTTACATACTGGGTGCATTGAGGTCACGGGGATTAAAAAACTGCGACATTTCATCAGTGTTTTTTCACTCCCCAGCCAAGAGCGTGAGATTGGAACCCAAGAGCAACTTTTCAGAGGTATATCACAATCGAAAGTAAAAATCCAGGGGTTGCACACTATTTTAAGAAGGCGCTATGTGAGGATCTTCCTAAGAACTCTCAGAGAGACTTGACTAGCCTCTGTGGGCTTATAGGCACTATGGAGACAGCAGTCCTCACCAAGACTATACGACACAAAGCTCAGTTATTTACTGATTCTGGACCAGCCGAGGGCCCATCGTCAAAAGAAACAGAAAGACCAAGGCTGAATCAATCTACAGATCTGTGGTAAAGCTCGCGACATTATAGGCAGAAACGTCTTAGTGCAACTCACTATTTTGGTAACAAGGAGGCATTCATCCCAAAGCAGCACATATGTCCAATAATTACATTTCTTCATAAATCCCTGTGGTCATAATTAGATATAGGAAGAAGTTTCTGGTTACAAGGATTAGCACTTGTAGTATCACTGGGTTTGGGATATTTCCAGTGAGCTTCGATGGGGCGTGCAGCTGCAGGACCCTTACAAAGCGCACTATTAGGGCTTGAGGAGAGGTGGGAACCTGTGACTAGGGAACCATTTATTCCTTCCTGCTGTGGAAGAGTTGACCAATCATGAATATGCTCAGAACTGAGTGGTGCAAGGCCGCTTTAGGTCCATCCTACCCACCAATGAAGGCCCTGGGTGTTTCCTTGACACCCATGGCATATCTAATCGATTCCCAATAATGTTCTGGCAACAGTGCATTACAAGAGCAGCAGGAGCTGCAGATCGCTATGGGCCATAGGTTGATGTTATCATGAGCCCTATAGTACAAGTTCCCTTGGAAATTAATGTAGAGCAAGAGAGAAAGGCATGGTGGATGTTTTCAGCAACTTTGAACCTTTCTGATCATGGCTCGCATTAAGTAGTGTGGTTCAGCGCAAATTGGTGGTTTCCACTAGGCCTGGGAGAAGTTCACAGAGTTCCGCCAATTGACCAAAAAACTCCACTGTGCTACACAGAGATCCCCAAGCGGCAGAGTGTGTTAGGTTGTGCTGTTTGCTCTGATTCTTAGCGCCGGGTGTTTTTTCCCGTGCTGGAAAATCAGCGCGAATGACACCATACAAAGTGCAAGCAGGCACTACTTCTTTCTGCCGCTCGAGGAGATTTTCTACTTGAGCGGCAGCTTCCTCAACGCGAATGTATGAATGCTCAATGCGAGCGATCGCGACCAACCGCCCGCATTGAGAAATCTCGCTGGGAGGTGGTCTAGCGTTGGATTTTCCTTGCTCGCGCTCACCAACTTAACGCTGGCGGGCGATGAATAAACTCCACTCCCAGAAGTCTGCCTGCTCCTTGGAGCGGAAGAACTCTGAAAACTCCGCGAACGGACCAGAGTTCACTACCCAGGCCTAGATTCAATTGCAAAAAAGTGGGGAGAGTTCCCAAGGAGTCCAATATCTAAAGCATTCACAAAATGTTTTAGGCTTCACCACCCAGAGAGTGTGCCCCTCCACAGGAGCTGCTGTGGCCATCGTTGTGTCTTTGGCAATGAGTTAGTCCTTTCTATTTTTGGGGGGGATTGTTTGCAGGGTGAATGGTGATGGGTCACCAACGTCTCGTGCATGCTCCACACCTGTTTGGCAGGCACAGAAGGGTGCATTTCCCAAAACACAGGACTTCAGTGTTGCTGTCACTGTCGCTGTTACTGTGTGTGCTCATTCAGTTACATGGAGTTGAACCAAAGATGCTCTGCACTACCCGTGGACCGCTAAGTGTGCAATCAGAGTGCTTTGAATAATATTCTCCCAGTGACGCAATGCGGTGCCAAGTTTTGGGTATGTCTGTAGCCCTATCCATAGCCCCTGCGAGACCTGCTGGACTCCTGGATGCCCTCGATGTGCATATTTGAAAGGTTGTTGTTTATGGATTGGCCTTATGGAATGTGCTGTTGCAGAAAAGTGTGAGAATAGATACAGTGACACATACACATATCTTATTTTGGGTGGGCAGCGGTATCGGGTAGGGTGGGACTGGGACAACAAGTTGGCCCGAGCATCAAAATAAAAGTGGCCCCCGATAGTGAATGAGATCGATAAAAAAATGGACCAGTTTGCAAATTGGGGTCGTATTGAACTTGTAAAGACGCTCTCTATAAGTGTTTTGCAAGCTATGGAAGACTGCATGGATTTAAGTTTGCTACAGGCAATGCTTGTGGTAATATCAGGGAAAACAAAAGTAAAAATTGGTGCAGAAGACTATAAAACAGGACCACAAACAGCCAAAAATCGACATTACATAAAGTGCACCGGGGGAGCTACAGGCGTTTGCGCCCACTTTGCATGCCCCCATGGCACTTTGGTATTATAAAAGGGGCCGCAAACGCTTGTGTGGCCCCTTCTGTAACACTGAAAGTGCTGGTGCACATACAGCACCAGCACATTCGCAAGAGGTCGTTCCCTCATTTGCATGGGGGCCTGGTCCCATGCAAATGAGGGAATCCCTTTGTCCTGTGGATGTGCTGTATTAGAGACGCAGGCGCAGAGGCAAAGAAGCTGTCAGGAGGCACACTGACAGTACGCTCCCTGATAGCAGCACTCAGGAGGGGGGGAAGGAGGTCCTGTGGATTCCCCAGACATTCCCATGCAGGCTGGTGCAGTCACTCACTGCACCCACCTGCAAGGGAATCACTAATCCCCTTTAAAAGTGCAGGCAGGTTGCCGCCTGCACAGTGAACAAGCATTTGCAATGCAATAGGTCTCGCATTTATAAGAGTTTGAGCTGTTGGCATTATAAAATTACAATGCCTTTTATTTATGTTTTGGTTTTAAAACAAATAAAAGGCATTGTCATTTACAATGTCAGTAGCATAAACTCGCATAAAAGCAGTGTGTGGAGTGCAGCAGTGTGCGGCGTGCAGCAGTGTGCGGCGTGCAGCAGTGTGCGGCATGCAGCAGTGTGCGGCGTGCAGCAGTGTGGCGTGCAGCAGTGTGGCGTGCAGCAGTGTGAGGCGTGCAGCAGTGTGAGGCGTGCAGCAGTGTGTGGCATGCAGCAGTGTGTGGCGTGCAGCAGTGTTTCGTGTAGCACTGTGCAGCGTGCAGCAGTGTGTGGCGTGCAGCAGTGTGTGGCGTGCAGCAGTGTTTCGTGTAGCAGTGTGAGGCATGCAGCACTGTGTGGCGTACAGCGGCGTGCAGCAGTGTGCGGCATGCAGCAGTGTGCTGCGTGCAGCAGTGTGCTGCGTGCAGCAGTGTCGTACAGCATGCAGCAGTGAGTAATGCAGCAGTGTGCAGCAGTGTGTGGCATGCAGCAGTGTGCGGCGTGCAGCAGTGTGTGGCATGCAGCAGTGTGTGGCGTGCAGCAGTGTTTCGTGTAGCACTGTGCAGCGTGCAGCAGTGTGTGGCGTGCAGCAGTGTGTGGCGTGCAGCAGTGTTTCGTGTAGCAGTGTGCGGCGTGCAGCAGTGTGCGGCGTGCAGCAGTGTGCGGCGTGCAGCAGTGTGCAGCATGCAGCAGTGTGCTCCGTGCAGCAGTGTGTGGCGTGCAGCGGCATGCAGCAGTGTGTGGCATGCAGCAGTGTGCGGCGTGCAGCAGTGTGCGGTGTGCAGCAGTGTGCGGCATGCAGCAATGTGAGGTGTGCAGCAGTGTGCGGTGTGCAGCAGTGTGAGGCGTGCAGCAGTGTGAGGCGTGCAGCAGTGTGTGGCGTGGAGCAGTGTGTGGCATGCAGCAGTGTGTGGCGTGCAGCAGTGTGAGGCGTGCAGCAGTGTGAGGCATGCAGCAGTGTTTCGTGTAGCAGTGTGAGGCGTGCAGCAGTGTGCGGTGTGCAGCAGTGTGCGGCGTGCAGCAGTGTGTAATGCAGCAGTGTGTAATGCAGCAGTGTGTGGCGTGCGGTAGTGTGCGGCGTGCAGCAGTGTGCGGCGTGTAGCAATGTGTGGTGTGCAGCAGTGTGTGGCGTGCAGCAGTGTGTGGCGTGGTTTGTAAACAACAAGAAAAGAGGACATCAAAGGAAGGGTGGGAGGGAACGAGCATATGGGGTGTGAGTTATAACGAAAGTTAATTGTTGTAAGAGGGGATGCAGGAAGTGAGGTCGAGCGCACGCTGGCGAAAGCAGTCTGCTGCTTTCAAGTCCGATGCCAGATGCCAGCTTCGCGCTTGAATGCCTCACATGCACTGGCCATAAACCGCATTCCTAAGGTCTTGTGCCCCTTTCTAAATCTCTCTGAATGCGTGAGGCGGCGCACGCGCAGGAAGTGGCTGGTGGCAAATGGAATGCGCGTGGTTGTGCACGTAACCGCCACCCGATCCGCCTGGGCAGCCTTTGGGAGCATTTTCTGAAGCCCCTACATAAGTCTCGCTGTGCGAACGCTTACGCGATAGCCAAGCGAGACCTAAAAACTGGTATATTTTCAAAGAAATGGTGCAGCGCTGCAAGCAATTAGGCTGTACTGCGCTGTGTCACTTCAAAAATGCTGGGATGCGTCATATTTACAAGAATATGGTGCACCCGTGGACGCACTGCTGTTACACATCTGGATAGTTGTCAGAGTGTGGTGGGAGGTGTTGAGGTATTTAGGTTGGGTAGGAAAATTGACGGCCTTGAGCCTGCTCTGGTGCAGTGACAATCCACATGAAGTAGGGGTCCTCAGGGGCATTACAAAATGAGATGGTGTCATTTGACAACCTGCAACAGGAATATGATATGGCGGGGTCCGAACACGACAAGTATATACAGCTAAGACTCCCTTCATAGACACATGGAGGAGGGGGAGCAAGTGCCGGAGGTGACCCCGCTGTGGGATCTTCTTAATTTATCCCCCTTGGAAAGTAAAGCAGTTTCCATGTCCTATAGGAAGATAATGAATAACTCTCTTGACCTCTTGGTTGGTCTGAGGGCGTCCTGGGAGACGGACATGGGGTCCCTGGATGAAGAGGACTAGACGGAAGCCATTCAAAGTCCCAGGAAGATAGCCATATGGGCACAATTTAGACTGATCCAACTCAAGGTACTACATAGGGCATCCTATTCCAGGGTTGTCTTACATAGAATGAATAGGGAAGATACGCCTTTCTGTCTGAGGGATTGTGGGTAGGAGGGCACCTTCTTCCACATACTCTGGTAGTGCCTCATGATTCAACTGTTGTGTAAAAACTCACTGACGATGCCATCTGACGCTGCCACCAAGCCGCTGCTCGCACCGCGACTTCAGGGCACCGCACGCCGCACAGCTGCACTTCGCACCGGAGCACCCAACGCCTGCCAACGCCAGCGCTCCTTGCTTCAAAAGAGAGGAGTTTGATATGCAACGCGTGTGACTTCAAGGGCCCGACGACTCCTGTGCCGACCTGCGGAACCGACGCCTGCGGATGCCGTGCTTTCCAAAGCTCAACGAGAGGTTGCCGACGCCCTGCATTTCTAAAAGGTACTGTTTGCGGGTCTTCCCGACACCGTAGCTGGCCCACGACGCCGCGGTCAGCCAGAACTGTTTGGATTTGTTTGCTCACAACACCGTGATAGCCCCAGACGGAGCTATTGACATCAAGGAACTGTTTTTCAAGCATATTTTGATAATTGAAGATTTTTACGTACTGTATTGTGGATTTTTATCGTTTTTAGGTCTCGCTGAGCCAGCACATGCGCTGCTCTGCGAGACATTTAGTGTGTGGCTCCAGAAAATGCTACCACATGCTTTTGCTTGTGGCGGCCTAGAGCTTGCGGTTATGCGCACAAGCGCGCGCGCCTCGCTCTGCCTCTCCAATGCTCGCTATGCCTCTCCTTCTTCAGTGACGTTCTTGTGTCTAATATGCTTGTTGTTATTGTGATAGCATGTTTCTGGAATTGTGTTTTATTGTTGGACATTGTTATATGGAAATATTCTGTACTGGTAATATGTGGAAATGCATATTTTTTTCGAAAATTGAATCCAGAATGGTGCTTAGCTGTTCATTGTTTGTTTCTGGAAAAGTACTTAATTGTTACTTGTTTTTCGAATGTTTTATTAATGTACAAATTTAAGTAGTATGCATTCTCATTGTAAATACCCTGTACTCCGAAGTATTGCTTTATGGGCAATTTTTTTTCTGTAATGTTGTTTTTTTGTTGCACAGTTTACTCTGATGTGTTTTATTCTCAGTGGGTTGTGTCGTTCTATTTTCCGATACTTGTGCGTGAGTGACTCTCACGTTTTATATGACTTCAGGTATCACTGACGCACAAGATTCTAGTTTCATTCAACGGTTTTACAGTCATTCATCACTCCCGAAGTTGCTATTTTGGTGATGTGAGGTGCATGATTTGCATTTTCAGAAAGTGAGTGACTGAACTTTGTGCCAGCACTGAGAGCCACTCCCATGAATTTAGATACAATGCTGGTGTCTTTGATGATCGCCTGCTGTGTGTACGTATAAACATAAACATATATAAAGGTGGAACCAAACACCACACTTACTTGTGAACGCATTTCTGAAGCTGCTGGTCCGGCTGTTTGAGGAGTGTGGATTGTTAGGTAGCCAAGGAACAGATTCAGGATCATGATCTGGGGAAGGCAAGGATCAGACGCCCCCTTAGCGGGCGTCATCCTGCTGCTGGTTCTACGTCTTCACACGGCAGGTAAGAAGCTTACTACTTAAAGCGCTTTCCAACTCGAATAGTGCATTAGTTGCCAGCAACGACTTCAAATCCCGATGGTTAACGGCGACCTTTCATCCTTTCAAGGTCAATGAGCCTGAAAAAATGATGCCACATTAAGGACGCATCTGAGGTCCCAGACGAGTCCAGGCTGTCGTGATGTGCAATTTCCTTTTGCGTAATTACGCAAATAATTCCAATCTGGATTTTTCTAGCAAAAGTAATAGCGCATAAAATAACCAAAACTAACAGCCCCTTTCGAGGTCTGATCATTCGCGTCATCACCGTCCTCTCGCGAGAGGATGTTTACCTGGCATGAATTCGCTGTGTGAGAGGATGAACTCCTGAGGGCAAGTGCTGCTGTCAGACATCAGGCAGCGGTGCTGGAACAATTTAAAGAGTTTTATTGCAGCCCTCGATATACTACGTCAGTAATGTTAAAGGGATCATGAAAATCCAAGTGTTACACAAAAAACAAGCATTGGCATAGCCAATAGGTCTCGACTTTATAAGTGTTTAGTTATCCAGCACAATATCCTTGGTGCAACAACATCAAGTGTTGCATGGCTAAACACCTATAAGGTCCCAAAGGCGAGACCTCTTGGCTATGCCATTGCTTGTTGGTCTTTTCTTAAGTATATAAAAATATTGGATATTTTTCTAGACTGGTGTGGTGTCCTTTTGTAGTGCTTACACTGTAGAACTGTTGGTTATGTGCAAATGCCTTACACACTGCCTCTAAGACAAACCTGACTGCTCATGCCAAGCTACCAAGGGGTGAGCAGGGGTTATTTTAGGAGTGTAACTACCTTATCCTGACTAGAGTGGTGGTTTCTGCCTGGCTTTGGCATACGCTGTAGCCTACCAAAAATCCAATTTCTAACAGCGCGCCCCTGTGTTTTCCCTTGCGCTGGCGCTAAGAAAAAGTTGCCTAGCGCCAACACTGACACCCTTGTGCCATGATGCAAGGGTGCGTGTGCTGCAGGGATGATTGTTTATGTGCATGAAAGTGACACCTTTCTGCACATAAACAATAATTAAAGGGGATTTGCTCCTTCTATATGTACTGCCGAATGCATCACACATAGAAAGAGCAAAAAGAAGGAGAAACTAAAAGTATTTCTCCTCATTGGGCCAATCTAACACCTGCTAATCAGTGACATTAGTTTTTGGCGCTGCCTAATGTAGGAAGGTGGATATCTGACTATGGTTACCCCCAACTTTTTGCCTAGTGTCTAGCTGGTTTTTCGACTTAGTTGGCCTGAGATCCTGCCATTCAGGGTCTCAGGCTGTCTGCTCTCTCTTTAAAATGGACTCCATGTACCCTAGGTACATAACCAATTGGTAAGGATCACCTTATTGGACCCTGTACAGTGTACCCTAGGTACCCAGGGCATAGGTGTACCCTAGGCCTCCCAGGGGCTGCAGCATGTATTATGCCACCCCTGGCCTGGCCTTCCATTTTGACACAACTGGCTGATCACTCAGCTGGGGCAAGGTCGTGTAATCACCCCTTGCTTAAGGTGTAGTATTCCTATACCTAACTTACATATAGACACATGTGTACCTATCAGTCACTCCTATGGCAGGCCTTAACAATCCTGGAGGCAGAGTGCTTGGTAACATGTGAGATGGTGCTCTAGCATGAGCTGAGCCTGTCTGCAGCTTTCGGAACCTTGTCCTTATAGCTGTTCTATGATATAGCCTACCATATACTCTTAAAGTGCCTTATAATCTTAGACGGTTATGGTAACTATGGTTTGGCTTTATCAAAACATGTCGTGTAAGGTGTCTAACACTAGGGAATAATACCCCCATGCCATTTCTGGACATGAGAATATTATTCCCCCCTTCTAGAGGGAGAGACATGTTAAAATCATACTTCAACTGTTAGCCTCTTACCAAAGCCTCAGCATCACAAAATGGATGCTGCTGCCACGACACAAGTCTGACCTCCTGCAGCTGGGAGTGATCCCAGCCAGGGAGGCCTGGACAATAGGTTTCCTGCTTGGGGAGGTGCTAGCACCTTCCCAGACAGCCTTTAGTGTATTGGGGCAGGGTGGGCTGAAAGGAATGAGACATGCCTGGGGCACACAAGGTGTTCCTTGCATAGTCCAGTTCAAACCGGCGCTGGGGCACTCCAGCCCCAGCTCTGGCGCGAAACTGGACAAAGGGAAGTGGGTGTAACCACCCCCTCCCAGGTCCCACCCATAAGGCGTGACCTAGCAGGTATCCCAGCCCCCCAGATTAGTATAAGAGTGGGAGTTGGGCCTCAAGACTTTAGATTATCCTGAACCTGCAAAACTGAACAGAAACTCTGGACCTTCGACATTCGACGAAAGAAGAAGACTGAAGAATCTCCCTTGTAGCCAAGGAGTGGCTACCCTGTGCAAACAGGCACCATCAAGAGACTACCCCTTTGCTTTGCGACCGTTCTACGAGGAACCGACTGCAGAGCCCGACCAGAGCCTTGACTTCCAGACTTCTCCGACCCTCATCCACATCTGCAGCAGAGCTGAGATCCGTGGAGGCGACGAGCGACGTGGGACCGGCTACCTGGGAAAAGTGGCTAGTAACTTACAGCGCAGCTTCTGAGGTACCCTCGAAGTTGTGCACCGGGGATTGAGAAGCCCCCACCCCAAGCGCCATCTGCACCGAAGACCAGCCCCCCACACTCCACGAGTCCTGCGTGGGGCCCTTCAGCATTTTCCTGCTTGCCGCGTCTGTCCGGTTGCTTGCCCGCTGGCTAGTGGCCTTTGTGACGACGCTCCCTGAAATCTTCTGCGCTGGTTTGGCTCCTCCAGACTGGCTCCCGCTTCTCTGCAAAGAAGAAGCACCCCAGACCTTCCTGGTCTGCACCAGAAGCAAGTCCTTTGTTCTTCGTGGGTTCCGCTTGCCAAGGCTTGGTGAGTCCTAGTCCAACTTCGACGCCGCCGACAGCAAGAGCCTTCGTGGGACAGCTCGCCTCCTGGTCCTGGTCATCCTCGACGCTTCCTGGTCCTCCTGGCTGCAGCGACAAGCTTCACCTTCACCTGCAACTCTTCACGACATCGCCTGGTTCCTTCCTGGTTCCACGTGGTCACTGGCTAGTGACCTTGACTCTGTCCCTTCTGCTTGCAGGTTCCTTCTCTCCTTGATCCCAGCCTTGGGATCCACCGGACACTCTTCACTGACTGCCTGTCAGCATCTTTCTTCAGGCATCCATAGGAGTCGACGACGAAAACGACGCATCTTCACCCCTATGCACCCGCAGCCTGTGGGCTAGGTAACTTGGGTACTCCGGTGCTCATCAGGATAGTGACTATCCTAGTGTCTAGTTTTCAAGTCTCAACTTCCTAGCTACTCCGGAAGTGTCCTAAATCTATCTATTTCTAAACTGTATTACTTACCTGTGTGACTTACTGTATGCATTAATAAGACTGTGTTGTACTTACCTCTAAACTCATAAAGAGTGCTGAGGGTTTGCTTGGAATAAATACACTTTATTTTATATATATATCTGTTGTGGTGTCCTTTCATTTGGTATTCAAGGGATTATATATGGTATCACAGCTGGCTTCACATGCCATTCAGAGTTTAGCCTAAGACTGCTCTTGTCCATGCTACCACTAGGATAGCTGGTCTATAAGGTTGACTTTACAACCAATCACCATAAGGGTATTTGGACTGATATAAGGTGTACACTATAACTAGTGACATCATACATCAGGCCAACTTCTCACATTGGTGAGCAGCGGTTGGGATCTGAGCTTGCTGTTGTAATACCATTGTAATCTTGAGATACTAAATTGAAAGATCACACAGATATTGTCTAGGTACATATAACATAGATTATTATACTTAAGTCCTACTGGACTTTGTAGTTGTAGGTTGAAGGGAATAACACACCCTGACTACAACTACTAGAAAGGTTTAGTAGATACAACTAGTGTAGGTAGGTGCACACACCACACCCTCACTAGATCATGTCTCTGAGAGTAGATCAAGTGGATGCTCTCTCAGGAGGATCAGGTCTGCAAAAGATCCCCTCTAGATATGATACCTTAACATTCCAGGAGATGAGACACTTGTGTACCTCCAGAGGAATAAAACAGGGTGCAAACCCTACCCTCCTTCAGTTAAGACAACTCCTAGAGGAGTATGATGCTCATAGGGCATCTCAGGCAGGTGCCCTAGGCACAGAGGAGGGTCTACCCACCACAGAGGAGTCAGATGGGGCTTCAGATGGGGAGGTAGACAGCCAGAGCCAAGTAAGGAGACTTAGCCAGGCTAACTTAAGTTTACATGGGAGTTTGCATGGGGTCCCCCCATACAGACCCACAAGTAGGCATTCACAGGGAAGCAGGAGGGACAGATCCCCTTCAAGGGAATCCATCCACTCCCATGTCTCTAGCATCTCTAATGCTTCCTCTCACAGGGGAATGACTTCACCTGAGAGAAAGGAGCATAAAGCCAGAATGAGGGAAGCTAATCTGAGGATTCAGAGGGAAGAAATTGCCCTTGCCAAAGAGAAGCTTGCTCTGGCTAGAGAGCAAAAATTGTGTGGGTCAGAACCCACTGGTGGCAGCAACATTCCTAGAGATAGGGATAGGTCTTATGACCATAGAAACCTAAGCAAGATAGTCCCCCCATATCAGAATGGGGATGACATCCACAAATGGATGACTGCTTTGGAGAGGGCCTGCAAAGTACAGCAGGTACCCCAAAGTCAGTGGGCAGCTATCTTGTGGCTCTCCTTTTCTGACAAAGGTAGAGACAAGCTCCTCACAGTCAGTGATGAGGATGCAAACAATTACAAAGTCCTGAAGAGTGCTCTGATAGATGGGTTTGGCTTAACCACTGAGCAATATAGGTTGTTGTTCAGAGACACCCAGAAGACACAGACACAGGACTGGTCTGATTTTGTGGATTGTGCCACTAAGGCTTTGGAAGGTTGGTTAAATGGCAGCAAGGTGCAGGACTATACAGGATTGTACAACTTGATTATGAGGGAGCAGATCCTTAATAATTGTCAGAACCAGCTTCTCCATCAACACCTGGTAGACTCAGATTTGACCTCTCCCCAAGAATTGGGAAAGAGGGCAGATAAATGGGTCAGGACCAGGATTAGGCCTAAAAATCAGGGTGGTGACCAAAAGAAAGATACCACCAAGCCTCAAGAGAAGGGTGGGGATAAAGCAAAAGAGAAATCTTCCTCAGGGCCCCAAAACTCCACACAGGGTGGTGGGTCCCAAGCTCCCTCCTCTACCACAGTTAAAAAGCCTTACTGCCATGTGTGTAAAACACCTGGGCATTGGAAAACTGACAGCAGTTGTCCACAGGCTAAAAACAAAACTGTTCCTCCAACTACTCCTGTCACACCACCTATTACTGTCAGCAGTAATCCCCCAGGTGGTGGGAGTGCCCCCAAAAATTTGGTTGGGTTTTCTTGGGGAACACAGGGGGATCCTGGCTTAGCCAATTCCCCTACAGCAGCTACTCTTGTCTGTGATGGTGGCATGGGGTTTGCCAACTTCACTGCCTGTCCCAACACTTTGGGTAGGTACAGACAGGAACCCTACATCAATGGTAGAAAAGCTGAGGCCTACAGAGACACTGGAGCTAGCATCACTATGGTGGCCCATAGGCTAGTTCCCTCTGAGCAGCTTTTGCCTGGTTTCTCATACCAGGTGACTAACATTGATGGCAAACAGAACAGTCATCCCATGGCAGAGGTATGTCTCAGCTGGGGAGGTGTCACTGGCCCTAAAAGGGTGGCAGTGTCTCCAACCTTGCCTGTGGACTGCTTACTGGGGAATGACTTAGAACTCTCAGCTTGGGCTGGAGTTGAACAAGACACCCATTCCAAAATGGTAGGCCTTTCCCAAAAGGGTAGTGGGGTTGTGCCAGTCACAACCCCTGTCCAAGTAGCTTTCCTCCCTGAGAAGGTTGGAAGGGCAGTGGTAGCCACAGCCCAGGCACAGACAGACTTCCCTGTAGAAATTGGCAGAGCTGTGACAGTCACAGCTCAAACACAAACTGAGTGCCTTCCTGAAAAGGTTGGCAGGGCTGTAATGGTCTCAGCCCATACTCAGACTGACCTAGGTGTAGTGAAGCCTGAAACTATGGATCACTCCACACAAACAGAGAGTAGTGGGGAGGAAGAAAAGTCTCCCTCTCCCCAGACATTAGGAAAGGGTCAGCCTCCTCAGGGACCTGACCTCACCCCTTGTGAAGGAACTGCCCCAGAGGTAGCCAGGCCTGGCCTGGCAGAGCCTCTGATGTCAGTGGCCCCTTCCAAGGTGGGACCCAGTCTGGTGCAGGTAGCCTGCCTCTCTCTACCCTGCCTCAGTCAGCCCAGGGCTGCAGAGGTCAGGGAGGCCAGTGGACCCCAAGAGGGCCCCTGTCCACAAGAACCCCCCCATCAAAAGAATGAGGATTGCCTGGTTAGTTGCCCTAGCCAGGTGATGGGTAAAAACATTCCTGAGGGATCCCCTTTACAGGTAGTTAGGGACCTCCCCCAGAGGGATTCTGTTGGGCAAAGGCAAACATGGGACCTTAGGGCCCCAAACCTGACCTGTCCCTCCAGTAAGCCCACAAAAGGGACCCAGCCTCCAGCTTTAGGTAGCCAGAGGCTGACCCTGAGAGCACAGTGCAACTCAGTTAGAGAAAGAAAGGCATCCATGGTGGAGGATGATTGGAGGAAGCTGAGGCCTCACCTTGAGGACACTCACTTCAGTACTCCATCTCAACACCAGCCTTTTACTTTGCAAAGACACACCAAAGGTAGAGATTCCCTATGGTGGAGACCCTATGATATCTTTAGGATGAGGGATTGCTTAGTGGACCATGAGACAGGGGGTAACCATGCCAGTGCTGGTTCTTCCTTATATGGCCACTTAGGCAATAGAGGCTTACCTTGTCAAGGCCAGCCTTATCTCCTTTCGTTTGGGGGGGGGTTGTGTAGGAAGGTGGATATCTGACTATGGTTACCCCCAACTTTTTGCCTAGTGTCTAGCTGGTTTTTCGACTTAGTTGGCCTGAGATCCTGCCATTCAGGGTCTCAGGCTGTCTGCTCTCTCTTTAAAATGGACTCCATGTACCCTAGGTACATAACCAATTGGTAAGGATCACCTTATTGGACCCTGTACAGTGTACCCTAGGTACCCAGGGCATAGGTGTACCCTAGGCCTCCCAGGGGCTGCAGCATGTATTATGCCACCCCTGGCCTGGCCTTCCATTTTGACACAACTGGCTGATCACTCAGCTGGGGCAAGGTCGTGTAATCACCCCTTGCTTAAGGTGTAGTATTCCTATACCTAACTTACATATAGACACATGTGTACCTATCAGTCACTCCTATGGCAGGCCTTAACAATCCTGGAGGCAGAGTGCTTGGTAACATGTGAGATGGTGCTCTAGCATGAGCTGAGCCTGTCTGCAGCTTTCGGAACCTTGTCCTTATAGCTGTTCTATGATATAGCCTACCATATACTCTTAAAGTGCCTTATAATCTTAGACGGTTATGGTAACTATGGTTTGGCTTTATCAAAACATGTCGTGTAAGGTGTCTAACACTAGGGAATAATACCCCCATGCCATTTCTGGACATGAGAATATTATTCCCCCCTTCTAGAGGGAGAGACATGTTAAAATCATACTTCAACTGTTAGCCTCTGACCAAAGCCTCAGCATCACAAAATGGATGCTGCTGCCACGACACAAGTCTGACCTCCTGCAGCTGGGAGTGATCCCAGCCAGGGAGGCCTGGACAATAGGTTTCCTGCTTGGGGAGGTGCTAGCACCTTCCCAGACAGCCTTTAGTGTATTGGGGCAGGGTGGGCTGAAAGGAATGAGACATGCCTGGGGCACACAAGGTGTTCCTTGCATAGTCCAGTTCAAACCGGCGCTGGGGCACTCCAGCCCCAGCTCTGGCGCGAAACTGGACAAAGGGAAGTGGGTGTAACCACCCCCTCCCAGGTCCCACCCATAAGGCGTGACCTAGCAGGTATCCCAGCCCCCCAGATTAGTATAAGAGTGGGAGTTGGGCCTCAAGACTTTAGATTATCCTGAACCTGCAAAACTGAACAGAAACTCTGGACCTTCGACATTCGACGAAAGAAGAAGACTGAAGAATCTCCCTTGTAGCCAAGGAGTGGCTACCCTGTGCAAACAGGCACCATCAAGAGACTACCCCTTTGCTTTGCGACCGTTCTACGAGGAACCGACTGCAGAGCCCGACCAGAGCCTTGACTTCCAGACTTCTCCGACCCTCATCCACATCTGCAGCAGAGCTGAGATCCGTGGAGGCGACGAGCGACGTGGGACCGGCTACCTGGGAAAAGTGGCTAGTAACTTACAGCGCAGCTTCTGAGGTACCCTCGAAGTTGTGCACCGGGGATTGAGAAGCCCCCACCCCAAGCACCATCTGCACCGAAGACCAGCCCCCCACACTCCACGAGTCCTGCGTGGGGCCCTTCAGCATTTTCCTGCTTGCCGCGTCTGTCCGGTTGCTTGCCTGCTGGCTAGTGGCCTTTGTGACGACGCTCCCTGAAATCTTCTGCGCTGGTTTGGCTCCTCCAGACTGGCTCCCGCTTCTCTGCAAAGAAGAAGCACCCCAGACCTTCCTGGTCTGCACCAGAAGCAAGTCCTTTGTTCTTCATGGGTTCCGCTTGCCAAGGCTTGGTGAGTCCTAGTCCAACTTCGACGCCGCCGACAGCAAGAGCCTTCGTGGGACAGCTCGCCTCCTGGTCCTGGTCGTCCTCGACGCTTCCTGGTCCTCCTGGCTGCAGCGACAAGCTTCACCTTCACCTGCAACTCTTCACGACATCGCCTGGTTCCTTCCTGGTTCCACGTGGTCACTGGCTAGTGACCTTGACTCTGTCCCTTCTGCTTGCAGGTTCCTTCTCTCCTTGATCCCAGCCTTGGGATCCACCGGACACTCTTCACTGACTGCCTGTCAGCATCTTTCTTCAGGCATCCATAGGAGTCGACGACGAAAACGACGCATCTTCACCCCTATGCACCCGCAGCCTGTGGGCTAGGTAACTTGGGTACTCCGGTGCTCATCAGGATAGTGACTATCCTAGTGTCTAGTTTTCAAGTCTCAACTTCCTAGCTACTCCGGAAGTGTCCTAAATCTATCTATTTCTAAACTGTATTACTTACCTGTGTGACTTACTGTATGCATTAATAAGACTGTGTTGTACTTACCTCTAATCTCATAAAGAGTGCTGAGGGTTTGCTTAGAATAAATACACTTTATTTTATATATATATCTGTTGTGGTGTCCTTTCATTTGGTATTCAAGGGATTATATATGGTATCACAGCTGGCTTCACATGCCATTCAGAGTTTAGCCTAAGACTGCTCTTGTCCATGCTACCACTAGGATAGCTGGTCTATAAGGTTGACTTTACAACCAATCACCATAAGGGTATTTGGACTGATATAAGGTGTACACTATAACTAGTGACATCATACATCAGGCCAACTTCTCACACCTAAGATTTACAAGTCCTTGTAAATCTGAGGCACCATCAAAAAAGCAATGGGTGTTTGCAACACCTATTGCATGCCCCTTTCACGCAGATACCTGCGTGAAAGGGTACAATATTTAGAAACCGGCATTAAGCCACAAAAAGTGGCTTAACACCGCTTTGTAAATATTGAGCAGGACATTGCGCCACTGGAGCATCCTAAATAGAAATGCTCCGGTGGTGCAATGCCCTTGTAAATATGCCCCACAGAACAGGTGCTTCAACACCACTTTGTTTTTCACCTGAATGCGCTGCCCCTAGGGCATGCTATGTAATAGGGTGCACTTTTCCTGTTTGCGCAAGTCACAACTGTTTTAAGGTGCACCAGGTGCACAGATGGAAAGTGCGCCCTATACGTAATATGGCCCCTGGGGTCTGCCTAGGAGATGCAGACGCGCAACTGATTGGAGGCACTGTTAAACCACCATGGGTGTTATCTCCTCTTTGGGGTGTATGAATTGCTTCCACAGGACATGTCGTGGTTTCCCCACTAGGCAGTATTTTGAAATAGAGAGAGAAAGGCCATTGTTTGGCCTTTGCTGTCTTCAGTGTATTAAAAGCATAAACAGAGAAGAAAGACTATTGTGTGGTTTCCCTTCTGCTGTGTATAACTATAACAATAAAGGGGGAGAGAGGTCATTGTCTGGTCTCTTCCAAGAGTAACGACCAGTGCCGGTCCTCACCCTTTTGTCCTGTATGGACAACGCAAAGAGTCGAAAAAAGCCGTAACAAGGCCTCTCGCCTCAGCAGTGCATTGTTTACATTAACAGAGAATGGAGTGCATTGTGTGCCCCCCCCCCACAGTGCATTGTTTACATTAACAGAGAAGGGAGTGCATTGTTTGGTTTACCTCCTACATAGTGCATTATGTGCCTAAGCAGAAAAGGTACTGTGTGGTCTCCACCCTCCACTATAGTGCATTGTTTGCATTAACAAAGAAGGGAGTGCATTGTTTACATCAGTCGACAAGGGAGGGCATTGTGTGGCCTCTCCCCTACACAGTGCATTGATGAGATCATTGCAGAAGAGAGAGCTTGCATGGTGTCCCTGGTCCATAACTTACTATCTACATTAGGAGGCAAGAAAGGGCATGGTCGGGTCTCTCCCCTAAAAAGTGCATTATCTGCTCTAAGAGAAACGAGAGTGGATTGTGCAGTCTCTCCATCAACACTGCCTTATCTAAAATAACAGTGAAAAGACAGCATGTCTTGTTCCTCCCCACCTCGCCCCTATAGTGATTGTTCTACATTTAGAGACTAGAGGGGGCCTTGTGTGGCATCTCTCCCCCAGTGCATTAACAGAGAAGAGGGGGCCGTGTGTTGCCTCTCTCCATCCAGTGCATTAACAGAGAAAAGGGGGCATTGTGTTGCGTCTCTCCCCCCAGTGCATTAACGAAGAAGAGGGGCATTGTGTCGCCTCTCTCCCACCAGTGCATTAACAGAGAAGAGAAGGTTGTGTGTCCCCACTCTCCCACCAGTGCATTAACAGAGAAGAGTGGGCACATGCAAGGAGCCATAGATTCCAACCAAAAAGAAGTGGAAGAATTTTCAGAAACACCAACCCCAACTTTATGGCTAATTTTGCATGCCTAAATAAATAACATCTCATTGATCTCCTAAATAAAGTAAATTCAGGCTCCCCTAAAGATGCCTGTCCCCCCTCATATACAAAAATACATTTTTACAGCATTCTTGAAGATTATCCTCTCCCTACTGAATCTATCCTTGACCTAAGGGACTGTGCTGTCAGCCTTTAAAGAAGCAGTGATTATTCCGCTTAAAAGAAGAAAAACAAGGTGTTGACCCTCAGAAGCTGGACAATTTTAGGCCTATATCCCTTCTTCCCTTCCCGGCCAAACTATTAGAGACACATGTAGCCAAACCTCTTAGTACCTTCATAGAAGGAACCAATTTCTTAGATTTCCATCAGGCAGGCTTTCGACCATCCCACTCCACCGAATCTATTATACTATCCGTCATGGATGACCTCAAAGGAAAGGTTGACGAGGACTGCACTCAGGCCTAGATTCTCTTGGACCTGTCTGCAGCCTTCGATACCATCAACCATGACATTTTGATGGAACGTATTGCTGCAGCAGATCTCAGAGTTGCTGCCCTAAATTGCTTTAAATCCTTTTTAGAGGACCGGAAGCAATCAGTGTGGCTTTCACCCTGCAAATCAGGCATCGTCAACATGAATTGTGGAGTACTTCAGGGTTCCTCTTTGTCCCCGCACCTCTCCAATGTCTATATTCGCCCCTCGTATTCATGCTTCGTCAGATAGAGGTAAAGATCTATAACTATGCTGATGATATGCAGCTGATCTTTTCCATCTATGATTCATCAAACTTCAAGAAGTTTCTCAAGAACACCATGTTGTTCATCAGGAATTGGATGAACAAAAATAGATTAAAACTAAAATTTAAAAAAACTGAAATCATCATCTCTAACAACAAATTGTCGCACTGGACTCCTGCCCACTGTCCCTCGGAGCTAGGAACTTGCACATATGCCTAAGAACACAATTAAGAGCCCAGGCACACAAATTGACTTGGATCTTTCCATGAGCTCGCAGATCGGCTTGGTTACCTCTGCCTGCTTTTTCCAACTACGGAAATTGCGAAAAATCAGAATGTTTTTCAGTAGAGAGGTCAGCATTCAAATCATTATTGCCTTGATCCTATCAAAAATTGATTATGCAAATGCAATTTATTTAGGCCTCCCATGCAACCAGAAATACCATCTGCAGCTGATCAAAAATCAAGCCGCCAGAATCATCTATCAACAAGGCAGACGATGTAACGTCAGGCCGCTACTGAAGGAGCTCCACTGGCTTCCAGTGGAGCAGCGTTCCATGTTCAAAACAGGATGCATCCTGTTCAAAGCTATACATGGCACAGGTCCCAAGAACAGATCCTCTAGAATTCACAGATACTCCCCACAGCGCACCATAAGATCTATGCATATGAATCCATTGGTGGTTCCCAGATTCAGACGCAAATGGACAGGAGGGTCACGTTTCTCAATACAAGGGCCCCAATTCTGGAACTTTCTGCCCACATCTTTGAGACCAGAAACAGACCATATGCGACTTAGAAAAAATCTGAAGACCTGGCTTTTTACCCAAGTCTTACAGTTAGAAAAGGACTTTCTTAACCAGTGACTCCAAAATAAAGCTTAGCGCCAAGAGACCTGTTGGTGAACGTGCGCTCTAGAAATTTCCAATAATATAACATAACACGTGTCGCCTCTCTCCCCCCCACTGCCTTAACAGAGAAGAGAAGGCCGTGTGTCGCCTCTCTCCCCCCAGTGCATTGACAGAGAAGAATGGGATTGTGTGGCCTCTCACCCCCCAGTGCATTAACAGAGAAGATGGGTGTGTGTGTTGCCTCTCTCCCTCCAGTGCATTAACAGAGAAGAGGGGGCCTTATGTAGCCTTTCTCCCTCCAGTGCATTAATGAGGAAGAGGGGGCCGTGTGTGGCCTCTCTCCTTCCCAGTGCATTAACATAGAACAGGGGGCCTTGTGTGGCCTCTCTCCACCAGTGCATTAACATAGAAGAGGGGGCCTTGTGTGGCCTCTCTCCTTCCCAGTGCATTAACATAGAAGAGGGGGCCTTGTGTGGCCTCTCTCCCTCAGTGCATTAACATAGAAGAGGGGGCCTTGTGTGGCCTCTCTCCCTCCAGTGCATTAACAGAGAAGAGGGGGCCTTATGTAGCCTCTCTCCCTCCAGTGCATTAACAGAGAAGAGGGGCTTTGTGTGGCCTCTCTCCTTCCCAGTGCATTGACATAGAAGAGGGGGCCTTGTGTGGCCTCTCTCCCCCAGTGCATTAACATAGAAGAGGGGGCCTTGTGTGGCCTCTCTCCCTCCAGTGCATTAACAGAGAAGAGGGGGCCTTATGTAGCCTCTCTCCCTCCAGTGCATTAACAGAGAAGAGGGGCTTTGTGTGGCCTCTCTCCTTCCCAGTGCATTGACATAGAAGAGGGGGCCTTGTGTGGCCTCTCTCCCCCAGTGCATTAACATAGAAGAGGGGGCCTTGTGTGGCCTCTCTCCCTCCAGTGCATTAACAGAGAAGAGGGGGCCTTATGTAGCCTCTCTCCCTCCAGTGCATTAATGAGGAAGAGGGGCCGTGTGTGGCCTCTCTCCCCCAGTGCATTGACAAAGAAGAGGGGGCCTTGTGTGGCCTCTCTCCCCCAGTGCATTAACAGAGAAGAGGGGGCATTGTGTGGCCTCTCTCCTTCCCAGTGCAGTAACATAGAACAGGGGGCCTTGTGTGGCCTCTCTCCCCCAGTGCATTAACAGAGAAGAGGGGGCTTTGAGTGGCCTCTCTCCTTCCCAGTGCATTAACATAGAACAGGGGGCCTTGTGTGGCCTCTCTCCCCCAGTGCATTAACATAGAAGAGGGGGCCTTGTGTGGCCTCTCTCCCCCAATGCATTAACAGAGAAGAGGGGGCTTTGTGTGGCCTCTCTCCCCCAGTGCATTAACATAGAAGAGGGGGCCTTGTGTGGCCTCTCTCCCCCAGTGCATTAACATAGAAAAGGGGGCCTCGTGTGGCCTCTCTCCCCCAGTGCATTAACATAGAAGAGAGGGCCTCGTGTGGCCTCTCTCTCCCAGTGCATTAACAGAGAAGAGGGGGCTTTGTGTGGCCTCTCTCCCTCCAGTGCATTAACAGAGAAGAGGGGGCCTTATGTAGCCTCTCTCCCTCCAGTGCATTAATGAGGAAGAGGGGGCCGTGTGTGGCCTCTCTCCTTCCCAGTGCATTAACATAGAACAGGGGGCCTTGTGTGGCCTCTCTCCACCAGTGCATTAACATAGAAGAGGGGGCCTTGTGTGGCCTCTCTCCTTCCCAGTGCATTAACATAGAAGAGGGGGCCTTGTGTGGCCTCTCTCCCTCAGTGCATTAACATAGAAGAGGGGGCCTTGTGTGGCCTCTCTCCCTCCAGTGCATTAACAGAGAAGAGGGGGCCTTATGTAGCCTCTCTCCCTCCAGTGCATTAACAGAGAAGAGGGGCTTTGTGTGGCCTCTCTCCTTCCCAGTGCATTGACATAGAAGAGGGGGCCTTGTGTGGCCTCTCTCCCCCAGTGCATTAACATAGAAGAGGGGGCCTTGTGTGGCCTCTCTCCCTCCAGTGCATTAACAGAGAAGAGGGGGCCTTATGTAGCCTCTCTCCCTCCAGTGCATTAACAGAGAAGAGGGGCTTTGTGTGGCCTCTCTCCTTCCCAGTCCATTGACATAGAAGAGGGGGCCTTGTGTGGCCTCTCTCCCCCAGTGCATTAACATAGAAGAGGGGGCCTTGTGTGGCCTCTCTCCCTCCAGTGCATTAACAGAGAAGAGGGGGCCTTATGTAGCCTCTCTCCCTCCAGTGCATTAATGAGGAAGAGGGGCCGTGTGTGGCCTCTCTCCCCCAGTGCATTGACAAAGAAGAGGGGGCCTTGTGTGGCCTCTCTCCCCCAGTGCATTAACAGAGAAGAGGGGGCATTGTGTGGCCTCTCTCCTTCCCAGTGCAGTAACATAGAACAGGGGGCCTTGTGTGGCCTCTCTCCCCCAGTGCATTAACAGAGAAGAGGGGGCTTTGAGTGGCCTCTCTCCTTCCCAGTGCATTAACATAGAACAGGGGGCCTTGTGTGGCCTCTCTCCCCCAGTGCATTAACATAGAAGAGGGGGCCTTGTGTGGCCTCTCTCCCCCAATGCATTAACAGAGAAGAGGGGGCTTTGTGTGGCCTCTCTCCCCCAGTGCATTAACATAGAAGAGGGGGCCTTGTGTGGCCTCTCTCCCCCAGTGCATTAACATAGAAAAGGGGGCCTCGTGTGGCCTCTCTCCCCCAGTGCATTAACATAGAAGAGGGGGCCTCGTGTGGCCTCTCTCTCCCAGTGCATTAACAGAGAAGAGGGGGCTTTGTGTGGCCTCTCTCCCTCCAGTGCATTAACAGAGAAGAGGGGGCCTTATGTAGCCTCTCTCCCTCCAGTGCATTAATGAGGAAGAGGGGCCGTGTGTGGCCTCTCTCCCCCAGTGCATTAACAAAGAAGAGGGGGCCTTGTGTGGCCTCTCTCCCCCAGTGCATTAACAGAGAAGAGGGGGCATTGTGTGGCCTCTCTCCTTCCCAGTGCATTAACATAGAACAGGGGGCCTTGTGTGGCCTCTCTCTCCCAGTGCATTAACATAGAAGAGGGGGCCTTGTGTGGCCTCTCTCCCCCAGTGCATTAACATAGAAGAGGGGGCCTTGTGTGGCCTCTCTCCCTCCAGTGCATTAACAGAGAAGAGGGGGCCTTATGTAGCCTCTCTCCCTCCAGTGCATTAACGAGGAAGAGGGGCTATGTGTGGCCTCTCTCCCCCAGTGCATTAACAAAGAAGAGGGGGCCTTGTGTGGCCTCTCTCCCCCAGTGCATTAACATAGAAGAGGGGGCTTTGTGTGGCCTCTCTCCTTCCCAGTGCATTAACATAGAAGTGGGGGCCTTGTGTGGCCTCTCTCCCCCAGTGCATTAACATAGAAAAGGGGGCCTCGTGTGGCCTCTCTCCCCCAGTGCATTAACATAGAAGAGGGGGCCTTGTGTGGCCTCTCTCCTTCCCAGTGCATTAACATAGAAGAGGGGGCCTCGTGTGGCCTCTCTCCCCCAGTGCATTAACAGAGAAGAGGGGGCTTTGTGTGGCCTCTCTCCCCCAGTGCATTAACAAAGAAGAGGGGGCCTCGTGTGGCCTCTCTCCCTCCAGTGCATTAACGAGGAAGAGGGGCCTTGCGTGGCCTCTCTCCCCCAGTGCATTAACATAGAAGAGGGGGCCTTGTGTGGCTTCTCTCCCCCAGTGCATTAACAGAGAAGAGGGGGCTTTGTGTGGCCTCTCTCCTTCCCAGTGCATTAACATAGAAGAGGGGGCTTATGTAGCCTCTCTCCCTCCAGTGCATTTTACCTGAGAAGAGGGGGATTGTGTGGCCTCTCTCCCCCAGTGCATTAACAAAGAAGAGGGGACCTCATGTGGCCTCTCTCCCCCAGTGCATTAACATAGAAGAGGGGGCTTTGTGTGGCCTCTCTCCTTCCCAGTGCATTAACATAGAAGAGGGGGCCTTGTGTGGCCTCTCTCCCCCTGTGCATTAACATAGAAGAGGGGGCCTTGTGTGGCCTCTCTCCCCCAGTGCATTAACATAGAAGAGGGGGCTTTGTGTGGCCTCTCTCCTTCCCAGTGCATTAACATAGAAGAGGGGGCCTCGTGTGGCCTCTCTCCCCCAGTGCATTAACATACAAGAGGGGGCTTTGTGTGGCCTCTCTCCTTCCCAGTGCATTAACATAGAAGAGGGGGCCTCGTGTGGCCTCTCTCCCTCAGTGCATTAACAGAGAAGAGGGGGCTTTGTGCGGCCTCTCTCCTTCCCAGTGCATTAACAAAGAAGAGGGGGCCTTGTGTGGCCTCTCTCCCCCAGTGCATTAACATAGAAGAGGGGGCTTTGTGTGGCCTCTCTCCTTCCCAGTGCATTAACATAGAAGTGGGGGCCTTGTGTGGCTTCTCTCCCCCAGTGCATTAACATAGAAAAGGGGGCCTCGTGTGGCCTCTCTCCCCCAGTGCATTAACATAGAAGAGGGGGCCTTGTGTGGCCTCTCTCCCCCGTGCATTAACAAAGAAGAGGGGGCCTCGTGTGGCCTCTCTCTCCCAGTGCATTAACAGAGAAGAGGAGGCTTTGTGGGGCCTCTCTCCTTCTCAGTGCATTAACATAGAAGAGGGGGCCTTGTGTGGCCTCTCTCCCCCCGTGCATTAACAAAGAAGAGGGGGCCTCGTGTGGCCTCTCTCTCCCAGTGCATTAACAGAGAAGAGGGGGCTTTGTGTGGCCTCTCTCCTTCCCAGTGCATTAACATAGAAGAGGGGGCTTATGTAGCCTCACTCTCTCCAGTGCATTTTACCTGAGAAGAGGGGGATTGTGTGGCCTCTCTCCCCCAGTGCATTAACAAAGAAGAGGGGGCCTCATGTGGCCTCTCTCCCCCAGTGCATTAACATAGAAGAGGGGGCCTTGTGTGGCCTCTCTCCTTCCCAGTGCATTAACATAGAAGAGGGGGCCTTGTGTGGCCTCTCTCCCCCAGTGCATTAACATAGAAGAGGGGGCCTTGTGTGGCCTCTCTCCCCCAGTGCATTAACATAGAAGAGGGGGCTTTGTGTGGCCTCTCTCCTTCCCAGTGCATTAACATAGAAGAGGGGGCCTCGTGTGGCCTCTCTCCCCCCAGTGTATTAACAGAGAAGAGAGGGCCTTGTGTGGCCTCTCTCCCTCAGTGCATTAACATAGAAGAGGGGGCTTTGTGTGGCCTCTCTCCTTCCCAGTGCATTAACATAGAAGAGGGGGCCTTGTGTGGCCTCTCTCCCCCAGTGCATTAACATAGAAGAGGGGGCCTTGTGTGGCCTCTCTCTCCTAGTGCATTAACAGAGAAGAGGGGGCTTTGTGTGGCCTCTCTCCCCCTGTGCATTAACAGAGAAGAGGGGGCCGTGTGTGGCCTCTCTCCCTCAGTGCATTAACAGAGAAGAGGGGGCCTTGTGTGGCCTCTCTCCCCCAGTGCATTAACAGAGAAGAGGGGGCCTTGTGTGGCCTCTCTCCCCCAGTGCATTAACAAAGAAGAGGGGGCCTCGTGTGGCCTCTCTCCCCCAGTGCATTAACAGAGAAGAGGGGGCCTTGTGTAGCCTCTCTCCCTCAGTGCATTAACATAGAAGAGGGGGCCTTGTGTGGCTTCTCTTCCTCAGTGCATTAACAGAGAAGAGGGGCCTTGTGTGGCCTCTCTCCCTCAGTGCATTAACAAAGAAGAGGGGGCCTCGTGTGGCCTCTCTCCCCCCAGTGTATTAACAGAGAAGAGAGGGCCTTGTGTGGCCTCTCTCCCTCAGTGCATTAACAGAGAAGAGGGGGCTTTGTGCGGCCTCTCTCCTTCCCAGTGCATTAACATAGAAGAGGGGGCTTTGTGTGGCCTCTCTCCCCAGTGCATTAACATAGAAGAGGGGGCCTTGTGTGGCCTCTCTCCCCAGTGCATTAACAGAGAAGAGGGGGCCTTATGTAGCCTCTCTCCCCCAGTGCATTAACAAAGAAGAGGGGGCCTCGTGTGGCCTCTCTCCCCCAGTGCATTAACAGAGAAGAGGGGGCCTTGTGTGGCCTCTCTCCCCCAGTGTATTAACATAGAAGAGGGGGCCTTATGTAGCCTCTCTCCCCCAGTGCATTAACAGAGAAGAGGGGGCCTTGTGTGGCCTCTCTCCCCCAGTGTATTAACATAGAAGAGGGGGCCTTATGTAGCCTCTCTCCCCCAGTGTATTAACATAGAAGAGGGGGCCTTATGTAGCCTCTCTCCCCCAGTGCATTAACAGAGAAGAGGGGGCCTTGTGTAGCCTCTCTCCCCCAGTGCATTAACATTGAAGAGGGGGCCTTGTGTGGCTTCTCTTCCTCAGTGCATTAACAGAGAAGAGGGGGCCTTGTGTGGCCTCTCTCCCTCAGTGCATTAACAATGAAGAGGGGGCCTCGTGTGGCCTCTCTCCCTCAGTGCATTAACATAGAAGAGGGGGCCTCGTGTGGCCTCTCTCCCCCCAGTGTATTAACAGAGAAGAGAAGGCCTTGTGTGGCCTCTCTCCCCCAGTGCATTAACAGAGAAGAGGGGGCCTCGTGTGGCCTCTCTCCCCCAGTGCATTAACAGAGAAGAGGGAGCTTTGTGTGGCCTCTCTCCTTCCCAGTGCATTAACATAGAAGAGGGGGCCTCGTGTGGCCTCTCTCCCCCAGTGCATTAACAGAGAAGAGGGGGCTTTGTGTGGCCTCTCTCCTTCCCAGTGCATTAACATAGAAGAGGGGGCCTTATGTAGCCTCTCTCCCTCCAGTGCATTAACAGAGAAGAGGGGGATTGTGTGGCTTCTCTCCCTCAGTGCATTAACAGAGAAGAGTGGGCCGTGTGTTGCCTCTCTCCCTCCAGTGCATTAACATAGAAGAGGGGGATTGTGTGGCCTCTCCCCCCAGTGCATTAACAGAGAAGAGGGGGCCTTGTGTGGCCTCTCTCCCCCAGTGCATTACACAGATTAACAGAGGGGGCCTTGTGTGTGGCACTTTATCCTGTGTGGTTTAAAGATTGTTACCAGCAGGAGGCCATCTTGTGGCTTCTCCTCTGCTCTCCGTGTAGACGGAGGGGTTACACACTATAAGGAAAGAGTTAGAGGGGTCCAGAGAAAGACTCTGGAGCAGCAGCTCTCCTCTTAAATGGCCGCACAATCACGGTCAGTGCATCAACACCCATAGGTTTCCTAGCAGTAGATGGACTCAGGCATCACCAGGAGGGGCCTCTGCCTGTGCTACAGAGGACCAGCAGCCAGGTGCGCCTTATAGAAGATGCCCGGCGAATGGAGGGCTCTGGGTGCAAAGGATTCTTCGGGAAAGGACAGTGGTACAGCATCCACCGGGATGGCCCCTGCACAGGGGATGCTGGCGCTGTCTCCTTTGAATGTGGACACAAAGCTTCTTCCTGGGAGTTCAGTCAGAGATTGAGACAATACTTTAAGGCAAAGCACGCTATGATGTCTTTGGAGCTTGGCCTCCAATGTGCTCCGGTGGGAAATATTCTGGTCATTCAATACGAGGAGTAAACAACATTTCTTATATTACAAGTAACTGTATGTAGCATACCTAGGATAAGCATGTGTTATATTCTCAATTAAATTATGTAGTGTACTGTTCCTTTAACCTTCCCAGCATAGAATTATTTCTATTCAAAGTGCTGTTGTTGTTCTCTGTTGCCATGGTGCAGATATTCTTAATTCTAATGTTATACCTCTGGAGCTTTTGTCCAAAGCAGTTGTGTTGAATCCAATAAATACTTTTTCTACATAACCTGCGTGTCCTGGATTGGATTTGAATACTACAATTTTGGCGACAATTGAAGACTTTTTTTCCACAAGTATCCAGCACAGGGGCGATTTGTCTTCAAAAGGAAAGACCCTAATATTCATCTTTCATCATTTAAAATTTACTGCACTGTACTGTTGGACTGCCACACTACTTTACTGCGGTGCTTTATCTTCGCATACAACAATATTGGCAAATATTTTTTTTATTACTTGTCCTGTACTGCCCTTCTCTCCGATAGCAGTTTGTGTTTTCTTTTGAAATTCTATTACAGGACCGGAGGCTTCGGATTATGCTTCTCTTTCTTTTATTTGCTACTCACAGCAGCCAATGAAAATCATTTTGTGTGCAAATAAAACAACATTTCCCATGATGCTCGTCTATACATCACATCCTGTATAGCCCTATAAGAGCCACCGCATCCTGTTTCTGCTCCTCTTTCTTTGCTGCTCACGCAGGAAGTTAAGTGCTTTGATCATTAGTATTGACTTTCTTTCTATTCATTGTTTCTATGCTAATTGGCGGTCGCCGCTTTTTATTACTCAAATCCGCTAGTCGCGCTTTGGTTTTAAATTGCTGTGTCTGTTCACTTTATTGGCTTTTCCATGTGGCTTTGCGGCGACTCTGTAGCCTGAGGTGGTCCCCGTTGGGACCGGGGCATTCTATTCAGACCTTAGCTCATTTGGGCTTTCAGGACAAGACTCCCGCTGGGAGCCGGGGATCTCCACTGCGCTCGGCAGCATGTAACCTCCGAGATAGCGTCTTGCCTTTTTTCTGCCTGATTGATACGGTCAGCGCGGCCCGCTCGGCCGACCTCCTGCAAGCTCCCGCTTGAAGCACTGATTTCGCGCTGCAATGGGCAGCGATCATTAAATAATTGCATCTCCCGCCTAGGTCGGGATAGTTATGCTTTTGGCAGCGATCACTACATGATTATTTTTCCCGCCTAGGTCGGGATGGTTTATGGACATCGTGGCCCCCTCGGCCGACCTCCTGCATGCTCCCGCTTGGGGCACTGATGTCGTGCTGCATTAGGCAGTGATCATTAAATAATTACATTTCCCGCCTAGGTCAGGATAGTTATGCTTTTGGCAGCGATCACTACATGATTATTTTTCCCGCCTAGGTAGGGATGGTTTATGGACATCGCGGCCCCCTCAGCTGATCTCCTGCAAGCTCCCGCTTGGAGCACTGCTGTCGCGCTGCATTTCGCAGCGATCATTAAATACTTATTTTTTCCCTCTTAGGTTGGGATGGTTATGCTTGGCAGCAATTATTAAATAATTATTTTTTCCTGTCCAGGGCTGGTTGGATACGGACCTCGCGGCCGCTTGGCCGATCTCCTTCAGGCTCCCGCTTGGAGCCCTGGTATCGCGCTGTTTTTTCCAAGCGATCATTAATGATAATATGCACTGAGGCTCCCCCGATTAGCCGGACGTGCCCAGAGCCTGCTTATTACCAAGTTCCGACGTGTAGCCCAATTGGACTACTTTCCGGTAGCCTTTGGGCTGCATATTCTACGGCGCTTAATTATAACTACTGGTGTTTTCTCCGGCCTAATTGAGGTCTAAACCATGATATGATTGTTGTTGCCCACTCGGACGTCATGCTTGCAGGCATTACGTTTTGTTGGGGTTTAACTTCATGGCTCCACTGCAGTGGTTTATGTGTGTGCAATAGCGCTAAGTACTTCAATCCAGGCGCATCCTAGACGCTCCCGTGGGAGCGGAGATGCAAAATGCCATTATGCAGACATGACCGCTGCTGGGCACAGATTCAAGACGCTCTCACGACCAGAGATAGCACGTAATTGCTGACAGCGTTGCTAATGAGTCATCATGAGGTAGTGGTTAAGACGTCTGTCTCTGGTTCCAAAGGTTATGCATTAAAATTTGGTCTTTCACTGATGTTTTCAATAATGTTGTTTTCTGGAGTAAAACCTTTGGGCAATGTACTGTGTTCATTGTGGCCTAGTGTTTGAGGTCCCTAACTCTCTGAAGGTATGAGTTCAGATCTCTGGTAATTGTCTGAAAATATTATCTTTCTACTGTGCGGTTTCGTGCCTACCCGCCACAGGCTTTCCCTAGTTGCCGAGTGCGGAATGGAGCCGATCATGCTACGAAGTGCGTAACCCAATTGGATATATATATATATATATATATATATATATATATATATAGACGTTTTAGCTACGCACATCGCATGCGTCCCCTGTTTGCTCCGAGGCTCATAATGCCTCGTACCTTACACAGAGCAGTTTTTTCCTGTTACGCCTTCCAGGCTGCAACAATAGACTGGCCCTCGGAGTGCGCACACGCTCCTGATATCTATATATGGCTCTTACGCCATTGTGGGCGGAAACAACTTGGACTACAGCTTTGCTGAGGAGCTAGATACAGTTTTCTTCATTTTCGTGTGCATAGGGTTGGCTCCCCCTTTACTCCGTGATTCTGTGCTTTGCACTAAAATATTGCATATAGACACCCTTAAGCATGGCATGGGTGAAATACAAGGAGGATGGGATTTATACTGGCCGCAGAAAAGCCCCTAGAAGAACTTTGTTGACGCTCAGGATATCCCCAGCCTAGGGTCGGTCACCAGGGCCTTAGAAATTACAGTCTCTAACACTCTGTAGCAAGCCTGGTTTGCCGCCTTTATTATGTTGACTGATACAAACCCCTGGGCATGGATTTTGTTCCCCATCTATTTTCCCCAACGGACAACGGTGCACACGCGCGTGTTCAACTGGGCTTCACCTTGAAGGGTGCATTAGACGACGATTAGGGTGCTACGGCCGGATATTCCAATTACGGTGGCGGAGTCGCCTGACGTACACGCCACCCTCCTTCTTCTTAGTTGTGAAGATCACAAAAAAGGGTTTTTTGACCAGGCAGGGTTGCCAGGACAAACACTTATGCATGGGACCTTTAGCACCATGAGCGACGCCATCTGCGCCATCTCTCCCGAGAGACGCAAATCCTTTCCAGAGGATATTCTTCACGATGCCAGTTCTCCACGGACTATTTAGTGATTCCTACTAGAGTTTATCAACTCCCTTTCCAATTTTTCACCTATTCTCTAGTGCTTCTCCATTTGACTACATTCGGTGATTGCTTCCCTAGAGGTATAGGGCAGCCTTCGATTCGTGTTTATCGGGATGTATATATATATATATATTCATTTTTGTACAGACATGGGTCTTAGCCTCGCAAATTTCCTGACGTCAGATTTCCTCTCCAGCTTCCCTTCCCTTCGGGAAGGCCATGTGTAATGGCCGGGCCCGACTTAAAATCAGTATCTTTGTATTTTGGGTTAGAACTTTCCAGGATTATCTCATTCCTTTGTCCGTCTCGGACGGTGGACTTCTGATTTGATTATAACTTGCCATAGTAATGGTGACATTGACATCTCACAGGTCTTTGACACTTCCGACCCAACATACGATGCGGCACCGTAGCCTAGTGGATAAGGTTGCAGACTCCTAACCCAAAGGTCATAGGTTTAATTCCCGTATTTCAATATCTGAGCAATGAGAACCATCAACAAGTTAGAAGGTATGAGGTCATTTCCTAGTGGAGATAGTGAAGGACTTCGGGCCTTCTGCCTCAAGGCACCAGAGTTAGGTCATTGCAGCATACATTCCACAACAATAGCACTCTATGTCACACTGGTACCCCAGGTAGCTCTGACATTACAGTACTTAGCAGCCTCGACCGAATGAAATTCAGTGGTTGTTGGTTTCAGGGTCCTTGTCCAATAGACCATTTAGCGTCAAGATTAATTCATCACTTTCAACTGTTTTCACCTGGAGATCGGATCCATTGGAAAACAGTTGTAGGTCCTGTCCCACGTCTGTTGGTGGGACTGATCTATGTTTCCATCAGTTCATTCCAATTGTCGGGGAGCGGATACGAATATCCCCTTATTGGTACCGCTCCTCCTTTGTTCTCTGGAATTCTCATCGCGTGAAGCCTTCTCGAGTCAGCTTCACCATGTGCTCCTCTCCTTCGTTGTGATGTTCCTTAATAAGTCACGCGTTGCGCACTGGCTTGAATTGGAATTCCTTCACGCGTGCGTTGTCCCCTGTGCTTCCTGTTGTGCACGCTGACGTCCAAGAGCGTTTTGCAACCTTTCACTCTTGCACGCTCACAATCGGAGAGGTTTCACTTTCTATCAGTTACGGCTTCACACCATTCATCTCCCAGGGGAGCAGTGGAAATCCTGTTCGATGTGTAAGTAGCCATATACTGTTTTCTTCTCTGTAAACCTGTGCACATCGTTTGGGACATTTAAAACAGAAGATTTACCAAGTAAGCAATTTTATTGTGGGCAGTGCACATATATATATTTATATTTTTTTGGGGGGCAGTAATAGTGTGTTTGTATTTTACTGTGGCAGTGAGCACCTATATGTTGCATATTTCTCCTCAACTTAAATAGTTGACAATTCTATTTTAAACCATTTTTTTTAAACAATTATTTTGTCACCATGCAATTTGAATCTCCTGCTAAATTCTTTCAAACAAAAGGGAAACCTCCCATACGTTGGACCAGATGGAAGGAAGAATTCTTGACGTATCTTAAAGCCATTGATGGTGAGTGACTTTCTGCAGAAATTAAAACATATTTTTTGTTTACATTGTCTAGGTTCTGAAGGTCAAGTAGTTTTTAGAACCCTTCCACAAACTGATGGTAGTGGAGACAGAAATGTGTTTGAAGATGCAATGGTTCCCATTGAAATCAGATGCAAACCTTCTTCTAGTGTTGCTTTGAACAGATTCAAATTTTACACAAGGGCTCAAGAGGATGGTGGGACATTCAACGTTTTTCTTACAGCATGATGCGCACTATCTGTTAATTGCAGTTTTGGTCCTATCACTGATGAGATGATCAGAGATCAGATTATTGTCCATGTCAAAAGTAAGAAAATCCAAGAACATCTGAGGATTATGGGTGATCTAATTTAGGAGATGTCATCAGTACTGCTAAAACTATGGAACAATCGGAAAAGTGGAGGAAGTCCATACATAAGGACAACAAAGGAGCAGAAAAGGATGAATGTGCTGTAAAATCAGAATCTTCACGTATTGGACAAAGGGTGTTCAAGAAACCTGACAAAGAATTTCATTGTTTTAGGTGTGGAAGTCTTACCCATGGTGCCTCTTTTCCTAAGTGTCCAGCATTGGGTAAGGAATGTAAGAAGTGTGGACATCGTGGGGATTTTGTTTTTGTTCGTAGGGATCTCAAAAGTTCTGGTGTTGGGAGTTTTAGAAGAGGTAAACTTTCCTATATCAATCACGATTATGTGGATGACAGAGTGAGTGAATGTGACGGTGGTATGTTGTTGTCCATTACTGATGTTGGAAATGATGGAGACAGTCCAATTTGTCTTAAATTACCTAAATGCTTGGTGTGTATCTTGAATTGGGAGATATAACTGTTTGATTCTGGTTCTCCCTGGACTATTATTACCAAAGATGTTTCCCTTGATCACTTTAAGGGGATTCTGAGTCTCAAGGATTTGAAGGAATCGGACATCGTTGCTAAGGCTTTCGAGTGTTCTAAAATTGATATGGAAGGGTATAAGGAAGTTGATATAGAATTCAAAGGACGTTTTGCTCATATTAAGCTATATGTTGCAATCAAAGGTGTGAATGTGCTGGGTTGGAAGGACCAATGGAGTTTAGGAATTATTCTCAACCCTAGGAGTTGTGATCATGTGTTATTGGTGTCAGAAGGGGAAGATAATACGGACAGTAAAGGTAATGCCAGTGTCATTGTGAATTCTTTTCCCAAGGTGTTTTCTGGGAAACTGGGAAGACTCAACAATTTTAGTCCCATGATAAAACTAAAACAGGGAGCTCTATCTGTCAAGCTGAAACTTAGGGGTGTGCCTGTGTGTGTGAGGGAAGTTCTTAAATTACTGCTACAAAGTCTTATTGATTATGACATTATAGAAGAATTGGAGTCTTTTGAGTGGGATTCTCCCATCATTTTGGCAAGAAAAGCTGATAAAAGTTTGAGGCTCTGTGTGGACCTGAGAGCATTGAATGCTAATTTAGTGGTGGACTGCCACCCTTTGCCAAACATAAATGAGGTTGCTTGTATGCTGGAAGGAGCCAAGGTGTTTTCTACATTTGATTTGCATTCTGCTTATCACCAAATTGTTTTGACTGATGATTCGAAATAATACACTGCTTTTCTCACACCACGGGGGTTGTTCCAATATAAGAGAATACCTTTCGGTTTGGCCTCTGCGGCATCTGTGTTTCAGAGGGCAATGTATCATATCTTTAAAGATTTAGGGCCTCATGTAGGAAGCCTAATACCGGTCGGTAACGGCCGATTTTCGGTAAATATACCGTTACCGACCGGTATTTAGGCTTTTGAGATGTAGGGAGATCATTTCATGAATCGGTAAAATTACCGAATCGGTAATTTTACCGATTCGGTAAATACCGAATCATGAAATGAGATGTAGGGGGAGTGTGTGGTGGGTGTGGGGATTCGTTATTTACCACCAACTAAAGGTTGGTGGTAAATGACGAATAGGTGTAAAAAAGCATTTTTGTGCACGTTTAAGTGTGCAATGTGGCAGACATACATGCCCTTAGGGCATGTATGTGCGCCACATGTGCACACATGGCCGAATCAGGGGTGCAACAGGGTGTCAATGTGACACCCTGCCACCCTTGCATGTGCTCTCCCCATTACCGAATCGGTATTTACCGAATCGGTAAGGAAGGCATACCTTCCCATCAATGGGAAGGTATGCCTCATTACCGAATCGGTAAATACCGATTCGGTAATTACCGAATTTCTACGAATCGGTAATTTTTACCGCATAAATACCTAGCATTTACCACTTCATAAATACCGAATCGGTATGATTCGGTATTTATGAAGTGGTAAATGCCAGGCCACCTACATAAGGCCCTTAGACAGTTTTGTTAAATGCTTTTAAGACAATATACTTGTGTTTTCTCCTAACCATGAGAAGCATGTGGAACATGTGATGGAGGTGTGTAAGTGCTTAAAGTTAAATGGTCTGACTCTTAAGGAAAATAAGTGCAAAATGTTTCGTGAATCTGTTGAATACCTGGGTCATACTCTGTCTGGAAATGGTGTTGTTCTCAAAAAGTCCCTGGTGGAAGCCATTGTGAAAGCTCCAACAAAGAAAAACTGTTATCTTTTGCTGGGCTGTGCGAATACTATAGTAAGTTCATCAAAGATTTTGCCACAAAAATGGAATCACTCAGAAAAATTACCAGACACAAAGTAGAGTTTCATTGGATGCAGAAACAGCAAGATGCCTTAAAACAAATTAAAATGAAAGTGTTATAGCCCCCACTTTGAAACCGTTTAGTATGAACAAATTGTGTCTTGTTACAGTTGATGCTAGTTTATGTGGACTTGGTGGTGTGTTGTCCCAGAAGTGTGGTAAAGAGGAGCGGTGTGTCGCTTTTGCCTCCCGCACTCTCAACGAAACAGAAAGAAGATACTCTGTTATTGCGAGAGAACTCTTGGGTTGTGTGTGAGGCACTGAGCACTTTTGCAATTTCCCATGGGGAAGCAGGTTTGTTCTGAGAAAGGATCACAAACCTCTTGTGTCAATTTTGTCACCTGGTGGGGGGTGGAATGCTACTGCCCGAATAGGTAGGCCTTATGTCTAGACTACAAGAATATAATTTCAGTGTAGAGTATGTTCCGGGGAAGCACAGCTGATTGTCTTTCCCACCTACCCTGTCCATGTATAGAGAAAATTGCAGTGAGTGAGGATCTTGAGATGATTGCGCCTGTTGGTGATTATGTGTCTAAAGATTTTTCTCCCATTTCTGAGGAGGAGTGGAGAAAGAGTATGACTGCAGATAACATATGGAATTCACTTAAAGATTTTATCCTTAAAGGATGGCCAAAGGGTAAAGATGTACCTGCTGAGGTAAAGCCTTTTCTGCAAGTATCCACTGAGTTAGTAGCGGAAGGTGAATTGATTTTCAAAGATGGAAAATGTGTACCTCCTGAATCCATGAAAGATATTATTCTTAAACTTTCTTATGAGGGACATCCTGGAATGTCGTCTATGAAAAGATTGGTGGGATCTAGTTTTTGGTGGCCTTGTATGGACAAGATGGTTGACAAGACAGTGAGAGAATGTGCTGAGTTTGTTAATAGTAATAAGATGTTGAAGCCTTTTCCTGCTCCATTGAAACTGTGCCATTGCCAAAATGTCCGTGGCAGAAAATCGCTTTCGATATCTCTGGGCCATTTTATTGTTTACCACAAGAAGCTCGTTACACTTTGGTGATTATTGATTACAACACTAAGTGGCCTGAAGTTAAGTTTGTTCCTAGTGTCACTTCACAAAACATTAAAGAGTTTTTCAGAGAAATCTTTACTTGTGAAGGGAGTCCTTAAGTTCTAATGACAGATAATGGTGTGCAATTGAAGTCACGTGAGATGGAAGAATTCTTGACGTTGTGTGGTATTAAACATTGTACCACTGCTCTCTATGAACCACAAGGCAATGGCCATGCTGAAAGGTTCAACCGTGTCCTTAAGGATGGTGTGGAATTGGCTAGGAAATCAGGTAAAGAGTGGAAAGTTGTTCTGAGAGAGAGGCTTTGAATATATTGCACTACTCCTCATTCTACTACTGGACTCAGCCCGTTCCGTCTTTTGAGAGGGAGTGAACCGACATCCAAACTTTGTCCTTGGTGGATAAAGAAGAAAATGTTTGATGGTGTCGTAAGTGATGATGTGCAAAAAGTTTCTCTTAATGTCTAACAAAAACAAGAAAAAATGAACGACCTTTATGATGCTAAAATGAAAGTGAGAGTACCCACTTTTGTGGTAGGTGATTGAGTGAGAATATGCAAACCTCGTCTCAGCACGAAAGGAACTTCTAAGCATGGACCTGCCATTAAAGTGGTTAAGGTTAATATGAATAGTGTTGTGACCCAAGATGGAAGAGTGTGGAACATAAAGACGTGTTGTTAAGTGTCACACTGCTCTTAATGAAATCAAGCGTGGAAACACTGTTGAAAGAAAAGTGCCTTGTGAGACTGCTGGAAATTAGTCTCATGTGGATATTTGGAATTCGTCTGAGTCTGTTGCGTTCAGAGTTAAAACTGGTGGAAGAAGTGCAAAACCTCCAGTTAGAATGAAATACTATATTTAATGCTTTTGTGTTAAGGGAAGGGATGTGTTATATTCTTAATTCAATTATGTAGTGTACTGTTCCTTTAACCTACCTAGCTTAGAATTATTTCTATTCAAAGTGCTGTTGTTTTTCTCTGTTGCATTGGTGCAGATATTATTAATTCTAATATTATGCCTCTGGAGCTTTTGTACAGAGCAGTTCTGTGTGCTGTGCTGGAAACCAATAAATATTTTTTCTACATATCCTGCGTTTACTGGATTGGATTTGAATACTACAGCATGGCGGCGTGGTCTACACTGTATCTGTATAACAGAATGCACACTTGTAATTCACATCGGCTTCCACACATGTAACCCACTGGATTTCCTTGGCACTGGTACCCCATACCCGTGGTCCCTTGCCAATCTTGAATGTGAGTTCTGTGTTTGCATGATTTCACTACCAACCGGTAAATAATGGTGGTGTCCATTCGGAAAAAAGGTGCTCCAGTATGCAAGATCTCTCAACAGGCTGCCCTCAGGACTACTTCCACAGAACCAGTCTTACCAGTTGGATAGGAAAGCCTTCCATGCGCTCACGTTCTTCATTGCAGGTTCCCCCTTCAGAGTGAACGCATCCCCTCCCCGTCTTCCTGTGTTGCTTTGCTGACCGTCATTTAGTTGAGGTGGCCTTCTGCAGGGGCTCTGTCTGGCTTGGATCAGCAAAATATCTTAAACCAGACCAAGCTGACCCTACCTCGGACTCCCTGCTTCAGAAGCCAGTGCAGACCAGGCACGATGGAATTGAGGTGCCATTCTACCTGATTGGGCAGGATGTAGAATTTTAAACAAAGCACCACTCTGCTTGGCACAGACTTTGTGCTCTGCTCCCCAAAGGAAGGTAAGGACTGGAACCTTTGAGACGGTAATCTGTGCAACATTTGGACTTAGGGTTGGTGCACTGCCGGGAGCAGAACAGATGTTCTGTAGGGGATATCTCTCTCTCTCTCTCTCTCTCTCTCTCTCTCAGTCTCTCTCTCACTCTCTCTCTCGCTCTCTCCCTCCCTCCCTCTCGCTCTCTCGCTCTCTCTCTCTCTCTCTCTCCCTCTCTCTCTCTATCTCCTGCCCTCTCTTTCTGAGTCTCTCTCTCTCTCTGAGTCTCTCTCTCTTTCTCTATCTCCCTTCCTCTCTCTCTCCCTTTCTCTCTCTCTCTCTCTCTTAGTCTCTCTCTCACTCTCTGAGTCTCTCTCTCTCTATCTCCCTCCCTCTCTTTCTCTCTCTCCTGCTCTCTCTCCCCATCTCTCTCTATCTCCCTTATTCGCTCTCTCTCTCCCGCTCTCTCTCTCTCTCTCCCACTCTCTCTCCCGCTCTCTCTCTCTCTTTTTCTATCTCTCTCTATCTCCCTCCCTCTCTCTACCGCTCTCTCTCTCTCCTCTCTCTCTCTCTCTCTCTCTCTCTCTCACTCACTCTATCTCCCTCCCTCTCTCTCTCTCCCGCACTCTCTCTCTCTCCCTCTCTCTATCTCCCTCCCTCTCTCCCCCGCTCTCCCTCTCCCGCTCTAACTCTCTCTATCTCCCTCCCTCTCTCTCTCTCCTGCTCTCTCGCTCTCTCTTTCTCTGTCTGTCTCTCTCTCTCTCTCTCTCTCTCTCTCTCTCTTTCTTTCTCTCCCTCCCTCCTCCCAAGCTGTGGACAATTCTGTTTTCCTGGTGACCTTGCTGACCTGTGTGGGAAGAGGTGTAGGGCTGCTCTGCAAAGAAATTAACTAACTGACAGCTGGAAGATTTGCAGAAGGTCCTACTGACTCCAGAACCTGGGTGGAGTCTGCCTCAAGAAGCCACAACTGCTTGGAAGCCGTAAAATCCCTACTGCCCCGATGGCCAAGAAGAAGGTACGTTTTAAAGACACAAGGAAGCATTGCCTGGGCTGTAGCATCACAGAGATGTTGTTCTGCAACATCACTGAAGAACCCACGCCACACCACACGCTTCTCTTACTCTAAGGGTGTCTGTGTATACCCTCCCGAGCCTTATGAATACCTGAAGGTTCGGAATCTCAGATCTCCTGTGGGCCCTCCTGATTCCAGAACTCTTTAAAGCATCTCTTTCTCCTTTGTGGTCCTAAAGGGATCATGTTTAAAGCTCTCAAAAGTCATGGATAGTTCTCTAACAGCAATATTCAGTTTCAAATTGGAACCAGTGAAGCCTTGGAGGGTGCTGGGTGCCCCGGCCCCGCTTGTGGCCCCACCACCAGAAAACCTTGACCACAATTGGCGGCTTCTCATACATGGGCCCAAAATATAGCTGCCCCTGCGGATATCAAAGTTGGTTCAATCCACTTCTGTATCTGCCCCCATTGAGAAACAACAAGGCCATTTTGGAAATGTTCCTGTTGCTTAAAACAAAATGAACAGTGTCTCATGCGGTCACCGGTTACCGAATCCCGAACACCATTGAGTCAACTGAGACTCTTGGAACATTCAGAGACTTCTGTTGACTTCATTTTTTGAGTGGTGATTTTAATATAGCTCCATTAATTTTCCATCTAAATCAGCAATGAAAAAATATAACATCAATATTAACAAGAATACATTTAATTACTTCCTATGAACTCAAATGAAAAAGCTCTGCAGTCTTTTTTAACAGCTCGTGTAACAGGCACGTAAGGTTAGGTTTAAAATGGAAAGAAAACATGTAAAGAGGTTTGTATTTTTGCTGGCTTTGCAATTCCGTGCTTTTTATCCCTGCCAAATAGTGGTAAAGTGTCTGTGCTCCCCCTTTAAAATGTTGGAATCTGAATACTCCTAATTGGAATCTTTAACTTGCCTATAACTTCTTATAAATAAATACTAATCCACTGTGAGCCCTGCGCTCTGGAGTCAGCCGCTCTGCCCGCTACGCCACACCTCTCCTGTACATAGGGCCTGGAAGTTAAATGCCACTGGTGGACTGCAGCACATATTGTGCCATCTACTACAGTGGCATTGCAAACCTAGATTCAGGCCTAACCATTGTAGGCTGACTATAACAGTATAAAACTTCAATTTGACCTTTCAAAATAAACCTTTCTCACAGGTCAAAACCTCTCTTTTAAATATTCATAAGCCACCCCTTTTTTAGGCCTTATAACCCACAGGGCAGAGTGCATGGCATTTAAAATTTTAACATGCCTTTGCAGTGACTAGCACCCAAAAGTTATTTTTCACTGTGGCAGGCGAGGCTGTCCCATATAGAAAACCAGAGTGCAGATAAACATTCTAATACAGTATCTTGGGCATGGGACTAGCTAGTTAAATTTTTAAATAACTTCTTTTATAGTTATTTTAATCCAATTCAATGGTGAAGTCAGATGTTAATAAATATTAGGGTAAAGTAACTTTTAGAACGTTACCCTTTCCCTTCCTGAAGTTTATACAGGCTAATATGCATTTGCTCTCTGAATTCTCCCACCCAGTGATTAGTATGTGAATAGTGGTAAATGAAGTGTGAAATTCCTCTCAGGAGCTACACAATAGATCACTGTGATTGATAGGTCGACCTGAATGGGCAGAGATGACTCCTCTGAACCTCATAGAATATGCAAGGTAGAGCTGTGTGCATCAGTTTTGACATTACACTTTTGATATTATGTCAAATCGTACTGAAGTACAAAATCCTGCTTGACATGTCTGCTGCGGTTTACGTATAATACTTGGGGCACACTGGAAAACAAGAAAACAGGGTGCTAAAGCAATTCTTGTGTAAAACTTCTGCTTTTGTTCTACAAATCTTTTGTCGGTGGGTTTTACAAATAGCACTTTGGGCGCACTTGAAAGGAAGGAAACTGGATGCCAAAATAATTTTTGTGCATACCCTGGCTGGTTGATGGAGAACCCTGCTTTTGTCCTACCAGACTTCTTTTCCTGGGTTTATTGAGGGTACAGTGGCTGCCTCAAATTGGATTTTAGAGTTAGATGTAGGAGGACAATAGGATTACCATAGTACACTCTCCACCGACAACACCAGCTCTCAGAGCCAAGGTTAGTGTGGCAGAAGACTTATGCTATCTTGAAAATGCCCAAAATGGGTAGGGTTAGCCCCAAGAACCTTTACCCCATTGTTAAGGGACTGCCCAGAAGTCAATCCCACCTACTAGTCCGTGCCAAGCATAAATGTGGCATCTCCGGGGCACCCACTTCAGACCCCTTCCTGCACAAAAACAATCATGTGATATGTTTTCCTCTTTCTATGTGCACTGCAGAATGCAGCACGCAGAGAAAGAGGAAAACAAACAGAAATATAAGTATGTCTTCTTGGTGTGCCTCTCCTGGGGAGGCGTAGGATTCTGACGCATTTCCAGGTTTACAAAATGTTGTAAATCTGGGAATATGGCAGAATCATTGAACGCTGCGTAGAAACACCCACAGCAACACCCATGGCACGCCCCTTTCATGCAAAGTGCTACGTGAAAAGGTCCGCATTTACAAGGCCACGAAAAGCCACGCAGGGTGGCTTTACACGGCCTTGTAAATATGGAGCACCACACTGCACCACTAGTGCATCAAAAAAAGTGATGCACCGGCAGAGCAAGGGGCTTGTAAATATGCCCCAAAGTACATTAAGTGTTCATACCTAGTCAATAACAGTAGGCCTTAAATCCAACCATCAACAGACGGAGAATTCTAGTTTCTCCATTGCTTCAAGACCTATGAAACTATGGAACAGTTAATGCTGCCATCCACTAGTTAGTTTTACATGCCTAGTATGAAACTCCAGCTGTTTCTAACCCTAATACAGGGCCTCATCATATAACCCAATGATCCATGCTGAATGACACAAGCCAACAGGTATACATTTAGGGGGATATGTAGTAGGAAGTGGCGAAGCATGTCGTTAGCCTCCTTGGCTTAATGGCTTAATGACATGATCCGCCACTTCTGAAACGCAAGGCTGCACACAAGGCAGCAAACATAGAAAAAGCAACAAGCATTGGCATAGCCAATAGGTCTCGCCTTTGGGACCTTATGTGTTTAGCCAGAACTTTTGGCTATGTTGTAGAGCATTGTGGCTGCTGTGCATCATGTTGGAAAGTTATAAGAAAAAGTGTTATGCATTTTTGTTACCTTTATACAAACCAAGACGACATTATATACAACTGAACAACCTGATTAAAAAAAAGATTTGAACATAAAAAATGTATTCTGGTTTTTTTGTACTTGCACTACTGGCAACTTCTTCCTGTCTGTTCTCATGCTTGTTTGTTATAATTTTTTTGTTATGGGGGAGCGGGACATAAATAACGGGGGATTGGAGCTTGGAGAACAGTAATTTAATTAGAACACGAGCAGCAGACGGACACTAGGGGAGAATCAAAAGATGCCAGATTCTGAGGGCCGACTGACGTGATGCTTAGGTGATGTTTAGGTGATGCTTAGGTGGTGCACTGATGCAAAAAGGTGGTGAGTGATGTTTGGTGCACAGGTGGTGCCACTATATGGTGTGGAATGGAGATACGTTGTGGATTGTGGAGTTCGAATATGTTGTTTGGTGGGTAATTATGTGATGTGGAGTTGAATTGTGTGGCCTGGAACTGTGGTGTTGAGTGAAATTATGCTTAGTGAAATTGTGTCGTGGTGTGGAGTGCATTTATGTTGATTGGTGGTATGTGGCATAGAGTGCATTTATGTGGAGTGTATTTATGTTGCATTGAGTGTAGTGCAATTGTGTGGTGTGTTATTATGTGGCACTGAGTGGTATGTGGAGTGTATTTATGTTGCATTGAGTACAGTGTAATTATGAGGCGTGTAATTATGTGGTACTGAGTGGTATGTGGAGTGTATTTATGTTGCATGGAATACAGTGTAATTATGTGTTGTGTAATTATGTGGTACTGAGTGGTATTATGTTGAGTGAAGTTATGTTGCATTGAGTAGAGTGTAAATATGTGGCATGTAATTATGTGGCACTGAGTGGTATTATATGGAATGCATTTATGTTGCATTGAGCAGAGTGTAATTATGTTGTGTGTAACTATATCACACTTGGTGGTATTATGTGGAGTGTATTTATGTTGTATTGAGTAGAGTGTAATTATGTGGCATGTAATTCTGTGGCACAGTGTTATAATGTAGAGTGTATTGATGTTGCATTAAATAGCGTGTAATTATGTGACGTGTAAGTATTTGCTACTGAGTGGTATTATGTGGAGTGTATTTATGTTTCATTGAGTAGAGTGTAATTATGTGGTGTGTAATTATGTGGCACTGAGTGGTATTACTTGGAGTGTATGTTGCATTGAGTGCAGTGTGATTAGGTAGCATATAATTATGTACCACTGAGTGGTATTATTTGGAGTGTATTTATGTTGCATTGAGTAGAGTGTAATCATGTGGCATGTAATTATGTGGCACTGAGTGGTATTATGTGTAGTGTATTCATGTTGCATTGAGTAGAGTGTAATTTTGTGGTATGTAACTATGTGGCACTGAGTGGTATTATGTGTAGTGTATTCATATTGCATTGAGTAGAGTGTAATTTTGTGGCATGTAACTATGTGGTACTGAGTTGTATGTGGAGTGTATTTTATGTTGCATTGAGTAGAGTGCAATTATGTGATGTGTAACTATGTCGCACTGAGTGGTATTTTGTGGAGTGTATTTATTTTGCATTGAGTAGAGTGCAATTATGTGGCATGTAATTATGTGGCACAGTGGCATTATGTGGAGTGTATTTATGTTGCATTGAACAGAGTGTAATTATGTGATGTGTTATTACGTGGTACAGAGCGGTATTATGTGGAGTGTATTAATGTTGCATTGAGTAGAGTGTAATTATGTTGCTTGTAATTATGTGGTACTGAGTCGTATGTAGGGTGTATTTATGTTGCATTGAGTAGAGTGTAATTATTTGGCGTGTAATTATGTGGCACAGTGGTATTATGTGGAGTGTATTTATGTCGCATTGAGTAGAGTGTAATTATGTGGTGTGTAATTATGTGGCACAATGGTATTATGTGGAGTGTGTTTATGTCACATTGAGTAGAGTGTAATTATGTGGCATGTAATCACGTCACACTGAGTGGTATTATGTGGAGTGTATTTATGTCGCATTGACTAAAGTGTAATTCTGTGGCATGTAATTATGTGGCACAGTGGTATTATGTGGAGTATATTTATGTTGCATTGAATAGAGTGTAATTATGTGGTGTGTTATTACGTGGCACTTAGTGGTATTATGTTGAGTGTATTTATGTTGCATTGAGTAGAGTGTAATTATGTGGGGTGTAATTATGTTGCACTGAGTGGTATTACAGGGAGTGTATGTGACATTCAGTAGAGTGTAAAAATGTGGCATGTAATTGTGTGGCACTGAGGGGTATTATATGGAGTGTATTTATGTTGCATTGAGTAAGGTGTAATTATGTGGCACTGAGTGGTATTATGTGCAATGTATTTATGTTGCATTGAGTGAGTGTAATTATGTGGCTTAGAATTATGTGGTACTGAGTGGTATGTGGGGTGTATTTATGTTGCATTGAGTAGAGTGTAATTATGTTGTGTGTAACTATGTCAAACTGAGTGGTAATCTGTGGGGTGTGTTTATGTTGCATTAAATAGAGTGTAATTATGTGACGTGTAATTATGTGTTACTGAGTGGTATTATGTGGAGTGTATTTATGTTGCATTGAGTACGGTGTAATTATGTGGTGTGTAATTATGTTGCACTGAGTAGTATTATGTGGAGTGTATTTATGTTGCATTGAATAGAGTGTAATTGTGACATGTGATTATGTGGTTCTGAGTGGTATTATGTGGAGTGTATTTATGTTGCATTAAGTAGAGTGTAATTATGTGGCATGTAAATTTGTGGCACTGATTGTTATTATGTGGAGTGCATTTTGCATTGATTGCAGGAAATATATGTTGCATATAATTATGTGGCACTGAGTGGTATTAAGTGGAGTGTTTTATTGTTGCATTGATTAGAGTGTAATTATGTGGCTCTGAGTGGCATCATGTCGAGTGTTTTGTGTTGCATTGAATAGAGTGTAATGATGTGGTGCGTAATTATGTGGCACTGAGTGGTATTATGTGGAGTGTTTTTATATTGCATAAGTAGAGTGTAAATGTGACGTGTGATTGTGTGGCACTGAGTGGTATTATGTGAAAGCGCTATAAGTGGCTGGGGAATAAGAGCTATGCACGGTGCCTCCTTGACTTGCATGCTGCCTGTGTTGAACGCCTCATGGCTGAGCTTTAACAACATGTGACTGTGAAAGTTAATCCAACGTAAACAGAAAAGAAATATGTGAAGAACCACCACACAACCTACCGTGCTCACATGCAACTCAAATTATGAGGAGCTCTGTAAAATTAAAACACGTTTTTCCTCACCTGGTTTGCGCCGAGTGGTGGCAGAAAGTAAAAACATAGTAAACTGGACACCTGTTTACCAGTGAGCAAATCGGTATCTTTTACAGCGGGCTGAGGCTGGAGGGTGCCCAAGGGAGAAGAAAACGTCTCTGATTAAGGCCTGCAGGCCAGAGGTTTTTGAGTCAGAAGGGTCGAATCAACTTTTCATCCTTGCAGGTGCACAGAACGGGTGGAGCGGGCGGTCTTCGAATATAGAACTTGGCTTGAGGGAAAACAGGGTTGGAGAGTCCAGGATGTGACTATGGTGCTTTAGATAGAAAAACAGGGGTGCAGGTACTCACTGTTCTGGAGCACCTCTTTGCTTCTGAGGCAGGCAGGTACTCTCTCATTAAAAGTACTGCAGCAGTGCTGAGAAGTGCGGGTACACAGTGCTGGAAAGTACCTGCCCATAAAAAAGCACTGGTAATGTACACACCAATTTTTATCCCAGCATGCAAGCGTGCAGGTAGGAAACAGAACTGAAGATCGTGTCACTGGGGTTGGTGGACATTAATGCTGAATTTGGAAGTGCTGTCTCCATCGGAGAACTTTGTATATGTACTTTGTCTCCCTGGTCCATGAAAAGTGAGAGAGACGGGGTTGTGAGGAAGTTTAGAACCGAGTTACCAACCATTAACCCCTCCACCCACCTTCACATCCAGGCACCTATAGTCCAGTGTCCCCCACCCTCCTCCCAACCGTGCTGTTCTACCCACAGCGCCTGCTGTAACAAAAATGTTCACAGGAAAGTGCTACCATGCGGCTTGGTCCCTGGGGCACGCCATATCAAATATATGTAAAAAACATAAATAAAATAAGTTGCTTGTGGAGGGGGTGGGCAGTAAGGGGGCATTGAATTTATAACAGGACTCGGGAAGAGATAGAGTTGCGCCATTTTGCGTTACTGCACGGAGAGGGGTTGCGGGCACCACCCTCTCAGTGCCAAAAAGCGAAGCCTGAGGGAAGTGAGGCGAAGGGAGGTCATCGTGACAGGACTGAGAGCGAAAATAAATATTATACAGCAAGATTCCTGGGAACTGAGGCACAATGGAGTGGAGGGTGCAGGAAGGGAGGGGGGCAGGAAGGGGAGTGTGAAAGGACAAAGACGGAAGGTTTATGGAGGTGTAGAAGGATGCGGGCTTTAGGGGCGAGAGGGGGTAATTCATGGGGGCCTTAGGGTAGGTTACGTAGAAAGGGGGTTGTGGATCCGACTGCGAGCAAGGGAGGGGAACGTGCCCGCTTAACACCTTGTTATAAGTCATCCAAAAATATGCACAGTGACATACTAAGAGTACGTAAAAAGTAACATGGAGTACTCTTTCATTGGAGAGACTGGGAGAAGATTCAGATCGGAATGTGAAAGTATGTAACAAAGAAATCCTGTAGTACTCTTTTATATGCCTTCGTTAATTGCCCCCAAAACATCCAAAAGGAATAAAACAGCACTCTTCGTGCACAATTGGTATTAATAATGGCACTGTGTCTTCTTTGAACTTTTGGGAAGTGAACATGTCATTAAGACTATGGCAAAGAGTACTCCTGCAGTAATTCCAGTACTCATAAATGCTTTTGCGAATTGGCCCCAAGTGTAATAAAAGATAACAAGGAGGCTCTGCAGCTGCTCGTTCCCGCAGGCAAAACTCCGTGGGATGCGAAGAATGCAGCTGCAGCTTCCCGCGAGTGGTGTGCATGCGCTGTAAGGAAGACAAGCGCAGCCGCTACAGTAAAAGCGACCTTTGTAATGTGACCCACAACAGATGGCACCCTGTGCGCCACTGCACGAGTTTGCTGAAAAGCTGGAGTGATTCTAAGAGGTCATTTTCTAGGGCAGCACATGTGCGCTGCGCTAGGCTCGACCTAAAAACGAGGAGAAATAATGCATTTCTCTTCGTTTTGCCAACTTAGACCAGGATTTTCCTGTTCTTAATTTTGGCGCTGCCTTCTATGTACGCCACCCTTGTACATAGGGGGAAGCGTAAAATACAATAGGTGTTGCGGTGGAACGCCCACCACTGATGCAGCGAAGTTTACCAGCTCTACACAGTCATACACACAACACTCATTTGGGCCCATATACATTCATACACACAATGAGCTGGCAAATATCCACTGGTCATCAATTTTATCTTAGCCTAGGCAACCTTTACACCAGTATTCTTACCATTCCTGTCTCCTGAGTAAATGGAGATTCGATAAGATCTAGTAGTAGATTAGAATAGGGAGGAAAGACAATAATGCATTTAACTTAAGTTTAAAGAACCACAGACTCAGAGGGAGTTTTAAAAGTTTATCTGAATTAATAATTTTGTGAGTCAAATCAAAATACATAGGAATATACCAGAAATCTCCATCAAGAAAATAGTACAGTTAGCTTAAAATCAGTTTGCATTAATAAATTCTTGCAATGACAGCACCTGAGGAGAGAACGGACAGAGAGCAAGTACAGAGCATTAACCCTACAGATATATTTACCTAGAATAGTGTGAGGACCCCGACATCAGAGAGTCAAGGATTCAGGACAGGTTCGGGACAGGGAAAGGTGACCTCTTCTAGTGCTACGCCAGCGTTGCACCCCTCTCTGGTGCTACTCTCTCCGGCTCGGTCACGTCCGGACCCCTTCCTAGATGTGCCTCCTCGGTTGTTCCGCAAATTTTCCCTAGTGTTGGATTCTTCACTCAGATTGCAGCAAAATCGGGCAGCATCTCAGCATAGCATCAGCATCTCTGCATCAAGTGTGTCTAACTATCTAGAACTTACCTCTGTTATACCAATTCAAAGGTATGATCCACCCCCAAATGTTTCAATTCCATGTTCACCCGCAATTTTGATTTGGCCAAGCAGTGGGGTGAGGATATCACACTATACCATGTGCAATACTTTTCTTTAGTCTATTGTCTAATTCCCCGACCTTAATTTAATACCCACAAGCTTTATTCCCACAGATATTTCATATGTGGATCGGTAGTCTAATTTACATTGTTGCTTCTCTTTCCTCTTGTAGGGTCAAAAGTTGCGTTCCCATGTCCTTGCTGGGCTTGAGTTTGGCAGTCATTCAATTTCAGTCCACTTGTTCAGAGCAAGTAGATATTCTGCGCATGTGTAGAAGTCACATGGAAACAGAGACGCGGTCACCCTCCAAGGCCCAAATGGGAACTATTAATAAAGTCAAAGAAGAACACGTTAGAATACAAACTTAAATGAATTCACTGTATACCACTTACTTCTACTCTACCCCCATTTACTTAATAAATCTTTTGCATTAATAGTTTAGTAAAACTTGCATGGGTTAGTTTCAGCTCGGCATATGCGTTAGTGCTTTACCTTAAAGCGGCCATTTTAGAAGCTATTGCGCAGCTGCAATGTTTTCCCCCCGAGCGACAGAAAACATTATACTACATAGATGTAGTTGACGCATGCGCAGAAGAATTCCCTCGTTTTCAGCGGCCATTTTAGGATACTCGGGTTACTTATTAGGACAGCACATAGAAAAGCTTCCCCTAGATACGATTATGTAAAATGTGGTGCAAAATTGGTATTCACGGACAGAATGGTTATAGTATTACAGGTTATTCGAGGGGATTGCATATGAGCAAGTTTCTTTTTATGCAAAACCTTGCTCCATCAATCCCCTCTCTGATGGCATTTTATGCCATCACTAAATTCTATTCAACCAGATGCCAACTTTAGCTTTCTACCATTTAGTTGTCTTCAAATCTTTTATTCTTTCCCTTATCTTTCTTAAATTGTGATCCTTTCATAGATATTTCCCTTTATTTCTTCAAGTCGTATTTCTTCTAATTTTCTTTTCCTAACTTTCTCATTCACTTCGCACTTCTTTCTTTTCCCACTGCATTTGCGATAACACATAATCATCAGAACTAGCAAAGTTATGCCCATGATTGGCAATAATATTTGACCTAAGATACCTTTACCTATATTAGAAAACCAACTACTTATGGTGGAAAAACTATTTGTTATTTTCTTCCATACACTTTCAACCTCCAGTGGTTTCAGTTCTTCTCCCAAATGTGTAATATTTTCAATATATCTTCCAATCTCTACACTTTTGTCAGGTATATACGTGCAACAATGTTGCACTTTCAGCATTTTACAGACTCTGCCCTCTTTTGCCAATAAGATATCAAGGGCAAGTCGATTTTGCAAAACCATAGATCTGACAGCAACTAGTTCTGTATTGATCAGTAGAAATCCTCCAGCAGTGTCAGTAGATAACCGATCAACTACTGTTGACAATTGACACATTTTCCAAGAATTTAGCAGAACCCCCACTGAAGGTATCAATGCACCGAATATATCACCTACTATTTCTGAAAAACTAGCTCTTTTTTATCTTGTTAGTTCACTACTGTCGTTATTGTTTCCAGTGATTCTTTTAACATGATAGACTTTAGGGAACACTATTCCGAAATAGCAACTACTATACCAATGATCAGGTAACCTAAAATAGGCTTTGTTTCCACACATATAATAAATTCCAGGAAATACTGGATCAGTTCTTCCTTTTAGTCCCCAAACCCAATTACTAAAAAGTTATGTTCCCATTCATTGGAACCAATAAATACATTGTTATATTCTGTTTTAAGTCTATGGAGACAGATTTTTCCTTTCTTTTCAAAGTCCAGAGACATAGCAGCATGAGTCTTGCCAGTTACTAAAAGGTCTTCCGTTTCAGCCCATTTAGGTATCTGAGGTCTTGGTTCAGAAGCTCTTCTGTGGAAATCCTGTCTCCTATTTTCTACTAAATTCAAAAATATATTTTCTTCTTCGTGCAATTTAGATGTTAATTTGCGTTTATGTGCACCAGCTATATCTATTGTCTTCATTGTAGGAATTATTCACCCTTGAATTGTGAGTCTCTAGTACTAAGGACAGGGTTCATGCTCTTTCGCATTGGAACTTCTGAAAATATTACATCTACATTTGAATAATAATACTGCAGCTTTCCAATCCTATAGAATAAACTAGCTAGTACACTACATGAAATACCATGTGTCAACGGTAAATGATGATATGTTGCCCCTTCAGCTACTGAGCTAGGCAATTTCATGCAAACATAACAATCACTCACTTCCATAGTTTCTACATAATGTACTAAAAGATTTGCAAAAACATTTAAATCAGTTTCATTCTTATCTACAGTGTGGTGTAAATCTAGCTCATCTGGTGTTTCTAAGTCTACTCTATCTCCTTTAATGTTTGCGACTTCTGTATGTGTGTTAGTACTATTTTGTTTGCCAGTAACCATCAGATAGGGAATAGCTATTGCTAATATCACCCATATTATGAGGACTAATATTAAACTACATATACAGATCCTACAACACTTCTTTATACAGCTTTGTTTTGGTTTTCCAGCAACATTATTATCAGACATCTTGGGCAAGAAGATTATATCTTCTTAACTTCAGAACCTTGTATGAGATAACGCCTTAGGTGTCTTTTCTCTTTGAGGTCGGTCTCACTTCTTCTTTAACTTGTTCAACATTCAGTTCTTTATCACTTTCTTCATTTAAGTCGAGATTTTCAAAGTCTTCAAGAATAACATATGTCCATTCAGGACCCATGAACTTGCTATTCAATGTTTTCAATCTTTGACTCCTTCGCTTTGGTATTACTTTGGAAGGTCCAGATTAACTAGTTACTTCATTCACTTGATCAGGTTCTTCCTTGATTGTCTTAAGTCGATATCTCAGTCTCTTGATAATTCTTGGCCAATTATCACCTTTTCGACTTTTCTTAAACTTCACTGCACTTCCAGGTTCTTCAAGACTCCTTTTATTTTCTTTAGATTTTGGCACAACTTGATCAGTTTTGTCTTCAGATCTCCTCACTATCTGACCTTGTCCAGGGCTTAATATTTCGGCCTGTTCTGCCTGGATGGGTTCATCTACCTTAATCTGACCCTGTTCAGGATTACTGATGTCTGGTTTTTCTTCTGTATCCTGAACTTGTGTTTCTATGCCTATCTGGTCCTGTTCAGGTCTTTTTACCTCTTTACCTTCTTCTGCCTGAACGTTTTCTCTAAGTCCTAACTGTCCCTCCTCAGACTCCGGAACAGTGCTTTGAGTTTCTTCTGTCTGAATATATTGTTCTCTCCTTATCTGTTCCTGCTCAGGCTCCCTACCAGTCGTGTCCCTACTTTCCTGAGCGACTTCTTCTATACCTGTCTGGTCCTCACTCTCCTCCTGTCTATCTAACTGTGTTTGACTTCTAGTTCTTATAAGTACCTCAGGTATGTCCACCACTGGGATCCAGTCGTCCTGATAAGTGTTCGGTTGATCTTGGGCAGCTACTTCAGGATCTTCTATAGGATGATCTTCAGCTGCACAACCTTCAGCACCACCGATTTCTGGTTTCAATTGTAACTCTTCCTCTTCAGGAGCTGGTACCCTTTTAGTATGGCTTGCATGAATCCAATTAGGCAACCGTGCACACTTTACAGCTGTTGAGGTAGTCAGAATAACTTGATGCGGTTTATCCCACCTTGGTGCTAGACACGATTCTCAAGTGTGATTCCTCACAACTACCCAATCACCGGGATTCAGATCATGTGAGTGGCTCAGCTGTCTGTTGAAAGCATCTTCCCCAACCTGATGAGAGATAGAACGCACTCTGTCAGCCAACTCTTTGCAATACTCCAAAACCAAGTCATCAGTTATATTCAACAGCTTGTGTCTTGGTACACATGCTTGTCTCATTGCTCTTCCCAGGAGTATTTCATGGGGACTCAATCCTGTATTTCTGTCTGGAATACTTCCGAGTCCCAGTGGGGTGGATGCACACACCTTTCCAAGTCTTGAAAACTGCCATATAATTGTTCTACCACTCCAGAAGCCTCTCGACAGTAAGCGCAGTGCAATTTCTGTTCGACTTTGAATGCTTCACAGATTAGTCGAAATATTTCATTATTAAAATGTGTCCCTCTATCTGATTCAATCTTTACTGGAAAACCAAATCTAGGAATGAGTTCTCTTAATAAACGTTTTGCCACTGTCAAACTGTCATTTCTTCGGGTCGGGTATGCTTCCACCTACTTTGAAAATTAACAAACTATGACAAGTACATATTTCAACCCTCAACAAGCAGGCAGTTGAATTAAATCTAACTGGAGTCTCACAAAAGGTCCCTCTACTTTTCCAATCTTTTCCACGCAGACCACAGTTTTCCTGCCAGGGTTCATATGTTGACATATTAAACATCTCTGGCAAAGACTCTCTGCCACATTCCTGAACTTTGCGTTAAACCAATTTTGTCTAAAGAGTCGAATCATTGCATCCCTGCCCACATGTGTGTCTCCATGGTACATTATAGCCATTGCCGCAAGCATGCTGTCTGGCATGACTAGTCTGCCATCATAACAAACCCATACACCATCTTCTGTCCTTCTTTGACATCCTATTTTCACCCACTCTTCCTTTTCTCTCATGTCTACTGCATCCTGCAGACTTTTCACCCCCTCCCAGGTCTCCACTCCTGCAAGTAGCATAAGTTGGCAGCTGATTCCACAAGTTTCGATTTTCTGGTTTAAGGCAATCTTATGCCTTGCACAATGTTGGACAACCTGGTCAGCATTTCGGTTACCTGCAGTCACATAGTTATTTCCTGATTGGTGAGCAGCACACTTAACCACGGCTATCTCTTTTGGTAATTGAATTGCCTCCAGTAATTCTTTCACAAAAATTCCATTTTTAATAGGAGTCCCTGAAGAAGTCAGGAAATCCCTCTGCATCCACAGTTGGCCAAAATCATGCAAAACCCCATAACCATATTGGCTGTCAGTAAATATGGTTACTCTCCAATTTTTCCCAATTTTGCATGCTTTAATTAAAGCTATTAATTCAGCGACTTGTGCTGATCTTACCTCTGGTAAATAGGATGCTTCGACTATTCCAGTTAATGTACATATAGCGTAAGCAGCACTTAATCCTCCCTCCTCGTGTCTCATGCATGAGCCATCTACAAACAGCTCATGTTCTACATTTTTCAAAGGTTCTTCTTGTATGTCAGGACGAGGTTTGGTGCTAAGTTCAGTCACGTCAATACATTCATGCTCAACTTCATCTCTCACATCTTCTGCATATGGATCAGGTAGTAAGGTGGCTGGATTAAGAATAGTGCACCTCACTATTGTCACATTTTCAGCTCCAAGTATTATTCTTTCATATTTTGTCAGCCTACTGGGAGTTAGGTCCTGTGTTCGGGTCCTGGTCAGTAAAATCACCACTGCATGAGGAACGTACACCTTGACAGAGTGTCCCATCACAATTGACTCACTCTGTTCTATGCTTAAGCAAGTTGCAACAACAGCTTTCAGGCAACATGGTAATGCACAGACCACAGGACCCAAGGTAGCAGAGAAGTAGGCCACTGGCCTTCTCATTAATCTGTGTCTCTGTGTTAAGACTGAAAGCGCACAATTACCCCGCTCATAGCAGAATAATGCAAATTCTTTTGAATAGTCGGGCATGCCCAAAGCATGTGCTTCACACAAACATTCGGGCAACTTCCTAAAAAAATCTATACTTTCTTCATCCCATTCTATAGGGTCCTTTGCTCTTTTTCTTGTCATTTGTATCAGAGGTTTGGCTAGTAAAGCAAACCCTACAATCCACTGTCTGCAGTATCCTACAACTCCGAGGAACATTCTTGTTTCTTTTTGGGTTCGTGGCAACTGCATTTGTCTTATTATTCTGATTCTTTCAGAGGTCACCCTTCTAACTCCTCTTTCTATTTGATGTCCCAGGTATTTAACAGAATTTTTACAAAATTGGAGTTTTTCAGGGGACACTTTATGTCCACCGTTTGCTAAATGATTTAACAATGCAATTGAATCAGTAACACAGTCCTCTCGTGTGTTTGACGCCACCAATAGGTCGTCAAGATACTGCAACAGGACTGACTCTCTGGGCAATACAAGAGATTTAAGGCTTCTTTTGAGAATCTGATTAAAGATTGAAGGGCTTTCTGTGTACCCTTGAGGCACACGATTCCAAACATAAACATGCTCTTCAAATTTGAACGAAAATAAGAACTTGCTTTCTGGATGCAATGGAATGGAAAAGAATGCATGACATAAATCAATCACTGTGAACCATCCTGCTTTCCATGGTATCTGATAAAGAATCACAACTGGATTAGGCACTACTGGGCAGCATGGTACAACAATCTTGTTAATTTTCCTGAGGTCTTGAACCACCCTATATTTCCTGTTAGGTTTCTTAATGTCAATTATGGGTGAGTTACAAGGGCTACTCATTATTTCTTCCAGGATACCTCGTTCGACCAATCGCTCTATCTCTGCTGCGACACCTGCCTTTACTTCTGTACTCATCTTGTATTGTCGGGTGTTCGGGTAAACAGCACCTTCTTTCACAGTCACTTTTATGGGATCTACATTTGCCATTAATCCTATTTCTTTTCCAGTAAAATCCCATATTTCTGCTTTTACAGTTAGCTTGAATTCTGCGGGTAATTCATTTTGCGTCAACATTGAATATAATTCATTTACTTCTGTTCCCCGTTTAGCTAACATGAACTTGTAAACTCCATCCTCATCTGGGGTTTGTATTGCAACACCAACCGGTGTGCAAAATATAGTGCAATTCATTTTGCACAACAGGTCTCTTCCAAGCAAGTTTACAGGGCTTGAGTCACAGACCACGAACTTATGCATTTCTTTGAAATTACCAATTCGCACCTCCATGGGTTCTGTGATTGGAGTGCTAATCCGCTTGTTTAAGACACCTACAGGGGGCAGGTTAGGAATGTTTGCTGTTCTCACAGTAGACCTGGTAGCGCCAGTATCTAACAAGAAGGTAATATCATTTTCCTTTACTTTACGCTCTATGTAAGGCCCTGACTGATCTACAGGTAGGGATGCGCCAAGTACGCACTCCCCTTCCTCCCCCCTCGGGCACCGTCATTCCTGATCATAATCAATCAGTGGGTCCTGCAAAAGAAACTGAGATGTTACAAATTTTTTCTTACCACTTCCTTCTGGAAATCCAGTGTCCACACTGTACTTGGCTTGACTCACAAAATTTGATTTAGGGGCAGGTGGCAATTGACTCTGAAGATCTATACCCTGTTGCTGATAACTCATTAACACCTCATTCTGCATCTGTGGATTTAAATTTTGATTCGGGGTGTTATTAACTTGTATGACTTTACACACGTTCTTCCAATGCCCCAACTTCCCACACCCGTGACAATTTTTTCTTTGCCTCTTCCCGATTTAATCTTCCCCGTGGCTTTCCCCCATTATTGTCACTCTGACTTTGTGCTCTTCCCTGATTTTCTGATTGTTTATTTAATTGGAGCTCTTGCTGATCAGCTAATTTTACTTGAGCCCACATTACTTTTTCCTCTAAAGCTTTTCGTTTGCTATCAATTTCGTCCCTACAATATTTTGCATATTTTAGAATCTCATCAATGGGCTTTGACTGCCAGCACAGCATGTGCTGCTTAATCATTTGAGATATATCCAATCTCAGCCCAGACACAAATCGATACACAAAATGAGTCATGTCTTTATTTTCTAAACTTTCAAACCCACTATACTGTTTGAACACCTGTAAATGACGTTCGTAGTAGGCATGTACAGACTCATCCTTTTCTTGCGTTGTTCTGTCTATCTTTACCCAATCAGTTTCTTTCGGGGGAATTTTACTCTTTAGAAAGGTGATTACCTGATGATACTTTTCATTACATCTTCTGATGGGGCTCCTGTCTTTGCGTCACTTGGATATTCCTCACTAGGCCAATCCACAATAATCTTACATTCTGTCCACAAATCTGCAGGTACTACTATGTCAAACAGACCATCCAGATCTTTCAGTAAAACCTTTGAAACTTTTACAAACCTCTCAGCGTGTCTGTACCCCTCTACTGGTTTTTCTCTCAATTTTGGGAAATCATTTGTAAAAGACAAAATATCTTGTCTAGTCCATGGCACATGTATGTACCCCCCTCCGGGTACTTCTCTCATCGGATATAACCTTTCAGCTTTTTCTGTTTCTCTCATGACATATTCAGATGTTGTTCGATTTACCTGTGCTTCTTCCTTTTTCTTTGCCCATCTAACTTTCCATCTTTCAAGATCTCCCCACTTTTGCAACAGAAACAACAATTCCCTGATCTGCAACTTTCTTCCAGACACATTCATGTTTTCAAAATCCTTATCAGAAAATTCTGCTCTATAGGGTTTCTGCAACACTTTTGATTTCCCCATGTCAATTCCCATTTCCGATGCCAAATTAGTCAGCTTTTCATGGAATGCCTTTGTATTTTGTGTAATGCTTCTACAAATAAACAGTAATTCTTCTTCACTGTATGTGTTTAACCTGTCTAGACCCACATTTCAAGCAACCATGTCTTCCAATTCCACTCTCAATTTAAAAACGTTTAGTATCTTTGGCTGTGACTCCGTCTTCTCTATTTCTTGAGACCATCTCTCTATATGCACTGGGGTTACTATTGTGGCACTTCTAGTTCCTGATGATGTCTCTAATCTAACTTCCTTTGAATAACTGGTCAAATTTCTTTTCGGGGTTTCCATTATTGGCTCTCTTATGGGCAAATCCATCAATGATATTACTGATTCACATTCACTTGCTTGGTCATCTATTATTACCTTTTCTTTTCTAGGTTCTATACTTGGAGTAGGTATTACAGGAACTTTAGGAAAATGTGTTTTTTCTCCATACAATGGAACCACTGGACCTATTGTAACCGGGATGGTCAATGCTTCAGGATGTGCATTTATCTGAGCTATTCTCTGAATCCATTTGTCTTAGTTTTTATTAATTGCTTCCCTTTCCTTCTCTTGAAGTACCCTATCTGCGGTGTCATGTACTATCTGTGGAACCAAAGGTGTTCCTATTATCGGGGTACTAGGGGTCATTCTATTGAATCCATCATTATAAGGTGGAAGACTTTTCATCAATACGTCCTCTAAATACCCTTCTTCTGTTTCTGCGCTATCTATCATGGTTCAGTGTTTAGTCTTCACTGTACATTTACCTCCCATTTGCTCTTCTGATGTTAAAACAGGATATAAACCTTCTGCCTCCATGGCCTGTCTCCATTGTTTCATTTGATTATCTCTAGTCTCTCGGGGATATTTCGGGTAATATTTGCTTAGAGTCCTGTTTCTTCGTGGTCAATCGCGCTCAAAGGCTTCCATTTCCCATTCTTCTAAAGCCTCATATTGAGTCAATCTAGGTCTGGGTTCTAACTCATTCATTCGTGTTCTCAAATTGTACAATATTCTTCCATTAAAACTTCCGTGCTCAGGAAATGCTAATATACCGTCATCCTTTGTATATTCTACCCAATTTTCTAACCACACACAAGTATGATAGCCTCTTTCCACCATCATGTATGATGCAGGCGTATGTGGAGGAGGAATGAGAATCCCCTCTCTATTCTTAATGGGTTTGTCCTTTTTGAAATAATTCTTAACTTTTTGCATGAAAGTCATTTTTCTCTTTTCTCCGTACATTGCGTGCTTGTGTTGGTTAAGGTATTGCTCGTACGCAAGCCCTACAAATCTTCTATCTGGTCGAGTCCCTGTTAAGGTTGGATAATACATGCAAAATCCACTATCTATTATTATTCTCGGGATCTCTATTTTGATGACCAATCAAACACTTGCTTCATTTCTAATAATTCTCTAATACCAGCGCGTTATCTAGGCTGTGGACCAATCAATTGTTTTACTCTGCTTGCTCGTTCAGCCAATGCTTGCACGGCTTTTCTGTGACGTCAGTATCACTCCTTACAACTGACCCCTCCTTTGCAATTTTCGCATCAACAATATGCCCGCTGTTTCAACCAATCCCAGCACTCTCAGTGACATCAGTGCAGCATCCGCAACTGACCCCTCCTTCACAAGGTAATGCGAAAACGAATTTTCTCCCAATCTTTTCACAAAAGTTGGTTTAATTAACAATGTATAAACATTCGCTATTGTGTCTGACCCACTAATTCAAAGAATAGTAAGATTTCTTTCACTGTGTGTAAAAAAACCCTTCCGCTTACTCTTCACACCTTATGAGTAAAACCTTTCGGCTTACTCTTCACACAAGCATCAGAGAACCTCCTACTCCTTCAGTATTACCCTTTCTAGGTGATATAATACCAACATTTCACCAGCGAACTCCTCGCTATCAATTATTCTCACTAACATACAATAAATGTTCCCTAACTTAGTGCTTCCAGTCCTGCGTAACTTTCAGCACTTTCTCGATCCAGACCAATAACCTCACACCAGTGTGGCTTCCATTCACCACCCGCTATTCAATAGTCCCAGGAATTTTCAGACAACATGAAACAATACATAACGGGTTTTGGTTAAAACATATATCAATAATTCAAAATTTCAAACACAATCCTCATCTAACTAACTATACTAACCATGCCTCTACTACCCAGTAAAACTGATGCAGCTGAGTTTACCAGCTCTACACATTCATACACACAACACTCATTTGGGCCCATATACATTCATACACACAATGAACTGGCAAATATTCACTGGTCAACAATTTTATCTTACCCTAGGAAACCCTTACACCGGTATTCTTACCATTCCTGTCTCCTGAGTAAATAGACATTCGATAAGATCTAGTAGTAGATTAGAATAGGGAGGAAAGACAATAATGCATTTAACTTAAGTTTAAAGAACCACAGACTCAGAGGGAGTTTTAAGAGTCAAATCAAAATACATAGGAATATACCAGAAATCTCCAACAGGAAAATAGTACAGTTAGCTTATAATCAGTTTGCATTCATAAATTCTTCCAATGTCAGCACCTGAGGAGAGAACGGACAGAGAGCAAGTACAGAGCATTAACCCTACTGATATATTTACCTAGAATGGTGTGAGGACCCCGACATCAGAGAGTCAAGGATTCAGGACAGGTTCGGGACATGGAAAGGTGACCTCTTCTAGTGCAACGCCAGCGTTACACCTCACTCTGGTGCTAATCTCTCCGGCTCGGGCACGTCCGGACCCCTTCCTAGATGTGCCTCCTCGGTTGTTCCGCGAATTTTCCCTAGTGTTGGATTCTTCAGTCAGATTGCAGCAAAATCGGGCAGCATCTCAGCATAGCATCAGCATCTCCACATCAAGTGAGTCTAACTATCTAGAACTTACCTCTGTTATACCAATTCAAATGTATGATCCACCTCCAAATGTTTCAATTCCATGTTCACCCGCAATTTTGATTGGGCCAAGCAGTGGGGTGAGGATATCACACCATACCAATGCAATACTTTTCTTTAGTCTATTGTCTAATTCCCCGCCCCTTAATTTAATACCCACAAGCTTTATTCCCACAGATATTTCATATGTGGATCGGTAGTCTAATTTACATTGTTGCTTCCCTTTCCTCTTGTAGGTTCAAAAGTCGGGTTCCCATGTCCTTGCTGGGCTTGAGTTTGGCAGTCAGTCAATTTCAGTCCACTTGTTCAGAGCAAGTAGATATTCTGCGCATGTGTAGAAGTCACATGGAAACAGAGACGCGGTCACCCTCCAAGGCCCAAATGGGAACTATTAATAAAGTCAAAGAAGAACACGTTAGAATACAAACTTAAATGAATTCACTGTGTACCACTTACTTCTACTCTGCCCCCATTTACTTAATAAATCTTTTGCATTAATAGTTTAGTAAAACTTGCATGGGTTAGTTTCAGCTCGACATATGCGTTAGTGCTTTACCTTAAAGCGGCCATTTTAGAAGCTATTGCGCAGCTGCAAAGTTTTTCCCCCGAGCGACAGAAAACGTCATACTACGTAGATGTAGTAGACGCATGTGCAGAAGAATTCCCACCTTCTCAGCGGCCATTTTAGGACACTCGGGTTACTTCTTAGGACAGCACATAGAAAAGCTTCCCCTAGATACGATGATGTAAAATGTGGTGAAAAATTAGTATTCACGGACAGATTGGTTATAGTATTACAGGTTATTCGAGAGGATTGCATATGAGCAAGTTTCTTTTTATGCGAAACCTTGCTCCATCACCACAACACCCACTTCACGCCCCTTTCACGCTAACCATAGCGTGAAAGGGTGCCTTATGTGAAAGGCAGCGTTAAGCCACATTAAGTGGCTTAACGCTGCCTTGTACATAAGGCGCAGCCCCTATCGCCACCACAACATCTGTAAAAGTGACGTAGTGGTGGCAATAGAGGCGTGTACATATGCCCCTTAATTTTTTCATTCGTACCAAGTGCAGTGTAGACAAAATTTCTGCTTTTGTCGAGCAAATGTAAGATTTAGGTCAACCAAGTGGTGGATTTTCAGGTGCAGGGATTTTGCTGTATAGGTCTTGACTAAGGCAGTGCATGCGATGACTGTTGAAAGACATCTTGTTGGGTACAGGGGTCTTATAGCCCACCCACTTCTCACCATTGGTTGCCTTTATTGTCACTTCTATTTGCTTGCTTATTATTCAACAGCTTCTCTGGGCTATCCTTCCTCTTCTGGTGTTTGTCCATTCCCTAGAGCACAGACCCATTACTTGTTTCCTTCCACTGCTCCCTTTTCAGTGCAACTTTTTAGGTCGACGCCTGCCAGACTGCACAGCAGTCTGGTTGTGAAAGATTTATTGGGGACATGTTGCTAGCTGGCTTGGAAAGAAACTCCAAACTTTGGTTTCCATTGGCTTTTTGTTTTGTAACTGTTATTTTCATGCTTTCTATTTACAAATTTGATTTGTTTGAGCCTGTTCATCTTCTGTGTCTCCCTACCATAGAGAACAGCCTGTTTATGATGTCTCTGGCTGGCTCCTTTTATCCTTCCACAAGTGTCTGCTTTTTGGGAACTTTTTTCCTTTTGTATAACCACTCCATTTCTATTTCCCACAATTCTCTGTGTTTTCATTAGGCCTGGGAGAAATTTTAATTACGGCTAAATAATCGGAGTAATTTCAGTAATCACGCATTACTCTTGTGATACAAAATTACAGAAATTCCTTGATTATGCCAGCTTGAGTAATTAAGAGTAATTTGGAGGATAAATCCTGCCACAGAAGTACAAGAACAATGTACTAAGAGACAGTGAGTGGCTGCTGACTACTGCTGTTCGGAGCAAATAGTGCTATTTTGTTAGCGCAAAATGCATCCTCGGGCCTATTTTCGATGTAAGGGTGCATTTTGCAGTAAGCAAAAAACACTAATGCTGGATTACGCATTGCATGTAATTACACAAAATTACGAGTAATTTTGCCAAAATTATCAGTGACTATGCCAGTCACGCCCACCCTTAGTTTTCACCCTTCTCCCAATTTAGTATAAAAAAACATCAACCTCACATTTCCTATTCCTGTCAGTATACGCCATTTAACACTTCTGCTTTCCTCTTCTGCCGTGCTCCACTTTCTCTCTCCCATGTCCTTTTGATTTCGACCTGTACATGTTGTGCTTTTTGTCACCTGTGTTATTTGTAGACGACCATAAACCCCTACCTTTCCTTTGTCCTTTTCCACTTCTAAGCTTCACAATCTCCCTTCATGTTCTTTTAACCTTTTAGCCATGATGGTGTCCAATTATATTTAATCCACATTCACATGTTGCTTATGCTCCTGGACTTTATTTTCACTATTTGTTGAATTATGTACCATACCAAATACACCTTCATGTCCCTCCATCCCGTAATTAAAGACAAAGTATGCTTTTTCAAGGCCCTGTCCTTTTCTCACAAACCCACCCAGCAAGATATGTTATTTTCAGACACCCCAACCCCTAACATGCCTCTCTGTCTTCCTCCCATCTCCAGCCTACGCAACTACACTTACTGGACCGTAGCTTCCTTATGTGCAGCAGGTGCTGTGGCACCATACCCCCAAAACCTATGAAACCCAGACTACAGCTTTATTTCACAATTCAAGCAGGAGCCTAGACTCCCATTTACATCTTTTCACTGGGGCCCATCACACACTGGCTACCCCGCTGCGCACTTCCATATGTTTTATATTTGCCTCTGTTGCCAAGTGCAAAATATGCTGCTTCATAGCTGTGGTCTTCAGTAACATCACTACCACCTATCAACCTTCTTTGTCCTACCCACTCCCTCCCCCGACTGCCAAACCACCTATAAGCATTCCACGGTTTATGATTCCTTTATCAACAGTATTTACAAACTAAACCATACCATTTACAAATATTTCTAAGCATTACAATCAGAACACATCTCTGAAATACCATAAAATACATTTCTGCTTTTAACTTTATTTTTGGTTATTATATATTTTTTTAAACAATACTTTCCAAACATAAATTATTAGAGCAAACAGCTCCACAATGGCATTACAAAGACAAGACCTATTGGCATTGCCAATGTTTGTTTCTCTTTGGTTGTGTATTTTATGTTTCTCTTTCTCGCCTGGGGTTCACTCCCCACCGCCCCTCAGTTGCCATTCTTGCTTCTTTTCTGCCCAGCCACCATTCATTGCCCTTCTTGCTTCCCAACCACATGCACTGTCGTTCACTGCCTCATCCCTGGCCGCCCACCCTCCATTGTCCCTTTGCTTCCCAATACCAGCCCACTGACCCTCCGTTGTCCATGTGCATCCTCTGTATCCGTCGTGCGTTTTATTTACCATCCCTGCCTGCCCACCCTCTGTTGTCTATGTGCGTCCCTATCCACACCAGCCCACCCACCTTTGTCCGTGTACTTTCCCAACACCGCCGACCCACCCTGCATTGTCTGTTTGCTTCTTCATTGCCCCACCCACCCTCCGTCATCTGTTTGCTTCCCCACCACCTCCCACCCACAGTCTGTTGTTCGTGTGCTCCCTGCACCGCTATTCAGCATGGCTACAAATCATTGCCAAAGTCAATAGGTCTCATAAATGAGACCTACTGGCTTTGTCAATTTCATTTTAACATTAAACTTGCAACTGGGAATTGTTTCTCCTAAGATGCCCCAGTGTTGAACCAAGAACCAGTGACAATTTAACTAGAAAGGTACACATATGTTATGTTATGTTAATAGAGATTTATAAAGCGCATGGTCACCGGAGGGTTTCATGGCGCTAATTGTTGCAAAGTGACGGGGCGAGACAGGCTAGTCGTGTGAGAGCGCAAACAGCCATGTTTTGAGGGCCTTTCTAAATCCCATTAAATTTTCCTGCGCTCTGATGTCTAGAGGCAACGAGTTCCAGAAGCAAGGTGCGAGGTACGAGAACCTGCGTCCCCCCTGGCGTTTAAGTTTGATGGTAGGAGTAGCAAGCAACCTGAGGTGGCCAGACCGTAAGTTGCGACGTGGAATGTGTTTCACGATCAGGTCACTGATAAATTTGGGGCTTCTGCAATGCAGAGCCTTAAAGATTAAGCAACCGGTCTTGAAAGCTGCGCGTTGTGCAATTGGAAGCCAGTGTAATTTAGCCACAAGGGGGCTGGCGGAATGCCATTTGGGTTGCTGAAATATTAATCTAGCCGCCTGGTTCTGCACTATTTGAAGGCGTTTAAGCAAAAACATAGGCAGGCCGAGGTAGATGGAGTTAGAGAAATCAAGGCGGGACAGTACGAGGGCTATCACTGCCTGGGTGAGAGCCGAGGGGGTGAGTAAGTGAGCGATTTTCCTAATTTTCCTCAGTTGGAAGATACATGAGGAGACTACGGTGCCCACCTGACCTCTAAGCGAGAGGTCGGCATTCAGTGTAACTCCGAGGCTTTTTACTGAGGGAGAAGGAATGGGAGGAGGTCCGAGGTCGGGTGGCCAAAAATGGGGCCCCCACATGATTACGCTTTTTCCCGGTAGGACTAATTCAGTCTTGCCGGGGTTGAGTTTGAGGTGATTGATGTTCATCCAGCGCTGGATGTGGAGCATAGTAGCTTGAAATTCAGAAGCAGAATTTGACCCATCCAGTGTAAAAACAAGTTGGAGATCATCGGCATAGTTAAAGGTCGTGACCTTCCTGTGTTTTAAGGAATTGATGAGGGGTTTAAGATGGAGATTGAATAATAAAGGGGAGAGGGACGTGCCCTGGGGAACCCCGCAGGAGGTGGCGATCCTGGGAGCCGTAAAGGTACCAAAACGGACGGCCTGGGTTCTTTCTTTGAGAAATGATTGGATCCAATTGAATGCTGGTCCTTGAATGCCTGCTTGTGCAACACAGGTCAATAAGATGTTGTGGTCCACCGTGTCGAACGCAGCCGACAGATCCAGAAGAATAAGTTCCTGATGAATGCCTTTGTCAGCGTTGGCTCGCAGGGTGTCTAACATGGCGAGGATGACCGCTTCGGTAGAGTGTGCGGGACGAAACCCAGCTTGGTTAGGTTCTAGATGGTCAGATTGTTCGATGAAGTTGGAGAGGGACCTGGCGACGTGGGCCTCAAGAATCTTTGCAAGGAACGGAAGCAGAGAGATAGGGCGATAGTTGGAGTGGTTCAGCGGGTCGGCCCCAGGTTTTTTTTGCAATGGGACCACTATCGCGTTCTTAAAAGCCGTGGGGATCTTGGCTTGGAGGAGAGATTCATTTAAGAGGGGAAGAACAGCGTGGGGTAGGTTAACAAAGACCTCTTTTAGAATATGTGGAGGACGGCAGTCGTTGGGGGAGCCAGATTTGACTCGATCTAACAGGTCTGATAAGGTTTGAGGGCATAAGGCAGGGAAGTGATCTAAGGTGGAGGCGTTGGTTGTGACGACGTCCATGTTATCCATGCCGCAGCTGGTGGGAATGCTAGCTTTGATTGTGGATATTTTATCCAAGAAGTAGGTATTAAGGGAATTACAGAACTCCTGAGTAGGCGGCTGAATAAGGTGAGTTCTGTCTGTGTTGCAGAGATCGTTAATTACCTTGAAGATTTCTTTGGATTTGTTTTGGGCCGTGAGTATTCTAGCAGAGAAAAATGCAGCTTTGGCTTCACGTATAGCCTTTTTATAATCGTTCCGGGCTAGGGAGAACAAAAGTGTGTCCTCCGTGGTATAGTTTAGTCTCCATTTTCTTTCTTTTTGCCATAGCTCAAGTTTTTGTTTTTTTAGCTCGGATGAGAACCACTTATGTGCGTCAGTGTGGCGAGACCGTATGAATTTGGTGAGAGGGGCGTGAGAATCACAGGCCCTTAAAAGCCAGTCTGAAATCGAAGTGTTCATAGAGTTACGGTCTGGGTTGAAAGGGGGTATAGACCTTGCTAAGGAGTTAACAAAGCCTAATTTGTCAACAGAACTCCATTTTCTAGACATACCTCCGCTTGTTGAGGGAGTCTTATTTTTAGTGATGGTAGTGATCGTAAAATTAATAAGGTAGTGGTCAGACCATATACAGGGTGATACCTTAAGATCCGAGAGGGTAAGATTTGAAGACCAGATTTGGTCCAAAATGTGTCCTTTAACATGGGTGGGAGAGTGAAGTTTAGATTGGCTAGAAATTCCGTGAGTTCCGCCGCATGTGGCCCGCCCCGGGCGTCATTGAACCAATAGTTCAGGTCGCCTATGAGCAATATGCTTGCATAATTAGTGAACAAATTGGCCATTTGTTCGCTAAGGGCAGACGGGAAAGTGGGCATGGCATGAGGGGGTCGGTACAATAACACAAAGATGATGGAGCCGGTCACGGCATCTAATTTAATGACTAAGTTCTCCACCTCAGGGAGGACCAGAGGGGTAAGTGCATTAAAAACATGATCTTTGTGGATGATGGCGGCGACTCCACCACCATTTTTGCCCTGAGGTCGGTTAGCCGCTAGTATATAGTATTCCAAGGGGAGTGCAGCTAAAATATCGGGTGCGGAGTCCTGAATGAGCCAAGTCTCAGTGATCAAAAGAATATCTGGTTTCTCTAGATTAAGTCGCAAAAAGATATCCAGTTGATGTTTGACCATTGAGCGAGTGTTAAGATATAATATACGTAGAGTGGTCTGCGTAAGGGTTTTGGGACAAATGGTGATAGGGTGGTGAGGGCCTGGGGCAAGGGGGATGTCCTGTTGATGAGGTTTGGAGTATATACTATACTCCCTAAGGCAGTTGAGAGTGGCCGGGTTGAGGGGTGAGCTGCGGGTGGCTAGCGCGCGCAGCATTTTGGGAGAATAAGTAATAGTATATCCATGGTTTTTGGTCCCTGGTCTCGGCTGGGCGCGGACGGGCGCAGATGGGCTTGCCTATGGCGCGCGTTCGGCGCGCCGCCGGCGCGCCCGCTGCGCGCGTCCGCTGCGCTCCCGCGCTGCCGCGGATATATGTAGCTAAGCCCCGCCCTCTTTCTCCTCCTCCTATCATAGCAAAGGTTTAAATTGTATTCTTTTGTCTGATATATTTTGCCCAGTGACCATAACTTTGGCTAGTAAACATTGTAGCATTTCAAAATTCCATTGAGTCAAAGTGAGCAAAGATTCATAGGATAACAAAGAACACGTAAAAACTACTAAAGCTTTCGGGGGTCGCGTCTCAGCCTCAGAAGTTGTGTTTGTTCATATCTATCATATTTTCAAGTCCTACCCTTTTTAGGTCTCGCCTGGCGTGGGCTGCGCCCATGCTCAGTCTCGCTGGCGAGATCTAATGATTTGGGGTATTTTCTGTAAAGGGCATTAAGCCCCGCCCCTCGTTTCCATTGGCCGGTGTCACCGTTTACGCCAGCCATTGGAACAGAGGTGTTGGTGACATTTTAGTTCAGCTTTCTGAGCCGTCCCATTTGGACAGGCTCGTCTGCCTTCCTTCTGCCGTGAAAGCTTTCTTATCTTTATGGGGCCATGTGTTTCAAAACACATGGCCCCATAAAGACAAGAAAGCTTTCACGACGGACGGAAGTGAAAGCGGACCGTGCTTGTTATTATTATGCATTACGCACCATGCAGGTAATCGGCGGCCTAAAGTTTACTTTGTTGGCCTCCATTTTTCCCCTCCCATCATGCTACCCTACCGAGCGCTTGTTGTTTTTATTATTATGCATTACGCACCATGTAGGTAATCGACAGCCTAAAGTTTACTTTGGTGGCCTCCATTTTTCCCCTCCCATCATGCTCCCCTACCGAGCGCTTGCTGTTTTTATTATTATGCATTACGCACCATGTAGGTAATCGGCAGCCTAAAGTTTACTTTGTTGGCCTCCATTTTTCCCCTCCCATCATGCTCCCCTACCACATCCTCGCCCTGCTTTTCCCAGCACAATTCCTGTTTTGTTTCCCTTTGACCTCTGCATGAGGCTGCCAGACTGAGAAGAAATTAAGCGTTAAGCTCACGGTTTGATGCGCCTCACGCTCCCTGTGGAGGGAAGATACAGGCTCAAGTGACTCAAACTCACACCCAGCAGCCTCCCTCCTGTTTGTGCAGAGTGTGGACAACGGACATGGGGATAACACCCGGCCTGCGGCTGCTCTGTGGGGCAGCAGAGTTTATTTGTGCTGGAGTCCTAAAGCCTGGGAGGCTGGGGTCTGAGGCGTTGTCAACTGTAGCTGCTGGCCGCCAGCTCACAACAGTGAAGTCACAGTGGTCTCCACGCAGCAGGTCTTATCCATCACAGCTTTGTCCCGCTTTAGAAATCCAAGAATCTAAAACCCGCCCTCGAAAGCAGGGGCAGCTCTTGGAAGCAGGGGCTGATCTCGGAAGCAGGGGCAGCCCTCAGAAGCAGGGGCTGATCTCGGAAGCAGGGGCTCTCGGAAGCAAGGGCAGCCCTCGGAACCAGGGGCTGCCCTCGGAAGAAGGGGCTGCCCTCGGAAGCAGGGGCTGATCTCGGAAGCAGGGGCTGCCCTCGGAAGAAGGGGCAGCCCTCGGAAGCAGGGGCTGCCCTCGGAAGCAGTGGCTGATCTCCGAAGCAGGGGCTGCGATCGGAAGCAGAGGCTGATCTCGGAAGCAGGGGCTGCCCTCGGAAGCAGGGGCTGATCTCGGAAGCAGGGGCTGCCCTCGGAAGCAGGGGATGATCTCGGAAGCAGGGGCTGATCTCGGAAGGCTCACGGAGGTGGTTTGTAAAGGGGGTGAGGGGTCTTGTGACCTTTCACTCTAGCCTTATCCTAGCCCATGGTAATGTAGAGTGTGCAGTAGGTTATCTGTTGCTGTCCAGGGCTTGATGCCATGTGCTCTACACATGTACAGTCTGATGACTACTGGAAGTAAGACAACACTTCAGGACCTCAAGGTGACTGGGCGACGCCAACCGGTCTTGTTTTAAGGACTTCTTGCCCAAATTCTACATCAGTAAAAATTTGCCAAAATGTGTGCGATATTACAATGAAACAGAGCGCTCCTCAGACTTGCGCAGTTGGAGCTATAGCCACACAGTGCAAATGCTGGCGTCGCCATGGGGTGAAGAGCAGATAATGACACAGGTTAGAGATGACAATCTGGAGATGCTGATTTTGGCAGAGAGTGAAGGCATGGACACTTTATAGAGATGCTGGCAGTGCCACACAGCACATATACCATCGGTGGCACATGGTACAGTGCATACGACACCATTGGCACATGGTATGGCGCATATGCCACCATTGGCAGACAGAAGTGATGGCGGCATTGCCACAGGGTGGAGGCTACCAGCAGCCTTCAGAGATGCCATATTTGCACACATTGAATACAGTGATATCGACACCACAATAGAGGTGCAGACATTGGACTAATAGACAATCCGACATTGTCACGCGATGGATATGGAGACATCAATACAAGGTGCACATGTTGTCTTTGCCACACAGTGTAAAGGTTTACATGAGCACAGGCGAGAGAGCCGTATTGTTCGACGCTGCAGTGGAAACACTGTCATATGCCAATATACTGACATTAACACACAGTGGACATACTTGGAGAAACCTTGGAGGCTTTCAGGCCACTAACCATGCAGAACACATTGGAATTACTTGCTAAAACAACCTCTGGGTCTCCATTGGATCCCTGCCCAATGAAAATTATTAAATTGGCCCCTGTCTCCATAGCCTCCTATCTTACTCCTATTTTTAATGGAATGTTCGAAGGAGGGCATTTCCCAAAAATTTGGAAGGAGGCCTCCATTCTTCCACTACTAAAAAAACCTAGTCTGGACCCTGCGGATCCAAACAACTTCCGCCCCATCTCCCGTCTGCCTCTTCCAGCGAAACTAGTTGAAAAGGCAATGAATAGACAACTTACTGCCTTTATGAAGACTACCCTTCTGCTTGACGCATCCCAATACGGATTCCGGGAAGGACATAGTACCGAATCCGCTCTGATCAATGCCATGGAAATAATTAGGTTGGCAGTGGATCAGGGAGGCAGAGCGGCCTTGATCCTTCTGGACCTATCGGCCGCGTTCGATACGGTCCATCACGGTTTGTTGATGGATCGTCTAAGGAAAGGAGGGATTCGGCAGAAAGCATGGGATCTGCTAAACTCTTTCCTCTCGGACCGCAGCCAAACAGTGTCCTTGGGAAATTTTTCCTCTCAACCCTCCTCCTTACCATGCGGGGTTCCGCAGGGGTCTTCATTAAGCCCCACCTTGTTCAATATTTATGTTACCTCCCTTGCTCCCATCATCAGACGCTACGGGTTTAGTGTCACTTCGTATGCGGATGACACGCAAATCGTAGTGTCTTTACTTCCAGGTCGAAAAAAGGGGCTGGATCTTAATTTTCAGTCCTGTATGTCGGAAGTGGGGCACTGGATGGCTAGTATTAGTCTTAGGTTTAACTCAAATAAGACTGAGGTCATGTTGTTTGGGAATAACCCCAATTTCTGGACGCCCTTATGGTGGCCGCCGGAACTGGGGGCTCTTCCCATCCCGGTTGATAAGGTAAAAAATCTCGGGATGGTGGTGGATGCCAAACTTTCTATGGCCATACAGGTTAAAGCGGTAGCCTCTAAAATAGGGTACATTCTGAGAATTTTGAAAAAAATCCTGATTCTGCTCCCCCATGAATCCCGTAAAACGGTGGTAACAGCCCTCGTAACATCTAGATTGGATTACTGCAACAGTTTGTACCTTAACATACAGGTAAATCTGCTGCACAGATTGCAGCTATTGCAGAATGCTGCGACTAGACTTTTAACTGGCATCCCCAAATTTGCTCCCATTTCAAAGGCCATCCGGGATCTGCACTGGCTTCCAGTTGTGCTTGGTTTTTAAGGCTTTACATGAGGAAGGCTCTTACTTTTTGAGAGAACAATTCAAATGGTATGCCCCTCCGCGGCGGCTTCGATCATCTGATGCTAACCTGACTACTGTTCCAGTTATAAAAAAGGCCCGCTGGGGTGGACGTAGCTTTTCCTTTTGTGCAGCTAAACTATGGAATGGGCTGCCTCTCCATCTGAGACTTATGGATAGCCTACTGTGCTTTAGAAAGGCGCTGAAGACCTGGCTGTTTGGTAATTAGTTTTGCCTGTCTGGATTAGGGAGTAGTGGACAGCGCCAGGACACCTATTTGGTAATCGCGTGCTATACAAGTCGCTATAACATAACATAACATAACATACTGACCGTGCGGCATAGTGGAGGTTTGGGTATTGCTAGACGCAGAGTTCCAACATTGATATACTAGGACTACCACACAATGGCAATGCCGGGATTGCCACGCAGCAGAGATGCAAACAATGCCACACTCTGAGAAGCTGACTTTGCCACATAGTGGTGATGGTGACGTTGCCTTCTGGTGGAGAGGCGGACATTACCACAGTTGCAACGTCAACACACAGGTGAGGGGTTGACACGGATACACAGGAGAGAGGCAAATACTGACACACATTACAGTGGTAAATTTGTCACACAGATTCTCAAACTATGAAACAGTGGGGATCGGATTGTAATATACATTAGAGAGTGGACACTAGCATACATTGTGGATGTTGACATTATCATACAATTCAATGGAGAGCTAGAGGCCGCCATTAACTTACGGTACAGATGTCGCACCATTGCCACACATTAAAGACTCACTCAAATAGAAAATACTGCATTGCCATTGTTTACCACACAGTGATCGGTGGGCCTGCCATCCAGTGCCATGCTCACACTCCCACGCAGTGGCTCTGACTAGTTTAAAAATTAAGCAGAACGCACGGGAAAGAGCACCTCTTCTGCCAGCACTGAGTGACGCGAACAAGTGGCAAGTGAACACGGTTCATGTGAAAAAGAGTACTCTGGGCCAAGTCCTGTCTGTGGTTCTTCATAACATACAGCCCTGACTTATGCCATTGTGCACCTTAGGAGCAGAGCCCCAAACTCTAGTTCCTGTTCCTATGATCAGCATTCATTAAAGGAAAAAGGGGCTCTATTAGCTGTGAAGAGAAAGAAAGAGCAGGCAATGCAATGGCTGTGTCAAGAGTAGGGATAGAGGGCGATAGCTGGACCTCATCTTCCTTCGTGGTACAGGATAGGGAGCCCAGTCCGAGGCATCCGAGGAGGTTTGCCAGCACCTCTGTGTGGGTGCTGGATCGGGCGTTCTTGGGGTGCCACATTACAGATATTATTAGCTTGCGTGAATGTGAGGTATTCAAGGAGAAGCTTTTGGGAATGGCCATCATCTTCTCTTTATGGCTTGGAAGGGGGTCTTTGTGTTTTTGCCATCAATTCTGGAATTTTGGGTGTGTGGGTTGATGTTTTTTCCCCCCAAGATTATTAGATGACAATTTCAACAAAGAGGGAGCTTGGCCCAGATGTATCAAACATCATAAAATGAAATGCGATTCCATATACGGGCTGACGTACATACATTATCAATTATCTGAGCGTCAACAGCAAAATTGCATTAACAAGTTTAAACATGCGTCAAAGCAGAAGGCGTGGCTGATACCTCAAACCACAAGTTCTTACTCTTCAGTAACACAAAACTGAGAGGATTGTCTAATTCGAGCGGGTAAAGTGGTTTCTGTCTGATCTTAAACCCAGGACTTAGAATTGTGGCAATCAACACCTCAGGCTGTGTCTCGGGAAGGGGAGTCAGGCCAGTGTGACAACTCTGATCCTGGTAAAAGAAGGAAACCGAGAGTGTGGCTTCTTTACTTGACTACCGGTTTTACAGAACGCACTGTTACTATCTCTGAGACTACTTTAACTTTTAGGAACAGGAAGTTTTTTGTGGGTACTTTTTTTCTAGATATCTGCATTCATAGAAATCTTAACAAAGCATTGAAAATGCAATAGGTCTCGCCTTTGCTTAAGTTAAAGCCATTTGCTTTGCTAATGGTATTGTATAGCAAAGCAAATGGCTTTAACTTAATGAAAGGCGAGACCTATTGCATTTTCAATGCTTGTTCAAAGATATATTGGGAGCAATTCACAAAGGCCTACATACAAGATTTCTCCTATTGTATGTACTCTTACAGGTCCTAATAGGCTTAATTGTGAATTGGCCCTAAAACACCTAAAATTGTAATACAATGGGGATATTCAGGCTATATTCATAGACAGTACAAATAGAAACGCCTGTATCCTCTTTGCATGTTTACTAGTGGGGAGATGTATGTTTAGGGTCCATTCCAAAAGGCGCGCCAGAGTACACAGAAGAGTACTTCAGTACTAGTAACTCCTGCTCTCATAAATGTTTTCGTGACTCAGCCCCATTAAGTTTATTAAGTGGTACTTGCTGTCTCGAACAGTGTCAGCCCTTTCAACTCTCACATTAGATTGCTCAACTCTGCTGTCCGGGAGAGTCAGTTACCCTCAAGGAGTGACTTGATTATCCATTGAGGGTGAATTATCGTTGCTGGTCCTGGGACCTTGAATTTTGAGCAACAAAAATATAACAGCCAAAACATGAATTACCAAAATATTGTGCAGGTAAGTACACAGAGATAACTATAGATTCACTGTTCTCAACTCCAAATCTGTGTACCTTGAAAATATACATATCGTGAAAAGTAAGTGTGTGTGTGTGTGTCTGTGTGTGTGTGTGTGTCTGTCTGTCTGTCTGTGTGAGTGTGTGAAGTTATGTATAGTAAATCTACGCTTGTGTTTATTTTACCTTGTTAATATTTTGGCATTCGTCATTTTTGCCATGATAGTTTTGTGCCCTGTGTTTAGCATTGGAGGGATACTCTGCTACCCCACCTCTTCGACGGCAGCACCCACGATAGATACAGCCCTGGGAGATCTGACTGCCCCCGGGCCCGGAGAAAGGGCCTCCCAATGCGGCCCCGTCGTGATCCGTACGCCCGCCCCCTCTGCCCTGGTCGACTCTCCCTTCTCCTCGCTCCCCGCGCTCTTTCCAACAGCAGCTGGTGAGATATTCACGAATTCCCTCACGCTGAGCTGGGATTAAGCTGTTTAAAAGACACTCTGGAAGGAATGTCCCTTGCTGAGCTAAAGTCTCGCGCCTTCCTCCAGCCCCAGAACCAAAACAAGGCGCCCGGGCCCTGCACGCCCACCGCAGCCTCCCCCCAGCGGCCTGAATTCACCTCGACGTGAATGCCCAGTGGATTCAAAGGCCTGTCCAGCCCTGGGACAGGGGGATAAAATGGTAGTGTGGGTTTATGCTGGTAGGATGCTACCTTTAATTGTATTACCCATTTTTAGCTAATGTAATCCATCATGATGCCAAACAAACTTTCAGAAACAGGATTCACACAAAACAGTTAACATAAGTATATCCAGGTCCCCCCCCCCACTCCCTTCCAGACCCCCAAATTCCTTAAGCTGCCACTGGGCAAAGAGATACTAACTCAGACTCGGAGGCAGGCAGAGAGGAGAGAGGTTGAGATATGGAAATAAAAAGTGGTGAGCTAGAAGGGGATAACAATGACATTTAATATCCCATGGAGCCCCTTGAAATGGGGGGGGGAGTGCTGAGCAATTGCCCACTTTGCACATGCTTTAAAATGTACCGTAGTGTGGAGCCAGCACTGCAACATCCTTCCACGCTGTAAACTCTTTACTGTGCAAAAATGTTCTGGCAGCTGGTGTGCAGCCAGGACATTCAATGGGGCATGATGAAAAGCACTGGAAATACAATTATCTGGCTAATGTACATGTTAAAGTAAGGTTTCATCTGCAGGAAATAACATTATCTGGGTAATGTACATATTTAAGTAAGGTTTCACCCCTCTCCCCGCCCCAACTAGGCAGACACGTTTCTGAGGCCTCAGTCCTTGGAAGTTACACAAGTCGAGCTATATAAAACTCTTTAAAAAAAAATGATATTGGCCCTAATGTAGGCAAGGAAAACTGGCCCCCATGTACTGATTGGTAGTAGAAATCAGATATAACTGTGAGGCAGGAGTCCTCTCACTCCTCTGTGCCTCCGGTGCCACTGCGTCTGCTGCTGCATTGATAGCTGCCCCCCAACACCCGTCATGACGAGGCTGAACGCTCCCGTATTGTGAGCTCAAACCAGGAGTATGGCATTCACAGCTCTCGCCGGAATGGCTAAAAAGTACACTTTTGTTTTTATTTAATTTTTATTAGGTTTCACCTGCACCGCGCGTGCGCAGTGCTTGAGAAATCTATTGTTTTTAAAATAAACTTATAAGGGGCTTACAACCCACCTCCTCTCTTTCCTGGCTTCATCGGTTGCTGTGCGTGCCACTTACCTTTCCTCGGTTTCTTTTGGCTGTAGCATATTTTTCTGCATTTACCAATGCTTGTTCCTCGTCTGCTTCTCTTATCAGTTCCCTGCTGCCGGAATACTGTTAACATCCAATTTGGTGGAACTATATTTTCACAAAGTTTTGCCTTTTACTATTGCAGCATATTTATATAACAATTTATCGACTGGAGAGATTAACCAATTTGCATAGAATCACAGGGTGATGCGCGGCTGCCGCCGAGACTCAAACCAGGATCGCAAGCGCTCGAGTCAGCAGCTCTGCCCACTGCTCCACATCCGTTTCATTTCCGTGTTATCTGTCAGGGAATTCTTTCCTTCTCCCAAATGATTATTGATGAAAACAGCTCTTTATTCATTACATAGGCGAAACCGATGAATTACCAGTGCTTGTTTATAATGTACAACAAATCCCATTTAATGGCAGCTTCCAGGTGACCTTGCATAATGCACACAGCAGTAACAGCACACATTTGCAATACTGCTGCATAAAAATAACTGAAATGTATTAATAAACATAGGGAAATATTTGTGAGAGGCTTGCATCACCACTGCACTATGCAACGTGGTACATGCGTGATGCAAACCTCTACGTCAGATTTATGAAGTGCAAATCGCTGTGTCAAGTTACTCTGCCCTGGGAAGGCGTTCCAAGGCCGTTGCGTGGGTGTTCCCACACAACTCCCATGGATTTTGGTGCATCCCCAGATTTACAAGAACTTGTAAACCTGGGGATGCGCCAACATCTTACGCCTTCCCAGGGGAGGCACAACGAGGAGAAATATCTCTATTCCTCCATGTTTCTTCCTCTTTCTATCTGTGCTGCATCCTGCAGCACAGATAGAAAGAGGAATATTCCTTCCAGGATTGTTTTTGTGCAGGAAGTTCCTGCACAAAAACAACCCTGCATGCAACACAGACCCCCTTGCACCATGATGCAAGGGAGCCACCTTGGCGCTAGGCAGCCAAAACGGTGCCTGAGCAAGGGAAAGGACAGGAATGTGTCTTATTCCATTAAATACGGTGCATTCCTTCCCTTCCCCTGTGGCGCTGCGTCACTTTGCCATAAGTATGGTTCATAGATTCTAAAAAATACAAGAAGTTCACTTGGCAGACCTGCCTCATCTCAATGCAGGGCTGCCCTCTAGCGTTCATGAGAGATATTTCCAGCAGCTAAGGAAGCAAAACTGCAGAGTACAGAAGCAATGTGATGCACAGAGTCAATATGAGGTCTGCACTGCTCTAGGAAGACGCTGCCTCGAGTCTGTTGAGTACCATTGTCTGCACCATTTGACGCCCAGGAGAGTAGTCATCACCTACTGCGTCTGTTGAGCAGCCTACTTCATCTGTGGCCCAGTCGGCACTGAAGGGACGCCGATGCAAGCCTTCCTGTTGCCTTAGGAGCCACGAGGAATGCCTTGTCCTCAGCCTCTGGTCTCAGGAGTCAGAGGGGTAGCTGAAGGAGGTAGCCCTGAACTTTTGCTTTAATTGACATTTGTCAATCAGGTCCAGAGATATTCTCATTTGAACCCTGGACTGCTGTCTCTAGCACTGTCGGGGCTTGAGGAGTTGCTGCAGCAGGCCCGGTTCTAGAGGGTGGGCCGGGTGGGCCAGGCCCACCCAAACATGAGCCTTGGCCCTCGCAGTGAATCTGCCACCTATGTACAACAACAATAAAAAAATCAGATAACTGGTGATTTATGATCCTGCTGCAGAGCAACCATTTGTCTGTTGGTAGATTTTAAATGCAGATAAGCTGAATTTTATGGGAATAGCTCAGTGGGTTGCTGCCTTTGTCACAGAGATCCTTGTGTTACTCGCAGTTCAGAAGTTGCAATCCTAACATAGGACAGTGACCTATGAACTGTCATCAAAGAGCTGCATACAAACTTCGCTTTTTTTGTGTTGTGATATAGTTAGAACTTCTCCATTCTTTCATTATTCTAATGTTGCTAAAAAGAGTTTGTTTGGGCCGTTGTACATTTTTATCAGTAAAGCCAATCCCCAATCACTGGAGTACTCTTGAAATCCTGAGTTTGTGCTTTTCCAGACCAAACCCTCGTAAAATATATTGCCCACTAGTATGGATGACATGTGATTTCTACACCTTGTAAACCTCATTGGCTTATGTGACATTCCCCGTAGACTGATTTATTGTCTCTGTATAACGTGTGCTGTTATGTAAAGTACTGTGACACCCTACACTGATATGAGTAGCACTATACAACAAATGAAATGGATATGAGAGAGGGGCAACGGAGAGATAAGGGCCACTGGTGGAGGGTGGCAGTGAGGAAATCCGAGGGGGAGGTCAAGGGGACAGGGGGAGATACGGAGAGATGAGGGGCGTAGGTGGAGGGTGGCAGTGAGGTAATCCGAGGAGGTGGTCACGGGGTGGGGGGAACTACAGAGAGATGAGGGGCACTAGTGGAGGGTGGCAGTGAGAAAATCTGAGGAGGGGGTCTAGGGGACGGGGGAGCTACGGAGAGATGAGGGGCGCTGGTGGAGGGTGGCAGTGAGGGAATCTGAGGGGGAGGTCATGGGGTGGGGGGGAGACTACAGAGAGATGAGGGGCACTGGTGGAGAATGGCAGTGAGGGAAGTCGAGGAGGAGGTCACGGCGTGGGGGGAACTACAGAGAGATGAGGGGCACTAGTGGAGGGTGGTAGTGAGGGAATCCGATGAGGGGGTCATGGGGTGGGTGCGGAACTACAGAGAGATGAGGAGCGCTGGTGGAAGGTGGCAGTGAGGGAATCCGAGGAGGAGGTCATGGGGTGGGGGGAACTATGGAGAGATGAGGGGCGCTGGTGGAGGGTGCAAGTGAGGGAATCTGAGGAGAAGGCCATGATGGGGAGGGGCTACGGAGAGATGAAGGGCAATGTTGGAGGGTGGTAGTTAAGTTATCTACAGAGAAAGAGGTTATTGGTACGGCACCAAAAAAGACTTCCACACCAGCACTAAAGCCGGCCCTGTCATGGCCTTTCTGTTTTTTTCTATTTAATTAACAATCAGGTGATTAGGACAACTGTGGAGCATACTTTAAAGTATGTGCTAATTACATTCACTGCTATATTCAATGTTTTAAGTTTGAAGGTGACTTTACTATTGTTTTCTAATGGGAATAATGAAAGTGGAACTGAATGGTGGCTGATATTGGGCTGGGGCCCTAGGTCAGCTGTGAGATAAGGTGCAATGGAGAGGGGTGGTAGAAAAGTGGATAATCAAGCCTGTAAGGGAGTGCGCTGCAGAATCAGGGGTAGGTAGTAATGAAGAGATATTCTCCCTGAAGGCTCGCACAGAGGGAGCCCGAGTAGTGTCACTTGCCTGATACTCCCACCTTAGAAACCTCCTCTTCCCATCAAAGGGACATTACATGGAAAAAAAACACTTTTGGAGAGTGATAACATTTAGAAAGAGACTTGGAAAAGAGGGCGTTTTACTGGGCCTTGTAAGACTAAGAGGAGATAAAAGAGGGCCCAGAAGCAGGCCTGGCTAGATATAGAAGCACTAAATTGGGCCAGCAGTGGCCCACCCGAATGCACCCTTGGCCCACCCAAATAAAAATTCCTGGAGCCGGGCCTGTGCTGCAGGCCATACCCATGGACCTGTGGGCACCCTGGCTTTGTAAAATGCCAACCACGACTGGCAGTTAGCAAGATAATGGGTGCCACCACTGAGATTCCAGCGAGCTTGCACCAGACCCATCTTTACTACTCCAATGACTGGCCTGTGGGCGAGTGGGCTCTAATGACGGTGCACGGCTTTGGGTACCGGATGTTGCCCCCAACACCGGTAACATACCTTTATAGTTTGCCAGGTTTGGGTGGATGCTTCAGACCTTTTAGGGAGGGCTTGTGGGCATCTCTTTTGACCTAAGAGGTTTCATGACCGGTGCACCAAAACCTCAATCAAACCCTACAGCAGTACCAGAAACTAAAACCTGCACCAGGCTAGCAGAGAAGGCGCATTTACCCTTGAAGAGTACAAAATAGAACAGTTTCTTCTTCCAAACATATATTTTACACGGCTGTGAAACCAGCTGCAGTTTGGGCTTTGCTTTCTTGGGGCAGGGATTTTGCTGGCTCTAAGATGCTGAACTTGCACCCTGCCTCCATCCCCACTGAAGCACATGATCTTCGACTGCTGCGTCTTAATTCTGTGCTGGTAAAGTCGGGCTATGTCTGTGCGAACATCTCCATAGGCAAACACTGCCAGCCATGCCAAGCTTCCCAGATGCATGCATGATGCGCTGCTCCAGTCCAGGGATTTTTCTTAGAATTCTGGGACTTGTAGTCTTGTTTATCAATTATAATACAGGACAACAAGTCCCAGAATTCAAAGGAAAAAGAACAGAACTGGAGCAGCACATCACACACTGACCTGGGACCTTTGGCAGCTATGCACTCTATCCCTTGCCCAACATTAACCTGCCTTTTGGGTCAGATCTCTGGCTAGGAAGGATCTAGACGGTTCTGGTTTAATTGATCTATCAGAATTTCACATACAGTATTTTTTCTATACGTCATAAAGTCCTTTTCTTTAAAAAAAAAAAAAAAATCATAGCATTGGCTGGGAATTCAGTTATGAAGGAGGTATTGTTGTGGTTTACTTAAATGAAAATGTCTAACCCCCATCAATTCCTTGAGGAAGCCCTGGACTGGTCGCCTCGTTATTTTGAGTCGAGTGATAAAGAAGAAAGGGGCACCCTAATTTGGGGTACAGTATTACTGTGGGCCTAGGACACCTGTATAAGGATGTACCTGAAGCGAAAGAAAAGCGCCGAGGTGTGACAGGCAGCAGGCGTGCAGTGAGGGTGGTACCAGCACGCGCACTGCACCGCACATTCCATACGTAATCGAACTCTTAACTGTGCAAGAAATGTTCCGGGAGCTGGTCTGTGACCAGGACATGTAATGGGTCTGCAGGAGAAGGCCCTGGAAATAACATTATCTGGATATGAATGCATTTAAAAAAAGCTTCCGCCCCTAGAGATACCGTTATCTGGGTAAAGTACATATTTAAACAAGTGTTCAGCTCTCCGACTAGGCAGACTGATTGATGAAGCCCCATCTGAAGTCACATAACCCAACGCTCGAGTGGTGCAGCGAAAGTGCCATTGGGACTAATGTAGGCAAGGAAAACTGGCCCCTATTTAATGTTTTGTTAGGAGAAATCAGATATAATCGTGGGCCAGAAGGCCCCTCACTCTCCTGGGCCCCTGGTGCCACTGCACCTGCTGCTGTAATGATAACTGCTCCCCAACCAACACCCATCATGACGAGACTTAAAGCCCTCGTATTATAAGCTTGAAATTCACAGCTCTCATCGGAAGTGCTGAAAAGATTTTTTTTAATCTTATTTGATTTTTATTTATAATTTTCAACACCAGGGCTTGATTTGTAAAGCATTAAGTGCCAGGGCCCTTCTTGGGAGGACACTGTAGCCTGCACGACACACTGCCAGCACTGCCAGTAGCAGTACTGATTGAACTACTAACCATCACACTCTACAAGTGTGAAAAATCAGCCTATTCTAGGCCATCCAAAGCCATAACAATGGCGTCAGGGTCAGGTAATGTTCATCTTTAATGTATATTCACTTATTAAACCCTGTTGTTGCGCTCAACTCAAAATTAGGCAGAGAGCACCCCCATGTGGTGGGCTGTCACTAGAGCCGTTGCGGACAATTAAGGTCCGGTGCCGAGCACTGGAAACCACCAGCTCAAATTAAGCACTGACACATACCAACCATAGTTTCCAGACGACCCTGCCAGTGGCATAACGCAAACTGATGCCCCCCACTCACCCGCGGATTGTGATGAGGGGCCTCTGAATCTCACACATCTCATAGATTTATTTATTTATTTAGTGCATTTTTATAAAGCGCTGACATTACCCGAAGGTGTCAGAGTGCTGTACAATAGAACCAGTTACGTTACAAGAGAAAAGAGTTACAAAATAGAACATTACAAAGATAAACAGTAAACTTAAAAGGAAGGGTACACAAACACAAAATCCAACACAGCAAGCAAGGGTGAGGAATGTACAAGAAAAAATACAAATTTACAATGATGAGAGAACTTCCTAGAGGGGCCTCAGAATTAAAGTATTAGTTCTGAAAGTGTCTTTGGAAGAGAAGAGATTTGAGGTCAGCTTTGAAGATCCAGGTTGAGGAGGTGGCGCGTAGCAATGGGGGAAGCGAGTTCCAGATTCCCACCTCATTACCAGAGAAGGACTGCGCCATCAATCTTTCCCTTTTGAAGGAGGGGGGCTCAAGCAGAAGCTTTTCCGTATTACGAGAGGGTCGAGAGCCTCCGGACAATTTCAATTTATTCACCAGGTAACGAGGAGAGGAAGTGTGCAAGGCTTTGTCTGTGATGCAGGCAGTTTTGTAAATAGATCTTGCCTCAATGGGAAGCCATCGAAGAGATGATAGGATAGGAGTGACGTGGTCGCTTCGTTAAGACCCTGAAATAAAGCGAGCTCCTGAATGGAGGATGGATTTGAAAGGGGAGAGGTGGACAGGCCCGTCAGAAGAGAATTGCAATAATCCAGTCTAGAGAGAACCAGCGATTGTTGGTTTTTCGGTCTTTCTCCGGCGATGAACCGACGAATCCCCCACAGAAGGCGCAACTGGAAACGTGCGTTCTTAGCAATAGAATTGATGTGGGAGATTAGTTTGAGTCTTTTGTCAAGTATGACACCTAGGGATTTAGCGCTGTCGACAATGATGGGTTTATTGGTAAGTAAGTTCAGCTGATCCATCCAAGATTGAATAGGAGGAGGGGGGAGAGAGGTAGAAAGGAGGAGGAATTCTGTTTTGCGGGATTTAGAATGAGTTGGTGAGCTAACATCCAATTGTGAATAGAGTTGAGAGTAGAGTTGAGTAGTGAGAGATCGTGTGCGGAAGATACCTTGAGGTAGATTTGAGTGTCATCTGCATAAAGATGGTAATGGATCCCAGATTTACTTAGGAGGTTCCCTAATGGTTCCAGATAGAGATTAAACAAAATGGGTGCCAGGATAGAACCTTGTCGGACACCTTGACCTACCGCCAATGGAGACGAAAGACTGCTCGCTATCTTGATCATTTGGGATCTGTCCGAGAGGAATGAGGCAAACCATTTAAGCACTGTGCCTTCCACGCCCATTCTCTGTTGAAGAGTGTTAAGGAGGGTGTTGTGATTAACAGTGTCAAAGGCTGCAGAGAGGTCTAGAAGAATCAGAAGGCACGATTCCCCAGAGTCGGGTATATGCAGCGCATCATCAATCACTTGCAGCAGGGCTGTTTCAGTGCTGCGAGTTTGGATGAAGCCAGACTGGAAAACGTGGAGGAGATTATTGTCCATAATATGTAGGGAAAGTTGTTTCACAACACATTTTTCTGTGATTTTCAAAAGAAAAGGAAGGTTGGTGAAAGGGCGGAAATTGTTGAGGTCGTTCGCATCAGCTGAGGTTTTTTTTAGAAGAGGGGTAACTGTCCTGATTTGAGGGCAACAGGGAGGGAGACTTGACAGAGGAAGAGATTAACTAGCCTGATCCAGAAAGAGAGAGTTGGGTGTAGAACTCGATGGCGATGTCACTAGGGATGGGGTCAGAAGACTGGTTTGAGGGTTTAGTTTCCAGGATGCATTTGAGGAGGTCGTCTTCCATGATGACGTCAAAGTTCTGCCAAGTGAGTAAGGATTTCCGCTCCTCAATGGGGGTGGGGTGGGCGACCTGATCCACCAGTGCTTTGACCTTTTCATCAAAGAATATAGTGAATTCTGCTGCTTTCTTTGTGAAATCCTCAGGCTTAATGGTTAGGGGAGAACAGTTTGGTTTTTTTTTTTTTATTTTTTTTTTTAACGTTCAAAACGACTTTATTTTATTTGCTCCACTTCCCTGAACAAAAACCTGTACAAAAGCTCCAAATACTTTTAAAGCACCATAAGGTTTTGCCAAGGTTGGAAGGCAGCTTTTTAATACAAAAAAATAATCATGTGCATTTTTTTTTTTTTTTAATTTATTTATTTTTTTTCAAAATGTCAGCATGTTTATTTTTTTTACAGACTTTCAAAAGGAACATAGTAGACGCTGTTCTACAGTCTCATACACAACTACCAAAACGTGTCTTCATATCGTCTATAAATTATGAAAAAATTATTCTCTTAAAGACTTTTATTAACTCTGCTGAAATATGCTATTCCCGAGGGATCATCTGATAAATATGATTGTATTTAGCTGTCTAAATATTAAAATATACTCGCTTTTATCTATTATTTTTTTAAAGAATCTTTTTTTTATTGTTTTTTATAAAAACAGAACATAACCAGGTCACACAAGACAAGTCCCTTCATGAAAGGCATCTGGGGTGGCGCAGCACCAGTTTGGATTTTTGATGAGGTCAAAAAGTTTTTGGGGTCTGTTTTTGGTTGAGTAAAGGCGGATCTGAAATGTGATGCTTTTTCATGGAAGTTGGGTTGTGGTATTTGGATCTTGCAGAACGTAAAAGAGAAAGATTGGAGGTGGATGGAGATTTTCTCCAGTGTTTCTCCAAGATTCTAAGGTTCTTCCTTTCATCATAGAGAGCTTTATTGAACCAAGGTGCTGAGGGGGTGGGTCTTTTCCTTTTGCTTTGGAGTGGACCGGCATTATCAATTTCGACTGCTAGGACTGAGAGGCAATGAGAGGTAAGATCGTTGACATCCACTTTAGGGTCTAGTCTAGGAAGTGAATGCATAGCCGAATCACAAAGAGTGTCAAGATCGATGTTTTTAGTGTTGCGGAACCAGGTAGTGGCTCTTTTAGGTTTATAACGTGTGATAGGTGAAAACGGAAGGGAATGAGGAAGTGGTCAGACCTGTCTACATGGATGGGGGGAGCAATAGTAAGCAGGTCTGCTTTGGATATAACAAGGTCCAGAATTGAGCCCTTGGAGTGTGTAGTTTCCAAGCAATGTTGGAAGAGATCATTGGCTGAGAGAAAGGTGGCAAGCTTGTTGGCAGCCAGGTCTTCCAAAGAGCCCCAGTGGAGATTAAAGTCACCCAGGAAGATCTGTCTGTCACTTTGAGAAAATTGGTCACTGATGAAGTCGGTGAGTTCCTCCAAAAAGGAAGAGCAGTTACCGGGCGGATGGTAGATGACACGGAATCTGAAGGGTGAGCCGTGATATATTTGAAGTTCTAGGGATAGGCATTCAAATGTACAGAAGAAGGTGGTAGGGAAGGCTTTAATTTGAAGGAGAGAAAGGTGGAGGGGGAGTGACGTTGGTAGTCTTGTAGCTGGCCAGTAAGTTAGTGATGTCTGCAGAGGACAGACTGTGGCTGATTTTATTGGGGCGCGGGAGCAAGGAACTCCTTAGGAGGATATTAGGGAAGGGGGACATCTTGGCGCTTAAAAGTGAGATGGACGCTACAAGCTGGGAAATGGAAGAGATGAGAGAATCAAGTTTATTTTCCAGGGAGAGGAGGGCTGAGCATGGAGTGTTGGGTGGCTCGATAGATAAGGGAGGGAGTACAGAGGGTGAGGGAGGACGGGGAGAGATGGGGGAACGGGATAAGGGAGGGAGTGCAGAGGGTGAGGGAGGATGGGGAGAGATGGGGGAACGGGATAAGGGAGGGAGTGCAGAGGGTGAGGGAGGATGGGGAGGGGTGGGGGAGCGGGATAAGGGAGGGAGTGCAGAGGGTGAGGGAGGATGGGGAGGGGTGGGGGAACGGGATAAGGGAGGGAGTGCAGAGGGTGAGGGAGGACAGGGAGAGATGGGGGAACAGGATAAGGGAGGGAGTGCAGAGGGTGAGGGAGGATGGGGAGAGATGGGGGAACGGGATAAGGGAGGGAGTGCAGAGGGTGAGGGAGGATGGGGAGGGGTGGGGGAACGGGATAAGGGAGGGAGTGCAGAGGGTGAGGGATGACGGGGAGAGATGGGGGAACGGGATAAGGGAGGGAGTGCAGAGGGTGGGGGATGGACGTGAGGGGAGGGGTGGGGAATGGGGGAATTGGAGAGCAAGGGTAGAAGGTGGGGAAAGATGGTGGTAGATATGAGTGGATGGTGATACAGTGGTGGGAAGTGAAATACTTGTACTGGTGTTGAACAGAGGGGAAGAGTAGAGATCATACAAAGGAGGAGACAGTTGAGGAGTAGGGGGGGGGTAAAATGAAGGCCAAAGGTACGGGGAGAAGAGAGGAGAAGAGGCTGTACAGGGACGGGAGGGCGGGGTGTCAGATGAAGGCCAAAGGTAAGGGGAGAAGAGAAGAGAGGGGGCTGTATAGGGGGGGGGAGGGTCAAAGGAAGGCCAGAGGTATGGGGAGAAAAGAGGATGGTGCTGGACAGGTAGTGTAGGCTATGAAAGGTGAATGTAGGGGGACAGGAAACATGCGGAATGGGGGGGATTGGGCTAGATGGTAATTGAGGGAGGAGTAAGGGACTGCAAGGTCAGAGGGAGGAAAGAGGAAGGAATTACCGAGGAGGGAGACATGGTTGGGAAGCAAAGGATGAGGAAGAGAAGGATGAAGAGAGATGGGAGGGGTAAGAGAAGAATTTAGGGTACGGGGGATGGGTAAGAGCGGAAAGGGATGAGGTGTGAGTGGGAGGGAAGGTAAGGAAAGTTGATTGGTAGTCCAGGTTGAAAGAAAGGTGGAATACGTATGGGGGAGGTGGGTTGGATTAGGGGGATTAGGGGGGAGGCGATAACATTGGAGTAACGGGCAGATGCAGGGTGGGGAGGGGGAGTGGAGGGCTGAGGAAAGGCAGACAAGATAGGGGAGGATCATATTGGGAAGTGGGAGAGAAGAGAGCCAGGCAGGGGGGAACAAAGGGTAGGCCTGTGTCTCCCGGGAGAGCGGCCTGATGGAGTATCAGGGGGTTGGGGGGGACAAAGGGAGAAAGGAGAGGAGCTAGGAGAAGAATCGAGGGAGATCATAGTCGTATGGGTTGGACGAAGGGAGTCGAAGAGATGGTCAAAGAGAGAGAGACAGGAGTCTGTAGGTTGAATCATGACAGTGACATTAATGTAAAATGTAATGGTGAGAGAACCATTAAAGCTAGCGGAGGGGGACATTTTTAGCCCCTGTCCATGCGGGATAGATGAGGAGGAGGAGACGTTGAAGGAATTGAAGAAGCTGGTGGGCCAGGAAGGTATATCATGAGTGAAAAAAATTAAGTCATTTTTTAGCTTCCCTAGATGGCCATTGTGGAATTGGTTCACAAAGAGGAAATCAGGGAATTGTTCAATGGTGTTGTGCTTGAACCGTTGTGCTGCTGCTTTGGACAGATTAGGGGGATAAATGGTTTTGAAGCAGTTAACTCCAGATGTAATTCGAATGGAAGCCATGATACGGAGATGAGGAGTAGGGGAGTGTGGGGGGTAGAGAAAGGGGCCACTAGGGTAGCGATAGCGTAAAGAAGTATAATAGGAGGAGGGCGCATATTCCAGAAGTCAAGTGAGGATAATCCAATAAGATTGTGGTCAGGAGGTGACTAGAAATGCAGGGCCAAGGACTCTGGTCCAACTCCCCTATAAAACAACATTCCGGTGGGATAGAAGGCTAGCTTGACTGCAGTGGCGGAGTGGGCGAGGGACCATTAACTGGGCCAACCCTACCACCATGGATTAGGCCCTCCAAGTATGGAATCCAGCAAGGAAATGGGTGACACCTAGTGGATCACAGGGATAGGTACAGATATTAACCCTGCCCTGGATCGCAACTCCGGGCGAAGGCAGCTCTCCGGGCAGATAGATGGCTACCGTAGTAGCAAATCCAGTGGGGAGGCTCGTGGGAGGCCTTACAAGTTGAGCAGAGACCCAGGAGGGTGGAGGGCCAGCAGAATAGGACCAATAAGGAGGAACTATTGGCCACCAGAGGTGAGCCAGCTGACAAGAATGAAAGAGAAGTCCAGGACTGGTGACTGACCACAGCCGGTCCAAGATGGCTGCCTCATTTGCTCAAACAGAGAAGAGATTCGTGGGAGTCCCTTCTTTGTTTACATGGCTGTTGTGCCCTAAGCAGGAGAAAAATGGCCCAAGCTGAAAAATGGCTGCCTGATAGTAGGCGGCTCTCTGGAGGGGATTCGAGCCTTCAATCTTTCCATTCATCTGATCTGGGGGGAGGAGGGCGAGAAATTCATTGGCGTGGGCTGCATATGGACACACTTAAGTGTTGCACCCCCCCCCCCCCCCCCCCCACCCACCCCGCACCAAAGGGGCAACACAGGCCACCCCCGGGGCCTGCGTGCTAGAGAAAGCTGCAAAAGCAAATATTTTCTTGCATGATTTTGAAACTCTGCCTCATCTCAATATTTGATTTACTTCATCTCAATACACGACTGTCCTCTAGTGGTCATAAGAGATATTTCAATCAGCCAAGGAAGCCAAACTGTAAACGTATTTGTGTAGGGTAGCGCTCTGCCTAAAACTAAGGGAGATTAAATTATTTGGCCAAGCTCACACGTAAAGCTCAAGTGGATAGGGTGAGATGGACACGCAGTTCCTCAGAGAAGCAGAGACAGGTAGGGTGACAAGGCGTCCCAATTCTTCACCATATGTCCTGGCTAATTTCAGCACATTTAACCAAATGTCCCAGTTTACAGAGAGGTTTGGATGAACAGAGAGAAAGGGACAAGTTTTCATATTTTCTAACAGAGAATGAGCAGCGCTTAGCAGAAAGCAGTTTAATAAAGATAATCCTGTAGGTGAAAGTTGCATTTAATTCCACCTAGTGCCTCATCATCTGTGTTTTTCATGTTAGTGAGCGTTGTGAATTTAGTCACTCTGTGCTCCTCGGACAACACAAAGTTGTAGTCCTTCTTCTGTGTTTGTGGGATGTCATCGTTTTTGATTTTCAAAATCAAGTTACCCTATGGCAGTGCTTCAAAATGTCAGGTTACTATAACCAATGACAAGGAAGGTACTAGATAGGACGTGCTCCCAACCACCCAAATAGGAGCAGGGAGGACACTGGTAACTACTAGGTGCCTCAGATGGCAGAGAAATAAATGGCAATCACTGTGTTTATATTTATTAAACAACCTTCTGTCAGTGGTTGAAATGCGTAAAAAAAGCAATAGAAACTCTAACCCTGAGCGCAATGGGGGTGGGGGTGAGTGTGGGGGCGGTTTCAAAAGCTTGGCTAAAAACCAGAATATTCTGAAACTATTTTGTTGGTCTTTCACGTTCAGGTAACTGCATATAAATTAGCACAAACACCTTAAATGAAAAATAAAATGAATGCAAGTTAAACTAATTGGACAGAAATGCAACCTCTTACCATATGAAACCTCGAATGATTAATGCCATCACTGCAGTTGTCTATGGGTGTATCCATGGAGTCACATACTTGAATCCTGTTGCAACAGTGGGGAATAGAGACGTTTATTTATAGTTCTAAGGGGTCCCAGCCTGAGGCTGAAACCCCTTTGAATATGTAAGTCATTGGTCCTCAAAAAGAATACATTCTGTCACCATGAAGCGTCAAGTGACGCCATCAATTATAGTCTATACTGGATCCCAAGCAGTTTTGGACATTAGCTAATTAACCATTTTTTTTTATTTGTTGGCATTTATTGAGTACAACATACACCCTAAAACAGGGCTTCTTGGCGCTGTATAGAAACCTGCTAACAATGTACGTGTCAGTTACCGAGCCTAACCGATGGCAAACAGCCATGTGTTCAGTCTTGTCGGGACCACTTAAAGATACCTGCAGATAATTTGTTGTCCCCAAATCCAGAGGAGGTTGTGGACTGTAAAATGGCCTTGTTATTCACCTGTTTCATCTATCTTTTGACCACTTACATAGCCCCTGAGTGTACAGTCTCTTTTCTGGAAAAGATTGTAGAAGCTCTTGTCTTTTTATTGGCTAAGTATTCCCAGGTGCTTATCCTGGGTGAATTTAACCTTTGGTTAGACTCCCAGTCAGGCCCTTCACTAGCATTCTTTTCTCTAATGACTGACTTTGGCCTAATAGAAATTGTTAATCAACAAACCTAGGAGGGTGGCCACACATTAGACCTAGTTTTTGGAACACCTGGCTTAACAAAATTTAGATCCTCCACCTTAAGGGATGGACAGACAATTTTTTTTGCCAAATGTGAAATTCTATCAACTGTTCCCTGTAAAAAGGACGCAGCTCGAAACAAACCCATTCCCTCTTCCTGTTGGAGTAAAATTGCTATATAAAAATACTCCCAAACATTTTTGAAGGTTGGGTAAGTATGCCTCCAACTATGGACTTTGATGCCTCATTTATGTATTTTAATTCTTGTTTATCTGTGGCTTTTAAAGACATTGCATTGGCAACTCCTAAAAAAGCTCCTCCTAGGACCCCCCCTCCCCCACCTTGGTTCTCAGTCACTCCTAAAGCTGAAAAACTAAAAGTTAGTTAACCGTAAGAAAACTGGCATCCATCCTATGACAACAGTGCATTGTTAACTTTTAAATTGCTGTTGAGTAGCGACAAAAGCTGTATCCTTCAAGCTAAAAGTTCCTATTTTTCAACCATAAATAAAGACGCTGCACCTACCTTGTTTAATATTGTTAGAGAGCTCACTAACCTTTCTTGGTCTGCTACCTCAGTAGTTTCTACCCAGAAATATGTGGTAAATTGTCTTCTTATTTTATCAATAAGGTTCAAACATTCTATGATAGTTGTAAAAGTGACTCAATCTCACATGAGGCTTCAACAAATCTCCATCTCAGACAAGGTATATTCACAAAAAGAGACTCCCACCTCACTGGGTAAGAGATTTACAAAGTGGATCTTATCCCTGTCGTTCATAAGGATATCAGATCAAACTAGGGGGCCTATTAGGTTGGCGCCACCCTAGCGGTGCTGGGACCGGCCACGAGTAGTGCGTCGGTCCCGCACCGGCGATTAGGAAGCCACCGCCACCGCGGCGGTGGCATCCTCTATTCCCAGCATTGTGGCGGGCGGTGCTCACAGCACCGCCCGCCACAATGCTGGGAATGCACTGTGTGCATTGTCATGCACAAGGTTTCACAGAGGGCCCCTAAAAAATTGGAATGTGTTGGGACTTTAGAACTTTGCATTGCCTTTGATTTTGTGGAGATATTGGTTTCCTTATGTAATGTATATGCCCCCTGGGATGTCCACACTATTGAAAGGTGGATCCACAATTTAAAATCTGCTGTTGGGATAGTAGCGTAGTTTCGTTTATTGTATATTAATGTATATAGGTTTTTGTTTTGTAAATATATGTCTTTTGTATATGCTCAGCAAAAAATGAAAAATGAGATGTGAATTTACACACATATGAAAGGATAATTAAAAGTGTCCTTTTCAAAAACATTGCTTTATTTATTCCTCCATACCTTTTTTTCTCTATATTGCATTTTCCTTACCCAGGTTATGGGAGGCTGATTGATGGGTATACCCCCAATTATTTGAATCAAGGTGACAGGCACCGCATGGTGCCTGCCACTTTGTTCGTGCCAATGCAGGGGGGTACCATAGGTACCCCCCATGTGCCTCCCCCACCCCCCCCCAACATCCATGGGGCCTGCAACGGGCCCCCAACTCAGGAATCCGCATGCATTTCCGTGGCGGCATTGGCTGCTTCCCGCTGCCATCCTGATATGGATGGCGGGGTCTAGCAGACACCGACACCATATCAGGCCCCTTTTCCGCCCGGTCACCTGTGTGACCAGCGAAAAAACGGCGGACGGTCTTTACGTCCGCTGGGGTCCCCCCCCCCCGCCATACTAATATGGCGGGGGAAATGGGTGGTGGGCGGGATATGATGTAGGGCAGATCGCCACCGCACGCATAGCGGTGGCGATCCGCCCTAAATCATGATAGACCCCTAAGTGTGGATCTCCCGATAATATTTGCCCTATCCTTTCACAGTGGGCACTTTCCTGATTCTCAAGTCTCTGCAACTGCTGCTGAGATGGAAACAATTTGCACTATTTATTCAAGAAAAAACATTTTAAATCACATAAGCATGGAGTAATCAGAATCTCGATTGCTGCCTCTAGTACAAGGATTCTGAGAATAGAATCGTGCTTAAGCCAATTATCCAAGTTTTTGCTTTCCCTTATTTATTTATTTGCAGTTTGCATGCTCAACTGGTATTGGTGTGCCAGTTACATTACACAAGGTCACTATCATTTTTGTTTTGTAGGCAGAGGAAGATTAAGTGATTTGCCCAGAATCACAGGATGCATGGCTGATGCCGAGATTCGAACCTGATTCCCCAGTTCCAAAGGTCTGACCTTAAACTACAATGCCTACCTGGGAAGCGGAGTTTTTATGAGATCCAAATCGGGGCTTTTCATTTTCATGTAGAAGGGAGGTGCTTGGCTCTCACTGGACACCTGATTCTGATGAGTCTTTCTTTTATTTTTATGGGTTTGTTTCCTCACTTTTAAATTAATTAATCTTTATTCCTTCGTAGAGTCTGACGCAAGGGAGTCTGACCTCACACACAGGATTTGCCGGGATCCAGTTATACTTTTATTTGTCAACCCTCTTCTATGCTTTATCCGGTTGGTTAGTGTTCCTGGTTTTCCAAGACCATGCCTGTGGTGTTGCAAGAATTTGTAATGACAGAACCCTTGTGGCTCCTGATGGACTTCGTAGAACTGTGATTTAAGCATTAGAGCATAGTGAAGTGAATGCAGGTTTAGAATATTGAGTTCACGGTAGCCGCAGTTTTTTCGTGAGGGTGAGGAAGGATTGCCACCCACCCACCCACTGCAGTAATGATTTAATTGTGATTTTATTTTTCATGTTTAGTAGACAGCAGCCTCCAGTCAGGATAAATTGAGGCATGCTGATTGGCAGCATAGAGGACTGGAGGAGCAAGATGGACCCTCCAAAGTATGCATGTCAGCTTGCCAGTTCTCTTGAGCCGGCCAAAGTGACATGCACACTTTGCAGCTCTCCACTCAGCTGTCTTAGATAGCTGAGAGAGGACCAAGCACAGGCCTAAAGGGCTTCCTGGAGTACAACTATCTTGCCGACAGCCTCAAATGGACTGTGATTGAACAAAACTCTCTATGGGCATCTCCCACTCTGTTTAAAAATGAACAACGCTGGGTATTTAGACTCAAAAGCAACCTTATAGGTCTAAACGACGATATACCTGGAATGAACTTCCATTTTAATACTCAGAGTGTTCTTATTCCACAGACCACCCTCCCTACTCTGCTGTAGGGATACTGTGACTATCAATCTCTGAGTGCCCTGGCACCCACCGATGTGTGCTTTACAACTACTGCCAAGCAAATCACCACTTAGCATGGTCAGTAACTACACACATTGAACCTACATGGTACACTTAGCTTTGCAACCCTTGGGATACCCCGTCCAGTATCGACAAGAAAAAAGATAGAAGTAGATGCAATTGAATTAATACAATGTCTCCCTTTGTGTGTGTTTTTCTACCAATATAGACTCCACTTCTTGAGAGGAAACAAACACTAGGATCCACCATCAGACCCGTATTTTATCTCTCCATCTATTATCTTTAATTCCTATTTTTATCCATCTGCTAATTTCAGCCTTAATTTGGTTATCCATGTCCATTAGCAATGACACTTTCTCTGCCTATCATGCCACGTCAATGAGCTATCACAAAGTCACATGACAACAAGATTACCCGATAACGGCTTCCCTGCCGTGTATTTTCCCGTTCCAAGATGGCCGCCACGGAACCAAAGAGTTTGCTGTCACTATTCCCAGTGACCCCGCCCCGTGTACTCCCAACCGGTTGATGTTCTTCCGGGTTTGGCATTTTAAATATGCCTCTCCCCCGCTACGTCCCTCACCGGCGACCCTGGAGGCACAGTAGGTCTCCAGCTAGAGACACGAAGGGGAAACGTAAGTTTTGGTATCCCGCTGCTGCCAACATAAGGTAATCTGCGCTTACCGCGCCCTTTTTGCGTTGAGCATTATGTATACTTAATCAGTCTCTGCACTCTGTCTTCCCGCCCTACCCTTTTTCTCTCTTATATTTTCGATTTGTCCCGTATTGCTGGTGACATACGTTTTAACACAGTTGCCCAGACGGTCGACGCCGGTACTGCCGATCCCCGTACAGAGAGGGTAGGACGATTTTAAGAGTCACCTGTCTGCTAATTATTGTGTGCCTCGATCACCGCCTTTACAACGACGGGTGCATGATCGCGTCTAGCTACCACAGTCCTTCCTTTACGAGTCTCACCCATACGGTTCCGACCGTTTCAACTACCGCGTCTGTTCTCTTTGTTCTCTGTTGGTTGCATTGTTTACCACTTATTCACATTCCCAGCATTCAATAACCCTTATTGTGTACCCGGTTATGGATCCTGTCACTGCCAACACGGTGTGTGTAGCATACGCGCTGTCTATTTACACCTATCCATGGGTACCTACAACGCCACATTACTATAACTGATTTTAACCCCACGTTGGTAGTGTTAATAGCATATGATACTCAGTTCCCTTAAAGTCATACGATGACTCTGTGCGCACACTGAGGACGTCTCTGCACACTCTCACACCTCTGCACCAGCACTAACCCCACTCCAGGTTACAGACTCGAGTTCCCTTTTCCCACCCCTATTTCCTCGAGGTTCCCATCTCCACACACCATGACCACGCAGTGATAGTAGCATGATACCACCGGCTCACGCACCAGTCACATCTGCTAGTAGATGTCGCCAGCATGTTTTGGAGTGACATTTGTTTCATTAATAATGTTACATCTTTGCGAATTGACTTACCTCTTTCCTCTTCCCATTTGTCTTCTCTTTTGTCTCCTATTTCTACCAGGTTGCGAGTTTTTGGACACGAATAATACGTGCCTTATTTTAATTATTTTCACTTTTGACATCTGTCAACTAACCATTAGGGACTATAGGGTTTCCTCCCTGAGCCCCTGTTTTTTATTAGCGAAGGTCCTGACGAAGCACTAAGGGATCCACTAGGGACCACGGGAAGCACGAAACATGTTGACCACCCACCATCCACTCACTATTTTTCTTTAGTGACCCACACGGGTTGAGAGCAGCGGGAACAAAATTTGCATCTCCCTACTGACATGAGCGCATGTTGCGCTCTTGTTTCCCCGTTTTATTTTAACTGACCCTTATGACCCACGAATAAATCTATTAGGATACCTACGGGCCATTTTATTTTCACCACCCACCACCTATCCCACACACCCACATGCACAACTGCGGCGACTCCTTGAAAAGATCTCCGATAGAGCGCCCTTACGAGGGCCCGTGAGGGACTGCAGCGCCACCCCCACGAGGAGCATTGCCCTATGATGATGCTTTGCACCCGCAAGGGTGTGTGAGGGCACAACTAGCACCCGCACAAGGAGTACCATTACCCTTCTTCACACACACTCATTTGCCTGGTTCTGGGGAGACCTACTCCCGGAAGCATATCCGACCTGGACTGCTATATTGGGGACTCCTTCTATCCCCGTCCTTGCTCTTTTTTCCTTTAGGAACTGATACCATCCCTTCTTTGTTGACGCTGATTCTTGGAGCATAGGTACAGGACCTTCTCACTAATTGCTCCCTGTCCCTCTCTTATAGTGCGATTACAGTTTAGTACAGCAGTTAGCCATGGGACAACCCTGTCTTTTCTCTTCCCCCTGGCATCATATATATATACATATACACATATATATATATATTCGGATACACGCCAGGATCTTCATACTCACAAACCCTGAACACAGCTAGTTTGCAGAGACTCGTCATTGAGATACACTGACTCATCATGGATAACCCAGGCCTCAGCTTCGATGACGAAACGGTGGCAGAGATCCTGAGAACTCCATGTTTACTATCAGACATTGGTGACAATCCTTCAGGCAGCAAGGATGAAGATTGGAAATCATTACAGACACTGAGGAGACTTCAAATTAAGACAGCACTCCATGGCATCGTTATGACAGAATACTTAAGGGCTAACATTGCTCCCAATGGCCTCTTGATTACACTGGCACCCAAGATATTCCTAGAAGATCTCACATTCCGTAAAGAATGGTCCCGAATATCCTGGAAGTGCACTCGAGACTGGTTGGTCTTGATTATTAACACAGCAAAACGATTATCGGTTGAACTTTTGATTCAAATCACTCTAACCGAGAACAGACTAAAAACTGGTATTTCCGTCACTGCTTTTAAATTACGTCTCACTGGAATCAACCAAGAGATGAATGATCACAAGGAGTACCTCACTAAACAAAAGATCAGTCAACTACAGAAAGATGTCAGACGTTTTGACAAAGAAAAAGTTTATCCCTACACTAAGGATAACTATGTCTTCCAGAATACAGAAACATCGGATGACGCCAGCAGTATCCACTCCACAGGCTCTAACTCAACCAATAGTAATTCGAGTTATGAGAACAGACAATCAAAATATAGAGGAGGATATAGACATCCACAACCTCCCCCACTGTTTCAAGGCTTCCCAGGCAATCCTTTCCAACCCCCCCTATACCAAGGACCTTGGATGGGACCACAACCTATGTGGAATGCCCTATGGGACCCCACCCACCCATGCCTCAGTATCCACAATTCCAGAACCCCCCTTTTCTCAACAGAGGGAGGGACAGAGGAAGAGGCAAAACAAGAGGAGGACCCAAAACTGTACAGTGGCAAGACCAGGACCAGATGATCCTAAGGAGCAGAACTCCGAGACCTTAGTTGTCAACCTTTCTTCGAGACCTTTGGCAGAGGATGAGCAGAGACTCTTGGAGAAGGGCCTCGGCTTTGTCCCCACGCCTAAGGAGGATAATTTCAAACTCCATCAAGAACTTCAACAATTCTTCAGAAAAGTACGTTTAAAAGCGTTTTTCTTTGACAAACCAACGACTCCAGTGGTGGGTACAGGCCTTAAAAACAAGTCGAAATTCACCCCCACCGCTGCCATGACACCGAATGAAGTGCTTACTTTTGAACAGGCTGTGTTAAAAGAAGTCAACCTCATCAGCACCAACCATCATTTTGACAACCTCTCCAAAGAAGAAAGACGGATACTCAGAAACTTCGCTGACGAACCCACCATCATTCTTAAACCAGCAGACAAGGGTGGCGCTATCGTCATACAAGATAAAAGGACCTACGATAGGGAGTGCCTCCGCCAACTTGCTGACACCAGATACTATCAACCTATACAAGAGGATCCCACAAAACGTCTGACCAACAGAATACTAAGACTTACCATTGAAGCAGAATCGGAAGATTGGATCACACATGACGAGGTGGCATTTCTTAATCAGAAAGACCCCCGCATTCCGTATTTCTACTGCCTCCCCAAGATCCACAAGGGCATTACTCCACCCCCGGGGCGTCCGATTTTATCAGGGATCAATTCTGTACTTGAACCCCTGAGTCAATTTTGTGACTTCTTCCTACGTCCCTTGGTGACAAGCACTCCCACTTACCTTAGAGATACCACAGAGATTCTGAACCTCATACAATGGTTTGAAACCCCAGAACAGATTGACATGCTTGTCACTTTAGACGTAGAAGCCTTGTACACTAACATATCCCAGGACGCTACCCTCACAGTGATGGAACTTGCTCTTTCAGATCTTAACCCTTGGCCTTACATCACCCCCATACCCTGCATCTGTGCGTGCGCCACCATAGCTCTGAAAGAGAACTTTTTCGCCTTTGAGAACAAATTATACCACCAGGTACAAGGTACCAGCATGGGGAGTACCTTTGCGCCGAGTCTAGCCTGTCTTTACATGGCCAGCTTTGAGGATGAACATATCAATAAACCTACCAATCCCTTTACCGACAATATCCTTCTATGGCGCCGTTATATTGATGACATCATAATTTTTTGGAAGGGGGACGAGGAAACATGCACGTCTTTCTTCAACTGGATGAACACAATCAACCCCTTCCTGAAATTTACAGGCACCATGTCACGTCAATCAATTCCATTCTTAGATCTTCTCATCTCTCTTGAAGACTGTGCCCTGACAACAACGAACTACAAAAAACCTACGGATATGAACAGTCTCCTTCTTTACCAAAGTCATCATCCGAAAGCACTAAGGGATAACCTCCCAGTTGGCCAATTTTTGCGCCTAAGACGGAACTGCAACACAAACAGCGAGTTCGAGACACAAACTCTGACCCTAAAAAACAATCTCACAGAGAGACAGAATCCGAACAATATCATCAGACTGGCACACAAAAGGGCCAGAAATAATCACAGAGATGCATTACTCGAAGTAAAAAGCAAGGGAGACACGAATACCATCACGTGTGTTATATCCTTTACTCCTAATTCGAACAAAATTTAAAAAAATAGTGAAAAAAAACTGGCAGATCCTGAAGACCGGTGCCTTTGACCCAGGCCCTCCTCCCCTCTTTGCGTTCAAGCGTACACAAAACTTTAAAGACATCTTCGTACACACCCGTCCCGAAAACGTGTCAAAACCACAACAAACGTTATGGACATTACTAGGGGTGGGCGGAATTTGCGAAATCCACTTTCGCAAATTATCGCGAAAATGTTTAAAATTATCGCAAACAAGCGGAAATATCGCGAAGATGCGGAAGTTTTTTTCCCGCATGTTCGCGAGATTTTCTGCATGGTTGCGGGTCGCCAACTTACCCATCTGGTTGCTCGCGGGCGCGGCCATCTTGTTTTGGGTTGTCTCGCGGTGCATGATCGCGAGAAGAAAGACGTGATCGCGCGACGCATGACGTCACTGCGGGCGCGAACTGTCGCGAGACAGCGCAAATGGCTATAAACAATACAACATCTCATGGAGAACGCGACCGGATCAAGAAAACTTGTCGGCGAATGCAGGGATTCAGGTAAGGCGATCACGCGCGCACGAGAATGTATTATTTTACAGCGCGAGCAAGAAACAAATTATCGCCAAGCTGCAGAAAGCGGAAATTTTGACATTTTCGCGCTCTCCGCGGAACGCGAAAATGTCAAATTATCGCAATTTCCGCGAACGGAACGAAATTTTAGCCCAGGCCTAGACATTACCCCCAGTAACTGGTCATTTCCCTTGTGGTTCATGTTCAGTCTGCCCGCAAACGACACCATCCAAGGAGCTAGACCTTGGACTAAAGACACCCTGGCAAGAGAGACCCAACACCAACTGTAATTCCAAGAACTGTATATACTTGATTACCTGTCCGTGCGGATTAAAGTACATAGGAATGACAACAAGACCAGTGACAATTCGCATTGGTGAACACAAGAGCACAATTCGTTGCAAAAAAACGACAACTCGCTTACAAACCCACTTCCTGGAGTACAACCATCTTGCCGACAGCCTCAAATGGACTGTGATTGAACAAAACTCTCTATGGGCATCTCCCACTGTTTAAAAATGAACAACGCTGGGTATTTAGACTCAAAAGCAACCTTATAGGTCTAAACAACGATATACCCTGGAATGAACTTCCATTTTAATACTCAGAGTGTTCTTATTCCACAGACCACCCTCCCTACTCTGCTGTAGGGATACTGTGACTATCAATCTCTGAGTGCCCTGGCACCCACCGATGTGTGCTTTACAACTACTGCCAAGCAAATCACCACTTAACATGGTCAGTAACTACACACATTGAACCTACATGGTACACTTAGCTTTGCAACCCTTGGGATACCCCTTCCAGTATCGACAAGAAAAAAGATAGAAGTAGATGCAATTGAATTAATACAATGTCTCCCTTTGTGTGTGTTTTTCTACCAATATAGACTCCACTTCTTGAGAGGAAACAAACACTAGGATCCACCATCAGACCCGTATTTTATCTCTCCATCTATTATCTTTAATTCCTATTTTTATCCATTTGCTAATTTCAGCCTTAATTTGGTTATCCATGTCCATTAGCAATGACACTTTCTCTTATCATGCCACATCAATGAGCTGTCACAAAGTCACGTGACAACAAGATTACCCGATAACGGCTTTCCTGCTGTGTATTTTCCCGTTCCATGATGGCCGCCACGGAACCAAAGAGTTTGCTGTCACTATTCCCAGTGACCCCGCCCCGTGTACTCCCAACCGGTTGATGTTCTTCCGGGTTTGGCATTTTAAATATGCCTCTCCCCCGCTACGTCCCTCACCGGCGACCCTGGAGGCAGCGTAGGTTTCCAGCTAGACACACGAAGGGGAAACGTAAGTTTTGATATCCCGCTGCTGCCAACATAAGGTAATCTGCGCTTACCGCGCCCTTTTTGCGTTGAGCGTTATGTATCAGTCTCAGAACTCTGTCTTCCTGCCCTATCCTTTTTCTCTCTTATATTTTCGATTTGTCCCGTATTGCTGGTGACATACGTTTTAACACAGTTGCCCAGACGGTCGACGCCGGTACTGCCGATCCCTGTACAGAGAGGGTAGGACGATTTTAAAAGTCACCTGTCTGCTAATTATTGTGTGCCTCGATCACCGCCTTTACAACGACCGGTGCATGATCGTGTCTAGCTACCACAGTCCTTCCTTTACGAGTCTCACCCATACGGTTCCGACCGTTTCAACTACCTCGACTGTTCTCTTTGTTCTCTGTTGGTTGCATTGTTTACCACTTATTCACATTCCCAGCATTCAATAACCCTTATTGTGTACCCGGTTATGGATCCTGTCACTGCCAACACGGTGTGTGTAACATACGCGCTGTCTATTTACACCTATCCATGGGTACCTACAACGCCACATTACTATAACTGATTTTAACCCCACGTTGGTAGTGTTAATAGCATATGATACTCAATTCCCTTAAAGTCATACGATGACTCTGTGCGCACACTGAGGACGTCTCTGCACACTCTCACACCTCTGCACCAGCACTAACCCCACTCCAGGTTACCGACTCGAGTTCCCTTTCCCCACCCCTATTTCCTTGAGGTTCCCATCTCCACACACCATGACCACGCGGTGATAGTAGCATGATACCACCGGCTCATGCACCAGTCACATCTGCTAGTAGATGTCGCCAGCATGTTTTGGAGTGACATTTGTTTCATTAATAATGTTACATCTTTGCGAGGTGACTTACCTCTTTCCTCTTACCATTTGTCTTCTCTTTTGTCTCCTATTTCTACCAGGTTGTGAGTTTTTGGACACGAATAATACGTGCCTAATTATAATTATTTTCACTTTCGACATCTGTCAACTAACCATTAGGGACTATAGGGTTTCCTCCCTGAGCCCCTGTTTTTTATTAGCAAAGGTCCTGACGAAGCGCTAAGGGATCCACTAGGGACAACGGGAAGCGCGAAACATGTTGACCACCCACCATCCACTCACTCACTATTTTTCTTTAGTGACCCACACGGGTTGAGAGCAGCGGGAAAAAAAATTGCATCTCCCTACTGACATGAGCGCATGTTGCGCTCTTGTTTCCCCGTTTTATTTTAACTGACCCTTAGGACCCACGAATAAATCTATTAGGATACCTACGGGCCATTTAATTTTCACCACCCACCACCTATCCCACACACCCACATTCACAACTGTGGCGACTCCTTGAAAAGATCTCCGATAGAGCGCCCTTACAAGGGCCCGTGAGGGACTGCAGCGCCACCCCCACGAGGAGCATTGCCCTATGATGATGCTTTGCACCCGCAAGGGTGTGTGAGGGCACAACTAGCACCCGTACAAGGAGTACCATTACCCTTCTTCACGCACACTCATTTGCCTGGTTCTGGGGAGACCTACCCCCGGAAGCATATCCGACCTGGACTGCTATATTGGGGACTCCTTCTATCCCCGTCCTTGCTCTTTTTTCCTTTAGGAACTGATACCATCCCTTCTTTGTTGACGCTGATTCTTGGAGCATTGATACAGGACCTTCTCACTAATTGCTCCCTGTCCCTCTCTCATTGTGCGATAACCTGAAGTAGCTTCACCCAATCCTAGATGCTTCATCCAATCCTGGCGCTCTTCTCATGCTGGTGAGAGTGGCACCAGGGTTGGTTAGTGGACTTTCCTGGAGGCTGGAGCCCGCAGAGGGACAGAGGAGGACGTCAGACATACAGAAGGTAGGATAAATGACTTTATTTTTTATTATTTGCCACTCGCCTCACCTACATGCATGCACCCACCCACCCACCACTTAGTCGCCTGCCTGCCCGCCCCACTGGTGCATATATGTGCCAGCTGCCCCTGGTTTACCGTTATGCAAAGAAGAATAAAAACATGTTATACCAAGCTCTGTGTGGCATAGTCATTAGCGAGTACCCAGGCTGGAGAGGATGCTACAACTGGTGAAGAGATAGAGGATAAGTAACCCAAAGATCGACAGTACCCTCCCAGAATGTTTGCAATGGTCCAGAAAACTGATTGTGCATGCCATGTGTGCCGTCGTCGAAGTGTGGAATCAATCTTTAGTGTTTGTAGAGTCCAAGCGCAGCCCCACTTCTGAGTAACACATTTGAAGTTAATGAAAGCTTCATTGAGAAGTCTTTGCATCTGTAACCATGAACCTGCTGGGAAGGCTGCAAAGATAGGTACTGCGCTACTATGCAACTCAAAGCCATATGTCTGGGGGAGTGATAACAATGCAAACAGATGCATTGTGAAGCTGAGATCGACTAGGTGTCAAGCAGCACAAAGTGACATTTACAAGCAATGTAATTCAAACACAAAAAATGGTAATTTGCTTATCGGAGCAGAGCGGAGAGTCATTGTGCCACTGCGCTGTGGAAACCCCAGAGGAAGCACCCAGGATTGTGCTGTCCATACCCAAAACGGCACACCACCTAAGCTGCCAGGTGGTGGCTCAGAACAACTCCTAAGGTCTCCTGAAAACTAAGGGCTTCCATGGAGAACAAGAGGGAGTTCAAGGCTCCACAGGCTGTCCAAGATGACCCTGAGGCCAGCACAGCGAAGGGCCTTTGAGATGGTATGGATGAAGCAGACAGCAGACGGTATCAGAAAGAACTGCACCCTCAGTGTCAGCCAATCTCATAAATGGTTACAATGCTACTGCCTTCTTTAAACCACCACTGCCATTCAATACCACCAACAAATTGAATATTGGCGACAGATGGACTGCCTGGATAGAGACCTGTGATAATTTCATTGATGCGATTGAAGAACTAGATAAAAAGAAGATTATCAAGTACCTTGAGAATCTTGCTGGTGAAGGTGTAAAAGGAGTCATAAAGAAAATGCTGCGAGCTGACAAAATTCCATACAGTCAACTCAAAGCAACCCTGAATCTCAAGTTCAATCCAATGCCAAATGTAGATTACAAAAGGTACATCTTCAGTTAATAACGACAGAATGCCAGTGAGACCAATGTCTAATTTGCTGAGAGACTGGATATGCACATCTAACACTGTAAACTCAATTAATTTAATGATGAGGAAGCTATACGCCTCCATGTGATTGGCGGATGCTTGGCAGATTCTTTCAGACGATGAATGCTGAGAGAAACTCTTAGTCTGGAGCAAGATATCATGGCTGCTAGAGCTGAATAGCATGCTGATCAATAAACTGCTGACATGGAGGCTGAAGGTGCCCAGAGGGAGCCAGTCATGAATGTGAAAAGTAAGCCAAAGCATAAGGCTGAGGGACCCAGAGTGAATTCTTCATAGAAAAAGAAATTGTGCTTCAGGTGTGGATTTTCATTTCCACACGAAGGTAAATGCCCCGCTATTTGGCAAATCTGCAAAGGCTGTGGAAAGTAGAACCATTTTGTGTCAGTTTGCAAGGCGAAGGAAAAGGTAAGTGCATCAGGGCGCGAAGACAAAATGGCCACCCGAACGCTCCAGAAGCAACGTTTGATACACGCCCATAAGGCCAAGTGACCACATCAGCTGAGGCAAATCAACACTAAACGAGATTGATTGACATCTAAATCTTTGTCAAACAGTTCTTCCGTGTCAATATCAAGTGAGAATAAAGAAGATGGTTGTGCCATGTCAATGTTTACCTCAGAGAAGCATGTGCATGTTGGACAGCCCGCCAGTGAGGAAAAGTTCTGGTCCAAGACAATTCGACATGACAAAACACCAAAGTAATTCAAACATTGTCTGAAAATCACACTAAAGGGCAGTGGTTGATCAATACCTGTCATTATCGATAGTGGTGCTTCAATAAATATTATGCCTGAGTAGAAATATAATGAACTGCCTCCATTGCACCCACTTATGTCATCGAAACTAAAGTGTATACATGGGCTGCATCAACGCCAATAAAATGTCAATGTTCATTTGTGGCAACGATGAAGCAAAGAAAACAAAGGTACAAGCTCTCATTTGTGTACTTCAAGATACGGCACCAAGCGCCTGTTTACTGAGCTTCACCACAGCTGCTGGGACTGATATCCGTGGACTATGACATGAATGCTCATCATAAGATAGTAAGTCAATTCCCTTAATTATTTCATGGGTTGAGAAAACTCATGACTATGAAAGTCCAATTACACATTAATAAGGACATCTATCCTATTGATAACGACATAGATGAATTGCCTTTCACTTACAGAAAGCTATTGATAAAGAGCTTGAAACTTTACTCAAACCTGATATCATTGAGCGTTCCACTGGTTCAACTCCATAGGTTTCTCCCATAGTGGTAGTACCCAAAAAGGACAGTGAAGGAGCTGTTCGCATCTGCGTGGATTTGCATCAAGCGAACAAGGCAATTGAAAGAGAACGACATCCAGGTCCATACATTGCTGACATGATAACACAAGTCAATTGTACAAAGGTATTCTCTCGCCTGGATCTGAATACAGGATGGCATCCATAGGAGTTCGAGGAGAATCACAGATACATTGAAAAGAAGCTGATTTGGGTAAGTATGCACCCCAAATCCTTTGCTTAGGTCGAATCAAGGCAGCCGGTCGGATCACCATGGTCAGCTCGTTGGAAATACATATTGTGATCCAAATGGCGGTGGGAACTCCCTGTACAGTTCTATGGCTGTTGCTTTTCTCCGACCGCCATCTCAGTGGTCAGAGAAAGGCTGTCGGAGTTGGTGGTCTGTCAACGGTCAGTTAGAGTGCATGATGCATGCATCGTAATCCGGCAGTCGACTGACCAATTCCGACAAGACTGCAGCTTTCCGGCCACCTCTAATAGGACCGCAGAAGCCAGTCCGACTGGTATCGTAATGAGGCCCTAAGTTTTGGTGTGTAGTCAGCTGCAGAACTATTTAAAGATATCATTTGATGTATCATACAGCCTGTCATGAATGCTTTCAATCATAGTGATGAGATATTTGTTTTCAGAGCTACACAGAAGGAGCATGGCAAAGCTCTCAAACAAGTTTGTCAGTTGCTTGCTGATGCCGGTTTAACTTTGAATGCCAAGACATGTGAGTTCAATTAAACAAAGTTAAAATTATTTGGCCATATATTTTCTGACGGGTGATGACACGTTATCCAGCTAAGACGAATCACTGTCAACTGCCAGTCCCCCACAAGACGTTTCCATGTTACATTCATTCCTTGGCATGGCCAGTTATTGCTTTAGATACATACAAGACTTTGCCACTGTCAGTGCGCCATTAAGAGACTTGAGGAAGAAGAATGTTTCCTTTCTTTCATCACATGAATGTGAGCAAAGCATCCAAAAAATCAAAAAAGCTATTGAGAACGTCACTGTAATGGCATATTCCACAGCTTAATACTGAGGTTGTTGTTGACTCTAGCCCTGTCAGGTTGTGTGCCATCCTTGCACAGCACAGCAGACACCGAAATGCTCACAAACATACTGTACCATATGCAAGCCAAAGTTTGTCTCAAACTGAACAAACTTATTCACAACCTGAGAAAGAAAACTTAGAAGTGGTGTTGTCTTGTGAACAATTCCACATAGTCTTGTATGGAAAGCCCTTCATGCTTGTGACTGATAATCAAGCATTGTTGACTATCCCTGACAATCCAAAAGCAAAAATGGCTCCTCACACTGAACGTTGGGGTCTGCGATTGCAAGAATATAATTACACCATCCAGGGAAAGATTACAACCCTGCCGGCTACTTCTCAAAAGTGCTTCTAGAATGCCTTGGCACCACTTCTAAGATGGCTGAAGCTTACATAAATTTCATAATGAAATCAAGCACCCCAGTTGCCATTTCTTTGGAACAAATTGTCACTTCCACTAGTCAAGAGAGTGACATGCTGAAACTGAAAGACATTATTACACATCAGTCTTGGTACCAGCACCCTTGACCTCTTACCAGTGACAGTGAATATCAGAAGTTTAAAAATGTCAAAGATAAACTGTCCATTATTCAAGAAGATGTTATTCTAAGATGTTTGAGAATTGTCATTCCGGAGAGTCTCCGACAACAGATAAATGAAGTTGCCCTTGAAGGACATCGTGGAATTGTTGCCACTAAACGAGCTCTCCGAGACGAGTCTGTTTCCACATCTCTACAAGAGAGATGAAAGAGAATTAAACGCCTGTCTTCTATGCAACTGCCTGTCAGCAAAAACCACTGAACACCCCATAAACATGTCAGATTTGCCAACACATGTATGGGAAAGAATTGCCGTTGATTTCTTTGGTCCATTTGACAATGGACATCACCTGATGGTGATCACTGATGAATACTCCCATTTTCCATTGATAGAAGATCTCTCATCTATCGCTCAAGAACGTGTCATTGAGAGATTAGACCGTATCTTTATCAATGGGATGTTCCGGCGATCTTAAAGATCGACAACAGCCCACCTTTGAACAGTCGAGAATTCAGAGACTTTCTCAGTCATCTTAATGTGAAGCATCAGAAGAGCACACCTCTTTGGCCACAGGCCAATGGCCTTGTCAAACGCTTCATGAGTACTCTAAAGAAAACTGTCCAGCGTGCTTTGCTAGAAAAGCCGATCTTGAAGCTGTCTTAAATTCCACTCCTCGAGCTTACTGTTCAGCCCCTCAGTTGACCAAAGGTGAAACTCCTGCAACCTTGATGTTCAGGTGAGCCATGATGACCAAGTTACCTCAATGGACCAACAGAAGAGCAAACACTGAGGAAGAAACATCCATAAAAGACCTGGATCGCAAGAAGAAAATTAAAGCCTATGCAGATCAGCGTCGACATGAAAAAGATGTTAAGTGCTTATTCATCAGTACAGGAAATTAAAGTTCAATGCCCCTTTTGATGCTGAGCCATTTCAAGTTGTGATGAGCAAATGACACATGGTGATTGTCCAACGTCCTGGGATGTTCCTTACACAAGACTGCTCGCATTTCAAACATGTGGGTCATCACTCATCAGGCACTGATGTCATTGTAGAGACTGGGTCTGCAAGGACAAGCGAAGAACCCCTGACTGCAGCTAGTTCTATGTCACCAATGCTGGCTATGGACATTTCTACTGCCTGTCCCCAATTTCCGAAGACACGGTCGGATGTGTGATCAAAGTGCCACGAAGACTCATTGAAAAGCTCTGATTATGCATAAAATTGATTTTTTATTTAATTAAGGAGAAGATCTGGTGTTGTGTGAGTTTGTAATGACTGAACCCTTGTGGCTCCAGATAAACTCCGTAGAACTGTGATGTAAGTATTACAGCGTAGTGAAGTGGATGCAGGTTTAGAATGTTGAGTTCCCGGTTACACGCAGAAGAATAAAGATGTATTATACTAAGCTCCGTGTGTGGCGTAGTCATTGGCGAGTACCTGGACAGGGGAGGACTCTACGATGCCCACTGCCAAGCCAGGCTTTAAAAATGTCACTACTGTGCATCCCCACAGTGAACGAGCGCCAGGGTCACACAAGAGGCACATCAAAGGCATGCACATCGGTGCATCTCCGAATCTGGACCCCACCCATTCGCCCCCCCAACCTTGTTTGTCCTGAGCAGCTCCCATTCAATATACTCCTCATGAGATTCTTTCCTACAGACACAAGGGTATGTGTATGCCTGTTATGGAGAAAATTAACAATATTCAATCCACTTGCTCAACTTGTCATATTATTTGTAATGATTCTTCACCTTCTATACACCACTTAGCCCTCGTGCAAGCTCAAACTAAAGTGCCAAAGGAACAGATTTATAAAATGTATTTAAAAAATGCTCGATCTTTGCTGAAACATGAACTCACTAATTATGATTTAATTTCAGATTTGAATTCAGATACCATTTTCTTTATGGAAACATGGCTAAAGCCTTGCTCTTTAGCAGATATTGAGGAGGCTCCTGTTGACAATTTCTCTATTTTACGTCATAACCGGCAGGATGGTAATGGCTGTGTAGTCACCATCATTTCCAAGCAAACTTTGACTTGCTTTATGGTCACCATTACCACCCTTAAAAACGTTAAAATCCTGATTCTTCCTTTAACCGTAACACAAATTTTTTCTTTATTGGGCAAATTAATATACAGTGCACCAGGCTTTGATGCGTCCTCTCCTGAAGATTTAATGGACTGGCTAACACCCTATTTGACCAGAACATCAAACTTTACAATCTTGGGGGACTTCAATTACCACATAGACGTTAGCTCAGATGGCCTGACCGGCCACTTTCTAGAGGAGTTGTCCTCTTTCCAGCTCACGCAGTTAGTTACTTATGCCACTCATTTGACATGTAATATATTAGATTTAATATTCTCTAATTTAGGAAATCTTATATGTGAAGTTCCACAACCACTTGGTCAGATCACCTGACTGCCCCTTTTTCCTTTACACTAGGTACTAGGGAAAACTACGATAATGTAACCTCTGTCGAATGCCCCTGGCACTGGATTAAAGATTGAATTAAACCTTAGTGACGAGGCCAAACATTGTCGGGCCTCGTTACTAAGGTGTGGACAAATTTTCGAGCTTGGATTACTTCGGCCCTAGATACCTTGGCCCCTGTTAAAATCAATAAAGGATTCACGAGAAACCAACACGCTCCCTGGTTCACTCCTAGTCTACTGGCCTTAAAGTGCTAATGTCATCAGGTTGAAAGAAAATGACACTCTGCCCTAGCTAATTCAGAAGAAGAAGCATACATGGCTAGTATAAAGCTCTATCATGAGGAGATCAAATCAGCTAAATGTGCACTTTATGCAACTAGAATTGAGACTAGGAATCCCTCTTCCAAGACTATCTTTAATATAGTTAATCTAGGACTCATCCAGATATGGCTATTTAAAAAGATTAACTATTTGCAAGTTAGATGCGACACACTGGCAAGCTACTTTACAGAAAAGCTCAATTTAATCCAAGACTCCTTTGAGGCTTCTAATGTAGCTGCTACACATAGTAGGAGACTTGAACAAATATTGGCAGCTAGGGGACCCATTTGCCACACTACCAGAAGTGTTCTTATTGTTTATGATTCAAGCAACTGTTGCCCACCTCTGATGGCCAGCTACCAATTGGACAATAATTAAATACATTGAAACACAATTGAGAGGATACAAAACAGGATACACATGCAAAAGTGGTACATAGATCATCAAGTGGAATTGAGTCAAAAAAATCTTTTTAGTTGATTCAGTGATCTTTAATCAATTGCTTCTTCACCAGATATAAATAAGTACAACCAACATGTTTCTCCTGGTTACAGGCTTCCTCAGGGCTGCAAACATACATGAACAGCAAATCAGTCTAAAAACTTCTCTTTACAAGGATACAATACATACAGTTATACTTACAACATAGGATAGCATATAAATATAAAACCTATTGTCTGTAAACCCTCATTAAACATGACTTCTGAAGCATCACGACCCACAAGACATTATATGGTCCATAAAGGTCAAAAAGCTCCATAAGACACTGTAATGCACATCATTATAAGACACTTCTTAGGCTAGAGACTCTTTATAACATTCATCAAACAGTAAGATAGACAGCACTGCAACAAATAATCACATATACGTATGTACCAAGAGAATATACAAAACAAACTAAACATGTTTTGAAAAACAATTAATTGCCCACTAATGTAAATACGTGCCCAGAGAAACGAAGACAAATTAAAAAAAAACAAAAGCATGAAACACAAAATATTGATGGCACCTTATAAGTCCAATGCATTATATGAAAACATGTACGTACCACAAGACTGAATACCAGGATTTCCATATTTACAATTGGGATCCAGACCTTATGGTACTCGTTAATATCAATGTCCAATGTGTACCAAAGTTAATATTTATATGGCCCCTCTGGTAAAACTCATCTGAGGCTTTGGTTTCAATGTTCTGTCCAATACGGACAATACTCAACTGTCTCTGGCCAATGATGAGGGTTTTTCCAAACAAAGACTCAAGCAATGCCTTTTATCAATAGCCTTTTGGATCAGTGAGAAACACCTTAAACGGAATTCAGAGAAGACTGAGCTTCCTATCTTGGCAAACTTAGCTCACCCCCTCCCCTGTGGAGGTTGCTCACATTCTTGGGCTGAAGGAAGATGCACAACTTTCATTTTAACATAAGATACAAGCTGTAACATCGACTTGTTTTGGTATGTTAAAAACCCTTCGTAAAATTCTAATATTCCTGCCATTTACAGCTAGGAAAACTGTAATCCATGCTCTAATAATCTCTACGTTAGATTACTTGAATTCTCTATATAAAGGGTTACCTAAATTGCTTAATGGCAGAATTCAGTAAGTATAAAACTCAGCGGCGAAGTTACTGCTTAATATCCCTTGGTACTGCTCGGTATCTGCCAGACTGAAAGATCTCCACTGGCTACCGGTAGGCAATAGAATTCATCTTAAAATTCTAGCACACCTTCATAGAACTGTATTTAAATCAGGTTCTTACAGTCTTCAGAATCTCTTTTCCTTGTATGTTCCAGCCAGGTCTTTGAGATCGGGTAATTGCTATACTATACAACTGTTCAGGTTTTGGCACGTTAGGCATGGCAGCAGTTCTGCTGCAGTGGTTGGGCAAAATTATGGAACAACTTCCCTCCCTCACTTCTCCCACATCTGATCGCCTGCTCTTTCTTTAAAATCTTGAAACCTTGCATTTCAAACTAAATCTATAGTAGGATTCACTTTTACACTGTCATTACTTCTCTCTGGTCTTTGTGTTTTGGTCAAAGTTTCAGTACTTAGAAGCTCTTCCTTGAGCAATTGTTGTGCTCTACAAACTTAAATTCAAGCTCAAACTCAATCTCATTCAAATGTTAATCCCTGGCGGGGAGAAGTTTAAATGTAAAATGTAAATTAGCATCCAGTAACTTCAGGAAGGAAAATATATCTTTCTAAAAGTTACTTTTTCTTCATATTTATTAAAAATCCAACTTCACATTTTAATTTGATTTTCAATGATTATTAAATAGTTGTTTAATTATTTTGCATCAATTCCCATTCCCGAGATATAGTATTAGGATTTTATTCTCTACTCTGTGTTATTTACATAGGACAGCTATGCCTGCAAGAGTGAAAAATAGCTTTTTGGTGTTAGCCACTGTACAGACAAGTTAATAATACATTTCTACCTGTCCTACTTTTAAATACAATGTATCCTGCCTTGTGGACTACAAGGCATACATGGGGAGACTTATTAATATTTGAAAGGGAGGTTTGACCTTTCAAAAAGCTTTATTCTGACAAATTGAATTGCAGTCTTTATACTGCTACAGCCAGGCTACACAGGGTAGGCCTGAAACAATGTTTGCACTATCATTGTAGTGGATGGCACAATAGGTGCTGCTGTCTACCAGTGGCATTTAATTCTCAGGCCCTCTGTACACATTTTACCATATATTAAGGACTTATAGGTAAGTTGAATATACCAATTAGAAGTACACAAATTTCAGCATGTTGAAAGGAGGAGCACAGACACTTCAACACTAGCTAGCACTAGTAAGGTGCACAGAGTTCTACAATCAGCAAAAATGTAAGGTCCAGCAAAGGGCAAAAATGTGGGAGGGCTACGCAGAAAAGGTGGATTTCCTACAGGCAGGCAATTTAGGCTCATGCCAGAAGTTAAAAGCAGGGCTGCGGGAAATTTCAATTAGGTCTGCTGGCTGGTGACATGGCTCATGAGCTCTTCCAGGCTTATCCATTGGCTGGATTGGCCTTCAAGTGAGAAGTCACTGATGACGTGTTAGCCAAAATTATATTTCGAAGATGACAAGCTAGTTAGTGTATGCCTTGAAACAAGGTAAACCCTTGGGAGTTCGGCACCACCCTACCCAGGCAGGCTCTGACAAGCAGTAGAAAAATGTCCTTTACGAATTAATTTTATTTTCCTAACTTAATTTTCTAACAAATTAGCTAATTTTCATCTATTTCATTTTCAAATAAACTTTTTTCATATAAATACAGTGCTTAAAAACTTGTAAAAAGATTTCACAAACAATACTACAGTGAATACAATATCAAAACAACACAATACATCACAATACAGCGTTTTGATCTCCCCACTCACCAATCACTATCTCTCGCTCATACATCACTCCCATACACTCCATATACACAGGTCCTATGGACCCCCAGATCAGAAATCTTTAAGCAAACCACCAAGGAGACAATTCTTCTTTAGCCTTCCATTGATGCCTTTTTGAGCAGGTAATCCAAAGAATCGGTCAACGCACTTTTCGGTGGGATATACATTCTTTCCACCACCGTCTTCAGGACCTACTACTCTTATATTTCTTATTAAATCCAATCCAACAAGTGGGGCAATCTAATCAGTATGTGTCTTATCTCATACGAAATGCAGCCGTATTCCTATGATTCCAATTGTTCATACGTTGTATATTGCTTCACACAAAAGAGCCCACAATGTCCTTCATATGATACACCATCCAAATCCTATATTGCTTGAGTCCATGCAGTAGTCTGAAACACTGCTAGCAAATGCATCTTTCTTATAATTTGTCACAAACTGATCTAAGAGATTCCTGGTTCTCCCGTCTTTCAGTTGGGGCCAGTGTCCACCGAGTCAAAAAACTGAGGCTGGCGGCCTCGAAATCGGAAAAGGTCTATGTTGTCTTGTGATGTATTGTGTTGTTATTGTGTTGTTTTGATATTGTATTAACTGTAGTATTGTTTGTGAATTCTATGGAGTTTTTAAGTGCTGCATTTCATTTATATAAAGAACGTTTATGTAAAAATGAAATAGATAAATATAAGAAAAATTGGTAGAAAATAAAGTATGCAAAGGAACTTTTTTGTGTCACTCCATATTGGATCAATTTCACCGACAAATGTAACTAGGTTAAGAGGGAAGTGTTGTTATGGGTTGTTTTTGTTTTCCACCCATTCTTAAACCTTACAGTATATATTTGGGGATACCTGTGTTTGACAACCCACCTCCTTCCTGTTTCAGGCTGCCCTGAAGCCCAGGGTGGGCCACTCCTCGGGTATTTGAAGCCCAGATGAGCCATGATAGCTCACAGGAGGGCTCAACTGACAGGGTCTCTCTCTCTGGCTCAGCTAGGAAAACACTGTACTTCATTTCATCGAGACCATGCTGACTGAACACGGGTTCCATCTGGGGAGGACTTTCTGTCACATCGGGGCCCTTCTGGCTCTCCCAGCCCTTGCGATTATCAGTCAGATCCTCCTTGACAAGTAGAGGAGCCCACCCCACATCTGGTCCTCAGCCAAGCAGCAAGCGAGCGAATGGCGGTTCAAGGCCCTAAGCCTGTGTTCTATCCGGATGGCGGCCATGGTTCAGGCTGGCACCTTTAACACTCCAGCCCCTCCGCTGTTGATGATCCTCCCCAGGGTCACCTACGGAAACCTTGTTACGACTTTTAGTTAATCTACAAAGTAACATTTGATCATCTTCTCTGCACTATGCCAGGACTCTTGCTGACCCCAATTGGGCCAATCCAGGGACCCCACTAAACCCTCTAATCTGTAGTAGCAATGAAGGGCTGGGACGTCATCAACGTGAGTTTATAATCAGCACTTACTGAGAATTCCTCAGGAAATATGTGCAATTTGCAATCCTTGTCACAAATAGGGTTCAGCAGGATTTTCTGTTCCTTCAGGACCCTGTCCTGACAATTTGTGACACATAGATAGCTGGAGAATTAAGACCAGGGCCAATGGCTTCCACCCCCAGGGCCAACTGGAGCTCTGAACCGGGACTGGTGAGAGCTTCTTAACCCTGGCGGGCAGGGGAACCCTCCAAGTGATTGTGAGACCTTGTCCTGGAAATTTGGAGAAATGGCTGACCAGAGATTGGAGCCCAGGGCTTGTGGTTGAACTCCCAGGCTAGCCAAAGCTCTGTTCCAGGGCCTGGTCAGAGTCTCTTAACCAGGTAGAAGAGCCTCGGCCTGTGGGACCTTGTCCCGAACAATTATTAATGCAGTGGTCCAGAGTGGATGGAGAATAAAGCAAGAGCCCAGTATCAGAAGTTTCTACCCCAGGACAAATCAAAGCTCAGACTCCAGGCCTAGTCAGAGCTTCATAATGTGGCTAAGCAGGAGAACCCTTCTGGTGCCTGCGGGACACTGTCCCAAAAACTTTGCAACACAACTTGCCAGAGAAGGGAGCCCAGGAATGGAGGCTTCCATCCCAAAGCCAGAAGGAGCTTTGACTCAGTGTCAGGTTAGAGCTTTTTAACCTAGGTAAGTGGGGGGACCCTTCACGGTGCCTGTGGTACCTCATTCCAGGCACTTTGTGAAATGGTGGACTGCAGAATGGAGCCCAGGGGCTTGCAACTCCGGGCATGTCGAAGTTCTGACCCAGGGCCAGATCAGACCTTCTTATCCCAGCAAAGCAGTGGAGCTCGCCTTGTGTCTGTGGGTGCCTATTATGAGCACTCTGAGACACAAGTGGCCAGTGCTTAATTTGAGCCAGTGGTTTGTGCTGCTCGACACTGGCACTTAATTGTGAACACTGGCCCTTACAGTCTGCCACATGGTGGCACTGTCTGTGTAATTTAGAGATAAGCAGAACAACAGCTGCTTATTAATTCAATACACGTTAAAATCAATAAATTCCTGCCGCCCAGGCCATTCTTGTACTGTTGGGGGCCTGGAATAGTCTGAATTATCACACTTGTTGGAGCTTTATGGTTAGTAGTTATATAGGTATTGTCCTTGGCAGCGCTGGCAGGAGCAATGGGCACGTAAAGCTGCAGTGGCCGCCTGACGAGGGCCCTGGCACATATTCTAATACAATGTAAGCACTGCAATGGGCACCCAGGGTCCCGCGGAGCTCTAACCTGGGACCAGGTCAGGTCTTTTCAGCCTGACGAAGAAGAGAATCCATCATTTGACACTCTGCAATGTGGTGGGCCAGCACATCAGAGCTCTGGCCTGGGGCCTCAGCAGAGCTTTCCACACCACCGAGAGCAGAGACCATCCACCTGGTTACTTGTCTAGGGCTTCCAGGACCCTTTCACCTTCTGGGGAGACAAACCAGTTGGACGGCGGGACACCCATACTCTCGATCTACTGCCCAGAGCAGAGCCACTAGCCTTTCATGTAATCCATACACATCAGGTGACAGGGTTCGGTCACATGCATCTGGCCCTGCACCCCCACCCGGGGCCATAACCAGGCTCGAGGCTTCAAATGAACCCTAAATGTGTCATAAAGGGCTGTTCAGAATCCTGAACACTGAGTCACGTCCAGAAGTGAACATGTCTTGTTTATTTATTTGAAATACAAAACGTCACCACTGGCATTACCATGGCACATTCTACACCATCCATGTGGGCGTGGTAAATGTCTCACTGGGATAATTTCACACACCTCTAATTATATTTTCACAAACCCCTAGTTAGAGGTACATCTGCAAGTCAGGGCCAGGCCTCTCCGTGCTCTGGGTGCATCTTTTAATCGCAACTTGTGTGGAGAAGGGGCTCTAAGGAAAAGAATGGCTTCTTTGAAGCAAGTGTTCGTGTACCGGAAGCTTTTAAATATAAATTGAAATATGCTGATTTATATATGTTTTTTACACACACCCCGCTGCAGCCCTTTCTAGGGGGTCCATTTCCGAATCAAGGCGCAGATACACAAAAGCTGTAGGTCGTTAAACTCTAGTGTCAATCCCAAATACTAACAGAAGGTGGCGCCCCTGTCTTTATAAGCACCCGGGGAACGGCCTCTCCCTTCCTCCCCGGGCACCTTCTGCTGCTCGCAACGTCCCAAGCAGCCAAGAAACCCCATTGTCCCACTCCAATTAATAGAGAAAACTGCCTCCCACATCATCCAAGATTTAAGGAGCAGCGCTCCCCTGTGGGGGATGGGGCGAGGGGGCGTGTGATAATTCTGGCATCTCCGGCAGGAGCTCCACAGTATGTGGAATAGAAGAGGGAAACTGCAAGTGGGAGGGAGGCGCGCGCCAGAGAGTGAAACAACAGGCAGCGGGGCCAGAGAGCGCGCGAGGAGGTACCCAGACACGAAACAACAGGGGGACAGGGAGAGCAAAGCAAACAGTGAAATAACAGCGAAAGAAAGCACGTCAGGCAGTGAAGTAAGAAAGAGGGAAAGGACTAACTACATTAAACAGCACAGAGAGGACAGAAAGAGGAAAGAGGTTTTTTTTTTTTTGTAATACCGCAAACTTGGTCCTAGGACATGAGGGCGCTTTAGAAATATAACATAACTATTACACATTTTATAAACACGGAATTTTAAGTGATTTGACCAGAATCACAGGGTGCTGAGATGAGGTCGGGTTTCACACCTGATTGCCAGTATAACCCCCCACCCCCCGCCCCCCCCCCCCGCCCCCACCCCACCACACAGACACACTGTACACACACACCCCGAGGAAAGCAGTACGACAGAGAGAGACAATGCCAGACATGACACATCAGAGTCGGTACAAAATTGTGATAAAAGCCACCACACACATATAAACAGTGAGAGCGAGAGAACACACAACGTACATGAAACTACAAGGAGAGGTCAGAGGGAGCGAGGAAGTGAAACAGTGCAACAACAATGAAACCACAACAGCACAGAAACGAGAGCGTGTGGGGGCGAGACAGAAAGAGAAAGCACAGCAGAGAAACACCAGAAACCTAACTCACTAGTATCTCTAGTAGGCATATGTACTTACTACCATTCTTATGTGAGTTTACAGTGTATCTTTTATGTAATTCATGTACTCTTAAGTCCTTATGTAAAATATATTGGTCCAACCATAATCGCTTCAACTTTTCTTAAAATGTAATCTTGAGTAGGGCTCCTGGTTTTATGGTATTTATTTTTTTAAACATTTCCTAATGTATTTCCCCACATTTATTTTTTGGCAATTTTATTAGCATTTATACATATTTATTTTGTATTTTGTGTATAAATGAAGTTGTAAAACTGTACATTTCCATATTTATTTAACTTATAGACACAAACTCATCCTTTGATCTCTGTCGTGATTTATCTAGTTAAGCTGCCAAATATTACAGAGCAATACACCCACTAAATATTAGCATTACACCACAAATGTATGTTATCATATGCCATTATTTAAAGAAATGTCATCCTGCTTTTTAATTTCCTATGCTGTCCATCTGCTCAGCTGTTGGGCTACAATTCATGAACGATAGTACGAAAGGTCACATAAAAGAAACACAATTTTCTGTATTTGTCCAGTTTAAAAAATAAATGCAAACAGACACATTTTTTCTGTCTGTATTTATCTGTAAAAATCCGTAAAAACGGAAAACAGGGAGCCTTACTCTTGAGTTAATTTGCAACTTGTATATATATTTTTTTTGGGGGGGGGGGAGTTTTGTATAGCGCTAACTAGACCCGGAGGTATCAGAGCACTTTACCTGAGCGCCAGTTACGTTACATATACGGACACACATTCATTTTTGTTAGGCACGGGGAGATTAAGTGATTGGCCCAGAATCACAGAATGCTGAGCGTCCCTGCAGAGACTCGAACCCGGCAATAAATAACGCAAAAGATTACAACAGAAACTGAAAATCAGAAAGCGACATCTCTCTCCATTGTCAGCTCCATCGCTGCACCGACTAAAGCTGCTGTGGCTGTGTTTAGGGGTTTGGAACTTGAAAGGCTAAATTTCAGATCTCATAGCTGTTATGCAGATGTCGCCATAGACATTCAAAAAGTCCAGATGCCCGAAAACCATGGAGGCCTTGTTTACAAGGCCTCAGCGCTGCCAGAATGGCGCTCCAGCGGCGCACATTGCAGTGCCATCTCTACAAGGCCATGTAAAGCGAGTCGCTGCATTGCATCACACTGCGATGGGGAGAAGTGTCATGAGTGTTACGGTGGGTGTTCCCATGTAACACCCATTGCATTTGATAAGTTCCCAGATTTACAATACTCTGTAAACCTGGGAATGCGTCAAAAGCCTACATCGCCCCAAGGGAGGCGCAAGAAGGAGAAATAACTTTATTTCTCCTAGTTTTTCCTCTTTCTATGTGTGCTGCATTCAGCAGCACACATGGAAGGAAAAAATCGCCTCCATTGATTGTTTTTGTGCAGTAAGGGACCCCTTCCTGCACAAAAACGATAATTTCCACAACACAAACACCCTTGCACCATTGTACAAGGGGGCCTGCGTTGGCGCATGTCATCCAATTGAGCGCCAGTGAAGGGAAAGCGGACACGAATGCTCCATATCGGGAGACATCTGTTACATCACGGTCTTCACACCGCAATACATTTACAACGCAGGCATTACAACGCAAGTCGTTACGACTTGCGCTGGATGGCGCTATACACTAAGAAATAGTATGATTTACTATTCCAAACATTCCCTACTGTTACGTAGGCTGGAGTTGGAATAGTAAATCATACTATTCCTAAGTCCAGCGCCCTCCAGCGCAAGTCATAGTAACGACTTGCGTTGTAATGCTTGCGTTGTAAACGTATCGCGGTAACGTCATATATTCCTCCATATCTGATAGATACGGCACATCCCTGCCCTTTTCTTTTGCCATAGGGCAGCGCAGCAGGAAGGCTTGCTCCGCTGCCCTACCGCAAAATATTGTAAATGTGGCTCTGAATGTTTATAAAAGACATTAGGCATCGCACTCAAAGTGGTGTGGGGCAAGAGCCAGCTTCCTGTGATCTAAGTATAGTTTCGGAATTATTAAGAGATGGGCTATGCTGGCTCTATGTTGAGCCAGTCGGCAGTGATTAGAGCAGTTCGAGCTTCTGACTGCTCTTCTATGGACGGTTTCATTTATCAGTCTTTTGAAAAAGTTGTTTTGCGAAGAGACCACAAACACTTTCGCCTCTTCCATCATGTGGTGTACCTTTAGTTCTGCTATCTTCTCCCTTCAGGCCTCATGTGACTGTAGACTTAAAATGTATTTCTTTTAAAACGCTATTTTTAGTGGCAATCTGTTCAAGGCATAGGGTTGGGGAAATTAGGGGCTTTGTTGTGTACGGATCCTTTTCCGCGTTTCTTTGCAGAGAAAGTTGCTTTGAGACCTGAGCCAACTTTTTTGCCTAAAGTTCCATCCTCCTTTCATGTAACACAGGATTTGATTTTGATTTTCTGTCCACCCACCCACCTGTAGCTTCAGGAGAAGCTTCTTTGCATTCCTTGGATGTTCACCATACACCTTGATCTATATTGACAGGACAGCACCATTGAGGAAAGGTGAGCCGTTGTTTCACACGTTTGGTTTGGCTGGTCAAGCACTTCAACATCTACGTCCACATTAAGCAGCTAGTGAAAGAAAATAATTAGCATTGCTTATCAGAAAGAGGAGAAAGATCTGCCAGGAACTGATCACAGTAGATTGATTCTTGGAGTATCTACTTCATGGGATTTATTCAGAGGAGCCTCCACAAAAGGCTTCTGAGCGGCAGCAACTTGGTCAACCCTGCACACCTTCATGGCTCATTACAGACTTCCAGTGGATGGAGGCGTTTCTACAGATTTTGGTGTTAAGGTTCTAGAATGTGTGGTGACTGTTTAAATGTATTACACATTAATTAAATTTCACTGGATGTTGCATTATTTCTGTAGAATTTGAATAGATCAGTGTTTGTTGTTTGATTTACTGCCTGGATGTTGGCTCATCCGGGGAGGATGGGGACGAGGAGGACGAATGAGGAGGTAATGACCCGGTTACTTACTGGTAATCTTCATTCTTGGCAAATGTAGACGCAGCTCACTTTTTCTCCTTTTCCTGACTCCCTCACGTTTGGCTTTCCCTACCTGTGAATTCATTGCCACTGGCACAATTTACGCAAGCGTTATCGCGGTTTCATCACTCAATCATCAATGCTTGTACCAACACATCAACATAGTCACACAGTCTCCCCTCCCTTTTTGCAACCTTCATCATCTTGTCTCCTGTCACTTTTTGACAGTTGTTGTGCATTACTCATGGCACATGCTGTCGTTTTTTTACTCATCTTTGCCATTATGGAGCGAATCAGTCATGTTTAAACCAATCTTTCTATTGCCCTAGATGAGGCTATGCTCTCCCCTAGCTGGCTTTTTCTCTTTTTTTCGCTTAAGCTGGCAGTGTCAAGTGTTGATGTTTGTCTCTGTTGCTGCCATCATTTGTAATGTTTCTTTTGTCTGTTGTGGTCCCTTGCCCTACCCTATAGCTTTCTCTCATTCTTGCTGTGGTTTCACTGTTCTCTTTGTCTTCTGTTCTCTCTATTTTGTTTCTCTCTGTTATGTTTTCTAATACTCTATGTGGTGTACCTACTTGCAGTGCTTTCTATCCCTCTGTCAGTTGTCTCTCTGTCTGTAGTGTTTTTTTCTGTTGAGTAACTGTCTGCTGTGCTATCTCTAAGTAACTCCACCTGATATCGGCTGTGTTTGTCTGCCATGCTCTCACTGTTGTTTCCTCCTGTTGCACTCTCTCTACATGGTTTCCCTGCTTCCTGCTCTCTCTCTCTGTCTCTCTTATTTCCCTCTATTATACTCAGATCCTCTCTCCATGATCTCTTTCCTAGTTTTTTCCTTGTCTGCTGTACTATCTTTTGCTTATTTTTTCAGTGTTCTTTGTGCTGTTCCTCACTCTCTTTGTAGCATCTGCTTGCTCAGAAAAAGGAACATGGATTAATAAGGATTTTTTAGATGCCTTCGCTTTCCAAGAACGCTTCCAAAGGTGCCACCTGGCCACCACTACTGCTTCCAAGGATGCGGCTGCTGCTACTAATAATTCAAACTAGACATTGGATAGGAAATGAACTTGTTGTTTTATTAGCCCCAAAGTAGCACACAAATCTATTCCATTCTGCGTTTGGTCTGACAATAATTAGAAGTCCTTAAGCAGAGACAGAAGGGTGAGATTCTAATAGGTATTTGCTTGTATTGCAAACTTTGAGCAGCATATGGCCTTTTTTCTACCGATTTTAACTTTTTAGGCCGAGCCTGGGAAGCACATGCACTGCTATGTGAGCCATGCTGTATTGGAGTATGTACTTGAAGCCCCACCCACTCTCGGCCCATATTTGTCATTGGCTTGTGTAATTGTCCTTCATAAATGCTGGCTTCTGATTCGTTATTAGGCTTGTTTACTACTCCGCTCACTTGCTAAAAACCATGACTTCAACAAAGGGTTACCCTCTTTTCTCAATACGTTCATCTTTGAAATGGATCCAAAAAAGAAAGAAACTGATTGGCAGAAAATGTCTCTTCGGACACACTCTCCTGCATCCGCGAACGCTTCCGGAAGGGGTATTGGAGCGCTTTACTGAGCAGTTCTCCATTTCCAAAGTGGCAGCTCGCTGCGCTTTGCTCCTCGGCTCAGATTACCTGTGAAGGGTGTGCTTTCACCCCCAGCTTAACGTTGCTGTCACTCATTTGCTTTTCTCCCCTTGCCCGCCACACTGCTCTGTCTATCGTTTGCTTCCCTATGCCCTCCCTGCCCCTTCCCCCACCACGCCATCCTTTTTGCTTCCCCACACCTGCACCCTCAGTTTTGTTTCCCCGTCGGTGTTCCTTCTGCTACCCTCTGTTTGCAACCAGCCCCCCCCTACACACACACTTTTAAACAAGCATTTGGAATGCAATAGGTCTCGCATGTGCGAGTGTTTAAGCTATTGGCATTGTAAATGATAATGCCTTTTATTTGTGTTTTAAAAAACAAAACATAAAAAAGGCATTGTTATTCACAATGCCAATAGCTACAACTAGCGTAAATGCAAGACCTATTGCATTGCAGACGCTTGTTATCTAAAGCATCCGTAAGGACTCCTTATTCGGAAATAATCACTCCCTGGAAGATAGGCCCACCATCAATGAGTCCACTCTAACTACAGGATCGTCAGAGACCGATCAGATAATGAAATATAAAAACAAGATAAGCTCTGCTTACCCACCAGACAGTCATCTTGGTGGCGCGAAAAAGCAAAACAGCTTCTTGGTCACAATTGTCCCTCTTTTATGTTAATATCCAGGAAGAAGAGGGCATCCATATTTGAAGTTTTAAAAAAAACTTAGTACAGACATGTAATTTTGGGAACAGGGAGTAAAACTCATGCTGTAAGGACTAGAAGGAGGAATACGGGTGATGAGGTGATGTTTTTATTTGTGTAGCACTTGCTCTGCTCTATAGCTACCTCTAAGCACTATGAGGAAACGGGGAGTTGAGACGGTGAGATAAAAGATGGAAGGAAGATATTGGGGAGAGAGAAGAAGAAAGCCTGATAAATCATTTTGCGTACTTTAATAGCATTCATATTTCCATACGTTTGCTTCAAAGAGGTGAGGAGTACAGGAAGATAATGACATAAAAGGGAAGGAGAGAAAAGGAAAGCATGAGGGATGCTACTGGGAAATGGAAGGAGGAACCATGATGCTATGTGCTTATATAGCGCTTATTCTGGCCTAAGATTCGAATGAAGGTCCAAGAGGGAACAGAATTTGAAGTGGATACATGGAAGTGAAGGAAGAACTCTGAGGAAGCCGAAGCTCAAAGAGAAAAAGTCATTTGGGGCAAAGATCCTCAGAACAAACATACTGAGAAAAGATTCTAAAATAATACCACATTTGGTTAGTTTTAGGCAGGGTAACCTTTCATTGAGTGACAAAAGGAGAGCACAGCATGTGAAAGGATACACATCTCATTTCCAGATGTGATCAGCTGGGGCGAGGGTGGAAGAAGAGAGGAATGCAGCAGGGAGAGGGTAGACTGCAGGAAGTAGAAGATGAAAGCCCAGAGTCAGTTCAGGCATCCTCATCCTGAGAGTTCCTAGGAAAGGCCCACAGCACTGAGGTAGCGTCAGACTCGACGTGCAAGAGACTGTCTCAACCCTTCAAAAGACTGACCATAGAGGAAAAAATAACTCAGGATTTCCTCAAGGGCATGCACCTCCTGCCAATATCTTCTTTCTCACAATGATATTTCAAGTGCTTTGAAGAGCCCACTGGTTGCATGCAGTGCTACATAAGTACTTCAAATTTGAGAGGTGAAACCAGTGCTTGAGTTGTAAAAAAAAAAAAGAGCAGGGGCTTAAAGTTTTTCTTAGAACCTCATCGCCTGAGCTGAAGAATGCTGTGACTCCCAGACACCAAGGAGGCCTAGTCTTTGTTCCGCTGCATGTCTCTCATTCACAGACCCTACACTTCCTGTCATGCCTCTCACTCTTGCAGGTGCATTTCCCCCCTATTCCACTCTGTGACTGTTCCCAATCTACCTTTTTCTCCTTCGTCTTCCCTTTTCTGCCTCTCTCTCTTGCCCTGTGTCAAAGCATAATCATGAAAACTAAGTCCCTATCGCCAAAAATGAGTGCCGGTGTCCACCACCTGGTGCCACTGGCACAGATGTAAGTACGTATGGAACTGGAAGTCCCAGGATGCAAAGCGATGGTCCCTTGAAAGTGATGAGGTGTGGATGGATGTGTGCTGTCTTCTTGCATTTGTATACAGCTTCACACCCGTGGTGAGGCTGGAACACGTTGTTAGTGGTCGGGTAAGAGGCTACCCCATTTATGCATCAGTGTTGACTACAGTATGAGGTAAGAAAAGAGCAAATTGTGCAGCGTAATGCGGCACATTCTGTGATAGCATTACTTATTTTGTCATTTTTACAAGTCTGGGGCAAAGGTCTCACCTCACTACTATCAGTTTAACACACAAATACAGCAATCGGCAGCTAATGTGACCCCTCAACCCTTGTGAATGTTGCAAAGCACAGAATTTTCAGCAACTTTCAGTAACTTTTGATCCACTCAAGCTAGAAAAAATGTGTTTGCAAAAATGTATACTTAATATGGCAAAAAGTAGCAAATCTATAAAAACTGCCACAGCTATGGAATCGCATAATTCCAGTCGCCCTGATTGGACAGAGGTGTGCTTGCAGAAACATACTGATTCAGGGTGGTAAGTTATAAGTCTGCTCTGTCTGTTATGCATGGTGGGTAGAGTGTAATTTAGTGTGGCATGCGTGGGCAGCTTTGACTGTCTGCCTGAGGTTCGGATGGGTGCTCCAATCGTGTGGCATCACGCAGGACACGGGCCAGTTGGCAGCTCGGCAGCATGATCTCGCCGCTATAAGCAGCCTGGCCAGGCAGGGACTTTCGCCACCTCCAGCTTCCCGCCTTCTTGTCCTGACTGTGATCCGCAGGGGCTGCCAGGCCTCCTCACACCGCGCGCCTCCGAGCCGGGGCCTGGCCGGCGGCCAGCAGGCCTTTGTGGTGAGGGCGGCCAGCAGCCACTGTCTCTCTGGAAACGGATGAGATCAGGGGGAGAGTTAATAACGCCTGGAAGGGCAGGGGCCGGACGGCGGTGAGGTCACCCCGGGCGGGGCACGCGGCGGGAGGGTTGGGGGGGGGGGGGGGGGCACGAGCGGGGTGTGGGATGAGGGCGCGGGATTCTACGCAGACTTGCAGCCAGTTTTACAAGAGGAGAGCCAGTGATGTAACACATGCCCCCGCATCCCACCCCCGCGGTACGAGGGGGGGGGGCAAGCTCCAGGGGGCCCTCTCAGACCAGTACTCTGGCCGGAGAGCTCCTGATTGAGTCGGAGGGGGGCCCTCCAAGTACCGTGCAGGGGGGCTCCCTCAAGTTTCATTACGCCAGTGAGGAGGGCTTGAGGGCTGAGTCTATTCTCAGTTTATGGTGCCCCGCAGGTGAGGAGGGCAGGGAACTACTTAGAACAATAAGTTCCGCGGACGCTGACTGGGAGAACTTGGAAAAGTCAGGAACCTAAACTGTGACAGGAAGGGGGCGGCTAGAGGTGGAGAGCTCTAGGCTCTGTCAGGCTAGAGTGGGACATGAAGATGCAGAGACAGGAGAGTGTCAAGAAGTGGAGGTGTCTAGTTCAGGCGGGGGATTACGTAGCAATTCTGTGTCCGGAAATCGAAGGGTCTGGACCCAGCTGGTAAGGGTGGAACCGAGAACAGCCTCTCGGGAGAACAGCATTCTGCACCCTTCCTAAACAAGAGGCCCTGCGTTCACAGGTGTCGAATACACCTAAGTGATTGTCTGCTCCCTGCATTCCTGCCATTTCTTAGGCTTACCTCATACCCAGAAGACTTCATGGCATCCGCCCAGACTGCCCTGACCTAGTGCTCACTTCCCAGGGCCAGCACCCACCTGACAGGCGGGGAAGGCGTCACCAGGGCGTGCAGCGACCGAGGCTGCAGCTCCGCCCGGATACCTGCCAGGTCTCGGTGCGCTGCGCGAGACTGCTCACGCTGGGGACAAGCCCGACCGTCCTGTTGAAAAGGGAATTTTCGAAATCCTGTTCTCAGATTGTTTTAAACAACGACGATATGTGCTAGCAGCAAATAACGAATGCATTTCACCCGTTTAACTCAAATCTAATAGGTTATTAAATGTAAATTGATACTTGTATAGCGCACTACTCACCTGCAAGGGTCTCAAGGCACTTGTACGAATACCACTGTGGAACCCATCCTGGCTTTCCCTGTGAGGTGTCCACTCCTGGGCACCCCCAAGGTGGAGGCCAGGCATCCTTAGCATTGTGGGGGCCGTTGTGGAGATTAAGCAAGCTATTGCCCAGAGTTGCAGAGTGGGACTCCATGATTGGAATAGGCACCGAAGCGAGAATTATCAGGTCCGTGGAATTTTTGAGCCCAAGACCCGCCAAGGCAGGGAATTGAACCCTGCTCCCGGGATAGACCTCTGCATCAGGGTCTGCCGCTCTAATCATTGCGCCACACTTCTCCACTTCTTATTGCGGTGCACTGGTGGCACCCTGTGCGACAATGTTTGTTGGCGCCCCCCAATAAACACCTCTGCCACGGATTCCCTCACCACCGCCCTTCAACAGTGCCCCTTAAGTCTCCGGAACCACTGCCTCTCGGATTCATTAAGTTTTATTGCACCACTCATACCAGTGTAAGGTGTCAGAGTACTTTACATCACACACACATTGCACAGAGACAATCATAGGTTTGTAAATCAGTGTATAGGAAATGTAAAATCAGACGGGACTACAAGGTGTAGTGTAGGAGTAACATGTCATCGACACTGGTAGGCAATATAGTTTAAGAGTCCTTATTCTGGAAAAGCACAGATTCAGAATTTAAAATGTAACACCATTGTTAGGGGTTCTCTTTAATAAAAAGAATTATTTTCCACCCAAATGAACCCTTTTGGCAAGATAAGGATAATGAAAGATTGGGCAAAAAAATATAGCTCTAACATATACCTTGATGTTTACACACAGCTCTTTGATGACAGTTAATAGCTCAATATAATATATTACGATTTTGACTTACAAACGACAAGTAACAAAAGGAGCTCTCTTACAGAAGTAGTAACCCACTGACCTATTTTCATTACACTTTGCTATCCGCATGGTACACGTTCTTAGCAGCAGGCATTTTAACCCTCTGCGCTACCTTTGGATGAGTCAAAACGTCCACTAGACAAACTTCCAGTTTCTTTCCAGGAACGTGATAAATCACCGGAGTTATCTTGACGTTTTAATTGATGCCTACAAAAATTGCTGGCGGCCAGGTGCTTTTAAAATGATAATATTACTTGTAAAAATGACACCCCCCAACCCAAGTCAGCACCCGGTGCGGTGGCACCGATCGCATCACCCTGATTGCGGGGGGGGGGGAGGTGGGCCATCACCTTGTTTGTAAACTCACACTCAACCGTTGGTCCTAGGGTTCACAAACTGAAGGCCATGCCTAGGCGTGAGTCACTGAGGTATAAACATTCCGGGGGGAAAGTTTATGTTAACAATGCCATAGGGCCACCTTGAGGCTGCAGGTACATGCGATTCCTGCCACAACATAATTCAAGAGGGAGACAATAAGGGGAAGACTGTTTTCACCTCTGAAGGAATTAATTCATCTTGATGTTAGGTAATTCATTCATACTAGTCTCAAGAGTTCTGCCAAAATAAAGCTGATGTTTTGTTTAAAAATAATCAGCAACAGACGTGACTGGATTGTGGCAGGGAATAAGGAGCCTGGTTCTGACACGAATAGGCCTGCATCTACTCTCTATTCTCTAGTGCCTAATTTTTCTTTTAGCGAATCACAGTTGGGTCCCGTCTCTCGCTTCACCTGGCTGTAAAACCTACAGGTCACAGCCCTGCACTGGAGTCACACCATTTTCTCCCAGTACACTCAAGGAGCTAAAGTAAAGTTGTGTACACCATGCACAAAGCATTTTAGGAAAGAGGCCCTCTCCACCTGCAAAAGCTTCGGGTCCAACTCTGGGATGCCAACCAAGCTAGCGCAAGTTCAGGAAAGATCCTAAAATCGCTTTCTTCAAGTATATCATTGGATTGGACTAGTCCAACTAACCCCGCCTCTTGCCCTACCACAACTCTAACACATGGAGTAACCAGCTCCACTCCATAGTCAGAGCGCCTCAACCAATCAACACAGGTTCTTGAAGTCCTCTTGAAGAGCTGACCTCATCTACCAGGAGGAGCCCATGGAATTGAAGGAACGTCACACCCCAGCTACGGCTGTCATGCAACACAGCAGAGGGGACTGTGAACTGACCACAAGGTGACAGGCTGTAGGCCCTAAGATATACTCATAAATAATCACCTACCCCAGAATCCGGATTCAAGGATGGGTAGTTACATTTTTATTAAAGTTTTCTTAACTCCTCCTAAATGGGAAGTCTAGACCCTGCCCCTTTTAAGATCACTTCAGATAAAGCGTTTTTGACCCTACTCCTGACACATCAGTTTCATCTATTTGTAGATCCATTCCAATCCGCCTATGCTTTTACTACACGGGCACGGTCTGAGTGCAGAGCTCAGCACACAACTGAGACAGTCATGTTGGCACCTTGATTTTTCATCCACCCAAGAAACATCCACATGGTTCAGTTACTCAACTTCATGTGGTACTTGCCTGGTTGGCAGAGGAAGTGGGGTTAGCTACAGTTCTGAGGCGATAATTGACTTCTTTTCTATCGGGTTAGACCCAGATGTGTGTTCATGGGTCTTGTGTCGCTACTTACTCTGGGGGAACAACCTTTACAACGCAACTTTTACAACGCACTACCATTACAACGCATTTTTTACAACGCATAATCCATTACAACGCATGACATTACAACGCATGACACTACAACGCATTTTTAAAAACTACCTTTACAACGCATTCCATTACAACGCATACTACCATTACAACGCATACCATTACAACGCATAATATTACACTATACTATCCAACACTTACCCTACTGATGCACCCCCTGGAGTTAGAATAGTAATTTTTACCCCTATACTATCCAACACTTACCCTACTGATGCACCCCCTGGAGTTAGAATAGTAATTTTTACCCCTATACTATCCAACACTTACCCTACTGATGCACCCCCTGGAGTTAGAATAGTAATTTTTACCCCTATACTATCCAACACTTACCCTACTGATGCACCCCCTGGAGTTAGAATAGTAATTTTTACCCCTATACTATCCAACACTTACCCTACTGATGCACCCCCTGGAGTTAGAATAGTAATTTTTACCCCTATACTATCCAACACTTACCCTACTGATGCACCCCCTGGAGTTAGAATAGTAATTTTTACCCCTATACTATCCAACACTTACCCTACTGTTGCACCCCCTGGAGTTAGAATAGTAATTTTTACCCCTATACTATCCAACACTTACCCTACTGTTGCACCCCCTGGAGTTAGAATAGTAATTTTTACCCCTACACTATCCAACACTTACCCTACTGTTGCACCCCCTGGAGTTAGAATAGTAATTTTTACCCCTACACTATCCAACACTTACCCTACTGTTGCACCCCCTGGAGTTAGAATAGTAATTTTTACCCCTATACTATCCAACACTTACCCTACTGTTGCACCCCCTGGAGTTAGAATAGTAATTTTTACCCCTATACTATCTAATACTTACCTTAAATGTAATTTAATATTATGCGTTGTAATGGTATGCGTTGTAAAGGTAGTATGCGTTGTAATGGTAATGCGTTGTAAAGGTATTTTTTAAAAATGCGTTGTAGTGTCATGCGTTGTAATGTCATGCGTTGTAATGGATTATGCGTTGTAAAAAATGCGTTGTAAGTGCATGCGTTGTAAAAGTGTGCGTTGTAACGTCATACATCCCTTACTCTGTGTTGGCTTGCTGAGTGTTTTGGTGGTCTCCATTGATCCCAGAGATGTTTTGCCTCTACAAGCCCCATGAAGAATTTAATTGTTGATGTCGGATATAGATATCAGTTGTATTTTAATGAAACATAACTGTATGACGCAGTTGCTGGGGGCCTGATCACCATCGGCGTTTGGTGTCCTTTGGCGCCCAATAAAAAACTGGATGAGGATAAAACAGTCCAGGTTGTTTCATTTTACACAGTGGTACACCTTTTGGGCACATGGTCAGCACTCGGTGAACCCCAACTTGTTTGAGCCAATGTGGGATCTGGCTAGGCTGTACGTCGTCTTGAAAAAAGCCGAATGCAGTTGGGCTGCTGTGAACGAACCTTCTTTCACCATTGGCGATTACGGAAGGTCTTCTCTATCTTTCACAAACAGCGAAATCTGGTGTTTGGGGCCACTGCTAGATTTGTACCAATCTCTACAGAGGGATTTACAAGGAAACACAACCACGTGTCTGGTCTCTGTAGAGCCTAGCACTGCTTCCCCGTGGCAATTTTTTTTACATTAAACCGGGATGCCTTGAATGTAAGTCCATCCACGGTGTGAGAATGAGGTCACTCCCGGTGTCCCTGTTAGATCAGGCACGGCTGGTGACCAGTCTCTCAGATGGATATGGTCACTCCCCATTTCCTTTTGGAGCCTACATGTTTAGACGCCAATCTCTTGGAAGTACAGGATTGCATCATATGTCCCTGATATATCATCCATCGTTTGGGGGTTTAATATCTCTCTAAATCCCTGCTAGGCAATCCCTTGTTAGTGGATGGTCTCTCAGGCGAATGTGAGCACTTTCACTCTATTATATCTTTCTAGTCGCTCCACTGAAATTATTTATGTTTTATGTCATCTCGGGTAGGGGTGTTTTAACATATTACCAACCCTTTTTGCAGGAGAAAAAGATGTCCTACTTTAGGAAAGCACAATAACAAACATTGTTTAAATAAAGGGTTCACTGTTAATGGAGCCTCACCCTTCCTCTCATAGTGCTAGAAGACGAGTTGGTCTTAAGCTTCCCAGATGTCTCCAAGGACTCAGGTCTCAAAGGACATAAGTCTCCTGTCATGGGCTTTCATTTCTTTTCTTTTCAAATTCATTTTTTTGGGCATTTTAGTTCAATTGCATAAGGTGAATAAATGAGGACTACAACTTCCAGAATGCATTAGGTTGTTACAGAAAACCCGGGAGGAATTCTGCTAAATCGCTTAGGGATGGGATGGAGGATTATGCCATGCTGGATATATAGAGAACAACACCCACACCAACGGCAGGGCACATGCACATCCTCTACTCACAATACATGGTCCAGGATTGATTTCTGGATCGCCACTGCAGATGTAAGTGCCTGGACTACTGATATAACACACTTGCCAAAAACCCTTTCTGATCACGCACCAGTCCGACTAGAACTTACCATCCCCTCACATACACCGCGCCAATATGCATGGTGCCTTCAGCCAAGTACACTGCAAGACCAGGTCTTTAATTCCGATCTGAGACAAGCTATCATTGAATTCTTTGAGTATAATGTGGGTTCCGTGGAAAGCGCCAAGGTTCTATGGGAGGCATTCAAGGTGACCATCCGCAATTCTGTATCGGTAAACACGCTGGTATCCTTAAAGACATTCGTAGACAGCTATCCTTGGTGGAGGTGGACATTAAACGATTGGAGTCCACTTATGCAACTACTCTAGATCCCAAGGTTCTGGCTGACGTTAGAGGTAAAGTAGATACATACCATGAATTCACAGACAGCGAACTTAAGTACATCTCAAGGAAATACACGGCGCGGGCATGCGGGGAGGGAGGTAGACCCGGACGAGAGCTCTTCAGCAAGATTTGTCCTACGCCCACATACATAACTAAGATGATGGACTCCCAGGCCACGGCCCGTTACGACACCCCCTCAATCTCGCAGTGCTTCCAGGATTACTATGCCAGGCTATACACGGCAGGAACCACACCCGATCCCACTGAACTGAATCAGTATTTTGATGACATTGCACTGGCGTGGCTGTCTGATACCCATCGCGAATACTTTGATCATCATATAACTGAGGATGAGTTCCGTCAAGCCATTAACTCCTTTCCTAACAATAAAGCACCGGGCATAGATGGACTCCCTGCCAAGTTTTATAAGGAATACAAAGATCTGCTAATACCACATCTAACGGCCATGTATGAGGAGGCATACGAGGATGGCATGCTGCCCCTGTCAATACGTGAGGCGGTACTGATCACCCTGCTTAAACCCGATAAGGATCCGACCCACTGTGAGTCCTATTGTCCCCTATCACTCATCACCACTGACGCTAAGATTCTAGCCAAAATTATAGCCCTCCGACTAAAACCTCTGATGCAGAAGTGGTCCTGCCAGTCCAGGCGGGATTTATACCATCTCGCTCCACCACGCAAAACTTACGAACCATATGCTCCATGTTCCATCACAGAAACCCAGAACTACCGGCTGCTGCGGCCTTATTGGACGCTGCAAAAGCGTTTGATTCGGTAGAATTGCCTTATATGTTCTACGTTCTAAGATGAATGGGATTCCCGGAACCCTATCTGAAATGGATAGCACTATTATATACAGTACCCTGTGCGAGGCTAAGAATCAATGGCATTACACCTGCTCCCTTTAGCATCTATAGAGGGACGAGACAGGGGTGCCCTCTGTCGCCCTTACTTTTCACACTGGCACTGGAACCCCTGGCCTGCAAGATACGCCAGAGACACGCCGAGTCGGCGCTGCAGTTCCAGCTACGCCCAGTTAGCATATCACTCTATGCAGACGACATGGTTTTATACGCTAGGTACCCGGACACTAATCTAAATGACCTTATTCGGGAATATATTAAGTTTGCATACTTCTCAGGTCTGTGTATTAACTGGGACAAATCAGTGGTCATTCCGCTCACTCCCACGACGACCAAACCGTCCCTTGATTACCCATTGCAATGGCAGACAGAACCAGTTTAATACCTAGGTGTCTGGATACACCGTGACACAGACACTGTGATACGCAAAAACTATGGTACAGCAGTAACTAAACTGGAAGACCAAGTGTCCAGATGGATCCGACTACCCCTATCACTTGCTGATAGAATCGCGCTGAAAAAAATGGTGGTGCTGCTTTATATTTATTTATGAATATACCAATTTGGTTACCACAGGCTCTGTTCACCAGTCTACGCACAGCGCAGCTCCGCTTGACATGGGCAGGGAAACATGCGAGAGTGGGCTGGAAGGAGTTGACGAGACCCTACATCCAAGGCGGTTTCAGCGGCCCGACCTGCAATTTATATTATTATTGCGCACAGACGCAATATGCACACTACTAGCTACAGCCGCACGGCCACGTACCACATATCGCGGTGGAACACGAAAGTATGCACCCCACCCCCCTCCTTTCACTTATATCCTCTCCCAGACAGGACACCCCTATTTTGGAGATACGCCCAGCAATCTGCACCTTGAGGGCCTAGCACACACTAGCGAAGCGAGCACATAAACTCCTGGCATATGCGCCAGCACTTCCCCTTCGACACCACCCACAACTCACGGTGATGCAGGAGCCGAAAATGACACAGGAACTACATAAGATGGGACTTCGCACAATGGGAGATCTGTTCCCTGACAAGGAATACATACTGCAAGGCGCTATGGCTCTAAGCGCGTTTCAAACTCCCTTAAAAGTTTTCGCATATCTGCGTCTACGTATGGCGATCAAAGCCTTGTACCCCTCCTTCCCGGTCGAACCACCAATGCTTAATGCGCTGCAGATACTTTTGACATCCACCACACGGCAACACCGAGTCACTAAACTATACATTGCGTCACAACATGAACAGTTCTGCGAAGCGAATAAACCCCTAGCTAGATGGGAGGCAATATTGGGCATAGCCATTCCCAAAGAAGACTGGGATTTTGGGTGTATGCAACTACAGCTGCGCACGTCTAACTGCTACCTGAAAATCATACATTTCAAGTTCATACATCAGGTATACTATACACCCAAGCAGCTGCATGCATGTGGACTTCGGGCCGATGATCGCTACCACAGATGTCAGGCCCCCAACGCAGACTTTTTACATATGGCATGGGCGTGTACAAAACTCCAATCTTGCTGGCAGGACGTCACTGACACTCTCACATATATGCTGGGCGAGCGTATCCCAAATGCACCCCTGATGTGTTTTCTGGGCATCTACAAGATTAAACTGGCGCGTAGACGTAAGCTACTGGCGGTAGCACTACTGCTGGCAAAAAGAAGAATAGCGCTGAAATGGGGCAGTAAACTGACACCGAAACACACAGACTGGGTCAAGGACATGTCGTATTGTAAAACACAGCTAGACACGTATGCAGAAGACATAACCCAATCCTCTAGACCATGAGAATTCTGGGTCCCACTAGTGCAATACCGTCTCTCTATGCAAACAGAGGACTGATTAAGAAAGTTGATCGGTTCTTAGGCATGTTGCGACGTCGAAGGTGTGTGACTCATCCAATCCTATCGGCGGGTGGTGGAAAGACCTATATGCATGTATGTATACCAGCTGCCGGACCTATGGCCTCTGATCATCTGTTACCTGTTGATGTGGGTGCACTATTCCTCTGTTAAGTGTGTAAGTGATTAGAACTGTAAATTCAGTGTCACTCAAGGTGGTACCCCGTTGCATGTCAATGTACAAACTTACTGTATGCACTGCCATCACAATTATGTGTATATCAAATGTGTAAAATTGCACTGTTTGACTGACCGTGTAAAAATAAAATAAAAATAAAAAAAGGTTGTTACAGAAAACCCAGGACTGGAGCATCTTGTCTTTGGTGACATGGAGCCTCCTGGTTTGTGAAACTCTGCATTAACAATAATTATCATTCATTCACTCACTCACAAGTAACCAACATAACGCCCTCCTGACTTCTCACTTAGTTGCACACTAATTCTCACTGTACCACCTAATATCAAATTCACTTTCACTCCCCGATTCTTCTGTCATTGTGGCTGCTTCAAAGCAATTTCCTTACAGAGTCTAACATCTGCTTCATGGAAAAAGAAGAGCCAATGCTCCATCCTCCAGTCTCCCTCCCCGCCACAAATACAGAACAAATCTTGGCAGTATCCGGTGTTGTTCATGCGAATGTGTAAAAAAAAAATTAATGCAACTCCCATCTGGTCTCATAGTGACTGCCAGCTATGTGGAACTGATGTCCCAGTCACATGCCTCCCCCCCCCCCCCCCCCGGAAAATGTTCCTAAGCAACCCTGTAGACAAAGGGGTGGATTTCTTTGCTGGGAAAAACAGGGCTGAACCGGGGAATGAGTGCCTCAAGTGTCACGCAGTGAGAGTAGACCCTGGTCTGGGCAAGAAAGGGTCCTCCTTTGGACTCTGGGCCTGATTACTATCTTGGTGGAGAGGGTTTATATCCTATGGAACTTGTAATATGGCGGACGGGATATCCGTCATGTTTGTGATGGAGTATACCATCCGCCAAGATCGTAATCAGGCCCTCCGTCTCACCTGTCTGTGGGCTGGCGAGGGCACTCAGGGCTGAACCCTCAGAAAGGTGCATCGCTTGGGACTTACATTAAAACGCATCATGATGCTCATGGTATACTAAGAGGACAAACTCTTCCCAAGAGTAAACGTCCAAATTCTATACGCGAACTCCCTGCACATAACTTGCATTTTATTTCTTATTGTACATAGTTTCTCCTGCAGAAGTTCCATTCACTGACAGCATGGAGCTACATCTCAAAACGTATTGAATTTCACAACAGGGTTACTATTAATGGTGTCATAAGTTCTTCAAAATCTCTTTTTGTTATTCCTGAGGTATTTGCAGCCTCAATGTTGGTGTCCAGCAGCCTTCTGAATTAGGGTGAAATGAACCCCTCAATTTCTCAGAACAAAATGGTGGATTAGGAAGACTCTACCCCGAGGTCAACTCCACCCTACACCAAAGCGTGCACTAAACCGCCTATGGCTCTATCACGTGCTGTGTGCATTTTGGGAATTCTGATCCATTGAAACTTTCCACAAATGGACAGTAGCTCTTTACGGTGTAATGACCCAACAGAACAGAAGCCCTGCTATCTTTACACCAAAAACCTGTAAAGCCTCCCACTGTTTGTAATTCAAATCACCCGCTGTCACTAATTAATACAGATAATAAAATAGTAGCCAGGATGCCAGCTGGAAAGCTGCTCCCATTATTGTAGGGTGGCTGGTCTTGCCGGATCAAGCAGGATTTATTCTTTATCCCTCACCGAGGCACTGCCCTCACCCTTTTTACACTGTGCATTGCAATGGAAAAGATTTAATCAGATTCAGTGAAAGTGACAGAATTATTCCTGGATGCCTTTAAGGCATTTGATTGGATCAAATGGCTTTTACGCTTTGTGTCTCTGGGTTGGGGATCACGGGGCTAAGGGAAGACGATATGGTTTGGGCAGTGCTTAATTTGTAATAGAATGATTGCCGGTGCCAAAAGCTCTGCTCAGAAACACACCTGAAGTTAAATGTTGGGTAATCAAATACCAAAGCTGCGTAACATTGAATCAACATCACGGCCCTTCCATCTGCCATCAGACACTCCCGGTCCCTTTATCTTATTCTTGAAGGTTCCTAATTTCTCCCTTAGCTACGGTTTTCCCGCCATTATCTTCCTTCTGCTTTCACTCTGTGCATTTTTCCCTCTCTTCTTAGTGGTCAATGTTTGATGAGGAAAAAAAAGTGCTGGCTCCCAAAATTGAGTGACAGTGGCCCCACCCACAATTACCAGCTCAAATTAAGCACTGAAATCTCAGGCGACCCTGCTTTATTGTCATCTCATTATGAGACTGAGGGGCTTATTTACAAGCCCCTTGTGCCGCCGGTACACCACTTCTTCCCATATTAAAAGTGACACACCGGCGGCGCAAGGGGCTTGTAAATAAATTCCTGAGATTGAATGACTAATATTACACACAACTGAAATTATAAGTGTTACTGGGCATGGGTGTTCCTTCGCCTCTCTGTCTTATTTGCTTCAGCAATAGAACCATCATCAGCAACTCTGCATCATTCCCACACAGATAGAGGTATATGTTTTAGTGCCATGGGGTGCCTCTGTCACTATAATTCCAATTTATATAATTTTGTAGGTGAAAAACACAGAGACAAATCTAACACCATTATCAGATATTTATAATTTTAGGCCGACTTTTCAGGATATGCTTAAGCTAGCAATGTTTCCACTAACCCCGCCCACAGGCAGAGTTCCAACTACAGAGGGAGGACTCCTCGGTGAAATATCTTGACGCCCAGGTACAACAAGATCTGGACATGCTCATTAGAGGTAACGATGGAGTAACCCAGGGCAAACTGACCTCACTAGTAAACTAATGGATCAACCTGCTGTCTTTCGTAGCTGGGAGAATAGCCCTTATGAAGATGGTGATACTACCCAGATTGCTGTCCCTGTATATTAACATCCCTCTCCTGCTCACACAGAGCTGCTTCCAAAAGCTGAGATCCTCATTGATAAGGTTGGTCTGAGCAGATAAACAGCCTTGCATTGGAGGGGAAATACTTACCCAGCTATAAGACAGAGGTGGCATGGCTATGCCTAATGTCTAACTGCACTACTGCAGCGCTTATGTGCAACATGCACATGAGTGGTGCTATTCCCATCGACATACTCCTCGCTTAATCATGGATAGAGACAGGATAATCCAACCAGTGGCGAACCCACTGCTCAAAAGGGAAAATAAAATGATAATAACGTATAGTTATTATAATTTTATTTTCCCTATTGCTGTAAGTGGTGAAACAGGGCAGGGCTGGCCAAGCAGAGGAGAAGTGGTTTGCACTCCCAAAGTGTGCATGAACTGTTTGACCGGCCCTCTTGGGCCAACCAAACAGTTAATGCACACTTTGCATGTTCCTACCAGGCTGCATTACACAGGCTCCCTGTTCCAGTCTGAGCGCCGATCCACAGCGCTCAGACCAATCACAACGCTGCATTGCAGTGTTGTGATTAGCTCAGGGGAGCTTGTGTGCCTGAGTGCTTACTGCTGCTGGCCGGGACAGAAAGATGACGAGGACGGAGGAAAGACGACGGCCAGCCGTTAAAGGTAAGTCTTTTTTGTATAGCATTCCTCCCCCATCCCCGTCCTACCACCCTTGTCCTGTAGCAGCCGCCACAGAATCCAACTAGCTCTACAGACTACATTGAGGCAAGGCGCCTAATGCCTCCCCCCAATGTGGTAAAATGTACTAAATGAGTGTGGAAAAAAACTAAGTGAACATACAAGTGGATGCGCTCTCAGAGAACCCACTTTCCCCACTGACTATTACGTCACAACTGTCAAAAATAGGAACAGGCAAAATGCAGGACCTATTCAAACATGGACGGCTGATTCACATAGGCAAACGTACACAGTTTGTGTAAGTTTAATATTTTTAGACATTCACAAATTATGATTTATTAGTAACTTTACAACTGCAGAGACTCCACAGTCAGGGTGGAGAACTCAGCACATAAAAAGATAAGACATGCATATCTTTTTATGTGCAGGGTTCTCTCATAGAAGGCCAAATGCGTTTTTATATAGGACACACCTATCTTTCTATCTATCTACCTATCTATCTATCTATCTATCTATCTATCTATCTATCTATCTATCTATCTATCTATCTATCTATCTATCTATCTATCTATCTAGATATAAATATGCATTTCTGAGATATATATATATATATATATATATATATATATATATATATATATATATATATATATATATATATATATATACACTAACATGTCACAACTAGGTGACATAGATGAAATCAGTACTCAGGATCGATTGCAGAGAATTAACATATCCCAAAAAGCCAAAAAGGAGCAGGTGAAAGTCCCTTTAAATCAAAAAGTACATTTATTCCTATCATGCCTAAAGATGCAATAGACATTTTTCATGAATGCGTAATTGAAGATTTGAAACAATTTAATCGAACAGTCAATAAACAACATCATCGCAAGAAAAATTACAATCTAACACAGTATGTAAATTTGATGAAGAAATTGGGCAATAACCAAGAGGTGATTATTAATAAATCCGATAAAGGAGGAAATATTGTTCTATGGCCCAAAAAAGACTATATTAAAGAGGCAATGAGACAATTAAATGATGAACAATGTTACCACAAATCTAATGGAACTGAGTACAAGAGGGCAAAAGAAATGATTAAAAAATTACTGACTGTGCCAATATAAGAGACAAGGTTTGATTTCATCAGCTGAATTTGACTATCTCCACATTGAGCACCCAGTGATTCCTATCTTGTATTTAATACCTAAAATCCATAAAATGATCATCCCAACACCTGGAAGACCAATAATATCTGCAATCAACAGTGTTAGTGAACACATCTCCCAGTACATTGATTTTTATTTACAGGACTTTGTCAAAAGTTTACCCAGTTATGTGAGAGATACTGGGGACTTTTTAAATAAGATAAATACCATTCAATGGGAAGACGGCTGGTGTCTATTAACATTAGATATCGAATCGCTATACACCAGCATCGAACATGAAGCAGGACTAAAAGCTGTCAGTCACTTTTTGGACAATAGACCGTGTGAATATTATAGTCACAACAAAATGCTATGTGAACTGACTGCCTGGTGCCTTAATAATAATTTCTTCATGTTTGACAAAGCTACCTGGAAACAAGAAAGGGGCGTGGCTATGGGATCTTGTTTCTCCCCCAGCTATGCATGCTTGCATGTTGGCTGGTGGGAGGAACAAGTCCTGAGGAAAACACCCAGTATACACCATGTCCAACATTGGCTGAGATTTATAGATTATGTTTTTTGTGTATGGGATGGTGATGAGGCAAGTGCACAAGAGTTTGTCAACACACTAAACAACAATTCTAGTAATCTTAACTTTACATCCAACATCAGTAGAGAAAAAGTAGACTTTTTGGATGTACAAGTATCAATCAACATTCGTATACTAGAAACCACATTGTTTAGAAAAGCTACAGCTGGTAATAGTATACTTCACGCCAGTAGCAAACATCCCAGACACCTGATTGAGAGCATTCCGTTTGGTGAGCTACTAAGACTCAAACGCATCTGTAGCTCCCAACAGGAATATGAGAAGGAGACTCAAAGAGAGAGGGTATAGTGACTCTACCCTCTCAAAAGCTCTGAGGAAGACAGATGATAGACCCAGGGAGTCCCTACTAGCTCCTAAAGAACTAATTGCTATTAATGGAGAAGAGAGTCCTCGCTTCATTACTACATTTAGTAAACAAGAGAGGAGAGTAAAATCAATCATTAAAAAGAATTGGCCTGTTATACTCACAGATGGGGTTCTAGGCAGTAGATTACCTGAGCTACCTACCATCACGTATAGGAAATCTAGATCTATGAGAAGTGAACTAGTAAAAACAAGTCCGGAACTCAGTACGGCCAATACATGGCTCAAACCCAAAGCAGGTTTCGATAAATGTTCATCATGTTGCGCCTGCAAGTTTGGCATCAACACAACTCATTATAAAACCCCTTTTTCCGATACCCATGTCGCGATCGAAGGCAATTTTGGATGTAGGACTGAGTATGCTGTATATGTTTTGACATGCACTTGTGGCTTACGTTATGTGGGTAGCACTAAGCTGCAGGTGCACGTTAGAATTTTGCAGCATCTCAGGGCAATCGTGAACAATGACAGTGCGTATCCAGTTGCTAGACATTTTAGATCTGTTCACAATAATGAGTTGAGTTGTCTCTCATATTATGTCATCAATGCAGTAAGCCTCCTGCAAAGGGGAGGCAATAGAGAGAAGCTCTTAAGAAAACTAGAAACGCGCATGATTTTAGAATTGGACAGTAAAAGTCCTAATGGGTTAAACACCACTGAAGACATGTACAACTATCTATAAGTGGTGTATAAACGAGTCATTGGTTAAACAATAAATAAATGAATAGTAAACTTTGCTGCATTGAGTTCAAATTGATAAAGATGACTAGATTAATACTAAGTATATCAATGAGCCATAAATCTAGACAGGTATACTTCTCACTTATTCATCTATTTATTTATCTTTTTAGCATTCAAGAAGTCAAGCACTGCAACATCCTTCCCCGTAACAATTTTTTCATTCCATTTAAAAACAATTTTTAAAAAAATTTTGTATAGGATAATTTTTTTGCACATTAAGGGTATATATATTTTATAGAAATAAATAGTGAGGGTTGTGTACAAATTATTTTATTTGAATACACGCACAAAAAGATATATAAAAAAAGATTTTCTATTTTTTGGATGGAAGGGTACACTGTACCATTTCATTTATTAACTCACTGTTTAGACAATAGCTGGAAGAAGCAAAATCAGACAATGTTTAGAAATTCGAATCCGCTATAATAAGTTGGTTAACGAGGTAAAATTTGTCAAGCATTTATGCAGAAATAAAGTTGTGTGAAAGAAGGAAGCATATTGGTGCACAACAGTAGGGACTGTGGCAATTTAATTTTGCAAAGTTTGCACATCTTGCCATATTTTGCACAACAGTTTGTTTACATATTTATTGATTATGTTTACAAGTAGCAAAGCCCCATGATGTCATTTGAAGTGGTTTTATAAAAATTATTTATACAAATATTTTATATATATCTTTTAAAGTATTTATATATTTATATAACCTGCTAAGATATGCTTCATAATAATGCATTTATGCAGTTTAGAAATGTTAAAAAGCAACCACAACAAATCAATTGATTCACCAAAGGAATGTGACATCTGCCTCGTAACAATGAATGCTCCATTTAGCGAAGTATTTCTACTATGTCTGTTGGCGATGGTCATGTGATTCACGATGTAACATTTAAAAATAATGGCGGACGCAACGCTCTTTGTGTGATCAAGGGACTCAGAGCTCGAAACGCGTCGCAGAGGGGAGTTCATTGAATAAAATATCTTCCTGCCTGAGCCGTGAGGGTCCGTTTCTCCTTTTTTCCGCTGGAAGCAAAAGCAAGGTGGAAGCGTGGAGAGTGTACTATTGATATATATATATATATATATTTATTTTCGCAGAAAAAACCAAAGGTTAAAGGGACGTTATAGTTAGGTGAAAATGTCAGTTAAAACATACCATTTTAAACAAACAAAACCACTGTAATTCATCAGTTATAGTAATCTCAAATAACTTGTGTTATAAAAGTTGTCACTTTAACCTTTGTTTTTTTCAGTGAATTTCTAGGGGTTTTTAATGTAAGTTATTTTCAGTATATGAAAGGCAAGCCTATTTGTTTTGTCAATAAACATTTCAATAAAGGATTTATAATAAAAAGAATTAAACTTGTATTTATCTTGTTTTTTTTACATTCCTCAGGCCACAAGCTAAGCTGAAGAGCAAAATCTCAAGCTCTGGGAATACTTATAAAACACCAATTCTTGGGATCATATTCTATAGACCCCTGGCAACATAGGGTTATGTTTTTTAAGTATTTGTGGGTGGCGTCTGCATTCCCTGCACCCCACTACAACACTTAAAAACCTGCTGGTGATGGCCTGGCCCATATTTCTGTTCCCATCGGGGCGGGGCGCATAGGCAACTTCCCTGGCTGCGCACTCACAGGCAGAGAAACAACTGTGTTTTGGGGATGGGGTCTCAGGGACATAGTCACTGAGACAGCCTCGGGGGAGAGGTCCCCGGGCCCATCCCATGACTCGAATAGTGAAGCCACATGCCGCCCCCTACATTTTATGCACGGACCGTGGTATGGGGTCCCGGGGCCTCAATGAGTCATGTGGAGGGGGGTCACATGCCCCCTCCCCATAGGTTTTAACTCAGTCCCGGGGGATGGGGTCCCCGGCACCTGGAAATGGTCCTCTGGGTAGGGGGCCTTATGCCCCCATACCCTTCTTAATTTAATTGGACCCGGTGGCATGGGGTCTCCAGGACCTGGAAAGGCTCGGGGAGGGGGATTGCACACCCCAATCCCCTTTAAAATAGTTCAACCTAAGTGACCTGTTTAAGGGAACTCTGAAACCAAAGCCACAATCAATTTGTGTGATGTGCCTGAAGTCTGCTGTGCACATAAAGCGCCATGTAAGAATAGCTAATACCTGGACCAACAGATATGATGGACGATGCAGCAAATGGTATTGTATTATATTGTTTTCATACTTTACTTTTTTATATGTTGCTATAATAAAGGTGAAATGGAAAATAAATAAAACCACTTGCAAGACCTGAAGAAGACGCATACGTACAGAGTTAGGAACACTTCACATTTGCCATTATTACGGATCAGGAACCCTTGAAACAGACTCATCAGTGAAGGACAAGGATTGCAGTAGGCTGCAGAGGTACAAATGAAAAGACTCAGGGCCTGATTTAGATCTCGGCGGACGGGTTACTCCGTCACAATGGTGACGGATATCCCGTCCGCCGAAATATCAATCCAACAGAAACGTCAATTCATCAAAATGCCTGGGGTAGCGGAAGTGACATCACATGTCATTTTACCTTCACTTTCACTCTCACATCCATGCTTACACCTACACACACATTCACACATACACCCACATTCACTTTCAAATAAACAAACTCTCACCTGCAAACACGCATACAACATACACTTAAAAGCACTTTTCACTTACCTCTGCTGCCAGGAAGGGTCATATTCCAGTATTTGTAATCAATTCTTTATCACACTAACAGTGGATAAAAAAATATTACTCACTATCAGTGTAATAAAAAATTGTCAGAAAACAAGGAGAGTGGAACTGCAACTAACGTCCTTAAGGACGAGCTGCCCCAATGTTCCCGGCTCAGATTTTGGCACCTCTGCGGCCAGGGGTCTCAAAGGCAGTGCCAGAGGTCACAAGGGACAAGCCAGGGGTGGTCGCAGCTGTGACCCCTAAATGATGTCCAAAACATCCCATGGGATGCAATGGGATTTATATTTCAGCAGACCGGATATCCGTCATCATTATGACGGCCACCGAGATCTGAATGAGGCCAACTGTTTGATTGTTGAAGACAAGTAAAGGAATGAACAACCACTTTACTTCCACTTTTGCTGTGGTAATTCATTTTCACACAGCATTCCCTGCCCTCATCTGATGCGAAATCCTGTTTCCAAGGTTGGAAGTGGCCCATAAAATGGTAAATGAAGGACAGTCTAAAACATAGGAAATGACTAAAAAAGTAATAACAATGAAGGCAGATTGAATGAGCTTTATGTTGGTAGGTCTAGCAAAGGTGAAACATTTATAATAATGAACTGCATGATTTTTAAAAAAAGATTTATGTCCCTTAAGTGGCCCATTCCTTTTGAAATTTTAAATAGGGCGTGTGTTGTTCTCATTTACAGAGAATTGAGGACTGGTCAGCAAAAACTGAATATTCTTCAGCCTGTGTTTATTAGTAGCAGGTTCCATACTAATCCCAAATGTGGAAAATTGGAATACCAAGTTCTCAAAATAGACATGCAATTCCACAGGCAAATGCAAGCCCACCTGCTGCACAGCAGTGTAGAAGGCTACTCTGGGAACACATAAGAGGATGCACGTGGCCCTGGCTCAGCCCACTCCCTGGCTTAGATCATGCCCATCGGGGCAGCAGCAATTTTCAATGGGATCTTCTGGATTTAGCCTACCAAGTGAGAGTGAAATGTCTGAGAGTGAAAAACCAGGCTTTCACACTGGACAGATCTGAGGTCCCAGATTTGCCTGAAGCTTGCCATCTTCACCTTTACAGATGTTTGTGTTTTCAAATTTTTCTGAGGAGGGGTGGGACGGCGGGATGGACCAACTGTACAGATAGTCATCACTGTGATTGCCTGCAATTCCTGGATGAAAGACTTTGCCAACAGACATGGTCACATAACCTTTCTCCTTGAAATACTGGGGTATTGTCGTGTGGTTTCCTGCTCCTGGATTGCTTCCAAGATACCAGTAGTGCCCCGGCCAGTCAACTAAAAGCAGGTACGCATTTAGAGGTCACACCACGTTACATCATGCATTGGCACCTTCATCAAGGGCTTTAGTCAGAGCTGCTCCTTTTGTGTTGTAATTGCATTTATTTAGCGCTTCTTACCCTGTCTGGGTGCTGAACCACCTGCAGAAGGGTAGCACGCTACTCTGTTGATGGAAGAATGCGTCTGTTATGTGGCCTCTTTGGGCAGAATGAGATGTCACACATGAGGACTAGAGTGCTGCCCATATCTTGCTTTTATTGCTGTGCCCATGCATGAATTTGAAGGCTTAGTCATAAGTGTAACTGACATGCAGGCAGTCTTACATGCTGTCATGTAGGGTCTCATGGGGGTTGTGCGGGTTTGCGCATGCTTGCTCTCTCTTGTAATGGCACAGACAAGCTAGAAATATTGCAGTGTTGCCCGAGGGGTTTAGAAATGCATGTTCAGACATTTCCAACACATGAGACCAGACGTGCACCCTTTGCTCAAGTGCCACTTCACTGATGATGCCCATGGGGGCAGAAACATTGCTGGGGTTCCTTTCACCCTGTTTAAAGAAGATAAGCTTTGTAGTACTTCCCATTTTGGATGGGGCTGGATTGATTTGCATATGACTACTCCTAGCTCATAATAGCACAGACTAGTTGAAAATAAGCAAATCACTTCATCTGGTCCACCTATGCAATGCACATGGTCCTGGTCCTTTATGCATTGCATTGTATTTGTATTTATTACGGGTGGGCCAAGGCAGCAAATCAACAGTCGTAAGTTGGAACCAGGCCGCAGGTCTAGCTTCGTTCTAAGAGCCAGTGTATGAGCTGAGCCATGAATATATTTGGCAATTAAATAGTGCAACAAACATGATGTAAAAATACGATGAAGACTCTTCAAAATTCAAAAAAGTATATTTCTTTAACCGGCAGAAGCGTTGGACCTTAGTATACCAGAGTAAATCAAGGCATTGAGCAGTATTTATTGAAAATTATAGTTTGTAAATAGGAACTTATAAACTTCATGCCCCCCTGACCCTGCCTTGATAGCAATGCTATTAGTGAACTAAGAGGCAAGTCAGTTGTCATTGTCACCCATTATGTGGCCTAGATTTTTAATGTACATTAAGCAACATTATAGTTTAATAAATCAAATGAAAGAGAGCCCTTTGTACTGCAGACTCAAATCTTTGAAGGTGCTCTCATATGTGATAATGAAGAAAAAGAAAAGAAGGTTTAGTGAAATATATTGTTCCCTAGGACCACAAACATTGGTTCAGTGGGGAAGCCAGGATTGATCCTGGTTTTTGTAGTTTCACAATTGTGCAATTCAGCCACTCCCTGGGTATCTATTTCTCTTTCCAGTTTTACAAGAAACTTTAAAGCTTTGTCAATAATTCTTGGTGCATGAGGCTAGAGATAGTGAGGGAGTAGGGGTGCCAGCAATCGTCCCTTTGGGTCTGAAAATCTAAGACGGCCTCAAGCTGAGCTACAGCCAGGCCTATGGCTTAAACCTGGATAGATCCTTCTGCTGCTCGCCCATCTCTAGTATTTCGCTGTGTACCCAAGGCAATGTTGTGATGCACTCTGATTTGTATCAGGTTTGTTGGCGCCCATCAGGCTGCTTGTTTGGAAAGGCCTGTATGCATTATGCTGGGTGAGGTGACCGAGGTTTAAAACAAACATGGTGGAAACATAATGCTGCTAATGAACATATTTCATAGTACAATAAACACAGCGGGTGCTTAGCGGTGACGATTGCACCCGGTGCACGAGGTCCTGTGAGACTCACTTAGACGCAGAGAGGATGAGAGGGGAGGTAAGTGGATACAAGAGTGAGACTCAAGGGAAGGGTACATAAAAGAAAATTAAAGGTATTCCCAAGGGGAGCAGAAGCAAAAGGGAGAGCGGGGGGAAGAAGAGAGAGTTCCTGGAAAGGAGGAAACAAAAGATTAAAGAGGACAACACTGGAGGATGAGAGGGAGGCCCTGAGGGTTAGACAATGAAACTGAAAGAGATGATCGCAGCAAATGCGAGGTATAGAGAGACAGAAGGAGAGAAGGATAATGAGGGGCAAATACAGCAGCCGCCTGCTGTGCAACATGGCTAAAAGTTATGGCAAAAAAGCACTATGTTGTGGTCAGCGGTGGCCACATCACAGCTCTTTTTAGGTCTCGCCTGACCCAGCGCATGCGATGGTCTGGCAAGACTTATTGAGAGGGCTCCAAAAAGTGCTACCAAGCCAGCCTAGAGCTACAGTGCATGTGCGCGGGTGCGCGCGCCGCACACTACCGCAATTACTTTCACTTTCGCAGCCTAAAGGCCGCTTTGATATTTGATTGTGATCGCGATCACGTTCACATTTTCGCGGCCTCACGGCCGCTTGGCATAGCCAATAGGTCTCGCTTTTGGGGCCTTATAAGTATTTAGTTATGCAACTGTTGCATGACTAAACACTTATAAGGTCCCAAAGGCGAGACCTATTGGCTATGCCAATGCTTGTTTTCCTTATGGCTGGAAGGGGGTAAAGCAACAAGAACAGAAAGCAATATAAACAACGTGAACACCGGGGGACTGAGATGGAATAAAGCAACACAAACAAGAGTGGGGTGGGAGGACTAAAGCAACACGAACAAGAGGGTTTAGGGGAATAAAGCAACACTAACAATGGGGGGATAAAGCAACATTAACAACTGGTGTAGGAGGGGATAAAGCAACACGAACGAGGGTGGGGTGATAAAACAACACGAACAGGCCGATGGAGAGGGCAAAACAACATGGACAACAAAATAATACCTGAATCACAGCGCAAACATCGGAAGGACGCTACTCAAACTAAATCAATCGGTACTTGGTCCATGCTCCAAACAAAAGAACAGGGAGTGACAATAGCAAACGCTGGCCAATTAGGAGCGAGCAAATATGAGTGACAATGAAGCCAAAAAAAGGTAAGCAATGGTTGGGCTCAAAGCCCACTTATGGTAATTAGTACCCCTTTCAGCAACAGTGCATGCACTGTCGGCAGGCGAGACCTTAAAAAATACTCAGGCCTAAGACAGCAATAAGAGAGGCGAGACCAATCTGCCAGTGGAAGTAAAGGTACTTGTGACACAAGAGCCTAAAGAGCCTGCAGCACTGCCAGGAAGAGAGACACCCCAACAGAAACCAGAGAGCACCCACTCCAGACTTCTGTGACCCCTTGTAGGAAGGTGGAATCTGACTGCATGGTTACCCCCACTTTTTGCCTGATATTTTGCTGGTTTTCGACTTAGTTTGACTGGGATTCTGCTAATTAGGACCCCAGTCTATCTGCTTTCTCCCTAAATTGGTAGTTCATGAACTTTTAGGTACACTCCAGATTGGATATTGGGGTACCCTTATAAGTCCCTAGTATATGGTATACTATATACCAAGGGCATAGGTACCCCAGTGGCCTCTCAGGGGCTGCAGCATGTATTATGCCACTCCTGGAAGGCCATTCAAAATGACACAACAGGTCTACTACAGAAGCCTGTGTAAGGTGGTGCATGCACCCCTTACTTAGTTATAGGTTCACTATATCTATCCATATCACTGCACATATAAACCTATCAGTCAGCCATATGGCAGGCCTTATCAATCCTGAAGGCAGGGTGCTGGGTTTTATGTGAGAGGGTGCCCATCCATGAGCAGAGCCCCTCTGCAGCCTTCGGAACCTCTATTCCGGGGTTGTTTGTGATGCAGCCAACCATATACTCTTAAGTGCATTATAACCTTGCGGTAAATGCTAACTTTAAAATGGCTGCATGGAAACATGTCGTGTTTGGTGTCAAACACCTTGGAATCATACCTTCACACCAGTAACTGGTGTGGGATGTATGATTTCACCCTACTAGAAGGAGAAATACGACAACACCGGTACACCCGGTACCACCATCACAGACCCTGGCATCACAAAATGGATGCTTCCAGCCACAGACACAAGTCTGCCCTCCTGCTGCTGGACGAAACTCCACAGGGGAAGGCTGGACAATAGGTTTCCTGTCACAGGGAGGTGTGACTACCTCCCAGACAGGCTTTAGTGTATTGGGGCTGGGTGGGGCTTTGATGTCTGCACTGGGGGCACATTTGGTGTCCCTGTGCATAGTCCAGCTCAAACCGGTTGCAGGGGCTATCAGCCCCTGCCCTGGCATGAAACTGGACAAAGGACATGGGTGTAGCCACCCCTCTGTCCTGACCCTCCCATAGGTGGGTCCCCAGAGGTTGTCCCACCCCTTCCTTGGGTATAAAGTAGGAACCCCTGGCTACAGGACTTTAGATTTACCTGGACGAAACTCTGCTACAGAAACCAAGTACTTCTACTATCTACACTATGTTGGATGACCGAAGAATCTCCCTTGGAGTAAAGGAGTTACTCCCCTGCAAGGCAGGCACCTGAAACGCATCTGACTGGTTTGCATCTACGCAGCTCCTGAGGGTCTCCGAAGATTTTGCAACACAGGAGGTGGATTCCCAAGCTTCCCCAAGGTCGACTAGAGCTCTCAGCAAACCTGAGGCCCGCAGCCCTCATGGGGACCGTGCAACCCGAACCCCTGGACACTGTGCACATTTTCAGCAGCATATGCTTTTTGGCGAAACCCTGAGGCTGTGCTTTGGGCTACTTGTAGTCCAGACCCCAAGCAGTGATTCCACTGAAGATTACTGGCCTACACTCCAAGAGTGTTCCGTGGCCTGGTATTTTGTAATACCTCTCGAGGTCACTTCGCGATCCTTGGTCCGTTGACCTGTGGGTCCCTAGGAAGGGAACTTTAAGTTTCAGTGGGCTTACCTGGTTGCTCCAGATATGCCCAGACTCTCCATCGCTTGGAAAGTCCCCAGGACCGTGCTGGTCCACACTGAAGCATATTTTCTCTGACCACGTGGGTTGCAGTTGCCAAGGCTTGTTGGTCTCCAATCCGGACACTGACCCCCCAGCACTCGACATCCTTCGTGGGACAGCTCGCCTGTGGACTTTGGTCATCATTGACATCTCCTGGTCCCCGTGGCTGCAGAGTCAAGCTTCACCTCATCGCACCTGAAAAACCTGACATTGGTGGGCATTCGTCTATCGTCTATCGTGCCCTTGGTCAGTGTGAAGTGACCCAGACTCTGTCCCCTCTGCTTTCAGGTTCTTTTCAGCTCCGATCCAGGCTTGGATCACACCGGACACTTCTCATCTTCCCGGCAGCAGCACTTTGCAGCATCAAGCCATTGAAAACGACGAAGAATCCAGACACCATTTGACACCTATGCACCCGGCTTCCCTGGGTTAGGCAACACGGGGGATCCGGTACTCACATGGGTGCTGGCCTTAGAACCTTCTACGTTTGAAAGGTTTTGCTCAAAGTCCTCTTCTGAGTGTCCTTAATCTTTAAAATTCCAACCACGACTTTCCCATAGGATTGTACGGAGCTCGCGGCTGTGTTCTCACACTGCACGCATCCCCCGTGGGTCCCCTGTGTCACTACCATGGGTGGTTCCTTGGGGTCCCAGCGATTCTACGCGCTCTAGGCACTGTGTCTAGTCAAGTCTTAGTATATGGTTTGGTCTCCCCCTAGAGCCCATTGTGTATTGTGCTATTTACTGTCGTTCTAGTGCTTTAATATTGTGTATCTTGTGCTCTAATCTCATAAAGAAGTTAGTAGAGAGTGTTTAGTAATAAGTACATATATTTTATATATATCTTGTGTGGTTCTCCTTTCATTTGGTCATTCAGGAGGTTATAATCTGGTAAACCAAGCTGCTTTACATTCCTTCGAGACTTAGCCTGAAGGCTGCTCTCCATAGCTACCACTAGGATAGCTTTCAATAAAGGTTGTCTTTAACCTAATCATCAATAAGGGTAATTTGAACTGGTATAAGGGGCCCACTTTAACTAGTAGACAGCATATACCAGGCCAACTTCTCACACCCCTGATTAAATGCCAGATGAAACACTTATGTGTTCAAGGGAGACATAGCAGGTAACAAAAGAGAGGGAACAATAGAAATGAAGAAAAAGGTCAAGTCTAACACAGGCACACTACGACAACAAGGGACAAACGAGAGCCTACCAGAGAGCGCTCCCACTTTTCAGCAGCTCTTCCTTGGAGACAGGCCCAGTGGTGCTATCGCCTGGGTGGAGACCTGGCCGATGCATTGAGGCAGCTTCCCAGACAGAGAAGTGCTGTAATTAAAACATCAAAACAATGTCACTGGCTTGGTAATCATTTCTATGCATCTTAATGAAGCAGCCCAAGCTCTGCTGTCTGTATTTTTTATCCAAGAAAGTCAAACAGAGGCTGTGCAGCTCTGCTCGTGTAAACTGCAAAAAGCGAGCACTTAAACATGGAGACTGGAACAGAAAGTTCCTAAGGACCCAGAGAGCATCCACCACAGACCATAGGCATGTTCAACTGCACCTGGCCGAACTAGCCATTCTGCCACTTGAGTAGGAATTAAAATGGCCCCTTTGACCCAGTTGGGGTAAGTAAATAACGCAAATATTAAGGTTCAGAGGGATCCTCAGGGCCTTGGGGCCAGTGCATCTGCTATATCAATGGTAACTAAGCCTCTGTGCCACTCTTGCATTTTCTGGGTGCACTTCAGGCTATGGGCTTGTTTTCAGAGTCGGTTGGGTTGCCCTGACCTTACCTTGAAAGCCCCCATTGCTCTATTCTAGATGCAACAGCCTGCCATGTGAGACTGGTTTGAACATTTTGCAAAGGCTGATTTTGGTTTCGAGTCCAGCTAAGGGTGCAGCGCAAGTCAGATCATAGGGAAATGTCTGCACTCACCTGCCTGCATGTCTGTGTCTGCTCGTCTCTGTCATTCCCCTGCTCCCCTCTGTCATTAATGCAGCTATTAGATTCAGTCCTCCGGCCTCTTGGGCCACCTCCATCATTATCCCAATTTTTAAAACGGGAATAGGGATAGTGCTCATTGTTACAGGCCATTCTCTCTGTTGGATTAGGTGGTCAAAGTGGTCGGGTGGATCCTGCTGGACAGGTTATCAATCTGGGCTCTAGAGAACAACATCCTGTCAGACGCCCAATATGGTTTCTGTCCCGGCCACTCCACGATAGATCAATGCTTGAACCTTTACATGATAATGATCAAGTATACGGACGCCCACCCTGGCACCATCTTCCTAGCCTTCATGGACCTCGCTCCTGCATTTGACTGCGTCAACAGAGGAAAGCTGTGGTAGATTTTGCTCTCCCTGGGGGTGGACAGGGATATAGTTATTTTCTTACAAGAACTCCATCAAGACACTAAGGTGGCTCTGCGATACTCGGCTGACCTGAGGGTGTCACGCCAGTTCCCTGTCCAGAGTGGGGTCCATATGGGTTGCATCTTGGACATCTTGTTATTTTGAGTGATTTGTTCATCTGGTACCATCTGTGTGTTATCAGAGCCTTGGTGTCCTGGTCTTTTTAGTTGTACATATTACTGTTAAATCTGGTATGTCCATGTGTGGATTGTATTTATATTTTAGTTGTGCTTTTATGGTTTTAATATATGAAACCAAATAAAGATTTCATGATGATGGTGTACTAAGTTCAGGTTTAACACAAAGCGAGAGAAGTTAACAGCGACTTCTGCGCAGCTTACAGCCTGATTAGCACCATAAAGGTACACAGGTGTGCATACTGTGCTGCCTATGCATTCCCTCCACTAGTCTATAAACTCTGGTGCTTTGGGCTGCATTGGCGCTCAAGATTGTCTAGTTTAAGAAAGTTAGCTTATTTTGTTTTTCAAGGACTCCATAGATCCTTTCCAACAGGAGAGATAGGTACTTGTGGTAAAATTGTCAGCCATGGAACCTTATGGTAATCTACACAAACTCTAACTCCAAATTGTGTGATCCTCTGCAAATTAGTCTATCTCAATGGGCATCAATTCCATTATCTGTCAAATTTGCAGGTGCTTAGAAACAGGCTAATCTCCTATGACATGCTCTGTAAAACTTTGGACATTTACATTTATCTGCTTCTAGATATACTCAACGATAGAACCAGAAATACCATCTGGGAGTAAAGGGTTTGATGATCCGAAATTCACCGGGCTTTGCACAAGTTTTATGTGGATCAAGAGCATGTGGTACAGAATTCTTTAGTTGGATGCCTCAAAACATGAGGGTCCATGACAAAATGACTACTAATGTGGTAGCTTGCACTTCCCATGAAGCAGGGTTGGGCCTCAACATTTTGAACAGGTGTGCAGGGACTTTTGAGTGTGCACATATTCAAAACATTTTCGAAGAGGTTGCCACTTGTGTGTATGTCAAGAGCATAGTTACTAAGGGTGTTGCTGGCCTGCTGCAAATAAAAATGGACTACTTGGTAATGGCAACTTCTCAATATGTGTAGAACCAAAGAATCAACACAAACAGCCGGAAAGTTAGTCACATCGGCAGGAGTTTCAGGATGCTGACATGGAATGTCACCTAGGTGTCAGTATTCTGAAAGTGACTCACTTATCCACTTATATATTCCTCTCAGTGAGTTACACACAAGTTCCAGACATCTACTAGTGTTGCAATGGGGTTCCTCCCATTCGGTATGCCTGGGTTTTTTGCTTTTTGGGTCGCCCCATTTTGGACGTTTTACTGTAGGTGAGTCTCACTACATGTGTCTCACCCATGGTGATCACATGGCAAATGAACTGCACATGTTTACCGTCAGTGTTCGTCTTTTAAGATGAGAGTGCTGCGACACAACAAGGGTAAGGGGCACTTGGCTGGTTACACATGAACGTGTATACACACGTGTACACGTGTGTGGGCTGCGTTTTGAAGAATTCTGCCATGTGCAACCCTGTAAATGTGCACAGGTAGAATATGTGACGTTACAACACAATCATTTAGATCACGGTACGATACATCGCAGTTATTACAATGCAAGTTGTTACAACGACTTGCGCTAGAGGCGATGGACTTAGGAATAGTAAGATTTACTATTCCAACTTCAGTGTGTGTAACAGTAGGGAAGGTGTTGTAATAGTAAATCATACTATTCCTTAGTGTAGAGCGTAAAGGTCTTTTGCCGCACAGGTATCCTGGCACAGTGGGGACTCAGCATGATTAGATATTGACCTGGAGTGGCCGTATAATGTTAGTGTACACTAACAGGGATAGTCAGTGTGATTTACTGTTTTGTCTGTAGTGACACTTCATTATCCACAGAGGGAGAAAACTGCCTTAGAGTGCAATTTAGCTTCCCTTTGGCCTACAGAGACCAGTGATGTGTCTAATTGGGGTGTAATCCGTGCTGGAAAATCAATACTGCAAGTTCCACAAAGATATCTGTACACATTATAGATCATCCAGAATTGTCATATTTCTCTGGCTCAGTTCAGGATCAAAGCCCGGACCTTTTGCCACCTAGTTGTGCCTAATTAATTACATTTCTCTCCAGCAGCAGGGACAAAGGTTTCCCTACAGAAAGGGGGCAATTAACAGTGCTTCACTCCTGAGAAGGAATGGGAAGGGGTGGAATGGTCTGCATCAATCAGCTGTCACACTGCACCAGAAATGGACCTGCCCAGTCCCACTGAACAAAGGAGGGTGCCCAGACCTCTGGAGCCAACACAGGAGGGGGTTCCCCTTTAAAAATCTGAGGAAGGCCCTAGCTGTGAAATCAGCGAGGGGTGGAGCTAAGGCCCCAGATGAGAAGTAACTTGCGACTCCTGAATGAAGCCATGTTGAACATGCTGTGCAGGAGGGTTGGGGGGCAGGAGAGAGTGGAGAGGTGATGTGGCACCCTAGGATTGATATGGGGTGCCTGGCTTCTGGAATCTTTCACTCACCTTTAGAACCTCTTGCACAAGGGGGAGAGTCTCTCTTGCCTGGTGATTTTTCTGCGTTTTGCTCCCAGACCCTGGGGCCTCCATGGAGAACTGGAAGGGAGAACCCCCTTATGTCCAGAAAGGACTAAGGACTCTGCCCAGTTGACCCCAGGACAAGTGGGTCTCCCTAAGGGTAGTGAAACTGGCTCCCTTACACCCCCTGATGGCCAGTTGGGGGGGAGCCCTGGAAATCTGCGCCCAGAGACCAAGACCAAGAGTAAAATGAGCCCAATATCGCAAGAATCGGTCCAATGGGGTCCAAGTCATGGCATTTTAAAGTTTTGCGTCATTTGACCTTTTCTTCACCAGAGCACATGGGGCTCTGCTGCATCGTTCTTTAAATACCCCTGGGATGGGCTAGAGTCCGGGGGTCAGCGCAGGATTTGCTTATCATTTGTTTCCATGGAGGGGGCATATGCGGGTCCCCTTCCCTGCATTCTCTGTATCACCTGGGGACCACATGCCATAGGCATATTTATCATGTAGGGGGCCCGGACCCCATCTCTAACCCCCTATGGCCAAATGCGAAAGGGGAATGTTGTCCTACTCCCCAATGGCGGTGGCCATCGCGGAAGGCTGCATCCTGCACGCAGGAGCAGGCATGAAGAGAGATGCTGCTGATTCCCAGATGCAAACGGAGGTGCCTGCTGCATGGGAGCCAGCCAAGCAGTGCGGGGTGGACTCCCTCAACTGCTCCAAACATAATGAAGGCATGGTTGTGCCCAGGTGGGATGGGGCACCACGCTTCAAAAAAGGAAATACAATAATAAAAAGAAATGGGCCTCCCGGCACAGCGGGCAACCCGCTGTTATAATATTCCACACCCTGGCTGGAGTGCCCCGTAATGCCCTGTGTGGCTTTTCGTGTTTGCATGTTTTTTCCACTCGTGGTGGCCCCAAAACGGGCAGGGGAACACACCCAATGAAATAAAGGAAGCACCGGGGGCTGCAGGAGTGCAGCAGATCCCCCATTAATACGTTTTTAAAAGGTATTGACCCTATGTTTACAGGATCAAGAAATCCAGAACCCTTCCAAGATTTTCCAATGTTTTCAAACACTCCCCAGGCTGGACCTTGTTTTCTACAGCTGAGAATGCTGCGCTCTCTAGGGGCTTATTTTATGGTTGTAATCATTGTTGCCTAAATATGCTTTAAAATAGGTACATACATTGAAGCTCCCTCTAAGGGCTAATTCTGTGGTTGCATGTAATGTAGTCCAAGTATGATGCCTTCTAGGGGCTGCTTTTATGATTTCACTTTCATAGTTAGAAAGATAACAGACACGTTTTGCTCATTTTACAATGCTTTAGTGACATAATAATTCTGACAGTGTTTATTGATCACAGTGCATATTATTTATTAACATTGGTAAGTGCATTTGCCCATGATTATAATTGATTAATGATTACATTTAAGTACAAAATGATGTATTTAACATGTGGTTTGTTGCTCTTAAACCATTGACCAAGCCAATAGATGAGTTTATATGTTGGTGTGATCCCTTTAAGGGGTCAAAGGTGATTAGGTAATGTCATCTATGATATTTTCTGTTTGCCAATGCACATATTTGTAAATGACTGTGTAGAATTTAATAGTGTGTGTGTGCAATAAATGTACTTTTTCTGAAGAAAAAACACTGGCTCGACAATCATTTATTGAGCTTTATTATTGCATGCCAGCAAACGGGGATTACTAGCCCACACCACCTTGCTTGAATAGGCCTTGGGCTGCTCTGCTTTGCTACCCTAAGAGAGTCAAGCGCTACAATGAAGTGCTTGGTTCCCAGTAAGGAGACTTGTGGAAATATTACTTGTGCAGGCCACACAACTAATAACCCAATTTCCTACAGCCTGTGACCTACATGTCACTCATGACTCAACTAGACATGTTTTGTGAGAGATGAAAGCTTGTACTAGTCTGTCCTGCTGAATCTGTACTGCAGGGACTGAAAAACTGCACTTCCTGCCTTTTGTCTGTTTTCTACTGCCATGTTATACCTGTTTTGTAAGAAAGGAAAGCTCATATTACTGCTGCTCGATTTGTATGTGTCCTGTGATGGGAAAAACGTATACTGCTGCTGCCTTAGTTGTACCCTATCCTTTGAAGTAAGGAAGCTTGCAATATTTCTGCCCAAAGTGCACCTGTTCTTTGACGGTGGTGTGTTTCCACTGTTGTTGCCCAAAGTTATTAAAAAAACAAGGATATATTTAATGCACTTGGATAATACACCCTTTGAGACAAGAGACCATTTCACAATTTTTTATGTGAGATTCTTGTAGTCCTGAGGAAGATGCCTCAACTCAAAGGGCCAATATTTGAGTGCTGAAACATGTCAACAGAAAGAAGAAGCAGGACTCTCCTGTTGTTAATCTTGTGGTAGGGAGACACCAGTATTTCTTTAGCTCACCCACACAATTTTTATATTGGTCTGACAGTTAAAGAAATTGAGGGACATTAACATTCTCATCAGAAGGATAACCTTATACCTAACTAGGAGACTGTACCATACGCAGCCTTAGTGTCGATTAACATTTCAACACGCGCACTTTGCAGCAAAATAGAACAATGCAGCAAGTGTAGTTGGTAAAATGCCATGGTGGAGGGCAAAGGGAAGCGGCGGTACTATGGGTACAACCCCCGTAAAGAAAAAAGCAGTGGCCCAAGAGCACCCCCTGTAAATAAAAATAAGAAACACACGGCAAGAGGAGAGGGGGCAGCAAATGACCACGGGGCAAACACCTTCTCCTAGAGTGCATCAGTGGTCGACCCACAGTGAAATATCGACAAATCAGACTCTACAACCAGTGAACAGTAGCACTCTTGGATGCTTCCCAATGTTAGATGTGGAATCCCCTGATAAAGCCTACCACATTGGGTAGGGGAGGGTTCATCATCCTATATGAGTACATGAGCATCTGGTAATTCCATAAGAGGTTTATATATTGATGTCTGTTTATGGAGAGCATACAACTGTACTTTAACTCTTCCCTCTTCAAAGTGTTAGCTACCTGCAGGGACGGCTTTAGGGCAGTGAGACTGGTGCGGCCGCACTGAGCTTGGACCTGTGGAGGGGGGGGGGGCTGAGACCTTAGGGGGGGCACTGTGTTTAGCAATATCTTATGATAGGAGAGGGGGGGACTTTTGCAGGTGGTAGGGAGAGACTCCGAGGAGGCGGTAATGGAACGTGGGGGCGCCAAAAGTGATTGTCGCACCGGGCGCCACCAGCGCTAAAGCTGCCCTAGCTACCTGGTCTATATGTGTGAAATAATCGTATGATCTTCCTGCTAAGGCTGCCACTCGTTTACTGGTTCTTTGTGTTAGGGGCTTTAAATGAACAAGTGAACTCTCTCAAAATATGTGAGCAGTTTACTTTTGGTTTTATATGTGAAACAATCTGTTTTTGAAATGGACTAGACAACATTGTCAAATTGTAAAGCACAGCTGACAAGTAGCTCCTTGTCATGTATAACACATGTGGCCAATTCTAGCATTTTAGGCAACAGGACTTTACATGCTGGGATTTTGACCCCCACAATTGCAATGTTACAAGCAAATCTGCAGGCCCCAGGATGCAACATGCTCTTGGCTGAAAAGCCAGTAAAAGCTGATAGTATCATAAATCATAGTGCCTCTAGCAGACTTGTGAAATGCAAAGTAACATGCAGATCCTGACTTGCTGCTTTTCATTTCGGCAATGCGGTTCAAACAGCCCACTCCACTGGGTAAGAGTGAGGAAATATTCTTTCACGTGCAAATGCGAGTATTTCAATGCTGATGAGATAACATTCACACTACTTGCAAAAACAAATGCTAAAAAGAGGTTGTTTTTCTAGAACAATGTGAGCAGCAGTACCTAGATATGATTGGATGGTTTTCAAAAGAAAAGAATAATTGATTGTATTAAATGCTGCTGACAGGTTGAGAAAGATAGGAAGGCAAGAATCACATTGGTCTAATGTGTGGAGCACATTGTCTTGTAGCATAGCTTTCTCTGCACTACAGTCAAATCTAAAGTTTGATTGTAGATCATCAAAAGTGTTTGTCGTTTCAATACAGAACTCAACAAAACTTTAGAGTGGAAAGAGAGGTTGTATACAGGCAGAAAATTGTTTGTCTTATGGGTCTGGTCTTTGTTTTTTGAGGAATGCAGTGTCTTTGCCAGTTTTTAAGAAACTAGGGGGCATATTATCAAGCACGGCGTTAACATTATCGCCGCTTTAGCGGCAGAAAACTGCCGCTAAAGCGGCGATAATGGGCTTGATAATATGCAGCAGAGAATTCCAATAGAAGCCCATGTTGACACCAGAACATGGGCTTCTATGGGAATTCTCCAGGGCATATTATCAAGCCCATTATCGCCGCTGTAGCGGCAGTTGGCGGCGATAATGTTAACGCCGTTTCTTGATAATATGCCTCTAGGTTCTATGACACGTTTCAGGGACGAATTGACCTGGCCTGTTGGGTATGGATGAGGAAAAGACTAATCTCCTTCATTCGCTTGGGTGGGATGGCGTCTGACAAATGAAAAAGGGCGGTCTAAACTTCACAATTATCATTACCAAAGCTTTTGGCGTTACTCCTGGGAATATGTCCAGGGTTTAAAGATTTTAGAGGTTAAGTTGATAGTGGACAGCATGTCCCATATACCTTACTTTTCTCCTCTTGGGCAAATGCTGAGAGATTTTTGCATTTTTCTTTGGAGACTTTGATATTACAAGAATAAGGGGAATTTGTGTGTTGTCAAGTTTAACCCGAATATAGGGCCATTTCAAATGCAAAAATGTCAGTTTTCTTTGTTGCTTCTCTTGAACATTTTGCAATTATTCTGCAGATTTTTACATTTGTTTTAATTGGTTGCAGATTTCCTTTCTCTGATCGAATGTGGGAAGGGTGATAAAGTGCATAAAACATTAGAAACGAAGGAGGAATGATTGGGCCCACAGAGGCATGGCACAGGGCCATTATTCATTTAGACTGGCAACACTCTTTCATTTGTATAACAGCTCAACCGACCTACCGGCTGGGGTTGACAGTGGGCTACGTAGAGTCACTTGGAATAGTAAATTAGTCTCTCAGTTGCCTTGTGCAAAGTTGCACTTTCTCATATGCTAGGACAGAGAAGAAGAAACCAGCCTTGCCAGCCTCGGCACAGCATTTGACAGAATGGCTGCTGAGAGATGCCTTCAAGGGGAAGAGGTATGAGGAGACTGGGACCTTGCCATTAGGACTCACCATTTGCAGCTGAAAAGAGATGCATCCAAGAGACATAGCCCTTATATTTCAGCTTGCTTGCATTCTAAACAACCTGAAATGTTGAAAATAGCATGTTTGGCTTCATTTATTTTAGTCATTTTTTTTCTTTCACCTAAGAAGAATTGACTTCATTTTTTACATCTTGTCTACCATGCAGCATAATCTCTCTGGTTGTGAAAGACCTTTCATAGACTATACTAAAAACTTACAGTGGGCTTAGAACATTTGTTTTAGTTTTATATAGCGCGGACTAGACCCAAAGGTATCAGAGCGCTTTACATGAGCACCAGTTGCATTACAGACGGACACATTCATTTTTTGTTGGGCACGGGGAGATTAAGTGATTTGTCCTGAATCACAGGATGATGCGCGTTCCTGCCGAGGCTCAAATTGGGTCCCCAGCTTCGAGGTCAATCCCTCTAGCTGTTAGGCCTTATCCTCTCCCCAACTTGTCCATTGCTTCGATTAGTTGTCTTTATTGTCACTCTTACATGCATGCCAACAATTTGAAAGTGGGAGACTTTGAAAACAAATCGGGGAAACTCATTTTCTCCATGGACGGGAATTGAATACGAGCCAATTTGAGGTGGGAGACAGGTAAAGTACAGCTTTTTTTGGCTTAAAAAATCGTGGTTTCCATCTGAATTGGGATTGATGATATGTATGCTCATATTTCATTGCTTCTCATTCAACTGCTTGCCTTCCTCTTCTTGTATTTTCCCACCTCTCATAACTTGTTTACCATCCCTTTCTGACTGGCTTGTATCCTAGCACTCCATGAGAGTGTATGTTTTGTCAGGATCTTTCCCTCATATGAAGCTTCCTCTACAATAAATCCCTGAACTCCTTCTCGAGTGGTCCATGTTTCTCACTCTTCTCTTCACTTGCTCTCTCTGTCTTTGTTCTCTCACTAGTGTGTGTTCCACTTTTTATTCCCCCACCCTTGTTGCTCCGTGTTGCACCCACCTTGTCCATTGCTTCTTCCTCCTTGTCTTTATTTTAATACATCTTACACTTCCCTTCCTGTCGGTGCTCCCCTGCCCATGCTTTGGGGCATGTTTACAATCCCTTAACACCACCGGAGCGTCACTTTTTTTACGCTCCCGTAGCGCAGTACGATTTTCCATATTTACAAGGTAACGCTCAGCCACTTTGTGTGGCTTGCCGCCACATTGTAAATATGCCCTTTTCCGCTGCAGTCTTCTGCGACAAAGGGGAGTGCAATGGATGTTGCTGTGGGCATTCCACAGCAACACCCATTGCTTTTTATGCTGCCCCAGATTTACTGGGCTGAGGCAGCGCCAAAAACAAATGTCATGCAATACGAGGCGTTAGAATGGTGATACTCGTTTTTTGATCTTTCCATGTCTTTACGACTTTCGTAATGACGACTTTCGGTATTCACAAAGGGCATTTACTACTCGTAAATGCCCTTTGTGATTACCGAAAGCTGTAAAGTTCAACTTTCGTCTAATTTTACCTTAGCGAATCAGGTCCATTGCCTTTCAGTCCTCAGAGTCTCAGTGTGTCCGTGGCAGATGTAAGATTCTTTCATACTCCTGCATTTAAAAGTTATCTCAGTGCTTGAAATGGAAAAATAGAAGTGCAGGTACCCTGTACCAAACGGAATTCCTACTTGTTTCTGAGAAGTGCCGGTACTCTCCAATTAAGAGTATTAAGTCTCTTTTGAAAAGTTCAGGTACTCTTCCCTCTCAAGATAAAAACAAGTGCTGGTACCCAGTACCGGACAGTAAAGGCCCATTTAAAGCACTGAGGTAACCTTGCTGTTCATTGTGATGCTTGAATCCTTGGCATTTTAAGTGAAAAATGTAAAACTGTAAGTCCCAAAGGCAGAGCGGCAGAAAATGAGACACCTCTATATAACTAACTCAACAGACAAAATACAGCTCCAAAGGACCAATTAGGAACATGGTGGACAAAGTACTGCACTGCAAACGATGGGTAACCTGGCAGCCAAACCCTCCGTCCACCTACCTCATTTAGAGACAGGTAGACTTTAAGTATTCTGTAGACAGAGTCCTGTGTGGCCCCCCGTTGGCTCTGCCATATTAAGGGTGTAATTCCTTTTTAGGTCTCGCTAGAGCCAGCGCATGCACTGCTCTGCAAGACATTTAGTAGGGGCTTTAAAAAGTGCTACCACAAGCTGCTTTGGCTGGCCTAGCGCTTGCGTTCACGCGTGCGTGCACACGTGCAACCGCCAGCTTTCAGCGCCCGATCAGGCGCCATCTGTTTTTCCTCTTACTTGATTGCTTTCACGCTCCTCTGCCCCTACCCTCCCCCGCCGCGTCGCGCTGCTTTCACTTTTGCGCACGGCCAATGTTGGTTCTTTTGGGTGTATCAGCACAGCGCCTGCTTAATGAACGCCGTGCTTGCATTTTCCAAGAAGTATATTTTTATTATAATCAGCACAACTGCTGCCACGTGGAGTCGTGATTGTGTATTTTAGGCCATCCTTTCCCGTTCACGCCCCCGTAAAGCACCTCTGTTCCCCGCCATACCCAACTCTGCACCGCGGGCTCCCAGCCAGCTCTTCCTCGTCATCGCCCGCCTGGCCCCCGCAGCTGCCTGAGTCACTGCTGGACTGCGTGGTCAAGGGCATGGCTGAGAGCTTAGCCGAGAGCTGAGAGTTCAAGCGTGTGGATGAGCTCTTCAGCCACATCCCCAAGCCTGTGCAGCGCTGCATTGTGGTACTGCAGCTTCCCCCACTTTGAGCGCCAGATATGCATGTACTCCTTCTAGTGCTGGGTGGCGAGAAAGGCGCGCCGCCGCCTCCGGCCTGGGGTGCAGCCAGCTCAGACCCGGCGCCTTTGGGGGCAGCAGGAGCTACTCCGGCAACTCCCATGGGGACCACCACAGCACTACGGGATGGGCTACTCTCCCGTGCCCCGGGACTAAATAGCCTCCATTCTTGAGACCCCCTCCTGTTCTTGAGCAACTTCGGAGCCCCTCTCTTTCCTCAAGCACCTCCGAAATATGCCCTGTGTTTGGTGTTACTTTAAACTGCCTATGTGATGTGCAATGTAAACAAAAGCGATTATGTGGTGGGTTTTTTTTAGCCATAATCACTAATGTACCCCAAAATGTGGACAGTGCTCCCTTAGCCTAGAAAATACCCCAGTTCTGTTAGCCAGCGTCAGTCTCTGCCCATCTTCGTAATGTATACAATGCACACCAAACCCTTTATATAAACACTCCTGTATATAGTGCCTAACCGCGGCTGCAGATTCACCTCAAGCAGTGCCTTGACCTTCTTCCCACACCCATTCCACTCCTCCGCATGGTCCAGTTAATGTCAAAATGCAAATTCTTCGAAAAACAGTGCTTTTTGCCCACCAAACCAAGAGTCAGCTGACTGTCCATCCATGAACCCAATTCCCAAGCACTCTTCCCCAGCTGCTGTTCCAAAAAATAAATATTACCCCCCATGTCACCATTTTAAGGAAGTGCGAGTTAATCATAAACAGCATTTAGCCCAATATTGAAACAACACTCTCTATAGAACCAAATTGTTCCCGAATCTCTGCTTCTATCACACAGCGTATTCCTTGTCCCGCCACACACTGCTTTGTTACAACCCATCACACGGTGCCTTCTTTATTCCTGTACACACTGCTTCTATCACACGGCGCCTTCCTTATCCCTCCACTGCTTTTGTTACAGGCCATCGCAGGGCCTTCCTTACTCTTGCACTCAATGCTTTTGTTACAAGCCATTACACAGCACCTTCCTTATTGCTGCACACGCTTTTTTTGTTACAAGCCATCATAGGGCTCCCTTTAGCTCAGAAATGTTAACTATGCAGATCTGTGGGCTGAAACCGGATTCCGAGGCAAGATCAGTTTTGGAATGATGTTTACCAGATAACAGATGAATCTCCTACAACTCACGAAAACAATATACCGACCACTAAGGGGATGGTAACTGGTTTCAGACCATCTGGGTGCAGCGTCATGTCCTTTGTCATGCAAGGGATGTGGTGCTCTGCATGTAGGTCAACATATCCCTGCCTGGTCTGGGGGCATAAGGCTGTGAGTGAGACATCCTGGCTGCCCATGGGAGAGGAGGGGGCTAAACACCCAGGGTGCACCCCATACACGGCTATAGTGGCGTCTTTCTATTGGTCATCACTGTACAGGCTGCGTCTCCGCTCCCAGACGAGCTTTCTGCAGCCTTCAAAATGTTAATCACTATTTACCAAGTTATTTTCATATTCAGAACAGATCATGCTTTGTAAATGAATTATTTATTTAAAAATGGTTTGCTCAGCACTACTGATGTTGCGGTTTCATGCTGGGTTGTAAAAATTCCAAAAATATAGCTTAAAAGGGAAAGGAAGCAGTATGAGCAAGATCAAGCGAGGTAACAGAGGCACAATCCTTTTAAGAGTTTATTGTTCCCTTGTTACCTCTATTGATGTCTAAATATCATTATTCAAGCCTCCGGGTTATATCTGTTTCCTTCCTGTCATGTTCTCTCTCTCAGTTCCTCGTGCATCCAGTCTCTCTCCAACCCATCCACACACAGGAAATCCAATACACTCATACACCCAATCCGGCCACCCATGACCTACCCCATCCAGTCACTCATTCATACACCCACTGGCTCAAACACTGCTATTCAATCCCATGGCCGACTATTACCCAATCACCCATACATTGATCGACGTACTCCCCAATCTTTTCATCAGTCCAAATTCACCCATCAACAAGCATTGGCATAGCCAATAGGTCTCGCATTTGGGATCTTATAAGTGTTTAGCCATGCAACAGTTGATGTTGTTGCACCAAAGATAATATGCTGCATAGCTAAATACTTATAAGGTCCCAAAAGCGAGACCTATTGGCTATGCCAATGCTTGTTTGCCCATCTGTCACTGCCAGGAAAAATTTGTTGTTCAGGGTCATGAAAAAAAACAAAATGATTCCCCACACTCTGGGAGAAAACTCTTAGAATATGGCAGTGATTAGTTGCTTGTTTTTCCAAAAACAACAGACTTTAGAAACGTCTGCTGGCCGGTAATCATACCTGACCGTTCTGTCAAGAAGCTTTTTCTACATTGACAAGAGCCCTCTTGACAGCAGTTCCTGTTAATATGGAATGATGACTGTGGGGCAATGGACATCTCTAAATTTGCCATGGAGGAGGTTAAAAAAACTTGCCACCATGACTTGTCAACTATTGGTTTGTACCAGAATGAGACCAAACGGAAACACTATGAGCCAGTTGCTACCAGGAGTAAAAGTTTGGTAAACGTCCAAAAACCCATGATTTACTAATGGATTCTAGTACAAAACACCTGTAACTCGTCAACAGGAATTTACGCCAATGTCCTTGTTGGCTGTTGCTAGTGTATGATGAGGAGCATGGGCCAAGCTTTGCAGCAGAGCACAGCTCGTAGTGCAGCAGATGCAGTACCATCGGTAGGGTGACCAGAGGCCATGGGTTTCCCCAGAAAGTCCTGGTTTTCAGAGGACTGTCCCAGCGTCTCAACACTGTTTAAAAGTTTAACTACATGTCCCAGTTTTTGGGACAAAGGTCAAGTCATCATGGAAAGCGAAATTTAAAGATATGCTTTCCTTTCCACAGGACGCCTTTAAAGGCCAATCTAATTAAAATAATGTATTTACTTCTTTCAGGCAGCGCAGTAGGTAGATATAGTTAGGACCTATATTCCACAGGAAATCCGCAACATTCTAGTTGGAATAATTTTGGCGCCGACTGATGAATGTTCGCGAAATTTTCAAAACTTTTGGCCAGCTCCAGTCCGCTCCTATCCTGAAAGTTTCACGGTGATTCGTCAAGCGGGGCCAGAGAAAAAAGGGGGTCCCAAAACAGGTTTTCCCCATGCGATTTCCAATAGGACCTTTAGACGCAGCTACAGCCCGAACTGCTGAACGGAATTACACCAAATTTGGCAAAGAGGTAGTCCTTAGTTCAGACTCGTGCCTTTTGCTTAAATGGTGTAAATCTGTTCAGTAGTTCCTGAGAAAATGACATTTAAAAGTACATATATATCTATTGCCTCGGAGGATCCGCGCACCCTATGCGCACCCAGCACGCACCCTGCCGTGCACAAGCTGTATTCTAATTGGCTGTCAACACTCCAAATCAGGAAGTGTTGGCAGCCATCTTGTGCCTCGGTAGAACCGAGGCACAAGAAACCTAAGAAACAAATGTGCAAAACGCGAAAAGGGGGCAGGGTAGAAACACCCTGACCCCCTAGGCCTGCTCAGGGCCAAAAAAAGCATTTTTTTAAATAAAAAAATCGGTGAGATTCGCGCACCCAGCACGAATTTTGGCCGAAAACTTTTAAAAAATGAAGCACGGGCTCCCGCGCTTCTTTGGTAATTGGCCCCCGGGGGGCCAAATCCCGGGGGCATTAAAAAAAAATAGTGTGGGGGGTCCCAATCCCCCCACACTGCCCCGTGCACCGCCACCCCCGGGGCTTATTAATATTGGGTGGGGGGCTCTCAGGCCCCCCCAGCCCCGGGGACCGCCACCCCCCGGGGCTACAAAAAATTGGGTGTGGGGGGCTCTGAGGCACCCCCAGCCACGGGGACCGCCACCCCCAGGGCTGCTAACAGATGTGGGAGGGGGGCCCCCCTCCTGGAGCCTTGTTGTGGCCCTGGGGACCGCCACCCACCCAGGGCCGGTTCCTGCAGTGTCCCGGGGTGCCCACCCCCGGACACTGCTGTTTGCAATGGCAGGGCGGGAGCCTCGCGGCTCCAACCCTGCCATTGCAAACTGCTTTGCTTCATTGAAGCGAGAGCAGGGAAACCTGCTCTCGCTTCAGTGAAGCAAAGCAGATTGCTTTTCCATATGGGGAGCAGCATGTTAGCTGCTCCCCATGTGGAAAAGCAATGCCACCTCCCGCAGGAGGCGGGGAGCCGGCTGGGACCGTGGGGGGATTGGGGACCCCCCAGTCCCCAACGAGAGGCCAGGCCCCGGCGGATGGGGTCCCCGGGGCCATAAGTAGCCTGGGAAGGGGGGCCACGTGGACCCCCTCCCCAATTAACAAAAAAAATAAATCAATGGCCAGCCCCGGGGGATGGGGTCCCCGGGGCCTTAAGTGGCCAGAGGAGGAGGGCTACGCAGTCCCCCTCCATAAAAATATTTTTAAAGTTGGCCATGCCCCAGGGGATGGGGTCCCAGGGGCCCGGAATTGGCCACGGGAGTGGGGCCACGCAGCCCTCTTCCCGTAAAAAATTTTTAAAAAATTGAATTTGGGGGTGAGGCCCTGGGGGATGGGGTCCCCAGGGCCACAAAAAAAGTAAAAGGAAGGGGGGCCACACAGCCCCCCTTTAAAAAAAAAAAGACGCGATCGTCCCTAGGCCCCGCCCCCTCACAAGCACACTCTGCAAACGCACCCTCTGGCGCATTTTAAATTGGGGAATTAATTCCCCTTCAATACTGGGGGTCCCTGGGGGCCAACTAGCCCACCAAGTACCTCCAGTAAGCGCCACAGGGCTGCGTTGCAGAGAGGGGCTCCAGGCCACGCCCCTTTTTACACCTCTCTGCAACGCAGCCTTGTGGCGCTTACTGGAGGTACCTGGTGGGCTAGTTGGACCCCAGGGACCCTCAGGATTCAAAGGGACTTAATCCCCTAAGTAAAACGCGCCACGGGGCGTGTTTGCACAGTGGTGAAGGTAGGGGGCGGTGCCTGAGGTGATATGTGTGCAAACATGCCCTGTGGAGCGTTTTAAGTTGGGGAAGTAATTCCTCTTCAATCCTGAGGTCCCCTGGGGGCCAACTAGTCCACCAGATACCTCCAGTATACGCCAGGGATCTGCCTTGCAGAGAGGTGTTCAGAGGCCACGCCCCTTTTTACAACACTCTGCAACGCAGCCTTGTGGCACTTACTGGAGGTACCTGGTGGGCTAGAGGGACCCTCAGGATTCCAAGGGACTTAATCCCCCAACTTAAAATGTGCCACGGGGCGCATTTGCACAGTGGTGAAGGTAGGGGGCGGGGCCTGAGGTGATATGTGTGCAAACACGCCCTGTGGCACGTTTTAAGTTGGGGAATTAATTCCTCTTCAATCCTGAGGTCCCCTGGGGGCCAACTAGCCCACCAGGTACCTCCAGTAAGCACCACGGAGCTGCACTGTAGAGTGCTGTAATAAGGGGCGTGGCCTCTGAACACCTCTCTGCAACGCAGCTCCCTGGCGCATACTGGCGGTACCTGGTGGACCAGGGTGTGTTTGCACACATGTCACCTCAGGCCCCGCCCCCTTCCTTCACCATTGTGCAAATATTCCACTAAAATCAGCCGAACTATGAATTCCGATTTACTCACCTGTTATCACTAGAGACCTCAGTGCTGCATCTTTTAGCCCAGCACTGACCCTGAAAAGTAATTCTAAGCGTACTTACCAGTAACTTGTATTTCCTTCCATAGGAATCCATTGTGTGGTTTTCAGCAGAAAAGTTTCTATTTTCACAAACTAAAAATATTCCTAAAAAATCATCTGTATGACTTAAACACATTCTTTCAACTGTTTACAGGAGATTCACCAGTGCTGGATCCAGGATCCACCACTGAGTAAGAAAAAGTAACGATAACACTACTTATATGCTAAGCAAATTTTCTGCCATAGGATAACATCGGTGATTCTATGTGAAAAAATTTGTCAACTTTTAAAATACAATAATATTCCTTAAAAATCACTACTGTAACCAAAATGCTTTTACTCAACTGTTTACAGGAGATGTCCAAGGACTGAATCTAGGATCCAGTCCTGTGGTTAGAAAAGTAATCCATAAAGTACCTAATTGCATTTGACTCGAAATTCACATTGAGCTCAAAGTTGCATTGTGTTTGAAATTGTGTTGCCCATTGCAACAACTGTAACTACTGTACTTAAAAGTCTATTGCCTATTTGGAAAGTAGTTAAACTAAAGTAATTCATTCTGAGAAAGTATATTTTGTATTGTAATGTATAATGTAATTATAATGTAATTAAAAAACGAAAATATCTCAAAATAAATAGTTTAAAAAATCTAGTAAATCATTTGAGATGTCATCAGTGACGTCACTGACCATGTCATGAATGATGTAATATGTGACATCATCCGCAGTGGATTGCGGGTGCGCGCTATGTAGTTAGTACAACTAACTATATCGGAGGAATTTCAATGGTTTTGTTCGAGTGAAATGCCCAGCTAACTATAACACCCCTTAAACCTATGGTTTTTTCAGTGAATTTCTAAGGTTTTTTAAATGCTAATTCCTAACTATATCAGGTCTGAAACCTATGGTTTTTTCAGTGAATATATATATATATATATATATATATATATTCACTTAAAAAACCATAGGTTTCACACAGGTTATAGTTAGGTGGACATTTCACTCGTAAAAAACCAATGAAATTCCCCCGTTATAGTTAGTTCAGATAACTATAACTCGCGCGCCCGCAATCCACTGCTCATGACGTCACATATTACATCACTCATGACATGGTCAGTGGCATCACTCATGACATCACTGATGATATCATCCTTGTGATGGAGTGGCGGTCGCGCGAGTTATAGTTATCTGAACTAACTATAACGGGGGAATTTCATTGGTTTTTTACGAGTGAAATGTCCACCTAACTATAACCTGTGTGAAACCTATGGTTTTTTAAGTGAATTTGCAAGGTTTTTTAAATGCTAATTCCTAACTATAACGTGTGTGAAACCTATGGTTTTTTAAGTGAATTTGTACGGTTTTTTAAATGCTAAGTTATGTATTTATTAATATACATATTTTTTTTAAGGTTTTTCACCGTGCGCGCGCTTTGGGCACACGGTATGCTTCTCGCACCGTGCGCGCCCTTGGGGGTCCTTCTGTGACCCCCTGACAAAGGCTAGGGGGTCAGGAACTCTCTTCCCTGCCCCCTTTTCACGTTTTCCACCTTTTTTCCACATTTCCTTTTCAGTGCGACAGACAAGATGGTGGCCGACACTTCCTGATTTCGACCGATTCGAATGTTGACTGACATCTAACAACCAATCAGAATTACACTCGCGCACGTTAGGGTGCGCGCACCGTGCGCGCTTATAGATATTTATATGCTTTTAAATGCAATTTTCTCAGGAAATACTGAACAGATTGACTCCAGATATGGAAAAAGGCACTTCCCTGACCTGAGGACTACCCCTTTGCCAAATTTCAAGTAATTCTGTTCAGCCGTTCGGGCTGTACCTTCGACTAAAGGTCCTATGGGAAAATGCATGGGGAAAACGCGTTTTGGCACCCCCCTTTTTTCTCGGCCCCCGCTTGACGAATCACCCCGAGACTTTCAGGGTAGGAGCTGAGCGGAGCGCCCCATTAGTTTTGAAAATTTCTCGAGGATTCGTCAACCAGCGCCAAAGTTATTCAAAATAGAACTTTCAGATTTCCTATGGAAACACGATCCTAACTATAACTATCTACTGGCGACCGCCAGTAGATAATATATATATATATATATATATATACACTGAAAACCCCATAGGCTTTAGGGAACTTTCTAGTTAGTTGGACATTTCACTCGTACAAAACCAGAGAAATTCCCCCGTTATAGTTAGTTCAGCTAACTATAACTCGTGACCCCGCAATGCCCTGCTGATGACGTCACATATCACATCACTCATTACACTCTCAGGATTCAAGGGGACATTATCCCCCAAATCAAAATGCGCCACGGGGTGCGTTTGCACAGTGGTGAAGGGAGGGGGCGGGGCCTGAGGTTACATATGTGCAAACTCGCCCTGTGGCCGTTTTAAGTTGGGGGATAAAGTCCCCTTGAATCCTGAGGGTCCCTGGGGTCCACCTAGCCCACCAGGTACCTCGAGTAAGCGCCAGGCAGCTGCGTTGCAGAGAGGTGTAAAAAGGGGCATGGCCTGGACCACCTCTCTGCAACGCAGCGCAGTGGCGCTTACTGGAAGCAACTGGTGGGCTAGTTGGCCCCCAGGGGCCCTCAGGATTGAAGGGGAATTAATTCCCCAACTTAAAACGCGCCACAGGGCGTGTTTGCACACGTCACCTCAGGCCCGCCACCTCCCTTCACCAATGTGCAAACGCACCCCGTGGTGCGTTTTGATTTGGGGGATAATTTCCCCTTGAATCCTGAGAGTCCCTGGAGTCCAACTATCCCACGAGGTACCTACAGTAAGCGCCCCAGAGCTGCGTTGCAGAAAGGTGTAAAAAGGGGCGTGGCCTCTGAACACCTCTCTGCAACACAGCTCCCTGGTGCATACTGGAGGTACCTGGTGGGCTAGTTGCCCCCAGGGACCCTCAGTCTTCAAGGGGAATTAATTCCCCAACTTACAACTCACCAGGGGGCGTGTTTGCACAGTGGTGAAAGAAGGGGGCGGGGCCTGAGGTGACATGTGTTCAAACACGCCCTGTGGCGCGTTTTAAGTTGGGGAATTAATTCCTCTTAAATCCTGAGGGGCCCTGGGGGCCAACTGGCCCACCAGGTACCTCCAGTATGCGCCAGGCAGCTGCGTTGCAGAGAGGTGTTCAGAGGCCACGCCCCTTTTTACACCACTCTGTAACGCAGTTCTGTGGCGCTTACTGGAGGTACCTGGTGGGCTAGTTGGCCCCCAGGGACCCTCAGGATTGAAGAGTAATTAATTCCCCAACTTAAAACGTGCCACACATGTCACCTCAGGCCCCGCCCCCTCCCTTCACCACTGTGCAAACGCGCCCCGTGGCGCGTTTTAAGTTGGGGGATTAAGTCCCCTTGAATCCTGAGGGTTCTTGGGGTCCAAGTAGCCCACCAGGTACCTCCAGTAAGCGCCACAGAGCTGCGTTGCAGAGAGGTGTAAAAAGGGGCATGGCCTCTGAACACCTCTCTGCAACGCAGCTCCCTGGCGCATACTGGAGGTTCCTGGTGGGCTAGTTGGCCCCCAGGGGCCCCCAGTATTCAATGGGAATTAGTTCCCCATCTTGCAACGTTTGCAGAGTGCTGCAGGGAGGGGGCGGGCCTCCCGCACGATGCCGGTCTTTTTTTAAATTTATTTTTTAAAGAAGGGGGGCTGTGTAGCCGCCCTTCCTTTCCTATTTTATTGGCCCTGGGGTCCCCCAGGGCCTTACCACTATTTCTTTTTTTTGTAGTTGGCAGGGGGCTGTGGGCCCCCCTCCCGAGGCCATATTCGGCCCCGGGGACCCCATCCCCCGGGGCATGGCCATGTTTTTTTTAATTTAAATTATTAGAGGGGGGCTGCGTGGCCCCCCTCCTCAGGCCATTTATGGCTCGGGGACCCCATCCCCCGGGACCGGCCTTTCCATGTTTTCTTTTATTTATTCTTTTTTTTTATAATGGTGGAGGGGCCCCGTGGCCCCCCTCCCGGGCCACTAATGGCCCCGGGGACCCCATCCCCGGGACCTGGCCTTTCGTTGGGGACCGTGGGGGGGTCCCCAATTTCCCCACGGTCCCGCCGTCTCCCCGCCTCCTGCGGGAGCCGGCATTGCTTTTCCACACGGGAAACTGCTAAGATGCAGCTCCCCGTGTGGAAAAGCAATGTGGTTTGGATTTTGAAAGCGAGAGCAGGTTTCCTGCTCTCGCTTTCAAAACCCAAACCAGAGTTTGCAATGACAGGGCGGGAGCCGCGAGGCTCCCGCCCTGTCATTGCAAACAGCAGTGTCCCTGCAGGAGCTGGCCCTTGGGGGTGGCGGTCCCCAGGGCCATCACTGGCTCCAGGAGGGGGGCTGCGTGGCCCCCTCCCAACATTAGCAAAGCCCCGGGGCTCGGGGTCCGCAAATTTGCATTCTTAGTGCTCGAGCCCCTCCACACAGGTAGTTATTTTTTTTTAAAACAAGCCCCGGGGTGTAGCGGACCCCAGGGCTGCGGGGGGACCATGAGCCCCCCCGCAAATATGTAAAGAAAGCCCTGGGGTTGGCGGTACTCGGGCTTGGGGGGCCTTGGAGGCCCCCCACCTATTTAAAGTAAAAGCCCCGGGGGGTGGCGGTCCCCGGGGCTGTGGGGGGGGCTGTGTGCCCCACCCTGCAAATACTTATAGAAAGCCCCGGGCGGTGGCGGCCCCCGGGGCTGTGGGGGTCCCCCTGGGCCCCTGCAAATATATTTTAGAAATGCCCCCGGACTTGGCCCACCCGGGGGCTAATTAATAACGAAGCGCAGGAGCCTGTGCTTCTTTTTTTAATTTTTGCGGCTGGATCCGCGGACCCCCGCGCATCTATAGTTTTTTGTAATGCTTTTTTTTGCCATGGGGGTCCTTGTGGAACCCCCTAAGCAGGCCTAGGGGGTCAGGGTGTTTCTACCCTGCCCCCTTTTCTTGTTTTTCGCTTTTTTTCCCTGTTTTCTTGTGCCTCGGTTCTACCGAGGCACAAGATGGCTGCCAACACTTCCTGGTTTGAAGTGTTGACAGCCAATTAGAATGCAGCTCGTGATCGGGAGGATGCGCGAATCCTCCGTGCCTCTAAATATCAAAACATTTATTTTTGATTTTCTAAGCAACTACTGAACAGATTTACACCATTTTTAAAAAGGTCGCTTTCTAAGCCAAGCAGTACCTTTTTGCCAAATTTGGGGTAATTCCGTTCAGTAGTTTCGGCTGTATCCTTGCATGAAGTTTCCTATGGGAAATTGATTTTTAGGTCTCACCTGACCCAGCGCATGCGCTGGTCTGGCGAGACTTATTGAGAGGGCTCCAAAAAGTGCTACCAGGCCAGCCTAGAGCTACAGTGCATGTGCGCGGGCGCGCGCGCCGCGCTTTACCGCGATTACTTTCACTTTCGTGGCCCCACGGCCGCTTTAATGTTTGATCGTGATCGCGATCGAGATCACTTTCACTTTCGCGGCCGCACGGCCGCTTTGCATAGCCAATAGGTCTCGCTTTTGGGACCTTATAAGTATTTAGTTATGCAACTGTTGCATGGCTAAACACTTATAAGGTCCCAAAGGCGAGACCTATTGGCTATGCCAATGCTTGTTTTACTCTTATTTTTTAAATTTCTCAGCACCTACTGAACCGTTTCACACCATTTTTTAAAAATAAAAGGTCTTTTTCTGAACCAAGGGCTACCTTTTTGCCAAATTTGGTGTAATTCCGTTCAGCAGTTCGGGCTGTAGTCGTGTCTAAAGTTTCCTACGGGAAATAACATGGAGAAAATGCGTTTTGGGATCCCCCTTTTTTCTCGGCCTCCACTTGGCGAATCATCCCGAAACTTTCAGGATAGGAGCTGACCGGAGCTGGACCAACATTTTGAAAATGTTGCAAAGATTCGTCAACTGGCGCCAAAGTTATTGGGAAAAGAAAAAACGCTTTTTGAATAGAAACAGGGCACAAGTCCTAAAAAAAGATGTGGGGGGACGCTGACGTCACGACAGGAAGTGACGTCGCGAAAGGTGGCTTGCACCATCAGACTCATTGCCTCCCCTCGCTCACTCCTTAGATGCGATTGCATCAGATAAGCCAGCGCGTGAGCAGCGGTCTGAATGTGCTCCGATCTCGCCCCAGAGAGGCCAAAGAGTGAATGTGTGGCTTCATTTGCTCCAGTTATCGAGCTCCCGGTAAAATAAGTTGGGGGACGCCGTCCACCCGCGTTGTTCCCCGACTCGAGCCCTGAATAGAAACAAGGTCCTATCTATAACTACCTACTGGCAACCGCCAGTAGGTAATACAAACACACAAATTTACAACAACCCAAAAAATATATATATATATATATAAAATGCAAAACACAGACTCCTTTTTCCAGCAGTAACCAGGGTTTTTCACTTGATTTGAATGTTTTTAAAGTGATGGCATCTACGTGTTTCGGCTGCACCACGCAGCCTTGTTCATATAAATATATAAATACACCAAGACACAAGTCCTAAACAAGCATTGGCATAGGCAATAGGTCTCGCCTTTGGGACCTTATGTGTTTAGCCATGCAACAGTTGCATAACTAAATACTTTTTTTTTTTTAAACAATTTTTATTGTTTTCAAAACAACAACTCAATACATGCCCCTCTACCTCCACCGTCGAAAGGAGAACTGTACATTTATCATTGCTACCAAACATCGAGGAGCTTAATCATCCTTCCCATGTGGACCCTCCCGCCCTCCCTCTCCCACCCCATGTCAGTGTGCCCCCCTCTGCCGTCCCCTCTCCTTACGTACCCTTCCCCGACTATGAGTCATGTACGGGTGCTCAACCGCCCCTAGGAAACCCAGGCTTTCCCACACATCCCGCTACTTCTAAATCGTCCAGTGCTCACCAGTATTCCTCCCCTACTCCCCCCCCCACCGTGTCCTCCTGCCTGTCAGACGTGCTCCCTGCTTCCCCTGTGTCAGACATCAGCCCCTGAAATTCCACCACCAGCGCCTCCCACGCTCGGGCCGTCGCCAGAGCTCTCTCGTCGTCCCTCCGGAGGGCCAATTGCAACCGGAGCGTACCCTCCGTCCCAGCCCATCTCGCAAACGCCACCCTCCACCGCAAGAAACTTGGCCCCGCCCGGGATTTCCAGTGCATGGTCAGTTCCCTCTTGGCCATGATCAACCCTAAATCGTAGAACTTACTGGTAACATTCGTCCGTCGGGTGTGGGGAAACCAAAGCAACAAGCAAGCCCCCATTTCCGGAGCAATAGAACAGTCTGTCACCTGATTCAGGCAATCCACTACATCTGCCCAATAGTCACCCAACTGCACGCAGGACCAAAACATATGGCGGAAATCGGCCCCCTCTCCCCCACACCACGGGCACTGAGAGTGAGCACCCCCAAAATATTGCAATATCTTAACCGGTGTCAGATAAGCCCTGTGCAGCGTAAAAAACTGAACCAACTGAAACCGGGCATTCCGCGTTCCCTTTCAGGCCCTCCGCACCAGCGTGGACCACGTGGTCTCGGGGATCAATTTCGCAAGGTCCACTTCCCACTTACCCCTTAACACGGCTAGGGGTTGCAGGCCCTCTGTCGACAGCCTGCGGTAGAGGCAAGTAATGGCATTGGCCGTCCCCGCCGCCATCACTACATATTGGCAACCAGCGGCGACCGGTGGCTCCGAGAGTCCCATAGCCCAATGTCTCTGGAGGCTCGCAACAAGGGCCGCATGGAGTAAATAGTCCCCCCGCGGAAGCCCATAATAGTCCTGCAAGTCCTGGAAGGGCAACAGCACCCCTTCCCTGAATAAATCGCCTACCACCTGCACGCCCAGCTCCTCCCAAACAGCTAGTCCAGACCAATCGCCCCCATGCGGGAGCGCCGTACACATTCCCAAAGGGATCTCCGGGGCATAAGGGTGAGCTATGGCGGTCCGTCTCTAGCACCTGTTCCAGCACAACCGGAGGGTACGTTCCTCCAGAGTAAGCTGGGCAAGGTCCAGCCACTGTTGAAGGACTATGAAGGCGAGCACATGCCGCGGAATTAACCTACCCTGTGGGCCGTCCGGGCCTCTATACTCCCTGGCCACCGCCTGCGTAAGCCATTGGAGCTGGGCCGCCAGGTAGTACCATTCAAAGTCCGGGGCTGCCAGGCCCCCCTCCGCCCTCGGCCGCCGCAATGTGGTCAAACCACCCGCCTTCTTCCCGAGCCCCATATGAAGCTCGTGGATAGTGCTCGAAGCCGTGCAAAAAGCGATGCAGGTATCCATATGGGCAGGGTGCGAAAGTAGTAGAGGAGGCGTGGCAACGCCACCATCTTCAACAGCGCCACTCTCCCAGCGCACGAAAGCGGGAGCGTGCTCCAGAAACCCATACTACCACGCAATCCACGAATGGCTCTGCCAATATTCCCCTCCAGCAAATCAGGCTGGGTGTGGTAAATATTAACCCCCAAATATCGCAGGCAGCTACCTTCCCATCTGATCCCTGTCAGCGACTGGGGGACCTGTCTACCCGGCAACAGCGGAAACAAGCATGTCTTGCCCCAGTTGACCTTGAGCCCAGACAGGCGACCAAAGGCCTCCAACAAGGCGACTGCCCCCCGGAGCGCACCATCCGTCTCCGCTAAGAACATCAGCAGATCATCTGCATACAGGGATATATAGTGGGCTTCCCCCCTCAGCTGCACTCCTGCATAGGAGCACCCCAGCCGGGCATGCGCCGCCAACGGTTCTATGGCTAGGGCAAACAACAATGGGGAGAGCGAGCAACCCTGCCTCGTCCCTCTCCGCACGTGGTAGGGGGCCGATATGGTCGCCCCCGTCATCACACGGGCCGTTGCGTCGTTGTAGAGCAAGGCGGTCCAGCGCACAAAGCCATCCCCCAGGCCAAATGCCCGCAACACGCGATATAAATAGGGCCACTCCACACTGTCAAAGGCCTTTTCTATGTCAACCGACAGCGCACAGGCCTCCGGGTATGTGTCCCGGTCCATCTCCATCACCCTCAGCAAACGTCGGACGGAGGTGGCAGTGTTACGTCGAGGGATAAAGCCCGCCTGATCCGGGTGAACCAGGGCGGGCATGTGGGTCAACAGGCAGGACGCCAATATTTTACTCAGGATTTTATAATCCACCGTCAGCATGGAGAGCGGACGGAACGCCGTGCGGACGCCGGCCTCCCCTCCTGGTTTCAACAGGGGCACCACAATTGCCTCCCGAGCAGAGGCAGGTAAGCGCCCAACCCGCCACGCCTCGCTGTAAAGGACCTGCAACTGCGGCACCAGCAAATCCGGGTAAGCCGCATAAAACTCTACGGGCAAGCCATCGGCCCCCGGGGTCTTTCGCCGGACCATATGTTTAATCGCTGCGCGAATCTCGCTCGGCGAGATGGCATGCATAACTAAATACTTATAAGGTCCCAAAAGCGAGACCTATTGGCTATGCAAAGCGGCCGTGCGGCCACGAAAGTGAAAGTGATCGCGATCACGCATCAAAGCGGCGAAAGTGAAAGTAATCGCGGTAAAGCGCGGCACGCGCGCCCGCGCACATGCACTGTAGCTCTAGGCTGGCCTGGTAGCACTTTTTGGAGCCCTCTCAATAAGTCTCGCCAGACCAGCGCATGCGCTGGGTCAGGCTAGACCTAAAAACAGAAGTGGTGTCACCGGAAGTGACGTCACGGAATTTGCCGGTCTCCGTCTGAAATGCGGTGAATACATTCAAGATACAAGTAGAGGGATAATACTTCAATAAGTGGCAGTCACTCAAAACACAAGAACACACTATGCACAGGACCCATTCCTCGGATTACACGGTTATTCCAGACTCGGCCGTAGGCACTAGGGGCATCTGTCCAGGTCCCTGGAAGTGACATGCTCGGCGTGTTGACAGCGCAGCTCCTTGAAGCCTTGGCGCCTCGTCTGTGCTCTGAGAAAGGTTGGCAAGGGGAGGGCACAAGGTGGAAGGGGAGATTAGTCTGAGCCTCGGGTGCATTTGAAAGACTATCATTCGCGCGCAGGTGCAGACTCGGGTACGGCTCCATCTTTTGGGCAGGGGGGACGGCGTCCACCCGGTAAAATAAGTGGGGGGACACCGTCCACCCGCGTGGTATCCCCGACTCAAGCCCTGAAATACACTATACACACACACAAATTTACAAGGATACATACACACACACAAAAAAAAGCGGGACAGGACAGGCACAAAGGTCCTATTTTTGCTTTTCAAAATCCAGTCACCCTACATCAAGCCCCAGAAGCGTATGCGGCCCATGATGTCACCCCAAAAAGTGTTATTTTACTATCAAAATTGTGTACTTTCTTACAGCAAGGCACAAGACACACTGGCTAGTTAATTACTTTGCAGGGGGCTCTCTCAGTCTGGCCTCGACGTCCCCTCCTCTGCTTCCAGCCAAACCAGGCATGTTAAAACTGGAGCTGGTTCAACCGGTGGGCGGCCGCTTCTTTTCTCTCAGCCACGCGGCACGTGAACCTAAGACGCAGCTGCGGCTGCGTGCCGCCGGGCCTCGTTTTGGGAATAGCACGCTTGTCGCTGTTCCCATGGAGATGACGAGCTGGTCCCTTCCCAGCATGCGCCTGCTGTGCCTTCCCTGGCAACCCGCTTCTCGCAGTTGGTTGGCGTGGCGCGTGGGCAGTTTCCCCTGAGTGAGCCTTATGTTCATCTCGAGTTCGTCCTCTCTGCTCGGCCCACGACAACGTCCCGCCAACATCGCATTTGTAGGAGGACGAGATACACAGCACCCAAAGCAACCGAGAGGACTTGGCTCCCAGGGAAACGAAAAAAAAAACGAGAAACTTGCATAAAATAGTTGTTTTTAATATCCCGTACTTGACCTGTCTGGCCTAAAAAGAAGACCCGTAGTGAGGGTTGCTAGGCGTCTTAGTGCCAGGGTTAGGCCGTTCGCTTTTACAATATTAGTGGAGATATTTTTTGTACGGGGCTTGTTGACACAGCGCTGCCCTTTCAAAGCATGGTAAATAAGGGAGGTTCATATTACCTTGCATAGTTAGGCTCAATAAATCAGCATTCCAAAGATGAAAGGCAGAGTCATCTCTGAGAGAAACCGAACATGTGGGCTGCATGGCATACGCATTTCAGCATTGAGTACTTACACGTTAAATTGACCTAAGAAGGATAAAAGGCTGCGTCAGCTCCGACTGGATCCGAGCTTGTGACCTGCAGGACACAGATCTTTTAAGGACGAATACTTAACTCGATCAGCCACCTGGCATGCATTAACTCAAAAGAACAAGATACTTATTGAATAACACTTGTTCACCTCATTATAAGTACACGCCTCAGAACACTTTGCAAAAAATGGTACACAAGTAGGCGGCACCGCACATGCCAACACCCTTCCCGGGATGACCGGTCTGTAGCTGCACATCTGTCTGAGGAAAGAGGGTGAGTCCACTGGAGAGAAATGCAGGCACAGGGCCACTTTCACGGGTCTGTGGGCCGCATGCAACCCCATGCTTCATGCTTAGAGGTGCGAGGGGTAGGACTGGATTGACAACGTTATTGATCCATGACCATAAAGATGTGTGGCCATGGTTATTTACACAGAAATCAGCTGTTTTGTTGACTGATGTTATGCTAAACGTTTCTCTAAAAAGGAAAAATGACAGCTGGGATCACCGGCCCCCAGTGATGTCCTCACATATCGAACTAAAAAAACAAGTCAGGTAAGACAACACCTTAGCTCTGGAGTTGGTGCCAGGAAGTTCTACATAAGGCGTGGACAGAATACCAAAGAGCAGACCTGCTGAATTGCACTTAAGTTGTGTCAAGGAGGTGTCAACAGCAGCCACTGCCCTTAGGAGAGTTATCCCTAAAAAAACAAAGCGCCTCATGGGCATGAGTGGACATGCGTGCCCCGTACCTATGCACAGCACCTGAATACCCTCACGGGTAAAAAGCTGCGCTATATAAATCGGTGAACAAACAAACTCTCGCCCACCAAAACTACTGAGAACAGTGCGGCCTTAGTGAAGTATTCGTTTTTGACAAATAGAAATTCAGCATTGCCTATTGACATCAATTATATCATGTTCCCTTTCCAAAGAGGATTCCTGAAGCCTAGGAAAAGAAGCCCTGCAAAATTATCTCCTGGTTCAAATGAAAATTTGATGCAATCTTAGGCAAACAAAGAGGAAGTATATGGATGGTCACCTGGCACCAGTTCTTTTCAAGGTAATGGTAAGGTGGCTCTACCAGTAGGAAAGTGAAAAAGTGCCCTAACAATCAACACATTTTCATGGGAACGTGGGAAGGGGATGGCAAAATTGTATTTGCCTCTAAGGGTATATTAAATCATAATGCCAGCCCTAAGAGGGCAAGGCTGTGGTAAAATAAGGGTCTGCCCCTCAGCAATTATTTACGTAGAAGTAAGGCATTTGAGTGACTTCATCCAGTCTTAATGTCAGTTGACTCAAGAGGGTCTTTAGAGATTTGAGAAATACCTTTGAGAAACACGCCACTCCATCCAATGCTCTTTGCTTAAGTTCTAATCACTCCCTCCTAAGAGCCATCTCTACATACCAATCATTCCCCAATGGTCCTTGTTTACGTAATAATCACTCCTCTAATGCTCCTTGTGAAGCTCATCACTCCTTCCAATGCTCCTCCTCAAATATTGTTCAATCCCTCCAATGCTCCTTGTCTGCATATCAATATCTCTGCTCGTTTTCTATGTATCGATCAGACTTTCCAATGCACGCTGTCTACATATCAGACACTGCCTCCCATTCTCCCTCTATGTGTACCAATCGTGTATCAACCACTCCCATCAATGTCACGGGTCCAGTCACCTACTGCCCCCAAGGCTTCTTGTCTACGTACTGATCACTCATTTTTTTATGCTCCCTATGTATCGACCACTCTCTCCAATGCGCTTCGTTTCAAAGTATTGATCACTCCTTGCAGTTCTCTGGGCAATGATAAAGAGTTGGTAGATTTCAGAAAATCTCACTTTTTGAAGCCAACTAGGCACCCTTGTTGAAGTTTACACTATCCACGGCCTGCCACTCGTCTTCAGAAATGTGGTAGAAATAATACACACTGGTTTGATGTGAGCCAGAAATCGACAAGCAACTCCGCCCTGTGCATACTGTCACACATGCTGTGATTTGTGTCCCTAGAATAATACATTAGTTTCCACATGCTTTGTTTGAGCAAGTCTTGGACAGCAGCTGCAACATGACTTCACCTCTTTTCCAGATGGTTCCTCTTGTGAAGAAATCGAGTGCAGATCATTGGATTCGGTGAAATAATCCATCTGAGGTCGCTGCATCGGAAGGTTGCTTGGTGAAAGATTGTGCTCACAGGCCCAAGTGTCTTGATCATTGCTGTAGAGTTTTTTCATGAGGTCAGGGGGTTGACACGTCTCTGTGTCAAGCCTTGTTTGGGGTGTGTCATTGCTTCTGTGCCATTTGTTGGCAGGGAGGTTGGCTCTGCCCTTCCAGGCATTAGGTAATGTGTGCCCTCATTCAGAATCGGAATAGAAGAGAGGCAGAGGTGAGGGTGGACAAGAAGGACAGATAACTTGTCAAAGGTTGGCAGGCCTTGAGCTTTGGAGATGGCTTAAATGTATATATCAGATCCCAAACTATCAGAAATACAAAATAATTATCAAGCGGTGGATAAAAAAGACTTAAAATGCTCTACATTCGTATTTGAAGGCAGCCATGTTGGAAGGGAGAAGTCAAGTTTTCCGAAGGTGGGACTTCCTGTACCACCGCCCCATCACCCACTTTTGCATCCTTGGCAAAGTCTCAGGAGAAACACTTACAAACCAACTTCACCCCCTCTTCTTCTCTCCTAGCTGTGCAAAGGGCTGACTGAATTCCACTGATGGTACCTGTGACGCCCAATACCTTCTGGTCAAGTGGTCAGGATGAGTTACTTTACTCTGAAGACTTGCAAGACTTGAATTAAGGCCACTGAGATCAAAGTCGTCTTTGGTGTTGACCATAAGATAACCTAATGGTGAAGGTGAGCCTAACAGCTAGGGCAGTCGACCTCAAATCTGGGGAACCGGGTTCGAGTCTCTGCAAGGACGAGCAACATCCTGTGATTCTGGGCAAATCACTTAATCTCCCCGTGCCTAACGAAAATGAATGTGTCGTCGTATAACGCAACTGGTGCTCGTGTAAAGCGCTCTGATACCCGATACCTTCGGGTGAAGTTTGTGCAATATAAAGCTCTGTTTCAAAAAAAGCAGCCTTGATTGACGTATTCAGTGATGGATTCCACACCAGTGACTGACGGGACCCTTGTTACTCTTGCTGCCTTTTCAAATGAACACCAGGGCCGTATTATACATAGGGTGTACTATGCCAGTTTTCCCCACAGCTTACTCTTCAAAAGGTACGCTTAGCGCAGACAGGGACAGTGCACCCTATTATCATGAATGTGTTGCTCACAGGTCCGCAGCAAACTGGCGGCTGCCCTGGGTGCAGCACATTCAGTGAAAGACGGAGCAACTGCTTACAAGCCACTGAAATGAAATGAAAAGATGCCTTTGTGGAGAGCAGCACTTACTCAGAACAGAGTCTCGAGGCACTATTAAATCCGAACCTTCAGGCACCAACCCTCCAACAGGTCAAAAATATCATAATAAAGGGAAGCAAAAGTAAAATCATGGGTGAAAAGCCAGACTTTCAACAGTTTCAAAAACGGAGCTCAATTAAAGAAAGCCTGTAGAGACAGAGGTAGGTTGTTCCACAACTTGGTCCCAGTGACCGCTGTGGAAGAGCCGATGTGTCTCTTGCATCGAAGCTCTGTGTTTCACAAAGCTAGTGGCAACCACCTGCACTTTATAGAGGGGACAGAGATCCCAGGCAGGAGGGTGCAGGGATGTCTAGGGGGTCCATAGGACTCAGTTTGCCCCCTCCAGCGGACTGTCCTCAGGAGATGCACGGACAGTGCGCCATCTTTTGTGATGCACTGTCAGTGCGTCTCCTAAGGGCCTCTTTGTGACTGTGTCCGTAATAGGGCACGGACACAGTCAAAGTGTTCTCTTCATTTGCACGGAGCCCCACCCCCATATAAATAAGGGAACGCCCTCTCAAGATAGAGCTTGTGCTACATGCGAAGCAGCACTATCAGTATTTCAGAAAGGGGTACACAAGCGTCTGTGGCCCCTTTTGTAATACCATAGTACCCCGGGGCCACACAAATTGTGTGCACATGCCCAGTCCGCCCCCAGGGCACTATGCGTAAAATGGTCCCTGCTTAAAAAAGTGCTGTGGTGCAAACATAGACTGTGCACCCATTACATAATAAGGGGCCTGGCCCTCCTGACGACCCTATCCATCTACAAGTCCAAGCAGGCAAAGGGCTACTGATAAGGGCCCAGAACTGACAAAAAGTGCCACAAATAAGACTCTTGGTGGCTGTGTCAAATTACTGGATCAGTAGATGACAATGAACGGATTTCAATCAGAAGAATCATCGATCCCAGATAGCTGATGTGGTGGAGTGATCAGCAGAGATGACTGATTTCTGGTCAGGAATGAGAGGCCGAGTTACCATTGGCTGCCTGTGCTGTGTGATACAGATCACTTCCTTCCCTGGCATGATCTTGGAGCAGGTTGGGTGTCTATGCCATGGAAAACGAGCCACCTGCTTCCTAGGTACTGCTGAGGGGAAGCCTAGCTGCCGGCACAGTGAGAATGGACCTCTTTCTCCCAAGGCATTATGGACGATTGTACTACTGAATATCAACACCAACAGTATCATGGCATATTAATATCGAGAACAAAATACAGAAATGTAAGTGCATATCGGGAAGTATAGATTTACTATTCCTAACGCCACATGTACGTGCCTTGAATATATATGTACAGTTCAAGTACATGTATGTAGAGTTAGGTACAGGACATCAAGATTTACCTGTCGATATTTAATTTTCAATATTATGTCCTCGATATTCTGTTCCATTATTATTGTTGATTCGATATTTAGGGGCCGCACACCATTGTGGAGGAGTACGTTGCCTGCCAGTGTTGTGAGAATGAGAGCTTACTCCCCCGCATGGTGCAGAGAAGCAGGTTCTGTGCCCTGTGCTGTGGCAAAGAGCCTCTTCTCCTCTGGCCTGGCCCAGGAATGGGAGAACGGTTTAGGCAGCGACGGCCGGCACGGATCGGGGGTGGAAGGCAGGTGCGGGAGGGGTCAGACGCGTGGGAAGCAGGGGTAAAAGAAAAAAAAGAAAATAACTTACCTTCTCAATGCTTCCTCGCCGCGTCTCTCCTCATAGTCCCTCGCTCTGGCTAGAACAGGAAGCACACCCATGCTCCCATTCAGCCAATCACAACGCCGTAGTGGATTGGTCTGAGCACCGTGATTCGGCGCTCAGATGATGACTGGGAGACTGGGCATCTTCTCCACGCAGCCTGTAATGTAGCCTGCGTGGAGAACATGCATAGTGCACATGAATGTTAGGCCGGCCCTAGACGCCCGGCCAAACATTTATGTGCACTTATAGTGTGCTCACCACTCCACCTGCTCTTGCCGTGAAAGCAGCACCACCCCGCAAAGCTGCCAGACATTAGGTCAAAATAAAATGATAATAATGCAAGTTATTACAATTTTATTTTTCCTTAACTTCGCTGCTAAAAAGCAGTAGGGCAACGCTCCTCCGCCTTAGCGGAGGAGCCGCCACTGGAATGGTTGCCTTTGCTCAGAGAGTAATCCACTTCCTTCCATGCCCGGCCCAGGAGTGAGAGGGCGGTTTCCAGTAGCCGCCTGGCCTGTGAGACTGAACCACTTCCTCCCAAAGCCCCAGCCAGAAGCAGGCTGTCCCAGAACAGGATAAACAGCGGTAGGTTTCCAAAAAAAGCGGGGGAGGCCAGCCACAAATGCATTCTGCGCCAAAGCGCATTCCGCAGGCATGGGAACTATGTTTGTGAAAAACACAACAGGCGAGAGGGAAGCTGAAGAGAACAACCGCTTGTGGCTGAGAGAATTTATGAATCCACAAATGCGGAAGGAATGTGTTTATTTACGTATTTCTGTAAGTGTTTTGTTGCTAGTATCCCAAGAGATTTCCTTAGCGCTTTTACATAGGAGACATTTATACATTACAAAGGCTACTTGAGAAGTCTAAACATGTTCCAATCCTCGAAGGAGGCAGGGACGTGGCCAACACATCATGCAGGTATTACAATTTGGACATACATTAATGTGTGCATTATATATTTTGTATAGTCAGTGAGAGAGAGAGGGGAAAAGACTGATGATTTACGCTTCTTGCATCAGTATACATGCATAGTGGATAGGTTGGGTGACCAGCTATTGACATTCCACAAACATCAAAGAAGGACTACAGTTTTGCATCAACCGTGGAGCATATAGTGACTTAATTGATGCGCTCACCAACATAGAAACACACAAATAGTGAGGCACAGAGTAATAAAATCCAACTCTTACACATGATATCATCTATGTTCATTGAATTGCTTTCTGATATGGCCTGTGCTAACTTATCCTTTACTGACACACATGAAAACTTCCCTCCCTCCGTCTTTAGTCGACCCTCTCTGAAAACCAGAACGTGGACTAAATTACTGAAATCTGCAGGGAGCGATGATGAAAATCTGGGACAGTCTCTTCAAATCTGGGATGTCTCACGGTTACGTATGACTCGAAAACAATCTGTTATGGATGGAGAAAAGACAAGGTTTCACTGGCATGGGGATCTAGGAGCGCTGGGCATGGGAGCCAGGAGTGGGAAGGGCCGGCTCACTGCCATTGAATGGCTGGTTACTAATGTATGATTTTCTAGTGACTGGAGGATGAGCCAGTAGTCACGTGTCCATGAAAGAGAGGTAAAAGTTTGGGTGTGTAGAGTTGGGTCAGTAGCGGGTGTATTATTAGTCAGATTTAAAAGTTGTGAAGAATGGGTCATGCCTTATCACAGTGGATATAGTATTCCAGATCTTGGGAGTGAAGCACGAGATTAAGCTTGAATGCAGCTGTGGCTGCTGCCAAAATAAAATGGTGGGGCAGCGCGAGGGCAAATATTTTTTTTTTTTAAACGCACTTATATACTTCTCCGGTTGCCGCTCTGTCTGCTGGATGCCTCAATGCTCCTCTTCCAGAAGTTCTGGGCCAGCACAGACTCCCCACCCAATCCAGAGGCTTCTCTCATGCTGTGAGAGCAGGGCCTGGATTGGTCTGAGCGGCCTGCTTGGGCGCTCACAAAGGGACTGGGAGCCTGTGCGATTTCTCCACCCAGCTGTACAAAACAACTGGCCGGAGAAATTCTAAGTGAGCATTTCAGTTTGGCTGGCCTAAGACGGCCGGCCAAACAGACATGCGCACTTACAAGTCCCCTCCATTCCTCCTCCCAGTCTCTCGATAGTGGCGAGAGGATTACCTGGTCCCACCCTACACTCTGCAGCATCGGCTGCCAGTGAAAAAGAAAACGACAATAACATTCTTTTATTGTCGTTTTATTTTTCATACTCAGTGGGGCGACGCTCCTCCCCCTTTGGGGAGGAGGCACTGTTCCTTGAACGTATTCCTGCAGCATTTAGCTTCTCTATCTAGTTTAGTGGCTGCTTTGAAAATGCCTACAATTTCATAAGATGTATTCCTTTATCTGTTAGCGGAAGTATTTAGGTTGAATGCCTCACAAGTGATGCAAGCGGATCTGAGCATACAGCAATCTTGAAGGAGTAACTTGAGTTTGATAAACAGAGAACACAACGTGATCAAGCTGTCATTTGTTATCAACACTGCACTGCATTGAGGATGCTGTCAGCAGCACAGTTTGAAAAGTAGCTAATACTTGGGAGGTTTGTTAGATCATCAGTAGATACATCACTTTGATAGATTGTCCATATTTTAATTAATAGTGGGCTACTTTCACCACTGCTTTTGTGTGTATGCATGTCGACTGAGTTTACTGACTGGTACAAAGCCAAGTGATTTAGCGTTGTGACTTATTTTGGAGCAGAGACAAGCTCCTGGAAGGGTATTCCATTAGTTTTTCATGAACGATAAATGCAATTTTACACACTTAGGGCTGTTCAAGACCCTAGTGACTAGTCCACACTAAACACATGCACAGTCAGTACTGGCAGGTGCCAAGCTTTTAGGCATGTCCAATTGTGGAACTGTCACTGGCTGGCACCATACTCGTGCCCACCAACGAGTGCAACTTCTACTGTCCATCAGCGAGTCCTCACACCTTCTTGTAGGCACACCTTCTACTGGCGCGCACTACACAGCCATGAACACTGCATAATATGGTTCTTATAGGTCTGAACCATGCCCACACACACAGATCCAATAACGCAACTGCACTCAGTCCCACACTGCACAGTGATCTTTGGGACACACAGTAACACACTTGGTAATGGGTCACACCCTGCTCATGCAGAAGAAATAGCCTCTGATTGGCTTCACACTTACTTCAACTTCCACCCACAGTAAGGTCCAAGCAGAGGCTGCGAGTGTGCAAAATATCAGCATGGAGTATGAGTGGCCACCTTCTAACTTCCATATATCTAGTTGAAGGCACAGCGAGGAGGCCTAAACCATGTGCAGAGTAAAGGTGGCCGGGCTACTGAAAGGTCGAGCCAGATGCATGCCTCTGGATCATCTCAAAGTCCTCTTGCAACCTCAAGCTCAAAACAACCCAAGCTCTTGCGATAGGGGATGTGTCCCATTGGCTACAGCTGCCGACCATATTGTATGGGGAAGCAGGTTTGTTTCTTGGCCACGGTTAAGGATCTTGTGATCTCCCTGTTCCTGAATAATAAACTTGTAACGCAGTCTTTTTCTGAGGTGAAGCACTCTCCTGCCCTTGGGCGAGGTTCACGCTATGCAAAACTGCCCAAAATAAAATCTAGATTCTGCCTGTCACCCGCTCTGATCTCATCTTCAAAAACGTATTGAGAAATCATTAACCTTTGATGTCAGAAAGAGATACTCATCTAATGCATGAACTGCACAATATGAAACTATACAATCTGGGATCAATCCCAGCTTCCCTGTTTGATCAATTTGTGTGATCCTAGATAAATACTTTATATAACTAAGCCTCCATTTTGTTAGTGTATGACATATTGGAGCATTTTCAAATATATGGGTTCAGAATGTGCGCTGTACAAAAACTTTTCTTGTGGTTGATTTAATAGCCTATAATGCTGCTTCATCTATTATAAGAATCTTGGCCACATACAGGGTACACATGACAAATGATTTACCTCTTAATACACTGTGAGAAATTGGGTTGTTGGTTGACTGGGGTGTGAGCCCAGGTCAAGCAACAGTCCCAAGCGCTTGCAGAGTGAACCACAAAAATCACTAAATTAACCTGCTGAACCCTGGGGAGCTTGGGACAAAAAGAGCAGTCAGGCCTAACTTAGAAGCAAAGTGTAAAGTATTTATGTAGCACAGAACCAGTATTAAAGTAAAAAGACAACACTTGAAAAAAGCCCCAAACCAATTTAGAAAAATAGAGTATGTTTTGATTAATCATTTGACACTAAAATGACAAAAATACAATTAGTTGATTTGGAGTTATGAATTTTTTAAGTTTTTAGTGAATTCTTGCACCAAAAAGAACAAAGCGCCAAACGTGGACATCTGGTCACACTAGACTGGGTCAAAGTCAAAAGTTAAGGATGACCGCGATAGAGCATGATTCGGATACAAGAAGAGGATTGGACTGGGTCAGCGCTTACCATCAGACTTGGAAAAATTATTGAAAAAGAATGTCTGAGAAGGTAGAAGCTCAGCGGGGCAAGGCTGCAGGAGTGTCCGAGGAGGGAGCGTTGTCGTCAGATGGCCGTGGAGCGAAGCTGTGGTAAAAATGTTTATCTTCAGACTTAGTCACCAAAATAGGAGTAAAAAATCTCTGGTAGGACGAGGCAGAGGGCTGTAGTCCAAGACAGATTCACGAGGTCAAATACCCGTTTGGCGAAAGACAGCTGAAATGGATAGGCTGCAGTGAAGAAAGTAGCAGGAGAAGTCACAAAGTCAATTCAACTGGTGATGCACCTTGGGCAGATGGGTGAGCAGGCTGTTTCCGGTCTTCTCCTGGTTCTCAGAGCACTTTTGACCAAAATCTTTCTACGTTTTCAGTTTTAAAAATTGGCCATTTGGGCACCTTTAGCACCACAACTGAGGGTCCAGAACTGATGGGACACCTCTTGGGGGTAAAGGACTCATTCAGGCTGGGTCCCGGTGTGCGTTCAAGATGGAGGGAGCCTTTTATGTCCCTGTGGCTCTGAACAGGAGACCAGCAAACTAGCCCTTAGAGTCACTTCCTGTATTCCTGGGTGCAGGTGAAGATCCAGGGCTAAACAGCAGGGAGGCTCTGGGGATTCAAGTCAGGCTCCAGGCAGCAAAGCAGTCCTTCCGGGTATGGCAGCAGTCTAGCCGAGTGCACAGCAGGTTACAGCAGCAGGCAGTCCTTTGAGAGTCCTTTCGCAGGTCCAGTGGTAAATGGAAGAGTGGGTTTGAAGGTCCTATTTGTGTACCTTGGTGCCCTTCTCCTGGAAGGTGGGAGAAGGTTCTGGAAAGGTTATTTGAAGTGTGTGGAATTTCCTGATTCCCCTGCCCTGGCTCCAAGCAGGCTGCAGTAATAATATAGGGTTGTTAAGTTTTCTGAGTGGAGACAGGACACAGTATGTTCAGGTGTAAGTGGGACTGTGCTCATATCCGCCCCCCATCCTGCCAGTGATGGACCACTGAGGCACACCTAATACCTCTATTGTGTGACTATCTGGGAGGAATTTACACAGTCTAACTGTCAGCTACTCCAAGTCATTTAATCCAAGACAGGCTGAAGGCACAAAGGACTACTGTCAGGAATTTGCCAACTTTCTAAAAGTAGTATTTTCAAAATTGCAATGAAAACCCAACTCTACCATTAAAGAGGGTGTTTTGTGACAATTCCATAGGTACCAAAGATGACATAAACATCTCCTCTCAATTAGAAGTTGCAGCTTATTAACTGTAATAAGGAATCCCCAATGATATTGCATCGGAGCGGTAGGCCTCAAAGTAGTGAAAATATAATTTGGGAGATTTACACTGCCAGGACATGTAAAACTTAAAAGTACATGTCCAATATTTTCATTTCAGAGCACTCTGCTCTATAGGCTACCTATGGCCTACCTTAGGGGTAAGATATGAAATAAAAGGGGAGTTTAAGGTTTGGCAAAGGGGATTAAATGCCAAGTCAACATGGAAGTGTGGCATTGCATTCAGGCTGTAATGGCAAGCCTGGGACAAGTTTTAGAGTTCTACTTAGGTGGGTGCCACAATATGTGCTGCAGGCCCACTGGTAGCATTAAATTTACAGGCCCTGGGTATATGGTACACCACTCTACTGGGGAATTACAAGTAAATTAAATATGCCACTTAGGTATAGGCCAATCAAACCATGTTTAGGATGTGAGCACAAAAGCTTTAGCATTGGTTAGCAGTGGTAAAGTGGACAAAGTAATATGAACTTCAAAGGGGTAACCCTGTGTCCTTCAGAACCTGGGTATTGTTGATCTAGTCTACAAAAAGTTCAGTTGGGTGAAAAACAATCCCCTTTATACCATGACAATTAAATGAAAAGACATTTCTTTTTTGTAGTCTAAATAAGGAGCTGGACACACCACAGTGATACTTCAAGTTATAAATGTATTTCATTTAGTAAGTATGGCTGTCATACACAACACGAGAATAAACAAACAGCTTATCGATGACTGATGTGACATATAGTGATATATGATGTGACAATGATAGACTGACGAACATTACATAAATGCATAAATAACAAAACAATGAAGGATCTCTGTCCAATTATAAAGTTTGAAAGTATCCCCGCGTATCAACTATTCAAGGTTACAGTGACTAAGGACATGAGTAGATAATACGTTAACATTTCAACCATGGAGCCTGTATTACTGAACGGGCATCACATAGGGTCTGCTTTAGGACAAAATTAACCACGCTGAGACTGCCAAGTCGTGATAAATCAGAAATAGGGAGCTCCAATCCTGGATGGAGTCCAGAGTAAGAAATATATCAGGTCACCATAGATGCATTTGTGATCATGATAACAGTATGTAGCCCCAAACACAGTCGGCGTAAACTTCTATGGGGAACCGACCACTTTAAATATCAGTCAGGGGCAAAGACGAAACCTTCAGTCTTCAAAAGTTGCAGAGACCAACAAGCGTTTGGATTAATCTGTGTAGAATATTGCAGTGAATGCAACCCGGAGCCGGCTCCAGGTTGCATTCTCTGCGCTATGTGCTTCTTTCAAAGATGGCGTTTTGGATGTGAGCAGTGCACCGCAGCAACCGGAATCATGGTTCGAGTAATTTATATCAAGTGAGACACACTATTCCTATAAACACAGACGAGTTACCTATTTGATTGCATATTCGGCACAGGTTAACTTCTGAATGAAATCGTCGCCGTGCATGTTAAAAAAAAATCAGCGTGTTAGCACTTTATATATCTATATAAAGTTTTGGCGGGATAAACACAGACTACATCAATAAAAGTTGAGACATACGTGTCGCATCTTTTTGTATTCCTCTTGTCAATACCAACTGATGAAGGGATATTGAGAGCAACCAGAACCTGAAAATGAGAATATTTATAAACATGGTATGAGAGCGAAACCCGGCTTAGTCTCGATCATTGAAGACAGAATTACTGATAGGACGGCTTGCGCTGTCCCACATAAAGTATCTTTTTGCCACTCCATTTTGACTACAAATAAAACTGTTGACAACTCAACTAAATTTCATTCACCCAATCCTTTTTGCAATAGACGGTCTCCTGATGAAGGCAGTAGTGCCGAAACACGCGTAGTTCCTATTCTGCAGCTTGCCATCATCAAGTTATCATCTTCTGCATACCTGAATGAACACCATTTATTACCACTCTATGGTTTAACTCCTTGCGTGCTCATGACGGCCCCCGGCCGTCACGCGTCACGGTGGGCGTATGCGCACGACGGCCGGGGGCCGTCCGAACTCCGCCCACTCAGTAAAACTCCCGCACAGCATGAAAATTCGCTGCGCACGCAAGGGGTTAATTGGAAAGTTTTGTGATGAAATTGTCTTTGTAAATAACTATGGTTTTGTATGTATAGCAATATTTTTGGATCAAAGTATGGGAAAGAGAAAAAAGGTTTTATTGAATAGAATGAGCTAATCGAACAGTATATAAAATTGAAAGAAAATAAATTGAAAAAATATATTTTTCTAATAACATTACGGGCTCTTCATATTTTTATGGGTACGATTGATTATGGGTACTGTGTTGGTGCACCTAGATTATGTTTTTTGAAAATAGAAGCTTGCTATTGCTCTTCTCACACAAAGCTTCTTTCAAAGACACCACTCCCTTGTCCTCTGCTGAATGGCAGCTGGAGTCATCCCTCTGCATCTGGCAGCATGTTCACACAAACATAACTCTGTACTTTTTGTACTTTGCGAAGTTTAAAATTATGAGATAATGTTATCCTCGAGTAACCCCGTCTTTCTAAGACTGCCCTCTTCAACCCCTGCTGTACAGTTAGTACCCTTGCAACCGCTTAGGTCAGTGTTTCCCAAACTGTGGTCCGGGGACCCCCAGGGGTCCCTGACACTTTCCTAGGGGTCTGCAGGCAGCAGTTTAAAAAGCACTGCACTTGTATGATTAGCAGTTTTCCAACAACAATAAAAGTGCCAAGATAACACCAGTGATTAATGTACCTGCTGGAGAGAGATGAGAGTTTTGTCCTGTGGCAGCTTTGAGTTACCTAATGTAGCACAGAGGGTTAATAGGCCTATTGCAAAGAACGCGTACTGTGCATTTTAAATAATAGTATTTTATGTGCATAGGCGAGTGGGTTACTGCTTTTGTCACAAAGATTATTTTGTTACTGTGCAGTACATAAGTGACAACGTAATCTAGCACAGTGACCTATAAACTGTCATCAAAGAGCTGCTTGCAAATTGCATGGTACAAGTTAGTAACTTATGTTTTTTCCCTGTCTTTCATTATCCCGATGCTGTTAAAAAGGTTTATTGGGGTGGAAATACATTTTTATTGTGAAAGTCAATGCTAACCACTGTCTTATATTCTGAATCCCGAGTTTTTTGTGCTTCTCCAGACCAAGCACTCTTTAAAAATGCCTACCAGTATAAATGACATGTGAATCCTACACCTTGTAGTTCCCTTTGCCTTATGTAACATTTTCTATACACTGATTTACACTGATTTACACTTATGATTAATTGTCTCTATATGTGTGTGAAATAAAGTGATAAACGTGTTGTAGAATGCACCATTGTTTCCTACATTTTTTTGGGGGAGAGCCTCCCAAAGCCCCCTTTGTAGTGGTCAGGCTCACTCAATGCACTTGGTGTGCACTGTATGGGGACTGGTCTGAAAACATTTGCCAGGGCTGCTTTGGGTTTCCAGTCTGGCCCTGGCAGGAGTAGGAGCCTCGTACTGCGAAATAAAACCAATTATTTAAAAGTTAGTCACAGAGATGCAACACCAACCTTCCCATTAAAATTGTAGTTTGCAAATTCTTTCAATATAAAATACTAAGGGCCTCATGTAGGTGGCATACACTTTACCGATTCTAAAATACCGAATCATACCGAATCGGTATTTTAGAATCGGTAAAGTGTATGTAGGTAAATATTCGGTAAATGTTACCGAATCGGAGTGAGTCGGTAATTACCGAATCGGTATTTACCGATTCGGTAATGAGGCATACCTTCCCATTGATGGGAAGGTATGCCTCATTACCGAATCGAGGCATACCTTCCCATTGATGGGAAGGTATGCCTCATTACCGAATCGGTAAATACCGATTCGGTAATGGGGGGAACACATGCAAGGGTGGCAGGGTGTCACATTGACACCCTGTTGCACCCCTGAAACGGCCATGTGTGCACATGTGGCACACATACATGCCCTAAGGGCATGTATGTCTGCCACATTGCACACGTCTAGGCGCTCTGAAATGCATTTCCACATCCATACATTATTTACCACCAACTATTAGTTGGTGGTAAATACCGACTCCAAACAACACCCACACACTCCCCCTACATCTCATTTCTGTATTCGGAATTTACCGAATCGGTAAAATTACCGATTCGGTAATTTTACCGAATCGGTAAATTACCGAATACAGAAATGAGCCCCCTACATGTCACAAGCCTAAATACCGGTCGGTAACGGTAAAATTACCGAAAATCGGCCGTTACCGACCGGTATTCGGCTACGTACATGAGGCCCTAAGGGGGATATTTACAAAAGAGGTGGTGGAGCGTGTCGTTAGCCTCTGTGGCTTAACGACACGCACCGCCACTTCAGAAACGCAGGGCTGCACCATATTTACAAGAATATGGTGCAGCCCTACATTTTGCCCTGTGCTGGTGCTACACTTAGCAGTGTAGCGCCAACGCAGGCACCCTTGCAACACAGTGCAAGGGTGCCTGTGTGCAGGGGAAGATTGTTTATGTAAAGGAAGGTCCCCCCTTCCTGCACATAAACAATCTTGAAATGGGGTTTTGTCACTTGTGTGTGTGCTGCTTAATGCAGCACACATGGAAGTTACAAAATGCCATTTTTTTAATGATTATTTATGTGCAGGAAGGGTGACCTTCCTGAACATAAACAATCCAAGGCGTTTTGCTTTTTCCATGTGTGCTGCACAAGGCAGCACACATGGAAAAAGCAAAAATGAGGAGAAATAAAGCATTCCTCCTCGTTTCGCCAAGTTAAGACCTGGTTTTCCCTGGTGTTAATTTTGGCGCTGCCTCCTATTTACGCTGCCCCTGTAAATAGGGGGCAGCATCAAAATCAATGGCTTTTGCGGTGGAACACCCACTGCAAAACCCACTACCCACCCCTTTCACGCTAAGCATTGCGCGAAAGGGGGCCTTATTTACAAGGCAGCGTTAAGCCATATTAAGTGGCTTACCGCTGCCTTGTAAATAAGGCGAAGCCCCTATCGACACGCGAACGTTACAAAAAGTGATGGTGGTAGGGGTTTGTATATATGCGCCTAAAATCCTTAGTATTTCGAGTACTTGTTCTGTGTGCACACGTGTTTATTTTATTCGAATTACTGTTTTAACGTTTCAAATTTAAATCATACAAATTGCTTGGGGGTCCCCGAGTTCCAGTGGTGACTCAGTGGGGTCCTCAGGAGTCAAAAGTTTGGGAACCACTGGCTTAGGTAATATCTGTACCGCATAGAAAAAATGGAAATAAATCAATAAAACGAGATACAGGTCTCCCAGGCAAGGACGAACATCTTTCAAAGGCGGCCAACAATCACAGACGCGCTTCTCCCTCTTAAGGGGCTTGTTAGTATGAGGCAGCGGGGAAGAGAAAGCAGTAAATTGGTGCCGGCTCGCTGCCTGCTTTCAGCACCTCCATGAAGAATAGGAGATGGCGCGGGGTGGGGGCTAGGCGGCGACCAGGCGGGGGTGGGGGGAATGAGCTGGCCCAGTGAAAAGAAACCATGAAAGGGGTCTTTCACTAGGCGGCAGGGGTGCTTCAAGACAAGCGTGACAAACAGAAAAGAACTACTTTACCCTTTATGTGGGGGAAAATGGGGAGGGGTGGGGGGGGGGACTTCTACAGTAAATAGGCGGGGACAAGCAGCATAGATTCATGGGGGATATTTGAGTGTGGGTCTGCAGAGGGCATGCAGCATAGATTAATGACGACATTTGAGGGTGGGGTTTCTACAGCACGAGGGGCATGAAGCATGGGTTAATGGGGGTATGGCAGGGTAGGGACTTCTATAATAGGTTGAAATCATGAACCACACATGACTATAGCATTTTAAAGTGGGGGCTTCAGCTACAGAAGGAGGGGGGGTGCACCATTGAGTAAGAGAGAATGTGGCCTAACGGCCAGAGCTGCTGACTTTGGAGTTGGAACCAGGTTCAGGGCTCCACGTGGGCTTAACATCCTGTGATTCTGGGCCAATCACCTAATCTCCCCGTGCCTACCAAAATGAATGTGTTCTTGTGTAGTGTAACTGGTGCTCGTGTAAAGCGCCCCAATACCTTTGGGTCGAATTCGTGCTATATTAAACCGCAAAAAAAATGTGTTATTGAAGGAGGGAACATACTGTGCGGGAATGACTGCGTCATAGATTTATTGGGGGGGGGGGGGCAGAGTGATGCTTCTTCATGGGCGGGGAGGGGGCTCCGTGAATTTATAGACGTGGGAAAGGTGCCCCTGCAGGAGGAGAAACTGACAACATAGATTAATTGTTGGGCGGGTGTTCCAGTGGCGTTTTGGGTTGATAGTTGGTTCTGACAGGAGGTGGCATGCTGCAAAGATAAGTTTGTTGGAGTCGGCAAGAGTGCCCACACAGGGGAGCACAGATGGGACGGGGAGGAGGGGTGAGGGTCCGTGAAAGAGGGCATGCAGAAAGCAGTGAATGGTTAACTGCGAGCACCCCAGGAGCCCTAGAGACCCGGCGTTGCAGCGACCCACCAGCTGCTTCCCTGGAAGGGGAGGTGGGGACCAGAAACAATACTCCTCCCCTCGCCCACCCCGGGACAGGGTGACATCATGCTTCCCGAAGCGGCGCACGCCCATTGGCTGCCGCGGGAATTGATGCTGCCGGCCCAGCCACCGCCCCCTTTTCTGTCTCGGTGTCTGAGGATCACACACCCAGTGCGAGCAGGAAGGGAGCGGCGAGCAGCGGACAAAGGAGGCCGCGGATCCCAGACCCCACCCGGGTGTCCCATTGCCGGCCTGCAGGTCACCCGAGAGCCTGGGGGCGCAGCCACCCAGAGTCGGCAGCTCCTCACCCACAAGCCGGCGCAAACCCCCTCCCAGAGCAGTGCCGGCACCAACCAATACTGTGTGTCAGCGGGAGGTAAGACAGCGGCATGCACCGAGCCCGGCATGTGCAGTCACTACAGTGCTGTGCGGCGCGTGAGGGGAAAACTGCACGTACTCCAGGGAAACATGCGCTGCTCTTGGGGAGTGTATGAGTGAAGCTTTCTTTACTGGTGCTGTGTGGGGAATGTTACACACCCACTGCCCCCAGTGTAAGGGAAGCTTGCACATTTTGCCGCTATGTACATTTTTTCTGCACACGTTTACATGGCTGCTTCGTGTAGTTTACATATTCTGCTTCCTATGCTGTGACCGAGGAGTTTATTTGCACTGCTGGTGCTTCTGTTCCCTGCGGGTTATAACGCTGTTTAGCGCCCACAACTGCTGCGTGTGGGGGAAGCTTGCGCTGCTTCTCACTGAGCGGTGCCATTTCTCCGTCTAAAGGGAATGTTGCACTGCTGCCGCTTGCGCTGCACATATATTCAGTGTGTTGGGGGTTCGCGGTGCTGCAACCTAAACTGGACTTGATCTGCTTGCGAAGGAAGCTTGCACCACGGTACACGAGTGAAACCAACGCCGTGTGTGCGCTACTGCTGCTGTCCTGCGTCTCGAAAGGAAGCCTGCATTGTCTGTCGGCCATGAGATTTTTAGAAGGTCTCTTTAGAGAAAGAAATACATATTGCAGTATGACCTCGTTCCTCTGCTCCCTAGTCCCGCGCGGAAAGACTCCTCGGAGTGCTTTCGGTCCGCCATCCTGCCCCAGGGTGTGGCCGGCCCGCGCCTCCCTCCTCCTGTGTGGGTCTTGAGTTATTGTCTGTCGTGATGCGCCGGAGGATGAACACTTGGGACCTCGTGGTCCAGACCGCAGTTTCCTTGGTTTCTCCGTTGTTGGTACCCACGGGATCCCTACCACCGCAGTACCCACTCGGGGTATCCATGGCGCTTGCTGCTCTGAGTGTTGGTTGGCACGGGTGGGTCCCTGAGGGGGACTGTACCGACTCGATGCGCGCGCAACGCTGCCCTGGGTATTACAGTGGGAGTCCTTGGGGCCCTCTATAGAAAGCCGTGCCCGTGGGAGGGAGGGTGGTGGGGCACCACACGGCCACCAGAGGTCCTGCAAGAGGGATGCTTGTTCAGTACCCCAGGGGTCTCTTTTTCCACACTACTCCACTGAACCCATCAATGGGAGGGGGTTCAGCAGCAAGGATGGTTCTTAGCCGAGGGGCTCTAATAGGAGGAAAGCTGTGCCTTGCGCCTCGGTACCCCACCGGGCAGACACCCTTGGCACGCGCTGCTCTGGGTGTTGCCGAGACTGGCTGTGGGGATGTAGCAGCTCGAGGCCCCGTCTCTTGGCCGAGGGATCCGGCTTGGATGAGGTGGTCCTTCCTTACTCCAGACTGGGGCAGGACATTGAACCCTCTGGAACCACATTGTAGTAGCCGGATAACTTTATATCCTTCGCCGGCGCCCTCCAGCCCTGGCCAGTGTTTTTCTCTTGAAGCTGCGAAGGTTGCTTGGACACTGCTGACAGGCCTGGCCTGGATAGTGGTGTGATTTTTATGGTTCAGCATGGACTGAGACACCTTTTATGTTGTTGGTTTGCTCTTTGGACTGTGTTGTGTGGCAAGAGGTTTGATAACTTTGGCCAAATTTCTCTATTGCTGGGAGTGGGTTGGATTGTTCTTCATTGGGGAGTGTGCAGTGGGGTGGGGTGCTCTCCAGCTGCCCTACAGGAACTGTGGCTGAAGCTGGGTGGCAAGAAATGACATAGTGGCTGTAAATTTTCTAGGCTCCCGTAGAATGTTTTGTCCACTCTGAAAATGAGGCCTGGCTGTCTGGTGGATTATTACCGTCCTTGTCAAGCTGAGGGTCGTTATGATCTAGAAAAAAAATGGCGAATTTCTGTTCCACCTCAAACCGTTCTCAGTGTACCTGGACCACTGGGTCTGTGAAAAGCTGCAGCCCAGTGCGGCCATGTTCCTTCTCCAATTTGGAAGGAGCAGGTGCTGTAACCAAGATGTTGGCTGTCACTCTATTACAGGTGCTTTGCCAGAGTAATTTCTACAGGTAAGTAACTTGCCTCTCTCTAGCATAGGATTGTTACATTCTGGTGAAATGCGCTATCACTGTGTAACTTCCCAGATTGGGTTGGATTTTGGGTGTAACCTGAGTACACATTAATTACAACATCAAAGAGGTAGCGCATGGCCAGATTTCCACATAAGCGTTTTACATAATGTTAGAGCATGGAGAAGAAGGGGACGTGAGTAACTGGTGAATTGGCCATGAGATGCTGTCTTTGGAATTGCCAGTGTTACACCTACCTAGATTTATGGGCAACGGCACCAATACCAGCTGGGAGAGCGAGGCCGTGAAACCAGTAATGCTCTTATTCCTCAGTTCATTCTTCGAATATTCCTTGCTTTATGTCGCCCATCCTGCAACTAACACTAGATGGCTTGGTTTTTCCTGAAGTTCTTGGTCCGCTCCAGGAAGCACCCAAGCCTTTGCCGACGGACCACAACAGATTACCTCAGTTCATACACGCCACACGATAACATTCTAGTATTGCTGCATTACGGCCCACTGGAAAAGGACCTTACCCAGCAATCGATATTCCACGCCCTGAGGAAGCCCCAGGCCTGATGGCCATTGTGAGGGGGCGAAACACGTGTTGGCTATAAATGTCCTTCCTTGTCACGAAGCACCACGAAATACATTGGAATTGATTCCAGCACACAAGTGATCTTTTAGCACTCGCTCAGACACATCTACAAGCACCCAAGGACCCTGTTAGCATGAGCTTAAAAGCTCTGCTAAGAGTGGGGCAGCAGCCACGAGGGAGAAAACAGGCAAGGAAAATGCTTTAATAATGTGAACATTAGGCACTACTTTCAGCACAGAGGCCGGAAGCACTCTAAACTATTTTTTTTTTTATTTGAAAGCGAGTAAAAGACAAGCCTGTGTGGGCAGAGATTAAGTTTAGCAAGGTCTTCCAGTATTAATGCCAACACAAAAGCTACTTGTCATGGTGCGAAATCTAATATCTGGCTCTCATGAGGCAACTTGGGTCCGGGTTAGGTTCTAAGGCGAGGTCCTTGCTCATGAATTTGTTAGTCCTGCAGAGCGCTGGTTATCAGCCAGTGGGATGACATGCTTGGGTGATGTCATGGCACAGCACAGTCCCACAGCGATTGGGAGGAAAACAAAGGCAACAGTTACAAATGAGACCAAGTGGAAAACATAAAACGTTAAATGGCAAAGCAATGTAGGAATGTCAAAGGCCAATACTGCTGCCATGAATAATGCTTCATATTCCAAAGAAAGTCTGGAAACCAGGCCATGCATAATAATTCTCATGTTTTCATGTGGTTGTCAAATTATTTAATCCAAAAATATCCGCCTAGTACAATATATACAGCAGCATATCGACTTGCACAATACTGTCAAGGTAAGCGTACATGTTGGAGAGTAGGTATGTTGCTCTAATTTAGCACCTACTTGCCTTGGCAGTATTGTGTGAGTCAATATCTTGCATGCGATTTTGTTGCAGGTTGATATTTAAAGTCCATATTGAGAAACCACATTCTGCGATTCCAAGAAATTAACAAAAAACGTTTTGGTGAAACCTCTTCATCAATGGCTTTTAAAAATGAGGGCCCTGGGTGTGTGTGTGTGTGTGTGTGTGTGTGTGTGTGTGTGTGTGTGTGTGTGTGTGTGTGTGTGTGTGTGTGTGTGTGTGTGCATTAGACTGGTCATTTCTATCCTGCCCAACGCACCTTTTTAGATTTTGAAGAATAAAAAACCCTGCCCCCATGTAGAAATGGTATTGCATATTTGTGAGAGTGAAGGCAAACAGGAGGTGCCTCACTAGGAGGCCAGGCGTTTTGTTGTGAAAGGCCATCCCATGTCCTTCGGTGGCCACCTAGTAGACTCGTACGGTGGACCCCAGGAGCCAAAACACTAGTTCAGTTGTAGAATTTTCTGTTCCCGTTGCTACTAGCAGTATTGCCTGTACGGCTTATGGTCTCGGAGCCTCACCTTGCGACCCCCAGAATGGTGTAGAGGGTCCTCGTAGCTCTGAGCCATTTCTGGACGATAATGCCAATGGAAAGACGTGGAGGGAACACAGAGAAATTACTTTTGTGCAGTGATGGATTGACATCAGTCTATGGCAGGCTTTCATGATACCATGGGCTGTGTTTTTGTAGACACACCGGTCTAGCTGTGAGAAATTCCACATGACAACATGTTGGTGAATATGATCTTGGTTGACCTCTCATTTGTGATATCTCGTCACACCAGAAGGCTTATGCAAAAAAATGTAGATGTGTTGTAGATGGCATACGCCTATTTGTGTTTGTGGACAAATAAAGTACAAAAGTGGCCATTGCCTTCCAACACAGAAGCTAGGAATCGAAGTCCCTTCATATTCTGTGTATTATACATGAATATCGGGTTGCCAGGACAACTTTACCGCTGTCTGCTTGTAGTCTGGATGCTGATTGGCGGGGGGGGGGGATCGTACTACATTGTGGAGTTAATAGTCAAGAAGGGCGTCCTGACCTTTATTATCACTTATGTTACATTTTCTTCTAAAGAGTTTAACCTGTGATTGCGGACGTGTCAGGAAAGGCCTCCATCAGCCAAGCGGCCACCGTTCCCATCAGGTTGCTGCTCCTGGAAGGCCACAGACTACCCAGGCAGGTCCGACCACCCGGAGAGGGCAATAGTGACAGTAATTTGCTAAAGGAGACCGAGCATAGCTAGAGAGGGCATGTCTCTTCTGACTCGGAGGCCTGCAAAGTGTGGAATCCGTTTTGATGCTACACCTGCTCCCTTCATGTGCATCTAAGCTTGCTGTGGAGGTAAGAAGCCATTCCTGATCTGGCCATGTGCAGATGGAGCTGAGAAGAGGGCTGGATCCCACCCGAAGGGCTTGGCTTTCCATAGATATTGTCCTTTCATCTAAGTAGCACCACCCAATGATCGTTGTAACAGGTTCATCAGCCCTAAGTACCAGACGCTTTAAAGGATGGGTGTCTTTCTTCAAGAGCTCATGAAGGTCACCCGCATCGATATCCTAATGAATGGAACTTGTGACCTACTTGAGTAAGTCTCTAAAACCCTCCAAAAGCATGAACCAAAAAGTTAACACTTGTTTAAAAAAAAAAAAAAAAACATTTGGAGCATTTGAAATATTCTTAATATGGCAGTCCCCTAATCATTTTTTTGGGCCCCACCACTCTCTGGGAACAGGATGTGCCACCCAAAAAAAGATTGGCAGCGTCACCTTTCAAATTGCTTAAATAATGTAATTTGCGAAGATTTCCCCATAGGCATCCTCCAACTGACTTCAAGTTATTTGTCAAGGAGGCGATTTAAACCACCAACATCTTAGATTTGGAACTTTATGGCTTCTGTGCCAAACACGTCACCTGAATCTATGCCCCCCTATTCTGCTTCTGCTGAGCACATTTGACATTTCGTGCTGACCGAAGCTAAATTCTGCATGCCACTCTGACAAATCATACGTTCTCTATTTGTTAAGTGTTTCCCAGCTACAATTCTTCCTCAGGGTTTGACTGGAAACTACAGTTGGATACTTAATTTTTACCTGGACAAAAGAACCGGTGTCCGATACTTTAGGCTGAATGTGGTGTGGCCCCATAGTGATTTACCTGCTGCCACCTTAAGCTAAAGAGTCTTGGGCTTTGATGCCAGCCCCCTCTTCTAGGAGAGTCTATTTTCATTGCTTTTATCTCCAGAGTGTGTGTCCTGGCAGAATTCCCCTATTGTCCCAGATTCCTCTCATGCCTGTGGTGGATGACAGCTGAGCATGCAGAGCTCTGCCTTCCAGGGCCTGTGGAAAACGAGTTCTTTCCCAGCTGGCCCAGTGTCCTGCAGACTGGCCTGAGCCCACAATTGGGCTGCTAGTAAAATAGTCTCGAATAGAAAATGTGTATTTCTTCTCCTACTTTGCTGAGAGAACTCTTTTTTTCGATGGCTACATGTGGTCCCTCAAAAGATCTAAAATTGGAGCGCTTGAAAATGCTGAAGTGCCTCGAGGCACCAGGGCCTTTCAAGATGAATATTTGGATGGTAAATTGATAACCGCAAGAAAGAAGATTAGAAAAGGGAAGCTGCTGCTCAGGTGTGAGACTAGGAGGGCCTTTGATTGTTCAGTATCTGAAGTAGGGCCTTCTATCCAGGAAGTAATAATTGTGAAGCTATGGCCCCATTACATGAAAGGATTATAAACTATAATTTGCTATCGTGCACTGAACCGACCCTTTCTGTACCAAGGTTGGCACACTCCAGACCATGTTTAAAAAGGGCAGTCCTAGGGTGGCACTCAGCAGGCTAGACTCTTAATGTTTGTGATGTGTACACTCAAACTTGCATATTTTAAGCTGTATGCCCCAGATATGGAGCACTGTGTAATGGCTTCTTTTTATAGCTTAAATCCTCAGATTGCTTTCTGCAGCTTAAATCCTTAAATTGCCTGCTATCTCCAAAAGCCACCTTCCACTATACTTCTAAAACCCTGCATGAAAAAACTGATCTTGGCTTATTTCCACTTGATTCCTTGAGGTTTTATTCTTCTTTCTTCAGTGACCCACTTCTTACCCTACATTCTGTGCATGCTTTCTATTTGAGTATAAGACACACAAATGATGGACGGAATGCAGAACAATTCAAAGCATTCACCGCCAGTCAAGAAATCTGGGTTAAATCCATTGTTGGTTTGCTCACCATGACACCCCAGTTTAGAACCAGCCATATGAAAATCAGTCTTGACCCTGTGCCCAATGGGACCAGTCCAGCCCGAACTGCCAAGTCCTGCCTGGACCAGAAACAAGCATCTTTGGACCGGTTTTGGGCTTTCACCCTTCACTAGCCAGGCTAGCTTGAATCCAGTGGCAAAGTGAGCCCGGGACCCACGTCTGGGCATACCCGGCGCACATAGGGCAGGAAAGCAAGAGACACATAAATGAGTATAGCCTCCTCTCAGTCTCATGCCGGTCTGCCTTATTATTTCTTGTATTTCCGCAAAAGCCTGACCCCGCCCCCTCTACTTCATAGATCACAACCTCCCCTGCTTTAAAGCCCTGTCACTACAGCCTAACATTTCCTTCTCTCCCCAAGCCTATCTCACCAACCATTCACCTGAAACCACATAGCCCCCATTGATAATCACACCTAGCTGGTGTTAATCTAATCTATCACAAAGTAACTAGAATAAATGCATGTAACATTTTTTCTTGAGAGCACATGACTAGGCTCAAAACGGGCTTAAAAGAAACTGATCATATCACCCAACCTTCGAGCACTGAAATGGCTACCCTTCGAGATCAGATTGCATTTCAAAATGGCCCGCATGACCTACAGAGCACTGCACCACAACACCCCCTCCTACCTGTCCCAGAAACTGATCCTCTCTGGTGGAAACAGATCCTCTGGAAGCACGAGCTCCTTACTTCTCATGCCACAAAATGTAAGAAAGAAAAGCTACAACCGATCCTTACCTCGATTGGCCCCAAAAATGTGGAACTCTCTCCCTACTGTGATCAGATGCAACACATCCACAGCCTTCTTCAGGAAAGAAGTAAAACATGTCCTATCCCGTTCCTCTAGTTAGACCCCGCCTACCATTTGTCCGCTTCCTCTTGTCACACCGAAACATGTTTTAGCCATGGATCTAGGCTACTCTATCTGCTTCGATCTCCCTGCCTACTGTCACAAGTATTTTGTTTGAATGTTTTGTACTCTTATCTCTCAGCTAATATTTAGAACACGTACTATATGTTGTACTCTTATCTACTTTCATCTTATTCCTTTGTGTCCTCTTTCTCTTACTTGTCTCTTTATACGGTATCTATAAAGCACTCGTTATATCAAAATCTAAATAATCACTCATTCCAGGAAGAAACTTGAACTTCTGCTCCGCAGTCAATACCTGAACTCACACTAAACCTATTTGGCCTGCTGTTCCTTCCCCACAACCCCCACGTAAACTTGAGCATCATTACCTCGGGGAGGGGTGGGGGGCTGTACCTCTACCCCCCACTCTTGTAACTCCCTACCACTACTATAGCGTTCACATATCCTACTGTCTATCGTATACTTCTTTTATATATTGTTACCGTTTTATTTACACTTTATGTAACTCAGGTTATTTCTGCTATTTCGTTTACATATCCCACTGTATAACATTGACTCTTTTATACCATTACTATGTATTACTTTTTTTTTTTTTTTACTCTTTATGCAACTTGTGTTTTTGTTGTGCTACCTCTGCAAAGCGCTCTGCATCGGGGGCTGTGCCTCTACTCTTCCCCCCACCCCCCCTACTACTACCACAGAATTATAGCGTTCACACATCCCACTGTCTATTGTATACTTCTTTTATATATTGTTACTATGTATTTTTAGTTATGCTTTATGTAACTGTGGTAACTGCTGCTATTTCATTAACATCTCATTGTTTTCTTTGTTACCACTATTGTGTATTTTTATTTACTCCTTATGTAACTTGTGTTATTGCTGTTGTGCCAACTCTGTAAAGCTCTCTGATACCTTTGGGTCAAGTTTGCGCTATACAAAACTCGTTAAATGAGAATAAATAAATGCTGCAGAACTCCAGTTCTGTAATCTGGCTCCCAACTGTACCCGTCCTATGCACGAGGAACGAGCGTGACCAGCTTGCAATGCACACAATCTTCAGCCTCTGGTTGGCCTGCCCACAGAGTGTGCCTTTGTTTCAGTGTTGAACCCTCAACAGGACACACACATCCTCCCCTTCTGTTGAGCTCGGTTTGTAAGCATGAGAGGTGTATAAGACAGTGCAGCAAAGGCACCTGTCAGGCTATAGGCAAACCCGGTTGTGCAGAACCAGGTGACCAGACTGGGTATCTTCTGAAACTATCGGAGTTAAATAATGCGAAGGGAGTGAGGGGGGGGCTAGCCCTCTTTGCTGACGTGCAATTTTTTTTAGGGCCTTCTGGGGCTACAGACGCTGCCTCCAATCTGGTGGAATGAGCACAGACTCCTCTTGGATGGTGTAGAAGTGAGTGACATAAATCAGTTTAGCAAGCAGTGGAAGTTATGGAAGCCTTCTTGCCCTGGGGTATCTCACTAAAAGGTCACAAACCAGCAATACCTACTCAACGCCCTAGTAGTGTAATGAGTGCGAAGACTAGGAGCTGGCATCATGCACGCAATGTGAACATTTTTGAGGCACAGGTCTGATTGCATCCAAGGAGAAAACACAAGAAGCAAGATCTATTGCTTCCTTTGGAAATCACACGTTGAATAAAGGCTGGATCACTCTGCACAGTGACTCTCCTCTGTGGAGGAAAAGCCTTCGGCTCTGATGTCGACCGCATTTGCCCAAAAATGTGTTTGAAGCAATGGCCGCTAACAGACTACTAGTCTTGCACGTCAAGGAAATAAACTGGGGTTCTTCTGTAGGACTGGCACACATTGAGTTTGACAACGGGAAATAACTAGTTAACAAAGTCATCACAGATAACAAACCTTTGTGTGATGGAGAACTCATTTTGAGACCATGCCCTGAAACGGTGAAACAGAAAAACAAGTATTGGCAAAGACAGTAGGCCTAGCTTGCTTTTTAAGTCCTGAATAAAACATTAAAAACCCTACTGTGGTAAAGAAACCATAAATGATTGGTTTCTACATAAAATGCATCTATGAAGTGAAGATTTAATGTGTGATGATTTTATGCACTTTTGAGGTGTGACATAGTGCATGATGCAATGCAAGAATTCTATATGATACACCAGAGAGTCGATAGCATGTGCGAGAGAGGTCTTGGAGTCAAAGTTCACGCTAAGTGCTTGTGAAAGAATTAGTAACAGTTCTCGCAGACACGATTACTAATCCTTTAACATACATATAGAGCAGAACTGAAAATGCCGTCTATATTATAGTTTGTTACTGTTCTATTCAGCATGTAAGAATGCCAAGCCTGGGGTAGATGCTCAGAGGCAGCAAAGAGGCTACTTTAGAGGAGGCCAGGTTACAATTGTATTCTGTTTCCAGTCCACACACCATACATACGGGTTCAGAAAGTTGGTGATGTGAAGGAAGTGCATTGGTACTTGGAGAGTATTTTGTTTCATGGGCAGAGGGTGCGGCCCTCCTGCCAACAGAGTGGTTATGTGAGCCAAGGGCAGGATATGGGGGCGAGGCCAAAATCGAAAGAATCTTTGCTCTCACTATCTGCATTGCTCAACTTGGAGTCTTTCAGTAGTCATTGTGTCTGCGCTGCTCCGGAAGAGGTTAATTATGTCAGAATGAGCACAGCGTGTTAAACAAAAATACCATTGTAAATGAGGTCATTGTATATTTACAGCACAGTGTCGGCATCGTGACTGGTCACTAGTGCGAATGGCAAAAACCCAGACGCTTTTTGAAAAAATCAAAAAATCGGAGAACAGTCCTGAATGCCTCGTGCTGGTAACCAAATCTCTACCCGGTTAAAATACAATTTCCTTCCGCCAGAGGACCAAACCCTTCTCTTTAGGGCCCAGTGTAGCACGACAAATGAATGAATAATGCATTAACGAAACCAGTCCGTTAATGTGGCGTTTGGGGGCTGCAGTTAAAAGTAGGGAAAGCATTTGAAGAATGGAGCGATGATCGGAAGTTTTGCAAGTGTAGTTTGTACCCACGCAGTTCTCGTATGGAAAGGTTATATTCCAGAAGTGGGTCTCCAATCGCCCCGTCTGACACTTCTTTATTCTGGCCCACTTTCTATACACATGATTTGAGAATTTGAACCCCGAAGCCCTAAGGGGGAGAGGCCCTAAAGGTCCTTGTCTGCCTGAGGGCCTGATCGAAGAAACACTGTAGTCACGCCTTCGGCGTGCTGACATCACCACGCTCGATGGGATGCCCGTGCTCACGTCAAACCTTGGAATTTTACGTCACTGTGGCACGCGAGACATTTGAATAGCACAAACAATTGCACGCACTTGTACATGGCACACAATTCCAGGAGTCGGCATAAAACACGAGCTTGTGACTAGGGCTTTTAGTGGGGCGGGTCCATAAAAAGAAACGTTGAAACTGGTCTCTGTATTCAAGACCTTAACATTACTGGCAGAACACGAATCGATTTCCAACAATGATTGTAAAAACCCTCGAGGCAGTCCATGTCAGCGATGCAGTCCTGGTATATATTTCGCATGTTTTACTTCAGCTTGTATTCCAAAAGACTATTTTTTTCCAAGATGTTTCTCTAGGTTTTAATGCAACTTGGTATAGTGCATACTTTGAACTAAATCACTTCCAGGTGTCTGGCTGAGTTTAGACTGTGGGTGGGTGTTGTTGATGGCACATGCCTGACAGCTCCAAAGTTGAAGCTGAAAACTGTACATTTCTCACAGTGCCTGCCAGCGAGTCTTAAGTGTGCAGAGTACATGCTCATCCAGTTCCTGGCCTGTGCAGAAATGACAATTGTAAATGTGAGGAAGTGAGGTGTGCACATGGAAGGTTTCAGAAAGATGTGAGGAGGAAAAGGGCAAACATGTTTAACACCGTGAGAAACTGCAGAGGCAACTCATGTGAAGGGGAGAAAAGGGGTGTCTGAGATCCTCCAGTGACCACTACCCCTCCCACAGACCCTACTAATGCTTAATCATAGTCTCACATTTTCAGCATTGAAACATTTTCAATTCTAAATATTCCCAACAAAATCCTTATTGTTAATCATTAATCTCATACATTGGCAAAGCCAATAGGACTGGATGGTTTTAGGTACATGTTGGTTGTTGTGTGATGCATTCTGGATGCAGTCACAAAGGTCACTGGGAGCCGCCCTAATTTTGGTCAGGTGGCACACTATGAAGCACCGGAGTTTAGTTCAAGTAGGCGGCGTCTCTTAGAAAAGATCATTAGTTGCACTTTTTGGCCCCACCCCATGTAGTGACTCCCCACCTTTTTTCAACCAACTTAAAGCATTGCTCAAGATCTATCATCCAATGTTCAAAATTTGGTAAATAATGATTTGCATCACCCTAGTCCTGGTTTGTGACATGCACCTTCGCCTTGGTAGTATTCATTGCCATATTCCCCCAGTTGACTCCTGCAATGTCCTATTCAGATGCATTAGTTCTTCTGAGTGCACGGCTTCTCAGAATAAGTCTCCTGATGCTTGAACAGTGTTCAGCTTATTCGTGGAAGGAGCCATCTTCTAGCTCTCAAACCAGCTCAGGAAATCGCCTTCTGTGGTTCTCAGACAGCTGGCTCAGGGTAGCTTGTGTTGAAGTGCACACCCCTAAGTGTATGTACTTAGTGATTTTAACCCCTTCGACGCTCATGACGGAACGGTTCCGTCATGAGCGTCGGTTGAGCTGTGCTCATGACGGAACCGTTCCGTCATGACCACGCCCGCGCAGGTAACGGTCAGCACAGCGGGGGAATCCGCCCCGCATGGAAGGGGTTAAGTGGGATGAAAAAGGTGGTAGGTCTCAAAGGGGTGTGCTCAAAGAAGCAGAACTAGAACACTTTGCTAGGGGCACAGCCAACATGATTGACGGCATGGCTTGAAATATGTAAACTAAAATCCTGTCCTTAATACGGCATGCCTATTTTGTTGCCTCAATTTTTTTGTTATGTCATCAAGACATACATAACACACCATGGAACTAGCTCCTGAAACAAATGTGACCTATTGGCTTTGCTAATGCGTGGTAACAACATCAAATACATGAGTAATCATTTTTGAACTGCATGATTAGACTTGAAAATGTTTCAATTCTGAAAATGAGTCTGTACATTAAACATTACTAGGACTGTGCAAGGGGGCGGCTCTTCGGAGTGTTACAATCACTCCTGTTCACCTCTTCACACCATTTTAGTTTTCAATCTCACTTTTTATGAGACACTTGTACCCTTTTCTCCCCCGTGTTTCTGCAATCCTCCATCTGCATGTCTCGCACCTCAGCTCGTTCTTCAATACATCTGTTTGCTCTCCTTATACACATGTTTCTATTCCTCCATTTCACTCTCCTTTCCACGCACAACTCGCCCACCCATTTGTAAGCACTACATTTTCATTTCTTTTGGTGCTGTCCATGTTTCAAATGCTGGGGACCTCCTTCAAGTAGACTTCCCCACAGTTATATTTGGCTGTTATGTGACCATCGCTCTGTGCACTCTGCATAGGCCGAGGACTGGGTGAAAGTGTAGTATGGCCAGTTATGATCCACTGTCAGAAATTTGCACTGCCTTCAGCATCGACTTCTGAGCTCTCAATCGTATCCAATCATAAACACCTACCCATAACCCAAACCCACCCTGACACTGGGAGATGTCTCCATATGCAGTATGCAAGAGTCATGAGATGCTTGTAAAAAAACTACAAAAAACGCCACATCTGGAAAAAATAGTCTGAGAATGTGAGATGATTTAAGTTATTAATTGTAAAGTGGGTCGGCCTAAGTGACATGGATTATATTAGGGTTGTTCACAGTCATTATTGGCAAATCTATCAGTGTTATTGTCTGTAAAGTTAATGACGTGAATGTAGGTCACTGTCTGCTTTTGAAACCTAACAGGGCCCAGCCCACTTTTCTCTATTTAAGTCGAGCGTCATCAGTGACCCAATGTGTGATGATTTTCTCTGCTTCTTTCTGGCCCTATGCCCAGTTTAGGTTTGGTTAAGTTGTTTCACACCCAGTCCCAACAGTGAAGCCTGTGTACTCGCTCATGGGAGTGCCGGCGTTCACCATCCATTCTAGTTTATTACCTCCATTGCTGTCTGGAGTTCAGTGCAATACAATGACCAATTACATAAAAACCTATTTAAACACTGCCTGGACATGCATCTCATACCACCCCTTGCACTGGCTCGGCTGATCCGCAGAATAGCAAATAGGTTCTGTGCCTCGACTCGGCAGAGGGCCTGAACACAACTTGGGGCACTAATAAACTAGGAGTTGTTTGGTGCGATCCCATAACGGTTTCTTGTAGTGTCGAATCTATTAAAGGTGATGCCTGCGAATTCAGTGTAAGCAGTGAAATGACAGGGGAGGGGCCGGGCTTTCTCAGTCGCCCACCATGTTTAGAGCCGTCTCCGGGAGGCCTGTAGCTCCTGATGGGTACCACAGTAATGAGTGACTGTTTCTCAAGGCTGGTGTGAAGAGAATTGCACTCCGGCTATACACGGGTAACAACCCCCCCCCCCCCCCCCCCCCTTTTCCAGGCCCAATATGTGTGTGGGATGACCGCTGCGATCATAGCCCAGCCCCGGTATTGGGCTGGGCGCGTGGCTTTGCTCCGAGCACCCAGCACGAGGGAGGCCTCGAGATGCCACGTAGTGAGATGGTTGCGGGCGCGCGGCGGAGGCTTCTCACCTCAGTTGCCTGCCGTGTTCAAGGCTTCGTCTTCCGTCATCTGGCAAGTGGAAACCTGTGCTCCAATAGTTTTTTTTCCGCTTTTTCCTTGGCTGAAGGGAATATTTTGCTCCAGGGTTGCATCCAGATGTAGTTGACGCAGCACCCCCTCAGCAGCTGCTCGTCCGCTCGCGATGCTTTGTAAGTAGATTATCTACTTTGGACCAGCTGTGCCAGGTTGTCAAACTACGATACAGCTGATAGGGCAGCGCCCCTGAGGACCAGGCCGCGGCCGAAGTGAATCTTCATTAGGGTGCCCATCCTGCACTCCAGAGCCCTCTGTGCTTGAGGCCACCGATCCTGGGGGGGGGAGGGGGGGCTCCCACTACTCCCAGTTTCACAACGCGTTCTTTGTTCTGGGTTGGAACCGTGCACAGGCCTGTGGTGAAGAATCCCCCCTCCCTTTCAGTGGTTTGTCCCCCGAGGTGGAATTCCATCTCTGTTCGGCCCTGATGTGAAATGAGTGACGTATGGTACATGACGTCACTGTGGCAGGTTGCTGGGCACACGTGTCTTCCCCTGATTCCAAAGCACTGTCGGGCTGCTGCCTCATACTGTATGCCCCACCATGTGAGTAATACTAGCGCTTTGAATGGCTCACCCAGGAGGGAGTGAGGTCAGATCGTGATTGGCAAACCGAGGCCAATGATGGGCTGACATGCCACCAGGCGCAAACAGAAGAGCAGTTACAGCTTGTTCTTCGGGGTTCATACATAATTTGCTGTTGCAGCGAAATATCGCACCTGGTTACAATGACCCTGAAGTACTGAGAGATTACACTGGTGCCTCTTCAGAGCTGTTCCCTAAATATATGACCCTAAACATTAGTGGGTGAGTCACTTGCCCCAGAGCTCTGCAGGGGGAGATTAGGGCTTATTCGCTGGATGCAACAAGTGGCTGGTAATATGCCCACAAGCAGTTTTCAAGATAAGCCACAGACACGAGTTAATGAGCTTTGAAACCCGTTATCCGTTGTTTCCGGTGCATGACGATGGAAAAGGGTTGACGCGCGCAGTTTTAAAATGACAGCGGGTAACCGTCCTCAGGAAGTGGTTTGCTCATTCATACCTGTATCGACGGCGAGTTAAATAATTCAGAAAAGGCAAAGCATGCTTCGGGCGAGAAGGCGCAGAATAACCAGACCACAGTGAGAGCAAAAGGCTGCTTTATTAGGACGGGCACGCTGACTGAACTTGTAACATTACAAATATTTTATCAAACCCCGGCTCACTGATACAATCTTTTCCCTGACCCTCTCCACCCAAAAACCTCCCCCCCCACCACAATAAACAGTCCCCAAACAATCATCCAAACTTTCATTTTTCACCTTCCCTTCCATTCACTGTTCTAAACACTCAACCCAACCATCACTCCCCTGTATTCCCTCTGCTATGACTACCCTACAAGACCCCCAACCCTTCCTGCCTGTCGTAAGCACCTCCATTTCTGCTACCAGGGGGAAAAAACTGCCAAGGAGTCACCCCCTGCATTTTGTCTTTCAGTGATATCTGTTATGAGCAATCATTATGGCTCTTGCCACAACAGCTTCCAATCTTCAATGTTGCGAACCAACACAGCAGAAATTTAGCTGTCGCCATAACAGCCTTTCAGCACCATCTTTTCTTTGCCAATGCCATGTAACCTTTCCCTGAATTCTAATAAGTATAGTTCATTCCACATTAAAAGAGGTGAATCCCATCCTGCCTAAAGAACATAAAATCCTCTTTTTAATTGTCTTTGTCCTTGTTTTTTAATATCTTTGTTCTATCCAACCCACTCCCCTCGCCTTACAAAAACACTGCATCTCTCTATTCACCTTCCTCCTTGCTTTCTCATTTGCAGAATATTTTACTACCCAGTGCCAGACCCTTCTTGGTACTAATGCTGTCCAGTAAACATGAGCGCCCGACCTCCCAGTCGAGTCCAAATCCTTCATTTCCTTTAGTATTCCCAAGCCCAACGATTGCACCAAGTTCTTTGCTCCTACATGCACAACCAAAACATCCAGACACTGATTTACCGATATCCAATCTTAGACAGGGAAGAAATTGACTCGATTTCATGCCACCCGTTCCCCCACCATTCAATGTGTATTTCATCGAAAAAAAATCCCAAGTTCCTTTCACAAGGCCTCTTTTCTGCTTGCTTAGTCGCCCAATTTATGAATGAATGACCCACAATTAGAATACTATCAGCACATGTCCCACCACGCAACCTAGAATTAAAGAGCAGAATGCATAAAGCATCCAAATTTCTATTGCAGCGTTGTCGGAAATGGATTTCTGGCTAACTGAGACTTGCACCAAAGCGAGGCAGAAACCACCACTCTAGTCAGGGTAAAGGAGTTGCACGTCTAAAATAACCCCTGCTCACCCCCTTGGTAACTTTTCACGAGCAGATAGGCTTATCTTAGAGGCAGTGTGTAAAGCATTTTCACAAAACCAATAGTAATACAGCGTACGCACTACACCACACCAGTTTAGAAAAATTTCCAATATTTTATATAATTAAAATAAGACCAAAAATGATACTCCACAATACTATACTTAAAAGTGCACAGTTCTAAAACTACGTTGATTAAAAAGAGTTCCTTGGGTGGATAGATCCGCCTGGGTTTCCACGGCGCCATGAGCACACAAATCCGAAAACAGTTCTGGCTGACCGCGGGGTCGCGGTCAACTACAGTGTCGGGAAGACCCGCAAACAGTAGCTTTTAGAGATGCAGGGCGATGGGGCCCTTGAAGTCACTCGCGTTGCAGGTCGAGATCCTCTCTGGGGGGATCAGGAGCGCTGGCGCCAACAGGCGTCTGGTGCTGCGGTGTGAAGTGCAGCGGTGCAGCGTGCAGTGCCCCAGGTCGCGGTGCGAGCAGTGGCTCTGTGGTGGCATCAGATGGTGTCGTCGGTGAGACCAGGGTCGCGGTGCGAGGTGGAGGCTGTGCTCGTCACAGTGCTAGCAGGTCACGGTGCAAGCAGCGGCGTTGTCGTTGCTGGAGCGCTGTCGTCGGCTGACGAACTGGAGCCTATGACACGGCGTTGGTGGGTCAAGGCTGCGGTGTGGAATGAGGGCGGTGGGTCGTGTAACTTACGAGTGGTGCCCCCGAACCACGGTGCAAGCAGCGGCGTCTATTTTGGCAGGAGGTGGCGACATCAGGAAGGCCACGGTGTCGTCGTGTAGCGAGGCTGTGCAGAGTGCGGGCCCACAGGTCGCGGTGCGAGCAGCGGCTCGGTGATGGCGTCAGCAGGCGTCCTCAGTGAGACCAGTGCCCTCTGCAGTGCCTTCAGGGCACGGGTTCGGCAGGGTCATCGTAGAAATAGTCGAGTGGCGTTCTTCAGGCTGCAGCACAAAACGCACAGTCCCCAGTGCTGCGGGTCGAAGAACCTGAAGTCTTTGCTGTTCCTGAGACTTCGTGAACAGGGGGCAAGCTCTATCTCAAGCCCTTGGAGAGTCTCACCAATCTGATGGCAGAATTTGTACACAAAAATCCTTTGATCTGCTGGGCAGAGGGTGTTGGTGTCCGGCCAGAACCAGTTGGGCGTTCTTTGATGTGAATTCCGGGCAGGAGGTGGAGACTGCTTTGTCAGAGGCAGACCAGGCCCTTTGAGGTGCAAGCTAATTTCCCCCCCCCCCCCCCTCCCCATCGCAGCCCTGGTCTAATCACCCCTTTCCTGACCTATCCAGACCATCTGGAGCCCCTCCGGGCCCCCCAGCCTTCTGTCCTCCAAAACCCAGCCAGGCACCCACATTCCAACAGAGGCATATGGGATGACCGAGCAAAATAATACCCACTTTCTAAAAGTGACCTCTATGAACTCAGACTAAAAAGGGCACCCTCGCTAAAGGCTGCGTCATTAGACACTGAGTTCAGGCATACCAAACTTCATTCACTTATACCTTTTTCAGGCTACGTATGTGGGTGGCACAATCCGTGCTGCAGGCCCACAAGTAGCGGTTGACTCACCACCCCCTGCACCTGCAGTGCCCTTTACCGGGGACTGACCAGTAAGACACACATCCAATCAGAACACAATTTACCACAGGAGCACCAGCGCTTTACCACTGATCAGCAGTGCGAAAAACGCGCAGAAACTTTATACCAGCAAAAACAGAGTCAAAACTGGGAGAGCAGAAAAGCAAAAACTCGGGGGGGGGGGGGGGGGGGTCACGCCAAAAGATGCCAAGTCTGACAAACGTAAACGGTAATCAGATGACCTGCTGCCCAATTTCCTCACTTCCTGCAATGCAAACCCCAACCTGGTGGCTTCTGATGCCGCACGGATCTTGAGTGTGCCAAATTGGATGGATTCTCCCCCAATCTGCCTAGTATCTTCCTCATCACCACCAGAACTGCGCTGCTGCTAGCCTGGACCCATCCTCCTACATAAAGACTAGGTCATCTCTTGCCCCCCACCCCCAACTGCTGTAAATTCATGGCAAGCTTTCACTGGGAACACTCGTACCCCAATCCCGTGGAACAATATCTTTGCTCCTTTCCCAATCTGGTCTGAAGTTGCCAAGAAAATTCTTACCAACTGTTCAGACGCTACAATATGCTTAACTCTCATACCGCCATCTTTGTTTCAACCCAGTAGGTCTGAGTGCCCCAAAAAAGAATAAAGACATGCATACCTTAAACAATATGCCTTCAAAGGTTGAATAACAAATTGCCAATCATTTGATCAACAATGCCAGCTTTTCCATTGATACTGTTTTTTCCCTAAACTGGCCTCTTACATTTTTTTGACCATCCTGCTAAAAGCCTCTTACCCATCTCTCCTGCTGCAGGTTCATACCCCCACAAGAATTTTCCATAGAAGCGTATTCTTTCTAGTTTTCCTGGTATGGTGGTGGCTGACACTCTTCTATCAATGTTGTACACAATGAATCTCATCACATCCTCCTGCCTTGCAACTATCCCCTCTGCATTCTGTTCCCTGTGCTTTGCAACACTTCACAAGAATTCTTCCCACACACGTCTGTAAGAAGCTCCTGTGCTCACTGCAATGGATTTTTCCATCAATTCCATAATCCTCAGCCTGCCAGCTCCCAAACCCCCTGTGGTACCTGGGTTTTCTTCATATCCGCTCCGGACGCCATACTATAGGATCTCTGCCACTGTGAATGAGACTAAACATCCGTGATGTTATTGTCCACACCCGGCACATGTTTGGCTCTAAATACAGTGTTCTACAGCAAGCAGCCTAACCCGACTCTCTGCAGTAATTTCAACAGCCTTTTGCCCCTCTCCCCAAGCCCCCCCTTTGGCCATTCAGCAAGTCTTCCACTGTCCTGTTGTCCATATGAAAAGTCACCATCTTATTTGCCCACTTCTGTCCCCATACCAAAAGTGCCTCCAGCAAAGGAAAGAACTCCAATGAAATGCTACTACTCCCCCTCTTTCCATTTCAGGGGGCCACTTTTCAGCAAACCACTGACCCTCCCAGAATAGACTAAAATCTTCCAATCCTGTAGCATCTGAGCCATCCATGCAATGACAAGATGATGCTGCACCCCCCACCCCCCCCCCGTCTAGGATACCAGATCGATTTCTTTTTGCCCTGCCCACAGTCCCCTTAGACAGCTGTTACGTGTGTGTTAATTTTTCTCCTGTTCCGGGTTGCTTAAGCTTCTCTTTTAGCCTCCGTGATTTAAGTTGAAGTGTATGTTATTGGCTATTTATGACCATTTGTATTAACCTCTTTTTCTTGCAGTGGTGTCAGTGTTTTGTCGTATTTATTGTTCTGTCCTAGGTTTACGGGTGTGTTCCTGATTGGTGGAGCACTTCTGATCCATAGAGGCACCCTTTTACTTGGGGCAGGTGGGGACAACGGTCTCACCTGTCCCTCCAGGGGGTGCTTCAAACAAGTCGGCTAGAGTGCGCTGGTGGTGTGGGAGTGCACTCTGTCAACAGGCCCTTACAGCCAATCCACGCACAGATGCGTAGGTGCCAAGCTAGCAGCACAGGCCCTTGGTGGGGGGGGGGGGAAAGGGGGATAATGAGGCTGTAGGGTGTGCCCAAGGTAGGTAACCCAGCAGGTAGACGAGCACCCTGCGCAAGATTACCCCAAGGAGGGTGGGCCTCTTCCCCCTTAGAGAGGAGACCTCACAGGTTGACCAGTCATGATCTCACTCGTAGGCTCAATGCTTGATAAATGGGGACAAGATTTGTGGTCATTCTATGGTATGAGGCTGGGTTTCAGCAGTACCAGGCCATATTGAAATGGCCTAATGGAGGACGAAAGCCTAACACTGCCTACCTCCAGGACCACATCTGCCGACTGGGGTATTCAAAAGGGTAAAGGATTCCATCTGCCGATACTGCCCGAGCCTAACTAACCAATGACGGCACCACCTTCCCGAAGAACCCCAAGGGTCGACATCCTTTGGATGCCACCCCCGGGACCCCCGCAGTGCTTCAGTTTAAGTTACACTTTACTGTTAAACGAGATTGCGATTAAAAGTTATCATTTATAATGTAGTAAAACGCTCTTCAAAGCACGCCACATTCGAGTTGCAAAATCCTGTGAAGTGTTTGAAATATTGTGGGGCACTGCCACGGGTGCTTAGGCTATAGAAAGAGATTGGCAGCAAGGGCTCCCCAGCTCTTTCTGAGAGCTTATCACAAGCGGTCTCCATGGAGCTGTAACTTGCCTCCTAGGCCCTTTGTAGCAGGCCACTCCTATTATTTCCCAATGGCACCTTGGGCCCTTAGTTTATCCTCTCCTAATGAGAACTGTTCATCTTCCTGTGAGGAGATGAGGCAGTGTTAGATGACACTCATCCTTCCATTATTAAGAGCAGTGACACCCAGGGCTGCTTTCGCTGTCCGGCATACATATGCCTCCTGTAATACTAGCCGTTCGGCGTGCCAACTCATTGCTTCTTCCTCCTAGTCTGACCTTGCCTGCTGTAATATCTGCTAATAGTTAACCCAGCTACAAACCTCTGAAGCGTGTAGTTGATACCACTCAACTCGGTTAAATTATGCCCTCTGTGCACTGTGATACCAGCTAACAGCGCTGACAGCTCATTGCGTCCTCTGCCCCAGGATGTTCCTGCATGCTATAATATAATCTATCGTGGTCGCAGCTTTGTGCCAGTTGTGGTGCCAAGTATGTGCTTGCCACCTGGAATAGTCTGTATGTGTGTAGGAGGTATTTGTGTAGCACAAGCCTCGACAAAAAGGCAGTGAAGCACTGTACTGGGTGAAAAGACGAGCCCTACCGTCTTAGATGGGAGAGGCAGCTGGTTGTTGAATTGTTACTGCGATGTAATGTAGTGTTTTCTTGAAGAAGGGAGTCTTTGACTCTTTCCTGAATTGGAACAGTGTTGGGGCAGTCCTCATGGATTCGGGATGTTATTCCAGATCCTGCAAAAATGAAATAGGCCAATTTCAGCTTACAGTAGTGGCATTTCATTATAAATTTAGAAACCAATCCATGTAGACCAGCCTCCACATAATCCTATAGAAATGCAGAAAGACCAAGATAAGTCCAAATCTCCTGAAGAGACTTGTCCTATGCTATACAAAGCAGACGACTAACTCTGAGGATACAGATGATGAGGAAAAAGAATAGAGTATTAAATTGCATCAGATGATTCTCCGAAGTAAGCACGAGCCAACTACCTTTCCCTAAACTACCTTAAAATGGCAACCCTAAACTAAGAAGCATTTGGTAACGGTGACATCCCAAAGGTGTCTTCGGAGCCTTCAGTAGAAGGCACCCCAACAATGGGTCGGGTAGCACAATGCCGCAGAATCCCAGATCTGCTCTCTGTGAAATCCAAAGATGACTCTCCCGCCCCTCACTATGTCCAGCACAAAATATCAATTGCATTCAGAGTAGATGACACCACGTGATCTTGCCAGCGAATTTTCACGGCACAACTAGATACTTGCACTTGCCTCCTTGCTCGATACCGCGCTTCTCCTTGCCAACTTCGTCTTCACATACCTTGATCTCGAAAGAAAACCAAACCCTTCCATGCTAGCTAATGAACAAACTCACTCATTCTGCATTTAAGGTTAAATACGAATCCCATGTTAGACTCTAAACACAAGCATGAACGTAACTGGTTTCTCATGGTCCACTGTAGTCAACTTTAACAGTGCACAGGGTTTTCTGCACACACATAATAAATGCAGTTTCTTAATACATATGTAAATTGTAAAGAATTACAAAGCTGTCCTTCTAAATGCACCTGCATGAAAATAACACTTGTTACACGTTTAAAGGTTTAAACATTGGTTCACACGTACACATTCTAATTTAGTAACCTCAATGTGACACCTTTAACGTCTCCCGTCACATTACTAAATAAATGTTACATCGACCTTTATTAATCATGCTCTGTACATGAACACTTTAAATATGCACTACGCCAGTCTCCTTAGTAACGATAATGACATAGAATATATTTGAGTGCTGACTACGCATGATTGTGGTGCACTCCTGCGATATCTCAGATGGGTTCAAGATTATGCATCGCCCCTTCGGCTCCCAGCATGCACTTGTCTGTTGAAATTCCTGGTATAAGTGGCGGTTAGCCTTGCGTGTGCCTGCTGTTGTAAACTCAGTGGTACTGCATTGCCTTCGTTTCCTAGTATGCATGTTCCTGTCCATTCCTTGTATGAATGGTGGTTAGCCATGTGTTTGCCTGCTGCAGCAACAGTGGTGGTCATGCATTGCGCCTGTAGTAACAGCTGACACTACCGCGCCGTATGCGTTTGTGTGAGTTAGCACCAGTGAACAGTGGCATCCGCGCATGCGTTTGCCTTCACTAGTACCAGTCAGGCACAGATGGATCTGCAAGTGGGCAGCAGCTGGGGGGGGGCCCTCCCTGCACGAGGGGTATTCCACACCGCCCCAGCCTCGGGCCACATTGAGCTAATGCGCAGGGGTTAATGGACTGAACAACTATCGCGCGTCCCCCGCCCCTCGCGCATCCGGTGATTTCCACCCGCCAAGTCCCCTGGGGGCTGGAGTGCTAGAAACAGAGAACGGCTCCAGTGTGAAGCCACAGCCATAAGGAGTAGCTGTTCTCCTTCATTGCACTGAGATAAACAAACGTCCTCGGTTGAAAAACTGTTTGTTTTAGTTCGGGGGCGTGGAGACCGGAAATGACTTGGGATGCGGGAAGTGGCTCGGGTTGATAGATGTGTGCAGTCAGTCCATTGACCGGCGTATATTGACCCTGTGTAATTAGTTCGAAACATTACATGTGAATTACACGTGGGTCGATGAAATTGCTCGAGCCCAGATGGTCCATTTCTTCCTCTTCAGCCCTCTGATCTCCCCTCTCTCCTCCACACCCATGTTCACCCTACATCCTATGCTAGTTCCATCTCTCTTCTAAAAGAATAAACTTGCTGCTCTATTGTCCGATTTGCTTCCTTTTTTTTTTTTTTTTTTTTTTTACCTCCACCTTCTTTCTCGACGAACGATTGGGCTCCTTGCAGACCAACCCCTGCCGCTTCCAGGCGCTCTTGTGTGCAGCGCTGCCTGTAATATACCACATTCCCAAACAGCGCTTGTGTGATTCCGATCAATGTTCCTCTTTAGATATTCATTACCTTTGTAGTCCCAAGACTCAGTCGCAGACCAGCCTGAAAAGGTCCACTTCGGGCATCTGAAGCGCGTGCCCTTGGAATAACCATTGGTACATAGGGTAGTGTGGGCAAATCTGGTCACACCAGGACCGGCTCCCAATGTGTCGGTTCTTTGTAGGATTCTCCTGGGGCCCGGTTTCTGATGGCATGGCATTGGTTCCTGGGAGTATGATGGGGTTGCAGTATTTACAGGGGCCTACAGTGGTTGCCCCGCTAACCATGTGAATGGTCCTAAAGTGTTTTCCATTTGATCCTAGACTTTGCTTGGAGCCAGTGGAGATTTCTTTATGTAATCGGAAACAATGGTTCCAGGGAATTCACATAACACAATATTTGAATAATGAAAGGACTGCAAAAAATGTCTGACCCAGGTGCACATAAGAATTTAATCATCTGTCTTTGCTATATAAACTAATGTAGGAGTACGAGAACAGGAGTTTGGCCAGAAGCTTCAAGGATTTTGTCAAGGAAACTAAAACATTTTGTCAACGATGTGAGATGTTGAATAGTCAATTATTGTGGGTGTTACTAAATGTTTTAGGTGATGGTGCATTGATTAAGATTCAACATATGGGGCAAACAAATGAACAATCAATGCGTTTAAAAGTTTAGTGTGGCTATATATACATTTTTATGTGAACAGCCTGTTGGTTTAAGACCAAGTTTAAGATTAAGGAAATGATCAGTCCAAACATCTAATTAGTTGGTGTTTCGACCTCCTTACCACTTAGGATTTTATATAGGGGTCTTCAGCACGGCAAACAATAGTAAAACATTATGATGATGACTTTGCAAGTGCAATAAAAAGGCATATATACCAAGTATGGTCCAACAAGGAGTCCACTGGTAGTCTTAAAAATTTCAAACAGCTCAAGGATAGACAGGAGAGTGAGGGAAATGGTTCAGATAATCTGTTTTATTTCAACAAATTAACAGCAAGCCAACAGACGCTATATGCTTGTAAACAAAAGGGGAACCCTTTCAGAGCTGGGTTTACATGGTCTCAAATTTTGATGTTGGCGTTTCAGTATACTTGGTAAACTTCTTGTGCAGACAGCATTGTAGTAGTCCGAGTAAGGTAGGATCCCTTTAACTCCCTTCAATAGCTGGAAGGTGTGGGGGGGTGCCACATAATGAGAACAGTTGACGCTGCACACTCTTAACCACTTTGTTGACATCAAGTGCAGCTTTCAATTTTGCTTAGAACATGGTCACTTTAAATGTCTTACTGGTTAATAAAAATAAAAGTGATATGGTGATGGGTCTGTGTTTGTGGAGCGGTGTTATGGTGTCTGCTCTCTCAAGTACCGTTTGGTTATATTCAGGTTGCACCGCCTCTGTTTAATCATATACTGAATGCTCTCTGAGCCTCTGCTGAAATGCATGTGATTGGACCCTAACATCTGGACCACAGGGTACTGCGAGATGGCGAGCAGCATTCCTTTGGAATTCCGATGACCTATTATGGATAGGTGATGCAAAGGTTCCACTATGTACTTGAGGGCTGCAAATGAGAAGGTCGAATATCTAGTCCATTCCAGTTTCCTGGACCACTGAGCATTCTTTCAGTTTCTGGGCTGTATAGCTTTGTCTCTGGTGTTGAACTTCAGAAGAAGGAGAAGGATCAAGGTCGTTTGAATATCATCAAGGGTGATCCACTTACATTTGTCTGAATCCCATCGATGCAAGTTTGTTGCCCGTGGAACTACAAAATGGAAAATGTGGACCCGCTGTTGAGTAGAGTTGACTAATTTGAAGCAAACTTTACTTTGATCTAAGATAAGAGTTTGGGGACTTGGCCCCAGCATCAGCTAACCAGTCTGAGTGTCGGGGAGCTCACTTCCTCGCACATTTTGGCTCAATGTGTTTAGGCATGTATGCGCCTGTTTTTTAAATGTCTGTCATAGACCAGTGTAACAAATCCAGATTTGCCAGTGAAATGGCACTGGGCTGATGATCTCATTGGTACGTTAGAACATCTGCTTACGAAGTCTTTCTGGAATTTGAGTATTGGCGCGTTCTGCTAATTGTGCAAATGTTGTCTTTTTAAGACTTTCAACACAGATGGGAACTTTTTTTTTCCCTATTTTTTATGGTCTGTGTTAAACGTGAGATATTATTGTAATCAATACAGAATGTCTGGGTTTTTCTTTTTGAGCATATACTGTAGACTTGCGCAGCGCACTGGTTCTTCGTTTGATATGTATAAAAGATGTTCTGTTTGTGTCACTGAAGATATTCGGTCACTAAAGCAGCTCTGGAGGAACAGCTAGGGTTTACTCTGTGTCTGTGCCAAAAACTCGGGGAAGTGAGGACGCAGAGCGCGCACACTTTCTGACCTGCAGCTCCATAAAAGGAGCTGCGTGGGCTGCGGATTATCCTTTTAGTACACATTTCACATCTGGCGAGAGTTGTTTGCGTCTGAGCTCTCGAGACAGGAACCCACTCTGCTCATACATCTGCTCCTGGGACAGGGGGCCCGACGATTACATATGTACAAGTTACCAACTGTGCAGGAAGCTGGCATAGGGGACGAGATGGGAATGCGGTCGCCCACTGACTCCAGCAAGCACGGGCATGCCATTGCTAGATCACACGAGGCATGCCACCCCTCAAATAGGGGCCAGGGATGCCCCCAGTTGATGTTCTTGAGAAAGTAGGAATGAGTCAAGGAGACTTCAAAAAATCGAGGCGACCTGAGCCAAAACCCCTGAGGTGAAGTGAGTGTGCAGCTGGTCCTGGGCACCACCCTGGAGCTCATCAGAAGGAGGCAAGATGGTGCAAGCGGTGGCACCCTGTGGAGAAATGCACCACCAACAGAGAGACTTCATAGGGTGGTGAGAGGCATAATCCATTATGAAGCTATGAATACGGCAGTAGATCCGTAAAGTTAATAGACTGCCGGTCGACATAGCATTGGCTAACCATTTCAGTAGTTTGTGTCATCACTTGAAGTGTGGAAATCCTTGTTGGGCATTGGGAAAGCAGGTTTGTGGTTTTGTGTGAATGCAGTGTGGCGTTTTCCTCCCTTACTGGATGAGATAAGCACGCACAGTGCTGCATGCACTTGGCTTGAGTGTAGGTAGGTCCCTGTAAGTCATGAGGTATTTATTACCTGTGTCTCTGCAAGTGAATGGCGTGACTTGCAGCTATAGCTTCTAAATACATGTACATAGAAGAGCCTGGCTCAAATGCGACCGTATGTCTCCAAGAGTGTGCATGGCATAGCTGTTGCGCCCCACAGACTGTGAAGCGTGAGTTGCACTCTACCCATGAGTGTGGCCACGCGAGCAGTGGTACTCTGGTCTCCACACTCTACCCATGAGTGTGGCCACGCGAGCAGTGGTACTCTGGTCTCCACACTCTACCCATGAGTGTGGCCACGCGAGCAGTGGTACTCTGGTCTCCACAAGCGATAAGCTGCCCTTGCAACTCTGGTCTCTGAGGCATGTACTGCAGCCTGGGTTTGTCTATCCAGAGGGCCTGACGTGTGGTCTGGTTCTCCAGACCGCTGTACGTGCGCACTTCATTGCCTGGCTCTTATCTTGCATGTGTTCTGATGAAGTTGATATTGGCTGAACATGCAAATTCTAATCTCTGTGCACAGCAAGATATGGCCGCCCACTAGCTCTTCACCGATATGGCCTGAAATCCGGCTGTTGCTGATCTTGGAGACTGTTTACCATGTACTAACACCCGGAGTCATGACTGGGTGTGCGTGGGGATGACCCGTTGCACTCCTCGTCCAAACTGTACACCAGGGGGTCTAGATCTTGAAAAGCATTTGAGAAATGGCTTGTTTGTTTATTACACAATGGTGGTGTACCAGTACTCTGGCTGCCGGAAACTGCTGTATCTCTCCTTCGAACAAGTGGGACTTAGCAAGAGTTTTACATTTTAAAAATGGATATAAAGGAGATTGCTTGGTGCACTGTGTGGCTCTCCGCCTGTGACGGTTAACATGGTGCAATATTTGTGGCACACCACCTGTCGAGGTTAACCTTGTGCACCGTTTGTTGCTCGCCGACTGTCGGGGTTATCCTGGTGCACCGTTTGTGGCCCGCCGACTGTCGGGGTTAACCTGCTGCACCGTTTATGGTCCGCCGACTGTCGGGGTTAATCTGGTGCACCGTTTGTGGCTTGCCGCCTGTCGGGGTTAACCTGGTGCACCGTTTGTGGCTTGCCGCCTTTGAGGGTTAACCTTGTGCACCGTTTGTGGCTCGCCGCCTGTGAAGGTTAACCTTGTGCACGGTTTGTGGCTCACCGCCTTTCAGGGTGGACCTGGTGCAACGTTTGTGGCACGCCGCCTTTCAGGGTGGACCTAGCGCACCGTTTGTTGCTCGCCGCCTCTGAGGGTTGACCTGGTGCACCGTTTGTGGCTTGCCACCTTTCAGGGTTAACCTGGTGCACCGTTTGTGGCCCGCCGCCTGTGAGGGTTAACCTTGTGCACCGTTTGTGGCTAGTCGCCTGCAAGAGTTAACCTGGTGCTCTGGGTCCTGCATGAAGGAGCACCATGCAGACTGGGTCTGCTGCATGTGCTATGCATGCACAGGGTTTGTGACTCTGGCAGACGGACATATTTAACTCACCCCGGGGCCCAAAGATGCTCTCAGGCCACCACCGGTGCTTGGGAATGTTGTGGTTGCCGTATACCAAGGCGGTCCACCCTTCCACTGCATGCCTCTTTCAACCACCACCCTACAGTCCCTACCCCTTTATGTCACTCTTGTAGGTTCTTTTTCATCCCTGCTTTCTCTTTGTCGGTTTTCCCGTAAATGTCCTCCACTTAACTTCATTCTTTTTCTGGGTCGAAGTCTGATAATGAGAAATAAGTCCAGGTCCCCAAACATGAGTTGCGGGTGATCCCCACCTGCAACCACCCGCTTGGTTTAAAAACGAAGTGCAATATTCCCTTCTTTCTAGAGGCGAGGGAAGCTGGAATTGGGGCTGTTTGATCGCAGAAAGGTTTTCTTGAACCCGCCACAGCATCTTTTGTTTAACCTCTCCAGCCTTGCCTTCCTCTCCGCATTTATGGTGCCGCTAACTTGGTCTACTTCCTTTACCAAATTGCAAAACAGAAGGAGAATAAAAACCTGTAGGGCAGGTATTTCTCTGATTTTATAAACCCAAGAGTTTTCAACCCTCGCCTCTGACATCTTTGCATATAGCATTAAACGCCCGGGTGTTCATCCGTCTAATATCAGTGGTGTTTCATACCTCACCTTATTCTGCTTCACGGCCAGCTTCTACAGAACGGACTCAAACCCTTCAACTATTGGCTGATTAGAACAGAATGTGCTGGCCTCTTCCATTTCGAAAGGTCAAGGAATCCCTTTACCTCATTCTGGTGTACTTACTGGCTGTGTAATAAGCGGTATCTGATTCTCTGCCCTGTTGGGTGTTTTTTTCCCCCCTATGCTCCCACTTCAGTTCTGCTCCCTGTTGCGGCGGATGAATCCGATGCAAGTCACGGGGAGCACGGCAGGTCGATTACTAGCGATCCAAAGTCCACTTAACTACCTGAGATATTCCCCGCGTAGGAGTACACTATTTAAAATGATAAAAGTGAGACACCGAGGGACTTTGCACTGAGTGCCAGCTTCCTTCTCGTTTTCTGCATTTCTACCTGCTTCGTGCAGCTCTTGCACCTCGCCTCGTCTTCTCCTGTGTCGCTGACGGTATGTATGGTACCGGAATATCGAGCGCTAAATATTGTGCTGCACCAGTATCGCCTCAAGAATATCTGTCCCCAAAATGTTGACACGGTCAGTGTACACCTAGTTAAGTATAGGTTTACTCTACTTGACTCCACATATATGTACTGTGACTATTTACTTAAATATACACTTTTAAGTAGACTGATATGTGGAGTGAATAATGGTAAATCTATACTTAAAATATACTTGGTTGTTGATATTTTTGCTTTATTTATGTAGCACAGTATTTTTGGAGTTGATTGTATGACCTATAACCCACTAGCTGTGGTGTCCGTACAGCACTCCCCTCGCCCCGGACGGGGGTGGAACACCACAGTACAGCACTTCTCTTGATGCTTCTCGAGCCCCATTGGAAGAGGATTCAGTGCAGCACTACTTTCTCCCCTTTCCCCCTAGTCCTCTTGATTACAGCACTTTCTCATTTGCTTTCTACTTAAGTCCCTTGGCTAAGATCTCACTTTCTCCTCCCGTCTTTGCCTTTTCTGGTCCTGGTTAGTAGATGCCTTCAGTTCAGCACCTCTCAACGGTCTCGTCGTCTTTAGTACTAGTGGCTAAGGTTCCCCTGATCCTTTCTGAAGCTCCATCAGAACACCTCTATTCTTCGGTGAGCCCCATTGGCTGAGGCTACTGTACGCCACGCCTTTCCACATCCATCTGTTGTTTCCCAATACTCCTGTGACTCACTCTTTCTCTCCAGCCGCTCCTAATCGCTCCCTCTTATTTGGCACACTCGGTCTCCTACATTCTTGGAGCCCTCGCTGCTTCTACGACCTCAGTGTAGATTCCTTACTCTCCTAAAGTATGATCACCCAGCCTTTTATATTATCTGCAGCCGAGCTCTCTACCTTTTTGTTGTCCCCCCTGTGTGGACCGCTAAGGCACTGACCATCGGAAACTATATCCTTGCAGAAGCAATTGCCGGTCGGATATCTACATGCCGCAGACTTTACGTGTGGCCACCATGATGTCCTACTGAAAGTCTACAACACACTCGCACATCAACCGTGGTTTGTTTCTCTTTTGGCTATTTATAGGAACCCCCGAGTCTCTTTGAAGTCTTAATGTGGGGTCTCGTGGAATGCCCCGATTGCTGTAGAGGGAGTGTTTACTAAAGTGGGGCTCTCTTCTGCAATATCCTCCTTGACTACTCATAGACGCAGTGACCGATCCACAATTTTATGAATATAACATGGATTTTTCAGTGGAGTTGTTCGTTGCAGTGTTATCAGTCATGGTATCCCCGGAACCCACTTTTTCTGTGATTGAACCCAAGCCTGAAAGGAGTGGGGTGACCCCGCATTACCAGAGCATGTAAAAAATGTTTTCATGTTTGTGTATCCTGACACCCCTGATGTGTAACAACCCCACTGTATTCCTTCAAAAAGCTGTCAAGAATTTTAGAAGTTGCCGTCCTAGTCCAGTTGCTTGTGAACAATGTAATAACTGTTCCAACAGAGTGTTGAACATCTGCACTCTTGAGCCACGCCCTCGTTTGCATGTGGAAAAGGGGAACATAATTCCTACACAACACGTTTACCGCTGCAAAGCACAACATGACCAGGGACTTGCTGAAATGATTTATTTGGGAGCCTTCGCCATGGGACGGTTGAGCGGGAAGCTCTCCGATTCATAGTGGAATTAGAACCTGCAACTCGAGGACCTTCAGAGTAACTCAACGTTGCAATGGGCGTACACCAACATGATTCCGAGCATCAGTTGTGATTGTGAACAATGATGAACGGGGAATTTCAATTAGTTATGGGAGCCAACTTGCAGTGAGCTCCGAGGTAGCTTTTTACAATGGATTATTTAAATATTGTACAAGTATGCTGCTTTTTGTAACCAAATTTGTTGACGTGACCTCAATGTATTTGAGGGGGAATTATAGCTTTTTTGTGTGGGGAGATTGGGGATGCATTGTTCACGCTTTTCTTGATTACACAACACTGTGCAACTCACTGACCGACACTATAGTGGTCATTTACACCAAGGAGATACAGTCGGAGAGCTATCTGCTCTGTGTTTACCTCTGAAATGCTGTCATTGGTGGACGCAATTACCACGTAAAATGCTGGTGGTAATAGCTGGTGGCTTTCCTGTCCATTGATGCAGCTTAACTGTATCAGTGATTCAATAAAAAACCAATTAAATCTGCAGTGGTTCAGCAAAATTTGAAATGTTGCCTAAAGGAAATGAGTGGAATTCGGAATTTTGGTCATTGATGGTGTTTGCACTTGGTCTGTCTCCCTCCCTAATCCTTTCTGGTGGAGGGGTTACCGCTTGCAGTGAGACGCAAGGCGGAACGTTAAAGCATGGACACCGACTAGTAAAGCATTGTAGGTGCAAGAACTACGCCGAGACTGTCATTGCTTGAAGTGAGTTTGCAAGTTTACATGAAGATTTTGCTGATACGGGGACCTTGGTAGACGTGTAGCGGTCTAGTGGCCGCCATGTTGCTTATGTCATAGACCAGGAGCAGGGTGAGATGAAAGGAGCTCCTAGACTTCAACCGCAGGCAGTGGAGTGTATGCGTTCCCACCAGGTACTGAAGAATTTGGTTTCATTTTGTTATCTAGACTTTTCAGGGATCTACTAACCACCATTTTGGGTGGCCATAAATTGGATCTGATTAACATTTTTTGTGTGAATTACTCTAGGATTCCGATGTGCCGCGGCTGAAGTAACTGATAGGGAACTCCTTTTACAACAGCAATAATTAGGAGATATGAGTGAGATAGATCCAAGGAAAACGTCAACTTTATTAGGGGCTGAAGTTGCAAGGTTAAGGTTTAAAAAAAAAAAAAAATGCTACCCAAGGGAGGAGTTAGGTTTTCAAGAGGGTTCATAAACTTAAAAAATTGTGCGTTTCAGAATGGTTTGGCTGAAACCTTCTCCAATATGTCTCCATTTTTGGTATCCTGAACGATGTTTGATAGCGTATAAAGCCGCTTGTACAGATTTGTGTCTGGGTAACCAGGCCTGGACCCCAGCGCATAGAAGCGTCTATCGGCACACATTTCCTGCTCGAAGTATAGTGCCCTCCATGAAGGCAGAGAACTGCACCCGAAGCCTAGCTAACTCGACCCATCTATTCCTAGTTTGCAGATTGTGTAGTTTGCCTCGGGGGGGGGGGGGGGGGGGGGTGCATGTCTTGTGCTCAAATGTGTGGCATGCGAAACCCCCTCACTTATTTCCATCGCACAGGTAGTCTGGATTCAGTACACTGTCTTGCTCCTTTCTATGGAAAATAAATGTATGTTGCAGGTTTCGCCCGCCCACGTGGTTTTGCCTCTGAATCGTGTGGCTCGGCCCTGCTACCTGTCTGTATTCTATTCAATGCTCCGCCCCTGTGAGGGCGTCTCCCGGCTGCTCCGCGCCACGCCTCATGAGCACAGGGTTGTTTAGTGTGTCCTCACGAGTGTGTCAACATAGAGGGCTCAGCCCCGTTGTCGCCTGCCGTGCAAATCTGAACTGCTGCCAAGTAGCGCCAGAAGCCATCGGAGGCTTTTATATCAACAGCGCGTTGCACTCTGGGACTTGCATTTTCGGTTTCACAATAAGCATGGGATTTAACATCACAATTAATGCATCTGCCCGGCCCGGCTGCGCTCTGCGTCCTATTGGACTTTGCTTTTGTTTGTTCGTCTACCTTTGTCTGCTTGCCTGTGTCTCTCTTGTTTGTCCCTCCATGGCTTCGTTATGTGTTTTTTTTTCTTCTCTTTATAGTTCATTGTTATTAGCAGTGCACGAGCTGTGTTTTTTGCAGAATGTTTGACTGTGGAGTCTGAAACTGCGTGCTCGGGTCTAGGGCGTAGTCTGAGTCGAATATCCGGCATCCTTCGAGCAGCGCATATCTTCCGTTGTAGGCTCGCGCCTTTCCCAGGGAATGGACTGGACCAGGGCCAGAAGGAGAATTCATTTTCAGTGGACGTTGATACCGCGTACTTGACACCTTGCCCAAGATTGAGGCCCCGAAGAGGCCTAGTTGCGTAGACTCCGAGCAAAGATTTCTGAGCCATGCAGAGAGCAAATCTCCGACACAAGCAAGCACGGAGGCTTATTCATATCCCCTGCCCTCGCCACAGATGGGCAGGTTTTGCATGGATGTGCTGTACCTACATTTTGGGGTATAGGTTTCAATACATGCGCGCACTCCAAGTGGGTCTAAAATACAGCTCCATATTGTTTGTTCTTGTATACGTATGTTATGTTACTAGGTATTTGTATAATCCAGTATTCACCAATGTCAGGAACTCTTGACCGTTTTGACACGGGTTTGCCTAAGGCCACATTGTTATATTGGGTGGTGGATAATTCTCACAGGCGTGTTATGTTGTGGAGAAGTGTGGCTCAACGGTTAGAGCGGCAAACCCTGATGCAGAGGTCTGGCCCGGACCAGGGTTCAATTCCCGCCTCGGCGGGTCTTGGGCTCAATTTCCCCGGACCGATAATTCTCGCCTCGGTGCCTATTGTAATCATGGGTGCAACTCTGGGCAATAGCTTGCTTAATCTCCACAACGGCCCCAAAAGCGCTAGGATGCCTGGCTTCACCTTGGGGGTGCCCAGGAGTGGGCACTTCACAGGGAAAGGCCAGGAAGGGTTCCACAGCGGTATGTGACAGCGCTTGAGAGACCCTTTCGGGGGTGTGCAGAGCGCTATAGAAATGCACTACATTTACGTTGGATTTGGTGGGTCTTTCCAACCTAACCAAACAACCATTTTCTTCTGGCAATACCGAGAATAAAAAGCCAGAAGCGAAGGGCGTTCCTTTGCCTATCTGGCTCTCGGGCTCTGAAACTCACTTCCGCTATGCCTAAGATTTAATAACAATCTGCTCGGCTTTAAGAAGCAACTGAAAACGTATCTGTTCTCTTGATTTAGTTTGTTATCCCTCAGGTCTCTTGTTAGCGCTGGGAAGCCAGTGTTTGGGTAGCCATGCGCTCTAGAAGACCCCAAAATAAAATGACCAATGTGGTTGTGTGTGGTGGATTATTTCGGCTTGGGTAGCTCAGTGGGTTCTAGTCTTAAGGTGCTGCCTAACCTGGATTAGATACGCAGGATTCTCATTCGGGGGCTGTGGGTCCGGCTTCCTGTGTGGATGCATGTTGAGTCTTTCCAGTGCAGTGTATCATCTGGCGAGGGTTATTCATGGTGCAGGTTCTAATGGAGCCCTGTCAGTCGGGGTTCTTCGTCCCGGTCTCTTGGCCTGTACCGTTATTGTCCGATTACCCCATGTTGCTCACTGATGAGGCTCTGTCCCCTGTGTTTCCTGTACCAGTGCACCTCTCTACCCTTTGTTTCCTTGTCCTGCAGCAGATCTGAGATTCTTTCCCTTGAGCCTCCAGTAAACTAAATTTACCTACGGGCCCAGGCAGCCATTCCACTTTCCTGTTGATAAGTAGTCTAGAGAGAGTTGGAGTGGAAGCTGGGGACCGCAAGTCGATCTCTTCCCTGTAGAGTTCGGGCTTGTGGGAGGAGAGGGATTAAGGCTTCAATGGACAGGCCATCATTGGGTTGCGAAGAGGTGATCTTGGGTCCTCTGCAATAGTAGGGTAACTGGACCTAGGCTGCGAGAACTCTATGCCAGACTCTAGCCTCCAGTTGTTACTACACCAGTGAGTCAGCAGCTGTCTAAGCCAACAGCTGTGCTAGACCAGGTTTGGGCCTTCTTTTGATATGACCGAGTTCTCGTGGCGCAAATCTCTGCCCATTTCACTCCAGGTCTTCTGTACAAAGAGATGCCAAGTACAGTCTCCAGTGCATAGCCCACAAACGTCACCGTGCACAAAGCCATATGTGCTGACCTACCATACCTCGTGTTCAGGCTTGTCCACAGTGGCCCATATTCTGGAGTCCGCTCTGCCGGCATCTTGATCGTGAAGAACCTGAACTGATACGGGTAGCAGCACCAGACACAAATTAGTATGATCGGTTTCCAGGTTGATAGCTTTTTTGCAAACTAGTCCTTTGTCTCATGGTTGGACGGACTATCTTTGTGCAAACATGCACCGTCTCGGTACATGCCACCGTCTCAGTACATGCCATCTATCGCGTGGTAGGGGTTCTGTTTTTGCTTGCGTGCGAGCTGTCTCCTGGTAAGACTGTTTTCGCCTGAATATCTTGCCACCAAACTATTCTGTTTCGAAAGATGTCATCAGTCTCCTATATAATTGTCTTTTTGGTTTTTTTAATATAAACTTGATCTGCCGCCAAATAGATTATATTTGTTAATACACTACTATTTTTTAATACACAACTGTTTTCATACATGTGACATCTATTCAAACTGCTGTGCGCTTTTGTGCATGTGCATTATATCTTTAGACTGAACTTTGGTTTCAAATAGATGAGATCTGCCTGTACTTTGGGGTATAGGTTTGGAACCCTGACCTGTAACCATGTTCTCTCTCTTTACCTGCGTGCTATTGGTCTCCGGGTTGAGCTGTATTTTTGCTCGCATGCCATAAATCTCCGGGTTGAGGTGTGTTTTTGCATGCTGCCATCTGTATCCACACTGGACTCTGTATTTGCATACTTAGTCTATCTGTTGCCAGGCTGTGGCATTATTTTGCATTTATTTGATGCCAGCGTTATCACCTGCTGCTCCGTCTGCTTGGTGGAAAAAGAGAAAAGGCTGGTGTGGGCTGCAGAATGCAACAGCAGAAAGAGGATCTTTGCTTTTTGCGTTTAGTCGAAGTCCTCCTTGCTTCTGCGTCAGGAGAAACCTCTAGCGAGCATAAAGATCCAGGACGGGGCAAAGCCCTCTGCCTTTACCCATTATAAGGAAGCGAGTGATGTCCCACCTTTGCAACGGCGTGGCCTGCTCTGTTGCTAGAAAAAGATACTGTGAGCTCCTGCAGTTGTTCTTGGGTGTCGCTTTGGTAGAGGTACACTGTAGTTAGTCAACTGGGGAGGCTTGCCAGCCCAGCTGCAAGTACCACTGAGAGACCCAGGCATCTGTTTGAATTGGGTCCTCGAGTGATATTGGAGGAAAGCCGTCTCCCTGCTTGATGGATGCAGCATGTAACCTCCTAAGCTAGCCATGGAAGATCATGGAGCCGAGGGAAGTCATCGGAACAAGAACCTCCTGAGATGGATCCAGGGAAGATCATGGAGCCGAGGGAAGTCACCGGAACAAGAACCTCCAGAGATGGATCCAGGGAAGATCATGGAGCCAAGGGAAGTCACCGGAACAAGAACCTCCAGAGATGGATCCAGGGAAGATCATGGAGCAGAGGGAAGTCACCGGAACAAGAACCTCCAGAGATGGATCCAGGGAAGATCATGGAGCAGAGGGAAGTCACCGGAACAAGAACCTCCAGAGATGGATCCAGGGAAGATCATGGAGCCGAGGGAAGTCACCGGAACAAGGACCTCCAGAGATGGATCCAGGGAAGATCATGGAGCCGAGGGAAGTCACCGGAACAAGAACCTCCAGAGATGGATCCAGGGAAGATCATGGAGCCGAGGGAAGTCACCGGAACAAGAACCTCCAGAGATGGATCCAGGGAAGATCATGGAGCCGAGGGAAGTCACCGGAACCAAGAACCTCCAGAGATGGATCCAGGGAAGATCATGGAGCCGAGGGAGGTCACCGGAACAAGAACCTTCGGAGATGGATCCAGGGAAGATCATGGAGCCGAGGGAAGTCACCGGAACAAGAACCTCCTGAGATGGATCCAGGGAAGATCATGGAGCCGAGGGAAGTCACCGGAACAAGAACCTCCAGAGATGGATCCAGGGAAGATCATGGAGCCGAGGGAAGTCACCGGAACAAGAACCTCCAGAGATGGATCCAGGGAAGATCATGGAGCCGAGGGAAGTCACCGGAACAAGAACCTTCGGAGATGGATCCAGGGAAGATCATGGAGCCGAGGGAAGTCACCGGAACAAGAACCTTCGGAGATGGATCCAGGGAAGATCATGGAGCCGAGGGAAGTCACCGGAACAAGAACCTCCAGAGATGGATCCAGGGAAGATCATGGAGCCGAGGGAAGTCACCGGAACAAGAACCTCCAGAGATGGATCCAGGGAAGATCATGGAGCCGAGGGAAGTCACCGGAACAAGAACCTCCTGAGATGGATCCAGGGAAGATCATGGAGCCGAGGGAAGTCACCGGAACAAGAACCTCCAGAGATGGATCCAGGGAAGATCATGGAGCCGAGGGAAGTCACCGGAACAAGAACCTCCAGAGATGGATCCAGGGAAGATCATGGAGCCGAGGGAAGTCACCGGAACAAGAACCTCCTGAGATGGATCCAGGGAAGATCATGGAGCCGAGGGAAGTCACCGGGACAAGAACCTCCTGAGATGGATCCAGGGAAGATCATGGAGCAGAGGGAAGTCATCGGAACAAGAACCCTTCGGAGATGGATCCAGAGAAGATCATGGAGCAGAGGAAAGTCACCGGGACAAGAACCTCAGGAGATGGATCCAGAGAAGATCATGGAGCAGAGGAAAGTCACCGGGACAAGAACCTCAGGAGATGGATCCAGGGTAGATCATGGAGCAGAGGGAAGTCACCGGGACAAGAACCTCCTGAGATGGATCCAGGGAAGATCATGGAGCAGAGGGAAGTCACCGGGACATCGTACCTGCTGATGCCTTGACGATGGACTTCATCATTCACAAGAAGTTCCTTCTTTTGTACTGGGTCAGTGAACCTGAGGAACAGGAGTCTGTCGTAGTCTTGAGGCAATCCGAGGCCTTGATAAGAAAACATTTACCTATTGGAAACCAGCTTGGGACCTGGCCAATACCACTTGGCTGGCACCCAGTGGTGTGGCCTTGACCATGCCAATTATAGAGTGGTAGTGTAATAAAGAGATTTTTGGCATAAAAGAAAAAGAACAAATCAATGACTTTGTTCGGGGCTTTCAGTGTCAGGTTGAAACGCCTCAGTCATGACTGATGAGACCACTCGCTGCTCGTGATGAGGCTGTGGAGGTTCTCAAACGCCAACAGCTGTGGTACAACTGATTATTTCCCAAGTATAAATAAATTCTCCTTGAACATAGTTTGGGAGTGAGGAAGTGAAGTGTTCAGCTTGCTCCTGAGGTGTAGTCTGTCTCGCATTGATGATTCGCCTTGAGACCTCTCGGCTGGTACTGCTCGATGCTGTGGGGCGCAAGATACTTCACTGCTTGAGTCATGTGGGCAGGCAAAGCCTTGCCCTTTAAAGAAGGCCCTATCATAACAACACATTTAAGGGTTACTCTGAGAGCAGATGGAAATTTCATGGGCTTGTTGTTTGTTGGCCAAGGACTTTAAGGCGATGGGCTTGTTTAAGGAACTTTGGCTTGATTGATAGCCAGCATTGGCTTTGATGGACAGGCGAGACCTCTGCCAGTGCACAGATTCCGTGGTTCTCCAACAGAGGTGAAATGGCCTTGAGAGTCACGGTTTGGTAGGGTCCAAATCGTCATACTCACTGGTACCTGTAATATGGTTGCTGACCCGGACCTCATGAGGAGACCTTGAAGGGGGAGAATGGAGCCAGGAGAGGCAGCTGCATTCGTGCACGCAATATACCACCAAAGAACTGGCATGCACCCGGTGAATGCTCAACAGACCGACTGGGAGGATGTGTGCAACCGATGGCACTAAATTCAGAGCTCTGAGGTATGAGCAACCCAAGCTGAAGGAAGGAAGGGGAGGGGGTGAGAAACAAATTAAATCGACAGAAAATTGGGCCAGGGTCCCTGCCAAACCATTCGGTGGAGGATGCTAAAGAAGGAGCTGATCCACGCTAATGGGGAGTGGGGGGGGGGGGGGGTGTACCAGGGTATTGGTGAGGCTGCGCCCACCATAGGTAAAGCGAGCATGCCATGTAGGGTTTATACCCCCATACTTTGCCAGGGGTGCAGAAGCGCAGGTGCAATTCCCAGTCCTGCTACTAGGGTGCATGGTGTATAGGCTGAGTATGTGGGGACCTGGAGGTGGGAGTATAATATTCAGTGCCGCCCTGCACAATATCGGTATGACTGAGCTGAAATGCACAAGAGTCCGCCATGCTCCGCCTCTGTTCTTGGGAGCATTTATTTTGGGACTGCTGCAAGGGAGAAGCGCCCTGGAATTCCCCGTCCACCCCTCTCCTATCAATTCCCCGGTTCTACGCGTGAAGTGTTGTCTTTCTAACTGCGCCACAAGAAGACTGATTTCAGAAATCCCCTTTTCAGTCATCTTCTCCTTGGGCACCCTCAGCCGCGGCACAGGTGACCGGGCCCTGCGGGCTGTAAACTGGTTTTATTGTTTGATTTAAAAGAAATGCACTGGAAATACCCCTCCCCCAACATGTCGTAGGCGATTCACCACCCCTGCCCTCTTGCATCCATCAGACCCCTCCGTGAGGAAAATCCCGGCCCGTGTTCTGGAACTAAATGCGCTCCTTGCTCAGAATAACCCAATAATAATAACCTATCTCTGGACCCTTCTCGTCGCCCACGCCGACGGTATTTGCAGAAAAAAATCCCAGTCAAAACATTCCTGTGGAGCTGCGGCCTCACCGAGGCATGGAGGACTGAAAAAGCAGCCACAGCACAGTGCACTGTGACCGGAAGTCGCACTGCACTGCAGTACAGTGCGCTTCACTGCCGTACCGGTAGGTACACTGTCACACGGGACTGTGGTACTGTATTGTGTTCCACAAGAAATAGCTGTGCTGTGTGGTGTCTAGGATTACGCTACAGTACATCACACCGTGTTGCAATAAAGTGTACCGCAATTTTACATGATACTTCACAACGTGCTGCGTTATAATGCAGTATGTTGTAATACAATACAGTGTTTATACATAGAGGTCTGCAATACACCAACTGTTGTAGGGTCCAATGCTTCAATGCGCTAGACTGCTGCAGCAAGGAAGACTGCACCGTAACCTAATGCACTGTACTAAGCAGAATCGCAACACCATACACCGCACTGTGCTATGAGACACCGGGTTGTACTGCTGCACACTGCACTACAATGCATGACTGTCTTGCGGTACAATCTGCTGTATTGCAAAACAGTACTATGCTGAAATGTGTATGTTATTGTTAATTGCCACTTGTTGTGATGCAATACGTTATGCTATGCTGTTGTGCAGTATGCATGCCTGCACTAATCTAAGATGCAGGCATCCATATGCTGTGATGCAGTTACTGCAAAACATCATGCAGCTCTCCAGTACAGTATAACATGCTGTTTCACATGAATCTGCTGCTCTTTTGTTTGATACTGTGCTTCATACAGTGCATTATGCGGCTCTGCAATATGCAGGACTAAAATGCGCTGCTGCACTACAATGTGCTGTATCTCGTATTGTGCTGCGACAAACCTGTACTTCAGTGTTCCGCTGCGTTTGAGTACTCGGGCGGCAGTGCAATGGAGACTTCTACAATACAGAAGGCCGTATTGTAAAATAGTGCACTATGCTGCCGTATGTACGACAGTGCTCCATTATGCTGCATTACTCTGCTTACATTGAGAAGCACTGCATAGGCTGCTCTGGAACATATTGTGCTGCAGTCAGTAGTAATTTGCTACAATGTACTGCTTTGCCCTGCAATAGGCAGGACTATCCTCCAATAAACTAACTATACTGCAATACAGTGCACCGTGCTGCAACGCACTGTGATGTTTTGCACTGCAGTATCCCGGGCCTTGATAGGCAGGACTCTGGCGCAATACCTAGAACCGTTGCAGAATCCACCCAATCTGGGAAGAGGAATGAGCCAGGGCGTACGAGTAGAGAAGTTACCCTTGTGATGCCTCCGTTACTTTGTTACTTTAGTCTAGGCCAGGCTTCTCCAACCACTAGTTTGTGAGCTCTCCCGCTACCAGTAAGTAGCTCCCCGCTGTGCATACCAGCCTATTAATTGAAAAGGTGTTACTTGGTTTAATATATGTATACACCATTTGAATGTGTGCATTTTCAGAACTCCTAATCTGATATTCGTAGAAAATACTCTAATTTCCTAAAAATATCCCTCGTTGATATTTCAATGATAAATTATGTTGCATTGGGAAGACCTATTGCTAAAACGATTACGTTGATAATTTGGGCATTGTAGCTATGGCCGTTACCCATAATACAGCATTTTTAAAGTGCGTCTGATGCACTACGGTCCTTGCTACTGGTAATCTTGCAAAATGTGTCCACTAATATTTTCTTGTCTGATGTGGTCACTATTATAACAACAACTATTTGTTAGTAGCTCAGGACGACTTTTATTTAACAGAAGGAGCTCTTATTACAGTAAAGGTTGGAGACCCCTGTTCTAGAAGCTTTGCTTGGGTGAATTATTCTATGTATATCAAAAGTACATATTTGAGATGAAAATGTGTGTATTTTCATAATTCTTAAGCTGATGTTTGTAGAAATATGGTTGCATTTTCAAAATGTATTTAAAGCGGTTATTTGAGTTGGAGAGATTTAGTACTCATATTATATTGGTGCCCGGGGGTTGGAGCTATGGTTTTTATGCATTACCCAAATAGAGGCATTCCAAATTGATAATGTTTTTTTACTTTACTGATTGCAACCCTACATAATGGACTGATATCACTGCTGACAATCTTAGAAGGTGTGGCCACCATTACATCATTACTGTTTGTAGCTCGGGATGCTTTTCATTGAACAAAAGTAGATCTTATTACAGAAAAGTTTGGAGACCCCTGTTCTATATGCTTTAGATCAAATTATGGGCTGAGTAGGTGATCTACAATGCCATCAAACATGAATTGTGCACCGAAACGTCAAACAACCGCTGTCCGAGGTGTAAAATGGATAACTCAAGGTATTTCCTCCCCCTTCTGGTCCAAAGGGATGGTTTCAGTGGTCCCTTCTTTTGAGGTGGGCATGGCCGCGCAGCTTTCAAACCCAGACGCCTTCCTGGCATTGCTTGAAGGGAGAGGGGATATCCGTCCCCACCACAGGGATTCCTCTTTCAGAGCACTGAATTATCTGGATAAGATTGCATGCTGGCTTGGAAAGTTTTCAGATGTAAAGACGGGGGCACCATTTCAACTCTTTCGATGATGGGTGAAAGTAGAGGCCCACGGAGGACCCCACAAGTTAATCTGGTCCTGATGCACAGGAACTGCCACCATGACGTTATTGGGACCTCTTTCAAATCCCTGCTTGAAGATGGCCAACATGGACAACTGACATCACTGTGTCCAGCAGAATACAAAGGCCCCCTCTATTGAAGGCTATGGAAAAGCCAATGACTATAAATGCAAGATGTTTTCCAGTCATGTCTGTAGTACATTGTCTCTGCTGCACAACAGAGTGCATTCACTGTCATGTCTGGGCCGAACTCTCTGCTGGATGGGGGCCAAGCAGTTCTTTGCATCAAGATAGCTTATGCAGCTGACAGACCACGCGTTTCTAGAATACGGGCAAAAAAATGGAAGCCTCTCTGAAGAACCATCTAAAACATCTGGGAAAAGAGAAAAAACATCATTACTTTTATTGTCACATCTGCAGGCAGGTAAAAGGCAAACACTATTGCCAATCTGTAACTTAGTTGTGACGACTGTCCACCCGTTTCTGTAGGATCCATGGGAAGAGTGGTCATTGGTTGGAACTTTATCTGGGTGGTGGGTCAAGGATGGCTCTCATTGGTTGAGGCTGCTTGGACTCACTCCTGCTCTAAAGCGTGTACTGTTGTGGTAAAGTCTCTGAACTGCCAGATCTGTTCCTGGGCGTTTAGGGACTTTTTCAGGGCTGTACACATTTTGAGGGCACTAAAGGGTTGCACATGGCTTCAGGGCTCTTTGCATACAGCCACAGTCCTAAATTCATACTCCGCTGTAGTTTGAGACTTCTTTAGTAACCAATACCATTTGCATGCTGCACGTGGCTTGGAAGCCATTTAGGGTTCTACATTTCTTGCGCTGAGGGCTATGTAGGGTATTGTATGGCTCCAGGACCCTTCAGGTTTGCATCAGGCATCAGATGTGGGCTGTTGAGTTTTTCACGTGGTCTGTGTTTAGAGGTCTGAGCATTAACAGTGGTGGCGGGCCCCTCAAACTGCAAACATCTGGAGGGAATCTATTTCTAGGAGGCTGATATCTCTCCCCACCCTCCCATTCCCCCAGCACATGAATTACAGGCGTCTGGAGAGAAGCCATATATAAGAGGCTCTCTATACATTGCTTCTCTCGTAACCCTTGTAGATTAAGGGCTGGTGGGAAAATCAGCCTGTATTCATGCACAGGGCTTCTCTCTAAAGGACATCGTTTAAGGGCGAGAGGGGAGATAGGTTTCTATACATTGTATTGTATTCAGCATTTATATAGCGCTTACTACATCTGTGTGGGGCACTCAAGCGCTTCCCATCTGGGCAGCAAGCTACGACCTGTACGGTGTGTGGTTGGAAGTGTATTGTGTTTGTTTCATGATCCAAGTGTTTCTGTACCATGCCTGATGACCACCGAGGTGTGGTTATCCCGTTTAGCTATACAGCTCTTTGCGTCGTGGAGAGTGAGGTGGCATGAGAGAGATGCTCAGTTTGTGGTTTTTGGTAAGCTGGCATCTCTGCAGCCCTGCAGGGCCCTTTGTTACTACTTTGAGCATAGTCTCTTTGGCTGGTTACTGCTCTTCATCTTCCAACCTGATTGTTTGTAGTTTTGGTCCTGGGCTGGCGCGGCTGGAGAGTGGAAACCGTGGAGAGATCCACCGGGGAAGGGACTGGTTATTCAAGTCCCATATCGGAGTGTCCTTGTGAGATGTAGAGAAGCGGCCATATATGCGCGCCTCCTTTCTGTGGGCCGACTCCGAGACCTTGGTTCTTGGGTACAGTCACAGCTCTGGCCTCCTCACTTGTACGTTCTGGGAGTAGAGTATATGTGTGTGTGTGTGTGTGGTCTGTACTTTTTTTTTGTTTTTTGTTTTGTTCTAACAAACCAGAAAGGATAGCTGCATTGCTTTGTATGGGCTGGAGGTGTCGGACATTGAGTGCCTGGACCTCTTTAATTTGAAGGGTGAGACCGGACTGTACAGTAATGGCAAATTACAATCGCTTCCCCGTAACACACAGTTAATCGGAGATGATGAGCACCAGCAAGCACTTGTGTTTTCCCTTTTAAAGCACCGAATAGCTGTTTTTGTTATATTCTGGTGGAATATTTGATTCAAACTGTTTGTGTTCCAATTCCTTGCAGCTCTGTTTTTCTGAAGCTGTTCTCTTTTCTAAGCCTCCCACAGTCCCGCTGCGTTCCTCTGTATCCTTTTCCTCCCGCGCCCAGGGGCCATGCCAGGTTTGCCACTTCCTGTTTTGTTTCAGTCGGATTCCTCCATGGCGATTTTCTGGCGCTGCCAGGTCCCTTTGTTAGACCTATTCTCGTGTTAATGAAGAATTGAAATGAAGGCTGCGTCACTTCCTAATCACCACAGACCCCCTTTCAGTCACTCCCTGGAGTCCCATGAGCTGGCAGGTGTAGGAGCGGGTGGGTTCCCGGGGAGAGTGGCCCATAGGGTGAGCCAAATGGGATAGCGGAGAGCAGGGTGGGAAGGAACAGTCTCTACAGCAGGGAGTAGAACAAATCCGGGGGGAGGGGAAAAATCCAGGGGTGGAAGGAGAAAGAGGTAGAACAGAAGGGCTGATGAAGAGGAAATGTTGTGAGTCTGGAGAAAGCGTGCAGCATGCCACAGGAAGACTGGGTATGGATGTTCAGTGTGTACGTATGAGAGAAAGCACTGTATGCCCTTGACGACGTCTCCAGGCATGTCTGTTCGGCTGGCTTGTTCCGGCTTCGTGTTTGGATCTTGGATGCGACTGTCCTTGGTTTCCATGGCTTCCCGGAGACGGTGAGGTTGCAGGTAGTTTGTGCGTGGGCAGATTGCTTCACAGCGGGGAGCTTGCGTTGAGTTGGCGCCGCTACCCCTGCCCACCTACCTAGCTGTGGTGATTAAGAGTTTCTGGAGATTGCTTGTTGAAGCACGTGCCTGGTACCACATTTTCATCTTGCAAAGTCTAGGTAGGGTGTGGCTGTACATTTGTAGCTGACCATGTGGTTTGGAATTCAAGGGTATCCTCTTCAAACGATCAGTGGCAGGATCAGGAATCGTAGGGAGTAAAATGAGTCCATCCACATTAAAGAAGCAAGATCACAAGTATGAATACGACCATCACCGGCTCGCTAGCCGAGGCAAGGGACAAAAGTGAAATGGTATATCACGAAATTGAATCGGAAAGCATTTTTTCGAACCCCTTATGTCTTCTGGGTCCTGATTCTTCCCCCCCCCCCCCCCCCTTCCTAGAGTGTTGGTCTGAGTCCTCCTTTACTCACAGATAACATTTAATTCCAACTCTTGTCTTGTCCATCTAGCCCATGATGTGTTCCAGTTCCTTTCAACAATCCAGAGCACAAAGTTGAACTGAGACCTCAAACAAGACAAAAGCTATTGCCTTCAGCTTGGGACTCTTTAAACTGGAGGAGGAAAGTGTGGTGTGAAGATGGTCAGACAAACTCTCATGCTCTTGCTGGTGCTCCATGTTTTGCTGGTCGATGTGCCGCTCTACGCCAGCACATGGGCCACAATGCAGATTGTGCTTAGTTGCCATAATCTCAGAATGGCCCTAGGAACTTACAAAAACATTCCACACCAAAAATTAATTCAGCATGGAATTTGCTGATCCTAGATACCAGAGATCGTGTGAATAAATAGGAAAGAGCTGGTTTTCAAGACAAGTCAAACTCCTTCAGCACACGCAGGTAACGCTGTCCTTTGCTCCTCTCAGTCCAAAACAGGAACTGGCAAAGTGGAGATCTACCCTTGAGCTGGATCTACCCACTGTAGTTTACTAGCCCACTGAAGACATTCCTTCATGCTCAAGGAAAACTGGAAAATGGACAACACTGAATGAGCCTAAGCCTATCTGTCTGAGCACATCCAACAAGGCCATATGAGCAAACACCAGTGCTTGATTTGAAAAAGGAGTGCCAGTGCCCGAGGTTCTACACACAAGCCTGCAGCCGGAGAAACTAAACGTTGGTGCGCAGAATACCAAAGCTGGTAGTCTTGAATCCACTTCATGCCTCTTTAATTTACTACGAGACACTCCCAATCCCTTTATCTCACTTATGTAGGTTCCTGCTTTCTCCCTTTGTGACGTTTTTTCTGTATTTCTCTTCCGCCATTTTTCCAATTTGTGTTTCCCTTCTTGCCCTCTGTATCTGATGCAGAAAAATTGAGTGCTGGTACCCAAAAATAAGTACTGCCCCACCCCCCCCCCCAACAGCAGCCTAGGTCTCAAATTAAGCACTTGTTTTTATTTTTCATATCCACAAACTGTAATTGTCCGTTTTTTTTTTTTCTTTCCCATTTCTTCAGTTTTCTAATCTCTCATCCGTCCATCATCTCCTTATGCTTGCCCTAAGTTGGCAGGGAATGCTCAGGTGTGGGTCCCTTGCTCACTTTGCCACTGGATTCAAGCTAGCCCGGCTGTTGAGGAGTGATTCCACGAAAACGGTCCCAGGATGCTTGTACCGGTCCAGGGTAGACTTGACTTGGTACTTCGGGTTGGACTGTTCCCATGAGGCACAGGGCTAAGACTGATTTGCATATGGCTGGGTCTGAACTGAGGTGGCTGTGAGGTAAATAACGATGATGGATTCAACACAGATCTGTGACTGGGGGTGGGTGTCTGAAAAGTTTCAGAGCTCCGTCCATCATGTCCTTGTGTTTGTTTTAATTTTACACAAGCCCTCAAACATGACAATGCCAATAGTAATCAAACATAAGAGGATAGGAAGCAATTTGGAAGAGAGCATGTTAGGGGCTTAAAATGGTAGGTGCTTGAAATGGGACTAAAGCAAACAAATGTTTACAAATAGCTAGGTGAAGAAAGAGTTGCAGCAAAAGGCAGAAATAGGAATGGGAGGGGTAGGGACAAAGATAATGAAGGGTTAAGCAGGTGGTCCAGCAAGGAGGTATGGAAAGACCATGTAGTGTAGAGTGTAGAAAGGCACAAGAAGTTAACAGCAAGACAGCCATTGATTGGAGACTTGAACTAAAACAGGTAAAATCTAAACAGGACCGCTTTATATTGTTTTTAACAAAATTGTAGAAAATCCTCCAGACGTCTCTGGTCAATCAGGAGAGAGTAGACCTTGCATTCCAGAGAACTAGTATGTAGTTGCTTCGTCGGATCAGATTATTTTTTTTGGGCTTCAAAGATAAATTATCCAGGCTTTTCAGTGGTTGCACCCTTTAGTCCAGGAGAAAAGTGGTTACATTTCCTAGTTCCGTCACTCTTCCTGGTAGCTCAATGTAGAATGGCATCCATTGGAGGTTAAGAGTTTATAGGGGTGCCAGTTACAATGATTGTGGCAGAGATTGTCTGTACCAGTGCTGCAGTGCCCAAGTGGTTTTGTTTTACTGATACGTGCGCAAGACTGGTTAGAGAATGTGTCTTGGCCCTAGCAGGATAATTTCATTCTGGAAGCTGGGTAACCCTAACCCACTGACAACCCTCTCCTCAAGAGTGTTAGTACTTTTGGATGTAGCTGTATAATTCTCCCTTAGATGGGCGCAGCTCTTTAGATGGGTCTGAGCGCCCCCATCCTAGGAGTAAAGCCGGCAGAGGACCCGCAGTAGGCCCAGAAGAGGAAAGATCCCCCGAGCAAGGGTAGTCTAAAGCCTCCGACTGCGCCACTCACAAGGGAATGACTTGGGACACTTGGGCTTAAGATCTGAGGTACCCCAGAGCATGGCTGTGGTCACAGGTATACAAACGCGTGTACTAGGGAAATGGGGCACGTAAGGGTGGCCCAACTATGGTGCTTGGCTAAGGAACCCAGGATGTGGAAGAATTTCTTTTCTCTACCAAGGGTTTGGACTGTGTCCACAAAAACGTCCAACTCTGCACACCCGTACTAGAAAATATTGACCTATTGAATGCGAAATGAAACCAGGCGTTGCAGCAACCAAAAAACATGGCAACATTGTGTATGTGCGAAACCTCTAACTAATGACTTCTTCGTGTATGAGGCCTGCTCCTGCAATGCCCCCTCCTGCTCTGCTGTCAAGGCCTGCCCTGTCCTCATCGTGTACATGACCTACGTCACAGATTGCTGTGTGTGCATGACCGCCGTTGTCTTGTCACCCTCATACAATTCTACGTGTGTAGACTTGTAGTCTCCCCAAAGGTCTACGCACACATGACCTTTAATGTTCCCTACCTCTCACCGTGTACAGACCCTGCGGTGCCCTCTGTGGCTCAGCACATGCAGGGCCTGTGATGCCCCCACTGCTCTCTGTATACACTCTCGTTCACGTCCTCTGTGCACATGAACTGTAAGATCATTACATCTCGACATGTACGAGGCCTGTAACCTCCCTACTGGTCCCCGTGTACAGGACCACTAATACCTCTTACGTGTTTTAGGGCTTGTAATGTTTCCTGTGTGTGCTGCGACTGTAATGCTTCCAAAATGATGTTTGTCTTCAGAGGGCGGGAGTGCCCGCCTCATGTAATCATGTAAATCTTTGCCCTGGCGCGCCCTGTCCAGAGAGCCCTGGATTGCGTCATAACCCGACTCTTCAGTCAGAGGTAGGTTTCCTCTGATTCCCACACGCCACTGCACCTTTTGGGATGTGGTGATGGGTGTTTACAGCATTTTCATCCCTCTCATTGGTCATCTTCTGTGGCAGTCCTTGTTCCAGCATGTTTGGGTGTGCAGCCATCTTTGAAGGTAGCACTTTGCTCAGAACCACAGAACGGTTGCTGTACACTGACTGCCGGTATAACTAAACTATTCAGTTTAGTGAGGCTTTGTAACAAAGCTCTGAACTATTATGGTACACTAGTAACTCCAGTGTGATTGGTTACCGTCTGGTGAACCCAGTGGGCATTGGATCTGTGTTCTAGGACCCAGCCTTTTCCTGGTTGGTGGGAGTATGGGAATGATGAGAAACTGGTGACTGGGCTAATGTTGGAATGCATGGCTCTGGCATATAGGGCTCGCTGTTCGTACACTGCGTGTAGTGCCATAGAGGGGCCTGGTGCTGGCACAAAGGGAGCCGTGTGGAGAAATACAGGGTATTTGCATACAGGCAGCTGGTTCCTGGCATACAGAGACCTATATACTGGACTAGGCACCAGATACGGACTCGTGTAGGTTTAACAAACCTACTGTCTCTCGCCATCTTTTGAGCTTTCACACTTTGGGCTTGCAGGGTTGTACCGTCTACAAGTTTGCACCAAGAAGGTGACTTACTGTGCCAAATGGGCATCTAAATTGGGTGCGTTTGATGCTGCCAAGATTTTTTTTTTTTTTTTTTCTTCTGCAACCTTCATGAAGGTTTATGGAAAATATTGCAACTTGCAAATAATTCTGCTTTGATGCGTTTTCATGAAAATCATGACTTTTGAGACAAATTATGTTAAACATACCCTTTTTTAACATTAACAAATGGGTGCTCAAAAACATATATGTCACAGAATACAGTTAGAGCAGAAATGTCCCACGTAGAGGGCCGGATCCTTGCAAGACTATTGGGATAGCCCCAGAAAATAAATTTGCGCTTTATTAATCTGGATGGACCCTATTTACATAGTTGGTGTTATGCAGAAAATCTTGCGTGGATTTGGGTCTCGGATATAAAACGGGCCCCCCATAAGTAGAGCCTCATTGCATTTGGCCTGGTTTGTACGTACTCGCTCACGCATGCGTCAATATTGCCAGCTTTCACCAAAATATTCAGATTTTTGCAGTAATTGCAGCATTTTTATAAATTCATCTCTTTTACTGTGCACCAGGAAAACAATTTGCGCAGTGTGAAAGAAAAAAACTGCTGAAAAAGAGGCCGAACATGCACAAAATCTGGCATATTGTGTTGTCGCGACCCACGCTGGAACTCTCGTATATGTGTAATCTTTAAACCCCCCCCACTCAGAGGTATACTTGTCAGGCATGAGGTGGCCACCTGGGATTTTGGGAGGCAATTGTAACGAGGCTCCTTGTGTTTCCTCCCTTGTTGAGCGAAAGGTAAATTGGCAGAGCAATTCTGCATGCAGTTTCCAGCTTGACTGCGCTCGCTAGGAGGGAAAATTACCGCGATAAATTTAGAAAAACTTTGCATGGGTGAAAATAAACCAGAAAATAGGCACATTTCGTGGAAGAAGGAAAGGGAAGCTTGCGAGAAAATAAATCTCATCTCTAATCTAAAATCCATCTGAGTTTGCTGAAGAGGCATTTCTTTGTTAACCAGGGACTGATGCCTCCGTCCTAATGAGCATAGGAGGCTTCCTGGGACCAGGTAAGCCGGGGGTAGGATGGGGGCATCCTTGGCCCAGGGGACCAGGTAAGCCGGGGGTAGGATGGGGGCATCCTTGGCCCAGGGGACCAGGTAAGCCGGGGGTAGGATGGGGGCATCCTTGGCCCAGGGGACCAGGTAAGCCGGGGGTAGGATGGGGGCTTCCTGGGCCCAGGGGACCGGGTAAGCCGGGGGTAGGATGGGGGCATCCTGGGCCCAGGGGACCAGGTAAGCCGGGGGTAGGATGGGGGCATCCTGGGCCCAGGGGACCAGGTAAGCCGGGGGTAGGATGGGGGCATCCTGGGCCCAGGGGACCAGGTAAGCCGGGGGTAGGATGGGGGTATCCTGGGCCCAGGGGACCAGGTAAGCCGGGGTAGGATGGGGGCATCCTGGGCCCAGGGGACCAGGTAAGCCGGGGGTAGGATGGGGGCTTCCTTGGCCCAGGGGACCAGGAAAGCCGAGGGTAGGATGGGGGCATCCTTGGCCCAGGGGACCAGGTAAGCCGGGGGTAGGATGGGGGCATCCTTGGCCCAGGGGACCAGGTAAGCCGGGGGTAGGATGGGGGCATCCTGGGCCCAGGGGACCAGGTAAGCCGGGGGTAGGATGGGGGCATCCTGGGCCCAGGGGACCAGGTAAGCCGGGGGTAGGATGGGGGCATCCTTGGCCCAGGGGACCAGGTAAGCCGGGGGTAGGATGGGGGCATCCTTGGCCCAGGGGACCAGGTAAGCCGGGGGTAGGATGGGGGCATCCTGGGCCCAGGGGACCAGGTAAGCCGGGGGTAGGATGGGGGCTTCCTTGGCCCAGGGGACCAGGAAAGCCGAGGGTAGGATGGGGGCATCCTTGGCCCAGGGGACCAGGAAAGCCGAGGGTAGGATGGGGGCATCCTTGGCCCAGGGGACCAGGTAAGCCGGGGGTAGGATGGGGGCTTCCTTGGCCCAGGGGACCAGGTAAGCCGGGGGTAGGATGGGGGCATCCTTGGCCCAGGGGACCAGGTAAGCCGGGGGTAGGATGAATCATTGAGATATATAGATTGTGTACAGCGTTTGTTAATGTAACCTGTAAGCCGGGCGTAATATTTAAAGGGTATCCGTATAAAGCAATTTATTTACACTAAATAATGTTTGCAAGGCTCTGCCATGGGATGGGCCGCGTGTTCTTCAGCCTTTATGGATTGGAAAAGCACAGGTGACACGTTTGCAGTGGCAAGTGTTTTATCCCTGAAAATCTGCCGGCCCGTGATTTATGGCGAGTGTCTTCCCCTCCTCCAGGCCCATTTGGACAGACCCAGGGATTGGTCCAGGCAGCCTCTCTCAGGGTCTTGTGGACATAAAACACAGGGCGGGTCGAGCGGCTGCCTGACATGTTCTTGATTAAAATCGATCCATAATGCTCCTAGATGGTGTTACCTCCCAGCTCGGGCGCTGGCCCTGGCCCTCTAGCCCAGGGCTGGGTCCTGTGTCCTACATCCTTGAAGTGTCTAAACGAAAGATCAGCAGGGGCTTGCAGGGCCAGCCAAGATGGATACCTCCGCGCTGTGCTTAACGGTTGTACTGCAGGAGCTTCCAGCAGCCGGGTGTGCAAGCACAAGATAACACAATGAGACAGTGGCTCAACCGAGACCCTGTGTGAATCTTTGTGAGTGACTTGGGGCCAAGCGTAGAGCCCACAACTGTGAAACGTGGATTTATGGCAAAATTACACAAACTGCATTTTGCACTACATTTTAGTGTAAAGTGCACCATTGCGTCACTTTTGGCGTAATGACACTTTTTAAACAAAAGCATGCGAATAACAGCCGCTTGTGTTATGTTCATCCTGTGTGTTTTGCAGTAAATTTCCACCAGCAACTGCACGTTCACAGGGAATGTTTATTGCGAAGGGCACGGAATTACACAGTGGCATAATTTCAGGAAATTTCATATAACTAGTGTAATGCGATATTACACATCACCCAGCACTATTTCAATTTCGCCCACGCCTGCCTAGAACCCCACAACTACATGTAATCCTCTTCATCCCTAGTCAAGGTGAATGAGGACGCCTGTGTGTGAGAAGTAAGAGCACAGTGGAAAAAAGCCTACTGCCTGCCCCCCCTCCCCCCCCAACTGAAACTGAGACCCAATATCCAGTTTGTGCCTTGGCCTCTCCCTGCCTACACAGCACTTCGAAACCCTCAACTACTTACATCAAAAACCGCATAAATGATTGGGGTGTAAGGCTGGGCGGGTGGGGAGGGGGCAGAAGTGGAACCCTCCCGAGCCACCACTAATAACCATCCCACATAGACAGTTGATGGCATATATCTCGTATGCGCGCACCCTACTCCTCTGGCCTGTGACCAACGCCACACGTGGTGCAACAGCGAGGTGACAACCCAAATCATGAAAAATGCCTCACCCACGCATTCACTAACAGCAGGGGGCATTGGGTAGAGTGTTTCGCGGAGCTTTTCCCCTGAAAACACCCACAGTTGCATTCCTCAGGCTCCAGTGTACACGCCATGAAATTAGTGAACGATGCGCTATATAAAACCCCTGTAATATAACATAATGTATGATTCATGCTCTCCTCGCAAACCCTTCTGCCTGTCCTTTTCACTCCAAGGTATGGCCATCGCCCCATGGGTGGCTGGGGTATGGAATGCTCCGGCGTCCTCTTAGTTTAGTCCACGTCTGAAATCTCCTCATTTGGAGTAAGGGTGACCTCTCCTCCATCCCCATATGTATTCAGCGCTCTACCCCTGAAACTCCCTTTTCTTCCTCCAATCCACCCTTCTTGTAATTGCACCATTCTCTTGCCAATGGCACACCCCATCCTTTGTCTCACCCCTCTTCTACCCCACACGTCTGCTTATTCCTCTCCTTCCCCACTGGGCCGGTTTCTTTTCTGTCCACCCTTTCCTGGTCCTTAAGACTGCCTTGGGCCACCTCCCCGGACCATCTGCTTCCCTTCTGGTCCAGCTGTTCATCCTAGCCTTCCAGTTGGCATAACCCTTTCTGGCCCTCATGTTCTTCCCCCATTAGTCTGTCTGCCCCTTCCCTCTTGAATATTTTAACCTCCCGCCAAGTCATCATTTCCCCTAATCTGTCCCTCTACCTCCACTTGCACGCCTTGACCTCATCACTGAGGACTGTAGAAGCTTTTGATAATCTTGGTTCTTTTTCTCCTCTCTGCTGCAGATAACCACCGACTCGGGTCTGCAACTGGTCGCCTTTCTCTGAAATCCAACAAGAAGCCAGTGACTGAAACAATATGGAGACTGCTGAGCCTTCCCACCATCCCACTGACGGAGAAAGTCAAACCAAAGCCCCTGCCACAGAGAACGGAACGGGAAAACCCACCAAAGTCAAGGCATCGACAGCAAAAGTGCTGCCCACCAAGAACTCCTTGCAGAACCAGGTGAAGGGTGCAGAGAAGAAGCCACTGCCCAACTCTAGGCCTGCCACTGCCAAACCACTGGGCAATGGAGTTCTGAAGAAGGCAGAGGGGCCTGACAAGAAGTTACCAAATGCAGCGCCCAAGCCTCGGGTGGGAAACCCTGCACCATCAGGCACAGCAGTGAAAAAGGTGCCTGTCGCAAAGACCAATGGTGAAGGCCTCTTGGCCAATGGAAAGAAAGCGGAGAAGACGGTGGGCGTGAAGAATGGAGACCAGACTCAGTCTAAACCAGCTCGGACGTCGACTGGGAAGCCGACGACAACCACTACAAAGCAGCCCACAGGTACATTTCTGGCATCTTCCTCCCTCCTACCTTGTCGTACGACGCATGTTTAACCTTTTCTTCCTTTGAATGAGACTTATTTCAAAGAAAAGAATGTTGGTCTTGTTGTATAAGGAGCTAATATTGCCAATATTACAGCCCTGCCGTGTGCTAACTTCCTCTGACGCCTGCTCGTTGGGAATGGGCAAAGCTGAAGGCTTTGCCCCCTCCCAGCCAGCCAGATATATCTAGAAACAGAGTCTGACCTTTAGAAACGCGTTTTGCCCACTTTAAGTCTCCAAGTGTCCCCTTCTTCTGCTACTGTTTGTTGCCCGGCAGTCCTTATTGTATTTGTGTGCGTTTCCTCTGTTCGCAAACCTCCATGGGTATTTTTTTCACCTTTTGGTTTTAAAAAGAAACCTAATTAAGTTTTAATTTGCATAGATTTTGAGAAATCCTACAAGTGTGTTCAGGTCTTTAAATCTGACCTCTTTGGAGTAAATGAATTTGTTCCCCCTCCAGTGTTTGGGGTGCTCATCTTGCCCCCAAACAGCCCAAGAAGTCCTGTCTATTCTTCTGGGTCTATATTAGTCCCTTCTTAAGACTGAATATACTCCTACACCTAACCTCGAATTGGGAGGCAGAAAAGTGATTTGCCATCACCATAATCCACCCCTTGTATGGGAATCCCAATTAAAACTTAAATACACAGGGCACAATGCATTTCATATGACCGGCTACATTAATCCACAAAAAGTAGTTTTTCAAAACCAATATTTAATTGACAGGCATGCAAATGATTTCAGATAATGGCGGAGATATGGATGGCATCCAATTAGATTTCATTCTCAGCAGCCAATTGGTCTTTAAACCTGCCACTGCATTTAGATAAACAAAGTATCTATCAATCAGGGACTTGTATAGCGCAGCTACTCACCCATGAGGGTATCAAGGCACTGGGGGAGGGGGTGGCTGCTCCATAGGGTGCTGCGGTCACCTTAAGAGCCAGGTCTTGAGGTCCTTCCTGAATTGGAGAAACATCCCTGCCCTTTGTGTCCTGAGAGGGAACCAAAGCTTGAGGAACTTTTGTTATTGCGATCGTGGCTCATTGTTAGCTGCACCTTGCAGAATGCAGTAGCAATGTTCTCGTTTTTTGTTCACCCTAACTTTTGTAGACCATTGTAGAACACCGCAAGCATGTGATCACCAAAACTCCGCCTCCTGGACATATTTATATAGGTAATGTTTTACTACCTGGAGTCAAAGAGCAACCCAGCATTTACTTCGGTTTTTAATAAGCACTATATTGTTTAATTAAAAAAGAAAAACATATTTTCATGGTAACTGCACCAAAAATAAACCTGTACTATACGAGATAAAGTATCCCCTGCTGAACGTTATAAGGATATCGTAATTCACCTTATAATGCATGGTCACACCATCACCTTTCCCAGAGGTTACTTAAATTCGTGGTGCCTAGTGCTTTCATATGAAAGAGAGCGCATGTTTGCAAACACAAAGGATAAAAAAACAGAATCTCGAGTCAAGTGCAAAATTAAACACATCAGAAAAACTGTTAGAAATTCGTGCAAAAGAGCTATTCGAATTGATTACAAAAAAAAAAGCTGCAATAGCTCTTAACATGTAGAAACATGCAGAAAAATTCTGACTCTTCTACAATTAACTAAGGTGTAAACAAAACAAACCTGCTGCCATAAATATCTTCTTTCTGCTTGGCACTATACAGCTAGAAAAACAGAGCAGAAGAAAGAAAAGCGGCATCTTGTTCCTTAAACAGCTGCTTTCATTATTCTCTATGACCTGACCTGCCTTTCCCCTCAGCTGCTGGCTCTGGCAGCAGGCATTGTGATGTCCGATTGCAACTGTAATAAATTATTACAGTCGAGTTCTAACTTCATTTCTTTGTAATGTGCCGCTGGGTGCCTCACAAGTCACTTATTATAAAGAAATTAGAGACCAGTTTTTAGATCACGATTGCGGAATACTGTGTATTATATGAAAGTACATAACTGGTAATGTATTCTGTCCGATCAAGACGTTTTTAGGTATGATGCGTTGAGTATCAGTATTCCTGGTCCCTACAAGAGTGCATGTGGGCCTCATGGGCAACCACCGGCTCAAGTTAAGCATGGACTATTCCATATGCGTGCCCCTGTAGGGTAAGAGCCACACAATGCACAGGTCTTCTATGGGTTAATCTGTATCTGTGTCCCTGAAGGGAAGCACATACCTACTCATTGCTGTTCTCTATGCATTATTCCGTATGTTCGTCCCTCAGTATTTAAACGGCCCTCCTGGACACAGTGCTTCTAGGCTTTCTTGCATACCCATGTCCCCTCAAGGGTATACCAGCCTGGTTCTGCGCAGTTCTATGCATTATTACATAGCCATGACCCTCAAGGAAGGACAGTACATTATATGTGCAGTTCTCCCCCTGCATCTCAGCTTAAAGCCTTTGAATTGACTTAAAGATTGAGTTTAGGTTTAACTCTTAGGAACTCTTTGAAACCAAACCTGAGGACAGTACCGACCCCCTGAAACATGGAGCTGTTTGGAAGGGGTTTTACTAGTGCCTCCACTATGCTAGGCCACTCAAATCAGGAATACAGCATAGATTTTATGCCTCGCTCCTGGCTGGACTCCTGCTGTAGCCTAGATTTTGCAACAATTTTAAAACCCAAAGTGGATCGGAACACTGTTCGGCACCCCATAAAACTCCCAAATATACATGCTTATTCTGTGCGAAGCAGGGGTTGGGTGTGCGCCAAGTAATGAAGTCCAGAAGGTCAATATTATGTTTTCAAAGTAAGTCTTTATTTTCAATCCGTTAATTCTCACGAAATTGGAGCTTTATAGTCCGCGAACACGTTTCGTTCTCACAAGGAGAACTACATCAGGGCTCAATGGGCGAGTGTCCTCCCAATGAAATTTGGTCCCTACAGAGGGTTGCGCTCCCCAGGAGTCTAGTGGGTGCCGTGTAGGATGTACAAGAAGCCAGGTCTGACCTATTCAAAGAAGTGAAAGTTAACACAAGGTATTGCAAATGATGAACAGGGTAGGTGTCCCAGGCAGTAACACTGGAAGCATTCGGGAAGTCACATGGCCAGGGTCGGCCTGAAAGCAAATCTTGCAGTTGACGGTGTCACGTCAGAGTTGCTTAATCTGTATCCGGTATTCTCCATGGTACGAGGTGCGTACCATTCATGCATTTTGTGTGCGTGTCCCTTAGATTCTGGCCAAGGGTGTCAAACTCTCCGCATCTGTGGTCAACACCCTACAATTTTACATTCATTCGATGAAGGAGATAAGATTCTGAGCCCAATCACTAGATGCTGTGATTATGTAGCGTGTGTGGCACTAGATTAGTTTACCACGGAGGAGAGATGCAGGGATATGGAACGTTATCTTTTTTTGTTGTTTTTTTAGTTTTTTACATCATCCCTCTCCCCTCGATCCATGCTGGCTACCACTGCATTTGTTTTATATATTCTAATTTGTTTTTATTAGTGTCTTGGAGTACTGGAACAGCCTTGATTTGCGCAATTCCTCTGTCATTTTGGGTGTATTCCAGTATCTATCATTAGTGATGCTTCTACTCCAGGCCAACAAATTCTACTCCCTTATCCTATATAGCTTTTGTGATTATAAACAATGCTCGCAACCCTCCCTAAAGGTTCAGTGATTGACATTTAATTCTCTTTTGTTTCAAGGTCCAAAGCCAACTGCTCCGGCAACTGTGAAAACTGCTCCAGTAAAGCCGGAGCGCCCTGGGACTGCTAGGCCGGCTCCGACAAGAAACACTCCTGCTACCAGGTATGGAAGTGTGTGGGTTTTTAAGATACAGGCATGTTCTGATCCTATTGCTTGTATCTAGTACCTGAGTTTGCATGCTTTAAAATAAGAAATACATAACAAAACAAAAGCACAATCGTGACAAATGAGAACAAACCTGCCCATCAGGTGAGAATGTCCCTTTTTAATATATGGTCAGAAAAACGACATCTCCAAAAATGTATGGGACACCCAAGGTACCAGACAATTAGAAAAATTGATAGGTGTGGCCTCATACACCTCCCCTGGGTGTCACGCTTCATCATCGGCCACACCTCCTTCACCGTAGAACCCTCCAATGGTGAATGGGCTGCTCATGATGATGAGTACTTGTGAGAAGGTGAGTGGTAGTCGAAACCGGGTGTAGACATATAAAAATCCCTGTATCTACACCCCAGGACTGCCCTTTAATATGGGTAGATGTAAGGGATGATTAAAAACTAGAGGTATGCACAGGATTAGTTGGTATACCTGCGTCTGTAGGGGCCGACATGTTTCAAACCTATAGACCGGCACTTAAGCGGGACCCAGGCTTTTTTCAGGACACCAGATCCCAATCTTCGTAAATCCGGATTCTGAATATGCATTAGCAATCGCACATCACTAGGCACACAATACCTATTTGTATGGTCCTGTGAACCAGCATATGTTGGAATTGCCTTATTTTGGGGTGGGGGGGGGGGGTTCTGCTAATTTAGAGGTTAATTGACAGAAAATCGAAGTGAAACCACAAACTGGAGACCTAGACCAATCACAAACCAAAACCACATGAAGTTATTCCATGTCTGTGACATACTACTATTTGTAATGTATGTTCGTATTGTTTGGTGCATACAGCAATCCACTGCAAACCTGTGTAAAAGGTGCAAACCATGCATGTCTGCATCCATACAGCTATTCATTTCCTTACCCTAACTACTAAAATAGGGCCCCATAGAGTAGTCCTTGGGGGTAATCCTTGTAGTCTCACAACGGGTTCAAGCATCTAATAAGAAAAAGCTATCCTCAACAGAGAACATGCGTTCACGCCTTGCGGGTACCAAACGTTTTTCTTAGTCCAAGGTATTTCCCCTCTGTTGCAGGTAAATAAATGTGATATACCGTCTGAATGTTGAACCATCATGCTATAAGCTGGTTTGTTTTGTGCTTAAACTGATTGCTTCTGCAACGTGGGACAGAACTCCACCCACTTGTGCAGGGCCGGGATTGCGGGAGTCGGACGGTATGGGAGAGGGCCGACGGAACTTCAGTTCCCATGATCCTAGCCGGACACGTCTACCACCTTCTCACGAGTACACCTAATCGTGATGAGCCCATTAGCCCCTGGAGGCTTCTTTGGTGAATAAAGTATGGCCTATGATGAAGCATGACACCCGGGGGGGGGGGGGGGGGGGTGATAGTGAGGCCACACCTATCAATTTTTTTTAATTGTCTGATGCCTTGGGTTTATACACGTTTTTGGAGCCGTAGTATTGCGGACCCTATATTAAAGGGAAATGCTCTCCTCTTGGGCAGGTTTGCTCTCATTTGTCTCACTTTTTTTGCTTTTGTTTTGATACAGTTTAAATTGGGAGGCCACAATCAAGTGACCGCCTCCTTTTTCCTCTCATTCCCATGGACCCCGCGAGTTTGTGGTTTAAAATAAAAAAAAAACCCTGCTGTCATACAAGTCCTTGTGTGCGACACTTCAACTGCCATCGCTTGTTCTCAAACTTTGCAATGCTATTAGTACCCTGGCTTGTGGTTGCAAGTGGCCTTTAGATGGGGTGGGGGGGGGGGGGGGGGGTGTCTCTATATTTGAGCATAACTTCATATAAAGTGACTCACAGTAGCAATTTCCTGATTTTTGGTGTCCGGCGGCATGTCGTCATAGGTGTAATTTGATTTCATGTTGCCATTGCCCTAGTGGATACATTGAAGGGGGTATGGATGGGTGGAATGTGCCTATATATATAGTTTTACTGACCCTTTCTTAGCTTGTCTGCTTCTCCCCTCTGTGTCTTATACTGTCTGTCTTATAATAGTCTTTGGGTTTGCATGTCATCAGATGTAGCTGCTTTCACAGTCAACACTTGAGTGCAATTAGTGGAGGGTTTGTAGAGATGAGACTGCAATCCATGTGTTAACTTTCACATGCTGGGAAGACTTATTTCTAATATGTAGTAAAGTTTGTGATCTATATACACACACACTCCATTCCTCCTAATCAATCCATAGAATAAGGGCCAGCACACTCCCACATTGAGAGCAAGTCTACAGCGCAGCTGAAATGCATAAAGCTTTCAAAGCTGCATTGGGAACCCGATAATCGAAAGCAGTTTTCATATCTGGGAGTGTGTTGGCCCTTCTCTCACAGACTGGATTGTAAATTCAATAACGAGGATGGTGGACCTTGTTGAAGCCAAGCACCGCCTCTGATCGTGAGCTTACCGTCAGTGCATCGAAACGATAGGTGTGTGTGTATATATGTGTGTATGTGTGTAGGCCCACACAGGAAAAGGTATTGCCACACTTGTTTAATGGAGGTTGCGATGACATTACAGGATTTGAATCCTCCCACCAAAATCAAAGTCCAAAACCAGACGCGTTTCGTGCTAAAGAGCACGTCCCCATGGGTTTCAAAGGCTTGCTGATTGCTCGTGAAAGAACGGCAGTTTCTCAGGCATCTAATTATAGATCACAGTCCCCGCCCTCCAGGGCGTTGCCACTCCGTGGCCTCATGGTTCTTGTAGTGCCTATGTGCTGCTCCAGTGAGTCGCCGCATGATGTGGATGCCAACCACATCAGACGTTCCCACGGAACTCCTACAGGCCTGACCAATCAGAATTAATGTTGCTGGTTCTTTCTCGTGGGAGTACAGCAGCAACAGATATTTATAAAAATTTAACCTTAATGTCTTTAAAATGACTGAAGAGAATTATACTAAATCATGAAAAGGACCCTTTTGGAGTAATGATCTAGCTTTGTCAAATTTGGTGAGATATATATGTGCCCAGCACCTCCCACAAGAATAATGTTTTAGAAAAACCATGTCAAAAATAGCATTGGAAAAAGCCAAAAGGCTGGCAGCCAATGTAAATGTAAATGTGCAGATATTTATATAGCGCAAATAACCAACCGGTCTCTAAGCGCTTGCTTAGGGAACCCGTCCTGGTATTCCCCTGTGAGATAACCCAGCAGGGCATCCACAAGGTGAAAGCCAGGCATCCCGCCGCGAGGGGCCATTGTGGAGATTAAGCAAGCTATTGCCCAGAGTCGCAGAGTGTGAACCCATGAATCAAGTTTGCACTGGAGCAAGAATTATCGAGTCCATGGACAATTTATGGACTCAAGACCCAGCCGAGCCGGGAATTGAACCCTGGTCCCAGGCTGACCTCTGCTTCCAGGTCTGCCTACTCTAACCAGTGAGCCACACTTCTCCACTATCATACCTACTGTTTTAGCCAAACTTTGTTAATAAAAATCAGGTTTGTATGAAAGGGTTTTCCAGTCTGTGGTGAATGAGCGTTCTGCAGGTGCCCGTTTACATTCTGTTCTTTTACAAGTGTGGCTTACAGCATAAAAGAGCTCTTGTCACTCTCTTTTGGCATACGTTCTGACACATAAGTTACGTTTCTAGCTTATGCTTTGTGAGGAAGACTTCTTAAATGTACCAGTGCCTTCCGAGCAGCCCTTGTTTCAGATCCAAGCAGAAAGTGTGAGAGCAAGGACTGATGCTCTTCACTCCGGGCGCACACACAGTGCAACTCCTGCTGCTTCTCTGTGCCCTACAACCAGCCCCTTACAGAGAGGCCTTGAGTGAAGATTTATAAAGCAGAATCTCTGTGCTAAATCTATTAAATTAGTGTTATAACATTCTGGAGAGCTCTACTTTTTTAGTAACTGGACGTAGCCTTAGTTATCCTGCGATACTACCCAATGCTTACGGTTCTGTGTTTTTGCGAAAATGTGCAAGAGCAAAATGTGTTATTTTACAGAAACCAGGAGGATTGTGTCAGTTGTGACTGAATGACCTTGGTGAAGGCCCACACTGCTGGAACATTTATAAACTCTAAAACTTTCAACCAGCGCTTAATATGTTAAATTTTTTTTTTTAAAAGTCTGTTCCAGGGCCCTAGTTATATTGTTTGAAGCCACTGCTGATTGCACCACCCACTGCCCGTACTAGTGCTACCCACTAACCATCACACTGACACAAATGTTATAGATTGGACTATTCCAGGTCACCCAAAGCTCTAAAAATAGCCGCAAGATCTTGTCTTTGTTGTACTTCTGTTGAAGGGTGCATTTGTAAATCAGACAGCACCACTATGTGGTAGACTATCAAAGTGCTGTGTTAAGAAATAAGTGCCGGTCCTCCGCACCGGAATACACTGCCACAAATTGAGCACTGTATTCAACCCACCTGGCGTAGGTAAAGGAAAGGAGCCGGAGGAATTATTGTAGCCAATTACTCTAGAAGGTCCCCAGTCTTTATAACAACCACAACCGTTGTTTTTTGTTAGGGTGATAGTTTATTCATAGGTGTAAGTGACCTGTAAAGACTTACTTGATACTAGGCCCTCCCCCCCCCCCCCCTCCTCTCTGTATACTGCCCTCTTCACATACTGCCTGTAAGAGCCAGCAGGGCACCAATACCATTGTCATCCTGCCTTCCAGAGCGGCATTACTGCCCACGGCTGAAGTGGTTAACCGTGATAATTGTCCTCTTCCAATGATGGTCTAGAGGTAGGTGTTTTTAATTATTATAGTTTTTAGTAAGATTTTGAATAACAAAGTAACATTTTAAACTCTAAACCTCATACTAAAGTAAATATGAAGGGAGGCATATAACATGAATTTACTCTTCAAATCCAATATGGATCAGAGTTGAAGGGAAAACAACGAAATGGGGTGAAGGGGCATTAGTCAATTTGCAGCTAATCCCTCAAACACACTGCCCTTGCATACATCAACAACCCTCGCGTAGCTCCTAGATCTGTACCGCGCTTTTACTAAATTTAGACCCATGCAAGCACAATGTAATGGATGTTTTCTAGTCCTACTTCTTGGCTAAGCCATACTCTGCTCTGCATGTATAGGGTTGGATAACCACTATATGCAGAGGGAAAGGATACTGTTCTTGAAGCTGCATTTAACGCTTCCCCAGTCCATACAATATGTCACAGCATTGCTCTATTCTTAGTGACCCAGATTTTGAAAACCAAAAACCGAGCTGTTCCACAAACACAGGACTACAATGTGTCATAGACTGATGGGAGTCCATAGGTCTTGCCTATGCAAAAGCTACTGGCTTTGCCAATGTGTTTTAGCCCATAATGTACACCAGTGTGGCTGGTGCTTACCCTGGCTAAAGGTTCCTGGCATGAAGTAGCATAGAGTGGAGTGTCGCAGTGGTGTAGAGTGCAATGGTGTACAGTGTTGCAGAGTAGAGTGTCATAAAGCACAGTGGAGTAGAGTGCAGTGGCATAGTTTATATTGGCATAGAGTACAGTGGTGCAGAGTAGAATAGAGTGGTGTAGAGTGCAATGGTGTAGAGTGCAGTGGCGTTGAGTGCATTATTTTGAGTAGAGTGGTGTAGAGTTCACTGGCGTAGAGTGCGGTGGAGCAGAGTGGATTGTTTCACAGTAGATTGAAGTGGCATAGAGGGGAGTGCTGCAGAGTGCAGTAAAGTATAGTGTCATAGAGTACATTGGTGCAGAGTAGACTAGTGTTGAGTGCATTGGTTTTGAGTAGAGTGCAGTGGTTTGGCGCAGAGTGGATTGATTCAGAGTAGAGTGAAGTGGTGTTGGGAGGAGTGGTGCAGAGTAATGTGGAGTCCAGTGGCATGGAGTGGTGTAGAGTGAAGTTGCGTAAAGTGGAGTATGCATGGTGTGGTCACGCACTGCCATAAGACAAGACATTTTTTATTGAAATTACCATTCCATTTGCACAGACATAGTTTTGCTGCAAAAGTATACAGCGCACAAACGATAGTGTGTGGAAGGGTCATCTAGTGTTTTGATTGTATTAAAATATTTGTTTCCACCACACTTCAGAGTAACAAAACATTTGCTTTAGTCGTGCTTTCCTAATTCTGATCTATTCTGAAATGTCTGCACAGTTTGTGTGCTAGATAAAAAAGCCTTTCACTTCAAGACTGCCACATAAATCCTCTCACTTTGAAGTCAGACAAGGAAAAGAAAACACTATGGTCTCTAGGAAGACAGAGCGTGCCCTTTGACCTTCGTCTTTAAATGTTCAGCAAATGTGGCAAGATAAGAACAGGATTTAAAGGTCTGCTTACAGAATGGGAGCACTCAAAAGGATACAGTAAAATAGTGAATGCTCTTTGCGAAAGGCACTCTCTGGACAGCATAAAATAAACTACGCAATAAAGTAGAAAGCAATCAAATGTGAATTACAAACCACAAAGCTAATGGCAAGCAGTGGGTGGAAAGCATTCCCAGGGAAGCTTTCAGAATGTCCCCAGGATGTTTTTAGCAAACCAGACTATCACTGTCAGCTAGGCTTCGACCTACTGTGGGGCACAGAGAGGAGAGGAATTAAATGGAACTTTTACACAAGGTATTTATCTGTAAAATACATTTGTTTCTTCTAGGGGTGCTAATTTTGCACTGGAACACACCAAAAGATTGTTCCCTGTTCAGTTGGCCCTGAGGGAAACCCCAAAACCGGTCCTAGGATGCTTGTTTCCAGTCCAGGGAGGACCTGGCCTGGCAGCTCGGGCTGGACTGTTCCCATTGGGCGCAGGGTCAAGACTGATTTGCATATGGCTGGGTTCAAACTGGAATGGCATGGTGAGCAAAAAAAACGATGGATTTAGGCCCAGATCTCTGTACTGGGGTGAATACATGACATTGCTCTGCATTCTGTCCATCAGTTCTTTTTGCATTCGTCACCCCGAGTGGGACGGGTATGCTCAGACGTGAGTCCCGTGCTCTCCATGCCACTGGAATCGCGCTATCCTGGCTGAAGAGGGGTGAAACCCCGAAACCGGTCCTAGGATGCTTGTTTCCAGTCCAGGGAGGACCTGGCTTGGCAGTTTGGGCTGGACTGTACCCATGAGGCACAGGGTCAAGACTGATTTGCATATGGCTGGGTTCAAACTGGAATGGCATGGTGAGCAAAAAAACGATGGATTTAGGCCCAGATCTCTGTACTGGGGTGAATGCATTCTGTCCATCAACTGTTGTTTTTGCGCTTTGCATAGTGACGTCATAACTCGGCTGGTACCTCGCACGGCCACCTTCACTCAGAAGCATATTCAAAATCAGTTTTGAAGTGTAAAATCTTGCCATTAACAGCGGCTAAATACACCTGCCAGATCTGTGTTCAGGGTGTAACGATGGAAGGGGAATAAAAACAACTGCTGCACCCCAGGGTGACGTTGGGGTAGTTAGCATTAAGACTCATGGCGTTGGCGCTTGCTGCTTATATCTGCGCATGACACAAGTTGGCATCCGGTAGGACCGACTCGGGCTTTCATCCTTCCTAGGCTGTACCTTGAGTGATGCCCCCACCTGCCCGTGTCTCTTATTTTTGCTGCTTCCCCACATTCTCCAGAAAAGTACGTTGGTGGTGGTGTCTTTGGCGAGGCCTAAAGCGCACAGCTTGCTTCATCTGTCTCTCTCGCCCTTGCTTCCAGGCCGACATCGTCTACGGCAGCAGCTGCTTCCACCCGCACAGCAACCCCTCCGAGCGCAGGCAAAGGACCCGTTAAGGACAGGCCACCTTCTGCTAAACCAAAGCCTGCAGCGCCATCTGGTGCCCAGACCACGGCAGCGACGCCAGAGAGACCCAAGCTCGATGCAACCAAGAAAGGTAGGAGGGTCATTGGTATGGAGGGAAAAGGTTACAGGCGAGTGTGTGTGGGGGGAAGGGGGTGGTGTTGACGGACAGCGGAGCAATATGGGCGGGAAATACCCCACTGCCCTGGGTAAAATTATACTTCACCTTTTGTGCTAATGGTTTCTACCCGCTGGGACAGGTTTTTATAGGTTTATGAACAACTAGTGTTATTATAGATAAAACGGCTCTTAATGGCGATTGCTGCTTAACCGTGAGAGCTGGCGGAAGTCTTGCCGCGTTCAGTTAGCCCTACGCTTCCTTGTGCTTGTTTTGCAAGCCTGCTTTTTTTCCCGAAGCCGTCCAGCTGGCTCCGGAGGGAACAGAAGTGACCACTTTACCTAGCATTATTGATCTATCCAAAAGAGAATTAGAATACCTTTCAGTCCAGACATTTACCCGACCCGTGGGCCCCCGGTAGTGAATTCTTAAGATTCCAAAAGTTGCCATGCATTATTCTGCATTTGTGTTAAACTTCACTTTCTCAGTATGTGAAGGCGCAACTGAGTAATATATCTGGGCAATTTGGAGACAGGGAATGGGGTCCCCACACTATAAACTGGACCCAGACTCAAGCCCATAGTTCAGCAGGTCACCTTGAGCAGTTAATCTCTCTCGAATGTTAGGCTGGATACTGAGTGCTCTCTTCTTACAGTGGGTATCAAGTGCTTAATTTGTACCAGTGGTTGCAGGTGTTCAGCACCGGCATTAACATTTTAGAAATTGTCATGGTCCTATCATCGGATTTTTAACCCCCCTTCCCCTCCCCAGAGCAAGAAGGAAAAAACAGAAAAGGGAATAATGAGTAGAAGAAAGAGAAAATAGGACATTAGTACTAAAATAAATGAGCGAAAGAGACAGGAACTTTACAGTGGTGGGAGATTGCCATGGAGGTGGCAGCCTTGCTAGTTCATAACCCCAGCTTTGGGAAGCAGGCGTCTAAGAGAAGCTTCCAGCCCATGCACCTATATTTTTTCGTTTTTACAAATTTAGCGTGGATGCTACCCCCACATACAGAGCTGTCCATGTTTCATAGAAACAAAAATGGAGACTTATTTATTGCAGTAAGTATTTCTTTATCAGTGCAAAAGATCATGTTCCTAACTGTTGTTTCATTTGCCTTTTAGATGTTGGTAAAGTGTCCACACCCAACAAGAGCTCCCCCGCTACCTCAGTGGCCAAGAAGTCTGCCACCCCTGTAAAGGCTGTGCCTACTAAAGCGTCAAAGCCTGCAGCAGAGACCAAGACTGATGTGAAGACAAAGGGGCCGGTGAAGAGCACCACTCCGAAAGCAACAGATCGGACAAGGCAGCCTGTGAACACAGGATCACCAGCACCCAAGACTCCTGCAGCCAAGCCGGGGAGCGCAGCATCCCCCACCAAGCCGGTGGCTACACCGAAGGCATCGTCCACCACGCCCAAGAGGTCTACCAAGCCTACCCCTGGGAAAGCCACACCAAAGAAGGAGCCGGTCTACTCACTGGAGCCTGTTGCAGTGCCCAGGAGAAAGGCCCCGAGCCTTGATTCACCGGCTGCTGAGGATGCGACCAAGCTGCTGGCAGAGGACAAAGTGGTGGAGAAAGTGTCCGTGGCCAGCCCGGCTGGTTTAGAGAGCCCACTGGAGAAGAGCCCAACTACTCCATCAGTAGAGGCATCGCCACTTGGTGGTGCCCAAGCAAAAACAGACACCTGCCAAATCCCAGAGTCTGGTGCCACTCTCTCATCTGAGTTAGAAAACCATTCTCCACCCAACAAAACGCCAGCCTATTCCGCAGAGGAGGATAGCACTTTAGTGCATGGCCCAACAGAGGAAGTAACACATGCTCAGATAACTACCCCGACTGAGCACACAAAACCAGTAAATTATGTCAACGATCTGGTTATTGAGGCAGAAGAACAACGCCTGATCGACTCACAAGCACAACAGAGCTTGCCAGAAGATCATCAAGAACTGTTGTCAGCAGAGAAGGGTCCTTCGCTGCTTGAAGAGCGGCCTCCCCAAATGTTACCAACTCAATCACGCCTCCCAGATCTCTCTTTGGAAGCAAATGAAACTGCTGCATGTGATGAATCCAAGCTTCCCGAACCAGAAATGCAGATTGCTATTGCTGAGAATTCTTACTCTGTTGAAAGTAGTCCCGACCCCGTCCCTGCGCCCTCTGCTGTGATGGATGAGAGTGCGCTAGGGGCTGAAGCGAAGTTGCCTGAAACAGAAGAGATTCCTTGTGATGGCCATTCTCCCTTCCTTGAACGTACTACAGAGGCAGACCTAAATGCCTCCCCGTTCGCATCCTCCGTTGAGGTAGAGGAGACTTCCCCCTGTGTTGCGGCACAGTTACTAAAAGCAGAATGTGACATTTCTGGGTATGATTCCTTTGAAAACGCTGCAGAGTCAGACCTGAATGCACCAGCCTTGCCTCCCACTGCAGTAGATGAAAGTCCATCACACGCTGAACCGAAGATCCCTTACCATGAACACGTCCTTCCCAATGACCATGGTCACTCTTTGGAAACTTTAGAGAGGACTGCAGAGGCAGACTTTAACGCACCAGCCTCTGTGTCCTCTGTTGTAGTAGGGGAGGGCCCACCATGTGCTGATACGATGTTGGCCAATGCAGAAGAGGACTTGATCCTTGACCATGCGGAAAGTCCTGTAGGGATTTCATCTGCATTATCTCCCTCTGTTGAAGTTGAGGATGCGCCACCATGTTTTGTGCCTGTGTTGCCAAAAGAAGCAGAAGAGGCTGCAGTTGACATCTATGATCAGTTAAGGGAAAGTACAGAGGCTGGCCTGAGTGCCTCCTTCTTAGATGATTATGTTGCTGTAGAGGACACTTCATCATGTGTATCGACTGTGGTGCCAACATTAGAAGAAGTGGAGAAACCCAGTGAGGGACACGGTTTACCCTTGGATTGGGCTGAAAACATGTCAAATGAACACCTTATCTGCAGAGACCCATGCGATGACCTCAAAAGCACACTAGCTCCACCTCTTGAAGCAGAAGACCCGCAGAGCGAGGACAGAGTTTCGCCGGGCAAGATCTCCCTAGTGGCTGCTCCAGAGGAAGATGGACCCTTGCTACAATCCGAGACAGAGGTGATTGAAGTAGATGAAACAGATGTCCGTCTTGAACAACCAACAGAGTGTGAGTTGCATTTTGAAGAACCAGACTGTCTCGCTGGGCTAGACAATTCTCAAGGGTCTCCACTATTAAATGAGATGTCAGATGGTTCAGAAGAGACAATAACTGAGAATGGCGGAGTTGAACACCAAGTTGCATATCAAGCTCCAGAGTTGATTCCCGGAGACAAAGTACATATAAACCAGGCAAACCCTAGTCAAGATGTTATGTACGAAGAACCTTCCATAGAGTCTTCTACAGTACTTGCCGACTTTGATGATCATGTGATCGTCAACGAAATGGAAGCAAAGACTTCAAAGGGAACAATGGATGAGTATTGCTCCTTGGAGGAAACATCTATGCCCCTTCATGATGCCATAACCAAAGAAGAGTTTTCAGATGGGAGAGAAACTGAAAGCTCACAAAAGATAGATTACTTGCACAGCTCTTCTGAAGAGAGAGGTTTTTCTGAAAGTAGTTTTCCAGAAATGGAGCCTTTAGACAAAAACACTGCAGAGGTTGTATTTGTGGGAACCGTGACGACCTCTCTAGCTCCATCCCATGATGATTTTGTGGATGAATCCATAAATGCCTGCCGTCTCGGATCTACAAATCAGACTCAGGAGAGCTGTGATATATTGGTGTCTGATAGCTATGAGGAACATTTAGATAACGAATGTAACAAAAGTATGGAAGCACTAGAGGGAGGACCTCTTCCCATCTTTGGCGGACTCTCCGATGGGTTTCCTGGAGCCCAGCCTTTTGAATACCATCACCCAGACTTGCTCGGCCAAAGAACGGTAGAACAGCATGTGGATTTTGAGGCCCCAGAAACATTCACCAGCTCTTCTTTGGATCACAACACTACTTTACTCAGTCCTGTTTGCCCAGATTTGTCTGTTGAGGTTTCTTCGAATTATGAAGTTCCACAGTCTTACGCGGATGCAGAGTACATCAGTATCGGCTCCCCAGAGTCTGCTTTCCCTGTAGAAGAGGCTGTTGTGGTGAAGATGGAAGAGCTCCCCATGTCCAGCATACCTCCAGATGCTGTTCTTCCTCATGCGAAGAATGTCGAAATAGAGGAGGGTCATTTACAAAATCAGGATGTCCCTGAATGCCCAATTCCAGTCCTAAACCATGAAGGTGAGGACCTGATTCACAAGCCCCATGATCTTCCTCTCGAGGCTGCAGAGGTCTCTTTTGAGTCAAATGGGAACCCACCCTCCCCATATGAAGGAAATGTGCAATCGCCTTCATCACCACAATTGCGGGAAGCATTGCCAGAACAGTCGCCAGAAAAGGTTCCATCTAAATCTAGTACATTGAGTGGGCCAGAACTGGCAGGAAAAAGCAGCAGCGAAACGAGCACCCCCGAAGAACTTCGGGACTATGACAGCAGCTCCGGCGTGGAGTCCAAATCTGAGGACAAGCTGGGTGGCACTGGTGACCTAGCCTTTGCCCAGACACAACAGCCTTTCAGTCCCCTGGATGATCTACCTGCAGACCAAGACTTGGGAATCCACATGGAGAAGGGGGACGATGAAGCAGAAACCCTGCCAGCAGATGAGGTCTTGGGAGACCCTCGTACTGAACCCACAGTCTCATCAGAGGAGCACTCCGAGGCAGAAATTGATGGAGACCTCTCTCTCAGTGGGTCCATTAAGTGCCCCGCCTTCGAAAAACTAGTCCATCCTAGCGTAGAATTGGAGAAGAGCAAACCTCTTGTCTCCTTGGCTTCTCCGCCCTGCAAGCCCTCACTGTTTCATTCTGTGGAAGAGTCAGAAGAACTAGGCTCTGGTGATGCTGGCACCGAGACACCTGCATCCACCAATTCTGCAGGTTCATACGACGTTTTCGACGGTGCCTTCCACCTGCACTCGACAGACAGCTGTGGCAAAAGCCCAGGTGTCTCCTCGCTAGATAGTGAGGAGCATGTGCTGGATGGAAGTCGTGACCAGTTCCCAGCTGGGCCTCAGAGAGATATAGGATTTTCCTTAGACACCTACGCCCTTACTAAGGAAGAATATCATCGGACTCCATCTGAGGATGAGGATACTCCTCACCATCACGCCTTGCCACCTGAACCTGCTGGGTGGAAACAAGAGTTCTTGGGGAGTGAATCCATTGGTTGGGATCAGCAGCTGGAGCAAATTCCATCACACGGAGAGCATGTGGAAAACGTGCAGGAATACACTGGGCAGTCCAGTGAGGAGCCCCTGTGGTTGGCACAACCCATGCCACTAGCAACGTATGGACAAAAGGATCTGGAGTGTGACTTGTTGATGCCGACTGCTGACATGCACATAGCAGGACAGTCGTACAGTGCCACCACGGGTGTAGGGACAGATAACATGGCATCAGGTAACGTATAGGGGTGTCCCTACAAAATTGTGGATTGGTTGTGAGTGCCAAATCCGAAAGAACGTTAACGTGGGGGCTCAGGGGAAGCAGCATCCTTCGCGGCTTTGAAACCCATTTTAAAGGTCTTCTAAATTAAGTATTGCATTTCCACTAGGAAGGAGAAATGCAGCGATCCACCTTGCTGTGCTGTCAGTGAGTAGACTTAACATTAACCAAGTTAGCATGGACTAGACAAAAAGGTAGGCATCTTATGGGAATATTGGGTCATAACACCATGGAATAAGAAGAGGGCAACCTAGCACTGGCTGTTGCCACCAGTAATCTTCATACCCAAATTCTCTGCCTTCAGGGCATCCAGTGCTGCTTTTGTTTCCTTAAAGCAAGAGTGGCTCATGGATTCCCGTGGATTGCTATCTTCGTTAGTCATTCCAGGCGCTATCCCGCAGAATCTGCATTTCTGATGGGCCTTTCAAGCCGCAGGTGTGGTGCAGCCTTTGAATGTATGTGAAGTGGTATTCTCTGAGCCAAACACCCCCAACCTCCCACACACATTTACCCTCTCCATTCCCTATCTGCAGACACCAGCCAGCGCCCCTTAGTTTGAGCGCAAAGTGTTTTTTAGGGGGTTGTTTTTTAAAGTTTGCATCGTTGATCATGTCCGCCCATTAACACTAACCACATCCAGCGAGAAGATACCTGGTTGTATTATACCATGTCCTTTGGGAAATTTTAGTCTTCAATAAAAATGAATCCTTGTTTTTGTTTGACCTCCGACATGGATTTTGTTCTGGGGATTGGGGTAGAGAAAGCACTAAGCCACCCACCACCTCCTTTTTATTTATTTATTCTTGTTTTGTTCCCTCAACCTTTATTCTTTTGTAAAAGGGATACATGCCCGGGCATGGTTACAGGGAAAGCTTCATGGAGAGTTGAGACTGGGATTTCAAAGGTTCCGGTTGTTCTGCCCACATCTTACCCCAGTTTTCTTCCTAAGCAGTTGACTTCCACTCACAAAACATCTCGCTGTCAATTCCACCCATATTTAAAAGTTGTTTGCCCAACATTGTCCAGCTTCTGATGGTCGTAAGGATGAGTCGAAGGTGTTCCACCTTGCCGATCATCTGCCACTCTTTTCCAATGACCTTAGACCTTAGAATCCCATTCCATCATACTTTCACTCGATAGAACTGCATGTCCTACCTTACAACAGTGCAAACGTTCAGCCTTTAGTTAGTCAGCCGCCCCCATTAACGAGCCATCAGTAAATGTTCAATCCCGGTTTGCTTGTGACACCCTCCAAGACAAAAAGTTGGACTGTGGTCTGATCTCAGATACTTGACACTCAGAAAATGTAGTTTTTTGCTTCTACTGGAACCGAATGGTGCCCCAGGCCACAAAAAAGCTGACTGCATCGCGAGAGGAGAATAAATAAAGCAATCTCCAAGTCTTAATGAAAGTCACTAGATATGGTGCCTACCCATACTGTCCTCTTATCTCGAGTGCCCGCTCAACTGCCTGAGGTAGCCATTGTCTTTTATCCTCCAAGCCCAGGTAGATAATGCATACCAACCTTCGTGGATTTGGCTTGTTGTGGTTTATCTCGCCTGAGAAAATTCTTCAACATGGCCATATGATTTCCTTGTAACAAAGCAGCTTTATCACGCATTACTGCAGCGCATTTTTGTTTTTATGCTACACACGTAAAGGCACACGTTGGTCCTCATTTTATTAAAAATGTTTAAAATTCTGTTTGTGTAAAATTTGCTCTGATCAAGAAATGAAAATTCAAGAGATCTTGGCATGGAGACATAAAACATTGGCTCTATAAATCGTCTTACCCAGCAGATACAACAGTTTTTGTTTTTTTTTTTTTTTTTTTGCATCAGACATTTTTTTTTTATCCATTCAAACTGCTGTTGATTCTATTTTAGTAGGTCTGTAGTCTCATAAAACTACAAATTGTCTTTTATTGCAGTCTTTCTACAACAACCTGTCCCAGTGTCACAACTCTATATTTATGTCACTAAATGAGACCAAGTAATCGCCAGTGCCACTCAGCGCTTATCAAAAGTAGGCCCTTCTTACAGGAATATTTATAAAGAATTATTACATGCATCAAAGATTTGGCCTTGTAAGCCGACATGAGGTCTACCTGGATTATTCAAGAAAATCCATCCTGTATTGCTTCATTACATACATACATCTGACTCGGGCGGGGGGGGGGGGACGACTTTCTCCCATGTAGTGCTAGGAAAAAAAAATCTGTGTAAAAAATGTAGAGAGTCGTAATTCTGCTCTTTTGTACTTCATTAAAGTTTCAAGTCTGCTGGAAGGCTTCCTGATTTAGTAGAGCAAGTTCAGCTCCACTTATTCAGCAGCCACCTTTTCTCCCCACCACCCCCCTCCAGTTTGGGGTCTGCTTCGTGACCATGGCAGAGCCACTTTTTAGGATGGTGCCCTATTGATGGTGCTTTACAAAGCAACCTTCATCAAAGATACATCTTTGGAGTCGAAAGCAGAGTTTTTGCACCCTGGGCAGGTTAAGATTGTCCTGAAGAGGCTTCCATTCTCTGCCTTGATATTGGTGGGGGGGGGGGGGGGGGGGGGGTTGGGCGGAGCAGTCTTTCAAGATCCCCATGGTCTCCAGTTCTGTTCAACATGGGAGGCTGGCCAGTGCTTCATGACACTCTTGGTCTCGCGCTACAGGCACCCATTAAGGAGACAACTTGTGGAGACTGAATTTAAATGTATTCTCCCATTAAACAATCACTCACTTGATTCAAATTCTGATATATAACCCTTCTACGAAAAGCTGAGTAGAAATAAATCCTGTTATAGATAATATCCCCCCCCCCCCCAACATCCTCAGTCATTTATCAAAGTTTTCATTCCAAAACCACGGCAAGTAGATGATGGATGCACGTTTTAAAGGGAGCTGCCTCTTTGGAATGTCCAAAGTTAGTCCAGGATTGTGGTCACATTTTTCAGGGTAACTGCAAACTCTGTAGCGGACTTCCAATAAGAATCATTGGAGGTAAATTGATCCTGTGTGGATCCGGAAAGGCTGGCTTATACCTGGCCATCAGTGTTGGACACTTCTCCTCTAAAAAGTATGGAAGACCGCAAGATCCCTTTTCCACCTGTCGCTGTAACCCATTGTCATGGGTCGTAACACATGCTCTATTACGTTTTATGGTAGGCATAACTGGGAATGGGTCCAACCCCAAATGAGTTAGCTTGCTTCCAGGAGGCCATTTAGGTTGCAGAATGTATAGTTAGTTTTCCTTTGCGCAATACTAGGCCTGTGTTATTGCCTGTACATACACAGGGTTGGTGAGTGTTTCCTTGCTGCAGGGGTGTGGGCTTCCTTAGTAAGGTTAAAAGGACACCAGCCTCATATGAACACTTGACTCTAGGGCTCACATAACAGCAAAATAGTTGATGAATAGCCAGGATACTTACAGCTTCAGGACTCAATCCTTCATTTGTAGGACCCTCCATCAACCCTTCAACAAACGTTTATAAACTAATGATTCGGCATGGGACTCCTCTAGGGTTTTAGAACTACCTTCATGCTGGGTTTTGTAAATTGGGTGGGTTCCTCTGCTGCTCACTCTAGGGGTTGCCAACCAGGCAGTGTTGCCATTCCGGTTGTGAAACTCTAGCTTGTTTATGGGTTGATTGAGCCTATGTTTACTCTAGAGTTAAAAACTGTTGTTGACTCATTTATTGGGTGGAAAACGTTAACGTTTGTGACAGTTTAATGGGAAGAGTAATGCATAATTTCTTGGCATAATCTTCTTCTGGAATGGGTCAACGTGGGCCGGTTGGCAGCCCGGGTTGACTTCCCACTCCCTTCTTGCTCCTAACCCCCCTTGTCTTTCTGTTCTTGTCTGTGCTTGTGATGGCTTGCAGTCCCTCATTCCTTTTACCCACCCACTTTCACCCCTCTGTTCTTGTGTACATGTTCATCCTTGTCTTGTGAGGATGGCTGTCCCAACCAATAGTGCTGTGCCCTGTTCCAGGTGTCGGCAGAACCCCTCCGGAGCCCTTCATCCGGGCACAGGGGCTTGGCCCACCAGAAATCCTTTCTACAATCTACGAAGTGGATCCGCCTGCTGAGACGGGGTTGCTACAAGCGGAGCCGATCATTCATGCCCAAAAGCAGGAGGACTCAACATTGACAGAGATGAACCTTGGAAGTCTTCAGGCAAATGTTGTGCAGCAGTTGATCAGTCGGACGCTGCTTTTCACCGCGGGTGGTTGTGGCGAAATTCCCAGTAAGGGTGTAATGAGCGAAGTTGAGCTCGGCAAGTGGACGGAGCTGCTGTCACCACTGGACGAGTCTCGAGCCAGCATCACGTCTGTCACAAGCTTTTCCCCAGAGGACATTGCCTCGCCTCAGGGCGACTGGACAGTGGTTGAAGTAGAAACTTTCCATTAACCCTTCCTCCTTTACCAAGACTGCCCCCCTTTTCCTCTCCCCATTCACTTACCCATCCTGCACTTCGCTTTACTGAGCATTTCTCTTGCATTTCAACCTTTTCCTCCTCCTCTTGGCAGCTGTGCATGATGGTATGCGATCGTAGCTTGATGGGACTGTGATTGCTCTGCTCTGTCAATCATAAGGCTGTCAAGGTACTGATCATCAAAGAAGTTGATCCCATTAACTGTCTAGAGCAAAAAAAATTGTCACTCAAAGGTGAGCTGGATTTCTTATGGTTGTGTGATCTCTACTTTGCAATATGGGTTACGCAATGAGACCAGACTACTTAAACTCTAATTGGTGCCCTCTGTGGTTTGGTGGTGGGGGAGTGGCAGATGGTGCCCTGCTTGGCCCTGTCAATTATGAGGAATTGTTGGACCCATTGTGGGTGCACAAAGGTGCATCCAAGCAATGTCTACCAGGTTACCCCTTTGGTGTGAGGGTAGGGACCGTCTGCTGTACACCACTGGTCTAGTTGGTTAGATTTCTGGGTGTCACGTTGTAATGAACTACACCCATAACTGAGGACCCTGTGTTTGGAAGCTGGTTGCAAAAGAGTGGGACCTACCAAAAACAAAGTGTTCTAATTTTAGTGGTTGTAGTAAAGGATAAGATTTTCTCAGTCTCTAAGATCTATGGTACCTCCCAGGGAGTTGGAGTGAAGAGAGAAACGCAGGTAGTTTAAAGCCATATTCTATTAATGTAACCCATATCTTTACGGCAAAAAACCCTTTAGAATTGAGGCTTCCTCTTTCAGAGAATTCTCATTCAAGTCCAAAAGAGCAGTTATGAGACTCCACCAACCCTAACTTTATATCTATATTGATAATTCTGAAGCTGTCTCCCCTACTTCTTGTACTGGGTCACATTTGTGGCCTGCTCCTTTCCTATGGAAGGATAAAGTTTACTGAAGGCACTTTACCCCATGACGTTTGCCTGTGAATTGGTGAAGTGGATGAATAGTTTAACCTCCTTACACAAAGCTTCAGTGGTTTCCCCACAGTGACCTATGAAGCGGAGTTTGTTTATCTCCCACATATACAGCATTGGACTGCCTTAACTGCTGGGAAGGGATGTGGAAAGACCAGTTCCTTCTGTGCTTCTCTTTGTATAAAGAAGGCAGGAAATAAAATCATTCCTGGTTGCCCGGCAATTCTACAAGTCCTCCAGTGGCTCAAACATTTAAGGCTGTGCCTAAGAGGGGTACTGTAAAATCCATCTCACTCCTCAAGAACTGTTAAAAGGATGTTTTGATTGTTCAGAATAGACTTTTCCAATTAAATAGACAGCGGAGGAAGTTAGCCACTGTACTAAATATCTTTTGTGAGCTGTGGAGGAAAGTTCCTGCGCTGACGCCACTGGATGAAGATTGGACCTTGTTTGACTGAGCTGTGTTATGAAATCTAACCTAGAAGCTTGAGTGTTTTGTTATGAATTTTAAATTATAGTTGCATTTTTAATAAAGATCGCTTTCAAAGGTGCTGCTATGACTTGGACTTTAATATGTTTGGGAAGGGGTTTGATTACATCATGTATTCTTTAAATTCTTCCACAAATTAGGATAAAAAGAATTGAGTTTTCAAAAAAATGAATGGAAAATCTTTATGAGCAATTTCAGCAACCAGTGTATCTCTCGATGCTGGTCAGGTTAACCAAGGTTTATGAGTTCACAGGCATCCTCGTTATGCTGTCTGCATCGGATACAGACTTCTTTTAAATAGTAAAGGTTTTGCAGCTGGCTTTGCATTATCTTGCCATCTACTGGTTGGACCCTAGGTTCAGGATTATTTTTTTAAATCTTAGATAAGGGCTATGTCTAACAGGCCACATCTTAGTTGTCAACTTAAAAACTCACAGTATCCATCCATATGGCACCATCTTATGACAGATCGTTCCAGATTCACGTGTTGTGCATTATTCTACCAGCGGTTGGTTGGGTCCAGATGCAGATCGGTTTCCAAAGCTTTTTGGGGGTCCACTCAGGGAGTAAGTAGGACTCATTATGATGCCGACCGTAAGCCCACACTGCTCCAGTATGTGACCTCCATTTTAGAGACTTTTTTTTCTTTTTTTTCTTTTTTTTTTTTTTTTTTTTTTCCTTTTTCTATTTTCTGATGGGTTTGGTTGGATTTTTTTTTAACGAGTAATTGAAGGGGGAAAAAGGAAATTGTAGATTTTAAAATCAAATGATGAGCGAAAACCATGCCAACCAAGGAGTAGGTCGAGGAATCCCATTCTTCTGGGTCCAAGTCAAAAGCTGCTGGAAGGGGAGAGCAGAAAGGCATCACCCTAACCTCTGCAGATGGAGTTTGCAAGTGGAAAGAGGTTGTCTACCTCAAATGAAAGACCTGATACTTTGAAGACAGTCAGGCCTAAAAGCCACTAAAAGTTGTTGAGGTCTGGAAACCGAAACAAAGTATAGATTGCTGATCTTACTAAAAATACACAATTATTTGAAGAGACCTTAGTTTCAAATATCACCCGAGGGATAAGCATTATGAAAAAGAACTACTGTAACAAAAAAGTTGAAAGAAAACCTCTATCTCCGAAAGTGCAGTAAGAAAGGAGGGAGAATATAAACCAGATAACTTTCATGACATACAAGAGTGATGAAGAAGAGATGACAGTTTTCGAGAAGAGGAAATACTGAAAAACGCAGATATTCATCTGAAGATGAAGTTGAAGTGTACCCTAGGCCTACACTGTCGGGTGCAATTACTGTATAGCTAGATTAAAAAAAAAAACACAAAAAGTCTGACCCTTTTGCAGCAAAAGAGATGTAGTCATTTAACCAGATTTTTTTTTTTTTTTTTTTTTTTTCATAACCATAAGAAATATTTTTATGATTAAAATGACACCAAAACAATAAAACTTCAATGTAGACAAATGGAGATATGAATTTTTAAAGAATGAATGCTTTCGAGTGCCTAAAAGCCAAAAGCGCCAACTTGGGACATCTAATCATGCTTGACCGGGACAAAATCAAAGTTTCAGGCTGACTGCAATGGAGTGCTGGTGGATACAATGAGTGGTAGGGCCATGTCAAGTTTTTACCTTCTGACTTAGTCACTTTTTTGGAGCTTTTTCTCTTAACGTCAAGTGAGGCTCCTCAGCAGGCCAGGTTGCGAGTCGATGGTGACTTGCTTCAACGTGATGCATCGATGACCTTTTGGAGGTCTCGTCAACCACGAAAAGCTCCGGAGCTTCAGTGGGGCAAAACTGAATCTCAGGCAGAGTCGCGGTTTGACATCTCCGGCTTGGCTCTTGACGACGGGTCAGTCACCTTACGGAGCTTTTTACCAAAAATTCCCCAAGTGGTCTCAAACTTCTGGATCTTCTTCCAGAATGTCCTTTCGGAGTCTTTTTTTTTTTTTTTTTTTTGTTTTTAAAAGTTTTTATTGAACAATAATTCGATTACAATCACGGGCCTACAACCACCAGGGCCGGCCGCTAAGTACAGAATGAAATATACATTTATCAAAGCTGCAGTCGGTTCCCGGGGGTCGGCCCCGTAGTGAGTCCGGATAGTTCTAGAGGCACAGGAGACTTAGATCCAAAAAACACAGAAAACTAAAAGAAAAACGAAAGGCGAGGCATAAAGACAAACGGCGCAGGTCAGGCTTCCTCCGGGGAACTCCAGGTCAGACCATTAAGCAGCACACGAAAGGAAGGAGTACCGGGAGGCTGGGGACGGGGGGGGGGGGCCAAGGGAACTGAACGTCCATATGTAGTCATTCCAAAAGGTGCCCGGAACCGTCAAGGGTCAGGGGGACATGGCGATATCGGTATCCACCAGGGGGGGCGTACAGATACCCCCGCGATATGCATTCCATTGCCCCCAGATTCTGCCCCAGGCCCCCGGCTTACCACGGGCAACATACACAGTCTTCTCCCTGAACATACACCAGTCCATATTCTCCTTCCATACTGACACGGTGGGCGGCCGCTGGGCACCCCAAAGCTGCGCTATATCTCTCTTGGCAATCATGTTCCCCAGGGCCGCCCACCGAGTCTGAGCCGCGCTATAATCATTGGGCTCCCACACATTCAGGACACAGCGACGCACCTCCGGCAGCAGCACAACCCCAGTGACCTGTCCCATAACCGTATGTACCCGGCGCCAGTAGTCCGCCACCTCGCGGCACTCCCACAGGATATGGAGAAAGGTGGCACTGAGCCCACAACCCCGCTTACAGAGCCCATCGTCGGAATATCCCATCGAGACCAAGCGAGGACCCGTCACATACACCCGGTGAAGAATCTTAAGCTGTACCAACCGGAGACGGGCTGGAATGGCGACCTCTTTGGGGGACGACAGTGCAGACTGCCAGTCCTCGTCGTCCAATTCCACCCCATCCCCCGTCCAAGCCTCCCGAAGGCGCACCAAGAGGTCAGCCCGATGATTAATCAGTTTCTTATAAATTAAAGAAATAGTGCTGTCCGGGACATGTCCGTCAAGTATGCGGTCCTCGAGGGGCGAGGAAACCGGGATCGTGGTCCCCTCTCCAAAGACCGAGAGCAGGGCGTGTCGAACCTGGGCATAGCGGAAGAACTCCCTGTCCGTAAGCTCATATTCGGCCTGAAGAGCCGCGAAAGTCTTAACCGCGCCCTTATGCCACAGGTCTCCCACTTTGCTGATACCAATCGTGTCCCACTGGTCAAACCCCTTCGTAGTCCAGAGGCTCCCCAGGTGATCGGAGGCAAACAAAGGAGTAGCACATGTCAGTCGCTCGCCCCAGCCCGTGGCCGCAGTGGCGGCCCTCCAGGTCCGCACAGCAATCTTAGTAGGACCCGTAAGGGTCCGGCCAGCCGAGCGGGAGTACAGCGCCCTGTTATAGTCCCCGCCGGGAAGCAGGAACTTGTCCATCTCATACGCCGGGTTCAGGCCAGGCGCATACGTGGCATGGTTGATGGCCGAAAGCTGCGCGGCCCAATAATACCTGCGAATGTCGGGAAGCGCGATGCCCCCGTCATACCAGGGGAGAGTAAGCTTAGCAAGAGCAATACGCGCCCGCCCGTCCCACACCAGTCTCCTCTGCAGGCTCTCTACCTCCCGAAAGTAGGCCACTGGGATGACGTCGAAGGAATTCTGGAGTGCATAGAGGAACCTGGGAAGGGACATCATTTTGAACAGCGCGGCCCGACCCAGCGGGGACAGGGGCAGCCTGCACCACCGGGCCGTATCCTCTCGCAATCGCCGAAGCGGACGCAGGAGATTCAGCTCATAGCGAGCCACCGGGTCCAGCGAAACGTATATCCCCAGGTACTTAAAGCCGCTCAGTGATACCTGGATCGGAAGCCGAGGCGGTAGGAGTGGAGGACCACCGGAGATCGGATAGACGCAGGATTTAGACCAATTGATCGTGAGACCCGAATTATTCCCAAAGGAAGTCAGAACGTCAAAGAGGACGTTGAGCGACTGCCGCGGTGAGGTGAGATATAGGAGAATATCGTCCGCATACAGCGAAACCCGATCTTCAAAGCCCGGGGCCCACCGGATCCCTCGAAGCGAGGGCTCCCAGCGGAGCCAAGCCGCGAGTGGCTCCAGGGCGAGAGCGAAGAGCAAAGGGGACAACGGGCATCCCTGCCTCGTGCCCCTGCTGAGGGCAAAGGGCCGAGAGACCCGCCCGTTCACCACCACCTGAGCCATGGGTCCCGTGTACAGAAGCTTCACCCAGCCAATAAATCCTTCCCCAAAGCCAAATTTAGCCAAGACAGCCCAGAGGAATGGCCACTCGATGGTGTCAAAAGCCATCGTGGCATCCAAAGAAACCAGCACGGCCGGTTCGGAGAGGAGCTCCGCCCTGGCAAGGGCGCCATGAAGACGCCGCAAGTTAAGAGCGGTGTTACGATGCGGGATGAATCCGCATTGGTCCGGATGAATCAGATCGCACACGACGCTCAACAGACGATTGGCAAGGACTTTCGCCAGGATCTTAGGCTCCGCATTTAGCAGTGAAATAGGCCGGTAAGAAGTACAGCGATCTCGCGGCTTGTCCTCCTTGGGGATAACGACTATCGTGGCCAAACGCTGATCGGCCGGGAGGGAACCCGCCGCCAGAGACTCACGGAACATGCGACTGAGGAAGGGCGCAAGCTTGTCAGGGCGCAATTTATATAGCTCAATGGGCAGACCGTTGGGACCCATAGCCTTGCCCGAGCGAAGGGAGCGGATCGCGGTCGCTATTTCATCCACCGACAAGGGGGCGTCCAGCCGCTCACGGTCCTCAACGGACAGGCAGGGCAAGGCGATATCCCTCAGTAGAAGGCGAGAGTCGTCCTCATCCCTGTCAGTCACTGGGGAGTACACAGCCCGGAGGTGGTCGGCAAAACATTCCACAATCTCGTCAGGCTCCGTCACACACACACCATCCGCAGCACGCAACTCCGGGACCACACGATTCACTCTCTCCTTCCTGTCCAGCCACGCGATCAACTTTCCCGCCTTGTCCCCGGCATCGTACAGTCGACCCTGCTGCTCCCTATACATAGTTTTGGCCGCGTCAGTGACCAGGGACCTATATTCAAACTGTTTCAGGCTGAGGGCATGGAGCCCGTCCGGAGTAACATCCGCCTCCAAGGCCGACTCCAGCCCCAAGATGTCAGTCTCCAGCCTCACCACTGCCTCACTCTTGACCCTCTTAGCCACCACTATCTGGGAAAGGGCGTGTCCGCGGATCACGGTTTTAAAGGCTTCCCACAGGGACATTGCAGAAGACACCGACCCCTCGTTATCCAGGAAGTATTGGTCCATAGCCTTAACCAGGCTGTCACGAGTCGTAGGGTCTCGCAGGTACCATGGGTTAATGGGAGCGATCCGCCCCGCAGACCGCGGCCCGGTGTCAAAAACAAGCCACAGCGGAGAATGGTCGGAGATACCCCGCGCCAGGTGCCTGACCTCTCGAATCCGACCAGTCTGCGCCGCGGGCATAAGGAAGTAGTCTAACCTAGAGAGACTCCCATGCGCCCCCGAGTGAAAGGTGAATTGACATTGGGTCGGATGCATTAATCTCCAACTATCCACCAGGCCGAAGGTCTCCAGCATCCCACCCAGCCATGCCTGGGCAGCGGGGAGGGTCCTTGGTGGGTGACGATCCAGTTCACCCGAAACCACAGAATTAAAGTCCCCGCCCATGAGCAGGAGGCTGTCCGGAAGGTCAAGCAGCATTCGACCCAAGTCAGTGAAGGTGGAGTTCTGGAGGCCCGGGGGGACGTAAACTGAAACCAGGGCAAGGGGCTGCCCCTCCCACCTCCCAATCAAACACACATAGCGCCCTCTGTCATCCGAGACTATCTTAGTGATCTCCACCGGAAGTGAGGTTCGCAGCAGAATGCCCACCCCCCCCTGGAACCAGTTGTGAAACCAGAATGGGCCACGAGGCGGTATCCCCCCCTGTTCATTGCATGACAAACATTGCCAACCAGATGCGTCTCCTGGAGAAACACCACATCAGGAGTCAAACGACGCAAATATTGCAGTACTACACCCCGCTTGATACGGTCCCCCAACCCATTGACGTTCCATGACATAAGCCTCAACCCGTCCCCCCCCCCCCATCCCCCCCAATAGATCAAGGGTCCCCCAGCCTGCAGCACAGTTCCCAAATGTGGACAAAAATCAGTACCTCGCCCTGTAAACAAAAAACACACAGCAAAACAAACCCTCCTCCCCCCCAACCCCACCCCAGGACCAACTCCCCCCACCCTGCACCCCTGCGGGCCAAAAAACCCCCCCCAACTTGCAGTGTGCCTGTCGCCCCACTAACCCCATTCTACGAAAAGAACCCAGAGGAGGTAAGGGACCCGTCCCCGCCCGCCCCCCTCACTGGTCCTGGTAAAACACAATATGCAAATGAAATAAGACCCGACTGTACAGTGCAAAAAGGCAAAATCAAGGACCAAAAGTCATTCTAAAGGGGACCCATCACCTGCGGTGCCCGCAGAGGGTCCGGGACGGCCACCTCCGTCCGGCAGAGAGTCCAGCCAGTCACTTGCAGCCACAGGAGAGTCAAAAAAGGCTGTCCGATCCCCATGTTCCACTCGGAGTTTTGCAGGGTAGAGCATCGAATACTTTAGGCCCAGCTCACGGAGACGACGCTTCACCCCTTGGAATCCCAACCGTTGTTTCTGGACCAGTTGCGTGAAGTCCGGGTAAAAATTGATGGTCGAGTTCTCATGACGAACCGGGCCGTGGGTCCGTGAGGCCTGCAGAATAGCGTCGCGGTCCCTGTAGTAGAACAGTTTGGCCACGATAGGCCTCGGGGGGGGCCCCCGGCCGTGGCCGACCGCCCGGAACTCGATGGGCCCGCTCCACGGCAAAGAACTTACTTAGGCCAGCCGAGGACAACTGTTTCAGGATAAGTTCCTCGACCACGAGGTCAACCGGGCGGCCGTCAGAGGACTCCGGTACACCTATGACGCGGATGTTGTTGCGTCGGGCCCGTCCCTCGAAGTCCTCAAGCCGCCGGGCCATATGGTCGTTAACCACCCTGATGTCTCCAAGCGCGGCCCGCAGATCCGACACCTCCGCACCGAGGGTGGAGGTCCGTGCGTCGAGAGCCTGGACCTTCTCGTTAGTTTTGGAGAGGTCGGCCCGGATCAGGGTGACATCGATCGCGACAGTGTCAATCTTACGGGCCAGGGCCTCATATTGCGTCGCGATGGTTTCCCTGATGCCATCAATGGCGCCCATAATGTCCTGCAAGGATAGTTCCGTAGTGGCGGTCGCGCCTCCTTCCGCAGTATCCGAGGGGAGGCCAGCAGCGCCAGAGGGCCCCCTGCCCTGGGTGTAGCGGTCCATGTTATTGCTCTGGACTGCCCCCCCGCGGAGGGAAGCCTTGGTCTTGCGGCCCTCGGGACCCCCTTTGCCCCCCATGTGAACACGGTCACCCGAGGGGACCTCCAATCAAGAGGTGTAAGGCACCAGCAAGAAGACCACAAAATGTCGGTATAGGGGGTCCGAGGCGATAGGCGCTCTAGTGGCAGATGAAAGAAAACCTCATGCAGAGGCCCAGGAAGCACCTCTCCACCCCGAGCGCACCTCCCTGCCGGTCTCCTGAAGTGCAAAACCGAAACCGAAAGTGGTGGATCGGCAGCTGGCACCGCGCTGAAGCCGCTGTTGTTCAATTGCAGCCCGGTCCCTCGGGTCACCTTCACCCCGGTCACCTCCGTCGGGTAGGTCCCAAAAGTTCCGACGACGACAACTCAGGATTCCCAGGTCCGATTTGAGTTTTGAAAAGAGATATACGCTCAGCTGGTCTTTATCTCCCAGATTCCATAAGCCACGTCAGGATATTCTCAGGATAAATTCCGAGGAGCAGAGAGGGTCCGGGGAGCCCTGTGCTCACGCGACCATCTTGGATGCGCGCTAGGCTCCTCCTCCATTTAACCAGATTTTTGAAGAGTGGTCCCACCCAGAGTAGAGAAAAAATATGAACTGTCACTTCAGGGTCCACAGCACGTTAGAGCATTGGTACTCGCAAACATTTCAGCAAGGTGTAGTAGGTCGGGGTGAGGAATGTAAGGTGCGTGTAGGGGAACTTAAGCTTGTACATCTAGTGTCTGAATTGCACAATGTTAAAACAGAAAACATGGGCTCAATCCCAGCTTCCCCACTTGACCAAATTGTGTGATCCTTGGAAATTATATATTCGAGGCCTGTGAGCTGTAGATCATATGCTTTGCATACTCCTGCCATCTAGTGTTGGGTCCGGATGTTTGCAAGTTGTTTTTCTTCTCTTTCCAGTCACAAGGTAGGGTGACGCCTCCTTTTGGTGATAGTGCGCATGGTCATCAACTCCATTGTTAGATTGTTTTTTTTCTGCCATCAGGTTCGGATGTGTATTGCTGCACTCTGGTTCGAAACCATTCTTTGGGTGCCCCTCGGTGCGCAGTCCACTCTACCCACGTCGGTATTGTTTCATGCTCGTATCCCACTTCTCTGCATATCATGTCGATCAAACAAAATTTCAATTTCGATCAGAAAACTCGTGGAAGGCTGTCTGGCCTAACCGTATCGGTCCACCTCACAGTCAATGAAACGTACTCCATTTAAATTCTGTGCTCAGTGCCACGCAAAGTATCGGTGCACCGACTCGCACAAGTGTGCAACTTGTGCTTTTCTCCGGAGCACAATGAACAAGACTGCGACACGTGCAGATCGTTTAGATCCAAGAAAACTCTCTGCAATAGTCTGGCTCGACGTCCTGAAATGTAAAGCCACAACATCGAATACATGCCAGATCTCTTCGGTAAAGGGTCAGAGCAAGAAGAATTCAATGGACACTGGGGTTAAAGAGGAACAGGAGGAGCAGCCCTTATTCGTGCCTGAGTCAGACTCTGAGATTGATGAGGACATACCACAGGGTCAAGGTCGTGTGAGTACTGAATACTCCTGGCCCTGAAATCCAACTCTGCGCCAAGGTCGGTGCTGAGATGTTTCTGACGCCCCGCCTCCCAGCTCGGCCCTGAAACACATAGTCAAGGCCTCCGGCTTGGGATCGAGTTGGCCAAAGTCCGGGTTGGAGCCGAAACCTTCGAGCGTGAAGCCGAAGACCGCTTCTTAGCCCAAACCCTCCACGCCAAAACTGAAAGCCTTTGGAGCAGAAATCTTCCACACCAAAAGGCAATCCCGGTACTGAAGTAGTCCGGTGCCAAAACCGAAGATGTTCCTTCCAAAACTCAGGATCCAATTTTCGACTTCCAAACTCCGAAACCGGATCCTAAACAAAAACTACTTTACATTAATCCTGATACAAGACCTCTTCTTACCAAACTGCCTCACAAACGCAAACCTGAGTCAGTGGACATAAAATACAAGATTCCTTTAAACAAAAAAACAAAGAAAGTCGGTACTCACCCTCCTCCTTCCACCACGTTCCCGTACACCTCCACCACCCTCTCCAACATTAGAATAATTACCTATCACACCGCAGGACTCTCCACCCTCACAGCCTGATGATATTCAATTACTTGTAGATCCATGGAAAGACTACACCATTGAGCCACCTACAGATAATGACCCAGATCTTTACCCTGCAAAGCCTTCCCCTCCTGACGACAACATAGGATATTTAGAACTGCTTGCTAGAGCTGCACAACATCACGGTGTACAGCTACACAAAGAATCTCTAGAAGAGTTCTTGTTTGAAACTTTGAGTAGTATTCACGGGTCTAGTCAGACTCTCCCTATGCTCAAAGGCATGAGACATGCCGATGACCTCTTCAAGGCTCCTGTTCAGGCTCGTATTCTGACTCCCAGAATAGATAAAAAGTATAAGCCTGCTTCATCTGATCTAGTCTTCATTAGAGTTCAGTTGCCCCTAGACTCCCTTGTTGTCTCTAATGCCCGTAAACGAGCTGATTAAGAAACCTCTGGGGATGCTCCCCCTCCAGACAAGTAGTCAAAATTATTAGATGCCTCTAGCATATGAATAGCAGCGCAGGCCGCGAATCATTTGCGCACTGCTAACACTCTGCCCGTTTTAGCCAGGTATAATAGAGCGCATTGGGATGAAGAGGAGAAATTGTTCCAATATCTCCCAGATCAGCACAAAGCTAAAGCACCGGATTTAATACAGGAAGGAAAGCTAATCACCAATTTCTCTATTAGATGTGCTTTAGATGCTGCTGATACAGCAGCTCAAGAGATTAACACGCCTGGTTGAGGATTTCCGGTTTCCAACCTGAAGTCCAGCAATTCATTTTAAACACTTAGTTTGAAAAAGAGCATCTCTTAGGGCCTGCAGTGGATCAATCATTAGAAAAAAATGAAAAAAGACACTGAGGTAGCTAAATCCATGGGAGCCCTACAGTCTCCTTCAAACCGGGCCGCCTTTTACCGTGGGGTGGGGGGGGGGTCCAAGGCCACATCCTCAGACACCAATGTTTCCTCGTATAAAGGCAACAATCAATCTTCCTCCACAAGAGGCTTCTTTGGAGGAGGATACAGAGGAAACCAGGGCAACGGTAGAGGAAAGGGTTCCACGCCCTGTAACTCCCCTTACCCTAACAAGCAGTGACTTACCTACCTTTCCCCTGATCATTTAACACCTGTCGGGGTACGTCTTCTACAATTCCTCACCATTTGGCAATCAATAACAGACAAATGGGTGCTAGGAATTATCCAACATGGATTTATTGCCTGGAGTTTACCGCCAATCCTCCAAACATTCCACCTTGTCCTCACAAACTGTCACCAGAACATTTGCACCTGCTCAAATGGGAAGCCCAGTCACTCTTGCTAAAAGGAGCCATAGAGCCAGTACCATTACGATATCAAGGGTAATGCGTTTACTCTCTGTATCTTCTAATTCCCGAAAAGGATGGCTCATTAAGACCTAATCTGGAACTCAGAGAACTGAACCACTACATACTGTCAGAACATTTCCACATGGTAACACTTCAACAAGTGCTCCCACTTTTACAACAGGGCGGCTTTGTCTACTCTAGACTTAAAGGATGCATATTTCCACATTCCAGTTCATCCCACTCATCGAAAATATCTCAGATTTGTGATAGCGGGTCAACATTACCAATTCAAAGTACTGATGTTTGGAGTCACCACTGCTCCCAGAGTATTTACCAAATGCCTCGCAGTAGTAGCAAGCTCATCTGAGAAGACAGCCCATCACGTTTTCCCCTACCTGGACGACTGGCTCATCAAAGCCGGCACTTACAACAAGTGTCTCTGACACACTCAATCCACAATTCACCTACTACATCAACTAGGGTTTATGGGGAATGCTGTGAAGTCCCATGTGCAGCCTTCAAACACACAGCCTTATCTGGGAGCCATCGTTGACACTCAAAAAGCTCTAGCCTCTCCCAATGCAGCCAGAATTCACAGTATTCAGTCTCTTCTCACTCCGTTTCAGCCCAACCATGTATTACCAGCCAGAGCCTTCAGGCAACTTCTGGTAATGATGGCGTCTTGTATCATAATCGTACCTCATGCAAGACTTCACATGTGTCCCCTTCAAGAATGCCTAGCAAGTCAGTGGAACCAGTTGCAGGGTCGATTAACCGATCTAGTGTTGGTAGACCGCCGCACCCATCGCTCTCTGCAGTGGTGGAACCCACAAAATGTATCTAAGGAGTGGGCCTTCATTGACCCTGTTCGACAGACCGTGCTAACAGCAGACTCATCGCTCACTGGTTGGGGTGCTCACTTACAGGATCACACAACCCAAGGCTTGTGGAGTTTAAAGCACAAAAGTCTCCATATAAATCACCTGAAGTTACTAGCAGTGTTTCTAGAGCTCAAAGCCTTTCAAACTCACCTCGTAGGCATAGATGTCCTAGTCCGTACAGACATCATGACAGCCATGTATTGTATACAAAAACAGGGGGGGGGGTGGGCTACTCTCTCCACAAACCATTTGGAAATGGGCTATACACCACAAGATTTTTCTCCTGGCAGAACACCATCCAGGAGTAAACAATCAGATTGCTGACCTTCTCAGCAGACCGAGGCAGCAAATCCATGAGTGGGAACTTCATCCTCCGGTTCTCCTTCCCTAATTTCAGGAATGGGGATTTCTTCAGCTAGACCTGTTCGCCACAGCAGAAAACGCAAAATGCCCAAGCTTCGCCTCCATGTTCCTACACCTGCTCTCTAAAGGCAATGCCCTATGGATGAACTGGTCAGCGATATTTGCCTACGCTTTTCCACCTCTCCCACTCATACCACTGGTAGTTCGGAAGCTCAGTCAAACATCCCTCACACCAATTCTCATAGCTCCCACATGGATCCGTCAACCCTGGTTTGCCACCTGGGTTGATGGGCCCATGTGGGAGCTATGAGAATTGGTGTGAGTTTGCCTGGGCCTCCCTGCTGGAGCTGTCAGTAGTTCCACACAATAAGCTGCATCTCGCCTCCAGTCTCCCTATTCAGAGCCATGGAGAAATCAAGGCATCTAAATCCCAAACAACTCAACCTGGCAATTAGGCTCCTGAAGCCATAGTTTGGTTATTTACACCTACCACCAGACTGTATGAATATCTTGAGAGGCAACAACGCCTACTAGCAGGGCATGTTTTGCAGCAAAATGGAAGTGATTTGTTATCTATTGTAACCATATCAATCCTCTTGATGCTTCTGTATAGAACATCACCGGTTACATTTACAGCAATCTGGACTAGCCTACACCCATTTGCTTATATCTGGCAGCAGTAGCTGTATACTTACAAAACAGACAACACATCTCTATTCAGAGTGCCAGTGATTAAAGCATTTATGGAAGGATTCAAAAGAGTGATGCCACCAAGAGTCCCACCTGCACCAGTGTGGAACCTAAACATAGTCCTTACAATGCTAATGGGTCCACCGTTTGAACCAATGCATAGGTGCCAATTACAATTCCGATCATGGAAAGTTGCATTCCTCATCGCAATAACTTAACTAAGGAGAGTTGGTGAACTCCAGGCATTAACTATACAAGATCCCTTCTTTCAGTTTCAGAGACAGAGCGGTTCTTCGCACCAATCCTAAATTGTTCCCTTAAGTAGTTTCTGCCTTTCATATCAATCAATTGGTTGAATTACCTGTGTTCTTTCCTCAACCTGATTCTGTAGCAGAATGAGCTCTACACAACCTTGATGTTAGAAGAGCTCTACTATATTACGTTGAAAGAACAAAAAAGTTTGCAAAACAAAGCAACTTTGTTGCCTTTCCTCCACCACACAAAGGCAATCCTGTATCTAAATCGGGCATTGCACAATGGATTTTAAAATGTGTCCAGGCATGTTCTGTGAAAGTAAAAACAACTTTGATAATACCCCCAGAGCGCATTCCACTCACAAAATAGGGCCTACTATGGCCTTCTTGGGGAATATGTTCTCCTAGCTGACATCTGTAAGGCAGGAACATGGTCTACACCGCACACATTCACCAAACATTATTGTGTAGATGTTTTGCGAGTCAACAAGCTAATGTAGGCCAGGCAGTACTTAAAACACTATTGCACACAACTACAGGTTAGCCGCCGCTCTGGCAGCATACTGCTTTATAGTCTAGGCAAAGCATGTGATCTACAGCCCACATGCCTCAAACAGATAATGTTACTTACCCTGTAAGCATCTGTCCTTGTCATGTAGAGCTGTAGCTTCACATGCGCCCACCTGCCTCCCCGGTCTCCTGTAGTTCTTGCACTTCTCAGTTTACATACATATGCATGGACATCTCTATTCTACACTTACTAGCTCTATTCTCACCCTCTGGGGTAAAACAATCTAACAATGGAGTTGATGCCCACATGCCCGATCACTGAAAGGAGGAGTCACCTTACCTTGTGACTTTGAGTTGTTTTTCTTCGAAGAAGTCTTTCCAAACATCTGGACCCAACACTAGATGCCAGGAGTATGCAAAGCATGTGAGTCTACCAATCTACATGCCAAGAACAGATGCATACTAGGTAAGTAACATTATCCTTTTCACTTTGATTCATTTTTCTATATTATCACATATAAGAGAACCTCAAAATACATGAGTTCAGGACATGTGCAGTACAAAGCCTGCTCTTGAGTTTGAATTGTTACTTTATAATGTTCTCCATGTTTAATAGACCCCAGATGCACTTTGACAACCGACTTGCCTCTATTTTCACTATTGAGCTTGTTGTCTGAGTAGGTGGAAGCAAAAATGTTTCTAAATACATGTTTGAAAAGTATCATTAAGAAACAAACACCTCTCAGTGCAGCAATTTGATCTTATTTACTAAGGTGAAACGCTTCTACATGTTATTGAAATACACTTTTTTTAAATACTGAAGAGAGATTGTCTTATTTTTATACGTTTGTTTTAAGATGTCTTTAAATAGGAAGGCATTTCTAAAGTTGAGCGGTTCCAGACACCTTAGTTACTCTCCTTTCTTTAACTTGGGGTAACACGTAAGTAAATGCTTGCCAGTTTATTTAACATCATTCTGAATGTCAGTGCTCAGTAAAGTAAACTCCAGCCTAGCGCTGCTTTATACCAGGGGGCAGCTGCAAGTGGCCCCTGGGCCGTACTTTGAGTATCACTGTGTTAGAGCATATGTGAATCCTCCTCCCGTAGAACGAGAACATCAAGGACAAAGGCGCAAACACTAATTATGCAAACCCACAGATAAAGGAGTAAGCGTCTAGAGGCAATAGGTACAAATATTGGGGGATGCAGTCAGTGGCAACACTGGTGTATGGCCACTAACAATGTCTGATTAAACAAAAATGCCCATCCACAATAGGAAGGACTAGAAGATCAGATCAACCGTTGGTCAGATTCATTTCAAAATGGGGCAATCTGCAGTAGAGTAAGGAAAGGCATTGCAAATTCATACCTCCAATCGGCCCAAGATGGTGCAGATATTTCTATCAGACAGCTAACAAAACGGACTGTCCTGCGCAGACACACGTGGGTTAATATTTCCGGATATAAAATTAAAGTACTCCTTTCACATGGAAGCATGGTTTGGTGCAGCAGTGGATCAATCCGTTGAGCAAATGAAGATCACAAATGACATAGTAGGGGTATGGGAGCACTGGAAGTTAGAGGTTGCTTTTGGAGAAGAGTTTTCATTAACAAGACCTGCACCCATACAATGCTCAAACCAGAAGCGGTACTTTTTAACCACAACGGGCATCGACCAATACATGTCCTCCAAATATGATATTTGAGGGAGAGGCACAGAATGATAATACATCTCAAGAGGTTCCAGCCCAAGCAATAGAAGACTGCTTGCTTTATACTTTGGTGGGTGGCCTGCTTTCCGTGAGGGTGGCAAAGGTCTTTCCTCTATAACCCTGGCTGGTATACCAGCCGCTGTATTAAGAGATCGCTGCTGGCCTGCAGTGATTTTGTGTCTTCAGAGGAGCCACCGTCGTGGCAGCGCCTCTGAAGTTACAGAAAAATTGGTGAGTGGCCAACATGCTTTCATGGGAGAAACAAAAAATAAATAACCCTGACACCCTAGGAGCACACTCGCAGGGTGGGGGTCTTTTTTTTTTTTTTTTTCTTCTCCAGTTTGGGGTGGGTAGAGTTTGCCTGGCTCGCTCGAACTTGAGATGTCCACTCTAAATTGAGTAGATGTCTGATGCACCTACACAAATGTCCAGCTGTGTTGGGGGTTCGGTGTATGGTTTCAGATGGCAGGGTCAATGAGGCCACTGCTGTTGGAAACATGACAGTCTGTCTGAATCAAAATATAGTGGGTGGACCATCTGTTTGGGGACCGGGTACTCCACCGCATCTGTGGTGGAGAACTGTACCTGCCAAACTCAAAATCAAGCTCTTTAGTACTCCACCCACAGAACACAGGTCAGAGGCACAATTAATAACCACCTACTAAAATGGCTGTCCATAACAACACATAGGTGGGTGTTTAATATAAAACATATGGATATTGTATTAAATTTCTGAAAGTTTCATCCTCAATAAATCCAAAGTGTCAGCACTACAAAATTGATGACATTTGAGTGTTACTACACAAAGTAAAGGAACTCGTTCTGAAATGCATATAAAAAGTCCTGCATCAGAAGGAAAATGCAGTACTATGGTCTGTGTATTTTCTAATTCAGAAACAAGACTTGACAGTGAGGGCTGTACTAAATTGGCACCTAGTTAACCGATTTATAAAGACGCAAATATTCAAAAAGACAGCAGATCTGTTGCAAACTACTGTTGGCACAACAGGGTTATTTGCATCTCCTGTTAAATGAGGCGTGGCTGGTGACCCGTTGCAGGATTTACCAGTGGGGAGATAAATCTAGCAAGCTGCTGCATAGACTGTGCCAGGGAACACTCTACCCCCAGGACCTCCCTGGTGTTGTGGACCTGGACGGGACACCCATTTCCAACTCCTCTGCTGTTGGCGAAAGCTTTGCCGCGTATTATGCAGAACTCTATTGCCCCAAAGAATGTATACCTGCGGATGTGATAGACCACTTCTTAGACGACCTCCCACCTAAGGCCCTCTCGGACGAAGTGAGTGTGGAGCTAGATTGCCCACTCCCAGAGGACGGATTGGGTGCCGCACTTGGGGACATGCACCCCGGAAGGGCCCTGGGACCGAATGGCTTTCCATGCGAATTCTTTAAACAATATTTCTTGCAGCAAGACCCTACTATCGTAGGGTGGTAGAAGAGGCCAGAGAGCGGGGTCGTCTGCCTAGAGATTGGAGACATGCGGAAGTGGTGGTGTTCCACATGCCTGGTAGACCTCCTGATCAACACGCATTGTACTGCCCTATCTCTCTCCTGAACGTTGAGGCTAAGATTCTGGCCAAGGCGTTGGCCACATATTACCTCTTTAGTCCATCCCGATCAGGCCGGGTTTATGCCCCAACAGGGGACCTGTCATAATATTTGCCGGGAACATGTTGCCGTTGCAACCGTCCAGGGGTGGGGGTACGAGCAGCGGTTTTGCTGGCAGATATGGACAGGGCATTTGATTCTCTTAGCTGGGTATACTTATTCGCACTCCTCCGCAGGTTGAACATTGGGCCTCGCTTCCTGTCCTACCTGACCTTGCTATATACAGAGGCTCTATAGCAGGCTCTGTCTCCTCCATGTTTTCTATAGGACGAGGCACCAGACCGGGTTGTCCACTGTCTCCCTACTTGTTCGCTTTAGCGATGGAGCCCCTTGCTGCCTGGGTGCGGATTGACGCTCAGGTGACCAGTCTCGAATGGGCACATGGACTGTCGGATCGTATTGCTCTATACGCCGATGATGTGCAGTTTTTCCTCACCGACTTAGGACGGGACAGAGGCTGCTTCGCATCATGCAGATTATTGGGGAGACCTTCGGCCTGTACATGAACCCTCGAAAGTCTACCCTTTGGGTTCTTGGCAGTGGGGGGGGGGGGGGGGGCCTCAGTTCTTGGGCGTCTTCTGTTCAGGTAGAATTTGGGGGGGATGAAATATTTGGGAGTGTTCTTATCGGACTCACCGACCACATCATGGGATAGAAATTTGGCTCCTGTATGGGATCGCGTGCTGGAGGATATTAAAACTTGGTCCCATATGCCCCTGTCTATATATGGCCGGTCGTCCATCTTTAAGATTGTTTCGCTCCCGCGTTTGCTTTATCAATTACAAAATCATCCATATTTGATTCCCTCCTAGATGGTTGTGTCGGGTCAATGTGGCCCTGGGACAGTTTCTCTGGGATGGTGGAGTGGCGAGGTTGACACTACGGACCTGTTTTCAGTCCACATATTGGGGGGGCTGGCGACCTCTGATATTCTATCGTACTACATGGCCTCACACTGCTAGTCCTCAACGAATGGTGGTATGGGGATAGGGCCGACCCAGCTTATGCTGTTGAACGGAGGTGCATGGGGGACCATAGCTTACACACAATACTCTATTCTGCACAGTTGCCCAGCACCCTGCCATCTGCCACGAGGATTATCTTTCAAGTCTGGTGGCAGGTGCTACGGAGGATGGGTTGGTGGAATAGGTTGACCTGGGAGACCCCTCTTTGGCGCAGTGGGCGCCTACCACAGCTGGCTGCTCTGCCTGAATTTCGTGATTGGGACAATATCGGTATCTCTACCCTGGGTGATGTCATGCGGGGGCCTGTCCTGAAATCCTTTCAAGAACTACAAAAAATACTTCCATATGCCAAAAACCCAATTTTTTTAAATACCTGCAGTTCCGACGCCATTTCCCCTATCTTAGAGGGCTTATAGACTTTGGCTGAGTTCAGCCCGGTGGAGGCGAAGGTGTTCATGGGAGATCTCCAAGATCACCAGATCTCCAAAATCTACCAGTCCCTAGTTATCCATAGCTCCCCCACACTGCAGCATCTTAGGGGGGCCTTGGAGGGTGATGTGGGTCTGATGGAGGAGTACTGGACAGAGGCTCTGGTCTCCCCGCGGGGGGCGGCCATTGCCATGAGCCTATGCCTTGTCCAGTTCAAGTACCTTCATCGGGTATACTTTACCAGAGTTAGGCTGTGGAGGGCAGGCCTGGTGGCTTCCCCTGTGTGTCTCAGATGTGAGCATGAGGAGGGTACTCTGTTACATACAGTTTGGCACTGCTCTAGCGCGATTCTGGAGTGGGGTTATGGCCTGCCTCTCTGAAGTGTTAGTCTGGGACCTTCCCTGCTCGCCTAAACTGGTGCTCCTGCATGTTATGGACGGAATTGGGGGCAATATATATAAACGCCATCTTATGATACTGGGATTTACCCTAGCTAAAGGAGATATTGCCAGGGCTTGGAAAGCATCGATAGCGCCCTCAGTATCTGCATGGATGATAGCCTGGACTTCTGTATGGGCTTGGAGACTCCTATCTTTGTGCCCAGGGGGTGTCCACACAAACATTTTAACTCTAAGCCACGATAGTCCACCCAGCGCTTCCAAATTTTAGAGCCAGACACCTTGACCCGGCTTAACTTTTTACTTGATTGATGCAGAACGTTGCCTCTTGGGTGATGACAGATAATGTTTGTATGGACGATGCTTTTGCTTTGCTGGTCTGGAGTGGGAGTTAGTGCGCTTGGGGGGATGGGTTAGTGGGGTTATAGTTATCTTGTTATTATTTCATTTGTATTGCTCTTCATTTTTATCCTGTTTGCTCATGAAAATTGTCAAAGTCAGTATGATGTATGTTTCTACTGCAGACGTTTCTGGGGCACAGAGCTCTGCTTTATGTGTGTTATTTGACAACTAAAATTTTTTTTTAAAAAAATATTCAAAAAGACGACCCTCCAGATGGTGACGCCACTAGAGGTAGACTATTACTTGGCAATGATGGACCTCAAGGATTCCTACTTTCACATCTTAATGCACTTGGCACATTCAACCTTTCTCAGGGTTGTCATGGAGAGATCATATTATCAAATATTATATCTTTTGGCATTGCCTGCTCCAAGGGTTTTCACGGAGGTGTTTTCAGGGGTAGCAAAACAGTTATGATTGTAGGACAGTTGTGTATTCTGATCTGGAAAATTGGCTGGTCAGAGTAAGTATGTTTCACCAGTGCCAGCGGAGGAATCAAGTTGACACATCATCTACTATTGATCAATCAACCATTAATCTTTTACAATCTATCAATATGCTAGTCATCCCCATATCCACTGAAAAAAATGTTGGTTGGCATGTGTAATTGTAGATGCACATGCTGTGCATACTCATGCCATCTAGTGTTGGGGTTCAGATGTGTGCAACTTGTTTTTCTTAGAAGAAGTCTTTAGAGTCTTGACTCCAGCGACTGTTAATGCATATGGGCATCAGCTCCATTATTAGATCTTTTTCTCAATCCCTCTGGTTTGGATGCGTTCCAGATCAAAGCTCTGGGTCGACATCTCGTGTTTGTCATCTGACGTCTTTGGAAAATACTTTCTACTTTCGGGCTCTCCTGGTTCAGCATCTGTTGGGCTTTGACGACCGGGTTTCTGTCAGCACCTCTCCTCTACGCCCTGCCCCTTGTGAGTCTTTGCGCTTCGTCTTCGATTCTTCTCATCAACGATGATCAGACTGTGATGGAAAGGATGCCCGTTCAGTACTGCCCCCCAGTGTCACTCAAATGTCCTTGGACTGACAACTACCAGGTCTGCAACCTTCGTCTCTCACCCGGCCATGACAAGGCTGCCTGTCCCACCTCCCTCACCTGCTCCAAGAAGACTCTCCGGCATCAGCGTGATCAGAGACTTGCATGCAGAAAAATGCATTGCCAAAAAGATGACACCCCCTGACATCTTCAGGGGATGGGACGTTGAGGAGGAGCTGGAGGCCGGCACATCCATGGCCCCCAACCTCTATGGTTCAGACCCAAAGCCAGCTCCTAGTCAGAATCGGACACAGAGGAGCAAAGGGATCCAGAGGAGCAGCAGGTCTTGAATCCAACGACCATGACTACAACCTCCCACCCGCTGGTCGCACACATTCACTGTGCACAGGCTGACACTGCCCACTGGGTGTCAGGCATCGAACCCAGAAACCCAGCAACAGGTCCCCAGTCCACCACTACCTGTGGTCTTTGGTTGGCACCAACGAAAGGCCTCAGAGGTGATACAGCTTCCTCCACCGGTGCCAAAGACATCCTACAAACCTGGGCCATCCTCAACAATGACAGCTCCGTAAAGCTGGCACAGAAAACCAATTGGGTTCGAAACCTCAACCGGGACTGAAATCCATCTCCGCTCTGAGAAGTTAAACGCGCTCTTTGACGTCGAGGCATTCAGGGCAGAGACCTCCATTGAGGGCAAGCTTTAAGCAGACCAACACCATGTGCCTACAAGCTGGTCTTGGAGGGCAAAATAATATCAAACACTACCATCTACTGCACTCTTGATACAGTGGCTAGTGGGATCTATTCTAATGTCCTCATTAGGTGCCATGCTTGCCTTCGTGTGTCTGGCTTGAAGCCAAAAGTTCAACAGCATCTGTTAAAACTGCTGTCCAGTGGTGAACCTCTCTTCAGGCCGCAGGTGGATCATGCGCTAGAGAAGATTAACAATGGCAATGACACAGCCAAGGCTACGAGGCCTCAGACATGTCTCCAGACACCCTCACCCCAAGACTCCTTTTTTAGGCCTCAGTATATTTGGGGAAGGGGTAGTCTAAAACCACCTCCCACTGTCGTGCTTGCCACTTACCACTGGTAGTAGCATCAGTCAACACAATTACTCTGGGGGTGTGGGGTTACAGAGGTCATAACACCAGGGAAAGGGCAAAGGGGGTGCAGTCAAAGGAGCTGCCCCCCAAAGCAGTGACTTGCTCCGATCACTCTACACCTGTTGGGGGAAGATTACAGAAGTTTCTTCAGCAGGGAGTAAGGAATACCATTCGACCAGTGGGTCCTCTGTGATACAGAAAGGGTACTGCCTAGAGCTCCCTGCATCCACACAAACATCCCACCTTACAGACGCACCCTCTCTGCAGAAAATCAATGCCTCCTTCAAGAGGAGGTACAGCTGCTCATTCTCAAAGGAGCATTAGAACCTGTGCTGCTACACCAGCGCTGCACAGGAGTGTACTCCCTACACTTCCTCATACCGAAATAAGATGGGACCCTCATGTCTAAATGCGACCTCAAACCATTCAATGAGCACATCCTGTCAGGACACTTATATGTGGTCACTCTACAAGATGTCATCCCACTGCTGCAACAAGGCAACTTCATGAAGCCCTTGATCTGAAGCACACATGCTTCCACATAGCCATCCACCCTGTTCGCTGCCGCTACCTGCAGTTCATGGTTAGTGACCGTATTATCAGTTCAAGGTGCTGCCCTTCAAGGTCACTACGGCCACCTGGGTATTTACGAAATGCCTTGCAGTAGTAGCTGCTCATCTCAGAAGGAGAGATGTCCAAGTATTCCTGTATTTGGACAGCTGGCGGTATCAAGAGCACAAACGGGCTACAGTGTCTCTCCCAGCCTCTAACCACCACAGACGTCCTACACATTCCAGGCTTCACTGTCAATATAGTCACTTACTTACCTTCAACTCCTCCAGGTCCAGCCCTTCCTGGGAGCAATTCTCAAGCAAGTCACTGGGAAAGCTTACCCCAGAAAAGCGTGGGCCCAAGCTTTCCAAATGTTACAGCCTCTTTTTCAGTCTCAACGCCACCTACCAGTCAGAACAGTTATGGGCATTCTTGGCCTCCTGTATTGCCATAGTCCCCCTTGCAAGCCTCCATGTGTCCTGTCCCCCATGCAAGACTACACATGTGGCCTGTGCAAGAGTGCCTTGCAGAACAAGGATCACAGATGGAGGGTACTCAACTCGTGAGCCTTACTTAGGAACTGCAGAGGGCACGAGTGGAGGGGTTCATGTCTTGGAAGGTAGACATCCTTGTTGCTATCACGTCTCTAAAATGGTTATCAGAGAGCCCTATGTTTTTTTTTATGCTGCTCTTGCACGTCGTTTAATAAAGTACTAAGACTGTCAGGTGTGAGTTCATTTCCTCCTCCTCCTGCCAGTTCACCAACTCCTGAGGCAAGCTTGGTACAACGTCACTTTGCTGCACCTATACCTGGTTTCTCTTCCACTGACACCTCCTGATTACATTTGATTTGTCCATGTGTGGTAGATGTGCCAAAAGAGTACAGTCCTCTGTGTCCCTGGCGCAGATCTTGCACGTAACTATCCAGGCCCTCAGCCTCTTTTTGCCCTCTGGATCATAATTCTCAGATGAAGGAGACCCTCGATTTAATGTATACTACTCCATCTTCCTCATTGTCTACTCACTCTCCTCCTGCAGATGATGTGCCTGTCACCTGTTGCTGTTCTGCCATTTTGAGTTTTCCCCCAAACAAGGTTCAAAGTGTCTCCAAAGAGGTTATTTGGCCTTTCGCTGAAAAGGAAATGAGGGATCTTCTCTGTGTTTCCTGGAAAAGGCTGGTTTTGGGGTGTGTCAGCCAGTTAAACTCATTGGCCAGTCAATTGTTTAAATAGGTTGCGGATTTCTGCGAACATCCGAGAAAATCCAGTCTCTGTTGCTAGCGTGCTACATCCTCGGTCTAGTAAGAGGACTGAGAATTTAGTGCACTTTTAATAAGTTCAGTTTACAAGGTTGGAGCTTCTGATTTTCTAAATTGATTCAATGACAAACTTAAGGGAGTATTACAGATATATTTACAGTTTTACAAAATTGCACAGCTTCCTGATGTGTAGGTAGTTCACAAACTTTATTCTTTCTCTGTGGACTAGCCGACACACCTAAGATGGTGGTGATCATCTGTGGCCTAGGTTTTAGGGTCGCTTGCTGTCATCACGATTTCAAAGTTGTGTAGTCTGTGGACTGCGCTCGGAGACCATGGACTGCTGTTCCCCATGGAATTTTTTATTATTTGTATTGTATATGTACTTATATAGCGCGGCTGTCGCCCTGCGAGTATCCTGGCGCTGCACCTTGCTCTGATAACACTAGGCAAAACAGATATCCTGTACACAATTTCCAGAAGCTCAGAATTACTCATCCCTCTGGAAGAGCCACGTCTTTAGACTCTTTCTGAATGGAAGTAGCAGCTTGATCTGTCTAATATTCGGGGGGGAGAGTGTTCCATATTCGTGATGTGACTATCCCAAATGCTCTTCCGACCGACCTGGACTTCTTAAACCTGGCAAAGACCCCTTACTGTTTTTAGAGGTTTATCAAGTGTTGACTTTTTAACCCCCTTTTCATTTTATTTCACTTTGAATCAAGGGTCTTTACCCTATCTCCTTAAATGGTTGCCAGCCGAGAACTTTTTCCTCTTAAAGGGCAGATCTTTTCGGACCTGAAGGCTAGACTTTTAGTGCATGGTTCTGGGATGCATGAAAGGTGAAAAGGCTCTCGTCCCATGGCAGACGACAGCATTTTACATTTTTAGTCTGCGAACATCTGCAGACTTAGTCCTCATACCTCAATGGACTAACACAAGCAAGATATATAAAAGTGTTCACCCTTTAAATCACGCTTGGCTACTTTTATAAATGCTAACATCTCAAACTACTGAACAGATTTACACCAAACCAAAAAAACATATTTTGTGAGTAAAGTTTTACCTTCAGTTTGCCGTAAATGTTCAAGCTTTTTTCTATATATTTCATCTGACTTTTCTGTTGGAGCTGAAATTGGAATATGTTTTTTCACCACTCTTAACTTTTTGTTTACTTGGACAGATCTTTGCAAAACTTTGCTTGTTGTGACTTAGCTGACTGGGGAAGTAGATTGCCAAGTTTCTTGTAAACTATACATGTAGGTCAGACGTTCTGGGCAAATCAAAAAGTCTTTTCAATGGAAGCAGCGTCTGAATCCTAACTACACTATGGCAACCAGCACTGTGTAATATATATATATTTACTGGTAAAAACACCATGGTTAAAGTGAGGTTGTGGTTAGCTTTAGTGCATATTTAAACTGAAATTCGCCTATAAATCTACAGTTAAAGTGCAGTTATGGTTACAAATGAAAACCAAAGAACGACTGAAATTTGCAAGATCTTGTTAGTTACACAGGCAATAGCTCACATAACAGCCATGCAATCCATAACATTCATGCCAAATGGAATGCTCACAATCTCCCCCTTAGTGATTCTTTGAAGTTTATTTTATCTTATATTATATACCGGATTACCTGCACCCAAACCTCTTCAGCCTAGCGCAGCAGGCATTGGCGAGGACCTGACCTCCAGCCAGACACTGCTGCAAACGCTCTGTGGGCAGCCAACCGCTGTTGCACGCAGTCGCGGGCAGTGTAGAGGCGGCTGCAAGCTTGGACTGCAGCCCTCACATGGAGCCACTGGCCAAGCACAACTGGAGATGCTAAGAGTACAGACTTTTAAAAACACACACCAGATGGCAGAATAAATAACAAAATGTGCATCTACAAGAGTTCTAAGCTGCAAACCTATTCTTACAGGTAATTGATTTCTTTCTGCTGTAAGAGTCCTCATGACCTTATCTTTCCGTAAGGTCTTGTGCAGCTCAATGAGGGTGGTTTCAAAATTGTGACAACTGACGGGGCAGCTGAATGTTTTATTACTACTATGAAAACAACTTTTATGGAACTGGAAGATTTTTCTTATATTTAAGGAAAGGATTATTTGGAAATTGGAATGTTCGGGAAATTGTCTTAAGGCCTTTCACACACAAACTGTTTAGCCTACGAGAAGCTCAAACACAAGAGACTCCAGTAATGAAGGGAAGAAAACTGGGCCAGGTTAACATGCAGGTGAGTCCATGATGAAGGTCCCGTGAGGGTACGGAACCAATTCTTCCAGCGAAAGATCAGCGCAACAAAGACTGCGTGATGCACAAGCATAAAGTTCGATAACACAAGAAAAGTACTAGCACTCAATGTTTGTATGGTTGAAACGGCAATAATGTTGTAAATCAATGTCATCATGCCCCAGTTTCTAAGCCTCTTCGTCAAAAGCGCACTATATGATCAGTGATAAGTTGGAAATGCTCTATTAAAAGACATTTGTCATAGAGTCTCTTAAATTGGCCCAGCCACTCAAATTGTGCTTATCTTTAATGAAATATTTAATAAAGCCTGGAAATAGCAATTTCCTGGCTCCCTTCTGCCAGAGAAATCTAGACAACTAACCTAAACTTGGCAGGCCAGCTGTCATTTTAATGGATTTGCACGATTGTAAGGAAGTGGTGTGTATAATATGGTGTGGTTGTGTGACCTCACCGTGTAATACTCTTACCAACCCCTTTAGGTCCAATAGGTTTGGTTTGTAAAACCCTCAGCTCAACCCTGGGAAGCTGTGGCACTGAGCAACAAGGTTAACACAGAGAAACAAGGTAAAGCATTTAAAAAGCACCTAAACAATTGAAGAAATTGATACGGCACTCAAGAAATCCAACACCAATACATAAAAACAGCATTTATTTTTATAAGATTTCAGATGCTAGAACGAAAAGATTCACCGAGGGTTCTGGATATAAATATTTTAGAAGCAATAATAAATCAAAGCAATTTTAGTCAACTGCGAACAAGCCTTAGCTAAGTCAATGAATTTAACATAAGAACTTGGGGCGACCAGTTCCGGCAGGGACCTAGTCAGGGGGACCAGCAAGGTCCTTGAGATCAGTTATTTTCCCAGAAGAAGCACTCCTCCAGCTGTTCTAGGCTCTTAATCTATGTTTCAGTGGATTCCTATGCTGTGGCGCCGATGGAAGGGATGAAAATGCTGTGGATGCAATGCTGTCGACGGGGTTCTCCCTGTAGGGATTACTTGGGCCATGAAGATGGTGAGGGGTGGCAGGGTCGATGTCCCACAAAGTCCTCTTCAGTCTAGCTGAAGTCCAGCCACCACTGGACTACCAGTCAGCCATTGTCGCTGCCACAGGCCAATCCTTCCTGGGTCGATAATTCACCTCCTGAGGGCCCCAGCAACTCTCCGACAGCACTCCCAGGCTCAGCAAACTCGAGTGCAACTCTGTGCATCAGGTTTTCGCCATCCTCTGTGCTGCACAGCATCAGTGGTAGCGCCTTAAAGACTTTGGGCTACCAACTTGCCCTAGCAAGCTTCTTCATTGTGTCCTTGTTGTACGACCAGTCAGCTGGCCTTGGAGGTCATTTGACTTGACTGGGCTCTGGAGACAGTTTCACCTTGAGCAGGACACAGCAGGCACAGCCCCTGCCTTTGCTAGCCAGCAGGTGCAGTTGTCAGTGCAGACTTTCTTTGCTGGTCCCTCAGTGCAGCCCTTTTTCCAAATTGTTTGAGATCTGAGGCCTGGGTACCCCCTTTATGCTTGGAAAGTGCCCTCAGGGCAAGATGCGTTTACTCCTGCGTGATAGCTAATCTAAGTAGCTTTCCAGTAACATGTGGTGATGCAGCCTACTGTTTTGAAGCTCCTGAGACAATGTGGATAGAGCGCGGGTATTCTCAAGCAAATGGTTACATTTGCACCTATCTGATATGTTAAGGAACCTTGCAGTTTTTCTCCACATATAAGGTGTGGCTCCATCCCTCTGTTGGACAGTATGGATTATGGAGGAATGAAAGGGTCTGATTACACTGAAATTCTGATGACGTGGAAAAGAAGAAAAGTGAGCATTTTAAGGACTCCCTGTTAAGATAAAATACTGTGCATGGTTTATGGGCACATGGAGGCAGGATCTCCCTTACCCTTCAAAATAATGCAATTAATCCACCAGCCTTGTCGTATCCCGAAGGCCTAGTGTGTCTGGACTTGAAGGCCACAAAAAGGGGAAAATGTCTAGTTTTAAATCATTTTAATTTAAGTTGTACATCAGGCAAAAAAGACATACTGAGTCTCCACATATCAACTCAGACAGGAGGTTTACGTCAAAGAAGACCCAATTTAATGATTGCGTAAACCCACACAATCCTACACTACACTTTCACCTTACAACATTTTCATATATTAATCAGCCGCTTATGGCACAAAGAATATATTGTGCTAAAATCAGGAACGTAAGTGAGGATTTGAAGTGGATGAAGAATGAAGTGGAGAGCATAGAAAAGGGGAGAAGATGAAAATGGGGAATGCGAGAAGTGTGGGGAAGAGGAATAAAGCACCCACAACTGCTGGTTCTTACTTAAATCAACAACAGAGGGCAACCTCCATTCTCATGCATTCTGCCAAGGTCCAACAAGCAGGCTTGAGCAGTGCTAACAGCGGTAATAGCGCACACAGTTTAACAACCTCCCCAAACAGTATCTGATATGGCAGAGTTCAGTTTTAAAAGATCCAACAATGCACTTTTCTCCACAGTCTGGACAAACAAAGAAGGAAAACTCCTTTGTGCGTCCCTTGCAACACATGTTTTTCTGCTGGGTCTAGGAAGCGGACAATTCACCTATCTTCAAACAACAGGGTGTTAGAGATGCCACTTTACTCAGGGTACGATCCTGCAAGTCTGTGTCCCTGAGAGCAGAATAACAATGCCACCACCTTTGTCCCCTGCGAGCCCATCATACCCTGTAGGCAGCCTGAATGGTCTTTTAACCAATTAACCAGAATGCGAAAGGGGCTATCTGAACACCATCTTGGAAAAGGCAGTTCATACGGCTTCCACACTTTTAGTTTTCTACATATGATCACATTAGCCTAAAAGGTGAAGAGAAAGTTTGACATCCTTTGCCCAGCACAGAATTCTGCGCTCCTGTCACTGCTTCTCCCATCTGACTCACCACACGGATCATGGCGCACCCCTTGGAGTGACCAAGGAAATGCCAGCATGGTCCATACTGTGAGGATGCCCAGCCACGGGCTGAGTGCGGCATCCGGCTTTATGCTTCTTGATGCTCTCAAGTAGTGGTAAGCTCTTAAATGAAGCATTTAATGCCATTGGCCCTGGTACAGTTCCTCAACATCCTCAGAACATGCAGGCCACTGCCCACACATACAGATAGGAACAACAGGGATATGTATGAAGGGGGCCCAGTGCGGTGAGTGAGCTGCTCTGGCAGTCTTTACAGCTTTACCAACATTGGTTACATGAATGGTAGCACAAGAATGACTATTGTTGGACCATAGAAGGTAAATGCGGGCATAGTAAAATTGAACGTTGCCAGTAAGTATCATTCCATCTAACGTGTAACCCCATGATATGGACAAGCAAGATTTGGTAACAAAATTCTGAGGACCAATATTTTACCATGCATGGACCTACAAAGAGTATCCTCATGCAGCAAGCACATATGCCCTTTACAACCCATTTTCTCACTCTCTTGTGCTCATTCAGCAAGATAATGTAAAGTGGATGAATAATAGATAGATAGATGCAGAGTAACACTGGAATTAGGTGATACAAATCAGTATGTTTTTTGGCAGCTGAATTTGCAGCAGCATTCCATCGAGACACTTGCAAGAACTGGTGGGCAGCACATTTTACAATAGCTTTATGTGATGGCGAAGGAGGAGGCGCACGAGGAAGCAGGGCATGAACTTATTTATCCCAAAAAAGAAAGAGGCACAACGTCTCCCAGTGGCGGTCCTAGGCTCTAACTGAATCTCCCTCGAGCCTAGAACGCCACACAAAAGTCGCGTACTCAAAATATTCTAATATTTAAAGACATAGATGAACATTACTTAGCCCATAGCGGTACAAAAGGGGGTGGTAATGGACGGAGCATCAGAACCAATCAAACCCTCACACCCAGTCAACAGATCTGGGTTTGATCCATCACCGTTGTTTAGCCCACTCTGCCACCCCAGTTCAGACATGGCCATATGCAAATCAGTCTGACCCTGTGCCTCATGGGAACAGTCCAGCCCGAACTGCCAAGCCATGCCTTCCCTGGACTGGAAACAAGCTTCCTAGGACCGGTTTCTGGCATTTCAGCCGTCTTCAGCCAGGCTTGCTTGAATCCAGTAGCAAAGTGGGCAAGGGACTCACGTCTGAGCATACCCTGCCAACTTATGGCGAACAAAGCGGTACAAAAGGGGGTGGTAATGGACGGAGCATCAGAACCAATCAAACACTCCCACCCAGTCAACAGATCTGGGTTTGATCCATCACTGTTCTTTAGCCCACTCTGCCACCCCAGTTCAGACATGGCCATATGCAAATCAGTCTGACCCTGTGCCTCATGGGAACAGTCCAGCCCGAACTGCCAAGCCATGCCTTCCCTGGACCGGAAACAAGCTTTCTAGGACCGGTTTCTGGCATTTCAGCCGTCTTCAGCCAGGCTTGCTTGAATCCAGTGGCAAAGTGAGCAAGGGACTCACGTCTGAGCATACTCTGCCAACTTATGGCGAACAATGTGGTACAAAAGGGGGTGGTAATGGACGGAGCATCAGAACCAATCAAACACTCACACCCAGTCAACAGATCCGGGTTTGATCCATCACCGTTCTTTAGCCCACTCTGCCACCCCAGTTCAGACATGGCCATATGCAAATCAGTCTGACCCTGTGCCTCATGGGAACAGTCCAGCCCGAACTGCCAAGCCATGCCTTCCCTGGACCGGAAACAAGCTTCCTAGGACCGGTTTCTGGCATTTCAGCCGTCTTCAGCCAGGCTTGCTTGAATCCAGTGGCAAAGTGAGCAAGGGACTCACGTCTGATCATACCCTGCCAACTTATGGCGAACAAAGCGGTACAAAAGGGGGTGGTAATGGACGGAGCATCAGAACCAATCAAACACTCATAGCCAGTCAACAGATCTGGGTTTGATCCATCACCGTTCTTTAGCCCACTCTGCCACCCCAGTTCAGACATGGCCATATGCAAATCAGTCTGACCCTGTGCCTCATGGGAACAGTCCAGCCCGAACTGCCAAGCCATGCCTTCCCTGGACCGGAAACAATTCATCCTTGGCCTTGGAGAACGGCACAATTTCCTTATTCAATGTGTTTTCTTTGGCCAACCTTTCACTATAAACTGTCCTAGTGAAGTTTGACTGTCATCACTCTTACAACAGTCCTGCCAATCTTGAAGAGTGACAACTTTTCCTGAAATCATTAATCCATCAATCAATCCCACCACACATTCCACATCCTCCTCATCATGATCACTAGTAGTGCATGCCAAAGGAGATCTCGATTAAAAAACCTGCTCTGGAATTTTCCCCATCGGAAATATGCCTAACATTGAAATTAAATTCATACATCTTGGATAAAAGTCTGACAAACCTTGGACTAGCTTTAACAAAACTTTTCTCTGGCAGCAAATGCGCCAAAAGAATATAATCAGAGAAAGCTTCTTTTCCACAAATAAGTGGAAAAGTGAATGTATGTCCACACTAAAGCTAATGCCTCTCTCTCACAGGGTGTAGTAATTGGGTTCAGATTCAGATAAACGCTATGGTGTGCTTTTCACCTTTAACCATTTGGCTCAAAACTGCACCCCAGCCTACCCCACTGGCATCCTCTGTAATGATAGAATTAACACTATCATCAAAAGCTCATAAATCAGGTGCATCAATGATCAGGGTCTATAATGATTTAAACACTTCTTCTTCATCAATATCCCACTCAAACATCACACCACTCATCAATACTTTCCTCAACGGTTCAGTCGGAAATTAAACATTTCCAACAAGTCGAGTAATATTCGCACAACTCCTGAAAGGACCCAAACTGATCCTTACCAGTCGGAGAAGGACTGTTTCATATGGCCTCTACCAGGTCAGGCTTAAGTTTGATACCTTCAGTAGAAACGCAATGCCCTAAGTACTCCATCTCTTACACCATAAAATGTCACTTCCCACGTTTCACTGTAGCACTAGTAGTATGTAAACTCGTGAACACCTCGCGTAACACTTGCAAATGGTTCTGTTCAGTGTCTGAAGATACCAGGATATCATCCTGATAAGCCAACACATTTTTTATGGAACCAAACATTTGAAACATCAGTTTCTGAAAAAACTAACACCACTGAGAATAAACCAAAGGGCATGCAAAGAAACCTAAAAGCCCCAAAGGGAGTGCTAAATGTTTTCAAAGTAAAAGAATCATGGCTGAGCTCAACCAGGTGATATGCACCCCTTAAGTATGAGGTGGAAAAACATTTGCCTGACCAAGTTGAGCTAACATTTTGTGAATCTTGGGCAAGAGAGAACAATCTATCAAAATATTTTTATTCAATGACTTAAGGGCCACACGTAATCTCAAATCTCCTAGCTACAACAATCTCGTCCATGATTTCTGCATTTCATTTCACTCTGTATCATACATTGGAATTAAAGCAGAAAATAATCTAGTTGTAGTTAAAGCATCCACCTACCCCACCTCTGCTGTAAAGGGTGGTCATCAAAGTCTCTTATTGTAGGAATGACATGTCCGGGATAACAAGTTTAGGACCAGTCCAGTCTAAGGGCAGCCATGGATAGGCCCGGGATCTACAAATGAAATGTGCATATCCCTCTTGCTGATGATGCTAATGAAACAACCGCCCAGTGGGAAGATGGAATTCACAAGGGCATGATTCAAAAGCAATGTTCTCTACAACAAGGTCATATTTACTCTTGCCAATTAAATCATTGGGGACGTTCTCTTTATGGTGCTCACATAAAGGATCTGGGTCAGTCAGTGCAAGATGAGTCCTGTCTGGCCTAAATTATTGTTAACTTTTTGGAGGCCCTGGTAAGAAATTGGGGATATGCCAGCACTCTTTGGGAGTCAGTGCCCAACATAGAAGAGATCAAAGAAAGTATCATTATAACCAATGGATTGACATCAAAGAGATACTACCCTCCGCCACACACACACACCAACAGGGAAAAGCATGCAAATCCAGCAAGGTGTCCGCGATAAAGTCAACGCGCCGCCGCAAAAATGCAAAACACGAACGCAAAAAAAGTTGCGATGAGGCCAATCGCGATACAAACACCAGCGGAAACCATCCACCGGCCTGCAAATCCCACGCGCCATGCGGGAAAATGCACTATAAAAGCAACGGAAAACAAAGGGAGAAAAAAAAGAAACTGCACAGCACAATGGATGCACCCGGACCGAGTGCAGAGGCCAACGTGAACCTTACAAGCCCTACAGACCACCAACAAGGAACAACGGGGTCGGGGAAGGCCAAGGAGAAGAGTGAGAGGAAGATGGGTTGCAGTCCACAGGAAAACCAGATCAGCGTCACAGAGGTGACGGAACACTACAATCAACTGACACACAATTAGACCAACGTGAATGCAGTCGGAGTGTCAAGGAAGGCAATGGAGGAGGCCACGAGGCGCTGGAATGATGTGAAAAGCCAAACCAAGCACAAACCCGCTGCCAACAGGAAGGCAGCAACGGCGACAGGAGGTGGGAGTCCTGCGCCACAGGAGGAGCAGGAGGAAACGGGGTCCACAGTCATCAGTGTGGAGACGCTGCAAGGAGGTGGGAGTCCGGATACAGCACGAGAGGACCTGACACAACATCAACAGGGTGAGTAACGAACAGGGATTGGGGGGACGGGGGAGATGGGCACAATGGCACACATGCACAACGATGTGTAGCACACTGCACACCCACAATGACCCTGGATCATGTCCCTGATCCCCGTGGCACGCTGCAGCACACACACATAGCAATCACAGCACATCCACATTGATAACAATGTGGTACAATGTGCAGACCCGACACCGCAGAACAGAGGACACAACTGGCTGCGCTCATGCACTGAAACAGGCCAACCACATCTAACAGAGCAGGAAACTGTGAGAAGGAAATGTACGCGTACAACCTCACATCCGTCATGTAGTCCAAATGTCCACTGTCCCGCATCAAAATCCAGCACCTCCCAAACAGTCACAATGTACATAGTCATACAGTCTGCATGTAAACAAGAACAATGCGCCAACATACATGTCAACACAATGTCAACATCTCCCCTTGGATGCTGGAGAGGACGACCACACCACCGACAGCCCACAACAGCTCATGCACATCCCAGGCAACCCACCACCAGCCCATGCACAGACCACACAGCAGGAAGCACCCGCCACCACGGCTGGCTCTGAACACCTCACCGAGCCACACATGGCATTCCAATGCCAGGTGTCAGGATGCCAAACGGAGGTAGCCGAACAGGTGCGGGTGGGGTCCGAACCCATGGATTAAGAACTAGATCACATGCATGCGTGGGTGTCTAATTCCCCTCAGGGACCACCCACACCACACAAAGAGACCCACACTGCGACAGAGACACATGCATTTGCACATTTCCAGTACTGAACCACGCCCAGAGGCACGCAATTATTATTCATAAACCCACGCTGGACCTGCATACGACGGCCCAGTCCACTCCTCTTACGTATTCAGTGGGTGACGATAAAGCTACATGTCCAAGGTTTAACACGCTGCCTGCGGTGACATGTTGGCGTCCGCTGTACACAACACAATGTAATGTTGTCAGGCCCGGGGCCCTCGTGCATACATTATGACCACACAGACACACACAGATAGTTTGTGGAACTGGCCACAGGCACGTGCGCCCGGCCCCTTTATTGGTACAGTGACACCTGTGCTGGATGTGTGTGGGGTGAGTGTGAGCCAGCCCCCACGGAATGGTTGGTGCTGGCAACAACTTGAACAGTGAAGGCCATTAAAATGGAAACTGCAAACACCAGCATAACAGAGACAAATGTGGAGCATCATGGAGGTAGCCGGTGCAAGTACAGAGGTCACCCAATATGCAAACAGAAGTGTCCGTGAGTTGCAGTGCACTGAGGTTGGGGCACCTGGAGTGCCGAGCAGGGTATCAGGCAGACGATGGCATCCACCACAGGTGTGAGTAACTCCGTTAGTCTGCCAGTACGACTGTTTCGACTCTTGCAGTTGGCGGTTGGAGGTGGCCCTGGCGGCGTGTGCCTCCTGCGGTGATGCGCCATCCGGGCCGGTCATGACTCGATTTCATGTGTGAGTCCTGGTGTAACACAGTTGAGGCCGGAGACAGCGGACAGCGAAGGGCCACATACACATGGCGTCGATGACCCCAAGGTCATCGTCTCAGAGGCCATCCAATATCTCAAGAGCCGGGGTCCCTGACTTGAGCTGCACAGAGGTAGTGGACCCGGATGCACTGCGGCAGGCACAGGCACACTGCCACGGGACGGTGACTTGCGGTGCAGTGAGATGGGCCACGCAAGCTGAGCTTGGAGCTTGCACCGGCACGTGGTGGGCCCTCTTCGACACACACCAGCAGGTGTGTATTGAGGCCTGGGTGCGCAGGGCTTGGCAGGACTGGTACGGGGACTAGGGGCCCAGGGTACAGCAAGGGCCCAGGATCGCAGGCAACACCGCTCACGGCGACGGCCTCGTGGCGTGGTGGGGGGCACCGCCCTGGCAGAGACATTGGGTATTCCGGAAGAGAACCAAGCCCAGAGCTACGTGCTTTTTATTCACACCCCTACGCTGGCCTGGCTCACGCTTACAGGGGGGGACGTAGCTAGCAACATTTCCGGGATCTTCCCCACTGGCTGGGGTGACATGGTTGCGTCCACGGTCCACTACAATCCAAACACCAGCGGTGTATGTCGACATGGATATGTGTGTGGCCTGCATACTGCAGTCTGGCCATCGCATCCATGCCACACTTGGCATTGTGTACATTCTCATTCATCGGTCACTTGCCTCCTTTGCACATGCCTGGTCCCCACCTCTTCCCACAATCGGCTATTGTGTGGCTGAGGTGCCATGCCATTGATGGCTTAAGTGCATGGCTGGCCCAGGTTGCCACAGTAAGTTGTGCTGCTGTGTCCGGTGGGTGGGCATGTTGTTTGGCATGTTGTATGTGAGTTTGTGATATGTGCATTCCCAGTGTTGTGAGTTGCATGATTGTGGAGTTGAGGTGTGTGGTGTGTTCCTTTGGTACTTGCCAACGAGCAACTCATTTCCGTAGGTGCCAGCCTGGAAGTGCCGGTTGATGATGGACTGTCGGAAGATGTAGAACTCATGCACTCTGCCTGAGTGGTTGGCGTCGACGTTGGTGTAGATTCCCCGGTGGTCCACTATTGCCTGAACATTGATGGAATACGTGTGCTTTCGGTAGCGGATATTGTGTGCAGTGTTGCCAGGGGGCACAAGTAGGACATGTGTGCAGTCAATTGCCCCCTGACACGTGCGGGAATCCAGCTATGGCGTGGATGCCTTGCTTGGTCTCCAGCTGTTCCTGCGCAGTGTGGGGGAAGGCTAGGTAGTGTGGTACCAAGCTGATGATGGCATCCAAGACAGTTGTGGGGAACTTGGATTGGGCTGGCTGTGAGACTCCGCCGACTCTGGCAGTTTTTGTTTGGAATGTCCCAGAGGCCAACAGATGCAGCACAGCCAGCAGCTTTGTCTGAGGTGGGATGTTGGTTGTCCGCTGTGTTGATACCGTCAGCCTGTGGGCAATGGTGGTCTGGATGCGTGGGATGGTTGTCCTTTTGAGCCTGTAGGTTGGCAATTACATTCCCTGGTGTTGGGTCTGTGAGGTTGGTGCGTTTTCAGGAGGTCGCTGTCTTTTGTCTGCGCTGCCTCGGTGTTGGTCCGGGAAGGGGGTGGTTTTCCTGGGTGTGGTGGCAGGGGTGTTGTGGCCCTGTTGGGGCTCCGAGCTGCATGATCAGTGGATCAATGGCATCTGTTGTTCTTCATGTGTGGCTGTTGTCTGGGCTCCCTTTTCTGGTGCCGGTTGTAGTCCGACTTTGCACCAGGTCAGAGCAGGTGTTAATTTCCTGCAGCTAACGTGCCTTATCACCTGTTTTGTGATCTTATCGCAGATCAGGCTGGTTGTTGAAAATGTTGAGGTGTGGTGTTGTCGCTGATTTTTCCTCAGGAACGCCTACTCTGCATCTCATTAGCGATAGTTGCCGGGGTCATCTGTGGCGATGTTTTTTGAGGATACTATCGCCGGAAAACTGGTGATAATGGCTGTTTGCACCAGCTTGTGAATGGGGCGATAAATTTATCGCCAATTTGGCTGCGATGAAGTGCCGATAACTTGGTGATATCTCCTTGAGAATATGCCCCATTGTTTGTATTTTTTCTAATAACAGGACATAGGAGTTGTTCCCATTGGCAGAACAGTGGCCGTGTCCAAAGACAGGCCAGGCCCACAGAGGGCTCCAGAGCTGGGAAATGGCCATTTAACTCAATCATGGGGCTCCAAATCCTTATTTCTGGGCATTAAAGAGCCATCGTTCAGGGCCGGACACCGGGCCAAGACGATATATGAAGCAGACAACAGTAACATATCATACCTGGATAATCGGGCTGTAGAGAGGTGCCGGGGTTCTGTAATGAGGAGGAGCGCAACCACAGAATGAGGTACAGCTACAATTATAGTAGAGCTCAACAGAATATTTGCATGGACATGGTGGGAGTCAGCCGAGGAGTAATAACCTATAGACTTTTTCTGATCCCCATGACTCTGAACTAACACTTCAAGATGAAACCTACTACCTTCATGTCAATTAAAAGTAAAGTGTTTGCCAAGATCAGGGAGCCCGAAAGCTACCTTAATTTTGACAAGTGTAGTTTCGACTTTAATAGACCAGTGCATAGGTTCAGGATTTCTATTCTGACACAGCCTTCTAAAGGCTTTGCCATTTCAAGGTAGCTCAGTATCCACTGTCTGCAATACCCATAAAAATATATACCCGGGAGACATTTACAGGGCAGACCAACTAATGAATTGCTTTAACTTGATCAGAGGACAGGTAGCGCTTACCAGCAGAGATTTCATGACACTCTATTGCACTCCCGGAAGGCAGGACTGCAGTTTCTCCCTTGGCCCCTTTAAGATCTTTATTAGCCAATTTGGGGACATATTATCAAGGACGGCGTTAAAATTATCGCTGGTTTAGCGGCAGAAAACTGCAGCTAAAGCGGCGATAATGGGCTTGATAATATGCCCTCGAGAATTCCAATAGAAGCCCATGTTCACACCAGAACATGGGGCATATTTACAAGGGCTTTATCTCTCCTTTTTTGGCTTTTAAAGCCAAAAAAGCGGCGATAAAACGATCGCCCTATTAACAAGAGGGTGCTAACATGCATTAGCGCATGTTAGCACCCTTTTACCCAATGCCTCTCTTTGCATCTCTAATGAGATGCAAAGTGGGTGTCACTGGGCAGGACAACCTTGTAAATATCGCTGATGTGCACATCGCGATATTTACAAGGCTGCCCCAGCATTTTAGCCCACGTTAGTTTTTGGAGAAAACCGCTGTTTTCTCCAAAAACTAACGTCTGCTACAATGCAGACTTACCTATCCCTAACATAGGGGTGGATTATGCTGTTACGACCCTGGGGGTCGTATCAGCAAGGTTATCACCCTTTTGCAGGGAACATCGCTGTGAAACCAGCAATGTTCCCTGCAAAACGGCGATAACCGCGCTATCTCTGGAATTTTTATCGCCCTGGAGAAACACGTTGTTAATAAAGCGCTACCAGGGCGATAAATTCCAGAGATAGCTTGCGATAACAAAATTATCGCTAAGCACGGCCAGCGATAATTATCCGTTGATAATATGCCCCTTAGGCTTCTATTGGAATTCTCATGGGCATATTATCAAGCCCATTATCGCCGCTTTAGCGGCAGTTTTCTGCCGCTAAAACTGCGATAATTTTTAACGCCGTCCTTGATAATATGCCACTGGGTGAGGAGATAAAATCCACCTTGCTGTGATCTAGAGTAACAGATACCAAAAGTAAATATTCAACATATTGAACTAAAGTGGAAGCTGAAAACCATTGTGTCCCGATCTTTTTTTAGGGCTTGAGAAAAGGTTGAAGGGGGCTCCGTAAATCCTTGCGGAAGATGTGTCGACCAAAGTTGAGATCCTTGATATGAAAACAAGAAAAGATACTGACTCTCTACATGTGTCGGGATGGAAAAGAAAGATGAACAAAGGTCAACCTCGCTGAATAATTCAGTATTTGTGGGGATGCAAGAAATGATGACGGCATGGTTGGAAACCACAGGGAAGCTTATGATAACAGCATTATTAATCACCCTAAGATCTTGGACAAAGCTGCACATGTTAGCCTTACCCACCTTGCGTATCATCAGTTTTGGGGTGTTACATCCACTGATAAGAGGCACTAAGACCCTTCGCTTATTCAGATCCAATATTATAGGGCAGATTATCTTGTGTAGCTTCTTCTTAGGATTTACCCAGAACTTCACTGGTACCTTTGATGATTTGAACCGTCTAACAAACTGGATTATTATTTGGAGGGGTGACTAAGCACCTCAAGTAATAATCTTAAACCTGGTCGGGTAAAACCTCAAGGTCAGTTAACCTGAGCTCGAACCCCTGTTAGCTATAGCACAGAACCAATAGGATTATTTAGGGCAAGGTGTAAAGTGTTCATGCTTTACCAAAGCAGTAATAAAGTCAAAATGTAGAGCAATAAAAATCCGAAACTGAGTTAGAAAACCAGATTAAATTTAATAAAATGACAAAAATCAAATAGCAGGAATTAGCTAAATACATTTTAAAGGTTTAAGGTATGTGACCTTTTTACAAGAGCTGACCCCTGATATTTTATCTCTAACAGAGACCTGGCTTACTCAGGACTCCACTGCAATACTGACTTTGTCCCTACCCCCTGGGCACGTTATGAAACACCGCAATAGAACGGGGGGAGGGGTGGGGGCATAGCAGCTTTCCACAAAGAAGCCGGAGGATATTTCTGACTGTGAAAATGCCTTCTTCAAAATCGCCCTCACTGATAACTTCACATTCTCAGGGTTGTTAATCTATCACATGCCAGGTCTGTCCAAAGCATTCAGAGAAGCTATGAAGGCTGTGGCTACTGCCTTGGCAGTAAAAAGAGCTAATTTTAATATTTAAGGTGACCTCAATCTCCATTTAGAATCGTACCAAAATTCCGACATCAATAATTTTGTAGGAGACATGGCAGTTTGTGAACTGTCTCAATCGGTCTCAGGGGTCACGCATTTAGCTGGACACCTCCTGGACCCTGTCTTTTCTAATATCCCCTCCCTAAAGGTTCCGGCTCTTCTTCCTTGTATATTCATAAGTCTCGAAGACACTAAATTAGAGTTTCATCATAATCCTTTCATCAAATGTCTGTGGCATAAGCTTGACTCAAATAACTTCAAAGCAGCCCTTAGCACTCAGAGTCCTGAACTCTCCTCTAACATGCAGACAGCCAACAGCTCCTTACAGGACTGGATCACGCAAGCTCTAGATAGGTGCTTTCCCGCCAAATTGACTCACCCTAAAAGATCTCGGGCCAATGTCTGGTTCGATGAGTCCTCGACTCTTGCCAGGAAAAATTGCAAGGTCCTAGAACGAGCCTGGGTACGCTCCTACGAGCCTGTAGCCAAACCATGATACAGAGATGCTATTAAGGCCTACCATAACTTGATTGGGAAAGCAAGGGCCGCACACTTTGCGAGTAAAATAAAAACAGCAGCAAGCTTCAGAGTGCGCTATTTTCACTAACCCTCAGTGTGAGGAACGGACCAAGTTTTTCATTGGGAAAGTCAAGAGTATTTACAACAACTTTAGTCCTGATAGTAAGGACTCAGACCCACATGCAGGACCACACTTAAATCACCTTTCCCCACCGCTCCTCTCCTTCCCTCCTATCTCCTCTGATTGTCTCTTAGCTCTGTTTAACAAGGTAAAGTCGGGCTCCCCGGATGACCCCCTCAGATCCGACCTCTTCCTAATGTTCAAGGACTGTCTGCTCCCTGGGTGTCTGGAACTGAAAAATCTGTCTCTGTCTTCAGCCGTGGTACCAGAATTGTGGAAACATGCTAAAGTTATTCCACTGTTAAAAAAACCTATGTTGGCCTGAAAACTTTCACCCTATTTCTCTGCTCCCTTTCCACGCCAAATTATTTATTTATTTATTTATTTATTTATTTGTTTATTTATTTATTTATTTATTTGCACATTTATAGAGCGCTCTAATACCCGGAGGTGTCCTGGCGCTAGAAAGATAAACTGGTGTGTTGAAGCGTGCTTACTGAGTGAAGAGCCATGTTTTTAGACCTCTTCTAAAGGCCATCAGATTCTGGATTTGTCTGAGCGCAGGTGGAAGTTTATTCCAGGCCTCTGCGGCCCCAAGAGAAAAACTCCTGCCTCCCCAGCGAGCTCTTTTAATTCTGGGGACCGTGACCAGAGCCAGTTGTCCTGACCTCAGAGTTCTTGCTGGTTTATGCCAGCAGAAAAGAGATTTCAAGTGCCTAGGTCCCGAATCGTGGAGGGCCTTAAAGACCATGCAGACTGCCTTGAAAATGATTCTTTTACGGACCGGCAGCCAATGAAGCTTGACCAGCTCCTGAGATACCGAGGCAAATTTGGGTGTGTCAGTGATTAGGCGAGCGGCTGCATTTTGCAGAAGTTGGAGTTTTCTTAATACGCTCTGCTGGGCGTTTAGCATCAGGCTGTTGCAGTAGTCTAGGCGTGAGAGCACTAGACCCGTAACTATTGTTTTCCTGTGTTTCTTCTCAAGATAAGGTAATATTTTCCTGATGGTTTTGAGTATGAAGTGGAGGTAGGAGGAAAGAGCACTCACCTGGGATTTAAAGGTCAGGGAGGTATCCACCAGAATACCGAGATTTTTCACTTTGTCCACCGGATCTGGGAGAGGTCCCATTTCGTCTGGCCACCATCTCGGGGACCAAAAGTTGTCTCTGTCACCAAAGAGCAGAACCTCGGTTTTTGAGGAGTTCAGCTTAAGGCAGCTTTGTGCCATCCAGCGGCCAACTTCAAGCATGCAGTTTCTGAATCTATCGGCAGTGTTTTCTGTGTTGCCGGGAAGGAGGGACACCACAATCTGTGTGTCGTCGGCGTAGGCCGTGAGTTGAAAGCCGAACGATCGGATCACCGGGGCGAGGGTGGACACATATACATTAAAAAGGGTTGGGCTTAGCGAAGACCCCTGGGGGACTCCGCAAGGAAGCACAAAGGAGTGAGATTCGTGGCTGCCCAGCGCCACTGTCTGGGATCTGTCAGACAGGAAGGCTTGTTAGATTTTTAAGGCCTTTCCCTGAATTCCATAGGCCCTCAACCGGTTCACCAGTAGCTTATGGTGGACCGTATCGAAGGCCGCAGAGAGATCCAATAGGATCAGAGCTGCTCTACCCCCTGTATCCATCACCTGCCTGATATCTTCCATAGATTTAATCAGGGCGGATTCCGTGCTGTGCCCCTCTCGAAAGCCGTGTTGGGAGGAATCCAGTACATCCGCAGATTTTAGGAAGGCGCTAAGTTGTGCGTTCAGGTAACCTTCTATTATTTTGGCCGGGAGGGGGAGTCTGGCAATCGGGCGATAATTGTTCATCTCCGTGATGTCAAGATTGGGTTTTTTGAGCAGGGGTAAGATGGAGGCTTGCTTCCAGCTAGAGGGATATTCCCCTTTCTCCAACATCTGATTGAAGAGGGGAGTGAGACCCCTGGCAATTGCGTCTGGTGCAAGTTTAGTTATTGTTGTGGGGCAGGGGTCATGAGGGGAGCCTGATTTAATTTTTAGTAGGCGACTTCTCACTTCTTTTTCCGTGATGGGCGGGAAATATTGAAGCGTGGGTTCAGGTCTGGCGGGATCGGGGGCCCCCCTCGGTGAAGAAGTCATCACTATCCTATCTAAGGGGAGAAAGATGTTTTCCACCTTTTCACGAAAGAAGGTTGCCAAACTTTCGCAGAGTGAGAGGCTTGCTGGAATTTCAATGGGTTTGGGGTTAGCTAGGGAAGCGACCGTGAGGAAGAGTTCTTTAGGGGTATTGGTAGCATCTTCTATCTGTCTCGTGAGAAAGGCTTTTTTCGCTTGAAAGATGGATTCTTTGTAGCGCCTTTGTTCCGAATTAAGCGTTTTTTTGTCTGCTTCTCTATAGTGCGTGCGCCAGATTTTTTCAAGTTTTTTGCACCTTATTTTGTGTTCCCTTATTTGATCTGTGAACCATGGGGCGGCAGGCTTGGCCCGAGTGGAGTGGATGGTTTTAGGGGGGGCTAAGAGTAAACAAGCCCGGTCCAGCCAGGTAGTATAGGTCTTAGCTGCTTCCTCCACATTGTTCGGAAGGGGGGGTAATGTAGTGTTTAATGCGTTATCTAGCGAGTCCCCAGTGATGTTTTTCCATTTTCTCACTTGTTTCGGGGTGTTTCTCTTGTTAACTGGTTTTTCATAAGTGGTGAGAGGAATAGAGAAGTGGATTGCTGAATGGTCAGACCAGAAGACTGGTAGGACCGAGGAGACTTTCAAATTGAGCTGATTAGAGAAAATCCCGTCTAGGGTGTGTCCTGCTCTGTGAGTAGGATCCATTACTAGCTGTAGCATGTCGATCCCAGCCAGTAGGTCGATAAGTTCCTGGGTGTCGGGAGATGTTTTGCATTCCAGATGGAAATTAAAATCACCCAGAAGAGTGAATCTTTGGGAGCAGGCTGCTGCTTCTAGTAATTTACTCAGGGCTGCTAGAAATCTAGTTTTCTCGCCCGGGGGCCTATAAACAAGGCCTCCTGTAAAGGACTGGTGATTAGAGAGGGTAAAATTGAACAGCAGAGATTCGCCTAGGTCAGAGGGACCGGATTGAAAGGAGCCTCTGGTGTCTTTGTGATATATAATGGCTAGGCCGCCCCCTCTCCTTTTGTCCCTATTTTGGGTGTAGCAGATAAAGTCCTGTGGGGTGGCTTTAACTATATCTGGACCTGATGCTGCGTCGGTCCAGGCTTCCGTGATGAAAGCAATTTTTATGCCTGCATCCTGAATGTACTCGGCAACTTCTGAGCTATGCTTAACTAGAGACCTCGTATTGAGGAGGAGGCATTTAGCCAGGGGGTAGTTGGTTGTTGGGCAGGTGGGCTGATCTCTTAGTTGCGCAATTGGTGACCAGAGAGGTTTAAGCAAAAGTGACGAGCACTTGGGGCAGTGGGAAAGTGTAGGAGGGAGATTGGTCCCGGGTTCCCAGATGTTGCAGTCCTTACCAGGAGGTACGATGTTTAGTGCTAGAAGCGTGTCTCTATTGTAGACAAGCCTGGGTAAAAGGTAAGGCGCGGGAGCGACAGGGGGGCTGGCCCTGGGCGCGGGTCCGGCGCAGACGGGCGCAGACGGGCTCGCCCGCTGCGCTTCCTCGTGAGGGGGGCCATATAAAGGAGGAAGGGCGGGAGGGGCGGAGCACTGCACTGCTCTGCCGGCTCCCAACCCAAAATGGCGGTACCCTCCGGAGCGGATCGCCTCCAGACAGGGGTTCGAGTGCCCAGAACACAAAGTACACAGTTTAAAAATTGACGGAATCACATGTGAATGTTTTCTTAACTCAGTTCGTGGAATCCAATTCGATTCTGGACCCTCCCAAAATGGTTTTAGACCCCAACACAGCACGAAATCTGCTCTGCTAGTGGTCATAGAGCTGCTACGGGTCTTCGGCGCTGATTTTGCAGAATCTGAGTGCAGTATTCGACACGGTCTCTTTAAAGATCCTGTTGCACCGGTTGCACGAGATCGGTATCCTGGTTCAAGTCTTTTTCTGGCTGATAGAAGTTTCCAAGTCATTTCCCCGCCCTGTTACTCCCAGATCAATTGCTACGCTATGGGGAGCCCTACTCTGTTTAATATTTACATCTGTCCGTTGGTTGCAAAATCTCGGAACATCACATTGGTGTCATATGCTGACGACATGTAGCTGGTGCTCTCCTTCTCCAATGCCCCTTTGTAGAATCTGGTGAAATTTCGAGAAGATTGGATTACCATCTCCGAATGGATGGCTTCCAACTGCCTCCAATTGAATTAGAACAAAACTGAAATCCTTCTTCTAGGAAGAGATACCTATTTATGGGGCAACCACTGGTGGCCTCCCGCGCTAAGCCTGCTTCCGCAGCCTAAAACAGCTGTTAAGAACTTGGGTGTCTGGGTAGACTGCATCCTATACTTTGATGCCCAGGCTAAATCAATAGCAGGCATTTGCTTCAGACTCAAATCAAATCAAAGAAAGCTTTATTCGATTGTGAACAAACAATCATAAAAGCATAATAACATGGTTTCATATATGAAAATTCATATAAAATACATATATGCAATTATTTAAAATTCATTGAAAAAGTTAAAAGAGTATTAAACAAAACAGGATTTCCTTGGATTAAACGACAATTTAAGAAAGAATCATAAGTTTCCTTAAACACAGTACTTTAAAAAAAATAATTACCATCCTGTAGACACTATGCACATTCTATAATTGTTGTAATGCCAAAAAGGCAGGTCGACATTGCCGGAGCTCAAACCATTTTAACACAGGGATTAAACACATTTTCCTGGCATCAGAATAAAATCTACAAAAAAGTATAACATGGATTGTGGTTTGCTTTGAAATAATATCACATGGGCACAGCTGGAGGTCTTGTGACCAGTCATTCACTTGAGGAAATGTGACTAGTCTATGAAAGACCCCCAATCGAAAACGAACTAGTATGAATCTGTCATATTCATTCGTCACAAGGGTGAGGTAGGGTTGAATATTAAAAGTGATTAAAATCATCTGATTGCGTAGGACCGCGGGTTTTACAATTTCAGAAGACAGTCTGGCAGTATCTAACAATGACAAGCCCTTTGCTTTTAGTTCCTTCCTAGATATTTTCTGAATACTACGAGGATTAGTAAAGTACTCTAGAGGATCAAGATCTAGTAGGAAGTTGCGCACATAGCTCAGCCATGGGATCCCCAGGGCCCCATCTAATTTCAAAACATCCAAAATAATTTCTCTATTTAGTTTTGTCTCTTCTTTTTTCCAAAGTCTGTGCCATAACAGCAAAGGCTCGAGCTTAATTAAATCAGAAATAAAGGCGAGGCCCAGCTCCGTGTGACATATACTTACTGAAGTGCCACTCAGGGACAGACAAAATGAATTTCAGGAAAGCATTTTCTACTCTTTGGATGGGAATTAGATCAACTGGCCCCCATACCCCAGTCCCATAAACGGCAGCTGTGACACATTTTGCTTTATATATCTTAATGAGCTCCTCAGGTGGCCTTTTGCCTAATTTCCTCGTAAGAGCTTTTAGGGCAGGTGTAGTGCGCAATAATGTCAATTTTTTCGCAGACACTGCCTGAGACCAAGAATCATTGTGGGCAAAGAGAATTCCCAAATATGAAAAATTCTTGGTAACCCCGATCTTCTGTCCTGCCACAAACATATGTTATGTTATTTTAATTTATTCAGCGCACAGCTACTCGGAAGTGTCCCGGCGCTATAGACCGCTGGGGAACCCGTCCTGGCTATCCCTGTGAGATGGTCCCTTTCTGGGTATCTCCAAGGTGAAACCAGGCATCCCCGGCGTCTGTGGGGGGCCGTTGTGGAGATGAGGCAAGCTTAATGCCCAGAGTTGCCGAGTGTGTTCCTGGTTAGAGTAGGTACCAAGGCGAGAATTATCGAGTCCATTTTGACCCTGGTCCACGACCCTGCCGCGTCGGGAATTGAACCCTGGTCCCTGGCCGATTCTCTGCTTACGTGTCTGCCGCCTCTAACCAGTGAGCCACACCTCTCCATATAGCTCTCTTAATGCAAGTGCCGCAACGCATAACAAAAGTCTTAGAAGAGTTAACTCTTAAGCCTAACTCATTCATAAAATTGGTAAAACTATTCAAAACCCTCTGAAGTCCCACTTGTGTGCGGGACATCAGCACCGCGTCGTCTGCATATAGGAGGGCTGGGACAAAACGCCCCGCTACATGAGGGAAGTCATGGTTATCTTTTAAAAGGGCCTCCCCCAAACCGTTTGTGTACAGGTTGAAGAGAAACAGAGCCAGGACACAACCTTGCCTGACTCCACTTCTAATTGGAAAGGAGGCGGAGCGTTCGCCCTGCAGACCGCAGCGGACGCGTGCATTGGCATCGCTATAAAAACGTCTAAGAAAATAAATAATCTGTAGATCAACCCCCATCACCTCTAAAATTGACCAAAGTTTAGAGTGAATCACGCAGTCAAATGCGGCTGTAAGGTCAACAAAAGCTAAAAATAGGTTCCCCGCCTTAGCCCTAGTGTATTTGCCCACTAAAAGAGACGGATTCAAACCCTGCTCTACGGTCCCTACTCCAACTTGAAGGCCATATTGCAGGTCCGACAGAATGGAGTTCTCCTCTGCCCAGTCCTGAAGACGTTCCAATATTATTCTACCCACTACTTTAGTTATGGCATCAAGTAATGAAATAGGCCTATAGCATTCAGGGTCATGCCTGTCTCCCTTTTTAAAAATGGGGACAATAGTTGATTCCACCCAAGTTCGTGAAAAGGGTGCACTACAGCTAGCGTTTAGGACCTGTGTCAGGAGGGGTCCCCATTGAGTAACATCTGACTTAAACAGATCCAGTGGTACCCCATCTGGCCCAGGCGCCTTGCCACCCTTACTGACAGACAGAACCCGTTCAACCTCATCCAGAGTGAACAATAAAACGCTACCTGCGGGGGGCAAATTCAAACTCCAGACGTCCTGGGCAGAATTGTCCATCATGAGTGGGTTTCCGTTCCCCTGATATACTTTTGTAAAATGCTCAATCCACTGCTCCTCGGTTATTGCTATTTCGATAGTTGGTCCGCCCTCTCTGGACAGGAAAGGGGCCCTAATAACTTTCCAAAAAGCCACACTATCGTTAAGTACTGAGGCAGAATGTAATACTTCTCACAACTCCTTCTTTAAAATGGCTTTCCGCTCCCTAATTGCTTGTTTATGAGCGCCTCTAGCCATCTTTACGTCATTTGTATTCCTCGGCATTGTGTGTAACACCTTTTTCAAATGGGAATAAGCTTGAGTGCACCTAGAGTCAAACCATCCATTATGAGGGCCCTTAGTACTTTTACGTTTGGTAAGAGACTCTCTAACAGCATGGGAAATGGTTTCAAAAGAAGCCAAAATATCTTCTGGAGTGGCTGGCTCACTCAGACAAGTCTGTATCGCAATTTTGCTGTTACCCAACACAGTTTTGACCAGTGCAGTTTGGTCCACCGATGTCCAACGCAATGAATACCCATTAGTGCTCCCGAAAAATAGGTTTCCTTTCGAATGATCATGCTGTTTAGGAGTTAAAATCGGGGTGGACGGTAGTGAGAACGCCAAACAAAGCGGAAAATGGTCACTAAGAGAGTTGTCGGCTAAATGAAAGGAATGGAGGGTGTATGGATGGCTATTGGAGACTAAAACACATAATCAATAATAGAAAAAAGGCCCATGCCATTGAATGTCCAAGGCATGGAAAAAGGAACTGGACACATTTCATTCGCGAAGCCCAGGTCAAGGGAGAAGACAAGCTCATTAAATTCTTCCCCCGGGACAAAATGTCAAAAATGGGACACGCATGTGCCATCATCACTTAGCGCATCAAATAGATTGTCCCCAGCATTCATACATAGAGTACAAATAAAATCTCTGGCCAATATCAACATCAAATCTTTACTCCTACCAACATAATTCAACATTTTTAGCATATTTTGAATAACAGCTCTCACTTTGTCAGAGGGAATATTATTATAAAAATTAATGACGACAATGGAGTGCTTGGGATCTAAGTTCAATTTAATTAATTGGTAGTAGTTATCCTGCGCAAGCATGATTATCTTTTTAGTATTAACGGTACATGATATGTGCAGAGACCACCCTTAGCCCTACCACTCGGACTACTAGCTGCTGGGGTATGGTAAGTCCTGAAACTATTCAGGTGGACCGCCTCCTTGACCCAGGTTTCCTGAAGGCACAGAATCTCAAACTGGCTAATAAATTCACTCCACAGAAGGTTATTTAACTTAGAGGAAACACCAGCAACGTTCCAAGAAAGAACATTGCATAAACCGGGTTAACCACTCTTAAGGCAATTAGCCGTGGCTGTCCCAGTTGAGTCCCCCACTATGCGATTGGGTGAAAGGAAACTTTTAACAAGTCCATGGGTTCATCTAATATTATAATCTCCACCTCTGGCTCTCTTTGAACCTCATTAGTATTGCAGATATGATTACAATTAGAGGAGGGGCCAACTATTCCCGATCTAGAGTAACCGGGGTTACGCCCAACACCAAACCCTTCCACTACACAGGTTGGGAGAGCCAACAGTCCCGCACCCAGTCAGTCTATAGCCTCCAACAAACACAGAGCATTGAAGCGATTAGACACCGGGATCGAGAATCTGGGCTCCCCGAAATCCCTGGGGTTACCCCCCATTAAGGTGGTACCTCGAGGATCATGAAAATTCGGTGGTTTGTAAAAGTAACCTAGTGGCAAAATATGTATATCACTGATGTTAAAGGGCCCAGTATTTCCCCTCTCAAGAATTGTACCTACCAGGAGATGTGACCTGAATGTTAACACAACACAGTCCCCTTGGAACGACTTGACTAAGGTGCTTCAGACTCATATGCGGCTTAAAGCCCATTCTGGGGCTCTTTGACTTCCAAACGTGCCAGATGATTATTCAATCCACCATATTGTCCAGGTTAGACTATTGCAATGCACTGCACCTTGGAGCAAACAAGACGGTGATTTAAATGCTCCAGCGAGCCCAGAATGCCACGGCTCGGCTACTCTTCGCTCTTTCAAAGCATTGCTCTGTCTCCGGCCTTATTCACCGGCTGCACTGGCTCCCAGTTGAGCAAAGAGTGCACTTTAAACCCCTGTGTATCTCTCATAAAATCCTCACGGGCTCCGCCCCCCCCCCCCCCTCCCCCCCATCCTGGGTGAATTGTTTCTCCTCTATGTTCCCGCCCGTGCCTTGTGCTCGGTGGACCTTCACCTAGCCCGTGTGCCCCAGGTGCGAAGGGCTAGAGTAGGCATTAGCCCCGCCCTCTTGAACTCCCTGCCAGTCCCCACTCGGCACATCCAGGATCACTGGGCCTTCAGAAGGGCCGTGAAGACCTGGCTATTTTCTGATCATTAGCTTTCCCTCGCCGGCCCCGCTTTACTGATTCTAGAGCTGGAACGCCCTGTTGCTGGGGTAGCAATGCACTTCATAAATATTTTAACATAGCATAAGTGGGAATAGCATCAAAAGCATCAATTGTCAAGGATAATCAATGGTTGATGTTGGCCAGTATGTAGGGGTATTTGAAGCTGACTGCAATGTAGCACAGTTTGGATACACCAACCAGGTTTATCCTCATCAAAGATTTTACCTTCTGACTTAGTCATTTATGTCTCAATTCATCACACAGGTACACCTAGAAATTCCCCTAGGACCTCAGGAGAGGCACTTAGAGACTCATATGGTGTCAGGCAGTTGCCAACAGCAGGGCCCCAGTCCAGGTCCAGTTGCCACTGGTCAGCTTGGCATTTTAAGGAAAAGGCCTCTTGTAGCGTGTTGTGCCCATGTAGCTTTGACAGGACAGCCATATGACACTTAGAGTTCACTTCTATGTCCTGGGTACAAGAGAGAGCAGGGCCATTCCTATAGGGCTCCTCTCAGGTCACAGAGAGCAGGTCTAGTCCTCTACTGCTCTTCCTCAAGTCTAGGAGTGTTCTGAATGGGGTAAACATTCCCGGGGGCAAACATAATTTTCAAGAAGGAGAAAGTCTTTAGCCATATTAAACTTGGGCAGGTCTAGGAGCTAGTCTGTGTGTAGGGGGTTTTACTATGGTAATCCTAGTGTTCCCCCACATCTAATACTAAAATCCTATTTGAGGCACCTACTGTACAATAAACTCAGTGACAGAACTCTGTCTGAACAAAAGTTTAGTTTTCCAGCCACTAGACAGGGATACACATGCATTGTTTCCCTTCCTTTCAAGGGCACCCACTGTGGTATATGTAAAACCATGCTGGCTTGTCAAAAATAATTTGAGACTCAAGCAGGATTTGATACTGTAATGTTAAAGAGGATGCTCACAGCCTCCAGCCTGCGTTTTCTGGAAGGTTCAGAGAAGTTATGCCTGTCCCTTTAGATCAACCTATTATTTGCTCCTGGGAAGTATTTCACACTTTTTTCACTACTATACAAATGCTAATTACTGGCTGCCAGAAGTGGGGAAAATGCAAATTTAGCCTCCAGGAACTACAGGCAGGGAAAATGTAACTTTTTAAAAGTTACTTTTCCTCACTATTTATTAAAAATCTGACTTTACCCTCGAATGAGGTTTAATAATTATTGAATATGGTTGGCTAAAGATTTCCATAGCTAGTCCCATTCCCAAGATACAGGGTTAGGGTTTTTTCTGTACTCTTGTTTTCTACAGATGGCAGCTAGGCCTGCCAAAGTGAAAAATAGCTTTGGCTGCTAGTCACTGTAAGGACATCTTAACATGAAATTTCTACATATCCTGCATTTAAAATACCAAGCACCCTGCCTTTTCGATAAGAAGCCCTATAAAAGGGTGACTTATTTATATTTAAAAAGGATGTCTTGGTTTGTTAAAAGAGATCATTTTGCAGGTTCAATTGCAATGTTTACACTGCTACAGTCATGCTACACAGAGTAGGCCTGAAGCCATGTTTGCACTACCACTGTAGTGGATGGCACAGTAGGCGCTGTAGTCCACTAGTGACATTTAACTTTCAGGCTCTGCATACACCTTTTACCATGTGTACTAGGGAATTATAAGTAAATTAAATCTACCAATTAGGACTATGCTAATTCAACCATGTTTAAAGGGGAGCACAGGCACTGTACTGCTGGCTAGCGGGGGGAAGCACACAGAGGTCTTATGCCACCAAAAATATATAGTCCTGCAAAAGGTGAAAAATACAGGGTGCCCATGCAGAGAAGAGGCAGATTTTCTACAAACCCCACATCATTGGCACCTGTGGACCACAATGGGGGCTGTATCTGTGAAAGCAATTCAGTTAACTCTAGAGATATTGCAGTTTAATTTACATAATTTGTGCAATTTGCTTTCTCACACGGCAGTCTGAACACTTTGTTTTCTAGCTGTCAGGGTATATTTTGGAACGTACTATTCAGAGTACACAATAATGTTCAGTTTAGCTTGCAGACAATATCTCTGCCTAGCCTAGCTGCAGAAGTTGGACTAAAAAAAAAAGAATACCTATCACCAATAGGTCCAAAGGAGATGGACACGGGGACAGAACTATGGTGAGGAACTCATTAGTTGAAATACTAACTGCATCTTTTGGGCATGCCTGGGAGAGGTAAAGTGGAGAATTAAGAGAGTTTTTAGAGCTGGGCGACTAGTGCCTGTGTCAATGAGACAGGTAGTATGTTTACCTTTAATGATACATTCTACAAAGGGGCCCTTTTGATTTACGAAGATTAAGGTACTCATGGCACAGTAGGAACCTCTCAGGCTGTCCTAAAACTCAAGATAAGAAATTTGGATAATCTGATGAAATTAAGGTTGATCAGAGAGAATTTGTGGCTTAGATGGGGCATTTGGACAATCTTGTTTCTAATGCCCTAGCTGGCCACAAGCAAAATATGAATCTCTTGTTCTTGTGGGTCCTCTCCCCTGTCCTTTAAAGTTCCATCTCCGAGCTCTCCCTCTACTTCTCTCTTATCTCTCCCTTGGCAGGGCTCGACATCCTGATCCCTTGACCGTTCGCTGCATATTTTGCAACTTCATTGACATTAAGTTCGATTCAACATTCCTTTTATTTCTTTCCAGTGAGGCCACACAGTAATTGGTAACCGTTACTAATTCAGGATACTTCTTTGTCTGCCGTCCCATGCAGATGGTCCTTAACTGCCTTCTAATACTCGGTAACAATCGCTGTACAAAAGCAGCACCTTGCCAACTGTAGGTTGCACCACACAATCCAAATGTTCATAGGTAGATAACTCTACAAATGTTTATCCAATATTGATAATGTTCAAAATTCCTTTATTCTTCTTTCCAATTAAGAAATGTACACCAAACAGCCAATGCGTTTTGTTCTATTAGAAGAACTTCCTCAGCGCGAGTATATTATTGTTTGCAAATTTAATTGCAAAGGGAAAGAAGAATAAAGGACTTTTGAACATTATCAATATAGGACGAACATTTGTAAAGTTATCTATCTATGAACATTTGGATTGTGTGGTGCAACCTACAGTTGCCAAAGTGTATGTTGGTTAATCTAATCGCCCCTTTGGAACGGCAGGGGTAGATAGTGTTGCACACTGTAAGAGCATAAGGCTCATTGTTTTGTTTGAACGTAGGAGGTATACAACGTAAGGACCCGTGTCTTTACTTAGAGGGAGGTGCATCACAAACCAATTGTGTTTGTATAGTTTAGCTGTTCCTATGTTGCTTTGAACAAAAGCAGCACCTACAGCTTTCCTAAGCCATCTTCATCGGGTGGCTATGGCCAAGTACTTTCAAAGACATTCTTGAATCAGCCAGTGCTTCACCCTTATTTTGTTTACAGTTCAAGATCTTAATCCAATCAGTCTTCATAGGACACACATTCGCAATCGCATTCACCAACGCATCCTATGGAATATTTGATGCTCCTTCTTTGCAACGGCCAACTCTAGGTCATATTGATTTCTCCACCAACCTATCACTCACTTCACTTGGCATCACCAATCATCATAGCTGATTCACATCTGCTCAAGTTGGTCTGTATACTTCAAACACTCTCTGCAGCTCCTCTTGGAATTAAGAAGGGTTTCTCTAATGTTGGAAAAGTGTTTCTTAATGGCAATCAAATCAGTGGGGATCCAATGAACAGTGCTGGTAGCCCCTCAAAGGTAATAGAGATGAAGGGATTGGACTTTCATCATCAGCGTCACCTGATTGACTCCTTCTGGACAATTGTTCAGGGGTTTGTTGTAATGGCGGAGTTGCATTCGTGGGGTCCCTATGCTCTGGAACAGATTGTGCATGCACCCTGTACAGGCCCATGGTAGTGGAATTTGTCTTCTATCTAGTTGCTCAAATCCATCTACCAGATGCTTTACTGTCAGTCAAATCTCAGTGCTCACTTGTGCGTTACCTCCTAGTGCTCCAGTCACCAGCGGTCCTGCTCCATTTCCAGAAGCATCAGCAGTATCACCTCCAGTCACTTCAGTCAGCTAGGGGAACATATCCAGTGGGTTCCCACGCTCTTTTGCTGCAGTTGAGTGATTTGCTGGAATAGATTTGGAGGAGGCAGAGCAATTAAAGCACAGGGGCTTATTTATGAACACTTGCGTCACTTTTGCACTGCCTGTGCGTCACTTTTTGTGACGCACCAGCGGGGTAAAGAATTAGCCTTGTTGCACCATATTTACAAAGTGACGCATCTAGGTAGATGCGTCACTTTGTAACCCCCTGCGCCACATTATACCTGCGCCAGGTATAATGGCGTATCTGTAACTCCTTGCAACATGATGCGTCATACAGTAAATATGACGCATCATTGGTGTTGCAAGGAGGGTGCAATGAAAAGTGACGCATCGCTGTTTTCTCGCAGCAATGCGTCACTTTTCATAAATGAGACCCACAAGCCCTAACAATGCCCGAGGTGACTAATTTGGTACTCTAGGTTTTTCATGGGTATTTTTTCATTCCTTAGACTTGGATTCATGCATATGCCTGTGTGCCCCCTTATTCCATTGTAGGAAAGTGTTGCACAGTACAATAGGGCAACCCAGTAACCCCACAGGAGACTGGTTATATATATCTGTAGTCAAAGGAATCCCCTGAACGAAAATACTTTAATAAAAATAGCAGTAAAATATATATCTGGTTAATTTAATTACACATTTTGTCATACACAAACAAATACTACATGAGGAGTACTTTTATCTATACATCAATTTTATAAAGAATCTAATATGTCAAACAAACACACAACAAAAATGGAGCAGGGTCAAAATATGCTCAAATTAAATCTCACTTTTTCGTGGTATCACTTGCATTTTTAGGGTTCATACAACAATCGATATCCAAGTTACCACGGTAATCACTCCGCAAGAGTATCCTCTTTTAAACAACAAATGCTTAATGGGAAAATATTTTTGTTCATACAAATAACAGTTTTCGTGATTAAAGAGTCAACGTTTCGGTCCCTCAGTGTCAACAAGCACATGGAACCATCATCGGGATAAAGTGGCGTAATTACACAAATAAATAAGAACCCTTGTCAAATATTGAGTGTCTGAAATTGATGAATCACAGAACGGGTCCACAGATCCCAGGACCGACTGAACTGCACAGCGTGCTGTTCCTCGCTGCGATTTATTAACCCAGAGGTGCTGTTGATCCGTTTGATTTACATATTGAGGGCTACACATTTCATTTTGATACCCTCTGCTATATATTGACATATTGCAATCTTTGTTGCAGGGATCTGTAGACGCGTTCTGTGATTCATTAATTTCAGACACTCAATATTTGACAAGGATCCTATTTATTTGTGTAATTATGACAGCTCGTCCTGAAGATGGTCCCATGTACATGGACCGAAACATCAATACTTTAATCACAACTGATTTTTGTATATAAAGCATGTTTTCCTCTTCAGCATTTGTTGTGTAAAAGAAAATACCCTTTTTGAGTGAATACCGTGATTACTTGGATATCCATTGTTGTATGAATTGTAAATATTCAAACAATACCACGGAAAAGTGCAATTTAATTTGAGTAGATTTTGACCCTGCTCCATTTTTTGTTGTGTGTTTTTTTATATAATACATTCTAAGTAAATTTGATATATAGATCAAACTACACCAATTTTAAAAAGTATTTACCTTCAGGGGATTCTTTTGTATACAAATTGTAGGAAAGTGTCCATTGCTCTGCATCTGTTTTACTTTTGGGATCTTTCGGTTTCTTCTGCACGGCTGCTATTCTTTCTATGTCAAGGATACGATGTTTGGCAAAGGACTTTTCCCATCCTCATTAGTGAATCACACCCACTCTTGTAAATAATTGCACGTGCTTTTAGCATGTTGGTGATACACAGTAGGGACTGGAGTCCATTTTGTTGGGTTCGCTACAGTTGGATTTTCCGGGCCCCATTACTGGTGCCGACAGTTCACGCACACACAGTTAACAAGGAAAAGGGTCTGCTGGCCTTGTGCCTGCAGCTTATCTCATGGAGGGTGGGTGGAAAGAAAACAGGATAGGGTTCCATCAGTTATGTTCCTGCTACTCGATCTAGTGGAGGGGGGAAAGCAGGGGCGGCTCCTGCACTAGGGCGGAGGAGCGTCGCCTTACTGCTTTCTCTCAGTGCGAGAAGCAGAAACATAAAATGGTAATAACGTGCCGTTATTACCATTTTATGTTTGGTTGCAGGTGGGCAGGGCTGCTATGCAAGCAGGGGAGGAGTGGTGTGCCCACTCTTGAGGGCGCAATGACTGTTTGGTCAGCCCTCTGGGGCTGCCCAAACCAGTCATGCACACTCTGCCCTTTCTCAATGCAGGCTGCAATGCAGCCTGCATGGAGAACATGGCGTCCCTGTAAGCCCCTGGCTGGGCAGCGTCCCCACCAATCACAACACTGTCATTTGTTAGGGGAGGGGAGGGAGGCTGCCTGCTTCCTGTTTCTGCCGGAGGCAGGAGAGCAAAAGCAGAAGCCGAGAAGACGCGCGACCTGGCCGACAGTAAGTTTTGTTTTTTTAGTATTTATTATTAAATTAAAACTGCCCCCTCCCCGCGCGACCCCCCCCCCCCACTAGCTATGCCGGCCGCATTTGCCATTTTTTTTCTTTTTTCTTCAGCCTACACCCGGTGGGCAAACATGTCCATTCTTCAAGGGTCTGGGCTTCAGGTTCTGGTGTTCCTACCCATCTTCCATGTTACTACACTTGCTATAAATTAAAGGTCCACACTCCTACAAATTCTTCTGCTCACTGGACTCCTTACAATATCTACGCGACCAGCTTTTTTGCCCCATTGATATTTGTGCGCACCCTTTTTACCCATAAAACAATATATGTCTACACTTGCCATGCAAAGCAAGCGAGCAAATATACGGTCATCACGGTTAGACTCCACCTAGAATTTGGATTCAAGTGTTCATGCTGTTTTGCCAAGTCACAAAGTCTAATGCTGAGCCACGCTCCATCCTAGTCCCCCCTGGAGCAACTTCTCCCTTACGTCTGGCTCCTAAAGTCGTCATCTGGGGTCCGGTCCAGCTCTCTCCTGGTTTCTCTTTATGGAGTTATTTTCCAGTTGAAAAATGCACTGTCTTTTAAAATAAAACACAACATATTAGAAGACCTAAAAGAATATCATCATGTTTAATGAAAAAATAGCAAACAGCACAGAGAATAATCAGGTGGCAATTGGCATTTAAATCAACCAGAGCTCTCACTCATAAAGCCAGTTGGCGCATGTGATGGTACAATGCATGCAATTTCAATGTTTCTCGAACTCTTTTCTCTCAATTCATGTCTATGGAGCATAAACATGTAAAAGAAACTGTCACTTCAACGAGACTATCTAATGAGCAGGACACAGGATCCCTCGTGGAGAGAATGTGAGAAGACTTTGGAATGATGATAAAGATTCATAAACATACTGCTGAATCCACTATTGTGTGTTTGCCAACATTGAAAGCAAGGCTACGCTTTACCACAAGATGGCGGCAATGCACAGATGTACCACCTCAAGTAAAATGGCTTCTTAGCCTACAGGAATCATGAGACTTCACATGTATGTTAAAGCGGTTGAACACCTGAGGGTCATATAAAAACAATATACAAATCTGATTATGTAATATATCAGTGCTCTTTGTGATACTCGTGTGCAAGGAAACATTCATGTTTAACAGGCAAAAGGCAAAAGGAATACGTGGTTAGGTTTTCTGAGCACTCGTTTTACCAGCCATGAAAACAGGAGGGGCTGACTGGTTCTTGCCTTAGACCTGGCTAAATGACATTCTGCAAAATGGTGAGCGCTGTAGTCTACAGCCAGCAGTGCAGCCAGTGAGTCATGGGCCCTTATGCCCGGAAGGAAACGTGCCCCTTGACTGCTGTTTGAATAACAAAATACAACAATAATCAGGGTTCCGTGGGCCCCTTGGGCCTTAGTGCTACTGTACAGGGGCGGCCTTAGGCATGTGCAAGCTGTGCAGCTGCACAGGGCCGCCAAACCCCAGGGGCCGCCACGAGGAATCGGAAACAATACATATTCGTGGCGGCCCCTGGCAGGGATTTTGGCGGCCTCCGGCTTCCGAGTCCGCCCAGACCCCCTCTTCCGGGGCTCCCTACCTACGCTTCCTGCACAGGGCCACCATGAGCCTAGAGCCGCCCCTGTACTGTACCTGCAGCACCAGTCACAGCTACATTCCTGCCTGCAGCCTTTGAGGTGTCCTTAAATGCCACACCCTGACCAAGCAGGATTTCACCTCTCAATGGAAACTGGAAATGCAGAACTGCCACATTTCCCTGCGCCGATATTTTCTGATGCTTAAGAGTTGTGAATTTTCAGTTTTTGTAGTTGTGTTCTGTGCAACTCAGGAGAATCTTAAGCACCATGAAGTGTTCTTCATTTCTTAATCCTGAGCACGCGCAGGCTTCCAAACCAGGGGGCATATTATCTAGGGACGGCGATAAATAGCGCAAAGCGCGCTTAGCGCTTTATTATTTATCGCCGTCCATCACTGGAATTTATCACCCTTCGCTCTGGTAGCGCGTTATTAACAACACGTTTCTCCAGGACGATAAAAATTCCAGCGATTGCGGGGAAATCGCCGTTTTGCAGGGAACATCGGTGGTTTTCCAGCAATGTTCCCTGCAAAACGGCGATAACCTTGCTGATACGACCCACAGGGTCGTATCAGCATAATCCACCCCAATGTTAGGGATAGGTAAGTCTGCATTTTAGCAGACGTTAGTTTTTGGCGAAAACGGCGGGGCAGGCTTGCAAATACCGCGATGTGCACATCAGCGATATTTGCAAGGCTGTACTGCCCAGTGACGCCCACTTTGCATCTCATTAGAGATACAAAGCGAGGCGTCGGTAACAAGGCTGCTAACATGATGCGCTAATGCATGTTATCACTGCCTTGTTAACAGGGCGAAAACATTATCTCCGCTTTTTTGGCTTTTAAAGCCAAAAAAGCGGAGATAAGGCCCTTGATAATATGCCCCCAGGTCTGAAAACATGAGGCAAGAATGGCAGAGACAGTGTGAGGCACCGTGGGCTTCGGCTGACGTCATCACTCATTATGCTGACTCGCTAACTCAAAATATATTTGCACATACAAGGTGCTGTTATAAGTCTAACCATTAGATGGCAGAATACGATCTGGAATACGTTCTGTGGTGTCTATGAAAAACTTCCGACAATATGTAAGTAACACCTTTATTCTGCAACCCTGGTATACAGTCTGCTCTTTCTCTTCAGGTGTCCAGCGATTGCCCTTTACTTACAAATTGCCCCCCAACCTTCCAAACGTGGGTTCCATGACATCACAGTATTAATGATGTAGCAAGGAATTACAATCCACAACGCTACATGGTCACTCACGCTACACAACCCTCCTTGCATCTGTCATGTGTAAAACTCATCCTGGCTGGTTGGAGTGAGACCTCTAAGTAGTGTGTGTTGGTGTCCTTGTGAGGCTCAGCCGTATGCTCAAGACATGTCACGGCAGCATGTAGAAGTGTCTTGCGCATCCGTTGCGATATGTTATGTGAATTTATAGAGTGCGGCTGTGAGAAGTTGGCCTGGCATATGCTGTTCCTAGTTATAGGGACACCTTGCACCAGTCCAATTCGACTCCTATTGATGATAGGTTTAAGACAACCTTTAAAGAAAGCTATCCTAGTGGTAGCTGTGGAGAGCAGCCTTCAGGCTAAGTCTTGAAGGAGTGTTAAGCTTATTGTTTTACCATAATAACCTCTTGAATAACCAAATGAAAGAGTAGCCCACACAGGTATATATATAAAATATATGTATTTATTCTAGACAGAATCCCACAGTCACTTTATGTGGCTGGTGGCAAAGTTACACTTCAAACAAGCATTTATAAACACAATATATAGCACAGAAATCAATGGGCCCCAGGGGGGGACCAAACCATATACTAAAATAGTGGTATAAGAACCACGACAATTCTACAGGCAATGCCTAGGGCATTCAGGATCGCTGGCCCCTTCAGAATCCACCCACAGTTAAGAGGAAGGGGACCCACGGGAGGCGTGCGCAGTGCGAGAAGTTGCTATCGGGATTGCAATGTTAGCCTATGGAGAATGTCGCGGTTGAATAATTAAGGTTTAAGGACACTTCTAACAACAGTACAAAGTTAAGACTTGAGACTTAAGGCTTTGGAGAGCCCACCACCACGGAAGTACCGAAGTACCACTGTTACCTGCCCCAGGGAAGCCGGGTGCATAGATCGATTCTGGTGTCGGGTCGCGGGCTGTTTCTCTATGGAAAAGTAGTCCAAACTGCTGCTAGCTGAAAGCGTCGTTGAAGTCGTGAAGATTAAAGTTGAAGAGAAGATAAAGGTGAACCTGAAAGCAGAGGGGACAGAGTCTGGGTCACAGCACAGTGACCAGGGAGCTCACAGGAAGGAACTCGTGGAGGTCGGGTGCTTCAGGTGTGAAAGGTACAGCTGGGCTCTGCAGTCACGGGCTCCAGGAGGCGTCAAGGAAAGCCAGCTTCTGGAGGGCAACTGTCCCACGTCGGCTGAGGGTCGCTGCGGTGTTAGTGTCCCGATTGGATCCACTAAGCATTGGCAACCGCAACCCACGCAAGATGAACAAAGCAGCTGCTGGTGCAGACCCACGATTTCTGAGGGTGCTCTCCTTTGCAGGGAGCGTAGAGCAGGCCTGGAGCAACCAGGGGAACTCTTGGAAAAGAAGATTGTCCTCCGTCAGGGCCCACAAGTCGAGAGACAAGGGACCGCGGAAGGCAGCAAAATGGAGTGCGTAAAAGGGCTCCCACGGGCCACCGGAGCGGGCCAGGGAGCTGAGAGTCAGCACAAACGCTGCTGGATGGTTGGCTCAGAAATGGGCCAAAGCACAACTTCCCCACTGGTCGGGGTCGTGTGCTGGACAAGAGGTGGCCGGTGTCTTGGGGTATGCGGGGATCTCAACACCCACGTGGTCCAGGGTGCTCAGACTTGCTGGGCACACTCACAGGACGCTGGGATGCACTGGAGACCCACCTCGAGGTTGCTGGAAGGCGTCAAAGGTCGTGAGAGCAACGAAGTTCCAACCGGGTATCTTGTAGTCTTTTAGGTGCCTGCCAAGCAGGGGGATAACTCCTTTATCCCAAGGGAGATTTCTTCAGTCAGCTGGGCAGCAGCTCGTCGAAGGTCAGTTCTGTGAAGTCCTGTACGAATCTAAGGCTCTAGGGCAAAGTTATTCCCATATATCCCCAAGATTAGGGGATGGTCCAAAATAGAGCCTACCAATCAGAGTAGAGGTGGGAAAGGGTGGCTACACCCACTCCCCTTTGTGTGTTTCCCGCCTGGGCGAGGGGCAGGATGCCCCTGAACCGGTTCCAGGCGGTGTATGCAGAATTGGGGCTCTGCAGCTGCCTACGTGCAACTCTGAAAGGACATTTGGTGCACCCACCCTGTTCCAATCCACATATCCTGTCTGGGGAGGTGCTGGCACCTCCCTGCCACAGGAGCCCTATTGTCCAGATGGCGAGGCTGGGGTTTTCCCCAGCAACAGCCAGCCAGAGTCGTGTAGGTGGCGGACAGTAGCCATTTTGTGGTACATGTGCACTTTTAAATTGGTGTCTAAATTCTACCGCTTTTCCCATATCACCCTCCTAGCAAGGGGGAATCGTGCCCCCATGCCCATGGCTGGACTGGGGGTATGATTCCTTCATGTTTGACACCAAACACGATATGGTTCTGTGTAGCCATTCCCAAGTTACAGCGATGACGCAGTAACTTATAATGCGGTTAAGAGTATATGGTATGGCTACACTACAAACAACCCAGTAACGATTTTACGAAGGTTGCAGGGAGGTCCTACTCACGTAGGGGTCCCCCCTCACACATACCTCAGCACCCAGCCCTGTAGGATTACCAGGGCCTGCCATAGGGGTGACCTATGAGAGTATATGTGTTGTAATGGTATGGGACATAGGGTACCTACATCCCTGTAAGGGGTGCTAGCACCACCTTACCCAGGCTACAGTAGTGGCCTGGTGGTGTCAGTTTGGGTGGCTGTCCCAGGGTGGCACAATAAGTGCTGCAGCCCTGGTAGGCCTACTGGGGGACCCATGCCCTGGGTACCTAGGGTACCATCTACAAGGGACTGGTAGGGCATGCCCAGCATCCAATTATGTTTGTACCTAGAGTACTCACAACAGTTTTAGGGAGAAAGCAGATAGGCTGGGATCCTGGATAGCAGGATCCCAGCCAGACTAGTCAAAAACCACTTAAATACCAGGCAAAAAGTTGGGGGCAACCATTAGTCAGATTCCACTCTCCTACATAACCCCCCCCCCCCCCAAACGAAAGGAGATAAGGCAAACCTTGTCCAGATAAGCCTTTATTTCCTGAGTGGCCATATAAGGAAGAACCTGTACTAACATGGTTGCTCCCTGTGTCATGGTCCACTTGGGAAATCCTACCCCAAGGGGTTCTAGAGTTTCTCCAAAGTCTAGGAAAATTACCTGTATTGGTTTTTGGGTCAGAGGTGGGCTGGTGGGGTGTCTGAGTCTGGAAGTGAGACCCTACTTGGGTTGGTCTCAACCTCCTCAGATCACTGGCCACTATGGAAGCCTTTCTGCCCATGACTGTGTCATATCTGGCCCTAAGGGTCAACCTCTGGCTGCCTACAGCTGGGGGTTGGATCCCTTTTGCTGGAATAGTGGAGGGCACTGGAAGGTTTGGGGCAGCTAGGCCCCAGGTTTCCCTGTGCTCAACAACATCCTTTTGAGGGGTGCCTATACCTAGGGGTAAGGGGGATCCCTCAGTTTGTAGAGGAATATTCACCTGGCTGAAACTACTCTGCTGGGTGTCCCTAATCTGTTGATGAGGGGGTTCCTCTGGGCAGGGGCCCAATAAGGGTCCACTGACCTCCCTGACCTCTGCAGCCCTGGGCTGACTGAGGCAGGGTAGAGAGGGGCAGGATACCTGCTCCAGACTGGGTACCACCTTGGAAGGGTCCCCTGCCCTCAGAGAGGTGGGCAGGCCAGGCCTGTCCACTTCTGGGGCAGTTACTTCACAAGGGGCAGGATCAGTTCCCTGAGAAACTTGACCCTTACCTGTAGTCTGGTGGGGGGAGGACTGTTCCTCTTCCCCTATGCTCTCTGTTTGGGTAGAGTGATCCATAGTTTCAGGCTTCACTCTTTCTATTCTCTCCTGGGGTGGAGGTGAGGCCCTCAGGGGCTTATCCACTCTCTCAGGGATTCCTACCATTTTCAAATGGGCCTTGTGGTCAACCTCAGCCCAGGCTGAGATTTCTAGATCATTCCCCAGTAGACAATCTACAGGCAAGTTTGGGGACACTGCCACTCTCTTGGGGCCAGTGACCCCTCCACAGCTGAGATTTATCACTGCCATGGGATGATCTGTCCTGATTCCATCTATGTTGGTCACCTGGTAGCTAAACCCAGGTAAAAGCTGATCTAGGGGCACTAGCCTCTTGGTCACCATGGTGACACTGGCCCCTGTGTCCTTATAGGCCACAGCCTTCTGACCATTGATTATTGGTTCTTGTCTGTACTTGCCCAAAATACTGGGGCTCATGGTAAAGTTGGCAAACCCCATGCCACCATCACAGACCATAGTTGCTTGAGTAGGGGACCTGGATAGGCCAGAGTCCCCCTGAGTTCCCCAAGAAATCCCAACTAAATTTTTGGGTGCACTCCCACCGCCTGGGGGATTACTACTAGTAGTAACAGGAGGTGTTGGAGCTGGTTTTGGAGGAACATTTTCTTTATTGCCATTCTTAGGACAGCTGGAGTCAGTTTTCCAGTGGCCAGGTTGCTTACACACATGGCAATATGGTTTCTTGTTATTAGAGGAAGTATTTTGGGACCCACCCCCAGCACTGGGTTTTTGGGGCCCTTCAGAGGACTTTTCTTGTTTATCATCCCCACCTTTCTCTTTGGGCTTAGTGGAATCCTTCTTCTGGTCACCAACTTGGTTCTTAGGCCTAATCCTGGTTCTGACCCATTTGTCTGCCTTCTTTCCCAATTCTTGGGGAGAGGTCAGATCAGAGTCCACCGGGTGCTGGTGTAAAAGTTGGTTCTGACAATTATTAAGAATCTGCTCCCTCATTATGAGATTATACAATCCTTGATAATCATTAACTTTACTGCCATTTAACCAACCTTCCAGTGCCTTGGTTGCACAATCCACAAAGTCTACCCAATCTTGATTCTGTGCTTTCTGGGTGTCTCTGAACTTAAGTCTGTATTGATCAGTGGTTAAGCCAAACCCATCTATTAAAGCAGCTTTCAAGATATAATAATCATCAGCATCCTCTTCTCTTACAGAGAGGAGCTTGTCTCTACCTTTATCTGAAAAGGAGAGCCACAGGATTGCTGCCCACTGCTCTACTGGGACCCTTTGTACTCTGCAGGCCCTCTCAAGAGCAGATATCCATTTGTGGATATCATCCCCATTCTGATAGGGGGGCACAATCTTGTGGAGGTTCCTATTGTCAGGGACTTTCTCTCTAACTCTATAACTCTAGGGGTTTCATCACTGCCACCAGGGATCTCTAGACCCCACTTTCTTGAAGCTTTCTGAAGCTCCAGGGTTTCCCTGTCCAATGCTAACTGTTCTCTTTTAAGCTCAAGCTTAGCCTGCTCAAATTTGATCAGTCTGCATTTCCTCTCATGAGAGGATTCTCTTCTCTGAGAAGAGGCAGAGGACCCTTTGGATCTCCTAGAATGGTTGGATCCCACTGAGGGGGATCTGTTCCTTCTTGGATCCACCACTCTCCTTTTAAGGGTGGAGGGAGTGCCTCTTGAGCCATCACCTCCATGTTGTGAGTGGTTTGTTTCTTCCAGGTCAGGACTTTCATCCTCTTCCTGTTCCTCATCAGAGTCCACTCTGGGAGTGTCCTCTTCTGAAGGATGCCCACCCACTCTGTCTGTCCCTCTGGACCCTATGGACTCCATAAAGTCTGCTATGAGCAGGATTTCCCTGAGACGTTGTGTGTTGGCACCTTTGTTTGTCTTCAGTTTTCTAAGGGTGCACATTTCCCTGAGCTCTGCAAAGGAGAAATTATCATACTTATCTACTGGGACCCTCTGTGGTCCTTCCATAGCCTTAGTGGCACCTGCACCTGAAGACATGTTTAGTGTAGTGATGTATCTACCTACACTAAGTGTGGCCTACTGAACCCTCTCTTGAGTTGTAGTCAAGGTGTGCTAAACCCTCTACACACAACTCTAAGTTCAGTAGAACTTATTGTATTCTAGCTTGAATTTATATGTACCTTTGGTACCTTGTGGCTTTCACTTTAGAAATTCAATTTGTTATCTGGTAAAACAATGGCAAGCTTGAATCCAACCGCTGCACACCAATGTGAGAAGTTGGCCTGGCATATGCTGTTCCTAGTTATAGGGACACCTTGCACCAGTCCAATTCGACTCCTATTGATGATAGGTTTAAGACAACCTTTAAAGAAAGCTATCCTAGTGGTAGCTGTGGAGAGCAGCCTTCAGGCTAAGTCTTGAAGGAGTGTTAAGCTTATTGTTTTACCATAGTAACCTCTTGAATAACCAAATGAAAGAGTAGCCCACACAGGTATATATATAAAATATATGTATTTATTCTAGACAGAATCCCACAGTCACTTTATGTGGCTGGTGGCAAAGTTACACTTCAAACAAGCATTTATAAACACAATAAATAGCACAGAAATCAATGGGCCCCAGGGGGGGACCAAACCATATACTAAAATAGTGGTATAAGAACCACGACAATTCTACAGGCAATGCCTAGGGCATTCAGGATCGCTGGCCCCTTCAGAATCCACCCACAGTTAAGAGGAAGGGGACCCACGGGAGGCGTGTGCAGTGCGAGAAGTTGCTATCGGGATTGCAATGTTAGCCTATGGAGAATGTCGCGGTTGAATAATTAAGGTTTAAGGACACTTCTAACAACAGTACAAAGTCAAGACTTGAGACTTAAGGCTTTGGAGAGCCCACCACCACGGAAGTACCGAAGTACCACTGTTACCTGCCCCAGGGAAGCCGGGTGCATAGGTCGATTCTGGTGTCGGGTCGCGGGCTGTTTCTCTATGGAAAAGTAGTCCAAACTGCTGCTAGCTGAAAGCGTCGTTGAAGTCGTGAAGATTAAAGTTGAAGAGAAGATAAAGGTGAACCTGAAAGCAGAGGGGACAGAGTCTGGGTCACAGCACAGTGACCAGGGAGCTCACAGGAAGGAACTCGTGGAGGTCGGGTGCTTCAGGTGTGGAAGGTACAGCTGGGCTCTGCCGTCACGGGCTCCGGGAGGCTTCAAGGAAGGCCAGCTTCTGGAGGGCGACTGTCCCACGTCGGCTGAGGGTCGCTGCGGTCTTAGTGTCCCGATTGGATCCACTAAGCATTGGCAACCGCAACCCACGCAAGATAAACAAAGCAGCTGCTGGTGCAGACCCACGAGGTCTGAGGGTGCTCTCCTTTGCAGGGAGCGTAGAGCAGGCCTGGAGCAACCAGGGGAACTCTTGGAAAAGAAGATTGTCCTCCGTCAGGGCCCACAAGTCGAGAGACAAGGGACCGCGGAAGGCAGCAAAATGGAGTGCGTAAAAGGGCTCCCACGGGCCACCGGAGCGGGCCAGGGAGCTGAGAGTCGGCACAAATGCTGCTGGATGGTTGGCTCAGAAATGGGCCAAAGCACAACTTCCCCACTGGTCGGGGTCGTGTGCTGGACAAGAGGTGGCCGGTGTCTCGGGGTATGCGGGGATCTCGACACCCACGTGGTCCAGGGTGCTCAGACTTGCTGGGCACACTCACAGGACGCTGGGATGCACTGGAGACCCACCTCGAGGTTGCTGGAAGGCGTCGAAGGTCGTGAGAGCAACGAAGTTCCAACCGGGTATCTTGTAGTCTTTTAGGTGCCTGCCAAGCAGGGGGATAACTGCTAGCACCACCTTACCCAGGCTACAGTAGTGGCCTGGTGGTGTCAGTTTGGGTGGCTGTCCCAGTGTGGCACAATAAGTGCTGCAGCCCTGGTAGGCCTACTGGGGGACCCATGCCCTGGGTACCTAGGGTACCATCTACAAGGGACTGGTAGGGCATGCCCAGCATCCAATTATGTTTGTACCTAGAGTACTCACAACAGTTTTAGGGAGAAAGCAGATAGGCTGGGGTCCTGGATAGCAGGATCCCAGCCAGACTAGTCAAAAACCACTTAAATACCAGGCAAAAAGTTGGGGGCAACCATTAGTCAGATTCCACTCTCCTACAGCGGCTAATCACCTGTAAGGCAGGGGCGGCGGCTCCTCCACTAAGGTGAAGGAGCTTCGCCCCACTGCTCTCAGAGCAGTGGAAAAGGGAAAAAAATTGATTATAACAACTTTATTATCATTCTATTTTTCGTTGCTGCAGGGCTGGGTTAGGACAGGGCAGGGCTGGTGTCACAGGGAGGAGGAGTGTTTCATGCACTTAATTGCGGATTATTGCTTGGCCGGCCTTCTTGGGCCGGCAAAACAGTCATGCGCACTTTGCATATTCCCCACCAGGCTGTAATGCGCAGCCTGGTGGGGACCATGCACAGGCTCCCTGTCCCCGTCTGAGTGCCGAACCACAGCGCTCAGACCAATCACAACGTTGCATCATTGTGATTGGCTTAGGGGAGCCTGTGTGCTGTCTGCTTCTTCCGGACTCGGAGTCAGGAAGAGAAAAGAGGCGCAAACGATGAGGAGAGATGGCAGAAAAGGTGTTTGTTTAGAAGTATTTTTTAACCTCCTCTTACCCGCCCTCAACCGCTCCGTCACCCCCGATTCCTTACCAGCCTCCACTACTGTAAAGGTATCCAGGCGCTGAGTAGTGCAGGCCTGAGAGAGGAGGAGGAGGAGAAGGAGATCATGCCCGTTTCGTCTGGACGAGCCATGTCTTGAGGTTCTTTCGGAAGTCCATTAGGGAAGGGGAGGGTCTGAAGTGTTTCGGGAGGTCGTTCCAGGTCTTGTCTGAGAGGCAGGAAAAGATTGCAGGGCAAAGCTTTCAGACTGTGCATTCAAACCAGTGTAACTGCTGCCTGATGATGTCAGTTACATCCGGGATTGAGGGGCAGCAAGGTCTTTACAGCAACCCTGAATTCTTGAGATATCCTGCCGCTGATCCTGGGGCGCGCGCTTCTGCGATGTTTTGACTATACCCATGATACTCAAAGTAGGTCCCGGGGGCCGCATGCGGCCCTCCTGACCTATATATGTGGCCCCCCTGAGCAGCAGCACTGGGCTGCTGTTTACTCAACTCAGCACTAACATTAAAAAAATGTTAAATATATAGCAAGCACTTAATTCTGGGTTAATTGCAGTTAAATAAAAGGAAGTAACTAGGCCCTTAACTGTAGGAACGTCTTTATTTTTAAAGACAGCAAACGTAAAAATACCATTAGTCTTTTCAAAATTCATAAAGTGTATTTCAATGACAGTAGAACAATTTTACCTCAGTAAATGAAATGATAGCAGTGCATTCAGAAGTAATATTTTAAAGTGATGGTTTTCAAGCATTAATTTAGAAACGTTCATGCTCCCCCACCCTGACAACAATGCCATTAGGGATTACATCCAAGCACAGGAGATGGTTTTGTATAACATGCATCCTGAAGTCATGTATTTCGAGGTCCCCATATATGTTATGATGTTGAAAAAGGAGGGAAATTGAAATAAAACAATGCCCAGGGTCACACATTTGGTCAAGTGGAGAAGCTGGGATTCAACCCATGTTTTCTGTTTTCACGTTGCCAGTTGAGTTTAGCCACTAGATATGCATCCACTTTCCACCCCCTACCCACCCCCACTGGCATTAGTGCGGTCCACGGTCACACCAAAGACCAAACTTTGTGTCCCCCAGGAACATTTTTGTGAGTACCCATGGACTGCCTCCAGTGAAAGTTAGTTATCTTGAAAACAGGTGGTGGGGGGGGGGGGGGGGGGGGGATTAGGAGCTGGGGTGGGGGGGGGGGGTAATTTGGAGCTGGGCTATTCAGCATTTGAGGTTTCCCCTTTTACTGTACAGTCTGAATTACAGTGGTAGGAAGATCAGTCCTGGGTCTAGTAGATAATGGGGGGAGATAGAATACTTGAAAGTAGTCAAAAGTACCCTGGGAAACAAAGAAAGTAAACGCTGGCGTGCTCAACCATATTTTGATGTACTAAAGGTCCAATTATGCAAGATAAAATTATTCATGAATTTCACTCATGCCACAGATCCTAGAAAATGTGGTTACTAGAAGCACTATTTCGAAAGTCAAGGAGGAAGTAAATATTCATTTGTTCAGACTAAGAATTTGAAAAGTCACTGAGCATCAGGTACACATATGAGTTAAAAATACAGTTTACTTTAGCTATAAATTGTGGAGCTATCCTAGTGCCGCTTCCCAGATCGCTTGACCGAAAACATCTTGAATGTTTCATATTTTGTAAAAAGAGAGAACACCGTCATAGCTATCGTTGATGCGGTTTATCTTATCCCTCATAGATTCAAACTGTAGTCTTCTGCTGCCATCTACAGGCCAGTTTTGTACAGCGTAAGTGTAATTTGGTCCCGTCGAAATTGATTGGACGCCCAGAATAATTTCAAATCTGCTATCAGGTGCTTGTAAAGTTAAATTCATTGCATCTATGGCTTTTTGCAGGGGCACAAGATGATATTTCCAACCTTATTTATTTTAATTTTTTTTTAAAGAAATACGATAAAAAATAAAAATCCGCCACCATTAAAGTACATTTGGCTGAAAACTCCCTCCAAATCTATTCGTTGAAAAAAATGCAAAGAATGGTGCTCCCATGCTTAAACTCTCAAATTTGGCAATTGTGACACTCACATTCAAATGACCCCCGCCAGACGCTGCACTGTGCCATGCACAACTAAAGAAATCCAAAATAAACTACGGTTTGACGGGCAATAGTGTTTAAGGTTTAGGAATTGAAAGAAAATATTCACGGGGGTGCGGGCTGTATTTGCAGTTTAGTAACTTTTCTTATTTCTTCGTCACCCGGTTTCCTGGTATGTCAATACATAGAATAGCAAGCTCGCCCCTTCTCATCGGAGGCTGGAGACTTTGAGCATTGTGCAGTTAAACACTATCCTATTACGCAAATGGGTGCTCCTTAGACAATCTGCATCTCAATGGTGCCCTCAGATGTTGTGTGGATCGGGTGTGGTGTTAACCTCAAATCATAAGGCAATGTGTCCCAATGACAAGGTTTTAAAACAGCATTTCAAAATACACAAAAAAAAAAAGTGAGTGCTGGAGCAGAATTTAGAAAAACCCTGAAGGTTTATTACAAAATACAAAGGTACAGTACAGAAATAGTAAAAGTGCAAATACAGCAACAGTCTTATTTAAACGCAATACAATAAGTGCTGTGAATGCTCGCAGTAATAGGAACAGTTCGGAATAATGGCAAAATCAGAAATTTGTGAAGTCTGGAATGTGCTGCAAAATCAGAAACAAATTGGGCAGCACCTCTAGTAGAGAGCAAAAAGATCAACGTCACTCCAAATTCAAGGGTTTGAGTAGCCATTTTCCCTATTGGAAATCAATGGAACTCCAAAGTCAGAATGGCGTGAACAAAGAATTACATTTTCAACAAATCATATTACAATATTATCAATTGCTATACAAGCCTATCACCTTAGCACTAACCCACGACACAAATATTGGTTCAGCCCTTCTCACCTAATGTCATCCAGAGGTGTTGGAACAAAATAGTTACATAAACAACAGTGAACCATTGTGAATAAATGCAATTTCTTGTGCAAGAGGAAAAGCCTTGGAAAATGTTACAAAAGTTTCCTCTAGCAGGGTCTTCGAAAACAGTGGCATTCAGAAATAAACACATCCACATCTTGCTGTAAATTAGTGTCGGGCAGAAAGTTGGAGTGAGACCTCTAAGTAGTGTGTTTTGGTGTTCTTGCGAGGCTCAGATGTATGCTCAATGTCGCGGCAGCATGTAGAGTGCCTTGCGCATCCGTTGCGATATGTTATGTGTATGTATAGAGTGCAGCTAATCACCTGTAACGCAGGGGCGGCTCCTCCACTAAGGCAGAGGAGCTTCGCCCCACTGCTCTCAGAGCAGTGGAAAAGGGAATAAAATTGCTAATAACGTTATCATTCTATTTTTCGTTGCTGAAGGGCTGGGTTAGGACAGGGCAGGGCTGGTGGCACAGGGAGGAGGAGTGCTTCATGCACTTAAGTGCGGATTATGGCTTGGCCGGCCGTCTTGGGCCGGCAAAACAGTCATGCGCACTTTGCATATTCCCCACCAGGCTGTAATGCGCAGCCTGGTGGGGACCATGCACATGCTCCCTGTCCCTGTCTGAGTGCCGAACCACAGCGCTCAGACCAATCACAACGTTGCATCATTGTGATTGGCTTAGGGGAGCCCGTGTGCTTCCTGATTCTTCCGGACTCGGAGTCAGGAAGAGAAGAGAGGCGCAAACGATGAGGAGAGATGGCAGAAAAGGTGTTTGTTTAGAAGTATTTTTTAACCTCACTCTTCCCCGCCCTCAACCGCCCCGTCACCCCCGGTTCCTTACCAGCCTCCACTACTGTAAAGGTATCCAGGCGCTGAGTAGTGCAGGCCTGAGAGAGGAGGAGGAGGAGAAGGAGATCATGCCCGTTTCGTCTGGACGAGCCATGTCTTGAGGTTCTTTCGGAAGTCCATTAGGGAAGGGGAGGGTCTGAAGTGTTTCGGGAGGTCGTTCCAGGTCTTGTCTGAGAGGCAGGAAAAGATTGCGGGGCAAAGCTTTCAGACTGTGCATTCAAACCAGTGTAACTGCTGCCTGATGATGTCAGTTACATCCGGGATTGAGGGGCAGCAAGGTCTTTACAGCAACCCTGAATTCTCGAGATATCCTGCCGCTGATCCTGGGGCGCGCGCTTCTGCGATGTTTTGTCTATACCCATGATACTCAAGGTAGGTCCCGGGGGCCGCATGCGGCCCTCCTGACCTATATATGTGGCCCCCCTGAGCAGCAGCACTGGGCTGCTGTTTACTCAACTCAGCACTAACATTAAAAAAATGTTAAATATATAGCAAGCACTTAATTCTGGGTTAATTGCAGTTAAATAAAAGGAAGTAACTAGGCCCTTAACTGTAGGAACGTCTTTATTTTTAAAGACAGCAAACGTAAAAATACCATTAGTCTTTTCAAAATTCATAAAGTGTATTTCAATGACAGTAGAACAATTTTACCTCAGTAAATGAAATGATAGCAGTGCATTCAGAAGTAATATTTTAAAGTGATGGTTTTCAAGCATTAATTTAGAAACGTTCATGCTCCCCCACCCTGACAACAATGCCATTAGGGATTACATCCAAGCACAGGAGATGGTTTTGTATAACATGCATCCTGAAGTCATGTATTTCGAGGTCCCCATATATGTTATGATGTTGAAAAAGGAGGGAAATTGAAATAAAACAATGCCCAGGGTCACACATTTGGTCAAGTGGAGAAGCTGGGATTCAACCCATGTTTTCTGTTTTCACGTTGCCAGTTGAGTTTAGCCACTAGATATGCATCCACTTTCCACCCCCTACCCACCCCCACTGGCATTAGTGCGGTCCACGGTCACACCAAAGACCAAACTTTGTGTCCCCCAGGAACATTTTTGTGAGTACCCATGGACTGCCTCCAGTGAAAGTTAGTTATCTTGAAAACAGGTGGGGGGGGGGGGGATTAGGAGCTGGGGTGGGGGGCTAATTTGGAGCTGGGCTATTCAGCATTTGAGGTTTCCCCTTTTACTGTACAGTCTGAATTACAGTGGTAGGAAGATCAGTCCTGGGTCTAGTAGATAATGGGGGGAAGATAGAATACTTGAAAGTAGTCAAAAGTACCCTGGGAAACAAAGAAAGTAAACGCTGGCGTGCTCAACCATATTTTGATGTACTAAAGGTCCAATTATGCAAGATAAAATTATTCATGAATTTCACTCATGCCACAGTTCCTAGAAAATGTGGTTACTAGAAGCACTATTTCGAAAGTCAAGGAGGAAGTAAATATTCATTTGTTCAGACTAAGAATTTGTAAAGTCACTGAGCATCAGGTACACATATGAGTTAAAAATACAGTTTACTTTAGCTATAAAGTGTGGAGCTATCCTAGTGCCGCTTCCAAGATCGCTTGACCGAAAACATCTTGAATGTTTCATATTTTGTAAAAAGAGAGAACACCGTCATAGCTATCGTTGATGCGGTTTATCTTATCCCTCATAGATTCAAACTGTAGTCTTCTGCTGCCATCTACAGGCCAGTTTTGAATAGCGTAAGTGTAATTTGGTCCCGTCGAAATTGATTGGACGCCCAGAATAATTTCAAATCTGCTGTCAGGTGCTTGTAAAGTTAAATTCATTGCATCTATGGCTTTTTGCAGGGGCACAAGATGATATTTCCAGCCTTATTTTATTTTTTTTTTTTTTAAAGAAATACGATAAAAAATAAAAATCCGCCACCATTAAAGTACATTTGGCTGAAAACTCCCTCCAAATCTATTCGTTGAAAAAAATGCAAAGAATGGTGCTCCCATGCTTAAACTCTCAAATTTGGCAATTGTGACACTCACATTCAAATGACCCCCGCCAGACGCTGCACTGTGCCATGCACAACTAAAGAAATCCAAAATAAACTACGGTTTGACGGGCAATAGTGTTTAAGGTTTAGGAATTGAAAGAAAATATTCACGGGGGTGCGGGCTATATTTGCAGTTTAGTAACTTTTCTTATTTCTTCGTCACCCGGTTTCCTGGTATGTCAATACATAGAATAGCAAGCTCGCCCCTTCTCATCGGAGGCTGGAGACTTTGAGCATTGTGCAGTTAAACACTATCCTATTACGCAAATGGGTGCTCCTTAGACAATCTGCATCTCAATGGTGCCCTCAGATGTTGTGTGGATTGGGTGTGGTGTTAACCTCAAATCATAAGGCAATGTGTCCCAATGACAAGGTTTAAAAACAGCATTTCAAAATACACAAAAAAAAAAAGAGAGTGCTGGAGCAGAATTTAGAAAAACCCTGAAGGTTTATTACAAAATACAAAGGTACAGTACAGAAATAGTAAAAGTGCAAATACAGCAACAGTCTTATTTAAACGCAATACAATAAGTGCTGTGAATGCTCGCAGTAATAGGAACAGTTCGGAATAATGGCAAAATCAGAAATTTGTGAAGTCTGGAATGTGCTGCAAAATCAGAAACAAATTGGGCAGCACCTCTAGTAGAGAGCAAAAAGATCAACGTCACTCCAAATTCAAGGGTTTGAGTAGCCATTTTCCCTATTGGAAATCAATGGAACTCCAAAGTCAGAATGGCGTGAACAAAGAATTACATTTTCAACAAATCATATTACAATATTATCAATTGCCATACAAGCCTATCACCTTAGCACTAACCCACGACACAAATATTGGTTCAGCCCTTCTCACCTAATGTCATCCAGAGGTGTTGGAACAAAATAGTTACATAAACAACAGTGAACCATTGTGAATAAATGCAATTTCTTGTGCAAGAGGAAAAGCCTTGGAAAATGTTACAAAAGTTTCCTCTAGCAGGGTCTTCGAAAACAGTGGCATTCAGACATAAACACATCCACATCTTGCTGTAAATTAGTGTCGGGCAGAAAGTTGGAGTGAGACCTCTAAGTAGTGTGTTTTGGTGTTCTTGCGAGGCTCAGATGTATGCTCAATGTCGCGGCAGCATGTAGAGTGCCTTGCGCATCCGTTGCGATATGTTATGTGTATGTATAGAGTGCAGCTAATCACCTGTAACGCAGGGGCGGCTCCTCCACTAAGGCAGAGGAGCTTCGCCCCACTGCTCTCAGAGCAGTGGAAAAGGGAATAAAATTGCTAATAACGTTATCATTCTATTTTTCGTTGCTGAAGGGCTGGGTTAGGACAGGGCAGGGCTGGTGGCACAGGGAGGAGGAGTGCTTCATGCACTTAAGTGCGGATTATGGCTTGGCCGGCCGTCTTGGGCCGGCAAAACAGTCATGCGCACTTTGCATATTCCCCACCAGGCTGTAATGCGCAGCCTGGTGGGGACCATGCACATGCTCCCTGTCCCTGTCTGAGTGCCGAACCACAGCGCTCAGACCAATCACAACGTTGCATCATTGTGATTGGCTTAGGGGAGCCCGTGTGCTTCCTGATTCTTCCGGACTCGGAGTCAGGAAGAGAAGAGAGGCGCAAACGATGAGGAGAGATGGCAGAAAAGGTGTTTGTTTAGAAGTATTTTTTAACCTCACTCTTCCCCGCCCTCAACCGCCCCGTCACCCCCGGTTCCTAACCAGCCTCCACTACTGTAAAGGTATCCAGGCGCTGAGTAGTGCAGGCCTGAGAGAGGAGGAGGAGGAGAAGGAGATCATGCCCGTTTCGTCTGGACGAGCCATGTCTTGAGGTTCTTTCGGAAGTCCATTAGGGAAGGGGAGGGTCTGAAGTGTTTCGGGAGGTCGTTCCAGGTCTTGTCTGAGAGGCAGGAAAAGATTGCGGGGCAAAGCTTTCAGACTGTGCATTCAAACCAGTGTAACTGCTGCCTGATGATGTCAGTTACATCCGGGATTGAGGGGCAGCAAGGTCTTTACAGCAACCCTGAATTCTCGAGATATCCTGCCGCTGATCCTGGGGCGCGCGCTTCTGCGATGTTTTGTCTATACCCATGATACTCAAGGTAGGTCCCGGGGGCCGCATGCGGCCCTCCTGACCTATATATGTGGCCCCCCTGAGCAGCAGCACTGGGCTGCTGTTTACTCAACTCAGCACTAACATTAAAAAAATGTTAAATATATAGCAAGCACTTAATTCTGGGTTAATTGCAGTTAAATAAAAGGAAGTAACTAGGCCCTTAACTGTAGGAACGTCTTTATTTTTAAAGACAGCAAACGTAAAAATACCATTAGTCTTTTCAAAATTCATAAAGTGTATTTCAATGACAGTAGAACAATTTTACCTCAGTAAATGAAATGATAGCAGTGCATTCAGAAGTAATATTTTAAAGTGATGGTTTTCAAGCATTAATTTAGAAACGTTCATGCTCCCCCACCCTGACAACAATGCCATTAGGGATTACATCCAAGCACAGGAGATGGTTTTGTATAACATGCATCCTGAAGTCATGTATTTCGAGGTCCCCATATATGTTATGATGTTGAAAAAGGAGGGAAATTGAAATAAAACAATGCCCAGGGTCACACATTTGGTCAAGTGGAGAAGCTGGGATTCAACCCATGTTTTCTGTTTTCACGTTGCCAGTTGAGTTTAGCCACTAGATATGCATCCACTTTCCACCCCCTACCCACCCCCACTGGCATTAGTGCGGTCCACGGTCACACCAAAGACCAAACTTTGTGTCCCCCAGGAACATTTTTGTGAGTACCCATGGACTGCCTCCAGTGAAAGTTAGTTATCTTGAAAACAGGTGGGGGGGGGGGATTAGGAGCTGGGGTGGGGGGCTAATTTGGAGCTGGGCTATTCAGCATTTGAGGTTTCCCCTTTTACTGTACAGTCTGAATTACAGTGGTAGGAAGATCAGTCCTGGGTCTAGTAGATAATGGGGGGAAGATAGAATACTTGAAAGTAGTCAAAAGTACCCTGGGAAACAAAGAAAGTAAACGCTGGCGTGCTCAACCATATTTTGATGTACTAAAGGTCCAATTATGCAAGATAAAATTATTCATGAATTTCACTCATGCCACAGTTCCTAGAAAATGTGGTTACTAGAAGCACTATTTCGAAAGTCAAGGAGGAAGTAAATATTCATTTGTTCAGACTAAGAATTTGTAAAGTCACTGAGCATCAGGTACACATATGAGTTAAAAATACAGTTTACTTTAGCTATAAATTGTGGAGCTATCCTAGTGCCGCTTCCAAGATCGCTTGACCGAAAACATCTTGAATGTTTCATATTTTGTAAAAAGAGAGAACACCGTCATAGCTATCGTTGATGCGGTTTATCTTATCCCTCATAGATTCAAACTGTAGTCTTCTGCTGCCGTCTACAGGCCAGTTTTGAATAGCGTAAGTGTAATTTGGTCCCGTCGAAATTGATTGGACGCCCAGAATAATTTCAAATCTGCTGTCAGGTGCTTGTAAAGTTAAATTCATTGCATCTATGGCTTTTTGCAGGGGCACAAGATGATATTTCCAGCCTTATTTTTTATTTTATTTTTTTAAAGAAATACGATAAAAAATAAAAATCCGCCACCATTAAAGTACATTTGGCTGAAAACTCCCTCCAAATCTATTCGTTGAAAAAAATGCAAAGAATGGTGCTCCCATGCTTAAACTCTCAAATTTGGCAATTGTGACACTCACATTCAAATGACCCCCGCCAGACGCTGCACTGTGCCATGCACAACTAAAGAAATCCAAAATAAACTACGGTTTGACGGGCAATAGTGTTTAAGGTTTAGGAATTGAAAGAAAATATTCACGGGGGTGCGGGCTATATTTGCAGTTTAGTAACTTTTCTTATTTCTTCGTCACCCGGTTTCCTGGTATGTCAATACATAGAATAGCAAGCTCGCCCCTTCTCATCGGAGGCTGGAGACTTTGAGCATTGTGCAGTTAAACACTATCCTATTACGCAAATGGGTGCTCCTTAGACAATCTGCATCTCAATGGTGCCCTCAGATGTTGTGTGGATCGGGTGTGGTGTTAACCTCAAATCATAAGGCAATGTGCCCCAATGACAAGGTTTTAAAACAGCATTTCAAAATACACAAAAAAAAAGTGAGTGCTGGAGCAGAATTTAGAAAAACCCTGAAGGTTTATTACAAAATACAAAGGTACAGTACAGAAATAGTAAAAGTGCAAATACAGCAACAGTCTTATTTAAATGCAATACAATAAGTGCTGTGAATGCTCGCAGTAATAGGAACAGTTCGGAATAATGGAAAAATCAGAAATTTGTGAAGTCTGGAATGTGCTGCAAAATCAGAAACAAATTGGGCAGCACCTCTAGTAGAGAGCAAAAAGATCAACGTCACTCCAAATTCAAGGGTTTGAGTAGCCATTTTCCCTATTGGAAATCAATGGAACTCCAAAGTCAGAATGGCGTGAACAAAGAATTACATTTTCAACAAATCATATTACAATATTATCAATTGCCATACAAGCCTATCACCTTAGCACTAACCCACGACACAAATATTGGTTCAGCCCTTCTCACCTAATGTCATCCAGAGGTGTTGGAACAAAATAGTTACATAAACAACAGTGAACCATTGTGAATAAATGCAATTTCTTGTGCAAGAGGAAAAGCCTTGGAAAATGTTACAAAAGTTTCCTCTAGCAGGGTCTTCGAAAACAGTGGCATTCAGAAATAAACACATCCACATCTTGCTGTAAATTAGTGTCGGGCAGAAAGTTGGAGTGAGACCTCTAAGTAGTGTGTTTTGGTGTTCTTGCGAGGCTCAGATGTATGCTCAATGTCGCGGCAGCATGTAGAGTGCCTTGCGCATCCGTTGCGATATGTTATGTGTATGTATAGAGTGCAGCTAATCACCTGTAACGCAGGGGCGGCTCCTCCACTAAGGCAGAGGAGCTTCGCCCCACTGCTCTCAGAGCAGTGGAAAAGGGAATAAAATTGCTAATAACGTTATCATTCTATTTTTCGTTGCTGAAGGGCTGGGTTAGGACAGGGCAGGGCTGGTGGCACAGGGAGGAGGAGTGCTTCATGCACTTAAGTGCGGATTATGGCTTGGCCGGCCGTCTTGGGCCGGCAAAACAGTCATGCGCACTTTGCATATTCCCCACCAGGCTGTAATGCGCTGCCTGGTGGGGACCATGCACATGCTCCCTGTCCCTGTCTGAGTGCCGAACCACAGCGCTCAGACCAATCACAACGTTGCATCATTGTGATTGGTGTAGGGGAGCCCGTGTGCTTCCTGATTCTTCCGGACTAAGAGTCAGGAAGAGAAGAGAGGCACAAACGACAAGGAGAGACGACAGAAAAGGTGTTTGTTTAGAAATTGTTTTTAACCTCCCTCTTCCCCGCCCTCAACCGCCCCGCCACTGCCGGTTCCCTACCAGCCTCCACTACTGTAAAGGTATCCAGGCGCTGAGTAGTGCAGGCCTGAGGGAGGAGGAGGAGGAGGAGGAGGAGGAGGAGGAGGAGGAGAAGGAGATCATGCCCATTTCGTCTGGACGAGCCATGTCTTGAGGTTCTTTCGGAAGTCCATTAGGGAAGGGGAGGGTCTGAAGTGTTTCGGGAGGTCGTTCCAGGTCTTGTCTGAGAGGCAGGAAAAGATTGCGCGGCAAAGCTTTCAGACTGTGCATTCAAACCAGTGTAACTGCTGCCTGATGATGTCAGTTACATCTGGGATTGAGGGGCAGCAAGGTCTTTACAGCAACCCTGAATTCTTGAGATATCCTGCCGCTGATCCTGGGGCGCGCGCTTCTGCGATGTTTTGTCTATACCCATGATACTCAAAGTAGGCCCCGGGGGCCGCATGCGGCCCTCCTGACCTATACATGTGGCCCCCCTGAGCAGCAGCACAGGGCTGCTGTTTACTCAACTCAGCACTAACATTAAAAAAAATGTAAATATATAGCAAGCACTTAATTCTGGGTTAATTGCAGTTAAACAAAAGGAAGTAACTAGGCCCCTAACTGTAAGAACACCTTTATTTTTAAAGACAGCAAACGTAAAAATACCATTAGTCTTTTCAAAATTCATAAAGTGTATTTCAATGACAGTAGAACAATTTTACCTCAGTAAATGAAATGATAGCAGTGCATTCAGAAGTAATATTTTAAAGTGATGGTTTTCGAACATTAATTTAGAAACGTCCATGCTCCCCCCACCCTGACAACAATGCCATTAGGGATTACATCCAAGCACAGGAGATGGTTTTGTATAACATGCATCCTGAAGTCATGTATTTCGAGGTCCTCATATATGTTATAATGTTGAAAAAGGAGGGCAAATTGAAATAAAACAATGCCCAGGGTCACACATTTGGTCAAGTGAAGAAGCTGGGATTCATCCCATGTTTTCTGGTTTCACATTGCCAGTTGAGTTTAGCCACTAGATATGCATCCACTTTACACCCCCTACCCACCCCCACTGGCATTAGTGCGGTCCACGGTCACACCAAAGACCAAAGTTTGCATCCCCAGGAACATTTTTGAGTACCCATGGACTGCCTCCAGTGAAACTTAGTTATCTTGAAAACAGGAGGGAGGGATTAGAAGCTGGGGTGGGGAGCTAATTTGGAGCTGGGCTATTCAGCATGTGAGGTTTCCCCTTTTACTGTACAGTCTGAATTACAGTTGTAGAAAGATCAGTCCTGGGTCTAGTAGATAATGGGGGGAGATAGAATACTTGAAAGTAGTCAGAAGTACCCAGGGAAATAAAGAAAGTAAACGCTGGCGTGCTTATTTCTTCGTCACCCGGTTTCCTGTAATGTCAATACATAGAATAGCAAGCTCTCCCCTACTCATCGGAGGCTGGAGACTTGGAGCATTGTGCAGTTAAACACAATCCTATTACGCAAATGTGGGCTCCCTAGACAATCTGCATCTCAATGGCGCCCTCAGATGTTGTGTGGATCGGGTGCGGTGTTAACTTCATATCATAAGACAATGTGTCCCAAAGACAAGGTTTTAAAACAGCATTTCAAAAGACACACAAAAAAGTGAGTGCTGGAGCAGAATTTAGAAAAACCCTTAAGGTTTATTACAAAATACAATTGTACAATAAAGAAATAGTAAAAGTGCAAATACAGCAACAGTCTTATTTAAATGCAATACAATAAGTGCTGTGAATGCTCGCAGTAATAGGAACAGTTCGGAATAATGGCAAAATCAGAAATTTGTGAAGTCTGGAATGTGCTGCAAAATCGGGCAGCACCTCTAGTAGAGAGCAAAGAGATCAGCGTCACTCAAAAAAAGGGTTTGAGTGGCCATTTTCCCTATTGGAAATCAATGGAACTCCAAAGTCAGAATGGCTTGAACAAAGAATTACATTTTCAACAAATCATATTACAATTGCCATACAAGCCTATCACCTTAGCACTAACCCACTACACAAATATCGGTTCAGCCCTTCTCACCTAATGTCATCCAGAGGTGTTGGAACAAAATAATTACATAAACAACAGTGAACCATTGTGAATAAATGCTATTTCTTGTGCAAGAGGAAGAGCCTTGGAAAATGTTACAAAAGTTTCCTCTAGCAGGGTCTTCGAAAACAGTGGCATTCAGAAATAAACACATCCACATCATGATTCTGTCTCAACACGACGAATACTAAGGCCCCCCATGGAAAGGATGTTACATACGAAACCTTGAATTGGATTAACTAGGATCCTTTGAATACTCTGAACTTTGCTTACACCTGCATACGCCTTTCCACTAATTCAAGTGCCATTACATGGCAAGGCATATTATTTATGAAGATACCATTCTTTCCGCGACAACCATTGTGCGTCTTCGCTTTACATTTTCTGCCTTGAAGAAGCCCATGTTTGGGCGAAACGCGTTGGCTGTGACTGTGGTTATACCGAATTATGGAATAAAGAACACTTGAACAGTACATGTTTTGTGTGGACTCTACAATCAGCTATACACTGTATTAACACAGCAAATCCAGCTTTGTGTTGCCTCTCATACATTTGTAAATACATCCACATCTTGCTGTACATTAGTGTCGGGCAGAAATATAAACACAGAGGGCCCGATTCACAAAGAGCCTCCTCAGTAAAGGCGGGATCTCTGCTCTGCAGTTTCTCATTGTGGAGTTCCCGCCACAACGGTGGAGCCTCCGCCATGACTGCAGAGGCTCTTTGTGGATCGAGCCCAGAATGAACATAATGATACAGTATCCATTTTTGACAAGATAGCATCAAGGCCTAACTGGGGCCTAGTTAGCCTAAAAGCAAGAATTTTTGATTTTAATGCAAAAAAGCTCCGACAACCTTTTCCCTCTGATGATTTTATCATCACTAGAAACGACAAGCTATTTACAATACAGCCTGCATCACTTTCTACCTCTTGAGTCTCGATTTATCTAGCATTCTAAGTTGTTCGTAGACTTGATCTCAAGCATAGTTCATCTCCAGGTCACACGTTTTCCTTTTAAGCAATGTTGTCTCCTTTTTATACCCACACCTTTAACCTACTTTTGAAGTTAATTGTTCAGAAAATGTATACAAAAGCAACAGAACAATTGGTCAAATTAACTCAATAATTATAGGTGTTAATATGATACGTAACATGCATCCCCTCAAACTATCAAACCATTCATCAACCTTTTTATGGATCAATTCTGTTTATTATAGCCACAGCAATTTGTAAACATACACAGCTGGTCGCCTACAACCCAGGGGGCCTGAAGCGTTAAATGAAGCAGGTGTATCCTGGTTAACACAGCTGTCCGACTACAACCCTGGGGCCAGCAGCGTTGCTAGGCATTAATAAAATTAAAACACAAACAACCCAGACAAACAAGCCCTCTCCCACCAAGCTCCTTCCTCAAATGTAGCTTAGTGGTAGTATATCGAGGACGTCAGTGGGAATACACATGTGCGTGATGGTCAGCAAAGTCAGGCTGGGGCCGAGCTATCTGTGGGTGCGGTCTCTGGGAGCAGGCTAAGCAACTTCAGGTAAGTCGGGCATGTTAGTTTGTGAAATTCGGAGGAAAGAATGTGGATAAATGGTGCCCACAGTTCAGGGTAGGAATTGTACTTCCGATCAACAGTTAGATAACATTTTTCCATTCCCAGTTTGAACTACAACTTGTGGAGCCAAGCGATGTAGTCAGGGATCCTGTCAGTACCCCACAAGGAGAGAATCAGCTGGTGGGCTGCTCCCAGAGATAAGGCCATATGCCTCCCTCTCATAGAGCGAAGCGGGTAAGTCAAGGGATTAGGGAGGCCCAGTATGGTGTAGGCCGGGAACCTCGGGATTGTGGTGTTGAAGGCTTGGTCTATGTCAGTATGTGGCCCCAGAAATGGTCTAGTATCGGGCAGTGCCAAAGAAGATGAATTAAAGTGCCAGTACATCCACACCCCCTCCAGCATTCTTTCAAGCATTCCGGCTTCCATGTCTGGAGCCTCACTAGGGTCAATTACCAGTATGACACTATCTTGTATACTGTTTCGGTGCTTACCATGTTGTGTGCTGTGTGTCGGGCCCGTAGTAGATATCTGTTCAGTCTTTGGCAGAGAGAGTTCTGCCAGTTCCTCCTCCCATCTAGTCTGCCCCGTAGTTTTGGTCCATGACCCCCCTTTACCCAGTAGGGCCTAGAGCTCTGTAATGAGGCGCTCGTCATCCTTTTTAAGGAGTACCCATTTTTCAAAAGGGGTAAGGGCCCCCCCCCCCAATATGTGGCTTAATTTCAGGCTGCATCACCCTGTGACACACCTGGAGGTATTGGATATGATCTGCTGCTTTTAAGGCAGAGTCAGATTTCAATTTGGATAATCCCTAGGATATCGAACAGGCAACCTATGCGTTTGTACCCACCCTCTTGCCAGCAACGGAACCTATCCTGTTGCATTCCCGGGGTATCAACTTCATCGATTTTAGGCAGGCAATAGCCGAGATCACCTCCTCGATCCAGATGGGTTTCTCTAGATCTTTGGAGTCTCAGTTTGGGAGGAGGGGTAAGCGGGATGGCGTCAAGGTAATTCGAGGAGTCCTAGCCAGGGCTATAGGTAGCTGCGTATAGAGTGCTATAGAAACTTTGAAACGCTGATGCTATTTGTGCATCAGTATGCACCTCAGTTAATGGGCTGGGTTGGATCACCTAAACCGATCCAGGATGGATTTTGGCCCGGAAGCCAGCATTTCCCACAGCAATTGCTCCCTATATAGAACTTATGTTTCAAGCATGACATTGCATATTTCGTTCTGTCAATGTCTAAGCTTTTGAGGAGTAATCGTGCTTTTTTCCAATTCTCTTCATACCCTGGGTGCCTCGGTTAGTTTGTGTATAGCTTCAAGTTCCGAAACTGTCTGTTCTAAGCTCTGTCGTTACTCCCTCCGGTGGTGGTTGTCCACCTCTGATATGGTTATGAGGTCCCTGTAGGAAAGTGGCTCTGTATATACTGTTCCCAAATAGGTACAGTGTGGACAGAGTCCACAGCCCCCAGAGGTTTGGCAGAGGCTAAAGTTAGATATAACCTTACTCTCTAAAGTGGTAGCTTGGTCGAGCAGTAAGGCAGTATCAGAGGACAGTGTAAAGCATTTGTTGTACACACTCAGTCAGCAAATGGTCTCACACACTCAAGAACTGAAATCTAGGCCAATGGTTTGTATATAAAAATATATGGTTGTTTTATTTTAGAACCAACAATAAGTATCAAAATTTACTTTCTCAGAATGAGAGGCTTTAGTTAAATACTTTGCAAAAGGCAATTGACTTTTGAATGCAATAGTTACAGTTTGTTGTAATATGCAACACAAGTTCAAACACAATAATACATTGAGCTCTATGGGAATTTTAAGTTGTATGCAATTGATTACTTTCAGGATTACTTTTCTAACTCCAGGACTGGATCCTGGATTCAGTCCTGGGACAGTTCTTGGAAACAAGTGAGTAAATACGTTTTAGTTACTGTTGTGATTTTTAAGCAATATTTTGCTATTTTAAAAGTTGACAGAAACTTTTTCTAATCAAATTACCAATGTTATCCTATGGGAGGAAATTCACTTAGCAGGTAAGTGGGGTTATGGTTACTTTTTCGGGTTCAGTGTTGGATCCTGGATCCAGCACTAGTATACCACCTGTAAGCAGTTGATAGATTGCGTTTAGGTTATACAGGCAATTTTTTACGAATATTTAGAAGTTTGCAAAATCGACACTTAGAAGAAATTTCACAGAAAAACAGTCAATGGTTTTCTATGGGAGAAAGTTCAAGTTACCGGTAAAGTATGTTCTTGTTACTTTTGTAATCCAGTGCTGGGCTCCTAGGCTCAGTACTGGGACATCTATCTAAAACAGGTAAGTAATTACGTTTTCACAGTTGGTACGATTTTTAAAGAATATTTGTAGTTTGCAAAAATCGACACTTAGAAGAAATTTCACAGAAAAAACAGTCAATGGTTTCCTATGGAAGAAAAATGAGTTAGCGGTAAGTATGGTTTGTAATTACTTTTCAGGGTCAGTACTGGGCACCAAGATCTAGCACTGCGATCTCTCCTAATAGCAGGAGAGTATTTCCGTTTTCGTTACTCGGTTGATTTTAGGTGAATATTTTAAAGTTTAGAAACTCCACACTTAGAAGAAAGTTCAAGTGAAACCAGTCAATGTTACCCTATGGAAGAAAAATGAGTTATCGGCTTTTGGGTAAGTACTCGACTGGCAGAGTTAAGGTTCTGGGCATAGACTCAGGGGTCTCCCAGGGTCAGGTAAGTACAGTTGTTCCACCCTCAGCGGTACAGGGGCAGCCGGGTGCAGAGTGAGTTAGGCCCAATGTTATCCTAGGGAAGGCAGGGGGCCCTTGGTTGGTGGCTGCCGACTGGCAGGCCACGCGGCTGTGGGAGCTGGGCTCCTGGTCACTTTCTCAGGTCAAATGGGGAAGTAGGTAGGAGTAGAAGTTGCACTGCCAGGGCCACTCGAGCGGCTGGGTGCAGGGTGCTTTTGAGCCGCCAGGCGCTCAATGGATTGCAATGGAAAAGCTCAAGGACGAACAAAGGCTGCAAGCTCGGGGACGGAGATTCTTCAGGTGCGACCATCACTTCGAGAGGTAAGTTGGGTAGTTGGAGGACAGGTAGGTACCCAGGAGTTGGGCACAGGGGGCCGCAGGGCGCCGGGTGCAGGGGTGCCTTTTGATATCGGGAAATCTTACCCTTTGTTGATCGTGGTTAGGGGGGGCCCTGGTTCTGAGGCTGCAGGCGTCATCAGGAGCGTTAAGGTGGGTTATTGGGTGCCGGATTCGGGGTCACAGTCGCCGGGGGGACGTCCTCAGGGTCTTTGTCCACTCCAGGCTTGGTGGGTGCAGAGTGTGCAGGGTTTGCGGTTCCTAGCTGGGGCCAGGGGTCAGTTACTTGCTTTGAGCAGTGCCACTGCTCGTGGGAGTCCCGGATGCTCAGAGTCACAAGGTAGCCAGGTCCTCCGGGGTTTGTGAGGTTGCTGGCCACGGGAGATGCCGGGATTTAGCAGGAGCAGGTTCGAGGGTCGACAGGCCCGTAGGGCTGGGGCCAAAGCAGTTGGTGTCTTCCTCTTTTTAGCAGCTGCACGGCAGGTCTTCTTTCTTCTTGATCTTCTTTGCTGTTTCGGAATCTGGAATCTAAGGAAGGAAGGTTCAGGGTGCCCCTAAATACTACATTTAGGGGCGTTACAGGTAGGTAAAGAGCAGGGACCACTGGGTCCCTTCCCTAGGGTGGGTGGGGTACACCCCCTATCCTGCCACTCTCCAGTGGGAGCGGGACAGGAGCCTAGCCCTGATTGGGTAGGGCTCCCTATCCTCAAGATGGCGAGAGCCCGGAGTTGTGCTTCACCTCGCCTCCCCCACCTGAGGGGTGGGGTTGGCAGAGGCTGGCACTCCCCCTTTCCTCACTTAGGTTTTCCCGCCGATCTTCCCGCCAGAGTGGGGGTCAGAACCGGTAGGGGCCAGTTGCTGAGTACAGCAAGTGGCCTGGAGAAGCTCACAAAGGCGGTATGCCTTTGAAGCTTCCCCTGCCCATCCTGGGGGAGGAGACCTAGCACCTCGCCCAGGATGTGCATTGTTGCAGGCCCAGGTGAGCGGATGGCTCACTACCTAGGGGTCCAGCAACATGTCTGCTGTGTGGCAACCTAGGCAGCCCCTCAGACCAGACGTGGATTGTAGGTTAGGTTCAGGGGGCATCTCTAAGATGCCCTCTGTCATGCATTGTACATTAAATCCTTCACTGGCATCAGTGCGGGTTTAATGTGATGAGAAGTTTGATACCAAACTTCTCAGTCTTCAGTGGAGCCATCATGGTGCTGTGAAGTTCGTGTTTGACGATCTCCCAGCACCATATGCTCTTAAATGGCAGCACTGCACTTACCGTGCCTAGGAATAGACCTGGGTACTGTAGGGACACAGGGCTCATGCTCCTGTACCCACATCACTGGCATAGGGCACCCAGCTAGAGGGGTGGCTGATGTATGCCAGGGCAGTGTATGTTGTGGGCATGGCACACAGGGATGTGTGCCATGCCGACTCTCTGTTTATTCCTATACCCAGACACTCGGCCTGCAAGGGCAGTGTGTTTGTGTCAGGGTACAGGGCCTCTAAGGGTGGCACAATAAGTGCTGCAGCCCTTAGAGGCCTTCCTTGGTCACAAGGCCCTGGGTACCTAGTGTACCATTTACCAGGGGCTGACATGTGGCCAGGGTTTGCCAATTTGGGTTTTAGGATTCAGCATAGTTTTTAGGGAAGGAACATAGGCCCTGGGCACCTGATTGGCAGCAGCCCAGGGCACACTCAGTCAAAGTACATTCAGCAATTCACCAAAAAGTGGGAGCATACCATGCAAGAAAGATGGCACTTTCTCACAGTCCCCCCGTACTACTAGCTTCAAAGCATCCCAAAGAGAGGCTAGGTATGTCTCTCTAGTGTCATTATTTTGGAGGTTATCAGTGATCACCTTGCGGAGCAGGTCCACCATGGACTGAGATTGGAGAAGGGTGTCCATGAGACTCCAGCGCAATGTTCTGGTCTGACTGAAGTCAAGATGTAGCACTAGGGACAGGGGAGCATGGTCGAATAGGGACCAGGGAGCAATGAATGTGTCGGATAGAATGGCCTGTGTGGCTGGCGTTGCTAGAAAATGATCAATACGGGCGTAGGTCTTGTGTGCTGTAGAATAGAATGTGTAATCTCTTGCGTTGGAGTGTAATTGTTGCCAGACATCTTGTAACCCACAACCAGCCAACCAATGAAGACCATGGGCCGGGAAGGCCATAGTTTGGTCAAAGCGTTGGTCAGATTGGTCCATGTCGGTGTCCATTACTAGGTTCATGTCTCCTCAAGGCCAGATTGATAGCATCATGGATGTGGAACACAGGTGCAAGGGCGCCCGTAAGAAATGCCTCTTGGTGTTCGTTGGATGAATAGATGTCGGCAACACTCTAATGAAAAGTGCATACCTGAAACCTGTATGCCTTGAGCCGTCCCTTAACTTCGGCTACCTTAGATAAAATAATCACCACCCTGCTCCATTTCATGGAGCCTGAAGGCCAAAGTTGGCGTGGGCACCATCGTGATTGCATTCTAGAAATATCTTTGGAGAGCAGATGGGTCTCCTGTAAGAGGCACATGTCACTGCCCAATTGTTCCAGAAGGGAAATGACAGCTGCTCGCTTAATGGAATTATTGAGGCCTCGAACATTGCGGCTTGTCACCTTAAGTTCCTGGAAAACTGGTAAGTGGAGTGGTGCATATTGGTCTATCCTGGTCAAGGATGAGGAGGCATGGAGCAGGGAAGCGGCCTAGCTGTTTGCTGACCACTGCAGTATGCCCTGTGACACCACAGGCACACCAGGAGGAGTAAAAACCTACACGAACCGTCCCCTAAAAACAGTGGTAACAAAAATATAAACTGGAGAAGTCCATTATCAATGGCAGTTAGCACCCTGGGTAAGAACAGCAGGCACGAGGTATCTGTTCAGTAGCATATGTTGACAGTTGGCCCTCCGCCACCGCAGGCCATAAGAGATATAACGTGGTCCAGCCCGGTGCGAGTTGCCCAGACACTAACTAGCATGTAGGGCAAGTCTCACGAGGCAGCCCGCTAGTGCCTGAGGTTAGATTGGCTAGCACTACCTGGCGTTCCTGTGCAAGGTTGTTCCCTGCATTTGCCTACCTTCTGCCATGTCGGCGCCCGGGGGGGACTCACGGGGAGAGCCAAGTGTAGAGTGGAGAGATGGGTGCTCCAGGAGGTGAAGCACACAATGGCTATCCTTGAGTGTTTTGAGTTGATGGAGCTAACCCTCCCAGCTGAAGACCAGCCTGAAAGGGGAGCCCAGAGCCATATGACACCTCCTTAGGGCACAGATAGTCAGTAATGGGTTTAAAGTTCCTGTGGCGCTGGAGGGTGAGAAGGGAGAAATCTTAAAAAGTCTGACGGTGTGGTCACGAATATGGATAGGTTGTTTGGCTCTCACTTTCCACAGGATGTCCTCTTTGATTTGGAAGTCATGTACATAGCGTAGGATATCTGTAGGTTTAGCATTAGGGCCCCCGGATTGGCCGGCCTTGTGCACTCTATCCAGCCTTAAGTCAGCATCATCTTCCCAGTCCAGGATGGAATGGAACATTGTCTAAGTGTAGCTTCAGACATCCGAGCCTGTGGGCAACCCCTGAGACGCATGTTGTTGCACCAGGACTGGTTTTCGAGGTCCTCCACTTCTGAGGTCGTCGTGTTGCTCATGAATGTAAATGATCTCTTGGCGTAGCATCTCCATTTCCGTGCCTCTTGTGGTTACATTAGCTTCTGGGTAGAAACGTGTTCTCCTACTGAGGACAGGATTTGTCGCAGTTCTCGCATTTCCTGGGGGAGATCCTTTTTGAGGTCTTGGATGTCTGTTTTCAGAGAGTCGAAAAGGGAGGCCAAGAAAGCCCGGGTCACCAGAGCCTGGTCTAAGTCGGAGGCCCTCTCTGCTTCAGGCTGTGAAAGGGGCTGCGGGTTAGAGAGTGAGTCTTTTGCAGGGACTGGAGTAGAGTGGGTAAACATTTCCTGCATTGATTGGTCACGTTTGTTCTTACCTGCTGCCATAATTGGGGACCTCAATGTATGTTGGGCTTCCTTTGGCCTCCTTGCAGAGCGCTATATATATAGTGGCCGTTCAGGGTGTGGGGTCCCCACTTCAAAGGGCCCGCTGCGTAGTGCGTTTTGTGTTCATTGGGAATCCACTCACGTCTGCCCCCACCCCCGCACATGAACACTGGGGGGCAGCCCCACTTGAGGGGAGCTCAGAGGGCCCTCTGCAGCCTCCTCATCAGCAGGTGGCATTTGATCTCTCAGCGGGGGATGTAGAGGATCTCCTGGATCAGTGCCCTCAGTGGGAGGCTAAGCCCCCAAGCTTGGCCAATGGAGTCTGGAGCCTGGTTCCTCGTTGCGCTGCTATAGACCGGGTGGCAGAGGTGGGCCCATGGTGTAGGGTGCTCAGGGAGGCGGCTAGCACCACGCTTGCCCACCCGTCCAAGGCACCAGGAGGACTTGCTGTGCAATACACCCGCGGGTCACACGTCTCAGGCTGCTGCTATTTTGGAATACACTTGTGGCCCTGCACAGGGAGCCGCAGTCACTCAAGTAGAAATCGGCGGTCCTGCACGGGCCCCTCTGCTACTCATGTGGTGCTTTCTGAGTCTGGGCAGGGGGATTCACCAGCAATCGCAGGCCCGGCTCACCGCTGAATGCTGCTATGAATGGCTTGGGCTGCGGAGGAGCATGAAGTGCGACCTTCTCCTCTGGTATCTTGACCACGCCCCCTCCACCAGCCTTTTTAAAGCCCTTCCCAATCTCACCAAACTAAGAACTAAGTGATTACCACAAGCCATACTCTTCAAAAGCTTTTACTTCACAAGAAATATTACTAATATGGCCAACATATCCGTTAATAAGCTTACTGTTATCCAGGTGAAAGGTACTGCACCCTCTCACCTTCAAAACCCTACAGACTCTGTCCTTCTTCACATTAAGGATATATAGCAAAACGGGGTTCTGCATAATTATTACACAAATAACAATTAATTCATTATTGATCTGGGTTAAGGTACCCGTAGTGTTAGAAGCAAGGCAATCTACAGGCATAGATAATCTTTTAACTTTCATATCATTCATAGCCAGTCCAATTGGTGGCATCATAGCCCCTAACACATCTAACGCTATTTGTCCAAATTCTCACTTCACTCTCTTCAAGCTAACAATATCATTCATCTCATTTCCATGATAAACGCTCAGAAATGCCAAAGCAAAGTGACAACTTCCCACTAGTTACAAGGCAGGTTAAAATAAGCAGTCTTACCCCACAAATAATCAAATCCCCTGAGTATTGGCTCTTCACTAATCAGAAATTCACTAACAATATAACTTCTTTCACACTCATTCTTTCCAACAAACTCGATTGATCTAATTCCTGTATGTTCATGATGCACCATACATAATTCACCTTTTCTTTCATGCTTCATTCTCAATCTCGGATGTAAATTCGAATTTCTAAATTCCTCTTCAACCATAATCTGTTCTTTTATTTTGCTCTCATCTTTTTAACATCTCTAAATGTTCAGTCTCCTCTCGTTATATTCCTTAACAAACTCATGCTGTTTTTTACTCAACCTACAAACATGCTCTCTTTTAGTTTGGTTACTATTTAGGTTGAGTTGAGCAATCTTCATCAAAATATTTAGAATAAGTCACCAAATTCCCAGAACCTTCGGAAACCAGAAGCTTTTCCAACGAAGTGTTTAACTCGGAAAGATAAAATGACATAAACTATTGCTTATTAAATATAGTAACAAAAACATTACAGGACAGACTGGGATATCGATTGCTGGCAGTATGTCACACCTTCAATGGCAGAAGAAGGGAGCAAGGTACACACACAAAATCCCTATACCCATGATTTTGACATATTTGTCTAATACAGTTGCATAAATATTATCTTCATAACTACTCACTCATCTGTCCCTAGGTTGTAATGTCATGTGTTCTAATTTGTTAGGTTTTGTAGTTAAGTCTATCCAACCAGAGAAAGTAGGCACATCTTTAGACCAATTAAACTCTTGCTATCACTATCAATGAAACCCTATTAAAACAATTTACAGCATTTGCTATATGCCATCTACTGAGGAAAAACACATTTTTTAAATTAGAATTCAAAATCAGGCTCAAGTTTTTTTTCCAATTTAATAATTCAGTTTATAGATTCAAAACTCTATTGTCTGTCTTCCTCTGGATACCTGAATTCAAAAACAAAATCAGTGGGCTCTTGCAAAGTTCAAATTCTTAGTTTAAAGTCATCATCACTTAACCAAAATCAAAGCAGCTCTTCTTCTTCTAGCTTATCTTCTTCTGGCTTGCCTTCTGGCATCAGCTTGTTACATTGTAGATTTCTACATCTGACTCTTCTGACACAGATGCTAGATTGGTTCACTCAGGTGATGCATAATTTCTGTTTGAGACTCTTCTTCTTGTTAACGTCTTGGCAACAAGTGATTCACTGCCAGCCTTCTCAGAATCAATTTCAATTGCCTCTGGTTCTTCTCTGGTTGACACTGGCCTTTATTTCTTCCAGTGTCGCTTTTTACTTGTTCTTTTCACTGCTTCAGGCCACTTGTCTTCTTACTGTACTCTCTTGAGTTTTGTGTCATTACTTTTGACTACTACTCAATCTTCTTCACTCACAGTCAAACATGTGCTTCTATCACCATCAGCAACTTGACTCACTGTGAATCACTTACCATTGGGGGTTCTCAAAACTAAAATTTTCTGTTTGACTTTTGCACAAACTGAATTAGAGACTGTTTCTTCCTGCTGCTTGTGACTTTGCAACAGTTTTTTTAACTGTTGATTTTCAAACTGAAACTAACTGCTGGTACTTTCACCAGGATCCTCTTTACCTTCATCAGTTTCAACATCCACTTCTCCCCCTTCTGGATCTACGCAGCAAACTCGAGCTTGACTCTTCTTTATCTGCTGTCTTCTCATGTGAGCTGCATCATTCCACTGTGGGATTCACGCACACTTTTCACGCAGTATTAATCACAACTTGATGTGGCCCTTTCCGCCTGGGCTCCAAACAGCTTTTGCCGACATGCTTCTTGATCAGAATCCAGTGTCCTGGTTGCAGTGAATGACACTGAGATTCTTTTGTCAAATTATTCTGATGAGGGAAAGATTTCACTGTACCAGCCAGACCTTTGTAGTAATAAAACAGAATATCATCAGTTATCGATACAAGTGCTGCTGAGGGGATATATGGGATCCACTTAGCCCTGCCCATCAGGATCTCATGAGGTGAGAGGCAAGTCTTTTTATTTGGAGCACTTCTAATGCTCATGAGAACAAGAGGAAAAACATTGAACCACTTAGATTTGTGGAGGCACACACATTGCCAAGTTTAGATTTGATGGCGCCATTTATTTTCTCAACAACTCTTGATGCTTGTGGTCGATAACTACAGTAGAATTTTTGTTCAATCTGAAGAGCAGTACACAATAATTTTAGGACCTCCTTCTTCAAATGAGTTCCACAATCTGTCTCAAGGGAAGTAGGCAAGCCAAACCATGGTATTAACTCCCTCGGGAGCTAGGCCATAGTTATGATGCAATTTCTCCTGGTTTGATTAGTCTCAACCCATTTAGAAAACAAGCAGACAATCACATGAACATATCTGAACCCATTGTAAACAGGCGTCTCTGTGAAGTCTGTTAGAAGTCTTGTAAATGGGCCTTCTGATTTGCCTATGTGGCTCCTCACAATAAGTGCATGCATACTCCTACTATTTCTCTGACAAGTAATGCATCTATGAGCTAAATCTTCTGCTACACTTTTAACTAAATTGTGCCAGTATTGTCTAATGGTCCTAAGTGTTCCATCTCTCCCTAGGTGTTTGTCCATACTGTAACATAGAATCTGGCAAAACATATTGACAAACTGAGGTAACCCACAAGTCACTATGGGGCATATTAACAAGCGGCAGCGATAATTATCGCTGGCCGCTCTTTGCGAGAAAAATGTTATCACTGGCTATCGCAGGAAATTATCGCCATGCTAGCGTTGTATTAACAATGCATAGCGCAATGGTAATAATTTCCCTGCGATAGCGATGTTTTTCATGGAACATTGCTGGTTTTCCAGCGATGTTCCATGGAAAACGGCGATAACCTTGCTGATACAACCATGTGGTCGCATCAGCATAATCCACCCCCAATGATAAGTATAGCTAAGTCTGCATTTTAGCAGATGTTAGTTTTTGGAGAAAACAGCTGTTTTCTCCAAAAACTAACGTCTGCTAAAATGCGTGGGCAGCCTTGTAAATATCGCGATGTGTACATCAGCGATATTTACAAGGTTGTACTCCCCAGTGACGCCCACTTTGCATCTCATTAGAGATGCAAAGGGAGGCGTCGGGTAAAAGGGTGCTAACATGCGCTAATGCATGTTATCACCCTCTTGTAAATAGGGCGATATTTTTATCTCCGCTTTTTTGGCTTTAAAAGCCAAAAAAGCGGAGATATGGCCCTTGTAAATATGCCCCGTTATTCTCTCTAGCTCCCGCTAACTCCCATCATTTCCTTTCATCCAATGGTACTTCCTCTTGCAATTCTCTGAAGCCACTCCCTGTTGTCTGTGTTTGATTCAACAAAAAAACCATTGACATTATTTACATCACCATTGGTTTTCACATCACGTTCACATTGTTCTAATTCTTCTGCTTGTTTCTATTCATTTGACTTTATAGTTGCATATTCAAGAGCATAGTACTTAGCTTCCTGCTCAGCATAATTATTGCCCATTGCAGCTATGTCATCAACAGACATATGGGCTACCCATTTCACCACTGATATGTCTCTTGGTTGTGGTATTGTTTCAAGTAGGTGTTAAATGTATGAGACATTTCTTATTAGAGTACCAGAGGATATCATGAAACCACTTTGTGATTACAATTGTCCAAAATCATGTACCACTCCAAATCCATACTGTGTAAATCATTACACTCAATTCATTTGCTAGGCAGCAAGCTCTTCTCAGGGTGATCAGCTCTACCGCTTGTGCTGATATTATGTCAGACATGTATGATGCTACAATGATTTCAGAAATGAAAGAGACTGCATAAGCTGCTCTCAATATTCTTTGACGGTTCTCAAACAAGAACCATCCACAAGCAAAGTAAGATCATTCATTTCAAGGAGACCATGTACAATATCTGGCCTTTCCTTGGTATGTAATTCTGTTACATAAATATAATCGTGGTCAGGATCTTCGTCATCATCTTCATCAGTGTTTGGAATCGGTTGCAGCATTTACGGTATAACACCTCTCAATTGAAATGGGTTCAGCTGCCAGTAGTCTTTGCTCACACTTTGTGAGGCATCTGTTTGTCAAATGCTGAGGTTTAGTAGTGAGTGTATGATCCATGACAGTGCCTATATTTTGCTAAATTGTAAGGGAAAATGTTGCAACCGCTTTCAAGCAACCAGGAAGAGCTACGGCTACTGGATCTAATGTAGCAGAGAAATAAGTGAAAGGCTTCTTTACCTCACCCTACCTTTCAACTAACATGGACAATGCACACCCATTTTTCGTGGCAGAACAGGAAAACTTCCTTCTTATAATTGGGCATTTCAAGAGCGGATGTACTACAGAGACTTTCTGAGTTTCCAGAAGGCCTTCTTGTATTCACCATCAAATTGTACCAGATCTTTGATGTAGCGCCTTGACACCTCTGGGAAAAGTTCAAGCTTTACAAGATCAATATTCATTCATTCACTGCAAGTAAGCCTCAGTAAAGGCTTCACAGTCTGGGAAACGTTTGAAATTCACTGGTGACAGTAGCCAATTATTCCCCCAAAAACCCTTACTTGCCTCTGAGCAGTTGGAGGATTCATCTTCAGAAATGCAGAAATGCTTTCTTTGGACACTTTCGTTGCCCCTTTGGCAATGTGGTGACTAAGGTAAATCATTAGTTTTTTTTTAACAATACTGCATCTTTGTGGATGAGCTTTTGAAACCATTGGGAATGTAGGAATGGGGAACTGATAAAATGGCACACCCCAAAATATTACCACAACAGTACGCCCATGGGTGAATGAATCGGAGAAGTGTTAAACTTCAGTTTCATGTGGCAAAGTGTTCATGGGATGGATAAGACACCTTACAGCATATCATAATAAGTAAGAACAGAGTGAATAATTAAGTTCTAGATCAAAAATATATGTTTAAATATATTATTCCAAAAATTCTAAAGGTGCAGTACAGAATTTATAAATGCAAAAGCATGAAGTCATTGCCATGAAGGCTCTCGGTAAATAGGGCATTACAGAATAACGCGCAAATCAGAAAAATTTAAAGCTCAAGTGAGCAGCAAAATAAATAAGAAAATGGACAGCTTCTCTAGTATCATCGGAAAGCCTCACCCCCAAAATGGAGGGTTCATGTATAGTTGTCTTACATAGGAAATCATTTGTTTCTGCAGACTCATCATAGTTTAAGCTTAAGTATGACATTCTCAGAAAATCAGAGCAGTTTTATGAAACGTCACATTGCCTTAGCATCTAAGCACTATCTCACTACATGAATATTGATTCTGCCCACTCTATGCTAATATCATCCGGAGATGGCAGGACAAATTAGTTACATGAATAACAACAAAGAATTGTGAATGAATGAGGTACAGTGAGCTAGCAGAAGGGCCTTGGAAAAGTGTTTCTATTGGAATGTTTTCTTTGCAAACAGCAAGAATGCCAATTGAAATAAACAAAGGTAACTCTGCTTGTTTCAGAAATACTGTGAACAGTGAGCATGTGGGAGGAAAAGTCCATTTTGAACAAGCCTAAATTGAGGCCTAGCAAACAAAAGCCAAAAAAACACACTTTAACAAGACATAGCAAATTTTTAAAAAATGGAATAGAACCATATCAGTCTGTATCTGCAAATTCAAAAGCAAATCTATCATCTGCATGCTGTTAATAATGCACACAAATATGAAATTCACAACAACTTTACTATCAGCAAGATGACTCAGTAGTGCAACTGTATCCAGCTTACAATTTTCTTTTGTCTTTGATGCCACAATATACGGCACTAGCACTGAATTATAGGGTAGCTGTAAACTCTCTAAATCTTTCTTTAGAATCTGAAGATCGATGGACTTTCTGTATACCCATGTGGGATACAACATCAAATGAGAACTTTATTTTGGAACCGTAATGCGAAAAGATATTGGCTATCCTCGTGCAGAGGAATGGAAAACAATGCATAGCACAAGTCAATGACTGTGTAACATACTGCATTGGCAGGGGTTAATACAGCAGTATTTGGTACCACTGGACAATATGGGACAAAATGTTTATTAATTTTTCTTATGTCTTGCTCTATCCTCCGTTTACTGCTTGCTTTTTTTGAAATGCCCATAACAGGAGAGTTACAAGGACTACCAAGCACCTGTTCTATTTGCAGGTTCTGCATAAGAGTCTGCTGGGCTAGCAAACTGCATCTGATTTGTATATCGCTGCATCTGGGTAATACAATCATTTTGAATTTTTGATCTGATTTGGATTCTGTATACACTCACGCTTCCAGTGCTCAATTTTGTTGTACATGTAACAAGCATTGCTCTTCTTCAGCCAGCTGACATTTGCATTCATTCCAGAATTGACACAGATGCTCTATCTCGACCCGAGCCTGCATTTGCACCATATCATTCCAAGTTCCCCCGCCTTGCATTCCTTGTGACCCATTCAGATGGCACAAATCTAATTCAGAATCCATTATCAGATTGTTGTTGTTTTCCTGAAGCTGCTTTGTCTGTGCAATCATCAACTTCTCTTTGACCTTTTTCTGCTTCTCGTGAAAACAGTTGCTACAGTACTTGGCATACTCTAGTATCTCATTGCTACCACATTACACTCTGATGAATATGAGAGCTAAGCTCCGGAGGCAAACCAAAGCAAAAGCTGATCCGTATTTGCTAACACCTTCCCTTTCCGGCTCTTCAAATGCACTGTACTTACTACATATCTGCATAAGCCTCAGATAATTAGCATGCACTGGCTGTTATGGCTCTTGTGTGACTTCCATTATTTTTGCCCATTTTACTTCTTTCTCCGTCGCCTTCTTTTTCAAATTCTCTATTACTGCTCTATATTTTTTAATAACCAAGCTAGAGCATTATTAGGCAAAATGATTGCTGGTCCTTGTGTCAGGAAAACAACAGCTACTTTGTATTCTGTCTGCATATCACTACAACAACAATTTCAAGCCACAAATCAGGCCAGAGCACCTTTAAAATTGCCACTTATCTATGAACCTTCTTATACCACTTGCATGTTCCTCCACCAGTTTTGGAAAATGTGTCATAAAGGCATGGAGATCACCCCAGGGTCAAGGATCATGCACATAATTTCCTCCATGTATTTCTTGCAAAGGAAATTCTGTCAATGATTCCGGTTCAGAATCACTAATGACCACGTTTGCTTTCTTTCTTGTGTCAATATTTTAGAACTAATCTTCTTCTTCCACTTGTCCTTGTATTTTCTCAAATCCCTCCATTTTTTATTTGCTTAACTAAGGGCCAGATGTATCAAAGGGTTTTACCAATTCTGTCTCTATGGCTCTAAGTCTCTTTTACGTGAGCTTGCAAAGTCATTAGACCCATGTCCACAATTTCTGCTTCACTCAATTCCATTTTGTAATTATCGTGTAAGTTCTTTGTTCTGCTTATACCAACTCCAAATTCACCCGCGAAATCTTCAAGATTATCACATGCCTCATTCACACATCTCGCAGCATCCGCAATCAAGCATATTAATTCATCTGAACTGTATATCAGTATCCTGCTTAAACCTATTGTTCCCTGCAAAAAGTCTCCACATTAAATTGCCACATTAGCAATGTTAATTTCCCTCTTCTCAGGTATGTAGTATCTACTGCTTCTAACACAGAAAAGTCTGTATTCAGTGTAGCTGAAATCCACTGGGACCAGGTAAAACTGGCAATGTGTTCTCAGGTAGATAGCTTTCAGTTGCAGTAATATTTGCACTTGGTACTGTAAGAGCTGTTATTTCCTGCATACTTGTACTTGGTACACTACTCGCACCATATAAGGCACTGGTAGCCTCTGTGTCTCTGCATGTGTATTATCAGTGTACAGGGGAGGTTTAGAACTCAACAGGTCATTTAAGAAATTATATTTCTCATATAAATCAATGTCCTTATTTATTTTTCATTTGTCACTTACATAATTCTCATCTTCATATTTTTTCCTGACTCATTAACTATTGCAGGGAAACTCCCACAGCTTACACCATGCCCTCTCTCCATATTCTTTTCTGTATGCTCCACTTGGATTCCAACCATTGGCTCATTGATCTTTTAAACTGCCTCTTCATTTTCTTTCTCGCTTTCTCAATGGCCATTTGATCCCATTAATTTAATGCTTTAAATAGTGTAGGTCTACTTTGCACCTTTTTCTCACACATTGTGTGTCTCAGGAGACCAAGCTTTCTAGTATTAAAGATACCCTATAAAGCATATTGCATTTCCTAGTCAATTAAAATATACTTATCCCAATCTTTCAACCATATAGGAGCAACAATGGTTCAGGGAATAACTAGAAAGAAAAACAATTGTAACTCATAACTCAACAGATGAAGGACCATTTGAAAAACAGAAAGTAATAATGAAGTACCCACACATTTTTGTCAAGAAATGTGTTAATAAACAAATACAAAATACAAAATAGTACAGAGGTGCTCACATGGTTACACAAACATATACAATTAAGAACATACAGACTTAAATGTAATGGTAGAGAAAAAAATACAAAAACAAGTTTGTCAGATGACAAAAACAAAACCCAATATATGCATCCTCTTGATTTTTTGCCATGAAAGGCATCAACGTCGTTTCGACTAAGGGAGGACGGCGAACTCCGCTCCACCAGCGAAGTTTGCAGAAGTTTAGTAACTCCGCACTCCGTTTGGAGTGCAAAGTTTTCCAAATCTCCGCCTACGCAGCGGAGCGGAGTTCACCGGTGCAGTGATAGACTTACCTTCCTCCCAGATCGATGACATCTCTCCTGCTTGCCGTCACACAGTTTGCCATACGCACTGCAGTTCTTTCTGTAATTCTCCTGGAGCAGGGGAAGTAGTGGAGCCAGGCCCAGCAGCAGGAGCAGGACAGAGGACACCGATCTGGGAGGAAGATAAGTCTGTTTAGATCTTAATCTTTACTTAGACTATGTGGGAGGAGGGGCGGGGGACCCAGGCTTTAGCGGGAGGGGGGGGCGGGGTGGCCTGGCTTTAGAGGAAGGAATGGGCAGGGGGCCAGGGCTTTAGAGGAAGGGGGGGCAGGGGGCCGGGGCTTTAGCGGGAGGGGGGCCGGAGCTTCAGCTGGAGGGGGGCGGCGGGCCGAGGCTTTAGCAGGGGGTGGGAGGAGGGGCAGGGGGGCATTCCGCCAGGCCACGGAACTCCACGGAATTCCACAGAGTTTTCTTGTAACTCCATGAAATTCCACGGAGTACCACTACACGAGCTCCGCCCACCCCTGGTTTCGACCTTGCTAATTATCAGGTCATCACCAGGACATAATCAAACATAGAGAGCATCCATCAATTATTCAGTCTATACTGATCCACTCTCAGATGAAACATCAACGAGAGTCTCACAAATATATCAATCCAACTTTAATTAGCAAAAATCCAGCATAGTGTGGCATGAAGAGGTCCAAGGGAGATCTATCCAAATCAGCTCCCAGCTAAAAGCCCTTTATTTCCTTTTGATGGTTAACTCACTGCCCGCTCCTCTCGTCACTGCGTTTGGAAAGAAGTGCATGCACACGTCCGATATCCATCGACATTTTGAATGAAAGAGAACCTTCAAGATGAATCCTCTCACCTTCTATAAAAAATACACTAGGAGCTTTTAGCTTTTTTAATACAGCTTTTCACTCAAAATATTCCAAAAACCCTCACACAATAAACAAACGAGCAACAACCAATCTAGGCACAGCTATAGTAAAGGTCAACCAATCACAGCAAGACTACAGCAGTAACCAACTCGTTGTGATGACGTCTCCACACAGTCAGTCATTACTGCACAAATATTCAGTGATTAGGAAAAACAATAAGATACCTTTCACCACAAAACACACACACAGAAACAAATAAAATATTATCTGCTCAACCTAAAAAGGAGAAAATCAGGAATTATATGAAAACGAATCTCACAGTCAACAGGAACAAGATTAGTACCTTTGCAGCATTTGTCAATCACAAATTCACAATCGCAGATTCCCATCCAGCGGTAATCCCCCTCTAATTTGTGTATTGTGCACCGAAAAGCAGATAGCACCAACCCAGTTTAGACACACAAAACCTGGAAGAAAAAATTGTTAACTCAGGAAATCCCTATCCAGTGTGAATGCATGGCCTTGCAAATCACACTGCCTTTTTGCAGACAAGTTCTACAATATGTCAAGATCTGGATTATGAAGAATCTGATTGCCTTAACCAAAAATAACAAAACTAAAACATATTCCACGCACTTCACAAATATGACAGATGCATGCATCTAAGTCATAGAAATCAAACAACTAACTGAGCCAGGAATAGACTGTGCAAAACAAAAGATCTCATATGCAGTGTAGCAATTATTGACTCAACACAAACAATATTCTCAACCACAAATCTCACACTGCATCACTGGAAGAGTTTGGGGATTTGACTGACGTGGGTGGAAACCCTTCTTATATAACAATTACAATCATCGTCGGGGTGAACACATAAGTCACTAAATTAAACTATGCTTAACCATCTGGTAGATTGGCACAAAAGCAGTCAGGCTTAACTTAGAGGCACGGTGTTATGAAGCGCACAAACAGAAATAAAGTGAAAACATAACACATGAGCTATACCACACCAATTTAGAAAAATATAGTAAAATGTAATAAATAAAATGTGACAAAAACAACAAAAATCCAATCAGGAGAACCAGACATAAGCAATTTTAAAGGTTTAAGTAAAAAGAACACCAAGAAGCAGAAAGCGCTAACTCTGTGTTTTTGGTCACGCTGGACAGGGCCAAATCACAAGTTCAGGCTGACCATGATGAGAGCAGGGCAGATACAGGGACCAGGTTAGTCTCGCTGAAAAGGCTACCTTCTCAAAGTCCGGTGCACAGAGTTCAAAACTTCAGGATTTCACAGGAGGAGCTCAATTGATGCCAGTCAAAGTTCCAGGTTCTTGGGAGGCAACTCTTGGGGATCAAAAACACACTCCAGCAGAGGCTAGCAGTGCTCAGCCAGGTCCATTTGCAGCGGGTCAGCTGGGCAGTTGCAGGGAGGCCTCTGGCGCTTGTGTGTCCCTGTAGCTCGGAACAGGAGGTCAGCCAACTGGCCCTTGAAGTCACTCAGGTTAGTCTGGGATGATGGGAACGGGTTCCGTCTTCCTTCTCAGAGAGCAGGACAAGGCTCAAGCAGCATGGCAGTCTTGTGAAGAACAAAGTAGGCCTCAAGCAGCAGGGCAGTCCTCTGTGAAACAACGCAGGCCTTAAGCAGAAGGGAAGTCCTCTGGGGAGTAAGGCAGTCCTTCTTCTGTAATGTCTACAGGTCCAGGAGGGTACTGATGAGGGGCTCAGGCAATCCAATATTCTTACTTGGTGCCACTCTTTGAAATGGGGGTACTTCTAGTCCACCCCTCCACCTGGTTCTGAAAAGTTCCTTTCTTCCCCTGCTCAGGCTCCAAGTGGTCTAGGGTGACAATAGGCTGGTGGCATTGTAATTCATTCAATTTAGTTGTGCTCCGTCTGACTGCCAGAAGAAGGAGGAGCATGCACGGAACAACGCCGAGGGAGGAGGCAGCGTGGTGGTAGTTGTGAAAATGGAGTGGGCGATATATGCTAACTGCACCTGGATTCCAGCTCCTGGCTTACACTCAGGTTAAAGGAAGGCCCTGATCTCCAAGCGGCCGACCAGTCGCATTTTCGGCTGCAGGGGACGTATTATATCAAGGGGCCCTTACTACATTAAGGAGCTTGTTGGACTAAGGGGCATACCGCACTCTGCACCGTTCACTATATTGCCCCTGCTCTTCAGCCCTCCAACCCTTAAGCTCTTCAGCCACGCACCACTTGTGGCTTCCGTTAACACAGTAAAAGCTTGTAACAAATTTGCAGCAGGCTGCCCAGCACCATGAGCAGCGAAATAGCTTTGGTGGCTCAACTTGGTCCCTGGTCTTCAGATTCCCACAGACTTCTTCATCTCCTGTTGTCTCCCACCACCACAGCAGGAGGAAATCAGGAGACCCCCAGATGAGGGGGCGTGGCTGGGGGTGAGGAAAATGAGTATAACCTGCTCTAGCACCAGCCTGCATCAGCACCTGTACCAGCCAGACAAGCTTTGACAAACTTTGATGGGCGCGACTTTCGCGCCCAGTCTAGCCTGCATTTATGTGGGCCAGTTTGAGGAACACTACATTTTCCATCCGTCTAATCACTTCCAGAGGAACATCCGCCTCTGGAAGCAGTATCTTGACGATGTTTTATGTATCTGGTCTGGCACAGAAGAACATCTGCTTGGATTTCTAAACCGTTTGAATACCTTAGATGACAGTCTCAGGTTCACTTGGTCTTTCAGTAAACACAAGGCTGTGTACCTGGATTTGGATATCACAGTTAATCAGGGTAAGCTTGTCATCACAGTACATCAGAAGGCAACTGATAGGAATTCACTGCTGCATTTTAACTCGTTCCATCCTAGGGCTCTCAGAGATAACTTACCTGTGGGGCAGTTTCTCCGATATCGGAGGAACTGCTCCTCTACAGGTGATTATCTACAGCTGTCAGAGTTACTATGTGAGAAACTGGTTGAGAGACAATATCCAAGGATGACATTTAAAAATGCAAGAAAAAGGGCTTTGAATACCCCACGAAGTATATTGTTGGAGAAGAATGTCAGACCCAAGACCTAATGTCTCCCGGTGGTTATGACGTTTGATCCTTTGGCTAGCAAAATGCACCAAGCTATGTGTAAACATTGGGCTATACTATCGACTGCAGATTTCAAAATGCCCCCACCAAGATTTGCATTTAGGAGGGCAGGCAATCTTAAGGACAAATTGGTACACTCACGTCCCAAAGTAGATTATAAAATATCTACACTCCTGGCTGGGCATCACCCGTGTGGGTTGTGCTCGGTGTGTGAACGTACGGTGAAGACAAATCAGGTAGTGCTTACGGATGGTAGGGTCTGGCACCTCACACAATTTACAAATTGTGTAACACAGCAAACGTGATTTACCGGCTGACGTGTGTATGTGGCTTACACTATATTGGACTAACATCCAGAAAAGTGAAGATACGTATCCAAGAGCATCTCAGTACGATTAGAGCAGGGAAATTGACAACTAGGCTAGTACAACACTTCATCAATGAAAATCACGATGCTAGGTCATTGACGTGGACGGTGTTGGAGAAGTTGGTGAGCGACGCCTTTAACATAGATAGAATACTAGCCAACAGAGAAGCCCGCTGGATTTTTTCAGAAAAAGCAGAACAAGTGGGGTTAAATGATTGTATTGAGTGGAACAGAGTTAGTCTTTGATATAATCTATCAGGGCTCTGATTTACTCTAAGGAGTTCTGCTCTTGTACTTTGTTTAGCAAGTGTGGTATCTGTGAATATTAGACACTAATGATTATCCTTAAATATGCTATCTGACATGCACTTCATGTACAAATAAAAGCATTTTAATAGGAGTGCTGCAAGGATTGGTTTTGATCACTAAATAATGTGTCTACAATGGTACCTGCAAAGAATGTACACTACTAATGAGGAGATGAGGAAGGGACGTTTCCGGTGGTTGAGTGCTGATCATAAATATGTTTGAATATGGTCGCAGTAGGTATTGGAAGGAAAGAGAAAAAAATGGATTAGTGACCTCTTTAAAATTAGTGAGAATCATACGCAGGACTACTTTAAGATGGTCCTTGCAAGGAAAGGTAAAACCGATCATGTTATCTCAAATACACAGCCTCTGCGGGGGTGTACGTGTTTTTAAATTAGTAAATGACGTTGCCTTTGTGGGGCGGAATGAGATAAGGCCGTTGTGCCAAATTCTTTGATACGGTCTCTTTAAAGGTTAAAATGCAGGAGTTATCACCTTAGAATTATTGAAATCCATGCATATATCCACTCCAAGATGACGCCTGTAAAGAAGTATTGACCACGTGATTTGAAACGAAGTGCGTCTAATGAGATGACGTAAACGTTTTTTTAAATAGGAGAACCGTGTTCACTTTGAGGGGTGGAATGAGACAAGGCTCGCCATGTTGAAAATACGCAGTAAGATCGTTGCAATTCAAAATTAAGGACTGTGATGTTTGAATTTCCCAGAGTGGATTTGAAGACAAGAGTGTGTGTGAGTTTACAGCTTGGGTACAAAGGTTGGAAGGTATAAATGATTGTAGATCAGCTCCATCAAGCGCTGAACAATTTCGGAAAAGATAGTCGCACAGGGGAGATACAGTCTGATAGTAGGTTGTATACATTGTAGTTTTCCTAAAAAATGGGAACATGGCAGTTTTAAGAAAGGAAGACGGGGCTTTCGGTGAGGAGTTGTCCCAGCGGAAAAGGGGCGTAGGTGACCATAAAGGGGTGTGATTGGTTGAAGGGACCCTCATTTCTATGTGTGTGAGATATGCTCACATAAGGAGGTGCTAAAACTTGTTTTTGCCTTACAGAATAAGGACAACATAAGTGTCTTTTTAAGAAACAAGGCTACTCAGATGTTATAGCTCCTGTGTAACGAGGTGGCTAGCTGGTACGAGGGGCCTTGGCTACTACCGGGTAATTATAAATGTCAAGTCGATCTGCATATAAGGCTACACAGTTGGAATGCTTTGAATTCTTTGATATCTGTTCTGGCTGGAAGTGCTGTTTTTAAAGAACCTCTTTTTGTCTATACAGTCACTGGTTGTTCATATCAAGGGGCCAGATAAGGTGGACGAAGTCCTCGTGCTCTGAAGAAATTGCCACTACAATAGATAGGCAATGAAACATGTCGGCCCAACATAACCTGGTCTGCAAACATGCAGTATATTTTTAGTTTGAATAAGCCCACGAGTTGTAAATAAAGTGGACTGCAGGTGACTGTGAGTCTTATCTCAATTTTAACTACACGGGGTTGAAGTGTGTGATTCTGTCACATATTTCACTAAGTTCACTGGTTTTCTGGACACCTTTTTGTTTTGCTTTTCACAAGGTAGCGACCTATGATGTTAAACGTGGGCATAACTGGTGATATTTAACCAGCAAGCTCACCGTGGTGGTGCGCACGTGAGGTGCTACCTTGTTCCTGCACTTTTTTCATATTATTTGTTTAGAGATAGTTTTGTGTTTTTATTTTACGGAGATAATTTCATACTAATCTGAGTTAATTGTGCGATTATGTTACATGTCATTTGGGGTTTTTCATGGTTCATGGGGTTGAACACGGTAGGATGGTTTGGTATTTGCACTGTTTTTCGTTTAAGCAAGGGGAAGTGCTTTAGGGGGGATTGAGTTTTTTGACACAGTGTTTGAGTAATGAAGCACGATTATTGGGTGAAGAAGTCATATGATGATAATTAATTAGGGAAACCTCAGTTTCAATTAGCAACATGATTGAGAACAGGGTTTAAATAACCGGTTGCATGGGAGGGAGAGAGATAACAGTTTGGAGGAGGTCAGACTGCCGTGTGTGGCTGCTGAAGGTAACTCACAGTGGGATAAATGATAAGTGGTTATTATGAGAAGGAGGGAGGTTTTTAAGAGGGACGAGGTTTCAGTTATGTAGGGGTATCACGAGGTATTTAAATAATATTGGGAAGCAGGGAGTGCTGGTATGGTAAAGGAAAGTAATGCGTACGGGCTGGTTTGAATCACACTAGTTTTAGCACAAGATATGTTAGAAGTGGGTTTGGGGTAGTAGGGTTTTTGACTGGTGGGGCATTTGGTTAGTGCACAGGAGTTAAAAGTGGGGGATTGTTGGTTAATGGGCCATGGGGGCTAGAGTGTGTGTTTGTTGGGTCACAGTTTAACTTATAGCAGGTTTTAATTTTGAATAGTTAGTTGAACAGTCTCTTTTATCTGTTCTAGGGACCCCTGACGAAGAGCCATATAGCTCGAAATGCATTGGGTATGATCTTTTGAAACTACTCCGTTGTATGATTTCCCTGGACGTGACACTGTTTAAAAGCCTGGATGGACGTGCTGTGGGCTTGAGAAAAGTGGAATAAAGAATTTTGGTGAAATATCACTGTCTCCGTAGTGACTTAAAACATGAGGACTATTAAAGAAATAAGACATGATTAAAATATTGGTATCAATCGGTTAAAATGGATTACTCAGCAAAAAATGATAGATTGTTGGGATATTCTGCACACCGCAGTGCGATAGTTGGGCGCGTGAGTAAGGCGCACTTTGGAATTTTTGTTTAAATGCTGTGACTGGGACGGTTCACAGCAGCTGTTCGCACTCATCTACAGATTACAGTTTGTGCTTTAACTATTATCAAATAAGGGAAGGAGTGCAACCTTGTATATAACTTTCTAACTTTCTAATACTGGCATTTTTTACAATCCAAATTTACCATTACAGAGGATTTCAGATTACAACTCATTTGAGTTCAAATATGAAATTTCTACCTGCTCCAAATCGAAGTTTGGCACTTATTAAATATAAAAGGTAACCCAGTGTTATCACTACCAGAAAACATAAAACTTAAAACAAAATATCTCACTTTTTAAATACAATGCACCCTGCCATATAGGCTGTTTAAAGCCTATTTTAGGGGTGGCTTATATGTTTTAAAAACGAAGTTTTAGGCTTGGCAAAAGATTGATTTTGCCAGTTCGAATTGGCAGTTTAAAACTGCACTACAGGCTGCAATGGTAGGCTGTACATGTGCCAAAAGGATGTATTTAGTGGATAGCATAAAGAGTGCTGCTGCCCACTATTAGCATTTAATTTATAGCTCTTGGGTACCCATGGTACCATATACAAGTAAATTAAATGTATCAATCAGATGTGAGTCAGTTGTACCATGTTTTAGGAGAGAACAGGAGTGGTAGTTGGCCCCCAAGGATGTCCTTGGGGGCCAACTACCCCTCGTGTTAGCTCCAGTAAGTCCCACACAGCGGGATTGCTAAGAGGTCTTCAGAGGCCACACACCCTTTCTCCACCACTCTGCAAACGCACCTCCTGGACACTACTGGTTGGGGAATGAAGTCTATTTTACTCCTGAGGGACCTTGGGGTCAAGAAGCCATCCTGGTACCTCCTATAAGTCCTACACAGCGTGATTCCTTTGAGCTGATCGGAGGCCTAGCCCCCTTTCTCCACCACTCTGCAAACTCAACTACTACTTAAAAAACTTATGAATTTCACTGAAAAAAACAAAAGGTTACAGGGACATTATAGTTAGGAATTAGCCTTGTACAAAACTTAAAAATTTGCACAAAAATAACCAAAGGTTACAGAGAAATGGAATTAAAAAAACCTTAGCACTTCACTTAAAAAAGTAAAACAAAAGGTTACAGAGACATTATAGTAGTTAGGCTCAGGTTTCACACATACAAAACCAGTGAAATTCAGCCGTTATAGTTATCTGAGCTAACAATAACTCGCACCCCCGCAATGCACTGCTTATGACCTCACAAATTAAATCACTCATGACATGGTCAGTGACATCACTGATACCATCTCAAATGACATCACTGATGACATCATCCAGAAAATGACTAAAGCAACCACTCATACCACCATAGAACCTTTCTACACCCAATCCTACAGAACTATTCACAGACCCATACCAGTACTTGCAAACTCACTCACTGATTCATACATCTACATACACATCTCCTCACTCACATATACAGTCACTTCAGTGGTGGCTGGTGACATTTCAAAGTGGTGAGGCGTAAAAGCTGGGATGAAGTTTACATAGTGAGTGAGTCTGTCCAACATAAGGACGTTCAGCCGATGCATCATTCACCCAATTAACCCCCAATTTATTCCAAACATGTTTCCATCTTCCTCTGGATTCATTCGTTTATCCTTCCTTCTAGACACTCTCCTTCTTATTCACTCAGTTACCTACCCAACCATCTAGGTATCCATTTACTAGAAATTCATCCATTCATTTGTCCATCATATGGAGTATTCACCCATTCAACCTTGTATACATCCACTCATTCTACTGGCCACACTCTCCTGTAACTCTTCTGCCCTCCCGTCCATCTATGTATCCTTTCACCACTGGAGAATCACCAGAGCATCCAGCCATCCCCAGGTGATCTCCCATCCATCCATGTATCTCTCTATCCACCCATCTTCCCACACACCAAACCAGGTAGCCTCAAGTAATCTACACATGCTCTCCCATCAAAACATCTACTCAGCCTACTATATAGAAAATATAGAGTCTTTGAATTGTCTTGCCATGCATACTATTATTATTTTTGAGGTCACAAAACGTTTGCAGTGCACCAATTAAAACCTGCCCTCTTTATGAGGTGCAGACAGAAAGTGAGAGCTTACATCATTGGTTTACAAATCCCACTGCATACACTCTATTGGTATCGAATAATTCTAAAAGAGTACTTTAAATACAGCAATCGCTGTTCTAAATCCTAAATTGTAAATAAGTGCAGCAAAAGCAGCCATTATTACACCATACTAGTTGTCTAGAATAAAAGCAGGACTTTAATATACTCAGCACGTTTGCCTGAATTCCAACCACTGCAGAGGGGGATTATAGCACTATAAATGAAATTAAATGGCAAAATACATTTGAGTCCCAAATAGCCAATAATGTAATGCCTCGATTTCCCAAAAAAACTCTTAATATACACAACTGTAGTTTTAAAATGTTCCTTTTTGTATCTACGGCGGGCAGACTGAAGCATATAGTACTTTCATTTGCAGCATATAAAACCTAAGACGTGCAGGCATTAAGAACACAAGGAGAAGGGAAACAAACGTTATGCCCCTCTATGTGTGCATGAAAGTTGTATTTTCCAAACACAGGGGCAGATTTCGCGTCACTTTTAACATGGGAAAAGTGACGCAAAAGTGGCGCAAGGGGCTTATAAATCTGCCCCACAGTACTTATGAACTTGATTCACAAAATACGTCACTGCAAGTTATGTACCACTCCAAATTCTGTAAAAAAAAACTGGGCAAAACACCAGTACAGCAAACCTGCATAATTAATTAGCTCCACTCAGCGCAGTTTATTTACTCAAATAATTTGAAGAAAATATCCATACACCCACGCATTTCACAGACCAGTCACTGAGTGTGGAAAACGTCTGTGGTGGCATTTAAGTTCCGGTTATCTAAAAAGAAAACGTATTCAGTTGTTCTTAGGGTGACCAACCGTCCGTAAATTTCACGGACAGTCCGTAATTTCAGCCGTCTGTCCGTTGTCTGTGAAGGATTCTTTAACGGACGCCATTTGCCTGCAATTTTAACCGGGCACCGGTCGCACCACCCTAAAGCCGGCACAGCTTCCACCCACCTCCCTTCTTGACTCCGATGTTGTTGTGGTCGGGTGTAACAGACTCCGACGCAGTACCAAAGCTCAGATACTCAGCAGCATTGGAGAGGCACAGCGGGATGGCAACCCTCACACCTTCCGCCCTTGATGAGCTGTTAAGAGATGCTTGAAGGTGACTCAGAGGGAAGGGCTGCAGATTCAGGCGCAGGGGCATCTATTCAGATGCAAACAGCCCTGAATGCCATGTCTCTGCAATTTAGAGGGGCCTCACACATTCCCTTTCTGCCCAGGGCCCCAAAAATCGTAGAACTGGTCCTGCCTGATTACACGGAGGCAGCACGTGGTTCTCTTCACAGAGCTTAATTACTGATTGTAAGCAAACCTCGGTTCTTCAAACATGCAGTCTATAATGTAATAACATGGCACAATCGCACCCACACTGATTAACAAAGTATGGAGGACAATCAGTTAAATCAGCTCTCTTGGAGTATCTCCTTTAAGTACTGTACATCACAGTGGGGGATGGCAAAACTAAAATTTTAGAAAGAGAGCCTGTCCTCTCGTTGTCTTGTCCAGGAGGGGGTGAGGAGCCCTACCCCAACCTGGAAGAGACCAAGACGATACTAGAATACTGCATGCCCACCCTGGTGGATCCTCCTGTGATGGCTCCTGTCCCCCCTCCAGTGATGGCTCCTGTCCCCCCATGTGGTGGCTCCTGCCCCCCCCCCCAGCCTGTGATGGCTTCTGTTCCCCCAGTGGTGGATCCTGTCTCCGCCCTGGGTGGCTTCTGCCCCAGTCCTGGAATGGCTCCTGCAGCGAGGGTGAAGTTCTTGATGGGCCTCTTCTCAAAAAGGCTCAGCTCAAAATTAATATGAAAAGGTGAGCGAGTGAGAAAGTGAAGGGATGGGTGGATGAATTAGTGAAAGGGTGAAGGGATGAATGAAAGATTGAATAGATGGAGAATGAGAGAGGATGGATGGATGGATTGATGAGTGAGTGGAAGGATGGATGAGAGAAAAGGTAAATACCTGGATGTATGGGTGGAAGGGTAGCTGGATGGGTAAAAGGTTGGATGGATGAGTGAAAGGATGGATGAGTGAAAGGATGGATGAGTGAAAAGGTGGATGATGAGTGAGTGGGTGGATGGATGAGTGAAATGATGGATGGATGAATTGATAAGTGCAAGGGTGAATGGATGGACGGATGAGTGAAAGGGTGGATGTAAGGATGGATGAGTGAGTGAAAGGGAGGGTAGATGGACAAAAGGATGAATAGATGAGTGAAGGAGTGAAAGGATAGATGGATGAGAGAAAGATGGATGAGTGATAGTGTCAATGGATGGATTCATGAGTAGATGGATGGGTGGGTGGGTGGGTGGATGGATGGAAGGAAGGAAGGATGGCTAAGTGAAAGGGTCGTTGGAGAGAGAAAGGGTGGATGGGTGGAAGGATGACTGACTGGTTGGATGGATGAGTAAGTGAAAGGATGGCTGGATGGGTGAAAGGGTAAATGGCTGGATGGATGAGTGAATGGATGGATGGGTAGAAGAGTGGATGGATATGTGTACAGATGGATAGAGTGAAAGGGTGGATGGATGATGGATGAGTGAAAGGATGGATGAAGGGATGGATGAGTGAAATGATAGATGGAAGGATACATGATGGATAGGTTTGCAAATGGTTGAATATGTTTGGATATGGCTGGGCTTACTTATATACTATTGCACAACCTCCTCTGATGTGTCTGTAAAACGTATCTATTGTACTGAAGTTTTGTCCTGAATTTCGACCTTCAGTCCTGAATTTGTGTCCTGAATTTTGACCCTTTGTCCTGAATTTTTACACTCACCGTCCTGAATTTGCACCAATGCCAGTTGGTCACCCTAGTTGTTCTTAGCTCGCCTCCTCGCCGCTTGTTCGAACAAGATCCCCGTGGTGGCTTGAAAGGCATTTGCTCAACCTTTTTCGAAATACAGGCAAGTGACATCTGTGCCTCGAGGATATTAAACTATGCATAATTTACAGGAAGAGGCCCTTGAGCCGCTTAGTATTTTATGCCTTTGATCTCTGTTCACAGAGTTTATATATCTAATTTGAAACTGAACAGTAGCAACGAGCCCGTACTGGTGAAATTGAACATTAGCAATGAGCCCGTCCAAGTCGCAGTTACTGTATATGACGGCCCAGGGTCCCTTGAAGGCAAGTTCTGTTTAACACTCAAGCTTTCCCTCGGCAGCCTGGTGTAATGTTATTCCACGCGGTCGGGCATTCTAATTATCTGCAACAGAGTGTTATATATTTAGCGGCGGCTGGCATGCTCGAGGGAGGGGGAGTTAAGGGGGGGAATAAAACAAATAAAATAAAACTTACCTGAGCGCCGGGTAATGCACCGCCTCCGCTCCTGGCCGGTCACGCTGTACTGGTGCAGCGGCAGCCGGGTCCGTGTGTTCCTGCTGCAGGAAGCAGCCAACAGGAAGCTTCCCTCCCCTACGCAAGCCAATCACAACGCTGCAAATGGCAGCGTTGTGATTGGTAGGCGCAGCAGGAGAGCGCCCCAGCCCGGGACAATTTCACTGCATAAAGAAAAAGGGAGAGTGGGCGGTCCTGCTTGAGGGCAGGGGGGGAGTGGCTTACCCACGGTTTTGGGTACTGACTGTTTGGTCGACTCCAGGGCCGACCAAACAGTCAGTACGCACAACATTGGGCAAGCCACTCCCCCCTGCCCTCGAGCAGGACCGCCCACTCGCCCGCCCCCAACCAGGCACGCACAGAGGCACTTCTGCTTTCTCGCAATGTGAGAAGGCAGAAACATAAATGGTAGTTTTTACCGTTTATGTTTCTGCCTTCTCGCACCGCGAGAAAGCAGTGGGGCGACTCCCACTGAGTCACTTATATACCCACTCTCTTATAATACAGCCACTGACATATCCACTCATACACCCATACAGCCAACTCATACATTGGGTCGGTCAGTGTGAAGTTTTCCCTACCTGTGCGGGGCCAGAACGTCCTTTTCCCCGAAGTTGGCAGAAACCTACAATGGAAAGAAGAAATACTCACTGTGTTGAAGAGGCCATATTAAACTCAGTCTGTCTCTCAAACTGGCCGATGTAAGGATGATCCAATCAGGAGGACCGAGAGGCAGGAAGACGGAAGAAGGAAGGGGCATGGAAAAAACGTTGAGGAAAAGCAGCCGCCAGGCAGGACGGGAGAAAGGAAGATCGAGCTAATGGATGAGAAAGGGGAAGGACAACGGGAAGCGGAATCCAAGGAGGGCCCGACATCACCCTGGAGCCAGAAGACGGCTGCCCTCTCCAAGGAGGAGGTGACGCCAACATGGGACCAGAGGAGTGGTGGTGGTTGGCCCCAAAGGATGCTCATTGACCACTGCAACTCAGGAGAGTTAGGGCCAAGCAGGGTGAGTGGGGAAAAACAACTACTGAACGGGAGGAGGGTATCACAGGTCTCTTTTGCACTGGTTGAAAGGTGCTGGAATTAAAAGAATAGTTCCTTCACTACACAAGTCTGCTGAAGATAATTGATTAAGACAGAATACTAAGGAAATCAAAAGGAGAAAAGGGTATAAAGGAAAGGGAAAAGTTCCTTTGCTAAGGCTTTCTTTTAGAGGACCCTTAATTTTTTTAATTTATTTCCATATTATCTTTATCTTCGTAATTTCCTCCTTCATGTAGGAACGTGGGATCTGCTTCTTATGGTTACCCCCACTTTTTGCTTGATGTTACACTGTTTTTGACTAGTCTGACTGGGATCCTGCTAATCAGGACCCCAGTCTATCTGCTTTCTCCCTAAAATCTTATGTCATGTACTTAGGTACACTCCAGATTGGATACTGGGGAACCCCTGTCAGTCCCTAGTATATGGTACCCAGGTACCCAGGGCATAGGTACCCCAGAGGCCTCCCATGGGCTGAAGTATGTATTGTGCCACTCATGATAAGCCATGCAAAATGGAACTACAGGTCAGCCATTGCAGCCTGTGTAAGATTGTGCATGCACCACTTACTTTAGATATAGGTTTACAATATCTATAAGTCACTACACTTAAAACCTATAAGTCACCCCTATAGCAGGCCTTGACAATCCTGAGGGCAGGGTGCTGGATTTTACGTGAGAGGGTGCCCCTGCATGAGCAGAGCACCCCCTGCAGCCTTCGTAAACCATTCCTCCGGGTTGTCGGTGACGCAGTCAGACATATAGGTAGAGGTGCATTATATGCTCGCGTAAAATGCTATCTCGAAAACTAATGCAACAAACCATGTCGTGTTTGGTATCAAACACCTTGGAATCATACCTCCACACCGGTAACCAGTGTGGGAGGTTGATTCCACCCTTCAGAAGCAAGCTTTGTGGGGTCCCTGGTCTTCCCGGTACCAGCCTTCTCGACCCGGACAGCACAAAATGGTTGCTGCCGACCAGAGACACATTTCTGCCCTCCTGCTGCTGCGCCAAGCTCGAGCAGAGGAAGGCAACACAATGGGCATCCTGTCACAGGGAGGTGTGACCACCTCCCAGACATTATTTAGCGTATTGGAGCTGGGTGGGTGCACTTTCAAAGTGCCTGAAAATCTGCATGAGGGTCACGTTTGGTGTCCCTGTGCATAGTCCAGTTCAAACCAGTCCTGGGAGCTGTTGGCTCCTGCTCTTGCGCAAACTGGACAAAGGACATGGGAGTAACCCCCCCACTGTCCTGACCCTCCCCTGGGAGGGTCCCCTGAATCGGTCCAACCCTCACCCGTGGGTGCAAAAAGGCTTACCTGACTGTAGGACCCTAGATTCGATGTGGACAAGATCTAAACAAGAAGCCACTGACTTTCGACCGTCTGGACACTCTGGACTTCGCTGGACTTAGTCTGGGCCCAACTTCATCTCCCTCTCCGTCCAAAGCATCGTCTGTGCACGTGCACCATACAGGCTCCATGCAGGACCTATGGAGCATCAAGGACAACTGAAGTATCTCCCTTGGGGTGAAGGAGTCACTCCCCTTCGTTTGCAGGCACCATAACGCAACTGACTAATCTGCTGATCCTGAGCTCCTGCAGACTCTGAAGGCTCCAGCAACACAGAAGGTGGGTTCCTACTTTCCTTGAGGTTGAGCTACCCTCTCACTGAGTTTGAGGCCAGTATCCCTGGTGGGGACCACATAACCCGAACCCCTGTGCACCGTGGACATTTTCAAGTGCATATGCTTGTTGGAGTTCCCCAACCAAGTGCATTAGGCTATCGATAGCCCCAACCTCTGCGCACATTTTGTACAAAGGATTTTGGCCTCCTCGCACTCTGTGCCCTGCAAGCTGTTGTTTTGTGAAACTGCTAGAGGTTTCCTCACAACTCCTGTGCCTTCGGCCTGTGGGTCCACTTGAGGGACAACACTGCTTTTCCTGGGAACCCCTGGTTGCTCCAGGCCTGCCCTGACTCCCCTTGCTGTAGTGAGTCCCCTGGTCCTTGCTGGACCAGACTGTGACCTTTCTCGACCTTCTTTGTGTGTTGCCGCTGCCAAGGCTCGTTGGTACTCCCACCAGATACCGACCCCTCAGCACTAGACATCCCTTGTGGGACAGCTCCTATCCAGCTCCTGGTCATCCTCGCCATCTCCTGGTCCCTGCAGCTGTAGAGTCTATGTCTCCTTCTTCACACCTGAAGCACCCGACATCGGTGGGCATTCGTCTACTGAGGCCCTGGTCACTCCTGAGTGACGCAGACTCTGTCCCCTCTGCTTTCAGGTTCCTTCCTTCAAGCATCCACCTGTGGGTTCCACTGGACACCTTTCTCCTTTCCAGCAGTGGCATTTCTTTGAAGACTCCCATTTAGAACAGCAACAGTTTCCAATGCCACTTCAGCCCTATGCACCCGGCTTCCATGGGATAGATAACTCTGGTACTACGATATCCACAGGTGGGGTGGCTCTCCAACCTTCTATGTTCCAAAGGGTTTCCTTGTAATCCACTGGGAAGGGTCCTTAAACGTTAAAACTACAACCACGACTCTCCCATTGAATTGTACGTAGCACGCGGTCATATTCTCACACTGCACCTGTCCTCCGTGGGGTCCATACTTACTCACCTTGGGTGGTTCCTTGGAGTCCCAGAGATTCTACATCCTCTGGACACTGTCTTGACTCAAGTCGTGGTTCTTATACCACTATTTTAGTAAATGGTTTGGTCTCCCCCTGGAGCCCACTGTGTATTAGTGCTACTTATGATTGTTTCTGTGCTACAGTATTGTGTGCTTTGTGTTTATCTGCGTGTAGTAGCAGATTCTGTGAGGTATTTAAGGTGTGTTATAAGAATAAATATATATTTTTATAACTTCAGTGTGGTTCTCCTTTCATTTAACCAATACAATAAGATTGCATTCTGGTAAAAAAGCCTGCTTAACATTCCTTCAAGACTAAGCCTGAAGGTTATCGTTGACTTCTTAAATCACCATAAGGGTTGTTTGGACTGGTGCAACATGCCCACTTTAATTAGTGGATATCATATACCAGGAAGCCAACTTCTCACCCTTTCACATCAGAAATAAAGTTTCACAAGACATAAAAAATAACAAATAAACACCATTGAGCCTTCAAAGCCGCCTCTTCGCATTTACTTCCGACCCAGTCTTTTAGGAACCCCACAAGTGGTGTCAGAAGTGGGATCGGGGAAGTATGGAGGCCGTACTAAACATAATGGCGGAAAGTCCCAAAAAACTGGAGTAAGCAATGGATAAATTTCTACATGCCACTGTTGAAGATCGAGATGCCATCCTTGAGGCATTGACTTCACAATTCACCACCCAGGAAGGTGCCCTAGGGAAGCTGGCAGATACCTTAGGTCAACAGAGGGGTCACATAGCGTTATCATTGGTTGTCCTGCAGAAATACATAGCTGGGGAGGACCCATCTGGCCTATGGACAGATGGGAACAATATCTCGGCCCTCTACTCACTGGGGAACATCAATCAGCATACTGGGCAGCCAATCCTCAAGATACGACCCCTTATCCAGAAATAAAGCAGAGTACTCTTGAACGATTGGGAGTGGATGATCAAGCATACAGGATGATTTTGCGCAAGCTCAATGAAGGGGCTCATGAGACACCTAGGGTCTTATAATATAGAGTGAAAGACCTGACTGATAGGTGGCTAATACCGCATACCGCCACCAAAGAATACATAATGGAGAAGATCTGCTTAGAGAAATATCTTGCCTCCTTACATCCTCCTATTCAGAAATTAGTACGACAACACACTCAATTCACAGTGGAGAGGGCTGTGGAGATTGCCAGCACCTACTGTACAGCACAGCAGCTACAAAGAGGCAAGGAGGAATCTCATATGAGAAGGCCTGGTCCCAACTAGCCATGCTTCTACTCTTGCCCACCCAAAGAAATTGGAAGTGGTCACACTGCTGACGGGCCCGATAATCAAATTGCCCAATCCAGTACATCAATTTTTTCATTGCAGAGGGTTCAGACACATAGCTCGGGTTTGCCCCAGAAAGAGGAGTCAATGGAGATTAAGCTGATCTGAATAATGTATAATACAAAAGGAGAGAAATGAATTTTTCTCTATCATTGCAAGGTAACGGTGGATGAAAAACCTGTAACAGCTTTCGTGAATATGGGGTGCTTAGAAAGCGTTATACAACCACAGGCCCTACCTTACCCCACCATGCATACCCCGGAGACAGTTAATATTCAATTTGTGCATGGGGACAGTAAAAGATACCCGATGGGTGAGGTCCACTTGCAGCATAAAAACCTTCCTACAGTATCGCTTAAAGTAGGGCTTATACCCAAACTCCTTGAAACGATGATCCGCAGGAATGACTTTCCACATCTGAATTCCCTAGTCCCAAAAGTCATGGAAAAAAGGAGACGGCTGGTGAGCAACAGCTCCCTTTTCACATTCATAAGACCAGGAATGGCACCGAGCAAAAGACAAAAAAAATCAAAGACAAAGGAGAGAAGAGACAGGAAGAGGTCCCTCATAAGTATTCAATATCCAGCCAAGGAGTTTATTTGGGATAATGACAGGGATTTTATAGCATCCCAAAGAGAAGATCCATCCGTCAACGAGGCCTGAGGGTAGCCTCTGGAAAAGAAGACCCCACAAAACAGGTCCACATTACTTTATAAACTATGGGTTGTCATATTCCCTTGAGACAAAGTTTTATTTCTGGCTCATAGTCATCTTCTTGGGAGGCATTTTGGAGAAGAAAAAACAGGGAAGTCTATCTTTATTTTATTGGCTAGAAATTTTTAAACAGATACAGAAATACTTTAAGGAGTGCCCAATATGTCAAAGGTTTAGTGGGTTTAAACCACCTGAGGCCTCTATCGATGTTACCTTTTCTAGAGTAGGATCCCTCTTACCTCCAAAAGTGGATATCGGTATGTGTTAGTCCTTGTAGACTATGCCACCAGATATCCAGAAGCCATAGCTTTGAGGAATACCAACACTATGACAATGGCACAGCCATGGTTGAGATTTTTGCTAGAGTGGGCTTCCCCAAGGACATATTGACTGACCAGGAGACACCCTGTTTATCGAAAACTATGAAACAGGACTGTCATATGGTAGGGGTCACTCATATACGTACTGTTGCATACCATCCACAGACTGATGACCTGGTAGAGCACTATAATGCCACTTTAAAGAACACCTTTAAAAAATTGTTAAACTTAGAAGCAAAAAACTGGGAAGATATGCCTTTAGCTTTAATCTATATAAGGAGCATGGTACAAAAAAGTACAAGGTAATCCCCTTTTGATCTTTCATATGGACATCAACCTAGATCCCTCCTGGATATGGCTAAAGAACAGTAGGAAAGAAAAGGGGGGTATTCAAAGCCTTTACCAGAATATGTAGAGAAATTACAAACACATCTCGGGAAAATAAGGAGCATCATTAAATAAACTTTAGAACAGGCTGAAACACAACAAAATGTGCAATATGATACAAGAACCAGAGAGACAGGGTTTGAGGTAGGAGATTATGTTTTAGTCGTGATACCATCATCTGACCCATAAACTAGTAGGACAATGGCAGGGACCCCATAGGGTATTATCCAAAGTAACATCCATCACCTATCAAATTGTAATAGATCCCTGCCAAAAAACCTCTCGGATATATCATGTCAACCTTCTTAAAAAATGGGAGGGTCCCTTACGGATCCAAATATGGAAGGTTGAAGAAGACAGTAATACACCTCTATTCCTATCTAGTATAGATCTGACCTCGACCCTTCTCTTAAACAGGAATTGATATTGTGTGTACAATCTATAGCTGAAGTTTTTTCCCCTTACACCAGGTAGAACCTCCGCTATAGAACATACTATTTGCACTTCTCCCAGGAAGACGGTAAGCCAAAAACCTTAACGAATACCTGAAGCCCAAAGAGTAGTAATAAACTCTGAGGTACAACAATTGTTACAAACAGGGATTATTGAGCCCCCCACCAGTGATTGGAACATCCCCATTGTTCTCATACCAAAACCAGATGGTTCCATCCAGTTTTGTATTGATTTTCGGGAAGTAAAAAAAATCTCCCAATACGATGCATACCCTCTTCCCAGAATTGATGAGATGGTGGAGTGACTAAGTGAGGCTAGGTACGTCAGCAATTTAGATGTATGTAAGGACTATTGGCAGGTGCCTCTTACTCCCCAGGAGAAAACGACCTTCTCAAGCCCTGAAGGCCTATATCAGTTTAAAGTCCTCCCATTTGAGCTGCATGGCGCACCGGTCACCTTTCAATGACTCATGAATAAAGTTGCTTCAACCTCATACCAATTATGCTGCTGCCTATATTAATGATATAATCATATATAGCGACACTTGGAGGGAGCATATAACATACCTAAGTTCTGTATTAGAGTCCATACATGGATTTCTTAGGGTTATGTTATGTTATGTTAGCTGCACTTCTATAGCGCACGACTCACCCGGGGGCATCTCGGCGCTTACCTAGCGAAAAGAGAGACAAACAAGTCGGTATTGATTAATGGGTATGAGTTAGAACAAAAAAGTCAACCCTAAGAAAAGCCTACTGGTGGGTGAATCAGTCAAGTATCTCGGCTACTTACTGGGGAGGTCATATACGACCTCAAAATGAAAAATTGGGGCCATCTCTAAGATTCCTATGCCAGAAACAAAAGAAGAACTAAGAGCTTTCCTAGGTTTGATTGACTACTATAGACGCTTAATGCCAAACTTTTCCCAAATAGCCACCCCATTGACAGACTTGTTGAAAAAGTCCTGTAAAAGCGAAAGTGAACTATGGAAATGCTCCTCTCTGGTTATGACTGCGTTTAATACCCTTAAGCAGACATTAATGTCCAAATCAGTCCTGGCTAGCTCCAATTATAATAAACCCTTCATTGTTCAATCTGATGCATCAGATACGGGAATAGGAGCCGTGCTATCTCAAGTAGATGAAAAGGGGTAGGAAAGACCCATTACCTATACAAGTAGAAAACGTTTCCCCAGAAAATGACAATACTCGACCATTGAAAAAGAGGCTTTAGCAATTAAATGGGCTATTTATACCTTTCACTACTATCTCGAAGGAAGGGAGTTCCCCCTTATATACAGACCATGCCCCGTTATAGTGGATGGCTTGAAATAACGGAAACAATGACAGAGTGCTTAGATGGTTTTTAACCCTTCAACCATTCTGCTTTCAAACCTGTAATTGTAAAGGTCTTCAACAACTTAAAGCGGACTACCTTTCCAGATATCCTCAATTAGAGTTTCTTGTTAACAAGAAAGTACGAGAAGGGAGATGTGAAGTTTTTCCTACCTGTAGGGGCCAGGACATCCCTTTCCCTGGAGTTGGCAGAAACCTAGAACAGGAAGAAGAAATACCTCCTGTGTCAAAGAGACCATATCAAACCCAGACCATCTCTTTAAACAGGCTGATGTGATAACAAATCAATCAGAAGGACCAAGAGTCAGGAAGAAGGAAGGGGCGTGGTGAGTGGGCAAAAGCAACTACTGACTGGGAGGAGGATGTCACAGGTTTCTTTTTCACTGGGTGAAAGGTGAGAGAATTAAAAGGAGAGTCACTTCACTACACGAGTCTGCTGGAGATAATTGATTAACACAGAATTCTAAGGTAAATCAAAAGAAGGAGAAAAGGGTAAAAGGTAAAGGTAAAAGTTCCTTCCTTAAGGCTCTTCTTTTGAGGAAAACCAAAGGAAATGATGGACGGAGTGTTGAACATTGCAAGCACTCACCCCCAGTCAACTGATCTGGGTTTAATCCATCACCGTTCTTTAGTCCACTCTGCCACCCCAGTTCAGACATGGCCATATGCAAATCAGTCTGACCCTGTGCCTCATGGGAACAGTCCAGCCCGAACTGCCAAGCCATGTCTTCCCTGGACCGGAAACAAGCTTCCTAGGACCGGTTTCTGGCATTTCAGCCGTCTTCAGCCAGGCTTGCTTGAATCCAGTGGCAAAGTGAGCAAGGGACTCACGTCTGAGCATACCCTGCCAACTTATGGCGAACAAAGCAAAACCAAAGGAAATGATGGACGGAGTGTTGAACATTGCAAGCACTCACCCCCAGTCAAATGATCTGGGTTTAATCCATCACCGTTCTTTAGCCCACTCTGCCACCCCAGTTCAGACATGGCCAGATCAGTTGACTGGGGGTGAGTGCTTGCAATGTTCAACACTCCGTCCATCATTTCCTTTGGTTTTTGCTTTGTTCGCCATAAGTTGGCAGGGTATGCTCAGACGCGAGTCCCTTGCTCACTTTGCCACTGGATTCAAGCAAGCCTGGCTGAAGACGGCTGAAATGCCAGAAACCGGTCCTAGGAAGCTTGTTTCCGGTCCAGGGAAGACATGGCTTGGCAGTTCGGGCTGGACTGTTCCCATGAGGCACAGGGTCAGACTGATTTGCATATGGCCATGTCTGAACTGGGGTGGCAGAGTGGGCTAAAGAACGGTGATGGATTAAACCCAGATCAGTTGACTGGGGGTGAGTGCATTCTATGTTCAACACTCCGTCCATCATTTCCTTTGGTTTTTGCTTTGTTCGCCATAAGTTGGCAGGGTATGCTCAGACGTGAGTCCCTTGCTCACTTTGCCACTGGATTCAAGCAAGCCTGGCTGAAGACGGCTGAAATGCCAGAAACCGGTCCTAGGAAGCTTGTTTCCGGTCCAGGGAAGACATGGCTTGGCAGTTCGGGCTGGACTGTTCCCATGAGGCACAGGGCCAGACTGATTTGCATATGGCCATGTCTGAACTGGAGTGGCAGAGTGGGTAAAGAACGGTGATGGACTAAACCCAGATCAGTTGACTGGGGGTGAGTGCTTGCAATGTTCAACACTCCGTCCATCATTTCCTTTGGTTTTTGCTTTGTTCGCCATAAGTTGGCAGGGTATGCTCAGACGTGAGTCCCTTGCTCACTTTGCCACTGGATTCAAGCAAGCCTGGCTGAAGACGGCTGAAATGCCAGAAACCGGTCCTAGGAAGCTTGTTTCCGGTCCAGGGAAGACATGGCTTGGCAGTTCGGGCTGGACTGTTCCCATGAGGCACAGGGTCAGACTGATTTGCATATGGCCATGTCTGAACTGGGGTGGCAGAGTGGGCTAAAGAACGGTGATGGATAAAACCCAGATCAGTTGACTGGGGGTGAGTGCTTGCAATGTTCAACACTCCGTCTATCATTTCCTTTGGTTTTTTCTTCTTTAGAGGACCCTTATTTATTTATTTTTCCTTTTTGTTTCTCTTCTTCATTTTCTCCTTCACGTTTGGAGCACTCTTTTGCTCTTGGGTTCCAGGTCACTTCACCTAAAGAGGATGGGAGCACAGGAAGGACAAAAGAAAGGAGAAACTGAAAGTCAAAACACCCTCATTGCAAGGCAGGTCACCTCGGGTGATCACTTCTGGTGTGGGAGAAATGTTAGTAAGAAAATTCAAAAGAAAAACTCATACTTACCCCACACATGTTTCTTCTTTTACTTCTTTTCTATAAGCCTCCGGGGACCTCCACGATGCTTTGTAACCTGGAAGAGACAAGAGAGAAGAATTGGAGTAACTCTAGAAGAATTCACATCAGAAATAAAGTTTCACAAGTCATAAATAATACTCCTCGCATTTACATCTGACCCAGTCTTTTAGGAACCCCACAGTAACCTATAGAGATACTCACACACATACTTACTCATCAATAGAGTCAATCACACAGCCACTTACTCCCTCATACAGTTACACGCACACCCACTTAATTACTCATACAGACACTAACACGTATTCATTCACATATAAAGTTACTGACACAAGCACACACTCACCCATACAGTTACTCTCACATTCACTCACTTCCCTATACAGTCACTTGTATACCCCATCACACACCCTTACTGCCTTTCACATGCCCAGTTACTCACCCATATACCACTGACACATCCACTCACTCACCCATACACACATTCACTCACCTATACAGCCCCTCACACACACAATCACTAACCCATACAGCCACTGACTCACTCACTCACTCATCCATGCAGGCAGTCACACACCCAACCACCCAACCACACAGACACTCAAACACCCATACAGGTACTCAGACAACCAATCACTCACCTATAAAGCCTCTCACGTACCCACTCACACACCCATACAGCCACTTTGACACCAACTGATTGACTGATAGACACATTCACACAACCAGTCACCCACTCATACATTCACTAAGACACCTAATTACTCACTTATACAGTCAGTCGTGCAGCCACTGAAGCATCCATACAGGCACTCATACACCCACTGATTCACCAATACACCTTAGTGTATATATTTAACACGGATAAACTTTCTTTTTAAACTTACAGTCACTGGATGCTGTCATCAGTGATGTCACTGACCATGTCATGAGTGATGTAATATGTGAGATGATAAGCAGTGCATTGCGGGGCACTAAGTTAACTGTAACTGCTAAATTTCACTGGTTTTGTTCGAGTGAAACCTGAGCCTAACTATAACGTCTCTGTAACTTTTTGTGGTTTCAGTGAATATATATATATATATATATATATATAAAACAAATAAAAATGATATTTGCTTATTTTTATATTTGTATATCATATTGATCACTCTCTAGATCAGGTGTCTCCAACCAGTCAAGTGCAAGCTACCAGTAGCTTCCAGACACCTTCCGAGAATCTCACAGCCTTGAGTTCATTTTTGAATGAGCACAAAGACTTAATTTGTTTCAAAGGTAAGGGAAGGCTGTGCTCATTTTACATTATATTCATCATGCTGAAGATAGCAGGGCCTGATAATGAGCAGTGCTCAGTCAGATAAATTCCCCAGGCTGTGGCTGGGTCACAGAGGTGAACAACTGAAGCACTGAGGTATTTAACTCTTAAATGAAAGTCCTGGTCAACCCAATATTGGACCTGTGAAGAACATTATGTTACTGAATTCTTTTAAATGGAAGAAAAATTAAATGGAAAGTTACCTCAATGATTAAGTTAACTCTTCATTTCTATTTTTACCCAAGTGTTGTATTTACAAACAGCAGGCCCCTTGCTCACAGTGGCCAGTAAACACTATGCCGATAAGTATAAAGGAAAAAGACAGGCCTTTTTTTACATGAGAACAATTTTAAGTGCATATAAAAGGTCCATTGTATGATGTTTTTGGCAAAATTATTTTCTGCACTTCAAATTTCTCCCCCCAAAAAATATTTAGTATGTTTGTGTAATTTAGGTAACGGTGCCACATATAGTGAGAGGTATGTCCTATGCTGCAAGTAAATACAATGCATGCTCTCTCTCACCGGCACAAATATATCCCGTTCATACAAACATATGTTCCATATATTTCCAAATGCTGCCCTCTCACTGACACACACACGGGAGCCCTTTCATAGTTCCCTTGGTCATAGTATTTTGATCAAACCATAGTATTTGGCTCTATGGACATTAGGCTTAACGCAGTGAAGCTGGGCATGGAGGTGTCTGGTAACAATGCGCAAGTTTTCAGCCTTCAGTAGTTCGCTGTGATTTTCACTGATATGAAGTAGCTCTCCCTGCAAAAGACTGTTGGAGACCCCTGGTCTAGATGATGTATGAAAACTGGGACTTGGCAAGGGATAAGGATACCCAACAGGTTACTACAATATAATTTGTTTAAGGAAAAAAATGCTTTTGTCACTTTTTACAAATGCTTGTGATTGATTTTTCAAACTTGTGTTACATCAACACAGACAAGCAAAATGTCCCAAAACTTTTTTTTCTTAATTTTTTTTGTACCCATACAGGTCAACGCCAATCAAAAGAAGACCATATGAAGGCTATGGCCAAGAAGGTGCGGACCCTGGGGGTCTAAAAGTGGTGTCGCTTCCATTGCAGGAAGAGATGGGAGAGCCTACGACGCTTGACCAAAAAGTCAACTTAAGTCCAGCTCGGCCAGTCCTCCCAAAATGAGAAGAGCGTGATGCTCCTTCACAATTGTAAATGATGTTACGTCAGCCCTATTACAGGTGACATAGCATAAAATGTACTTATGATACAGTGTATGTTCCAAACGTCATATTAGTGGGTTGGTAAAAACAAACATTAGCCAGCTTGTTAGCCAAAATGAATAGAAACATAAGATTAAATGGCAACATGTTTGATTATAAACATATCATAAATATGTTTTGAATTAAAAATACTATGCCATTTATGGTAAAAGTGACAGATTTGCAAGATGTCTAACTCCTTCACAAATGTGCATGTAAGCCAGTCTGTTATTTGAGAAAAGAATTTGATAGGTATACATTTTGTGAAAACACAGACAGGAATGTGTACACATTGATGACAGCGTAACACATACCCCAAAACATGTTTTAAATGTCCCTTGTTATGTCCAGATGATAAATCAATAGTTAACAAAAATAGGATAATTAAAGGGACTTTTGCAGATGGAATGTTCCATCACATATATGTTGGAGTTTCCCGTCTGGAAAACTCATCATCAGCCACAACTTATGACTCATTAGGAAATTGTAGACATGCATCAAGGTTTAATCTGTGGCATACTGTGGTTTGCATTTTCATTTTTTATTTAAAAATTATATATGAATAGTGTATGAAATATTTACTGAGATGTTATAGCAATATTTGCCTAAAGAGAAAGCCAGCATATTTTTTTAATCTTCACAATGGTTAGACAAAGTGGAATTAGCTTGATATATTTTGGAGTCAAATGTAAAAATATGTTTGTTCTGTACTAAAGTGGATTACAAATGTATCAAGCCTTATATATTTACTTATGCTGTAAAAGTCTTTTATAAATCCTCAAGAAAATATTTCCAAAATTCTTCAACAGCATGAACAGGGGCGGCTCCTCTGCTAAGGCGCTCCACTGCTTTAAAGCAGTGCAAAGTAGAAATAAAATGAGAATAACGGAACAACCGTTATTATCATTTTATTTTTACTATTGCAGTTGCACTGCAGTGCAACCTCGTTGATAGGGCGGGATGGGGCCGGCCTACTCTGACGTCAAGGCCGGAGGAAGAGTGGTGGCTGCACTTAAAATGCGCATGAAACTTTGGCCGGCCGACTCGGGCCGGCCAAATCGTCATGCGCACTGTGCATGTTCTCCACAGGCTGTATTATACAGCCTTAGTGGGGAACATGCCCAGCCTCCAAGCCCCTGTCTTAGCGCCAAACCACAGCCCTCAGACCTTCACAATGCTGCTTAAAACAGCCTTGTGATTGGTCAGGGTATTCTGAAAGGCTGGTGCTTCCTGCTGGAGGAGAAGTGACTGCGTTTGCTTTTCTTTCTCTTTGTTTTCTTCTAATCCCCCACCCGCCACTATTCCCTACCAGCCGCCACTGAGCATAAGTAGCTACATAGGGTATGATATATTGATAAGCAGCTTCAGTACTGAAACCATATAATATTTGTAACATTTGAAATGTAGTGACGTAAGTGTTACCATTGTAAAATGCCCAAACAAAACAACAACAAAAAACAGGCTTTCCGTTTATACAAATACACATTGATTCATATTGTAATTTTTATGAATGAAAATAATTCTTTTTTTTTGCCTTGTACAGACACTGTTCAAAGGTTTTTTTTGGTTTATATCATTGTTGGTAACATAAGTTCAGTATTCTAAACACCAAATCAAAAAAATTCAGAGGAGTTGAACAGTTCCTGGAGAGAATTTAAACTGGTTAAGAGATAAGATCATACATGATATAGGAGCAATAATGGGAAATGACAGGGTGTCTGAAGATGTTACCTACATGCATGAGTTAATGATTAAAAATGAACAACAGTGTGAGAGCCTTGAAGCAGGTGAAACATGAAAAATAGGAAAATGTTTTGTGAAAAAACTTCAAGATGTTATTTTTTACACACAAACAATACAACTATTGTATATGCCTTTTCAGCATCTTCAGGAGCGGGTGAATGGGACATTGGCCAGGAAGCAGGGAAACAGCTGGGCACTGTGGTTCAGGTGGTGAGACCACGGACACCGATGGGTACAGTGGCACGGAGGGTGAGGGGACTGCAACAGAGGCCACCAGCTCATCATCATCTTAATAGGCCTTCACAAGCGAGCCATCCTTAGTGGTGGCGAACCCTACAGGAACTGTATGACCTGCATCTTTGTCCGCCACCCAGAGACCCATCCAGACACTACCTCTTGACCCCCAGTTCGCAAAACCCACCCCCCTAAAGGGCTGGGGTCTCCTTCACCACAATCACCTCACCCGCTGCTCCATCCACCCCGGCAAGACTGAGTGAGGAGGCTATTAATCTTTTACGCAGCAAATCTGTAGGCCAGACTGCGATAGTGAATGGCATCCACGGCCTTTGTTGCCAAATGCAACAGATGGTTGCATTTCTGGATACCATTCACAGTTCGATGTCTGGCATGCAGAGATCAGTTGCAAAGATAGCCTTCTCACTGACAGCAGCCTCCCAACCAGCCCAACCTTATGCCCCCAACACGTGCCTCTTCCTCATCCAAAATACCAGCCTTATCCCAAGCACACTTACTTCTTTGCAGGCACCCACTACAACAGACACAAGCAAGATGTTCATACACACATAAACACAAATACACAAAGAAACACAAGCAAGCATCAAAACAACATACAGAAACAATTGACACTACACCCTCACTCACCACAACCAGCACCACACCCACACTCACAACCACCACAATCTCCACCACACCCACAATCACCATCACACCAACCACCATAAGCACACCCACAACCACCAGCACACCCACAACCACCACCACACCCACAACCATCACCACAACCAACAGCACACCCACAAACACCAGCACACCCGGAAGGACCACAACTACCACCACCAGCACACCCACAAGTACCACAACCACCACCATACCCACCAGCACCACTACATTCACAAGTACCACAACCACACCAACCAACTCAACAGCACTGTCATCCACATGCACACCTACATGCAAAACAACACCAACCAAACACAAACGCACACACTCACCCAAATACAAAGCACCACACATATCTAAATATATACCAGACCCACATGCAACTGCAAAACATACATCCACAGGCAACACAACCACACCAACCACCTCAACAGCACACTCATCCAAACCAACACCCTCACACACAAGCATACCTAAACGCAAAACAACACCCGCCAAAGACAAATGCACACTCACCCAAACAACATGCACCTGCAATGAAACGCACACCCAAACATACACTACATACGCCAGACCCACATGCGACAGCAAGACCAACAGACACACGCACATCACCCACTGCACCTCCCTTTATCTCCCAAACCCAATCCCCTCCCAACCCTCCTACCCTTACTCCTCAGGAGGAATTTACCACTTACCTGTCCCTAACCCCTGTGAAACCCACACCTCTCAAGAAAGATCCTTGAGGTGCCAGTTCTTTGCCAGTAGATGCCCCTTCCTGAGGAGGTTCCCCTTTGGCAGTCTGTTTAGGAGGCACATTTTGGGCAACGGTCCTACAGGCTGTAGTGCCGCACAAGTTGTATTTTTTACCAGTTTTATGTTTTGTAAATAAAGATATTTTATATGAGAGAAGTATCTCGTTTATTGAAAAAACATTTTTGATTTTGACAAAGTTTGTCCTGACATTATTATTCATGTCAAATTCATTGATTATTAACAATGTTGATGATTAAAATATGAGATGCATATTCTTAATGAGATGTATGACAGTAAAGAGAAAAGCTTATTTAAGTAACATAGTTGTACAGTGCAAACATTAGTGATAATAAAATGTAATGAACATAGGTTTTTTTGGTGCAAGCATTCATTATGATGCTCGACACTTACACCCAAAAAATTATTATTTTTTTTTTTAATGGAAGTGTTCATACAGGTGTGTTTATTTTAACTTGATACGTGATAAAAAATAAACATATGCATTAGACCTTAAAAAAATGCAAATAACTTACATTTTCATATTTACAGAAAATGCAGTAGACAAGGGGAAATGTGACAATAATATACAATACAAATGTTTTAAGTTTAGAAATAACATTAATTTATTTTACATTTACTGTAAAATCAAACTTTTTGCCTTGTCTAGTGCAATTTCTACATGATATTAAATGTAATTTAATTTGAACTCTTTGTAATGCATACGTTTATAATTTGATAGTGAACTGAAATTAATTAAACCCAAATGTATGGCCACTTTTATATTTTTTGATTGATGCCAATTTTTATGTATGTGTTCATTATCATGAACTCAGCTTGCATCAAATTAAAAAAAATTATGTTAATATACAGATGTGTTTCTTTAAATTTCTCACACTACCACATTACACACATATGCATTAAACATTTGGATGATATTGCTTGTAAGAGTGATTTGAAAATGCACAAGTCCATAGCTTAAACCGACAGATAATTCAAACATTAACAAGTAAAAAAGAAGCCTATCTTTGATTCTGGCGCAAAGATTGATTTGCTTCGTGATTAAGTAGTAGTAGCAGCAATGGCAGGACTTGGACAATTGGGTGCATGACGGAATCGGAAGTGTGAAACAGGAAGAAGGCAAGTTTCTGCTTTACATCCCTTCCAATCCGCCAACTCAGGTGTGGAGGTTTCCCCACCACAGTTGCGTCGGTGGGAAGGCACATCATGATTGAACGGGCGGACAAACTGGCTGTACTCCTTCCAACAGCTATTTTTGCTTATGGCGCAGTCAATGCGGGTAGGAAAATGTGACGGAGTCAGAAACACTGCAATGCTCTTTCATCCATCGACAAGCCAGCATCTAAATAGAGAGGGTGGATACACAGAATCCCATGGAAAAACAACGCAAGACCAAATACGCCAAGATCTTAGTCAGGCCCAATGTCTCTTGCTGATAGGTTCTCAGATTCACCTGGTGGCACACAAAAACACAGAACCTCTTCACTTTAGCAAACAGGAAAAACTTCAGAATGGCATTTTTCTTTGCTCACAAGGTTTATACACTCTGTCAAAAGATCTAAGCTGGTGCATTGCAAAGCCTCAGGAGCCCACACTCAAGATCCAAAATGTTAGGCCGGGGTGAAGGACATCTTGCTATCTGTTTGCTCTCAAGATTCCTGCACACTAACTAAGGCAATTGAATTGAGTGCTTGTGTTGAACATTAGACAAGCAAAGGAGAGGAGGAGGAGGAGCAAAGAGAAATGTCCCAGTCAATCAAAACATAATTCCCCTTAGAGTCGGGCATTGGCTTTCTGGACACGTAGCCTTTGCATTTTGCCTTCCTGTCTGTGGAGAGCTAATTGTGAAACAGATGGAAGCAGTGCAGCAAATTAATCCTGGAGTACCTCAATTTTTAGAACCCGCATGAAAGCCTTTAGGACATGTATGTTGATCTCATCTTCTCTGGAGTTTGCAGACCATGTAGGCAAATCACTGCTATATTCATTGAGCAAGACAGCAGCCAGTGCAATTTTATTTCTGCATCCAGTGGCAGAAATGGAGACCTCAATCTTCTATGTTTGTTCAAGCAATATATTGAGGTAGTAATGTTTGTTGTCCATGGGTGCTAGAGGGGGTCATCCCGCTATGCTACTGCAGACTTATTGCAGTGCTACAGAAGGTCAGTGACCCAGAAGTGTACAGGGCTAGGCATGTTGATGCCATCTCCAATACTCTGTGATCAGTCTTTGCCATCACCTTATATGTAGAGACCATGGGGCATATTAGCAACGGCCAGCGATAATTATCGCTGGCCGTGCTTAGCAATAACATTTTTATCGCAGGCTATCTCTGGAATGTATCGCCCTGGTAGCGCGTTATTAACGAGTTTCTCCAGGGCGATAAAAATTCCAGAGATAGCGAGGTTATCTCCGTTTTGCAGGGAACATCGCTGGTTTTCCAGCGATGTTCCCTGGAAAACGGCGATAACCTTGCTGATACGACCATGTGGTCGTATCAGCATAATCCACCCCCTATGTAAAGCATAGGTAAGTCTGGATTTTAGCAGACGTTAGTTTTTGGCGAAAACGGACGTTTTCGCCAAAATCTAACGTCTGCTAAAATCCTGTGGGCTGCCTTGTAAATATCGCGATGTGAACATCAGCGATATTTGCAAGGTGGTCCATCCGGGGAACGCCCAGTGACGCCCACTTTGCATCTCATTAGAGATGCAAAGGGAGGCGTTGGGAAAAAGGGTGCTAACATGCGATTATGCATGTTAGCACCCTCTTGTAAATAGGGCGATATTTTAATCTCCGCTTTTTTGGCTTTTTAAGCCAAAAAAGCGGAGATAAAGCCCCTGTAAATATGCCCCCATGTTGTGAGATAGCCTTGGAGGTTGGAAGGTTCAGATGGTTGAGAACACTCAAGTCTTTACAGCTCTGCAGTACTCCAGCTCATTAAGCAAGTTTCAGTTTTAAAATGCGAAGGACTGCCAAATCTTGCATGTCTGTTTCACAAAAGAACTCCCACTGATGGTAAACGTTCTGAAACGGGGGATGATCAGAAGCAGGGGCAATCTAGAACCGAACAAACAATTGGCTGGTCAGATTAGTGTCGACACACTCTTAGTTCCAAGGTATTTTAAAAAGACTTCAAAGACTATGGGGCATATTAACTGCCAGCGATAATCATCGCTGGCCGTGCTTACCGATAATTATATTATCGCAGGCTATCTCTGGTATTTATCGCCCTGGTAGCGCGTAATTAACAACGCGTTACTCCAGGGCGATAAAAATTCCAGAGATAGCGAGGTTATCTCCCTTTTGCAGGGAACATCGCTGGTTTTCCACCGATGTTCCCTGCCAAAGGGCGATAACCTTGCTGATACGACACACAGGGTCTTATCAGCATAATCCACCCCTATGTTAGGGATGGCTAAATCAGGATTTTAGCAGACGTTAAATTTTGGCGAAAACGGCCGTTTTTGCCAAAATCTAATGTTTGCTAAAATCACGTGGGCTGCCTTGTAAATATCGCGATGTAAACATCAGCGATATTTGCAAGGTAGTCCATCTTGGGTACGCCCAGTAACGCCCACTTTGCATCTCATTGGAGATGCAAAGGGAGGCGTTGGGAAAAAGGGTGCTAACATGCGATTATGCATGTTAGCACCCTCTTGTAAATAGGGCGCTGGTTTTATCTCCGCCTTTTTGGCTTTGTAAGCCAAAAAAGCGGCGATAAAGCCCTTGTAAATATGCCCCTTCATTTTTAGGGTTCTCCAGCAAGAAAAGAGAGCATCCACACAAGTGCTCCCCAAGCTCAGGATAGTTCCCACTTGCAGAAGGATGTTTTTGCAAGCACACCAAAGGGCAATGATGAGCCTTCGGCAATTGAAAGCAATGATTTTTATTTAATTTTTTACATAAAACCCGAGGAATTCCACCTTTGCCAGCACGTGTTTCATCTGGCGGTGTATCACCGTGAGTTCCTCAAGGCTAGATAATATATACAATCAAAAAGTAAATATACTATGTCAATAGGATATTTACTTATTTTTACTTACTTACTTATATTTACATACCCAACACAATATAGTGTCATCCTGGAGAGGGAAACACCAATAAGTGCAGTGTGACCAGAAACGTATATCTAATGTATGAGAATAACCATTCAGGACAAACATCCACAGAAGACAGTGTTCTCAACAGTTATGAGTGCAGAAAATAAAAAAAACTAATTAGGAAACAATCTCATCCATACACAGTATATGGTTCGTCTTTGAGATTTCAGAATCACTGTGATTCATGCCAAAGCAATTGGCCGTCAATCTTTGGAAAAGGTCATGCATTAGAATCAAGTAGTATTTGGCAAGTGTGACGTGGAATATTACTTAAATACTTGCTCATCTAATAAAGAACACACTTCATTTAGCTGTTAAATAAGGAGTGGTCGTTGCCATCGGAATGAGATCTCCTCTAGGTTTAATATATACTTGCCTCTTTCTAGGTTCTTTTTCAAAGACGTTTGATCATCTCATCACACAGAAAATTACTATCTTAAATATGAATGCACAACAACAAAACAAGAATGACACCGGTTCTAACATATCTACACATGCAGTTGAAGTCGAGGAGCTTTCAGACTCTGGGGAGAGTACATCAAATCAGATAAGCAGAAACAATTTATTTTTAGAAGAGCTCAGGATAATTCAGATAGGGAATTGAGAGAAGAGTTAAGCAGAAGACACAAGAAAACAAAGTGGGGCAAGTGCATGGGCGCAATTTAAGGGCCGTTAGGGATCACAGCTGCGACCCCTAGCTTGCCCCTTGCTACCCCTGGCACTGCCTTTGCAACCCCTGGCTTCAGAGGTGGCAAAATCAGTGCCAAGAACACAGGGGTGTCTCCTATGATCACAGTCAGGCTCTAACCTCGTTTTCTGCAAATTTTTATTACATTAAGAGTGAATAATAATGCATTATTCACTTTTAGTGTAATAAAAAGTGGAGCAGCAAGATCTAGACCTTCACTGGCATCTTAGCTGAGAAAAAAAGGTTTTATTGTATGATATGTGCGTGCATGCGGGGGAGAGTGAGTTTGGGTGAGAGAGCATGTATATGTGTGAGCATATATGTTTGTATATGGGATTGTGGAGGTGTGTGTCAAAATGAGTAAGTATAAGTGAGTCAGAGTAAGAGTGAGTGAAAGAGTGCAAATGGGTGATTCAGGGTGATAGTAAGTGCGCGAGAGTAGGTGAAAATGAAAAAGTCCTAGTCAGCGCTAATGATAGGATGAGTATAAATAAGTGAATGTAAGTGAGCATGTTTTGTTATGCCTGCAGATCCGCTGTTGGACATGGTATGCTTCTTGGCTTATAGAGGCACCCTTGACAAAATGTTAGCACTGGCATACTGGAGGCGCAATACTTCCATATGGGATACCCTTGGCAAAATGCTACTGCTGGCATTTTGTAGGTAAATGTTGGCATGGAGCACCCTTGAAAAAATGCCAGCGCTAGCCTCCTGGAGAAAATTCTTGGCATAGTTGGCACCCTTGGCAAAATGCTTCTGATGGCACACTGGAGGGAATTCTTGGCATATGGAAAGACAACTGTGGCAAGTACATGGGGCCATCCATGACAAAATGTGGTCCTTGACATTTTAGACTTAACCTTTGACATAAGGGATGGCTAAAAAGCAAGAAAAGAGGTGTTTGAAACATTCTGGCACTGGCATATTGTATGTAATGTTTGGGCAAAAGGGGCCACCATGGCAAAATGATGGTCCTAGAAATGGAGGTCATTTTTGACAGGGGGCACTCATCAGACATTTAAAAAAAATAATTAGGTGAACTCATGGGGACTGTCAGATTTCAGTAGCTTGGCACACCATGAAAGGACTTGAATATTTAATGAGTATTTTTAGAGCCTATGGCTTTTTCGCAAATTTATATGAAAATGGTGTAATAAATACACTAGTAAAGCCCATTTATTTCAACATTTTCTCAGAGAAGAAAACCCCCCACCCATTGTTCTCCCCTAGAAGAATATATAATATTAATTATGCAATAATGTAAATTCAGCAATGATAATTATTGTGATGTCATCAAGATTAAGGTTATGTGACATCACTTCTTGGGACAATGCAGGGTCAAAGGTCATATGACATCCTTAAGGTCAAAGGGTATATGATGTCGCTTCCGCATCCCCAGGAATTTTGGTGAATCAACGTCCATCGGCAAATGGAGAGAGGAAGACAACATGAAATAGAAAAGAGAGAAAAGAGAAATGCAGACCCGGTCATGGACAAAAAACAAATAAGGATGGTCAGTCCTGAGCTTAATAATCAGTGAGACTCGCAACATGACATTACAGTTATAAATTTGTCTAATTAGACTTCAAATAAAGAAATTATATCAGTCCTTAAAAAAGGCATGGGTAAAATGTGATATAAATAAAATCAAGATTGACCTCTATAGTATGTCTGTAAGTTGAAACTTCAAAACAATTTTTAAAGTAAACCTCCCATCGAGAAAACACATTTTCACAACCAAGCACAATCAGTTGTCTGACAAAACAAGATGTATATGCAGGGCCGGACTGACTACCGAGCGTTTTGGAATTCTGCCGAGCAGGGGGCTGATTTCATTGCGGTGGGGGCTGATTTCGTTCATGGAGACCTGCGTGTACTTCGAAATAATTAAAGCAAAACGAATTTCGTTCAGTACACGCAGGTCCCCATCAACGAAATCAACCCCCAGCTCAGCAGCATTCCAAAACGCCCGGTAGTCAGTCCGGCCCTGTGTATATGGCACTATGACTGTTATCTATTTGTGATACAGATAGAGCTACTGATACAATGACAGATTTACTAATCTACAAATGGTCTTGCAAAATGCGCACACAAATGCAATTCTATAGTTCCAAATAACAACAAAATAAGAAAGAAACACTCTGCAACACCTACAGGAAGACTAAGACACCATTATTAGGGAGGCAGACAAAGAAGGAAGCATTGTTGGGCTGAATGGAGAGGATTATGATAATGAGATTCTTACGCAACTGAGTGGGACCATCAGTTACCAGAAAACCAACTAACAATCTTATACCAAACATTACAAGAGATATCAAAACCAAATTGAAACTATTGCTAGATAATGAATGAATCGATGACAACTAATATTTTCACTTGCAAATTGATAAACCTTGATATCCATGTATATACATGGCACCACATATTCATAAAAAACAGTATTTATGCCTGGTTGTCCAATAATTACAGGAACTCATTTATCACCTGAGATAATTTCAGAATATGCTGACCTTTTTTAGGCTATTTGTTTCTAATCTCCTTTTGTATATTAGGGATACAGGGCATGTACTCAACCTCATGAAGGATGTTAGTTAGGAATCCAGAATATTATTGATCATGTTTTATGTAGTCTTTCTGTATAGGAATATTATGCATGAATGGAGTAGGCAAGCCATTGAGTTCTTCCTGAAGAAGAGATCAACAACATTTCTTTAAATACACGATGGTACTATCCATTGTGATCAAGATCATACTGCATAATAATGTATTTTTATTCAACAAAGATTGGTACGAGTAGCTATGTGGGACTGTAATGTGCTCCAGATTTGTCCCCTGATACGCAAACCTTTTTTAAGGGTTGGGTCGAGGGTAGGCACATCTGGGGCCCAGGTAGTGCAGGATGGATGAATAAAATACATTACTTCGGTCGATTTCTCGATGATATTCTCATGATCTGGACTGGTAATGTTGAGCAAATAAAATAATCTTTTGAACATCTTAATTCTGAACAAATTCAGTATGAAGTTCACACTAAATTATAATGCAGAGAAAGCGGTGTTTTCCGATCAAATATACATTAAGAACATCAAAATTGACAGCAGGAGACAACGTGTGAAGTACCGGAGGAATTCCTCAACAAGTTAGATGATATGGTCAGAGAACTACTGTAGCAAAGGGGAGCACCAAGAATTACTCTTGCAACTCTCCAAAAGTTGGTGTATAAGGGAGGGATGGTACTGTTCAATATAGAGAAATAGTATGATGCTGCTCACCATATTACAGTAAATGGATGGGGTCTCGCTTCCACACGAACAACTTACTAATAGGCTGGACAAAAATGTTATTGGGACGAAGGGATATTGTTGGGCCTTGACCTTTTTGCAGGGTCACCCTCAGACTTTTGCCTTCTATTGCTGAACTTATTTTTGTTGGTCATGAAGCCCTCAGTCTGTCTTGTGGAAAAGTACATTCAGGGGCAAAGTTTGCTTGAGAGCAGGTGCAAGAGGGCTTGCCTATGCTTATTGTTGAGCCAGAGGGTCGTCCTCTAGTGGTGGAATTGCTAGAATAACCTTAGTTCAGGAATCTGCAGCTTTCAAATGAGAGTTTTCTTTTTCCTTCTGTGCTCTGTTGTCAAAACTGTGCTCATGCTTGATGGTAAATTTTTACTGGACATCAAGACCCTCAGACACATTTTCCCATTGAGACGGCAATTAATCAAAGGGGTCAAGCATGGTTACTAAAGAAAAAGCTTGGGTTTCTCATTCAACAGAAAGACTGGGAGAGGGGGTAAATGTGAATATGGATGGGTGGATCAATGGATGACAGAAAGCAAGGAAATCTGGGTTGTTTACAACTTTAGGAGGTGAGCAGCTCCTTCAAATATGGAGCACCCTACAACACCCGCGACACTCTGGATTTGCTCACCCCAAATGTCTGTTTTTCTAGCAAAGTTTTAAGCATAGGATTAGCACAGTGCCATCCACACCAAGCTGAAAAATGACAAAAGTCTTCTACCACTCCAGGCAAAGTATTACAGCTTTGGATTGGTAAAATACCATCCAAGCCAACCTGAAATGAATAAAAGCAACCCCTGATGTGTTTCACTCTAGTTAGAGCTCATCAGAGATGCACAGCTTTGTCCAGATATATGAGTGGAAGGAACATTTTACTTACCCTGTAATCATCTCTTTGCAGCATGCAGTGCTGTAGATTCACATACTCTGCATATGTTTACAGGTTGTTTTTCTTTAAAGTCATCATTCAAATCACAAGATGTGTTATGACTCTGCCCTTAGTGGACAACGTGCATGGGCACCGACACATGTTAGATTGTTTTTTATGCAGTGAGTGAGAATATGTATGAAGAACCAGAGTGAGCTTAGCATTGTGACTTATGAGTATTGTACGGCTTCAACTAGTAATAAGAGAAGAGATCTGTAATCAACGCAGGCTTCCAGGGAGGAAGGTGGACACATGTGAATTCACAGCACTACATGATATGAATAGATGCTTACATGGTAATATTTTCCGTTTGTAGCTGTAGACTGCCCCCCTTAAGCATTGGCTAGTGTGTGGCTGGCTGATGCAGATGTCTGGAACAAAGTCCTTAAGTCTGCCTGGTCAACCATAGCCTGTTGGTGGTCCAGGATCTCCATATAATAGTACTTAGTAAACGTGTGTGTGGTTAACCATGTGGCTGCTTTGTAGATATAAGCTAGTGGCATGTAACAAAGAAAGCCATGTTTGCTCCTTTTTTTAAAGTGGAGTGTGTCCTGAGCATAACATGTAGGACTCTCAGTCTTGTGGTAGCCGGAAAGGATGCATTTATATGTATGGATATTGTATAATATTTCTATAGTGCAAACCTAGCCAAAAGTCTGTGGAGCCTGATAAAGAGAGGGATAAAGTCAACAAGTAACAGATCAAGCTGTGTTGAGTACAGTTAATGCATTGTGATGCAGTGCTCTTTAAAGAGGCGAGTCTTTAAATCTGAGATAAATTGGAGTAGCATTCAGGCAGTTCTGATGGATACAATATGTTGTTCCAGGTCCTGCATGTATAGATGGAAAAAGACCTTCTGTTTGTTTTCTTTCTTTTTTACACTTCTTAGTCTGATGTTGTCTTGGCAGTGGGTGTAATGGGATCTGCCAGAGATGATGAGCTTGCTTCAAAATTAGTGGGTGTGCTGGCCGTGATAGCATTTTGAAAGATGTAGTTGGTTTTGAAGATGGGTTGGTCCGGCAAAGGGAGCCAATGGATTTCCACCAGGATGGAGGTGATGTGATCACATTTCTTCAGGCCTTGGGTGATTCATGTTGCGGCATATAGGATTCCCCCAAGAGGTGATAGTGTGGCTTTTGGAAGGCCATGCAGTAGGGCATTACACCATCCACATGAAGAGTACAAGAGCTTGAACAACAGTTTCGAAGTCACTTTCTGAAATAAATAATTTGACTTTATTTAGAAGAGAGGGCTGTTCTTTTTCTTTTTCGACAATGTGCTTCTTGAGAATAAGGTTGGTGTCCAGGGTGAATCCAAATGACTTGGCAATCAGAGAAAGTTGAGGTTTGAAGCCGTCAATGTTCAGCTCATTTAGCCGGGTTTCTACTGTATCTTTTATTGTTCTTTGCAAATAACAGGAATTTTGTCTTGTGTGGGTTGAGCTTCAGGTAGGGAGCTGGATATCCAGGTTCATATGTTGTGCAAGCAGTGTTTTCGGTGTTGGATGTCTAAAGCACAGGGGAGTTTAAAGTAGAGTTGTGTATCATCGTCAGATTGGTGAATCGTGATGTTCTCTGTTAGTAGAGCACCAAGCAGATCAATGTATATGTTGAATATGACAGAAGACAATATAGAGCCCGGGGAGGACTCCACAAGTGATAGGGGTCTTTGGTGCCTATGTGCGCATACTAGTGTGTGCTGTAAAGGTAGTAGGAGAACCAGTGAAGGACAGTGCTGGTGAATCCCACTTGAGACTCCAGAGTGCATAAAAGGAAGGGATGGTCGACTGTGTCGAAAGCAGTCATGAGGTCAGCAATTCAGTCATCTTCATCTGCGGTCAAGAGGGCATCGTCTATGATGTGTAAGGCAGAAGATTCCATACTGCAGCATTATCTGAAGCCAGACTGGTAGTCGTGCAGGAAATAGTTCATATTTATGAGGTCTTGGAGTTGAACATAGACTGCTTTTCCAATGATTTTGCCGATGAATGGTAGGTAAGTGATGGGTGGTTAGTTAGAGAGGTCCTGAGGGTCTAGTGTAGAGGTTTTGTTTCTGTTTTTTTTAGGAAGGAGAATCTGGCTTCTTGGAAGAAGCCTTGAGTGAGGGAGGCACTAGTAATAGTAAATAGGAGTAAGACAGCTTTGATGAAGGACGATGGTAAGACATAATCTTCATAAGATGTGGAAATTGGGTATGTCACCTAGGTCTTGGTGAGTGTAAGAATTCATGGAAACTTGGTGGTGTTGATGTGTTGTCAGATCGTCTGTATGTTATTACAGAAGAGGTAGTTGATGGTATTGCACTTTTCTGTGAAGCAGTGGTAGCTGTTAATTGCAAAAAGTGGTGGGGCTTAAGTCCATAAGTAGGATTGTACAATACAAATGACCGATTTGTGGAGTCTATCACTTGGATTTTGTTTTTGTAAAATGGGGCAAAATAATTAACTTTACTGCAGACCCTATCTAAGAAATTGACCGAAGACCACCTTTGTAATAGATATTTGGGAAAGAACTTGACTCAATATTTGAAAGAATTTCTAGTTAACAAAATGAGCCCTACTGAGGGAAGTTCAGACCTGGCAAGAGGTCTTGTCCGATCTTCAGAAATTCTGCTTGCAGATGTGTCCATTTTCCCTCTGCAATCATCCTGAGCTGCTTCTCATTAAAACTCTTTATTTCCGTAAAATACCATAAAAGAAACATTCATTCAGGGTAGAATCATACATTCCAATTTAAGAGGGAACAAGCCCGTATATGTTTAAAAGGAATACAATTAAGAAATTGCACTGGTTATCAAAAACTGTGACAGCGAGCAATAGGATACCTAAGGACAACAGTTATCTCATAATTTGTAGTTTTCAAGCCACAAATGAGCCAAAGATTACTGTGCAAAGTGGCAGTGTCCCTTATCTAAAGTGCAAATGCATTCGTTAAATATTTCTGCGGCGTCAGACCATAAAATTACGTCCATAGGCATTACATAGCAAGATTAAAATAGTTGTTTAAAAACTTCAGTACTCCCAATAAGAACACATTAATTTATTGGTTCTTTGGTTAACCTGAGTTCAAGGGTAAAAGAAGACTATTTGCATTTTAAAACTTTAAAACTAGTGACCATTGCGACAATTAATCTTGATAGGATGGGTCATCACATCTAGAGTTCTCAGGGGTGAATCGAGAGGGTTGCCAGTGCCTTCCTTCTAATCGCCCAAGAATGGCCCAAGTACTTCGCAATTGCCCACATGAATAAGGGTCTTGCATCTGATTTCAGTATGCGCAGGGCCACTCTAGAATCTCGAGTTCCAATTTGACTGCAAACTGGGGTTAACCATTTACCCCAGGGTTTTTCATATGCTGTGCAGGCAAAGAGGACATGGCCTATTGATTTGTGTGGGCAGGGTCAGAAAGGGCAGCCCTTAGGTTGGGCTTTGTTGGACAGCCAAGAGTTTGTAAATGCATTAATTGGCAGACTACCATGCCTGAATTGAATGTAGAGCTTCCTGTCTGCCGGCACCTTGATTTAGTCAAGGTAGCTTTCTAGAGAGCAGCTGACTTTGAAGTCTCTGAATTCTCTGAATTCTTCAGTTAGTCTGCCCTGGTTACGATTAAAACGTGCATTCCCATTCCCAGTATAGTAGTTTGATCTGTCTTCTAGTATGGGTTGGTGGGCAATCAATATTATGTCCTGGTAAGCCAATGCTGGACATAGGGATTTTAAGCCCATAGGAGTCTTTGAGACGAGAAGGGTATCATCTGCGAATAGGAGAGTGGCAATTTTTTGGTTTGCTAGACAGAGAATGTCCACTAGGTTGGCAGATAAAAATTCAACAACTTGGTTGATGTAAAGTGAAAACAAAGTTGGAGCCAGGACGCAACCCTGCCGAACCCCCCGCTGTATTTTAATGGGATCGGTGACTTGTCCCTGGCTACCCCATCTCACCCTAGCAAAGTTATCTTTGTGTAGCCTAATTAAAAGCGCCAGGATTCCCGGGGACATGCCCATCTCCCTAAGCACCCACCAAAGTTTGTCCCTGGGAACAAGGTCAAAAGCTGATTTTAAGTCTATGAACGCTATGTATAGGCTCCCCTTGCCCAGCAATACCACCTTCCAGTACAGCATGAGGAGGCGGAAAACCTGATCGATTGTACCAGTCTTCCGTCAAAAACCCGCTTGGAGTGGATAGAGAATATGCTTCTCATCCATCCAATCCTGGACCTTAGCTAACAGCGAGCGGCAGAAGACTTTTTGGACACAATCGATCAGGCTGATTGGCCGATAGTTAGGGGTTGGCCCTATCACCCTTTCTAGGTCTCGCGGCCTGCGTTGCACTGCGCAGCAGTGCTTGCGCAGGCAAGAGTCCTTTTGTGTGGGTTTTCAAAATCGCCCTGGAAAATGCACACGCTCGTGCGTGTGATTTTAGCTTTCCGTCCTGCTATTGGCCTTTCCGTGCGTGTTCTTTTGTCAAATAGACATCAATAGGCCAGAGGCGGGCGCATAGCTCCGCCCCTGGCATATTGGTGTCTATTACGCGCATTTCCTGCCATATGGTTTCAATTATCGTGCCCAGACACGGGCGCGATATTTGAAAGCATATGGGCGCGCGCGCACCACTCGCGGATTTGTTTTTCAGCATGGAGTCAGGAAGTAAGGTGAGTGAATGGGGAAGGGGGGATTAAATATAGTATTAGGACTATTCCACTATAACAGTGCCAGTAAAAACGCCACTTTGTAGAAACGTAACTAGCGTGATTTTCTTGTTCGTTTTGGTAATTTTAAATGGCTATGACAAGTACACATGTTACCGTAGCAAGTCGGTGAAACAAGCGTGAAACCAATATACCATAAAGAGCGTGGGCCAGGAAGAGGAGCCGCGTGCGGTATGATCAGGGGGGAAATATTATCTGACTGGAAATGTACCCGCTCTGGTATGTTTCTGCGGCTCAGTATGAGTAATGGTGGCATCACGCCATTTTATGTGTGCCTGCGGACAAGACGCAATGTTTACAATGTTCTCAGTGCAGGGCTTGGCGATCGCTTTCGGTTTCGCGATCGCATGTTCTTATACAGCACTGGCTACTACCAAAAAAACTTGTTTCTCCCTTGTTTATGTCTATTTTAAGCACAGGATGAATACGTAACTTGCTCAGAATCACAGTATGTTGAACGTGCGCCGGGACTCGAACCCGATTCTCCTATTCCAAAATCTCCAGCTCTGGCGCTAACGCTAATTGCACTGTAAGTGGTTTTACGTTGGCTTTTAACAGTGGGTCTGAAAGCGCCGATCGGACAGGCTTCCAGGAGCACCAGCCCCTGTCACGAGAGTGAACTGCAGCATGGAGTCAGGAAGCAAGGTGAGTGAACGGGGAAGGGGGGATTACATATAGTATTAGGACTATTCCACTATAACTGTGCCAGTAACAACGCCACTTTGTGGAAACGTAACTAGCGTGTTTTTCTTGTTCGTTTTGGTAATTTGAAATGCCTATGACACGTAGACATGTTACTGTAGCAAGTCGGTGAAACAAGCGTTAAACCAATATACTATAAAGAGCGTGAGCCAGGAAGAGGACCCGCGTGCAGTATGATCAGGGGGGAAATATTATCTGACTGGAAATGTACCTGCTCTAGTATGTTTCTGTGGCTCAGTATGAGTAATGGTGGCATCACGCCCTTTTATGTGTGCCTTCGGACAGGACACAATGTTTACAATGTTCTCAGTGCAGGGCTTGGCGATCGCTTTCGGTTTCGCGTTCGCATGTTCTTATACAGCACTGGCTACTACCAAAAAAACTTGTTTCTCCCTTGTTTATGTCTATTTTAAGCACGGGATGAATACGTGACTTGCTCAGAGTCACAGTATGTTGAACGTGCGCCGGGACTCGAACCCGATTCTCCTATTCCAAAATCTCCAGCTCTGGCGCTAACGCTAATTGCACTGTAAGTGGTTTTATGTTGGCTTTTAACAGTGGGTCTGAAAGGCTTGTTTTACTTTAGAGATAAACGCGGTTCCTGATTCAGAGACACAGCGCTTTCTGTTTAGTTTACTTTTTTTTTAACCCCCCTCGGACGGAAGTTCCAGAAGGGCCTAGTGGGTGTGCGGTGCGCGGGTCATGTTACAGGCTGCAGCGCGTGGAGACGCTGGCAAACATGGCCCAGAACTGAGGCCCAAGGACTGGCTTCGGATTTGGGGCGGGCCTGGCTCTTTGTGTGGGGATATTTGCACCCGATCTTGTGGTAGGTTTTTGCGGGCTCTTTGATCCGACTCCCGTAGGTGCCTAGTACCCCCCCAGCACACTCCAAGTTCAGTTGGATGTATTCCCGCACTGCTGACATGCTCTCCTTGGTAAACAGGCCAGGCTGCGCGTTAGCCTTTCCCCCGGGACCTCCAGTAGGCATGTGTCCCACCTTCAGGAGTACACCCCTCCCGGGACAGCTGAGTGTGGTGTCCGTCTGTCGCGTCTCCTCTTTTGAGGAGTTCCTCTGCGTGCTGTGTGCTCAGTGCTGCGGCCAGCACTGCACTCCCTCCCGAAACTGTTCCTCCGCTTCCCCACTCTGCCTCGTTGCCCTTCTAACACTCCATTCTAACCCTCAGCACTCCGTGTCTTTAACAGTTCTCGTTCGTGGTTTTCCCATCTCTGTAACCTCTGTCTAGTCTAGCCTTGTTTCTTATTCGCTCACCCATCCCTGAAACGCACCACACACTCTTTATTGCCCGTCATGAATTACAAATGCGGAGCTCCGGTGAAATGGAGGTTAACAAGGCGAACCGTTCTCCTCCCCTTGCTGGCTGCGCCGCTCGGAGTCTCACAAGCGTTGGACGAGCCTACAAAACACCACCACACACTTGCAAAACCCTTCAAATGCGTTTTTTTATATAATCCTTCTACTAAAAATTGGTTCGACCTTTCTATCGTAAAAGCATGCATCTAAAACATTGCCTTTTATTTCTGTTAATGCATGTGCAGCTATGCACGAAGTGATGAAAATTCGTCTGAAAGAGGAATTAACACGACAGTAGAATGCAGTATGGTTCGATACACTGTACACACTGCCGTGGGTTTTTAAATATTGCACAACCCATAGAGTAGCCAGCAGTCCTATGGTTGGGTTAAGCTGCTGCCTGCTGAATTCGCCGCTGTTTGGTTTGGACTCGGGGTACCTCAAGCATACGGCTTCACCGGGTGTGCACGGTCCTGAGCCCCGCAGCCGCTCGGACAGGGCCGGTGGTCGCTGGTTTGGGGGCTGAGGATGGAGTTCGCCGAGTTGATCAAGACTCCCACGGTGGATAACGTGCAGCTGCACCGGCCCTTCCACCCGCCTGTAGAAGGAATCCTGTGCTTGACTGGCCATCATCTCATCCTGTCCTCCCGGCAGGACAAGACCAAGGAGCTGTGGCTGCTACATGCCAACATCAACTCCATAGAGAAGAGATGAGGAGTCGCCCTACCGCATAAACAATGCTTTATTGACTTGTATCTTTGCCACTGTATCCCAGAAATTACCTTAAGTTACCATACATGGATGCAGAAATGATGTCATGTATCTCACACTACCATAACTGTGTACATCAGCCACTCCACTATTGAACTGAAGTAGCCTGTATGTGCTTGTTTCTCTATTGCTTGTTTACGACCAAGACTTAGCACTGAGATTAAGGTCAAGCCTTTATTTTACATTGTATAATTTAATATTTCTGAAGGGTGTAAGGATATTATGTTCTGTCGTAATGATGATCTGCCTTAATAGAAATGTAGGATATTCCTCCTTAATAGAATTATATGTAATGCGTGGGATGTGCTTATCGGTAATGTCATGATTCGGAGTGATGTGGTTGGAGGAGATATAGTTGGTGGGCATGCTAACGTTTAAGCTATTGCCATTGTTCATGACTTTTTTTTTAATCTATTGTATAAAACAAACACATAAATAAATGCCATTATCATTTACAATGCCAATAGCTAGTGTTGCATTATTATTAGCAATGCCAACTGCTCACACTTTTATAATGCGAGACCTATTGCATTGAAAATGCTTGTTGAAGATAGGGATCACTTTGGCACCCTTCCCTGATTCTGGGATCCTCCCCCCGCCAGCGATGTCATTAGATAGTGTCATTATATAAGTTGCCAAGTTATCCCTGTCGGCGCGAAAGAGGTCTGCTGGGAAGCCATCCGGACCCGGGGCTTTGGCAGGTACAATTGCCTCCAGAGAGGCCAGGATTTCCTCTCTAGTGAACGAGAGCTTCTCATCAAACACCACTTGAAAACCAGGTTCACTCAACGCACACTGCAAAGAAAATAACCATTGCTGAGACGTCCTCTGCGCATATCGAACAATGTATCCTGATCAGCTTAGAGCACTATTTGTTTTTTCCTCTACTCGCAAAAAATTGCATTTTTGAGGCTCTATTTAAAATCAGAGAATGAAACAATTTGAAAGCATATTTTGTTTTCTCTGTTTTATAAGTGTGCGCCTATGTTTGTGCCTGTGCCGTTCTCTGCCTTTTCCCTGTCTATGTGTACCCATGTGTCTGTATAAGGGCGAGCGGTGTATATGTGTCTAATTGCCTGTGTGCATTGACTGTAGTTGTGTGCATCTGTGTGCTTGTGCCTGCTTATAATTTTGTATTTTTTTTCTGGCCCTGCACGTGTTCTATTTTTGTTTAGTGCGGAGGGATAACTCATTTTGGGATAGCTATTTAATTGCTAATATTGGCATTGAAACCGTGCTTTGTGAGACTGTAAGAAATCCATATTCTAAATTAAAAATAAAGCACCATACAATTTCTCAGTAAAAGTAAACATGCCCTCTCAGTTGAGGGGTGAAGGAATGAGGAATCTAATGATCTCATACCATGAAGCCAAGAACTGAAAGTTTAGGGGCACTCATTTTATCCAACAGGATGAAATGTTGACCGAGTTTAACAGGATTTTCTGTAAGATGGAGTCAAACACAAATCCTTTCAGTGAACACATTCTTTAGTGAGAAGGGGAAGTGAACGGAAAACAAATACTTGAACAGCTTTTTCGCTTTACTATACATGCACTCAAAAGAAGTCAGAGATTTGAACTTATCTTTGTTGTTATATCACAATGTGCACTGATCTAGACATATTATGGGTCATATGTGGAGGTCACTTCCATGCCTGTGTTGCAGCTGTGCATTCACAGCAGGGCCGAAACGACCATATCAGTTTTACAGGCCATTGGCAGAGTCTTCCTAAGCTCCTTTCAGAGCTGCTCTTCTCCAGCTTCCATCCCACCGTGTACTAATTAAAACTGAAAGTAGATAGGCCTGGCATTACAGAACAAGGAGTAGCAGCATCTCATACTCTTCTTAACTCTTCCCATTTGTCACAAGGTGGGGTGGGGTTAGTTATGCTTCCTGATTCCAAGCACCATATGACAAACAGGGAAGGGTGGGGAAATTGCTTTTGACTGGCGTTCAGCCTCCTTCAGCCTGAGCTGCAGAGTGGAATGTCTGAGGTTGCATTCTATAGCACCGCCAGAAAGAGGAGGCGACTGGTACACATCATCTAGGATCTGAGACAACAGGAGGGCTGTAAGTACATAAGCCCCATTTACACTACAGTGCAGTGTCATTGCGTCAGACACACACCAAGATGTGCAGTGCAGCTATTGAAGGTACCTGATGACCTGTCTCAGAGTGAGGCAGTCTGGCAGGACTTCTGCTTAAATGTATATGTTTATTTATGGTAAGAGGCTCTTAAGTAAAGGGGCCACCAAGGATATGGGCGGAGCCACAACACTCTCAAGCACCAGCTGCTGCTGATGTGAAGTGAGGACTAGGTTGGTCTGGCAAGGGGCTGATGCAGTGCTTGATTGTCTTGAGCAGCATTGTTCCTCTGATGGTGGCTTCAATGATGGTGTTGGTGCTTTCCTTTGGCTGATGTGATGAGCTGTCTGCGATTTGAGCAGAGGGACTTCGGTATCAAGGGTAGCTCTGTTTTTCCTCCATTTTCTTTCCTGTCTGCAGATGGATTGTTAGAAGGTCTTTAGAATAGCAGGGTGCTGATGGCTTTGACGTGCGTTATAATTTGGGTGTGGAGGTTCATATAGCTATCCAACAAATTGTTGAGGTTTTTTAGGGGGGTGATGGAGTCGATAGGGTGAGGGATCTGAAGGTTTGGACTTCTTTTTCTAGTTTACCTTGATATGTTCATAAGATGCTAAGCATGGAGATAGGGATGGCAATGTGGTCAGTCCAGTTCAGGGGTCTTAATGGTTTGCATTGTATTTTATTTGTTTTTATATAAAACATATATTTGATTTTCACCTTATTACAAACTGCACTGGATTGTTTGTGATGTTGAGAAGACAAAGTCATGGATATAGCCTTTAGATCGTGTTGGTTGTGTGGCTACTGTACCACCTTGAGTGTATTGATGAGGAGGGCATCTTGTGTTTTTTTGGGAGGTTGTGTTGTCTGGTGGGTTGAAGTCACCTAAGAGGGTGGTGTGGGCATGTTAGATGAAAAAAGTGAGAGATCTGTGGATTTATTAATGAAGCCCTTGTTCTGCCCAAGAGGCACGTAGATGCGATTGAAGGAGGCGGTCTGAGGTTCAGAAAGAGGGAGATGATGTGCCAGCGGCTCCATGGAGTAGTGTTGCTCGCATAGGGTACAGAAACAGGACTTATGCACGACAGCGGTGTCTCCTCCCTTCTTATGTGTGCAGTCAACACAATGGATGCTGTAACCTTTGGGAAAGTCGACATCTAGGATATACGAAGATGTGGGTGTAACCATGTTTCTGTCATGAAGAGGACGTCAAGCTTGTGATAGGTCAGTAGGTCCGTGATGTCTGGTGTGTGGAGTACTGCAGAGCGGGTATTGATGACCACGAGTTGGAATGTGTGCTCTGTAGTTTGAGGGTGTGGGTAGTTAGTTGGATGTGTACATAGTTGGGTCTATGTGTTGTGAAAATAGTATGTGTCTGAGTTGTCTACATCTGGATGTGATTGTAGGGATTGGCATTACAGGGTACTGGATGAAGCACATGATTGTATTTTACCTTGTAAGCTTCACTGGCAAAGGTGTTCTGGCATTTGACTATCCATCTTGCTATGCCAGGTCTAGAGATGGAATGGCCTTTTTAAGGATTCGCAAAGTCCACAAACAGCTGGTCAGACTTACATAAATGCTTGATATGATAGAGAGCTCAGTTAGCATCTAGCAAGTGGAAAACTCTTAACGCTACAAAGTCTGGATCGGAAAAGAAGAGTGGGAACTCTATCGTTTGGTTATGTGAAAGGGTGGTACCACTTTGGGGAGAAATTTAGGATTGATTCAAAGAACAACACTATCTTTGTCAACCTGAATGAATAGTTCTGTTAAGGTGACTGCGGGAAGTTGTGAATAACTGCCACCTTCCAGGAAAAAAACTGATGGAGGGATGAAAGTAAACGTTCAAAGGGCGGCCCCATGAGCCTTCTGATGACGTTAGGGTTCCACACAATGGGAGGGGGTAGTCTTTGAGATATGACCCTCCTAAAATCCTTCATGAAAACATGGATTACTGGAATTCTAAACAGGGATGAATGTTCCCTGTTTTGCATGTAGGCTGCAATTGGAGCTAAATGTAATGTTACTTGCTTGGTTGTAATATACTGATAGTTAGTTTGTTCTTTGACTTAAGGGATATATTTATTGTATATGCAAGCTAGTACTTTGTTTATTTTTTTAATAGCTCTTTAAGTGTAATGTTTGTAACTGTGTGAAATTTGGAAATCTGCCAAGACAACTCTTGGAGCTGCTCAGACTGCAGGTATGTGGATGCTGTGCTGCCTCTAATAAATCTTCGACATCACTGCGTTGGAGTGTCTTTCTTTGTAACATTGGCAACGGGCATCGGGAGTGTACCTGTCATCACCTCGGCAGCACAGGACTTCAGGAGAACCTTTGTGAAGCATAAGCTGGGACTTTGGTGCACCTTGCTCTGGATTTGTCTGGTGTGCATTGCTCTGGTTTGAACTTCTATTTGTTAATATATTTCCCTTAATTTTCCCAGCATTATGTGCAATCGTCGCAGGCAATTTTCTCGTTGTAATGAGGACTCTTTAGAGGCCGTCTTACCAATTACAGCGCTTTAAGTTGCCTTCATGTGCTGGACTGTGTGAGTGTAGTGCTGTGTTGTTTTGGAGCGTCTTTCCATATCCAATTTGCGTGCTGGTTACGATGTGTGAGCAACTCTATCCTTCTCGGGACTCCCTTCATGCTCTTGACTCTCTTTCTGCTAAGTGAAGCATCATCTGATTGGCCCATTCATTGGATCATTCTCCATGTACACTGTAGGATGGTATCAACCGTCTCATTGGCTGCACACTATCAACGCGATGTTACTCGTACTAGAGGACGGCAGCGTGAGGAGGCAGTTATACAGTGAGACGTTTACTAATATTGCGTTTGGATACAAGATATTGGATCCAGCGCGCAGAAAATGTACGACTCTATATACCACTATATACCCACGCCGGAGCATCGTGTGGGTCAGAAATATCACCACACGCAAACGGTGCAGAGAAGCTACTAAGCCTTGCGAAAGTCGCATGTACATAGAACAAGAAGCGACAAAACATGTGTTTGTTTTGGGCTTTCATACAGTCACAAGATTGAATGAACTAAAGGAATCACCAAAAGAATTAAAGACGGAAGATTCCAAGAAACTTGCTTTGGGCTGTGGATTTATGTTTTGTTACATTCATTTGGTTACGATTGTCACATTGTTAATTAACTTTGAAAACTCACGTGTGCTAAAGAATTGTGTAAATATTTGTATTGTAGCTCAGGCTGCTGATTAGGAGAGGTGTGTGATTCTCTCCTCCTTGTAGCACCGTACTAATTGTTTGCATTCAAAATAACTTGAGTGAATATTTCTTGCAGCGCCTTCCCTATGCCCCATACCACTAATCTCTTGTGTAATTATGCACACTATCAACGCGCTGTTACCAGAGAAACTATTGGATATTTTCTTACTGCATTTGTGCATGTTGTACACGATTTGGCTATTCTTCAGGATTTACATTTTTAACGTTGCACGATATCGCTTTGGATCAACATTGTGGAACTAGTACCTGCTTTTCTGTTACAGGGTTTGTGTTTGCTTTGACATTAGAAAAGTAGTGTTATTTTCTTGCTTATTTATTCATTGCTCATTTTGTAATAATAAAAAAAAGAGAAACATGCAATCTGAACTCTGTCAAGTTTCTGCAAAGAAAAGGGGAACCCGTTATACCATGGATGAGATGAAAGGAAGAATTCATATTATACAAGAAAGCCATTGATGGTGTACGCATGAGTGCGGAGAGGGAAAAAAAAGTATTTTATGTCATTGTTTGGGAACAGAGGGTAAAGCACTGCAGAAAGTGGAGCCATTTGATGCACAAGGAGACTTTGATGTGTACCAGGAAGCCTTTTTAAGAATGGAACAGAAGGATGGATACACTTTCAATGAGTTTCTTACGGATTTAAGCATACTTTCTTTGACTTGCAATTGTGGGCCCATGACAGATGAAATGGTCATATATCAGATGTAGTACATGTGAAAAGTAAAAGAATAGTTATGGGTGACTCCAAATTGCAGGATGCAGTTGCTACTGCAAAAACAATCTGAGAGATGGATGTCTGGTGTTGAACACAAAAACCAGTGGTAGTGAGGATGTGTATACAGTTAACTGTGCTTAGGCTGGTGTTTGTAGCGTGAGAGGTACGCATTCTTACAGTGGTAATTAGTAGGAAGAGAGATCACCAGTCTGTTATAGGTGTGGTAGGGCCAATCATACTGCTTCATTTGCCCAGTGTCCTGCCATTGGGAAAGAATGTAAGAAATGTGGCCGTGTAGGACATTTACCTCGAGTGTGCAAGGATGTTAAAGGTAATGTACAACAAAGAGGTAAAGTATCTTGTGTAGGCGATGGAACGGAACGAAACAAGGTATGTGATTGTGGCAAAACTGAAGGGTACAGTAAGGGTGTAGTGTTGTCCATTAGAAATGTTAGTGCAAGTGAGGTGGCAAAGAAGGTCAAAGGCCCTCCTAAATGAGTTGCTAAAATTGTAAATGTTGAACGGGAACTTATGGCTGATTCAGGTTCACAATGGACCATCATCACTAAGGACAATTTTTTGATGGCTTTGGTAACATGCTGGAGATAGGCAACTTAAAACAATCCGATATAGCAGAACTATTTGATGGATCCACTATTGATATCATAGGTCGGGGTTCTCCGAAGTCAGTCCTGGAGGGCCAGATACAAGCCAAATTTTTAGAAATGATGAACGATCGTATCATCACTAAGGGATTGAATCTTCTGAGTGGGTATCTCCTTTAGTTTTGGCACGCAAAGGGGACACCAAAGTGAGACTCTGTGTTGATTTGAGGGCGGTGTAGGCAAACACTATTGAGGATTGCCATCCCCTGCCTAACTTTAATGAGATTGTATGCATTAGAGGGAGTGGTGGCGTTTTCCACTCATGATTTAAAATCGGTTTATCAACAGAGGATTCTAAACACTTTACCGCTATCATTATGCCACTGAGGCTGTACCAGTTTAAGAGAATGCCTTTTGGTTTGGCCTCAGCGGTGTCAGTTTTCCAGATGGCAATGTACCACATTTTTAAGGATATGGAAAAGCATGTAAAGTATTTCAGGACTGAGATCCATACCTTCCCAAGGGATCAACAGGAACATTTGAAGAGAGAAGAGTGCATGATGTTAGAAGATCATGGGTTAGTGTTGAGAAGAACGAAGTGTAAACTGTTCTGTTGCTCTGTGGAGTATTTGGGACACACATTGTCTGGTTATGGGGTTGTGCCCAAGAAGTCTTTAGTAAATGCTATTGTTAAGGCACCTGCACCAGACAGCAAGGAAAAGTTACTCTCCTTTGCAGGAACGTGAGAGTATTATAGGAAATTTATTAGAGACTTTGCAACCAAGATATAACCATTGCGAGCATGGACAAGGAAGGGTGCTGTATTTAGCTGGTCTGACAGCAACACGCATTTCAACTAATCAAAGGTGATATTGGGGGAAGCCCCCAAGTTGTAAACTTTTTGCATGGGAAAAGAATGCATAATTACAGTGGATGCAAGTTTGTATGGCCTGGGTGGTGTTTGTCCCAAAGATGTGGAAAGGAAGAGTGAAGTATGGCATTTACCTCAAGAACGCTCAATGATGTGAGAAGATAAGAGCAATTAAGAGTTATTGGGGAGTGCTTGGGCTATTTAAGATTTTCAGAACTATGTATGGGGAAGACATTTCCTTCAGAGAACAGATCATAAGCTGCTGGTGAATGTCGCCAGGGGGTGGTTGGAATGCTACTGCTTGCTTCACAAGACTTACTTCAAGATTGCAAGAGTTTAGCTTCAAAGCGGAATATGTGATTGTTTGTCCAGATTGCCGTGTAGTATGGAACATAAGGAGTGTGAGAAAGGGAAACTGGACAAAATTGCCACAGTGGTGGAAAATGAGTTTGAGGGAATGGATTAAGAGTTGCAGGTCGAAAGTGAAAATACATTTGAGTTGAGGCAAATGGTGAAGAAGTATATCATAGAAGGTTGGCCAAGGAAAGAAAATTTGACTCCTGAGATATTACCATTTTGCAAAGTGTCAGGTGTGTTAGAACTGAAGGGAGGAATGCTTTTCAAGGATGGTAAGGGTGTTTCCCAGTCATGATGCAGGATGTGGTTCTTCAGGTTGCTCACAAGGAACATCTGGAAATGTCTTATATGAAAAGACTCATTAGAGCAAGCTTTTGGTGGCCAGGGCTAGATAGAATACTTGACAAGGTGGAAAGAGAATGTGGCGAATGTGTGAGAGGAGAAAGGCTGTTTAAAGTGGAGAAAGGCTGCTTAAAGTGGCCCCTTCACCCTTGAAACCTGAGAAGTGGCCAGAATTTCCATGGAAGAAGCTTGCATTAGATGATGTTACTCCTTGATGCTTATTTTGCTTTAGTACTGATGGATTACCATTCTAAATGGCCAGAGATTAAATTTGTGATACAGTCTACCACTATGGCGGTCATAAAGAAACGTTTGTGAGGCAAGGTTACCCAGCAGTGTTAGCAACAGATAATGGTGTTCAGCTGAAATCAAATCAAAGGAAATTGAAGATGTTCTCAAACATGCAAGATTCAACATGTTACCACAGCTTTATATGAACCTCAAGAAAATGGACAGGTGGAGAAATGTATTTGTGTGCTGAAGGACTGGGTGGTTGAAGCATGTAAGTTCAGGTGTGACTGGAAAAACATTTTGAGGGGAAAAACTGTGGGCGTATCATAACACCTCACACTGTTACTGAGGCCAGTCCCTTCAAACTGCTTAAAGGAAGAGATGCTATATTTGTGTCCATGGTGGTTTAGGACAAAGTGGGGTAAGAAGTTTGGTGATGTGGACATTGAATCTGCGGTCAGAAGGGTGGAAGTAAACAAAGTAGGATGAAAGAATGGTACGATTCAAAGTGGAGAGTTAAAGAACCCAAATTTATGGGGGGTGATTGGGTGAGAATCCTGTTATCAGGAATCTTGACAAACAATATGCCCAAGTATAGCAAAGCTATAAAAGTCAAACCCAACACTTGGGCACACAGGCTGGTAAGGTATAGAATGTCAGACGAGCGGCCAGGTGCAAGGAGAAGATGGTGGAGGAGTTGGACAGGAGAAAAGAATTGGAAGGGAGCTCTTTGGTTAAGACTGACCAGTCTAAATGGTCTGAAGGATATACCATAGAGGAAAGGGAGTAGGTTGTGTAGGGATTACTGTGCTCAAAGGATAGTGGAAAATGTAAAGTTGGTGTTGAGCAAGGATGCGATGCAGACTGATTCAGTGACATCACACTTACAAACCGGTCGGATGAGACATGCCCCTGAAATGTACAAAATTTTGTATGATAAGTTTATTTTCATGCATCCTTCTTTTAAGGGGGGGGAGCTGTGTTACATGCATGGTTTTATTATACTTCGTTAGTTTTATTCTTTTTCTTAAGATATATATTTATTGCATATGAAAGCTGGTACTTTGTCAATTCTTAAATAGCTCTTTGTAATGTTTTAAAATGCTTGGAATTTGGACTCTGCCAAGACAAAACTCTTGGAGCTGCTCAGACTGCCGGTGTGCCCATGCTGTGCTGCCCCTAATAAGTCTTCCACATAACTACGTTGGAATGCTTTACTTTGTAACAAACAACACTATCTTTGTCGACCTGAATGAATAGTTCTTGAAAGGTGACTGTGGGAAGTTATGGTTACATGGACTAACACCTTCCAGGAAAAGAACTGAAGGAGTCATGACAGTAAGGGTTCAAAGGGTGGCCCCATGACCCTTGTGAGGACGTCAAGGTTCCACACAGAGGGAGGAGGTAGTCTTTGAGAAATTACCCTTTTAAAAACCCTCCATAAAAGCCTTAACTACTGGAATTCTAAATAGGGATGAATGTTTCCTGCTTTGCATGTAGGCTGCAACTGCAGCTAAATGCAAGTGTACTGATATGTAAGCAAGGTCTGTTTTTTTTGCAGATGTAAAAGATATCAGATGATGTCCTAGGCTTTAAGGAATCTCGGTATTTGAAAATGCAGTAGTGGACAACCCTCTTTCACTTTGGAGAATAACATGCCTCTGTACTGGACCTACGCACTTTCTGCTGAACTGTCATATGTACTTCGAGGAGGTTTACGTAGCAAAGTTCTACAACTACCGGTGCCAGATCACTAGGTTGAGCTACGTGGGAGTCTGATCTGGCCTGGTCTCTGTGTAAGGTCCAACCTCAGCAGCAGCTTCTTGTGGGGGCTGCCGGATATCTCCAGGATCAAGAAGTACCAGGGTTGAATGGCCCATGTGGGACCCACCAGGATAAGCGCCAGGGAGGTTTGTCTAATCTTCCTCACCACCTACAGGAGTGGTAGAAAAGGAAAATCATCTGCAAAGATCCTTGACCAATGCATCCATAGTGCATTGCCCACGGACTGTTGGTGTGGGTACCTAGGTGAGGTTTGGGCATTTGTGAAAGTTGGCAAACAGGTCTTTTTTAAGGGAGCCCAAATGCTTGGAGTACCTCTGTAGGATTAGTAGGTGGAGTCCCCACCCATGGGCTTGTTGATGTATCCTGCTGACCAGGTGTGCAAAGTCTTTGCCTACCCCTGGAAGGTGTCCTGATAGAAGTTACCCCGTGCTGAATCTCCTACACTAAAGTGGAGGACATAATACATGGTGGTCATTTTGTCTGTCTTGATGTTAACTGAAATGACAGCTGTCAAGCTGGGGTGCCCACACCGCTGACCAGTCAGATCATTGAGATGCACACCCCGCCCTGACAGAACGGATTTGATAGGATGGTCACATGTGGAATCGGATCCTTGAAAGGCCTGACCCGCAACAAGTTGTTGCTGTTACATCAATGCTGTGAGCGCTGGACTTTATTACTAGAACTTCCAAGTGATCCTCCACAATGGCAAATTGACCAGCGAAGTACTCTTCTATAGTGCACATATGAAGCCTGGCTCCAGGTACAGAGTAGTATAAGTCCATCATCCCTAGAAGGTGCATCACGGTTCAGAGTTAACGATTGGGCTGAAAAAGAGGCAACAGCTGCTGGAATGCCAACACAGTTGATTGGCCTAGGTATTTCTTGTAACTGCGTTCAGTGAAGATCCCAGGAAGGACTCAATCTGTTGAGGTTAGAGATGGGACTTGGTGGCATTTACAGTAAATTGCTGCCTGCTTCTAACCTTGATCAGATAACTGTCAAAGTAAGGCAAACACCCTTTGGGGCATAGGAACACCAAAAGGAAGTACTTTGAATTGATTGTGATGTCCACTTATCACAAAACAAAGATACCAGCAGTGGGCATGGTGGACAAATATGTAAAAAAAGAAGTCCTTCTGGACGAGCACTATCATGTAGTCACCTTGTTGGAGCAGAGGGATGACATCCTGTAGATTAGTCATATGAAAATGTTATGTGTTTTTTAATAAGCCTGAGGAACCTACCCTTTTGGGGATGAAAGTAGATGCCTTTTCTCTGCTTGTGTGGAGGCACCCTCTCTATTGTGCCCTCCTGGAGAAACACTTGTACCTCGTCCTCAAGAAGGCAGAGATAGTGTCAGCTGAGGACATCTCTGCACGGCAGGATGTTTAGACAGGTTGTGAGACGGTGTAGGCAGTAAAGTAGCTAACTGCTGCCAAAAATCAGGGTCTGATGTGGAGGAGGGAATTACACGGTGTCCAATTTCCACCCAGTAATAGAACATCTTATATTCTTCTCCCACCTACTCCCAAACAGGTTATGTGTGGTCTGGGTGGGGCAAGATGGAGCGAGTCACAGCTTAGAGGTGGAAAAAGTGTTACTGAAGTTACCTCTGCCCTTCCCATTACCTCAGTATCTACCCCTGCCCACCTTCTGGTGGTGGGCCTATTTCTATCAAGAACGCAGATGGTCAGGTGAAGAGGTCTTGGCTCCTCCCCTGTACGGTTGCTTGCGCAAGGAGCCTCACGTGGCTAGTGTCTGTACGACGCCCACAAATTCTCAATCTCAGTGTCTATTTTTTCCAGCATCTTAACATAGGAGCCAAAGACATACATTGAATGGGAGGTTGAGGAGATGCAGAACCAAGCGTGGCGTTGGAGAAAGATGCAGGTGTTGATATCTGGAGGTTTTGTCTGCGGTGTAAAGCACGCAATAAATGTTGTTCGCGATGATTTTGCCCTAAGACACCATCTCTTTCCCCCCTTCCTGTACTCCTCTGGAAGAAGCTTTACGAGGACTTGCATCACTGTCATAACGTGAAAGGAGCCCAACATAGTTGGGTATGTGTGTGTGCATAGCTGCCCCTACAGCTACCATTTTGCCAGCTGTGTCAATTTACTTGCTCCCCTTGTTAGGCGGCAGGGCATCGCTTGTAGCTTTAATGGAGACCTCCTTAGGGGCAGTATGTACTACCAAGGAGTCAGGAGAGACAAGCGATTTAATGTAAATAGAGATGTTCTAGGAGGGTTTCTACTTCTTTTCAACCCTATCTGTCACACTACCTTTGACTGGCTCCTAGAAGTTCTCCATGGAAGAGACTTAAGCAGCATGAAAAACTGTATAGAGGGTTCGAACTTTGAGAGTCTCTACAAGAAAGTCTTCTTCCTGAACGACATGCATTTCAACCTTGTGATATGCTGCAGTCCTCTGAATTACTTTATATTAGGGTGTAGTATTGTTGGCTAAGAATGCAGTAATTGGGTAATGATACAAGTCAGGATCGCTGAGATAGATGGGTATTTGGGGAGGGCGCTTCTTTATAGTCTCTCGGGGGAAGAGGTGGTTACAAAAAAACAAAGAAAAGAGGGCTTGTGCCCTACCCCCATGTTTCTTCAGTGCCAGCTCCAGGGGGTGGGGGGACGTCTTTGAAGGATTCTCCTTTAAAAGCTAGCCTTCTTTAGGTGAGGAAGTCTGTTGGGTCAACAAAAATTATTTTACCAAGATATTCCTAGTGACAGGGTGGACAAAGACGCTTCTGCCCGGTGTCAAGCTCTTTCTGAAGTCTTTGCAGGATCCGCACTTCAGATTCCTCAGATCAGCTTGTCAATGAAGCTTTCAGCTTACACAGGATGCTTGGTGTCAGCTTTTCTGATGCCTTCGGCCAGCTTTGCGCGTGAGCACTGATGCTCTTGGAACGGATAGGACTCAACAAGCGCGGGGGTGGGGGATAATGGCACCCTTAGGCAGAGCCTTCCTCAAAACAGATGCCTTCTAGCCAACCAAAGCCTGAAGGTAGCAGGGGCCCTGGTAAGGGCAGCCTTTTGTCGGTGCTTGTGGCTGCCCTTCGGTTCCAGCTCAACAGCCTCCTCATCCTACTGCTCGGACATTCTCAAAGAAACGGTCTGGACTGGGAATTGCCTGGGTTGCTGGGATTCTAGAAGGACCAACATCCTCATCTATTTCAGCTGCAAAGAGATCTACTAAGAAGTCCTGGGTTTTCAAAGGTGGTCTGCTGGTGCGTCTTATGATGTGCCCAGCGTCTTTCCCTTAAGTGCCTTAGGGTCGTCTTCCAGTGGAAGGCAAGGCAAGACTCAGGAGGAGGAGATGTGGTGGTCAGGAGTAAGACACAGGTTGCAGACTTCATGATGGTCCAACCATGGGTGTTTGGAGCAGCACTGGAGGCAATGTTATGAGAATGTCTGTTCCATCACCCTCTTTCTGTCTGCATTCTTTGGAGTCAAAGTCCGAAAAAGAACACCAAGTCCCTGAAGGGAGTGGGGAAGCCCCCAGAGTCCTGGGCATTGAGTAGTTGTCATCAGTCCTCTGAAGGGGTCCGGTGAAGAGTGCTGGAAAGTCATCAAGGCACAGACTGGTCTTTCTGATGCTTCTGACATAATTCAACAACATGGACTCAAAAACGGTGTTGAAAACATGAAGAACTCGAGCCTTCTCGGTGTGCATCCAAACTGAACAGTTGCATAGAAAACAATATTTAACATGGTGTTGGTTCCCATGCGCTTTGCCACTAAGGCAGGAGTCACCGTCAAATCTCATGACTCGAAATACTTCTTCTATGAGAAACAACTTGCAAACGTCTGAGCCCAACACTTGATGTCAAGAATTTGCAGAGGTTCTATGTCTAAAACCACATATGCTGCGAACATTATTTTCCAGTCACTGTTCTGGGATACTTACTATGTGACCAAAATACAAACTGCCTGACTGGCTCTGTTCTGCATGCTGGGATAGTGCAGCTTCTGTAAGCTTAATTAAAGTGGTGTTGCCAGAATTCTTACATGGATAGTGTAAGCTTAGGAGCACCAATTCTCAATTTTGTTTCTATTTTTAAAGGACTGTTTTGGAGTGGTGATTTCAGTCAACTGTGATATATTTGTTAATTATTTCACTTTAATTGCCTTTGTTAAAAAACATAAATGAAGCAGTTCAGATACACAAAAAATGTTGCAGATTTCTTTACACGATTGTTTTAAAAAAATTAAAATGTTAAGTAAATGAAATGTGTTCCAAGACCTTGCACATGCAGAGGCCTTCTACTAATTATCAATATCGGATTCAGAAAAGTTAGACTCAGGAGCTACACTGCCAACAAAAGAAGAAATTAAGAAAAGTCTATGTTCGCTAGTTTATTTGCATTGTCTTTTTGGAATTGTCAGGAGGTTCAGGGATGTATTAACAATGCAATACTACTGGTTAAAATGCAGTTAAACAAACATTTGAACTATACTATTTCAGCAAGACAAACTCAGGGGCCTGCAATGAAGAACAGGGCAGAAACAGACGATATATGTGCACAGCAATATCCACACACCTTAGGAATAACAACCTTCTTACTGGCTTTATTGCTTGTTAGAAACCTAACATTTCAGAGCTGATATTTTTCTAGTTAAAGCAACTCAGTTTTGTGTTGCAGCAACCTCTCAATGTGACTGCAACTGACAATTACACTGTCCCAACCCACATAATGCGAGACTGTTAGAGACCTTCAGTGCTCATCTTAATTCAAAATCTTTCTTAGTCGGCTAATTCATTGTCAAGCTGACACAATTTGATCCCTCAACAAAATTAAAGAAAAACAAGCCAAGAACAGGACTTGTTTAAAAAAAATAAAAATCAAGAAGTTATAATTTCGCCATCAATCCTGTCTGTTTCTCATGTTGTTCAATAGGCATAAAAGAAGTTCAAAGTAACTCTTCAAATGTTTGTCACTGCAGAAGTAACCTATATCGACAATTAAAAGTTCCAGGATGGCAGGCATTCAACATTCTTCATCAGGAACCTGCCATAACCGCACAATTCAATCCTCTTCCACTACAGTGGGAATCCATTTATGATAGATTTGCAGCTATCAATCAATCAGTAAAATTATATCCCCAGGGTCTTCCACACCTTGCATTATAGTGGTGATGTTGCTGGGTATTGTCATGGAATGCGTTTGTGAGTACATGCTTAGTGGAAGAGTAAAATAGGAAAGGAATCCCAGTCGACTCATCAAAAAGAAAGCGCTACGTGTGCTCTCAGAACGGGTCAAGTCCATCAGGCGGTGCAAGTTCGACCGGAGGTTCTCACCGAATCACACCTTTACAACGCCTACAGAGACGAAAACTGGTTGAACTAAGGAGAGGTAGTGAAGATTTACTCTCCTGTAGAATCACTCCCCTCTTTGGTCTATGTAACATGGGGGCAGGCAAATGATGATGTGCCAAGCGCATGAGCAGACCCATTAGTCGAGAAAACCACTTGCTTCTGTGAAGTGGCATTGCTGCAGAATTTTGATGTGGTGCTCATACATCTTCAAAGCAGGACCCAAGCGGATGGAGAGACCCGTGAGGACATCTGTTCGCTGCATCAGGAGCAGGGATTTTCCATCTATCTCCTGAGGATAAAAAAAAAAGACAAAAGTGTGAAACGAGGAAATGGACAATAGGAGATAGAACACATAGGAAAATAGAAAGCAGAATTTAAAAAAGAAAAAAGAAACAACAAACGGGCAGAAACAAAAGTAAATGATGGGTGGAAATGAGATAAATTATTCAATTAAGTGAACAAAAAAAAAAAGCAAAACAGTGATGGAGTGAAGGCTTGGGACTCAATTTCGAATATTAAACAGTGAAAGGAACAAAAACGGGACTGCGTTCCTCGTTATTTGCGATCAGTATTCTTTTATTGTCCAACACAACTCAAAACCACACAATGCTCTAGAGAACTAGAAATCCAAGCAGGGGGGCAAGAAACACATTGTCCAAGACGCCCCATTAGTAATGGGTGCAAAGATTCCCACCCAGATGTCCTTTCAGTCCGAACGCAATGCTTTTACCACTAGATCATACCCCACAGTGCTTTTATTTTGTGTTTTTACGTGATGCATATATGGGCCAGATTATTGAGCACTTCACATAGGACAAAGTGGAGAGGACACAAGTGGAGAACAAAAGGGAAAGAATACATGAGCACCAATTGCAGAAATCCACATGAAAGTAAAGGGGCCACTCATAACTAAGTACAATTAGAGCATATACATAAAATACTTTTGTTCAAGTGAAGTGTGAACGTATAATACTGAGTGAGGTCTATTCGAGACAGCTATCACGTCAAATCCAGCATAACAAGACAGCACCTCGCAGGCACTCACCGATGTCTGAAATTCTGTTCAGCCAGCCAGCCGCCACCTAACTCTCTACCAACATTCAAACAACAAATGGCAAAAAAAATAGGTCTGGCATTGGTCGCCAGCCTTTTGTCTACGTCGGAGCTTATTCTGCTTAGTTGTGATTTTTGCCGGAAAAAAATTGGGTAAAAATGGCTAAAAGCAAAAAACATATTTCTTGGCATCATAAAACACATTGACATAGTGCCCAGCACTGAAGGGAAATTCTTTGGCTTTGTATGTGCTCCTTGTGAAAGACCAAAATTCCATCACTCACAGTGAAGCTATCCAATGGCTTAAGTGGACTGGCCTATTGCCCCATGCTGTAGTGATGGCAAGAAAAATGTGAATGGCACAATAACAGACTAATGGTTGCCGAGGACTGTGTGAAAACCCCAAGTCCCTACAAGTATGCTATGCAAATTGTTTAAGTAAAATCAAAACATGTTTACTAAATTAAGACCTAAAAAATAAAATAAAATAAAAAGCAGCATCTCTCTGGACTTTCATTTCTTAAATCTCTCTAGTGATGTGTCTGCGTCTTTATAGACACGATTCCAAGACAGGAGGGCTTCAGAGCAGCTGGGTGTCATCCAGACAGGCAGATACTCCTCTCATGCACTGGCTCACCTTAAACAGGCAAAATGAGCCACCACCGCTGACACTGTGGTTACCTCAACTTCAGTCAATTGATAGCTCACCATCTAATTGCTAATTCAGCATTCTATAGCAGATGGTGTGGCGCACTTATTCAACCAAGCCCTGCTTGTATTTTTGTTTTTCCCACACCTCTTCCTTCCTAACACTTTTAGCTGTTCTCTCTGTGGCAAACAATTATGTAAACAAAAAGGGTAAACAATCTCTGAAAGGTGCAGATTAAAAATGAATTATGCTGGAGAGGGCACCATCTTTCTAGGAGAGTATGTGGACCTGTGAGTGAACAGCACCGGGTACCAGTACGATGTAGAGATACATGTAGGGCTGCATGGGACTTGTGTGGTTTTGAAGCCCTGCACTCTTCCACATTGTCTAGACATGAGAAAGGGATCTATAAAAAAACAAATAGGGGTGGGGGGGGGGGGGATTTTTAGAGCTGCCGCACTAAGCACAAAAAGTGCAGATAATGTGACTGTTCGGGAAACAGGCTGAAACTCTGAAGAAGAAACGTAGCTTAAGGCCTAGGAGGTTACCAGCATTCTTGCTGGGATTTTGCTTTAAAAGCCCTGCCTGCCAGAGAGCCCGGGTCCCATTTGATGAGGCTTCACAAGAGGAGATGGAGCAATCCGTTACCACGTTTGACAAATAATGTGATCCCACCCGACCCTCCCTCTCTCAACTCTATGCTTCCTGCCCCAGTGCGTACCAATGCTTTTTATTTCGGCTCCCTTGTTCATTCTACAGGTGGCTTTAATAGGGTGGGGGAGTAAATCTATTAGACGAATCTGAACCCTCATTTGTAGATCGATCCGAAGAGCACTGACTTAGCTACTCGAACAGACATATTCGACTATATGAATGTCGGTTTCGTATACTTCTTGAGCACATCGCTAGGAAAAGTAGCCTGTAAGGTTTGAGTTAGAGGTAACTTGTTTTACATGAAATTCATTTTAATACGATTCTTCCTAATGAACTAGATTTCTAGTTTCCTCCCCGCCGATATGTCTTGATAAAATAATTCTAGTATGTCAGGGATCCCATGCTTCTAGAGATAGAGAGGGTTGTCGGAGATTTGGTTTCAATGCCTCTTGATTGGTTTTTAATAAGGGAACTAGGTTGACACACCCTCCTGGTAGGTTTTTTTTATCACCAGAACAAAAACATCGATTTAACCCACACCTCTCACTTTACACCAGACTAAAGGCCCATCCTGCACTATTTGAACACACATCCAATACTGCCACCACACTCCACCTCGGAGCAAAGACTATCCATGACTTCTTATAAACTTTCAAGACCATTCTTGGTGTTACTAAAGATATTGGTAAATAACCAAAAAGCCTATCTACTATGGTACAATACCCATTTATAAACCAGATTAAGATAGGACATCACCAGATTCCAGAGTTTACAGAATGTGAGTTCCTTATCTTGGGCACCATAAGCTAGTTCTTCATATCTCAATAAAAGCCACTGCCTCTGTAGCCACAGACCAAATGTTGGTATCTCTTCTTTGTCCAATAGCAGTGGTTATTAACCTATGGTCAAAAGATTCCTGGGATCCTACTTAAGGGGTCCGCGTCTCTGTTACAAAATTATTAAACCGAATACATTCAAATTAACAAACTATATGCGAATATGGATGAGAAATTGAAAAGTTGAAAGCTTTTTCTATATTCGATTGAAAATTAAACAAAATGGTCAATATTTTAGCATTTGTTTGGTGCCTACTTGTTTTTGTATTATGTGTATTGTTTTGAGATTCAAATCATAGAAATTGCTTAGGCTTGGCGTACTAGGCTTTCAATAATGACTCAATGGGGGTTCCCTGGATTCCAATTTCAGTGGGGGTCCACAGCAATCAAAAGGTTAAGGACCAATGTCATATACTGAGCATATTTCCAGCTTAGCTTCAGCAGGAGAAGAAAAGTGATCCTACACCCCTAATAAGAGTAACGGATATACCTGTTCTGCTGGGCATCCCAGTAAAATCATCTCCCCAATACCTGTGTAACTCTCTCAAAGGATTCCGATTGGAAACCAGCTATTTTTGGACAGTACCATAAAACATGCATCACAGAACTTAGACAACACCTCCTAGCTTTAGCTGTGCCTGGAAAGGTTGGTCCACCTCTAGCTTCCATTCTCCTATTTTTTAGTATCTAGGTTTATATCCAGCTCTTTCCTCCACTGCAGCTCAAAGGAAATTTGCTTTGGAATGGCATCGCTTTCATAATTTTGCAACGCTTAGACCTCACATGAGCAGTAGAGGCGAATGTCAGAAGGAGTTGCTTAAATGGGGGTGGGGAAGGCCCCTCATAGGTTCATCCCGGTCCTCCGGCTGCAGTGGCCAGTGCTGCAGTTGAAACATGCAGTATATGGAATGTTAAAGGCTCTACAAAGGATGTCAAACAGTTTCATTTTCACCCTTACCAAACAAGCCATGCAGTCGGAAACAGCCACCATCTTCCCAAGCCTGGAAGTACACCCCTGCTTGGCTGAAGTAAAGTCTGTGTTACCAATCCGTGAAGTGGGATAAGTAGTTAAACTCCTCCTAACGCTTATAGCACTTCAGCCCCTCAGAGTGATCATAGGAAATGGAGGTATACAGATTGTGTGCCCTACGTAATGAAGGGATCAATTGTACTTCTCCAAGTGGGTGGTCAGCTAAATTGGAGTCTATAAAACACCACTCTTTGACTCTCCCTGTGAACCCTCTGCCAAAACATAGCTGGGGTGTTTGCTAATAATGAAGGATATAGGTAACTCCCAGAACTCCTTACCAAAGGCTGCTTGTACAGAGCGCAGAGTTTTACCTTCCCATATGAAGTTACTAAGGTCCTGCAGGCACTTCATTCCAGAGCCCTAAAGGAAGAGGCAGCCCCTAGAACACACAGGATGTTTGACAAAAGCACCATTTTAGAGCTACTATGTGTCCCACCCCCAATAACAAAGGACATTCCAATTTGAAAGCCCCACTTAAACCATCCTGAATCAAGACATCCACATTCTCAGCAAAACATTTCAAGTTCAAAGTCAGCCAGTTTTCCAGACAGCTAATGGCAGAAGTAGTCCACTGAAAAAGAGTATAGGGTTCTTTATTCCCATCACTAGACAAGTGCTTCCAGATACAATTAACTCTTCAGACTTGCTCAGGTTGACTTGGAAACTTGCTGTTGCCAGGAATTCCACTCATTCCAATGTCAACGGGTTCAGGTATTGCTCTGGTGCTAGTTTCACCACTTAAAGGTCACCCACAAACCTGAAGACATATTCGAATGCAATAAACCTTATAGATGTTTCTCTTCGCTTCTGTAGTAGAGCTTTATGGATGAGCGCGAAAAGAAGAGGGACCAAACGCAACCCTTTTAAGTACCTTTCTGAAGGCTTATGCCATCCGATAATTCACCATTCACACCCCTATGCTTGCACTTGGTCTTTGGTAACTGACCGCACCCCCGCCCCACCAAAGAGATGGCTGAATCCAGAAGGTGAAGAGATATTTCCTGTATGAAGCTAGTCTGATCCATTAATGTGCATGGATCAGGGAAGGCATCATACCACCCTGTGTGTTGGTCAAGACTTCAGTAAAAATCTTGACATCAAAAATGATAAGGGAAACAGGTCTAAAAAAGTGAGCACTGAATATTTCCTATACTCTGTTTAAGCATCAGAAATCTGGTTAACCTCTTCCATCAAATAGGTCACACAATGGCCTTTGCCAACTCCATTATTCTATTAGAAGGTGCACCATCTGTTGGGAAATGTCTTATAGAAAGAACGTGGCCATGAAGCTACCTGGGGCCTTAGCTTGTCTGGAGCAGTATTGGGGAGGCCCTGATGGATATGGAGATGTTATTCCAGGACCCTGGGTGCATACTGAAATAACCGGTTTTCTTGTGTTTTATACTTCCTAGTCTCTAGTCTGATGGTACCCTGGCTGCGGGTGTGCCAAGAATCAGCAGAAAAGGGAGCTTGTCTGCAAAAAAACCAGGGTGCTTGTTGTGATGACTTTGTAAATGAGGCAGCTGCTATGAAGATAGTGTGGGCTGGCAAAGGGAGCCAGTGGAGTTGCAGCAGCGTGGGGGTGCTGTGATCAAATTTCTTCAGGCCCTGGATCACAGGCTGCGGTGGGTAGGTGTGAGAAAGTGGCTCTGTATATACTGTTCCCAAATAGGTACAGGGTGTACAGAGTCCACAATCCCCAAGGGTTTGACAGAGGCAGTACCAGAGGACAGTGTAAAGCATTTGTTGTACACACTCAGTCAGCAAATGGTTTCACACACTCAATAACTGAACTCTAGGCCAATGGTTTATATATAAAAAATATATGCTTGTTTTATTTTAGAACCAACACTTGGATTTAAAATATACTTTCTCAACAGGAGATGTTTCATATAAATACTTTTGCAATATGCAATAGACTTTAGTAAACAGTTACAAGTGGTTGCAGTAGGCAACTATTTTTAAACACAACAATACATTGAGCTCAATGGTAAATTCAAGTTATTTGCAACAGGTTACTTTTTAGAATCAAGTGATGAAAGTCGACTTAAGTACTGTAATGATTTTTAACTAATATTTAGCTATTTTAAAAGTTGACACTTGGAAAATATTTCAGAGAAAACAGTCAATGATTCCCTATGGAAGAAAATGTAGGTTACAGGTACAGTATGTTCTCGTTACTTTTGTAATCCAGTACTGGGTGCCTAGACTCAGTACTGGGACCTTTATCCAAAACAGGTAAGCAATTACGTTTTCAGATATTATACGATTTTTGAAGAATATTTAAAGATTGCAGAAATCGACACTTAGAAGGAATTTCACAGAAAAACAGTCAATGGTTTCCTATGGAAGATAATTGAGTTAAGGGTAAGTACAGTTGTAGAGATTTTTCAGAGTCAGTGCTGGGCACCAAGATCCAGCACTGGGAGTTCACCTAGGAACAGGTGAGTAAATTCGTTTTTGTCACTCGGCTGATTTTTGGTGAATATTTGAAGATTTGAAAAGTCCACACTTAGAAGAAATTTCAGGAAAAAGCCAGTCAATGTTACCCTATGAGGAAAATAGAGTTTGCGGTTTAAGGGTAAGTACTCGACTGGCAGAGTTGAGGTTCTGGGCACAGACTCAGGGGTCTCCCAGGGTCAGGTAGGTACAGTTTGTTCACCCTCAGCGGCTCTAGGGAGGCCGGGTGCAGAGAGAGTTAGGCCCAATGTTATCCTATGAGGGATAGGGGTGCCTGGTTTGGTGGCTGCTGACTGGCAAGCCACGCGGCTGTGGGAGCTGAGCTCCTGGTCACTTACTCAGGGCAAGTGGGGAAGTAGGAAGGAGTAGAGTTTCCACTGCCAGGGCCACTCGGGCGGCTGGGTGCAGAGTGCTTTTGAGCCTTCAGGCGCTCAATGGAGGTCAATGGGAAATCTCCGGTTAGGAAAAAGACTGCAAGCTCGGGGACGAGGACTCTTCAGGTGCCACCACCACTTCGAGAGGTAAGTTGGGTAGTTGGAGGATAGGTAGGTACCCCGGGGTTGGACACAGGGGGCCGTGGGGCACCGCGTGCAGGGGTGCCTTTAGGTGTCGGGAAATCTTACCCTCAGTTGATTGCGGTTGGGGGGGGCACCTGGTTCTGAGGCTGCAGGCTTCTTCAGGAATGTCGAGGGAGGTCCTTGGGTGCCGGACTCGGGGTCACAGTCGCCGTGGGGTCGTCCTCAGGGTCTTTGTTCACTCCGGCACTGGCCAGGCTCGGCTGGTGCAGAGGGTTCTGGGTCCGCGGTTCCGGGCTGCTGCCAGGGGTTAGAGATAGGTTTCGAGTAGAGCCTCTACTCATGGGAGTCCCAGGGGCTTAGAGCCAAAAGGTAGCCAGGTCCTCCGGGGTTGGTGAGGTTGCTGGCCACGAGAGATGCCGCGCTGGAGCAGGAGCAGGTTCAGGTTCGAGGGTCGACAGGCCGGTAGGGCTGGGGTCAAAGCAGTTGGTGTCTTCCTCTTTTTAGCAGCTGCAGGGCAGGTCTTTGTACTTCTTGCTCTTCTTGTAGTTTCGAATCTGGAATCTGGGGAAGGAAGGTTCAGAGTGCCCCTAAACACTAGATTTAGGGGCGTTACAGGTAGGTGAAGGGCAGGGGCCAATGGGTCCCTATCCTGGGGTGGGTACACCCCCTATCCTGCCTCTCTCCTGTGGGAGGGGGGCAGGAGCCTGGTCCTGATTGGGCAGGGCTTCCCATCTTCAAGATGGCGAGAGCCCGGAGATGTGCTTCACCTCGCCTCCCCCACCTGAGGGGTGGTGTTGGCAGGCTGGCACATCCCCTGTCCTTATTTGGGGTTTCCGGCCAAGCTTCCCGCCAGAGTGGGGGGTTGCAGTGGCCTGGGGAAGCTCACAGAGGCGGAATGCCTTTGAAGCTTCCCCCTGCCCATCCTGGGGGAGGAGATTTAGCACCTCGCCCAGGATGTGCATTGTTGCAGACCCAGGAGAGCAGGGGCTCTCCTACCCAGGGGTCCAGCAATATCTCTGCTGTGTGGGAGCCTAGGCAGCCTCAGAACAGACGTGGATTGTAGGTTTAGGTTTCAGGGGGCCTCTAAGATGCCCTCTGTGGTGCCTTGTACATTAAATCACACACTGGCATCAGTGTGGATTTAATGTGCTGAGCAGTTTGATAACAAACTTCTCAGTCTTCAGTGCTGCCAGTATGGTGCTGTGGAGTTCGTGTTTGACAAGCTCCCAGCACCATATACTTTTAGCTGGCAGCACTGCACTTACAGGACCCAGGAATGGACCTGGGTACTGTAGGGGCACAGGGCTCCTATAGGGAACCCAGCTAGAGGGGTGGCTGATGTATGCCAGGGCAGTGTAGGTTGTGGGCATGGCACACAGGGATATGTGCCATGTCGACTCTCTGTTTTGTCCTGTATCAAGACACTCAGCCTGCAAGAGCAGTGTGTGTGTGTTAGGGTACAGGGCTTCTAAGGGTGGCACAATGAGTGCTGCAGCCCTTAGAGGCCGTCCCTGGTCACAAGGCCCTGGGTACCTAGGGTACCATTTACCAGGGGCTGACATGTAGCCAGGGTTTGCCAATTTGGGTTTTGGCTGTTAGGCAGTTTTTAGGGAAGGAACACAGGCCCTGGGCACCTGATTGGCAGGAGCCCAGGGCACAACAAGGTAAAGTGCATCAGCTATAAGCCAAAAAAAAAGGGGGGGGGGGGGTTACTGCAACAGAAACCCACTTTCTTACAGTAGGGGCGTCAGTGTGGAGTCTGGGAGACCATGGAATAGGTAATTACCACCATCCAGATCTGAGAGTACAAGAGCTTTAACAGCAGTTCTGACGTGACTTTCTTTAGAAGAGAGAGCTGGTAGCAAATAGTCTTGTTTTTTTGGCAATGTATCCTTAAGGGAGAGAGTGGTGACCAGGGTGAATCCAAGTGATTTGGCATTTAGAGAGAGTTGGCGTTTGAAGCAGTCGAGGTTCATGTCATTGAGCCAGGTTTGTACTTTATCTTGTTTTTCGTTCTTGGCAAATAATAGGAATTCTATCTTGCTTGGGTTAAAACAGAGTTAGGCACTGGACATTCAGGTCCGGATGATGTGCAAGCAGTGTTCAATGCATTGGATGTCTGAAGCAAAGGAAACTTTCAAGTAGAGTTCGGCACAATCAGCATATCGGTGACCCTGGATGTGGTTATCCGTGAGCAAAGCATCTCTAGGATCTCCTCCTTGAAGTTACAGTTTACTGATGGAAACACATCAGATGGTCCTTGAGTTGGCAAGTGAGGTAAAACCCTGTATGCTACAGAAAGGTTTGATTCTTCCTACGCTGTAATAGCTCCAAAAAAACAGATCCTTAACACGCATTCGTTTGTTGCGTTTATGTGCTTGCTGTGCAGAATATGTCCTGGATCTCAACTTTCTGTAGAGGTGGTTGAGATTAGAGAGATGCCATGTGATGTCCTGAAGCATGGTTAAATTCTGGCGCGTTAGGCCTCAAACACCCTCTGGCAGACGGTGATATCAGATTTTCACACGACAGGGTTCCTTTAAAAGAGCTTCCATCCTGCTGAAGGGCATGTCTATCTTATCCTATTCCCATGGGGCCAGCGTGTGTCACCAAGGAACAAATGCCTCCTTTGCCATGCTCGCAAATATGTTTTGCGTATGATGAGAAAGCATGCAATTTTATGCTTCTCCCAAATATGGGAAAACTGTTTCTGTGCAGGTGGAGCTAGCATAAAGCACTAAGCCCCAAAAGCAGCTGAAAAAAAATCAATCTAGAGGCTGAATCGTGCAATTCTTGCTGTTCTCCCATTGAATATTGCTAATTTCATTATTCTGTAAGGGGATCTGGCCCAACACTCGTCCCTACGAGGTTTGTGAAGCTCCAGCTTCCAGCCATGCCCTCAAAATCAGTCAGATTCTCATCAACCGTTTGCCATTCTACTCAAGGACTAGTCTGCACTGCTTTAACTGAGACACTATTGCTTTCTGGGCCTAAGTGCCATGACCGGATAATAGATTTGGAACCCACCAGCCCCTTCTAGAGCACCATGGTGCTCCTCCTACAGAAGCAAACGCGCAAGACCCCAAACACACTAGAACATCCTGCAATGCCTCAGCTCTTCCACCTCTCCAGCACCGGCATAGGGGGAGCATCTTTTCTACCATGATATCAGTTATGAGCTGAGCCTAGAGGAATGAGATTATTTTAATTACTATCGATGTTAAAGGCTTCCTTAGTGACAGAAACTCTTGCCACTGGAGCCGTTTTGCTTGAAGCTTCTGGTTCAAGCAGAACTGTGCGAATTTTCTGTCTTCAGACAGACCAGAAACATGGCAGTCAGCAATATCCAGAGTTGGATCTCCTGGGCCTCTTCACAGGTATGCCCGTGTGCATATTTTATAAGTCCCCCTTTTGCTGCACATTAAATTAGAGGTCAAAGCAGATTTAATTGCTTTACTGACTGAACGTCTTTTGGCAAAGTATGCCCTCGATGACTGTGGTAACGTCTTTGTAAGCGCTGATTTTTAATAAAATTATTATACAAATCCACTCAGTAACTTACTCATTTGAGAACAGTACACATTTCAATTTGGTTTAATCAAACTAGTCTTTGCGTTGATTCCAATCTTTTATACGGAAGTACATACACTACATTTTTACTTTCTGGGTCTTGGATTGTTGGATTCATAATAATTGGGACACTTGCTTGCAGAGAAATAATTAAGGGACCAACAAAAAGTCCCACTGGCAGATGGGGGGAAAGAATATAAAAATGTTAAATTATAAAGGGGGGGGGGGGGACAGTTCTGCCCATTTATTATGAATGTAAGCCCAAATAAATAAGAAAAATCTGAGTTTGAAATGAAGGTTTGGACTGATTATGAAAAACACTTGAAAGAAACAATTTGGCTAGTAAAATTGTTGACCAGATTTGGAATGGTGCCATCTTTGTTATAAAAAAGTAATTGCTCTAAACAGAATAACTATTAAGGTGATTGACCCACACAGCCCAGTAGAAGCAGTATTTACCAACCTTTCTAGGAACTACGGTCCACCTTTTAGAACGACAATCTTTTGCAACCCGCTTAAATTTAATGGACATGAAGTGGGGAGATTTTTTTAAGGTAACTAAAGTATTGTGTGGTGGCACATTGGCATTTACAGAGAGCACATTTGCCATTCAAATGGCTGCTAAGCTTGCACAGGCAGGTGTGTTTTATTGAAAAATAGAACGTATAGCACACAATCTATAATGTGAGGAAATTGGGTTTCAACGAATGTTCATCATTTGTGAATCACCAAGTAAAGTGTCTTGATTTGTTTGGATTCTATAAAAATCTGTTTCAAGCCCACTTCAAAATTACAAAAAGTGCTACATTTTTGCTTTCCTAACTGCGGAATGCGTACAGTTCATTTACAGGTATTTGTGTGTTGCAAAAAGCACAAGGTCCTACAAGTCTTTACTTTCACATTCCCTGTACTCCAGCAAGATAGTCACATAATTCACTTAAAAAAACTCCTCTCACTTCGCAGTCAGAAAAAGAAAAGTAAACACTGATCCTCATGTTTACAGAATAAGCTGTAATTTGTCAGAAGACATGGCCTGACATTTGACCTCTGTCTTTGATGCACTAGCAAATGTGACAAGAAAAACACAGAATTTAAAGGCATCTTTATCTATTGTTTTTACTTGTGCAACCCACCAACATTAGGTTGAGGCCCACAGTTGGGAATCATTGCCTTAGGGGATTCAACTGTTGTAATTTTTCCCATATTGTAATATGAACCTCAGCAACTTAATATAAAAGGGGTATGCAGCTCAGAACACTAGTTTGCGTCACATTTCTAATAAAATATACAGTAAATTGAAAAGAAAAATGTGGCCTTTGTGTTTGTCTAATGCAAAATAAGGACAGTTTTCACTTGCATGAAAGCTTTCTTTCTTTGACTTTTCTGCGAAATTAAGCCACTGAAAGCATGTTAGGTGCAGGTATTTATCAGTATTTGTGCAGGTTATAGGGTTTAAATCCCTATAAATAACCGTGTCAAAGCGGTTTCCATCCAACCTTTGCACTCACCTGTTCTTGGAAGGCAGACGCCTGTTCAGCAAAGCCAGCATCGGTAAAGTATTGCACCACATCCATGACCGACCAGCACACAGGGTCAGATGGCTTCTTATTCGCAGAACTGTAGTGAAGAAAACAGAACATATCAGAATCAGAGGAGGCACTGCACCAAACGATTCCTATATCAACCCCTTCTTTGCCCAATCCATTACACTCTAAGCCACAGTAATTATGTGGCAGGATTGGAAAAATATATGGAATGGGAAGGAAAATTATGCAGTAGAACGTGGCACAATCTGTAGCAGAACGGTTTTAACATTTCAACAACTCCATACTGACTGGACACAGTTGCACCTCTCTAGTACTAGTTTAAAACAGGTAATCGGCAAGAGATCTGGTGTAATAAACTTTGCAAACGACCTGCTGCTGAATGGAACTACATGAGGTCCTTTTTGTTGAGTAACTTAAGATCCATTTAGGATAGAGAATGTTCTTGGTGAAATTTCCAAATTACGCAGAAGGTGCTGGATTATGTTACAAAAGCGGAAAACACAGCACCCGCAGAATTGCATAATCCTTGTGTCTCTATACACACTCCTTTCAAAACTGAATCAAAATGATGGGGAATAAATGTTATTGCTAATGACTGATGTAAATACTGCTTCAACTTGACCGATGCAGCACAGGAAGACATGCATAGACTAAAAGAACCGACAGGAAAGCAGACCACAACCACGAGGGACAAATGCCATTGACAGAGGAGAATAAAAACAAGCATTTGCAATGCATTAGGTCTCGCATTTACGCGAGTTTGAGCTATTGACATTGCAAATAACAATGCCTATTGGCATTGTCATTTACAATGCCAATAGCTTTAACTCGTGTAACTGCGAGACCTATTGCATTGCAAATGCTTGTTGATGTAAGAGGCAGCCCTTAGAAAGCTTAGCTAGCTAGGGAAGCGCAGCTTGCCTTCTGCGATGAAAGAAACGTAAACAAGGGCCTCACGCTGGTAGCCTGTGATTTATTTCAGAAGGGCCTGGTATGAAAAAGAAAGTTTAAAAAAAAGTGTTAATGGACAGGAATCAACAGGCCTGTTAATAACAAGGCTGCTTTCCATTACGGGATGCCTGATTTCATTCATCGATCCAGGCAGGTAAGACGCAGTATAATAATTAGTGCGTGTTTTCAACCAAATGGAGAAAACGGGAGAGGATGTGGTCTCTCCGGCTAGACTGCCGACTTTGGAGCTGGGAAACCAAGGTTCGAGACTGGGGTGGCACTCCACATCCGGTGATTCTGGGCAAATCACTTAATCTCCCATGCCTACTAAATAATGAATGTGTCCTTGTGTAACAATAACTGGTGCTCCTATAAAGTGCCCCAATACCTTCAGGCCGAGTTCACGCTATATAAATCTGCAAAAAAAAATCATAATAATTTCAACCGAATCAAACATGCGCGTGTGTGACTCATTTTTAAAGTTGAAGTGGAGCAGACAATTCGGGGCAGCAAACGACAGCTGCAAAAGATTACAGGTGACAGACCGAACTAATGCGACCCACAGCTAGGGCCCAGGGTGCGTAAAGGAAACAAGGCACTAACTAGGGTAGGACCTCTGTGATTCCTGTAGATGAACCAAGCATGGATCCTGCTGAAAAGGAGAGGGAACTTTGATTTATAGGAGAAACCGTAGGGGCGACTTGGCTGGTCTAGTTATACTTTCTATACTCTGTCAGCTGCCTCACAACGAGCCCCAGGAGGAGGGGGAGGCTGTGCAATCCCCCCTCCTTTCTTTTTTAAATTTTCAGCGCGAACCGTGGATCCAGCAGCACTTCAGCTGAATTTTTTTTTGGGGCCCTGCGGGTTCCTGTGGGACCCCTACACCCTCAGGAGGCCTAGGGGATCAGGGTGTTTCTACCCTGCCCCCTTTTCTTTTTTTGCAAAAACTTTTCTGTGACTCGATTCAAGCTGAGCCACAAGATGGCTTCCAACACCTCCTGATTTGAATTGTTGGCAGCCAATTAGATCTCAGCACAAGATCGGGCGGTATCGCATATACCCTGCGTCCCTACATATACAATTGGAATTTTTTTAAATAACTCCACAACTACTGAACGGATTTACACCAAATTCAGTGGCGGACGGCACCGTTCGGAGGTGGCGGGGCAGGTGTGAGGTGTAAAAAATTAAAATAACTTACCTAATCGCCGCCATGTCTCTCTTCCATGTCAGGACTCCACCGAACAGGAAGCACCCAGGCTCCCCTGACTAATCACAACTTGCAGCGTTGTGATTGGTAAGCACATAGGCTCCCCTGACGAACCGCACCGCTGCAATGCAGCGTTGTGATTGGTCTGAGTGCCGTGGTTCGGCACTCAGATGGAGACTGTGGGCCTGGGCATTTTCTCCATGCAGGCTGTAATGCAGCCTGTATGGAGAACATTCATAGTGCGCATGACTGTTTGGGCCGCCCCATAGGGCCAGCCAAACAGTCATTGCACACTAGGAGCGGGCAAACCACTCCTTCCTTACCCTGCTCTGAGAACAGATCAGCCATCCACGCAAAGCAGCACAGAAACTGTGTTATTATCATTTTATGTTTCCTTTATTAACACTGCTTAAAAGCAGTGGGTGATGCTCCTCCGCCTTAGCGGAGGAGCTGCCTCTGACAATATCACAAACAGGCACTTCCCTGATCCGACATCTACCTTTCTGCCAAATTTGGTGTCATTCTGTTCAGCCGTTTGGTCTGTAGCCGTGTATCAATAATATGGAAAGTAATAGAGGGAAAATGCATTTTGGGGGCTCTCCTCCCTTTTCTCAGCCTCCCGCTTGAAGGAGCACCACGAAACTTTCAAAACAGCAGCTGAAGTGAGTGTCAAACTAGCTTTAAAAATGTCGGGAAAATTAATCAAACGATGCCAAAGTTATTGGCAAATGAAAAAAACGCTCTTCCTATAGAAACTACATCCTAATTCTAACTACCTACTGGCTTAGGTAATATTGGTGTAGGTAAGAATGTCAGGTGACATTGGTACTGCCAAGTCACACCTAAACTCCATGTAGGATAATGACAGTCCTCCTGCCATCTCTGCTGCTGCCAAAGAAAAACAAAATTAATTTTCCATTTGTCTAAGACACTTTAATAGCATTCCAATGTCATGTGTATGTCCATCAAAGTTCAAGATGAGGCAGCAGGATAAATAAACAATATAATCCTAGCTGTATGGAGGGTAAGTATTTTTTTTTGCGGAAGTATGTATTTTTTTTTGCGGAAACACAAAACTTGTGCCCTATCAAAACATGTACTCCTGGCTTCCAATGTGTGGACGGAGCCATAGCCCCTCTCTAGTGATGGCTACATAATTGTGTGAAAGCTGCACAGTCAATCTACACCATATAAAGAATGTGTCCCTGTGTAATGAAACTGGTGCTCAGCGAGGCGGCCACACACAGGTATGATGGGGGTGAATGAGCAGGTGTGACAAAAATCGGTCCATATAGACTGTTAACTAGCATACGTCACAGTTTAAAGACTAATGCCTTGCAGTCCTCGTTTCAAAGACATTTAAATGAGTGCTTGATAAACAAACGTCTTGACGTGCCTTCTTTGGAGCACAAAAACATCCGAGGTTTGCAACTTTGTAAATAGGTGGGGCGGTGCACGTTTGGGGGGAGGGGGCTGGCTGCAAAACAGACGACATGCTTGCTGCCCGGGAGGTCGGACGCTCACCGGGCAGGCCTGTGGGCGCAGAGGCCGCGGCGCGTCGTGTGCGCAGGTGCGAGGTTCCTGCCCAAATGTGCAGCCCCTGAGCCCTGATTAAGGGCCGTGAGAGGGGGCGGCCACAGAGCACAGACCCAGCCCGCAGTATCCAACCGCCACCATGCAGCGGGGAATGAAGAAGTACTTCGGGCAGAAGTCCCTCAACGACGTGACCATGGACGACTTCCTCGGCTCTCTGGGAATGTACCGCAAGCTGACCGCCAAGGACGCCTCGTGCCTCTTCCGGGCCGTCTCAGAACAGGTGAGTGCCCGCCCGTGCGCCATGGCCCTGCAGCGCTGGGAGGGAGGGGGGGGGGGGGGGCATGCATGCGGGGCGCGCGCATTTAATAACACGGCCTTCCTTCGTTTTTTTTTTTTGTATAGAGGAGTGCTGAGGTTTCGGGGAGAGAGCCAAGTTTAAATCTATAGATATTGGTTTTAGTTTGTTCCTGATGTACTTATTTGGGGGAGCGGGGCGGAGGGGGGAGGCGCGAATTCCTAATATTGCAGCAAATTCTCCGCGAGGCCTTTTTACAGTAAAATGAAAGTGAAACTGAAAATTTTAAATGTTTTGCGTAGCCAATGTTTGCAGCGGAAAAGTAATTTTGTTTTTCAACTCTTTATCACTTATACATTATTATACGGACGTCGCGCTGGTAGTGTTCACACCTCTCAGTATTTTCGGAAAAGGGGGGGGGGGGGGGGGGGTCGGCAGCGGCGGGGTGTGTGCGCGCGCGTGTGTGTCTGTGTGTGTGCGTCTGCGCAAGCGCGTCCACAGACCCCGACCCCAATCGCTGCGCATGCCCCGGTCTGTCTCCCTTGAGAGGCATCTCGGCGACAATAGGTCTCGAGAGCGAGACCTAATGATTAATAATGAGAACTTGTGAATCCAAAGTGGAGCAAAAGTAGTAGGATCCTGCTATAACAACAAGGAACTGTGAAGATCAATAATTCAAAAGAAACCAGCACACATGATTGAAGCAATCAATCCTCAATGAGGAAAAAGGTCTACATTGCTAGTGAGAGTGAGCACAAGCAGGCCTAAGTTTCTATCACTACTTTTCAGTACGCAATGATGTTACTAAAAAGCTACGTACATTTTCTTGTAACTGGTTCTGTCCATCGTCAGGACCATTGGTGTCACTGGAGACACACGGATAGGTAAGTGCGGCTCCACTCCTTCAATTCCGAGAGAAGCTAAAAAAGAAAAAAAGAGCATAAATCATCAGTACTGTCGCGCAATGAACAATTATATTACTGTAACTAAAATCATAAGCACAATCCTTATCCAACTATGAAAGAGGGAAACTACTACTCCCACTGTCTCAATTGCTGCAGCCAATTCTCAGACCTTGCTGATTAACAATGGGATTTTCCATTAACATTCCCCTCACAAAATTGACTTTGCCGTAAGAGGACAGTGGTCTCAAATGCACTCATATTGTTACAGTTTACTAGCATGCATGTCCCACTATGTCCTCCCTGGAGAAAAAAGGTGAGGTAAGTCAGCTACTGCATGCGCAGGTATCACTCATTGACCAGTTTCTCCTCCTTACAATACCTCCACTTGAATCCCAAGTGGAAAAGAGAAAGCCAGTTCCCTCTAAGATGGACTGCCCGTCCCAGCAAATATCAGGGCAGCTCTTGCAGGCCTTCTGTCAGTGCTGCGTGAGTGATTGCGAACAGAAATGTACATTTCTCAAGATTACTTCGTAAATTGAAACCTAAGAATGGAACTCAAACTGATGACTAGTCTATCAGAGTAAGGATCCCAGTTAGTATGGTTGGTATCCATTTGTTACTGTGCCATCTGTATTTATTTTAATGTTTTCCCAAATATATTCAACCAACAAATGTACACTCTTAACTTGCCTACCTGGATATTATGAATATCACTAGATGATAAATCATTACCTAGAGGAATAAGCACATTTTAGTATACACATTAAGCACATCTACAGCTATTTAAACCTAATTGGGAATCTTTTTTAACTTCTTTACCAATAAATTCGCGCAACTGGCCTGTCCGTCATGAATGACGGCATTTAGAAGCATTCAAAACAGAATATCTGTTTTCAACCATATTTTGAAAAAATAAATACAGACAGGAAAATGTGTTGGTTTTTCAGTATTTATCTATCAAAAATAAGTATAAATGGAAAACCGAGAGCCTTCATTATTTGATCTAATGAAAGTCGTTCTATTGCTTTACTGAAACTATATAATGCTGCATTGCTACTCCAATCTTTTCTACCAAACAAAAAAATAAAAATAAACTATATATTTTTTTACATAGCTTCTTCTCACAAAGCAGCCGGCTGCCGCAAGAAGCCTAGCATGTATTGTGTGGATCCCTCGGGACTTTTTCCTTCTGTACTGAAGATCTGAGAATATTGTTTCCCGCTTTGTCAGATTCCATTCATGCCATTCATTCTGGGTTAAAGCCTGTTGCCAGTTTTCAGGAAGTTTGATCTGTATTAAAAAAAGGTTTTACCTAGAACGTTTTCGCAACATTTTCTAATACCTCCAAGGCAACAACTGAACGAGTTTGAGATGTTGAACTACTTCACAGAGCCGCCTTGTGCTTCATCTACACCAGATTAGGAGGCAAGCTGCGCCTTACCCATCAAGAGAATCCTCACACTCTACCTAGAAGCATTACCCCTTTCTCTTAACTACACAGGTTTTTCCGAACGCCAGTAGTAGGCGACTTCCCTCATTCAGACCACTAGAGCTTCTTCAATCCGGCTGCACAAGTAGGCTGTGTCACTGAACCCACAAGGGCACTCAGCATACCAACAATTCTCCTTTTATATACCCTGACCCCTCTACCCTGCCCTTATCTATTTTTTAGTTGTCTGTAGCTACTTCGGAGGAGCCATCTGCAGCGCCTTCTGCTGTAAGGGGGTTGTATTTAGAAGCAACTCTCCCACGCTAAATACAACCAGTGGTGCCCCTGCTCCGATTTTCCAGGGGATCTTCAAGCCACTCATCCAACAAACTTCCTCTGGTGCTGACAAGAGGGAGTTCATCTGTAATCTCTCATAAATTGAACTTCGTCTCTTCATGGCGAGAGAACCCTATTAACACACTGTTTCCACTAAAAAAAGGCCAGAAAAGGAAATACACTCACCTCTCACACCAAAAGTCATATTCCTGTCAGAGTTTAGAGTGGTCATATCCCTTTTTTACACCCCTAAAGCTTCTCCGGACCCAATACTGAAGAGGCTAGTTTTGTCAGTTACCCAAAACCTCACTTTTCAAAACCAAAAGGTCACCATTCTCACCATCACCGGTTGTCCAGCACGGACAGACGCACTCTGAACTTTACCTTCACACTCTCTCGGTTCTCCAGCATCGTCTTCAAGTTTAACCGTTTCCACAGGTACCGCCTTGACAGCACATTCCCCCAAGGGACAAACGCTGGCGTTGCATCCTTCTTCACGTTTCACTCTTGGGCAGATACTGTCAAACACACTTGAGTTCTTCTCCAAAGCACCAATGTTGGTGCTACACCCATTAGTGTTCTTGACTATAGATAATAGGTGGGCGGCACACCCTTTCTCACAGTTATTGTGAGGGCCTGTGTGGGTTTTGCACATGCTCTCATTTTTATCTGTGGAGCAGGTATTATCTGTAGTTTCTGAAAGATGCTGAACAGCAGCATAGCTGCTGAAAGATTTCTCCACGAGGGGCCCTTGCTCAGTGTCTGTGGCTACCGGAGGACCATTTGTGCTGCTCCACTCCATTTTACTGTCCTGCTCACATGGATCCTGGTCTGTGGGAGGCTCTGTCCCCCGATCAAGTTCTGGCTCGGCAGAATCTAAAGGGGTTTTCACACTCTTATCCTCCACACAGTTTACTGCCGTCTCATTTTCAGCGTCTGGTACCTCAGAGCCTTCTGAAAGCATTGATACGTCCTCTTCACCTTCATCTTTTGTTTGCTCCTCTTCCACTTTCTGTAAAAAAAAAGAATTAAAAAAAGATATATACACACATTGCAGCAAGTGAATAGCAGCACTTGTGTATGTGCATTTGTCTAGGGAGAGGTAGGTCATCCCTTGCAGACAAAACTAATTAAAGGACTGAACAAGCTCTAAACGCTTGAGTCAAAACAGAACCAGAGAGACAGGAGATCTTACATAATTACATAGAAATGCATCGCACTTCCACTGGCATCCCCTTGAGACACTCTTCTAATGCATTATCTTCCAGGGTGCCACTCTAGAAGACTGAATGCTTGGCCAACAAACTCTCCAACTCAAACTGCTGCCTAAGCACGCAGAGCCGAGCCAAGCCACAGCCCAGCTTGGGATGCACCATTGCAACGAGATTCAAACAAGAATCCTACACGCAAGCACAAGGCTCTGGAACAAACTACTCCTTATTTTTACAATCAATCTGACCCAGGATCGGCCTGTACAATAAATACCTCTTTAAACCTAATCTCTCAGCATCCACCTCCTTCACCAGTTCAAGGAAAATATAAATGTATGCGCCTATCTAGTCCATGTGTGCCTATTTTCTTCCATGCTATCTGTTGCTTCGCTGGTATTTTACCTGGTGCTCTGCTGAGCTTCATTCATGACTCGTGAAACCCATATAAAATAAAATAAACAGGGGGGGGGGGCGGGTCAATGTAGTTTGTTGTTTCCAATGCATCTGCAGAATTCAATTAACACAACCAACATCTAGACAATGGGTTCGCCCATGCTCAACATGATTTCCGGAACCCAGCTAAGAGATTGCAGACTAATTCACAGCATGCAAATTTGGAATATCTTCCTACCCCAAATCTACAGTCAGACTAGGCATTCTCAGACAAATGTGTCAAGTACAGTGGAATAAAGCTGACGTAATTACCCCAAGATTAATCCTCCCTCGGCTTGGCCTGCCCTGCTGCCAATAATATGGAAAGGTCTAGGGATCCACAGGCACTAAGGAAGGTATAATCTAGCAGAATGGGGACAATAGGAAGTTTCAATTCTATTGGATGAGCTCTAATGTTGGTGCAGCCTTCAGGCAGGAAAAAGTGGTAGTATGTCAGCTTTTATCTGATAACTTTCTCGAGCCTCACATATTTGTTTCCAGTAGAGAAGGACTAGAAAGATGCCCTTTCAAATGTTGTAAAAAGAACGGATGATGGATAGAATACTGAGCAAATCAAACATTTACCTCAGTCACAGATCTGGGTTAAATCCATCATTTATTTGCCCACCATGACAACGCACCCCAGTTTGGACGCAGACATGTGCAAATCAGTTTTGACCCTGCTCACTATGGGAACAGTCTAGCCAGACCTACCACGCCAGGCCCTCCTGGACTGGAAACAAGCATCCTAGGACTGGTTTCAGAGTATCACCCTTCAACAGCCAGGCTAGCTTGAATCCAGTGGCACAGTGAGCACGGGACCCAAGTCTGGGCATACCCTTCGCACTTAGGGTGACCAATGTAAAAAGAACAAATGATGGACGGAATGCTGAATAAATCAAACATTCACTACTAGTCACAGATCTGGGTTAAAATACATTGTTTTTTTGCTCCCCATGCCACCCAGGTTTGGACTCAGCCATATGCAAATCAGTCTTGACCCTGCTCCCCATGGGAACAGTCCAGCCCAAACTGACAGGCCAGGTCCCGTGCTGACAGTGCCACTAGATTCAAGCTAGCCTGGGTGATGAGGGGTGATACCCTGAAACCGGTCACAGGATGCTTGTTTCCGGTCTAGGGAGGGCCTGGCATGGCAGTTCCCGTGGGGAGCAGGGTCAAGACTGATTTACATATGACAGTGTCCAAACTGGGTTGGCATGGTGTGAAAAATAACAATGGGTTAAACCCAGATCTGTGACGGAGGGTGAATGTTTGATTTGTTCAGCATTCCAGACATTTGTTCTTTTTACTCTTTTAAATGTTGTGGCATCTGCTCTTGGAGCAATGTAGGACAACTTGATGCCGACAAATGTGTTCCATTTTTTTTTTGTTTTGTTGCATTAGTCTCCTACAGCGGCAAAAAAAACTACAGAGGTCTCTCGTTGGATGTAATATTTGTCATCTCGGAATATAAATTCTTGCCCACAAATATTTTCCTCTTTTATAGACAAGCAAGCTGAGCAAACTTTTTCAAGGTTTGCAACTTTTTCCAGAAAAAAAACACTGGGCTCTTTTTGACTGTATCTCGAACCTCAAATTACCTTAAATTCAAGCTCCACAGCAGCGTTAATGAAAAACCAGGACGGCACGGTCGGAAGAAGGATTTTAAAAAAATCTCACAGAAAGAGGAAAAACATCCTAAAATGTAGCATTTGCCACAGAAGCAGTTTTCAGTGACTTTTTCATTGGCAGTGTAGACTCACCTAACATGGAGTCTATGGACTTAGGCAAAATATCGTCTGACACCAATGGTAAGGTTGGATCTTTGGAACAAAATGACTGCTAAATAATTTACTGTTAATTGCTAATGGTTTTTAATTCATGGCTAGAGAGTCATGACAATGTCAAATCATGTACAACACCAAGGAACCTGTTTGCAAACACATCTAGAAAAACGAACAAAGAAGGATGCTTTTCGGAATTGGTATGTACAATTCCTCCCAAAAAGTGGCTCTTTCAAAAGTAGCAGTGATGCTTCAATTTTCTGTTAAGTAGCTGGGTGTGTAACATCTTGGACTTTACCAACACCATGCTTCTGTGAATAACGATGCAAGTCCTTTGCATGTTTGTTCCACAAGTTTTTTTTCAATTGCTTTATATTTTGAGTACCAAGGTCGTACTTCTTGCAGGATGTAGAAACGATGGTCTCCAATATTGTGGATGATTATATGACTACTGTAAAATGGATCCCAAAAAGTGTGTTCTTGAAGGAAAAATCCATATTTTTTTTTACAGTTACACTTATTTTTCTCTGCTGGGCATTGAGAAATCACTAACTGGTATTTCAGTGAATGGGTTTCCATTAAAATATGAAAAGAAACTGTACAACTCATAGGAGGGTGTAATCTCATATACATGCACTGTATTTAGTTTCTCGGATGCATGTGAGCAAACTGCCTGATATTTGCATGAGGAAGCTGAAGAAGATCCGGATCTGGTTACTTTGAAACAATATATATTTGAAGCGATAGTTCTTTGTCATTTTGTTCTTATTGAAACTTTGTTTAATTACTTTTTTACTAACTCATTTTGGGGAGATTTACTAAGCGCTTTCTTAATACTGCTGATCCCCAACAAGCATTCTGCGAAGTAGCCTTCCATATTGATTCAGTACTAAGGGGTAGATAAGGCTGTCTCTGCAAAACTATGTGCACACGAGTAGCAGCTCATTTTGCACTGTGGTGGGAAAATTTGCCACACAAAGCCACCTAGCTTCATACTCTATTATAAAGAATTCACAAATCAAACGTGTGAAAAAGTGAGCCGGGTGGATCAAGGTTTGCCACCTTACAGCAAGAACTATTTCTGTGAGTTCTGCCCCCATTGTTATAATAATTGTTTTAGGGTACATCTTGATAAGTCACAGACTCAAAAGTTACACTTTCTCTCCAACATTGGACAGAGAGTGAATATGCAGACAAAAGTTTACTAAACAATGATGTTCTGCCATCATTCTACCAATGCCTTATTTTCTTGCCAGTAATACAATATTGTTACAGTAGAGTCATTTTTTGGACGCCAGATGCAAAATCCGCCAAGATGCGGTGTAAAATGGCGGACTTCATAAGCGCAGGTCTATCCAGGGGATCGCCTATGCCTAGAGCTGGCTACATGGGTCTCATCGGCTTCTGATCAAAAATGCTACGTACTGACCTACAGGGAAGAGGAGCCGGTAGAGCAAGGACTGACGTAAATAAGAATGTACTGGACCCCCTGCATTTCTTTGGCAATGATCTGCTTTTAACATGTGTCCCGACATTTCAGTACCAGTAGGAAAGGAAGTAAAAATGTGTTTGTGGAAGAAGAAAAATGTTGGCAACCTCAGGTGAACCAGGATAAGGCCAAACAAGGAGGTATCTTAGCAAGGTGGTCAAGTTGAAGCCTTACATACCTTCCTTTTAGCTGACCCAGACGGTCCAAGAGTGAAGGCTGAAGTGGCTTTCGTTGAATTCCATATTTACACATTTAATGCTTCTCCCAGCAAATTAGCAACAAACATTTGTGGTAACTATAGTTTTCTACTCAAGTACACAGCTGTAACCAGACTTCTCATTCAAGCAAAGTTTTATCCAACCCAGTACTTTTCGATTTTTACTTAATCATCCCTGGGATCAGGATCAATCTTTGGAGACAAGTTCCAAGAGAAAGATAAGTTGCTCTGAGCCAACGTAGTGGTTTGAGGACATGGCTGAAACACCTCAGTGAAACAAGGAGCACTTTATAACCATGATTGGAAAAGCAAACGTTTTTAATTTGCTGCTTCTAAAATTCGACCCCAAGCCATAAATGGGCCAACAATCTTGATCCTCATCCAGGATAAAAAGAAAGATAAACAAAACCAGCTACAGAGCTTGGTGTGTCATGTTAAGTATAGCAGTACATAGTTTAAAAACAGTGAGAAAAAAAAGACAGGAGCTTGAACATCCAGTCCGATCTCTCTGGAAGCTCTGAATTAAATGCTACAATGAAATAAAAACGTTTTATCAACCAAGACCATCAATCACACATGATGAATTTACCATATCACACCCCAGAACCACTCACCTTGCTCCGGGTGGCTCTACCACCCTGGGAGGAACTTCCAGGAGACTCTTGAGAACGTCCAGCATTCCTATCGGGCCGGCTTCGGCTCCGCTGTGGGCGCACCCGCTCTTCTTCTTCTTGCTGCCAACGCCCACGGGCACGAGTGAGGCGCTCGACTCGTGGGGCAGGTGCACTGTTGAGAGGTCGTCTGCTTCCACTGCGTGTGGTGGGCGCTAGTGGTACTTCCGTGATGGATGCTGCTCCAAGGCTCCTCCTGCTCCGTTCCCCACCAGGCTCTGGGCTTTCAGTACGCAACTTTTTTACTGGTGGTTCTTCTTCCTCTGGTCCCATTGTACTGCGCTTAACTCGCCGAAGGTTTTTCACCTGCCCACCAGTGACCTCCAAGTTCTTATCATCTGGAGATGCAGGGGACCCATGCTTAGGTAACCCTGGAGCCCCCTCCTTGGGTACCTTCAACTCTCCATGACAATGTGGTGTATTTTCTCCAAGCATACTATCCTGACACTCAGAACTTTCCTCTGCATGCTCAACCCTGGGGGTCAGTCTAGGGCTACCTTTTGCTAGTAAGTCCTGGCATTCCTCTATGAACCCATTTTCATTTCTAACACCTGGTTCAGTGCTCATCAACCCTTTAGTCACCTGTCTGGCACTATCCTTGCTCATCTCTTTAGGCCTCCCTTTCTCCAGCTCGTTGCGGCTTCCCCTCCCTACAAAACCTGCAATCCCCTTCTCCATATGTTTGCTGCTTCCCTTGCCTTGAAGCTCAGAGCTGAGGCTCCCCATCTGCCTGGGGCGTGCCTCCCACAGATCCACTTCCTTGGAAATCCCATCCCCCTGCATTCCACAACTCAGGTTCTTGGGGCTCCCCTCCTCCAATATTCCAAGTGTTCCCTGCAACCCAAGACTCCGATTGTCCAGTATTCCATGTATCCCCTCTCGCAGTACATGCTTGTCCTGCACTCCAAGTTCCCCCAACATGCCAGCTTTCTCCTGGATCACACACCTGTCCTCTCCAAACATCCCAAGTCTGTCCTGAACCCCAAACGCCACCTCCACCGGGTCCCCAAACCTCCCTTCCTTGGTGTTCACTTCCACCTGTCCCCAACGCACCCCATCCTTGCTCCCCAACATTACTTCTTTGGTAATCCGCCCCTCCCCCACTAAAACCTTCCCATCTTTGGGGGTTGTTGCCTCCAACACTCCAAGCTTCCAATTCCTGAGCCCCGAGTCTCCCTGCACTCCAAGACTGCCACTGTTGGGGCTCCTGCGTCCCTGCACCCCAAGATGCCCATCCCGAGGACCCACTTCCCTCACCACCCCAGACACTGTGTCCTTGGAGGTCGCTCGCACTTGCACCCCAAGCGTCCCATCCTTGGGTATCAATTCCCGCTGCATCCCAGAAACTACTTCCTTTGGACTCCGTCCTCCCAGCACCCCAAACTTCCCATCCTTGATGCTCCCTAGTCTCCCATCCTTGGGGCACCACCCCCCCTGTATTCCAGATGCCACTTCCCTGGGGTTCAATTCTGCCTGCATCCAAAGCTTCTCTTCGTTGGGGCTCCGTCCCCCCAACTTCCCATTTTTGGGTTCCAAACACCCCTGCTCCCCAAACCTCACTTCCTTTGGGCTCTCCGGGTCCTGTACCCACGAAGACGCTCCCTTTGGGATCCCTTCCCCCGGCTTCCCATCCTTTGGGCTCCCAGACCCCTTCCCCCCAAAAAGCACATCCTTTGGGGACCCAAACCCCTGCATCCCAAATAGGGGGCCTTTTGGGCTCCCCATCCCCAGCATTCCACAGGTCCCATCCTTGGGGCTCCCGTGCACCCAAGACAACCCGTCCTTGGGCGTCCCGTCCCCCAACCCACCAAAAGTCCCGTCCTTTGGGCCCGCTCCTAGCATCCCACGGCTGTCATCAATTGGGTTCCAACCACCAAGTCCTCCAAACTTGACCTCTTTCGGACTCCCACCGCCGAGCACCCCAAAGTTGCTATGTTTGTAACTTTCTTCCTCTTGTACCCTTATTTTCGTGTCCTTGGGGCTCCCCACTTCCTCTTGCCCCTGTTTGGGATTCCCTCCATCCTCCTGCTCCTGTGTTGGGCTCCCCAGTCCCTGCACTTCTTGCTTAGGAGAGCTCCCTCCCCCTGCCACCCCATCCGGCGCTCCCGCCTTGCCCCCTCCCCGGGCACGGCGAGGCGGCTGCAAGCGGGCCGCGTTGCGATAAGAAATGCTGCCCTTGTAGCTAACCCGCAGCACGGCCCGTCGCTGCACCATGCGCTCCAGCTCCTGGCGGGTGCGTTCAGGCTCTGGCCCGTGCCGGCGTCGCACCATCCGGCAGATGCGCTCCAGGTCCGGCCGTGCTTTCCGCGAACGAAGAGAGTCGATGGTCTCTAGAATCCACTCCTCGTAGCGCGGCCGGGGGCCGGTGGGGGAACCGGGGGAGGCGGCGGACAGAGGAGCGGGGCCGGCCATGGCGCTACGCGGCCCGTGCAGAGAGTAGACACAACCGGGCGGGAGCGCGAGCCGCTGCCTCTAGCGCTGCACGCGCCGCCTGCCCGCGCGCACCCTCCACGCGCCCATCCCTGGGCACCAGCAGCCGAGAGGACAGGCTGTGGCGGGCGGCGCGAGCGCTTAAGGTGGAGCCGAGAGACGCGCCGCGCGGCCCGAGACGCTTAAGGTGGACAGAAGGGTTCTGCTGATGTGCGTGCGTCGAAGCCGGATAGGGGCGCGCGATGGAAACTAGGGGCGTGTCCCCCACAGTGCACTTTGTTCACTGCATCCCCGAAGGAGTCGGGAAGAGACTCTTACTTAGTGTATATTCTATATATCCCCACTCTACCGCACCGCTTGTATACAACGAAGTCTCAGTGGCGGGCCGGAGAAGGGCCGTAAGGGCGTATACACAATGCAATCCATTGTAGCGCAGAAGCCTCTTCCGGGGGATGTTGTATGTACACAATCATCCCAGCCGAGAGTGGATAACCGGGTGCCCCAGGCCTCTGATAGCGCTTTTTTTTACCCTGCCTATTAAGCCAATTTTGAAGTGCTTCTGACGGAGCCCAGCGGTATTAATCCTCAACTGGATCTTGTCAATTACATTTAAATGCAAACTGTATTTCACATTAGGATCTACAATGAAAACGAGACCAATATCAAAATGACACCATGAAGGGTTATCAAAGATTTAAATCAGCACACAGGTCAAAATAAATGGTTAGAAGTCAATTAGTTATGTAAAGCATATGCTAGCATGACGCTTAAAATAAAGTGCAAGAAATGAATAAGCAGAACAGGCATAGTTCAGCTTCAAAGAAACAAGCATTGGCATAGCCAATAGGTCTCGCCTTTGGGACCTTATAAGTGTTTAGCCATGCAACAGTTGCATAACTAAATACTTATAAGGTCCCAAAAGCGAGACCTATTGGCTATGCCAAGCGGCCGCGAAAGTGATCGCAAATGCAATCAAACATCAAAGCGGCCGTCCGGCCGCGAAAGTGAAAGTAATAGCGGTCAAGCGCGGCGCCCGCGCACATGCACTGTAGCTCTATGCTGGCCTGGTAGCACTTTTTGGAGCCCTCTCAAAAAGTCTCGCCAGACCAGCGCATGCACTGGGTCAGGCGAGACCTAATAAATCAAGTTATGAATCAGAGGTCAGACATACATGGTGCTGCCTCCGAACAGCCAAAGGAGAACGAGTGTAAAATCCCTAGGAAGGGACTTCTTTTGCGTTTTACAATGAAGTCAAACATTCAATAAATTTGTGCACGAGTCACATGGTTTGAACCAATCAGGCTAAAGAAATAAGTACAGTTTCTTAAATCACTTTATTCAGCACTCTCCCACAGATTCACATAATGCAGTGCCTATCAATGATGCTCTTTAGACACCTAAATTGCTACTACAAATGTCGCTACTTAGGGGCCGATTCCGATGTCGGACAGACTCAGGTCCGTCCGACATCGGTCAGGAGCCGTAACCGACTGACCTGCTGTCGTCGGTTACGGCCCTGCTAGTACGATGCGACCGAACAGGGTTCGGCCGCACTCGTATACAAGACAATGCAGGCATGCATTCCGAGCAGAATGCATGCCTGCATCCTTGAAAGCAGGGGTGCAGTTCATCCCTGCACCCTGTGGGCGACACCCCAAGGTGCCTGCCACCGGGTGCAGGGATCCACAGGAGGGCACCATAGGTGCCCCCAGATTGCCATTTGGCAGCCTCGCACCCTTGGGGGCCCTGCTGGGGGCCCCCAAAGACAGTTTCCGACTGCCTTTTCGTGCAGGAAAAACCGTCACGAAAAGGCAGTGAAAAGTTGCCATTGTACTCCCTTGGTCGCAAAGAGGCGGCCGGGGGAGTACTGGGAGATTTCCGGACGGCGGACGGGCTCGCCGAGCCTGTCATCCGCAATCCGGAAATCCGTGTCGGATTCCTTTCCGACCGAGCTCATCGGAATGGCTCGTCAGAAAGAAATCCGGCCAACATGATCCGAATCGGTCAGAAGGAGCCCTTCCGACCGGAATCGGAATTGGCCACTCTATATGCAGTGACAGCTTCTTATCAGAAATCACACCATGGTCCTGACAGGCGAGGGCTGTAAAGTTCACTTTCAGGGGAACAGCGTGCTACAGGATTCCAAAGTAAAGAAATATTATTCTGTACTTGGGAAAGTGACGTTATGTTAAGAAAAATATGGTTTGCAAAATTGCTTCTGCAAGAATAGTCTGGGCACAGGGTAAGACAGAAACAAAAAGAATTACATGCAGAAATATGGCTGCAGATACCACTAACCATTTTGAAAACAAGGTCTGCATTAGCTAATGTTAGCATAACCACAGTACCTCCAACATAATCTCTTTGTTTCAACTACATGTTTATGCATTTGTGCATATAATTATAAAACCCTTCATCAAGTCCTCATCTGTTGATTTTTGAACTCATCACAATCTATATTTCATGAACTACATCCCCTTATACTTCATTTTTCTTCGATTTTCGCTTTGCTTATTCCAACTCCCTCATTTGACCTTAATTAAGGGGGCGTGGCCAAACCACAGACCAAGATTGCTGCGTAGATTCGGAGCTCCGCCGTACTCCTCGGAACATACAGCCATCCCGGAGTCCACATGCCGAAATCCAGCACGGTGTAGGTGCAACTGGCCTCTACGAGGCACCTGGATCGTAACGATACCTCTCTGCCATCAGTCGGAGGTAGTGAGCTGCTTCGCCATCGAGGTGCGTGCTGTGGCCTGCGTACTGCCACCAAGCCGCGGCCTCAATTACGGCTTGTGCACCAGCAGGAAGCAGGGGCGGCGCTTCCCATGATTGCGACGCGTCAATGACCTGGCAGCGAGGATCGGCAGTGAGACGCGCACTTCAGGCTTGTTGTCCCTTCACGGCTTCGGGCACCACGGGGCACTTTTGAACATCATGGGCTCCCCGATTGGCAGAGGGTAAGCCCGCATATCTTCCCTGTGGCATGGGACACACTGCGCCCCCTCACAGAGACTTTCCACATTGTAGTGCCTAATCTAACACAGCGCCCCTTTCGCCATTACTGGACAGCGTGGGACAGCCAGGAGACAATAAGCGTGCCCATGTTGTCTGTGTGCTGTGGCCTGTGTGCTGTCACCGAGCTGCGGCCTCAATTACGGCTCATGCACCGGCGGGAGATATGGGGGGAGCTTCCCATGATTTTGGCGCATTGACGACCTGGCAGCGAGCATCGCCAGTGAGACGCGCACTGCAGGCTTGTTGTGCCTCCATGGCTTCGGGCACCTTGGGGAACTTTTGAACATCGCGGGCTCCCTGATTGGCAGAGGGTAAGCCCGCTTATCTTCCCCGCGGCACGGGACACACTGCGCCCCCTCTCAGAGACTTTCCACGTTCTAAGTGGGCCAGACTGAGGGGCGTCCCCCTCGCTTGATAGACTTTGCTCCCACCAGGACCTAATCTAACACAGCGCCCCTTTTGCCATTACTGGACAGCGTGGGACAGCCAGGAGGCAATAAGTGTGTCATATTGTTTGTGTGCCTGATTGCAAACGTTCCTATGACTGTTTGGAGGCGAGCCCCCGCTCTGTGAAGCCATGGTTGTGAGGTGATTCTCAACTAGTGGTGGAGATAGCCAGGTGGTCTATGCTGGCATCGCCCGTACGTCCACATTGGGGGCTACAGCATCTGGAGGAGGCGCAAGGTACATCAGGTGGATTGCTGTCTTGGTAAATGAACTGATCCTTGCCAGGACACTTGCGAGACGGCCAGACCGAGCTGCTCCAGGTCCATCGCAACACTGCCCCTTGCAGCTTCCTCCCAAGTCCATAGGCAAGGGAGATCCGAAACAGCAGAAACTCACTTTTGAAAAGGCAGGCGGAGGCACTGACTCAACGACTAACACAATGGCGGAGGGCGGATATCAGACTACTGCCCCACCGCAGCCCCACGCGCAGGGGGGAAATGAGGCACTAATGGCAGAACTCAAGGGGGGCTTTCGTGCCCTGGACACTCGCTTTGACGCACTCAATAAGCATCTCAATAAAATGGGGGCCAGACTAGATCAGCACGACAAAAAACTTGACACAGCTGAGGGCAGAATTACAGACTTGGAGGATGGCCCGGCCCAGGCTACTAAACAATTGGAGAGGATGGAGGGCCTATTGAAGACTATTGCCATAAAGAATGAGGACCTTGAAGCTAGGGGGAGACGTAACAATTTTCGTATCATGGGAGTGCCTGAATCCACAAATACGGAACGATTAGATGGGTTTGTTGAAGGCCTTTTAGTTGACTTATTTGGTCGGGAGTCCTTTACTGCTACCTTTGTTGTCGAAAGGGCGCTCAGATCCCTCGGTCCGCGGCCCAACCCTGGCTATCTGCCTAGCCCTATAATGGCACGGCTTCTGAACTTTAAAGAGAGAGACACTGCATTGCGGATGTCACAGGAACGTGGGTCACTGGACTGGCAGGGCTCTTCCATCTCCTTGTACCCGGACTTCACCGTGCTGGTATAGGATGCCTGCTTAAAATTTGCACCGATCAAAGCCAGGCTACGCAAGGCCGAACTAAAATATGGAATGCTGTACCCTGTGCGACTGAAAGTGGATGTGGAGGGCAGGTCACGGATTTTTGAAACCCCTGCGTAGGCCCCAGAACTCCTCAGATTCCGAACAAAAGCTGGGCCGCCAAGGAAATTGCCTAAACCGGAACGTCCGCCCTCATTGCTGAACTCTGGCTACAGTATGGAGCTGTTTTCAGCGAGCTGAAAGACTGTACCATTGCAGAACGTCGATAAGTATTGAGTGTATTAGTTTTCGTTTTCTCCTGTTTGTCCTCTTCAAGATAGTTCAGAAATTGGACTCTGTGCTCTGGCTATTCTGAACTCTTTTTATTGCATGTTTAAAGATTTCCTTGGACAAGGCGAGGCGTTGCCACGGCCCCTGTGCGTTCGCACATATTTGCTATGCTTACACTTGCTAAAAGTGTTCTTTACTTTGAAATGTTATGGGGTTTTGGGATTTCCCCTAGTTCGAGAATGAGGGGATGGGTGGGTGGGTGGGGGAATGGGGTTTCTTTAGTTATATGGTATCATTTGTTGCTGACACAACTCGTTTGCCATGATGTTCCACGTGCTCATACTGACACATTCACGTTCCTTGTAACTCTGACCAATTGTGATGTCGGCGGGCAGGCTTTCCACTGTCTCTGACAATAACTTTCTTACTTGGAATGTGCGGAGTTTGAACAATACTAGGAAAGGGAAGCATGTGTTAAACTATCTTCAGCGCCACAAGGCTGATATTGTTTTTTTTACAGGAGACACATTTATCCCCCACTGTCTCTACAACGTTTGCCGCTACGTGGGGGGTGCACTGCTACTTTGCGAACTATAGCACTTATTCCAGGGGATCTGCCACACTTATACACAAACGGCTGCACTTCCAACTATATAATGTGCACACTGATAGAGCAGGTCGTTTTACTTTGGTAACAGGGAAGCTTATGGGTTATAACATCGCTTTAATGTGTATTGATGCGCCGAATGTAAATGACCCTGATTTTTTTGCACTCTTTGCACACCCTGCTGCTTCCCTTGGGTGCTGATTACATATGCTTAGGGGGGTTATTAACATTCTTATGCAGCCGGAAATTGATAGCACAGCAGATTTCCCCACCACAAAACCCCGAGCCAGTAGGGTGCTTGGTGATATTTGTGACTCTATTGGTCTAGTGGACATATGGCGCACGCGATTTCCCATCGATGCGGCATACACTCATTATTCGGCCCCTCACGACACTTGGACGCATTTAGACTATTGGCTGGTCTCACACACAATGCCCCGCTGGTTTTGATCTATGACCCATTTACGTAGAACGTATTCCTATCACTCACCGGTCATCATGCACATCCGACTTCCCAGACCAGAGGATAGTGAAAGACAGTGGAGGTTCCCGGGACAGGCTTTGAATGATACAGTATTCTCAGCAGAGATCCGGAAGTCTATTATGAATTATTTTGACCTAAATGTGGGATTTGTCAGTACTTGCTCAACTGTGTGGGAGGCATTCAAAGCGTACATAAGGGGGGAGTGCATTGCCAAGCATGCTGGGATACTCAGGTCACTGAGGAGTACAATTACTCGCATAGAGGACTGTATTAAGGTCTTGGATGACGAACAGCTTAAGCACCCAGACCCGGCTAAGCAGGTCAGTCGCTTGTTAATACTGACGGAGTTCAGGGAAGCTGCTAACAGCGAAATACATTTTTCTGGGGAAATATGCTACCTCCAGGGGGTGTGATCTAGCGAGCCATCATGGCGGTCGCATTGCAGGCGAACTCCGCTGAGCCCGTCACCAAAATCCTGCATTTCTCCTGCTTCGGCAATTTGAGCTGCTGTGGAAACTTCGTGAAGCGGTGCTGAGTGCCGCGGGTACACGACGGCGGTGTCATCGGCCGGTCCTGTGTGCATTCTAGCCCGTTCTGTTGAGGTGCGTGGCTGATGGGCCGTGTGGGCGAGCCTGAGGCAGAGCGGCGTGGGCTGGGCTGGGCCGGACGCGGAGGTGACTGGAGCCGGGCGCGGCCCTGCCCTTTGATGCCGACATCAAGCCCCGGCTGTGGGCCCCTGTCTGCTGTGGAGTGGAGGAAAGCGCAGTGCTGATGTGCCGTTACAGAGGGGGTGAGGTGGCCCGGTGAGTCTGCAGAGAACCCTCCCCCTCTCCCCTTGCATCCTCACTGGGATTGGCCTCCCTCGGGCCTCGAGGGGTCCGTCGCTTCTGTGGGGCTCCTGGCCAGCGTGTCCTGGGGATGCATGTGGACCCCGTCCTTGTTGCCCAGTCCCTGCTTCGGTGGTCGGATCGGGCCACGCGCGGAAGGTGAGAGAGTGGTGGAGCTGTGCAGTGACGCATTCCAGGGGTGACTATTAGCGTCTCGACTGGCTTCTGTGCTGGGGGCTCCCGGCTTTGTGCTGTGTCCTGCAATCCCCCCGTCACCTGTGCTGGTGTACTCTCGGCGGTCATTCCGGGCCACGTGCGCACAGGGGGGGTGTGAGTGGCTTTGGGTGCTGCATGGTGGCCCACTTAGTCCTGCGCAGTTGGGGCCATGGATTTCTTCTCCCCTCATGTGCTTTCCTCCTTCCCGCACTGATTCGGCGACCAGGTCATGTCGCGAGTGGAGTGAGTGTGTGGGGGCTCATGCGACATCCTGTGTGGCCCGGTTGGGGTCGCACGATTAGTTGACTTGGGGTCTAGTCCAGTGTGGTGGTGATGTGCCCCTCCTGCGTCGGGTTGGACTTGTTGGGGCCTCACTCTCATCTGTGTTGTGTATACTGTGGCATGGAGGTTCCATTCGAGGCGGTCCAAGAGGATAGGCAGCGGGGGAGTTTTGCAGAACTGCATCGCAACGCACGTCTGGTGGGTACGACACCCAGGTCGGGCATACCACCTCCTAGCTTGCTCAGGGAGGGGTTACCCGGTTCCTTCCCTTTACGAGCCGTCTTACTGCTGCGTGCCCACGTTGGGTGGACTTGTGTGGGTGTAGCTGCTGTGTACCCTGGCCTGAACTGATCTGTCCGGCCTGCGTGTCTGGCTTAGCCAAGATAGCGGGTGACCTCACTGATTTTGGAGTCCTAGCACCAACATGACCAGGGATAAACACGCTGGGGCTCGGCGAAGCAAAGCACCATGGACCGCTTTACTGGACCGGGGCCTCGGCTGTGGAACAGGAGGGTGCACAGGGAGGAGTTCCGGACAATGCAGCCCTTATGGCGGCAATTACGCAGTCCCGAACGGTCCTTGAAACCAAAATAGGGGAGGTAGGTTCTGAGGTCGTACTCCTTCGCCAGGACCTGCGCAATGCTACGGAGTGCATTACAGTGGCTGAAAACAGGGTCTCTGGTCTGGAGGACTTGGTCAGTACATTGCAAAAGAAGTAGCGTCGTTGGAGACCCTCACTAGGGGCCTGACATCTTGTGTTGAAGATGCAGAGAGGAGGGCACGGAGAAGTAATCTGCGCTTTGTGGGGTTCCCGGAGGGCTGTGAGGGGGGGATATGGAACAGTTCCTGACCAAGTGGATCGTTAGTTGGCTTCCCCCAGAATCTATGTCTAGTTGCTTTATCATTGAGAGGGCACATCGGGCCCTCATGCAGAAACCGCCACCGGGAACCAAACCACGACCTGTCATAGCGAAAATCCCCAATTATCACGACCGGGACGCTATCCTGAAACGGTCCCACCTTAAGGAACCATTGCATTTTGACAATGCTCGTATCCTTATATTTCCAGACGTCACTCGCCTGGTTCAGCAGAAGCAATAATCCTTTATGGCGGCGAAGGCCCGCCTGCATGACTTGAAGCTGCTGTTCGCCCACCTGAATCCTGCTAAGATGAGGGTGGTCTACCAGTCATGCACATTGTTTTTTGATTCCCTGGAGGACGTCTTCCAATGGACAGATGAAACAGTAAGGGTGCGTTCACATACACCACCAAGACTGGAGTCCGACTCTTCAACGAGTGAATCCACCCGCAAGCCACCTAAACCTAAAGTCAAGGGGAGCAGGCGTTCAAGATCCAGATGCCGCTCGCAGTCCCATAGCGATGCCAGTAGATCGGCCTCGGTGCCCTGCTCGGGGCACCGGCCTCGTAACTTCTTCAGAACTTTCCCGGTGGGCGAGCATACATACATATCCGTTCTGGCAGCTGTTGAAGCCTATGTTCGAGCTAATATTCCCCGTCGGCTCCTGCGGTCCGGGGGGCAGCCCGAGTTTCATGGGTGGGCTTTTGGGGATCCATTGGTGGAGGTGGGCCGGGGGCCTCCATGCCGCCTTCACAGCGACAGATACTTCAGTGGTTTTGAGGTATTAGGGTGGGGGGGGGCTTTTGGGGGTGTTTTTGTTCCTTGTTCGCCTTTCATCATGCTCCAGCAGGTCTTTAAACTGGTCTTCAGATGTTTTCTGCTCTAAGTGCTACGTTTTGAGGGATTGCTTTGATTTCACTGCACTGTCATATTGCTGCTATGTGCTGCTGTTTCTTTACATGTTACCACAGGTCCTGCTCATTGCGTTTATTACTTCTCTAAATGTCTGCCCCTGTGGTTAGCCCACGGCCTATTGCCGGGGCCCTTAGGATAGTGAGTTGGAATGTCAGGGGGGCGCTGGATAAAGTGAAGAGGGGGGCCATCCTTCACCAAGCTAAGCATTATCAGGCTGATGTTCTTATGCTACAGGAGACGCATTTGTTGGGGACCAAGGCTCTTTGCTTGCTGAGGTATGGGTATTTCCAAGTTTTCCACTCTGGGTTCACGAGGGGCTCACGAGGGGTGGCCATTCATATCCATCACAGGGTCCCATATGTTCATTCCAAGACGTGGGCAGACATGCAGGGGAGGTATGTCTTTATTCAAGGGTATCTCTATAAGGAACGTGTGGTACTGGGTAGTGTATACGCCCCTCCCCCCTGTCCTGGACATTGGCTGAATGCATTATGACTTTGTGGGCGGATGTCCCGGATGGGGTGATAGCTGTTGGTGGTGACTGGAATGATGTGATGGATGGGGCTAGGGACAGATGGCGATGGGGGGGGGGGGGGAGGGGGGGGGAGCCGGCTGCTGGCCAAACAACTAAATTATCTTCCTTGGTGTTGGGTCTGGGCTGGGTGGACTCCTGGTGACTGCAGCATACGGAGGAGCAGGGTTATACATATTTCTCTTCTGTACATGAATCGTTCTCACGGTTGGACTATATCTTTGTACTGTCTGCAGTGGCTGGGAGAGTGACGGAGGTGGAGATCCTTCCTAGGGGTCTGTTAGACCACTCCCCAGTTGCGCTCATGCTACGGTTTGGCCCCGTGAGGCCACCCTTTCATTGGCGTCTCTCCCCCTGGCATCTGCAAGATGACCAGTATAGGGATCATTTGGGACAGGCCATTGATCAATTTCTGGATCTTAATGTAGGCTCGGTGGCGACCGCTGAACCACTGTGGGAAGCGCTGAAGTCTACTATTCAGGGAATGGACATATCCTATTGCTCCACGGCACGTCTGTCTAAGAAGGAGTCCTTAGTGCGCTTGGAGGCCCATATTCTGGAAGTGGAATGCGCTGGAAGAGAGGAAGGGGGAGCCCTGGCGTGCCGGCAATTTCTAATGGCGAGACAAATGCACGCTGATTTATTGTTGGATGAGGCTCGATTGGCATAGCTGGTGTCCCGTAGCAGGATCTAACAATGAGGCGATAAGTCCAGTAAATTACTCCATCGTCTGTGTCAGGGGGCCACATGTCTCCTGGTTCTCTCTGGGCTTTTGGGGTCAGATGGGGGGATTTTGGGTGATCCCTCAGCCATTGCGGAGAGCTTTGCGCACTACTATGCTGATTTATATACCCCACGGGAGTCCCTGCCGGAGGACATGGTATGCTGTTTTATTTTGGATCTTCTGCCCCGGACTCTCTCTAATGAGGCTCGGGCAGAACTGGATCTCCCGCTCACAGTGGAGGAATTGGGCACTGCATTAGGGGAACTTACTCTGGGAAGGCCCCAGGGCCCAACGGATTTCCCTGTAAGTTCTTTAGGAGATATTTCTCGAAACTGGGACCCTATCTCCTTCGGGTGGTGGAGTGGAGGGAGCGTGGGTGCCTTCCGTGGGACTGGTGGTGGTCATGTTCCAAAAGCCTGGCTGTCCTCTGGACCAACCTTCTTCATACCATCCCATTTCGCTGCTGAATATTGAGGCCAAGATTTTGGCCAAGGCCTTGGCCACTCGCCTTCGCTCCCATATCACCTCGCTGGTCCACCCGGACCAGGCTGGTTTTATGCCTCAACGGGCGACACGGCACAATATTCAGCGGGCACATATTGCTATAGACACGATTCGGAGACTGGATGTGCCAGCGGCTCACCTGTTGGCGGATATGGATAGGGCTCCTGATTCCCTTAGTTGGACTTATCTCTTTGCGCTTTTGGATAATTTGAATATGGGCCCACGTTTCTTGGCCTATTTAAAACTACTTTATACACGTATCATGGCGTCGGTCCGGATTGTGGGAGCTGCCTCCTTCACTTTTCCTATTGGGCGGGGCACCCGTCAGGGATGCCCGCTGTTGCCATTTCTTTTCGCCCTCGCGATGGAGCCCTTGGCGGCTTGGGTGCAGATCGATGCACAAGTGGCGGGCTTCGAATGGGCACAGGGACAATCGGATCGCGCTTTATGCGGACAACTTCCTCTTCTTTTTGACCGACGTCAATAGGATGGGCCCCAGATTGCTGCGGATTATGGAAATATTCAGGGAAACTTCTGGTCTATTTATGAACGCGAATAAGTCCGTGCTGTGGACACTGGGGCGTCAGGTGGAATTGGGTACCTGGGCCTCTGCGGTGCAGGTTACTGCGGTAGGTATGAAGTACCTGGGGGTTTTTCTGTCTGATTCGTCTGGGGTGTCCTGGGAGCGTTTTGTTGTATCGGTTTGGGTGCGCCTTTCTCTTCCAGGCCGGTCAGCCATCTTTAAAATGGTCTCGTTATCGCGTTTACGCTACCAGCTACAGAATTATCCCTTTCCCGTTAGTCCCTCTTGGTTCCGCCAGGTTAATTCAGTTCTGGGACAGTTTCTTTGGGCAGGAAGGGCACCTAGAGTAGCGTTACGGACGTGTTTTCAGTCTACATATTGTGGTGGGCTGGCCGCCTCGGATGTCCAGTCCTACTATGTTGCCTCGCAACTCCTGATATTGAACGAATGGTGGTATGGGGATCGCTCTGACCCAGTTAATGCGGTGGAGTGGTGCCATATGGGATCCTATTCCTTACACACTGTCTTGTACTCGGCTTCTATATGTAGGACACTGCCATCCGCCACAAGGGTAGTTTTCCAGGTGTGGAGGCAGGCCCTGTGAAGGATGGGGTGGTGGGGCAGGCTGACAAGGAAGACTCCCCTTTGGTCCAATGGTAGATTGCCACAACTTGTGGGCTTGGAGGGTTTCCGAGACTGTGATAATATTGGGATCTCTACCTTAGGGGACGTAATGTGCAGCACTGTTCTAAAATCTATCCAGGATCTCCAGCATGAATATCAGATGCCGAAAACACCATTTTTCAAATACTTGCAGTTTCGGCATGCCATTGTTCCCAGTGTTGCAGACTTGGAGTCTCTTCCCGAGTTCAGTCCTGTTGAAGCTAAACTGTTTATGGGCGACCTGCAGGACCATAACATCTCCAAGATATACCTAACTCTGGTGACAAATTGTCCCACTACATTAGATAAACTCAGGGAGAGGTGGGAAGACGACATTGGTTCCCTGGATGGGGAGGACTGGACGGAAGCACTTGCGTCCCCTCGAGGGGCGGCAATAGCCATGCGCCTTCGGCTGATTCAATTCAATTATCTACACCGCGTATATTATACTTGCGTCAGGCTGTGGAAGGCGGGCTTGATAGCGAACCCGAAATGCCTGCGATGCGGCTCTGCGAATGGTACCCTGTTTCACACAATTTGGTAGTGTGCGGTGCTCGAAAGGTTCTGCCGGGGGGTTTTGGCCTGTCTTGCTGAGGTCTCAGGGTGGGAGCTCCCTTATTCCCCAAAATTGGTGCTGTTACATATAATGGAGGGGGTGGGGGAAATATTTATAAGCGCCATCCTATGCTACTGGGTTTTACGCTGGCTAAACGGGACATTGCTCGTAAGTGGAAGGCTGGTGCTCCACAATTTCTCTCGGCATGGAAAAATGGTTTGGATTTCAATATGGGTTTGGAGGTTCCTATTTTTACAGCTTGAGGGTGCCCGTTGAAGCATTTTAAGATCTGGAAGAGTTGGGCGACCTATAGCGGTTTGGACCTGGAACCCCTGCCGTGGGGATGTGGCAGTTGAGGGTTTAATTGGGCAGGAAATGTGGTTTGGGATCTATAGGATCCAGCGGACAATGTCATTTATTTGTGTGCGATTATATATTATTAATTGTGTGGTGCTAAGACAGTGCGGGGGGGGGTTTGTTTCTTTATTATTTCAGTTTTTGTATACTGTATATGCTAAAAGTCGACGCAATACTTCTTTTGTATCATGTGGCAGTCTGTCTCTGGGTTACAGAGCTCTGCATTGTATTTGACGATTGACATAATAAAAATTGTTGTAAAAAAAAAAATATATGCTACCGCCAGGAGCCAGCAGAATGGACAGAGAATGGTGACCATACGCGTGTGTTAAAGCACAGAGAGCGGGGAACGTCATATATACCTCGGAGAGGATATTAAGAAATGAATTGGCGTTCCAGTAGTGGCGTGTGAATTGAAAGAAAATAATTAAGTGAGATTTCCTGGACATTTTTCGTTCATCTTGAACTGGGTTTTGACTGCAGGGCATCTGGACTTTGTTCTACAAGTTTCCTCACCCGTGTCCTGAGGAGGCCAAGAAGGATATGAAGGCAGAAATGCGTCAGCGTCTACAGTCTTTGAAAAGAGGAGTCTGACTATAATTGATATATCTTTCTGACGAGTGAATGCACATTTCTGAATTAAGGTCTTTAGAGGGGTAATAACCTCGTGTGCATCTAAGACGACCTCAAAGTGTATTTCCTTTATTTAATAGGCGAACACTGTTTTTTCTATCAAATGGGTAGAAGGAATTTATGAATTGTGTTGTTTTGTGATGCGTACTTATTTGTTGTTTGCATATATGTTTGTATGTCCAAAAAGATAATATCAAAATGAAAAAGATAATATCAAAATAATGATGACTAAAGCATCAATACAATGATAACTAAAAGTTCGTAAAAAATGTGTCTATGGTATGTGATTTGTTTTTTGAAATAAGGAATATGAACTAACAACAGGACTATGTACTGTTAATAGGGCAATATGGAGTTCCCTATGTTGAAGTAGATATACATATATCTTTTCCTCCTTGCCAGTCGTTTTCTCTTTACCTTTGGGTAGTACTTTGCCCAGGTATAGGAGCGTAATTTGGGTAAACCCCTACGTATTTTTTAAATACCGCCAGGCGCTATGGCGAAGGAGACCGACCTGGACGCACACTGGCCCAGTTGCTGAGGCCTTGCGTGGGGAAAGCCTACATTGCATCCATCCGCACTGACGATGGGCAAATTCACACGGACACAGCAGAAATCAGAGATGCGTTCCATCGATATTACTCAAATCTATACACCACACGTGCACTGCATGACGATGACGACTGCGGGACTTACTTAAATGAGATCGCTATGGTATGGGTGGAGGACTACATGCAGAAGTTTTTAGCGGAGCCATTTTCTAAGGAAAAAATTGTTAGTGCCATAGATGCCTTAAATGGTACTACAGCACCAGGGCTTGATGGCTTTACCGGCATATTTTATAAACACTCTATAAAGATATCCTTGCCCCATACCTTCTTGAGGTCTACAATGAAGCACTGGAACAAAAATCGTTGCCTCCAATGCTCCGTGAGGCAGTAATTGTCTTACTTCCAAAACGAGGCAAGGACCCGTTAAAGTGTGGCTCTTCTAGGCCGCTATCACTTTTGAATTTGTACTATAAAATCCTTGCCAAAATGATTGCGTTGAGATTGGCGCTACTCTTAGATTGTATCATATCCCCTGTACAGTGTGGCTTTGTTCCCCATAGGTCCACGTTACTAAAATTACGTACATTATTTGCGGTGCTCCACAGAATTGCGCCAGTCCTGCTAGACTCAGAAAAGGTGTTTGATTCCTTGGAATGGCCTTTCATACGGGCTGTAATGAGGAAATTAGGCATCCCCAACGGTTATAGAGCTTACGGCATTACTTTACGCCCTTTACGCATTCTGTCTTCCCCGTTCACTGTCACACGTGGCACCAGGCAAGGTTACCCATTGTCCCCTTTTACTTTTTATACTCACTGGTCCGCCACTTTCAAGAAAAACATCTCCATAGAGGTATCCAGTTCAATACAGGCCCTCTCCTCATCTCGCTCTATGCGGATGACATTGTGTTGTATGTCCGCCGACTGCAAGATAATTTGGATCCATTCGGGAATTGCCATAAACTGGAGTAAGTACGAGCTGCTCCCTCTAACGACGGGCAATACTGAATGGGAATGCGAATTCTCGTTGAAATGGTGTCATGACTGTCAGGTATTTGGGTATCCAGATCCATAGAGATGCGGACCAGATGGTGAGACTAAACTATGGTTTAGCTACACATAATCTTGAGGTGCAGGTGGAACGGTGAATAGGGCTTCCACTTTCTATGTCCGGCAGAATTGAATTTATGAAGATGGTAGTTCTCCCGAAGTTTTTATACATGTTCCATAACATTGCCATTCCCCTACCAGACAGCTTTTTAAGACCCTTAGATCACACCTCATTCGACTCGCCTGGGGTGGCAAACGACCTAGGAATCGATGGGAGACCATTACTTTGCCATATTAAAGAGGGGGGCTGGGGGCCCCAGACTTCAGAATGTATTACCTAGTGGCACAAAGTAGTTTTGCCCATTCATGGTACCATCCTGATGCGCGTATTCCCTACAGTAAGCCGGAGAGCCAAATTGACTTTTATGGATCAGTTTATTTTCAGCAGGGTGCGCAGTGCTCTGCGTGCAAAAATATCAGAATATCCACTTAAATCGCAGTCCTTCGCGCCTCTATCCCTATTAATATTTAACTCGGATGGGAATCAATTGATTTCTAGGTTATACAAGGCTAGCATAGTTCTGATCCCGAGCCACGATACTAAGATTCAAATGGCCTGTGAGCATGACCTGGGTCATCCTATCCTTGACGACCAGTGGGCTTTCTGTTGTTCGCAGATTAGGGAAATCTCCCTTAACAGCAGGCATAAGCTGATACATTTTGAATACCTATGGAGAGCGTATATGACGTTGGCCAAAATTCACGCTATTGATCCATCCCGGCCTCACAATTGCCAAAAATGCGGTAGCCCTTATGCTGACTTTCCCCATTTGACATGGACTTACCCCGAATTGCGGAGTTCTGGATTGTCATTATTTAACTAATATCCCGGATGACTCTGTTGGGAATAGACCCCTCCCCGGAGGTCACACTCCTGGGATATGTCTTTCATATGCCCAAGAAGCTACGCAAATTTATCGCGCTGGCGCTGATTTTGGCTAAGCGTGAGATAGCTCTTAGATGGGGTGGCAAATTGCTTCCTACAATGGGGGCATTGCTTGCTAGCCTAACATTTTGCAACACAAACTGCAAACTGTATGCCACTCTACTCCACCGAAGTCTCGGCCGAAAGACATCTGGGATCCTCTTAAGACATATTTACAGAACCTGGAACCTGCTGCCCCTAGTCAGACTCCCGACGGCATAGTTACAACTGGCGTGGGTTGAAAGGTTAGCGATAAGACTATGTTGTTTATATGGTTTCAGGTGCTGTCTGGGGATGGATACGTCCGCACTCTGGGAAGCTGTGTCATAGGCAGACTAATAGGTCCTAGTCATACACTTTTTAATTTTGTGTCGCTCTGTCTTGTGTTCTGGTGTATAGCATGACAAAATGTTACTAAACGTGAATAATTAACATGATTGTGAAGGAACAACTGTGGAAATGGCATTGATTTATATATGTCAGAAAATGATAAATAAAGTTACAAAAAAAATACACTATGCTTAATTTGAGCCAGTGATTGCCAGTGGGGACCACCAGCACTCATTTTTAGGGACCAGCACTTATTTTTCCTAATCATATATTTCCTGATAGCAAAGCATACAAACAGGAAAGGAAGGGAAATATTGAAAACCCATCACTAATGGAGAAAGCAGGAACCTGCAAGAGTGAGATAAAGGGCCTGGGGTGTCTGGCAGCGGATTAAAGAAGCCAGAGGGTGATTCAGGGCTATGCAGCCTTGATATTTGGTGCACCGACAATTAAAAGGACTGACCACAGGCTTCTTAGCAGTGCTTTGGGCACCAGCACTGATTCTTTTACAAATTAAACTCTGGTCATACACTCTGGCTTAGGTAGCTTCCATCTTGTGTTATCTCTCCCTTTCTCTCTTTCTTTTGCTTCTTTCGCTGATTGTCGACTTCTCCCCCCCTCTTAAAACCCAAACATCTAATTAAAAGAACACAAATTACACAAATTGAAACAACCAATATGGGCATTATTATTTCCCTGAGAGTGCCCAGGGCTCTAATTTCTAACCCTAATGCTCAGATTGCGCACAGTTGGGGCACAAGCACAGGGATCTGGTCTGTACCAAGAGACCATACACTGGAGAGAGCGCCATGCTGTCAGGAGAACTATGAGGGGCAAACTCCCAGGATGGCCTGACAGTTCAGTTGTTTGGGAGTGTCCCCCGAGGGGAGAGTACAGAGGCCCAGATGAAGGGGCAGGAGGTGGAACTAGTCCACAGTGGGAGGACCAGTGAATCAGGGGTTACCAGCTCTGAGACCAGAGCACCCCAAGACTGCCCCTGGTGAGGCCACTTCTGACCTGGAAGTGCTCCCTGCACTGTCACAGAGACAGAGGGCTGGAGACCCTCCAGGCAGACCCCTGAATGACACAGTGTGTCACCCTTGAAGGGGGGTTACAGGGGAGTTCCCTCCCTGGAAGTCCTGGCTCGTCAGGCACCTGTTCAGCCTTAGAGTACAGCCCCATGTCTGAGTGGCCAGTCTCAGACTTTCACCCCTGGACTGGTGGGAAGGAGAGTGCAAGTAGGGTGCCTAACACATGGGGCTGTTGCCCCCCATTCTGAGGAAACTCAGAGGTCAGAGAACCCTGGATGGCCTGGGGCCTGACTCTTAACAGGGACAGCTGTCATTGGCCTCTGTTGGTTACTGTCCTTATGGGCAGAATTTTCCTTGGGTTGGGGCCAGAAAGTCTGATCAGAGGGGTGGAATGGGCCACATCACTTTGTTGGCCATGATGATACTGTCTGCCTACTGGGATAGATCTCTGAGCAAGTTATGGTTAGGTGCTGGATAGATGGGGTTCACAGATGAGGAGAAGCGTTCCCCACGGGTCAGGTCAGTGGCTCAGGAGAGTGTAGACAGAGGGATCCAACTGAGTTCAGAGAGGTGTAGAACTGACAAGTGCCCCTGCATGAAGGGCTTTCATCCATGTTCCGCCACCTATGCAGGGAAGCCTATCAATGTATTGATTAGCTATCCTGGCTTTTGGCTGGAAGGTGGTCGTGTTGGACCTGGCCCTTTCTGTAGGGTCATCCCCAAATGTTTTGCCTTTACCCTCATATTTTCTGAACCTTTTTTTGTTGGCTTATAGGACTCAACTTACTTTACCCCTGCTAACCAGTGCAAATGATTGTAAAGTCTCCTTTAAACATTGGCTTACACCCAATTGGGCTATTTAATTTACTTGGAAGTCCCTAGTAAAGTGGTACTTCATGTACCCAAGGCCTGTAAATTAAATGCTATTATTAGGACTCCAGCACTTATTGTGCCATTCACTTACATAGCCCTTTAAACCTGTCTTGGGCTGGCCATTGCAGCCTGTGTGTGCAGTTTTAAACTGCCATTTCGACTTGGCAAACTAAACCTTTTGTCGATGTACACTCGTAGTGCACCTTGGGACTGATGCACCATTTTGGCACCACTTTTTGGTCATACTAAACCTTTTGTCAGACCCAAACCTTCCTTTTTAATGAATATAAGTCACCCCTAGAGGAGGTTCTGAACAGCCCAAAGGGCAGGGTGCAGTGTATTTAAAAAGTTAGACATGTACTTTTAAGTTTTTCATGTCCTGGTAGTGAAAAACCTTTGGTTACCTTATTACATTTAATAAGTGATAACTTTTAATTGGGAGCAGGTAGACAGATTTAACTTTTAATTGGGAGCAGGTAGACAGATTTAGATTGGTGTCTAAAGCATTGTAATAAAAAACCCTCTAATTGCCACTTTTAGAAAGTGTTTATGTTCGGGCTGGACTGTTCCCATTGGGGGCAGGGTCAAGACTGATTTGCATATGAATGGGTTCAATGGAATGGCATGGTGAGCAAAAAACGATGGATTTAGGCCCAGATCTCTGTACTGGGATCAATGTATGACATTGTTCTGCATTCTGCCCATTAATTGTTCTTTTTGCACTTTTAGAAAGTTGGCATTTTCTTGTCCCAACCATTTGATGCCTGCTGCCCGTATCCTGGGACACAGGACAAGGTGTAGCTGGCAGTTGGCCTTTGTATATTGCTTCCAGACAGTGAGACAAAGGGAAATTAGATGTTGGCAGGATGTGCCACTCTGAAGTACTGACTGCTGCCTGAATGAAGGACCAGACCTGCTTCTTGAGCCCAAGACCACAAGAGTGACTGAGAGTGCCAGCTTGCTGGCCTCCTGATCAGAAGCCTCAGGGGCACAACAGGCTTCCTCCATTTTGAGCCAAGCACCAGGACTCTGGCAGCTGTGAGTCCTGTCCTCCCAATTGGTGCCACCCCGTCCTTGAACCTTGGAAGTTAAAAAGGTGCTCTGCCTGCCCAACTGTGGTCCCAGCAGAACTGATGCATCAGAGCTGCAGCATGACACACCGGCTACCAGAAACTCCACATTGGAGCTGCTGCACAACACATCGCCTCACACAACTCCACATTGGGATTGCTGCGTGGTTTGTCTCTGACGCAGGACTTTGCATCACCACCCACAGCCTTCCAGGAACCACTGCTGCACGATGCATCCTCTACGCAGGCCTTCACCTTCCAAGACCCTCATCGACGGCATCCTAGACGACGATTCAGGACTCTGCTTCGCAAGCCTCGCACCTTCTTTGAAACTAGCTGGTGCGCGATGCATCTCGACACAGGACTTCGCATCGCAACTCCCTCGTCGACGCCTTCCTCGTTGCTGACACAGGACCTCACATCACAGCTTCTCAACTCCTAGGAATCGCCACTGCACGACGCAGTCTCAACGCAGGACTCCACATTGCTGTGCAACCAGGATTTAAAGTACTCTTGTTCAGTGGGCCTAACTGGGTTCCTGTAGATGGCCCGTACTCCACCGTTGTCGACCTCAACTTGTGACTTTTTCCTAGTCTGGCGCATCCAGATAACCACAATTGGTGCTTTTTTCTTTTTGGCTCTATATTTACTCAAATCTTTTAAATTGCATATCCCTGGTTCTACTGATTGGAGTTTTGTCATTTTTGTCTTGATTTATTAATTAAAATGTATTCTATTTTACTAATTCACAACCCACGGCCAGTTCTCCTGAGTCCACTGCTGACAGACCCTCACTGCCACCCCGGCATCCAACACCACTGATGCCAGCACCTGCGACACCCTAAAATGCATTCTTCTCAACGTACGCTACGTACACAAACACACCATGGAAATCTGGAACCTACTCAACTCTCTCTCACCCGACGTCGTCTTCTTCACAGAGACCTGGACCAATGCATCTCCGCCCCAACATTAGCACCGCCATCCCAGACGGATACAAGATCCAGAGGAAAGACCATCCCATCCACCCAGGAGGGGGCCCTCGCCATTGCCCACAAGAGCACCCTCCGCCTCACCACCTCCAGCGAAACCTCCCCCTCCGCCGAACACCTGCACTTCCAGATCCAGACCACCCCCAAAGCCACACTCGGAGGAACCCTCGTCTACAGAACCCCCGGGCCGAACACCGTTCGCCACCACCATCACCGACTTCATCGCACCCCACGCCATCGCCTCAACAAACTACATACTCATTGGAGACCTGAATTTCCACCTCGACAACCCCAGTGACCCCAACTCCACTATCCTTCGTGACAACCTCGCCAGCATCGGACTTAAACAACTCGTCAACACACCGACCCACAGAGCAGGACACACCCTCCACCCCATCTTTGCAGCAGGAAAAAGCATCCAATTCAGCCACACAACGCAGCCACCATGGACCGACCACCACTACGTACACTTCACAATCAACAAACCCAAGGCACCCAAACCAGCCCCACGCCCACCATGAAGGAACTGGAGCAAGGTTACCGCCGAGCAACTTAACTTCACCCTCACCGGAGACAACCACACCTGGGTACCCGACGCAAACGACGCAGCCAGAGAACTCCACAACTGGATCTCCGACTGCGCAGACGAGCTCACCCCACTTCGCAACCCCGACAGACAACGCCCCAGGAAAGCCAAGTTTACCACCGCTCTCCAAGAAGCCAGACGCACCTGCAGACGCCTGGAGAAGAATTGGAGAAACACCAAGACAACCGAAAACCACAACACCTACAAGGACTCCATGACGGACTACCACAACCAGATCAGAGCCACCAAGAGGAACTTCATCCACAACAAAATCCTGGCCAACTCCACCAACTCCAAGGAACTTTTCAGTGTCCTTCAAGAATTCACCAACCCACGCAGCGAAGCCACAGACATCACCCCATCCCAAGACCTCTGCGACAAGCTTGGAACCCATTTCCACCTCAAGATCAAAAACCTCTACCAGACTTCATCGACCATCTACCAGGCACCACAGACGGCCCCCCGCCCCCCAGAAACACCAGAAAGCCCACCATCTCCAACTGGACACCAATCACGGCTGAAGACAACGCCTCGACCATGAAAGGCATCCAGTCGGGGGCCCCCACTGACCCCTGCCCCTTTCACATCTACCACATAGCCGCGGCTGCCATCGCACCCGAACTACAATGCACCATCAACACCACCTTCAAAACAGGCACCTTCCCAGACGACTGGAAGCGTGCAGAAGTCAGACCTCTGCTCAAGAAGCCCACAGCTGACCCCACCGACCTCAAGAACTATCGACCCATCTCGCTCCTCAAGTTCGCCGCCAAAGTTGCAGAGAAAACAGTCAACAGGAAACTGACACGATTCTTTGAAGAGAACGCCGTCCTCGACCCACCCCAATCCGGATTCCGAAGCAACCACAGCACAGAGACCGCCCTACTCATAGCTACAGATGACATCTGCACCCTCCTGGACCAAGGCCACTCCGCAGCCCTCATCCCACTCGACCTATCAGTGGTCTTCGACACCGTCTCCCACCGCACACTAGTCGCCAGACTACACGACTCAGGCAAACAAGGAACAGCCCTGGGCTGGATCCGATCTTTCCTCACCGGAAGAAGCCAAAGGATCAGACTCCCACCCTTCCTCTCTGACCCCACGAAAATCACCTGCGGAGTCCCACAGGATTCATTCCTGAGGCTCACCCTCTTCAACATCTACATGGCTCCCCTCGCAGCCATCGTCCAACAACACGGCCTCAACATTGTATCCTATGCCGACAACACCCAGCTCATCCTCTCCCTCACCAAAGACCCCAACACTGCCAAACTCTTCTTCCATAAAGGAATGCAAGATGTCGCAGCCTAGATGACCAACAGCTGCCTGAAGCTCAACGCCGAGAAGACAGAAGTCCTGGTCCTCGGTACCACCCCTTCTGCAAGAGACAGCACCTGGTGGCCGAACGCCCTCGGAAGCCTACCTACCCCCTCAGACCACACCAAGAACCTCGGCATCGTACTCGACTCATCACTCACCGTGAACCGACAGGTCAATGCCGTCACCTCCAGCTGCTTCAACACCCTCCGCATCCTCCGCAAGACCTTCAAGTGGATCCCCCCTGAGTTAAGGAAGACAGTCACTCACGTACTCATCACCAGCAGACTGGACTATGGAAAAGCAATCTACGCCGGCATCCACAAGTCCCTACTCCGCAAACTCCAGAAAATACAGAACACCGCAGCCAGACTCGTCCTCGGCATCCCCCGACATGAACACATCAGTCAACACCTACGAAGTCTCCACTTGCTCCCCGTGGAGAAAAGAGTCACTTTCAAAATCCTCACTCACGCCTACAAATGCCTACACAACAACGGACCCAAATACCTCAACGACAGACTCAACTTCCACGTACCCACAGAGCTAGAGCAGGCGGAAGATCCTTCTCTTACTTGCAGCCAAGACCTGGATCGAGCTACCGGCAGACATCAGACTCACCCCCTCCCTGAACACCTTCAGGAAGACCCTCAAGACCTGGCTCTTCGGCTAAACAGATCTGCGGATCCCTCCTCAGCGCTTTGAGACCCTTATGGGTGAGTAGTGCGCTTACAATTCCCTGATTGATTGATTGATTGGTGTGCGATTTTTCTTGTGTAGTGTTTTCACTTTATTACTGTTACTTTACACATTGCCTCTAAGTTAAACCTGACCAACTTACAGAGGGTCAAGCATAGGTTAATTTGGGGTTTGCTTGTGTCTTCACCCTGACAAGGATTGTGGTTGCTGCTTGAGTGTGGTTTCACCCCCCTCAACCAGTGACCCAATTTCTTACAGTGATTAAGGCAAACATGCAAGTGACTTGGAGAAGTTATGCCCAGCAAGAAAAGACATGCAGAAGATAGGAAAGAAAGAAGATGGCCATTTAAAAGGATAAAGAAGTTTGAAATTTGAAGTAAAAGTTTAAAAAACTGTTTTTCATGCTAGATTTTATGAATAACGAGGACTTTTTAAGACAGCATGCAATTTGAGCTTGCAAGATTATAGGCAGTATCAGTATTAATTACATGTGAAGACAGTGCTATATTCAGTACTTGTGATAGGCCCTAGAATCGGGCAAACAGTCTGTGCAATGCTAGGCTACCACTAGACCACTGCTTGAGCAAGGACAATTGATCAACTCGGGTTAGAAGCTTAAAATAATGGCTGGGTACAAACCTGGAAAGGAGATCCTATAAGTGCTGGAGTAGATGATGATCGTCTAAGAGCCAACTCATCATTTCTCTCCCATTTCTGATTTTAGTTTGAATCATTATGTGCTTAAACTAGCCCTGGCTACCATACCAAGGCCTTGCAGAAGGTCCTTCTCCTGATTTGCTGCGAAGACCTGGATTACCCTGCCTCTGCACCCCAGGCAATCACTATTGCTCTCGTAATTCAGGAAGGGCCTCAAGACCTGGCTCTTTGACTGAAATGCAGACCCGTCCCCCCAACTCAGCCCCTTGAGACCCTCACGGGTGAGTAGTCGTGCTTTATAAGATTACTGATTAAATCTGTGCTTTTATATGTTGGTCGCCTTTGATGTTTATTTTTATTCTTCTTTGCATGTATTTTAAATTGCCACTATGGCAGGTTTCCCTGCCCAATAAAGATGCTTTGATTGATTGATTCATTTAGTCTGTGCTTCCTGATCTTCTTTTGTCAGTTTACAGAGCAGAGGCTCTTACGTAACCACGCCATAGTCGCAGCCATCATCTGCAGCCAGACCTCCATGTCTTCTTGATTTACCTCACTTTAGCATATAATGCCATGCTCTCATAAAGAGACTTCTCTCTTCTACAGAAAGTAGAGCCACTTTACGATGTTTTCAGTTCATATAAGTGTTTAAGAAGAGAGGTCCATGCCATGCCAAACCCACATCACCCCACACTTTGGGAAGCCTACTGGCTATCTATACGCAAACATGCACACTTTAAATATCTCACCTCACATACAAAGCTCTTCACAACACTGGCCCTGCCTACCTGAACAGCCGCATGCACTTCCACCAACCTTCCAGACACCTCAGGTCTGCTGGTCTCTCACTAGCACCCCCCCACACATACACAAAAGCAGAGCAGGGTGCCACACCTTCTCGTCTTTGGCTCCTAACGCCTGGAACAACCTCTCACAACACATCAGAGCCTCCTATTCTCTTCTTGACTTTCGCAAGAAGCTGAAGATGTGGCTTTTTGAGTAAGCCCCCAGGGCTGGCCTCATACACCTGCTACAAAGCCCCTGGATACCCTCATAAGTGACTAACACACTATAAAATTACAGCTAACATAACAGGAGTTTCATAAAAAGAACATTTAGTAGTGGGGACAGGCCAGGTTCATGACTGCAACCATCCACTGCTATGTGTGGCCAAGACCAGCCGTCTTTCTAATGCTAGCATTCCACCATAAACTCAAGGAAAATGCTCTGAGGATTACTTAACCTGCGTAGAGATAAAGAGCTCACAAAAAAGACAATATATGAACAACATCCATCCTTGCAACACTTAACAAATCATTTGCTTATGAAATGTAAGCAATTCGCTAAGCATTGAAAACGCTCACTGTGTTGAATCACATTATATGAAAATAGTGGCAGTGTTTTCACTGGTCAGCAGGGCTGGCTTTTGGGCAGTGTGACCGGTGCAGCTGCACTAGGCGCTGACCTGTAGAGGGGGTGCTGACCTCAGGGAGGGGCACTGTGTTTACCAATAACTTATAATTGGAGAGATGAAGAGAACTTTTGACTGGTGGTAGTTAGACAATCCGAGGAGATGGTCATGGGATGTGGGGGCACCAAAAATGATTTTCGCACCGGGTGTCACTAACGCTAAAGCAAGCCCTGCTGGTCAGGTAGTTGTTTGGCCTATGACCCGCCCTTTTGACCAGCAACTGCGGCAGCTATCCACATGGCCATCAAGCTAGCAGGCAGTTCTGGTTCCCACTTCTCACTCTGTTTACCCTTCAATGTGGCTGTCCTCTTTAATGCAGAGGTCACCCCAGCTTAAGGGTCACTAGTCAAATCCATCTCCCTTGGGCGCCTCTGAACACCCTTCCTTCTGGGACAAACCCTTCTAACATGGTTACTTTTATGGTTTTCTGATATTTTCCTAGACCACTATTATTGCCATAAGCTTTTTGGTTACATTAGGCAATGTTTCTATTTTTTCCAAACCAAGGTTCTGCTTTCCTATGCATGTTACATTAGGCACTGCCAAAAAAAATTGAGTCAGTCTTTCTCTGTCGATGTGTCACAGCTTTGCTGAATTACTGGTGGTTGCTTCTGTTACCTTTCCATGATGTCCTAGGAATACAACCGACTACCATATTCTGCTTGTATCAGCCGTCTTCTGAATACCATTCTGATGCAATTATTAGGTTCTTCCTGGATTTCTATTGTCCAGGTGTTCCAGAGTATATCTGGCCTGTTCCAGACTCTGCTCCTCTCGGTTTGCTCATGAAGAACCTAGTGTGACAGAAGTAAACAACAGCTTTTTTTTCTTGGCTTCAAGAAGGGAAGGACTACCCAGATATGACCTGCACTTAACAGTCCTAGAAGTGCAAGAGATGCTTTATTCACAGAGAGTGCATGTAGCGAGTTTAGAAATAGAGATGGTTGTGTGGTATTGAAGGGTCACAAACAGAAGAAAGACAGACATGATGTAAAGAAGTTCACTGCCGAGACAGAGCGCATCATGCAGAAAAGAGGCAAGCCATCAAAGTAGCTAGACATGGTACATCCAGAAAAAAATGAGGGTTAGATTAGAAGCCAGTGTTGGGGAGCTCAAGAGGTTAAAGCTAAGAAATGTCAAAGTAGCTCCCTCTACCAGTTGAGATTACCACACCGAACGATGGAAACCTTCAAGTGCCTTGAGTTTAACAACCCATTTCCCATCTACACTTTAGAGACTGATGGGTATGGAGTTGCTTGTGAGCATCAGTGGCTGAATGACGCGCATAAGTTAGTGGTTTACTGAGCAGACTACTCCTTGTGGGTAACAAATCTGTGATGGAGCTAGATCACAGCGTCAAAGCCAAATGTAAATATATTATTGATGCAATTATTAAAAGATGTGGGCTGACTCCAGTCCAGTACTAGAAACCCTAGGCGGAGAAATTAATGCATGCAAACTAGAAAATATTCATGCACGCCATTCACAAATGTTTGACTGGTATGTGAAGGGTACGAAGATGTCAACCTTTGATGGGCTGTTTAATCTGTTGCTAACTGAGCGCAATTTGGGTGTTTACCTGAAAGGGATACAACAGTGTTCGCCTGATCCCAAGGGACTTGCAGTGTACAACAGCAAGTTAGTAGAAGACTTGGTAGGGAATAAGGGGGCAGAGTAGTCAAGTGGGTAAAGGCTACAGGGACAAGAATAACACCTATCCAGGTCTAAGGTTTCAAAAACAATATTAGTTATTTGCAGGTGTCTCTCAGGAAGGAAAGTCAAATGGGAATGGACCCTTTCAGAAGGGTAACAATACTGCTAGTACTGGAGGAAATCGGGAGGCACACGACCAGACTTAGGGATGGGTAGCTTTTATCATTGTGGAGGGCAAGGCCACATGAGGTGTAACTCCCCAAACGTAACCCTATTACCACAGGTATCAAATTTACATTTCAGTCTGAATTAGGGTTGCCGGAGTGGCGTGTCAGAAGTAGTGGATAACTGGGAGAACAAGAAAGGAATCGAGCCTTAAATTTCTCCCAACAGGCAGGACTATCTAGAAAATGTCTGTGTGCAGTGCTTAATGTGTTAAAACATAAGTGCCAGGGCCCTTCTCAGGAGGCCGCTGCAGCTCGCACCACCCATAGTACCCGCCAACGCTGCCAATGACGGTACCTACACAACTACTAACCATCACACTGCTACAACTGAGGCAATTCAGACTGTTAGAGGTCCCAAAACCTCAGAATGGTATGGGCGACATCCATTAGATCTGCTCACTTATTAAACAACTGTTGCCCTACTCCTCTCCAGTTGACTCAAACAGCTAGCAGCTGTCACAAGTGATGGTGTTGACAATTAAGTGCCGGTGCCGAGCACAGGAAACCACCGGCTCAAATAAAGTACTGTCTGAGTGGTGGTTCCAAATAGACTAGCATGGAGGAGACCAGGTTTAGCCAGACTATGGTTAACATTCATGTGGTTGTCCCACCCAAGTGTATCCCCGAGATCAAGTAACATTAGCCACTGTAGTTTGTAAGGATTTGAACTACTTGCTCATTTGGGGATGAGCTTAAAGATTGGTGGGTAAACTTGAGAGGTTTTGGTTGTTCAAATGCAGTGCATATTTGAGGTTTGTACTAGATCCCCTGGCTAGAATGCTTTTACTTAAAATGCACTTGCGTCTTCCAGTGTTACCCCTTCAGGTAAAATAGGATAAGACTGAGAGGAACCAAGGGAAAAGTGAATATGATCTTAACAGCCTCTACCTTGCCTTTCTTAAAAAGTTCCTGGCCCAAATTGAATGTGACTGAAAACAGTTGATTTGTCTGTATCGGTCAAACTGAGTCGGAAAAATTGATCAAATTTTTTCTATTTGAGTTCACCAGAATCTCCACAAGCAACAGCATGGTATTTGAAAGAATTACAAAAGTTTTACAATTTGTAAATTATTTTAAAGTTATTTTATTTATGGTGTGTCATGGATAGAAGACTAATCAATCTGTGTTTCTTGTTACTAAGCAAGGACCTCAGCATGGATTGCCTGGTGAGGAATAGCGTTAAAGATTTGGAGTCTGGTGGAGTCTGTGGTCCAAGAGCACAGGCTGCTGCCAGAGCCGACCCTAGTGAGGAATAAATCGCTTAGAGGATGCTTCTGCCCGGAGACACAGAGGTTTACTTAGGTATGTCAGATGTGCAGACCTGCAGTCTGACCGACCAACCTATTCCAAAGTGGAGTTTGTGGCTGGTAGCAGACTAGGTCCTATATGTAGAGAGCCTACCAGAGGTTCGAGAGATGCTGAAGGCTGGTGGTCCAAGAAAAATGCAAAAGCTCAGTGTTGGAAATGGGATCTCTAGCTGGCAGTGGTTTGCACCCTACCCAAAAAGGGACCCTCAATCTAGTCAGGGTAAGGGAGTCACACAGCTAAGATAATCCCTGCTCACCCTCTTGATAGCTTGGCATGAGCAGTTAGGCTTGTCTCAGAGGCAATAAGTAAAGTATTTGTACCCACACACCCAGCAGCATAAACAAAAACACCACAAAAGGACTCCACACCAGTTTAGAAAAATAGCCAATATTTATCTGACTAAAAAAAGATCAAAACGACAAAAATCCAACATACACAAGTCAAAATATAACTTTTAAAAGATTAAGCAAGTTTAGTCCACAGAAATCAATGGATGCATTAATTTTACCACAAAATACCTTAGATGCGTCAAAAATCACAGGGGATGTGAGGTGCCTTAAAAGCAAAGTGATGCGTCAGTTCCTACTACAGAGGGGAGGTGATGCGTTGGTTCCTTAGTGGCAGGGGTTTGATGCATCAGCTCCTTACTGCTAGGCAGGGGAGGTGATGCGTTGGTTCCTTACTGGCAGGGGAGGTGATGCTTTGGTTCCTTACTGGCAGTGGAGGTGATGCGTCGGTTTCTGGACATGCAGCCTTGGTTCCTTACTGGGATGCGGTGACTATGAAGAATGGGCATCGAGGAACAATGCATCGAAAATCCTGATACGCTGTGACATTGGTGATGCCGGCGCTGTGTTGATTTCGCAGCCATGAAGCAGGTGCTGCGTCGATTCCTTAGCTGCGAAGCAAGTGCTGCGTCGAAGTCTGAGTGGGTGCCACAGATGTAGGTGACATGGTGATTGGGACTCACACTGTGGTGGTTTTTCTGACATGCTGCGATGGCATGCTGGGGCCTGTGGTGAAATCCGTGGTCGGAGCATTGAGCTGGAACCATGCTTCGGTGCAGGCAGCGGCGATGCGTCAATCTTTTGCAGCGGTGCATCCAGAAAACATGCGCTGGGAGTCGATGCATGGGTTTTCTCCTTATGATCACCAGGTTACACTCCCAAGGTCCCAGGAACTGGATTTGGCACCACTGGGCAAGTTAGGACTCTCAGCAGAAGAGTCCAGGCACTGGCAAGTGAAGTCTTTGATGGCCTGAGACTTTTTAACAGGAGGCAAGCACACACAAGCTCTTGGAGAACCTTGGAAACAGGACCCAGAAAGCAAAGTCCAGTCCTTTCACTCTCAGGATAGAAGCAGCAAGCAGCAGGCCAGCACAACAAAGCAACAGGCAGAGTGGCTGTCCCTCCTACAGAATCCAGCTCTTCTTCCTGGCAGAATGTACTCTGTGCAGAAGTGTTTTGATTTTGGGGTGTCAGAGGTCCAATACTTATACCTCTTTCTGCCTTTGAAATAGGCAAGCGTCAAAGGAAAGTCTTTGTAGTGCACAAGACCCTGCCTTTCCCTGACCTGGCTTCAGACTCACTACAGGGGGTGGAGACAGCTTTGTGTGAGAACAGGCACAGCCCAATTCAGGTGTCAGTGACAACTTCTCCCACAACTCGCTCAGGAAGGCCCATCAGCCTGGTGATGGGCTATAAGGATATGCAAGGAAGACCTCAGCTCCCTTTGTGTGACTGTCTAGAGTGAATGCACAAGAGCCCAACTATCAGCCAACCCAGACTTGTATTCTACAGATAGGAAGAGGCACAGAATGGTTAAGCAATAAAATGCCTACTTTCTAAAAGTGGCATTTTTAAACAAGCAATATAAAAACCAACATCACCTAAAGATGTATTTTTAAATTGAGAGTTCAGAGACCCCAAACTCCAAATCTCTATCTGCTCCCAATGGGAAATTTCACTTAAAATATAATTCATGGCAATTTCTATGTTACCCTATGGGAGAGATAGTCCTTGCAATAGTGAAAAACAAATTAGCAGTATTTCACTATCAGGACATGTAAAACACACCAGGACATGTCCTACCTTTTAAATACACTGCACCCTGCCAATAGGGCTGCCAAGGGCCTACCTTAGGGCTGACGTACATGTAGTAAAAGGGAAGGTTTGGGCTGCCAGGTCGAAATGGCAGTTTAAAACGGCACTCACAGACACTGCAGTGGCAGGTCTGAGACATGTTTGCAAGGCTACTCATGTGGGTAGCACAATCATTGCTGCAGCCCAATAATAGCATTTGATATACAGGCCCTGGGCACACCTGGTGCACTTTACTAGGGACTTATTAGTAAATCAAATATGCCAATCATGGACAAACCAATCACCAAAACAATTTAGACCGAGAGCATTTGCACTTTAGCACTGGTCAGCAGTGGTAAAGTGCCCAGTGTCCTAAAGCCAACAAAAAAGGTCAGAAAAAATAGAGGGAAGAAAGCAAAAAGTTTGGGGATAACCCTGCAAAATAGATGCATTGAGTGTATTTACATTCATGTCTTATTTGTCGGATGACTGTTGAGTCTGGAAGTCAGATAAAGGTACCCCTTGTGTCCCTGCCAATGCTAGTAGTAACGTTTCAGGGGGTAAGCATTGATATACATCATCCCTTGAATCACCCAATACATCTGGGAATAAGTGCGTCTTGGTGGGGGACAAAATAATAATATATCAAAAAGTGTTTATATTTAGAAGCATGGCTCCCTCTTGGGAGCCAATGTTTTGCTATATATCTTCCTGTGAATTGCCTTCAAGAAAGAGGGTTTCTGACTGTGCGTAGAACTTTCTGTCGACCTACACGAAGGCCAGGTGGAACCAGTTTGGTGCCTCTAAAATGTTCTTCACCTAATAAGGTCCCCAAACCAATGGATTAGTTGAGAGAATTAATAAAACTCTTGAAGGATTGATGGAACTTTAGAGCAACCATTAAGGGCTAGGTGGGGACATACCTTCATATCAGATAAGAAATGGACTTACATTGGGTATTTTATAACATGAGTGCCAAAATCTATAGAACAATTATAGACTAGATGTCTAGATTGTACAATTTAGTGGGGAGAGGAACAGAAGTGGATGTTACGCATGGAGCAGAGGATTTTAAATAATGAGCAATTCAAAGTCTCTTTATAGGAGCAGATGAGTTTGATTTTTTTTAAACTCCATCACAATCCCCCAAGCCTCCCATCACAATCCCCCAAGCCTCCATGCTCAAAGCTTTGTGCTGTTTTTAACCTTATTTAATCCACTGTTATGCAACCTTACAGACGTTGTTGAAGACATAAACACTTCTAAAACATTTTTATAGCAGCCAAGCAGAATATATATAGATTTCCCAATTTGTTTGTTGAAATCAATCTGTTTTTGCTATCCATCTAATCTAGTGCATCTCAGTGGAAAGTCCACACATCAGCAAGCTTGTGTCTAGAGACTACCTCCAAATATCTAAAAAGTTACAAATATTCATGTGGGGGGCCTCAGTCCAACATTAATATTCTGTTATCATAGCGGTGTTCACATCTACTTCCTTTCTGTTATCCCTTGCTGCTGGAGTTGGATGTCTCCTGGGAATGCACATTATGAGAGAAACCTAGTTTACAATAAATTTGCAAGAAGCAGTCTGTTACTCGCATAGAGTTTAGTTCCAGATTCTGGCAGAGCCATTTCCCCATATTGTGGCACCATACACAATGTACATATCTTGCACCATTTTGCACACATTTTATAATGTGCACTATTTTAATGAGTATTCCTTATTTTTCAGGCCCTACACCTTCACCACCCAGGAGCATGTGTATATTGCACAAACAGTGACAATGTTAGCATACAAGACGTCCGGTATCGTATGTAACACAAAGAAATACATGTATAAGCCGTGCCACACACATAACCCCATCTTGTGTGCCAACTGTCATGGTTGACAGTCATTTACCCCCATCTTGTTTAGCTTATGTGTCTAAGGATATCACGGTTGAGCATTTAAACTTACTCAGTGAGCTCAATAGTGTGTTACTCTGTGCGTCAGTACATAGTTTCTTCTTGGTGTTATTTTTCAGTGAGTCATTTGAGTGCTGACTCCTGTTCTTAGTGCGGTTTTCATTGAACATCAATTCGTAGACTGGAATTACTCCTGTGCATGATTACAAGAACTTTGCTCATTTCATGCACAATCTAGGAGGAAGCTTTTTACCCAACATCTTCCTTTTCTGATTCAAACTTGGAACATCTCTTCAGTCTACTGAGTACTTTTATTTCTTCATTTATAATATTGAATCTAGTACTGTTATTCCCACTAGTATTAGCTTAGCCAAGCAAGAAAAAATAGATGTTAACTATCCTAAAGTTTACAAGGCTGACCCTTATGCAGATTTAAATGCACCCAAAGTTCCCTTTCCAGCTGCCTAAATGTGTGAGACTAGCCCTATCACATTTGAAGCATGTAAAATCATTTCTAACATCTCAATAAATGCTGGCAGATAAGGTGTTGGCAATGTGTAATCTGTGTTGTACTATGTGCTACCTGAGCAGCATAGTAATCATTAGGTTTGATAAAAAAATATATTTATGATTTTGCATTTCTTACAAATACACAGGTTCCATACGAATTTATGGCCGATCAGTTGGATTTTGGTTGGTCTAACTGGTGTAAATAGGTACGGAATGGCTGCCAGACATCTTTCGGATGGGCTGAGGATGGTTGCAGTGAAGAGTAGAGTTCACTCGTGGTGTCAAAAAAAGAGAGGCTCTTAAGTCAACCAGCCAAAGTTGGGAGGTGCTTATTACCACAGTGTAATGCCATTTCTCGCTTTGCAAGCCGCAACACCAGTGCAGTGAACCTACGGACTCCCTTCGAGATATCATGCATGTAGCCCAGTAAGGCCATGAGTGGATTAGGCGCAAGGGCAAACCCCACCATTAAGGAGAGCCGGGGAAAAAAAGGTACCCAGAAATTACCAATGTGGGCGCACGTCCAGGTAAGATGTGCAAAATCAGCGTTAGTGTTTTGGCATTTTGGACAGGCAGAGGATCTCGTTGGGTCAATCCGGGCAAGAGAATGAGGAGTGGTATACAGGCGCCTGAGGAATTTAGAGTGCATCATCTTATGTCTATGGTTTGGGGAAATGAGTCTGGTTTGTTGACAGCAATAGTGCCAAATTTGATCCGGTAATGGATGCTGCAATTCACTCTCCTTTAAGTCCCTAATGCGAGCTTACCTGGCTGGCAATAATGCCAGGTTAACACGACAGAGATTAGTGACACGATTCTACCATCTTCAATCAATGTGGTAAGTGGGGTAAACCTGTCACTATAAATGCGACGCAGAACAAAGTGGTCCATGGGGGTCATTGCAGCAAAGCGACTCGTCGTCAGAGTAAGAAAGGATATGTCCATGTAGAATAGATCTCTGAATGTATCTAGTGCATACTTCTTCAGTGTATTTTTGACAATGACCTCAAGCGTTGGGGCAGCCATAGGTTGTCCGAAGGCGCAGTGAAGGTTAGTATTGTATATTCCTGCCAAGGAGTTTCTGCCAAGGGCAACAGGTGGAAGAGAGGGTCTGAATATCCGTAGGGTCTAAGGGGATTCTGTGGGGCAGAAAAGAACGCTACGGGTCCCCCTTGGCCTCATCCCGCTTAGGTCTGTCATATGGCAGGCATGCAAATGCGAAAAGAACAATTGATGGACAGAATGCAGAACAATGTCATACATTCCCCCCAGTACAGAGATCTGGGCCTAAATCCGTCATTTTTTTGCTCACCATGCCATTCCAGTTTGAACCCACCCATATGCAAATCAGTCTTGACCCTGTGTCCAATGGGAACAGTCCAGCCCAAACTGCCAGGTCAGGTCCTCCCTGGACTGGAACCAAGCATCCTAGAACCGGTTTCGGGGTTTCACGCCTCATCAGCCAGGATAGCTTGACTCCAGTGGCATGGAGAGCACGGGACCCACACCTGGGCATACCCGTCCCACTCGGGGTGACAAATGCAAAAAGTACAATTGATGGACAGAATGCAGAACAATGTCATACATTCCCCCCGGTACAGAGATCTGAGCCTAAATCCATATTTTTTGCTCACCATGCCATTCCAGTTTGGACCCAGCCCTATGCAAATCAGTCTTGACCCTGTGCACAATGGGAACAGTTCAGCCCGAACTGCATGCATCCCTGGGATACCAATGGTGCGCATACTGGCATTGTGCCACCAGGTAATAGTGCCAAGTCTGCAGCGCTCATAAAGGAGCACCAAGGTGTCCCAACCCACACGTGGTCGTCAGCCTTGCCAGACCAGTCTTAGTAGTAGGCTCTGGAGCATGACGAAAAAGTTGTTAGTAAGAGGGAGAGGGATAGGGATGTTCAGGAAAAGATAAAGAAAGTGGGCGAGAACCACCATTTGAATAATGGCTATGCGGCCAGCCATGGAAAGCGGCAGGCGGATCCAGCCTTCAATCTGTGTTGTCAATTGCCTGCCCGTAATTCAGGCGTAGGACTTGTTCTTTATCGCGATGGATGTGCACTCCCAGATATTTGACGGTATCATCGCGTCACTGCAAGGGATATTCACAGGACACCGGTGCTGTAGCGTCAGTAAGCCGAAACAGGTCTGATTCCTCCTAATTTATATGAAGACCAGAAAAACGACCATACCATATGATTGCGCAGCTAAGGGGAGTGAGATTGACCACTGGGTGGTGTACAAACAGCAAAATGTCATCTGCATATAGTGACAGGAGCAGGGGACCAGTTGTGAACTGTAAACCTCTATAGAGGTGCTTGGATTGTAGTTGCGGAACCAGTGGGTCCATAGCCATGATAAATAATCATGGGGCGCACAAGCAGCCTTGTCTCATCCCTTAATTTTGAAAGGGGCGCAGTGAGTGCGCTGATGGCTCGGAAACGGGCCATAGGCTGCGAGTAGAGAAGATATTAGGGGAGGTAAATCCTCGAGGCAAACCCAGTTTCTGGGGTGTAGCAAGTAGAAAGGGCCACTCGTGTGAATCAAAGGCCTTCTCTGCATCGGGATGTGCCACAGCCGCAGGACCTCATGGGAGATTCTGTGAAGAACTGAAAATAAAGTACAGAGGTTTAGGGATGTGGAGGGGTGGGAACAAATCCTGATTGCAAAGACAAGATAATGGTTTACAGCAGGAGAGAGAGACATGTGTTATTGTCAAAATGTAACAGTGAAAGAGGCCGATGGTATTGGCAGTGCAACGGGTCCTTGCCGGGCTTCACGGAGAGTGGGAGGTAAAAATCCGACGTCAAATGACTCGGCGTATATGGGCAGTAAACGGGGCACATAGAGGGGCTTGTAGGCTTTATAGAAGACGCCCATGAGGCCATCCAAACCGGGCACCTTGGAGCTGTCCATGGAGTTAATGGCGTTAATCACTGCCTCCTCTGAAATCGGCTTACTGAAGAAACGCTGCTGTGGGGTTGAAAGTCAGACCATGGCTGTCTACGAGAGATAGTCTGCCACGTCTTTGGCTTCTCCAGAACAATGGGAGGTATTTAAACACAAATAGTAGCGTAGAGTTTCGGCGAGTACCATTGTGTGATCGGTGGCGTGTGTTCCGTCTTCAAGCAGGAGCTCTGGAATATAGTTAGTACTCTGCTGCGGACAAAGTACACACGCCAGTGTACGACCCGGACATCCACCTTCGCCATAACGGTGAGCCTTGGCGTATTCTCTTAAGGGGGTCACCTCTTGGTCAGCAAGCTCATGAAATTCATCCATGAGGGATGTTAGATGCAGAAGTCGAGGTGCACTATGGCATTGCGCCTCGGCCTCGCCAATCTCACGCAATGGCGCTTCACTTCGCGGGAGGGCACAGTGTATATCAGGCGCGGAACATCCATTGGACTCAAAGGGCTTCAGCCCCCCCCCCCCCCCCCCCCCCGTCGTGTGTGGCAGCCCGGGATGAGACAGCTTCCCGGTACACACACAGCCGCACCCGAGCACTTCACAGGTCTTTAAAAGACCATTTGCATGTTAATGAGGCCTTGCTGTTGTTTCACCCCTTCTAAGAGCCCCTGCAGCTCCACTCTGCCTATTGCTTAAAGATTCAGCACCCCCCCCCCCCCCGAAATCAGCTCCACCCTGCCCATTGCTTAAAGATTCAGCCCCCCCCCCCCGAAATTTTTTCTTAGCCAACCCCCGAAATTTGGCTCGAGTTGCGCCTCTGGTGTATATTGTGTAATATACCCACGTGTTTAGATATGCACACACCTCGAATATAGGCCTTGAAGGCCTCCCACAGCGCTGCCTGTGTTTTGATGGACCCAACATTTAGTTAGAAGAATTCAACTATGGCTGCACGGAGCTTCTCCCAGGAGACCTCATCTTGGAATGCATTACAGGGGAAGCGCCAGCTCCGTTCCACACCATCAACGAACGTAGGGGATGTCCAATACAGCCCGTCCAGGAGTATTCACGGAAGGGTGGTTATGTTTCCCGGCCATGGGAGGACCGCCATTGAGAACAGCCAATAGTCTATGCGGGACCAGGTGTCAAATTTGTACTGCGCTGAGTAAATTCAAGAGAGGCCAGTAATGCTTATAGCGATATGATGGTCTCAAATGTACCAGTTCCCAAATTATGTCAGTGCATGCCGTTAACTGTTGCTTGCAGTATTCTCTGACACGGGCTGCAGATAGACTGGACATAATTTGTGAACTGGAATTGGTACATTTGTGACCATCATATCCGTAAAAGCTGTTGTGCACACTGATGGAAATTGCAGGAAAAGACTGGTGAATGAAATTATGATTGCCATTACTGGCCGTACTTGAATTTACTCTGTGCAGTACGAACTTGCAGCCCTGAGGAAGGTCGAAGGCATATACGTCGTATGACGAAACACTTGTTGGCTGTTGTGTTCTTGACTGCTTGTGCTTGTCCTTGTATCTACGTCTAATAAACCACAGGATGATAATGGAATAAAGAAAACTTAAATCTCTCATACTCCGGAAATTTGATGATTTACTTTTTGAGTGCTCAGGACTCTTCCTTTGTTCATGATGACATTTATCCCTATTTGGGTGTTATGTTTTGAGGTTGTTTGGTAGCCAACCTTTGTTCTAGAGCACCACCAGATTATATTAGTAGCATATTACCGATCCCCGACATTCAGTGAGCGCCCTTCATAGCATTGTTTTTGATCACTTTCTCTTTGATGCTCTATCTAACAGACTCCTCACCAACTCACCCATCTGTTTTTATTGACTCTTTTCTCCATCTATAGAAGGTACCAATTTAAAGATCTGCACACTGTCAAATTTCATCAGAAATGGCTCCGCGTACGAACCTGCAGTCAGAGTTCCGAAAGAAACTGACGTTAGCACGCAGGGGTGGCAGTTAAATGTGGCTCCGATGTCATATATGTGGGGCTGGCGGGGACGGAGTCGATATGGAGCTGTCCAATGCCACATACTGGCGCACAAGGGAATTGCAGAAAAATTTCTCCTGATCTAGTCCGGCACCTGGAGGTATTCACAAGGTGAGGAATCTGAGATTAGACATCAAAAAGAGTGTTACTGAAGGTAAATAACTTGTTTATCTTTCCATATTATACAACCTTGCTCAGTATATTCATCCAGATACACAGGTGGCTGGATAATTGTGTGCCCAGAAAGAAACACACAAGTCAGGTTTGTGTGATTCGGAAGGCAGAAGTGTCAGGGCCAAACTGGCACTTTGATGGTGCTTTGAAATACAATTTTTTTGCAAAACTCACATTCACTGTACCACATTGGTGGAAAACAGTGTCCCCACTGAAAATGAGGAAACTTCAAACTTTTTAGCTTTTAAAATACGTAACAACCAATCAGCATATCAACTATAATAGTACAATTCTCTGTAATTGTTCATGTTAATGCGTGAATTTGCATCACAAGACTTGCAAATTCTCTATGGTATTTTAACCCAGTCATTTGCATAAGGTCCTAGGTTTAAACAAAAGTTGTGAGGCACTTGAAGTCTCTGATGGTCCCAGTAGATGTCATCAAACAACAGGCTGCCTCGATTGGAGCCTCATTCGACACACTATTAGTCAGTGGCGGCTCCTCCGCTGTGGCGGAGGAGTGTCGCACCACTACTTTAAGCAGTGGCAAGTAGAAACATAAAATTATAATAACTTCGAATTATTATCATTTTGTGCTTCGTGTCCTGCTGCTTTGCGGGCGGGCAGGTGGGCGGGGCTGCTCTGCTCCAGGAGCAGGGCAGGGGAGGATTGGTTTGCCCATTTCTATGTGCGCAATGACTGTTTGGTTGGCCCTCTCGGGCTGCCCAAACCAGTCATGCGCACTTTCCCCTTCTCCATGCAGGCTGCAGCATTGTGATTGGCATAGAGGATGGAGCCTGCCTGCTTATTGTTCCTGGAGTCGGAGGCAGGAGAAGACACGTGGGATCTGGCGGCAAGGTACGTTTATTTTTTTTTATTCCCCCTGAGCAACACCCCCCCACCACTCCCCCTTGTGACACCCCCCCCCGCGACCCCCTGTACCCGCCTCGCTATCCACGAGCCAATGTGGCCGCCAAAGCTATTTGTGATATAGTTCTCCTTGCTTGCCTATCAATGCTGCTACTGAATTTGTTTCTTGTGCTTGTGGAATACATTTGCTGTGCACCGTTTGCATTAGAAACAACCTCAGAGTCAGCCAGGTATACGGAAATAACCAAAAATCAGAGGCAACTACAAGTGAGATAAATGAAGTGTCTGTGAAATAATAGACAGAGTGCCTAATAAACTTAACAGATAAAATAGACTTCTGTGGTGAAAGAAAAAAATGACTCTAGGGGACTGGTTCAATTAATTGCGTTATATGGAAGCTATGTACAAAGAAATGTTGCGCACAGCAAAAATGGGTTTAATGCTTTAGATGATATATATAAGCTGATGACCTGAGTGGTCTGCACAAATTGTAATGAAGAACATATTTTTGTTACATTATACTTCGACATGAAGTAAAATAGTTGTTATTCGCAACATTGCCCTTAAAAGACATGCAATTTCATTTTCTCGTGATTGCTGAAATGTATTTACAAATGCCAATTGTTTTTTGCACTCAAACAAGAGATACACCAAAATCGCTGCAATGTTGACATCCCAGGTAACACAGACACAGCATGCAGGTGATCTTTTTCTCCTAATTAATTGAGATGGAAGCACGTCGTTTGACAGTGTCCAGTTTCATAAAGCAGGGAGATATGTTATGATGTATGTATAGCCCGTACAATAATAGGCAACAACATTTGATGCTATCACAAAGTAACGATGAACTGCAATCGACTACGAGCTTGATTATGAGCTAAGGTATTATTAATCGTCCTAGATAAATAACAATACCATGGGGTACATTATTTATCGGGTGTGATAAATGACACCAATTACGAGTTTTTGGGGAATAACATGGGGAGTTTGGTGTTTAGTGTCCAAAATTCGCATGCGTAGAGTAAATCACTGCTTAATTTGAGCAGGTGGTGTCCGGTGCTCAGCACTGGCACTTAATTGTCAACACCGGGCTTTTCATGAGCAGCAGTTGAGGACGCATCCATTTACGGAGAGATTACGTGATTTGCCCAGAATTACAGGATGTTGAGCCAACGCCGAGACTCAAACCTGGTTTCCCAGCTCTGAAGTCAGTAGCTCTGGCCATTACGCCACATCCTTTCCCCACTTTTATGGTTAATAGTTGGTTCTTTTTTAGGCGGCGCTAATAGGAGAAATGGGCTTGTGCAAGCTTCCCCCCCATGAGACCTACGGCACTTATTTTTGTACAAATTAACCACTGCGGTAAATACTGTATGTGTTACTCTGGTCATTTTTGGCAGGGTTGACCTATTTAACGCATCCGATAATTATCAGGTGCATTAATTACCTTTAAACTCGAATATTCCGACCCATGTGTAAACAGAAATTTACGCATGGGCTGTAATATAACGAGAAACTCATAATTAGACCCTTAGACCCTGATTACTAGTTCAGGTGTTTTTTTATCACATGGGAAAAATATCAATACCATGGGGTACGTTGTTTATCTAGTGCAATAAATAACACCTGTTACAAGTCGGTGGAGAATAACATGCGGATTTTGGTGTTTAATGCACCAAAATCCTCATGGTACTCATGGTACAGGTACCGAAATTTAACAACAGTTGAGATATTTTAAGCATCTGATAATTATCGGATGTGATAACTACCTACCAACTCACAATTGCCACTCATGCGTGTTTACACATGAGTTGGAATCTACCGACAACCTCGTAATCATGGCCTAAGACGGCTGTATATCACTGTTCTGTAGGTCATTTTTAGGTCTCGCCTTTTCAGCACATGCGCTGCACTGTGCTGCGAGACGTACTTTTTACTATTACGTGAGGTTACAAACCGCCCACAGAATACCATTAGTAGTTTTTGTTGTCACTCTCAACCCATCATCAGGACGAAATAAATCTCATACTTGATGTTCAACAAATCTGTGGCAAGTTTAATTACACCTAGTTCAAAGTTATGTTGGTGTATTTGTAGGAAGGTTTCAGGAACACAGCGCTTCTGTGCTGCAGTTTCTTGTTGAGTGCAGTGTTCCTCAGCTCGTCGCCAAATTGTAGAAAGTGTTCAAATCCAGTATTATTCAAAAAATCCTTTATTTCATTTGCAGCACAGCAACATAGGGCAGTCTGGTCATCATCAAGGCTCAGTGCAACTGACCTTTCAGCTACCAGAGGTTCTATCATAGGATTCTACATGGGATCAGAATGCAGGGCATAGAATAGCATAAAATGCATTACAACATGAAAGAGATAGGATGAAACATATCTCTCTTATATAAGAAAAGACATAAAGTAATGCAAGGAATAAATAGAGGGAAAAACACTATCTTACAAAATCGAATAATTTCACTGTAACAATCTAGTGCGACCTGAATCCTTAACTCTAGAGGGGACAGAGTCTTCATGACAAGATGTAGATTCAGTGACATTATTTGACGTGGTGTGCATCTCCAAGTTGGTACTGAGATCAGAACTGTTAACCTTTTTGGATTCACTTGAGAATCTAAAACCCTCAGGACACTTTGCAACACGTTTGACATTCCACAACTTACCATCTTGCGTGATAATACTGTTTCTAAAATCCCTAGTAATTTTAATGGGTTTACCAAATTTGCTCATATACTTGCCAATAAAACCTGGTTTCCTAATTCTCACCCAGTCTCCTACTTTGAAGTCATGGTCCTTGGTATTCCACTTTTTATCATACCACACCTTGTTCTTTGTTTTTCTTTAACTCTCTCTCAAGTGTTGTACAGATTATGCTCATTCAAGATATTTTCCTTACATTTCTCTTTAAACCACCAGAGACATATATTAGAAGCAGGATCCCTTCCTTTCAAAAGGCGGAAAGGACTAACTTCCGTGACTGTGTGTGGGGTAATCCTATACATCCATATTCTCGCTCTTAATACATTTCTCCAATCACCTATCAGTTTGACCACGTCAGAATTGTAACCCTTCAACACCCGGTTGAAGCGTTCAACTTGGCCATTTTCATGAGGCACATAAAGAGATGTGGTAACATGTTTTATGTTGTGACATTTAAGATATTCTTTCATTTCTGCTGAAGTAAGCTGTACTCCATTGTCCGTCACTATGGTTGGGGGACAACCTTCCCTCGCAAAAATTTCTTTTAGAAAATCCAAAACCCTGTCAGTGGTAGAAACTTAAACAAACTTGACCTCTGGCCATTTAGATTGGTAATCCACTAGCACTAAGGCATAGTGTGAATCAGATGGAAGATTCATAAATGGACCAGATATATCAAAGGCCAATTTCTTCCAAGGTTCATCAGGCCACTCAGTGTTCTTAAGGGGTGGTACATTAAGTTTAGGAATTTTTTCACTGGAAATGCAGACATCACATTCTTTAACAGTGCGATCGACCATACGATCCATTCCTAGCCACCAGAAATATGATCTTACTAAACGTTTCATAACAGACATTCTGGGGTGGGAATTATGAGCTAATTTAATAATTATATCACGCACTCCAGTAGGTGGCACACACTTTCCATTTGTATACACAATATCTCCTTCTAATTCTAAGTCTTCTACTACATTAAACATGGGCCTGAGTTCTTCGCTAATATCCTTTTCCCAGGGCCAACCCTCCAAAATATGTTTCTTAACGGTTTGCCATAATGGATCTTCCCTTTCACTGGACCTCCATTTCTCCTCGGAAATCTCTTTGAAACCTCCCACAACAACATCCTGAATGGTGGTGACAATTTCACAATCATCTACCCTTTCAGACGAATGTACCTTACAGGGATGACACAACATGAAATCTGCCGTAACATTGTTTTTACCTGGAACAAACTCAGTTTAAAAACAGTATTCTTGCAACCTTGGCAATGCGCGCAGTGATCCGTCCTTAAAGTAAACTTACTTCCCCATACATAATTTCTGTAGTGTTCTATTGCCCACACACATGCCAAAAACTCTTTCTCAATGACGACATACCTTCGCTCCGTTTCATTCAAGGTTCTTGAAGCAAAACAAACATTCCATTCTTCATTTCCACATTTTTTGTGACAGCACACCCCATATGCCATACAATCTGGCATCCACATTTATAACACAGTGTTTGTTCATACAGAACGGTCTCAATGTGGGGCCATTCACAATGTCTTCTTTGATGGTGGTAAATGCTTCTTGCTGCTCTTTACCCCACTCAAATATTGCCTCATGCCTTAAGAGCTTCCTTAAAGGCTCCATTTTAGTAGCAAAGTCAGTTACAAATTTGCTGTAGTATTCACACATGCCCACGAAAGACAAAAATTTCTCCTTGTTAATTGGAGCGGTAGCATTTATGATGCCGTCTACGTTAGATTTTTTTGGTACTACACCCAGGGGCGGCTGGTGACATTTGAAGGTGGTGGGCGTGGAGGTCCGAGTTGAGTGCCCGGTGGTGGGAGGGGGAGGGGGGCTCGGGAGGGTTAAACTGACTTCTGCCAAACAGAAACAATGCCTGATGCCTCCTTTCGGCAGCCAAAGCTCAACTCTGCGTGCGCACAAATCTATAAATTAAACCACCCAAGCCACAATCGGGAATTTCTGAAAGTACTGTACACGTGCGCTGCAGTCACCACCACAGTCGATCTTTTACATTCGCACCTCCTCTCATAACTATAATTAAAGCCTGGCTAGCGCGAGAATGTAATAGCACAGAGGAAGTAAATCGTGAAAATCATAATTTAATGAGAGAAGAGGGCATGCTTGGCATTGAGGCTGTAATTTCCCCCATGCAGGCATGCCATGTCTGTTAAAACATAATTGAAACTGTGAATGTTATGCCACATCAATACTGTTTTTCCGAGTGTTGACAGCACCTCTACATTAATGTTATGACGGTTCCCTCAAGAGGAACCCAACATTTTATAATTCTCCTTGGCTCAAATTTAACCCATCGCCTCGTAAGCATTTTTTAGGCGGAAAGAATATTATTACAGCCTCGACAGGAAAGGATAGTAATAAAATGTCTCTTCATTAATGGGCCACGGATTTCTGTAAAAAAGAAGAAACAGTTTTATTTTTTGTTGCATATTTATATAGCGCGAACTCGACCCGAAGGTATTGGAGCGCTTAACATAGCACCGGATTTACATTACAGATTCAGGCACGGAGCGATTAAAGTGATTTGCCCAGAATCACAGGATGTGGACGCGACCTCGAGGCTCGAACCCTGGTTTCCTGCACCAAAGGCGGCAGCACGCTGATTGCAATGTGAATCCAATCCAGGGAGGGAATCCTGGAACGAGCGCGCTTCATAGGAGATTGTATGCTGCAATCTGTTATCTGTGATTCGGTAGAGAGAGACTGCGCTGGCAATTCATTTATGACCCGTTTGTTGCATAATGTGCGGTAAGTTACAGCTCCCAAACAGGTACCGGCGATTACATTTAAAGCCATAATTCCAAGAAAGTTTCAACTGTTGTTCGTAATACCAATTTTTATCACCTTCCTGCTCATAAAAACATAATAAAAATAACACAAAAAGGCGTTATTGAGACAATATTTTACAGAAACTGGATTATTTAATTTTGTGCCTACCTGGCATCACTCTGCTTGTGCTTTCTTAGCTGCCGAATCGATTCATTATTTTTCAACATAACCTGCATCGTTCGTGAATGTTCATGAGCACCACCCGCTGCACTGTTTATTTTGCACGATCCACCTACCAAGTGACATCGATCTCTGCCCAAGAAACACATCAGGGCCTGTGGCGTGTGAGAGGCTGGAGGGAGAGTGTTCTGCAGTGCGGTGCTGTGACTGTGGCCGGTGTCGTCCTGAGCAATGCACAAGCTCCCACCTCCCATTTTCCAATCAGGAGGCCTGGGACTGGCACGAAGGAAAGGGGCGTGTTCCGGTTGTGGCCACCCACTGCCCTGCCCCTTGCCATTGATTTCAGTGGCGCAATGCTGAAGACGCCTGGGGCGCAGCACAGGCCCCCCCTTTTGAAACCAGGCATTTTCCGCTTTCTTTGGCCACTCTCTTCATGATGACATCACTCTTTCTGTATGTGCTTCCAGGGCGAGCAATATTCCTCGCCCGGCCAGCACATGCGCAGGAGGTCTCTGACCTGCTTTGACCTCGTCGTCGTCCGTGCCATGAAGAAAAAAAGTCAGAGTCAGACAATTTCATTTAATTGTATTCATGTATTGTCTATGTATTGTGATCGACATATGGGGCAGAGAGCACTTCTTTTGAGGCTGCTGCATTGGTGTGGTGTCCTTCTTGTCTTCCTCCCCGATCCTCGTCCAGAGGCTAGTGGGGCAACGCCCCATTCGCCCCTATGCACCAGCCGCCACTGACTACACCATCACCTGTATGTGTGTGACCTAAATATTCCACAGTTATTTAAACATCTTATATTTATGTGCCTTAAGGGTAAGGCCATTTTTTTAATCTACAACATACCTCCGACAAATGTCCCAAATGTTCCTTCTCATTGGCTGAAAATATTAATATATCGTCCTGAAAACATTTGACGAAATTATCTATATCCCTAAATATGTTGAACATGACTCTCTGGAACACTGAGGCCGCCGAGGCTAGCCCAAATGGCATTCTCTTATACTGGTGTAAACCCTGTGGGGTAATGAAAGCAATTAGCATTTTAGATTCTTCTGTAAGTGGAACCTGGTGGTATGCTGACTTCAAATCAAAAGTTGAAAACACTTTGGCACCCTCTAACATGGAAACCACCTCATTTATATTAGGGAGAGGGTGACAATCCTCCACAATTCCTGCATTAAGTGCTCTCAAGTCAACACATAGTCTAAGTTTTTTGTCCGGTTTACAAACTAAAACAAGGGGTGAAACCCATTCAGAAGAGTCGATAGGTTCAATGATCCCTTCGGATATAAGTTCACCTAGCATGTTCTTTAACTCCTCCCTAACATTAATTGGTACAGTTCTAATCTTTTGTTTGACAGGAGTGACATTACTCTTGAGTTTAATATGGTGAGAGTACTCCTTGAGCTTTCCTAAAGAATCAGTAAATACTTCTTTATAACTGTCTTTTATTAATCTTTTCTTGTCTTCACAACCTGTAAAAGAAATATTATTAGAACACACAGTTTCATCCAACATGACTGTTTCCTTTGACATAGGATTTAAAATTATACCAAGTTTCCATTGGTCTTTCCAACCAAGCACATTTATTACTTTAACAGAGACATATACTTTTATATGTGCTATCCTGCTTTTGAAGCATAATTCAATGTTGAAATATCCAACGATATCAATTCTGGAGCCATCATAGCTTTCTACTGTGATATCAAGCGGAAGTATCTTCTTTATCTCAAAAAACAGAGCTGAGATTTTCCATAAAATATGTCTTAGAAATGATAGTCCATGGGGAACCTGAATCAGCCATGAGACTTAAATCCACACCCGATATCTCAACGGTGCACATGGGAGAGCTTCTAACAGGCATGTCTCCCATATATTTAACATTAGCAATACCTTCAACTAATGAAACTACAAAACCCTTGTTCTGAAATGAAGGACCACCGTCACAGTTATGGGTCACTGCTCCATCACACTCTAAAGTACAAGAAACCCTTCTGCGATTTTGAGAAACACATTTTCTTTGATCTCTACACATATTGGAGAAATGCCCTATCCTTCCACACTTTCTACATTCCCTGTTGACAGCTGGGCACCCTCCAAATGATGCCATGTGTATTTTGCTACCACACCTGTAACAAACTACATTTCCGTCACTTCTATCAAACCTCTTATAGCTACTATAGTTCATATTACGAGATGCATTAAAAGTAGAGTTTGTAGTGTCATTCTAAAGCTCATCAGGACGTTTGACTGCACACACTTCTTCATTTTTGTCTGATTTGTTGTTCACATCCCAAACAGTGTGCATCCATTTTTCTGACTGCTCAAAACCCTTAGCAGTAGAAATGGCTTCTGAAAGTTTCGGATCACCCATAACTGTTCTTGAGTTTTTTTACACTTCACATGAACGATAATTTGGTCTCTTATCATTTCGTCACACGTTTCCAAAGTTACATTGCATGCTTAAGGGGCGCAAAGATGTTAAGAAATCATCAAATGATTCATTTTCCTCTTGTGCCCTTGTAAAAAAAAACTTGAATCAATTCAGTGCTATATTGGTCGTGGGTTTAAATCTTCTCTCCATCCTGAGCAAGACCTCATTATACACATTACTTGCTTCGTCCCCTTCCGCAATAACAATTTGGGGTAACGCTCTCAAAATCACCTGTCCCTCTGAGCCTATTCCTTAGCAATGTAGAAATACACGTTTTTTCTTTCTGCGCCCATCCGTTTCCCATCAGTTGCCATCATTTAATTGATGAACTCCTCTTTCCATCTTGACCATGTCATAGGAGGATCACCTTTGCTTTGTAAGAACTTGGCAGGTGGATCAAACTGCATTTTAACTTTAGTAAATGGTTACTCTTCTTACACACTAGAGTGTAATTTATCACATTTCCTCTTAATACTCTTCTTTGTAGCAGAGTAGTGTGTATTTAATATCCTTGCTCGTTTTATTTTCTGTTATCAACTCCAACTAATAAATTATTCCACCGTATAATTAACATAAGGATGAACTTACTTGATATTCCAAGAGCGATATACACGTGTGCTTAAATATTTGAATACTGTGGTAAAAATAGTGTGATATCAATGTCCTTCGTGAGTCCTGCGTACAAGTTGCTATGCAAGTTGTTAGGGACTCTTCTAAATGGCCCCCACGTTGCGTGTAGCACGTCTTTTCGTCACATGCTTGTGTTGTGTAATGTAGCGTGAACACGTTCTTGAAACGTAGACGTTTCAGAGGAATAATTCCTCCGAACGTTCGTGAATGAAGACACAGCGCGCGCGCCCAAGGTAATCATTTTTAAAATAAGCGCTCGCTCTGTAGCAATGCACGCAAACCTGGAAACACTTACCGTACCAGTTGAAAGTCCCAATTTGTTTAAAAATACCATGAAGATACCACTGGGCTCACGCTAATCAGGTTTCTTCTGTATTGCGTCAATTTTATTTCTATTTCCTTTGATGAAACAGATGAATATACTATAGTAGATGAAGTTTAGGGTTCAGGAACACGGCGCTTCTGTGCTGCAACTCCTTGTTGAGTGCAGTGTTCCTCAACTCGTCACCAAATTGTAGGAAGTGTTCAAATCCAGTATTACTCAAAAAGCCTTTATATCATTTGCAGCACAGCAACATAGAGCAGTCTGGTCATCATCAAGGCTCAGTGCAACTGACCTATCAGCTACCAGAGGTTCTATCATAGGATGCTACATGGAATCAGAATGCAGGGCATAGCATGCATTACAGCATGAAAGAGATAGGATGTAACAGTATTGTAGTTGGTGTTGAGTAACTGAATCCCTAACATTGATTCCAGAGTTGTTTTGTAATCGTCTAGATACAGGGATACTGCTGCATTTTCTCAGCTCTTATTGTGGGGATAGCAAGCCTCAAATAAAGTTATGAATCAACATTTAAACAGTGGGCCGCCTTGCGGTGCAAAGTTCAAGAGTGCTTCAGCATGACATGTGAGATGAAGTACGCAGCATATAGACAAAATGCCCTCTTTCAACATCAGTGAAGGGCACTCCAGCCATGACAGGGTATGAGTGTGAGAGATGAAGCAGAGGGCACACAGGCTAAGTGCCTCAATGGGTGAAATATCACCCAGCCCTGAGAGTTCAGAATGTGTGAGGCAATGCAGAGGGCACGCAGAGAAAACCTCCTTTTAGGGCGCAGGGTTTTATTAGTTCTCCCCTACACAGGGCATGCACTGTGCCACAAGACATATTGTTTAAAATTTAGTAGGCTCATAACCCACCCACAGCACCCCATTACTTATTTTCATTGTCAGTGTGATTTTCAATCTTTTGATTGCTTAGCTTCCATACGCTTCACTTCCTTTCTTGTGTTAACTCCTCCCTGGAGCGTAGACCAAGTATATATGTTCTTCTTCATCTTCGTTCTTCTTTGTCTTTTTGCAACACACAATTTTCTTTTATAAGCATTTCAGTATTATTCCTGCCATCTCTGTCATTGCTTTAGTTCCTTACACCCACAACTGTGCTACTCTATGCCACTCAACACTACTCCACTGCTCTCTACATCACTCCATACTCCTCTACTCTACTCCACTCCATGCTACTCTACAGCACTCCAAGCTACTTTTCTCTACGCCACTCCATCTATCCCACTCTACTCCACTCAATACAGTGCCACTCTGCGCCACTCCACTCTTCTCTGTGATACTCCACTCTACGCTATTCCATTCCACTCTACGCCACGCCATTCTACTCTATACCACTGCATTTCAACTCTACGCAGTTCCACTTCACACCATACCAATGTACTCTGCGCCACTCCACTATATGCTAATCCATGACCCTCCCCTCCACAGAATGACACTCTAAGGTATTCTACGTCACTCCACGCTACTTTAGGGCAATCTGATCTACGACACTCCATTCCACTGCACGCCACTCTATGCCATTGAATTCCACTCTACGCCACTCCACTCTGCTCTGCACCACTCTACTCCATGCCACTCTGCTCTACGCCACTCCACCCCACTGTATAGGACTCCACCCCATGCCACTCCATGCCATGCCACTCTACTCTATGCCACTCCATTCTACTCTACTCCACGCCAATATAGGCAATCTACTATATGCCACTCCACTGTAGCCCACTCCACGCCACCCCCACTCTACGCCACTCTATTCTATTCTCCTATACATCACTCTTCTCTACGCCACTCTACCCTACTCCACACCACTAACTTTTAGCCATGCTAAATAGCAGCCATGCCTCTGTACAACATGACTAGAAGACATTGGTAAGGCCAAAAGCTCTTAAATAGGCGAGACATATTGGCTTTCCCAATGCTTGTTGCAGAAAGTCTGTACAATTGATTGGGAACTGCATCAATGCCAAAGATGCCCAAAGTGGGAAACAGAGTCCCCATTCCTACCCAAACAAACCCGCCGTAGGTGATGAGCAGTAATAAAGTATGAGCAAAATCAAAGCTCCATGTCCCTCAAAAAAATACAGTTCCTCGTATTATTTCACAGGCCTCCCCAGTGACTTCATAAAATATATTAGCAAATTTGATTTGAGACACAGTAGAAACAGACGTAGTAGCTACATGATGTAATCCCTATAAAACAGTGCCTGAGGTATACTGCACTTATCATATGATTATAGTTGCAATAGGTATAATTAAGAAAAACAGATAGACATCACTACATTTGTGTGTCTGTAATGAAATATTCTGTACTTACAATGGTGCGCCTACACTCAGATTCATATATATTTTTCAAAATTTAGATACAACTTTCGCCCTAACCCCGTATGCCTTAACAGAAGAGACTTAGCAGTTATTTACACAGTAATCCCATTGGCACTGCAAACTCAGCAACAACAAACATGAAACAGTACAAACCTGGCTCAATGACATGAACCTTGACAGCTTCCAATTAACCCCTTCCCCGAATGTCAAGTCACTTGGATTCAACCTGAACATCACTCGTGCCCTCAAGGAACACACTGCCAATAATGCAAAGTCGGCTGGTACTTGCTCTCTCTTCCAGAAGGCAACCTCAGAGGTGCTGTTCAAGCCCTTGTCGTCTCTCATCAGGACGGTGGTAATGCCCTGCTCCGTTGCTTCTCCGACTCCAACACTGGACACCCCTTAAGAGCATCCTAAACACTATAATATTTCTTGTCCAGGGCCTAAAAAATATGATCACTTCACCTCCATTCTGATGCAACTCCATTGGCTATCCTTGCCAGCCTGCACCATCTTCAAAACTAGCTGCATCATTTACAAAGCCATCACAATCTGCACCCTACTTATCTTGCAGATAAACACGCCGCCTCTGGTGATTCTTGTCACAACCGCAGCCAGGACGCCATCAAACTGGAGACTAAGGAGCCTTGAAAAAGAAAAAACTAAAAGCAGCAGGCCATCTATGCTCCCAGAATCTGGAACAACATCCTTTATCTATCAGGACTGCCCCAAAGCTGCTCCAATTTAGGAATGAGTTAAAAACTCACCTCTAGGACACTACATCACAATTCATTCACTGTTCACAACCCAGCTATCTCTACTATCAGTTGCAGGCTTTATGCATGCCTTTGACTCTGCATAGTGCTCTGCTACCTTTTAGCTAGGGCTGCGGTATAGAAATACCAAATACATACATAAATGAATAATAGAAATTGCTTGCAGATAAGTGAGCGTGTATCTCCCTAAATCCAGTATTTTGACACGGCTCTCTCGCCTTTAAAAAAAACAAATGCATTAGCAGTAATTAACTCTACCTTAGCACATAAACCAATTGCTTCCATGTGAAATGGACAAGCACTAAACCAGCAGCAATATAGCAGCCAATAGACAAATGAGTGTAGTACCAAAAGTATGTATAATGAGTAAGACAAATGCAACTATAGCTCACATACAATTACAATAGCCAACAATATCGTTATTGTTCAAGTATTCCACCGTTTTTGTTTTTAAAATACAGAGGTTGTTAGACACTATCCCAAGAAGGCTGTTTGAGCAAATAATTGGTGAAACGTACAGACAACCGTAAACCGGGTTTATGTTGTAAAAACAGTATTATTAAATAGTGATACTTAAAGCAACAAAGTCAAAGAAAGCCATGACCGTCCTTAGACTTAAGTTGATCCAAAGCACAAATTGTAACACTAAACTTGGAGTGTTCTGCTACCAAATGACAAACAAGGACTGTAGCAACCTACACAGAAAAATGTTTATAAATAGAATTTCACTGTGAAAATAAATAATGAGTAACATTGTGAAGAATGTATATTGTTACAAGTATGGAGGAAGGCAGAGATACATAAAAGGTTACATAATACAAGAAAATCAAAGGAAGGGATGTAACAACATATAATGGGTTACCCTCTCAACATTCAAAGAATTGAATAAAATAAAATAAAGTCTATCCCTATTGAGAGAACATGCATTATAGCTTAGTCAGTCAAATCATGAACAATATCAATGTTAATACCACCCAGACATCGCCCCAATGAGGTTTTGTGCAGTCTTCAGTCCACGCCGAAACCCAATCCACCAGTTTTGCCAGTTTTGGAGCTGGGTCTCCACAAAAGTAATTCAAATCTATAATGCGGTTCATCATCAGCGTGCTGATTTCCAAATAAGTTTGCCTATTCTGACAGTTCTCGATCACAATCTAGTGGGCTCGGGTGCTTCTGTTCAATAAACTGCCAGCATATTCTGAGACAAGAGTGAAGGCGGCCACAGAAGGTATTACAGAAATATTTTCAATCATCATAGTGTTTACTATGTGCTGAGCTGTGCATGGACCTGGAAGCTCGTTATTTTCAAGATATTCTGACAGTGACCATGTATGCAGCATTTCAGTGTGGTGCTTGGCTCTCGGTGTCTCTTGGAGTAGTCAACCACAGTGGATGGGCTACATGGTGCTGCTTCACCCCATCCTTGCACGCCTGTCTCTCCTTCCTCTTTCCAGACAAATCCTGCAAATCCCTTAGAAGATAAAGGTGTTACAGATAGTGAGGATTGCGCGCCCCCTCCACACTGCCAAGATCTTGCACACACATCTTCATACTGAACACTATTTCCATCAATCAATCACTAAATCTTTATTGCACTAAATGTCATAGCATAAAAAGTGCAAAAGAGTACATGAAATACATTTGACAGTATATGTAATATTAAAAACTGAAACTATTAAAATACTCTAATAACAAAAGCGATGCAATCAATAAATACGTCTAAAATCTCTTTACAACATCATGAGGAGAGAAACTAAACCATCCTGAAAAGCCTTATCATTAAATCCGTGTACACAGTGGCTGCTGCAATATGAGTGATTGAACAGTATTTTATAAGGCGAGCAGTTCAACAACATTTCTCTGCATATTATTCAAAGCTCTCTGTGCACTTTGCAGGTTATTTAGCCAGAGTGCACAATAACTTAAGATCCTCGCAGTGAAGGCTTGCTTAAACATACCGTGAGCTCTTTCAACCAGCCCCTTTGAACTAGGCCTAAAGGGATGCAAGAATTGAGGGTGCGCGCCCACTACCAATACTTTAGAAGAAAAACCTGCCCCTTGTTGGGAGCGAAAGATATGGACGCCAGCAGGAACTGAGAAGCAGAAAAGGTATTTTGCGACTGAGAAAGTACTGGCATTGCGCTGTGGCCACACCCAAACGTCTACAGGATTCAATCCTAGTGCATTATTAGTTATTTCTTGATTTAAGCGGACAAATGTGATAGACGTAAATTAGTTGGAATCGTTGTGCTGACTCCAAGAGAGGGATTTGTGGCAGCTTTACTACCGTAGAAAGTTTTATCCACTGGCAGAGTTTACACTGTAGTATAGATTGCAGAGTAGGTTTGGACATTAACAACCACCAGTATTGTTCTGGCAATGTATGCAGAGTAGCTCAGACTCCAGCATAGGCCAAAGCAACCACTTCATGCACCTGTTTAATTAATTCACACCTAATCAGTTTCTTAGGTAATCTCAATCAACTTCTCCTAATATTGTGAGTTTAGGGAGCCCATGTTGTCTGAGAAAGTAGCTGTATTTCCCTGGAAAGCGTGGGGACAGGGATGTTTTTTCTGTGATGATTTTATTGCTGAGTGTATTTTCGGATGAACCATAATTTGTGACCAGGTAACCACTGCTACTTTCTGCCACTTTATCATATGTTTTGCTGCTTGATCAGAGGCAAAATTGCCTTTTCATTGATTCCCTATCTCTGGTGTGCCTTTTGAAGTCAGTGATATGTGGCCAGAGCTGCTTCATTCGTATAGTCTTTCCTTGTGAGTCTTTGTAATCATTGTATTCCTAAAATATTTTAAATCTCTATTATACCTTTGAAAACCGACTGGGGAGTCAGAAGCAATCAATGTTTGGACTGGAGCGTATCATTTTTACGATGCCAAGAGCAGTGCATTTAATTCTGCTATCTGTGCAGTTAAAGCACCTATGGACTTCACATGTACATGCTTTACTTTATATATATAATCCTCTAATACTCTTTCTACTGCTGCACAGGGAGCGGGGCATTGTCGTGCTGTGCCTCCTGCACATTGTGCTAAACCGCCTGTGGAAAAGACAGTTCAATGGTCATTCAATCGGGAAACAGCCTTTACAACGAGGTTTTAACCATGTTGTGACTTGCCCACGCTTTCTTTAGCACACATGTTTTTACCACGTGTATGTTTTCACAACACATGCCTTTACCACGCATTTAAGGTAAGTTGGGGAGCATGTGGGGTCTCCCCCACAAATACTTTGTTTATATATATATGTATATACATATATTATCTACTGGCGGTCGCCAGTAGATAGTTATAGTTAGGACCTAGTTTCCATAGGAAAAACGTTTTTTGTTTTCCCAATAACTTTGGTGCCAGATGACAAATCTTCGCAAAATTTTAAAAACTCGCGGGGCGCTCCGGTCAGCTCCTATCCTGAAAGTTTCGGGGTGATTCGCCAAGCGGGGGCCGAGTAAAAAGGGGGGGTCCCAAAACGTGTTTTCTCCATGTTATTTCCCATAGGAAACTTTAGACACGACTACAGCCAAATTGCTGAACGGAATTACACCAAATTTGGCAAAACAGTAGCCCTTGGTTCAGAAAGAGACCTTTTTTTAAATGGTGTAAATCCATTCAGTAGTTCCTGAGAAATTCTCAAAATAAAAATATCGATATATAGAGGCACGGTGGATCCGTGCACCCTGCCGATCACGAGATGCATTCTTATTGGCTGTCAACACTTCAACCCAGGAAGTTTTGGCAGCCATCTTGTGCCTCCGTAGAACTGAGGCACAAGAAAAGAGAAAAAGAAATGCGCAAAACAAGAAAAGGGGGCAGGGTAGAACCACCCTGAACCCCTAGGCCTGCTCAGGGGGGTCCCAAAAGCTTTTTTTTTTTTTAAAAGTGGCGAGATGCGCAGAGGATCCGTGGATCCTGCCGCAAAGGTAAAAAAAAATGAAAGCGTGGGCTCCTGCGCTTCGTTATTATTTAGCCCCCAGGTGGGCCAAGTCCCGGGGGCAATGTTTATACAGCCCCGGGGATCGCCACCGGGGCTTTCTTTACATATTTGCAGGGGGGCACATGGCTCCCCTGCAGCCTCAAGGACCGCCATCCCCTGGGGCTTTTCATAAATATTTGTGGGGGGCTCACGGCCCCCCCGCAGCCCCGGGGACCGCCACCCCCGGGGTCTGTGTTTTAAATGGGAGGGGATTTCCAAGGCACCCCAAGCCCCGGGGGCCGCCACCTTCTAGGGCTTTTCTAAAATATTTGTGGGGGGGCACATGGCCATCCCGCAGCCCCGGGGACCGCCAGCCCCCGGGGCTTGTTTTTTTGTTTTTAAGAAACTACCAGTGGGGGGGGGCCTCGAGCCCCCCCACATGCCCCGGGGACCACCACCTCCCCGGGGCACTAACTATGCAAATTTAGAGGTCCCAGGGCCGGCTCCTGCAGTGTCCCGGGGAGCCCACACCCGGGACACTGCTGTTTGCAATGACAGGGCGGGAGCCTCGCGGCTCCCGCCCTGTCATTGTAAACTCTGCTTTGCTTCATTGAAGCGAGAGCAGGAAAACCTGCTCTCACTTCAATGAAGCAAAGAAGAATTGCTTTTCCATAAGGAAAGCTGCATGTCAGCAGCTTCCCTTGTGGAAAAGCAATGCCAGCTCTCGCAGGACGCGGGGAGCCGGCGGAACCGTTGCGGGATTGGGGACCCCCCCACGGTCCCCAACGGATAGGGCGGGCCCCGGGGGATGGGGTCCCAGGGGCAAGAAGTGGCCTGAGAGGGGGGCCATGCGGCACCCTCCCATTTAAAAAAAAAAAAATGCAGAGGCCAGGCCCTGGGGGATGGGGTCCCTGGGGCCATATCTGGCCTGAGGAGGGGGGCCACGCAGCCCCCTCCCCCAAAAAACCCAAAAAGGATGGACAGGCCCCAGGGGATGGGGTCCCCGGGCCATATTTGGTCCGGGAGGGGACCCCCCCCCCCCCATAATATAAAAAAAAGAAAAAACATGCAATGGCCTGCCCTGGGGGATGGGGTCCCCGGGGCCATAAATGGCCTGAGGAGGGGGGCCACGCAGCCCCCCTCTAAATATATTATTTAAAAAAAACACTGGCAATGCCCCGGGGGATGGAGTCCCCGGGGCCGAATATGGCCTCGGGAGGGGGGCCACGCGGCCCCTTCCATTTAAAAAACAAAAATAGGGGCCAGGCCCTGGGGGATGGGGTCCCCAGGTCCCATCAAATAGATAGCCCCCCTTTTAAAAAAAAAAAAAGCCATCATGCCGGAGGCCCCGCTCCCTCCCATTAACACTCTGCAAACACACCCTGTGGAGCGTTTTAAGTTGGGGAATGAATTCCCCATCAATACTGGGGGTCCCTGGGGGCCAACTAGCCCACCAGGTACCTCCAGTACGTGCCACAGGGCTGCGTTGCAGGGAGGTGGTCCAGGCCACGCCCCTTTTTACACCTCTCTGCAACGCAGCTCTGTGGACCTTACTGGCGGTACCTGGTAGGCTAGTTGGCCCCCAGGGGCCATCAGGATTGAAGGGGACTTTATCCCTCAACTTTAAAACGCTCCATTGGGTGCGTTTGCACAGTGGTGAAGGGAGGGGGCAGGGCCTGAGGTGCCATGTGTGCAAACACGCTCTGTGGCACGTTTAAAGTTTGGGAATTAATTCCCTTTCAATCCTGAGGGCCCCTGGATGCCAACTAGACCACCAAGTGCTTCCAGTAAGTGCCACGGCACTGCGTTGCAGAGAGGTGGTCCAGGTCATGCCCCTTTTTACACCTCTCTGCAACACAGCTCTGTGGTGCTTACTGGAGGTACCTGGTTGGCTAGTTGGACCCCAGGGACCGTCAGGATTCAAGGGGACTTAATCTCCCAACTTGAAACGGCCACAGGGCGTGTTTGCACACACACGTCACCTCAGGCCGCCCCCCTCCCTTCACCACTGTGCAAACGCGTCCCGTAGCGCGTTTTAAGAGGTCGTTTTAATTCCCCTGCCCTATTATGTACTGGGGCCTTACAGAGGAGGTCATGCTAATCACAGGGGTACCCCCAACGCATAGTGTTCCCCAGTGTATGTAGGTGTTTTCACTGTATTCTAAGTGTCTTTTAGCATAGCACTGGCTCTAGACCTGGTTAGTCAGAGTCAGTTACCACCAGTACCCGTCTGAAAAAGTTGTGGGCACAGAATGATTTTGCAACAAGGCCTCTTTCTGCTCCTCTGTTGGTTATTTCTGCACATGTCTTGCTTCTTCCTGACCTTTTCTTCGTCTTTGTGGACTTCTGTTGCTTCTTTCTGCATTTCTTTTGCTTCTGTCTGTGCGTTTTTTCTTCTTTCTTCACATGTCCTACCTCTGTAGGCATAGTTAGAAACTAGCATTTGAAAAACCTTTGAAATTCACTGAAAAAACCATAGGTTTCAGGCACGTTATAGTTAGAAATTAGCATTTAAAAAGCCTTAGAAAACCAGAGAAATTCCCCCGTTATAGTTAGTTCAGCTAACTATAACTCGTGCCCCCGCAATGCACTGCTGATGACGTCAGATAATACATCACTCATGACATGGTCAGTGACATCACTGATGACATCTCAAATGACATCACTGATGACATCATCCATTTGATAATTTGATGCATCTTCTCACACCCTAATATAACCTTTGACACACCCACTCTAAATTACAGACTGCCATTCTCAAAACCATAGACACTCCAGCAGCAATAACTACATACACACACACTGATTCTTCGGTTTACACACACATCCACTCACTCACCTGTACAGTCACTCATACTTATGGTCACTCAGTACAGGGCTATCATATGCACTCATACACCTATATAGACACTCACACACCACCACTCATCCATAGAGGTACTTACACACCTAGTCAGTCATGCAAATAATTAATCACACTGCCATTTACTCACCTGAACTAACTATAACGGGGGAATTTCTCTGGTATTGTGTGAGTGAAATGTCCAACTAACTATAACTTTCCCTAAAACCTATGGTTTTTCAGTGAATATATATATATATAAACAATGCTTGGTAATGGCATAGGTTGTAAAAACACATGCATTCTAAAATAATGCGGGGTAAAAAATGCCTGCTTCAGTCATGCAATGTATTTTCCTGCGTTGTTCGGTCGTACAACCCATTCAATCATTTAACCAACCGGGTATGTGGAGCTGCTTGCTGATATTGAAGAAATTGCTGTATTTTTCACAGTTAGACCATTTCCAGATAGACCATCCTAACTTGTCTGACTCACGTCCCATTGCATCAGTGTACAAGGAACGATCTAGCATTTTGTATACTCGCTTTAGTAGCCCCCACCAGTGAACGTATCAGCAAAACTATAATCATTTTGCCTTGGGTGGTGAGGTTTTTTTGCAATGCTAGCCATTTGTACTGCTGTAAGAACATTTACTATAAACTCCTCTGAATAAAACCGTTGTTTGTATGCCACCAGTATACTTTGGCCTTCATTTTATACTATGTATGTGACCTAACGTATCAAGGAACTATCCTGATCACCAAATTATATTTGTCGTCCCAAGTTTGTAAGTGTGCAGTTGCAATCATGTCTTGGTATGTGTGTTCTTCCATTCAGTGTCTCCCTCTGAAGGCAGTGCTTATTAGCTGATATAATGGTTTCACACTCTAATAATGTGGGACGTACGTTTGTATGAAATTCAGAAATCCCATTGATGATTGTAATTTTTTGAGTGTATTTTGGGGGTCGAATGTCCCCAGGGCCGACTCTAGGGCAGTCCAACAGGTGCCACCGCACCAGGCGCAGTCTTCGGGGGGGGGGGGGGCATCGTTTTCTCAAGTATATTGAGGAATTGAAAGCACCTACTGCCGCGTACCTTGCCTCCAGCAATTTTCCGTCACAATAAAAATGTCAAGATAACTCTAGTGATTGATGGAGCTGCTGGGGACAGATGGAGTTTTGTCTAGTGGAAGTTTTGACTCATCATAAGGTAGGGCTGAGGGTTATGCTGCAAACCACGTGTACCATGCAGATCACAATGTGCCTATAACGTAAATAGTTCAGTGGGTTAGTGTTTTTGTTAGAGAGTTCCTTTTGTTACTTCAGTTAAAACCCTAAGATAGAACAGTGAGCTATTACCTGCCATCAAAGAACTGAATGTAGAAATGCATCTGAGAGTGCTTGGTTATGGAGACTTGAGGGGCACTGTTGAAGGGTGGTAGTGAGGGAATCTGTGGAGAAGGTCATTGGGAGGCGCCAAGAAGCATTGTTGCATTGGGTGCCATCAGCCCTACAGCCAGCTCTGAATGTCCCATTTTCCTTCACTGGATAATTCGTATCCCAGGAATATCAAATTTAAAGAGCATATTTTGTGTTTTTTGATATTCAGTTTGTGGGTTTGTATTTTTATCTCAACCCGCTTAATTTTTCCATAGCGCTGAAGACTTTTGTAATGCCTAATCTGTGGTGTGCTAGTGTCTGTGGCCAAAATGAAGAGAAGGCTCCCATTATAACTTCCTCTTTTGTCAAAACATCTATTATTACTTGCGGGGTGCACAAATCGGCCGCTGGTATGGATGCTCAGTATACAGCCCTAATGGCCTGGGATTATAATTCTTGAATATCCCTGAAATTTGGAGTCCATGCACCCGCATTTATACTGCAAAATTGGTTCTTATCATTCTCCCCTACCTGAGGTCGAGGACAGAGCATTTCAGGATTCCAGATTGCCCTCATCTCACTTCCCCAAGCTGATGGTTGGTTGCAGAGTTGTGATGAAACTACAGCCCCAATTTCCAAATACCATGGAAACACATGGATCTTGTTTTGGTCACGTTTTAGTGGTTGGATTACGCTGGGACTTACTGTGGTTGTTTGATGGACTCTTCCATCTGTGTGGCTGAAACTCTGATGGTCTGCCATGGGTGCAAGCTGTGTTGTTCTATGTGCCATCCTTGTAGTGCACAACCCACCCACTGACAATCCAGATCCCTGACCTGTAGACCTCCTACTCTGTTGTGCATGCCATCTCCCAACATCATCGCATGCCCGTCATGCGAACTGCTGGAACAGACATGGATGGAGTGGCACTGGAGGCACACAAGGCGGGGAAAGACATTGCCACCACCATACAGGCACACTATGATGTACCCCCTTGCAGCTGCTGACTAGCTGGGATAATCTGTTAGAAACAGCTACACTGTATGTTTTTTTGCTGCCCTCTCCACTTTTGATTTTACTGTTGCATTTTCCTGTTGATTTGGAGAAAGGTCATTTTGAAATGCCCTACCCACCACTGATGTACAAGAAACACTGCAATGACTTGCTTGTCCTTGCGAGGTAGTAAATAAAGCCATCTATCCTGCTGTCCTCCCTGATTCTGGTGACTTGTAGGCGGTGAGGAAAGACTTCTCCTGCCTGATTCTGGACACATGTAGGAAAGACTTCAAGGCGCCAACTGATTATAGTATATTTATTTACTACCATGAAGATTTATACCACTACCACTGCTCCTGCGATCGTACCTCTCTTATCTATCAAACATGTTTTTTTATTATGACTTATACAGTGCATGGCTACCTAAAAGGATTCCCAGCGCTAACCTCCTCATTAAGCCTGTGACTGTCAAACCATTACCTTCTGAATTAAAGGGAAGATGGAAACACCCACGTTTTTAACTGCTTATGAAAAACTGTGAGCGATTTACAGGCTCTCAGCGTATGTGGCATATCATTTCAAAGCTTAGGTCAGAAAAACGTAAATGCCTGGCCGGTCTGGTGAGAATTCCTGATCCTAGAAACCATTGCCAGATCCTGATGGCTAGATTGAAGTGCACGAGTTGGACAGTACCCAGACGCTAATGGTCTCAGATACAGAGGCCCAGTGTTAGCAAGCCACTTGCGCATGTAGCACAGGGTCTTAAAGTGGACTCGTCGCTCAATAGGTAACCAGTATAAGGTATGTAGCAGACTGGCTGAGGAAGTAAACCTAGGTGGACGAGGAAGTAAGCGGTCTGCCACATTTTGGATCATTTGCAGCCTTGTTAGCAGAGACCCAGATATAACTCGTTACTGTAGTCCTGTCTGGAAATCACCAGAGCCTGGACCACAGTACGTTGAGCCAAAACTGGAATACAGGCCATAATCTTCCTCAGCCATTTAAGGATACTGAAGCAGGTAGCCACCACCTTGTTTATCTGGTGATGCATAGTCAACTTATCGTCTAGCCACACTCACAGGCTTTTGACTACCTGAGCTGGAGAGGGGATAAGAACCATATTCAAAGGCCAAAGGTGTGGACCCCAAAGGTGGGGATGACTGCCCACCAACAGAACCTCTATCTTGTCCCCATTAAGTTTCAGTGAGTTGAGGTTCATCCATGCTGAAACTTGGGCAAGGAAGGTGTTTAGGGCTTCTGCATTGTGGTTATCCTTGGTGGATAAGGATACCACAAATGTGAGTGTCATTGGTGTACGAGAAAAGTGTAAGCCCAGTAGACCACACAATCTCTGCAAGAGGCCTCACATATAGGTTGAACAACATTGGTCTAAGGGTAGAACCCTGCAGCACTGCTGAGGCTAGATGATGCGGTTTAGACCTGTATTGATATGAATGCACTTGAAAGGTGTGATTGGACAGGAAAGATTAGGCCACAAGAAGGCAGTGTGTATACCCATTCCTTCTAACCTGCAAAGCTAAGTGGAGTGATTCACAGTATCAAAAGCGCCACTGAGATCTAAAAGAATCTGTGCCGCAGTACTACTCGAGTCCACTTGGCCTCGGAGATATCCCATAACATCAAGGAGGACTGACTCAGTACTGTGATCAGCTCTAAATCCTGATTGTGATGGGAGCAGTATCCCATTAAACTCCACGTAAGATGTAAGTTGCAGATTGGCATATTTTTTACAACACCTTGGCTAGTGTAGGTAAAAGTGAAATGAGCCTATAATTTGACCATGTGAGGGAGTCAAGGTTAGGTTTTTTTAAGTAGAGGTGTGACTAAGGCCAGCTTCCACGCTACAGTAACACAGCCTTTGCTCAAAGAGACATTTAAGAGCTGGGTAAGTTGCTCCATAACTGGCATTTCTAGCTTAGCAAAGACAGAAGGGGGGCAAGGATCAAGCGGGGAGCCTGATCTGATCGCCGCTAATAGTGAAACGCCTCTAGTGGACATAAAGTATCCAAAACACCAGATAAACATGGGTAAGATTCATCCAAACAAGCTGTGGAAGTCTCAGAGAATGTACTTTGAATATCCTCTATTATTTGTTTTAGGTAATCTGTGATTTCATCACATTGGCCTTGTGAAAGTGGAGTAGTAGGGGCTGTCATAGCCTGGGCATAGAGATTTCTTACCACTCTAAAGACGGTTTTGGGACAATTATTTGCCGCAGTAATTTCATCCGCATAGTGTTTGGCTCTAGCAGTGCAACACTGTTTCTATTAATACTTTAAGTCCCTCCTATAACTTTGTTTATCCTCACTGTTATAGGTTTTTCTCCCACGTTTTCTCTAAAACTTTACACAGATTTTTCAATTATTGCAGTGATTCATTATACCACTGGGCTGGAAGGAGGATTCTATGATGTTTCTTACATATAGGGGAACTAGAACGCCCAATGGGGATCTTACCCATGCAACTACGTTACGGGAATCCTCTTCCACAGAGTGTCTCAATGCAGGTCGATTGGCTATCTATGATAAATTGAAACCAGCATATCCAGGTTCAACCAATTCCTGCCAGAAGAACTCAACTGACAAAACAGGACTGCAAAATGATCAGACCATGGCAGGGGAAATGGCTGGTCTGTCTGAATATTGCTGATGTTTTAAAAAAACATAGGATCCAGTAAATGACCGGCAACATGGACGGGGGATTTCGCAATAAGCTGCATGTCAAGCACAGCAAGAACCTCAATTAAAGATATAGCCAAATTACAGGCCGCATTTTCAAAGTGGATAGTAAGGTTGCCTAAGATAGTGAAGTTGGCACATTTAAGAATGAGTGAAGCAATAGCTTCAGAAATACTCTAACTCCAATTCGATGCATTCCTGGGAGGGCGGTAAATAAGAGCTCCTGACAAAGTGAAGTTATGAGCTAATGAGAAAACAAATGCTAATGAGAAAACAAATCTATGCCCCTCCTACCAACTCTCTTCCTGCTATATCCCTAAGTACCCCTCAATCTTCACCTCCTTTTCATTTCTAGAGGACATGCATAAGAATACATTTTTTTAACGTTCCTCTCATCTGTCATTTAATACCTGTCAGCACAAACCAGATGTCTCCACTGGTCTTCTGCTTCTCCTTTCTCTCCTACCCTTAACGTGCTATCTATGCTCCTTTTCCAGATCTCTAAACATTCCATCCCACAACATTCTCAGCACTCTTTCTGAGAACAACATTCCACACTGTCCCCAGAACATTCTCTTAATCTGAAATTGTGCAACACCTCACTGCTCCAGTTTCTTCTGCCCTCAGCAACTTATTGTATTCTTTCCACTCCTGCATATCCCACCTCCATGCCCCTGTTGTATTTCTTCCAGATGATCTACATTTTTCGGGTAATGCTGAAATTGATACCGAGAAACCCATCTTGGGCAAGCAATAATCATGGTTGCTCTGGACCCAAAAGATTTATTATCTTCCACTCAACCTTTTATGAACAGAATATATAGTTAATTAACACAAATCTCTACAAAATGCTCGTCCCTCAAGGAACCTCACCAAGTTCCAGGTAGACACTTTGGCTACACCCCTCGTTAATAAGCTGAATTCCTCACTACTTTGTCTTCTACATAACTGACAATCAGCAGTTCTTTATCCTTCATAATAGTAAGGACCAATTTGCGGTGCTGGCTACATCGACAGAAAACTTCATCCGATGGGCAGGATAGAGTAGGGGCCATCAGAGGAAGGACATTACATCACCTGCCCTTTTAAGGGTGAACACAGTAATTGTTTTCCTTTTCCGTCACTGCCAGGAAAAAACTGGAGGTGAGGGACAGAAATAAAATAATTAACCCACAGCTTGGGAAAAAACTCAGCGGGTGAGGGGGTAATTATTTTTTTGTTTTCCTGAAACAAACTCCTACTCTGAGAGTTTGTTTAAAAAACAAAACAAAAAAAAGTTACGTTTAGTGAGCGACCATCAAAACAGATAGAGGCCGTTCATCAAACTTTAAAGCTGAAAGTTTGGTGAGCGGTCGCTAAAACAGATAGAGGCCATTCACCAAACATTTTGTACATTAAAAGCAACCACCATGAAGGCAGTACCCTTCAATGTACAAAGATGACTGTTGGGCTGACGGTCATCTCTAAATTTCTTGGCTGGTAGTCCCTGAGGATGGAGTAGATAATGTCCTCCGCTACCCTGAAGGACAGAGTAACTCAAATTTCCTATTCATCCTTTTCTAACTGCGTCTTTAAAAACTCATTTTCAATAATTCTGCTGGAAAGTATTGCTGCACTATATGGTAAGTACATGTCTAAGTATATCATCAGTGTGGATGGGTGTGCAGGTGCACATGTACCTTGTTCTTGTCTGTGAACCTGATTATGTCAATATTATCATGCAGGGTCCCCAAATCAGTGATGATATGCATATATGGGTCCTTTTGAGTGCTGCTGAGCTTGCGTCATTGTGAGATGCAGTATGTGCTCATATGTTCCTGCGTGAAAGTCTGACATCATCACTATGCCTTTACTTCAGTTAGCGCGTCACCAAATCATTGATGGTGCAAATTCTGAAGTACCTCATTCTACCCCTGACTGTGTGTGTTGAATAATGGCATCTGGTTCTTGCCTATTAGGGGCCATATTATACAAAGTGCCTCGGGGGTGCAACGGGCGATTGCGCCCATTTTGCATGCCCACAGGGCACTTTGGTATTACAGAAGGGGACACAGACACTTGTGCGGCCCCTTCTGTAATACAAATATCGCTGGCACACATATAGCACCAGTGCTATCATCAGAGGTCGTTCCCTCATTTGTATGGGGGCATGACCCCATGCAAATGGGGAATCTCTTTGCCTCTGCGCCCGCGCCGTATTATTGACGTGGGCGCAAAGGCAAGGATGCCATTAGGAGGCGCACTGACAGTGCGCCACAAAAAGGTGGTGCATTGTCAGTGCGCTGCCTGATGGCAGCCTTTTGGAGGGGGTGAAAGGGGGTCCTATGACCCCCTAGACCTTCTCTTACAGGCAGGTGCAGTTGCTCACTGCACCCGCCTGCAAGGGGATCTCTCACCCCTCTCAGAAGTGAAGGCGGGTTGCCAACTTTCAAAGTGGTACTCGGAGGGGCTGCTTCAAAGCCACTCCGTATTTCACTTGAATGCGCTGCCCTCAGGATAGCGTGAGTTCGCGGTTGCCCTGTGAGCACCACATTCAATCTAATATGGCACATTCTCCTTGTTAGCACAGGGCACTCCTTTTGCCCAGTAAAACCAAGGAAAATGCGCCGCATTGCATAATATGGCCCTAGGCGGACAATGCCAACGTCACTATGACTTTACCTCAATTTCAGAGTAGCCGACTCAGTGACAATGTACTTCTTAATGTCCCTCCGTGTTCCTCTAAATGTGGCCCTGGGTATGATTAAGCCTTAAAGAGAGTGGACTTTTTAAAGTTCTGTCCATGTATGTCACAAGTTATATGCAGATATTTCTAATAAGAAACTCTGCTCCAAAATAAATCTGTTATGTAGCTGGTGTTTATGCATGCTAAACCATTGTCACCGCAATAGTTTAGTTAAGTGAAAAATTACATGACTTAACATTTGTGTAAATAAGTCTGACATAAACAAGTACTTTACTAAGGATTTTTTTGGGCAAAAAGTAATAGTCAGTTTCCGATTTAAAAAAAGGTTCAAAATGATGAGAAAAAATGTTTTCTATCTTTCACATTTTAGTGAAATGAAGGTTGGTTTGTGATTGTGCCACCTGAATCTAAGGTTGTAAAAAAAAGTCCACTATGTCTCACTAAAATACAGAGGTAATGATTATAAATTAAGCAGATTTAAACACAAAAAACCACGTATCTTGAAAATGATCCCACCTGAACCAACATTATCTATAATGCTGTGTAAATGGGACAATGACTGTGAGCATGTTGAAGTTTCTAATGATCACCTTCAGGGTACGTGTGAGAGACTAGTGATTGGCAAATACATGTCCATATGTGACACTCTGTCTACATCATCTTGCCTTTCTCTGCATTTCTGCGTAATTTAATCTTTGATAGTGAACATGTTCAGGATCCACAGTGTGATCATCAATGTGTGTAAGAGTGACTAGTGATGGGCAAACAAATCTCCTATTTTCCCTGTCAAACTATATCAATATGTCTTTGCCTCCATTGCAGAGCCATCTAGTCCGAGACGCTGAGCATATGAGCATAGTCAAGTCCCTCACTGTACCTCTGAATGTGTGTCGAAGTGATTGGCGGTGTCCGCAAACTTGATGATGCAATGGATGCTGACTATGTCCCAGTACCTTTGCTACCATCGAAGCATTCATATATGCGAGTGTAGCCCTGAGTGGATCTCTGAGTTGCAGTGTGTGTAAACCTGGTACTGTGCTGGATGCCCACTGCCTCTGTAGCTTTGCCTCCAATGAATCCTTCATATCCCTGAGTGTAGACCTTAGTGTATTTGTGGGCGAATGGCGGAATGCATAAACGTAGACCTGTGCTGGACACCCACCACCTCACTATACCTTTACATCCACAGGTGTGTTCATTTACCGGTATATAACCTCAGGTGTGCATGTGAGTGAGTGGCAGTGTGCATAAATCTGGATCTGCATTGGACACCCACTGCTCCCCTGTACTTTTGTCTCTTTCGGAATGGTCATGTACCTGAGGGTAGCCCAGAGTATGGATGTGAGCAGCAATGTGCATAAACCTGTGAAGGATGCCCTCCTTCCTCATTATATCTTGGCCTGCATCAAAATGCTCGTACCACTGATTATTTTCCTGAGTGCATATCTGCGTAAGTGGCAGTGTGCGTAAACTTGACCCGGTGTTATTCAGTTACTGTACCTTTGCCACCATTGGAGTTGTCATACTTCCGAGTGTGTATCTGAATGATTGGTGGTGGGCATAAACCTGGTCCTGCGTTGGACACCCACCACCTCACTGTACCGTTTCCTCAGTCAGGGTGTTAATATTCCTGAATGTAGCCCCAAGTGTATATGTAGGTGAGTGACAGCATGTGTAAACATTAGATTGTGTTGAATGCTCTCTGTCTCACTTCCTTCGCCTGCATTAGATTGCCCTCAGTGTAGCCCAGAGTGTTTATGTGAATGCGTGGTGGTGAGCGTAAACCTCTGCATGTTTTGGACACTCACCTCTTCGCTGTACCTTTCCTTCCATCAAAGCATTCATAACACGAGCCCCGAGTGTGTAGCGGAGTGATTTATCGTGTGCGTAAATATGAGCCTGAGTTAGACACCCTTCACTTCACTGTCCCTTTGCCTCTATTGCAATATTTGTGTCCCTCAGTATCGCCCTGAGTACATATTTGAGAGAGAATGGTGGTGTGGATAATACTGGACCTGCATTGGACACCCACCTTCTCACTGTACCTTTATCTCCATTGGTGCAATCATAACTGTGAATGTAGAGATGAATCTTAGTAAGTGGCAGTGCAAATAAATGTGGCCCTGTGGTGGTGTCCTATCATCTCACTGTACCTGTGCCTCCATCAGAGTGTTCATATCCCCGAGTGTAGAGCAGAGTATGTACTTAAGTGAGTAGCGAAGTGCATAAACTTATGTCTATGTTGGACACCCTCCACTTCACGGTACCTTGACTAGCATTAGAGTGTTCATATCCTTGATGTGCATAAACTTTGACCTGTGTTGGACACCCACTTCCTGACTGCACCTTTGCTTCCATCCGAGTGTCCCCTGAGTGAGTTTCTGAGCGAGTGACTGTGTATGTGTAAACTGGAGTCAGCGTTGGATGCCCACTGCCTAACTGTACCTTTGTCTCCATTGGCGTGTTCCCATCACTGAGTGTGTATCCGGGTAAGGTGCAGTGAGCTTAAAATTGTGCATTGGACACCCACCGAATCACTCTACATTTATCTTCATGCGAGTGTTCTCATCCCATAGTGTCAGGTTCAAAGGATGGAGACCCATGGAAACCCCTGTCGTCCCTGAATACCTACACGGGTGAGCATAGATGGACCTGTCCGTGATAGGAATCCGTGGAGAGACAGGGAAGGAGAGAGAAACACCTGACTGGCGCTTGCTCCTAGTTGGAATTGTCTCAGTCAAGGCAAGGCACTGTGCAACCACAATGTTACGGGGATAGGTTAGTGTCACTGGTTGGAAAACAGAGAAGGACAGGTGAGTATATCGAACCAGCTGAAGAAAAGAGATAAGATTACCACAGATAAAGATACAAGCTCACTGGTGTTTGGCTGTGGAGGTTATTGTGTTGAGACTCGGGCTAACCGGGATTGCAGCCATAAGTCCCACGACACTGCCAGAAACACACTGGTAACATAGAACTACAAGAGGCAAACACACCAACAAAAGGTAGCATCACAAAGGGAACAAGGGAAATCGAAAAGCGAAGGACTGAGATAACTGAAGAGGAAAAACACAACAAACGTGAGGATCGGCTATAACCAATAACTAGTTTGTAAACAGAAAGAGTTAAAACAACTAGCGACATGTTGCCAGGCAAAGGCTCTGAGCTCTGAATGATCTTAAATATGGGTTGGCTACTGCTGACCTAGATGTGACCTTAACACCAGGAAGAGAGTATGTAGATTCATGCGTTTAGTCGTCTAGTGTTTCCAATCTCTTGAGATTCCACTGACCTGTCTTCCACCATTTCTAGCACCCAGGCATGCTATACGGCCCACGTTTGCCCTGTATCCTGACACCCCGCGAAACATCTCCCCTCTGGACAATAAGATAGGGTCCAGATTTCATCAGATAAGTCTTATGAAACCTTTTAACTTGTCTAGTGGCATGGGCAAAGTCAACAGGTTCCCAAGACATTAGACACATTGTATTCTTTCCAGGCCACAATATATTCTATTTGCCCCCGATGACACGACTTTCCATAATCTTCTCCACCTCATATTCGGTTAACACATCAACTAACACTGGGGGAGGTCTGCAGGCTGTGTCAAGCAAGGCTGTTTTTACTCTGGAGACGTAAAAGGCAAGGTGAATGTGCCAATGTAGGGGAAGGGTTAGGGGAAGAACTCCCTCCTTTTCCCTCAATTGTGAAAGGCCAAACAAAAGAGGGATGTATTTAGTATGGGATGCAGGGATGGATAGATATTTGTTGAAGAACCCCACTGTATCCTGTTTCTGATAATCTGGTGCCTCTCTCCTATTCTTATCCGCATATTGGCTGCACCATATGCTGCTGTGTTGCTCTAAGCATGTTCTGCAATTGAATCAAAGGGGCAGTAACACTGAGAACTAAGGAAGATGGAATGTGTCTTGGTAGCTGAGGATGATATCCATGGGAGCAGACGAAAGGTGATTTTCCCCAAAGAAGAATGCACAGAGTTGTGGGCAAATTCTGCTAGAGAGACCCACCAGTACCAGTCATTTGAATGTTTCATGAAAAAGCATTGTATGTATTGTTCTAGTGATTGATGTAATCACTTCATCTGTCCACGGGTGATAACAGGTGAATTGAAAATGCCTGGTACCTACCCTTTTCATTAGTGTTTTCCAGAATGGTGTCATAAACCGGGTCCCTCTATCGGTTACAATGGATTCTTGGAGGTTATGAAATCGTAAAATGTGAATGTGAAAACGCCTGCTAATTTGACAGTGGTTGGGAGTTTGAGTGGCATGAAGTGTCCCATCTTCATAAGATAGTGTGGTTCATCAATTAGAAGTAGGAAGTTTATCTATGAAATCCATTGACATCATATTCCATGTTCAGCAGGTGTGAGAAGTGTCTATAACTCTCCTGCTGGTGGAACTTGAGAAGCTCTGGCTCGTGTGCACCCTACACATCTCTAAATATACTTTTTAACAGATGTCTTCAGATCAGGTCACCAGAAGACTCTGTTAATCACGTCCATCTTTTTAATTTGCCATGGATGCTCCGCAGCTGCAGAATCATGACCCCATTTCAATACATTAGACTGTAACTGGTGATTAGGGAGATACAATGCTTCTTCTCCACAAATAATTCCATCTTTCAGGGATCTCTTGTTTGGCTCCGTCTATACCCACTGCTGCTGTGGAACACTCTCCTACATCACCCTGATGAGGTCTAAACATTCAGTGGCTTGTTTCAAGGTAAGGGCCGATATATAGGGTGTAGACTCTGTTGTTTGCATGTCAATTCCCTTTTCTCTTTGGCAGGAGAAGGCTATGTCTGTTTCCAGGTAGATAAAGTTATAACAATAAAATCAAGAGAAGAAAAGTGTTGAACACCCATACCTCACATTGGCACAGTTCATGCTTGTCAGATACAATACGTTTTTATGGTAGTCCATACTCATATCTTATGACGTGCCCCTTCTAAATTAAATCTCCAGTTTGAGAAGTCTTCTTCACTAGCTAGCAGTTCTCGTTGTAGATCATGTAGTTCTATTTGGTACTGGTCAAAGTCCGAGATTAATAAGAGATTGGCTGAAGTTCCTTAGTATCCGAGGTATGCTGTGAGAGAACTGCTCTGACTGCAACAGAAGAGGCATCTGTTTCGACGACAAAGGTAACTGCATCATCTGGTGTTGTAGCAAAGGAATGGAGGTGAGGAACGAGTTACTTATTTTCAGTAACGCATTATCTGATAGAGACAAGATCTAGGTGCAGATTCCTTACCTTTGAATTTGCCAGCCATCAGACTGGATCTGGGAAATTTTCTTTGAGAACTACCCCTGCATGACGGTAGGTTGTGTCGGTCGGCTCCATGTGGTATCGTCGGTATCATCTGCTCTGGAAGTGAGGCCTGGATCACATATATAGACACCACCTCGGCGCGCTGACGTCAGTTACTTTTCAAGACTTTCCATGCCAGGAGCACGGAGCCATTAAGTGCACTGACACTGGTGTGTCCAAAGTAGGGCCCTGAAAGGAATCAGCCCTAACCCTTGAAGCTTGTCTGCACAGCGGGCAGGATGAGTGGATCGGTAAGGAATCTGCGACTAGATCTTGTCTGTACCAGATAATGCGTTACCAAAGGTAAGTAACTTGTTCATCTGATAGCCACATCTAGCTGCAGATTACTTACTTTTGAATAGATGCCCAAGCAAAACCATCAGGACCGGATGGGCGAAGGGCCCATCCCTGCGGACCTGACTGTTCAGGCAGTAGTGTTTGGTTAACGTGTGCAGTGATAACCATGTTGCTGCCTGGTAGATGTCCAAGACAGGAACACCACATGCTAATGCAGTGGTAGCAGCTTTAGCCCTGGTGTTATGAGCCCTTAAGCCCTCAGGGGTCTGCTTCTTGGCCAGTGTGTAGCACATTTTTTACAGAGATGGCCCAGCGTGAAAGGATTAGTTTCTGTACTGCCTGACCCTTCTTCGCTCCAACATACCCCACAAAGAGTTGGTCGTCCACCCGTAACTCTCTTGTGCGGTCAAGGTAGAATGACAATGCTCTTTTTTGGTCTAAATGGTTAAGTCGCTACTTTTGAGGGATGTAGTGGAGTGTATAAAGTGGACAAGGTGACGGATTGGCCCACATGGAATGGTGTTACCACTTTCGGTAGGAAAGAGGCCCTAGTGCGAAGCACCTACTTGTCTGGAAATATAGACAAGAATAGAGGTTGAATGATAAAGCCTGCAGCTCACTCACCCTCCAGGCAAATATAATTGCCACTAGAAAGGCTGTATTGACGGTGAGCAGCCGGAGGGGAGAATTATGATGAGGCTCGAAGGAAGTACACATCAGAAATGTGAAAACAAAATTAAGGTCCTACTGAGGCATAATGAAAGGGGAAGGTGGGAACATATGTACAATTCCTTTAAGGAATCTATTCACAATAGGGGACTTAAATGAAGAGGGTTGGTCAGGCAGACGCAAAAAGGCAGAGAGAGCACAAAGGTAAGCCTTGATATTACCCAGAGCAGAGCCCTGCTGGGCAAAGGTAAGGATAAAAATAAGGATATCAGAAAGAGAAGCAGAAAGGAGGTCAATAGACTTTTCTGTACAATATAAGATGCATTTGTTCCACCAGCAGGCCTACACCGTCTTGGCGGAGGGAAGCCTGGCTGCCACAACAACATTACAGAATTCAGGAGGAAGATCAAAAAGTATCAACTGCCGCCGCTCAATCTCCACACAAGAAGGTGCATAGTTCATAGATTTAGGTGGAGGAACCTCCGCTGCTGCGACAGAAGATCCTCCCAAAGAGGCAGTCTGATCGGAGGGTCGAAGGTCATGCTGAGAAGCTCAGGATACCAGACTCTCCATTCCCAGTCTGGAGCCACAAGGATGACTTGGGCCCGGTTGTTCCTGATCTATTTGAGAACTCTGGGCAGGAGTGGTATGGGTGGAAAGGCGTACAGGAGGCCTGTGCTCCACTCTAGATCAAAAGTGTCTCCAAGCAATTACCGCCTTGGAAATTCCAAAGTGCAAAACTACTGACATTGCACGTGAACAGATCTAACCAAGGTTTTCCCCACTGCTGAAAGAGACGTTGAACCAATACTGGATGGAGAGGCTTTTAGTGATCCGCTAGGCATCAACGGCTGAGTTCATCTGCCATTGCATACAGGGAACCTGCAAGGTGCTGAACCACCAGCGATACGCCCTGCGTTCCAGCCATTTCCAGAGACACATGGCCCCCACCCCGCCTTTTCTGTTGCAGTACCACATGGTGGTTGTGTTGTCTGTGAACACTTGGACCAGCCTTCCATTGATAGAGGGTAGGAAGGCTTTCAATGCCAGTTGTATCTCTCAGAGCTCCAGCATGTTGATGTGGAGTCTGGATTCCGCCAGAGACCAGAGTCCCCTGATCTCCACCTCTCCAGATGGCTGCCCCTTCCCAGGAGTGACAGATCTGTGAGGTCAGGTAGGGGAAGGGAGTGAGTTCTGCTCTGCCTCTGACCCAATCGTAGTTTGGTAGCCACCACTGTAGGTCTTTTGCAGTTCCCTCTGAGATCCTGACCATGTCGTAGAGATTTACCAGATGCTGTGCCCACTGGAACTTCAGGTCCCACTACAGAACCCGCATATGCCACTTTTTTAGTTTAGAAATTGTCCGCAGCCCACCAATGATGATGTTATTGCTTGGGTATCTATTCAAAAGAAAGGAATCTGCAGCTAGATATGAATATCAGATGAACAAGTTACTTACCTTCGGTAACGCATTATCTGGTAGAGACAAGATCTAGTCGCAGATTCCTTACCGACCCACTCATCATGCCCGCTGTGCAGACAAGCTTCAAGGAATCAGCTGCTAGAGGTCTCTATCAGATAAAGGTTTTTAAGTCGAGGGAATACTTGTTCCTGATAGGATGATGATAGGAGTTAAAATTCCAACCAGGGCTTTATAAACTTCCACGGGAAGGCCATCTGGGCCGGGTGCCTTGCCTCTTTTTCCCCGTCTCATGACCTCCTCAACCTCTCCCTTAGTGATCTCTTGATTCAGAGCGACCTTAGACTCCTCCGATAAAGGGTCCAAAAGTTCCACCCATCTCAGAACTGCCTGATCTTCCACCACCAGATCTTCATGATATACCTTCCCAAAATAGTCACGGAAGGCTGCAGCTATACCTTTATTAACGGTGATTATTAGACACGTCTCATCACTTTTCACTTCTTTAATCAGATTTCGGACTTGGTCGCTCTTTGTCTTCCAAGCTAAAAGCTTGCTGCAGCCCTCACCGTACTCAAAATGAGCAAGCTGGCTAGAAACCCACTTCTCTTTAACCCTAACTCTGAGGATTCCAGCTAAATCTGCCATTAAATCAATTAGATCTTGTAGGTTCTTATCACCAGCTCCCCTATATCCTACATTTACTAAACCTGCCTCCTGCTTGCGAATCTTCTCCTCGACGTCTGAGACCCTCTTATAATATAGTCTTCTTTTCCTAGCTGCCGAAGCTCCTAGTCTCCCTCGCAAAAAGGCCTTGTATGTGTCCCAAACAAGCTCAGTCTTAGCCGACCCCTAATTACTCTCGAAAAATTATTTTGTCTCCTGTTTCAATGTCTCCATTGCCTCTTGTTCAGAGAGTATCGTTCGGTCCAACATCCAGATTGAGGCTAAGGTGCTGTCGCCCACTGTCAACCTAAGAAAACATTATTGGGTCCACAGTGATATGTTGCCCTGAAATCTCAAAACCTAGGAAGGTGATGTTCAGAACCTCAAATAACCGTTTTTCGGCTTTGGCATAAAGCAGATGTTTCCTGAGTCTGGTGAGTACTTCTTTAACTTGCCTTTGATGTTCATCCAAGGTCTGAGAGAAAATCAATATATTCAATCTAACAGATCTCTGAAGGTATCATTCACAAAATGTTGGAAGGTGGCAGGAGCATTGCGAAGGCCAAAAGGCATTACTAGGTACTTAAAGTGGCCATAACAAGTGTTGAAGGCTGTTTCCATTCATCTGTCTCACATATGGGTACTAGGTTGTAGGTACCTCTGAGATCCAACTTGGTGAAGAACCTGGCTTATTTAATCTGGTTAGGGAGAACGGAAATTAGGGGTATCAATTAGGAATCATGTAGCGATTGAGTTGTAATTAAAACGGCGCCTGAATCCCCCATTGGCCTTGGGGACAAAAAGGTTGGTGCTCCTTCAGGGGGAAGTAGCATGTCCGATTAATCCTCTCTTTATGCAGATATTTTCGCAAAATCTCATGTCTTGCAGTTAGATGATAGATGAAACCATGTTGGATGGATTCAGCAGTTGTATTCTGTGTGAGGAGGATGGGATGCAGCCCCTTTCTTACTGAATATATTGGAGAATTCTTTATATAGCACAGGGATAGTATGTTCATCCAAATGAGGGTCCTTCAGTGATGGTGGCCAGGGATGACTGCTGGGCAAAACAAGTCAATGCCTGAGTCCTCCGATGCAGCCTGGTTGGAAAGTAGCGTTTCTCACAAAAAGAGGAAGCAAAAGTGGTTGCATGCCGATCCCACTCAATTTGGCAATTATGCAGTTTAAGCCACATATTTTTTTTTATTGTCCTCATTTGCCTTGTTGCCGCCCAAAACTCAACGAAACCATCCTGGGCTTTTCGACCTGATTTACTGGATACAGTGGGGGCACAGGGGGGTTGGGGGGTAGACCCAAGCCTTTAGAATAGAGGCTCCCCTAAAACAAACGGGGAGCCTCATTCCACAGTGTGAGAAAGTGGCTCTGTATATACTGTCCCTTAATAGGTACAGGGTGTACAAAGCCCACAGTCCCCCAGGGTTTGACAGAGGCTAAAGTTAGATATAACCTTACTCTCTAAAGTGGTAGCTTGGTCGAGCAGTAAGGCAGTATCAGAGGACAGTGTAAAGCATTTGTTGTACACACTCAGTCATTAAATGGTCTCACACTCAATAACTGAACTCTAGGCCAATGGTTTATATATAAAAAAATATATGCTTGTTTTATTTTAGAACCACACTTGGATTTAAAATATACTTTCTCAGAATGAGATGTTTCATATAAATACTTTTGCAATATGCAATTGACTTTTGTAAACAGTTACAAGTGGTTGCAATAGGCAACTCTATTTTAAACACAACAATGCATTGAGCTCAATGGAAAATTTTGCAACAGATTACTTTTTAGATTACTTTTGGAATTCCAGGACTGGATCCTAGATTCAGTCCTGGGTCAGTACTCAGTATCTAGTGATGAAAGTCGACTTAATTACTGTAATGATTTGTAAACAATATTTAGCTATTTTAAAAGTTGACACTTAGAAAATATTTCAAAGAAAACAGTCAATGATTCCCTATGGAATAAAATTCAAGTTGCAGGTACAGTATGTTCTCGTTACTTTTGTAATCCAGTACTGGGTGCCTAGACTCAGTACTGGGACCTTTATCCCAAACAGGTAAGTAATTACGTTTTCAGATATACGATTTTTGAAGAATATTTAAAGATTGCAGAAATCGACACTTAGAAGAAATTTCACAGAAAAACAGTCAATGATTTCCTATGGAAGAAAATTGGGTTACGGGTAAGTACAGTTGTACGTATTTTTCAGAGTCAGTGCTGGGCACCAAGATCCAGCACTGGGAGCTCACCTAAGAGCAGGTGAGTAATTTCGTTTTTGTTACTCGGCTGATGTTTGGTGAATATTTTAAGATTTGAAAAGTCCACACTTAGAAGAAATTTCAGGAAAAAGCCAGTCAATGTTACCCTATGAGGAAAATAGAGTTATCGGTTTAAGGGTAAGTACTCGACTGAGGTTCTGGGCATAGACTCAGGGGTCCCCCAGGGTCAGGTAGGTACAGTTGGTTCACCTTCAGCGACTCTAGGGCGGCCGGGTGCAGAGAGTTAGGCCCAATGTTATCCTATGAGGGATAGGGGGGCCTTGGTTGGTGGCTGCTGACTGGCAAGCCACGCGGCTGTGGGAGCTGGGCTCCTGGTCACTTACTCAGGGCAAGTGGAGAAGTAGGTAGGTGTAGAGTTTTCACTGCCAGGGCCACTCGGGCGGCTGGGTGCAGGGTGCTTTTGAGCCTTCGGGCGCTCAATTGATTTCAATGGAAATCTCCGGTTTAGAAAAAGACTGCAAGCTCGGGGACGAGGACTCTTCAGGTGCCACCACCACTTCGAGAGGTAAGTTGGGTAGTTGGAGGATAGGTAGGTACCCCGGGATTGGGCACAGGGGTCCGCGGGGCGCCGCGTACAGGGGTGCCTTTTGGTGTCGGGAAATCTTACCCTCTGTTGATCGCGGTAGGGGGGGCACCTTGTTCTGAGGCTGCAGACTTCTTCAGGAGTGTCGAGGGAGGTACTTGGGTGCCGGACTCGGGGTCACAGTCGCCGTGGGGTCGCCCTCGGGGTCTTTGTTCACTCCGGCACTGGCCAGGCTTGGCTGGTGCAGAGTGTGCTGGGTTCGCGGTTCCGGGCTGCTGCCAGGGATTAGAGGTATGTTTTGAGTAGAGCTTCTACTCATGGGAGTCCCAGGGGCTTAGAGCCAAAAGGTAGCCATGTCCTCCGGGGTTTGTGAGGTTGCTGGCCGCAAGAGATGCCGGGTTGGAGCAGGTTCGAGGGTCGACAGGCCGGTAGGGCTGGGGCCAAAGCAGTTGGTGTCTTCCTCTTTTTAGCAGCTGCAGGGCAGGTCTTCTTTCTTCTTGCTCTTCTTTGTAGTTTTGAATCTGGAATCTGGGGAAGGAAGGTTCAGGGAGCCCCTAAATACTAGATTTAGGGGCGTTACAGGTAGGTGAAGGGCAGGGACCAATGGTTCCCTGTCCTGGGGTGGGTACACCCCCATCCTGCCTCCCTACTGTGGGAGGGGGCAGTAGCCTAGTCCTGATAGGGTAGGGCTCCCCATCTTCAAGATGGTGAGAGCCCGGAGATGTGCTTCACCTCGCCTCCCCCACCTGAGGGGTGGGGTTGGCAGGCTGGCACATCCCCTGTCCTTATTTGGGGTTTCCGGCCAAAGCTTCCCGCCAGAGTGGGGGGTTGCAGTGGCCTGGGGAAGCTCACTGAGGCGGCATGCCTTTGAATCTTCCCCCTGCCTATCCTGGGGGAGGAGATTTAGCACCTCGCCTAGGATGTGCATTGTTGCAGGCCCAGGAGAGCAGGGGCTCTCCTACCCAGGGGTCCAGCAACATGTCTGCTGAGTGGCAGCCTAGGCAGCCTCAGAGCAGACGTGGACTGTAGGTTAGGTTTAAGGGGGCACCTCTAAGATGCCCTCTGGGGTACTGGGTACATTAAATCCCACACTGGCATCAGTGTGGGTTTAATGTGCTGAGAAGTTTGATACCAAACTTCTCAGTCTTTAGTGTTGCCATTATGGTGCTGTGGAGCTCGTGTTTGACGAGCTCTCAGCACCATGTACTCTTAAATGGCAGCACTGCACTTACAGTGCTCAGGAATGGACCTGGGCACTGTAGGGGCACAGGGCTCCTGCTCCTGTGCCCACACCATTGGCATAAGGCACCCAGCTAGAGGGGTGGCTGATGTATGCCATGGCAGTGTAGGTGATGGGCATGGCACACAGGGATGTGTGTCATGTCAACTATGTTTTTGTCTTGCACCCAAGCACTCAGCCTGCAAAGGCAGTGTGTGTGTGTGTGTGTAAGGGTACAGGGCCTCTAAGGTTGGCACAAGGAGTGCTGCAGCCCTTAGAGGCCTTCCCTGGTCACAAGGCCCTGGGTACCTAGGGTACCATTTACCAGGGGCTGACATGTGGCCAGGGTTTGCCAATTTGGGTTTGTTTTGTTTTAGGGAAGAAACATAGGCCCTGGGCACCTGATTGGCAGGAGTCCAGGGCACACTCAGTCAAAGAACATTCAGCAATTCAGCAAAAAGTGGGGGCATACCATGCAAGAAAGATGGCACTTTCTCACACAATCCCCCCCCCCCCCCCAAACGAAAGGTGCTGAGACTAACCTTGCCCTATGGAGTCTTCATTGTCTAAGTGGAAGAACCTGGAAAGTCCATCTGCATTGGCATGGGCAGTCCCTGGTCTGTGTTCCACTTCAAAGTCCATTCCCTGTAGGGAGATAGACCACCTTAGTAGTTTTGGATTTTCCCCTTTCCTCTGCATTAGCCATCTGAGAGGTCTGTGGTCAGTTTGAACCAGGAAGTGAATACCAAACAGGTATGGCCTCAACTTCTACAGGGACCAAACCATAGCAAAGGCCTCCCTCTCAATGGCACTCCAAAGCTGCTCTCTGGGGAGTAGCCTCCTGCTTATAAAAGCAACAGGTTGGTCTTGGCCTTCATCATTGGTCTGGGATAGGACCGCTCCTATCCCTAGCTCAGAGGCATCAGTCTGCACTATGAACTGCTTGGCATAATCTGGAGCTTTTAGAATTGGTGCTGAGCACATTGCTTCTTTTAGGGTGTCAAAAGCCTTTTGGCAACTAACTGTCCAGTTAACCTTCTTGGGCATCTTCTTGGTGGTGAGTTCTGTGAGGGGGGTCACAACTTCTTGGTGGTGAGTTCTGTGAGGGGGGGTCACAATGGACCCATACCCCTTCACAAACCTCCTGTAGTATCCAGTCAAGCCAAGGAATGCCCCGACTTGGGTCTGGGTTGTTGGAGCTATCCAGTCCATGATGGCCTGGATCTTGGGTTGTAAGGGCAGTACCTGGCCTACACCTACAAGGTGGCCCAAGTACACCACAGTGCCCTGCCCTATCTGGCATTTGGATGCCTTGATAGTGAGACCTGCATTGTGCAGAGCCTCTAAAACTTTTCCAAGGTGGATCAGGTGATCCTGCCAGGTGGAGCTAAAGACAGCAATATCATCAAGATAAGCTGCACTAAAGGACTCCAGCCCAGCCAGGACATGGTTCACCAGCCTCTGGAAAGTGGCAGGGGCATTCTTTAACTCAAAGGGCATCACAGTAAACTGATAATGCCCCTCTGGGGTGGAGAATGCTGTCTTTTCTTTTGCTCCTGGGGCCATGCTAATCTGCCAGTACCCTGCAGTTAAGTCAAAGGTACTGAGGAATTGGGCAGCCCCTAATTTATCTATCAGCTCATCTGCTCTTGGGATAGGGTGAGCATCTGTCTTGGTGACAGAGTTGAGCCCTCTATAGTCCACACAGAACCTCATCTCTCTCTTGTCACCTTCTTGATGAGGTTTGGGGACCAGAACCACTGGGCTGGCCCAGGGGCTCTCAGAGGGTTCAATGACCCCTAACTCCACCATCTTGCTGACCTCAGCTTTGATGCTCTCCTTGACTTGGTCTGACTGTCGATAGATTTTGTTTTTGACAGGTGCACTGTCACCAGTGTCCACATCATGGGTACACCAGTTTGTCAGACCAGGGGTCAGGGAAAAGAGGCTAGCATACTGCTGCAAGACCTGCTTGCAGTCAGTCTGCTGTTGGGCAGAGAGGGTGTCTGAGAAGATCACACCATCTACTGATCCATCTTTTGGGCTGTAGGAGAGGAGGTCAGGGAGAGGTCCACTCTCTGCTTCCTGCGCCTCATCAGTCACCATCAGCATGGTGATGTCAGCCCTGTCATTGTAGAGCTTGAGGCGGTTCACATGGATGACCCTCTTGAATGTCCTGCTAGAACACAGGTCAACTAGATAGGTGACCTCCCTCTTTCTTTCTAGGATAGGGTAAGGGCCACTCCATTTATCTTGGAGAGCCCTTGGTGCCACTGACTCCAAAACCCACACCTGTTGCCCAGGTTGAAATTCAACCAGTGCAGCTTTTTGGTCATACCAGTGCTTCTGGAGCTCCTGGCTGGCCTCAAGGTTCTTGGATGCTTTTTCCATGTACTCAGCCATTCTGGACCTTAGGCCAAGCACATAGTCCACTATGTCTTGTTTGGGCTCTTGAAGAGGCCTCTCCCAGCCCTCTTTTACAAGACAAAGTGGTCCCCTTACAGGATGACCAAACAGAAGTTCAAAGGGTGAGAAACCTACTCCCTTCTGTGGTACCTCCCTGTAAGCGAAAAGCAGGCATGGTAACAGGACATCCCATCTCCTTTTGAGTTTTTCAGGGAGACCCATGATCATACCTTTCAATGTCTTGTTGAATCTCTCAACAAGGCCATTGGTTTGTGGGTGGTAGGGTGTAGTAAACATATACTGCACTCCACACTCCTTCCACATGTGTGTTAGGTAAGCAGACATGAAGTTGGAACCTCTGTCTGAAACCACCTCCTTAGGAAACCCCACTCTGGTGAAGACACCCAGGAGGGCTTTGGCTACTGCAGGAGCTGTAGTAGTCCTAAGTGGAATTGCTTCAGGGCACCCAGTGGCATGATCCACTACCACTAGAATAAATGTGTTCCCTGAGGCTGTGGGAGGTTTATTTGGACCCACAATGTCCACTCTACCCTTTCAAAGGGGACCCCCACCACTGGTAGTGGGATGAGGAGGGCCTTTGGGTGGCCACCTGTCTTGCCACTGGCTTGACAGGTAACACGGGAGCTGACAAACTCCTTCACCTTTTGGTGCATCTGGGGCCAGTAAAAGTGACTCACTAGCCTTTCCCAAGTTTTGGATTGCCCCAGATGTCCAGCTAGGAGGATGTCATGAGCCAAAGTTAGGAGGAGCTCCCCGTACTTCTGTGGCACTACCACCCTCCTGGTGGCTTCAGAAGTGGGGTTTCTTGCCTCAGCATACAGTAATCCCTCTTCCCAATAAGCTCTGTGGGTACCACTGACATCTCCCCTTGCTTCTGAAACAGCTTGCTGCCTCAGGCTTTCAAGAGTGGGACAGTCTCGCTGACCCTGGCACAGCTCTTCCCTAGAGGGTCCCCCTGGGCCCAAGAGTTCAACCTGGTAAGGGTCAAGCTCCATGGACTCAGTTCCCTCAGGGGTATCCAAATCCTCTCCCTGGGGAGAGGAGTCCTGAATGTTTTGCTGTGTAGAAGCTGGTGCCCCAGTCTTCTTTCCTTTTCTCTTGGTTGGCTGGGCCATTATTTCAGGCTCCAGACCTACTTTTTCACCCTTCCTCTTGCTCTGTGCTCTGGTTTGCACACACACCAATTCGGGGATGCCCAGCATGGCTGCATGGGCCTTTAGCTCAACCTCAGCCCAGGCTGAGGTTTCCAGATCATTTCCAAGCAGACAGGCAGCTGGCAACTTTGGAGAGACCACTACCTGTTTCAGGCCAGTAAACCCCCCCCCCCAGCCTAATGTTACCATGGCCATGGGATGACTAGTGGTGACACTGTCAGCGTTGGTGACTGGGTAAGACTTTCCAATCAAGTATTGCTCAGGGGAAACCAGTGTGTCTTTCACCATAGTGACACTGGCACCTGTATCCCTCAGAGCTTCTACCCTAGTTCCATTCACCCAGGGGTACTAATTTCTAATTTCTAATTTCTAATTTAAAATACTTATAAAGCGCAGCATACACCTTGCGGTTTCTTGGCGCTGAAGGTTCAGTGGCTGAGGGGAAGGAAGACCGGGGAGAAAATTTAGGCGGGGAAAGCCTGGCTAAATAGGAAGGTTTTCAAGTCTCCACGGAAGGAAAGGTACTGAGTTGCGGAGCGGAGGTTATCAGGGAGAGAGTTCCAGAAGGAAGGGGCCAGAGTAGAGAAATTGGATCCACCCCACTTTTTGCGCGAGAAACGGGGGATCAGAAGAAGGGACTTGGAGGAGGACCGGAGATTTCTTGCGGGGACGTAGGGTTTGATGAGTGAAGTGATGAAAGCAGGGGCAGTGCCCTGACGGGCCTGGAAGACCATGCACCCGATTTTAAAGAGGGAACGTTGTTTCACGGGGAGCCAGTGGAGTTTCTTTAGGAGGGGGGTGGAGTGGTGATAACGTGGGAGGCCAAATATCAGTCTGGCCGCCTGGTTCTGGATGGCTTGGAGTCTACGCAAACTATAGGCAGGGATGCCATGAAAAAGAGCGTTGGCGTAGTCCAAACGCGAGATTACCAGGGCGGCCATGATGGTCTTGAGGGCCTGAGGGGTGAAGAAGCGGGAGACAGAGCGGATGGTTCGAAGAGTGAGGAAACAGGAGGAGACCACGGAGCTAATGTGTGAGTGAAGAGTGAGCTGATTGTTCATTTTGACACCCAGTGTTTTGACAGTGGTGGAGGGGGAGGGTGCAGGGCCGAGAGAGGGGGGCCAGAAAAGAGAGTTCCAGGGACTGGACGAACCACCAGTGAGAACCAGCTCAGTTTTATCAGGGTTCAGTTTAAGATGGTTGTGATTCATCCAGTCCCTGATAAATGTCATAGTAGACTGGAAATTGGAGACCGAGAGAGAAGAGGGGGATAGATCAAAGATGAGCTGGAGGTCATCCGCGTAGTTAAAGACGGTGACCTCCAGCTGCTGGAGAGCAAAGATGAGAGGAAAGATATAGAGGTTGAAGAGAAGAGGGGAGAGAGAGGAACCCTGGGGAACACCGCAGGTGACAAGGAGAGGAATGGAGGTGAAGTCGCCTAGACGGACCGCCTGAGTGCGGTCCCTCAGAAAGGAGGAGAGCCAGACAAGAGCTGATCCCCTGATGCCAGCCGCCTTGACACGGGTGAGTAGGATGGTATGGTCCACCGTGTCAAAGGCGGCGGAAAGATCGAGGAGGACCAGTGCCTGGTGGTTGTTGTCATCCATGCCCTTTCTGAGGTTGTCTAGGACGGCGACTACGACCGATTCTGTTGAGTGCCTGGGGCGGAATCCTGCCTGACGAGAAGCCAGCCCCCCATTAGCCTCAATGTGGGTGCTCAGAACCGCGGTAACATGGCGTTCCATCACCTTGCCCAGAAAGGGCAGCAGGGAGATGGGGCGAAAGTTGGACGAGATAGAAGGGTCCGAGCCGGGTTTCTTCAGCAGTGGTACTATGGTGGCTGCTTTTAGTACCGGGGGCACCACACCCTGTGCCAAGGCGCTGTTGAGGAAGGCAATCGGGGGATCAGGGCAGCTAGAATAGATTTGCTGTAGGATGCGAGCGGGGCAGACATCCCCCGGGGACCCTGATTTAACTTTGGGGAGAATCGACAGAAAGGATTCCTGAGTAAGGGGAGGGATGACAGTGAGATGATTTTGTACTGGGGGGGGGGAGGGATCGACGAAGGTAGGCGAGGGTAAAGGGATATTGGCCTTGATATTGGTGATCTTATCCACGAAGTATTTGTTTAATTGGTCGCAGAGAAGCTGGGAGGGAGGGATTAGGGGCGAGGCTCGATCTGAGAACGCCAGGTCGTTTACGATGTCAAAGATAGCCCTGGGTTTGTTGGCGGCCGACATTATTCTCGTAGAGAAGTAGTCGGTCTTTGCAGCTAGAATTGCTGATTTGTAATCAGCCAACAGTGTCAGAAAGTAGGTTTTTAATAACGGGCAGTAGTCCTTCCTCCACTGCCTCTCCGCCCTCCGGACGCCCAGTTTGAGTTCTTTTAGATGGTCGTTAAACCATCGGTTAGAGTCCTTAAGCCGGCGGATGGAGATGCGTCGTAAGGGGGCCTCTGAATCACAGGCTCCAGCCAGCCAGGTGTTAATGGCCTTGGCCTGTGAGGCCGATGATAAGCCAGAGAGGGGGGGGATGGAATTGTGAAGCAGGGAGGTCAGGGAGGGGAGATCCAACCTGTTCCAGTTCCGCGCCCAGGTGTTTTTGGCAAGCGGGGTTTTGGGGGACAAGTTGTGGGGAATGGAGAAAGAGATGAGGGCATGATCGGACCAAGGACAAGGGGAGACCGCCACCGAAGCCAGTGGGAGGTTAAGAGCCCAGACCTGATCAAGTGTGTGCCCGTGAAGATGAGTGGGGACAGAAATGTGTGGGACAAAGTTGAGGGAAGACAGAGATTCAGTAAATTCTTTTGAGGCGGAGCACTCGTGTGGGTCTGAGGGCCAGTAATTAAAATCCCCCAGCACCAAGACCGAGGCAAAGTTGACCGCCAGGTTTGCCAGCAGGTCTTGGAAGGCAGGTAGAAATGAAGGCGAGGGCTGAGGGGGGCGGTACATGAGGAGACAAGTGATGGGAGGGGCGGTCTGGAGGGAACGGGCCACCAGGAAGTCGACAGGGGCCATAGGGGAAGAGGGAAGTAACTGGAAGTGCAGATCTGACCTAGTAATTAGCGCGACCCCACCGCCCGCCCTGCCGGCCGGTCGATCGGCACGTAGGGCCACATAAGACGGTGGAAGGGTGGCCAGGAGAGCGGGAAGGGAGGTATCGCAGTACCAGGTCTCGGTCAAGAGCAGTAAGTCAGGTTTCTCGGTATCGAGTAAGACGAACAGCTCGTGGTGATGCTTGACCGCCGACCTGGTATTGAGTAGAATAACGGACAGAGCTGGGGTGGAGGGGGGTGGGTCAGGGCAGGGGAGGCAGGGTGGCAGGGGAGATTGCGGTGGGGAGTGCGGCAGTGCAGGGAGGGTGGGGGCAAGGTCCAATGAATCGACGAGTCTACGGACAGGGTTCGGAAGTGGCCAGGTGCCTTGGAGGGCGATAAGGTCTTTAGAGGAGTATGATATTATTTGAGCATAGCGTCGTGCCCCTTGCCCCGTTCGGCCGCGGACGGGCGCAGACGGGCTTGACTTATGCGCGACTTCGGCGCGAAGTCGGCGCTCCCGCTGCGCTCGTCCGCTGCGCGTTCTGTATTGACACATTAATAAGGGCGGCCGTAAAGGCGGGAAGGGGGCGTGGCCTGGATGTGGGCGTGGCCAGCCGGCAGGAGGGCGTCACGTGAGCGCTGGAACCGCTACACGGAGCCCTCGGTGTGCAAAGAGCAAATAGCAGCAAGGTACAGTTTTAAAACACAATTTTCCAGAGTAAAACACAAAGCGTCTCCCGGCTTCCGCCTCAGGAGCAAAGAACCAAGTGAGCGCTCGGTAGCTGGCGCTTAAGAAGGGCGGGAAGGGGGCGTGGCCTGGATGTGGGCGTGGCCAGCCGGCAGGAGGGCGTCACGTGAGCGCTGGAACCGCTACACGGAGCCCTCGGTGTGCAAAGAGCAAATAGCAGCAAGGTACAGTTTTAAAACACAATTTTCCAGAGTAAAACACAAAGCGTCTCCCGGCTTCCGCCTCAGGAGCAAAGAACCAAGTGAGCGCTCGGTAGCTGGCGCTTAAGAAGGGCGGGAAGGGGGCGTGGCCTGGATGTGGGCGTGGCCAGCCGGCAGGAGGGCGTCACGTGAGCGCTGGAACCGCTACACGGAGCCCTCGGTGTGGAAAGAGCAAATAGCAGCGAGGTACAGTTTTAAAACACAATTTTCCAGAGTAAAACACAAAGCGTCTCCCGGCTTCCGCCTCAGGAGCAAAGAACCAAGTGAGCGCTCGGTCGCTGGCGCTTAAGAAGGGCGGGAAGGGGGCGTGGCCTGGATGTGGGCGTGGCCAGCCGGCAGGAGGGCGTCACGTGAGCGCTGGAACCGCTACACGGAGCCCTCGGTGTGCAAAGAGCAAATAGCAGCAAGGTACAGTTTTAAAACACAATTTTCCAGAGTAAAACACAAAGCGTCTCCCGGCTTCCGCCTCAGGAGCAAAGAACCAAGTGAGCGCTCGGTAGCTGGCGCTTAAGAAGGGCGGGAAGGGGGCGTGGCCTGGATGTGGGCGTGGCCAGCCGGCAGGAGGGCGTCACGTGAGCGCTGGAACCGCTACACGGAGCCCTCGGTGTGGAAAGAGCAAATAGCAGCGAGGTACAGTTTTAAAACACAATTTTCCAGAGTAAAACACAAAGCGTCTCCCGGCTTCCGCCTCAGGAGCAAAGAACCAAGTGAGCGCTCGGTCGCTGGCGCTTAAGAAGGGCGGGAAGGGGGCGTGGCCTGGATGTGGGCGTGGCCAGCCGGCAGGAGGGCGTCACGTGAGCGCTGGAACCGCTACACGGAGCCCTCGGTGTGCAAAGAGCAAATAGCAGCAAGGTACAGTTTTAAAACACAATTTTCCAGAGTAAAACACAAAGCGTCTCCCGGCTTCCGCCTCAGGAGCAAAGAACCAAGTGAGCGCTCGGTAGCTGGCGCTTAAGAAGGGCGGGAAGGGGGCGTGGCCTGGATGTGGGCGTGGCCAGCCGGCAGGAGGGCGTCACGTGAGCGCTGGAACCGCTACACGGAGCCCTCGGTGTGCAAAGAGCAAATAGCAGCAAGGTACAGTTTTAAAACACAATTTTCCAGAGTAAAACACAAAGCGTCTCCCGGCTTCCGCCTCAGGAGCAAAGAACCAAGTGAGCGCTCGGTAGCTGGCGCTTAAGAAGGGCGGGAAGGGGGCGTGGCCTGGATGTGGGCGTGGCCAGCCGGCAGGAGGGCGTCACGTGAGCGCTGGAACCGCTACACGGAGCCCTCGGTGTGCAAAGAGCAAATAGCAGCAAGGTACAGTTTTAAAACACAATTTTCCAGAGTAAAACACAAAGCGTCTCCCGGCTTCCGCCTCAGGAGCAAAGAACCAAGTGAGCGCTCGGTAGCTGGCGCTTAAGAAGGGCGGGAAGGGGGCGTGGCCTGGATGTGGGCGTGGCCAGCCGGCAGGAGGGCGTCACGTGAGCGCTGGAACCGCTACACGGAGCCCTCGGTGTGGAAAGAGCAAATAGCAGCGAGGTACAGTTTTAAAACACAATTTTCCAGAGTAAAACACAAAGCGTCTCCCGGCTTCCGCCTCAGGAGCAAAGAACCAAGTGAGCGCTCGGTCGCTGGCGCTTAAGAAGGGCGGGAAGGGGGCGTGGCCTGGATGTGGGCGTGGCCAGCCGGCAGGAGGGCGTCACGTGAGCGCTGGAACCGCTACACGGAGCCCTCGGTGTGCAAAGAGCAAATAGCAGCAAGGTACAGTTTTAAAACACAATTTTCCAGAGTAAAACACAAAGCGTCTCCCGGCTTCCGCCTCAGGAGCAAAGAACCAAGTGAGCGCTCGGTAGCTGGCGCTTAAGAAGGGCGGGAAGGGGGCGTGGCCTGGATGTGGGCGTGGCCAGCCGGCAGGAGGGCGTCACGTGAGCGCTGGAACCGCTACACGGAGCCCTCGGTGTGGAAAGAGCAAATAGCAGCGAGGTACAGTTTTAAAACACAATTTTCCAGAGTAAAACACAAAGCGTCTCCCGGCTTCCGCCTCAGGAGCAAAGAACCAAGTGAGCGCTCGGTCGCTGGCGCTTAAGAAGGGCGGGAAGGGGGCGTGGCCTGGATGTGGGCGTGGCCAGCCGGCAGGAGGGCGTCACGTGAGCGCTGGAACCGCTACACGGAGCCCTCGGTGTGCAAAGAGCAAATAGCAGCAAGGTACAGTTTTAAAACACAATTTTCCAGAGTAAAACACAAAGCGTCTCCCGGCTTCCGCCTCAGGAGCAAAGAACCAAGTGAGCGCTCGGTAGCTGGCGCTTAAGAAGGGCGGGAAGGGGGCGTGGCCTGGATGTGGGCGTGGCCAGCCGGCAGGAGGGCGTCACGTGAGCGCTGGAACCGCTACACGGAGCCCTCGGTGTGCAAAGAGCAAATAGCAGCAAGGTACAGTTTTAAAACACAATTTTCCAGAGTAAAACACAAAGCGTCTCCCGGCTTCCGCCTCAGGAGCAAAGAACCAAGTGAGCGCTCGGTAGCTGGCGCTTAAGAAGGGCGGGAAGGGGGCGTGGCCTGGATGTGGGCGTGGCCAGCCGGCAGGAGGGCGTCACGTGAGCGCTGGAACCGCTACACGGAGCCCTCGGTGTGGAAAGAGCAAATAGCAGCGAGGTACAGTTTTAAAACACAATTTTCCAGAGTAAAACACAAAGCGTCTCCCGGCTTCCGCCTCAGGAGCAAAGAACCAAGTGAGCGCTCGGTCGCTGGCGCTTAAGAAGGGCGGGAAGGGGGCGTGGCCTGGATGTGGGCGTGGCCAGCCGGCAGGAGGGCGTCACGTGAGCGCTGGAACCGCTACACGGAGCCCTCGGTGTGCAAAGAGCAAATAGCAGCAAGGTACAGTTTTAAAACACAATTTTCCAGAGTAAAACACAAAGCGTCTCCCGGCTTCCGCCTCAGGAGCAAAGAACCAAGTGAGCGCTCGGTAGCTGGCGCTTAAGAAGGGCGGGAAGGGGGCGTGGCCTGGATGTGGGCGTGGCCAGCCGGCAGGAGGGCGTCACGTGAGCGCTGGAACCGCTACACGGAGCCCTCGGTGTGGAAAGAGCAAATAGCAGCGAGGTACAGTTTTAAAACACAATTTTCCAGAGTAAAACACAAAGCGTCTCCCGGCTTCCGCCTCAGGAGCAAAGAACCAAGTGAGCGCTCGGTCGCTGGCGCTTAAGAAGGGCGGGAAGGGGGCGTGGCCTGGATGTGGGCGTGGCCAGCCGGCAGGAGGGCGTCACGTGAGCGCTGGAACCGCTACACGGAGCCCTCGGTGTGCAAAGAGCAAATAGCAGCAAGGTACAGTTTTAAAACACAATTTTCCAGAGTAAAACACAAAGCGTCTCCCGGCTTCCGCCTCAGGAGCAAAGAACCAAGTGAGCGCTCGGTAGCTGGCGCTTAAGAAGGGCGGGAAGGGGGCGTGGCCTGGATGTGGGCGTGGCCAGCCGGCAGGAGGGCGTCACGTGAGCGCTGGAACCGCTACACGGAGCCCTCGGTGTGCAAAGAGCAAATAGCAGCAAGGTACAGTTTTAAAACACAATTTTCCAGAGTAAAACACAAAGCGTCTCCCGGCTTCCGCCTCAGGAGCAAAGAACCAAGTGAGCGCTCGGTAGCTGGCGCTTAAGAAGGGCGGGAAGGGGGCGTGGCCTGGATGTGGGCGTGGCCAGCCGGCAGGAGGGCGTCACGTGAGCGCTGGAACCGCTACACGGAGCCCTCGGTGTGGAAAGAGCAAATAGCAGCGAGGTACAGTTTTAAAACACAATTTTCCAGAGTAAAACACAAAGCGTCTCCCGGCTTCCGCCTCAGGAGCAAAGAACCAAGTGAGCGCTCGGTCGCTGGCGCTTAAGAAGGGCGGGAAGGGGGCGTGGCCTGGATGTGGGCGTGGCCAGCCGGCAGGAGGGCGTCACGTGAGCGCTGGAACCGCTACACGGAGCCCTCGGTGTGCAAAGAGCAAATAGCAGCAAGGTACAGTTTTAAAACACAATTTTCCAGAGTAAAACACAAAGCGTCTCCCGGCTTCCGCCTCAGGAGCAAAGAACCAAGTGAGCGCTCGGTAGCTGGCGCTTAAGAAGGGCGGGAAGGGGGCGTGGCCTGGATGTGGGCGTGGCCAGCCGGCAGGAGGGCGTCACGTGAGCGCTGGAACCGCTACACGGAGCCCTCGGTGTGGAAAGAGCAAATAGCAGCGAGGTACAGTTTTAAAACACAATTTTCCAGAGTAAAACACAAAGCGTCTCCCGGCTTCCGCCTCAGGAGCAAAGAACCAAGTGAGCGCTCGGTCGCTGGCGCTTAAGAAGGGCGGGAAGGGGGCGTGGCCTGGATGTGGGCGTGGCCAGCCGGCAGGAGGGCGTCACGTGAGCGCTGGAACCGCTACACGGAGCCCTCGGTGTGCAAAGAGCAAATAGCAGCAAGGTACAGTTTTAAAACACAATTTTCCAGAGTAAAACACAAAGCGTCTCCCGGCTTCCGCCTCAGGAGCAAAGAACCAAGTGAGCGCTCGGTAGCTGGCGCTTAAGAAGGGCGGGAAGGGGGCGTGGCCTGGATGTGGGCGTGGCCAGCCGGCAGGAGGGCGTCACGTGAGCGCTGGAACCGCTACACGGAGCCCTCGGTGTGGAAAGAGCAAATAGCAGCGAGGTACAGTTTTAAAACACAATTTTCCAGAGTAAAACACAAAGCGTCTCCCGGCTTCCGCCTCAGGAGCAAAGAACCAAGTGAGCGCTCGGTCGCTGGCGCTTAAGAAGGGCGGGAAGGGGGCGTGGCCTGGATGTGGGCGTGGCCAGCCGGCAGGAGGGCGTCACGTGAGCGCTGGAACCGCTACACGGAGCCCTCGGTGTGCAAAGAGCAAATAGCAGCAAGGTACAGTTTTAAAACACAATTTTCCAGAGTAAAACACAAAGCGTCTCCCGGCTTCCGCCTCAGGAGCAAAGAACCAAGAACAGCAAGAACTGTAAGTATTTCTTTAAGTTGGGGGGCCACACAGCTAGAGTGGCAAACTCCACTTCTCCCAAGGAGACTAGACTTGCTTCAGTGTGTTCCCAGATTTGCTCAGGGTACACCTCTGATCCCATTTGTATGCTTGCTGCCCCAGGAGTAGACGTACTGGGTGCCTTAGGGGCTTTGTTTTGGGGGCAAGCTACAGTTAGGTGTCCTGACTTCTTACAGTTATTACACCAGGCCTTTAAGGGATCAAAGTTCTTCCCCCTATATGGTTGGGGCACATAGGGAGTAGTTTGGGTCCCACCCACCTGAACAGGTTTTTGGGGCCCTTTGGAAGACTCAGACTTTTTATCTTGGGGATTCTCACCACCTTTCCCCTGGGGAGGTTTTGTGACCACTTTCGTTTGGTCACCCCCAGTGGCTTTCCTTGTCACCCTAGTCTTGACCCAGTGGTCTGCCTTCTTTCCCAATTCTTGGGGAGAAATTAGACCTAGGTTTATCAAATGCTGATGCAACTTTTCATTTATGCAGTTACTGAATATATGTTCCTTCATGAATAAATTATACAATCCAGTAAAATCCTGCACACCATGTCCAGCTAACCAACCATCCAGTGTCTTCACTGAGAAGTCTGCAAAATCAATCCAGGACTGGGTCTGGGTTTTGTGAGCCCCCCCTGAATCTAATTCTATACTCCTAAGTGGTGAATCCAAATCCCTCAATCAGAGCTTTCTTCATGAGGTCATAGGATCCTGCTTCTGGCCCAGAAAGGGTCAGAAGCCTGTCTCTGCAGTTACCAGAGAACAGTTCCCACAGGAGTGCCCCCCAGAGAGGTTTCCTTACTTTTCTGATATCACAAGCCCTCTCAAAGGCTGTGAACCATTTGGTGATATCATCACCTTCCTCAAATTTAGGGACAATCCCTTTGGGGATTTTAAGGTCAGAAGTTTCCTCCCTATCCTTATTTTTGTTATTGCTGCCACCATTGAGGGGTGCTAAACCCATCTCTCTCCTTTCTTTTTCTAGAGCCAGGAGCCTGGACTCTTGTTCTAGTCTTCTGGCCAGCCTCATAAGGCTGTCCTCTTCACTGGTGGGTCCCCCAGTGTTCTCTCTGGTACCAGAGTCACCTGTGTAATCTCTAGGTGCCCAGATGCTAATCCTTGGATTGAAGGGTATGGGTGCCCTCTCCTCCCTAGGGGATAGTATGGGGGGGGGGGGTATTGTCAACCTCCTCTGCTTCCCCTTCCTCATCTGACTGGCCATCACCATGTTCAGATGGGTGGTCCTTAGCATACTCAGCCAAGAGCTCCTGGAGCCCTAGTTTGGTTGGATGCAGGCCCATTGGTACATTTTTAAGTTTGCATAGGGACCTCAATTCCTTGAAAGACAAGTGTAAGTAAGGTGTGAGGTCGAGCTCCTCCACCAGGTCCATGTTATTATTGTCACTAACAGCTGGGTTTGTTTGAGTCATTCTAACCTGACAGTTCTAATCCTCTACCCTGACTATAGTGACTTTTAGTTTTCTAATGGGACTTAAGCAAGGCCCTAGCAAGACTTTTATTAATTTTGGAAAGACCAATCAGAATTCTAAAGGCAATTTTAAGAGTTCTGTCGTGTGATCAGATGGTAACCAAGTAGTCCAACAAATGCAAGTTTGTATCCCACTGCTGATCCACCAATGTGAGAAAGTGGCTCTGTATATGCTGTCCCTTAATAGGTACAGGGTGTACAGAGTCCACAGTCCCCCAGGGTTTGACAGAGGCTAAAGTTAGATATAACCTTACTCTCTAAAGTGGTAGCTTGGTCGAGCAGTAAGGCAGTATCAGAGGACAGTGTAAAGCATTTGTTGTACACACTCAGTCAGCAAATGGTCTCACACACTCAATAACTGAACTCTAGGCCAATGGTTTATATATAAAAAAATATAAGCTTGTTTTATTTTAGAACCACACTTGGATTTAAAATATACTTTCTCAGAATGAGATGTTTCATATAAATACTTTTGCAATATGCAATTGACTTTTGTAAACAGTTACAAGTGGTTGCAATAGGCAACTCTATTTTAAACACAACAATGCATTGAGCTCAATGGAAAATTCAAGTTATTTGCAACAGATTACTTTTTAGATTACTTTTGGAATTCCAGGACTGGATCCTAGATTCAGTCCTGGGTCAGTACTCAGTATCAAGTGATGAAAGTCGACTTAATTACTGTAATGATTTGTAAACAATATTTAGCTATTTTAAAAGTTGACACTTAGAAAATATTTCAAAGAAAACAGTCAATGATTCCCTATGGAAGAAAATTCAAGTTGCAGGTACAGTATGTTCTCGTTACTTTTGTAATCCAGTACTGGGTGCCTAGACTCAGTACTGGGACCTTTATCCAAAACAGGTAAGTAATTACGTTTTCAGATATACGATTTTTGAAGAATATTTAAAGATTGCAGAAATCGACACTTAGAAGAAATTTCACAGAAAAACAGTCAATGATTTCCTATGGAAGAAAATTGGGTTACGGGTAAGTACAGTTGTAAGTATTTTTCAGAGTCAGTGCTGGGCACCAAGATCCAGCACTGGGAGCTCACCTAAGAGCAGGTGAGTAATTTCGTTTTCGTTACTCGGCTGATTTTTGGTGAATATTTTAAGATTTGAAAAGTCCACACTTTGAAGAAATTTCTGGAAAAAGCCAGTCAATGTTACCCTATGAAAGTGTTTCCCAATCTGTGCGCCGCGGCACCCCAGTGCGCCATCAAAACTTGCCAGGGGCGCCGCACACCATACACACAGCTTGGGAACCCCTGCAGGGTGTAACCCTACCCACCACTACCTGTATTTTTAGAACCGAATGTGTAGTTGTGTATTAAGAGTAAGGCACTGCCCGAACTTGTTTAGGCATTTCTTTAGGGAAGTTTTGAGACTGCTCAATTATTTTAATCGCGTTAAACTTCTGATTTTTTTTTTCTTTTTTTGCAGAGTTTTATATAGCGCTAACTTGACCCGAAACCAATCAGGTATCAGAGCGCTTTACATAGTACCAGTTACGTTACATGAGGACACACGTTAATTTTTTGTTAGGGATGGGGCGATTAAGTGATTTGCCTAGAATTACAGGATGTTCAGCATCATTACCGAGACTCGAACCCAGTTCCCCAGGTCTGAGGTCGAGCGCCTTAGCCGTTAGGTCAACTCCTCTCCCCTGCTGACCGAACAGGCAAGATTGCCTTGCAAAGCGAAGAGTAATATAAACAAAACACTGTGATAATACCTGCCCAGCTGCACTTTGACCTCTGAGGGAACGGGAGTGCAGAAGGGCTCTGGCATGAACTTGTGACACTTCAATAAATAATGCGTTCTTGCTTTCATCTCCAGCAAGGTTAAATATGCTCTCTGGTATAGCCAGTGGAAAAGGCCTGTAAAACGATGCCATTTTTTCAGGGGCTGCAGCAATCCAAATAACATTACAATTTGTGACTGGTGCATTTTTTGAGGGGCGTCAATCTGCAGAAAAGATATGAGCTGCGGCTGTGTTAGTTGAAAACATTTAATACAGGGATCACTCTTTGACACGTTCCCGTATGGGCATAAAGTCAAAGCCGAGAGGTTGCGCTCAGACTTTCATCATCAGCATAAAAAGTATTATTGAGGATTGTACAGGCAAAGACTGGAATGTGGGGGGCTGACATTGCTCCTACCACAAAATCAGATTCCCCAAAACAACCCTGATACTGGCAGGGGGTACCACAACAGTTTTTCACAATTACTGCTCAGTGCTCAATTAGCTTTGCTTTGTGGGCAGCAGATCAGACCCAATGGAGCGCACTATCGCTGCTGTTCAGTGGAGAAGGCCTCTGGCACCCTGCGGCGCAGCCCATAAGAGACACAAATAAATTCAGAATATACCCAATTCCCCCCAATCAAACGCAAACTGTGAACAAAAAAGAGCAACATCACAGAGAAGAACGACTACAAATGTGTTTATACTTCAAGAACACAGCAAGGTGATCCAGGAACCTACTGTACATGAGGCCAACAATATGCCACAGCAGAGGTTACAACAACAACACAATTCTATCTTGGTACAAGAATGGAAAGTTGCTACAGCAGTCATGTAACAAGCACAGAGATACGCCACAAGTCATGTACCAATCCTAAAGTCCTCACATAAGATGACACAGAACCAGGAACAGGCAAGTCCTGCAGAGAAACTAAATGCCTGGAGTGGATTAGACCCCGTCGCTTGTTTGCTTGAGATGCTTTTCTGCTTCTTCATTTGTTGGTCAGTTTTAGAGATAGTTATCAGCTACTAATCTTTCTTTGAAAGAAACTAAAGGCACACAGATTTGTCGTGCTGCTGAGGGGACTGGCAGGTGCATACATGTGATAATATTCATAGTTCTCATGGAAGGAGACATGCACATGAGCTACACAAAGCCAGAAGCATCACACAAGAGCAGGAGTCAAACATGGAGTGACACTCATATGTACGCTTCATGTCCTCTACTGATACCCTTCGTGTGCGGTGCCCCTGGCTAGTTTTGATGGCCCACTGGGGTGCTGTGGTACACAGATTGGACACCATTCTGAAACAACATTCCTCTTTCTATTGGGCCTCACAAACCCTGCTCACGAACAAGCTAAAGATACACCTCTTTTAAGAGATCTACATGACAACGCAGTAACAATTTACTTCTTTGAGATCTCTGTATCCCTCCAATCAGTCGGTGACACTGCATGGGGCTCTGCAGTGGATAGAATATGATTACATCTATGATTATAATATCTTCATTGGCCTAATCCCACTTATTTTCAGGGAGAAAAATGGAAGTACTGCAGAGGCCGGGCTGACATCCCCACTACCCGCCAAACAAAAGTAACATATTAGGGAGCCGCGGCCAACAGTCAACAGGTCAAAGGAACCGCGGGTCTAAAAAGTTTGGGAACCACTGCCCTATGAGGAAAATAGAGTTATCGGTTTAAGGGTAAGTACTCAACTGGCAGAGTTGAGGTTCTGGGCATATACTCAGGGGTCCCCCAGGGTCAGGTAGGTACAGTTGGTTCACCTTCAGCGACTCTAGGGCGGCCGGGTGCAGAGAGAGTTAGGCCCAATGTTATCCTATGAGGGATAGGGGGGCCTTGGTTGGTGGCTGCTGACTGGCAAGCCACGCGGCTGTGGGAGCTGGGCTCCTGGTCACTTACTCAGGGCAAGTGGGGAAGTAGGTAGGTGTAGAGTTTTCACTGCCAAGGCCACTCGGGCGGCTGGGTGCAGGGTGCTTTTGAGCCTTCGGGCGCTCAATTGATTTCAATGGAAATCTCCGGTTTAGAAAAAGACTGCAAGCTCGGGGACGAGGACTCTTCAGGTGCCACCACCACTTCGAGAGGTAAGTTGGGTAGTTGGAGGATAGGTAGGTACCCTGGGGGTTGGGCACAGGGGGCCGCGGGGCGCCGCGTGCAGGGGTGCCTTTTGGTGTCGGGAAATCTTACCCTCTGTTAATCGCGGTAGGGGGGGCACCATGTTCTGAGACTGCAGGCTTCTTCAGGAGTGTCGAGGGAGGTCCTTGGGTGCCGGACTCGGGGTCACAGTCGCCGTGGGGTCGCCCTCGGGGTCTTTGTTCACTCCGGCACTGGCCAGGCTTGGCTGGTGCAGTGTGTACTGGCTTCACGGTTCCGGGCTGCTGCCAGGGATTAGAGGTAGGTTTTGAGTAGAGCCTCTACTCATGGGAGTCCCAGGGGCTTAGAGCCAAAAGGTAGCCAGGTCCTCCGGGGTTTGTGAGGTTGCTGGCCACAAGAGATGCCGGGTTGGAGCAGGAGCAGGTTCGAGGGTCGACAGGCCGGTAGGGCTGGGGCCAAAGCAGTTGGTGTCTTCCTCTTTTTAGCAGCTGCAGGGCAGGTCTTCTTTCTTCTTGCTCTTCTTTGTAGTTTTGAATCTGGAATCTGGGGAAGGAAGGTTCAGGGTGCCCCTAAATACTAGATTTAGGGGTTACAGGTAGGTGAAGGGCAGGGACCAATGGCTCCCTGTCCTGGGGTGGGTACACCCCCTAGCCTGCCTCTCTCCTGTGGGAGGGGGGAAGTAGCCTAGTCCTGATAGGGTAGGGCTTCCCATCTTCAAGATGGTGAGAGCCCGGAGATGTGCTTCACCTCGCCTCCCCCACCTGAGGGGTGGGGTTGGCAGGCTGGCACATCCCCTGTCCTTATTTGGGGTTTCCGGCCAAAGCTTCCTGTCAGAGTGGGGGGTTGCAGTCGCCTGGGGAAGCTCACAGAGGCGGCATGCCTTTGAAGCTTCCCCCTGCCCATCCTGGGGGAGGAGATTTAGCACCTCGCCCAGGATGTGCATTGTTGCAGGCCCAGGAGAGCAGGGGCTCTCCTACCCAGGGGTCCAGCAACATGTCTGCTGGGTGGCAGCCTAGGCAGCCTCAGAGCAGACGTGGATTGTAGGTTAGGTTTAAGGGGGCACCTCTAAGATGCCCTCTGGGGTGCTGGGTACATTAAATCCCACACTGGCATCAGTGTGGGTTTAATGTGCTGAGAAGTTTGATACCAAACTTCTCAGTCTTTAGTGTTGCCATTATAGTGCTGTGGAGCTCGTGTTTGACGAGCTCTCAGCACCATGTACTCTTAAATGGCAGCACTGCACTTACAGTACTCAGGAATGGACCTGGGCACTGTAGGGGCACAGGGCTCCTGCTCCTGTGCCCACACCATTGGCATAAGGCACCCAGCTAGAGGGGTGGCTGAGGTATGCCATGGCAGTGTAGGTGATGGGCATGGCACACAGGGATGTGTGTCAAGTCGACTTTGTTTTTGTCTTGCACCCAAGCACTCAGCCTGTGTGTAAGGGTACAGGGCCTCTAAGGGTGGCACAAGGAGTGCTGCAGCCCTTAGAGGCCTTCCCTGGTCACAAGGCCCTGGGTACCTAGGGAACCATTTACCAGGGGCTGACATGTGGCCAGGGTTTGCCAATTTGGGTTTGGTTTGTTTTAGGGAAGGAACATAGGCCCTGGGCACATCATTGGCAGGAGTCCAGGGCACACTCAGTCAAAGTACATTCAGCAATTCAGCAAAAAGTGGGGGCATACCATGCAAGAAAGATGGCACTTTCTCACACACAGCGAATCAAACCCTTACCCCAGACCTTCCCGGTCACCCAAGAAAACTTTCACCAGCTGAGGCAGGCTAAGGCTTAATCATTGGACCTTTACCTCTTACAAGCCAAAACACCCTACCCTTCCCCCAAACGTGTCAAAAAAGGATTCCAAAATGTATATCTTTTCTTTGTCTGATCCGAAATATCCAATTTTGCAATAAATCTCATGGAGCGTAACCAATCATGCTCTGTTGGAGAGGCCGGGGAAAATCATTGTTTGCATATCTCTCTTCGGGCCAAAAGCACGGTATAAAAAATAAGCTTAACATCGTCATCTGTGCCCTTACCTTGCAGATCAGATCTTTCAGATATAACCAGCTCTGGGCTTACCTGAATCTGCACCCCAAGGATACTTGACAGAGAGCAACTCACGGCCTTCCAAAAAACCTGAATCTTCGGACACCGCAGAAACATATGCAGATCATCTTCATTCGGGCTTTTACACTTGGGGCACACCACAAATCCTCCTGAACCAAACTTGGAGAGTCTTCGAGGAGTCCAATACGCCCTGTGCACTGTGAAGAAATGATTCCTCCTTAAATATGCAGGTTTTACAATTTTATAAAGCATAGTCATTGTTACTTGCCATTGGTCTTCCGTAGCGATCTCCGGCAAGCAATCTCCTCACAGGGTCTCTGGAAGCGTGAAGGGGCCATCCTCCATTTCTAGCACCAACCAGTACCACAGTGCTAATTCTTTCTTAAAGACACAATTCGAAAAAAACTTTTCCTCCAGTTCATTGTGAGAACCTATTTGATCACCCATTGCCACCGACCAACTCTGAATCTGTAAATACTTGAATCTAGAGAAGCTGGGACCCCATTCCTCAGCACACTGACCCCATGTAATTAATGTTCCATCCGGGAATAGCTGCTCCGTTCTCTGAAGATCCATCTCCTTTAGTGGTCGAGCCAGCAAATCCTTAGACCAGGGTGGGGATCCTGGCGCATCCCAAATTGAAGCCTTCCGGCTATAATATGGATTTTTTAAAACCCGCCTGATTCTGTACCATGTCTCCGTGATGTCTCTTAAAACCTTTAACCTAACCTCCTTTAAAAATTTAGGATCAGCAAATTTATACATGAATCCAATCTCATTATAGTCCTGCTTCTTCAGCATAGCTTCAAACATTCTGCCAATTGCCGAATCAGTCGGGATACCCAGCAACATCCTACTATTTTTCAGCAAAAAAGCCCACAAATAAAGTTGAAAATCCGGCACCGCCAGACCACCCTTCACCAGCCGTCTCCTAAGCTTCTTCCAAGAGAGGCACGGACCTTTAGATGCCCAAAGAAAAGTGACAATCTCACTCTGCAGTTTTAAAAACCACTCCTTCTTAAAAGTCAAGGGGACTGTTTCAAACAAAAATGTTAACTTTGGCAAAATCATCATTTTCACCAAATTTACATGACCAAACAGTGTGAGTGGTAAATGCGACCATCCCCTTAGACTAGCACTTATCTCCTTTTTAAGCCTAACAAAATTAATCATAGTAAGATACCTCATATCTTTTTTGAACAAAATTCCCTCAGTATTCATGTTCCAGGCCATAACTTCTGTTTTTTCCTTGTTAATATCGTAGCATGACACAGACCCAAACTCTTTTGTTATCTCTAGGAGACAAGTCATAGTTTGTTGTAATTTAGAGGTGTAGATTATTATGTCGTCTGCATACAGCCTGATCTTCTTGGACCAACCTCCAACGGGACAATCCTCTCAGAAACCCTTATCATACGAGCAAGGGGCTCTATATACAGATCAAACAAGAGTGGTGATAACGGGCACCCTTGCCTAGTTCCCCGCTTGATCATTACTGGCTGCATCAACGTCCCGTTCACCAGCACTCTTGCTGTGGGGGCCCGATAAATAGCTGATAAAATTTTGCAAAAATTTGTTCCTAGATTTAGATGTTTGACTAGAGTGTGCAGGTAAGCCCAATTAACTCGATCAAAGGCCTTGGCGGCATCTAATGCGATAACCGCCAAGGGAAGGTCATAGGAGGAGGCTATGTCTATAGAGCCAATGAGGGAAAAGGTCAACTCTTTCAGCTGTCTACCTCTAATAAAATCCTTTTGGTCCTCATGAACTAAATGTGAGATGAAGCTATTCAGCCTCCCAGCAATAATTTTGGCAAAAAACTTATAGTCGGTATTTAAGAGGGAGATAGGTCTATACCAGGGTACCTCATAGTACGGCCCGTGGGCCGCTGGCAGCCCGCCCGGCCTTCATTGGCGGCCCGCGGACCTTGATCAATGACAGTACACTTCCTTGGAGGGAGTAAGCAGGGAAGATGGCCGCATTCACAACGTTTCCTCCTGCGGCCATCGTCTCTGCTTACTGCTTGCATCTGATTGGCCTGCCTGCCTCTGACGTCACACGAAGCTCACGCCCTTTAAAAGTCAGCTGTAACTAGCGCTAGTTACAGCTAACTTTTAAAGGACCTTTCGGTGAGTTTCCTGTGTACCTCTTCACGACGTCCATCCTGCCCGCAGCCCCGGAGAACCTTCACAGCAGCGCCTGCACAAGTATGTTTATTTTCTTTAATTGTTTGTGCGCGAGACCTGGGATACGAACGTGCTTTTTAATATATCAGTCGCAGCGCAGATTAGCACGCGAACAGACCCCCCCCTTGAGACTCCCATTTATTGGACCTTGTGCCGCCACAACGAATTCATTTCCCGGCACCAGAAGTTCACCGCTCCAATCATAAATATTGTTGATTCCGGACACAGCGGTTTTTCAAGCCTTCAACCCTCGAGGCACTCACTGAAGTGTTGGCCACTCCGGTGACTCGCTAACTAAATAATTGCACCGCAAGTGATCATACATTCCATATGCTAAAGTTCATATGCTCACATTTGTCCTGAAGATGAACTCGAATAACTGAGTTCGAAACGTCGTCGACCTTACGCAACTTGAACCCTTTATACTAATTTAACAAAAAATGGTTCACAATTGTTGCCAATGCGATGTTCTCTTTTAAAGTTCACCCTCACCTTCATGTCACGCTTGTTGGCACTGAATATGTGAGCACTTGAATTCATCTTATGTATAATAAATAAGTGTCATAATTTGACTTTCTTGTCCCTTCTCTATATTAATGAATTTCTCTATATTAATTATCTCTCTCCCCTTTGAGTCTTTGTACCTATACAAAATCACCTGCCCTCTCTAGGGCTTTTCGCTATCCTGGACCTTCATAGGCCATTAAGAACCATTGTATTCTCTTACATTACATACCTTACATTTTACTATAGCGAAGCCATGCGACCAGGAAAATTTGTCATGTATATTTTCCTACATTTAGTCCATATGGCTCCTGCGTGCAGCCTCCCCAAGTCCCTATAACTGTGAGCGCATACCCCGGTGACGGCCTCTGAGCCTCCGAGTCTTCCCTCTCTTTCGGTCTCGCTCCTCAGTTAGGGAAAACCAAGACTTCAGGAAACAGGTATTACCTTCTCTTTCCTCCTTTCCTTTATTTGCTCCCCTGTGAAATGGATCCAAAAAAGAAAACATTTTTGCTGGAAACGTGTTTTTCTGACACCAGTGCAGCCTCGGGGTGGAGAGGAATAAAACATTCCAAATGTAAAAAATAAATAACTAATTAAAGCAAGACAGTGGTTGCAAGGTGGCCAGATTGATTTATTTACACCTAAACACATTAGCGCCACGTTACAGTGTTTGCCAGTGAAGTGATACTTGCGTTTTCTCCCCTCTTTGAACAACATTGTTTTCCCTGTGTGGGAAAGTGCACCTTGCCTGGAGGTACTGAATGGGAATTGGAATTGGAAAACGAAATGTATACAGCGTCTGTGTGTTTACGAATGTGGTCTTTTTAAGCCACACCGCCTATGTTTTGAAAGGTTTTTTTTTTTTACTCTAGCTCCGCCCTCCACTGATCCCGCCCCCACAGACTCCACCCCTATCAGTGCGGCCCTCGGCCACTAACCACGCTGTAATTTTGGCCCCCGACAGAAAGTTTGTGAGTACCCCTGGTCTATACGATTCAACATTCTTGGGTGATTTGCCTGACTTAAGGATAAGCGTTATATTTGCCTCATTCCACGAAGGTGGCAGTGAATTATCTCCGATAAAAATCTCATTAAACAACTGTGTCATGATTGGAGTTAAAACTCCAACCAGGGCTTTATAAACTTTCACGGGAAGGCCATCTGGGCCGGGTGCCTTGCCTCTTTTTCCCCGTCTCATGACCTCCTCAACCTCTCCCTCAGTGATCTCTTGATTCAGAGCGACCTTAAACTCCTCCGATAAAGGGTCCAAAAGTTCCACCCATCTCAGAACTGCTTGATCTCCCACCACCAGATCTTCCTGATATGCCTTCCCAAAATAGTCACGGAAGGCTGCAGCTATACCTTTATTATTGGTGATTATTAGACCCGTCTCGTCACTTTTCACTTCTTTAATCAGATTTCGGACTTGGTCGCTCTTTGTCTTCCAAGCTAAAAGCTTGCTGCAGCTCTCACCGTACTCAAAATGAGCAAGCTGGCTAGCATCCCCCTTCTCTTTAACCCTAACTCTGAGGATTCCAGCTAAATCTGCCTTTAAATCAATTAGATCTGGTAGGTTCTTATCACCAGCCCCCCTATTTCCTACATTTACTAAACCTGCCTCCTGCTTGCAAATTTTCTCCTCGACATCTGAGACCCTCTTATAATATAGTCTTCTTTTCCTAGCTGCCGAAGCTCCTAGTCTCCCTCGCAAAAAAGCCTTGTATGTGTCCCAAACAATCTCAGTCTTAGCCGACCCCTAATTACTCTCGAAAAATGATTTTGTCTCCTGTTTCAATGTCTCCATTGCCTCTTGTTCAGAGTATCGTTCGGTCCAATATCCAGATTGAGGCTAAGGTGCTGTCGCCCACTGTCAACCTAAGAAAAATAAAATGGCTGAGTGGTCAGAGAGATGTATTCCAATATGCCCAACCAGCACCACTGAATCAGCCATCCTCTGGTCCACCAAAAAGTAATCAATCCGAGATTTATGATTATACTTTTTATTATAAAACGTGAATCCTAACTGCTGACCGATCCTCCTTCTCCAAATATCACATAAACCCAGCTGGCTCATCAGCAATCTAACTCTATTTGACATTTTGGGATTTACAGCCGCTCTACTATTTTGAGATCTATCTAATTTGTGATCCAACACTGTATTAAAATCCCCAGCCATAATAATCTGCACAGAAGAGTTCAGTAATTCCCTTGCCAGATCATCTAAAGGACCCGTGTTGTCCTGATTCGGGCCATAATATCCTACAACAATAAACACTTGCCCACAAATCTTTAACTTAACAATCAACCATCTCCCTCCAGCGTTGGTCACCTTACCGTCCACTGAGATGTTCAAGCCATGTTTAATTAAAACTGCCACTCCCTTAGTCACAGCGGTCTGTGGGGTAAATACTGTAGGAGCCAACCACCGTTGAGATAAAAACAGCTGCTTACTTTCATCCCCAATCAGATGAGTCTCCTGTAATATAACTATTTGTGCCGGAGAATCCTTCAAATATTGCATTATCAATTCCCTTCTTCTCTTTACACGCATTCCATTTACATTCCAAGATAGAATCCTAGATTCATTTGAGTTACCCCCACTCACCATTGACAGCAAAAATGCAAGTGAGCATTTTCCTACTTTTGCCCCTTACCATTCCCTCCCCCACCCCCCACAGAAAACCTACAACCCACCCCCTTCCCCAGGAAAACCCTTTCCAACTACCCATGGCTAATAAGCCGTATGAGTGCCCCTTAACGGGCGGTGCATTTAATAAACATTATACAAACTACATAAGTAGAGTCTTAACAAATCACATAAAACAGCCAGAGCAGCACAAAAACACCCTATAAGTTCATACTAAAAAATTACCCGGTTGACACTGTTCCAAAACTGTATCTACATCTTCTACAAACCGGAAGGAGTGCATCTTGTTATTCCACATCACCTTTAACAGGGCAGGAAATTTCAGTTGAACCGAAGCCCCCAATTTCCTCAGCGGTTCGATTCTTTTACCAAGTTCCCACTGTCTATTAGCAGTAACAGTCGATAGGTCCGACCTAACTTCAACTTTAGCACCGTCTACTTCCAAAGTTTTCTTCTTAAGAGCAGTCGCTAGAATCTTCTCTTTTAAGGTGTAGGTCATAAAATGTATCAAAATTCTCCTGGGTTTAGCACGATTAGGGTTCAACCTGAAAGGGTCCCGATGTACTCTCTGAATATCTCTAGAGATTTCCTCCTCAGTCTCTTCCAACTACAACTCACTCTTCAATAAATGTACTACATACTTCCTAATATCCTGACCTTCTTTACCCTCTGGAAGTTTTAACATTTTCAAAATATTCCTTCTTTGCATATTCTCCAACCTTTCTACCCTTTCCTCGTGTTCCCTCTCCATATTCTTAATTAATTCTAGGTCTTTACGATTAACCATGACCTTATCTATAAGATCTCTAACCTCAGCCTCTAATGCAATCGTTCGGCTGCTCAGGTCGTCAATCTTCTTCTCTAACAAGCCACAGGGCGCCCTGATACTCTCCTGATTAGACTCTGACATCTCAAATCTCTTCTGCATCTCAAGATTAAGATTTCTAAGCATGATAGTTATTGAAGAGTCACTACTCTCCTGCTCTGCCTCCCTCATCTGCTCAGACTGTCCAACCCCCAACGTCAGCACCAAAGTCTTAGGAACCACCTTAAAGTATGATCTGAGAGAAGGTGTCACCTTAATCTTGCGCTCTAATGAATCCCCCCTTGCCAGTTTGTTATGCACTCTATTGTTTTTAGCGCTTCGCCTTCCTCTGCACTTCACCTCCCTCACCTCTTTGTTGTTTGTTGGGAAAACATGGCGGCCGGCTAGTTGCGGGCCGCGAGTGTCTCCCGAGGCGGGTGGTGTTTGCAGGTGTTTCCTTCCGAGTGGAGTCTGACGAACAAGTAGCAAGTGGCTTGAGGATGCGGTGATTATGCTTTTGCCGTATGTTTGATTGTGAAAGCCAGCGCGGGCACATTAAACAGCAAAAGTTACTGGTTTTATTACGCCGGTGGTGTATGGCGGGATCGGCTTACGGACCCGGACAGAGACTGGAGACGCGGGAGGAGGACGTAGAGGAGAAGCCCGTAAGCCAAATAGATCTCAGCTTTTATCTCTTCCCCAACATGACGGATCCTTACCTCGGTCCTAATGCTTGAAAGGAAAAAAAGCTCTGATGTTCCTTTTTTAAAGGTAGACAGTCATAACCACTTACACACTTAACAGCAGTACTAGCTTCACTAATGAATGTCCCTTTAAAAAAACAAAAACACTTATATTGTCCCCTTCTTTGGGGATATCTATCTGAAGAAGCTGTCACCATACAGTCCTCCCTTCTCTTTGACAATATCTATGAATCTCATTCCTTTCCTCTGTCTCCTAGACCATTACTTTGAGGCCCCAGGGATCGAGGGGATTAGGGCTCTGCATCTGAATGCAACACTGCTGGCCTTCTACCTGCCACCCCATGGACTCAGCTTTCACAAAACACTGCCCCTGAATGGTTAATACTAACTTTGAGATGCCTCTGGCGGAAATCGAAGGGTGTGGTGGTAGTGCATAAAGTTAAAAAAGAAACCAGCCTTCTTACCAGCCATTAATTGATTGAGTCACTTAAAGCCAGGGCCACTGGAATTATGAGTTTCTGCAGCAACAGCGTTTTGCTTATAATTATCAGTTTATTGCATTTGCTACATAATCTGCAGATTTCAACAAAAAAAACTTGATTCTAGCTCAAACTGAACAAAAGTTAATTAAAGCTTGACAAAGTGTTCCGGAGTAGTGGAAGGCCCTTTGCAAAGATTGACTGGTAATCTTGTAGTTGCTTACTGCTGTATTTGGGTGTTAAACTGGTACTAATGAGTTGAAATATTTCCCCTGACAGCGTTACCTTGAGTTAAAATAACAAAATAATGATTTAATGCTAACCACAAAATGTGGTGCGTTGCGCCGCATGATTTACCTTTTCTTGCTGCATAGTTTAGTCAAACCTGCCACATAATGTGGTCCTCTTCTGCTGTGGCTCTGCTTAAAGCTTCATGGTGGCAAAGATTTATTCTTTTTGAGATGTAATGTAAGGGTGTTATCAGCTGAGATCTGGAATAGTGAAGACACTTACAAAAATGTCTGCATTAGATACAGTTTGATTACTTATTACTAAAAAGTATATTTAGTAAGAACTTGTTTTATCTCAATCACTGCATAATTTTGCCGCAGTCTAGCTTAGAGTATGTAAATACTGTTTTAAAATAATGACTTACATATTCACAGTGCTTTCTGCCACAGGCTGGGACCTCATAGCACTATATACAGGGCCACTGGAATTATGCAGCAGGAGAAGGCCGAAATGCAGCAGTGTTGACTAAATTCTGCAGCAAGCAAAGGCGAATTATGCTGCATAATGCTGCATATTTTGCGATAGCATTTACTGCATTATTTAGCAATTTTTACACTTGTTAACACTGTCCTGGCTTTTATTGACCCTCATAAGTGACCACATTAACACCCACATATAGCAATAAGCAACAGAAAGGTCCCCAGTCAACCTTTAGAGAGGGCCTTTTACTGCGAGGTAACATGTGTTGCTGCATTTTTAGTAACTTTTGAACCGTTTGAGCTAGAAACAAGTTTTTTTTAATATGTAAATTATGCAGCAAATGGTGTGGCAAATGCGGGAAAATAAGTATGCGCTGTGAGTGCAGGGTGAGCGTGAGAATGAAGGGTGAAAATTAGGAGCGAGTTGTCTGAATGCAGGGTGAATTCCCTGACACTTTAAAGACCAGTGAAAAACTTGGGCGTGCCAGAGAGAAGACTCCAGACACTGCCCAGCCAAGCCCACAGCAGCCCACTCACTGACCTACAGTCCCACGGTACTCTGATCTCACTTCAAGGGCTTCGGAGTAAATGAAGACAGCCTGGAAATGCAGAAAAATAAACATCGCTGCACTTCCAGGCCATCTTCATTTACATGTACTTGCAGAGGCATTTGCGCCCCGCTGGGAACCCATCCACGCCCCCTCAGGGGGGCACGCCCCACAGTTTGAAGACCTCTGCTCTAATGCATGTAAGTAAATGGTCCTCTGGCTGTGGCATTAACTACTTGCAGAAAGTAGTGTGCTCTCTTGTCAACAGACACTTCAATAATCAATAAACTTGCTCCTCTCCGAGAGGCTGGGCTCCCTGTGGACATCAAAGGGCTTCGAGAAGTGGGACACGATCGGAATCAGCACAGTGGGGGATCTCTGGACGAGGGGGGGATTCAAAACTTTTGAGACGCTGCAGGCGGAGTTCCAGCTGCAGGGCAGTGAGTACTTTCGGTACCTACAAGTCCGCCATGCGCTGGGCTCCGTCTTCCCGGATGTTGCATCCATTCCGGAGTCTTCCCCCCTGGAGGACAGAGTGCTAGATGGCCATGTCCCGGACAGCACGATCTCCCTCATATATAAGAAGCTGATTAATGATAGATCGTGCCTGTTGACTAGTCTGCGCGAAGCTTGGGTGGCCGACGGGCTGGAGCTGGACGACGAGGATTGGATGTCCGCGGTGGCCTCTCCAAAAGAGGTGGCCATCCCGGCTCGCCTTCGTTTCGTCCAGCTCAAGATCCTTCACCGGGTCTACGTGACGGGGCCACGGCTTCTACGTATGGGTTATGCCGTGGACGGACTGTGTAAGCGTGGCTGTGGTGCGTTGGCGACCTTTATGCATATACTGTGGGAGTGCCCGAAGGTGGAGCGATTCTGGCGTGGTGTGCATGAGGTCCTGCGTGTGGTCACGCGTGTAGCGCTGCTGCCTGAAGCGAGGAGGTGCTTGTTGAATGTATGGGAACCGAATGACTATTTGGCTCCGCAGACGCGGTGGGTGACTCTGGGATACATGATAGCGAAACGTGATATTGCTCAATTGTGGGGATCCCAGAGGCCCCCTGCGGTGTCGGCCTGGAAAGAGCACATGGATTGGTGTATGTTCCGTGAAAAGGTGGTGTATGTGGCGAGGGGTAAACCTGGGGCGTGGGTGAAACTCTGGGGCCCCTGGAACGCCTACCGTGGGGGCATTTGTGAGCCGCCACAGCTGCCGGCTGCCTCGCCTGCTCCGTCTCCCTAGCTGGACCCCCTTGCTCGGCCGCGGGCACGCGGCCCCCCAGTCCCTGATCTCCTCCCATCCCCCTCTTCAGATCTTTCCTGCCACTCTGGATCCCCCACTATGGAGCAAGTGTTGTCACCTTGAATCTTGGGTTGCCTTGCGGTTGTGGTTTTTGTTGTTGTTGTTAGTCTTTAAAATGAAACCGTATTCTGTGGCAGGACGCCGTGAGGCCTGCACCGTTGATTACTCCTGTGTTTCTACTGTGCACCGCTGAGAGACTTTTACTGTCTGTGTGTACTATATTTGTGATGCTCTAGCGGCCGGCCGTGCGGTTGTAGGCCCATAACTGTAACCTTTTTATGGATGTAATAAACGGTTTCAAAAAAAATAAAAAATAAAAAAAAAATAAAAAAAAAAATAAACTTGCTCCTGGTCCATCTTTCAGAGACATGTATGCAGTTTCCCAGTTTTCGCCAGTAGCGGCAGAGTTCTGCTTTTCTCCGTCTCTCCTTTTCCTCTGGAGTAAGTGTCTTCCTGTTTCTCCATTTTGCATATGTTCTTCAGATGAGGTTGTCATGTCACTATTCTTCAGGGTATATGAAACCCATGTTTGACAAGATCTATTTACGCGTGTCAGGTTTTCGGTTGTTCTTCTACCTGTAAAGTAAGGTCAATTAACTTATGTTAAGACAGTAGACGTAGTTGCCAATTTCCAACCAGATAGAGGGCTTCTTAATTCCTCTTGAAGGTCTTGATAAAAGACCACTGCTGCAGATTCATTGGTCCACGCTCATTCTCCAACCAGCTGTTGGTATTGACTAATGTAACTAAGTCCTGATTTTCTTGACGTACCTCTTCATCAATCTGCAGATTGTATGGTGAGCCTCATGTCAGGTTTCCCTTAAATTGAGCCAGGAATTATACCCAAATAGTTAACCAGGGACTTTAATTTAGAAAAAAGGATTTGGTCCTTATCAGTTTTTCCATGTTTAAGTAAGAAAATACAGAGGTGACGTTTGAAGCATCTGCAACAAAAACCTGTGGATTAGCTAGAAAATGCAATTGGCATTGCCTCATGAAGCTTTGAACTCTGTGGGAATCACCATCAAATTTCTCTAGGGGTGCTAAAACTATACTATTGATATTCCAAAGATGCTCCATGGCTGCCTTGCTGCTATTATTGATCTATGATGCATTACTACTTCCTGCATTGTGGTCAATCAGGAAACTGGACTAGAAGGACGAAGTGTGAGTAAATGAAGCCGGCTTAACAAGAACACTACTTCCGGATGAGCCACCTCTTAATTCTTCGTGATTTTCAGCTATAGCTTCAGTCATAATTTAAAGGGGGTTTTCAGTTGGGTCGATGGTTGGGTTGGCAAACTGTCAGGCACTGTGGATGTAACTCGCCGAAATCTCTGCCATTACTTATTACCGGCGATCAGAGATGGGCATACTGCCGGTGGTAGGAATCTGGGAATAGACCGGAAAAGTGAGAGAAAGAAGCACCCGACTAGAGTTATTCCCAGATGGAATTGTCTCAGTCAAGCGACCACATTGTGCAATCTCGATGGCTGGAAAACAGAGAACGATGGTTGAGTACCGAACCAGCTGGAGAAAAGAGACAACCACACATACAAGCTTACCAGTTTTGGCAGTGGAGGTTGCTGTGTTGAGCCTCGGTCAAATCAGGATTCCAGCCATAAGCTCCAAGAGGCTGCCACAAGCACACGTGACATAGAACTACAAGAGGCAAAACATCACCAAACGTTTTCAAGGCAAACGGAGCTAGGAAACCAGAAAGGGCTCAAGGAACCTAAGAGGGAAAACATAAAAATGTGAGGAACGGATACGAGTGCAAACTAGTACGTAAACAGATAGAGGAAGAATTACAACTCAGTGCCAGGAAAAGGTTCTGAGCCCTGAATGATCTTAAATGTAGTATGCTACTGTTAACCCGTACTCAACCTTAACACCAGGAGGTGAGTATATGATTTCATGCAGTTAGCGGTCTAGTGTTCCTTATCTTATGAGTCTCCACTAATCTGTTTTACACCGTCTCCTTCCACCAAGCATGCTAAACTGCCTGTGTTTTCCCTGAATCCTGGTAGAGTATTGTCCTGAGTAACTAACTACCTGAGTGAGTGAAGGTGTGTGGAAACTTAGCTCAGGTTTGAATGCACACTGCCTCACTGTCCCTTTGTCTCCATCAGAGTGCTCCTATCACTGAGTGTAGCTCTGGTTGTGGATATAAGTGAGTGGCGTTGTGTGCAGACGTGGAACTGTGTCGGACTGATTGTAAAATCCCCAGTGATGCCTATATCATGACTCTCAAAATGGAGGCTTTTTCTGCTACATAAAACGGCTGCTCTTTTGTCCAGCTAACACATTTGAGCAACATTTTAAGTATGATTGACAGACACTTAAAATTACAGAGGTATATAAAAATACTAAGTCTTTGAAGCCCACCTAAAGTGAGTGAAGTTCTATGTTTGTGCCAAGTTTTTGTGTGAATCAAAGGTTTTTGCTCGCTCATTCGGCAAAATTTCTTAAGAGCTAAGCTGTAAGTTGATGCACTTTTTCACCCATCCAATGTTAGTTACTGTGGTAGGGTCATCACAAAACTTGCCATGCCAAAGTTCAGCTGATTGAGTTGATAGGTTGCCAAGTTCTGTGAGAACCCATCCTCGGGGTCAAAAGTTGTCAAAAGTTGAGCAAATCAAAGAATATTATATATACATTTCTTAGCTTGATAACTATTCATTTCTTAAAATCTTTCATTTTCGTAGCCCCCGACATCTGTCTTCATGAGCTCTTCAGTGGAGTACAGGAGGCAGTAAAGGCCAAACATGTTTGTAGGATAACATTTAAAGTCCAGTGCCTTCTTAATGGAGCATTAAAGAGCATGTTACTGCAAGGGGGCGTGGCTTGACATCATAGCCGCGTAGACGTGCTTGGGAAGAGCTCTGTGCGGCTGCCCGGAATAGATCAATATCCTGGAGAATCCTGACTCCCAAAAAGCAGGGGATTTGATCCCCGGGGACCCGTGACACAACCAGTTGCTGGACGAGCACAGAGAGGAGGCGTGAAACCCCAGGAAAGTGAAAGCGGAGCCCCGGCCCGGGTGGTCGACAGGTGCCATCTTGGGACTGGCCTGCAGAGAACGCGCGGAGGCGCTGGGCCTACAGACTTGCTGGACCCCATTGTGGGAGTGGAAACGGGCTGATTCCTGAGAGAAAGGTGTTGTCTTCTTTTCGAGAGACTGGGGCGGTGGATGCTCCCACACCGGCTGTAGCAGAGTTCAGCCCCGAGACGACTGGTTGCAGTCTGCGATACGGTGAAGTGCCCGGCGGGCGAAGCTGATCCTGGGTGCCACTTGAGCCCCTGCTGGGGCTGTACCGAGAGCTAACTCCCTTGCGGAGGATGGACTGAGGCTGGATGGGTGGAAGCGGGAAAGAGCAGATACGCTCGGAGCCGCATTATGTGCTCCCCGAGGAGCTGTGACGTATGAGTGGTGGATGCAGGGGGAGGAGGCTTGACTGAGCGAGGCCAGTTTCTGCTCGGTCCACGGGACGCCTGATGTTGGTGGACCCTCCTGGGTGAGTGCATTTTTATCTGGAGGCCCCCCTCCCTCGATAGCCAGAGACAGTCTGCCGGATCTTGGAAATATGTGATTGCAGACCTAGCAGGGTGATATCTTGCAGAATTGCTGTGGTGGCTGAGGGGAGAGCTCCTGATTTGTGAAATTGTGGCAAGCTGACTGAGCTCGCAAAACTGGGAGTCAGTGGTGTCTTGCGGAGAATGGGAGGTTCTCACTCCGGGGGCGAGAGAGATATCAGAATTGCCTGCATAATTATTGGAATCCTGCATGTATGTGTCAAGGGAGAGATCACATTACGTGAGAGAGAACTGGACACTTGGTGAGGTTTGGACTGCTAAGAGGAGATACACTATGCGCATCCCCACTGGGGAGGACGCAATACACACCCCGCTGCAGCTGGTTGGACAGTATGGGGAAAGACAAAACAGCAAAAGCGCAATCCAACAAAATTTCAAACTATGCCTAGCCTCTATCCCACGCCCCAGAGAACAGGAACAAAGACCAAGTAATGGAAGAGGAAACACTGGATGGGGCCGCCAAGGACACACCAACACTGATGGATCTTATCCAGGCCGTTCAATCCACTAGAGACGATATGATCAAGAAGATTGAACCTGTTGAGATGCGATCTCAGGAAAGTTGTGACGGCCACAGAGAAAGATACAGATGTCCTTAAAGAAGCGGTTAAGAGCCTTAGTGCGACAGTGGTGGAGTTGAAGCATCAAGTGATCAAGCTCAACGATCGGAGGGAGGACTCAGAATGTCTATCCAGGAGGGGGAACCTGCGTTTTGTGGGGTTCCCGGAAAGAGCGGAAGGGCCGGATGTAGGTCTGCGTCTAGAGAACTGGATCATTCAAGAGATGGCCCGAAACAATTGACTAAATTCTTCAGTGTGGAACGGGCACATAGAGCGCTGGTGACCCCCCCCAGACCTGGGGCGCCGCCTCGTGCCATAATCGCAAAACTATTTAACTTCACGGAGAGGGATCTTTTGCTTCAACTTTCACGTAGCGGCAATCGATACTTCTTTGAGGGACATTCTAGAACGGTGTACCCAGACTACACCCAAATGGTCCAAGAACAGAGGAAAACTTATATTGCAATGTAAAATGCAGCTCAGGGACTTGAACTTAAAATATAGCCTTATGTTTCCGGCGAAACTGAGAGTGGAGATTGAGGGGCGAGCTTTGTTCTTTTTCTCGGCAGGAGAAGCAAGTGACTGGTTCGATGTCGGGGCCCCAGATGGGAAATGCCTGGTCCTGTCCACGAGCTTCATTGGGACGCCTTCATCGCAGTCCTCCCGGAGAGGCCGGAGACAGCCTACATGTCAGAAACCACAGAAGAAAACAATGAGCTAGGGTTGAATCACAGTCCTGCGGATCAGCACGCTCCAGGCCTCTGACTCGGAGGTTGTCCCGGATTCGGCGGACATGATGCCGGACATTGAGCGGGGGACCGGTGGGCCGGGTAGTTACCCCAAATGATTTCCATGCACTGAATGCTAACTGCTGATCTGTACGGATACGTTTTTGTCTTGTATTGTAGATGGGATGGTGATCTGACAAATTGTTTCCGAGATGATACTTTGCGGGTCCCTGGGAGACCTACAATTTTGGATAGTGGGTGTGGCACCCCTGACTTTGCAATAAGTTTCCTTTCTCTGCCTATTCTTACCTCACATCAGAGTATAGGTCGGGGGCCCAATTGAGTATTTACTAGATTGGGAGCACGGGCAGCCGCGGTAACAGCAGCGCCCCCACTAGAGACTAGGGCCGTCAGGGAGGCTTGAGAGTAATCTCGCACCCTGGCGTCACCAGGTCTTTTGCACAGCATTTATTAGGCACAATTATTGACACCTTAGACAATGCTGGCTTGAGTCATGGCCTTAAGCAAGATATACTGCTCTTGAAGTGTTTAAGGGGGGGGGGGGGGTGAGAGAGGGTGGTGTGGGGTGGCGGGTGTTGTTTGATGTAGGGATAACAAGATGCGTATATCAATCTATACTGCTGCCCAAGGGGGGGGAGATGGGTACGGGTTTGTTCAGTTCTTACAAGTTGGTTTGATTGTGGGGGAATTTTTTGGGGGGTCTCACAAGATTACACTATGGCACTCAGGCTGAAGAGAAGACGAGAAGGATACACTGGACTCAAGGGGACTTCTGTTAGGCACTTGACACGATGTCGTCATGACAGTACAAACGTTGAAGTTCCTTAACTGGAACATGCGAGGGATGGCAGGCCTAGATAATTGTCGCAGGATACACGTTTTCCTGAAGAGATACAAGATAGCAATTGCGGGACTACAAGAAACACACATATGGGGGAACACATTAACGAGCCTACGGAAAAGATGGAGGGGGCAAATATATGCCACATCATATTCTGGTTTTGCACGGGGTCACTTGTGTGGGTGGCACCAGGGGTTCCCTTCCAACACCTCCAACATGTTCTGGATCCTGATGGGCGGTACCTTCTCCTGTTTGGAAGGTGGGAGGGGAGAGAACTGTGCATTATCAATGTCTATGCGCCCAACTTGGATTCCCCTGATTTTTACCCAGCAGTCCTGAAGGCGGCGATGCCGTACATGGGTGCTGAGATCCTTCTCTTTGGTGATTTCAATTGTATATTTGATGGGAACTTGTATAGGGAATCTCCCTAGAGAGCGCACTAACTCCCGCATGATGAGATCTCTCACTGGTATACTCCAAGGTATGCAGCTTTGAGATGAGTGGAGAGCCCGCAATCCCACAAAAAAGGAGTTCTCTTGTGATACCCCAGCGGACAATACCTTATCCCGTATTGACCACTGTTGTCTCTCCGTTGGCCTTTCCGCTGCAACGCAGACCATTTCCTATCTGCCACAATACCTATCAGACCATGCACCATTGTTGTTTGTTCTGTCCAGTGGACCAGGTCGTCCACCTATCCCACTATGGCGGCTTCGTGCGGAGGCCCTTACAGGCCCACCATATGTACAGACCGTGACGGAGGCCCTTAGTCATTACTTTGTGGAAAACTGGGGATCCACAACTGCTAGATCCACGGAGTGGGAAGCAATGAAGGTTATTAGAGGGTTCTGCATGAGGACTACCTTTGGAGTCCAACATTAACTTAGTGCTGACATTGATACCCTAAAACAGAGATTGCAGACCCTAGAGACTACTCTATACAAGACTGCCGCTGACATGACGCGACATCGAGGTGAACTCCTCGAAGCTTGGACACCGTTAGAGAAGCACAAATATACCACCTACAGGCAGAGATTATATATGGAAGGGGGCAGGTCGGGCGCACTCCTGGCACGGCTCATCCGCACGGAGAAGGAACAAGTACTGCTGTTGAAGCTTCACAATAATATGGGGCATGAGGTGGGTACCCAAGACTCGATTATACGGGATTATGCAACTCACTTACGTCAGACATGCTCGACTGTAGCACAAGTCGCGTCGCTGTTTTAACAGGACTGCTTGGACGACATAACACTTCCCATTGTTGAAGAAGAGGACGCTAGGACACTGGGGGCGCCACTCTCTTGGGAATAAATATTGGCGTCGATCAAGAAGCTTAAATCGGAAAAGTGCCCTAGGAGTGACAGTCTCCCTGCTCTATTTTATAAAACGTTTACCCCGCAGCTGGTGAATCACCTGTTAGAGGGGTTTAAAGAGCCTCTAGGCAGGGGACTCTTTCCTGACACCATGATGGAAGTACTAGTAATCATGATTCTGAAGCCAGACAGGGTTCCCCTCTCCCCTGTCTCCATCTAGGCCCATCTCTCTTCTGAACATAGATGAGAAAATCTTGAGTGGCGTTTTAGCAGCGCGACTTTTACCATACAGGAGACCAACTGTTCACCCAGACCAGGCTGGGTTTGTCCCTAGTTGGAACACTACACACAATTTGCGTGCGTAGGTGCGCCGAACCTACGGCATGTGTACTGGGCTTTATGTCTCCTAGATATTTGACTGGCCTTCGACTCTGTTGAATGGGACTATATCTGGATGGTGCTTGATCGGATGGGATTAGGAGATAACTATTTGAAATGGTTAAAACTGCTCTATTTTAAACCAACGGCTCGGGTCCGCCTTAGCAATAAGGTTTCAGATAGCTTGGAACTCCAGAGAGGTACCAGACAGGGTTGCCCCCTATTGCTGCTCCTTTTCGCTCTGGCGATGGAGCCCTTGGCGATCACTCTTAGATGCAGGATGGATCACTGGGGTATTCGGCTGGGGACGACGGTCCATGTAGTGTCAATGTATGCTGATGACACGTTGGTATACCTTTGGCATCCTAAAGAGGCAGTCCCAGAACTCCTTAGGGAGCTAACTGGCTTTGGTGCAATATTAAGTCTAAACTCTTCCCAATGGGGAGTCTGAGGGACAAGGAGGAGGATGAGTTGCCCATGGTGGGGAATGACCTGGGTTAGAGACACCGTTCGCTATCTTGGGGTAATCTGGCGCACACTCAGGAAACCTACGTAGAAGGCAATATAGGGAAATGTGTGGAGGGTATCAGCAATGGATCGAGTTCTGGCGAGATCTGCTCTTGTCCATGATAAGACGAGTAGCCCTGTTAAAAATGGTAATTCTTCTGTGCTGCTTATATACTATGCAGAACTCCCGCTACCGTATTCCACTGGTCTTTTTTCACTTGTTGGACCGTCTACTGGTTGATCTATTATGGGGGTCCAAAAGGAAAAGGGTGAAACTGGATACACTACAGAGGACGTGGGAACGGGGAGGACTGGAGGTCCCTAGGTTGGGTTTTTACTATATGGCGACACAGCTTCAACATGCTGTACAGTGGCTAGATGAGAACAACAACTGGGAGAAGCGACTGTTAGAGGGTCTTTATGGGGGAAACCCTCTTCCGGACCTCCTCATGATGGGATCCCGGGTGCCCGAGGAGCTCCCATATATTATCAGACATGTGGCTGCAATCTGGGAATTCGCGATAAAAACTGCGGTGCAACGAGCGCCCTATGCCCCAGAGGTCCTGCAATGGGCAGTGATCCAGTTTAACGAATAAATCAAACCATGTCCATTATCAGATGTACAGAGGGAGGCCTGTCACTTGATGGGGGATTTGTATTCGGGACAAAAGTTCCACACTAGGGAGGAGGCCGAATCAATGTTTGAATTAGGTACAGGCAATACCTCCAATACGCAAAGATCTTAGCGGTCGACGGGTCGGTATGGGCGGCATTTCCAGAAGAGCCGCCTATTACTGGCACGCTACAGGCTCTCATGACCTTGGCAGGGGACTGGTATCTCATATTTATAGGGCATTGAGGGGGGACATTGCTGCGCACCCGCTCCCGATTCAAACTAAGTGGGACGCGGTTCTGGAAGAGCCCCTAACGGACTCGGAATGGCAAAGGGTACATGAAGGGATTAAGCAAATAAGTTCTAATACCAGATTTAAACTTACCCAATTTAATATTGTCCATCAAACCTATCTGACACCAAGTGTACTTCATAAAACATACCCGGATCGCCCTGCAAGTTGGCTCAAATGTGGTTGTGCCAAGGACCAGTTCTTGCACATGATATGGGATTGTCTAGAGCTGCGCCTCTTCTGGGGATCGATTCTGGAGAGTTTACGACGGGTGACGGGCTGGACGCTACCCCAATCCATTCGGGTGGTGCTATTGGGTCTTGTCCCAAGGCCGAAAGGGAAAAAGCTTACACGTAGGTTCCCCCAGTTGGAACTGGTGTTGCCCAAAAGAAGGATTGCAATTAGATGGATGGGTTTGGTGCCACCTACGATGGAAAAATGGGCTGTGGACTTGCGGGAATGGGCGATGGCAGAGTTAATTCAAATGAGACGTGTTTGTAGGGATGAAAAGTTAGAAGAAGATGCGAGGGCCTGGTATACCATGATCAAGATCCCCACAGGAGAGGGCCTTGACCCACAATAAGCAGGAGAACAACACAATGAAAGTGACAGGTCAGACGAGGAGGTACAGCCACAGGATACCCCCAGTCTGAGTGCGGTGTAAAGACACCTGTTCACATGTATCATTTGACCTGTGCTGTATAATTTGTAAATGTGGTTTTTCCTTGTGTGACTCAGGTGGGGGGGGGGGGGGGGGGGGAAGGTTGGAGCAGGTGGGAGGGATCACTTCAGAGTTATTATGTTATGATTTCCTTTCATGAGAACTTACCTGCTAACACTCAGATACAGTACTATTAGCGCAAGATTTTGGTTGTGGACATATCCATCCTTTGTTTGACAAGATTGTATTATTTCTTTGAGTGGGTTGCTCTTACCCGCAATTGTTTGAGAAATGAACACTTCCTCAGAATGTACTGCACTATGTTTTTGAGCGTTTACAAATTACAATAAAAAATGTTTAAAAAAATAAATAAAAAAAAAGAGCATGTCACTGCAAAATTCATCTCCCTTTGGTGCAGAGCCATTGGCCTTGGGAACCATTTTATTAAAAAAACAGAAACCTTCATTTAGCATCACTCATTAAAGGACTTGCACTCACCAATAGCCTTCACCTGTAGGATTCAAGTGAAACACGACACAGTAGCCCTCCCAGTACATTCTGGTCTATCTTTGCAGAGTTGGAAGTTGTTTTGCATTGTGCGTGTATAAATGCAAATCACAAGCTAGGACATCAGTTTTAGGTGGAGAGCTGCTCTTGTTTATCGCCAATACAAACAACACTCTAAGTCTGCACACCTTAAATGTCTGTTTTTCATTTTGTTTAAACTTATTTGTTATTGTTTTAAAAGAACAGTAGGTAGTGCTTAGCATATGTAATACTAAGAGCCTTGCATCCATTTTAACAACACAACTATACAGCAGGAATAAAGGCATCAGCAACCATCTATACGGTCCTCATCTCTGCCCAGGGTAATCACATATTTAGAGGTAGTAAGTCCTGAAAATATTCCAGCCATTTGCCCCAAACTTACATGTATTTTCCCTGGCACCCCACCCCCACCACCCGCATATATATCGATGATCAGCTAGAGTATAGAGGTCCTTGCACCAGCGCCAGCCTGGCAATGTCTCTTTTGGACACCATATATACAACATGCGGCAATAATTGGCCTCCGCATGTTCCATCCCAGCCCAGATTTATGCCCAATCGGGTACTCTTCTGATCACACATGATCAGGATACCAATCACTTTCATTAAAGAGGCACAGACTATAGAACAATATATCTGAATAAGTGGGCAGTTTCATATCATATGAAACAACGTTACAGCTTCTAAGCAACATCTAGTATAGACATCAGTGGGGAATCTATTCATCTTATACTGTCTTTCTGGGGAAGAACAAATCTGCTGAAAATATTTAAACTGAACCAGACGCTGGTGGCAAAGTTGCTATAGTCATCCAGCCATCTTGGCCTCAAGCCAATCATCATCATCCAACAGCCCCAGGTCTGCTGACCATCTATCTCTCGGGATATTAAATGAGTTTGATGTATTCAATACTAATGATCAATAGAATCTCGATTCACCAAAAATCTCTATCACCTTCACATTCAGCTTAGTTTCATTTTGCCTGCACTCCAGAATGAGGTCTAAGCGTTCCTTTTGTGGCTCAGGAGCATAGCTTATCTGCCGAAAATGGAAAAGTGTTTCTAATACAAATCAAATTCCTCACTCAGCTCAAAATACTATTTTTTGTGCAAGGATGCCCAAACATCCCCCAATGTGGAGATACCATTCCTGTCCCAAGTTTCCAAACCATTCCATTCCCAAGACTGAGGACATCCAAGTGCCATCACATAACTGTATCATCTTAGATCGATTCTACATCCATGTGTTCCATTTCAACGCCTAAATCAAGATTTGAAGGACAACATTAAGACCAGAGAGAGACATTCCAGTGGTTTATTGCCCTATAGAGGCGCCAGCACCTGGCCCCACGTGCCCTCCTCACGAATCGGCTCAAGCCTGGTTTCAGGATCATGTCTGTCACTGAACAACCTGTTGTTAATAGGGATCATCTCCTCTGCGCAATAATATAACTGAAAATCTGGCGCTACCAATCCCCATCAAACTGCGACTGAACGCATGTATTAAATGCTACTTGTCGGGGACCCCTTTGCATAAATAAGAGATGAGACTTGTTCAAAAACTCAGAAAAAAGGGTGGGGATATAGAGCAATTGGGGGAAGTTAAATCATTTTATGTATGGCTGCTCTGCCCATAATTGAAATTGGGAGTTTACCTCATGCCACAAATTGATGTTTAAGTTTGTGTAACATTGGTGCTATACTTAAATTCCAATATTTTTCTGGGTGTAATGTGATCTGGATACTCAAATTATTGAAAGGTTCGCGAAAGACTTCAGCACTGGGAAAATAGTCACACCATACTCCATGGGGGCAGTCATAGGATCATAACCAATTTGTGCCAATTAACCCTGAAGCGTCCCCACAGATATCAAGAACCTGGATGATTCAGGGAACTGACAACTGTGGAAGCTCCAAAAAGAAAAGAATGTCATCCCTATAAAGGGATATACGGTCTTCAAATACACCTCCACAGTCCATACTTAATCTGAGTATCTCTCCTTATCCAGATCGCCAGAGGTTCCATCGCCAAAATGATTAGGAGCGGGGAGAGCCGCACCCCTGTTTCATTCCATCTTTTATCGGCAAAGGCAATGACAAAACACCACTCACTTGAGCCCAGGGACATGAGTAAAGCAGATGGATGAACGCAAAAAACTTAGGCCAAAATTAATTTTCTTTAGGTCGTGATATAAAAAAAAGACCTAAGTACTAAGTGAAATGCCTTTTCCAAATCCAAAGCAACCAGCACAGCTGGTTGAGATAACTTCTTCATAGATGCAAAAGCAACATGAATGCACCTTATGAAGTGTCTGTTCCCCATGATGACATAAAGACATTTAGGTCTGGGTTTACTAAAGACAGCGTTACCCCGGACAACATGGAAGTTAATAATTTGGTCAGTAATTTTGAGACACAGTGTTTATCAAGGGGAGAGGCCTATATGAGGCACTATCAGTGCAATCCTTCCCAGGCATAAAAATTACCAACACCAGTGCCCCCCTGAGAGCATGCTTCCGGCCATTCCTGGGTCTGGGGGGCCTCCCAAAACAAGGCCGTCAACTGATCCATTAATCTGATAGGATACATATTATTAGTGAAACTCAGAGGGAAAACCATTGGAGCAGGGGGTTTTGCCTGACGGCATGGCTTTAATTGCAGCACATATTTCCTCAGTTGATATGGGTAGGTCTAAATCTTCTCTTTCCTTTTGCTGCAGTGAGGCCACCTGAAGATCTCGCATCATGGGAATGGCATTCTCTGCCTCTGGTACCATGATGTTATGATACAGCTAGCATTAGTAATCCATAAATACCGCCACAATCCCCTCAGAAGCAACTATCAGTGTCCCTAAAAACGTTCCGCACACCAGCTACCACCTTACATTCAATGTCTCGATTAACTATACAATAGATCAAATTCCCAGTTTTATTCCATATCACAAATATCCTATGTTGTGAAGAAACCCATGCTCGTCTAGCATTCTCTAATAATTCTTCCTTTAAAGACACCCTGGTTGCTTCAAGTGCTCTTAGAGCATGTGGGCACATGCCCTCATACACATCATAGTATTTGCATATCCCTTCTGATGCATAGTTATCCTAGCTTCCAGGTCTGAAAAATGTCTTTCTTGTCCAAAGGTTAATGGAATAATGTTCCTCAATACTGTCGCCTTTAAGGCTTCCCTTAGAATAATGGCAGGTGGGGCACATTCACAATGAAAGGTGAGATATTCTTCTATGCCGCCCCGGACTTGTTCCTCAAAGTTTCCATCCAGTAACCTCCACGAGCTCAACCAACATTGTCCCTCCCCATCCTAGGGAGGCCTTTCACTATCTCCTCCACCGGGGAATGATCAGAGAGACACCTCAGGAGTATAGTACAGGCTATGGCCCCAAATGCTGAGAATAATCCAATCTGGAGCGTGATCTGTGTGCTCTAGAGTAATCATATAACTCTTATCCATCAAATGTCTCATCCGAAACGCGACGCATAGCCCTACTACAGAGGTCCATCTAGGGAGGAAAGTCCTTCAGCTCCCAAACCACCAGGACCCTCACATCCAGCTCCGGGTCCATAATTGTGTTAAAATCCCCTCCGAGAAGCAACCTACCAACATGGCCTTAAGGATCAAATGAGACAGTGATTGCAAAGTGGTGTAAAACATCGCTAGCAGCACATATATACTTATAAAAGACCAGTAAGAGCCATCAGTGTGCCTGACATTGCCACGTAGTGGGCTAGGCTGTCTGTGTGTAACCATTGTGAACCCAGCATGATCTATGTTGGTGTAGCGATTTCAGTCGAGGAACCCACACCTGAAACACAGCAAATGGGTTTCTTGTAGCAGGATCACCTTTGGGATGTGGCTTTTGAGATAGTGCAAGAACACCCCCTCTTATTCTCATTGTTTAGGCAGTTTACATTCCATGATCGGTCTTTAAATCCAACTAAATTTATATGTATCATGCTATACATCGTGAGGTAGAAGCGATTGCCTCATGCCTAAATGGTAAATCATACACTACCTGTAGGAAGCTGGGTATGCATTTAGTGTACCAATGTAGGGGTATATCATGCAAATAGTCCAGACTACCCTTATTCGTTTCCAGGGCTTAAATTAATAATCCTAAATGCTGTATTTCTGGTAGTGGTTGAGCATTTTAGGCTTATCAGAGGGTGGTGTTAAGCATTTTTTGTACACACAGAATAAATAAATGAGATACACACTCAAGAAGTAACTGAAGACCAAATTTTGTTAAAAAATACCATAGATTTTTATATAATTTTATGCACCAAGTTCTTAGGAACCAGGTAAGAACCTTAGACGTTATAGATTTTTACAGGTAAAACAGTTGAAAATTACAGCTGTCGGATTTGAGGCATGAGCCTCAAACACTGTAATGTTATCCTATGGGAGGAATAGACATGTACTGCATAGGTATACTTGCAAACCGTTGTATAAGGTATCCTATAGGGTTTTAGGTGCTTATGGCCCAGGGTCCAAGAAACCACCAGCAGTTTGGGTCGCACTGCCCTGGGGTGTCTGAGTGCAGAGGTGCTGGTCACGCTGGTAAGCTCAAAAGCTATGTGGTAAAGTTTTGAGGGAACTGTCAAAACAATGGTCTGCAAAGGGGGACTTGAGAAAAATTCTGGCAGGATCCAATGTGGGGCTCGGCTCTTGTGGACTCCTAGGCCAAGGAGACACAGGCAGAAGTTGTGTACTCAGTTTGTGGGGCTCTGGTGCAGAGGCGCTGGATGGCTGGCCACTTAGCGTTGGAGGCTCTCACGGTTCTTGGGGTATTTGCAGAGGAGGAAAAAGAAACACAGTAGGGCCTCTCTCTGCATGGAGCTAATCTATCCTGAATTCCCTCGACTTGCAGGTAAGTTTTTGCAGTGGTGGTATTCGATTAGAACATAAACAAGCCTTGGGGGGCGCAAGTGCTCTGGTAGTCGGGGTATTGGTGCAGGGAGACTCCTGGAGGATCTAGCGTCTCGAAACTCAGCAGAGAGATGGGGCTCACCTCCTAGATCCACCTTTGATGGGCAACAACATGGGGTACAGGGTAGATGCTTTCGGTTCTGCGGATGCAGGGAGATGGCTCCTCCCAACGCAAGGGAGATGCTGCCTAGTTGTTGAGGTTGCTGTATGGTTCTCCACAGCTTTTGGAGGATGCACAGCTTCTATACGAGTCAGGTGCAATTGTTGAGGTTCCAGCAGCAAGGCAGGGTTTGGTGCCAAGTAGTGGCAACGTCCTCTGTTCTTTAAGTGACTGCTCTTCTTTTTCCTTCCTTCTGTTCCCAGCAGACAAATCTGAGTTCCTGGTGTTAGGGAGCTACCTAAATGCTGAATTTAGGGGTGTTAAGAGGAATGCAAGGTACTAGCCAATGGACTACCTACCCTTGGGGTGACTACACCCCCTATATGACCACTTTCTGGGGAGAGTGCACATAAACCTGATCCAGTGTTCCTAGTTACACCAAAAACAAGATGGTGAAACCCTTCTTCGAGTGTCTACTTCAGGCGACCCAACTGGTGGCCCCAGAGCAGGGGTGCAGGATTCTCCAGGTCTGGAGGAAGCTGGGGACGCATATCAAAGGCGGCAGAGGCTTTAAAGCCTCTGGCCTTGATATGCTAATTCACTAGCCATCCTTCTCGAGGGAGGTGTGATCAACTTCCTCCGGAGCAGGCATTGTTCCTGACCTCTTAGAGCATTGGCTCTCCCAAGCAGAGGGTCAGAAACTCGTCTGTGGTGACAGGCTGGAAGAGTCCACTCAGCCAGCACACTAAATGACTTGGTAGGTATCAGGGGTACCTCTAAGGTGTCCTATGGGTGCATGTTATAATAAATGCAACACTGGCATCAGTGTGGATTTATTTAGACAAGGTGTTTGATACCAAACTTCATTATTTTCAGTGAAGCCATTATGTAGCTGGGTAACTCGAAATGACCAGTGCCCACTACATATGCTTAAGATGGCTTCCTAATGACTCACTAAGTCATAGCAATAGAGCCAGACATTGCAGGGGCATATCTGCTCATGCATGTATGTACTCGCATATAATATAATGCACCCTCCCTTAGGGCTGTAAGGCCGGATATAGGGGGACTTACAATTAGTATATGGGCATGGCACACAGGGAGTGTTGTGTTTTCAAAATGGTTTGCACCATTTCACGCATCCTGTAATGACAGGCTGCATGCAGTTTTTGTGTGGGTCCCCTTGGGTGGCACAGTACATGCTGTAGCTCATCGGGACCCTATTTAGTACCATTTACTAGGGACTTAAAGGGGTGCTAAAGTCCTTGGCAATTAGGTAACAATCAGACATTTACCTGCTTTAAGGGAAAGTGCACTAGCATTGGGGGCCTGGTCAGTCGAAAATAATCATTACTAAAGGCAAAAGGTGGGGGTGAACATTTCAAAAAGGGGCATTTTCCTACACTACTATAGAACAGCTATAAACAAATAAAAAACAAACTCAAAACCAACTACCCCCACACTTCTTAACATGAAGCCTCTCTCACACCTCAAATTCTAAATGCATTCCATCCAACTGGATCTTTGATCCTTACCTGCCTCTAAAACCAATGTCCAATAGGTGTCTCTAAGAGGGAGTGAATGAATAGTATATAACATCTCCTTCAAATCCTTAGACACTCTGTGAAGGGGAATGACCCCCCTCCATCTTCTCTCCCACCCCATCTCCCCGCAACCACCCAGTACACCTCTCATCATCCTCACTAGAGTCCATGGAGAGAGTGCCTCCACCACGTCTCGTTTCATAAAGCCTTGACCTCCACAGTCATCTGCCTGTAGGCTTGCTGTCCTTCAGGTTCACTGGCACTCTGCGGATTTGTCACCAGTGCTGACTTTGCATGCAATGCCCCTGATGTCTCGTCTTTCTTTCATCCATTCCCAGGCACTTTCATGAGTTTTAAAGAAATCTGTCTTTTCTTGGCAGATCTGTTGAAGTTCCTTAGAATAAGGAGGCATAAGATCCAGTAGAAAGAAGATGAAGTTTATTGAACAAGGCACAGTACTGCTCAGTCAAAGTCCAAGAGCAGAATGAAATGAGATTCCAATTCTAAGTGGAATCGCAACTAACTGTGTGGCAGGTGCCAGGGTTAAAAGTATACAAGGAATTAAAGGGGAAGAAACATAAAAGGGAAAAGGCTATAAAGGCATTGTAACACATTTCTACCCTTAGGTAAAATTATGAAGCAACATTAATACATTTAGCAACTCGTTTGACATTCCAAACTTTCCCGTCTTGGGTAACAACACTATTGCGATTTACCTTCACAACTTTAATGGGTCTACCAAATTTCATCTCACTCTTAGGTACAATACCAGGCTTGCGCATCCTGATCCACTCCCGACTACAAAAAGAGGTTCCTCGACTCTCATGCTGGAATCATAATGGTGTTTACTTTTAAGTTGTTTTTCTTCCACTTTGTGAGCAACATCATCGTGTCTGATTTCAGAGCTGTAATTCTTTGTAGCTTTTTTAAACCACCAAGGACACAGCTTGGAAATGGGATCTCGACCTCTCAATAAATGGATAGGAGATACCTCAGTGGTAGTGTGAGGAGTTATGCGGTACAACCATAACTTCTCCCTCAATTTATTCTTCCACTGGGCACCAAAGTTATGTGCCCACAAAATGTCTGTTTGAGAACCCTGTTGTATCTTTCTACCTGGCCATTGCCCTGAGGTTCATACAAAGCTGTGGTAACATGCCGAACATTTAAAAATCTGAGAAAATCAGACATCTCATGAGACTTAAATTGCACACCATTATCGGATATGAGAACCTCAGGGTAACCTTCATGGGCAAAGACTTCTTTGAGGAATAGAATGACACTCTCAGTAGTGGCGTGGGGAACCAGTTTTACCTCGGGTCACTTGGAGTGGTAATCTACTAGCATCAAGGCAAACCTACAGTCTTGATGCAAGAAATTGAAAGAACCAGCTATGTCCAAACCTACTTTCTGCCAAGGGTAATCTGGCCATTGAACAGGAATAAGGGGAGCAGGGTCACACTTCAGCATTTTCTCACTGCTGACGCACTCAGGACATTCTCTCACAACTCTGTCAACAAACCTGTCCAAACCAGGCCACCAAAACACAGACCTGATCAACCTTTTCATTGCAGACATGCCCAAATGGCTCTCGTGACTCACAGATAAAATGTGACCACGAAGAGACGAAGGTGGAATGCACTTTCCTTGTCTGAAAATTAAATTGCCTTCAATGACCAGTTCATCAGAGATTTTCCAAAAGAGAAAAAGTTCGACTGAAACTTCATTTTTAGAGGGCCACCCTATCCTAGTGTAATTAACAACTTTACACAAAAGGTCACCCTCACTCGTGGCTTTTTTCCACATCTCTTTGGAAATGAAACAAAATTTCCCGGATATGATCTCAGTAATGTCAGCAACAACTTCTTCATCTTCACATTTATCACCAGTATTACAGGGGAGTCTGGATAAACAATCTGCGGTGACATTGATTTTACCTGGAACATATTCAACCGCAAAACTGTACTCTTGTAAACGAGACATTAACCTGGCTATACGGGCAGTAGCATTAAGACCTCCTCCAGGAGATAAAATGGAAACCAAGGGTTTATGGTCTGTTCTCGAAACCAACCGCGCACTCCAAATGTAATTTCGGAAATGTTCCACTCCCCAGACACAGGCCAACAATTCCCTCTCAATTACGGCGTAACACCTCTCAGTGAGATTAAGTGTGCGGGAGGCAAACGCAACGTTCCACTCTTCTTTCCCCGCACGTTGAGACAAAACACACCCCAGACCAAACAGGCTATTGTCAACAGTGAGCACACATGTTTTGTTCATACAATATGGTTTAAGCGTGGGAGCAGCTATCATTTCTGCTTTTATGCTGACAAAAGCTTCCTGTTGCCTTTCTCCCCATACAAATTCTGCATTCTTCCTCATTAGTTCTCTTAAGGGTTCCATTTTGGAAGCAAAGTTCATGATAAACTTACTGTAGTATTCGCAAAGTCCTGAAAAGGAAAGAAGTTTGTCTCTACGATCAGGAGCAGGTGCTTTCAAAAGAGCTTCAATGAGAGATTTTTTCGGAACTACTCCCTCTTTAGACAGCATGTGTTCAAGATATTCAACAGATTCTTGGTATAGCTTACACTTTTTCTTCTTTAGAGTCAGTCCATACTCTGAGTGTATTGCATACATTTCTGAGATGCTCTGTTTGTGTTTTCTTATCAGGAGAAAAAATAAGAATGTCATCCTGAAAACACTTCACGGAGGACAGCATGTCCTTAAAAAGACGGCACATGGACCTCTGGAACACCGAGGCCGCCAATGCCAAACTAAAAGGCATCCTCTTGAATTGAAACAGACCATGGGGGTGATAAAAGCTGTCATATGGTGCGACTCCTTAGCCAGTTCAATTTGATGGTATGCAGACCTTAGGTCAAGAGTGGAGAAAATCGTGGCACCTCTCAGCATGTTTACTACCTCATTGATATTAGGTAAAGGGTGACAATTGATAAGGATATTGGCATTAAGAGCTCTAAGGTCAATGCATAACCTCAAAGATTTGTCAGGTTTTCGTGCTAATACAATCGGAGAAACCCATACTGAGGATTCTACTTCTTCTATCACGCCTCCATTTAACATTTCTTTCAAGGCTTCCCCCAATTCTTCTCTGACATTAATTGGAACATTCCTAAGTTTTTGTTTAACAGGCAATGCCCTTTGTTTGAGTTTGATTACATGAGTAAAGCCCTCAGTTTCCCTAAAGCTTCAGAAAAAACTTCGGGAAATTCTCTCTCTATACTATTGACACCAACATTGTCCTTCACCACCATGACAGGTTCTTGCCTGCGGGGATAGAGAATGATCCCTAATCTCCATTGGTCTCTCCAACCCAAGACATGGACACATTTTTGGCAGCATACAATTTAATAAAAGCAGATCTTCCCTTAAACTCAATGTCAGAGGCAAAATATCTCATAAAATCAATGGTAGAACCATCAAAGCCCTGGGCAATGATATCAGGAGGACTTAGATCTCCAGTAGATCTGGTATCACCACATTTCTCATTGAAATAACTTTCTGTGACAATAGACCAGGGTGAACCTGAATCTGCCATAAGTTCTAGATTTTCATTCAAGAAATGAACAATACACTTGGGAGAACTCAAAGTCTCTCCTTCGACAGCACAGATGTTTACTAATGAAACAACTATACCCCTTTCACCCAAAGGGTCATCATTAGAGGACTGTGTACATCTTGCACATGAAATCTCACTATTCCTATTGGGAAAACCTCTACCTTTATTAAAGGTTCTCTTCCTGTCGTCTCTATAGGCCTTGGCAAAGTGTCCAAGTCTACCACACTTGATACATTTTTTTCCTATAGCTGGACACAGTTTGAAAGAAGCAACATGGTTGTTACTACCGCACCTATAACATATCACACTCTTTTCACCACTTTTTCCTAATTGAGGAATCTTGGTAGAGTTGTTCATGGCACAAACTTCATCATTACTTTTGTTATTTTTGTCATCTTTAGCATTGACATCCTCAATGGTCTTCATCCATCCTTCGGATTGCTCAAATCCTTTGGCTGTGGCAATGGTAAGTTTGGATTAGCTAAAACCCATAACTGCTCCTGTGTCTTTTTACTCCCAACATTCACACTTATCTGATCTCTACTCATCTCGTCTGGTATGGTGCCAAAATTACAAGAAATCACAAGAGTTCTAAGGGCAGTTAAAAAATTGTCAAAGAAACTGGAAACGCCCTCAAGGATTCTCTGGCTGCTCGTTGCATAGCAACTACACAACGCACCTCAGTCACCTCCAGTTACTAAGGAGTGACGCTCTAAGAAGACTCTCCTGCCTCCTCCATCGCGTGTCATCTTCACCCATGGACGTCATTGCATGGTGGTGTATTTACGTCATCGCGTTGCCAGTCTCCGCCATTTTGATTGAGTCTCAGCGTCGATGAGCACGACCGCGCATAAAAAAGGCTTTCGTCATCGTTGATGCGCTCGACTGCGCATAAATACAACATTTCTGTCAACGTCGGTGCGCACGACTGCGCATAATACGAAGTGTCCGTCAACGTCGATGTACACTAGCGTGCAGGAACAGTCAATAACCCAACTTGTACATAGTAGTATAAATAACCATTAATAAATTGTGGTAGCTGTGCACATCAGCGTGATGTGCAGGAACAATCAGTGGTAGCTGTGCACATCAGTGATGCGCAGCAATAGTCAATGCGCTAACTTGCACTCAACATTATAAAATTAATCACAAGTACCTTTCAAACCATGTACCAAGGTGTGATGAAGGCTTCAATGTATTCCCGATGCACAGTCGTGTGCATCGACGTTGACGGACACTTCGTATTATGGGCAGTCGCGTGCACCGACGTTGAAAGAAATTTGCTCTGCTCGCATGGGCAAGTGGAAAAACGGCAGTCCAGTTGAAAGATGCAGGAGGTTAAAAGAAACCCCAAAACATTGAAAAAAGAGTTTCTTGGCAATAAAAACGTCTGTAAAAACGCAGACACGGTGGTGGATAACAAAATTATCTTATCCACAAACAGAATGAAGAAGAAAATTCCAAGATCTCGCTCTAGAATTCAAATTAAAATTCACAATCCCAAATATAGGTTGTACCGCTCCTGTGCCTTTAGAAGGAGCAGGTACGCTGTAACTCGTCGCCAGTGTTGAAGTTCCTTGGAATTAGGAGGCATAACATCCAGTAGAAAGAAGATGAAGTTTATTGAACAAGGCACAGTACTGCTCAGTCAAAGTTCAAGAGCAGAATGAAATGAGATTCCAATTTCAGGTGGAATCACAACTAACTGTGTGGCAGGTGCCATGGTTAAAAGTATACAAGGAATTAAAGGGAAAGAAACATAAAAGGGAAAAGGCTATATAGGCAATCACTTTCAACTTGGCAGGGTAAAGCGACATGTATTTTAGCTCTAATGCTCTCAGGTTGTGTTTCGGTCTTGAAAGGAATTATTTTGCTGTGTGCAGTATAATCAGGAAATATTAGAACTTTAGAGTTGTTGCACAATACTTCTCTGTGTCCACAAGCCGCCCTGAGGATATAGTCCCTATCTGCATAATTCTTCACCCTTACAATCATGGGATGAGGCGAGGCGCCCGAGGAGGTGTAGGTCACAGAGCACGGTGTGCCTCTCCAGGATGAAACATGATGAAAAGTCCTTGTCTGGAGACCCAGACTTTAAACATTCTAAGAGGAATTGTGTGGGACGGGCCTTCCTGTGCTTCGGGAAGTCCCACCCGGCTGTTTCATCTCGATCGAGCCTCAGCACCTTCCACTAGACTGTCAACAGGAAAGTGATATTTTTTACGCTTGTTAAACTCTGCCGTGAGGACCTAAAGACGATCCTCTGTTATGGATATTTGTTCTGCTTCATTGGTTCAGTCCGCTAAATTGCAGAGGCTCTGATGCAGCAGCGAAACCTCTGTACCATCCCCTCCAATTTTTTCCTCTACTGTTATTTTGGGGGATTCGTATAACAGACCGAATCATTTCCGGGGACACTGGCTCTGATGAGGGATATTGTGCCTCCCTGCAATGAAGGATCGCCTTGTCTGTCACCAGGGGCCTACAATGGCTTTGTAAATTCATCCATTTGGGTCTGACTCAATACTGAGATCTTGTCTTTGACCATGTTGATTAACAAGCCATTGGCTCACTGAGTCCAGCAAGCCTCACACCCAGACCACAATAATAATCCAAAGCCCCCCCCACCCCCAACCTCAAGTAGACTACGGGCCCAATTATGATGCCAGTCGGACAAGCGTCCGACCGGCATCGTTGCGGTAAAGGGACAGGCCTACAGGTAGTTGGTGGTCCCGACCACCAAATTAGGATCCGACCGCCATGGAGGTGGTTGGAAACATGTCTCTTTGCATTGAGGCTTGTGCTCCGGCCCTGAAAAGGGCAGCAGCACAAGCCCCAATGCCAAAAGGCCTGTTTTTAAACATCCCTGCACCCAGTGGCAGGCACCATGTTTTGCCTGCCACACGATACAGGGATGTTTAGCTGGGCACCACAGGTGCCCCCCAGGGCCCGTAGCGGAGGCCCATGGAGAACAGGGGCCCCAAAGAACAAGTTACTTACCTTCGGTAACGATGTATCTGTAAGAAACATTAGTTAGTTAGATTCCTCACCTTAGAATATCCCCAGGCGTCAGGCTGGATCCGGAAATATTTTTCGTCAGCAATACCCCTTGCGCGTCGCTAGGCGTCGTCTGCGGCTCCGCGTCCGTCGTTGGCGTTGTGCGCCGGAATAACGTCAGAGTACTTAGACGCCGCCCTCGCGCGCTGACGTCAGTTCTTGTACATAGCTTTCAGCGCCATGAACGCAGAGCCATGCAAGAGACCGACACTGGTGCCAAAAAGGTCTAGGGCCCTGAAAAGAATAACCTTAACCCTAGATGTCGGTTCGTAGAACGGGGAGGATGGGTGGGTCGGTGAGGAATCTAACTAACTAATGTTTCTTACAGATACATCGTTACCTAAGGTAAGTAACTTGTTCATCTGAAAGAAAAACGTTAGTTAGATTCCTCACCTTAGAATAGATACCCCAGCAATACCAACCCCGGTGGTGGGTCTGCGAACCAAGATCACACCAGAAAGTCCTGGAGAACAGAACAGCCAAAGAAGCCGTCTCTCCGGACTTGGCTGTCCAGGCAATAATGCTTGGCAAACGTGTGCAGCGAGGCCCACGTTGCTGCCTGACAGATGTCCTGCAAGGGGACTCCCCGACCCAAGGCAGTCGTCGCCGCCGTGGCCCGAGTGGAATGGGCCCTCAACCCAACAGGAGGTTCCTTTTTAGCTAAGGAGTAACAAGCTTTGATGCACAAAATGACCCACCGAGAGATGGTTCGCTTGTGCACCACCCGCCCCTTCTTAGCGCCCATGTAGCCAAAGAAGAGTTGGTCGTCCACCCGGAACGGTTTTGTGCGGGGCAGATAGAAGGAGAGCGCACGTTTTGGGTCCAGACGGTGGAGCTGCTCTTCCTCTTTCGAGGGATGCGGAGGCGGAATGAAGGTGGGCAGCGTAACAGACTGCCCAATGTGAAAGGCAGTCACAACCTTAGGAAGGAAGGAAGGGTGAGTGCGGAGCACAACCTTGTCCGGATGAATAGAAAGGAAAGGAGGCTTAGAAGAGAGAGCCTGGAGCTCACTCACCCTTCTAGCAGAGGTGATGGCTACCAGGAAAGCAGTCTTAAGCGTCAAGAGACGAAGAGGACAATTATGAAGTGGCTCAAAGGGAGCGCACATCAGATATGTCAAAACAAGATTCAAATCCCACTGAGGCATTACGAAAGGGACAGGAGGAAACATGTGAGTAATGCCCTTAAGGAACCGAGAAACAACAGGGGATTTGAAGAGAGAAGGCTGATCAGGAAGCCGAAGGAAGGCAGAGATAGCAGAAAGATAACCTTTAAGAGTGCCCAGAGCAGAGCCCTGCTGGGCCAAAGAAAGAAGGAAGAGGAGAACCTCAGAAAGAGGGACGGAAAGGGGATCCACAGCCTTTACTGTGCACCATGCCACAAATTTGTTCCAACTACAGGCGTATACCGTTTTAGTGGAGGGACGCCTGGCTGCCAGAATCACATCGCAGACTTCAGGAGGCAAGTCAAATGGCATCAACTGTCGCTGCTCAATCTCCACGCATGAAGGTAGAGACTGGACAGGTTCGGGTGGAGGACCGTCCCCTGCTGCTGCGACAGAAGGTCCTTCTGAAGAGGCAGTCGTATCGGGGGATCGATTGACAGACTGAGTAGCTCGGGATACCAGTACCTTCGTGCCCAATCCGGAGCCACCAAGATGACTTGGGCCCGGTCGCGACTGATCTTCTTCAGCACTCTGGGCAGAAGTGGTATAGGCGGAAAGGCGTACAACAGACCGCAACTCCACTCGCGATGAAAAGCGGCCCGAGCGAGTGCCGCCTTGGAAACTTCAACGCGCAGAACTGCTGACATTGCGCGTTCTCTTCGCTGGCGAATAGATCTAACCAAGGCTCTCCCCACTGCCGAAAGAGGCCTTGCGCCACGTCCGAGTTGAGACACCATTCGTGATCCATCATGCACCGGCGGCTGAGTTTGTCTGCTCTGGCGTTCAGAGAGCCCGCCAGATGTTGAACCACCAGGGTGGTGCCCTGGTGTTCCAGCCATGTCCAGAGGCGCAGAGCCTCCTGACAAAGGGTCCACGACCCCACCCCGCCCTGTTTGTTGCAATACCACATGGTGGTGGTGTTGTCCGTGAACACCTGCACCACACTTCCCCGGACAACGGGAAGGAATGCCTTCAGTGCAAGTCGGATCGCTCTCAGCTCCAAAAGGTTGATATGGAGCAGAGACTCCGCCGGAGACCAGTGTCCTCTGATCTCTGCCTCCCCCATGTGCCCCCCCCCCCCATCCCAGGAGGGACGCATCCGTCACCACTACGTGCTCCGGGTGGGGTAGGGAGAGGGAACTGCCGCTGACCCAATCGCGGGTCGTGAGCCACCACTGCAACTGTTTTGCAGTGCCCTCTAAGATCAAGACATGGTTGGACAGGTTGACCCGATGCTGGGCCCACTGAAACTTCAGGTCCCACTGCAGAGCCCGCATTTGCCACCTGGCGTGATGCACTAACAGGATGCAGGAGGCCATCAGACCCAGAAGCCGCAGCACCAACCTGACCGAAACCCGGGAGAGAGGCTGAAAGATGGGAATCAGAGCCTGAATATCCCGGACCCGCTGCTCCGGAGGATAAGCCCGGAACTGTGCCAAGTCCAGAATCGCCCCGATGAAAAGGAGCTTCTGGGAGGGACTCAGATGCGACTTCGGCACGTTGATGGAGAACCCCAGCTAATGCAGGAGGTCGGGTGTAGTCTGGAGGTGGGAGACAACCTGCTGGGGCGATTTGCAGCACCCACCTGTCCGACGTGATGGAACGCCAGTGGAGCACCTGATGGCGAACTCTGCTTCCCACTGGCGTGGAATGGGCCTGAAAGCACGGACTAGGAGGGCTTTGAGGCGGATGCTGCCGGGGTGGACTGACCGGCACGTTGACCCCCGGTACCGTCTCGGCGGTATCCACATCCGCGACCGCGTGCAGGTTGGATCTGCGGCCGGTGGCTAGGTGGACGTGAGGGGGTGCCCCTTCCTTGGCCACAAAAGGCGGAAGTTTGCGGTCGCGGCCCCGAGAGGCCTAAGGACTTGGCCTTAGCCCGGGAGTCCTTGAAGCGCACCAGCGCACTATCCGCCTTCTCGCCAAAAAGGCGAGTGCCATCAAAGGGCATATCCATGAGGGTGCTCGGGACATCCCCTGAGAAAGACGTGGACCGCAGCCAGGTGTGGCGGCAGAGCGCCACCGTGGTTGACATCGCCCTACCCAGCGAGTCCGTAGTGTCTAGTCCACATCGAATAGCATGTCGTGCTGCATCCCGCCCGTCGACAAGAGCCTGGGCGAGCCGCGTCCGGGTCTCCTCCGGACACTGGGGCAGCACGTCCTCCACTGTATCCCACAGAGAGTGGGAATAACGGTCCAAGAGGCAAGCGGTGTTCAAGGACCGCAGTCCCAAACTAAGGGAAGAGAGCAGTTTCTTACCGAACTGCTCTAGCCTCTTGGATTCCCGATCCGGGGGAGCGGACGGGAAGGAGGATTGGGAAGTAGAGGCCTGGATAACCAGGCTCTCGGGCGTGGGGTGTTGGGACAGAAAACTGGGGTCGCCCGGATAGGGCCGTGGCGCCGGGCCACGTTCCGATCCACAGGAGGTACTGTGGAGGGCTTGGACCAGGTGCCCTTCAGAACGTCCACTAGTGCCTCATTGAACTGCAGCAGAGGCTCCGAGGAGCTTGCTGACGGTTGAAGCACTTCAGTGAGGAGGTTAGTCCTCACGGCCACAGTAGGCAGCTCCAGCCCAAGGGCATCGGCCGCCTTGCGCAGCACCACAGAAAATGCAGCACCTTCCTCCGAAGCCACAGTCGGAGGAGAGATGAAACCAGTGTCCGGGGAGGTGTCCAGACCACTGGCATCCCCCAGCTCATCTGCCCAGTCTTGAGATAAGTTGGCCTGCATGGCCAGAGGGTCCTCAGACCCCTCACAGTCGCCTCCGTCATCCGATTCCTGATAAACAGGGGGAATAATCGGAGCCGGACGGTAGATGAAATTGTCATCCATCGGCGTCGGCTGCGGCGCCGGACGGCACCGCACCGCACCGGTGCCGGGCCCGGATAGGGGCTGAACCGGGGAACGGCGTCGTCCGGAGACGGCGCCGTGGGTGGAAACGGTGTCAGTGCCGACGGAGGAGGCATCGTGAGGTCAACCGGCACCGACTGAGATCCAGGCCTGGATCCCACGGGGACCTGCGGCGTCGGGACCGAAGTCGACGACGGCGTCGGAGCCGCCGGCTCGCTAGGTTGCCCAGTCGAGCCCGTGGGGCCCGAAGGCGCGCCGGCAGGCGTTGACAGCGGAACCAAGCCCCTCATGGCCGAGAGGAAGGCACTGATCTCCGCTGGAGTCGCATCAGTCCCAGGGACCGGTGGGTATGGGGACGGACGCGGCTCCTGCGGCTCCGACGGTGCCGCGGGGGTGGTACCACCCGGACCCTCGACCGAGTAGCACGACCGGTGAGGGGAGTCCGAAGAGCGATGTCGCCTCTTGGACTTCTTAGCATGCTTCGACTTACCCGAAGACTTCGACCCCGACGAGTGGTGTTGGTGGCTGCGGCTCCGTGACCAGTCCTTCGACCTCCTCCTGGACCGGGACCGTGAACGCCGCGGAGCCGAGTGTCGGAGCTCGAGAAGCTTACGGGATCGCTCCCGCCTAGCCTTCGAGGTCAAGGCCTGGCAGTCGATGCACGACTCCGCATCGTGGTCGGCCCCCAGGCAGTAAAGGCACCTGCAGTGGTGGTCCATCACCGACATCAGTCGATGACTGGAGTCACAGGCTTTAAACCCGGCCATCCTACCAGCACCAGTTCAAATCGAGTAGACAAAAGAGTCCAAAATGTTTTAGTCAAAAAGTGACTAAAGGGGTAAGCTCTTCCCGGATCGGTTGTCTGGCGTGGAAAAAAGAACGGACGTCAGCGTGCGAGGGCGGCGTCTAAGTACTCCGACGACGTCATTCCGGCGCACGATGCCGACGACGAACGCAGAGCCGCAAACGACGCCTAGCGACACGCAAGGGGTATTGCTGATGAAAAATCTTTCCGGATCCAGCCTGACGCCAGGGGATATTCTAAGGTGAGGAATCTAACTAACGTGTTTCTTTCAGCTAAAGCCTTTCCGCCATCCTTTTCACATCGGAAGAACCAACATAAAATGGCTGGCATAAAGGTGGATCGTAATCACCACAGCAGTGCCTGAGAAGGCACCGTCTCTATTGTGGAGTATGCGATCTGACTGACTGCCCAAAGGGCTCCTTGAGCCCATCGGAAGCTGTTGGTCGGTCTCTTGAGCAATGCGGTCGGACCGACTGCATAGTAATGCGGCGGTCTGACCGCGGACATAGATGTCGGTGGGACCGACACCAACGACACGTTGGTGTTGGTCCCACCAAAATCGTACTGAGGCCCAAGGGTTTTGCAATTGATTACTTTTGGTAGTCCCAAAATCGGTTAACAGCCCCTTATATCTAAGAAGCCACTTCCAGTGTACCCTAGAATCATGCACGGATATGGCTGAATAAATCTTTTAGGAGGGGGGGGGTTGCCGTCTCTCATTCACATATGCCGAGCCTCAAAGTCTTGTTAGCCTTACCCGTTGGTCCAGTATAGTTCCTGACAAAGTCACGCTCGTATCGCATGATGCAGTTAGTTCCTTTTGTAGCAGGATGCTGTAGACTCAGAAGGGTAATTCCAGATCTCTTAGGCCTATATTGGCACCCACATTGTCCTGGGCTTCGTGTCAAATAATGCCCCCATCATGGGTGCAAGGTCAGGAGTGGCCTGTTCCAGACTCCAGAGCGAGGCCGCAGGCACTGCGCCACTTCTGGTCACCTCCAACAGCCAGGACTCTCCACCAGGCCAGTTGTAGCCGGGCCCTAGACATTCTCTGCCACGGCTGCTCAGTCGAAATTCAGCAGATCACGGGGGAGGATAATAGAAGATATCTCGCAACTGGACGAAGCTTCCTTAGCTCGCAGCGGACATCTAGTCCCGTGACCCAGAACCACAAAAGTCTGTTTCTCTAACACAATTCTATGCACTGGATTATCACAGGTTATCCAGACTGAGCTAGAAAAGTCACAAAGCCTTTTGAATTTTTGCAGAACAGGTTTTATGCACAGCAATGGCTAGTGCTATCCACACAGAACTGGAAAATGATAGGCATTTCACTATCTCAGGCCCACTTTTACTGCTTTAGATTGGCGTATTAACATCCAAGACAAGCAAGGGTAAGTAAAAGCAGCTCTTGACACATGTTGTGCTGTCTTCAGAGCTCGCCAGTGAAGCATACATTTGCCCAGACAGAAGGAGGAATCCATATATATAATTTGACAGATTCATTGACCCCCACTCCAGATATGTCTCTGTGTCCACTGGAAAGACTTTGCTAATGCTGGTTATACTAGCAGAGATTTTCCCCTCCCAGGCTAAGGAGAACCGACCAAGCGAAGTAGGCGCTACAGGTTTAAGGCAGCGATTCCCACATTCCACGATGAGGGTACATTAACGAGATGTACACTAATATTACATGTTTGGTGTTGCAGAGTTTTCCGCATCCGGCATGTCCAGTTGAGGTGCTCTGGTGGAGCTGTCTGCTGATATTACACGTTTAGAGTGACAGATTGCCAAATGCTAGATTGAGGTGCACTGGAGGAGCTATGTCTGTGGATTGCATTTTTTTTTTACTGACAAGACTTGCTTGTGCCCAGCTGAGGTGCACTGACGGAGCCGTGAGCTGGATTTTTTTTTTTCCATATTTCCATGGAGTGCACTTTGGGAGCCTTGAGTTGACTATTCATTAAAGCAGTGGTGCTGGAACAATTTTCAGAGTGGGGGTGCTGCCATCAAGGTTACCCAAGTCACCTAAGCAGGAGAGTGGTAAAGGTGTGGCATGTAGCCAGCTGGTGTGAATTTTGAAGCATACTGTCATAGAAATTTCACTAAAGAATGGTGTGCTAGTACACTGTCGTTTACAGACAACACATTTTTCATTGAAATGGCCACTACATTTGCTAGTAAAACTGTATAGCACACAAACGACAATGTGAGAAAACCGGGTTTCATCGAATAATTATCATTTGCCCATCACAAAGTAAAAAGTCTTCATTTGTTTCGATTCTATGTAAATGGTTGTTTCTATCACACTATAGAACTGCAAAACATGCTTCATTTGTGGTTTCTTAGCTGTTGATATATTTTTGAAATATTCGTGCGGCCCACTTTACTACAGCAAGATTACCACGTAGGTCACTTGACAAAATGCTCTCACTTTGAATTCAGAAAATGAAAAGTAAACATCAATTTTCATGTTAAAGGAATGAGCAGAAATTTGTCTAAAGACATTTGACCTCTGTCTTTGAATGCACCGCAAACGTGACCAAATTTAAAGGCATCTTTATTGCTCATTGACATAGTTATTTATGGGGGTGCTGCACCGCCCGTAGCACCCCTATTTCCAGTGCCTATGCATTAAAGTGGCTGTGGTTTGAATGTGTGAAGATGGAGGGGCACTGAGTGAACTGTGGGTCTTTGATCCAATGTTAGAGCAGTAGAGGCTGCTGCACAGCAATATTCGTGTTCTCTATCTCATCTTTGTGGATCTGTGGTGGCTTACCCTACTGGAATGTTTCTGAACGACACTGAGGAACACTCCCGGAGCTGCAGGGTGGCATCACTTTTTCTGTTCAGCATAGATGTCTTTGTATCTGGTTTGAAGTACAGACTGAGATTGAGAGAGCTCTTCTGTTCTTCAATAGTATATATAGATTTCGTTTCTAGCTCAAACAAATCAAAAGTTATTGAAACTTTGGCGGCATGGGTTCACGTGCAGTGGAAGGCTCTTCGCAAAGGTTATCTGCTCATCTTTCAGTTGCTTATTTCTGCATTTGGTTTCTAAACTGTTAATAATGAGGTGAAATATGTGACCAGTCAATATTACCATATGTAAACATTGCAAACAAATTAAGTAATACTATCAAAAAAGGATTGCATTATGCTGCATAATGTAGTGAACTCTGATGCACAATTTGGTGCACCTCCTCTGCATAATTCCAGTAACCCTAAACATATGGATTCATGACTTGAACAACAAAGCAGCCCAGGCTATGCTTGCAGGTGTGGAATCCTGAAATCATGTAATGTAAATCTTGATTGTAAACCAATCGACTCATTGAGATAGGCATACTCTAGATGTAGTTTTTAGCTTTCCCCAGTTTCCCAAAAGTGGATCAGCTGGTTCTGTTACCTTGGACGGACCATTTTTTTAATTCATTTTGAAATTATTGTGATAGTTGTGACAAAGGAGGATAACACAAGAGTTTCCCACTACTTGGGGCCCAGAATGGAATCTATAGAATCTAGTCATTTCAGAGGTGCTGGGCAACTGCTTTGATTATGTACAGGTGCTCCAGGACAATACTCGTATGGAAGATGGCATAGTGAAGAAGTTAGACCTTTTTTATAGAGTCATCACCACTCTTTCGAATGATTCAGTGCTTCACACCCTTTTTTGTAATAAACCTAAATATGGCAACTTTAAATGATATACTGCTAGTGTCAAATCAAAAAGGCATATTCTGAGAAGTCTATAGAAATCTTGGAGACAGAAAAATAACCACCAGGACCACACTAGAAGAAAATACAATTATAGTTATTCCTCTAAGGGACTTGAATTCTATTATTTGACTGTAGTTAAGTGCACATGTTCAAAGCCCATGCTTAATGCTCACTCAATAGTGTGCAAGAAACAACTCGTTTTTTCGACTCTTTGGTTAGCAATGGTTTAAAAATCGTATTCTTCTCACTTGAGGTTTTGAAAAAATATTCTGACAATTGCCACTTTCATAAATATTTCAGAAATAAAAAACACACAGTTGGTGACAGATTCCACGGGACAATTTTAAGTTTCAAAATAAAAATTAATAGAATCTGTTGGATTTTGAATTTCTCTCGTTATGGTGCAATGTCATTTTAGACATCCCCAAAATTACACTACACCCTTACAAGAACGACTGGCAAGCACGGATACAGAAAAGGACACCAAACTATAGTCAAATAAGGAAATATGGTTATTTTGTTAGAACAAAGAACAAATCCTATTTTTTTTTATTAAGATCCAGTGAGTAATAAATACACTAGGAACTGTTTAAAACTCTTGATAGACTAGCAGCTCCTTTTGCAGAATATTTTAGCTTCATAAGTAGATTTGGGGTGTGGAAATATGGATTTTTATGATCAGTTATGTCCCCTATCTTGGACCCCAACGGTTTCATGTATAAATCACAAGTACATGTATGTTTCCTCCAGTTCCAGTTATGAAGACGCAAACACATGTGCGTCCACCGTCAACATGTCCTCTTTCAGACCCGCCATGAATGGGCCGGATATTCTATTCCTAAGTATGAAAGGCCACCGGCTTTATATGGTTCACTTCCCACATTTCTTACAGTCCAGGCGAGTAGGCCCGGATTCTGCCATTAAGCCTTTTCTTGCCTTCTGCCTCTGAAAGCTCCAGTCTGAGCTCGCATCTGTATCCATGAACTTTGTCCCACTCCCTGCGCGGCTAACGGTGTCTGACTCGACCTGTCTGCCTGCCAAAAAACTGTATTTCACCTTCAAGATTATCTGCTCTGCTCCGCTCTTCACCCAATGCATTCCTGTCTAGTAGTTTAAGTAAACATTCTTTCAGCTACCGAGCAAAAGGCCCGGCTTCTCTGTCTTTATGCAAGTAATTCATAGCCCTGTTACTATGGAAGATTTCTGCCCTCGCATCTAGTGTAGACACTTAGACGCTTGTACACGCACTAACAGTCAGTATAGTCAGTATAGAATAAGATTCTATCCTAAGAGACCTTTCTTTTTGGATAACACAGTTCTTTAAACATAGGATGTTAGATATGATTTGGGATTAGGTTGACATAACCCCAGACTTCTGTCTCCACATGTAGAGCTAAATGTCAAGTCCCCTTCACCCCCTAGTTGCACGTCAATCACACGTCATGCTGCTGCGCGCGCATCTCTGCCAAGTATTTCTGCTGACATTGCGAAATTCTTTCATGGAACCACCCTATTGTGACATCATACCTGATGACGTTCTTTAAGTTACGCCCAGTTACACCCATTTTTAGTTACGCATGTATGTTTTTATCTTTGTTATCAACTGTTACGCCTCCTGCATCTGTTTCACTGTAATGCCTATTGTATAAAAATGATTACTTGTCAATAAAGTTGGTCCTTCACTTCCTGAACCTTCGTGGTGATGGAATATGGAGTCCATCAATTCGAATTGATTTTGGAATAAAGCCCGTTCCGAACCTCTAATACCACGGATTCTGCCTCTTATTTTACTGAGCTATTATTATAGATTTTCCGCATCAAATTAAGTTCCGGTAATTAAATTATTTACCACAGGGGGATAAGACTTTATTGCTCTTTTATCAATTAGGTAAAGAAGATCCAAGAGGGGGCGTAAAAGCGCTGCTCTTGATCATGACCCATGCCCTGTTTTTGACGGCTGTCACTTCTTACCTGCCATGTATGTAATATGATATTTGGCATGTATTGACCGTATGATGACCAGGTTTTAATAAAAAGAGTAAAAAAAAAAAAAATCCAAGAGCAAGTCATAGACACTTCAAATCAATAATTGGTTTTGCTAATTTCTTATGGGCTAGCCCCAGGAAGGACAATTCAGGATAGATTAACTACAGCCTACAAAATAATTCGATTAGCTCCATGTTAAAAATAAGCATTGTGGGTAAACACCGGACATTTGTCCAGTTTATATGTTCTCTCTTAAAAATAAAGCAGCTCCAATGCTACACAATATCATCAACATCTTATCTACTGGAATTTAACTATTATAATAAAAAAAAAAAGTATTTTGATACCATCAATCGTAGCTCATTAATCATGCACCAATAGAAAATGCTTGACAGAGCAGTAACTCTCCATTGTTAAGACTAATCATAAACTGATGCTTTTTAGACAGGATTTATGCTTGGAATGGGTACAAGAGCGACAGTGACCCTAATGGTACTGAATGGTGTCAAATTCTCCCCAAGAGTCTCCCGTTCAGCTACAAAACAAAGTGTGCCATTGGCTGGGGAAAAAAACTCATATTTTAATGTACAGGATTAGCATAACATTTTGATGGTGTGTCGTGTGGCCTGGCTTGGACACTCCAAGGGGACTGTGTTATAGTGAATATCAGACACCCAATATTTGCAGGGAGAATTCTGTCTTGGCACTTCCAGCCCCCCCCCCCCCCCCCCCCCCCCCCAAGTGGTGATGTTTGCAGTGGCAGCTGGAGACATTTGAAAGTGGTGATGTGTAAATTGTTTGCCATACTGCACTGCGGCAGGCGAGCAAGCCCGAACAACCTGTGGAGGGTTCGGGGTGGTTCTCCCGCCGAGGAAAATTTGAAAAAAGAGTGGATAAATTGTACATTTTCAAGAACATTTGGGGAAGCAGGAAGGTTAATAAAGCAATGACAGGCTGCTACAGTTTGTCTCAAACCCTTGCACTAGCTTCTCGAATGGTCACAAGAAGGTGGTCAAAACATGCTTTCCATCTGCTCTATGACAATCAAATAAGCACAGCTTCTTGTGATCAAACCAAGAAGGTGGTGTTATGTTTTGCCTGACTTTGAATTTCATCGACAAATATCGAAGTGTACAATGAGTGGCACCTCTAAAGTTGAACCCCAACACATAATGCATAAAAGCTGTGAAGGAACAGTAAATTATTAAGTTCACCCAAAAAAATGTCAGCATGCAAGATCCAATCCACACAATGTCCTGCCAGACAGAATTGACGCAGACGCATGGTGGATCGACTGGACTATAGCTGACGGCTCAGGCAAACAAATTTTCGGAGTATGCAATGCCACAGTAGAGCATCTCACACATGGTAGTACGCTCAACAGTAAAATAGAGATGCAACAAGTGCAAACACCCTTAATTCTCTTCATTCAAGTGTGCTAGACAACATCGGTCTGAGTAGTAAATCTCACTGTATATATTTCCTGTATGCGTAAGCACACCACTATGTCCATGTATTTTGTTCATACTCATCAATTAACTAATTAGTTATCGAAGAGACCTGCACGACCGGAATTCCACTTTATTCAAATTCACCCAGTAACTTACACTCCTAACAGCAGCTGAAATCTTTTGGTGAAACACCTTGGGCGTATGAGAAATTACCAGTGGAATCAACCTAGGTATTCCTGATTCCCACGGTAATTCCTCATTTGTCAGTAGAGCCCCAGGGTTCCACTTGTACTCCTTGTGAATTCTGCATGCCCAGAGTAAGCAGCACCTTAGTATCTCTAAACTGAAAGTAGGGCGCAGAGTTACAGGGTGAATTACCAGGGCACTGGGAATGTGGCTCTTTGCAGTCTATTTAACGATTAAGCTGGTGGCGGCAAAGAGTCTGTACTTTTTCAGCAAAGTCTTTTCCCTAACAAGCATCTCCCCTCTTTGAACTTTGAGTTTCAGGCAATCAAGAATTTAAACTTCACTGAGCTCCATAAGCTCTCCCTGGTAATATGTTGTCAGTCAAGTGGGGAATTTAATACACAGATCAAAACAGACTACATTAAAGGCCCATCTCAAAAGACAATTTATGTTAGCCTGAGCTTTGAACAATTGTGTATGTGGAATATCTCGAATTTATGAATCAACTTAAATCTCTATTGAAAGCTGATGTGAATTTCTAAGAAATGGATGAAACCACAAAACTATGTAAGGTCATAAAGGTTGCCACATTGACCTTTGCTGACGGGAGTTCAGAAAACCCAACCTGCACCCTATAAGTTAATGATGGGTGCACAGAAATGAGCAAATCGGTTTCAGATAGTCAAAGATCAGAACACAGATGTATTTTTTTTTTCTTTTAAGCAACAAGTTCCTGTGACTTGCAATAGCACTGAAATGAAAAAAAGATTCTTGGAATAAACCAAATTAACGCAAGTAACAAGTAAGGTGAAGTCACTTTGCTATTAAAAACAAAATAAAGCACCTACCTCCGATAAAACCAAACGACAAGGCACATTTTAAACTGATTCATCAGCAGCCAACACCAGACACCCTGCACGCCGGTGAGACATCTAAGACAGAGCTATTGTAAAATGTATACTATTGACGAGCCAGGAGTAGAGAGAAAATGTTTTTCAGTATCTATTGACACCACTAATGCAAAACTTCTTAACAAAGCATGCTAATGACCATTATAATATGTACCCACTGTCCTTTCTTCCTCCTTTCATTTCTAAGTGCACTGAGTGCATTATCCGAAATAAGCCTCTCTTTCTTCTGTTTTTAAGAACTTGCGAGTTATACACATCTCTCCTCCTTCTTCCCCCATTATTACGACACAGAATTTATAACCAAAAAACATCAACATACCGCGCCAGGTATAAAAAAAATGTAATTAAAAGCAGCTTTGGCTCCACTGTGTTTTTTTGTTCTCAGACACCTCCCTCCCCTTTTGCCTTTTGTGGGCCCCTTCTACCCCCACCTTTGTTTCTTCTACGTTCAGCTGCATATTCCTCAGTACATTACCTGGCTCCCTAATAGCAGCCCTGACGGCTTGTGCTAGACTCCGGCCCTCCGGCCCTTCGCCCCACCTCTGCAAGCACCATGGAAAAATAATAATTTTTAGGTCTCGCTCCTAGCGATGCAGTGCGCAGAACTGCTCGCGCAGCGAAAGTCCTTTTGTCCGGGATTCCGAAACGGAACCTGGAATTGTACACGCTTGTGCGTGTGTTTTTAGTTTTGGCTTTTGTTATTGTGCTTTGAGTGCGTGTTTTTTTTAAACAGAGCACGCAATAGGCCAAAGGCGGGCGCATTGCTCCGCCCATGGCCTTTTGGTGTCTGTTACGCGCACCAAAGCCCAAGTGGTTTCAATTATCATGCCCAGACACGGGCGCGATAATTGAAAACATATGGCTCGCTGTGGCAAGCACGCGCGCACCACTAGCGGGCGTGTTTTTTTTTTTTTACAATAGCGATCGCTTTTGCGATCGCTTTCAGTGCCGCTTGTTTTGTTTATAATAACTTGATCAACTGCTGTAGTTTCTTGAAGTAAAGAAAGAGAAGCATAATTACCTGACATGGAATGATAGATGGTTCACGAAATTAACAATTTCCAGCCTAATTGCTGTGCCTGACCTTAGCATGACTGCCTGCAATGGAGGAAAGTAGGAGATGGGCAGGTTAAGGCCAGTTACTGTTTCCAGGTTAATTTACTTTCAACTTGTGTCGAGGCTTGGAACGCACGCACAAGGACTGAATGAGTGCCGATTTGCTGAAGTGTAGGCGGATGTCTTCTCCGAGTGTACATGCCCAGGAAGGTAATGCAGATGCAGTCTGTCCTCCCGGTGTTGGATGCAGAGTGCCTAAGAAAATCCTGAAGAGGCGGAGGTTGCGAGTGCAGTTAGCTGGGCAGTGCGCGGTCCTTCATGTTTGCACTGGGGAGGCCAGGAGCTGGCGGCGGAGAGGCCAGGCTCAGCTACAGATATTATGGAGTGGAGCCATTAGGCAGCCGAGCACCAGGCCGGGGGGCAATAACCTCTTCAGAACTGGGGGCAGGAGGTTCCCGTCGGCTGCTACCATCAGCAACAGCAGCAGCCGCAGGAAATTGTTAACGGTTGGGGAGACTCGGGTCAAGCCCGTGGGCAGCAGGTGAGGAGAAGGAAGCTGGCACGAGCGTGGTGGATGCTGTGTGTGTGGTTCGCTATGAAGGTAAAGCGGTCAGACGTGAAGAAGCCATAAGAGGAGTAACATTGCTAAATGGACAGAACGTGAATTTCTTTTGGCAAGGAGACAGTGGGCATCAAGGTAAAGGGAGTGGCACGAGCAGCCTGAAATCTTATGAAGGCGAATGGTTGGTTGCCTGAGAGAGCTGGAATGTAAACGGCGTTCCAGGCCTTTTATATCGGCTTTCAGGGTTATGTGTTACTGTGGGTGAGCGACCTGGCAATAGGCAGGGATGTGTTTTGGCTTAAGTAGGTAGTAGGACAGTGCAGCAGCAATGCATAAGACGTTCCATGCATTTACGCATCTTCCACTTCATCTGAAAATTCATTTGAACGTTTTCGTATCTGCTGATTGGTAAGGAAATGTGATATGGTCTGCAGTCTACCTCCATGCTGCACTGATCGCATGTTAAATGGATGGGACTTAACAACAGTAGGTCTGGTTGGTGTTACTACTTGTTCTCAACTGGAGTCCTAATACTACTGTCACCAATAAGAGCAGCCCTCAAACTAGAACGTGTTCAAAATGTCAGCTATTTCTCCAATTTACTGGTTAATATCACCAATAAAGCAACAACCTCACCCATGAGTTTACTCTCATGCTGTTCCGTGGTTAACTGAAGCCACAGCTGACCTGCTAAATGACCTTCCTCGTGTCGTTTGGCACAGTTGACAGAAAGGCTTCAGGTTCCAATTGTTGTTAGGCTTCTGCTTTTCAAATTCCTACAGCTTACTTTTTAACAGGATCATTGTATCAATCGGTATTTGAGCACTGTAACAAAAGATCTTTACCAACCTGCACAAAGCGGTTTACATATAAACAGTTGATACAAAGTTTCATATAAGAACGGATTTGTAACTAGTGAAGATCACATAAGAAAAGTTTTTGTTTTTCTTGTTGAAAATCTTTTTATTAATTTTTAATACATAACAATGGAGTGCAGCAGTACGTTATGTATCATAGTATTCCTAATATGAACGGCACAGAAAGGGGGGTTGCCAAGTGGATTCAAGAAACGAGGAGCAGATTATCATCATGCAGACAGACATGCTCCAGTGTTATAAGAGGATTTCTGCTTATGAGTGAACCCACTTGTGGTAGAGGGAGCATGGGAGTGTAGGCGGAGGGGGGTTGCCTGTTTGTTCAGCTCACTCGCATTACCCGACAGTATAGATGGAGTTGCATCGTCTCCCTCTGATGCGTTGGAGTTTGAATCGTCTCCCAGGTCAGTACCCTGATTGCCCAACATGTCCAACACGTTGCCCCAACTTTCAAGATCTTGTTAGCAAATAATAATGCAAAGCGAATAACTCAAACTTTCAGTAATGCGAGACCTATTGTATTGCAAATGCCTGTTCTTATTACAATAACTGAAGGATGCGTGGGGAGGAAAGGATCAACCGACAACAATCTCACACGAGGCTTAATGTTCGCTCTCTCTCGACACATGTAGGTGTTCTCAGCCTTCGATCAAAAACAGCCAAGCACCTGTGTACTTACCAGACCCATGCAGTGTTGCCAAAATGACGTCCAGCTCTCACGTGTTAGAGCGCTGGGCCTAATGGCATTCTACGACACTGTGACTGAAATCGAGTCTGTGCAGAATGAAATTCTTGCCTTTCCGCCTGCCACACTCTTTCCTAACTTCTCACCCACACCCTGTAACAAGTTAGGAAAGGGTGGGGTCACAATGCTCTCCACTCCCTGATTGACGTGGAGGCTAATCGCTACAAGGCATGTATCAAAAACGCCTGGGGCGAATTTTACCTCCACACCATCAGGGGTTGGAGACTGGGCCTTGTTGCTAAGTATTTGCCGAGCTGATGACCTCACAGGCCTCAGGGCTGTGAGATTGTCAGCCCCGCATATACTTAGACATTGGGCCTGTTCAGGGGAGGGGTTAAAGGGCTGTGTCAGTCACGTGGTGTCTGCATTGTTATTGTTGAGCATAGCAACAACAAAGCTGGTGTCCGTGAGTGGAGCAGGCAATGCCTGCCCGTTCTATAAACTTACAGCTGAGTTTTTTTTTTCATAAAAAAAAGATTTAACATTGCAATGATAGTTTACTTTCGTTTTTACTGTGAAAGTAAAGGGGGCGGAGCCCTGACGCCCGTGTACAGAAACTACCACTGGGTCTTTGTATCCTCCCACGAGGCTATTTTTAGGTCTCGCCTGAGACAGCGCTTTAGCGCTGCTCTGGCGAGACTTATAGTAAGCACTTTTGGAAGTGCAAACGAGTGCTTTCAGGCCGCCAACTACTGTGCATGTGTGCCGGGCGCGCGCACCATTTGGCAGCCTGAAAGCACTCGTCTTTCACTTTCGCCTGTCACACAGCCTATCACTTACATTTCGAGGGCGCTTTGATGTTTTCAGTGAGCCGCGCGGCCACTGAGGACATCAAAGCGCCCGTGAACACCATTTGCCACCCCCACCTCTTCAGCCAACTTACTCGCCATGTCTGCTCTGGATTCTTGTGCCTCTTTTTGTAACTCAGGAGCAGTAACATTGTCGTGGTGTCACTAGGGCTTCAAGTGGATGCTTTTTCAATATTATATACAAGCCACAGTTACTGCTAATTTATCTTATGCAACTAACAACGATTGACAAAGCCAATAGTCCTAACTTGTCTTAGGTATCATGTTACTTGATGTGTGTAGCTGTAAACACGTAGCTACAGCCGCCCACCTAGTGCTTAATTTGTAACAAATAAGTGCTGGTGTTTTAATGAGGCTTTACACTTTATACTTTTTTTTTATTTTGCGTAACACAGAGGACATCAACTGAAATTTAATAGTGGCTTGGCTACAGCCACTTTCCCAGTGCTTAATTTGTAACAGAAGAGGTGCCGGGGCTCTGATTAGGTGGCAACTTTACACAGCATGTTGTTTTGTTTAGCCTGCCTAACACAGAGCACACAAACCGGAAAAATGGGGAGGGGATGTTCTTTAAAGGCCACTACTGCTAACTTACGAGTTTTGAAACCAGGTTTTAATGTCTGAATATGCTTAATAGCCTGTGATTGTGGACAAATTAGTTGATATTTCTATAGACACAAACATAAATATGACCTAAAGTGGAGCTACGTTATTATTTTATTTGTGTGTAGCTGCAAACACGTAGCTACAGCCACCGTCCTAGTGCTTAATTTGTAACAAAGGAAGTGCCGGTGTTTTGATGAGGCAGCAGCTTTACACTGTATATGTCTTTATTTAGTTTGCGTAACACAGAGCATATAAACTAAAATTCAATAGTGTCTTGGCTACAGCCACTTTCCTAGTGCTTAATTTGTAACCAAAGAGGTGCCGGGGCTTTTATCATGTTGAAGCTTTACAGAGCATGTTTGAATGGTTAGCCTGCCTAACACAGAGCACAGAAACCCTACAAATGGGGAGGACATGTTGTTTAAAGGCCAAAACTGCTACATGCCACACACTGATGCACGCCACACACTGCTGCACGCCACACACTGTTGCATGCCGCTGCACACCACACACTGCTGCACGCCACACACTGCTGCACGCGTAACACTGCTACACGCCACACACTGCTGCACGACACACACTGCTGCACGCCACACACTACTGCACGCCACACACTGCTGCACGCCACACACTGCTGCACGCCACACACTGCTGCACGCCACACACTGCTGCACGCCACACACTGCTGCATGCCGCCACACACTGCTGCATGCCACACACTGCTGCACGCCACACACTGCTGCACACCGCACACTGCTGCAACCGTGACACTGCTACATGCCACACACTGCTGCACGCCACACTGCTGCACGCCACACACTGCTGCACGCCACACACTGCTGCACGCCACACACTACTGCATGCCACACACTGCTGCACGCCACACACTGCTGCACGGCACACACTGCTGCACGCCACACACTGCTGCATGCCTCCACACACTGCTGCACGCCACACACTGCTGCACGCCACACACTGCTGCACACCGCACACTGCTGCAACCGTGACACTGCTACATGCCACACACTGATGCACGCCACACACTGATGCACGCCATACTTTTTTTTTATTGTGCGTAACACAGAGGACATAAACTGTAATTTAATAGTGGCTTGGCTACAGCCACTTTCCCAGTGCTTAATTTGTAACAGAGGAGGTGCCGGGGCTCTGATTAGGTGGCAACTTTACACATCATGTTGTTTTGTTTAGCCTGCCTTACACAGAGCACACAAACCGGAAAAATGGGGAGGGGATGTTCTTTAAAGTCCACTACTGCTAACCTACGAGTTTTGAAACCAGGTTTTAATGTCTGAATATGCTTAATAGCCTGTGATTGTGGACAAATTAGTTGATATTTCTATAGACACAAACATGAATATGACCTAAAGTGGAGCTACGTTATTATTTTTATTTGTGTGTAGCTGCAAACACGTAGCTACAGCCACCCTCCTAGTGCTTAATTTGTAACAAAGGAAGTGCCGGTGTTTTGATGAGGCAGCAGCTTTACACTGTATATGTCTTTATTTAGTTTGCGTAACACAGAGCATATAAACTAAAATTCAATAGTGTCTTGGCTACAGCCACTTTCCTAGTGCTTAATTTGTAACCAAAGAGGTGCCGGGGCTTTTATCATGTTGAAGCTTTACAGAGCAGGTTTGAATGGATAGCCTGCCTAACACAGAGCACAGAAACCCTACAAATGGGGAGGACATGTTGTTTAAAGGCCAAAACTGCTACATGCCACACACTGATGCACGCCACACACTGCTGCATGCCGCTGCACACCACACACTGCTGCACGCCACACACTGATGCACGCGTAACACTGCTACACGCCACACACTGCTGCACGCCACACACTGCTGCACGCCACACACTGCTGCACGCCACACACTGCTGCACGCCACACACTGCTGCATGCCACACACTGCTGCATGCCGCCACACACTGCTGCATGCCACACACTACTGCATGCCGCCACACACTGCTGCATGCCGCCACACACTGCTGCATGCCGCCACACACTGCTGCATGCCACCACACACTGCTGCACGCCACACACTGCTGCACGCCACACACTGCTGCACGCCACACACTGCTGCATGCCACATACTGCTGCACGCCGCACACTGCTGCAACTGTGACACTGCTACATGCCACACACTGATGCACGCCACACACTGCTGCATGCCACACACTGCTGCACGCCACACACTGCTGCATGCCGCTGCACGCCACACACTGCTGCACGCCACACACTGCTGCACGCCACACACTGCTGCACGCCACACACTGCTGCACGCCACACACTGCTGCACGCCACACACTTCTGCACGCCACACACTGCTGCATGCCGCTGCACGCCACACACTGCTGCACGCCACACACTGCTGCACGCCGCACACTGCTGCATGCCGCACAATGCTGCACACCGCACACTGCTACACGAAACACTGCTGCAGGCCACACACTGCAGCACGCCACACACTGCTGCACGCCACACACTGCTGCATGCCGCTGCACGTCTCACACTGCTGCACGTCTCACACTGCTGCACGCCGCACACTGCTGCACGCCGCACACTGCTGCACGCCGCACACTGCTGCACGCCACACACTGCAGCACGCCACACACTGCAGCACGCCACACACTGCTGCAAGCCACACACTGCTGCATGACGCTGCACGCCACACACTGCTGCCCGCCGCACACTGCTGCCCGCCGCACACTGCTGCACGCCGCACACTGCCCACATCTGCTGCACGCCGCACAATGCTGCACGCCGCACACTGCTGCACTCCCCACACTGCTTTTATGCGAGTTTATGCTACTGACATTGTAAATGACAATGCCTTTTGTTTGTTTTAAGACCAAAACATAAATAAAAGGAATTGTAATTTTACAATGCCAATAGCTCAAACTCTTATAATTGCGAGACCTATTGCATTGCAAATGCTTGTTACAGATGATCTTACTCCGAGTGAGCTACAACTATTCAGCGCTCATAGCGACGTCGGGAGCCCAACACGATCACGCGCCACAGACTGCAACAAAGCGTGTTTCAGGAGCCCACCCTGACTACGCTGGAGTGAGGCGACTGCTGTGTCCCACAAGCGGTAAGTGCTGCAGCGTTTCTTGTCCTGTTTGAGCCTCCCGCATGTTGATCTCTCTCCACAACGTGATAAACCGAAAGTGTGATCATTTCGGCAGCCATCTTAAAGTAAGGTGCCACGACTGGTACCTTTTTACTGAAGCTGCACTCTTCGTATTTGGAAGTAAAAGTTAAGAGACACTGTATTTGCAAAGGTACTCTGAAGCATATCACCAACAAGCACTACACACTGCATCACGTGGTTGCAAACTGCTTGCTACTGCCATGGCTGACAAACACAATGAGAACATGATCTCGAACTTCTGATGCTCTCTGCCCTTCGATCTCTCGGACTCTCAAATGAAGTTTGCTCAGTGGGAGAAATGAATCAGGTGCTTCGAACACTATCTGCACGCCATCTGCAAAAACTACACGGATGAACAGGCCAGGGGTCTGTTCTTAAACCTTGTAGGTGATGAGGTGGAAGTTTTCTCGAAACTTTCCTGCCCGAGTCAATAATTACTTACAAAAGCCTAATAAAATGTCTTACAGACAGTTTCAACTCCCAGCGGAAGGTCGACCTCGAACGGTACACATTCAACATGGCGTGCCAAAGAGAGGATGAGCCCCTCGACGATTTTTTTTTTACAACCCGGCTGTGCAAACTAGTGACCTACTGAGTTTTTCACAAATTTGACAACGAGGCAGCAAGTAGGCTGAGCATCATTGAAGGATGTCACTCAACTGGGTTTCGCACAAAAATTCTTAAGGATACATACACACTAGACAAAATACTAGCCATGGTCAGGACAGAAGCCAGGGCCACATCACACACCATTCCTATGGAAAACGGGAGAAAGTGAACTATAGAACAAGCTCCTTGCATGGCCAGGGGCAATGTCAGACATGACAAGTCAAGGCCGCTTCTGAACCAACTTGAAACAGCGTGCTATAGCTGCAGACTGGAGAACCTGCACATCGGTGCCTGCTCGATCATGGAACAAAAGTGCAGAAAATGGGACAGACACAATCACTTTGAGTGTCTGCAAAGGCGGACACATCAGATTGGAGAGAGGATTATCAGCCAGACTGTGAACGACATCGACTCAACACGCAAGCCACTTGAAAGCATGCAATCGCAGCCCCTCAACAGACTCCGACTCTGCACGAGAGAACGCCGATTGCTGATACCTCATGACAGATGCTCCGACACTGGACCTTCAGAGCATGTCCAGCTAGTTGACGAATGGCCTATTAAGAAGATGGCCACGGTGAATATCCAAGTAGGGTATCACACAAAGCAATTTAAACTCGACAGTGGAGCCCCATGCAACATCATGTGTATGTCAGGGTATGAAAAAATGAAACACCAACCTCTGTTCTTGCCCTCCACTGTAAATGTTTTCACATTGGGGGTGAAATACCCCATAATGAACATGGGAACATTTGTGGAAATGCTCACATGCAATGGAACATCCATGCAACAAGAGGTGCACGTCCTAAGGGGAGACATATCAGCACCAGTTTACTCAAAGGGCTTGGAAAGATGAAGGACACGCAAGTCACCCTTCACATTATCAAAGCAGTGAAACCGGTAGCTCAGAAACACAGCAGAGTTCCAGTGCACCTCCAGCCACAGGCAGAGGAAGAACTAAAGAGCTTTCTAGCACAAGACATCATTGAGTCAGCTGAAGGCCTAACTCTGTGGGTGCCCCTAATTGTGGCAGTGCCAAAAACAAACACACTGAAAATACGCATCTGCGTCAACTTGCGTATACCGAAAACAGCCATCGAAAGGGAACGGCACCCAGGTCCTCACTTGAATGACATGATCAGTTGCCTTAATGAAGCCAATGTTTTCTCCAAGCTAGACTTATTCAAAGGCTATCACCAGCTGGAACTTGAACCACAGTCAAGTTACATTACCTCATTCTCCTTGCACCTGGGGATGTTCCACTACAAATGTTTAAGCTTGGGGTGTCATCTCCAGCTGAAATATTTGATGGTGCAGAGATTGATAAGGCCCATAAAGAACTGTCTGAACTACAACAATGACATTCCGGTATTTGGTCTCACAAATGATGAGCACGACAAGGCACTGAGGGAGGTATGTAGTCAGTTGGAAAAAGCTGGACTGACGCTGAATACAAACAAATGTCAGCTGGGAAAGAGAGAACTCATCTTTTTTGGGCACATCTTCTCCCAGAAGGGAATGCGGCCAGACCAAAGCAAAGTCAAAATGCTCCGCAAAGCACAGCCCCCAGTGGACGTTGCAGAAGTGAGGTAATTTCTTGGACTGGCAAGTTATTGTGATCGCTACATCAAAGGCTCTTCCACAGTGAGCACCCCACTTAAAGACTTTACTTCAAGAAGGCGCAGACCTTAGGGAATTCTTGCTAGGACCGGTATCTACGTTGCTTATAATGAAGCATGGAAGGTTACCCAAGCAGAGACTGCAGAACGAATACGAGAAATTAATCATATTAATTTAGAGAAAACTCTCTCTGTAGTAGACAATGGGTTAACGACTGTCGTCCAGAATATATTCATTGGACAGCATTGTGTCTTCTGTCATAGACATCATGGAACAGGACTTTGTCATGTTGCAACATGGTCAGTCTCAGCTAAGTTCTATCATGCTATTAGGCTGGACGCTACAAGACTTGCGTGATGGCTATGTGCCTTGGCGTTTAATCAACACTACGTCACTGTTTTCAGAATTCAATCTCACTAATAAACAGATCAGACTGGCACAAGGGGAGCAGACTACACTATGCTGAGCACTGAAAAACTGGAGAAATGACCATTCACGGTGGCAGAAAAAACAGCTACTGAGTGGATCATTCAAGGTAAAATTACCCTGCCTGTTACAACTTTCCATTTTCAGTACTGCCTAAAACATATACCAGTAGGCAGATATGAAAGGTTGGGTAAAGAATACATCAAGACATCCTGGGATTTACCTAACGCACATAGATGTTGGAGTGGGGAACGTGAAGTGATTCGTAGCGGTGAAAACTGTGAACACACACTAAGCGGTTCTCTCCTTTGTCGGGGTATTACATTACAAGGGGCCTGTGATGCTTCCACTATAAACTTATCCTGTCACCTGCAAGGTTCACCGGCTGAGGTGATTAATCCAATTTTTGGCCAACTTTCTAATGGGAGTTACATTATGTTGAATGATCACAGCTGTTGTGGCATGTTGCCAGGTATTCCATATCTAGTTACGGTTACATCCAGGGTCACTTGCTGTATGCAAGTCTTGTTTCCACAAATAGACACAGTCAGGGAGTCGCCTTTGTGACCTTCACTGAACATCTCTTCTATACGAATTGATGCTCTAAGCAGAATGAAAGCCATTCTTTTACAAAAAACAGTGCCACTGACCTCGGACAGAGAAACCTATGATCTCCAAGTCGCAAGGACTTCTGCGGAGATACATACCCTTTTATATACAAACTGCCCTGTACATTTCTCAGAAATGTTAGGTTGTATCTTAAACATGTCTGATACGAGCGGTATTATACATGTATTTAAGAACGTGTGTGCAGGACTGTTAGCAACTTTTCAAGCAGTCCTCAGCATATTTTCAAACTTCGTGCACTCGGTGTTTGGCGGACTGCCGCTCCTTTTAGCACTCGTTGCAGGGATCCTATTTTTGCTCCTTCTGCTACGATATGGCAAGCCTCATCACCAGCGTCACTCCAGGCACCATAGAGAGCTCTATTGGAGATGAAGTGTCGTGAGCACATCGTCCAAATTTTGGGTTTACCTCGTCTACGAGAATTAAACACCACATGGTTTCTGTCATCCAGACCAATCTGGAAAGATTGCATCTTACCTGTTCTACGCTGCCTGCTCTGCGGTGAAGAATGCGTGCTAGACATCTAACACTCCCATCAGTCATGCCTACGGATATCGATACTCTGCTGGACCCAGTTATGGCCCATGCTCTGTGTTGTCCCCAGCGGCTTCCAATCCGGATGACGGCATTCATTGAGATCTCAGACGCAAATTGCAACTGCTGAGGTACGAGAGGAAACAACAGGCTCGCAAGTAACATCCAATTCGAACATTGCTGATGCAACCAATGCTGAAGGTGATAGTTCACTACTATGTGCAGTTAATCTTCTAAAAGAGGGATTCCAACTTTCACCTACAACGGTAGATGACTTTTTGTCTACGGGATTAGAAGATTTAATGTTTTCTCCAGATCCACACACTGACTTTTGATTCAGGCACATAGTGTTCTGAATTTGGCCTTTGTTCTTTTCAGACAGGGGTCTAACTTTGGAACTTTTTTCCTATGATAAAAAAAATTTTTCTCCAAATTTGAAGTTTTTTATTTTTGGGCCCAGTAATCTGCTTATAGTAGAACTATTCATAGAGAACACGATTCTTTGAAAAACTTCCAGGGACCTTATGCCACCTTGTCATATCAACAATTGATTTGTGTTAACCTGATATGAAATGGTTTCAGCCCTTTATTCTTCTGTGTTAACGAGCCATTTCATCATATGTATATATTTATGATTCCTACTTGTTGGCATTTTCAATGCACGCATATACTTTGAATGAAAAATTGCTTTTAATGTGTACAGCACCTTATGCGTAGCAATGGGTTTGTAATGCATTTTAGGACATATGTTTTTAGATATGTTTTAGCATGTTTTCGATTATCATGCAATATTCTCTTTTAGACTTGTTTAATATGTTTAGGATTCAGTTATGTCGTTCATACTAAACTGGAGTGGGTGTTGTGTGTAGCTTTAGATTCCGTATATAGGTTTCCTGATTTATGTCCTTATATAGGTACAATTCATATTGCCCTTATTTAGGCATAGAAAATCCAGGCATTGTCCATGCTAACCAAATACAGGCATGGTTTCCTACATCCGGCTATCCACGCCACAACGAGTTCTTGGAAAACCAGACTCTTAAGCCTTTAGGAATTTCCCTTGCTTGTATATTGATTTCTTCAAAAACTCATTTAGTATGCATGAACATCTATTCCTTAGGGGTTCATTCATGACGTTCCGATGCCTGACTTTTACGTCAATACAGGCATTCCTAAACATCTTCAAGGTATAAATATACCTGCACTTGCCCTGGTAAACCACGGTTCTGGTACGGTCCAGCTTGACTGCCTACTTGCGGTTCGCCACGGCAAGTTCAGAAGGAAATCGAGTTCCAGCCTGACGCACTGACCAGATGCTGTCATCCTCTTTGCAGAGAATCCAGCTCCAGTGTTTCTGATTCCCATTGCGGGGTGTTAGATATCGAGTCCCGGAAAGAGATTCCAACCTCGCACATTCTAAGGTATGGAGCAGACGAGAACTTAGAGAAACTTTTGGCCAAACTAAAACTATAGCTATAGCTAGCTATACTTTAGGAAACAGCACCTACTTCTTACCTCGTACTACCCTTAGGTTAGGTACACTGGGGTAGAACTATTTAGAAGCATCAGAAGAGTATCCACATTTTAGCCTGTGTTATTTATGTATGTATTTTAATTAATATATGTCATAGCTACAAACCATGCTATTGCAGTATTATTTCATCTTACTGCTAACTCTGTACATATGTACTTCGCAGCCTGTCTTACGATTGTAGCAGTTCATATCTCCTGCATGAGAAATAAGACTGTTTAATAAACCCTTTTATTGAAACGCCCGTCTCTCTATTTCTGTGCAACTCTGTAGAAACGAAGCATGCACGATTGACTGAGTTAAACTGTTATCTATTGTTTCCATGGTTCTGATATTTTTCCGACTCTAAGGGAAACAAAGTTGTCATGTTTATGCGGTTGTCAGAAACTAATCCCTTCTTGTATATTCGAGAAGTTTCTAGTGACCTCTGAGTTAGCTGGCACACACAAGTAATTAAGTGTAATGTACTCGATAGAGACATACTGACCTCAGTCCTATGTCAAAAATATAGTGTATATTATTCCAATGCGCAGAGCCTATCCGGGATATAGGAACTACACTACTCCCCTACTCCCAGAATATTAGCAAATATACGAGTTAAGCTAACAATCTTTCAAGAAGAGGCTGAGAGGGAGACAAAATTCCTGAATAAATACACACAAGAGTGCAGATACAGACAGACCAGGGAAAACATTGGTGAATCTTCTGAAAGTCCCCAGAAGTGCCGCTCACATCACAGAACTCTGTAACCCGGAGGCACCTCCGTCCAAAACACCGCCAGAGGTTCTTAACACAATGAAAAGCTTCTAGTTCCAATTATACACAACACAAACGGATTCGGAGGACTCCGTACTATTACAATATCTAGACTCACTAGAACTGCTGTGGTTAGGAAGAGCACACCGAGAATACCTAGATGTACTGTTTACTGAAGACATGAGGCAAGTAATTCAAAGCCTACCGGCAGACAAGGCACCAGGAGCCGATGGCCTTACAGCCAAATTTTACAAAGAATATGTGGCGATACTGGCACCCCGCCTACTGGAGGTGTACCAGGAGCTCTACAAAATGGGATATTGCCGCAGACAATGAGGGAAGCTATTATTATCACATCATTAAAACCAGATAAAGATCCCACAAAATGCGACTCCTATTGACCGCTCTCCTTAATCAACCTAGATGCCAACATTTTTGCCAAATTATTGCCTAACAGACTACAGCCACTAATCCCAATGATTTTTCGGCCGGACCAGTCCGGATTTGTACCTGGACGTTCTACCTCAAAACCTTTGTACAATATTTGCACTACTACATTATTTAGCCCCCCATGTATCTGCAATAGCCGCACTATTAGACGCTACAAAAGCCTTCGACTCTTTAGAATGTAAATTTCTATTTACCCTACTAACTCGACTGGGCCAGAGTCCCGTCTTCATTCAACAAATTAAGCTCCTTTTAAATTTACCCACTGCCAAGATTAGAGTAAATAGGCTGATATTCGATCCCATAAAAATCATACATGGCACTTGTCAGGGTTTTCCACTAGCACCCTTGTTACTTGCCATAGCAACAGAGCCACCAGCAGCCAGACTTCGACAACATCATGCTAACCGGGGGATTGGCTTTACTACCAGAGGCCTGATTGTGTCAATGTATGCAGACGACATTACCCTTTACATCACAGACCCGGCAGAAAGTTTTGCACCCATCACCAGGGAACTTGTGAGGTATGGAGGTATATCGGGTATTAAAATTAACTGGGCAAAGTCCACCATACTTCCACTAACTACAGGAACACCTACTTTCAACACAGAATACCCGATCAACTGGGACGAAGGCCCGACTCGCTACTTGGGGATCTGGATCAGCAGCGATCTACAAGATATTTGGTCTGCAAATTATGGCAGAACTATGGACTCGATAGAAGACCGAATTAAAAGGTTGAAAAACCTGCCACTCTCCCTGGTGAGTCGCATTGCCATCACCAAAATGATCATCCTCCCTAAATGCTTTATTTATTTGCAAATATTCCAATGCCGCTACCCGCACACTTCTTTAGACATCTCAGATCAAGTATGATTGAACTAGTGTGGGCTGGTAAAGAGCCAAGGATAGCTTGGGAAATACTCACTTTGCCACTGCCACAGGGGTATTCGGAGCTCCAGATTTTGCACTATATGCCTATAGCGCACAGGCCCAGTTTCTACAATTCTGGCAGTACCCAATATCATTCCAACCACAGGTGGCCATTGAAATAGATAAGGTAGCACCTCTACTCCTGAACACTGCACTATATCAAGATTACAAATGCCCACGGCAAGAAATTGACACTACTGAAACATTGACGTGGCATGGCATGGCCTTCGCAAACGCGCGAAAATACACAGGATATACGTGGCAGCCATGCCGCTAGCACATACCACTGATTTCCCCGCTAATGGATAGAAATGCTCAAACTAGGGCACAACTAAACAAGATAATAACCGGCAGTGACCCATACCCAGAAGGGCAATTCTTAACGCTCCAACAAATGTGCAGCGCGCCACAACACTCGGCGCTAGACACACTCTACGGGCGGCATGTCGTGCTAGATACACCACATTCCCCGCTGCCCCACCATCACAGCCTGCACTGGAACATATATTAACTGTAGATTCCGCATGCTAACTGGTGGCTTGCATATATACCATCACTCAGAAAGAGTCCCCTATCGTGTCCCCGAATCATGTAAGGCTTGGGAGACGGACATCAGTAAGGAAAGTACAGACGAGCAGTGGAGCTTCTTCTGCAGTCAATTAGAACAGCTGTCCCCGAATTACAGATTACGACTAATAAACTTTAAGTATATTCACCACATTTATCGCACTCCAATGCAATTACATCACATGGGACTGTGGACAGATGTGACTTGCTGGCGATGTGGGAGCCCTGGGGTGACATTCTTACATGTGGCCTGAGAGTGCTGGACTATGGCCACATTCTGGACTGAAACAATCATCTAGAGAATATCACCGAGCAAACACTGCAGAGAACCCCCAAAGTGACATTGCTGGGATATGTACACAATACCCCATCCTCAGTGAGAAGACTTACAGCATTACTTCTATGGTTAGTCAAAAGACAAGTGGCCTTGCACTGGGGAGCAGTACTCCCCCAACCATAAAGGCCTGCATAAAAGACATAACGTATTATAGGGATCAGCTGGCCTGCTATTGGGAGCTTTTACCAGCCCAATCCCACCCCAAAGATATATGGGCCCCATTTACGAGCTGGCTCCACTCTATGTAGGTGACCTATATGTTTACCATGTACTATATAGAGTGCTTAAAGTATATCCTTGTTGGTATTATACGAGAGGACTTACAGTTTTTTTTTAACAAATATCATACAATCAAATGACTTATTGCAGTAAGTGAATATATGATGTGTACAATCAAAATGCGGGTCCTTCCCTAAAATGATGGTTGTCGCTGAAAACGAGAGACTGGTAATTTCATTGTAATGGCAATAATACTTTGTACATTGCGGTATAGTTTTCGTTTATCTTGTTCCATGTATGCTGATGCTAAAATCTTAATTAAAAAAAATTATAAAAAGGATTGCTTGGAGGCTACGCCTGCCAAGGGCAGGGTGACTGGCGACTTCTGGCTTCCATTCTTAGGTCGGAATGAGCCGCGTCCACGTCCCCGCACAGCTTGGAAAGCCTGCGTAGGACGGTGGCTGGGATAGGGCTGACATGGTTGGAAACCCCTACCGTTGCCACAAAAGGGGCAAAAGCTAGACTGGCCATGAGGTGTAGAAGAGAGGCACAAGGATCTGGCCGTAGCTCGAGAGTCCTTCAACCTCACTAGGGCCGAATCTGCCTTCTCCCCAAAAAGACGGGTTCCATCAAAAGGCATGTCCATCAAATTTGCCTGGACATCTCCCGAGTAGCCAGTTCTCCTAAGCCAGGTGTGGCACCTCAAGGCCGCAGTCATGTAAATCGATCTGCCCAGCGAATCAGTCTCATGGCCACACCCTATGGTGAATTTTGCTACATCTCTCCCATCCTTCAACAAGAGGAAGGTGCACCAGAAAAGAAGTTCACATCGAATTTGATTATCCAAAATCTTCTTTTATTGATAATGTATATATATTAAAATCCAGCCAACGCGTTTCGTTCTATGTTACAAACGAAATTCATCAGGGCTCAAATGTTGTAAAGGAGTTTTATACGCATTTTTAGGTCGAGGACCATCCGTGGCAACCTGATCTGGCCTTGCTACCCCACCGCCCCGAGGCCAGCTTGGCCCGCCCCTCTTCTCGTTTGAGACCTCCTTCCCAGAAGTACAGCAAGTCTTCACAACAACAAAGTTCACAGGGAGTAGTCCAGCCAAGCACGTGAAAAGGCCCAGCGCACTCCAGCTAGCCACACGTGCTCCGCTGCACTGCTGACCGTTAAATGCAGTGTTCTGGTCACCGATGGACTACCCGGGCTACCACAATTCACCCACGCGGTAATCTTGTCTCCCGGTGCAGCGCACCACACTGTGCAATATCACCCCCCCACCACCACCACCAGCAGGCAGTCCCTGGGTCGAACGTCCACCCATGCACTAGTGAGAATGCCAGTTTGCTTGTGAAACATGAAATGGAGCTATTATTTTTTGCCACTGTCCATACCATGTAAACTTTTTTGCACCAGCTTAAAACACCACGATGGCAGTTACCAACTCCATCCAAGCATACAAAGTAGTGATTTTCTGAAACCTATCATGCAGTGGTCCAGTAAACACGACTCTTGTGAACATAGCCTTCCAGTCCATTTATTCCTTCTACAAAGGATTGTGATTAACTGCAACTGCCAGAATACCCTTGCCAATTGAAAGCCATCGACTAGACTTTAATGTCCTGGTGACATGCTAACCCGCAGATCACTAGGGTTAACATGTCAACAGGGCGTGGCTGTTTAACATTTACCCGGCCGGACAGTGAGCTACCTGGAGTTTTTAATGTCACAACATTGTTTTATTTTCCTACTTCTTATGGTCACAAGTTTTTACTAAGTTGTTCCATTAAATGTTGATACGTAACAGTGAAAGAACACACAGCGCCTTTCATGGTCTTTCTTGCTCTATATGAGTGGCTCTGTGTATGTGGGTGGCTTTGTGTGTGTGGCGCTGTGTGTGGCTGCAAATGCAATAGGTCTCGCATTTGAGAGTGATTAAGCTATTGACATTGTAAATAACAATGCCGTTTCTTTAAATGTTTTAAAAACAAAAACAAACAAAAATAATGTCATGAGCAATGCCAATAGCTCTAACTTTAACAATGCCGAGACCGTTGCATTGTAAATGCTTGTTGTGGTATAGTATCACATATCAAAAATCATTCTCCTCCTTAATAATCATAATTTTCAAGTCAGATCCCTCCCATCCTTAACTGCCTGAGAGATCACAGCCCGGGCCTCCTCCGGGGCTTGTGGCAGCACTTGTGCAACCGTCTCCCCCAGGGAGTGGGAGAAACGGCCCGATAAGCATGCAGTATTTTACCAACCGCAATGCCAGGCTGAAGGAAGAAAACATCTTCTTACCAAGTAAATTGAGCCTCTTGAATTCCCTATCCGGAGAGGTGGAAGGGAACACGCCTTGTGATGTAGAGGCGTGCACTACCAACCTTTTGGGGGTGGGGTATTACCTGAGGAACTTTGGGTCGCCCGAAGATGGGCGATGGCAGTGTGCAAATGTCCTATTCACAGGGGCTCCTGTGCTAGGACATCAGTTAGTGCTTAATTAAAGGGGAAAAAAGGGTTTGGAGGCGGAAGCCCCAGACTGAAGCACTTCGGTCAGATTAGTCTAGACCTACATGGAAGGCAGCACTAGTCGAGGACCTTGGCCGCCCTATTAACCACCATTGCAGAAGATGTTCCTTCCTTTGTAGCCACAGTTGGCGGAGAGAGCATGCCAGTATCTGGAGAAGTGTCCAGTCCACTGGCTTCCCCAAGTTCCTCATACCAGTCCAACTGCTCTGCAGAGTCATCCTGGTGTTCCAAAGGGTACGTAGACCCCTCCCATTCCTCTCCTGAGCCTAACACATTCTCAAAGTGTTTAGGCGACAACATAGAACCCCTGAGTTCAATCAACATCGGAATCGGCGTAGAGCGAAACCGTTTCAACTCTAAGTTGTTGGGGATAAAAATGGGCTGGAATCGCCGCCGGCCACATGTGGCGTCAAAGGCACCGACTTCGGGTCCGACGCTGGAGGAGGTCGCAATGGCATGACCGTCATCGGATCTCTGAGGCCCCACCGGTGCAGACGGTGTTGAATCCGATAGGTTCTCTTCCGATCCCACGAGACCCGAACGTTCACCAGAGAGGCCGGCCCGCTCAAACACGCGGCGCATGGCCTCGTAGATTTCTTTAATTTGAGCATGGGTCGCTCCGGCTTCCGGAAAGGTAGGGAGGCGCGAACTCGACCCTGGCACCGTTTCCTTAGAACCGTTCCTGCCGCGTTGATGCTACTTATCTCTTTCGTCGACGGATGACAGCCGAGACAAAGATGAAGTCCGCTTGAACGATGACTTCTTCTTGTGCCTCTTCCCCGAGTGTCCTGAAGACCTTGAGTGGGACAAAGATGACTTTGGGCTTCGGGAGCGGTCCCGCGACCTCCTCTTCTTCGATCGGGACAGGGACCTATGTGGAGTTTCGCTGGACGGTGTCGACTGCGAGGCCGCAAGGAGCTTCATAGCCCGCTCCTGCAAGGCCTTAGGAACCATAGCCCAACAGTCAAGGCATGACTTCAAATCGTGGTCGTGCTCGAGACACCAGAGACAGAGGAGGTGGGGGTCAGTAAGCGACATCATGCAGTGGCAGGCATTGCACGGCTTGATTCTGTCTTCCTCGAAGACATCCTCCCACCCAAAGTCTGGAAAAATTCCTGAAGTCAACAAAAAGTCGAAAAAAGCCTGTCACTTGCTTCCAGTTCCTGTTAGATCAGTCTGACCCATGGGCAACAAAATGGAATAAGTCATTTCACAAGCATCGGTTTGGAGCCATTATCAAAGGTTTTGCGAAGGGTTACTGAAGTAAAGGGGAAATACAAATAATCAAGGCATTTTCTTTAGTCCTTCAGGATCAAAAACTGACATCAAGGAGGTATTGTCTCCAGTGACAGCTGGTCACCTCAGGCAATTAGAATCTTCACCTAGCAGAAATGTGAGCATGAGGATAGAACCATCAGAGGAGTAGAGGAGAAAGAAGGTAGATGGATCCTACCAATACGGTGGGCTACAAGATAGTAAATTTAAGCACATTACAACACATTTTCCCCCAAAACAGACCTAAAATGTGTGTATAAAACCTATGTCCCAGGTAATGGGCTGGCAAAGAAATATTCAACAAAGCATTAACACAGGATTGTGACAATGGGAAATTTACATCACAACAAACCCTGTTAGCACATGTATTTCTTTGCTGAAGCAATACTAGTGACTACGATCATGTCTCAGCATTAGCGATGTGCAACACGATTCATGCTCAACGTTGCCCATTTTGTAGATGCACAACATTCCTTTGAACACAATTTTAACTGGAGCAAAAAAAAAAAAAAATGTCACCCATCCACATATGGTATGTTTTAATATGCGCTGGATCTCTCCCTTCCCAATTCATTTTCTTCACCCCGGAACCTACCATCTTGCGACTATTTTGCTTTTTATTTTAGTTTCTCCTTCATGGAGCTTCTCTCATACCTTGCTATTAATGCCTAACCATGCTAGGGGACATTTTGGCACCCACTTTCCCTCCCTTCATGGATACAAAAGAGATTTTTGGGACAGATTTTGCTATGCTACAATAGACCCATAGCATTTCTTGAAGTGCCTTCTTTGTTGGAATTCCCCTGACTCTAGCTATCTGTACACATTCCTTAACGAGTTGCTCATTTCAGTCCATTGTGGGAGATAGGACAACAAACACCAGTCTGAATGTGCTATCCTTGACCAAATGATGGATTGGACCAACTATATCTAGTGCCAGATATTACCACGTTCAGGAGGGAACTTACAAGGAAAGAGGAAGCTTACGAACAACTCCAACTGTGTCGCTTGATGCATAGCTGAAACAAGGTTTGACAATGTTACCTGCCATGGAGTCTAGTGCAGGCCGCCAGTACTGTGGCTTCACCCTGGATTTGGTTAAACATATCCCTGAATAGCGTGCATGTACCATATCTACAACTGTCTTCAAAGGACTCTAGATGGGACAAATATTTTCTACCTGTGTCCACTTTGCCCCATGTGATACACAATTCTTCTTGAACATCTCAAAAAAGCTTTTCTTCATCTGGTATGGCTTTCCTATAGGGCACAGTTTGTTAAACCATGGTCTGCATTTTTTTAATGGTTAGTCATCCCTCAGGACATCTTTGAACTGTTCTGTGTTATGGAAAGTACAACATCTACCCAAATGTTGGGGTTTATACCCCAGTACAGGCAAGCCATTCAAAGAGCTTGTTGGATTAGATGGTTTTTGCATCAGTGAGGTTCTGTAGGTCTTCAATATTTATTTGACTACGTGTCAACCCAAGGGGCTTTGTGCACAACCGACATGGCACCTTCTTTTAATTTATGTTGGGAATTCGTAAGACAACAATGTTTTATATGAAAATGTAGGAAAGCAGGATCTGCTTTCATGGTTAGCCCCACTTTTTGCTGGTGTTATTCTGTTTTCTGACTAGTCTGAATGGGATACTGCTAATCAGGACCCCAGTCACTGTACTTCCTCCCTACATTTATTATGGTAGGTACTTTGGTACCTCCACAATTGGTGTACCCTAGTAAGTCCCTAGTATATGGTACTAAGGTACTCTGGCATAGGTACCCCAGGGGTCTCATGGGCTGCAGCATATATTATGCCTCTCATGAAAGACCACTCAAACTGTGACCACATGCCTGCCATTACAGCCTGTGTGAGTTGGTGCTAGCATCACTTACAACAGACATACGTTTCCTTATAACTGAGGTCACTGCACTTAAAACCTATAAGTCAGGCCTTTCAATCCTGAAGGCAGGGTGCTAGGTTATTAGTGTGAGGGTGCTCTGCATAAGCAGGACACCCCCTACTAAACCCTGGAGTCGATTCTCCAGGCTTTGTAATTGCGGCCAGCCATTTATATGTATAGTGGACATCAAGTAAATTATGAGATGTCTAACTTAATAGTGGCTGCACCGAAACCGGTTATGTTTGGTATCAAACATGTTGGAATCCTACCAAACACCGATTCCAGTGTTGGATGTAGGATTCCATGGTCCAGGGAGGCTCCCCGAGGGAGCCTCCCCTGTATTCCCGGTACCAGCCTTTCAGGGTCTAACAGCAAGCTAGTGCTGCTGCCGACCACAGACATGATTCTGCCCTCCTGCTGCTGAGCTGCGCTCAAGCAGGGGAAAATAGAGCAATAGGTTTCTTGTCACAGGGAGGTGTAACCAACTCCCAGACAGGACTTAGTGTATTGGGCTGGGGGGTGCTTTTCAGCGCCACCAGACTGCTTTGAAAGGCCCATTTGGTACCCTCCCTGCATACTTCCGCTCTAGCATGAAACTGGACAAAGGATATTGAAGTATCCTCCCCTCTGTCCAGCCCCTCCTCTGGGAGGGATCCTTGAATCGTCCCAAACCTTTCCCAAGACTGAACTTATCCAACTGTCGCCACTCAATCTCCAAACATGGAGGTAGAGCTTGCATATGCATGGATGCAGGAGCATGCCCTGCTATTGTGACAGAAGAGCCTCTTGAAGGGGCAGCCTGATCAGGAGTTCCGGATATCATAGCGTGCGCAAACGCATGCTTGGTACAACGAGACTCTGTTGGCGGAAAAGAAAAACTGTAACATTTTGGAACGAGCTTGGAGGCCTACTTACGACACCACTGCAAAAAATACCTATAGGAAGGCAATCAAATCCTACCACAAATTAGTTCAAAAGATTAAAGCCTCGTTCTATGCCAATTCGATCTTGTAAAGCTCCAACCCCTCTAAAACTACGGTTTCTTTTATGAAAGATATGTTAAAATCCCCGACAGGAACCAATGATATCATATCCACTAATACAGAATGTGAATCACTGGCGAGGTATTTCATTAATAAAGTAGAATGCATCTACAACACACTCGACACGAGGCGGGGTGCCTCCAAATCTTTGGTGGTCTCCACCTCAACAGTCCTCCCTTACTCCCTACAAGATCTGCCACCAATGTCTCTTAAAGATTTGGATGTCCTGGCAGCTAAGGTTAAATCAGGTCCTCCTGACGATCCTATAAAACCGGACATCTTTAGGAAATTCTACGATTGTGTCATGATTGAGGGCAGGGAACTCATCAATAGATTGCTACTGTTGGCAGAGATCAAGAAGTCATGGAAGCATGCTAAGGACGTTCCATTGTTGAAAAAGCCCACACTAGACACGTCTCTGCCAGAGAACTTTCGCCCAATCTCTCTGCTCCCATATTTGGCCAAGATTATCGAGTCCCATGTTAACATCACTCTGACCAAATATCTGTAAGCTAATGAGATTCTAGACCGTTCACAAAATGGGTTTGGGTCCGAACACAGTACGGAATCAGCCCTTCTGGCGGTTACAGAGCAGCTGTGGGCCACGCTAGACGAGGGTAACACTTGAGCACTATTTCTACTTGACCTCAGTGCGGCCTTTGACACGGTCTCCCACATGATTCTACTCCAACGGCTAGGGGAGATCGGGGTCAAAGGCAAGGCCTGGTTTACTTCTTTTCTATCCGAGCGCTCATTTCAGGTCCATGTCCCTCCCTATCTGTCCAGTATCTACCCCCTTAGTTGTGGTGTTCCTCAAGGCTCTGCCTTGAGTCCCACGTTGTTCAACGTGTATGTCCGCCCACTGGCACTCTTGGTATCTTACACTGATGATACCCAGTTGGTATTCACTTTCTCTAACAATCCTGATCGAGACCAACTGAAATTTCGTGAGGATGTCCAGGCCATCTCGGACTGGATGGCGGACAACTATCTACAAATTAATTCGGCCAAGATGGAGGTGCTCTTGGTAGGCAGTGATACACATAAATGGGACTACCAATGGTGGCACGCGGCTTTGGGTACCCCTCCCCAACCGAAAACTGCAGTCAAGGACTTGGGTGTCCTGATTAATAACGCCCTCTCATTTGAGCCTCACACAAAAAAAGTGGCTGGTACATGCTTTGGCCTCCTATGCGGCCAAAACCCACTCTGGTATTTTTTTATGCCCCTACCCGCAAATTGATTGTTCAATCTGTAGTCCAATCGTGCCTAGATCATACTGTAATGGGCTTCTGCTTGGCGTGAATAAAACAGTCATTAAAAGACTCCAGCGGGAACAGAAAGCGGCAGCACGCATTCTTTTTGCCCTACCAAAGTACTGCCACACCTTCAATCTTCTTCGCTGTCTTCACTGGCTGCCAATCAAACAGAGCCCAGTTTAAAACTCTCTGCACCACACAAGATTCTACATGGCCAGGGTCCCCAAATTCTATAGGGACTGTGCACATCATATGTTCCATCATGAGCACTGTGCTCCGCTGACCTGCATCTGGCTTGCACTACTCGGGTGCACAGGTGTAGAGCAGGGGGACGCTCCTTCAAGGCTCAGGCTCCTGCCTTATGGAACTCTATTCCACTGGCTGCCTGTAGCACACAAGATCACTGGGCATTCAGCAAATTGATTAAAACTTGGCTTTTCTCTTCCATCTAGCCCTATTTTCTCTGGCCTCCTGCCTGCTAGCACTGGGACGCCCTATTGCTGGGGCAGCCATGCGCTTTACAAATGTGTCTAACATAACATAACATACTCTCCTGTGTCTAATCTGGGGCCACTGGGATTACTTAGGCCCAGTTGGTCCACTCAACATGGAAAGAGTCTAAGAGAGCGAGATGCCTTGGGAACTCCAATGCGTAAAAGGTGTTGACATTGCACGTTCTTTGAGACTGCGAAGAGATGGTGTTAAGGTTCTTCCCAATCTTGGAAGAGATCTTGCACCACCTTCAGATGCAACTACCGTTCGTTATCTGCAAGCCAGTGATGGCTGAGTTCATCCACTCTGACATTCAAGGAACCTGCCTGGTGGTGTACTACCAGAAAAATCCCCTAGCTATCTAGCCAGGCCCAAAGATGCAGAGTCTCCTGAAAGTGTCCATGACTCCACACTGCTTCTTGCAGTACCTCAACTGAGGTGCTGTCTTTGATCACCTGCACCAGCCTCCCTTTGAAGGATGGCAGGAAGGCTTTCAACCCCAAGCAGATGTCTCGCACCTTCAAAAGACTGATATGAAGCTGGGGCTCTGCCCAAGACCAGACACATTTGATCTCCCTCTGTACCATGTGGCCACACTAACCCAGAAGCAATGCATCGCTCAACACTGTCAGCGCCGTATGGAAAAGGAGAGGGGTCTGCCCCTGACCCAATTGCCGTACCTCAGCCACCACTGCAGATCTATCACAGTCTCCTTTAAAGTCTAAATCTGATCGGAGAGATTCCCTAGGTGCTGTGCCCACTGGGACTTCAGATCCCGCTGTAGAGCATCTATACACCACGGCGAGTTCTTGACCAGCATGATTCAGACGGTTATCAATGCCAGTAGCCTCGGAGTTATCCTCATTGAAATCCAAGACAGAGGTTGAAACCTCTGATCATAGACTGAATGTCATGGACTCTGCTATGGCATATAGGCGCAAAACTGCACAGTGTCCAGAGTGCATTTGAAGGAGTAGGCATAACTTCGGCACATTGATAGTGAAATCCAGTGAGGTTAATTGTTGCGACGTAGCCAGGAGGTGGAAGAAAACTTCCTGGGGTAAGCCCTCCAACAACCAGTCATCGGGGTAGGGGAAGACCAAGAGCCATGATCTATGGAGATGCACTGCAACCACCCCCATCACTTTTGTGAACACCTGAGGGGAGCTGGTGAGGCCTAAGGGGAGAACATCAAATACATCTCCTGCAGTTTTAATGCTACCATTCAGTTTGCAGGGTTGACGGCAGACAAGACCTCAGCTAGGGTGAGCATCTTAAATTTGCCCTTCTGCAAGAAGGCATTGAGAGGGTGGAGATCCAAAATGGGACCAAGGCCTTCGTCCTTCTTGGCACAAGGGAGTAGAGGAAATAACAGTAACAAGCAACTTCCAGCCCTGGCACCCTCTCCATGGGTCCTTTTGCCAAAAGAACCTGCACTTCCTGCAGTAACAGGGACAGATGGTCCTCTGTCAGCCATTCTGAAAATGATGGAACGTGCAGTAGGGTTTGAAGAGATGGTAAGGAGTAACCCTGCTGGACAATTTGCATGATCCACTTGCCCGTAGTTATCAATTTCCACCCTGGTAGAAAGTGTTGAATACTGCCTCTGACAGGGTGGCTGTGTGACGAGAACACTACACTAAAAACGCTTTGAGGCTGTGCCAGCTGGAGGGGTTAAAGACTGGGCTGCATGCTCACCTTGTTGTCTATGTGGTTTGTGAGTATCATGGCTGCAGCCATAAAAGGACTGGGGGGGACTGCTGTACTGGCTGCATCTGTTGTCTGTACTTAAAACCCATAGCCACTGATGGGACAAGACTGTTGGTGCTGTTGGCATGGAGGCACAGACCGGCTCAGGGAGCGCGCCGTGGCCCTGCTATCTTTAAAGCATTCCAGGGCAGAGTCAGCATTATCCCCAAAAAGTCAAGAACCATCGAAGGCCAGGTCCATGAGACTGACCTAGACATCACCTAAGAAAACAGTGGACTCACATTTAGACATGCCTGTGGGCCACACTGGTGCCTGGGACTCTACCATTAGAGTCTGCAGTATCCTGTCCACAGCAGATTGTAAATATGGCCCACACCACGATAATCCTGTATGGCCTGAGAGAGAATGGTATGTGCTTCCTCAGGTACAATAGGCAAAGCTTTGGCCACCAAGTCCTTCAAAGTGTGAGTGTAGTGTCCTAAAAGGCAGCTGGCTTTCACCGAACGAAGGACCAAAACTTATGGATGAGAATAGACTGCTCCCCCAAATCTCTATTCTCTTCCATTTTTTGTTAGGGGGAGTAGACCAACAAATTTGGGCTGACCATACTAACCGAGGAATGCACCACAAGTCTCTCAGGAGTGAGGTGCTGGGTGAAGAAGTCTGGGTCCCCCGGGCGTGTGCCCCCACCAGGTAATTTGCTGATTTAAAGGGAGCCCTGAACAGGGTTTACCCCAGGTCCTCAAAAACGTGTCCATAAGAGCTGTATTGAAGGAGAGTAGAGGCTCCGAACTTGTCTGACCAGGCTGAAGCACCTCAGTTAAGATGGTCTTGACTTCCTGGTAGGAAGTTGAAGGTCAAGGACTTCTGCCACCCTCTGCACAGAAATAAACTGCTATAAGCTTGCCTGGGTAGTGCCTTAATAGGGGCCCGAACATCACTTCAAGACCGGGGTGGCTTCACCGCAGAGCCGCACAACACCAAGCGGGGATACTGCTCAAGATTTTTTCTGAATCCAGTCTGCCGCTTTGGGGGGAATATTCAAAAGGTGAGGAATCTACAGTTAGAAGTATCTATGGTAGTCAAAAAGCAGAAGGCTGCTCACAAACATCTGCAAAATAGTAATAGCAGTGCGGGTAGACAAATTAATATGGGTTATGTTGTACCATCTAGGGGATTCCAAATATTACAGCATAATTTGGTTGCATAAAGAGGTCAAATGACAATCTCCTAGTGGGTTCCCAAAGACACCACAAGGGGAATCAATTCTCCTTTCCAGGCCTGGATAATAAGTGTGCGTCGCATACTTGCTCCAGTTCCAGTGCCCAGCTTGCTCTCTGTATAATAACTACCTTTGTCTGTGCTAAGAGACTTCTTGATGGGGTGTATATTCGTGCTCTAGAAATATCCACTTAGAGAGATAGATGTACATTCCTGATTTGCTAAACTCCAAATGTATGGGAACTGAATTAACCAGACCATCTTTGAAACGTAGCAAAATATGTAAAAGGAACAGCCTACAACAGATGCCATTGATGGTACAAGAGAAGGGAACATTGTATATTTTTTTTACGTGTTCCTTGTAGGACAGGTTCTGCCTATTCACCAGCATCATTTATGGTATCACTGGGTAATCTAAGTGTCTAGGATCAGCAAAATAAAGATATAACCCAGCCTTACGTCTTCGGGTTCAGATGAAGCAGCTGTCCCTATTTGCATAGGTTTCTCTTGTGAGGTACATGACATCGCCAGTGAGGGTTTCTCTTCAGAGGGTTTATTTCTCTAAAGTAGCAATGGACGAGAATATGTCAAGGAATTCTGTCCTCTAGTTTTTCGTCTTTCCACTTTTCCTTTCTTAAGTCTATTCTCCACCAGTAAGGACATATCAGAGGTAAGAAGACTAGTATGCATATGTTTGTCTTTCATTTCTACCTTCAAACCTTTCCTGAACAGGGTCATTTAAATCCCCTCCAGCCAAGTGGTTTCACCTACAAGCACCATAGGTCAATTACATAGGTGAGGAAGTCTTGGTTGCCCAGTTGATGTTGCAGAGAGTTTCTTTGACAAAGAGCTTTCTGGGAATTCAAAAGTTTTCTTAAACAGCAGCAAGAAGGCGGCATAATAGCTTAACCAAGGGTCAGCTGAGTACACTGGTGGTGCAGCCCGAGTTATAGAGGCTCAGGTAAGGAAACCCACTAAATACCAGACTTCAGCACGATCTAGGGCAAATTGTGCTGGATAGAAAGCAAAATGTACCATCATTGTATCCAGGAACTCTTTAATGGGGGGGGGGGGTGGGGGGGGGGTGTCACATGAAAATTCAATTGAACTCGGGCTCACTATAGGAAGGTAATTTTATCTTGCTGTTAAAAGTTGTGCAATGCTCCATATTCAGACCACAATTGGATCATAGTTTGTGCTGCAGCTCTGTTGACATTTCTATAGGAGGATATGTGGCAGTACCAGAGCATAGGATTTGTTGCAACCTCTTACTTTCTGGTCACAATCGTAACTCCTTGATATACAACTTCTTCTGCCGAAGATAAGGGCAACTCCTTCCAATATTCATGGACCCCTTGAAGGACTAGCAAAAAGCTCAGAAGAAACAGCTGTTCACTATGAGGGCCACAACAACTGGAAGAAAAAGCAAACCGTGGCAGAAAAACCTGTCGGGTAGACAGGCCAAAGACTGAAGAAGCTGTATTAGAGATGGAGTACTAGATCACACTGGAAGCTCATGCAAGGTGGAAGCACATAATGAACTTGAGTAACATTCACAGAAGCTTTGAAAATTCGCAAAAATCAAGGAACAAAAATATGACAACCCGTCGAGGAACTTGAAGTACTCTAATTACATTGGAACACACAGTGAGAGCTCATGACTTTATCGTAAGTAGAAAATAGGGAAAGCAGGATCCAGAAGTCAGAAGAAGTGCGAAAAACATTTTGATCTCAGAAGACTGCTGTGCCTTAAGGAGGAAGCCATCTTACGTTGGTATAGTGAGTCTTCTGCAAAACATTGATTGGTACTGATCTGCAAAGCTGGTGGAAAAAGAGCCGCAGGAAAGGCCCGGAAAACAAGGATGGATTTAATGGGAGAATGGCAAAAACGATTTGGCCACCACAGTTGAGGGCAAGTGCTTTCATGATGCCTGCTAACCCTGCGAGCTCCAGAAGAAGCACGTCATCCCTGCTCAATGCAGTAGAGCAATTGAATCTAGAAAGAACACAGTCACTTTCCCCCCATGCTAAGATACTGAATGCCGGCTCTGGAAGGCTCGGAGATCAAATTCTGGTGCTACCATGCCATCTACGAAACTAGGTCACCACAAGGAGAAGGACGAGCACAGTTGGGCCTGACAATTCTACGTCTTATGTTCCTCTAATAAGAAATGGTGCACTGCTCATGGTTTTTGCAATGTGGATATGGTGAGCTGCTGCCAAAGAATCCATTTTTTTTCCAACAATTCTTTTAATCTCTCTTTTCTGGATTGTCTTACGGTCCATGAAGATAAAGAGAGCATCTGATATTGAGTCATGTGATATAACAAGGCACCAAAGACAACTGGTGTCAAGATTTTTAACAGACATTTGTATGCAACATAAGCTGCAGCTATTGAAATCAAATATTTGGGATAATACATAGTCCTCAAATTGATAATAAATATGAAAAAGTTAAGAAAATCGAAGTAAATCTGAATCCAAAATGTATGGGGGCATAGAAAAAAAAACAACCAATATCACTAACTTGTTTTGCGCCTGATCTACTCCACCCAAGTCAGTTCAGGAAGGCTTGAGGCTCCACGAACACTTATCAGTAGCACCTGCCACCCAGTGACTTGCTATTTATTTTATTTATATATAAAGTTTTATATAGCGTGAACATGACCCACGAGGGTATCAGAGCGCTTTACAATATACCATTATTAAACATTAGATGGTTGATGTAGTATACAAACATTTGGTATTCACATTCAGTACAAAAGAAGTAGATAGTATATGAATAGCATAGGTGACTAGTAGTCAACAAAGAATGATCTACGAGGGAAACAGAGCGCTCCACAATACACAGTTATTAAACATTAGGAGGTTGAGGTAGTATACATACATTCAGTATTCGGCATTCAATACAAAAAGAGGTAGACAGTAATAGATGGATAGCATAGGTGACTATTAGTCAACATAGAATTAAAGTGTTAGGATGTGAATTTGTTCATTAGAAGCATTTTTACTTATTTTTTGAAGGAGGTAAAGGATGAGATTCCACGTACCACTGGAAGTAGGGAGTTCCAAATCTTCATTCCGATCCCTTAAAATGCTCTGCAACCAGTTCTCTTTATATGGAAGGCTTGTGGTTTCAGTAGTAGTGACCTCGCACTTCGCTACTGTCTGCATCCTCCCGATCGCTCTAGCTTTATTGCTAACAGGGGGTATTGCTATGCAGGGCTTTATGGGTCATGCAGGGGATCTTTAGGTGTATTCTTGCCTCGTAGGCAGCCAGTTCAGAGCTTTCAAGGTCGTAGAAATGTGGGCATTTCTTTTAGTTCCTGAGACCAGTCTGGCCGCAGCGTTAAGCGAGGCCCTCAGCGGGGCCAGCTCGTATTTGGAGAGACCGCATAGAATGGTGCGCCCATAGTCCAATCTTGGTAACACTAGGGCTTGTACCGCCATTTTTAAGTCAGTCTGTGGGAGGAAGGGTTTAAGTTTCCTTAGTATACTCATCTGGTGATTCAGCGGGGCCAGCTTGTATTTGGGGAGACCGCATAGAGTGGTGCTTCCGTAGTCCAATCTTGGTAACACTAGGGCTTTTACCGCCATTTTTAAGTCAGTCTGTGGGAGGAAGGGTTTAAGTTGCCTTAGTATACTCATCTGGTGATTAGCTCCCTTGTTGGCATTAGTGATTTGCGCCTGCATGTTCAGGTGTTTGCCTATGGTGACTCCCAAGGATTTCGCAGAGTCAATGATGTGGGGAGCACAGTCAAAGGAAGTTAGATGTTTCAACCATCTTGGGTGTCTGTTTGGGTGGGGAGGCGAGAAGGAATTCTGTTTTTTTTGTGTTAAGCATAAGATGGTTGCCAGTGAGCCAACTTTGAGTATTCTGTAGAATAGCGTTGAGAGAGATGAAGTCGTCTGGTGAGGAGATTTTCATATACAGTTGAGTGTCGTCCGCATACAGGTGATATCGAATGTTCACAGAGTTCAATGCGTTTTCCAGGGGCTCCATGAATAGATTAAAAAGAATGGGTGAGATTGCTGAGCCCTGTGGAACCCCTATTGTGACCATGGAGGGTTGAGAGAGTGAATGCTTCATCTTGATTCTTTGTGTTCTGTTATTTAGGAAGGAGGTGAACCATTGTAACACTGGGCCAGTAAGGCCCATCCTACGTTCCGGTAGGGACAATAGGTTGTCATGCTTAACCGTATCGAAAGCGGAGGATAAGTCAAGAAGTATCAATAGGCATGATTCGTTGTGGTCTAGCATTTTTAGTATGTCATCCATTATGTGGGTGAGTGCAGATTCCGTGCTGCGACCTTGATGGAAGCCGGATTGGTGTTTGTCTAGGAGGTTGCAATTCTCGATCTGTTTACATAGTTGTATTTGTACACATTATTCCAGCAGTTTCGCAAGAGTGGGGATGTTGGATATAGGGCGGTAGTTGTTTAGATCTGAGGGCAGGGAGTCGGATTTCTTTCGTATAGGTGTGACCTGCCCTACTTTAAGACAGTCCGGTATGGAGGCTTGTCTCAGAGAGGTGTTTACAATCTTCGACCATAGGAGTAGAATAGAGGTTTTGATCATTTTGAATAAAGGAGGAGGTAGGGGGTCAGAGAAGTGATTGGAGGGGTTAACCGCTAGAAGAGTGTTATAGATTTCTTGTTCAGGGATGGGCAAGAAGGTGTGCCAAGAGGCACTATTTTTTGGGGTTTCCATCGGAGTACTAAAATGGACCTTGATCTGAGCATAAAATGTAGTATCATGAGCAATAGGTTGTGGAAGGGCCGTCTTAGATTGGATGTCGGGTTTAATGGATTTTTTATTTTCTAGGAAGAAATTGGCAAGCTCATCGCAGTTCGGAATAGCCGAATTGTTTAGTTTCAAAGATTTAGGCGTATTGCGTGCTTGTTTGACGATTTCAAACAGTTTTTTGGGGTGGTTAATGGCTTGGTTCAGCTGGGTTTTGAAAAAGTCTGCCTTGGCCTTTAGGATCTTCCCGTTGTATGAATTCCTCAGCACTCTAAGGTGATATAGGTGATCAGTGGAGGGTGCTGATTTCCATAGTCTCTCGGCTGATCTTATCTTACGCCGATCAGGGTTCAGGTTCTCGTTGAACCATGGCATGGAGATTTTGGAGGAAACATTTTTTTCTTGGAGGGGCGCTATAGAGTCAAGAATTAAAAGACTGAGTTAATGGACGTCAACCATGTCTGTCGTGGGGATTAGGGTGGAGTTGCATCGGTTTAATAGGGTGGTGAGGTTAAGATTTTGTATATTCCTTTTCCATTGTTTTGTTTTGGGGGGTTGGCCCCTTTTTGGAGCTACCTCAATATTGATGGAGAAGAGAATGCTGTAATGGTCCGTCCAGTCACATGGGGTGATGGATTCTAATCAACGCCGTCTCCTCCTCCTGTTTCAACACCCTCCGCATGCTTCGCAAGATCTACAGATGGATCCCCACCGGAATCAGAAGGACGGTCACCCAGGCCATCGTCAGCAGCAGACTGGACTACGGCAACACTCTCTACATGGGAACCACAGCCAAACTCCAGAAAAGACTACAACGCCTCCACACGCCTCATCCTCGACATCCCCGGCCACAGCCACATCACAGCCCACCTGAGAGACCTGTACTGGTTCCCAGTCAACAAGAGGATCACCTTCAAGCTCCTCACCCACGCTCACAAAGCACTCCACAACGCCGGACCAGTATACCTCAACAAACGACTCCTTCTACACCCCGAACCGCCAGCTTCGCTCTGCTGACCTCACCTTCTCAACCGTTCCACACATCCACAGAACAACCACCGGCGGCAGATCCATCTCCCACCTCGCCGCCAAGACATGGAACACCCTCCCACCCACCTGCGACAGACGCAGGACCTGCTGACCTTCAGGAGACTTCTCAAGACCTGGCTGTTCGAGCAGTAGCAGCTCCCCCCCCACCCCAGCGCCTTGAGACCTTCACGGGGGATTAGTGCGCTCTACAAATGATTGATTGATTGATACAGTGTTCGTTTTCGCTATGATGAGGTCTAATGTCTCTCCCTTGTTGTGGGTAGGACTGTCGCAGAATTGGGATGGATCCTGATCTGACAGAAAAGATTTAAAACAGCTTACACCATGGTCGTTTGAGTTGTTCCAGTGGAGATTGAAGTCGCCCAGGAAAATCTGTGGTACTTGTGAGTTGTCGTTGGATGTAATGACTTCCACTAGCTCATCGTTGAACATCAGATTATCAACCGGGGGTGGTAATTTATGTGAAGTTTGCTGGCGAGGCACTTGTCATCGGAGAGGTTGATACAGAGACATTCGCAGGAGGATAAAGAGATGGAGTCTGCTTGATTGACTGAGATTGTGTTACAATAAATGCAGGCTAGCCCGCTGCCGGGTTTCACGTTTCTGTCTAGGCGGATTAAGTTGTGACTAAGAGGTACCACTGGAAGTAGGGAGTTCCAAATCTTCAGTCCGATCCCTTAAAATGCTCTGCAACCAGTTCTCTTTATATGGAAGGCTTGTGGTTTCAGTAGTAGTGACCTCGCACTTCGCTACTGTCTGCATCCTCCCGATCGCTCTAGCTTTATTGCTAACAGGGGCTATTGCTATGCAGGGCTTTATGGGTCATGCAGGGGATCTTTAGGAGTATTCTTGCCTCGTAGGCAGCCAGTTCAGAGCTTTCAAGGTCGTAGAAATGTGGGCATTTCTTTTAGTTCCTGAGACCAGTCTTGTCGCAGCGTTAAGCGAGGCCCTCAGCGGGGCCAGCTTGTATTTGGAGAGACCGCATAGAATGGTGCGCCCATAGTCCAATCTTGGTAACACTAGGGCTTGTACCGCCATTTTTAAGTCAGTCTGTGGGAGGAAGGGTTTAAGTTTCCTTAGTATACTCATCTGGTGATTCAGCGGGGCCAGCTTGTATTTGGGGAGACCGCATAGAGTGGTGCTTCCGTAGTCCAATCTTGGTAACACTAGGGCTTTTACCGCCATTTTTAAGTCAGTCTGTGGGAGGAAGGGTTTAAGTTGCCTTAGTATACTCATCTGGTGATTAGCTCCCTTGTTGGCATTAGTGATTTGCGCCTGCATGTTCAGGTGTTTGCCTATGGTGACTCCCAAGGATTTCGCAGAGTCAATGATGTGGGGAGCACAGTCAAAGGAAGTTAGATGTTTCAACCATCTTGGGTGTCTGTTTGGGTGGGGAGGCGAGAAGGAATTCTGTTTTTTTTGTGTTAAGCATAAGATGGTTGCCAGTGAGCCAACTTTGAGTATTCTGTAGAATAGCGTTGAGAGAGATGAAGTCGTCTGGTGAGGAGATTTTCATATACAGTTGGGTGTCGTCCGCATACAGGTGATATCGAATGTTCACAGAGTTCAATGCGTTTTCCAGGGGCTCCATGAATAGATTAAAAAGAATGGGTGAGATTGCTGAGCCCTGTGGAACCCCTATTGTGACCATGGAGGGTTGAGAGAGTGAATGCTTCATCTTGATTCTTTGTGTTCTGTTATTTAGGAAGGAGGTGAACCATTGTAACACTGGGCCAGTAAGGCCCATCCTACGTTCCGGTAGGGACAATAGGTTGTCATGCTTAACCGTATCGAAAGCGGAGGATAAGTCAAGAAGTATCAATAGGCATGATTCGTTGTGGTCTAGCATTTTTAGTATGTCATCCATTATGTGGGTGAGTGCAGATTCCGTGCTGCGACCTTGATGGAAGCCGGATTGGTGTTTGTCTAGGAGGTTGCAATTCTCGATCTGTTTACATAGTTGTATTTGTACACATTATTCCAGCAGTTTCGCAAGAGTGGGGATGTTGGATATAGGGCGGTAGTTGTTTAGATCTGAGGGCAGGGAGTCGGATTTCTTTCGTATAGGTGTGACCTGCCCTACTTTAAGACAGTCCGGTATGGAGGCTTGTCTCAGAGAGGTGTTTACAATCTTCGACCATAGGAGTAGAATAGAGGTTTTGATCATTTTAAATAAAGGAGGAGGTAGGGGGTCAGAGAAGTGATTGGAGGGGTTAACCGCTAGAAGAGTGTTATAGATTTCTTGTTCAGGGATGGGCAAGAAGGTGTGCCAAGAGGCACTATTTTTTGGGGTTTCCATCGGAGTACTAAAATGGACCTTGATCTGAGCATAAAATGTAGTATCATGAGCAATAGGTTGTGGAAGGGCCATCTTAGATTGGATGTCGGGTTTAATGGATTTTTTATTTTCTAGGAAGAAATTGGCAAGCTCATCGCAGTTCGGAATAGCCGAATTGTTTAGTTTCAAAGATTTAGGCGTATTGCGTGCTTGTTTGACGATTTCAAACAGTTTTTTGGGGTGGTTAATGGCTTGGTTCAGCTGGGTTTTGAAAAAGTCTGCCTTGGCCTTTAGGATCTTCCCGTTGTATGAATTCCTCAGCACTCTAAGGTGATATAGGTGATCAGTGGAGGGTGCTGATTTCCATAGTCTCTCGGCTGATCTTATCTTACGCCGATCTGGGTTCAGGTTCTCGTTGAACCATGGCATGGAGATTTTGGAGGAAACATTTTTTTCTTGGAGGGGCGCTATAGAGTCAAGAATTAAAAGACTGAGTTAATGGACGTCAACCATGTCTGTCGTGGGGATTAGGGTGGAGTTGCATCGGTTTAATAGGGTGGTGAGGTTAAGATTTTGTATATTCCTTTTCCATTGTTTTGGGGGGTTGGCCCCTTTTTGGAGCTACCTCAATATTGATAAAGAAGAGAATGCTGTAATGGTCCGTCCAGTCACATGGGGTGATGGATTCTAATCAACGCCGTCTCCTCCTCCTGTTTCAACACCCTCCGCATGCTTCGCAAGATCTACAGATGGATCCCCACCGGAATCAGAAGGACGGTCACCCAGGCCCTCGTCAGCAGCAGACTGGACTACGGCAACACTCTCTACATGGGAACCACAGCCAAACTCCAGAAAAGACTACAACGCCTCCACACGCCTCATCCTCGACATCCCCGGCCACAGCCACATCACAGCCCACCTGAGAGACCTGTACTGGTTCCCAGTCAACAAGAGGATCACCTTCAAGCTCCTCACCCACGCTCACAAAGCACTCCACAACGCCGGACCAGTATACCTCAACAAACGACTCCTTCTACACCCCGAACCGCCAGCTTCGCTCTGCTGACCTCACCTTCTCAACCGTTCCACACATCCACAGAACAACCACCGGCGGCAGATCCATCTCCCACCTCGCCGCCAAGACATGGAACACCCTCCCACCCACCTGCGACAGACGCAGGACCTGCTGACCTTCAGGAGACTTCTCAAGACCTGGCTGTTCGAGCAGTAGCAGCCCCCCCCCCACCCCAGCGCCTTGAGACCTTCACGGGGGATTAGTGCGCTCTACAAATGATTGATTGATTGATACAGTGTTCGTTTTCGCTATGATGAGGTCTAATGTCTCTCCCTTGTTGTGGGTAGGACTGTCGCAGAATTGGGATGGATCCTGATCTGACAGAAAAGATTTAAAACAGCTTACACCATGGTCGTTTGAGTTGTTCCAGTGGAGATTGAAGTCGCCCAGGAAAATCTGTGGTACTTGTGAGTTGTCGTTGGATGTAATGACTTCCACTAGCTCATCGTTGAACGTCAGATTATCAACCGGGGGTGGTAAATTATGTGAAGTTTGCTGGCGAGGCACTTGTCATCGGAGAGGTTGATACAGAGACATTCGAAGGAGGATAAAGAGATGGAGTCTGCTTGATTGACTGAGATTGTGTTACAATAAATGCAGGCTAGCCCGCTGCCGGGTTTCACGTTTCTGTCTAGGCGGATTAAGTTGTGACTAAGAGGTACAAGTAGGTCTAGGATGGGAGAGGAGGTACTATTTAGCCATGTTTCGCTAAGGACGATAATGTCTAGATCATTCACGAGGATGAGGTCGTAAATGTCAGGAGCATGTTTGCTAGCGGATCTGCAATTGATGTTTGGACACTTGCTAGTCGAATGGGAGAGAGTAGTCTGCACTATGTTGATATTAGTGAGGTTTTCTCTATTAATGGATCTGTAGTTATGAGTGGGTTCTCTGAAGGGAATGGTTTGGATAGTGCCACATCGGGGCTTACTGTTGTCAATCAGACTGGCATAGGAGATGAGGAGGCCATCTAAGTCATTGTCAGATAGTTCAGCAGTTGCCCTCCTAGGACGAGATGAGTCGTTGGGCATTTATTTCCAGAAGCAAGTAGATTACAATAAAAAGTTACTTACCTCTAACTTTGGTATCTTTCTTAGATTCACATGCTTGACTACTATCCTGTCGTCTAATGTTAAACAGCAATCTTTTGACTGCATGATTTTCAGAGATTGTACAGATTATATAGTGTGAACACCTATTAAGCCTCAAATCCGCGTAGGCTGGGTTGCAGGTGAAAGACCGACACAGAAGTACACGTAAGAAAATAAGTTACTTACCTGTAACTCTAGTTCTCCAGTATTGTAATTTTTCATAGATTCTAATGCTTGAATCATTCCCCGTCGTCAAGACAGGAGTCCCCCGGTACCTTATGACAGCAATGAAATGTCAAACATTTAATTTGAAAGTCCTAGGCCTTTCAATTTAGTAACGTATCATATTCTATTAAAAAAAAAAAATCAAACTAAGCTTTAACGTAATCAGGCTGCTTTGTCCATTAGAACACTCCTATGAGAAGCTCCAGTACCTCAGATTTTCAAAGCACGAGTGTACACCACTCAAATAGAGAAAAGGGTGAGCTTCCAAAGGGAGGAGGGTGGGTCGCATGTGAATCTATATAAGATTGCAATACTGGAAAACTACAGTTACAAGTATGTAACTTACTTTCTTACTCCAGTATAGGAATTTTCAAAGATTCACATGCTTGAATCAGTGTATATAGCAGTAGTGAAGCACATTGTAACGTAAATTGCAAACATATGCTTTCATAGAGATAAAATCAAACAGATATATACTTGCATATATCCACAGAAATGCAGCTTAATTCATATAATGAGTGATAAACTTTAAACGTATGCAAATACTAAAATATCTAAAACAAGAATAGAAAACCAGTGAAACAATGCCCGAAACCAGTAAGAAGATGGTGGGGAGGAGAAGATAGATCACCTTCACTGGAGGAGATGTCTTAGCACCACTTGACCCACTGCTACATCAGCTTGAGGTGCAGAGTCCAATTGTAGTGTAAATGCGTGCCTATTCCTCCAGGTGGCTGCTCTGAAAAGGTCATGAAGTGGCACACTAGCAAACAGTGCCATTGAGGTTGACAAAGCCCTTGTCAAGTGGGCACGCACCAATGTTTGTATTGGTCTTTCTGCTGCTTGTGACAGAAGTAAATTGCACTCGATATCCATCTTCCAAGCTTTATTTGGAAAGGGAATGCCCTTTCCGTGGTGAGCTATAAGCCACAAATAACTGGTTAGACTTACGAAAGCCATTGATTTGTCGAGATAAAACTTTAGGCATCTCTTAATGTCCAAAGAATGAAGAGCCTTTTCAGGCTGAGTTGTAGGGTCTGAAATGAATGTCTTTAGGATGAGCGGTTCATTGAGGTAAAACTCTGAAAGAACCTTCGGAATGAACTTGGGGTTTGTGCGAAGGATCACCCGATCATCCTTTAATTGCAGGAAAGATTCCTAAATGGTGAGGGCTTGAATCTTGCTATTACGCCTAGCAGAAGTCAAGGCTACAAGGAAAGCAACCTTCCAGAAAAGGAATTTTACATCTGCTCTGTGAATGGGTTCAAACGGGTGCTCATTAGCTGCGATAGCACCATGTTCAGTTGCCTGGGTGGAGGTGGGGGTCTGACTGGGAGGAAGACCCTAAACAAACCCTTGAGGAACAGCTTGAAAATTCTGGTGAACCATAATGATGGTGACGTCGGTGATCTCCTGAACTGGAAGTCAAATGAATCGTGATGGATGCATGAGCTAATCCTGAGCATGCTAGCTGCAATAGATCTGGAAGGATCTCGTCTGACGAAGAGTGAAGCGGATGAACGTCAGCATGATGGCACCATACGCAAAATCTCTTCCACTTTTGGAGATAGGTTGTAGCTCCATAAACCAATGCTGACGAGGCCAGGTGGGGTGATTAGGATTATCCTGCAAGGCTGGGACTTCATTTTCGTAAGAACCTTTGGAAGAAGGGGTATGGGAGGAGAGGCGTAAGCAACGATTCCAGACCATGCCATTAAAAATGCATTCCCCCATGATCCCTGATGATGCCAGCTTGTGAAGAACCGGCATTTGCGGTTCTGGGGACTTGCTACGCTCTAAGATGCAGCCCGCGACATAAAGACCAACCCCAGATGTTGTGTGCTTCCCGAGAGAGGAGAAGCGATTTCATGCCCACTTGTTTGTTTATGTAGTGCATCGTGGTTGTATTGTGTTTGGATCAGGACTGCAGAGTCCCATATTCTCAGAAGAAAAGCTTGTTAGGCTTGTACAGCCTTGTGCTTGAGCAGATTGATATGGTGACGTCGATGAGGCTTTTGCCACTGACTTGTAGGTCTTGATAGTACGCTCCCCATCCCTCTAGGGAAGCGTCGTGGTGATGACCAACAGAGAGGGTAGGTTGAGGAAAGAAAGGCCTACTGAGGTTTGTCTGTAGCATCCACCAGGTGAGGGCCTTGATCATGGCTGGGGTGACTGATGATGTCTTCGAACAAGCCTGTATCCATCGAATGTCTAGTTCCTCCTATAGGCATCACATTCTTAATCGGCAGAACAGAACTAGAGGAATGTATGATGTCATCATCCCTAATAATGATTTGTAAAGGCGCACTGAACGGGACTCTTTTCTTTGCATTAACGTCCTCAGTGATATTAGTCTTAGTTGTCTCTCTGATGTGGAGAATGCTTTGTTGAGTGTAATGTTCAGCTTTTCTCCCAAGAAGGTTAAGGTTTTTGCTGATTGAAGGACTGATTTTTTCCAATTCAGAGTGAGAACTAGCTCACTGAACAAAGTTATCTAGGCGGCTGTTGATTTCTGCACTGCTTGACTGGAATGAGCCTTTACCAGCCAATCGTCTAAGTATAGGAACACCTGGTGTTTGTATTTTCTTAAAAAGGCTGCTACCAGTGCCAGACATTTTGTGAATATTCAGGGACATACGTGAGGCCAGAAGGAAGGACTCGGAACTGGTAATGGCTACCGGCTACTGTTAATCTTTTTTTTAAACATTTATATTGACTTTAAGCAATTACTCGGCTTACAATCACAAATTCAGACAGTTAAATCACAACTGGAAGTGGAAGGACATTATGGAGGATATGGCACCTCAATGTAAGCCTGTCTCTGTATCATACTGTGAATCGTAGGAATTTCCTGTGCGAAGGATGGAAGGGGATGTGAAAATACACATCCTGAAGGTCAAGTGTTGAAAGATGATTTCTGTGGTTTAGAAGAAGAATATTCTGCAATGTTACCATGCAGAATGATTGTTTTTTGAGATGTGTTGAGATCTCAGAGGTTGAGGATGGTCCCCACTCCTTTCACCTTTTGTAAACCAAGAAAAAACAGGAGTAGAATCCCTTTCCTCATTGTGAAATGGGAGCCCTTTTTATCACTCTCTTCTTGAGCATGGAATTGAGCTCCAATTTGAGAGGTTGTAGGTGTTTCGGAATGAGGAGGATTTGATAGTGGGGTTTGCACGAATTTTAGAGTGTGGCCAAAATGAACAATGTCTAGGACCCACTAGTCTGATGTTTTCTTGCCAACGTTGAATGTAGTGGGATAATTTTCTTCCTAGCCTGAATGTAGAGGAAAGATGAGTAGCCGGAGCTTGTAAGTGGTCATTGGCCTTGACCATCATCTTTTCCTTGGCGTCCCACTCTATCCTTAGGTGTGGATCTGCTGTAAGTTGCTTGAGGCGGCTGTCGCTGGGAATGCTGTGGCCGAAATTGTTAAGCGGTAGATGAGTAGGAGCGGTACCAATATTGTTGGTAACCTCCCCTATATGATGGAAGCCCTTTTCCTCTGGCACTGCGAAAGGGCAATGTTCTGAACTGAAGATTTCCCAGCAATTTGGCTGTCTCTGTGTCCGTCTTTATGGCTCGTGGGGCTTCATCAACGTGTTTGCCAAAAAGAGCTCCTCCATCGAATGGTAGATCCAGCATTTTGTTTTGTACCACTAGTCTAAACAATGTAGCTTTAAGCCAGCCTTGTCTCCTGATTACGACAGAACATGCAAGTTGTCTGAAAGCAGTCATGGAGAAAACCTCCAATGTCTTCAGGTGAGGAATCCACTGGGGAGGGCGACGGAGTACATGGTGTAGGTATGAGACAGTCACACCCTTCTGTGTGGACATCGCCACTGGAGCGGGCGATGTAGTCGATGGTGTATGTATGAGATAGTCATCCCATTCTGTGTTGGCATCGCGGAGCTCCCTCTCTTCTCTCTCATCATCGGAGGTTACTGGGTCTTGGAGAAGAACTGTTTGCGGAGTACACGTTGATGAAGTAGGCAATGAAAAGGGTCTTGATCTAGGAGTGAAAGGCTGGACAATAGGGAATCTTGTAGGTACAGAAGCCTCTGCCGCAGCACATGCTGTAGGTGTAAAGTGCCTTCTATTATCATTTAGAATGAATTGCAAGTCCGAAACTAGAGAACTAGGTAGGCAGACCACTTCCTCCTGGTACGAGTGTTGGTATCGGTCCTGAGGAGCATAACTTTGTTCCCCATATTCCTAGTAATACTCCTCCTCCTAGCACTTTACATTTAACTCGATAGGACTGTGCACCACTCCAAAGAGCCCTTCATCCTCTGAGTCCTGCTCATCCAAGTGATGGGCTGGTACCAGTGGAGACACTTTACTTGGAGAGGTTCTTGCAGTAGTCAAATATCTACCTTTTCCCTGTCTTAGTGTTTTTTCTCGTCGACGCGGTCTCTGGCAAGGTCATTAACGAGATCGATGACGAGGTTGTAACGATGGACATCTTGAAAACCGAGTCTTCTGTCAACGGATAAGTCGTCATCAGCTTGATTCTCGACGACGAGAAGTCCAAAATGGTGGACAGCATAGAAGCGAAGCTCATCACGGTCATCATCAACGCTGCCGTGTATGTCTTCGTCGTCGATGGTGCCGATGACTAGGTTTTCGTTGATGGCAGAACACTCAGACAATCTGAAAGAGGAAGGTTTTTTTAAAAGAATGATGAACCTGAGGAGGTGGTGTAGACGGTTCAGATGATGAACTTGTTAATTTTTCTCAGCTTTTTTTTCTACTTTTGTTCGTAAGAAGTCTTAGATTCCTGAGGATATTTGGAAGGACTGCGCTCCTTGCAAGACCCAGGTGTGGTCTTTCTTTAGGCTTTCTTTGGCTGTTTAAGCGAGTGGTGAGAATGTGGTGATATCTCTCTTTTACGTGAGCTTCTTGAGGATGATGAGAAGTCCTTGCTGTCAGAATCAGACACTGGTTCTTTCCTAGATTTGAGCTTCTGGAGCCATATCAGCAGCCTTCCTTGTCTGTCTTTTAGAGTCTTTGTAGAAAAGGTACAACATACCTTACAATCCTTGGCTGTTTGTTGTGGATAAAGACATTAGATGCAGTCCTGATGAGGGTCCTCGGAGTAAAGTCTCTTCTTACCAGAGGTAGTGCAAGCCCTGAATAGACTTTTCTTCTCCTCATCTGAAATGTGAATTCAGATATGTCGTAGAAATGCACTAAGGGGCTAAGTTAACTGCTCCCAAGGAACAGAAATGTTGTAGCTATTCTTTGAATTATAGCAAAATAGCAATAACTGAGCAGAGCCCAGTGGAGATTCCCTAGAAAGACGGGCGTTTAAAAACCTGCAGAACTGGAGTTTCTAACAGGAGTGTTCTAAAGGCAAAGCAGTCTGATTGGCTGAAACCGAAGGTTGGTCTATTTTTTTTTAATACATTATATGTTACAAATTGAAAGGCTTGGGGCCACTGACGATGACAGAACACTCAAAGACTGTGGAAAAACGCATGCCTACAAAGCCCTACACGACCTAAGGCCTGCCTGCCTACCTCAACCACCGACTGAACTTCCACCAACCCGCTAGACACCAGTGCTCCTCTTCACTCACCCACGCACACACACTCTGTATACATCGCAGTGGAGGCCGCTCCTTCATTGCTGCCAAGACCTGGAATGACATTCCCTTCCAGCTCAGTAGAGCCCCTCGCTTTGACCCTGTCCTCAGGTAGGTCGCCCCCCAGCTGCCACACAGTCCTCCCGTGACGCTGCCCTCGCTGCTCGCTGGCTAGACCGCCTGCTCCTGCTTGCCTGCGAGTCCGCCACTGTTTCTGCCCTTTGTGCCTCCGTGTCCCTCTCCCCCGTTTTGCCTTCTGTACCCCCTCTCATTGTTACCTTGTTTTGACCTTTGTGCCCCGTATCCCTCTCCCCGTTTTGCCTTCTGTGCCCCTTCTCATTGTTGCCTTGTTTTGACCTTTGTGCCCCGTATTCCTCTCCCCGTTTTGCCTTCTGTGCCCCTCACTCATTGTTGCCTTGTTTTTGCCCTTTGTGCCCCGTAACCCTCTCCCCCGTTTTGCCTTCTGTACCCCTTACCCCCTTTCCCCGCTCGCCTCGGTGTCCATTCCCGCCGCTGCGTCCCTGCGGCCCCGCCCCCCGCTGTCCCATTCGCCACCCCGCTCCTGCCTCCCAGCTGCTCCTCCCTCCCACAGCCCCTCATTTGGAGGCCGCGCAGCGGTGAAGGGAGCGACCTTTGACCCTGTCCTCAGGTAGGTCGCCCCCCAGCCGCCACACGGTCCTCCCGTGACGCTGCCCTCGCTGGCTAGACCGCCTGCTCCTGCTTGCCTGTGAGTCCGCCACTTTTTCTGCCCTTTGTGCCTCCGTGTCCCTCTCCCCCGTTTTGCTTTCTGTACCCCTTCTCATTGTGGCCTTGTTTTGACCTTTGTGCCCCGTATCCCTCTCCCCGTTTTGCCTTCTGTGCCCCTTCTCATTGTTGCCTTGTTTTGACCTTTGTGCCCCGAATCCCTCTCCCCGTTTTGCCTTCTGTGCCCCTTACTCATTGTTGCCTTGTTTTTGCCCTTTGTGCCCTGTAACCCTCTACCCCGTTTTGCCTTCTGTACCCCTTACCCCCTTTGCCCGCTCGCCTCGGTGTCCATTCCCGCCGCTGCGTCCCTGCGGCCCCGCCCCCTACTGTCCCATTCGCCACCCCGCTTCTGCCTCCCAGCTGCTCCTCCCTCCCACAGCCCCTCATATGGAGGCCGCTCAGCGGACACGCCGCCGGCGCGCAGCGGGCGTGCCGCCGGCGCGCTGAAGGCGCGCCTACGGCAAGCCCGTCTGCGCCCGTCCACGCCTGGACCGCGCCCAGCGCCAGAACCCCTGGCCCCCGCTGCACCCAGAGGACCTGACTGAGATACAACTCCCCGCCCTCAACGCACTCAACTCTGAATGACCACCCGACTGCTACCAAGCCACCCCGAGGCGCACCCACGGACCCTTCAGCTGCCAAACCTGCAAATTCACCTGCCTCCGAACCTGCACCTCGCCCGCCAGAACAGGTGCCAACAACAACCACCTCCAGTGCATCCTGCTCAACACCCGCTCAGTCCACAAGCACGCCGTCGAACTCTGGGACCTCCCTGACACAACAGCGCCGGACGTCGCCTTCCTCACGGAAACCTGGATGAACGCCTCCTCAGCGCCCGACATCGCCATAGTCATCCCTGACGGCTATAAGATCACCCGGAGGGACTGCGCCAACTGAGCCGGAGGCGGCATCGCCATTGTCTACAGAAACACCATCCGCATCACGACCAACACCGACGACACCCTCACCACCGCCGAGCTCCTTCACTTCCAGATACACACCGACCCCATGACCACCCTCAGAGGCACCCTCATCTACAGACCCCCGGGACCACGCACACAATTCAGCGAAGCCATCGCAGACTGCATCAGTCCGCTCGCCCTCGCCTCCTCCAACTACATCCTACTAGGGGACCTCAACTTCCACCTGGAGAACACCAAGGACAATAACACCACCACCCTGCTAGACAACCTCGCCAACCTCGGACTCAAGCAACTGGTCAACACCCCCACCCACTACACCGGCCACACACTTGACCCCATCTTCTCCTCCAGCAACCACATCTCCTTCAGCCACACCACCGGACTTCACTGGACCGATCACAGCTGCGTCCACTTCAACTTCAGGAAAACCACGACCCACCACCGCCCGCAGCAAGCTCCGCGCAGATGCTGGAGCAAGATCACCACTGACCAGCTCACCACCTCCCTGAGCCAAAACCAACTCGCCAACACCACAGACCCCAACGAAGCAGCCCGCAACCTCACACAGTGGATCACCAACTGCGCCGACGCCCTTGCTCCACTGAAAAACCCCCCAAGCAACCCCGACAGCAAGAAAGCCTCATGGTTCACCGACGATCAAGAACTCCAAGAAATCCTGCCGTACCCTCAAAAAAGCCTGGCGCCACGACCAATCAACAGAAAACATGACAGCCCTCAAGAACGCCATCCGCCAACACCACCAACTGATCCGCACCACCAAAAAAACATCTTTCAGAGACCGACTGGACAACAATCCCCACAACAGCAAGGAACTCTTCAGCATCGTCAAAGAGCTCTCCAACCCCGGCGCCAGCAACAACGACATCACGCCATCGCAAGACCTCTGTGACTCACTCGCCACGTTCTTCCACCGCAAGATTGCCGACATACACGACAGCTTCAGTGCCCAGACTACGCACCCATCCACCGAACCAACGCCCCCTACCACCACCCTCTGCACCTGGAACCCCGTCAGCACGGATGACACCACCCACATGATGAACACCATCCACTCCGGCTCCCCAGCCGACCCCTGCCCACACCACATCTTTAACAAAGCCGACTCCATCATCGCACCCCAACTCCGGGTCATAATTAACAACTCCTTCGCAGCCGCCACATTCCCGGAGAGCTGGAAGCATGCGGAGATCAGCGCCCTCCTGAAGAAACCCACCGCGGACCCCACAGACCTCAAGAACTTCCGCCCCATCTTGCTCCTCCCCTTCCCCGCTAAGGTCATCGAGAAAACCGTCAACAAGCAGCTGACCACCTCCCTCGAGTCAAACAGCTCCCTCGACCCATCACAGTCTGGATTCCGAGCAAACCACAGCACCGAGACCGCCCTCCTCGCAGCCACGACGACATCAGGACCCTGCTTGACAACGGGGAAACTGCCGCCCTCATCCTCCTAGACCTGTCGGCCGCATTCAACACTGTCTGCCACCGCACCCTGACAACCTGCCTCCACCACGCCGGGATCCAAGGAAAGGCCCTGGAATGGATCACCTCGTTCCTCTCCGACCGAACTCAGAGAGTCCGGCTCCCGCCCTTCCGCGCAGCGGCCACCAAGATCATCTGCGGCGTACCCCAAGGATCCTCGCTCAGCCCTACCCTCTTCAATGTCTACATGATCCTTCTCGCAGCCATCGCATGCAAACACAACCTCAACATCATCTCCTACGCCGACGACACCCAGCTGATCCTCTCCCTCACCAACGACCCCGCCAACGCCAAAGCCAGCCTCCAGGAAGGAATGAAAGATGTCGCAGAATGGATGAAGCTCAGCCGGCTGAAACTGAACTCAGACAAGACAGAAGTCCTCATCCTCGGACCTTCCCCTTCCGCCTGCGACGACTCCTGGTGGCCCCCGGCCCTTAGCACCGCCCCCAAGCCCTCGGACCACGCACGCAACCTGGGCTTCATCCTTGACTCCTCCCTCACGATGTCCAAGCAAGTCAACGCCGTCACTTCCTCCTGCTTCAACACCCTCCGCATGCTTAGAAAGATCTTCCGGTGGATCCCCACTGGAACCAGGAAGACGGTCACCCAGGCCCTCGTCACCAGCCGACTGGACTACGGGAACGCCCTATACGCTGGGACCACCGCCAAACTACAGAAAAGACTCCAGCACATACAGAACGCATCAGCACGCCTCATCCTAGACATTCCCCGACACAGCCACATCTCGGCTCACCTGAGAGACCTGCACTCCCGCCGCTGCGTCCCTGCGGCCCCGCCCCCGCTGTCCCATTCGCCACCCCGCTCCCACCTCCCAGCAGCTCCTCCCTCCCACAGCCCCTCATTTGGAGGCTGCGCAGCGGTGAAGGGAGCGACCTTTGACCCGGTCCTCAGGTAGGTCGCCCCCCAGCCGCCACACGGTCCTCCCATGACGCTGCCCTCGCTGCTCGCTGGCTAGACCGCCTGCTCCTGCTTGCCTGTGAGTCCGCCACTGTTTCTGCCCTTTGTGCCTCCGTGTCCGTCTCACCCGTTTGCCTTCTGTACCCCTTCTCATTGTTGCCTTGTTTTGACCTTTGTGCCCCGTATCCCTCTCCCCGTTTTGCCTTCTGTGCCCCTCACTCATTGTTGCCTTGTTTGTGCCCTTTGTGCCCCGTAACCCTCTCCCCCGTTTTGCCTTCTGTACCCCTTACCCCCTTTCCCCGCTCGCCTCGGTGTCCATTCCCGCCGCTGCATCCCTGCGGCCCCGCCCCCTGCTGTCCCATTCGCCACCCCGCTCCTGCCTCCCAGCTGCTCCTCCCTCCCACAGCCCCTCATATGGAGGCCGCTCAGGGGACGCGTGCACGCCGCTGGCGCGCTGAAGGCGCGCTTACGGCAAGCCCGTCTGCGCCCGTCCACGCCTGGACCGCGCCCAGCGCCAGAACCCCTGGCCCCCGCTGCACCCAGAGGACCCGACTGAGATACAACTCTCCGCCCTCAACGCACTCAACTCTGAACGACCACCCGACTGCTACCAAGCCACCCCGAGGCGCACCCACGGACCCTTCAGCTGCCAAACCTGCAAATTCACTTGCCTCCGAACCTGCTCCTCGCCCGCCAGAACAGGCGCCAACAACAACCACCTCCAGTGCATCCTGCTCAACACCCGCTCCGTCCACAAGCACGCCGTCGAACTCTGGGACCTCCTTGACACAACAGCGCCGGACGTCGCCTTCCTCACGGAAACCTGGATGAACGCCTCCTCAGCGCCCGACATCGCCATAGCCATCCCTGACGGCTATAAGACCACCCGGAGGGACTGCGCCAACCGAGCCGGAGGCGGCATCGCCATTGTCTACAGAAACACCATCCGCATCACGACCAACACCGACGACACCCTCACCGCCGCCGAGCTCCTTCACTTCCAGATACACACCGGCCCCATGACCACCCTCAGAGGCACCCTCATCTACAGACCCCCGGGACCACGCACACAATTCAGCGAAGCCATCACAGACTGCATCAGTCCGCTCGCCCTCGCCTCCTCCAACTACATCCTACTAGGGGACCTCAACTTCCACCTGGAGAACACCAAGGACAATAACACCACCACCCTGCTAGACAACCTCGCCAACCTCGGACTCAAGCAACTGGTCAACACCCCCACCCACTACGCCGGCCACACGCTTGACCCCATCTTCTCCTCCAGCAACCACATCTCCTTCAGCCACACCACCGGACTTCACTGTACCGATCACAGCTGCGTCCACTTCAACTTCAGGAAAACCGCGACCCACCACCGCCCGCAGCCAGCTCCACGCAGATGCTGGAGCAAGATCACCACTGACCAGCTCACCACCTCCCTGAGCCAAAACCAACTCGCCAACACCACAGACCCCAACGAAGCAGCCCGCAACCTCACACAGTGGATCACCAACTGCGCCGACGCCATTGCTCCACTGAAAAACCCCCCAAGCAACCCCGACAGCAAGAAAGCCTCATGGTTCACCGACGATCTCAAGAACTCCAAGAAATCCTGCCGTACCCTCAAAAAAGCCTGGCGCCACGACCAATCAACAGAAAACATGACAGCCCTCAAGAACACCATCCGCCAACACCACCAACTGATCCGCACCACCAAAAAAACATCTTTCAGAGACCGACAGGACAACAATCCCCACAACAGCAAGGAACTCTTCAGCATCGTCAAAGAGCTCTCCAACCCCGGCGCCAGCAACAACGACATCACGCCATCGCAAGACCTCTGCGACTCACTCGCCACGTTCTTCCACCGCAAGATCGCCGATATACACGACAGCTTCGGTGCCAAGACTACGCACCCATCCACTGAACCAACGCCCCCTACCACCACCCTCTGCACCTGGAACCCCGTCAGCACGGATGACACCACCCACATGATGAACACCATCCACTCCGGCTCCCCAGCCGACCCCTGCCCACACCACATCTTTAACAAAGCCGACTCCATCATCGCACCCCAGCTCCGGGTCATCATTAACAACTCCTTCGCAGCCGCCACATTCCCGGAGAGCTGGAAGCATGCGGAGATCAGCGCCCTCCTGAAGAAACCCACCGCGGACCCCACAGACCTCAAGAACTTCCGCCCCATCTTGCTCCTCCCCTTCCCCGCTAAGGTCATCGAGAAAACCGTCAACAAGCAGCTGACCACATTCCTCGAGTCAAACAGCTCCCTCGACCCATCACAGTCCGGATTCCGAGCAAACCACAGCACCGAGACCGCCCTCATCGCAGCCACGACGACATCAGGACCCTGCTTGACAACGGGGAAACTGCCGCCCTCATCCTCCTAGACCTGTCGGCCGCATTCGACACTGTCTGCCACCGCACCCTGACAACCTGCCTCCACCACGCAGGGATCCAAGGAAAGGCCCTGGAATGGATCACCTCGTTCCTCTCCGACCGAACTCAGAGAGTCCGGCTCCCGCCCTTCTGCGCAGCGGCCACCAAGATCATCTGCGGCGTACCCCAAGGATCCTCGCTCAGCCCTACCCTCTTCAATGTCTACATGAGCCCCCTCGCAGCCATCGCATGCAAACACAACCTCAACATCATCTCCTACGCCGACGACACCCAGCTGATCCTCTCCCTCACCAACGACCCCGCCACCGCCAAAGCCAGCCTCCAGGAAGGAATGAAAGATGTCGCAGAATGGATGAAGCTCAGCCGGCTGAAACTGAACTCAGACAAGACGGAAGTCCTCATCCTCGGACCTTCGCCCTCCGCCTGGGACGACTCCTGGTGGCCCCCGGCCCTTAGCACCGCCCCCAAGCCCACGGACCACGCACGCAACCTGGGCTTCATCCTTGACTCCTCCCTCACGATGTCCAAGCAAGTCAACGCCGTCACTTCCTCCTGCTTCAACACCCTCCGCATGCTTAGAAGGATCTTCCGGTGGATCCCCACTGGAACCAGGAAGACGGTCACCCAGGCCCTCGTCACCAGCCGACTGGACTACGGGAATGCCCTATACGCTGGGACCACCGCCAAACTACAGAAAAGACTCCAGCGCATACAGAACGCATCGGCACGCCTCATCCTGGACATTCCCCGACACAGCCACATCTCGGCTCACCTGAGAGACCTGCACTGGCTCCCCGTCAGCAAGAGAATCACGTTCAGACTCCTCACCCATGCACACAAGGCTCTCCACGACATGTGCCCCGAATACCTCAACACCCGCCTCACGTTCTACACACCCACCCACCAGCTCCGCTCCGCCAGCCTCGCCCTACGGATTCGCAGAACCACCACCGGTGGAAGGTCCTTCTCCAACCTGGCGGCCAAGACGTGGAACTCCCTCCCCACCCACCTAGTCTGACCCAGGACCATCTCTCCTTCCGGAAGCTCCGCAAGACCTGGAGTCCCCCCCCCCCCCCCAGCACCTTGAGACCCACGCGGGTGAGTAGCGCGCTTTAAAAATGTTCTTGATTGATTGATTGAGACTTCAGAAAGAGACTCAAGACCTGGTACCCCTATACCCCTAGGAGTTACAGTGTTGCGCTTTACAAATGCTGGTTGATTGACTGATTGATTCCATGTTTAACATTACATTCCAGTTATAAAGTACCGGGAGATTCCCATATTGACGACGGGGAATGATTCAAGCACTGGAGCAGCATTGGATCTTTTAGAGATTTACTTACTTGAATACAGATTAGCAGTATTAACCCCTTTGGTGCGGGTAGTGGACAATGGCTGACAATTGCACTACCTCCCCAGTGCATCTGCCGGCCATTGGCCAACACCGGGGATGTAAATAAAGGATCTCCTGGTGCAGAGCACCAGAGGAATTTTAAAATATATTTTTAAACTCCTGAGCAGCCTGAATCCTTTATTTTCTTTAGTGTAATGACAGTCAGTGCACTGACATCATTACACTAAAGTGAAAGTAAAATGAGCCAATTGGCTACTTTTACTTTTACTGCATCAGTGCTCGGGGGCATATCTCAGTCCCCCGAGCACTGGTTAGGGCTGGAGGGATATCGTTGGGAAGGGGAGAATCTCCCCTTTCCAATGATATCCCTGCCCCAATGGATCCCTGCTTGCAGACTGGCATATGAGAGCGACCCCAAGCAGGGATATACTCAAACACCAGGGATTTTTGGGGAAGCATCTCCTTGGGCAAGGGCTACCCTTTTCCCCCATATGAGAACAGTCTTTCTGCCCCCCTTGAGGGGCAAATGGGGTAATTACCCCCAATCTGCAACTCTGGGTGCAGAAGGTCCACTAGATACCAGGGTATGATTAAAATAAATACAGGGGGTGATCACTATGGGCATGGTAATGCCCCCACTCCCCTAAAAAATCTAAGACAGTTCTTCTGCCCCCCAGAAGTTGGGGTGATTACCCCAAATCTGCCTCGCTGGGTGGGGGGCAGAAAGCCCACAAAGCACCAGGCGTTTCAAAAGGTAATAAAACAAAAGAAGGGTGACCTACCCTGGCATAAAGCCTTATCCCCTCACCCACAAGCGGCAGTAGTGCCTTCTGCCCCTCTGGGGGCAGGTAGGAGGTTTGTCCCAATTGGGAAGATTGCCTGTAATATGCTCCGGGGGGGGGGGGAGGGGGTAGAAAGTGCACCTGATACCAGGGAGTTTGCCTGTGTGACAAAAGAAAGTGGTGTGGGTGTCCCACTCCAGCATTGGCCACATCTCCACACCCAGAAAAGGAACAAACCAGTTCCCCACTCCCTGGAGCAGACAGTGGTTTGCCCCAGTTGGCCCCTGGGGCCAAAAAGCCCACTGTATTGCGGGAATATATATTTTTTTAAATAAAATAATGGGATGGGTCTTGCCCACCCTAACATCCGCCCCATTCTCACCCCTAGCGCCTCAACAGTCTTTTTGCTCCCCTGCAGACTAAGACATCCCATCCCAATGGCAAACAAGAGGATATTTGATGCCTTTGGGTGTTTTTACATATGGGCTAGGAGAGTATGTCTAACTCCAAACATCATTCCACTTGCAATGGTAAATGGCTGCACTTGTTGGGCTTGGGTAAGCTGCCACCTGGGAAAACGTACCAGCCACAGACAGTTCTGAAAACTAAACACCCAGGAGAGTCCAGAGTGTTGTGCTTCGCGTAGATCCCACTACATTTTCTTACCCACAATGCCCTGCAAACCACAAAATGACTATAAACTCATTTTCCTCACAGGTCTGTGAGGAAAACGTCTGGAATCTGTGGGGAGACACCAATTTCCTACCACCCAGCATTCCCCCAAGCCTTCCCTATAACAATGGTACCTCACTTGTGATGGTGGGCCAAGAGACCTTGACTCAAAATGTTATAAAGCGCTATGTGGAGAGATCAGCAATAGAGGTAGCGGCGGGATTTGGGGCCGTACTCTACCGCTATATTTGGAAACCTACAAACCACAGACATTTTTGAAAACTAGACAACCTGGGGATTCCAGGGATCCCAGTAGGTTGTCTTACCCAAAAAGCCCTGAAAACCTCGAACTATGCCTGAATTCACCGTTTTCCTTACATTTCTGGGATGGAAGCTTCCAGAATCCACAGGAATCCACAAAAATGCAACCATCCAGTGTTACACCAATTATGCCGATAAAAAAGCTGCACCGCTTGCATGGCTGGAACAAGCGCCAGCGACAGGAACGGATCAAACCCCGGTCAATGTGAGCCCTTGCGATGGGACTGCCATTAGCCTCGTTTTGATCCGTTCCTGTCAAGGGCACTAGTCTCGGCAATACAAACGGCGCAGCATTTTTATCGGCACGAGTGGGAAACACTGGGTGGTAGGATGCATGTGATCCACGCAAGGTACACCACCCTGGAATCTCCTGGTTGTCTAGTTTAAAAAAATGCCTGTAGTTCGCATGTTTGCATGGGTGACACAAAAGCATGGCCCCTAATACTTCAGGTACCCCGATTGCTGATCTCTCAATGTAGCACTTTAAGGCCTTTTGTGTCGTGGTTTTGTGGTCCACCTACACAAGTGGGGCATCATTCTTATCAGGGGACAAGTGGAAGCTCTCAGAGGTAGAAAATAAGTGGCTCCCCCTCAGATTGCAGAACTTTCTGTCAAAGAAATGTAAGAAAAATGTGTATTTTTTTAATAGCAAATTGACATTTGCAAGGGATTCTTGGTAAAATTACCTAATGAGAGTCACGCAAGTCACCCCACCCTGGATACCCCCCAGGTATCTAGTTTTTTAAAATGTGCCAGTTAGCTAGGTTTCCTTAGGTGCCGCCTGAGCTAAGGCCCAAAATCCCAAACTACCCCCTTTGCAAAAATAAAGGGGCAGTTTTGAGTGGAAAAATTTGATGTATACATGTTGGGGTTTGGGCCACGCTCCGACGAGGGCACTAGGTTAGGTACCATTTTTTATAGGGAGACTGGCGGGAATGCTGGAAGGAAGTACGTTTGTGGCTTCCCACAGATTCCAGAACTTTCCATCACATAAATGTGAGGAAAATGTGTCTTTTCAGTCCAAGTATGAGGTTTGCAACGGATGTTAGCTAAAAAAAAAAAAAAAAACCCTGGTGAGAGCCACACAAGACATCCATGCAAGTCACCCCACCCTGGATTTGGCCAGGTGCTTAGGTTTAAAAAAATGTGCAAATTTGATAGGTTTCCCTAGGTGCTGGCTGAGCTAGGGCCCAAAATCCACAGCTGCCCACTTTAAAAACAAGCATTGAAAAAACAAATGGCTTTAACTTAATGAAAGGCGAGACCTATTGCATTTTAAATATCGGCATATTCTTGTTGCCAAGGGACTCCTTACTGCTGGTACTGCACTGTATAATGTGATATGTTTTAAAATGCCAATAAACGACTCGCTTTTTGTCTTTAAAAAGGCAGGCCGCGTGCTGCCCCAGCGCCCAGTTCACGCCGTAGGTGACCGCCACCATCAAGTAGCAGCCGGGCAGGAAAATGATGGGCCGCTCGGGGCAGCGGAAGCGCCCGGTGTAGACCAGGTTCTGGCCGGCGTCTCTTACCTTGCTCTTTGCTGGTATATTAGCAGAGTACTCACTCGGCTGACCGGCAGGAGCACCAACAGTGTTTTTCGCCACGGCTGCCGCAACACTTTTAAAAACCGTACGGTCACTTCCTACTCCGCGAGACTTCGAATCAACCGCGCGCCGAGTGTGTATATGGTGTTATAAAGGGAATGGTCGCCCGTCCCGCTCCAATTCCCACTTCCCATTCAATAAACTGTGGAGTGAAGGAGCACCAGGCGAGGGCGTAAGCAGCAGTTTTACTGGGCCAATCGCTATTTTTGTTGTCTTTATTGCTGCGTCCCAATTTGCTGCTGGGATCACGTCGCATGGAATGTTTCGAACTGAGGTAACAAGCTGTCGGCGTTGCGAAAAATATAGGGCGTAGCAGATAATGAAGGAGAGTGTGTAACGCCGCAAGTAAGAGATCCAATCCTGGTGGGCGGGGCCAAAAGTGGACAGGGCGGTAACAAGGAGGGATTAAGAAGCCTCCTTTTCAATCGTGAGCCTGCGTTTTGCATGGAGGATGATGCCAGCGAATGAAGAAGATGGGCGGAGCTTCAACTCCACCTCCGAAAGCTTCGGAATCTGTATTGATTCCAAGAAGCTCTCGCATGGCGAGAGCTGCGCATGCGCTGCTCACGCCAGGCCGAGAACTAAAATGGGTCGTATTTGAGTAGAAAAATGTGTTGTATCCCCGTTGCATTTTGAGCAGTTTCTGCGGGCACTAGGCCTACCAACACAAGTGAGGTATCATTTTTATTGGGAGACTTGGGGGTAATGCTGGTTGGAAGGAAGTTTGTGGCTCCCCACAGATTCCAGAACTTTTCATCACAGAAATGTGAGGAAAATGTTTTTTTTTTTTTTTTTTTTTTAATCAAAGTTGGAGGTTTATTAGGGATTACGGGAAAAAAAAACTGGTGAGTGCAATGCAAGCCACCCCACCCTGGATTTCCCCAGGTGTCTAGTTTTAAAAAAATGCACAGATTTGCTAAATTTCCCAAGATGCCGGCTCAGCTAGGACCTAAAATCCACAGCTTCTCACTTTGCATAAAATGGTCAGTTTTTATGGAAAAATGTGATGCGTCCATGTTGGGTTTTGGGCTGGTCTGATGCAGGCACAAGGCCTACTCACACAAGTGAGGTACCATTTGTATTGGCAAACACATAGGCGCACATAATAGTAGAACATTTGTTGTTACCAATTGGATTTTGCTGCATTTGTGCCTGCCAAATGTAAGCCAGTGTGTAAGACACAAGACATTTTGAAAAATACCCTCTTAATCATATGCTAGTATGGGTAGCCACAAATTCAGAGCTGTATAAATAATTGCTGCTCCTAAACTATATATCTTGTGCCCATTTCAGAAATAGATAGGTTTCCTTGATACCATTTTTCACTCAACATTTCACCATATGAACAGGTCTATACTCTGTACGCAATGAAACACCATGGTACTATGCAGCCCAATTGTTGGTGCTAGGTAACTTGCGTTCTTTGAGAATCAACAAATTCTATATAGCACCACAACCAGAAGGGTCTAGTGGACATAATGCTATATTTCTCATGTAAATCGGCCATTGTCACAAATAGTTACAGGTGAAAATGCCACAATATTAGTTCAACAGTTAGTTTCTTTGGGAAAATCTTGAGGGATCTACACATATGATCCTTTTTTTTTTTTTAACCTTTTATTTTATGTTTTTAATCATAGAACAGAACAGTACAGCTGGACATCCATATTACAGTTACAGTACATCGAAATAGAGTTCCATATACATTCTTCTGATTGGCAGGACAACAATCACATCAAACATATATTGTTCAAAGCTGCTAGTGAGTCTGATCCGTACCCCCTACATGGATACCTGAAAGAATGCTAATACAGCTCAGGAGTCCATCATCTAACAGTAGCAGAACTGAGCATAAGTACCATATCCTCACGCAACCACAGGAGGGGAGCACCACCCATCTAAAAGGTGGAGTGCTAAGGTTCCAGAAAAATCCACACATCCCACACAACACTTATGAGCCACATACAGTAGAGAGGTCTGTATCCTCCTTACTCTGCTGAAGGAGAAAGGTCTGAAGCGGACCCCAGATGTCCCTGGGTCTGGAGGCAAGCGGCTGTGTCTCAGCATAAACCGAAAGCTGTTCCTGACAATATAAAAGATCTGTTAACCACACCTTCAACTTTGGGGCTCGTCCTCTGCCCCATCGGCAAGCCACCCTGCGCTTGGCCAGCAACAAAGCCACCGCACAAAATTTCCTATACTTATTGGGGATTTGTGCAGTATAGCCCAGCAGCGCTATCAATGGATCCCGCACAAGTGTACTATCTGCCATTTTGTCAAGGGCATCATAGACCTGCATCCAATAATTCCATACCGCCGGGCACTCCCACGCCAGATGTAGAAAGCCCGCCCCAGTCCGGCCACACCTATCATTATCAGACAGCTTCAATCGACATTTTTTGGCAGGTGTATATTATAAACGCTGCAAGAACCTGCAATGTATCACCTTCAGTATACAGCTAGCAGAAATTTGCCGAGTTTGTGTGCAGCAATACAACCATTGTGCGTCCGTCACTTCCCGTCCCAGCTCCTCACTCCAAGATTCACGAGCCAGGCTATTGGCGCCCTTTTGCTGCGTCCGTATGCTCCGATATATACCCGACACCAAATGCTTACCATCCGGCGAAGTGAGCATGAAGTGCAATGGGACAAAGTTCTTCGGTTCTCGAGGGAAATCAGGAAGAACCGCCTTCATCCCCTGCCTCAAGCGCACATATAAAAAGACATCTAAGGGCGTAGGCTGCGTTGCCTGGAACATGTGCTCAAGAGATCGAAATACACCTTAGTGGAATAGGTCCCCCCATGTAGCGATATGCAGTCGCTGGCACATATTGCGAAATCCTGTTTCCTGCAACAATGTCATATCAGGGTGATATACGAGCGGGAGACGTGAGGAGTACAACAAGGGGGATGACTGAAGTAAACCTACCATATGCCTCCATGCGTCAACCGTGCTGGAGACCGTTGTAGGTGGCGTCCCACGCGTGCTTGCGGGTGCATGAATATAGCCATTGAATGGAATAGGATGTGCAAGCCAATCCTCAGCAGCCACCTGCGGCATATAAGCCGCAGGCCGCAGCCAATGGTATACGTAATGGGCTTGCGCACATACATAATACACCTCGAAATCTGGGACATAAAAACCCCCTTGGTCATACGGCTTCGTGAGTACAGACCATTGAAGTCGTGACTGCTTGCCTCCCCAGAGCAATCGTATCAGTTCAGTACGCAGGGTTCTGAAAAAAAACGGCACAGGATGGTAGGGAATATTAAGGAACAAGTAAAGAAATTGGGGAAGGACGATCATTTTGATTAGGGAAGCTCTACCTACAAATGACAAGGGCAACGATATCCACCGCGTGACATTGCTGACCAAGCGTGTGATGGCCACCCCATAGTTCAATCTTACAGTGTCTTACTTATCTCGAGTCACCTGTATGCCGAGATAGCGGAGGTCAGAGTCACACCACTCAAGCGGGAAGTCCGGCTGGAACCTAGGAACTGCAGACGTAAGAGGAAATATCTGCGACTTCCCCCAGTTAATATGGACACCGGACAGTCTTCCAAAAACCAGAAATTCCCTTAACAAGGGATTAATGTTTTGTTGGGGATCTCTGACGTATGACGTAACATCATCAGCGTATAATGATATGAGAAGCTGACGCGGATAACACCGAAAGGCCTTATCCTGATGTTTCTGGTGTAACCGACACGCAAGCAGCTCAATCGCAATAGCGAACAGTAGTGGAGATAGCGGGCACCCCTGCCGGGTGCCCCGTGATATAGAAAACGAAGGGGATATGTGATCATTTATCAACATCTTTGCAGTAGGTTGATGAAACAAGAACTGTATCCACGAAATGAATAATTTGGTGAATCCCATCTTCTGTAGCACACCGAATAAATAGTCCCACTCCACAGAATCAAAGGCCTTGGTGGCATCTAAAAATACGGCAGCGAGTGGGAAATCCGGTGCTACATTCTGTATCAAAGAGAACAATGTATGCAAATTATGGGTAGTGGCCCGACCAGGGACAAAACCGGATTGATCAGGGAGAACAATCCTGTCCATCAATAGCGATAAGCGATTAGCCAAAACCTTGGCCAAAATCTTAGTATCGCAATAGGGGTCTAAAGGAATCACAGCAGCTGGGAGGTTTGCCCGGTTTCAACAGTGATGTTATCAATACTTCCCTCATCGAGGGTGGGAGTATGCCGACCTCCAAGGACTCCTCGAAGATTTATTTGAGTACTGGCGCTATAATGTCTATGTAACTCTTATAAAATTCAGCTGGAAGGCCATCTAATCCAGATGCCCTTCCATTCTGCAGGGACATGATGGCATCCCTAATCTCATCAATCTCAAACGGTGCACTCAAGAATTCCCTATGTGCATCACTGAGCCAACATAACGCAACATCCCCCATAAATGCATCTAGGTCTACCGTGCCCTGGCGCTGAGAGGTATATAATGTAGCATAGTGCGAGGTGAATGCGTCTAGGATTACAAGGGTATCCTGACAGAGCAGACCCCCAGGCTTCTCTTTTCTAATACTTGCGTGGTAAAACGCGGACGTGTAATTTCGGCCAAGGCCCTTCCAGGACGCTCTCCCTCGCCATACCTACGAGCCACCCAATATCGTCCTTTAAACTTAACCTCCCTAGCAGCATTGTCCTTGTACTCAGATAGCTTTTCCCGGAAATCTGCGTGTATCCGACCTGCTTCCCCTCGCATCATGCGGCCCTCCAGCCACTTCAAATCTTGCTCGTGTTTTTTAAGCGTGCGCTGTATATCACGTAGGACGCCAAAACTTTTGGAAATACAGTACCCCCAGATAGTGACCTTAAATGCCTCCCAAATAACCTCTGCGCTATCTACTGATCCTTTGTTATAAAGAAAAAAAATCCGTATTTCTTCCCCAAGCTCAGATTGAAAAACTGGATCTAAAAGGGCATTCGGCCGCATCCAGCAAGTAGGTCTGGGTCTGTCATAGCCAGGAAGAACAAGCATAAGACTTACAGGGCAGTGATCTGAGTAGGTTCTGGCCAGATGTGTGACACTTCGTATGCTAGTTCCCAACCCCCTCGATAGTAGGCAGTAGTCAAGCCTAGCCCATGTTCCAGTGCAGGATGTAAAATGAGTCCCTTCCATCACCTGCGCATGAGTGTGACGCCACCCGTCTATTAAGCCCCCCTCCTCCATAATACCCTGCAGCACCTCCCGAGACCTAGTGTAATGGTATACGGCAGGGTTGGACCTGTGCTGCGTAGGATTCAAGGAGACATTAAAGTCTCCCCCCCCAAATAATATGAGTAGACCCCAGAGCAGCAATTTTCCCCCATAGGTTAGTAAAGAACTCAGGCGCATCGACATTGGGGCCATAACAATTGACAATCGTCACCGAATCTCTTCCCAGCCTCCCCCAGACAACTACATATCTCCCCTGCGGGTCCTCCAGCGTGCCAGCCAGCACAAAAGGCATCCCTTTTTTAACCAGGATTACTGTGCCACGTGCATATGATGAGTAAGAAGAAAAGGCCCTAACACTCGCCCACTTGGAAGAAAAGGTATGAGAAGAACATGGATGTATGTGCGTTTCTTGTAGCATGGCCACTTGGACCCGCTGCCTATCCATATAAGCCAATATCTTGCTGCATTTTCTAGGATCCCCTAACCCCCTAACATTCCAGGATAGGAACCTCAAGACCGAGTCATCCTCCTGCGCCGTCATAGCATCTTATTTCACAATAACTGAGAGAGGCATCATTTGTTCTGGCACATAACAGATATCAGTAAAGTCCAAGCTGTAAAACACCCCTTCCCCCACCCACTGAAGCAGCCCAACTATGACCGTATCATTCAACCCTCCCCCCACCCTCCCATCAAAAAAACAATCAAACATACTCATCATGAAAATCCCAGTCTCATAAGGAACGGGTCTAAAAATAAAATAAACAGCCAACCCAAAAATGGCAAAAAAACAGGGGTACACCCATTAGGGGGGTAGCACTACTGGGTGGCCCACGGGTACCTCCCACCCATCCAAGAGACCTGCAGCTCCTAGCAAGCCCCCACGTAGGCGACAGAGGTGTCCGACTATCTATTATGTCCATGCCCTGCCCAGCTGCACTATCTCCAGTATAAGTTCCAGTTCCCAGTGGTGGCAGCAGACCCCACATCATCATGGGTTCCAACTTGACTATGCTGCAGGCACCGCACCTCCCCAGGGTTTTCTCTCACTAATTGCGGAGGCTATCATTCCACATCATCCAAGGACGCTGCTGAAGGGCCACCACGCTCAGACGGTACATTCTTTCGCTTTTTTAGTGTCTTGAGAAAGTCTTCCACCTGCTGCGGCTTCGTATATATCTTTTGGGTACCTTGGTAAGTAACTCGGAGGCGCGCAGGATACAGTAGGGCATAATCTACCTGAGCTTGTCTCAGGTTCTGCTTGACTGCAATGAATTTACACCGCTCCTCCTGCACCTGCGTGGTAAAATCAGGAAAAATAGTAAAGGACACCCCATTATAATTAAGCTGCTTTTTCTCCCTGGGCACTCGTAAAACTGCATCCCTATCTCTATAATTTAGTAGCCGCGCGATGATGGGCCTAGGCGCGTTCCCAGGGGGAGGTCACGGGCCGAGGGTACGATGAGCCCTCTCCACAATGAAGTGGGAAGACAGAGATTCTGCACCAATCACCGCAGTGAGCAGCTGCTCAACATATGTCTCCATCTGGCCCGTATTCGTAATATCTGGTATGCCCAGTGAGCGAACATTATTAAGTCTGCTGCGCGCTTTGATATCCTCATTCTTAACAGCTATAAGCTTCATTAAGCTTATCCATCTGGTTCAACGCGCTTTGCAGTTGGGTCGTAGTGTTTTCGGTCTCCGATATTCTCTGCTCCGCCTCCTTTAGCCGAGTTACATGGCCATCGATCTTGTGGGCAATAGCAGCCAGACGATTAGAGAGGTGTCCATCTTCTCCGCCATCGTTGCAAACCCCTGCCTCACTTCCGACAGGATCGACTGCACTTCGCTACTGGACCCATCATGCTGATCACGTGGCATCTCCTCTATTCGGCGCTCTACCTCTGCCACCTGTTATCGAGCGCCCTTCTTAGCCTCGAAAGTAAGTCTCTGTTGGCGCGCGTCCGACTTTCCCATCCTGTCACTGGCAGCCGGGAACAAGCACAACAATAGGTGTGCCACACCTAGTAATAGGGCCCAGTGATCCCACTCTTAGGCTCAGTTTAGTCCTCAATCTCCCGTTATGGGCATAAATCAGAGCTATGGTCAGCAAATAGTCGCTGGTAGCCTTCCCCCTAGTCTGCAACCAAGTGTGTCAGACAGCGTTGTAAGATCCGACCTGTCCCATGCACCAGATCACCATCCGTGCCAACGGGGGTTCAAAGCCCTGAAGGGATAACATGCACCTCACCGCTCGGAAGGGGCGCTCCCAGTCACTCCTACCAATCCATTCGTAGCGCTCCTGACTCCAAGTACCCTGGGCGCCCACCGCCACCCTCTCTCACCTTCAAGTAGTAGCTGGTTATGCCCGCTCCAAGCGCTCCCTTAACAACTTGGCGGTAGAGCGGCGGGCCGCTCAGGGCAAGGCCAAAAGCAAAGCAAAGGAATAACCGTCGCAGAAGATAATGCCAGGTCCCAGCAGCACCAGAGCCGATATGTCACCGCCGATCTCACAGCCACCAGCATTCAGACTGCGCCTGCCCTTCGCCCGCAGTCACCGTCCATACTCTGCTCATGCCATATAGGGCGCCAATGCCTGCATCCGCCAGCCGCCGTCCGCTGCCCAAGGCCGCCTCACGCAGTCAAGCGGTAGAGCGTCTCCGTGCCCCCACACAGTGCGCCAGTTGTACCTGCCAGCTTCCACTATTGCTGTAATGGAGGAGGGGTCCATGCGAGGCCGACATAAACATCCGATGCCTCTTTAATACCGAAGCAGCGGGCGGCAAGCCTCCGGCCCGCTAACCACGTGAGATCCTCGGCACTCGCGTGCCCTCCACAGCCCAGTCGCAGCTCCAAGACTCTCTGAGGGAGCCCTCGCTCAGCGCATCATTTCGTCCGCCGCCACCACAACTCTCGTCATGCCCCGCTGTAAGTTGCACCGATCGTGCGCCAGACGCTTATCTTCCGCCTCACTTAAATTTCAGGGAGCACTGCAACAGCAGGATGAAGAATTAATGTAGGATTATATAGTCGGAATGCGGGAGCCTCACCAGATGGCGGCCATTCTGCTTGTGCGCCACCTAGCGCCCCCATCTACACATATGATCCTTTGCTGAATTTGGAATTTTCAGAAATCTATAGCTTTTCTGGATGTTTCCCTGGGTGTCACACCGGTTTCCACCAGTCGAGATCCTTTGAGGAATCCATCTTGGATTAAACTGCATTGACAGAAGTATACCCGTATTTTCACTTCCAAGAGCTACAACAAGCTGGTCTGATTGGGGAAATATTTTTGTCTATCCTGAAAGTACTTCAGACGTCACTTGACATCTAGAGACTGCAAAGCTCTTTCTGATGCTAGTGTTTTGTAGTGGAAAATAAGTAGGTAAACATGTCAGCTCATGTAAGTGGAAACTGTTACTTTAAGGAATCGTAAGAATGGATCCTTTTTTTGAAAAAGTTTGAATTCCATTTACTCTCCTTGCCAACAAAACAGCAGTCTCCCAGTAAAAGTGCTAATGGGTGTTTTAAGTATTGTTGAAAGGATTATTTAATCAAATAAGCTAAAACAGTGCTAAGCTCCATATTAGGGGTCTGTGTCTGCACTGGAGGAAATGTACAGAATACGCCTCTCCTAATTTCTGTTTTGAGAATAAACCGGGAACACCCTGGTTTTCTCAAATACTTAAAACGATCGCTGACAAATGGACCCTGATGGATGGGCATTTAAGGCCCGACTTAACATGCAACAATAGATACGGTAAGAACAGGTTGGGTGGTATAGAACGGATATGGAGCATTCTCTTGTGCCCAATTACAAAAAGAGCGCAACCACCTGCAAGTGTATATTTTAAGTGTTGACACAGCTGCAGTCGCTTGGCAAAGATCCAAATTCTAAGTCCTCACAAGCTGTTAGGTGGAGCAAGTGTGGGTTCGGATGAAGAATCTGCCCTTAATCCCTGGACAGTAATATCGGGCGCAACTTGAATTGATCTGTTTATTGACGTGTTCCATAGCTCTGGAAACCAACATCGCCAGAGCCACATTGGGGCTCTTAGACTCTTTGAACACAAGTCTTTTCTAATTTTGCAGAGCAGCATATATATCACTGCGATTGGTGAGAAGTCATAAAAAACTATCCCCTCCAGTTTGCTGAGATTCGGTTTGTGAGTCTGGACACGGCCATCTGATCACAAATGATGCCCATTTCTTATTTTAGTGGGCTGAAAATACATCCCATCCTTGTTTCCCAATCGGCAAAACACTGGACTCATGTGATGTTTGGTTAATTCCCACTTGTGATTGCCTGCACATACAAGGTTTTTTCACAACACACGTTCTACCATAATGTTCTATTTGTACTGCACAGCCCACGACCACAGACTTTGAATCTCCCAAAGTAGGATTAAAAGTTCTCGTTCTGCTTTGTTTCTTGATGTAGTACATCATGGTTGGACTGTACATCTGAATAAACACAAGTCTCTTACATGAGGCAGGACCGTTTTCAAAGTCTGACATACCACTCATAATTCTAGCAAATGTATATGCAGATTCACCTCTTTCGGGCTTTACATACAGATCTTAAGGATGCATTCTCCACCCTGCATGATTACCAAATGAGAAAGCATTGGAATTAGCAGATTGTATTGCAGACTTCTGCCCACCATACAAGAAAGTGATTCATTTGCCGCATTTCAAAAACCTGATCATCCCAATCTCCATAAAACTGAAGCCATTGTTTGTTCAGTTCTTCTTTATCTGGGACTCATGCAAAGCCGACAGTATGTGAGTAGCTGGTTGCCAGAAGGCAAGCAACCTAATAGTTTTGAGTTGCCTTATGTTATGATTAGTAATGTTTTGAGTGCAAATATAAGATGCAGAAGCCATGAGCTTTTTCCCTCTGTCCCTTGAAGGACGCACTTTCCACTGAAGGGTAAATATCCTTGCACCCAAGAAAATATCATTAGTTGGTTCCATTATAAATTATTCCCCTTTCACATGGCCTTGGTGCTGCTAAAGTGGACAGTCGTGTGCAGTGCTTCTTGCCCTGCTTGACATTCGATGCCTTTGTCAAACAACCCTCTGGGAATCTGTAGTCGTGCACTCTCTTCCTGAAAGATACGTTGCTCCCTGTGCCATACATTTTGTAAAGACCAGAGGGGTGGACTTTAGACCGAAAGAAAGGTCCCTGAATTTGTAATGTTCTGCAGATGTTTTCGATGTATCGAGATACTGATGTACACATAATCTAGGTCTATTGCGGCCAAGAAACTTGTCCTTTAAAAATGATGGCAGTTCTTAAAGAGTAAGCATACAAAACCTTCGCTTTTGTAGAAACTGGTTTAGCTCTTGGGGGTCCACAATAGACCTCCATTAATTTTGAGTATGAGGAAGAAGTTTGAGTAATATCCCAAGTTTTCTAATTGATGCAGCACCTTTTTAAATGCCGTTCTTTCAACAGAGTTGTAAGATTTGTTCCTTGAATAACTTTTGCTATTTTTGCTTTTCTTTCGTTGGGGGTTTACTGAATACTGTTCCATAAACTTTAGTACAAGATCGCAACAGACAATATCCAGGGCCCAGCTTTGTATCCTAACACTTTCCATTATATACTTGAATGCAGCACCTTCACAAAGCAGCAGGAAAGATGGTGAAGATACTATGTACATGGAGTTAGATTCTCTTGCCCTGAGGCTACGATAGGCCAACTGATTACTTCTTATTTTCTGTCCTGATCGGTCTCACCCCTGCTGCTACTTTTGATGCTGAATTTACTGGTAGGGCATATAACATTTATCCGTAGATGACAGGAATGACAACTATTCCCCCAAAGGTAATACTTTCTGTTTTGGGAGTGGCGCCTATAGTTAAAGGACCTTTGTTGCTTCTTTTACCAATCCTAAGGATCTTGCTGTTTTAGTGTCACTTTTTCATTGCCTGCAGAGCCTCGTGTACTTCCTTTTCAAAAACGCTGCTTCCATCAAAAGTCATCACTAGCATCTTAGCCTAAATTATGTACCTTTAAGCTAACCACAATGCTGCTGCTTTGCATATTTGTCTAAAACCTACTGTGGCAGAGACCACAGCTGAGCTCAGCGGACATACGTTCTCCTTCCTTGGATGTAGAAAAAGCTTATGTTCTATCCTCCTGTGGCAGTTTTTGAAGAGGGAGGGGGGGGGGATATACTGTTCAACAAGTTTCATATCTGGCTATTATTTCTAAGGCATTTGCCACTGTGACATTGGTTGCCATTCATGCTTTAACTCTTCTTCCCACAGTGCACCACGTTAAGCCTTCTTTGTCTAGTGGAGCTTGAGGAGGAACTGTAGGATTTCTCTGCTGTCTCAGAGCTACTGTGGCTATGAGGGAATCTGTTTTAATCTGAGTAACCACGCTTCTGCAGTAGTGAAACGTTAACCGAAGATGAAGTGGGCTTTTGCATGTTTTGAAGCCCTTCCTCCCATAGATCTAAAATGGGAATAGAACAAATTGATTTTGTAAATATTTGTCTGGAATTGTAAAGAAAAGACTCATCAACCATCACGATTGGCAGGCTGAATGTATTATCAATGCACCAGCACATATGTTCCAACGTCATCCGGGTGTGAAGCCTTTGCTTCATATTCTGCATTCGCGCTGTCTGGCACAGTTTAACCTTCCCATTCAGAATCACAATTGGTTTGACGCGCGTGAGGGACATCATGCCTCAAATGGTCAGTATTCATCATCATACCCAGTGTAAGGATGAGAACCATTATCATTAGCAATGTTGCCGTCGTCGTTGCTGCAGACATCTTGTTGATTTGTAGGCACCAGCTCTTCTACGGTGCGTTGTTGCCTTGAACCAGTAACTGCAGCGAGTGCACTCGATGGGCCACCTACAAATTCATGTGGTCTACTAAACTGTTGTGCTTCAATAGACTAGTTTAATGGAAATTGAGATGGATAATGCTTCATCATTTGTTGCTGTGATGCCAACAAATCCACTGGAAAATATACCACAGTAGGCAAATCGTGATACGTGGTGCTTCAAAGCTGTGGTCAACCTTTGGGGAGTGCACATATTGAGCATGAGAATAACTTCGTGGGTCAGATAGTGTCATTACACCATGAATGAGGCAGGAGTTTAGTATGCAGCTGGCTTGGACAAGTGGGACATGGGGTCACTCACTCTGCTTGGACCTGCCACACGATTTTGAAGCACCCCCGATGTAAATCATACAATTATCTGATTTTCACAGGGAATGGACTAGAAGCTTCAGAAGCCAGGAAATTGGTATCTGGGAACTATTACACTACTAACTCCTAGCTTAGAATTCCAATCGTGTGTCAATAGCGGTGGAGCATCTTTACCTGCAATCATGGCTCCTTGCCCGTTAATGATTTTTATTGCATTGGTTCTCTGCTTCCGCGTAGTTTACCCACCCAACATTGCATCCCAAAACTTTGTTTTTTTCCCTTCACGTTTCCCATTTGCAGGTATGACTCCGTTCTTGTGGTCTGTCCTTGTTGTTTATATATTGTCTATTATTTGGCCGCAGCAGCTTGAAGACTTCCCTGCCCAGAGGCATTTTGGGGATCAGTTCTAGTATCCAGGTCGAGGTCTGAGAAAGAGAAAAAAATTACCATCCCTAATGTTCTGCATCATGGTAAAATATGCACTACAACAGCGGGAGAAGTTCTGCTGTGTAACCTTAGATTTTATTTTACAGGTTCATTGACTTTCTGGCACTTACCATCCCTATTGCGAAATCACTACATCTCTTGCCTGAGAGTCTGAAAGCATACAAGTCTGTTGAAAATCGACATTCATGGTTACCAAGACATCCTCCTCTTCTTGTTTCTCTTCATCTGAACTAAAGAAAACTTCAATCTATTCTTCATGATCATCATGACTGTCTTAATCCCCGAAGACCACTAGCTCTTGTAAAAGAAGCTCTCTTGTATGTAGGGGCATGACTAAAAGTGAAATTACCAGAGACTAAATAAGCAACACCACCAACACTGGACGAAGTGAAGGGTATTTATACAACCAAAAAGAGCTCCATCATCTGTACAGGGTCAATGTCCGCCTTTAAATTAGCTTGGATTGTTGAAGATGGAGAACAATCAAATTCAGCTGTTGAAGGACCTTAGCATATCTATGGTAAAAATGTCTTCTGGTGTCCATTGTAAGCTTTATGCTGTTGGCTGAACCCTTATCGACAAATCAGCCATACATAATTGACTGCTCCTTTGCCAATATGGGTCCCGGCGCCACTGGCTTTTCACTCGTTAAGGGTCGATTTTGTAATGTCGGCTGGTGTCATCAAGTGGTGGTCTGTGTGTGGTTTGATGGGTTTTCTCTGATGGACACATTTCCTTTGTTTACATCTACTGCCCCACTGAGGCTGCTCTAATGTCAAAAGACCTGTATGTGGCGCTTTTAACACAGACATCTTTGTAACTTCTGATAAACTAGTAGGTATTGACTTGCAACACATCTGCCTTCTTGGCTTTTGGTATTAGAATTTTGGCTGTGTCTTGGGAACCAAGGCATTTGGCGATTTTTTTCAGAATGCTTTCTAGGACCTACAGGATCATATGTATGTGTTGTCTCATCCTTTTCCCTTAATTCAGAAGAGGCATGCAGACAGAAGACTGGTCTTTACTGGAAGGCTCAGCAGGTCGCTTTATAGAGAAAGTTGAAGCCTCCTCATTTGGACCCAATTCCAAATTCTTCTTCGTATTCTGAATTGGCTGGAATGACCATGGCATGTCCTCTCAAAGTAAAGTGAGGACCAAACACCCGTCAAGGCCTTTCAAGGGTTTCATAGGAAATGTTAGGCAAATATGTGGTCAGGATGGAGACAGGCAATACAAAGACTGTCTGTCCTACAAGATGCACATTAACAGCGACTACTTTTTTCTACTATATTTTTCAACAGAAAATGAAGGAATAGTTTCTCACCTGTAACACTTGTTCTCTCGCAGGCCCACCAGTATCTCATCATGTTTAGCAAGTGGCAGTTACTTTAGTTCTTTTTGAAGGCGATGTGTGGTCAGATGTAGATTGTATAGATACCTCTGTCCATTCACCAGTGTGGAAGAAAGTTTGCTTAGGACTACCATGGAAATTCAACAATGAGATAACAGGAGTTACAAGTAAGCAACGATTCCTTTTCTCGTAGGGAATTTCTGTGTATAGTCCTAATCACTTATTAGAGTAGTAAGCCCATAGCGCGGTGAAGGTGACTGAGTATCAATGAGAAAGTTTAAGGAAATAGGTTCAGAGGAAAGACTGCCCTACGTGAGCAACTGCTCTAGCGTCAGAGTCTAGGCAGACATGTTTAGTGAATGTATGTACTGATTTCCAGGTAGTTGATTTGCTAATTCCTGGGATAGGGATATTGTGCAGTTAAGCAGCCGTAGCCGCTTTCTTCCTGGTAGAGTGTGCTTTAGATTTAGCTGAGAGTGTTTGTAAGCCTTTTGATAGCACTACAAAATACATTAAACTATCCATCATGAAATGGATTGCTTGGAGGTGTCTAAGCCTGTATGTACCGGAAAGTAGTTGATAAACAATTGGTCAGATTTGTGAATTTTAGAAGTCTCCTCACACCCAGAGAATGGAGAGTTCTTACCACTGGAGTAGAGAGATTATGAAAGAATGTTGGTAATGAGATTGTCTAGTTGGCATGGACCCCTGAAACAACATTAGGGAGGAACTTTGGGTGAGTTCTCATAAGTACTTTGCCAGAATGAAATACAGTGTATGGTTCATGAGAGCAGAGTGCTTGGATCTCGCTAACCCTGCGGACCGAAGTTATCACCACAAGGAAAGCGGTTTTCCAAGACAAGTGTTGGAGAGATGCCTTGTGTATGGGTTCAAAAGGGTCCTGCATAAGGCGCAATAGGACTTCATTAAGCTCCCATGGAGAGGGAAAGGCGTCTGATGGGAGGAAAAACCTTCAAACCTTCAATTAAATTCTTACTGGCGGGGACTCTGGGGGGGAAAAAAGGAGGTTTGTGAAGGAATTTTTTGTATGCAGTAAGAGTTGCCAGGTAAACCTTTGTAGAAGAGAATTGCAAGCCAGATTTTGCCAAATGGAGTATGTATGCCATCTTCCTGGCAAGTAGTAGGATCCTCGTTCTTAGATGAACACCAGATGCAAAATCTCTTCCATTTGAAGCATATGGGGAACATGTGGAAGGCCGCTTGGCTTCTTCGAGGATCTCTATGCAGTCTTGCATTAGATTCAAATGTCCATACTGCACCAGCTCAGGAGCCATGCTGCCAAATTCAAACAGGAGAGATTGGGGTGTACCATCTGACCTCCAAATTTAGTCAGCAGGTCTGGTCCTCATTGCAGCTTGAGATGTTGACAGATATCCCGGTAAAGGAAGTCCGTGAACCACCATTGATGTAGGCACTCCAGAGCTATGAGGATAATCTTGGTTGTGGATTGGGACAACTTGATGAGCACTGTCGGGATCAGGGGGAAAAGCTTAGAGAAATTTGACAGATCTCTTGATCCAGAGGGCATTCGCCACAGTCCCTAGCAGGAAGAATCTCGATGTGAAGGCTAGTCATTTGCTGTTTTCTGCGTTGGCGACCAAGTCGATGGCCGGAGTTCCCCACCATTGTAAGAGGTTTTGAACGACGTCTGCGTTTAAGACATACGCATGGTTTTCTTGCAGGCGTCTACTGAGAGAATTTGTTTGAGCATTTTACACACCTGGAGGGTGAGTTGCCGTGATCGTAGGGCCTCTGGCCAGAAGCCATTTCCAGATCATCTGGGCTTCGTGTGACAAGGGGCTGGACATAATTCATCCCTTCCTGCTTATTGAAGTAGTACATGGTTGTTGTACTGTCCATCTGAACAAGCAGGGAGTGTGATCTGAATGATGGGTGAAATGCCTTCAGCGTCAGATGGACTGCGCGTAGCTCTAGGAGATTGATATGGTACGTGAATTCTCTCAGAGACCACTTGCCTTGAATTTGAAGGTGGTCCATGTGGGTTCACCATCTCAGTAGTAACTATGGTCTGAGGAGGGATCTTCTGATAAAATGGCATACCGCCAAGTAGATTGTTTGGAGAGCACCACCATTTAAGGGGCAGCTTCAAATGAAGGGATAGCTGTATCCTGTTGTCACAGTTGCCTGTCAGTTGGTCCCACTTTGTCCTCGAGACATTCCTGCAGAGGTCTCATGTGGAGATGGGCATTTGGTGTTAGGAAGATGCAGGAGGCTATTGAGCCAGGTCGTATGAGAGCCTGAGACTTTCGAAGGATCGATTAGCGTCTCCCCTCCAAAGGATGCACTCTTGCCTTTAGTGTGTTGGAGGCCCCCAGATAGTGTAAGGTTTGGACCGGGACAGATGTTGACTTTGTTTGCGGACGTGAAGGCCTAGTCTTTGTAGGAGATCGCAAGTCCAATTGTAATGAAGCTGAGCTTCCTGAAACGTGGATGACTTGATTAGCTAATCGTCTAGATATGGGTAGACGAATATTTTGTGTTTTCTGAGATGGGTAGCAACTACTGCCATGCACTTGCAGAATGTCCTGGGTGCTGACCTCAGGCCAAGTAGAAACACTTGGAACTGATAATGGTCCTGCCTCACTACGAACCTGAAGAACCTATGATGCTTTCTAGCGATTGGTATATGAAATTATGAACCTTGAAGGAACATATACAATCCCCCTGGTGTAATTGGGGATAAATCTGGTGTAATGCCAGCATCCGGCATTTTTCTCGCCAAATCTACATGATGGTTGTTTTAAGGTCGGGCATAGGTCTGAATTTGTTCTCGTCTTTCTTCTTGACGAGAAAGTACCTGGAATTATTGCCTGTACCTAGTTGTTGGTGAGGAGCAGGTTCCACCGCCTGCTTTTGTAAGAGGATGTTGACCTCTTATTGTAACAGAGGGAGCTGGAAACTGGGTGGTTTTGGAGGTATGGATGGCGGAGGGCTGGTGAACCTGAGACAATATCCATTGTGAACAATATTCAGATCCCAGGCATCCTGTGTGATGTTTTGCCACTCTGCCAGATAATGTTGGAAGCTTCCCCCTACTGGAGTGGGTAACAGAAGAGGGGGAAGTAATGATTCAGGGTTTTGACACAGCTGGTTAATTGCATCCTTATGGCAGCAGCTGGATTGATGCTCAAGCTTGCTTTCTCTGGTTGTGCACCGCTTTGCTGGTGTTCCTGATACCAGTGAGGGGTTTGAACCCTCTGAGAATAAAAACGGCAATGGTATGGACTGAAAGAATTTGTTTCTTTAGGTTTTCTTAACGGCCTTTAAAGTCCCTATTTCTGCCTTCATCCTTGCCATCTCGTCATTGGTATGACTGCCTTAAGAGAGTGGTACAGAAGAATGGAAGATTGAGCATTCTCCATTGAGATTCTGGCTAGAGGGAGGTAAGGCGAAGGCAAGAATGCCTGCGAAGTGTGACGCCACACCAGTACTCATGTTCCGCAAGTAGGGAAGAATCTGCTGCAGCACTAATGACCTAGTTAAATGTAAAAAATGTAAATCCAGTATTTGTAAAGCACAAACAGTTACCCTAAGGCATCCCGGCGCTGGGGGCCGTCGGGAAGATTAAGCAAGCTATTGCCCAGAGTCACATGGTGCTGGGCTGACCTGCCGCCGGTGCCGGGGATCGAACTGTGAGCCTCAGATTCCAGCTTCAGTCACCCTGGCCGCGGAGCCACACCTCTTCCTAGAGACCATTAGCCCTTCACTGGGGATTTCTGCAAAGTCCTCACATTTATCTTTTGGGAGATGTTCAACAAACTGTTGCAGGGGTTCCCACAGAGCTCTGTAATAACTGCCTAAGAGGGCAGTGACTCTTGTAGGGTCCATTGTGGTTGCTGCCGTACTGCAGACCTTCCGACCCACAAAGTCCAACCTCCGACTCTCTACCAGGAGGGACAGTTGAAGTGGGAGTAGTGGAGTGAGGTTTCTTTGCAGCCACTACAGTGCCAGTCTGGTGCTGGGTCTGTTAGGAGAAAGGCAGGATCCTGCTCAAGAGGGAGGTATTTTTTCTGAAGCCTTGATTAAGCTGGCTTGATAGATGCTGGTGTCACAAAGAGGTCCCTAGCAGGTTATAATAGTCCTGGGACTAGTGTCAGCAAAGGTCTTGATGCGGACTTATGTTGAAGGGTTTTGAAGATTATGGACGTTGTTGGTGTGAGTTTAAATCTGAATATTTCGTTTTGCACCTCCCCTCACCAAGACTTCTTGAAAAGTGGTGGTATCATGCACCGGTGATAGGAGGCGGGGAGTCTGACGAGAGTATCGTCCTGTAGCAGTAGATGAAGTCCCCGTAGTGTGTGTGGATTGAGATTGTCGAGAGTAGTGACGATGATGTGAGTGCCTGGATAATGGAGATGAGTGCATTGAGCTGTGATGGCGACACCTAGAACAATGGCACGATCTAGAATGAGATTTGAGCCTCATCGCAGGAGCTACCGGTGCTGGAGGAGGCAAAGATGCTGCTGGCAGAGGAGAACCTCGTGCATCCCGTGAAGGAGAGTATGATCTAGAATACTCAGAGAATGGCGAGGAATAGATATGTCTCCTTTTCCTTCTTGCCTCCTGTAGCCTAGACGATTCTGAAAGAGTCCCCAACGTCTTGACATCGATATAAGTGTCAAAGGTAATCAACATCAGAGTGTGTCTCGATGTCTATCGATCTCCACGGTGAGCGTGGAGGTGGCCTCATAGTTGATGGGCTTCTAGATGTCGAACGAGGTCTGTGAGTAGATAGTGTAGTTCTTGACATCGATACCCCTTGACTCGAAGATGATCTGTAGCGCTCCACGACTATAAACCATGGGTAGATGGCGAACAAGTCAGCACCATATACCTCCCCTCGACGACCAGGATCAATGGCATTCTTCGGTTTTCTTTCTGGTACACCTCCAGAGACAGTTGGCCCAGCCCTGGAAGAGGACTGACCCTCTCCTCGCTCTGAGGTCTCACCCACGGATAGTGTCAATTTTCTTCACTCCTCTGTGCCCTGAAGGCGAATCTTTTCCCGGTTTCGTAAGGTGCACCTGAGGAAATTGCTACAGTGATGCCAAGACTCAGGAACATGATTATCTGTAAGATGGAGTATTCACACCCTATGAGGGTCTGTCTTGCCCTTTTTCATTTCAAAATCTGTGCATTTGTCAAAAAAGAGATGGCATCTTTTCAGGCAATAACTCATTAATTCCTGTCAGAAAATACAGAAAAAGCCAGGGAGAGACCAAACAATTTGAATGAAAAGCTTATCACCAAAATTCAGATGTGAATTTTCGGGAAAAAAAGCCGACATTTGGCTGAGCTCCAGGGTCCTGCCAGCAGGAGCTGGGAAAAAGAACTGAAGCAACATCCACCTGCTGAGCATGTTGGGATACTGGTGGTCTTTGGGTTCTTAAAGGGAAGTCTCTTTTTTTGCCATATAATAATAGCCTATAAAACTACTCTGTCCTCCTTCTCATCTAGCTCTCATAAAGGGTTTGTGAGGGACCTTGATGTCGTTTGCAAAAAGATCTTGAAATTAAACACAAATTCTTTGTGCTGGCCCATTTTTGACTCCACGATGAAGAATACAGCCATTGTAGCCGATGTATAAAGGCTGCATAATCTGTCTCTTTCCTGTCTTTGTAGCCCTTCCTAAAGAAAGGAGAAATTCTACACTTAAGATGTATATTGAAGAAGTACTCCGGGGTCCCCGCACGTGGGTGGGACAATTCAGTGATTATGACTATCATGGAAACCCCCTACATGGGAATGACTGACAGAGAATAATGCTAACATGTACTGTTTCTGTAAATTAATCAAGTTGCTGTTGAAATCTTCCAAAAAGGTTAAAAATAGGACAGAGCTCAAAAGGATTCCCTCACAGTAATGTATGCAAGAGAATCTGGAAATTGGAGGTTCATGGCAAAGGTTGTGGCACAGTATCTCCGTCACTTAAACCGAAAGGTGGGCACATAATGAGGTGGTAGACTGCATATGTTCTGTGATGCTCAATGTTAATGAAGGCAGGCAGAAAGACTGCTCGTTAACATCAAACTACTGAAGGTTCCCAGACGGATGATGGGGAAGCACTTAGTTGCTTACTTGCAACTCCAGTTCTCCACGGTTGGTATCTTTCATATATTCACGGAGAGAACTGGAAAATTTCCTAGGCAGAGCACCTACCTCGACAAAAGTTTGACTACAGAAGGTCTCTACCAGTTACTCGCCAATTTTTAGCATTGTTTTGATGAAATTCAATAAACGAGTATGTTACTTAGGGGTACCCTCCCCTTGGATATCACAGATTCCAAGGACACCCTACTCTGGTACAGAGGGTAAAGGCAAAACTTGGGATCCGACTGGTCCTGAAGAATGCCGGTGTGATCCTATACTGTAGGCACTTTTAACACGGCAGAAGCATGTCGACACTTTGGCAGTAAGGAGGGGTGAAGGAACCCTTAAAAATCTCCTGTCACCACCATTCTTCACTTTTTTAGACGGTGAGTCCAGGAATAAAATGTTTGAACAGAGACACCACCGAGCTAGTTTTAAACCTTCACTGCACTTTTCTTTTGGTGATCCCAATGCATCTTGATATACAATTACTTTTTCATGTTTGTATTGACTTCCCCTCCCTTTTGCTCCACTCCAGGCATTGGTCTGCGCAGGGATGAATTGTAAGCAAGCCCAATGATGAAGCATGTCACAAACTTGTGAGTGAGGGCAGTATTTCTCCAGACAGCATGTGCCACCTTTTGATCACTTTTCGCTACTCCTCTGTGTGTGTTACAGTTATGTGATTGGGGAGGCCGGACTAGAGAAATTTTGCCTCTCCCCCCTTCACAGTGTTTGAAAACCTTTGATATATTCACATAATTGAATAATTCCCCGTCGTCAGGCTGGGAATCCTGTAACTTTAAATAGCAGTAAACAGTGTTGATATGGATGCATGTGAATGTATGAAACATACTAACACTGGAATTACAAATCCCTAATTTAGTATTGGATCATTAATACATTCACAGGCATCAATCAGAATAGTGAGCAGTACATAACAAGTAGCTGTACAGCAGATGCCTTGTAAAGGCATACAAGCATACAGTCGATGCCATGCTCCTGGTGGAATGCTTTCTTCCTCTGCCCTGGAGAAGACATTTCAGTTTGTTGTGGCAAAAGGAGGTGCAGGCTGGCAGTCAATGTGCTAGACCCTGATTGGACAGAAGTTGGCCACCTTCCCGGAAGACCGAATGACAGAGTTTGTAAAGCAAAAACCAAAGGAAATGATGGACGGAGTATTGAACATTGCAAGCACTCACCCCCAGTCAACCGATCTGGGTTTAATCCATCACCGTTCTTTAGCCCACTCTGCCACCCCAGTTCAGACCTGGCCAGATGCAAATCAGTCTGACCCTGTGCCTCATGGGAACAGTCCAGCCTGAACTGCCAAGCCATGTCTTCCCTGGACCGGAAACAAGCTTCCTAGGACCGGTTTCTGGCATTTCAGCCATCTTCAGCCAGGCTTGCTTGAATCCAGTGGCAAAGTGAGCAAGGGACTCACGTCTGAGCATACCCTGCCAACTTATGGCGAACAAAGCAAAAACCAAAGGAAATGATGGACGGAGTGTTGAACATTTCAAGCACTCACCCCCAGTCAACCGATCTGGGTTTAATCCATCACCGTTCTTTAGCCCACTCTGCCACCCCAGTTCAGACATGGCCATATGCAAATCAGTCTGACCCTGTGCCTCATGGGAACAGTCCAGCCTGAACTGCCAAGCCATGTCTTCCCTGGACCGGAAACAAGCTTCCTAGGACCGGTTTCTGGCAGAGTGGGCTAAAGAACGGTGATGGATTAAACCCAGATCAGTTGACTGGGGGTGAGTGCTTGCAATGTTCAACACTCCGTCCATCATTTCCTTTGGTTGTTGCTTTGTTCGCCATAAGTTGGCAGGGTATGCTCAGACGTGAGTCCCTTGCTCACTTTGCCACTGGATTCAAGCAAGCCTGGCTGAAGACGGCTGAAATGCCAGAAACCGGTCCTAGGAAGCTTGTTTCCGGTCCAGGGAAGACATGGCTTGGCAGTTCGGGCTGGACTGTTCCCATGAGGCACAGGGTCAGACTGATTTGCATATGGCCATGTCTGAACTGGGGTGGCAGAGTGGGCTAAAGAACGGTGATGGATTAAACCCAGATCAGTTGACTGGGGGTGAGTGCTTGCAATGTTCAACACTCCGTCCATCATTTCCTTTGGTTGTTGCTTTGTTCGCCATAAGTTGGCAGGGTATGCTCAGACGTGAGTACCTTGCTCACTTTGCCACTGGATTCAAGCAAGCCTGGCTGAAGACGGCTGAAATGCCAGAAACCGGTCCTAGGAAGCTTGTTTCCGGTCCAGGGAAGACATGGCTTGGCAGTTCGGGCTGGACTGTTCCCATGAGGCACAGGGTCAGACTGATTTGCATATGGCCATGTCTGAACTGGGGTGGCAGAGTGGGCTATAGAACGGTGATGGATTAAACCCAGATCAGTTGACGGGGGGGGGGGGGGGGGGGAGTGCTTGCAATGTTCAACACTCCGTCCATCATTTCCTTTGGTTGTTGCAGAGTTTGTAAATCCAACACATGTCTTTTCCATAGAAAATTTATTGCCACTGCATGTGTCTAGCAAGTGCATATTTTTTGTTGATGTGGGGGAACAGTGCAGAGTGACAAGCTTGGTAAGATAAAAGTCAGTAGGGATCTTAGGCATGAATTTAGGGTTGATCTGTAAGATGGCTTTTCCAATGTAAAGCATAGAAAGGGTTCATTCACAGTAAATGCTTGCATCACCCCTACTCTCGTAGCCGATATAAATGCTATAAGTGAGGTCTTCCAGGAGATCAGATTTAAATGAGCTTGGTGGATTGGTTCAAAGGGAGACAGAATAAGCTGGCTCAAAACAGTGTTGAGCTCCCAGAGCATCGGAGGGTGCCATACAGGACGAAATGCTCTGAAAAGTCCCTTCATAAACCATTTTAGGACTGTTTACAAGAATAGAGCAGAAGAGTCATCTTCTGTTCTTCTAAATCCCAATACTGCCATTAGATAGACTCATACTGAGATTATTTAAGACCACTCTTGGCTTGGTCCAACGAGTATCGAATACTTTTTTGAGTTGTATAGACAACAGGTGGAAGCATTTGTCTTTGCAACAGGCACAGAAAAGCCTTCACTTAGCATTATACTTCATTGTGGTTGCTGGCACCTCAGCCTGCGCTAGGGTGTTTCTGCATTCAGACAGCAGACCCAAATGGCCATATTCTATGTGGTCAGGTACCAAGCTTTCAGGCTCAGTGACTTGATATCATAATGGAGTATCTCTGCATTGTCTGGATAGCAGCTTGGATTACATGTCAGTGGTATTGCTGGAAGCGTAGATAGTTTTTGGAGTGCAATGTACTTATATTGGCCTGGCCATACCAGGGAATTGAGAATCTTGGTTCAAGATTCCACCTTTGCCTTCCTCAGTGCCCTACGGAATCAGAAGGAACCTATATGCAATGATGTTTGACTGACTGATCGAAATGGCATTCCCCTGTCTGATCGACAGGAAAACGCTACTTACCAGTAAGCATCTGTTCTTGGCATGTAGAGCTGCAGAGATTCACACTCTGTGCATAGATCGCCATCTGGTGTTGGGCTTGGATGCTTGCACCTTGTTGTCTTGGAAGAAGTCTTTTGTAGTCACAAGATTGGTGACTCCTCCATTGGACCATAGCGCGCATGGGCATCGACTCCATCCTCAGATTGTTTTTCGCCATGATGGGAAATTATGGAGTTTGTAGAAACAGAAAAGATGTCCATGTGAATGTATCTAAGTAAGATAACACGGGAACAGATACAGGTTCCGGGGAGGTGGGTGGGCGTATGAATCTCTGCTGCTCTACATGCCAAGAACAGATGCATACTGGTAAGTAGCATTTTCTGTTCGAGGCATATGAGCTGCAGAATTCACACTCTGTGCACAGACTGTACAGCAGTGTCTCCCCTAGTGGTGGTCACCTGTATCGGTTGCAGTGGTTTTAAAAAGTGTCTTAAGAACAGCCTGGCCTACAGAAGCTTTTTGCTTTGCCTGCACATCTACACAATAGTGTTTGGTGAAGGTGTGTTGTAGACCATGTCGCTGCCTTACAAATGTCTTCTAGTGGAATGTTCCCTAATAATGCCATGGAAGCTCCTAGTTTGCGTGTTGAATGCGCTCTAGGGGGAATTGTTAATGTGCGTTTTGCTTTCTGGTAGCATATTTGAATGCATTTGACTATCCACCTGGCAATTCCAGCTTTGGAGAGGGGGTTGCCTTTATGAGGTGTAGAGAAAGCTACAAACAGCTGTTTTGTCTTCCTAAAGTTTTTAGTCCTGTCTATGTAGCAAAGTAAAGCTCTTGTGACGTCGAGCGTGTGAAGAGCCCTTTCCGCTACATAATCAGGATTTTGGAAAAATACTGGCAACGCTACGGATTGATTAAGGTGGAAAGCAGAGATTACTTTGGAAGGAATTTTGGATTTGTCTTAAGAACCACCTTGTTACGATGTATTTGTAAGAATGATTCTTGTATGGTTAAAGCCTGGATCTCACTTACTCTCCTGAGAGAGGTGATTGCAACAAGAAAAGCTACTTTCCATGTAAGGAATTGTAATTCACATTTTTGTAAAGGCTCAAATGGGGGACCCATGAGTCTAGTAAGGACAATGTTTAGGTTCCACACTGGAGAGGGTGGCAGTCTGGGTGGAATTATTCTTTTAAGGTCTTCCATAAAGGCTTTGATAGGGGGTACTCTAAACAATGACAAATGTTGTCTGTTTTGTAGGCAGGCAGCAAGGGCAGCCAGATGTAATCTTATTGATGAGTATGCCAGATTGCATCTTTGTAGATGTAGCAAATAGCAGATAATTTTTTGAATTGAAGCATCCAATGGGTCAATTTTGTTATTATTGCAGTAAATGACAAATCTCTTCCATTTAGCTGCATAGCAAGCTCTAGTAGTGGGGCTTCCTTAATAATATTCATACAGTCCGGGGGGAGGTTAAGGTAACCGAATTCTAGGATATCAGGAGCCAGATCGCTAGATTCAGTTGTGCTGTATCTGGGTGCCCTATCTCTCCATGGTTCTGCTTTAGTAGCTTTGGGGAAAGACGTAATTTTTGGTGTGGAACTACTGAGAGTTCGAGTAGTGTTGGAACCATGGTTGCCGTGCCCATGTTGGAGCAACTAGGATCATCTTGCGAAACTGTTGTTTGAGCTTGCGTACTACTAGTGGAATGAGCGGGAGTGGCGGAAAAGCGTACACAAATCTGCCTGACCAGTTCATCCATATCGCATTGCCCTTGGACAACGGGTGTGGAAACCTGGCGGCGAAGGTTGGGCATTTTGCGTTTGCATGTGTGGCAAACAGATCTATGTCTGGTTGGCCCCACATCTAGAAGAAGGGTTGAAGAACTTGCGGATGAAGTTCCCATTCATGTATCTGTTGAGTCTGACGACTTAACAGATCCGCCATCTGATTGTTCACCCCTGGAAGATGTTCTGACAGAAGGTATATGTTTTGTGGAATGGCCCATCTCCATATACTTTGCGCTAGGTGAGACAGCTGCAAAGAGTGTGTTCCTCCTTGTTTTTTTATGTAATACATTGCTGTCATATTGTCTGTGCGAACTAGGACAGCTTTGTTAAGGAGATGTGTCTGGAACGATTTTAACGCTAGAAAAATTGCTAGTAATTCTAGGTAATTGATGTGGAACAGTTTTTGTTGAGTGGTCCACCTGCCCTGAAACATGTGGTTTAGGAGATGGGCTCCCAAACCGGTGAGCGATAAGTCTGCTGTTAGCACTATCTGTGGAACCGGCTCTAGGAACGGCCACCCTCTGGAAAGATTTTGTGTATTCCACCACAGCAGAGAGCGATGTGTGCTGCTGTCCACCAACACCAGATCTGTAAGTTGACCGTGAGCCTGGTTCCACTGACGTGCAAAGCATTCCTGTAAAGGTCGCATTTGAAGTCTTGCGTGAGATACAATGAAAATTCAAGAGGCCATCATTCCTATGAGTTGCATAAACACTCGTGCTGGGAGAAAGTGTTGGGGCTGAAACTTGGAGATGAGGGTCTGCATGCTGGCTATCCTTGCTGGATTGGGTTATGCTAGAGCAGGGATACTCATAGTACGGCCCGCGGGCCGCCAGCGGCCCGGCAAGCCTTTCTTGGCGGCCCGCGGACCTTGCAGACATCGTACCCAGACATGCCAACCCTACCGATTCAGGCAGGAGACTACCGATTTCAAGGCTAGTCTCCCGCCTCCCAATTCCTGCTAGCAAAAACCCGATTCCTCGGGGGGTTTCAGCTGACAGGGCTTGTATTGTGTAGAGTGCTAATTCTTTCAGCAATAATCAGAGTGGCGATGCAGGGGCTCTAGAAAGGGTGAAAAAGCAAAACAAAGCCTCATCAACAAGCGAATGGTCTTTTAAAGACCCATGAAGTACTCGGGGGCGGCTGTGTGTGTACCTGGAAGCTGTTTCAGCCCGCCGGGCTGCCACGTGGGGGGGACGGGGTCGGGGGGTTGTATGCACTGCCAGTAACCTGCCAGGCCAGTGCACAACACTTGCATCACCCTCGCTCTGCCTGCCACTGCGCTCAATGCTTCTGAAAGGTAAGGGAAAAAAACGTGCATTTTGCGTTTCAAATGTCCGATCCTGCAGCAGCACACTTCCAACGGCCATACATGACAGTAACCCGATTCAAGCCCCATTCTCCCGATTTTGTTTTTGTCGATTTGTTTTTAAATCTCCCACTTTCCTCTTCTGAAATGTATGATCGTACCGTTTTTTTTTTAACAGTGTCAGCAAACACAGACTCTGCTCTGTGGGGGCCCGGGGATTCAAGGGATAGTCCAAGTGGAGCTGCTGGGGCGCTAAGAGGTGAAATACAACAAAGCCTCGCTATCATGCAAATGGTCTCTTAAAGACCTGTGAAGTACTCGGGTGGGGCTGTGTGTGTGCCCTGGAAGGGAAGCTGCCTCTGCTGCCACACAAGCGGAGAGGGGGGGGGGGGGGGGGGGGGGGGGCAGGTGACAAAGAATTACAAGAGAACAGCAGGGTGTGAGAGTCCGGTAAGGGGACAGAGGGAAGTAGGGAGAGACAGAGACAGACAGATAGAGATAGAGACTAACAGACACAGGGACAGACGGAGAGATAGAGAGAGACGGAGAGGGAGGGAGACGGAAGACAGAGGGAGACGGAAGACAGAGGGAGACGGAAGACAGAGGGAGACGGAAGACAGAGGGAGAGGGAGGGAGACGGAAGACAGAGGGAGAGGGAGGGAGGCGGAAGACAGAGGGAGAGGGAGGGAGACGGAGGACGGAGAGAGACGGAGAGGGAAGGAGAGAGAGGGAGGGAGGGAGAGAGGGAGGGAGGGAGAGAGGGAGGGAGAGAGAGGGAGGGAGAGAGAGAGGGGGAGGGGGACAGAGAGAGATGGAGACATGTTGTGAAAGGTTTTTTTTTACTCTAGCTCCGCCCCCACTGAATCCACCCCTACCAGTGCGGCCCTCGGCCACTAACCACACTGTAATTTTGGCCCCCGACAGAAAGTTTGTGAGTACCCCAGTGCTAGAGCTTTGGAAGTGTCTATTGTGGCTCCTAGATACTGATGCATGTAGCAGGGTTGAAGGTGTGACTTGGTGTTGTTGTCTGTGAACCCCAAGTTGTGTAGTCGCTGAATGGTTTGATAAGTGTGGTGAAAACACTGGTTGTATGACTTGGCTTTTATGAGCCAGTCGTTGAAGTATGGAAATACATGGATTTGTTGTCTTCGCAAGTGTGCTGCTACTACTGCAAGGCACTTTGTGAACACCCTGGGTGCTTTTGAACTGATAGTGTTGGCCGTCCAGTGTGAACCTTAGGTATTTTCTGTGAGCAGGGTGTATGGGAATATGGAAGTAGGCGTCCTTGAGATCTAGTGTGACAAAGAAGTCGCCTTGTTGAAGCAGTGGAAGGACTTGCTGAAGAGTGATCATGTGAAAATGATCTGGCTGTATGTAGAGATTGAGAGGTCTGAGGTCCAATATTGGCCTTAGGGTACCGTCCTTTTTGAGGATTAGGAAATAAAGAGAGTAAACTCCTGTTCCTTGATGTTGTATGGGGAAAGGGTCTATTGCATGCTTTTGAAGCAGCGAAAGAACTTCCTGTTTGAGGAGTGTCAGATGTTCCGTGGACATTGGTCACTGCTTGGGTGGTAATTTGGGTGGAGTTGCTGCAAGTTCCAGGCAGTAACCATACTGGATAATTTGTCTAACCCACTTGTCTGTAGTGATGGCTTTCCAGACAGGTAGGACCTGAGTCTCCTTCCGACCGGAGTGGAATGGTCTGGAGGGAAGTCACCGTTTATTAGAGGGAGAGGTGCGAGTGTTGTTGTTACCTCTGCCTCTTCCTTTGTTGTGATTTCCTCCGTATCCACCTCTAAAATATCCCCTGTTAGGGGATGTTTATGTGGGGTTCTTGTATGAGCAAGAAGCAGTGTCTGCACTGATATTGTTGGATGCACCTCTACAGAAGGAGCGACGAAAGGAACCTTGTGTGGATGGAGACTGTAATGCCCCCATGGATTTAGCAGTCTCCGTGTCCTTTTTCATTTTTCCTAAAGCTGTATCCACAGCTGGGCCAAACAGTTGTTCATGATTGAAAAGGTGATTGAGGATAGTTGTCTGTACCTCCTGTTTGAAACCAGAGATGCGCAACCAGGCATGGCTTCTCAGTAACACGCTAGTGTTAATGGACCTAGATGCGGTGTCTGCTGCATCAAGGGCACACTTGATTGATGCATTAGTTATTTGCCATCTTGAATCAAATCATTGGCCTTGGTCTTATATTGATGAGGAAAATGCTGCAATAAGGTTTCTACCTGGTCGTAATGAGCCCCATCATACCTGGCAAGTAATGCCTGCGCATTGGCTATCCTCCAGTGATTAGCTGCTTGGGCAGCAACTAGTTTGCCCAAAGGATTTAATAATTTGGACTTTGTCCGGAGGTGGAGCATCACCGGAGGTTTGAGAGTTGGCACGCTTTCTAGCGTTGGTGACCACTAGAGAATCTAAAGGTAGTTGACCCTTGATGTAGGTGGGATCATTGGGAGCGGGTCTATATTTTTTGTCAATTCTGGGGTTGAGAATTCTAACCCTTACAGGGTCTTTGAATATGGCTGGGGCGTATTTAATGACGCCTTTTAGCATTGGTAACGTTTGTACAGTTTTTTGTGACTGTGCAAAGGTGTCTAATAGGAAGTCCTCCTCTGCGGGATCCGAATGCATGTGAACACCATGGTACTGGGCAGCCCCGTCTATAAGCTGGCTAAAACCAATATTGTCATCTGGGGGAGATGGCTTTGTTGGGTATGCATCGGGAAGGTCTGGAGGACCTACTGGGTCATCATAATCATCCCAATCATCCTGTGGTACATCTGTGTCGTCATCAGGGTAAGTGAAAGTTTCATTGTTCCCTTCCCCAACCCCTAAATCATCATCATCCTGTGGTGAGTAGGGTGGCATTATGGGAGAATGTGGTGGGGAGAAAGGCTTAGGAGGAAGAACAGGAGAAGAGGGTCATTAAGGTGAAGTAGCACAATCTCTCTTCTTTACAGGCACCTCAGGGATGTGTGAGGTGTCCAATTTCTTCTTCTTGTGTGGAACATTGACCACATGTCTTGTTTTGGGGTCCACTTGGAGTGTTTTTTGTTTCGGATCCGGTCGAAAAAGTTCTTCCTGTTCGGTAGTCGATTTCAGCACCGATTTTTTCGGGTCTGACCGGGGTTTAGATTTGTGCTCTGGAGCCTTTGAATGGGTTTTTGGATCCTTCGGCTTTGATGTCGAAATCTTTCTCGGCTCCGAATTTTTTGGTTTCGGACCCGAGGCCTTTTCCTTTGGCGCCGAGGTGTTCGGTACCGATGGTTTTTTGGGGACTGCGGAAGTAGTATGCGCTCCCGGCTTCGGTGCCGATGGTGTCTGCGGGGCACTCATATGCTGTTTGGTCAGTGCCGAGCCGCCGGAAGGCTTCTTCTTTGTCTTCGGAGACGGGCCCAGAGGTGGGGCTTCTGAAGCTTTCTCCCGGTCGCGACTGGGGCCAGCAGGCGAAGTCTTGACCGGAGCCGCCTTTTTTTCAGGTGGGGTGGGGGCAGTTGTACTCACTCGTTGACCTGGAGAGATGTGGTCGTTTTAGTCAGAGTCGTCCAGATCCTCAGAATCCTCCCCTGGAACATTGGGGCCTTCGCTGAAGATGTCCTCCAGCACTGGAGCTGCTAGTTGCGCCATAACGTGTCGTCGGGCCCGTTGATCACGGATAGTCTTTATGGATCGAAAGGAGGCACAGGCCTGGCAATTACTCTCCTCGTGCTCGGGCGAGAGACAGAGGTTACAGACAGTGTGTTGGTCACTGTGAGGGAATTTAGCTCCACACTGGGGGCATTTTTTAAATGGAGTCCTTTCCATTAGCCGTAGGCCTGAATGGCGTTGGTAAGCCCAGCGGCCCGCGTCGACAACTGGAATCGGGTATTAGAGGAGCGCGTCAAAGGGCACGCGAACGAAAACAATACCATCGAGATTTTTGATGGTTTGCGCGTCGAAAAGGTTTGGATAATAGAGTACCGGAGCGCAGAAGTTACATCCAAACCCTTTGGCGGAAAAAACACAATCTGAGGATGAAGTCAATGCCCATGCGCACTATCGTCCAAGGGAGGAGTCACCTATCTCGTGACTACAAAAGACTTCTTCCAAGACAACAACAAGGTGCAAGCATCCGTGCCCAACACCAGATGGCGATCTATGCACAGAGAGTGAATTCTGCAGCTCATATGCCTCGAACATACATTACCCTTGGTTCTTGATTCCTGGTTCCCAAAATCTGCTGGTATAGCACAAAGCATTTCTTACTGATCAGGTTGGCGAACGAATTCAGTGGGGCGCGGCCCCATTTGTGTAAGATGGAGTCTACTTGATTCTGGTGGAGTTCCCGCTCATCGTTGTCTGACAGTGTTCGAATGAGTAAGTCAGCCTGATTGTTATGGCTACCTGGTAGGCGCGTCACAGCAAGGTAGACCTGGTGGGAGACAGTCCAGTTCCATACTAGCTGCACCTCTTCCAAGAGAACCCGGGACCTCCCCCTTCCCTGAGTGGCAAAGTAAAACATCGACATGTTGCCTGTGCTGATGAAAACGCTTGAACTGCTAGTCTCAGAAGGAACAATTGTATGCCCAGTCTTATGGCATATGTAGCTCCAGGATACTGAGGTGGAGCATCTTTTCTGCTCTGGTCTGGTCTCAGGCCTCTGGTCAACGGTTCCTGCAGTGAGCTCTCCAGCTCTCCATGGTCGCATCCGTCATTAGTATTACTTTCTGATGAAGGATGAAATGGAAGGTCTGCCGTGCGATTCATGTGGAACCTCAACTATAACATCACCTGTTTGATCCTTCTGACTTGCACCATACTGTTCATCACGGTTTGGAGCTTCATTGATCTGTATGCAGAGAAAAATACCTTTACCAACTGCGTGTCCAGTACAGCTCCTAAGAGTTGAAGTTTCATAACTGGTTCCATAGAGGACTTGTTGATGTGTAGTATCAGTCCTAACATGTGAAACAGATTGATGTAGACGGCATAGAACACTTTGCCCCTCCCCTTGAAACCTTGACGAGCCAGTCGTTCAAGTAGAGCTATATCTGGCCCTATTATCTGAATCGGGCACAGGCACTAAGCACTTTGTGAAAATCCCAGATGCCTATTTGAGGCTGAAAGCATGCACCCTAAATTGATTTTGCCAGTGAAAAGCCAAGGTACTTCCTGTGTTTCTGATGTATGGGGGATGTGAAATACACAACCTGAAGGTCCACGGAGGTTAGCTAATCTAATTCCTGCAGCTTCAGACTTCTTTAAGCGCCAAAATGGGAATGACGCTTTTCTCAGGAACGTGTTCAGCTCCCTTCGGGTGAAAATAGGCCTCGATTGCTTACATTTTTTGGGCACCAAAAATAATCTGGAATAAAATAGTTTATTTCTCTGAGAACTCGCTCAGGACAGTCTCTATCGATCCCTTGAGGAGGGGAATTTTCTGTGGTAGCTGCCTCAAGTGAAGATGATATTCCTCCCTAGGTTGGCAGGCAGGTTCTTTCTTAAATTCCAGAGTGTGTCCCTGGTGTACAATCTGCTGCACCCCTTGGTTCGATAGTATGGACTCCCATGAGCCAACAAAAAAGGAAATTCTCACCGGACATTATGAGTTGGAGAGGATGGGTGCAGCTGTAAAGAGTCACACTCTTTTAGTTGTCCTGGGAGCAAGACTGAGTGGCACTCCTTTTCCATCCGGAAGGTCTACCATATTCTTGAATTTGTTTTCTATTGAATGTATATCCTTGATCATATCTGGAACGTTGCGAGGGATAATACTGTCGGTCTTGACCTCCCATACTGGTTGAAACCTCTCCTGTATGCCCGAGATCTTCAAGGGGCCATTAAATGAGATTGAGGCAGGATGCAGATACTGCAGAACCCAAAAGATTTTGCCATGTTCTTCTTAATGTTTTGCAGAGCCTCATACCTGTGATTTCCAAACAGGGTGAATCCATCAAATCCCATGTACAGGATCTGTGCTTGTGCTTCTGGGTGGAAAGCCCTAGACCACAGCCATCCTTGCTTCTTTAAAGCAGATACTCCTGTTAACTAGTGGAAACCTGCATCAGATAAATCCATTGCATTGATGATGGCTCCAGATGTTTGTGCTCCCTCCTTGCTGATTGCCCTGGAAGCCTTTCTCGTCTTCAGGGATGAGGTAAATCAGTGGCAAGATTCCATACCACATTTGGCAGTCATATGGACCCAAACTTACTAAAGAATTTGCAGTTTTGACCAAAGGTGCCACATTTGAATTAACTTTCCGGCCCAAATTATCTATCAAAAGAATGTCTCCATCAAGGGGTCCGATGATGGTGTTACTGGGTTCTCAGATCTGTGTTGGGCTGCTGACATAAGGGAAACTGGTTTCGGATGGCAAGTAAGGAAGGCTGGGTCCAAATCTGGTGCCCTATACGTCATTTTAATGGGGTACCACCGCTGGAAATGTAGCCGGTCTCTTCATCAATTGTATGGCTTCTGAGCATGCAATGTCCAGTATGGGTATAGACCTTGCAACATTGCTGCTCCACTGAAGCAATCAGGGGACTGGCTTACTCTCTTAGCTGACCTTTTCATCACAGTATGAAAGTGGCTATGTCATCCGGAGGGGATTCCAGTTGATTGAATGATTTGTCACCCTCCTTGGATAAGATATGCCTTACATTTTGTCAAAAGCACAACAGGCAGATGCACAACTTATGGTTCTTTATAGTAATGATGAGGTTCATAAGACCGAGGAAGGTTGTCAGCTATGAAGGTGTGGCAGATACTCAGTCTGGCTATACTTACTTTTCATTTAAGGCCTCCTCAAATTTGGAGATATAACGCACATTCGGATACGTAGGACTGTATGCACCTTTCGAGGTGATGTCCTGGTCGGTTTCATAGATGAAAATGGAGTCAGAAAAGTTGTCATCGACAGTATAGTAGACATCATGCCTGGACCTGTTGTCGAAAGCAGAAGGAGAGCTATTCTTGAGGTGGTTATCGATGGCGTCTTGTTGTCAAAGGAGCTGTTGTTGATGAGGGTTTGATGACTGATGAGGGTCGTTGTCGACTATCTTCTCATGGTCACTGAGTCCAGTCCCATAGTTCTCATAGGGGATATTGTCACCAACTGTGACCTTTTCTTCATCGTCAAGTATGACAGACGTCAACAGTGAGGACAGCAGTTTAGCCAGAGTATCAAGGAAACTGGAATTTCATGTATTTTTCCCTCAAGAATGTCTTTCTTGTGAGCAGATAGCTGTAGGCACGCTCAGCTCTGGAAACTCCACAAGTTTGCGTTTTTGTGCTGCGTTAATGAAATGCTTGGTAGAGCACTTTCAACAAAATCATCCCCAGGCAAGGGGGCATTTTTTCCTAATTATAGTGCAAACCTCTCATCTTTCAGAGTCTCTGAAGTAAAGGTTATACAGATGTTGCAGTGTGAAGCAATAAATACACTGCTCATGTGGGTCATCAGTATAGATCTTGTTTTGTCTGTACACTGGTAGAGTAAGATTTTAAACGAGATTTTTTTCTTCTGTCCGTTCAGTTATGACAACAGTTCATGACAGACGATAGGTCTCTCCTGGTCTGAGAAAATTGAGATTTCTAACAATATTAACTTCAAAACTACCTACAAAACTCTGCAAACTGAAGACAGTATTCCAAGGTACACCAGGAAATTAAATAGACAAGGTCGCAGAGAGTTTAGAGGAGAGATATTCTCTAGGGCTCCTTCACACTCAAAATGTGTTAGAAACCAGACCTATGATGGACTGTTGGGGAATATATTTAAAGCACCTGGAGATTCCCAGCATGACGACGGGGAATGAATCAAGTATGTGAATGTATGAAAAACCCAGTGCTACATACGTATGCCAGCATGGTAATCTATAAAAGATAACAATGATGGGGAAGAGTAGTTTCTGCTGTCTTTAGGGCCTTTCAGATGTTATGCATTTAGTCTACGATTGGGTAGAAAGTTAAGCCACAGCTTTACTGTCCAGACAATATATTAATGAGCTGTGGTTCATTAAATATAGAGTTCTATCAGGACAATCAGGCTTCCCATATTTTTGTCGGAGACCAATGTATGGTACAGTACATCATTCACTTAGAGACCAAAAAACGGAAACAGCGACTATACCAATGTTTCCATTGTATGCATTGTTTTTCCGGTGCTAGCACGCATTCGAAATCCTACAGGCAACAATAACACAACTTTTTTTAAACAAAACTTTATTGGTAATTGTCTCAAATATGTTTACAACAAAGCACACGGTCAAGAGGAAGTATTTTCAGTGAAACTAAATTCTTAGGATTACTTAAAAACGTCCTGCAGGTGCCTCCTCGCTTTCCGATGGAGCTGCTTTAAGAGCAGGGTTAAATTGGCAAACTCTCTGTATTTCCTCACTCCTCCCCCACCACATATTGATCCCAAATGGAATTCTCACTCTTAGCAAAGAGACCAAGAACTCCCCACAACCACACCTCAGGCAATGTGAAAAATGATAAACGGATGACAAAATCCACAAGGGGAACACAACATGTATATGACATCCCCCCAAAAAAGCCTGAGAGGCCAGAGGAGATAAATTCATAAAACAAGGGAGCTCCCCTCCCCCAATGACCCATCAAATCTATAGCAGTAATCTTGCTTGGCAGTCTTTTTTCAAAGCCTGCAAGAGAGTTTCTAGATGTGATTGAATGGGAGTCAAACCTCTACTCTGAAGGATCCCACCACAGTGTTTAGTTGACTGTCCACATCAGGACCCGGTTTCCTCTTCCACCCTGGTCCACATGCTGTGCAGCAAAAATCTTCGACATCTTCAGAAGGTCTGTTCACCAAACACCAACTTTTAGGCTCTGTCCCATGCTGAATAACTCAGTAAACCTTTCACAAGTTAAAAGGAGGCAGAGGTAGGAATGCAAACTGGTGTTCCAACAAGGACCCCTTCATCCATCTGGTGTTTATTACTTCAGTCCTCATAGAAATCAAAAGGCCAACAGATATCCACCACTGCCCTTGTCCACCCATCCCACCAGCCTCCCCAACAAATTGTAGAAAGTGTCCGATTCAGAGCAGTTCTTAAACGGTAATTGAATAAATGAAACACGGCCTTCTCCATGGTACTCCTGATGAGCGCATGAAGGATCCTTTCGGTTCCTATTCCACTTCTGTCATGCAAAAGTGTGATTCTGGAAAGCAGCACAGGCAAGTGGTGAGGGGAGAGACAGCCAAATGAAATACACAGGTCGCCTAGATTGAAACTTTTTTTTTTCAGATTCTCACCCGAGGCGCTCCTACTAAAATCTCTATTCTCGGACTTTAAAAATAAAAATTCCCCACTTCTTGGGAAGAGTCCCTTTACTTGGGTGAAAAAGCTCTTTGCCTAAATACAAGCATCTTATACCTTAAAACTACATTTGTCAGTTTTTCAGTCAGATCCTTTCAATAATACGTATATCAATTTTTAAATTTAAAACAGAGACCAATCAAGGTTTCATAAAAAGAAATTCATTTGCAAATCTGCCTCTAAATCCATATCGGATTCCTGTTCTTAGCCCAGATACCTCTCCGACCACTGCTTTACTCAGAAGAGGAATGCAAAAGAGTAGCTGAGACTGGTACATCCTCATGCCTCACAAACTGTTCAGAGAACAAGATTTAAGCATGTATATCCTTGGATACATGCATACTAGAGGCCATCACTGCTCAAAGATGACTGAATGAGCACTCTGGTATGAGTGAGTGACCAGGGTAGCTTTAATGGGGATCTAAAGTCCTATTTGCCCTCTGGAGGATTACGGGTTTGTTCTGAGGACTGAAGAGACAGCCCTGCCCTGGAGTGGTGTAGTGTGCAAGTGACGAAGAGTGCAGCGGGAGAGGTATTAGAACAAAACAAATTTATAATGACCTCTTCTGGGGGAGTGAAGCCAAGAGAGATAATTCAGTGGACATTACAGTGGATGGTGAAAAAAGAGGGAAAACAAAACAACCATAAACCATCTAGTATCTGAAACCCCTAGAACGAGTTGTTTAAAAGCTGCGTGAAGCAGCTGACCTTCCCTTCCGTGCTGGAGCAGCGGTGATCGCGAGTGCAGGAGGTCTGTGTGTACAGTGGCAGAGGGCAGAGTTTGTGGCAGGGGCTGGGAGGGTGAAGCTCTGGCCCTTCCTCCATTTGCTTCAGTGCTGCTAAACTTGCGACATCCGGAACAATCTCGCAAAAAACAATCATCTGGCATCCCAGCAAAAAGATGCATGGGAATTTTCGCCTCAGTCTCTCAATCTTGCACCGGTCCCTCACCCATCTCAGCCCCATTGCCCTTCCCCAACCCACCCCCCCACGCACGGGAAGATCCTTTTTTGCGTTTGCTTTTTTTGCCGTTGGCTTTTCTAAAATTCTGCAAACTCCTTGGCGCATTTCTCTGTGATGGAGACCCGGATCTCCTCTTCTTCATACTCATCAAAATTGCTGGTGTCCCCGGCACCTTTGAACTTTGGTATAAAAGGCGCTTCAACCTGAGAACAAGTAAAAAAGAAAGAATTTCAAGAGTTGGTTAGGAGTCTTATACATAGTAGCACAATTTAATAGAGCAGTCACATGCACATTGAAGCCACACTACTTTGAAAACACAATCCAACAGACAAGACACTATCACAGGAGTTCAACGGCATGTGTGAATGTCACTACCTGGTGAGTCTTAAAAGAAGGAAGTCAATGTGGTAGCACTGCTGAGCTTCTGACACACATTAAAGGAGTTCAAATCACTAATGAGCAGAGAGGCACAAAAAGAAACTGTATAGCTTTTAATCATATCAATATCAATTTCCCATGGGATATTTTGCCGAGAGGTAGAACAGAAAGTGTAACTTAAAAATAACTATAGTTCATCTGGGTTTGCATCTTTCATTGATTCTTCTTTTTGAATTAATACCGTTTTTCAGGCTTGTAATCTCATGTAGGAATTTTATATCACCAGTGTCAGAATGTACATGCACATTTAACACAGCACTTCACGCAGCCCCTTCACCTTATTGTTTAGCTTGCTAAAAAACAATGAGGAGGGAATGCCATTGCCATTGACTCTACCAGGGCGGCTGCCTTCGGTGTGAGCTCTCTTTGGCGGCGTGTAGCCACTGCCTATTTTGCACTATTCAATGCGCTGTTTTTAAAACTGTTTTTTTACATTTTAAATCTGTGTTGTTTTTATGTGTAGGGTGTACTGTATTGTTTTTACTCTCTGTTGCTGCTATTCCTCCTGAGGCGCAAAGCCGGGAGATCTTTACTGCACTCTCTCTTTCTTTGGGGTTGGGGACTCGCCTCTTACCTTGGGGCAGCGGAGCGGGTCACTTGCTCCGGTATCAGGGGCTTGCAGCTCCCCACTTTCCTTCTTCCGGCTGTGCTCTCCGGGCGTCCTTCTCGCTGATCAATCGTACAGCGGGATAGTCGCACTGGGACGGCGGCCATCTTGAGTGAGGCAGGCTCGCTGGTCGGCGGACTAGGCTTGCTGCCTCACGGGCGGGAAGTATAAAATTAGACGGTGAAGGCTCCGCGCAGCAGACGCGCATTGCGGAGGCGCCTTTCCACGCCAAAGGAGCGCCTAAGGAAAGCCCGTCTCCGCCCGTCAGCGTCCCGGAAGCGGACGGATGCGGAATCATGGAGTACACAGCCCCTCAGTTACGTGCATTAAGAACTTGCCAGAGTAGCAGCTGTAGTGTGTGTGACCTTGGTGCCGGGGATAACTTTCGTTGCTCTGGTTGTGGGTGGTCACTGAGAGGGGACCGGATGGAGTTAATGGCTTCCAAGCTTAGCCAGCATATAACCGCTACGACAATGCACAACTCGGATGACTGTTCTTTCAGTTGTGCTCTTCTGAACACTCGTTCGGCAAGCAAACATGCTCAGGATTTGTTTAGCTTTCTTACTGATTTCAAACCAGCCTGTCTTTTTCTTACTGAAACATGGCTTGACGAAACATCCGGCCCAGATATTGCTAATGCCTTGCCCTCCAACTATTATGTACTAAGAAAAGACAGGATGGAAAGAAAGGGTGGGGGAGTGGCACTGCTGATAGACAGACGGTATGAATGCTCCATTATACCCACTGATGAGATTCACGGGGTTGAAGCATTGGGTTTTTGCCTTACATTTTCACCTGCTCAATCCTGTGCCGGTCTGCTGATTTACAGACCCCCAGGCCCGCTGGGATCTTTTATCGAGGAGCTAGACACTGTAATTTCAGCCATGAGTATTCAATTTAAGCATTTTATCTTTTTGGGCGACTTTAACGTTCATTTTGATAACACGGATGCTGCAGACACTATCAAAATACTAGATACTACTGCATCTCTGGGCCTATTACCTTACGTGATATCGCCGACTCACAATAAAGGGCATACGTTGGATCAGATTTTTTCTTCCTCTTCCAGCTCTGTTGCACCCCCCTTCCCGTGTTATGGTCTGACCATCTTCTATTGACTTTTAGGATTCAGTCTAAGATCGTTGTAACTAGCAGACTTGTCGGTCGTCAGCCACGGCTGTCACGGCCCTTTCACCTAGTTACACCAGAAATGATTGAACAATATAGACTGTCTCACCCCTGCTCTCTCACAGGGGATTTAGAACTGGACCTCTCTCGTTTTCAAACATGGCTAGCGCAGTGCCTGGAGGACTTAGCCCCGCCTAAGCGGTCCCTCAAGAAATCTTCGCGTGCTTCTGCCCCTTGGTTCACGCATGCACTTAATTCAAGCAGAAGGCTCTGTAAGAAGGCTGAGAGAGCTTGGCGTGCAAATTATCTAGATCCTTTAAAGGAGGCCTATAGGTCCTGTATTAAGGCCTATCATAAAGGAATCTATCTAGCCAAAAAGGCCTACTTCGCTCAAAGGATTGAAGAAGCGGCTAATACCAGCAAAGAAATCTTTGCAATTGTGAAAGAATTCACCTCTCCAGCTGCCATTTCCCTCAAATGTTCCTTCTCGGAGACGTGGGTCTTACAATTAGCCAGCTTCTTCTCCAATAAAATCAGGAGTATTCAGGCAACTTTTCCCTCTCTTGAACGGGGGGGACTGTCCTGTCCTAAAATCCAGCATGTGGTGCTTGATCAGGGACAACCCAGCCTGACGAGCTTTCCCCCTATTCAACCTCAAGCCTCTCTGGAAATTCTCTTAAAAATGAGATCTGGCTCTCCTCTGGACCCCTGTCCTGCAAAGTTTCTGGCTAAAGTGGCCCATGTGATCAACCCGATGATCAATCCCATCTTAAACTGTTCCTTGGAAACGGGGATAGTACCGTCCATCTGGAAACGGGCGATGGTCATTCCACTCCTGAAGAAGCCTTCCCTGGATCATACTATTCATGCCAATTACCGACCCATCTCTTTGCTCCCAGCCTTGGCAAAAGTGGCAGAAAAGCACGTTCAGTCCGTCCTCTCGCATTTCGTTGAGTCTCATGGTATTTTGCACCACACTCAATCCGGCTTCCATACCAATATGAGCACGGAGACGGCCCTGTTGGAGGTGACCGAGGCCATTAAGGAAGTCCTGGACTCGGGGGGCAAGGCAATGTTGATATTGCTTGATCTCTCGGCGGCATTTGACACCGTTCCTCATAGACGCCTATTGGCGCGTCTTGAGGAGATCGGCATTGGAGGAACGGTGTTCAATTGGTTTACATCTTTTTTGACCAACCGCCAACAAACAGTCTGGGCACCTCCGCACTCCGCGGAAGTGCCGCCCATGGATGTGGGAGTCCCTCAGGGGTCAATTTTGAGCCCAACTCTCTTTAATATCTATATCTCCCCTTTGGCGGCACTTGTTGAGTCTTTTGGTGCCCAGATTGTCTCATATGCTGATGACACCCAGCTCCTTTTCTCCTGTAGGAAAGGTATGGACTTTGATGGTGATCTCATCAAAGGCTGCTTGGATGCAGTTTTCAACTGGTTTCAAGATAATCAGCTCAAATGCAACTCGGATAAATCCGAGGTTCTCTTTTTTGGCTGTCCCCCAGATACTTGTTGGAAATCCTGGTGGCCGACGGATATGTCTCCCCCTTCTAATGCGGCACTGGCGGCAAAAAATCTCGGGGTCAAGATGGATACCCTTCTCACTTTTAAACCACAAATTATGAGCCTGGTCGGTCAATGTTTTGGGGTCTTGAAAACGCTCAGAAAATTTCTTCCCATTCTCTCCATCGCCCATAGGAAAACAACAGTGCAGGCCCTGATAGGATCTAGGCTGGATTACGCCAATGTCCTGTATCTGGGCCTTCCGAAGTTTCTCCTCTCGCGCCTGCAGATTGTACAGAACTCGGCCGCTCGGGCGATCTTTGGTCTTGGTCATCGCGCCCATGCAACCGGTCTGCTGCAAACTCTTCATTGGCTGCCTATCCAGAGGCGCATTGAATTTAAGACGCTCACGCTGGCTTTTAAGACCCTTCACGGCACTGGCCCTCGCTATCTTAGGAAGAGGATCGCTCTCCATATGCCAGCCAGAGCCTTGCGTTCCGCGTCCCTATCTCTCACCACGGTTCCAGCAATCAGGCGTGCCCGGATCGGGGGACGTTCTTTCAAATATCTCGCGCCCCGGGCCTGGAATGCCCTCCCATTATCTCTAAGAAAGAGTGAGAGCCTGATATCTTTTAGAAAAAAGCTCAAAACATGGCTGTTTTGCCAATAAGTTTCACCCTCCCCTGATGGAGTTCTTTGGTTACGGGTCTGACAGCGCCGGGACACTCTGCTTGAGTAGCTGAGTGCTTAACAAAACCCCTCATTACATAACATAACATAACATGCCTTTAAGTTCTTCTCCCACTACAGGTAACATTACTCAAATTTCCATAGCACAGGAGCACGAGGAATAACATGGGGCTCATGAAAATGAAGGTGGGAAGACTGCAAGCCAATCTATGAAGGACACCATTCCTTGAGAGCTGTAGTTAGAGGTGAAAAAGTCATTTCCTTCACTAACATTGCACTTTTCATAGAGTAAAATGCTTGAATTAATTATATGAAGCAGTATAAGTGAAAAGTCTAAGGTGGGATTGATAGTCACCATAAATAAAAAATACCCTACGCCTGTCTGGCTCTTGTTTCTGATCTCGGATGGACGTTCTGGTAATAATTCTTCAGAAGAAACAAGTTACGTACCTGTAACTCCAGTTCTCCAACATTGATATATATTCACATGCTTGAATCATGCCCAGTCGTCAGGCTAGGAATCCCCGGTACATTAACATAGCACTATACAGTGTAAAAATATGCAAAACACAGTATATAATGTAAAAAGGGCCATGGCCTGAAACAACAGTATGTTTAGTAACACATCCACCTCATTTGAAAGAACCTCAATTCAAGTCATTGAGGTGGAAGCTTAACCCTCCTACTCCCCCTAGAAGGCACCATACCTGAGATTTTATAGCACAAATGTGTGAATAGAATACAATGAGCCTCTGACTGGGGAGGAGGCAGAGTCGCATGTGAATGTATAAAAGATGGCACTGTTGGAGAAGGAAAATGCTACTTACCAGTATGCATCTGTTCTTGGCATGTAGAGGTGTAGATCCGCATACTTTTGCATAGATCGCCGTCTGGTGTTGGGCTTGGATGTTTACAGTTTGTTATTGTAGAAGTCTTTGTAGTCACGAGATAGGGGACTCCTCCTTTGGTTAGTAGTGTGCATGGGCATCGACTCCATCTCCAGATTGTTTTCACCATAAAGGGTGATGATGGAGTTAGTTAGAAAAAGAAAAGATGTCCATGTGTAATATATCCAATTAAGATAGCACTGCAACACATATAGGTATCCGGGGAGGCGGGTGGGCGTATGCGGATCTACAGCTCTACATGCCAAGAACAGATGCATACTGGTAAGTAGCATTTTCCGTTCGAGGCATATGAACTGTAGATCGCATACTTTTGCATAGACTATACAGCAGTTACCCCGTTAGCGGTGGCCACCTGTATGTGCTGCAGTAGTTTGAAAAAGTGTTCTTAGTACAGCCTGGTCCACACTAGCCTGTTGTTTGCCTGCACATCTACACAGTAGTGTTTTGTGAAAGTGTGTGGTGTAGACCATGTTGCGGCTTTGCAAATGTCATCCATGGGGATATTTCTTAAGAATGCCATGGATGCCCCCATTTTGCGTGTGGAATGCGGTCTAGGGGGAAAGGATAATGTACGCTTTGCTTTTTGGTAGCATACTTTGATGCATTTAACGATCCACCTGGCAATTTCAGCTTTTGATATAGGATTGTCCTTATGTGATGGTGAGAAAGCTACAAAAAGTTTTTAGTTTTCCTGAAAGTTTTTGTCCTTTCAATGTAGGAAAGAATAGCTCTTTTGACGTCAAGCGTATGAAGAGCCCGTTCTGCAACTGAGTTTGGTTGAGGAAAAAAGACCGGGAGCTCAACAGACTGGTTTAGGTGAAAAGCCGAAACTACTTTAGGTAAAAATTTAGGGTTTGTTCTAAGAACCACTTTGTTGTGATGTATTTGCAGAAATGGTTCTTGTATGGTTAATGCCTGGAGTTCACTTACTCTTCTGGGAGATGTGATCGCCACAAGGAAAGTTACTTTCCATGTGAGGAACTGTAACTCACAGTTATGTAAAGGTTCAAATGGGGGACCCATGAGCCTAGTAAGGACAACGTTTAGATTCCATATTGGGGAGGGTGGAATTCTGGGAGGAATGATCCTTTTAAGGCCTTTCATGAATGATTTGATGGCAGGTACCCTAAACAATGACAAGTATTGTCTGTTTTGTAAGTAAGCTGCTATAGCAGCAAGATGTAATCGTATGGATGTGTATGCCAGATTATCTTTGTAGATGCAGGAGGTAACAGACAATGTTTTGAATTGAAGCATTCAGCAGATTGATTGTCTTGTTATTGCAGTAAACAACTCATCTTTTCAATTTAGCTGCATAGTATGCCCTAGTGGTAGGGCGTCTAGCTTCTTTAATGACATTCATGCAGTCTGGTGGGAGATTCAGGTAACCAAACTCTAAGACTTCAGGAGCCAGATTGCTAAATTCAGTTGAGCTGGTTCTGGATGTCTTATCTCTCCATGGTTCTGTGTGAGAAGCTTTGGGGAAAGGTGCAAGTTTTGGTGTGGAACTACTGAGAGTTCCAGCAGTGATGTGAACCATGGTTGTCGGGCCCATGTTGGAGCAACCAGGATCATTGTGAGAGACTGTTGTTTGAGCTTGCGCACCAGTAACGGAATGAGCGGGAGAGGCGGAAAAGCGTACACAAATCTGCCTGACCAGTTTATCCATATCGCATTGCCTTTGGACAGTGGGTGTGGATACCTGGAGGTAAAGCTTGGGCATTTTGTGTTTAAATGTGTGGTGAACAGATCTATGTCTGGGTAGCCCCACATTTGAAAAAACGGATTAAGAACTTGCGGATGAAGTTCCCATTCGTGAATCTGCTGTTGTTGACTACTGAGCAGATCCGCAATCTAATTGGGTATCCCAGGTAGATGCTCTGATAAAAGGTACATCTTTTGAGGAATGGCCCATCTCCATATGCTTTGTGCTAGACGTGAAAGCTGCAGAGTGTGTGTCCCCCCCCCCCCGTTTTGGTATATAGAACATTGTTGTCATGTTGTCCGTCTGAAAGAGGATAGCTTTGCCTAGTATATGTTTCTGAAATGACTTTAGGGCGAGAAATATGGCCAGTAACTCCAGGTGATTGATGTGGAGGAGTTTTTGTTGAGGAGTCCAGATACTCATAATGGTATGGTTTAAGAGATGAGCTCCCCAGCCAGTGAGCAATGCGCCCGCTGTTTGCACTATTTGTGGAACTGGGTCTAAGATCGGCCGCCCTTTGGAAAGATTTTGCGCGTTCCACCATTGCAGAGAGCGATATGTGCGGCTGTGTAACAACACCACATCTAGGGAGTAATGCTTATAGAACGTATGTCTGCTCCTCCAGGTGGCTGCACAGCAGATGTTTTTCAAGGGCACCGCAGCATAGAGTGCTGCAGTTAAATCCATGACCCTGTTGGAATGCGCCCTCACTCTTCCCTGAATAGGACGCTTGGCTTTGACATGACAGAAAGCAATACACGCTGAGAGCCAACGTGCGCTGAACCGTTTAGACAGTGCTTGGCCTTTTCTTGGTTGAGCAAATTATACAAATAGCTGGTCTGAAGTGCGTATGTCTTTTGTCTTGTCTATATACCATTTGAGCCAACTATGCAAATCTAATGAATGTAATGATCTTTCTGCTGGTGATGGTGGATTGGGAAAGGAGGAGGATGGATAAGTTACTTGCCTGTAATCCTAGTTCTCTTCCAGGGTATCCTCATCGAAATCATACGCACATGAATGTGCAGGACCCCGGAAACATACAACATATATGTGGAAACATACATATATATATATATATATATATATATATATATATATATATATACACACACACACACACAATGCAGCCTTCCATAGCAATGCTGAACAATGTTGTAAGAATTCCCCTGTATATAAATACATTCCAATAAAAGCAGGGAGAAAACGTACATTTGAAAAACTGCTTTAATAAACAGCAGAAATCACCATCTTACAAGGAAGAATGAGAAAACATTGTCAGCACATAGGCTGTATTGCAGAAAAGCCTCACTGTAGAAAGCTGAAAAGCTAACCCACAGAAAAACACAGATAAACTGGCACCGTACCTTTAAGGCAGCCATAACCCCTAGCTTCCCATCATGCATCAGGGCTGACAGGTCAGTTGTTCTTTGCGGGGATCCGCAGACCATAGCACAAAGAGTTGATATGTATCTTGTTCACTTGCCAGGGGAGGCGGGTGGGTTGCTTATGACTTTGATGAGGATACCCCTGGAAGAGAACTAGGATTACAGGTAAGTAACGTATCCTTCTCTTCCAGGGGATCCCCATCAATAGTCATAAGCACATGAATAGAATAGCAAGCCCATCCCCTCATCCTGCGGCCAAGTAACCATAGTACAATCAAGATACATAGTAAACAGAAAAGCATATAAAGACTTCAAAAACAAGTTAACATTGGAACAGATTCCTCAAGGAGGCCTGGCCTACTTGGGTATCCGCTCTGGAGTCAGAATCCAGACAGTAATGTCTGGTAAATGCATGGACCGATTTCCAAGTTGCAGCGTTGCAAATCTCGGCCATCGGTACATTGTGTAAGAATGCAACCGTAGCAGCTTAGCCCCTAGTAGAATCAGCTTTAGGGGAGGCTAACAGAGGCTTGTTCGCTATTTGGTAGGCCAACTTTATACAAGACACAATCCATCTTGAAATGGATATTTTAAGAGCTGGAAAGCCTGTTCTAACAGAGCCGTAGTTTACAAACAATTGCTCAGCTTTTCTGATGGACTTTGTTCCCTCCAAGTAGAATTTGAGAACCCTCTTGAGGTCTAATGAATGAAGAGACCTTTCTGCTGGTGTAGCAGGATTGGGAAAGAAAGTGGGAAGATAAATCGTCTGATTTACATGGAAATCAGACACTACTTTGGGCAGGAAGGAAGGGTGAGTTCGCATAACCACTCTATTATGATGGAAAACCGTATACGGTTCCTTAGAACAGAGTGCTTGGATTTCACTCACTCTGCGTGCTGATGTAATAGCCACTAGAAAAGCTACTTTCCGTGTAAGGTGCTGTAATGTGGCCCAATGAATCGGTTCGAAGGGAGGACACATCAATTTGGACAAGACTAGATTCAACTCCCAAGGTGGAGAAGGAGGTCGGACAGGCGGACCCCTGTAGGAAATCCTTGACCACCTGAAGTTGAAAAAACGAAGGTTGGTTTGGCGGTTTTCTATATGCCGTGATGGCAGCCAAATGCACTTTTATGAATGTATACTTCAAACCAGATTTGGCCAAGTAGAGCAGATAGGGCAAAATTACCTCTTGCCCCTGAATTGGATTTCACCCATTACGGACACACCACAAGTAAAACCTTTTCCATTTAAATGAGTATGAGGTCCTCGTGGATGGTCTTCTTGACGCCCGCAAAATGTCCATGCAATCTTGAGGGAGTTTCAAATGTCCGTACTGCAGGACTTCAGGAGCCATGCTGTCAAGCTGAGCGAGGGAAGGCTGGGGTGCAGGATCTTCCCTCCCATTTTGGTCAGGAGGTCCGGCCTGCATCGGAGTCTCCGATGTGGGTGCACTGAGAGGTGCAACAGGTCTGGATACCACCATTGGCGAGGCCAGTCTGGTGCTATGAGGATCATTGTCATGCTGGAACGGATCAGTTTGGTCACCACCTTCGGAATGAGAGGGAGGGGTGGAAAGGCGTATGCAAATGTCCCTGACCAGTCTATCAAAAGAGCATTCCCCCTCGTTCCTGGTCGGTAAAACATGGATGCGAAGGTGTGGCATTTTTTGTTTTGATCGTCCGCAAAGAAGTCGATGAAGGGATGACCCCATTGATGAAAAATGTCTGCCACCACCTCGTCGTTGAGCACCCAGTCTTCTTGTTCGTCGAAGTGACGACTGAGGGCGTCTGCTCGCACGTTCTGCTCTCCCGGTAGGTGCACTGCTGTGATCGATAGGTTTCTGGCTAGCAGCCAGTGCCAGATCGCCTGGGATTCTAGAGACAGAGGGCGAGAGCGTGTTCCACCTTGTTTGTTCAAGTAATACATGGTGGTTGTATTGTCTGTTTGTATTAGGGTCGATTCGGACTGAATCAACGGTTGAAAAGCCTTGAGGGCTAAATGAACCGCCTGCAGTTCCAGCATGTTGATAGGATAGGTCCGTTCCCTGCTGGTCCACCTGCCCTGAGTTTGCAGATGACCCAGATGTGCTCCCCATCCCTGAAGGGACGCATCCGTGATCAGGGATTGTGTTGGCAGAGTTTGATGGAATGGGACTTCTACCAGAAGATTCTTTGGTTGTAACCACCAGAGAATGGACATCTTCGCTGATGGCGAGAGGAGAATCCGGTCGGTCCACTGACCCGAGGATTGGTCCCACTTGTCATCAAAATACAAGATGCCATCGACCCCAGGAGAGAAGCCACTTGTCTTACTGATGGCTGATGAGTTTGGAGGATGACGTTGCTTTTGACTCTCATTGATGACAATCTCTCCTCCGAAGGAAACACTTTTCCGAGGTCGGAGTTTAGGGTGTCGCACAGATAGTGGAGTGATTGGGTTGGTTGAAGAACCGATTTTTCCACGTTGACCTGAAGGCTTAATCGTTGCAGGAGATCCAGGCAGATGTGAAGGTGTTCCTGCACCATGTGGGGGTTGATCCCTTCACCAGCCAGTCGTCCAGGTATGGATACACGAACAGACCTTGGCGATGTAATGCTGCCGCTACCACGCATTTCATGAAAACCCTCGGGGCAGACTTTAGATCAAAGGGTAAGACTTTGAACTGGTAATGTTTTGTACCTACCATGAACCGCAGGAACTTGCGAAACCGTGGTGTGATTGGGATGTGAAAATACACATCTTGGAGATCCACCGAACACATCCAATCGCCTTTTCTCAGATGTGGAAATATTTGGTGGAGCGCCAACATTCAAAACTCTTCCTTCTTGATGAACTTGTTCAGAGAACGTAGGTCTAGAATTGGTCTGAACTTGTTTGGTTGGTCTTTTTTCTGAACAAGGAAGTATCTTGAGTAAACCCCCTGTCCTCTCTGTGCAGGAGAGACCTCTTCTATGGCCAGTTTCCTGAGAAGGGTCGACACTTCCTGACGTAGGCGATCTAGATGTAGCTAACGGGATTTCACTTGAGGAACCTGTCTTGGTGACACGCAAAAACCGTAGTGCGTAACCTTTGCCTAGTATATTCAGCACCCACTGGTCTTTGGTGATGTTGCGCCACTCTGGACTGTAGTTTGAGATGTTTTCTCCCACTGGAGTGTGCAACGGTGCTAGAGGAAGCAGAGAACGATTGCTTCCCTTGAGTTTTTGTTGTCGAAGAGGACTGCTGTTGGTGTCCTCTTCCTCTCGAGGAACGACAGCCCTGGAACTGGGACTTGTTCTGCTTGTTTTGCGACCATTGAGGGGTTTGAAGCCTCTGTTTGTAATTTTTACGATTGTAGGGCCTGTAGCGTTGTCTAAATTCCTTTTTCTTTTCAAGGCCTACAGCCTTTAAGGTGTCCAACTCAGCCTTCATACTAGCCATTTCCTCATCTGCGTGTGATCCGAACAGTGAGATGCCAGAAAATGGGAGATTTAGGATGCGTTGTTGCACCTCTGGTTTCAACGCTGTCAGACGCAACCAGGAAGATCTTCGTGCACATGTGCCAGGTGCATAAGAGTGAGCCGACAAAGACTCCCCATCCGCCACAGTGCTGATTACTTGGTTGGCCACCAGTTCACCCTCCTGGAGAATTTCAGAGAAATCCTGCTGGTCCTCCTTCGGGAGTTTGTCTTTGAAGCGCTCCAGTGAATCCCATAAGGACCTGTCATAACGGCCCAGCAGAGCCGCAGCGTTAGAAACTTGAAGAGAGACGCTGCAGAGCCGCAAGCCTTCCTCCCCCAAGAGTCTTGTGCTCTACTTTCCTTATCCGGAGGAGCTGAGGAGGAAGAAGCAACTGCGTGTGTCTTCTTTGCCGCTGCCACAATGTCAGAGTCCGGTGGCGGATCCGATTTGAGGAAAAGAGTATCTGAGGAAGCAGGTCTATATTTTTTTTAAGATTCGTGCAGGAGCTGCTTTCACCGATGATGGAACAAGGAAAACGTCCATTACTGGCTCAATGATACCAGGGACCAAGGGTAGTAATGGTCTAGTCGCAGACCTCTGATGGAGGGTCTCGAAAATGATGGACATGGTGATCTGAGGAGATGACAAGGCGATTCCCAGCTTTTGTGCTCCTCTGGAGAGGTCATGAAAAGTGTTCACATCGTCGATGGGTGACACCCTAGAAGGAGGACTATCTGTGAGGGTGGGTGAGTAGTCCCTTTTGGATGAGTGTGTCGAAGAGGAGGACCACGTTGGTGTTCGCCACCTCTTGCGCTGACTCTGAGTCGATCTGCACTCAGGAGATCTGCCTCTGTGTTCTCTGGTTCAAGTAGTCGGGGACCTGTCCACTTCCTGCACAAGACGTTGTAAGGGTGATCTGTGCAGAGGACTGGAATAGTCCATAGGTCGTTGGGCGTGACCCGTTGGTACTGTTTGCCAATGATGGAGAGGTTGGAGTCATCTGGGCGAAAGATGAATTGAAGGAGATTGCCGTCTCCTTGGCGAGCCTCTTGGTGACCTTGGAGGCTCAGGTGAGTGAACAGAAGGATTGCGTGACGTCGCAATTGTCCGGGGTGAGCTCCGGATAGAATGAGAGGACTCTCTGTTACTTCTGTAGCGAGATCGGCGTCTTGATGAGCGATGTGACGTCGATGGAGAATGCCTCGAAGTCGACCGGCTCTGTGTCACCATCACTGGCGAGTCCCGTGATCGTTTCCTCGACGTCGATCTCACCTTCGACGTTGTATGATGCGACGTCGAACCCTTGGAAAATACAGATTGCACTTTCGATGTTGAGCATGTCGGAGACTTCAACGAAGAATGGATGGATGGAGAAATCCTTCTCGACGTCGCATCCTGATGCCTGTTCGATCCCTCTCTCGACGCTAACCGTCTGTTGGAAGTCAGTGGAGGTGAGTGGAGGTGAGATCAGGGCACTTCTCGTCGCCGACGGAAATCGCCGTCTCGACGTCGAACGACGTCTGGTGTTTTTCACATTGGGCCTCGACGACGAATGTTTCTTCGACGTCGGCGAAGATCTGGCCTTCGACGTCGAACGTCACTTGGACGACGGAGGTGATGATTGCCTTGCCTCTGGTGACGAGGCCTGTCTCGACGTCGACCATCGCCTGGTTGATGTCAACGGAGACGCCTGCTTCGACGCCGATCGCTGGTGACCCTGCGACGGCAGAACATGTTTCGACATCGAACGCCGCCGCCGACGGAGAACCATGCCTCGACGTTGGGCGAGCCCGCACCAACGGAGATCTACTCCTAAACGCCGATCATCGCCGGGTTGACTATGGTGGAGGATCTGACGTACCGGTTGTCTTCGTCGATGACCGGTGTTCTCTCGACGGCGAGTCCGACGTCGATGGTCTTCTCGTCGACGTTTTCGTTGCAGATGAAGGAATGTGTGGCGCCAAGCCCGACGCCGTTGGAGAGCAGATTGGAACCTTACTTCTAGATGGAGTAGTGGCTCTCTCTTTCCTCTTCTTCATCGGAGACCTGCCTCTTGAAGGAGATTTCTTCTTCGCAGCCAGCCCATAGAGGCGAATCCTCTATCCTTAAGAGTTCTATTGGACAGTAGCTGGCAATGCTGACAGGTCTTAGAATTATGATCAGCAGGAAGGCAGAGAATACAGACAGGGTGGGAGTCCATTTTAGCCTTCTTCTTGCCACAGGGTCAAAAAGAGACGGCATTTTGAAGTGAAAAATAATGCTCAACTCTCTTAAAAATAGCAGAGATATACTTCACGCACCAAAAGACGTCGAAGTAAAGAACTTTAGACAAAAAAAGAGAACTATATTCTGACAGAAATCGGAAAAAAGATAGAGCTGAAGTAACCAGGGTCCTGACAGAAGGAGCCGGAAAGAACAACTGACCTGTCACCCCTGGGGCATGATGGGAAGCTAGGGGTCATGGCTGCCTTAAAGGCACGGTGCAAGTTTATCTGTGTGTTTCTGTGGGTTAGCTTTTCAGCTTTCTACAGTGAGGTTTTTCCGCAATACAGCCTATGTGCTGACAATATTTTCTCATTCTTCCTTGTAAGATGGTGATTTCTGCTGTTTATTTTAGCAGTTTTTCAAATGTAAATTTTCTCCCTGCTTTTATTGGAATGTATTTATTTACAGGGGAATTTCTTACAACATTGTTCAGCATTGCTATGGAAGGCTGCATTGTGTGTGTGTGTGTATATATATATATATATATATATACACATACAGAGCTACATATATGTTTCCACATATATGTTGTATGTTTTCGGGGTCCCGCACATGGGCGGGAATATTCATGTGCTTATGACTATTGTTGAGGACCCCCTGGAAGAGAACTAAGATTGACAGGCTCATTCAAATTGAAGTCAGTAGGCAGGCACCTTAGGAATGAATTTAGGGTTGGTTTTGAGTATCACTTTCTCCTTAGTGAACTGGAGAAAGGGTTCTCGGATGGTAAATGCCTAAATCTCTCCCTCCCTCCTAGAAGATGTCTGACCCAAGAGGAGTGCTGCCTTCCATGAAACAATTTTTTAGTCCTTTCTATATATTGGCTCAAAATTAGGTGACATCGGCTGACTCAGGACTGTATTACCCTCCCATGGAACTGAAGGATGCCCGGAGAGGTAGAAAATCTCTGAAGAGACCTTTCAGAAATTGTTTAATGTCGTCTTGGGAAAACAGAGAAAATGAACGGCCAGTCCTTCTAAATCTGGAGATTGCAGCTAGATGGACCCTGACCACTGTTCCCAATAAGCTGCGCGCATGCGCACCTCTGTTGCCATGAGCGCGCAGTGCCGTGTGTGGAGCGCGCACACAGCACATGATCCCGCAAGAGCATTCGCGCCCCTGCTTTTAATAAAGCGAGCGGCGCAAAAAAATGACTATTTCCTGGGCGGAATAGACTGGGTTATTTCCTTTAACTTCCGGAGGAGGGGATATGCGGTCCTACCAAGCAGTAAATAAGACTCTGCAGGTAGCGCCATTTCTCTTTGCTAATATGGCTGGTCTGCGCTCAATGGATCCTCCTGTTTTTATGTGTATTTCGATCTTCCTTATTTTTGTGACACAAACTGTGTGCGCAGTTTTCTGTGCTCCCCTTGCTCTGTTTAGTCACTTGTGTGACTGCCTGTCCCCGCTTTAAGTACAATGCTTCATGGCCCTCAGCTGATTTATTCAAGTGTTTAGCCCATTTTTGGGCTCGGGTGCCTATTCTTTGTTTCCGGGAACAAACGCAAGCTTTGTGCACCCTTCTTTGGACACTTCATCCACTTGGAGTACAGTCGGCTTTCTCTGAGCTCTGCTACTGTTGTGTCTGCACAGGCTTACGGCCACATCTGATCTTTTATAAAAAAAAAAAACGTTTTTCCGTTTACTGTAGTTTCTGGTTCAAGGTTGCTCCGACACGCCCCCCTCTACTGTAGTCACGATGCCCCCGCACTCTTATCGCTGGTTTGTGTCCTGCATTTGAAAAAATGTATTCCATATCTCTCTGGGTACTTGTGGAAAGAAGGGAGTGGGGGTGCCCGAATAAATATGTTCCAATTCGTGTGGCCTATGGAATAAAGAGCTTACCTTGAAGCTTGTAAACTTAAAAATTGTGCTTCACGCAGCGAGACAACTGACCAGTGTTTGGGTCCCTCCCTGTGTATGAATAGACTAATTTGAAAAGACGATGAGGGAGCGGCAGGTAAGTCTTGCGGCAGCCTGGGGGATTATGGAGGGCACTTGCTTTATTCTTTTGTACCTGTATTCATGTTAATTTCAGCGCCCATCACGAGCTGCGATTAACATGAATACGTTAAACAAAAGCTCACAATCTGCCCACAGCAGCGCTTTTGTAACAAAAGAAATTCTCAAGTCTACAAACACAGCATGTAAAGCTCACGCAGTGTTTGTAGCTTTGCTGAATTTCTCCTCTTAACAGAGCTGGGCTGCGGGATGATAGTGTGACTTTGTTAAAGTTTACTTGTTAATTGCAGCTCCTGACGGGCGCTGCATTTAATCTGATAACTTTAGCTAAGTCACACAATCACCCCGCTGCCCAGCTCTATTAAGAAAAGATATGCAGCAACTCTACAAACACAGCGTGTGAAGCACACCCCTGTTTGTAGACATGCTTAATTTATCCTCTTAACAGAGTTGGGCTGCGGCCGGGGTGATTGTGTGACTGTGTTTTCTTGTTAATTGCAGCTCCTGACGGGCGCTACGATTTATCTGAAAACTTTAGCTAAGTCACACAATCACCCCGCTGCCCAGCTCTATTAAGAAAAGATATGTAGCAACTCTACAAACATGGCGTGTAAAGCACACCCCTGTTTGTAGACTTGCTGAATTTCTCTTCTTAATAGAGCGCAGCTTGGGGGTGATTGTGTGACTTAAACTTTTCTGTGCTGGGCATAGTATGCCACTTGACTTGTATTTTGCTGTTTCCGTCATTGCATCCAGATTTATGATACAACAAGTAACATCATACCTACAACAAGTTGGACTATTGGCTTTGTCAGTGGTTGGCTAGTTGCATAAGATAAATAAGCAGCAACTATGGCTTGTGTACAATATTGAAAAAGCTTCCACTCAAAGCCCTGGTGACGCCAGGACAATGTTGCTGCTCCTGAGTTTCAAAGAAAGAAGGGAAATCCAGAGAGAAAATGACTCTTTAAAGGATTTCCCTTCCCCTACAACGCTCACCTGGCATGACGTCATGCCGTAACTTCTCCACTAGTGAGAAGTGAGCACGCGCACTGCTGTCACTGCAGTCCGGAAAAAAACGGACCGTCTGTGCCAGGGCACAAAACATAGCCCGATAGAGACCCGTTTCGAAGCCCCCTTTAAAAAAACTGCCGGTGCTCAGTGTAGGAGAGTAGGGTCTGCTTTCTATGTTCACCCCCACTTTTTGCTTTTGCTTCACTGGTTTTCGACTTAGATGTGGCTGTGGGCCTGCTAATCAGACCCACAGCCCAGCTGTTCTCTCTCTAAATTCATACTATGTACTTTAGGTACATAACCCAATTGGTAAGGATCACCTTCTAGGGCCCTGTACAGTGTACCTTAGGTACCCAGGGCATAGGTGTACCCTAGGCCTACCAGGGGCTGCAGCATGTATTATGCCACCCCTGGCTGGCCTTACATTATGACACAACTGGCTGATCACTCAGCTGGGGCAAGGTCGTGTAATCACCCCTTGCTTAGGTGTAGTATTCCTATACCTACCTTATATATAGACACATGGGTAACCTATCAGTCACTCCTATGGCAGGCCTTAACAATCCTGAAGGCAGAGTGCTTGGTAACATGTGAGATGGTGCTCTAGCATGCGCTGAGCCTGTCTGCAGCTTTCGGAACCATGTCCTTATAGCTGTTCTATGATATCGCCTACCATATACTCTTAAAGTGCCTTATAATCCTCGCGGTTATGGTAACTATGGTTTGGCTTTATCAAAACATGTCGTGTAAGGTGTCTAACACTTTGGAATACTACCCCCACACCATTTCTGGCGATGAGGATAGTATTCCTCCCTTCTAGAGGGAGAAGACATGTTGAAGACCTACTACCCGGTTAAAGTTAACCAGAGCCCCAGCATCACAAAATGGACGCTGCTGCCACAGACACAAGTCTGACCTCCTGCTGCTGGGAGTCCTTCCAGCGAGGGAGGCTTGGACAATAGGTTTCCTGCCTTGGGAGGTGCTAGCACCACCCTAGACAGGACTTAGTGTATTGGGGCAGGGAGGGATGAAAGAAACGAGACACTGCCTGGGGCACACAAGGTGTCCCATGCATAGTCCGGTTCAAACCGGTGCTGGGGCACTCCAGCCCCAGTCCTGGCGCGAAACTGGACAAAGGGAAGGGGGTGTAGCCACCCCCCTCCCTGGTCCCACCCACAGGAGGGACCTAGCAGGTAACCCAGCCGCCCAGATTAGTATAAGAGTGGGAGCTGAGTCCCTAGGACTTGGGATTATCCTGAAAACTGAAACTTGAACAGAAACTCTGGACCTTCGACATTCGACTACGGAAGAAGACTGAAGAATCTCCCTAGTGGCCAAGGAGTGGCCACCCTGTGCAAACAGGCACCATCAAGCGACCTGCCGTTTGCTTTGCCCAAGTTCTACGAGGAACCGACTGCAGAGCCCGACCAGCGCCTTGACTTCCAGACTTCTCCGACCCTGATCCACATCCACAGCAAAGCTGAGATCCGTGGAGGCGACGAGAGACGTGGGACCGGCTACCTGGGAAAATTGGCTACTAGCTTCCAGCGCAGCTTCTGAGGCATCCTCAAAGTTGTGCTCTGGGGATTGAGAAGCCCCAACCCCGAGCACCATCTGCACCGAAGATCAGCCCCCCACACTCCACGAGTTCTGCGTGGGGCCCTTCTGCATTTTCCTGCTCGACGCGTCTGTTCGGTTGCTTGCCTGCTGGCTAGTAACCTCTTTGACGACGAACCCTTGACTTTCCACCGCTGGTTTGGCTCCTCCAGACTGGCCCTTGCTTCCCTGTGAAATAGAAGCACCTCAGGCCTTCCTGGTCTGCAACAGAAGCGAATCCTTCATCCTGCGTGGGTTGCGCTTGCCAAGGCTTGTTGGGTCCAAACTCGACATCGCCGCCGCCAACAGCAAGAGCCCTCGTGGGACAGCTCGCCTCCTGGTTCTGGTCGTCCTCGACGCCTCCTGGTACGCGTGGCTGCTGCGACAAGCTTCGCCTCTTCACCTGCATCTTCACGACATCGCCTGTTTTCTTCCCGGCTCCTGGCTGGTGACCTAGACTCTGTCCCCTCTGCTTGCAGGTATCCTCCTTCTCGATTCCATCCTTGGAATCCACAGGACACTCTTCACTGACTGCCTGTAAGCATCTTTTCTTCAGGCATCCATAGGAGTCGACGACGAAACCCGACGCAAGTTCACACCTATGCACCCGCAGCCTAGGTAACTTGAGTACTCCGGTGCTCCCAAGGGTATTGACTATCCTAGTGTCTAGTTTCCAAGTCTGTAACTCCTAGTTCTTTCCGAAGTGTCCTAAAACTCTTAATTTCTAAACATCACTATTTCTATCGACTTTAACGCATTACACATGAGTGTTTCCACTCTGCACCTGAATCCCGTGGGCCTCCCACTGCCTAGTAACTGGTAGTATAGTGTAGCCCCAGCGATTGCCTAGGCCTAACCTGTGTTCGTGACAGTGTTTCTTATACCACTTACTTAGTATATGGTTTGCAAGGCCCCTAGGGCCTAACTGTATTACTTACCTGTGTGACTTACGTATGCTTAAATAAGACTGTGTTGTACTTACCTCAAATCTCATAAAGAGTGCTGAGGGTATTTTGACTAGAATAAATACATCCTATTTTTATATATATCTGTTGTGGTGTCCTTTCATTTGGTATTCAAGGGATTGCAAATGGTATAACAGCTGGCTTCACATGCCATACAGAGTTTAGCCTAAGACTGCTCTTGTCCATGCTACCACTAGGATAGCTGGTCTATAAGGTTGACTTTACAACCAATCACCATAAGGGTTGTTTGGACTGATACAAGGTGTACACTAGAACTAGTGACATCATATATCAGGCCAACTTCTCACATTGGTGAGCAGCGGTTGGGATCTGAGCTTGCTGTTGTAATACCATTGCAATCTTGAGATATCAAATTGAAAGATCACAAGGATATTTGTCAGGTACATATAACATAGCTTATAAATACTTAAGTTCTACTGAACTTAGTTGTTGTAGGTTGAAGGGCCTAGCACACCCTGACTACAACTACTAGAGAGGTTTTAGTAGATACAACTAGTGTAGGTAGGTGCACACACCACACCCTCACTAGATCATGTCTCTGAGAGGAGATCAAGATTATTCTCTCTCAGGAGGGGTATATCCTAGAAAGATACCCTCTAGATATGATACCCTAACTTTTCAGGAGATGAGACAATTGTGTACCTCCAGAAAGTTAAAACAGGGTTCAAACCCTACCCTCATTTATCTAGTGGAGATCTTAGAAGAGTATGATGCTCAGAGAGCCTTCCAGGATGGTACCTTAGGTACCAATGAGGGTCTACCCTCTACAGAAGACTCCCCTCACAATACTGATCTAGATGAGTCAGCAGGGACTTCAGAAGATGAGGTAGATAGCCTGGTCCAAGTTAGGAGACTTAGCCAGGCTAACTTAAGCCTACATGGGAGTCAGAATGGGGTCCCCCCATTCAGACCCTCAAGTGGACTTAACCAGAGAAGCAGGAGAGGAAGATCCCCTTCAAGGGAATCTATCCACTCCCATGTCTCTAATAGCTCCAATGCCTCTTCTCACAGGGGAATGACTTCTCCACAGAGAAAAGAGCATCAGGCGAGAATGAGGGAAGTCAATCTGAGGATTGAAAGGGAAGAACTTGCCCTTGCCAAAGAGAGACTTGCTCTGGCCAGAGAGCAAAAGTTAAGTGGGTTAGGACCCACTGGTGGCAGCACTATCCCTAAAGATAGAGACAGGTCCTATGACAATAGAAACCTGAGCAAGATTGTCCCTCCCTACAAGTGTGGGGAGGGCATCCACAAATGGATAACTGCTTTGGAGAGGGCTTGCAAAGTACAGCAGGTACCCCAAAGTCAGTGGGCAGCTATCTTGTGGCTCTCCTTCTCTGAGAAAGGTAGAGACAAGCTCCTCACAGTTAGTGATGAGGATGCTGACAATTACACTGTCCTGAAGAGTGCTCTGATTGATGGGTTGGCCTAACCACTGAACAATACAGGTTGTTGTTCAGGGATACCAAGAAGACACAGACTCAGGACTGGACTGACTTTGTAGACTGTGCCACTAAGGCTTTGGAAGGCTGGTTATTGGGTAGTAAGGTTAAGGAGTATACAGGATTGTATAATTTGAGGGTTAAGTAATATTGATGAGGGTTAAGTAATATTGATGAGGGTTAAGTAATATTGATGCCCCAGTGTTGAATGGCAGCAGGGTACCCGCAATTATGTTCGCAGATGATACCCTGCTGCTTTCCAAATCTCCGATGGGCCTCCAGAGGGTTCTGGATGGATTCATGGACTTTTGTAAGTGGCGTGGTTTGGAAGTGAACGCGACTAAAACCAAGTTCATGATTTTCAACCCACCCCCCACAACCCGCCCAAACCCGACGATAGGACACGATAGATTAGATCGGGTTTCCACTTTTGAATATTTGGGTGTAACCTTAAACCAATCCCTGACCTGGGACTCGCACATAATGAAGGCAAATCTGAAACTTGCCCAATTATCAGGTGGCATTTCCAGGATGATAACTAGGTCTTCGTACAAGCCATTTGGCCCACCACTCCACATTTATAAAACCAAGGCCAGAGGTGCAGTAACTTACGGGGGTGAGATATGGGGGCATATAGTGTACCAGAAATTACAGACAACTGAGAATAATTTCATTAGACAATTGGCTGCACTACCATCTAGTACCCCACTCCTCCCGTTAAGACTGGACCTCGGCCTAAGATCAATCACTGAGGAGTTGGGACTCAAACCCTTGACCTATTGGCGCAGAATATGGAGCTCGCTAGAGCTATCCAGTTACAGAGCAGAACTTGAAGAAATTTTGCGCCTCCCAAAAGCGTTACAAATATCCTGGTTTAAATATATCAAGTATACCTTTGAAATGATGGGGAGACCGGAGCTGTGGCTTGACCCGCAGAGTGCCTGTCCTAGGATCTCTCGTAGATCCTTAGCAGAGGCATACTACGAGTACAAGCTACGGGTAGCAATTGAACCCCTACGCCAGGATTCACTATCTAAAAACTTTCTTGCTATCAAAGATCAATACCATTTGGAATTGGTCTTTGATGATGTAGGCCCACCATTAACACGGAAGTTGTATATGCAGTGGCGCTATGGAACTCTCCCTTTGAGGGCCCACACAGAACATTGGCTCAAAACACATACTTCCCCAAATTGCCAAGTATGCCCTCTCTTGCGAGAAGATGAATTACATGTTATTTTCCTCTGCCCTGCATATAATAACCCACGGAAATACTGGCTTGTCCCACTTCTCAGAAATTTAGGTCTCAGGGAACACCGCCCTGCATATAGAATTTTAAAGTCAGATCTATCTGCCCCAACTGTATTTGCAGTAGCCAAATTTTTAACTGCAGTGTGGTTCATTCGTAATCGTTTTATTATGTCCAAATAATACTATATTCTTATCTCAAATGTCTTATATGAGTGGCACATGACTTTTTAAGTACTATATGTTTTATTGTGCAATTAATAATTGTATTTACTTGTATTCTTTTATGGTCCATAGTGACCGAAATAAAGATTTGATGATGATGATAATTTGATCATGAGAGAACAAATCCTTAACAACTGTCAAAACCAGCTGCTGCATCAACACTTGATTGACTCTGACCTAACTTCTCCCCAGGAATTGGGAAAGAAGGCAGATAGGTGGGTCAGGACTAGAGTTGAGCAGAAAAACCAGAACCAGGGCGGTGATCAGAAAAAGGCAGAACAGAAGGGTAATGAGCAGAAATCAAAAGACCAGAAGTCTACACCAGGCCCCCAAAAGGCTCAGGGGGAGGGTGGTCCCAAAAAGGATAAAAAGAAAGATGGCCAAAAGAAACCTTGGTGTAACTATTGTAAGTCCAATTCCCATTGGTATAGTGAATGCACCAAAAAGGACAAGCCCCCAGCCACCATTGCCCCTAAGGCAACTGTACCCCCTAGTCCAGCTATAAGTGGTGGTTCCCAGCAAAAGGGTGTAATAGGGTTAACCCTGGGAACTGAAGTGGATTCTGGCCTAGTCAGAATACCCACTCAGGCTGTTCTGATCTGTGATGGGGACATAGCTTTGTCCTCTACTGTGGGTCCCAGTAACCTGGGCAAGTACAGACAGACTCCTTTGATCAACCAGAGAATGGCTCAGGCCTACAGGGACACAGGTGCTAGTGTCACAATGGTGACACCTGCATTTGCGGACCATGGACAGATCATGCTAGGTGAGAATTACCTAGTGACCAACGCTAGCAATGCCACTACCTCCCATAGTGTGGCAATTGTTAACTTCTCCTGGGGAGGGGTAACTGGGCTCAAGAAAGTTGTGTTGAGTTCAGACCTTCCTGTAGAGTGTCTGTTGGGAAATGACCTTGAAACTTCAGTGTGGGCTGAAGTGGAGTATAGGACCCATGCAGAAATGCTGGGAATAGATGCACATGTCCTTGCTGTGACTAGGTCACAGGCCAAAAAGTGCAACACTGAACAAGTGCTGGATCCTGGGACAATGGACCAGACACAACCCAAGAGAAAGAGCAGTGGGGTTAAGGCGGTGCCTTCCCCCCTGCCTCAGGTAGAGAATCAGCCCTCACAGGAGGATGATTCTGAGAGCCCTGAAGGAACTGTCCTAGAAGAACTGGAACCTGACCAGGTTGAGTTTCTTGGGACAGGGGGACCTTCAAGGGCAGATCTGAGGCAGGCACAATTAGACTGTCCTCTTGAACCCCTCAGACAGCAGGCTGCTGCTGAGGCTGCAGGGAATGCTCAAGGTACCCATAGAGTGTATTGGGATGAAGGGCTGCTGTACTCAGAGGCTAGAGACCCCAAGCCTGGTGCGTTCAGGCTTACCATTGAGTTTCAGAGGCTTCCTTCTTACCTTGGCCCATGATATTCCCCTTGCAGGACACTTAGGCCAGAATAAGACTTGGGACAGACTTGTCCCTCACTTTCACTGGCCTCACATGTCAAAGATACCAAGGAGTTTTGTCGCGCCTGTGTCACCTGCCAAGCCAGTGGCAAATCAGGTGGCACCACAAAGGCCCCCCTCATACCACTACCTGTGGTGGGGGTTCCCTTTGAGAGAGTGGGGATAGACATTGTTGGACCAATGGACCCCCAAACAGCATCTGGGCACAGATTCATACTGGTGATAGTGGACCATGCCACCACGTATACCGAAGCTATACCCCTAAGGACCACAACAGCTCCTGTTGTGGCAAGGGCCCTACTTGGAGTATTCTCCAGAGTGGGTTTTCCAAAGAATTTGTCTCTGACAGAGGTGCCAACTTCATCTCAGGATATTTGACTGCAATGTGGAAGGAATGTGGTGTTATCTACAAATTCACTACACCCTATCACCCACAATGCAATGGGCTTGTGGAAAGATTCAACAAGACCCTAAAAGGGATGATAAAAGGTTTACCAGACAAGCTTAGGCGAAGATGGGACATCCTTTTACCCTGCCTTCTGTTTGCTTACAGAGAGGTCCCACAAAAGGGGGCTGGCTACAGCCCTTTTGAGCTTTTGTTTGGGCATCTTGTAAGGGGACCCCTGTGTCTAGTAAGGGAAGGATGGGAGAGACCTCTCAGACAACCCAAACTGGACATAGTGGATTATGTACTTGAGTATATGAAGAAGGCTTCTAAAAACCTCGAGGCAAGCCAAGAACTCCAAAAAGCTTGGCATGACCAAAAGGCTGTGCTGACTGTGTACCAGCCAGGACAGAAAGTGTGGGTGTTGGAGCCAGTGGCCCCAGCCGCACTCCAGGACAAATGGTCTGGACCCCACACTATTGTTGAACAGAAGGGAGAAGTCACCTACTTGGTGGACCTTGGGACTCCCAGAAGCCCCCACAGGGTGCTTCATGTCAACAGGTTAAAGGCATATGTTGACAGGGCAGACATGAGCTTACTCATGGCTACAGATGAGGGGCAGGAGGAAGAGAGTGACCCTCTCCCAGACCTGCTGACTCAGAACCCTGATGATGGTTCAGTTGATGGTGTGGTCTTTTCTGACAGCCTCACTAACCATCAGCAACAGGACTGCAGACAAGTTCTACAGGCCTACAGACATATGTTCTCTCTGACCCCAAGTCAGACAAACTGGTGCACCCATGAGGTGGACACTGGTGACAGTCTGCCTGTGAAGAGTAAAATCTACAGGCAACCTGACCATGCCAGGGACTGCATAAAGATTGAGGTACAAAAGATGTTGGAGTTGGGAGTCATTGAACCTTCAGAGAGCCCTTGGGCTAGTCCTGTAGTTCTTGTGCCAAAACCTCACACCCAAGATGGTAAGAGAGAGATGAGGTTTTGCGTGGATTACAGAGGTCTCAATGCTGTCACTAGGACAGATGCCCACCCAATACCTACAGCAGATGAGCTCATTGACAGATTGGCAGCTGCCAAGTTTTTGAGTACATTTGACCTGACAGCAGGCTACTGGCAAATCAGACTAGCTGAGAGTGCAAAGGCCAAAACTGCATTCTCAACCCCAGGAGGACATTATCAATTTGTGGTAATGCCCTTTGGCTTGAAGAATGCACCTGCCACTTTCCAAAGGTTGGTGAATCAAGTCCTTACAGGCCTGGATGACTACTGTGCAGCTTATCTTGATGATATTGCTGTCTTTAGCTCCACCTGGGAGGATCACCTGGTCCACCTGAGGAATGTTTTAGAGGCCCTGCAAAAGGCAGGCCTCACTATCAAGGTCACTAAGTGCCAGATAGGGAAGAGCACGGTTGTGTACCTGGGCCACCTAGTAGGTGGGTGTCAGGTTCAACCACTGGAGAGCAAGATCCAGACCATAAAGAACTGGACTCCTCCAATTACCCAGACACAGGTCAGAGCTTTCTTGGGCCTGACTGGGTACTACAGAAAGTTTGTTAATAACTATGGGTCCATTGTGACACCACTTAATGACTTGACCTCTAAGAAGATGCCAAATAAAGTTCAGTGGACAGTAAGCTGTCAGAAGGCACTTGATGACCTGAAGCAGGCCATGTGCAGTGCACCTATTCTGAAAAGTCCAGACTACTCCAAAGAGTTCATTGTCCAGACAGATGCTTCTGAGTTGGGTGTGGGAGCTGTTCTTTCACAACTGAATATAGATGGTCAAGACCAGCCCATTGCTTTTATAAGTAGAAGGCTGACCCCTAGAGAGAAACGTTGGTCAGCTATTGAGAGGGAGGCCTTTGCTGTGGTTTGGGCCCTGAAGAAGCTGAGGCCATACTTGTTTGGCACTCACTTCAAGATTCAGACAGACCATACGCCCCTCTTGTGGCTAAATCAGATGAAGGGTGAAAATCCCAAACTTCTTAGGTGGTCCATTTCCCTACAGGGGATGGACTTCACAGTGGAACATAGACCTGGGACTGACCATGCCAATGCAGATGGACTCTCCAGATATTTCCACTTAGAACATGAAGACTCAACTGGTCAAGGTTAGTTTAATGTCCCTAAGTTGGGGGGGGGGGGGTTGTATAGGAGAGTAGGGTCTGCTTTCTATGTTCACCCCCACTTTTTGCTTTTGCTTCACTGGTTTTCGACTTAGATGTGGCTGTGGGCCTGCTAATCAGACCCACAGCCCAGCTGTTCTCTCTCTAAATTCATACTATGTACTTTAGGTACATAACCCAATTGGTAAGGATCACCTTCTAGGGCCCTGTACAGTGTACCTTAGGTACCCAGGGCATAGGTGTACCCTAGGCCTACCAGGGGCTGCAGCATGTATTATGCCACCCCTGGCTGGCCTTACATTATGACACAACTGGCTGATCACTCAGCTGGGGCAAGGTCGTGTAATCACCCCTTGCTTAGGTGTAGTATTCCTATACCTACCTTATATATAGACACATGGGTAACCTATCAGTCACTCCTATGGCAGGCCTTAACAATCCTGAAGGCAGAGTGCTTGGTAACATGTGATATGGTGCTCTAGCATGCTCTGAGCCTGTCTGCAGCTTTCGGAACCATGTCCTTATAGCTGTTCTATGATATCGCCTACCATATACTCTTAAAGTGCCTTATAATCCTCGCGGTTATGGTAACTATGGTTTGGCTTTATCAAAACATGTCGTTTAAGGTGTCTAACACTTTGGAATACTACCCCCACACCATTTCTGGCGATGAGGATAGTATTCCTCCCTTCTAGAGGGAGAAGACATGTTGAAGACCTACTACCCGGTTAAAGTTAACCAGAACCCCAGCATCACAAAATGGATGCTGCTGCCACAGACACAAGTCTGACCTCCTGCTGCTGGGAGTCCTTCCAGCGAGGGAGGCTTGGACAATAGGTTTCCTGCCTTGGGAGGTGCTAGCACCACCCTAGACAGGACTTAGTGTATTGGGGCAGGGAGGGATGAAAGAAACGAGACACTGCCTGGGGCACACAAGGTGTCCCATGCATAGTCCGGTTCAAACCGGTGCTGGGGCACTCCAGCCCCAGTCCTGGCGCGAAGCTGAACAAAGGGAAGGGGGTGTAGCCACCCCCCTCCCTGGTCCCACCCACAGGAGGGACCTAGCAGGTAACCCAGCCCCCCAGATTAGTATAAAAGTGGGAGCTGTGTCCCTAGGATTTGGGATTATCCTGAAAACTGAAACTTGAACAGAAACTCTGGACCTTCGACATTCGACTACGGAAGAAGACTGAAGAATCTCCCTTGTGGCCAAGGAGTGGCCACCCTGTGCAAACAGGCACCATCAAGCGACCTGCCGTTTGCTTTGCCCAAGTTCTACGAGGAACCGACTGCAGAGCCCGACCAGCGCCTTGACTTCCAGACTTCTCCGACCCTGATCCACATCCACAGCAAAGCTGAGATCCGTGGAGGCGACGAGAGACGTGGGACCGGCTACCTGGGAAAATTGGCTACTAGCTTCCAGCGCAGCTTCTGAGGCATCCTCGAAGTTGTGCTCTGGGGATTGAGAAGCCCCAACCCCGAGCACCATCTGCACCGAAGATCAGTCCTCCACACTCCACGAGTTCTGCGTGGGGCCCTTCTGCATTTTCCTGCTCGACGCGTCTGTCCGGTTGCTTGCCCGTTGGCTAGTAACCTCTGTGACGACGAACCCTCGACTTTCCACCGCTGGTTTGGCTCCTCCAGACTGGCCCTTGCTTCCCTGTGAAAGAGAAGCACCTCAGGCCTTCCTGGTCTGCAACAGAAGCGAATCCTTCATCCTGCGTGGGTTGCGCTTGCCAAGGCTTGTTGGGTCCAAACTCGACATCGACGCCGCCAACAGCAAGAGCCCTCGTGGGACAGCTCGCCTCCTGGTTCTGGTCGTCCTCGACGCCTCCTGGTACCCGTGGCTGCTGCGACAAGCTTCACCTCTTCACTTGCATCTTCACGACATCCCCTGGTTCCTTCCCGGCTGGTGACCTAGACTCTGTCCCCTCTGCTTGCAGGTATCCTCCTTCTCGATTCCATCCTTGGAATCCACCGGACACTCTTCACTGACTGCCTGCCAGCATCTTTTCTTCAGGCATCCATAGGAGTCGACGACGAAACACGATGCAAGTTCACACCTATGCACCCGCAGCCCGTGGGCTAGGTAACTTGAGTACTCCGGTGCTCCCAAGGGTATTGACTATCCTAGTGTCTAGTTTCTAAGTCTCTAACTCCTAGTTCTTTCCGAAGTGTCCTAAAACTCTTAATTTCTAAACATCACTATTTCTATCGACTTTAACGCATTACGCGTGAGTGTTTCCACTCTGCACCTGAATTACCGTGGGCCTCGCACTGCCTAGTAACTGGTAGTATAGTATAGCCCCAGCGATTTCCTAGGCCTAGGCCTAACCTGTGTTCATGACAGTGGTTCTTATACCCCTTACTTTGTATATGGTTTACGTGGCCCCTAGGGCCTAACTGTATTACTTACCTGTGTGACTTATGTATGCTTAAATAAGACTGTGTTGTACTTACCTCGAATCTCATAAAGAGTGCTGAGGGTATTTTGACTAGAATAAATGCATCCTATTTTTATATATATCTGTTGTGGTGTCCTTTCATTTGGTATTCAAGGGGTTGCAAATGGTCTTTATTTGAAGCAGATGATGACCATTATTCCTGCACCAGACACAGAAACTCTTCCAATTAGTGTTGTAAGTCTTACTGGTTGCTGGAGCACGAGCCTGCGCCAGAATCTGTTTATACTCTTGTGAGGGATCCAGATGGCCAGATTCTCGGGGTCAGGTTCCAGGCTGTCAAATTCTGTGACATGGGATTGTGGTGAATTTTCTCTCCTCGATGTCTAGACCATATCCTGGGATGCACCTTCAAAGGAATAGCTGGACGTGCTGCCAACTGCAGCAGCTCACTGTAAAGATATTGGTGAGGCTACAATGGAGCAATGAGAAGAACAAGTTACTTACCTTCGGTAATGATGTATCTGTAAGAAACATAAGTTAGTTAGATTCCTCACCTTAGAATATCCCCAGGCGTCAGGCTGGATCCGGAAAGAGTTTTCGTCAGCAATACCCCTTGCGCGTCGCTAGGCGTTGTCTGCGGCTTGGTGTCCGTCGTCGGCGTCGTGCGCCGGAATGACGTCGTTGGAGTACTTAGATGCCGCCCTCGCGCACTGACGTCAGTTCTTCTTTTTTCCGCGCCAGACAGCGCCGATCCGGGAAGAGCTTACCCCTTTAGTCACTTTATTACTAAAACTTTTTGGACTCTTGTCTACTCGACTCGAACTGGTGCTGGTAGGATGCCTCTGCTTATGGTCCGAAATGAGGAACTGTAAGTCCGAGACCAGAGATGCAGGCAAACAAACCATGGGGGGTGGAGGCGGATGACATTCCTCAGGGGACACCGCCTGATCTTCCTGCCCTTGATCATCATAGTCCAAACTGTCTTGGTATTTAACATGCAGTTGCGATGGACTTGTCGCTGTTCTGAACATACTGCCGTCATCAGAGTCCTCTTCCTCAAAAAGATGTGCCGGAGGCAAAAGCTGGACTCGACTAGGGTAGGTCAAGGCCGGCGTCAGTGTACGTTTTGTGATTTTTAGATGGACGTACGTACTTTGTAAGTCAGAATCTGCTGTCGTCGACGGTCCTGTCGACGGTATAATCGTCGATGGGCACCATAGTAGATTGAGGCCCCGTTGCCAGAGCCGTCCTCGACAATGGTGAAGGTCTCGTCGACGGAGCCGTCGTCGTTGACAGTGTCCTCGTCGGCGATGATGTAGTTGTCGACGGGACAGTCTTAGGCAACGGTGTGGTCGTAGATGCCGTCGTCGGCGAGCGCAGCGTCGACGGCAGTTTGGACGTCGAATATGTCTTTTTGATTTTCAGCGTCGACGAGACAGACCTACTGGCCGTCGACGATGTTACAAAAGGACGTGGATATGTTACTAAGGTGAGGCCTTTGGCCTACTACTCTATATGTCTAGTGAGACATTACTTTATTTATGTACCGGGGACTCCCATCCCGACGGCGGGGAATGATTCAGGTATGTGAATCTATGAAAGATACCCGAATACTGGATAACTGATAATGTTGTGACCCTACTGTGAACCGGAGATACTTCCGATGCGACCTCAGGATGGGAAGATGAAAATACGCATCCTATAGATCTATGGACACCATCCAGTCTTCCTGTTGCAGCGCAAGGAGAACCTGAGCCAAGGTCAACATTTTGAACTTCTCCTGTCTGAGGTAAAGGTTCAAAATCCTGAGGTCCAGGATTGGCCTTAAGCGACCGCCCTTTTTGGGGATCAGGAAATACCTGGAGTAGCAATCCTGACCCCTTTCCTGCTCCGGAACCACCTCTATCGCACCTTTCTGAAGCAAGGTAAGAACTTCCTGCTGTAAAAGCATTAAGTGGTCCTCTGAGCACCAACCCTGGCGAGGAGGGTAAGGAGGAGGGAACTCCAAAAAAAGGGAGGGCGTACCCATTCTCTACAAGATTCAAGACCCAACGATCTGACGTGGTCAGTCTCCACTCTTGTAGAAAATGGGACACCCGACCCCCTACCGGACCAACATGTTCTAAGAAGGGGGATCTAAAACTGCTTTCCTGATGTACCAACGGTGGCGGAAGGGGAAGTAGGAGGAGGAGGAGGACTGTTGTCGAGCTGCACCCCTGAGGCCTCTTTTATTCCTTCCTCTGTATGACTTATACAAGGGGTTCTGCTGTTGCTGACCCTGTTGAGATTGCTGACGGCCACGAAAGGAAGCCGATCTCCCAAATCCACGATACCGCTTGTAGCCGTACCCTCTGGACTGCACCTGTAGACCTACAGACCTTGCAGTAGCCCTGCTGTCCTTAAAACGCTCTAAGGCTGATTCCGCCTTTGAACCAAAGAGTTTTGACCCATCAAAGGGCAAATCCAGCAAATTCGCCTGAACATCCGGTGAGAAACCAGACGAACAAAGCCAAGCCTGCCTCCTTGCAGCCACAGAAGATCCCATCACACGAACTACAGAGTCAGCAGTGTCCAGGCCTGATTGAATCACTTTACGTGCAGCAGCCTGCGAATCAGAAAGGACTTCCATGATCCTCCTCAGGCAACTTAGGAGCTAGCTACATGACTGAGTCCATTAAAGCATGAATATATCTTCCGAGAAGACAGGTAGCATTAGTGGATTTAAGAGCATACTTAGGAAGTTTGAATTTTGGAGCCCTGACACCACTGAAAGCCTGATTTAGCGCAGGGGAAGCTGCTGGTGCCCTGACCACAATCGCTCACTGTAGGAGAGTAGGGTCTGCTTTCTATGTTCACCCCCACTTTTTGCTTTTGCTTTACTGGTTTTCGACTTAGATGTGGCTGTGGGCCTGCTAATCAGACCCACAGCCCTGCTGTTCTCTCTCTAAATTATACTATGTACTTTAGGTGCATAACCCATTTGGATAGGATCACCTTATTGGCCCCTGTACAGAGTACCCTAGGTACCCAGGGCATAGGTGTACCCTAGGCCTACCATGGGCTGCAGCATGTATTATGCCACCCCTGGCCTGGCCTTCCATTTTGACACAACTGGCTGATCACTCAGCTGGGGCAAGGTCGTGTAATCACCCCTTGCTTAGGTGTAGTATTCCTATACCTAACTTACATATAGACACATGTGTACCTATCAGTCACTCCTATGGCAGGCCTTGACAATCCTGGAGGCAGAGTGCTTGGTAACATGTGAGATGGTGCTCTAGCATGAGCTGAGCCTGTCTGCAGCTTTCGGAACCTTGTCCTTATAGCTGTTCTATGATATAGCCTACCATATACTCTTAAAGTGCCTTATAATCTTAGACGGTTATGGTAACTATGGTTTGGCTTTATCGAAACATGTCGTGTAAGGTGTCTAACACTGTGGAATAATACCCCCATGCCATTTCTGGACATGAGAATATTATTCCCCCCTTCTAGAGGGAAAGACATGTTAAAATCATACTTCAACTGTTAGCCTCTGACCAAAGCCTCAGCATCACAAAATGGATGCTGCTGCCACGACACAAGTCTGACCTCCTGCAGCTGGGAGTGATCCCAGCCAGGGAGGCCTGGACAATAGGTTTCCTGCTTGGGGAGGTGCTAGCACCTCCCCAGACAGCCTTTAGTGTATTGGGGCAGGGTGGGCTGAAAGGAATGAGACATGCCTGGGGCACACAAGGTGTTCCTTGCATAGTCCAATTCAAACCGGCGCTGGGGCACTCCAGCCCCAGCTCTGGCGCGAAACTGGACAAAGGGAAGTGGGTGTAACCACCCCCTCCCAGGTCCCACCCATAAGGCGTGACCTAGCAGGTATCCCAGCCCCCCAGATTAGTATAAGAGTGGGAGTTGGGCCTCAAGACTTTAGATTATCCTGAACCTGCAAAACTGAACAGAAACTCTGGACCTTCGACATTCGACGAAAGAAGAAGACTGAAGAATCTCCCTTGTAGCCAAGGAGTGGCTACCCTGTGCAAACAGGCACCATCAAGAGACTACCCTTTGCTTTGCCCACGTTCTACGAGGAACCGACTGCAGAGCCTGACCAGAGCATTGACTTCCAGACTTCTCCGACCCTGATCCACATCGACAGCAAAGCTGAGATCCGTGGAGGCGACGAGCGACCGGCTACCTGGAAAAAGTGGCTAGTAACTTAAAGCGCAGCTTCTGAGGTACCCTCGAAGTTGTGCACCGGGGATTGAGAAGCCCCAACCCCAAGCACCATCTGCACCGAAGATCAGCCCCCCACACTCCACGAGTCCTGCGTGGGGCCCTTCAGCATTTTCCTGCTTGCCGCGTCTCTCCGGTTGCTTGCCCGCTGGCTAGTGGCCTTTGTGACGACGCACCCTGAAATCTTCTGCGCTGGTTTGGCTCCTCCAGACTGGCTCCCGCTTCTCTGCAAAGAAGAAGCACCCCAGACCTTCCTGGTCTGCACCAGAAGCAAGTCCTTCGTTCTTCGTGGGTTCCGCTTGCCAAGGCTTGGTGAGTCCTAGTCCAACTTCGACGCCGCCGACAGCAAGAGCCTTCGTGGGACAGCTCGCCTCCTGGTCCTGGTCGTCCTCGACGCTTCCTGGTCCTCCTGGCTGCAGCGACAAGCTTCACCTTCACCTGCAATCTTCACGACATCGCCTGGTTCCTTCCTGGTTCCACGTGGTCACTGGCTAGTGACCTTGACTCTGTCCCTTCTGCTTGCAGGTTTCTTCTCTTCTTGATCCCAGCCTTGGGATCCACCGGACACTCTTCACTGACTGCCTGTCAGCATCTTTCTTCAGGCATCCATAGGAGTCGACGACGAAAACGACGCATCTTCACCCCTATGCACCCGCAGCCTGTGGGCTAGGTAACTTGGGTACTCCGGTGCTCATCAGGATAGTGACTATCCTAGTGTCTAGTTTTCAAGTCTCAACTTCCTAGCTACTCCGGAAGTGTCCTAAATCTACCGTTTTCTAAACTGTACTATTGCTATTGACTTTTACGCATTACGCGTGAGTGTTTCCACTCTGCACACGAATCCCGTGGGCCTCCCACTTCCTAACTAACGCTAGTGTAGTGTAGCCCCAGCGATTCCCTAGGCCTAGGCCTATTCTATTTCCGTGACAGTGGTTCTTATACCACTTACTTAGTATATGGTTTGCGTGGCCCCTAGGGCCTAACTGTATTACTTACCTGTGTGACTTAATGTATGCATAAATAAGACTGTGTTGTACGTACCTCTAATCTCATAAAGAGTGCTGAGGGTTTGCTTAGAATAAATACACTTTATTTTATATATATATCTGTTGTGGTGTCCTTTCATTTGGTATTCAAGGGATTATATATGGTATCACAGCTGGCTTCACATGCCATTCAGAGTTTAGCCTAAGACTGCTCTTGTCCATGCTACCACTAGGATAGCTGGTCTATAAGGTTGACTTTACAACCAATCACCATAAGGGTATTTGGACTGATATAAGGTGTACACTATAACTAGTGACATCATACATCAGGCCAACTTCTCACACTCACCCTAAATCCCGCTGGTGCTTCGCTGTGAGTTTCCTGCCGTACCTGTTGCCGCTACATCATCTTGCGGTCCTGGCGAGGGGAGACCGCAGCTCCCAGGCGCCCTAGCGCCCTTCGACGTCACGGAAGCGCCCGGAGGCGCTTAAAAGAACGCCGCTCCCTCGGAGGAGCGGGAAGTTTGAATTTTGGAGCCCTGACACCACTGAAAGCCTGATTTAGCGCAGGGGAAGCTGCTGGTGCCCTGACCACAATCGCTCACCCTAAATCCCGTTGGTGCTTCGCTGTGAGTTTCCTGCCGTACCTGTTGCCGCTACATCATCTTGCGGTCCTGGCGAGGGGAGACCGCGGCTCCCAGGCGCCCTGGCGCCCTTCGGCGTCACGGAGGCGCCCGGAGGCGCTTAAAAGAACGCCGCTCCTTCCGCCACCCCCTTGATAACGCTGGAAGTAAGTTGTAGCAGAGTTTGACTTTTGATCAACGATATTTGGCTAACCCGTGACTGTTGTAATTCATTGATTTGTGTGGCCCTGTGACAAATGGCTGGAAAGGGTAAGCGTCTTACAGCCCCTTCCACAGTAGCCGGGACTATGGACCAATTTATTACACGTGCCGTCTCGGTACTGGAACATGAGATAGCCATGACTGAAAGACGCCTTTCGTTAGATCCTTTGTCGGGTAGGCGCTCCTCATTGGGCCCGCTTGCTCTCGTTAAATCAGCAAACATTCCCAGAGAGCTGCAGCGGGAAGAGGTATCACTACTTTCTACGTCTGATTCATCCCAGCACATGTCACCTCCATCTGGGAGGTTGATAAATCCCCCAATAAATATGGATGTAGTGCTAGAGGAGGAAGTTGCATCTCGAATTGCTCCTAGTGTCCCCCGCCCCCAGACTAGAGCAGGGGCTAGACCTAACACATCCACTGGTGCAGCTACCCAGAAAAGGAAAAGGGGAGGGGGTAAGGATGGTGGTAGGCAGGCGAAAATATCCAAGGCAACTAAAAACTTGGCACCCCCTGTCACTCTAAGCACTAGTGCCCACCACTCCACGACTGAAACTAGTTTACTTGCCCCCCCCACCCGAACCTACCAACATAACCTCTCAGCTAGAACGCATAGTACGATCTCTAATTTCTCCATTATTGGAAAGGATCGAAAAGGTTGTAACTAAAGTCGATAAACTAGAACAATGCATTTTGGATAATTTCTGTTCGCTGAAGAATGTTGTTAAGCTGTGTACTAGGGATATACCTAAAACTAATTGCACTCATGGAGCGAATTCAACTCTTGTCATCCCACCCTTATCTGGCTTATCCTCTGCCCCTGTCCTCACTACCTCAGGTATAGGTTTACCTACGAATACTTCTATGTCACCCCTAAATACTCAACAACAACCACGGCGGGAGGGAGCGCAACAAAATAGTCAGTCCCTGAGGCGGGAGGGTCGGTTAAGCAATGTACCCTCAGGCACTAATACCACGAACCCAGAAAGATTGAACGCGACTGTTGATATCCCTTCCCCATGTAATGTAACCAGGCCATCCCTGACCCAAATACATCTACCACAAGAATCTTTTCCATACGTTGTGGTATTAACGGGTGTCCCCGAACTTCCTAAAAACAAAAATGAATCCTTTGAACAACTAAAAAATAAAGTAAGTCATTGGCTTAACATCCATAGACCAATTCCGAATGAACTGAATGGTCGGATTCTTTTTGTTAGAAGGGTCCATTGGATAGGCTCCCAACCAAAAAACACGCAGGGTGACTGCATCATCGTTAATTTTAAAGACCCACGCCTCCCTAGGTTTATCACTGAGCATACATCTTTTGACTCTAGATCTAGCATAGAGGCCCACAATTTAGCTTATTTTTACACTGGAGGTTTTCGCCAGTGACAATCGCATAGTTTGACATCCCCCTCACATCCCGTGACATCGAGGGTAACCGTTAGTACACCAACAGATCCAGTGGTCATTCCTTTGGTCCGGACCGGATCTCAAACAACACCCAGAGTTCTAACACCACCTCCATCCGGCCTGTGCGAGAGGGAAAACTCACCTAGTCAATCTATTGTGCTCCACACTACACGGCCTGGTAACTATTCTGGTACTTTGTCATGGAACCTGGCTGGTATTAACACTAAATTTGACTCCCCCGAATGGGTTAGCTTTGTCAACAACTATGATCTCTGCCTATTGCAGGAAACATGGTCCCTCGAGGCTCGGTATTTGCCAGGTTACCTGAGCTTTCATGTTCCAGCGACGAAAGGCCCGAAAGGCCGTCCTTCTGGCGGCCTAATTATTTGGGCTCGCCAGGATCTATTTTCACATGCTGTTGCGATCGACACTGGGTCCCCGGATATTCAATTAGTGAGATTAACTTCTGACCATAAGCGCTCTCTGGATATTTATAACATTTATCTTCGGGGCACTAAAGGGAAAAAGTCAAGGGAGTTGGATATTTTAACCTCACTCATTGAATCTAATTCGTGCCAGAGGGACCTGATCGTAGCTGGGGATTTTAATGTTACCTTTGAACCCCTTTTAGATTCTGATTTGGAATGGGGCTCTGACCCCGACGAGGACGGACAATGGGGTATCCCAGTTCTTTTGTTACCCCCCATCAAAAGGTGGTCTACGGCAGCAGTGCAGGTAAACGCATTTTGCCTTGGAAACGGTCTACGGGCACTGAACGGCAGAACAAAGGGAGACATGATGAGAGCACCTACCTTTGATAATGGCCGCTCGGCCAGTAGGATTGATTACGTCCTTTGTTGTTTGAGGCTGTGGCGCCAGCCTATAGATATGGTGGTGGAGAAAAGACTAGAGAGCGACCACAACCCCATTTGTGTCTCCCATTGTTGGTGGGGTACACCCTGCTCGCTGACCAAGGAAACAACTTTGGATCCCTTGGCGTGTGTCCCATCAAACGACATGCGGAGGCTAAAATGGTCTATGGTAAAGACCAATGCCTCAGTAATGGCCCATATTGACACCACTCTTTCTGCAACTAATGCGAATCTTGAAGCAATTTTGAAAATCCAGGACCAAAATGTACAAGTAATTGGAATACATGAGTCATTTTTTGAGGACCTACGTGTTTTCTTTTTTAAACAATTAAGAAAGGGCACTATGCCACCGTCTAAGCGACCTAGGTGGTATGATAAACAATGTAAAAGTGCAAGAGGCACCCTAGCCCAAGCCCTTTCCAGCGGGAGTTTACCTCTCATTCAATCTGCTAGACACGCTTATAGGAAAAGCATTACTCAAGCTAAACGAAAATGGGATGCTTCGTTTTGGCTTGAATTGAAGGATGCTTGCTATGCCCGTGATACGAGATTATTCTGGAACGTGCTGAAGTGGGGCAGAGGGGGCTCCCCCGATAACCCCGCAAACCATGTTACCCAAGAAGATTGGCTGAGGTACTTCAAACCCCAATATGCACGAGATCCCCACTGTAGTAATTCGGGCTCAATTCCATACGTTTTCTACTCGTTGGGGCCCTTTGGCTCTAACGATGTTTTAGTTGCCTTGTCTTGTGTAGCTACAGTGCGGGCCCCTGGCTTGGATGGTGTCCCATCTGACCTTTTCCTTAGTAACAAAGCTTCCTGGAGCAAGTACATCGCCCTAATTGCGAACGCCGTGGCTGTAGGTGCCCCAGTACCTAAATCTTGGGGGGGTGCTATTATAATCCCAATATACAAAAAGGGTGATAAAACCCTCCCAGGGAACTACAGGCCCATCAGCCTAATTGACACAATCCAAAAAGTCATTGGGAGGATGGTACTGAATGAGGTACTCAATTGGATAGAAGCTAATAAGATCCTTTCCAATCTCCAAGCGGGCTTCCGCAAATTTACCAGCACTGTGGACCAGGTGTTTCGCTTTAAACAATTACTTTGGAAGGTAGTTGAACTAGGCAAAGGCAGTCTTTATGTCACCTTCGTGGATTTAAGAGCAGCCTTCGACCTTGTCCCTCGAGAGCATCTCTGGAGGGTCCTAGAAAAGCTTGGTCTACCCCCGGAGCTCTTGACTCTAATTAGGAGACTCCACGAGCCTAATTTTGCAAAAATACAATGGGGTGGTCCGGGGGAAACAACCCCAGAGTTTCCTGTCGAGAGAGGTGTGCGCCAGGGATGTGCCATGGCTCCCACACTCTTCTCCTTGTATATCAACGGAGTAGTTGATTACATGCTCCAAGCAAATACTGACGCCCCTAAATTGGCAGGAGTCCCTATACCGATACTAATGTTTGCCGACGACACCCTTATAGTGTCTAAAACACCGTGCGGCATGCAAAGGGCTCTGTCAATTTTCGAAAATTTCTGCAAAGATCATGGCTTGGAGGTCAATGTGTCAAAGACTAAGCTTATGACTTTCAATTCACACCCAAGCTACAGAGTTGGCAAGCTTTTAATGAACGGCCAAATTCTGGAGGAGGTAACAAACTTTCCTTACCTGGGCATTCATGTCTCCCATAATAATCGGTGGAATAGACATCTGGAATTGTCCACGTTGAAATTCACCCAGATCACGGGGGCGCTGGTTAAAGAGCATAAAAAATCGCTCACTAAACCTGTCAAACCAGTGCTACAAGTATATGAGGCAAAGGCCCTAAACTCTGTCCTGTATGGGGCAGAGCTTTGGGGTTTTGACTCATTAACACCCCTAATAGCCGTAGAAAATAATTTTTTTCGTTACATTATCGGCTTGCCACAAAGTACGCCAATGGTCCCATTGCGTTATGACCTAGGTAGAAAGGGCATTAATGATTTGGCTAGCCTCCGTCCGGTTCTATACTGGAGGAGACTATGGACTACACCGGAGCTACAACCCTACGCATTGGGTATCTTGGACATAATCCAGGTTGATAAGTTTCACAAGATTTGATGGTTAAGGAACCTTCGTGAATCTTTAAAAGCCCTGGGGTTGGAAGATCTATGGAACGATCCAGTTGGTGCCGTGTTTCCAGCCAAAAAGCTACTGAAAACATTATATTGGGAACAGGTAAATCACAGGGTATGGGGTTCCTTTTCTGCCCCTACAATGACCAGCCGCTTTCTAGAGGCAAAGGTCTCACCTTTCCTAGAACCTTACTGGGATTTGATCACTTCGCCAACTGACAGGAAACTTTATTTCCAATTCAGAGCAGGCTCCCTTCCACTAAGGGCTCTAACTTGCGGGTGGTTTGGTATAACTATATGCACCTGTCCTGCTTGTGGCGCCAAAGAAGAAACAATTGCTCACTTCTTGTTTGTCTGCCCGGTATATGTCATCCCAAGACGTCATTGGCTCTCTCCTTTATGTAAACTTTTGGGCACAAGGAGATCCGCCATAGCCATCAGAATTCTACTCACAAGCACCTTACCATTCCACTCAGTAGTTTTAGCCAAATACATGGGGTGGGCATGGTCCCTCAGATTAAAAGCCCTCCGGTCTAGTGAAAAGGAACATAGGTAGGGCCTCAAATATGATCATTATTCGTGTATTAACTTTTTTAGCACCATTTGATTATTGACGTTTAATGCATATCATCTTGTCTACTTCAACGTTTAATATCCCTTTTATCTAAGACTTTTAGCTATTTATTGAAAAGATTTTAGATTTTTAATTATTTAGTGATTTGTTTTATTTGTATTTGTTTTTTGTGTTTGTGTCTTGTATGAATTATCTTAATTCGAATAAAGACTATGATGATGATGATGCATACTTGAAGAAGAGAACACCTTCTTTGCCACCTGCTCCATCTTTTTAGAATCCCTATCACCGAGAATGGTAGGGAAAGAACCAGAAGATTGCTTCGAACAAGAAGCCTGGACAACAAGACTTTCCGGCGTAGGATGAGAGGATAAAAAAGCCGGATCACCAGGAGCAGGCCTGTACCTTCTAGCGATGGAGCGAGAAACAGCAGGAGCAGACAAAGGCTTCTGCCACACCTCCAATGTTGGCTCCGTCAAAGCATCCGTAAAGGGAAGCAACGGTTCAGTAGTAGATGAAGTATTAAAAACTTCTGTAAGAATGTTAGATTTCATCTCAGCCAAGGGAAGCTGTAAACCAAGCAAATCAGCCGCCTTCCTTATGACCACATGATAAGGAGCAATGTCTTGCACAACACCAGCATTAGCAGATGGGAGATTATTTTCAGGAGAAGTATCCAATCCCCTAGCCTCACGGAGGCCCTCAAACTCGTCCATGGAATCAACAATCTCCCCTTCCTCCTGATTCTGTACATACTCCTCCTCTTCAAGGATCCTCTGAGCCTCTCTCCTAGAAGGCTGCTTAGGAATCGGCATCGGCGGCGCCACATGTGACGTCGGTGAAGCCATCATTGGCATCGAAGGAGGAGCATCGGCCTTGAAGCCGATGGAACTCGAGGCGGAGACGAATCAACAGCCGAAGGAGTCCGTGGAGCCGAAGTGGAAGACCTCGATGCCGGGAAATGGCAAGCCAGAGTCGACGGCAAGAAAGGCATAAAGGGTGCCTGAGGATAAAATTGAGGAACACCCAAGTTAAAGGCCAAAGGACCCACGGGGCCGAAGGCGTGCCGGATGGGGCAGAGGCCCTGGCAAACATCGCATTAAGGAAATGTGAAGAGTCTGAACCAGGAGCACGAAGAACAATAGTTACTTACCTGTAATCTGTGGTTCTCCAGTATTGGTGTCTTTCATAGATTCACATGCCTGAATCATTCCCCGTCGTCAGAGTGGGAGTCCCACGGTCCATAAAAAAGCAATAATTATGCATACAATAACCAAAAAACCTTGGTAACATAAGACCAGGAAGTAAAGTAGCCTAAGCTACAAAGAAAAAACTTCCACACTTATGACTATCATAGTCATTATGTACAGTCCAAACTTCAGCCAATCAGGCGACAGCACCCACCAGAATGTTCTCCTCAGAGGCTCAGGCTCTCAGATTTTCTCGCACAGGAGTGAACCAAAGTATAACAGCCTAACCAGCCTCTGAGGGGAGGTGGGCGGGTAGCATGTGAATCTATGAAAGACACCAATACTGGAGAACCACAGATTACAGGTAAGTAACTATTGTTCTTCTCCAGTATTTAGGGTGTCTTTCATAGATTCACATGCCTGAATCAGAGTAGATAGCAGTACAGAACATAATGCTCATAAGACGCCCCTTTGTACCATAGTAAAAAAATAATAAAATAAATAAAAAAAAATATATATATATATATATATATATATTCACTTAAAAAACCATAGGTTTCACACAGGTTATAGCTAGGTGGGCATTTCACTCGTAAAAAACCAATGAAATTCCCACGTTATAGTTAGTTCAGATAACTATAACTCGCACGCCCGCAATCCACTGCTCATGACGTCACACATTACATCACTCATGACATGGTCAATGGCATCACTGATGACATCATCCTTGTGATAGAGTGGCGGTCGCGCGAGTTATAGTTATCTGAACTAACTATAACGGGGGAATTTCATTGGTTTTTTTACGAGTGAAATGTCCACCTAACTATAACCTGTGTGAAACCTATGGTTTTTTAAGTGAATTTGCAAGGTTTTTTTAAATGCTAATTCCTAACTATAACATGTGTGAAACCTATGGTTTTTTAAGTGAATTTGTACGGTTTTTTAAATGCTAAGTTATGTATTTATTAAGGTTTTTCACCGTGCGCGCACCCTGCAATTTTTTTCGAAAATAATAAAATGTTTTTTACACCCTTGGGGTTGCTTCTGTGACCCCCTGACAACTGCTAGGGGGTCAGGAGCTCTCTTCCCTGCCCCCTTTTCACGTTTTCCACCTTTTTTCCACCTTTCCTTTTCAGTGCGACAGACAAAATGGCGGGCGTCACTTCCTGATTTCGACCGATTCAAATGTTTACTGACATCTATCAACCAATCAGAATTTCGCTCGCGCACGGTGAGCGCGTATAGATATTTATATGCTTTTAAATGCTATTTTCTCAGGAAATACTGAACAGATTGACACCAGACCTGCAAAAGGCACTTCCCTGACCTGAGGACTACCTCTCTGCCAAATTTCAAGTAATTCTGTTCAGCCGTTCGGGCTGTACCTTCGACCAAAGGTCCTATGGAAAAATGCATGGGGAAAACGCGTTTTGGGACCCCCCTTTTTTCTCGGCCCCCCCCCCTTGACGAATCACTCCGAGACTTTCAGGGTAGGAGCTGAGCGGAGCGCCCCATTAGTTTTGAAAATTTCCCGAGGATTCGTCAACCGGCGCCAAAGTTATTCAAAATAGAATTTTCAGATTTCCTATGGAAACACGGTCCTAACTATAACTATCTACTGGCGACCGCCAGTAGATTATATATATATATATATATATATATATATATATATATATATATATATATATATATATATATATATATATATATATATGCTGTTTTTGTATCATAGACCATATACATTAGCAAACGGTATAACTATAGAGAAAGACGTTTGTTTCAACATATGCAGAACAATTTCAAGATATAGAAACAGTATGGAATAAGCGTCTTATAAAAAAGAGCATAGTGGAGGAGGGAGAACAGAGGCTCACCTTATTTGAAAAGATTACGGAGAACAGCTTGTCCCACTGATGCATCTGCATCGCTTGAGGCCTCCAAACAGTAGTGCTTGGTAAAAGTGTGTCTGTTGGACCAAGTTGCTGCTCTGCAGATTTGATGAAGAAGCACACCGGCAAAGAGAGCGGTAGATTAAGAAATTGCTCTCGTAGAATGCACTCTTGGGGTTGCCTGCAAAGGTCTTCCTGCCTGTTCATGGCATAGACAAATTGCAGCAGAAATACAAACGAGCTATAGTTGGTTTGGAAACAGAATGTCCTTGATGTAATCTACCATAGGCTACAAACAGTTGGTCTGATTTACGGATTGTTACAGTCCGTTGTAAATAGAACTTGAGACATCTTCGGATGTCAAGGGAATGCAAGGCTCTTCCGCAGCTGTCAGCAGATTTGAGAAGAATGTCTTTAAAATTATTGGTTCATTAAGGTGGAAGTCCGCAGGAACTTTTGGCATAAAGCTGGGATTGGTGCATAGCACTACTGATTTAGAGGTAAATTGAAGCAAAGGTGGATTAATAGTGAACGCTTGAAGGTCACTGACTCTCGTCGTCGATGTCAGAGCCAATAGCAAAGAAACTTTCCAAGAAAGGAACTTTAAGTCCGCTTTATGAATAGGTTCAAAGGGGTGCCGCATAAGTTGTGTAAGCGCCACAATAAGATGCCAGGATGGAGGTGGACGCCGAATAGGAGGAAACATCCGAAACAATCCCTAGAAGAATTGCTGAATGACTATTTGAATAAAGAGAATTAGATCCATCCTGCCGAAACCTTGAAATCGCTACCAAGAACACTTTCAAAGTAGAATGGGAGAGGCCCGATCTCGCCAAATGAAGAAAGAACTGTAACATTTGTTCTGGTTTTGCAAGAATCGGGTGTATATTGACAGATTGACACCACATGCAAAATCTCTTCCATTTTAACTTGTATGTTTTAATAGTAGCAGGCGCTCGAGCATTAGCTAAAACTTCCTGACAGTCCGCAGGAATATTTAGGTGTGCGAATTCAAGGTGTTGAGGAGCCATGCCGCTGATCTCAAAGATGCTGGGTCCGGGTGACAGATTTATCCGTTCTGGATGGACAGATATTTCAGTATTGGTCGAAACTGAATGGGATCGCACTCCGAGAGGAGGAGAAGTTCGGTGAACCAGTATTGGCGAGGCCATCTGGGAGCAATGAGTATCATGCGGCAAGGTTGTTTCTTGAACTTGCGGAGAATTCGTGGAACCAACGGAATCGGAGGAAAGGCGTAGGCATATATCTGCGACTAGTTCATTGAAAACGCACTCCCGCATGAGTCGTTGTGGGGAACACAACTTGCAAAGGATGGGCATTTGCGGTTCTGGCTGGTCGCAAACAGGTCTAGATCGGGGTGCCCCCACTCTCGAAAGACTAAGTTTAAGGTTGGTTGATGCAGATCCCACACGTGATTGGATATTGTTGACCTACTGAGGGAATCCGCGAGAACATTGGCGACTCCTGGAACATGAATAGCTGAAAGGCTGATCTTGTGACGAATCGCCCAGTCCCAAATCTCTTGAGCTTGTTGAGATAGTAGGTCTGACTTCGTCCCTCCCTGCTTGTTCAAGTAATGCATACTTGTAGTATTGTCTGTTCGAATTAGTACTGAGGCTCCCCGAATGATGGTTCGAAATTACTTCAGGGCCAAGAAAATGGCTCGCAACTCCAGAAGGTTGATATGCCACTTTTTTTGTTGGAAGCTCCATTTGCCGTTGACCGTCATCCCTTGAAGGAAGCATCTGTGGTTATAGTGAAATCCGGCAGTTCGACCAGGAATGCACATCCTTCCCTTACGTTCTTTATTTGATTCCAACGATGTCGTCGAAAGACCCCAAAATCTGCAACCATTGAAGGTTGAGTTCTTCTTGCAATGGTCTCATTCTGTAACGGCAGTTGGGTATCAGAGGGATGCAGGAAGAAATCATTCCTAGGAAAGCCTTGTACAAGCGGACTGAAACGCACTCTTTTGTTAGCAATAAGCGAGCTAGTTTGCAGATCTTGAGTTCTTTTTCTTTTGAGACGAAGGCCCGAGTCAGCTGAGTGTCCAGTGTGGCTCCCAGAAAGGTCTTTCTCTGTGATGGAGTCAGATGAGATTTTTCGAAATTTATGGAGAGACCCAGAGATTGGAACAGTAACAGACACTTCTGAACATGTGGTTTGTGGTTTTAAAAGAATTCGCCTTGATAAGGCAGTCGTCCAAATATGGGAAAATTTGAATTCCTTGCAGACGAAGGTGTGCGGTCACCGGTGCTAGGACCTTTGTAAATACACAGGGTGCTGACCGTAGACCAAACGGAAGGACTCTGAATTGAAAGTCTCTGCCAGCCACTCTGAACCGTAAACATTTTCTGTGTCTGGGTAGGATTGGTACATGAAAATAGGCGTCTGGGAGGTAGAGGGTGGCCATGTGATCCCCCGCTGAAAGCAATTGAAGGATTTCTTGAAGTGTTAACATTCGGAAAGATAACCTTTTCAGGTATTTGTTGAGGGCGTGAAGGTCGAGAACGGGGCGCCATTCTCCCGACTTTTTTAGAATCAGGAAAAATCTCGAATAAAACCCTGTTCCTCTTTGTAAAGGTGGGACCTTTTCGATTGCTCCTTTTCGAATCATCAGATTTGGGAAAAAAGCTCCTTGAGATGAGCAGAAGGTGGTCCTTTGGGAGGAGAGTTTGGGGGAATCTTTATGAACTCCAGAGCATGGCCTCTGGCCACTATATCCAGAACCCACTTGTCTGTTGTAATTGCGGACCAGTTCGAGTAGAAGTGGGATATTCTTCCTCCAACTTTTGACTGGGGATACAGCAGAAATGGTGGCAAGTTGCGGATCTCATTGTTTTTTATTTGAATCCCGTCCACGATAGGAGGGCTTCCTTCTTGATTGCGAGTAGGAGTTACCTCGCTGCCCGTATGACTGCTGCCTGTAGGGTTGAAATCTTTGATTACCTTGAGTGGTTTGATATGATCTTTGCTGATTGTAACCTCCCCTATTGGAGAAGGATCCACGTCCTTTAGCACCTCGAAAGGACGACTTCCAAAATTGAAGGCTACCAAGAGATCTCGCCGTCTCCGTGTCTTTAATAGCCTGAAGGGCCTCATCGACATGTTGGCCGAATAGTGACTCCCCATTAAACGGCATGTCAATAATTTTGGTTTGGACCTCTTTGCGAAAAGATGTAGATTTCAGCCAACCTTGTCTCCTCAGTACTGCTGCACCCGCTAATTGCCTGAATCCTGTGGAAGCAACATCCACGGCTGCGTCAATGATTTCCGCAGAGGTACACTCTCCTTCCTGTAAAATCTTCAAGGCCTCGGAAGGTTCTGGCAGCATGTTAATGTAGGGGGAGATGTGTGACCACATCTGCCTATCATATCTCCCTAATATGGCTAGGAAATTTGCATCACGGACAGTCGTCGCAGCCATAGTGGAAACCTTCTTTCCAATCGAATCCAGCCGTCTGCCATCCCTGTCTGGCGGAGCTGTTATAGGCGAAGAGGGGTTCCTGGCCCGTGTCTGCGCTGCTTGGGCGATGACAGTCAGCTTTTGGCTGACCGATGAGGCATGCAGGTGAATTACTTGGTGCCTTGTATTTTTTGTCTAGCCGAGGCAAGACTGCAGGAAGAGAATTCGGTGCTGCCATGATCTTCAACCCTTCCTTCCAGATGAAGTCTATGATGGGAATTGTCCTTATCTGCCTTCGTGGTTGATCTTTAAAATCATAAAGAAAGCAATCATCTTTCTTTGTCTCCATAGGTATGAAAAACCCTTTTGTCGCCCTCTCCGTAAGGAGATGAAAACCTCCGATGTCTACAGGAGGAGAGTCAACGGGAGCTGGAGCTGACGGTGATGGAGTTTGAATTTGGTATTCGTCCCACTTTCGAAAGAACAGACTGATCATCCACTTCTCCCTCTTCCCTGTCATCGTCCGTGGTATTAGCATCATGGGAATGACGAGAAGGTATTGGAGAAGGTGGTCTAGGAGATCCTAAAGAAGATACATGAACCCTTGGCATGGGCGTTGATGGAATAGACTCCGCAGAGTCAGAAGGAGGAAAACGACGATATTAGCCTTGCAACATATATTGTAAATTATTAAGCAAGGCCAAAGGCATTTGCGCTGTGGGAACCGTGACAGGAGCTGGAGCTTCAAGCTCAGGAAAAGGTTCTTCCTCCTGGTCGTCGTCTTGATACTTTATAAACAATTCCGACGGACTCCTAGCAGTGCGGAATCTGTCATCCTCTCCGGATTCTTCTTCATCCTCCTCAGAATCCAGTAATTGCTCAGGCAACTTCAATGGGGAAAGAGCTTCCAATGAGGAGCCACGACGTTGTAGCAAAGAAGCCGCCGTTGTAGGCAGGGCGGAGGAGGCAGTAGCCTATGTTGCAGACCAAACTTGCAAGTCTGTGCAAGAAGACAAAAGAGGCGTCGACAAGTGTGCCGTTGACGAGATCGTCGTCGATAGAGCTGGCGTCAGGAAAGTGATTGTCGACGAGGCAGCTGTTTTCGTCGACGAGGCAATCTTCGTCGACGAGGCAATCTTCGTCGACGAGGTCACCGACGATGAGGCAATCTTCGTTGACGAGGCAATCTTCGACGATGAGTCAGTCTTAGTCGACGAGGTGGCCGTCGACGAGGACGTTTGTCGACGAGGTGGCCGTCGACGCGGCAGCCGCCGCCGAGATCTTAACCTTTGCCGTCGACGGAGCGCTGAGAAATGAACTCTCCTTCGTCGACGAGATGGGTCGAACAGCAACAGAGACCAGCGTAGACAGAGAAGAAGTGATGCCATGATCATCTTGGGTCTCGGCGACGAGAAGTTAACCGTCGACGTAGAAGTAGCGTCTACGATGATAATCGTCGACGAAGGAGACGTAGACGACGCCGTAGCTTTTTGCTGAGGTAATTCTTTCTCATGAAGTTTTTTTGATGCCAGAGACTTTCCAGTCTTTCTCAGGGGCGTAACAGGCTTAGACTTTGAAGGTGGAGAAGCCTTTTTTGAAGAGGAAGTAGAAGGCAAGCCAGAGCCCTTAGCAGGCTGAACTTTTCTCGACACCTTAGCCCCAGGAGATGATAAATCTTCCTCAGCCATCCTCTTTCTAGAGGACATAGATGAACCAGAGGCCACACTTCCCACCTCAGATAAGGGGCTATCCTTGTCCTTGATCTTCTGTAGCCACAGAAGTAGGCGCCCTTCTCTATCTCTGAGGCTCTTCTGAGGGAAGGTCCTGTAGATCTTACAATCTCTCACCTCATGATCCGGATAAAGGCAGTAAATGCACTTCTTGTGGGGGTCTTCTGAAAATAGCCGGAGCTTCCCACAAGATTCACAAGGCCTAAAGAGAGATCTCTTAGAAGATGACATTTTGAAGAGAAGCAAACTCCAGAAAAAACTGTGAAGTACTGAGCAGAGCTCAGGGAGACTCCCTTCACACGACGTGCGGTAGAAAATCTGAGAGCCTGAGTCTCTGAGGAGAACATTCTGGTGGGTGCTGTCGCCTGATTGGCTGCAGTTTGGACTTTACATAATGACTATGATAGTCATAAGCGTGGAAGTTGTTTCTTTGTAGCTTAGGCTATTTTACTTCCTGGTTTTATGTTACCAAGGTTTTTTGGTTATTATATGCATAATTATTGCTTTTTTATGTACCGTGAGACTCCGACTCCGGGGAATGAGTCAGGCATGTGAATCTATGAAAGACACCCTAAATACTGGAGAAAAGCAGGATATAGATCCGTACCTTCCTGAGGTCGAGCTGCAGGCTGCACACACCAGAGAAGACACTCGGCCTGGAGTCGACTCCCTAGGCACCGAGACATCGCCGGAGTCGGTGAGTCCATGTTGTGAAGAGCCTTTCGAAGCCGGCGATGCCGGAGATGGAACCGGCGTCACCTGAGGAGAAGGAGATGGTGAAACAAAGTCCTTCCTTCGAGGCCGTTCAGTCAGAGTCGGCGACCTCAAGGCACTGACCTTCGAAGAACGGTGTCGAGAGCCATTCCTCCTCTTGGACTTCTTATGCTTCCTCGACTTCGATGTATGGGACGACGAAGACTTCACCCTCTTACGACCTCTCTTCTCCTTTTTGGCTTTGGCCATGAACAATTTAGCCTCACGCTCCTTAATGGCCTTAGGATTCATCTTCCTGCAGCTTCGACACTCCTTGACGTCATGATGCGAAGATAAACACCAGAGGCAATCTTCATGATGGTCCGTGATTGACATATGCCCGCCACAGTCTCTGCAGGGTTTAAATCCGGTCTTCCTGGAAGTAGCCATCAGGAAACAAACAAGAGATACAAAGCTTTCCTAGAAGAAAATGGAAAGCCCTAAGAAAAACCGTTAAGCGTCGATGGCGCGGAAAAAAGAGAGGAACTGACCTCAGCACGCCGAAGAGGTCCTCTTATGGCTCCGATGAAGTCATACGGTGTCGCGAGCGGAGCCGTAATATTGTGACGTCCTCGTCGACGTGGGAGAGCTAGGAAAGAACTTCCCGCGGAATGCTGGCGCAGGGGGTATTCATAATGTGAGGAATTCACAGGCAGAAGTATCCATCAGAAATGACCTTTACACCCTAAGCTTAGAGCAGTTGAGAGCTCGGTCTATGGATAGTGGGTAAACGGTATCTGAGGAACAAAGACAGCAAGGTCCTTGCAAGCTTTATTAAGAATCTGCTAGAGAAACTGGGCAGTAGGGGGGGAAACTGTGATGGATTCAGGGTAAGGTACCAGTGAGGGATTGCTGTGGTATCAGGTTCTCTCAGTACCTTATCACAAAGAAGTTCGCCAAGACAGTTACTCAAGACCGACCACCATTCCCAGCACCCAACACCCCCTCAACTTCCCTCCAACTGCAAGGGTACCAGCAACACCAAAACAACAAGTTATTTCCTTGGCTGGGTCAAGCTGAGTGGGTGAGAGGGAAGAATACCCAGGATTTTTATGACCGTAACACTGTGACACTGTGAAGGAGGAGTGCTCTATCCCACTCACTTAGGCAATACCTTTCTGACTTGACAGAGAAGGATCCAGAGAAACTTTCAGTATTATCTTACAAGTGGTTGGTTAACAAGGTTAACCAATGGCTAGAGCAGCATGGCTCTAAGCCAGAGGGACACAGGCACAGAGGAGTAAGAACCAGAGCAATTCCCAATACCAAGCATGCCAAGGGAGGACACAAGCAGAAAGGTAATTCGGTTCCAAATCAGAAACCCAGGAAAAGGAAGGATGGTAAGGTTCTTCTTAAACCTGAAGTGTCTAAGTATCATAAGCAGGAGTCCTACTAGAGACTCTTGGGTTAAAGCCCATGAACTTGCTACAGCCATGATAGTAAGAGTGGTGAGCATGGTTGAAGGGATCTGAAAATGCCCTGTTGCAGTCAATCTGGTAGCAATGGACATTAGAGCAGGGGTACAATGTGCTCTTAAGCATGTCGATCCAAATACCGTGGGTTTTGTGTTGGAAGCTAGTATTAATTGGAGAAAGGTGCCTGCCCTGAGAGACATAGCAGTGGCACGTTTGGTAGCTGGGGGGGGGGGGGGGGGGAACACATTGCCTGACATAAGCTTGAAAAACTAAAGTAAAATACCAATGGCAAGTGAGTTATGGTCAATGTAGGGATAAGAGAAGCAAGGTGCAGGATGCGTGTTGGGCAATGGTTTGATAGTAGTTCGCGATGACTACGTGTCTTGGAACATGTCTGCTATGTTCACCAGAGCACAGGATGCACTACAGAGACACAAAAAGACTTGGACAAGCTCTGTTTGGCTAGACCATAGAAAGGTAATAAGCTGATCAGGGCAGACCGAGGAGGCATAGACAATCACATCCACTGCCCCTGAGGGAGAGGAGAATCATCTTGGCCACTACCAGGGCCGCTGGATTTGTTAGCTGATGGAGGACCTACCAAAGAGGAATTCTGCAGACACAAGTTGTGTGCAATTCGCTTGAGACCCTTCAGAATAAAGTTCAGGAACAGGTCAACAAGGGGATGGTAAGATGACACTATGTCGCTGGCGTGACAGACTGCTTTGTAGTGAGCCTGTGAATCCTGTGCCAGGAGCCAGCAAGAAGTTAGTGTTTCCATCGATGCTCAGGAATTTCCTGCTGTCACTTGCCCACGAACTGTCTTTAGAAGGACACTTGGGTGGACCCATTGTTGTATTGGCTGGGAATGCATAGAGAAAAAGAGCTGTTGTAGAACCGTTCCCACTTGCAAATTAAGAGTTAAGCCAAGAGTTAAGAATAAGGCACTGGTGCCATCATGAGCTGTGAGTATTTTGTTTGAGGTGAGAATTGAAATTGCTGGTCCATATGACCACCTTGACCCCAACTTAAAGAAACAAGCACATCTTGGTTGCGATGAATCATGCCACCAGGTATCTTATCTGATGCCTGACTTTGTCCAAGAATGCATCAAGCTAGAGGTGGCCAATAAGTTGGACTTGGGAATGACTGAGCTTTCCTTAGAGTAGCTCAGCGGTGTTAGTGTCTAAGCAAGGCTCTACAGACTCGTTCTTTTGTTTGAATTACTGGGCCCTTAACAAAGTCATTAAGGTAGATCCATACTTGATCACAAGAGCTGATGAGCTTGTGAACCAGTTGGGTGTTAAAAGATATCTGAGCACCTGTCACTTTTTTTTCTTCAATAATCTATTCATTTTATGCACAAAACAACATACAGCTGGAAATCCGACATACTAAAGTACCTATTGTAGTACATTTCCCTTTGTATTTTTGTGCCCACTAGGTGGAGGGGGGGGCAAATCGGCGTGCTCGACGTTGCAGTCAAACATTAAGCGACAATATTTCACTACAAAGGTTGCCATCCAAGGTTACTGTACAAAGCTGCAACATAACATGTCAAACATAAAATTAAAACATATTACCATATAACTAGTATGCCTGTCCTATGATTGTCATAAATATGTTGCCGCTGATTGTGTCTCATGTGCACAGTGTGGACCACCAGAGTCCTGCTATGATGAATACTACATGGGGAGTAGAATAAGAGAGGAGTCTTATAGTGCAGGTGTCGCGTTACGTATACGTGCGCTCATGCCAGGCCGGAAGTGTGGGGCTACTATAGCAATCCACCACGTCTGCATATGAGTAACCGAGCACTCTGCTGGCGTGCGCGCCTTAGTGTAGGTGTGCGGGGTGTCCCTGTTACAGCGTCCGGTTGCGACGTCAGTGCCACTTCCGTAGAGCACCTTTCACTGAAACAGTGGGTAGGCAAAATGCTTTATCACCCAACATCAAGAAGACTGCATTCTCTATGCTAAAGGGATTATACCAGTTTACGGTAATGCCCTTTGGGCAGAAGAATGCTCCTACTACTTTCCAGCACCGGGTCAACAATGTTGTCTCAGTACCAGAAGAGTTCTGAAAGGCCTACTTAACTGATATTGCGATGTTTAACAAATTTATGGGAATACCACCATAACCATCTAAAACAGATTTTGGCCAGAGTATAAAAGGTAAAACTATCAAGCAACCAAGTGTCAGGCACAGCAGTCCATTCCCTGCCCTAAGTGCCCAACTATATGTAACTGGTATCCGGACTTTTAAAGTTTGGTCCTGGCACCACAATAATCTAAGTGTGTTCGAAGAGGTCTAGGTATGTCCTCCACTAAGAGAAGTCCCTGACTTGTCCTGTGACTAGTAGTGTGCACCAGGTGTGCACTCACTTGTGACACAGAACTACTGTCCCTGTCATAGGTATAGTACATACAGCAGAGGTGGCAGCACACTTTATTAGGAGCAACAATGTTACCATACCTTTTTAACTGGATCACTGGAGAAAAGGTCAACCAGTGCACCCATGTAAAGTTCTGCTTCTATGCACTTGCCCTGTTCCTTCTGCCAACACCCCCTATTTCCCACTGGCCCAAGATTCCCCCTTCAGTTCCTGGCAGGAAAGGCAACCCTGGAATTGCAACAATACTGAAGACCTGGTCTGGGCTGCAATAGAGTGATTACTAGATGCCCTCTCAGGCTGCATCTGCAGATGTGCTGAAGGCCAATACAGGGCAACAGCTACCAAAAGAGCTGAAGTCCCAGTTGGGGGCTACACCTGCTGTCTAGTCAGCCCATACGAGGGATACAAAAGCCAATCGTTGCGAGCCATGTGGGACTGCAACTACCTAACCTTTGGTCATCATCAAAGGGCCCCTTGTTGTCAAAGGTGTCTTCTTCATTGTTAACTAATGGCAGCCGTCAATAGTGAATCTAGTGTCTTTTCCAGCGAGGCGCTTGTCAATGAGAATGTTATCAGTGAGGGAGCAGTGGTCATCAATGGTGTTTCCATCTTATCAATGAGGACCTCTCATTGAGACTGGTTAAAGATCATTGCTAAAGCTTCTAAGGAGCTGGACATTTCTGCTAGCTTGGGCGAGGGGTACTCTGAAGCATTTTTCCATGCCTTGTCAAAGGAATCTTTGATTTTTTTTTCCTTCTGAGATACTGGGACTTTTTTTTCCCCGGCGTGCCTCGAAGAGCCCTGTGCACAGATTCATTCACAGAAGAGGGGGCATTCCAGTTAGAGATTATTATTTTTCTCTACGGGAGGTACAAGGCCAGTCTCCTTTCTTGATCTTGAGGGTCAATGTAGGATAAGCCTGGCAAATGCTACAGCATGAGGCAGGCTTTACGTTTGGGGTACAAGCAAAATAGGCATTTGAAGTGCGGGTCTTGATTACAGATATTTCACTGCTGCCAAAACATCCGGTCTTAAAGAGAGCTTTCTTTTCCTTCTGTGCCTTTGTGACAGTTTGAACCCCTCCTCAGGGTTGAAAAAAAAAGTAAACCACAGAAACAGCTCACTGTATAATCATGCTGAAGCTACGGTTGGCAGAATACCAAGGAATTTAAAGAAAAGGTCGAAATACTTTAAAACTGAGCAAAAATAGCAAGAAAGAGAAGCGCACTTTTCTGATATTCCTCATGCAATATGTGGTAGAAACCTAAGCTATGGTAGCACCTGGCGGGGGGAGGGGGAAGGAGTAGAGAGCTCAGCACATCTACCTCATTGGCTCAGGTTTCAGTTGCTTCAAATGGGGTGGATGTGCAACTAATCAAACACTGTTAGCAGGCCCATGACCATTTTATAAATGATCAATGTTATTTTAAAACTATCAATGATCCTAAACCTGACAACATGTAAGATCTTCATGACTGGATTCATCAATGACTGAGACATCATAGATGGTAGAACTATTAAAAAGAGTTGGCAATCCAGTCCTTGACGATATGGGCTTAGACAGCCTAAACAAAGTAGGCGGCAAAGCTTCTTTCTGTATTTTGATCAGAGTTCCATTTGTTTTGCTGTTAATAGCAAAGTGGTATAGGGTAGTGGTAGACAGAATTTCCATAGAGAGGCTTGGAACAGCTCCAAGACTTCCATGTTTTGGTGTCAGAATGTTCAACATCGAAGTGCTTCCTTCTTATAGTTTTGTTTTCTGCTCTGCATATGCGAACAAAGAACAACATTTTATAAGCTTGACTGACCAGGAAGAGCACCATATCTGCCTCATATCTCGGCAAACATAAGTGGTAATATAAAAAATAAATATATAAATAAAGGAGAGAGGAAGTTGTTATTAAAAAGGTCCTTGTCTAAACTGCAACAGTGCAATAGACTGTAGAGGAAGAACCCATCCAAAGACGTTTCTGCAGAACAGGGGTTTTAAAAAGACAGGTCAGAGAGGATTTCCTTTTGACTGATGTGTGGTAAGAAATCTTGAGCTATGTTGGACTGCAGGCAGAGCAAATCTCGAAGCCTGAGCCTCTCACTGGCTAAAAAGCAAAATAAACAATAAATATACAACACGGATTCCAATGCTGCCAAAATAACATTTCAAGCAGGTGTTTTTTCAAAGAAATGACGAAATAATCCAAGCATCGGAATCTATGAAAGAAACCATGTTTGCCAACCAATGTTTGCCAATGTAGCTCAGGTGTACACATTAATTAACCAACGAAATACATAACATGGATAAATGGATCCTCTGTCAGAAAGAAGGCTTCTTTGCTGACTTGGTGAGGCACATTCCTGCTGCAAATAAACCTTTCTAGACTTCCAACGCCTGTTGCAGCATACCTTCCTCTGATAGATGGCGATCCAGTCAGTAGTGGCAAACCACTTGTGGTTTTTGATGTCAGTGACCCCATTCTTGAGGTTACCAAAGCGTTTGGTTAGGTCCACTTGCAGCAGATTGCGCAGAAGATCCTTCAGGTCAGAACTGAAGTGGGATGGGAACCGAACCTGAGGGCAAAGTAAATGAAACCTTGATCACCAAACAGGCACATAAGCAATCCTCGAGAATGCGGCATAGCATGAAAAGATACTCCTACTAACCATAAAGCACACCTTAGGAGGGAGATTCTTGGGAAAGGAGTACTAAAACATTATGCTTTTTGTTAGGCTTTAACAGTCTGACTAGTGTTTTTTATGAAAAGTGTGTAAGTGTAACAGAGAAACAGAGTAAGAGGGAGATAGAGGGCAATGGAGAAGGAAAAAAGAGGGACAGAAAGAGACTTATATAACGCTGACTTAGTCACTTTCTGCCTCCAGACTACAGGAAAGATTCTTCTATAATTTGTCACAGTGAAGCCCACCCGCAGAACTAGCATTATATATAGCCTCACCTTTCCAGACACAATCTTCTCATAGATCTGAATAGGTTGATCAGCAAAGAAAGGGGGGTAGCCAGCAGCCATCTCGTATACCAGCACTCCTAGGGCCCACCAGTCCACTGCTTTGTTATAACCCTGCAATAGTAAACAGCTTTAAATTAGGGATAAAGATCACACTAGTAGGGTACATGAAGACATCAGGGAGAGAGGTGGTGAAGATTCACATATACCAGCATCTTCAAAGAGAATCTGAGAACCAGGGAGGAAGGCAGATTCTGAGAAAGCAGAAGAGATGAGGATGAATATTCCTGTATTCTAAGGAAGGCTGATGATTATGATTTCAATGTATTAGGTAAATTGGGATTCAGAAGTACTGTGCGTGGATCTTAACTATTCTGTAATGGTGCCAGCTCGTTGAGGATGTGGTGTTTGTAGTATGTGGGTGGGCAGGAGGTTGGGGATTTTATTGGCTTGAACGCTATTTTGAGGCACTGCAGATGGCTAGATGGGTTGATTAATTAGAATGTACTGTGGGCAAATGGGTGGATAGGTGATTGTTGAATCCGATGTAATCATCGTAGAGTGGGTAAAGATTTCAACGTATTGCAGACTTGGGGATTCCAATGCCTGGGTACAGGTGGGTTGGAAATTACGATTTACCCGGTGGGGTGGTGGTGGAGGAAGGAAGGAGATTCCAATGTACCTGGGTAGGTGGGGATGGATAAGTTACTTACCTGTAATCCTAGTTCTCTTCCAGGGGTATACTCGTCAAAGTCATAAGCACTGAATTATCTCCGCCCACATGCGGGAACCCGGAGCATATACAAAAAATACATATATATGTGTATGTAATAGAAAAGGGGTACATAGTACAAAATAAACACACACACACATATACATGTATAACATATAAAATATGCAGCCCTAAACATATCCAATAGGCTAAGAAGCCAGAGTTGCATGTATTTCTCTAGTATGAAAATAACAAATACATATATTATAAGAGAAGGACATGTACAGTAATAGCATTCCGCAAAAACCTTTTATTTTCATAAAGGAAAACAGGTAATGGCAGGCAATTAGCCTAAAGAAGGCTGCATAAATAAATAACATCCTTGTACAGAAAAGGAAACTGGCACCTCGCCTTTAAGGCCTCAGAGACCCTGAGCACTTTGCCTTTAAGGCCTCCAGGAGCCCTCTGCTCCCATCATTCACCATAGGTCAGTTCTTTTGTACGGTATAGGAAACCAGTAGGAACCTGCATCAAAGATGCAAGAATACTGAATAAACTGTTAATGCTCGTCCGGGGAAGCGGGAGGGTTGCTTATGACTTTGATGAGTATACCCCTGGAAGAGAACTAGGATTACAGGTAAGTAACTTATCCTTCTCTTCCAGGGGATACTCATCAATAGTCATAAGCACTGAATAGAGTAGCAAGCCCATAACCACTTCCTTGCGGACGAGCAAAAAACAGCAAACAAATTGACGTACACATGTTAAACGGTATTAGCAAACAAGTTTCTCAGCGAGACCTGCCCAACTTGAGCATCTGCCGCCATGTCAGCATCTAAACAGTAGTGGCGAGTAAACGTATGAACTGATCGCCATGTAGCTGCTTTACAAATCTCTGCCATGGGGGCATTCCTCAGGAGAGCCGTGGTAGAAACTTTCCCTCTAGTGGAATGGGCTGTAGGCCTCCCCGGAAGGGATTTGTTGGCCAATTGGTATGACAGTAGAATACAAGAAACTATCCATCTCGAAATGGATCTTTTGGAAGCTCCAGAACCTGTATTAACAGGACCATAGTTAATAAACAAACGCTCTGATTTTCTCAGTCTCTGTTCTGTCCAAATAAAACTTCAGAACCCTCTTGAGATCTAGAGAGTGGAGAGATCTTTCTGGAGGAGTCGAAGGGTTCGGAAAAAAGGTAGGTTAAGTGACAGTCTGGTTAATATGGAAGTACGAGACTACTTTAGGCAAAAAACTAGGATGTGTTCTGAGAACCACTCTGTTGGCATGAAACACAGTGTAATGTCCTTTACAGCAAAGGGCCTGGATCTCACTCACCCTGCGAGCAGATGTAATAGCCACCAGGAATGCGGCTTTCCATGTTAAATGCTGTAAGGAAGCTTTATGAATAGGCTCGAATGGGGCCCCCATCAACTTTGTTAACACAATGTTAAGCTCCCATGGAGGAGAGGGAGACCCGACTGGTGGGTAAACTTTTCTCAATCCCTCAAGAAAATCCTTTACCACAGGAATTCTAAACAAAGAAGTCTGGTTGGAGGACTTCCTATAGGCTGTGGTAGCTGCAAGGTGGACTTTGATAGAAGCGAAATGAAGACCAGATCTAGCCAAATGCAGCAAGTAGGGTAAAATCACCTGTTCCTGACTCCGGATGGGATCATGTCCATTGTCCACACACCATAGGAAGAAACGCTTCCACTTGAAGGCATACGATCTCCTAGTGGAAGGTTGTTTTGCTTCTTTAAGAATAGTCATACAGTCTGGGTTCAATTGGAGGTGTCCATATTGTATGACTTCAGGAGCCATGCTGTCAACCGGGGGGAGGACAGGTTGGGGTGGAATACTCTCCCTGCCTGGTTAGATAGGAGATACGGGTGGCATGGCAACCTCCTGTGTGCCACTTCCGATAACTGCAGGAGGTCAGGAAACCACCACTGGTGAGGCCACTCCGGGGCTATTAGGATCATCCTGGAGTTGGTCTTGTACAGCTTGTTGATTACCACTGGGATCAACGGAATCGGTGGAAAAGCGTACAGTAAGCTCTGAGACCATTCGATCAAAAGGGCATTCCCTTGAGATCCTTGCTGGGGAAATCTGGATGCGAAGACAAGGCATTTTGTGTTTACCGCGTCCGCAAACAGGTCTATGTCTGGCATTCCCCATTCTCGAAAGATGCTGTGAGCGACCTCGTTGTTGAGAACCCAATCGTGGGCTTCGACGAAGTCTCTGCTGAGGAAGTCCACCTGAGAGCTGAGAGAGCCCTGTAGATGAATGGCTACTTCTGACAGATCTCTTGCAGGAAGCCAGATCCATATGGTCTGTGGAGAGTGTTCTTGATCGGGTACCACCCTGTCTGTTCAAATAATACATCATCGTTGTATTGTCCGTTTGGATTAGAATGGACCGAGACTTGAACGACGGAAACAGGGACTTGAGCGCTAGATGTACGGCTCTCAGCTAAAGCAGGTTGATGTGGTAACTCTTTTCTGAGTCGGACCATAGACCTTGTACTTGCAGAGGACCCATACGAGCACCCCACCCCTGGAGGAGTTCGGTAAACTGGAATTGGCGAGGCCACCTTTGAGCAATAAGTATTAGACGACAAGGCTCCTTCATTTTCCGGAGAACCCTGGGAACCAACGGTATCGGTGGAAAGGCGTAAGCATAGATCTGCGACCAATTCATCAAAAATACATTCCTGCACGATCCTTTGTGGGGAAGCCAGCTTGAGAAGAATAGGTATTTGCGGTTCTGACTGGTCGCAAACAGGTCCAGATCGGGTCGACCCAACTCCTGAAAAATTCGATCCAACGTTGGTTGATGTAGCTCCCACTCGTGATTGGAAACTGTTGACCTGCTGAGGGAATCCGCGAGGACATTGGAAACTCCCGGAACATGGATCGCTGAGAGGCTGATCCGGTGTCGGATTGCCCAATCCCAAATTTGCTGGGCTTGAGACAGCAGGGTGGACCTCGTTCCTAATGCATACTTGTGTTGTCCGTCCGGATCAATACTGATGCCCCGAGAATGATGGTGCGAAAAGATTTTAGGGCCAGGAAGATAGCTAGCAATTCTAGAAGGTTGATATGCCACTTCCGCTGCTGAACGTTCCATTTGTCGCTCACCGTCAGCCCTTGAAGGTGTGCTCCCCACCCTTCGAGGGAGGCATCCGTGGTGATTACAAAACTTGGAGCTTCCGTTAGGAATGCGCAGCCTGCTGCCACGTTCCTCTTGCAAGTCCACCGGAGTAAGGTTTCCCGAATCCGGGGAGTGATGCGGATGAGATCGAAGGACCCCGAAATCTGTAACCATTGGTTGTTGAGCTCCTCTTTTAGGGGTCTCATTCTGAGATGGCAGTTGGGGACTAAAGGACTGCAGGAAGAAAACATCCCCAGAAAGGATTTGAACTGCCGGACTGAAGCGCACCTTTTTGATCGCAGTAGCTGGGCAAGTTTGGAAATTTTTTGTTGCCGTTTGTCTGAGACAAAGGCTTGTGTCAGCCGAGTGTCTATGGTGGCTCCCAAGAACGTTCTTCTTTGCGATGGAACGAGATGAGACTTGTCGAAATTGATGCAGAGACCCAGAGATTGGAAAAGGGACAAACATTTCTGAATGTGGGTGTTCGCGACTGAAAGAATTCGCCTTGATCAGGCAGTCGTCTAGATATGGAAAAAATTGAATTCCTTCCACACGAAGGTGTGCGGCCACCGGTGCTAGAACCTTGGTAAAAACATGGGGTGCAGAACGTAGTCCGAAAGGAAGGACTTTGAACTGGAAGTCCCTGCCAGGCACTCTGAACCGCAAGAACTTTCTGTGTCTGGGTAAAATTGGTACATGGAAATACGCGTTTTGGAGGTCGAGGGTGGCCATGTGTTCCCCCGCAGTGAGGAGTTGAAGGATTTCTTGAAGTGACAACATCGGAATGATACCTTTTTTAGATATTTGTTGAGGGAGCGAAGATCTAGAATGGGGCGCCAGTCTCCCGATTTCTTCTTTATCAGGAAAAATCGTGAATAAAAACCAGTTCCTCTTTGTAATTGAGGGACCACTTCGATCGCCCCTATTCGTAACATCAAATTTATTTGGGCAAAAAGCTCTGTGAGATGAGCCGTACTCTTAGGAGGATAATTTGGAGGAATCTTTACGAACTCTAGAACATGGCCTCTGGCATTAATGTCCAAGACCCACTTGTCTGATGTTATGGCGGACCAATTCGAGTAAAATTGGGAGATTCTTCCTCCAACTTTTAAAGGGGTAGGCGGTAGAACAGGTGGCAGTTGTCACTGTTTTTTAGACGTATCACGTCCGCGGTAAGTACACTTCCTCCTGTTTTATGAATAAGAGGTATTTGGTTTTCTGTAGGATTGTTGGCATTGAGAAGAGTAGCGTTGGTTACTTTGATTGGATTGGTACTGGTTTGTTGATTATATCCTTCTCGACTAGAGAAGGATCCACGGCCCTTAGCGCCACGACAAGGCAGCTTCCGAAACTGGAGAGTTCCAAGAGATCTTGCTGTCTCAGTATCCTTTTTAATGGCCTGGAGGGCCTCGTCCACATGCTGACCAAACAAAGATTCGCCATCAAACGGCATATCAAGTATTTTTGCCTGAACCTCCTGGTGAAATGAAGTGGATTTCAACCAGCCTTGCCGCCATAGGACTGCGGCCCCTGCTAGTTGTCGAAAGTCTGTAGACGCAACATCCACAGCCGAATCTATAATCTCAGCAGAGATACGTTCCCCCTCCTGCAGGATCTTTAGTGCTTCTGCTTTAGATGGTTCAGGCAACATGTCGATGTAGGGAGAAATCTCCGACCACATCTGTCTGTCGTATCGTCCTAAGATGGCCAGAGAGTTAGCAGCACGGACGGTCGTCGCTGCCATGGTGGAAACCTTTTTACCAATAGCGTCCAAGCGTTTGCCATCCTAATCCGGAGGAGCTGCAATCGGAGAGGAGGGATTTCTTGCTCGTCGTTGCGCTGCTTGGGCGGTAACAGAATCAGCCTTTGGCTGACCTACGAGGCATGCTGGCGAATTGCCTGGTGCCTTGTATTTCTTGTCGAGGCGGGGCAGGCCCCCAGGAATAGAAGCAGGAGCTTTGATGACCTTTAGTCCTTCCTGCCAAATGAAGTCAATGATTGGAATAGTCCGTACTTGTTTCCTCAGTTGATCTTTAAAGTCATATAGGAAACAATCATCCTTCTTTGTCTCCATAGGAAGGCGGAACCTTTGTGTTGCCCTTTCCATCAGAAGATGAAAACCTCCGATGTCAACTGGAGGAGAATCGATGGGAGCCGGAGTAGGAGACGGAGTTTGTATCTGGTAATCGTCCCACTCCGTAAGAAGCGATCTGTCATCCAATTCTCCTTCCTCCTTATCATTGTCCATGGTGTTAGCATCATGAGAATGATGAGAAAATACCGGAGAAGTTGGTCTGGGTGACCTCAATGTAGAAGAGGAAGATTGAGGAACAGGTGTAGGTGGTACAGAAGAAGCCGATTCAGATGGAGGGAAACGGCGATAATAATCATCCAACATAAATTGTAGATTATTTAGTAGAGCCAAAGGCATTTGGGCCGTAGGGATAGTATCTGGAGGTGGACAAACAGTCTCTGGGGAAGGATTATCATTGTGATCCTCCTCCTGATATTTAATGAACAATTCAGAAGGGCTCCTGGCAATGCGAAACGTATCATCCTCATCGGATTCCTCATCATCCTCTCCATAATCCAGCAACTGTTCAGGTAACTCCACAGGAATCTTAGTAGGGGAAATATGAAGTGGAGAGAGGGCCTCCACCGAAGATCCACGTCTTTGCAGCAAGGAAGGGGCTCTTGTCAATGGAGGCAATTGCGCAGAAGTCGTAGACAATGTAGAAGATGTCTTGGCCGTAGACGCTGACCAAACCTGCAACGCTGTGCATGAAGATAACTGTAGCGTCGACGAGGGAGCCATTGACTAAGCTGGTGTCAATGAAGTAATCGTCGACGAGGCGACCGTCGACGACAAGGCAGCCCTCGACAACGAGGCGGCCGTCGACAACGAGGCGGAGGTCGACGAGGCAATCGTCGACGAGATCCTTCTAATCTTAAAAGGGGCGTCAACGATATATTTCATTTCCTTCGACGACGAGATTGGTTTCTGTAGGCTTCGTTGACGAAGATGTTGTCGTCGAGATAGTCGACGAGGGAACCCGTTTCTGAGGTAAATCCTTCTCAGAAGCTCGTTTTGAAGGCAGAGTCTTCGCAGTTTTTCTCGGGGGCGTAGTAGGCAGAGGTTTACTCTTTGAAGGTGGAGGAGCCTTTTTTGAAGTGGAAGGCAGTTCAGCACTCTTAGAGGTATGCTGTTTTTTAACACCTTAGCCCCAGGAGAAACTAAATCCTCCTCAGCAACCCTCTTCCTAGAGGACGAAGTCTTACTAGAGGCAATACTCCCCACTTCAGATAAGGGGTTGTCTTGATCTTTAATCTTCTGTAGCCACAGAGGGAAGGTTCTGCAGATCTTGCAGTCTCTCACCTGGTGGTCAGGATACAAGCAGTAGAAGCACTTCTTGTGGGGGTCCTCAGAAAACAGCCGGAGCTTCCCACAAGATTCACAAGGTCGAAAGAGATTTCTTTGAAGACAACATCATGAACTGAAGAATTCCTGAAGAAATTTGAAAGTACTGAGCAGAGCTCAGGGAGACTCCCTTCACACGACGTGCGGTAGAAAATCTGAGAGCCTGAGCCTCTGAGGAGAACATTCTGGAGGGTGCTGTTGCCCGATTGGCTGTAGTTTGGACTATATATAATGACTTGGACGAGTCATAGAGGTGGAAGTTTTTTCCTTTTAGTTTCTAGCTACTTTACTTCCTGTTTCTATGTTACCTATGGTTTGGTTATTATGTGCATATTTATTGCTTTTTTATGTACCGTGGGACTCCCACTCCGACGACGGGGAATGATTCAGGCATGTGAATCTATGAAAGATACCCCAATACTGGAGAAGCTGAAGTCCTGGCTTTTCAAGTAACCAAATACCCTAGGTAGGGCTTGGCACACACACCTGGTCAGCACCAGGATACCATTGCGGATGCTTATAATTTGCTTAACAAATACACATAACATAACGTGAGTGGTTGATGGTTTTGGGCCAGAAGCAAATGGGTAATGTATGAGTGGGAGGTATTTCGTGTGGGAAGAGATACCAAGTGTGGACTGCTCTGCGAATCTCAGAAAGAAAGGCTATAGTAGCTGTTCCTAAATGAGAGTTGTGTGCCTTTTGGATACAATGTACTGTATATAATACAATATAGCGGGCTATAAGACTGCTTGGATGTCACAATAATTTGCAAAGATGGGAGATTTACTGACACACTGCTACTAAAGATGTAAAGTTATCTTTATCTTTCCAAAAAACAAGGATTTATAAAATAAATAATCAGGACAAAAAATCTTAGGAAACGATATACTCTGATGTACACCACTGTCAGCGAGTACTTAAAAAACCTGCCTTCTACACACAGCTGTATATTCCTCAATAGAACACAGGTCAACATGCTTGCAGATATTATGGCAATTAGTAAAGCATTTTTTTTTAGCAAAGTTGCTACCAACTGCCTTTGTGTAGTAGGTCAAGCAGAGGTTTAATCTGATTTGATCATCAAAACGCCTACAAAGGAGTAGGTGTTCCGATATGGGAAAACCTTTTTTTAAATTTTTTTTTTTAACAGACCATTTTGAAACTGGCTTGAAGAAAGACAAGTAACTTACTTGTAATCCTAGTCTTTCACTATGTGTATTCCCTTTGATTTCATAAAAGGTTCTACCTTCACGTGTGGGAAACCGGACTACATTTTTATTTTTTTATTATCATGTTTCCAAAATAAATACTTAAAATTTACAGATTATATAAAATGATCAAATTCACAATACACGTGGCTGGAAAAAAACCACATTAAAATAAGAAATGCTGGCCAAAATAAGATATCACACACTGTAAAATTCAATCCTGTTTTTATCAGATACTTTGAGGACTGCACTAGCTAATCATGCTCAGAGTTTCAGATAGGCAGTATGTTTATAGAGCACACAGGAAACGCATATTTCAAGATCTGTGGCCCAGAAAGTAGGGAGGTGGGCGGGGCTTCTATGAATTCAGAGGGAATACCCATGGTGAAGAACCAAGATGAATAAAAGCAATGTTTCCTTCTTCACCATGGTATTCACTTTTATATTCAAAAAGAGTAGCTACCCAACCTTAAAAGTGGGATCAGCTTAACTCTTACACCAATAAGTTACGAACTGAAGACTAACTCCCAATGTATGTTTTGTAGTTCAGAGAAGTGTTTAACAAAGGTATAGAATGATCTCCAAGTATATGCCCTACAAATGGCAAGTATGGGGACATTTCTGATGAGAGAAGTAGTAGTTGCTCCTCCCTTTGTGGTATTGGTCCTGACTTACCAAGACATTATGTTTTTCAGCCTTTTCCTAACAAGTAACACAGCAAACACCTATTCATCCATATTTGGTCTGTTTAGAGGAGGCTAGAGATCGACTGACGGCATCATTAACCTCAAACAAGGAAAAGTTACATACTTGTAGGTATAGTTCAGCATCGTAGGTATCTCCATTGAAGCCATAAACCTTGAATAATTCTGTGCTGCTTGTGTAGACTCCGAAACGCCTTATTCCATATCTGTAGAATATCCAGGAAAACATCTGTATAGTGTTCATCACTGAAATACATTTTCCATTTACTTTAAGTGTAGACTGTCAGGGTTGTATTTTTCTGGCATATGCTGGTAGAGACTGCCAGAAAATGTAGAATGTTAGGAAAAACAGCCTGATAGGCTAACACTAGAAAGTACTAAATGTGACCTGTACCTTTAACAATCCCTGAGGGACTCCATCCGACAATGAACTGCAGTGGCAGTTTGCCTGAGAGAGTCAATTCTTTTTTACAGGAAGAACAGGATAATAATAATACAGCCTGACAGGTGGGGAGGGGGCTGGTGTTTATGACTTCAATGAAGATACCTACGATGAAGAACTATACCTACTGGTATGTAGCATTTCCTTCTGCATCGTAGGAGCTTCACTGATGGTCATAAACCTTGAATAGAATAGCAAGCTAATAAACTCCAAAAAGATTTTATATATATGTATATCTCTCTCTCTCTATATATATATATATATACACACACACACACACACACACACACACACACACGTATCCTGTGAGACCGTAAAGATTGTAAAAGGGAGGCTGTCATGTGTAATCAGCAGAGTAGAATAGAAGGACAAGGAAACGTATTTGAACAGGTTTTTTAATGTCTCTTGCCCAAACTTAGAGTCGGCTTGAGCATCCGATTCTAAACAGTAATGCTTTGTGAAGGAGTGCAGAGAGCTCCAAGTTGCTGCCTTACAAATGTCCTGACTAGGTACCTGCTTCACCCAAGCTTTTCCTCTTACTGAGTGAGCCCTAGGTTTGCCTGGTAAAGGCTTATTGGCAATCTGATAACATAGTGTAATGCATGAAACTATCCACCTAGCTATAGATTGTATTGAGATTGGTAAACCTTGTCTCATGGACCCATAATTTATGAACAGCTGGGAAGATTTTCAAACAGATTTTGATCTGTCTAGGTAAAAAGAAGATCGAGGGAGTGTAATGTTCTCTCCGCTGCAGAAGAGGGATTTGGATTGAAGGTAGGTAGAGTGATAGGTTGAGATTGATTGAGATGGAAATCTGAGACTACATTAGGCAAATAAGAAGGTTGTGCACGTAAAACAACCCTTTTGTGGTGGGAAACTGTAAAGGCTTCTACAGAAGATAGAGCTTGTAATTCACTGACTGTACGAGCCGAGGTAATTGCAACAAAAAAAAGCAGTTTTCCATGACAGATGTTGCAACGATGCTTTATGGATTGGTTTGAAGGGTGGACCAGTGGCGTTACATAGGCCCCCGCAGGCCCAGAGGTGCGCGAAGCTCCAGGGGCCCCCTCAGCACAGTACTCTGGCTGGAGAGCTCCTGATTGAGTCCGGAGTAGGCCCCTTCACGTACCTGGCAGAGTGGCCCCCTTCAAGTTTCTTTATGCCAGTGGGACGGACCCATTAATATGGATAACACTATGTTCAACTCCAAAGCAGAGTCTGCCTCAGATAGTCTGGAGCTATGAGGATCCTTGTGGCGCATGATCTCAGTAGCTTCAGTATCTCCAGCGGAATGAACGGGATTGGTGGAAAGGGATAAACAAATGGAGTTGACCGGTCTATTAAAAGGGAATTGACAGAGACTTCGGTTCAGGAGCCCTTGATGCGAAGAGCTGGCGTTTTGAGTGGTAGCAAATAGTTCTACAGTTGGAGTGCCCCAACTATGAATTTGCCGTTGGAAGACCCATTTGTGGTTTCCTTCAGTGCTGTGGCTGAGGAAATCTGCTTCCATGTTTAAAACTCCTGAAATGTGAAAAGCTATAATGGGGAGGCCTATCACCATACCTCAATGCCATAGTGTGCGCCTGGTGAGACTGCTTAGACCTTGTTCCACCCAGTTTGTTGACATAAAACACTGTAGTGGTGTTGTGTGTCGGAACCACGTCGTCCTTAGATTGCAGTGATGGAAGAAACACTCGCAGGGCCAGAATAACTGCTTTCATTTCTAGCAGATTCATATGGTATTTTTCTTTTTGGGACCACAGACCTTGGATGGATAGATCGTCCATACGGGCACCCCACCTTGTTAGGGTGTCTGTGATGGTCTAGGATGGCTTTCTGAAAAGGGCCCCCCTTCAGTAGATGGTCTGATTTGGTCCACCATGACAGGGACTGGCGTGCACTGGGTGTCAAGAGAATACATTCTTCCCAAAGGCCTGTTCTCTGAGGCCACTGATCCTCGAGACAGGTCTGTAGAGGTCTCGTATACAAGCGAGCATTTGGTACAACGTTAATGCAGGAAGCCATTTAACCTAGTAGTGATGCTACAGTGCGAACTGTTGGTTTGGCAAAGAATTTGGCAACATTTAATTTGAACTGAAAACACTCACCTCCGAAGGACACAGGCTTTCTTTTGGGAGAGTCGAGAATAGCTCCTAGAAATTTTAGTCACTGAACCGGATTTGCAGTGGACTTCTGTGAATTGACCTAGAGAGCTAACCTTGCCAGAAGAGATGTCGTGGCATCCAAGTTTTCCTTTGGTTTGTGAAAAGACTCTGCTCGGATGAGCCAGTCGTTCCGGTAAGGATATACAAAAATACCTTGTTTTTCTCAGCTGGGCTGCGACCCCTGCCCTGCACTTGGAAAAGGTTTGTAGAGATGATTTTAGACCAAAGGGGAGCACCGCATATTGATATCGATGAGATCCCACTTGAAATCTGAGAAAGTGTCTGTGGCGCGGCAGAGTAAGAATATGAAAAAATGCGTACTGTAGATCTACAGCACAGAGCCAATGGATCTTTCTAAAATGTGGAAACATTTGATGCAGTGAAAGCATTCTGAACCTCTCTCTCTTTCTAAATGTGTTGAGGAACCTGAGGTTTACAATTGGCTGAAATTGACAGAGGTGATCCATCTTTCTGATCTAGAAATAGCTCAAGTAGATTCCTCTGCCCCTCTGATGTAATGGAATTACCTCTGTGGCTCGCTTGCAGAGTAGGAAAGTTGTCTCTTGCTTGAGGTTGTGGAAATGGGCTGATACGGTCTGTTGTGGAGAGGCTATTGATGGAGCGCTGGTCAAGCGCAGAGCATAGCCATTTCAAATTATATTTAGGGCCCATTTGTTTGTAGTAATCCTTGTTCACTCTTAAAATGGAATTGTATCGCCCCCCCCCCCACAGGAGTGGGCAACTCTGGAAGAGGTATGTGATCTTTGTTGCTTTGATTGGGAAGGTTTATCCTTGGTTTGCGAGGGCTTGTGTGGGGATGATCTCATCTCTGGTACCTGTTTTGAAAGGTATGCTGAGGTTGCCTATTTAGTTGCTGGTATTGGTAAGGACACCCAGGGGTTTGAACCCTATGGTAGAAACTTCATTTATCCTTGGGCCTGACCTGTTTGAATAATTTTTTCTGTTCTTCCAAACCCACTGCCTTGAGCATGTATGTTTGTTATGCACAGCATTTCTTCTTTGTGTGCCGCCCAAATAGGGAAGAATCAGAGAAAGGCTATATTCAGTTGAGTCCGGTTTCAAAGAAGAGAATCTTAGCCAGGATGCATGTCTTAATGAGATGCCATGGCAAAAGGCAGTGTCAGACAGATTAACAGACTCAACTGCAGTGCTGATGGACTGATTTGAAATTCTGATCGCTCTCTGATCTTTTCTATATATTGCTGTTGTCTGTGATCTGGTAGATCAGAGATAAAAGATTGTATCCCTTCCCATATCTCTCTGATATCTTCCCAGTAATGCTGCTGAATTAGCATTACGTAAATGTGTAGATGCTGTAGTATACATCTTTCCAATAGCATCCATTATTTTACTTTCTCGATCAGGTGGTGCTGAAGTCCCAGAGAAGAAGCGTGTTTCCTGCGTACTGCTGTTACAATTACCGAATCCGGTTTAGGATCAGCCTTGATGATGTCTGTATCCTGAGCCGGAGGCTTGTATTTATTTAAGTTGTTACACAACAATGGGGTAAACCCAGTAAGCAGTTGGACCTGGGCCAATAATGATGTGTACAACAGGTGGTGCAACTGACCGGAAAAATTATAAATAAGGAGAAAGGGCTTTAGAAAAACCCACACATTTTCAATTAAACAATAACACAATTATTATAGAAAAGGTTTTTTAGTAAGACTATATCAATAGTTCGCAGATGGTTGCCCCAAAATATCAAAGTGAATAAAAGTGCTCAGGGGTAGTGCTCGTGAAGGGTTTGGGAATGTGATAGTGAAAATAATTACAAAGATTTATAATAATATGGTAGACCTATCTAACAATGTATCAATAAACTAACTAGCCCAAGTCGCGAGACGTTATAAATATGTAAAGGTATCTCCACTTCGGGGCATAATTGATAAGTACAGGTCAAAGTATAGAAAAAGTCGATGTTTCGGCCCCAGATGAACGAAGAAGGCAATCAGTTCCTTATAGCGGGGTCTTCGACAGGACAATGAAAGGAGCAATCTCACTCTCAAACTGCTGAACCGACAGTAAACCATTAAGAATTAGGGCTTTGTGGCTCCTGGTACAGAAAATTGCACATTCTGCGCCTACACTGAGTTTTATGAAATGAGGGGCATGGAGTGTTTTTGGCATAATGATTGTAAGCCTCTAGGACCACTAGGGCATGGGTAATAGGTCCAGGAATTAATCCGGCAGCTGTTCAACAATTGGTACAAGATGTATCCACATTTATCTTATGCAAAAGGAAGGACCTTCCCGAGCGTCTCGCATCTTGACAATACAAGAACTAATTGCCTTCTGCCATCATCTGGGGTCGAAACTTCAACTTTTTCTATACTTTGACCTGTACTTATCAGTTATGCCCTAAAGTGGAGAACCCTAAACGTATTTATAACATCTTGCAACGTGCGCTAGTTAATTTATTGATACATTGTTAGACAGGTTTACCACCATATTGTAAATCTTTGTAATTATTTTCACTATCACATTCCCAAACCCTTTAAGAGCACTATCCCTGAACACTTTTATTCACTTTGACATTCTGGAGCAATCATCTGAACTATTGATATATTTTTACTAAAAAACGTTTTCTAAAATAATTGTGTTATTGTTTAATTGAACATGTGTGGATTTTTCTAAATCCTTTTCTCCTCATTTATAATTTTTCTGGTCAGTTGGACCACCTGTTGTACATATCTTTGTATTTATTTAAAAGTACTGGGGGGACAGATGTTACAGTAGCTGGAGTAAGGAACGTATCCTGCATGATGCCTATGAGACCTTGAAGGAGAGGCAGAAGAGGCCTTGGTGTAGCTCTTGGTTGTAGGGTTTCTAAAATAACAGGCACTGACAGTTGAGGAGCATCAACTTGGATATTGAGCTTAGAAACTCCTCTAAGAAAAGCGTCTTGAAAAGTGACAACGTCCTCAACAGGAGAAGGAGTGGAAGGAGATCCAGGGGGAGATGTTGGTGTATACGAAGAGGAGGAATCTGGAGATCCTGTTTGTGATGGAGTAGACAATATTAGTTGAGGATTAGGAGATTTAGGTCTAGCAGGAGACTTTATGGGAGAAGCAGCTTTCCACTTGCAGATAAGAGACATTTATGTCGCTCTGGAATGCAATTTTAGATGGAAAGCCTATTGCACCAGGGATTCCCGAGCGGTCTCTCATCCAGGTACAAAGCAGGCCTGACCTTGCTTAATAGATGAGATCAGATGAGATTAGTGGCTTTCAGGATGGTATAGTCATAGGTTGATTTTGACGTCGAATGACAGGATCATGACGTCGAGCAATGAGAGTGTCACGTTTAGAGAGGTGATGAGGAGATAGACATACCACACAAACTTTGTGGGTATCAGAGGAAGCTTCCTTTCTGCCACAGGAAGGGCATTTTGTAAAGACAGCAAGCATTTTTCTCCTCAGAAACAATGTAAACAACGACCCACTTGACAGAAGAGATGTCAAAATGTCAAGAAAAAGCTTTGAAAAGCACTAATAAACGTTTTAGGAGAGTAATAAAGGTGAAAAATTCACCAGAGGTGTTCTGAGATCCTAACAGAAGGAGCAAGAAAAAATAACTGACTCTCAGGTAAAATGCCCCTTCAGTGCATTGTGGGATGGGGCCCCTCGGGATTCCTAAAAGTACAGGTCACATTTTGTAGTTTCTAGGGTTAGCCTATCAGGCCGTTTTTCCTTGCATTCTAGACTTTCTGGCACAGTCCCTTTCCCTATGATAACTGTAGTAAGGTTTCCAGTTCTTGCCTCCTGCAGTCTCTACTAGCATGTTTCAGAAAATACAACCCTAACAGTCTACACTAAAAATAAACAGAAAATGTCTTTCAGTGATGAACACTATACAGATCTTTTTCCCGGAATTATTCACGGTTTATGACTATCAATGAAGATCCTACGATGCAGAACTGATTTATCTCATGAATCTTTTTTAGTTTTGTCCACATAATAACGGATTGTCTTCTTGACATCAAGGGTATGTAACAACATCTCTGCTGGGTCTGTTGAGTTTGGGAGAAAAGTAAACAACATGTGAAAATCTGAAACCGTCTTTGGGCAAAATGAATGGTGATTTGAAAAACCATATAAGGTTAGTTTTGGCAGCTGTAATCACTGATAGAGGAGCACCTTCAACGAAAGGTGTTTGTTCAGTGGCTCAAACTGGGGCATATCAATTAAGCGGGTACTACAATCAAATCCCAGGGAAGGTAGCACATTCTTACTGGAAGGGTACGTTACTTACCTGCAATCCTATTTCTCTTCCAGGGGTATCCTCATCAAAGTCATAAACACTGAATATTCCTGCCCATGCGCGGGGAATCCGGAAATAATAAAATATATATATATGAAAACACATATATATATATATATATATATATATATATATATATATATGTTTCCCTCCATCCAAGTAGACAAGGGGGCACGGCGGGGTTTAAAAATTCATTTATTTAAAAGGAATGGCATAACGCGTTTCAGCTTTCGCCTTCATCAGATGCAGTTCCTTTCCAAATGCCACTGACGCTGGAATCCTAAGTGTGTTTTGTATACTGGCCCATCTGAAGTAGAATGTTGCACACCTGAGCTTCGTTCAGCAGGAATCACTTTGGTGATTTGGTGTAAAAAGACTGCAACTCCCAGCATGCAGTTTGTTCGTGTCGCGAAGTCGCGGTGAGTGATCCTGATAGCCAGATTCTTGCAGTACATTCAATTGAAGGCTGGCTGAGAACATAGTCAGGTTAAGGATTGCGGCGTATTGCTGGGCAAAAATAAGTCTCTTAAACCCTCACTTCCAGCCTCGCAGTCCAATTGGTTGCAGGTCCGGAACATCAATGAAGTAGCTATGTCGCACCACGAATTCTTGGACTATCGCAGATATATATATATATATATATATATATATATATATATATATATATATATATATATATATATATATATATATATATATATATAGAGCAGGCATTGTTAGCCTACAGGCTTCACTGAAAACCAATAGTATAGAAAATGAAAGCAATTGTAAATAAAAACTGGCACCGTGCCTTTACGGCAGCCATGACCACTGGTTTCTCATCATGCCTCAGGGGTGACAGGTCAGTTGTTCTTTGTGGAGACCCGAGGGTCAGGGCACAAAGATATAGCTTAACGGAAGTCTCATTTGCCTGGGGAGGCGGGTGGGTTGCTTATGACTTTGATGAGGATACCCATGAAAGAGAACTAGGATTACAGGTAAGTAACTTATCCTTCTCTTCAGGGGATCCTCATCAATAGTCATAAGCACTGAATCGAATAGCAAGCCCATCCTTCGCCTGCGGGCAAATGAGAAAGGATGAGCACACAAACAATCAAAAGCTTTTATCAGCGTTGGAACAGATTTCTTCAAGGAGGCCTGGCCCACTTGAGTGTCCGCTCTGGTATCTAAGTCGAGACAATAGTGTCTTTCAGACATATGTATAGATCTCCAAGCGGCTGCTTTGCAGATCTTGGAAATCGGTGCATTGTTAAGGAAAGCAGTTGTAGCTGCTTTTCATCTGGTGGAATGAGACTTGGGCCTAGACCAAAGCGTTTGCACTAACTGATAAGCCAGTTTGATACATAACACTATCCAGCTGGAGATAGACCGCTTGGAAGCTGGGAAACCTGTTCGTATTGAACTGTAGTTAATGAACAGTTGATCAGATTTCCTACTCGTCTTAGACCTGTCTAAATAGAATATCAAAACCCTTTTCAGGTCTAAATAGTTAAGGGACCTCTCAGCTGGAGTAGATGGATTAGGAAAAAAGTTAGGTAGTGAAATGGCTTGGTTAACATGAAAATCCAACACCACCTTCTGAAGGAAGGAGGGGTGGGTTCTCAAAACAACTCTATTGAGATGAAAAACTGTTCATGGTTCTTTCGAGCAGAGAGCCTGAATCTCGCTCACTCTGCGAGCTGAAGTAATCGCCACCAAAAAAGCTGCCTTCCAAGTTAGATGCTGGAGAGTTGCCTTGTAGATGGGTTCAAATGGGGGATCCTTAATTTTAGATTCAGCTCCCAGGGTGGCGAAGGAGGTCGAATGGGAAGGTAGACTTTCTTTAACCTTTGCAAGAAATCTTTCACTACCTGCATTTGAAAGAAAGATGGCTGCAAAGGAGAGTGCCTGTAGGCCGTGATGGCAGCCAGGTGCACTTTAATTGTAGAGAATTTTAGACCTGCCTTAGCTAATTGGAGTAGGTAAGGTAGAATCACAGCCTCCTACACCTTGGTAGGGTGGAAATTATTTTGCATACACATGTATGAAAACACTTCCATTTACAAGTATAAGAGTGTCTTGAGGAAGGTCTTCTTTCAAGATGGTCATGCAGTGCTGAGGGATCCTAAATGACCATATTGGAGGACCTCAGGAGCCATGCTGTCAAGTTCAGTGACGGAAGGTTGGGGTGATGAATGCTCCCATTCGTCTTGGACATCAGGTCCGGTCTGCACGGCAAACTCTTGTGTGGAAGTTCTGACAGGTGCAGAAAGTTCGGGTACCACCACTGCTGTTGCCAGTTCGGAGCAATCAGAATTATCCTCGCCTCTGAGTGGGAGAGTTTGGTTACCACCTTCGGGATGCGAGGAAGGAGGGGAAAGGCGTACACAAATCCTCCTGACCAGTTGACCAAAAGGGCATTACCTCTCAACCCTGGTTGGAAGAATCTTGAGGCGAAGTCGCAGCATTTTTTGTGTCGATGCTTGGGCGGCCCCATTCTCATAAGGTGTCTTCGACGACTTCGTTGTTAAGGGCCCAGTCCTACTGGTCCTCGAAGTGATGACTGAGTGTCTGCTTTTGATTTCTTCTCCCCCGGTGGGTGTATTGCTGTTCTAGTCAGATTCCTCGCAAGGAACCAATGTGACAGCGCGTAGGCTTCTTGAGATAGAGATCTCGACCGAGTCCCTCCCTGTTTGTTCAGATAGTAGATGGTGGTCGTATTGTCTGTCTGTACTAGAATGGAGTTGGACTGAATCGAAGGAAGGAAGGCCTTGAGGGCTAGATGCACCGCTCTCAGCTCCAGCATGTTGATGTGATGCAATTGTTATTTTGTTGACCATCGACCTTGAGTCTGGAGGGACATCATGTGTGATTAATGACAGAGAGAGGCGTCTGATGGAATGGAACCCCTACCAACAGATTTTCCTGTCTCATCCACCATGGAAACGATGCCCTGGCTGCTTTCGAGATGTACCCGGACGTCCAGCCGAGCAGTTATCTGATCCTACTTGTCCTCCAGATCCTGCTGTAAAGGACGCATCCTCAGCCTGGCATTGGGGACAAGAAAAATGCAGGATGCCATCGACCCTAGGAGAGAGGCAACCTGATGGACCGAAGGTAAACTGCTGCGCCAAACCTGCTTGCATTTCAGAGTGATAGATGACAGTCTCTCCTCCGAAGGGAGCACTTTCCCTATTTCGGAGTCTATTATCGCCCCCACATAGTGGATTCTCTGTGAGGGAGGCTGAGTCGATTTTTCGAAGTAGACGTGGAGACCCAGCCGTTGGCAAAGGTCTAGACATTACTGGTAGTGGTTCCTCCTCACGCTCTGGGGGGGGGGGGGTGGAACGACCTTTCAGGAGCCAGTCGTCGAGATACGGGTAAACAAAGATGCCGTTGCGTCGTAGAATGGCTGCTACTACTGCCATGCACTTTGTAAACACTCGAGGGGCTGACTTCAACCCGAAGGGTAGGACTTTGAACTGATAATGGGTCGATCCCACCAGAAATTGCAGGGACTTTCTGTGATGTGGACTAACTGGGACGTGAAAGTACACGTCCTGTAGATCCAGCGAACACATCCAATCCCCTTGCTGCAGATGGGGATATATTTGATGGAGAGCCAACATGCGAAACTTCTCCTTTCTGATGGACTTGTTGAAGGCCCAAAGATCCAGGATAGCCTGTACTCTGATTTCAGACCGTTTTTCTTCACTAGGAAGTACCTTGAATATACCCCTCGACCTTGCTGTGACATAGGAACTTCCTCAATGGCTGATTTTCGTCGGAGGGTTCATACTTCCTGCTGTAGAATATGCATCTGGTGGTACGTCGCTTTTACTGGAGGGATCAATAGGGGGGAAAAGGGATGGTGTCGATGCCGAAAACGTAGAGAATACCCATTCTGCAGCCTATGTGATGTTGCACCACTCTTCCAGGTGGTTGGCTATACTTCCCTCCACTGGAGGGGGAAATGTCAATGGGGGAAGCGGGTACTCATGGCTTTGAAGGAGTTTTTTCTGAGGCAGCAGATTGACGAGGGGCTCCTCTCCCTCTAGCACGACGTCCCCGATTGCGGGATTTCGATAGGCTCTGCTGATGTTGGTGCCTCAGCCACTGAGGGTTTGAACCCTCGGATGGAAGGACGGTCGATCATATGGGCTGTATCGGAGCCTGAACTCCTCCTTTCTTCCAAGCCCTACGGCCCTCAGGGTATCAAGCTCCATCTTCATCCTCGACATCTCATCTGTGTGAGTGCCAAACAAGGAGGACCCTGAGAAAGGGAGGTTGAGTATCCGTGATTGAGCTTCAGGTTTTAAAGCAGTTAGCTGGAGCCAGGATGACCGTCTAGCACAGATTCAGTGTACATAGGAGTGCGCAGACAGTGTCGCCCCATCAGCTACGGCGCTGATAACTTGGTTTGCCACCAAGCCTCCTTCCTGCACTATCTCCTCAAAGTCCCTGCGGTCTTCTTTGGGTAGTTTTTCTGTAAACTTTTGAAGAAAAACCCACAAGGATCATTCATAACGTCCTAATAGCGCAGAGGCGCTGGAGACCATCATGGAAGCTGACAGGCCGCAGACTTTTCTCCCCCACGAATCCTGTGCTCTGCCATCCTTATTGGGAGGGACTGTCGACGAGGAGGAGGCACTGCATGTGTCTTTTTTGCAGCTGCAATTATTACAGAGTCAGGAGGAGGGTCAGATCTAAGGAATAATGGATCTTCTACTCTGCTGGATAGGCACATCAATGTTCAACTTTGTTGCCCCTCTGGCCAGAACATCCTGAAAGATACTGACGTCATCCACCGGAGAGGCACTCGACAGTGGGATGTCTGTATGCATAGGAGAGTAGTCCCTCTTTGAGGATTGTGTAGAAGAGGGCGAACGTGTCAGTGACCTGAACCTTCTCCTATGACCTCGAGATGTAATCTCCTTCTTGAGGAAGGTGCAGGAGCACGTGTATGATCTTGACCCCTCGATGGAGTAGTAGGAACGAGATCTATAGATTGTACCAGCTGGGCCAGAGGAGACCTGTGTAGAGGGCTGGAGTAATCCTGAGTGCTTTGTGTGTGTATTGGTCCAGATTTCTGCCAGTGATGCAGAGACCATCTAGGAGAGAGGTGCGCAGATAGAGATTTCTGCCTCTCTTCTCGTGCAGGAGCCTCAGAGCGTGAACGGGGCCGTACAGGAGAATCCGCTGGACTGCTCAAGGTCGAGATAACCACCTCCGGTGACCTTGAAGATGAAGATAAAGTATGTCTTGAACCCGTGTGATGGGTCGACGCAGAATGGTGAGAGTGTCTTGACGTTGAACGTGAAGTCACTGTGTCCTGAACCAGTGCTGGTGATTTTGCTCTTGACATCGATGGTGGTGACAGAGAAATGCTCACTGGGCGTGAGGAGGAACTAGCTCGATGTCTCGAAGTCGAGCGATGTGTCCTTGGCGTCGACCGTTCTCTGGTAGAACTGTGCCCAGACTTCAATCGTCGCCTGGTTGACAACGACGGAGAGGGTGTTTGTCTCGACGCCGACCGCCTTCGGGACGACGGAGACTTGTGTCTAGACATCAACATCCTTTGCGACAAAGTCTTGTGCCTTGTTGTCAAGTGCTGGGAGAACACTAACAGAGTTTCATGTCTTGACGTCGATCCTCTACAATACGACGCCGACAGGGACTTGTGCCTCGACGTCGAATGTCAGAGAGGACACACAGTCTCATGTCTCGATGGCGAACGTTGAGCCAACGCTGACGGAGACCTACTCCTTGACGCTGAGCGTCGCCGGGTTGACGTCAACGGAGGGTCCGCTACCTGATGACTCGACGTCGAAACTGCAGTCTTTGATCTTGGTGTCGATGGCTTAGACGACGACATCCGTTTCTTCGCCACTGGTAAATTCTACGCCGATCCCGACGCCAAAGGGGAACAGATCGGGATTTTGCTTCTTGACGTTGATCTGGCCCTCTTTTTCTTCTTCCTCACAGGAGACCTACCTCTCTCAGAAAGTCCATAGAGGTGAATCCTTTCCCTCTCCTTGAGAGTGCTCCTAGACAACTTCTTGCAATGCTGACAGGTCTCTGGGAGGTGAGAGTCAGGAAGACAGAGAATACACACAGAATGTGTGTCAGACCTGGCCTCCTTCTTGCCACAGGAGGGGCAATGGTCAAAAAGAGATGGCATGACAGAAAAACAATCACTTTCTGTAAAAAAAAACGGTTGTACCTCACTCTAATCCCTAAAAGACATCGAGAGAAAGGAAAAAAACCACAATAAAGTAGAGAATTATTTGACAAAAAAGTCAAAAAGTCAGAGCTGTGAATTCCAGGGTCCTGACTGAAGGAGCCGGAAAGAACAACTGACTTAACTGTCACCCCTGAGGCATGAAGGAGAAACCGGAGGTTATGGCTGCCTTAAAGGCACAGTACCAGTTTTTATGTTACAATTGCTTTCATTTTCTATACTATTGGTTTTCAATGCAGCCTGTAGGCTAAAAATGCCTGCTCTTTTGCAGATTATTTTGAGAATACTTTTTAAAAAGAGTTCAAGTAATACTTGCCCTCCTGTGGTCTATATTCTATAGTGTGTTAATGCAAAAGCAGTTATTTATTGTTACATTCTTTAGCCTCCCTTATAGGGGCTGCATTGATGTGTGAAGAAAATGATACATATACATATATATATACATATATATATACATATATATATATATATATATATATATCTCAACGCTCCAAAGTGCCCACAGGTCAAGGACGCACTCCGCAGTAGTTTCGGATCGGGCAAGGGCCACTTCGCAGCCCGATGTAACTTCAGCCATCCAGTTAAATTGATGTTATTCAGTTAAAGCCTCTGAAGACAAGCGGCAGCTCTGAAACGCGTTAGGCTAACATCAATTTAACTGGATGGCTGAAGTTACATCGGGCTGCGAAGTGGCCCTTTCCCGAGCCGAAACTCATGCGGAGTGCGTCCTTGACCTGTGGGTACTTTGGAGCATTGATATATATATATATATATATATATATATGTTTTCATATATATATATTTTTTATTATTTGCGGGCTGCCCGCGCATGGGTGAGAATATTCAGTGCTTATGACTATTGATGAGGATCCCCTGGAAGAGAAGAAACACTTAACAAAGACGCTCCAGAAAATCCTTAATCACTGGACTATTGAAGAAAGCTGCCTGAGAACGAGGCTCATAGTAAGCAGTAATGGCAACCAAATTCACTCTGACAGAAGATAGTTGTACACCAGACTTTGCCAGATGAAGAAGATAAGGTAGTACGGTCAGTTCCTGGCATTTTCTCTGGTTCAGCGCTTTGCTGCTACCCCAAAAAGCAGAACGTTTCCTAATTTGAATCTCTACAAATGCTTCTATCGGAATAGCCATTGTGAGAAGTTGGCCTGATGTATGATGTCACTAGTTCTAGTGTACACCTTATATCAGTCCAAACAACCCTTATGGTGATTGGTTGTAAAGTCAACCTTATAGACCAGCTATCCTAGTGGTAGCATGGACAAGAGCAGTCTTAGGCTAAACTCTGAATGGCATGTGAAGCCAGCTGTGATACCATATATAATCCCTTGAATACCAAATGAAAGGACACCACAACAGATATATATATATAAAATAAAGTGTATTTATTCTAGCCAAACCCTCAGCACTCTTTATGAGATTCGAGGTAAGTACAACACAGTCCTATTTAAGCATACATTAAGTCAAACAGGTAAGTAATACTGTTAGGCCCTAGGGGCCATGCAAACCATATACTAAAGAAGTGGTATAAGGACCACTGTCACGTAAATAGGATAGGCCTAGGCCTAGGGAATCGCTGGGGCTACACTACACTACCAACTGTTAGGAAGTGGGAGGCCCACGGGATTCAGGTGCAGAGTGGAAACACTCACGCGTAATGCGTATAATCGATAGAAATAGTACAGTTCTGAAATAAGCAGTTTTAGGACACTTCTGGAGTAGCTAGAAAGTCGAGACTCGGAAACTAGACCCTAGGATAGTCACTACCCTTGTGAGCACCGAAGTACCCAAGTTACCTAGCCTACAGGCTGCGGGTGCATAGGTGTGAACTTGCGTCGGGTTTTGTCGTGGACTTCTATGGATGCCTGAAGGAAAGATGCTGACAGGCAGTCAGTGAAGAGTGTCCGGTGGATCCCAAGGCCGGGATCAAGAAGGAAGGGTCACTGCAAGCAGAAGGGACAGAGTCAAGGTCACTAGCCAGTGACCACGTGGAACCAGGAAGGAACCAGGCGATGTCGGGAGATTGCAGGTGAAGAGGTGAAGCTTGTCGCAGCAGCCACGGGTACCAGGAGACGTCGAGGACGACCAGGACCAGGAGGCGAGCTGTCCCACGAAGGCTCTTGCTGTCGGCGGCGTCGAAGTCGAACTAGGACTCACCAAGCCTTGGCAAGCGGAACCCACGAAGAATGGAGGACTTGCTTCTGGTGCAGACCAGGAAGGTCTGGGGTGCTTCTCTTTTGCAGAGAAGCGGGAGCCAGTCTGGAGGAGCCAAACCAGCAGTGAAGATTAAAAGGTGTGTCGTCGCAAAAGCCGCTAGCCAACGGGCAAGCAACCGGACAGATGCGGCAAGCAGGAAAATGCAGAAGGGCCCCACGCAGGACTCGTGGAGTGTGGGGGGCTGATTTTCGGTGCAGATGGTGCTTGGGGTTGGGGCTTCTCAATCCCCGGTGCACAACTTCGAGGGTACCTCAGAAGCTGCGCTGGAAAATACTCGCCACTTTTCCCAGGTAGCCGGTCCCACGTCTCTCGTCGCCTCCACGGATCTCAGCTCGGCTGTGGATGTGGATCAGGGTCGGAGAAGTCTGGAAGTCAAGGCTCTGGTCGGGCTCTGCAGTCGGTCCCTCGTAGAACTTCAGCAAAGCAAAGGGTAAGTCTCTTGATGGTGCCTGTTTGCACAGGGTAGCCACTCCTTGGCCACAAGGGAGATTCTTCAGTCTTCTTCTTTCGTCGAATGTCGAAGGTCCAGAGTTTCTGTTCAAGTTGCAGGTTCAGGATAATCTAATTTCCTGGGGCCCAGCTACCACACTTATACTAATCTGGGGGGCTGGGTTGCCTGCTAGGTCACGCCTTATGGGTGGGACCTGGGAGGGGGGTGGTTACACCCCCTTCCCTTTGTCCAGTTTCGCGCCAGGACTGGGGCTGGAGTGCCCCAGCACCGGTTTGAACTGGACTATGCATGGGACACCTTGTGTGCCCCAGGCATGTCTCATTCCTTTCAGCCCTCCCTGCCCCAATACACTAAAGTCTGTCTGGGGAGGTGCTAGCACCTCCCCAAGCAGGAAACCTATTGTCCAAGCCTCCCTTGCCGGGATCACTCCCAGCAGCAGGAGGTCAGACTCGTGTCTGTGGCAGCAGCATCCATTTTGTGATGCTGAGGCTTTGGTTAGAGTTAAACAGCAAAGTAGGATTTTAACATGTCTCTTCCTCTAGAAGGGAGGAATATTATCCTCATCACCAGAAATGGTATGGGGGTATTATTCCAAAGTGTTAGACACCTTACACGACATGTTTTGATAAAGCCAAACCATAGTTACCTATAACCGTTTAAGATTATAAGGCACTTTAAGAGTATATGGTAGGCTATATCATAGAACAGCTATAAGGACATGGTTCCGAAAGCTGCATACAGGCTCAGCTCATGCTAGAGCACCATCTCACATGTTACCAAGCACTCTGCCTCCAGGATTGTTAAGGCCTGCCATAGGAGTGGCCGATAGGTACACATGTGTCTATATATAAGGTAGGTATAGGAATACTACACCTAAGCAAGGGGTGATTACACGACTTTGCCCCAGCTGAGTGATCAGCCAGTTGTGTCTGATTGGAAGGCCAGACCAGGGGTGGCATAATACATGCTGCAGCCCCTGGGAGGCCTAGGGTACACCTATGCCCTGGGTACCTAGGGTACACTGTACAGGGTCCAATAAGGTGATCCTTACCAATTGTGTATGTACCTAGGGTACATGGAGTCCATTTTAAAGAGAGAGCAGACAGCCTGAGACCCTGAATGGCAGGATCTCAGGCCAACTAAGTCGAAAAACCAGCTAGACACTAGGCAAAAAGTTCGGGGTAACCTTAGTCAGATATCCACCTTCCTACAGCCATGCAGTCAACAGGTAACTTCAAGTGCCTATACTGTAGGACTTCAGCAACCAGGTGTTAGACCTGGCCTCATTAGCGTGGGTTTTGCCTTTGCCTCCTGTTATTTTTCTTTGTGTTAGACTTCGTTTTTTTGCTGGTCTAGATGCTTTGGGCACTTTGCCACTGCTGTTCAGTGCCAAAGTGCAAGTGCTCCCTATAAATTGTTGTTATGGATTAGTGATTTAATGATTGGCATATTTGATTTACTAATCAGTCCCTAGTACAGTGCACTGTGTGCCCAGGGCCTGTAAATCAAATGATGCTATTGGGCATGCAGCACTGATTGTGCCACCCACATTAGCAGCCTGTAAAAGTAACTCAGATCTGCCACTGCAGTGTGTGTGTGCAGTTTGATACTGCCATGTCTACCTTGGTAAGTGCACCCACTTGCCTGGTTTCAGTAGCTGCAGAAGAAAAGAGCAACCGACTCTGTCCCAGGATTCTGTGTCCTGAAGGCCCCGCAGAAGGCACAGCAGCACTTCGCACCGCTTCCTTGATCTCACCAACGCCGTCTTGATGATTGTCACTGCGCCGCTGCTTGCACCGCGTCCTGTGGACACTGCATTCCGCACTGCCGCGCTTCACCTTGCCTGGCTGTCACCGACACTGTCGCTGCCCAACCCGAACATCGACTGGCTCCATCGCCTGCAACGCAACCTGTCCGCACCGCATTGAGCACCGCCTCACCCTGCACCGTAAGCCTTGGCCTTAACTACGCCGTATGGACGATAGTCACCAAGCCGCTGCCCACACCGCATTGCGAGGGTCCCTGCACCGCTTCCATTTTTGCAACGCAACCGCGACGGTTGCCCCGACCAACTCGTAGCAACGTGTCGGACTCAACGAGAAAGGTACTGTTCAAGAGTCTGTCAACACTTTAGCTGACCTGTACCGACTTAGTCAGCTGGAACTGTTTGATTCTGTTGTTTTCAGCATCCCAGTAGCCCCAGACAGCTACTGACTCGGAAGAACTGTGTTTTTCAGCTATTTCTGCAATTTAAAGGTTGTCTTGCAAAGTACCTATTTTTCCAGTATTGTATGTTGGATATTTTATTGTTTTTGGTCTTGTTCATTTAGATAAAGTTTTGGCTATTTTTCTAAACTGGTGTGGTGTCCATTTGTAGTGTCAACCCAGATCTCTTCAAACCTCTTGATATCTAATATGGTAATGTCTTGATGACAACCACTGCTTTTTGCCACTGAGAGCCTCGATATTGATGGCCTATATGTTAGATGGGATTCGGAATGCCAAGGATGAAGAGCTGCTGTCCTTTCAACTTGACAAGTGGCATCATGCAAGGAGGATAGAGTGCAATGGTGGCCTATCCCAACCGAAACAGAAGGACCACAGCAGGTGACATCCTGCTCTTATTTTCCCTTTTCTTAGCCATGAGGCAAAGCTCTTCCCGTCTCTCTGCCTCCAATTGAACATCTTCAGATAAAACCCACAGTCCTTGTTGCAATGAAAGTCAGGAAGAATCATGCCAACATCGTACTCATTGATCCTAGATATATTCCCTCCACAGACTGGTAATTTATCGAAAAACATCAGCACAGTGGACACAGCAACATGAAAGTGAATGATCACCAGAGAAGGTTAGAGAGAAATCATAAATAGCTTGAAATAAAGCAGGATGTGTGTTCAGTATCTTCCTCAGAGTGGGGAAAACAAAAACGCCAAAATGATACCATGCTGGGCATAGATGGATGTACAGTCTTTAAAATTCTTAAATGAGCAGGGTTGACTTACCATGTGGAATTTTCACACTGGGGCACCATGTCCAGTTTTTAGGTTATGTGATGTATTTAAAATTGTGTTTCTTACTCAAACATATAGTTTATGTTCGCGTTCTTGCCGATTGTTTAAAAAAAATATCATCAGATAAGAGTGTTTTTGGGTAATGTTTCCTAAATATCTGTTTGGAGTTGCAAACGTGAACATTTTCCAAAATTGTGCTCCGGGATCCTGTCAATACCTCGAGATATTCAATCTTTTATGAATGTCAGAGGTAATCCTTTGGTGAAGAAGAAAAGGTTACTTTCTTTGAATTGTCGGTCTGAAGTGTAGCAGTTAATTTTAATGATTACGTATGAGAAACCACAGCTGAGAGCATCTTAATCTCACACGCTCTAAGAGCAAAAGTAATAGTAACTAGGAAGGAATTAAGTATATGTTCAAAAGGAAGGGCCATTAACATCACCAAGACCCAATCGAGCATCCATGGCGAAGCCTGCTTTCTAGTAATAAGGTATACCTACTTCAAGAAAGACTTCTGTGAAGGCCACCAAATACATATTAATAGAGGAGATCTGAAAATGTGTCTTTAAAAATGAAGGAGGTATAGTGTTGTAACTTGACAAAGCACTAGATTGTAACCTTCTTCCTAACTATCAGCAGAATATTTTCCACTTAACACATTAGAGCTTAGCTTGTGGATGGCCTTTACAAAATACCAGTGTAAAACTGAGGGAAAGCTTAAGTGGCCATTCTTCACAAACTAAGGAGCCATAACGCCAAGCTCAGTGATGTCGAGTTGAAATGGCAGAGATGGCCTTGAGGCAAATTCAGTCTCCATGGAAGCTTCTATTGCAGCTTACTGACATTTGTAAAAGGTCGGGACACCACCACTGTCTGTGCTATAGTGGAGCAATAGAAATCATTCTGGCCTTGGAGTCTCTCAACTTCAGAAGAGCATCTGGGATCAGTGGAAAGCCATACAAAAATGTTGCTGACCCACTCTTTAAAAAGGCACGGCCCGATGATCCTGGTTCTGGTGTTCTGCATGTGAGGTGAAGGAATTTTGCACTTACAGATGGGACTAAAAGTCTATTTAAGGGGAATCCCAATATAAAAAGATGTACAACAGCAAGTCGTCATTCATGACTCAGTTATGGTTTTCTCTGGAATGTCCGCTGAAAAATTCTGTTTGAGTATCTTGAATTCCAGGAAGCTAGTACTACCTTTATCGAGAGATTCCATGCAGAAGCCCATTCCACATTTTCTGAAACTCGAGTGTTACGAGCCTGGTGCCTGCTTGCTTGTTTAAATAATGCTTTCTAGTAGTTCTATCTATTTGAGTGTGTATCAAGCTTATTGTCCAAAATATCAGGGAGGTCTTGAGTGCTAAACAGAATGGCCTGACCTCCACCAAAATGTTTTTGTAACAGCCTTTCTGTTTCCAGCAAAAAACACTTGAACCGAGGGAAAGTGGCTTGGACTCGACGCAAGATGGCGGCTTCTCTTTAAAATTCAGTGAGCTTGCTGAACATGATAACGTTTTCTGAAGCCATAATAACCTAGATGTACCCCTAACTCAAGGACTACGAAGCGGAGGTTGCCAGCTGCAAAACGAGGGTGGTGAAACAGTTTCTCTGACGTATGGTAGGCATCGCCTTTGTGGCAGAGGGCAAGATGCCTGCGCCCATTCCAGTAAATGTTGTCATGCATACAAACAATGCGGGTCTTGGATACTAACTTTTAGGGAATGACAGGCCCCCACTGCTTTGCAGGTACTTACTTTCTAACTTCCTTCTGGGACCTCGGAATTTGGGAGGAACACTGCAGTGATTCTCTCTGGTGCCGGTGACTGCAGTGTTGATGAAATTGTTGAACAGCATCAGTAGCTGAAATCAGTGACCTGCGGAGTGCCTTTTTCAAACCCTCCAGAGCTGGGGGGCTCATTCTCTACCTTATTCAGCCCACTTCAGTCTATCTCCTATTGCCTTCCTCAGAATCTGGATAGCAGCACCCCCTGTTATTGAATATCTTTCCTTGGCCTGGATAGATCGAATGCTAATCGGGTGTGCTTGGCATCTCTTATAAACGCAATATGGTGGACTCCAACGACCACAAAGAAAAAGAGGGTAAGGGGAACCTAAAGAAGACCAAGCAGAAACCTCAGGTGCCAGATTCTCCAATTAAGGATAAAGCCGACAGTCCCACCTCGCTCGAAGCCATCTTTAAAAAGCTGAATGCTGTGCATGATATTGTTCAGGGCACCAAGACGAATACAGATTTATTTCAGGTGGAAGTTGCTAGAATAAGGAAGGATCTCAACGACCTGAATATCAGAATCACAAGTGCAGAGAGCAGCATAAGCGCAATTGAAGAATGCAACAATGTACACAACAAACAAATACAAAACACTGAATATCTGATAGCCTTCCTCAAACGTGACATCACTGATCATGAAGACCGCAATGGGAGGAGTAACCTCAGAATCTTTTCCTCTCCCGGGGGGGGGCTGAGGATTCTGCACAGCAGATGATAGAGTTCATGAAATGTGTATCCCTGCAAAATTACATACATCTCCTTTGCTAAAGACTGAACTTGAACGTGCCCATCGGATTCCCACTTTAAAACACAAAAACTCCACTTCTCTGAGATCAGTCACCTTCAAACGTCTGCGTCACAAACACACGGAATGAAATGCGTTACTTACCTATAACTGCAGTTATCCAGTATTGGTATCTTTCATAGATTAACATGCCTGAGTCATTCCCCATCATCGGGATGGGAGTCCCCAGTACATAAATAAAGTAATGTCCTATTAGACATATAGAGTAATAGGCCAAAGGCCTCAAATTACTAACATATCCATGTCCTTTTGTAATAAGGACCAAACTCGAGAGCAACCAATCAGCTGCCACCACCCTCTGGAACCTTCCTGGAAGGAGCTCTAGTCCCTCAGATTTTCGTAAGCACAGTGCTATATATAGGAACAACTGAGAGTATTAGGTGAGCCCTTCCAAGGGAGGCGGGTGGGTTGCATGTGAATCTATGAAAGATACCAATACTGGATAACTGCAGTTACAGGTAAGTAACGCATTTCTTATCCAGACTTCAGTATCTTTCAAAGATTCACATGCCTGAATCAGAATAGAAAGCAATGATGAGCACATATTCCTTTTGCACAAAGAATATAAAAAGCATATATATCAACATTAAAATGCAACGCAATCAGTTGCAAGTCTGGCAAAAGGTATAACAGTGACAGAGAAATGTGCGTGGAAAATAAGAGGAAGGCTGGTGGGAAGGAAGGAAGGCTCACCTCTACCGAAATATTTGACGCAACACCGCCTGTCCCACTGCAGCATCCTTTGTTAGCTCTGTATCCAAACAGTAATGTTTGGTAAATGTATGCGGCATCTTCCATGTTTCCACTCTGCAAATGTCTGTGATAGGCACAACTGCAAACAGTGCCATAGAAGTAGAGACTGCCCTAGTGGAATGGGCACGAATTCTTGATTGTAAAGGTTGACCAGCTTGTTGGTGACAGAAGACAATAGCACCAGAAATCCATCTGGAAATACTCGTTTTGTAAGGGGGAAACCCTTCCTGGGCAAACTGTAAGCCACAAAAAGTTGGTTGGACTTGCGGAAAATTTTTGTTCTGTCAAGGTAGAACTTAAGGCAGAGTTTCAAATCCAGTGAATGTAGAGCTCTTTCAGTTGCTGTTTGAGGATTCAGAAAGAAAGTTTTTAAGACAATAGGCTTATTTAGGTGGAAGTCCGACGGATCTTTTGGAATGAATTTTGGATGAGTTTGAAGAATCACTCTGTCGTTCTTGAACTGAAGAAAGGGATCGTGTATTGTGAAAGTGTGAAGGTCGCCGACTCGTCTTGCGGATGCAAGGGCTAGAAGGAGTGCAGTCTTCTAGGAAAGGAACTTGAGGTCAGCTCTGTGTATTGGCTCAAAAGGATGCTTCATAAGCTGAGCAAGGACTGTAGTTAGTTGCCATGTTGGAGGTGGAGACTTTACGGGAGGGAAAGTCCGAAACAGACCTTTGAGAAATTGCTTTATCAATCTGTGTGACCAAAGAGAAGGTCCTGTAGAAGATATCCTGAAACTGGATATTGCTGCCAGGTGAACTTTGATGGAAGAGTGAGTGAGACCCGAAGTAGCTAAATGAAGGAGGTATGGCAATATCTCTTCTGGAGAGGATGTGAAGGGATGCACCTTAGCCGACCTGCACCAGATACAAAATCTTTTCCATTTCAAGGAGTAAGTCCTGTTTGTACTATCCGCTCGGGCGCGAGATAGAATGGCTCTGCAGTCCAGAGGAATGTTTAAGTCCTGAAATTCGTGGAACTCAGGAGCCAGGCCGATAATTTGATAGATGCTGTTTCCGGGTGTTGGACTTGTCCCTGGTTCATTGTGAGGAGGGATTGAAACGGTGTCAACGGAATTGGAGTTTGTAGGGAGAGGAGATGAAGTTCCGTGAACCAATGTTGGCGAGGCCATGCTGGGGCTATTCGAATCAGCGTGCAAGGCTCTGCCTTCATCTTCCTAAGGAGCCTGGGAATCAGGGGAATCGGAGGAAAGGCGTAGGGGAATACGCCGAACCATGCTATTGAAAATGCATTCCCCAGAGATCCCCGTTGGGGATGCCAGCTTGTGAAGTGTTAGCATTTGGCGTTCTGTTGTGTGGCAAACAGATTCAAGAGCGGTTCGCCCCACAGAGAGAAGATGCTCTTGAGAGTATCTTGGTTAACTCCCACTAGTGGAAGGTTGATTGCATCCTGCTTAGCGAGTCTGCCAATGCATTGTCTTTTACTGGAACATACTCCGCTCGCAGGGAAACTTTGTGCTGAAGAGACCAGTTCCAAATTTTCTGAGATTCTTGAGAGAGTGAACGAGTCCCTCCTTGCTTGTTCAGGTAGTGCATTGTCATAGTATTGTCCGTTCTGACAAGCACTTGTAAACCTTTTATCCTGGGAAGGAAAGCCAGGAGGGCTAGATAGACAGCTCTTAGTTCCAGTAGGTTTATGTGTAGCTTCCGCTCGGAAGACGACCACTTCCAGCTGATCTGAAGCTCCTGAAGGAAGGCTCCCCAACCTTCTAGAGACGCATATGTGGTTATAACTTGAGGGAATGCTTGAGTTAGGAAGGATAGGCCTCGAGACAGATTTTGTGGCTGAGTCCACCAGTTTAAAGCAGCGACAATCTGAGGAGTCACCTGTATGATGTCGTTGAAGGATCCGCTGATTTCAATCCACTGAGCGGGGAGAGCCTCCTGAAGAGGACGCATGCGGAGGCGACAGTAAGGAACAAGAAGAATGCAGGAAGACATCATTCTGAGGAGGAATTTGAATAGGCGCACCGAAAGAGAATTTCTTTTGCGTACGCGTTCTGCCAAACGCAGGAGTTTTTGGTGTCGCTTCTGTGATGGGTAAGCTTTTTTCAGGATCGTATCCAGGACAGCTCCCAGAAACGTTATCCGCTGAGAAGGCTGGAGGACTGACTTGTCTGGGTTGAGGGCAAGACTTAATCTTTTGAAAAGCCACAGACAGGCTTTGGAAGACTTTCTCGCGCTGTAGAGAGAGGGTGCCTTGACGAGCCAGTCTTCGAGATAAGGAAACATCTGGTGATGTTGTTGTCTGAGGTATGCAGCCACTGGAGAAAGGCATTTTGTGAAAATGTGTGGGGCTGATTTGAGCCCGAAAGGCATGACTCGAAATTTGTAATGTCTGCCTGCCACAGCAAACCTAAGAAACTTTTTGTGCCTTCTGTCGATAGGGATATGAAAGTAGGCATCTTGGAGGTCCAAGGATACCATGTAGTCGCTCGCATTGAGAAGTTGCAGGACTTCCTGGATAGTGACCACGCGAAATGATTGCTTTTTCAAGTACTTGTTTAGACTTCTTAAATCTAGGATCTGCCTCTATTTCGTTTCCTTTTTGTGCACCAAGAAGAATCAGGAGTAAAAACCTTGTCCTCGTTGACGAACAGGAACCCGTTCTATAGCACCCTTCTGGAGCATTGATGATATTTCCAGGAGTAAGAGGTGTAAATGTTTGTTATTCATATGTTGAGGAAGTGTTGGCGGTGGAGTTTGCACAAATTCTAGAGAATGTCCAAACTGCACCAATTGGAGAACCCAATGATCCGTTGTGATCGGATTCCAATTTTGAAGATAGTGGGATATTTTTCCTCCTACTTTGGAAGGTGGAAAGAAAACGGAGACTGGCGGTAGAGAGAAGTCATTGGCGACGGTAGGAATCCTTCTGTGGTCCGGCTCTTCTGTGAAAAGACGACTTGTTGTATGAAGTCCGCGCTTGTTATCTCTGCTGAAATTGTGGTCTGTATTGTTGGTTAGGTTAGAGGAGTATGAGGACCTATATTGCTGAAAGCCTCCTCTGTTAGAATACTGTCCCCTACCCCTTAAGCCTAAAAAAGGGGTGTTTTTTTTATTGAAGGGTACCCAGAGCTCTGTCCGTATCCTTTTTGATACCCTGGAGGGCCTCGTCAATATGGGCACCAAAAAGGAGTTGGCCATCATAGGGCATGTCAAGGATCTTGGTTTGAATTTCAGTCTGGAATGTCGTTGCCTTAAGCCACCCTTGGCGCCGCAGTACTGCCGCCCCAGCCAGCTGGCGAAAACCAATGGATGTGATGTCCATCGCACAGGGTATCATTTCAGAAGCCGACCTTTCACCTACCAGAAGCACCTTTCTTGCTTCTTCCTTAGATTACTGCGGCAAGGACTCCAAGTACGGTGCAATATCTGACCACATCTGCCTGTTGTAGCGTCCCAATAGCGCTAAAGAGTTAGACGCTCGTACTGTTAGCGCCGACATGGAGGAAAAACGCTTTCCAATTTTGTATAGGCATCTGCCCTCTTTATCAGGGGGTGCTGAAAGAGGGCAGAAGGGTTTTTCGATCTGCGTTGCGCTGCCTGAGTAATGACTGAACCAGGCTTGGGATGTCCAATGAGGCAGGCTGGAGCAGTGTCTGGGGCCCTGTATTTCTTGTTCAATCTTGGCAAGACTGGAGGAACTGTAGAGGGATTTTGCATTATCTTGATGCCTTCATCCCAAATGTAGTCTATGATAGGCATAGACCTAACAGATTTTTTGTACGGTTCCTTGAAATCGTAAAGGAAACAGTCCTGTTGGTGAGAAGGCATTGGCAATTGGAAACGTTGTGCTGCGCTTTCCAGAAGGTTATGGAAACCTCCTATATCTTCGGGAGGCGAGTCCGCCTGAGGAGGTAATGGCGATGCTGGAAGAGGGATAACAGTCGTCCCATTCATCGTGGTGTGACTGCGTATCCTGAATCTCCCCTTCTTGTTGTTCATCATCGTCATTGTCCATAGATGGAAGAGGAGGTACAGGTACCTCAATGGGAGGCGGCGGTGGAGGTGGAACTTGCATTCCCCGTGGCAGAGAGAGAACTAGAACAGGAGACAACGCAGAGGTAGGGTACCTCTTTTTGTAGTCAGATATCAAATTGCAGGTCAGAGACTAAGGCTGAAGGAAGACAAACCATCTGTGGCTGTTGATGATGACTGCCGTCATGATAGTACTCCTGCTCATCCATGTCTTGATCATCATAATCAGAGACTTCCTGATACTTCACATTAATTTCAGAGTGACTTCTTGCAGCTCTAAACATACTGTCCTCATCCAAATCATCATCCTCATCCAAAAGGTGAGAGGGAAGTAAAGGTTGAACTCTACTGGGTGAAGTAAGGGAGGGCGATAGCCTCTGTTTCGCTATTTTTTTTTGCAAATATGTATTTTCTGCCCTTGATTTAGGCGTTGTCGACGAGGAATCCTCGATGGTTACGATAGACACCACCGTCGATGAGGGACCTCTCCTCGTCGAAGTGGTCGTCGACGGGATGGTCGTCAACGGTAAACTCTTCGTCGACGTGCATATCATCGGCGAGGCACTCATCGAGGTAGTCGTCGTGCAAGTAGTCGACGCTGTTGTCGCAGTCGACGAGGATTTCTTTATCTTTATAGTCGACGACAAAGGTGTACGTGCTGTCGACGAAGATGTCATCGACGAAAGGGATGCCGACGAGACTGAAAGAGTAGAAATGGTCGACGAAGTCACTCCAGTGGTTGTATGAGGAGATTTTGTCGTCATCAAGGCCATCCTCGACGAGGTGGTAGTCGACGGGGCTGAGGAAGGCTTTTTAAAAGTGTTAGAGGGTCTGAAGCTGGTTTTTTCGACCCCTGAAGAGAAGACTCCCTGGCAGGTAAATCCTTAAGTTTTGGAGCCTCTGAAGACTTTTTGTACGTCTTCTTTTTAGGTTACTGCGTAGAAGGACCTGGAGAAGCGTCTCTTAGCCTTTTCTGAGGAGTCTTTGAGGAGGATTTCAATGAGCTCTCACTCTCAGGACAAGGGGTCTTCTTTGTCCTCAAGTCTCTGCAGCCAAGTTAAAAGTCTTCCCTCACGATCTTTTAAAGTCTTCGTAGAAAAAGTACGACATACCTTGCAGTCTTTAGGAATATGGTCTGGATAAAGACAGTAGAGGCAGTCCTTATGTTGGTCGTCGACATGCAATCTCTTCTTTTTGCAAGTATCACATGGCCTAAAAAGGCCTTTCTTAGGAGTATCCGACATGAAGACAGCAAGACTTCACTGAGATAGAGAAATATCCGAAATACCTTAAATCCAAGAGATAAGGAAAAACCTGAGCAGAGCTCAGTGGAGACTCCCTTAGCACGACGTGCGGTAGAAAATCTGAGGGACTAGAGCTCCTTCCAGGAAGGCTCTAGTGGGTGGTGGCAGCTGATTGGTTGCTCTCTAGAGTTTGGTCCTTCTTACAAAAGGACCTGGATATGTTACTAATGTGAGGCCTTTGGCCTATTACTCTATATGTCTAATGGGACATTACTTTATTTATGTACCGGGGACGCCCATCCCGACGACGGGGACTGATTCAGGCATGTGAATCTATGAAAGATACCCTAATACTGGATAATCATTCTTCTACAAATGATAAAGGCAAAATCAATCTCAAAGCGAGGCGCCAAAATTTCAATCTCATAGGACTTTGCCAGAGACACAGTGATTATGAGAAACGATTTTAGGCCCTCAGGAAGAAGCTCATAGAAAAAAGTTTCAACACACTTTCATCTGCACATCTAAATTTAAAATTCTCTTTAAAAGCAAAACACTGGTCTTCTTTCGAACCGTCTGAGTTTGAACTTTCCTAGAGAACACTTAAAATTCACAGTTTGATGAAGATTTCAAACGCTCCTGGAGACTCTGTGTCCCCCGACTTGCATCTCAAGATGGTCCTCAAATGATCAGTTTTTTATATTCGCAACTGTCTTGTGCTCTGCTAGACATTTGATGTTTTATTGATACCACTGTTCTCTCTACCTTCCCTCAAGGTTGTATTTGTTTCTCTTTATTGTTCTAAATATGTTTACAATTGCACATTTTCTCCAACGGACATGATAGTGATGTATCAACACAATTTACATTAGTGGTGCTGCTTGCATTGTACTATGAGGGTATCGTACTTTGTTATTTTGCAACTCTTCTTTCACTGGTCACCTGAACTTATTATACTACCTAATACCTTCACAATGCTTTTTAGAATTATGTTTCCTCTAGAATAGGAGTGGAGGTTCTAACCTTATTATTGCTTTCAGATTAGGATTACTTTGGGTGTAGTGGTTTCCCCTTGTGTAGATACCCCCACGGTCCCATTGTTTGAACCTCACTCTAGGAATTAACCTTTTCTGCCTGAAAACAAAAATGGAGTGATTACTCTAATTTCCAAAAAGACTGGTTTATGGATAATTGCTGCAGAGCAGGATAATGATGATAGATGGTTAATTACCAGACTACAGTGTAATGAGATGGAAATCTATGCTATAAACATATAAGAACCTAACAGGGATGCTCCTCAGTTTTGGTCATCCATGAATGCCAAACTGGCTAGCTAACCCCATACAGCGTGCACCATCCCAGGAGGGAGCTTTAACTTGCCAATGGATATTCTCTTATTTGGGCTTTTAAATACAGAATTCCCAAAGCTCACAAAGCATGCTTAACCGTTGATCCTTACAGGGTTCACTGATGTTTGGAGACTCCATAATTCCACTGGCAGTGACATGTTTCTCTTCTCCCCACAACAGTTTTTCGAGAATAGATTTACTAGTCGATGCCTCCCTTCACCATAAAATCCTTACCTCCTCAATTGAACACATCTTGATCTCTGATCATGCCACTGTTATTATCTCCGTTAAGATCTTAACTTTCCAATCAAAAAAATGCTCCTGGTGCATGAACACTGAAATCTTGGAATCTAACTTGCTCAAGCATCATTTCTTCAAGACAATCGGAATTCTGTTTCCTCACATGTTACTCTTTGGAAAGCTTTCAGTTGCGCTTTTTTAAAATGCGCTTTTGGTGGGCAATGTATTGGTTGTATGGCCAAAAGAAATCAAACCTGCCCTAGATACGCTGGAGAAAGATATTAAAGCAAAATAAATACTATATATACAATCTAAAGATTTTACTTTACCCAAATAAAGCAGGAAAGTCACTGGTGGCACATATAAAACTCACATTCGGGAGGACCGGGAGCGGACGTACAGGATTCGGGACGCATCCATCACATGTCATAAGGAGACAAAAACTGTGGATTCCCTCCGCCCCTTCCCCCATGGGACAAGTTGTGCATTCAATTAGGGCTTCACCATTGGAAGCAGTTAAAAACAGTGAAGTGTGACCAACGCCACACTCACACAGTGGTAACATCTTACCAACATTTGGTAAGAAAGGAGCCCCTTTCTCATCTCTAGGTCCTGATGAATGCCATGGACCCAATTGGGCCGCTTGGGCAGAAACATGTTGACCATTCACTAGACGGTAGGGGACACTAACTACCCCAATCACTGTCACATTTACATTTTAATATCATATAGTTTTCATTTCACATTAAAAACGCCTCTGACTACTATAATGATTTTTAACCCCACTCACATATTCACGGGCCCCCACTTAGTCACTTAGAAGTGCATCCTTGTCGTCAAGTGTATGCCCGCCCTCCATCAAACGAAGGTTTTGGAGGGCGAGGACTGGTCAATGATGAAGCATGACACCAGGTGGTGTGTGAGACCAGTCTGTAACTTTTTGTGAGATGCCCACACTCACGACGTTCTTGTAACTCGTTTGGGTTATCACACTAGGAGCAGCTCTTTTGTGGTAAATATTTAGTATTGGAGGCTGCTAGCTCCCAGAACCCCACGCCTCTTGTTCCCTCCTCCACACATTCAGTGGAGTTTTCTTGTGATTACATATAAAACTCAAACATACTAGTAACCTAAAAATGTCTTTCAAGAACCATGATGGTAACAAAGACCAAAACTGCAAAAATCTTAAAGGTGTTCAAGATATTCTACGCTTCCCTCTTTTTAAACCCATGATAAATGTCAATAAGAAAGCATGCTTAGACTTCTTAGAGTACATCTCCATGAGATCACTCTTCTTCGCTGATAGACTCACTCTAAATCAGCCACTGAGAACTACAAAATCCTGAATGCAATTAAACTCATTTCGAGAGCCCAGGCATCGATGGCTTACCCATCAACTTTTATAAAACATTCGCTCACACAATCTGAAACACCCTCCCGCTAGAGTCGCTGCTTAACCAATTTGCATCCTCTGGTAAGGTAACAGACTCTCAGGCTGAAGCCACTTTTATTGCCATACAAAAAAGAGGGGAAAGACCATTAATTTCCCAAAAAATCCAGCCTGATTTCGCGGATAAATATGCGGTACAAATATAAGTGAAAATACTAGCCAAACGTCGTGAACCACTTATAACTACATTAATCCATTCTTCACAGTTGGGTTTTGTTACGGGTACATTTGCTAGCGATAATATCCGACCATTCTGCCATGTCACTGAAAATGCTTCTCTGCTCCATTCACCTGCTTCCGTTTCCATCACGCTGGATGTCGAGACAGCTTTTGACAAAGTCTTTTGGTCATACTTAGAGGCAGAGCTTTATAGATATAACCATGGCGAACTATGTCCAAGAATGGTCATGGCATTATATCACACTCCCACAGAGAGAATTAGAATTAATGGGGTCACATCTGCAGCATCTGCTTTACGGCAAGGTACCCGATAAGGCTGTCCACTCTTCCCACTTTTATTTTTTCTGGCAGCAGATCCTTTACTAATTATGATAAATAATTCTTCTGATGTTAGGGGTGTCCACATTTGTTCTTCCACATTTAAAACAGCAGCATATGCTGCTAATATTTAGATTTTTTCAGAAGACCCAGACTTAGCCATACTTGCCATTTAAAAGGTTATACATCAATGCTCCAGCTTCTCCTGCTACTCCCTGAATAAGAATAAAACCAAGATGTTACCCCTCAACGTTCACTGCCACTTATCATGTATTGGGGTCAAATTTATCAAATATTTGGGAGAATTGTTCTCTAAAGACATTCAATGAACAAAAAACAATTCTCAAGGTTAAAGATCTACTCTCAATGTGGTACCCTAACTAAATGTCATTGTGGAGTAGATTAGAGACCTTGTAAATTATGGTAACCACCCTAGTGAATTTTCTTTCGAGCATGCTATCCGTTCGAATTTCTCACATGTTCTTAGCCATTGATAAAACCATTGTTATAACCACCGATTTCCTCTGGTTTAAAAGAAAAACCCAGAATAGCTCTTAAAACACATTGGGTAACTTATGAGCAGGGCGGATGTCACCTCCTAAACTAGTTTGATTACTGGGTTGCCATCTTATCTGCATATAAGATTCACTGGGCCGATGAGCATCCTTTTATAAGTCCCCCGCGGCTTATTACTGAACGCCCTCTCTGTCACCCTTCTCTTTGATTGCAGCCTTATATATGTCTCATCATACTTCCTGCCCCTCAAAAAGCATCATCCTTGATATTATCTTAACCTTGCATCCGTTAAACAAAAGGCTTTGCTCCAACATCAATAAGTCTTGCGCTCTCTTCTAATGGAAAAATAAAAACTACATATTCTAGCTCCATCAGTGCATTGTGGGTGGCCAAAAGAATTAGTATGTTCTCACATCTTTTCTCGGAGACCGACCCCCTGTCATTTTCAACTTTGCAGGTGAAACACTCCCTCTAATCTAGACTTTTATGAATTAAACATTAAAACAAGGGTAACCAAACTGGCCCCCTCAAAAAACATTCCTGCTTCATTTCTTCAGTCGTATTCACCTATGGGGACGTGTCGTCCAAAATATATAAAACATTACACCTAGTCAAACGCAACTTTATCTCCCTCTCTCACATTCAGAAAGCATATTCTAAATATATCTAAAATTCCTGGCCAAAATGTCTTCTAACTTACATCAGAACAAACGTATACCATCACTGTTCGAAACACTTTTTTGGCATTTGATTATCTGTATTGGACCCAAACGAAACTATTCAAATTGAAACTGATGGACTCCGATATTTTCTGGTCTTACAAGTGGGCCCTTGCGCGGGACCCCGGAAACACAATGCAGCCTTTCATAACCAGAGCTGAATAATGCTGTAAGGACTCCCCTGTATATAATAAATAATATATCCATTATAAACAATACATCATAAAAGCAGGGAAGAAATAACAGCAAAGCACATTTGAAAACTCCCACATGGAGTGATCCTGGAGCACTTCTTTAAAATATATCTTCTTTAGCATAGGCATTTGCCTTACTTCAAGAAGGCCAAGTCTAGGACATCATTTGTTAAAAACATTTTGCAGCATATAAAGCAAGCTATATTGGCCAATTAATTTAACTTATATATCATCAAAAAACTAAGACAAATTCCCAGGAGCGGAATAATTATTTATTCTAAATATCCTTCATAAACCTTTTCTAAAAAATGGAGAAGTAGAATGAGGCAATACAGAGACACAGGCTGCAGTATTGTAATTATAAAAAATGACACTGCACCTTTAAGGGCTCACAGCCCTCCAGTGTCCCATCATGTCCAGCAGGTGCAGTAACCTCAGTTCATTTTTTACAGAGCAAAACAGAGTATAACTAATAAAAACCAAATGTGTATTAATCATCTTTGTCCCTTCCACCAGGTGGAGACCAGGTTGCTAATGATTTAAAGGGAGATTCCCATGAGAGAGAATAAAATGTAAAATGTAAATGTATGTGTCTTGTAAAGCGCACTGCTGCCCTGAGGCGTCGTGGCGCTGTAGACCGCTGGGGAACCCGTCCTGGTTATCCCTGTGAGATGGTCCCTCCAGGGTATCTCCAAGGTGAAACCAGGCATCCCCGGCGAATGTGGGGGGCCGTTGTGGAGATGAGGCAAGCTAATGCCCAGAGTTGCCGAGTGTGATCCCTGGTTAGTAATAAGGATTACAGGTCAGAGACCATTCCTTCTTTCTCAGGGGAGCTCCATTGATAATCATAATAACTGAATAGAATAGCAAGACCAGTCTTATCAACTTGAGCATCTGTTCCAGCATCAGAGTTAAATCAATACTGCCTCGTAAATATGTGAGCAGGCCTCCATCTGGCTCCTATATGGATTTCTACAATAGTAAAGTTCCTCACAAAATGAGCTGTAGCTGCTTTCCCTCTGGTAGAATGAGCCTTCGGTCTACTAGTCAGGTGTTTTGTTGCTTTCTGATAGCACAATAGAATGCAAGCCGTTTTCGAAGAAATTTACTGTAACAAGGCTTTATGGGTATGTTCGAAAGGCCCTGCCATGAGACATGAAAGTACAACGTTCAACTCCCAAGGAGGAGAGAGCTTGTGTGGAAAGACTTTCTTGATGTCTTTTAAGTCGTCCCTAATAACTGGGACTTTGAAAAAAGAGGTTTGTGAAGGACATTTTCTGTAGGCAGTAACAGCTGCCACATAGCCTTAATAGAAGAAAACTACGTCGGATTTACCCAAATACATTAACTATGGAAGTAAAGCTTCTTCTTGCCATGTGGTTGAATTAATGTTCTTATCAGAACATCAGATACAAAATCTCTTCCATTTAAAAGAATAAGATGTTAGTGTAGATGGGCGTTTTGCCCCTTTTAGAATGTCCATGCATTCTTGCTGTAAACTGAAAAGCCCATATTGTACTAGTTCAGGAACCACAGTGCCAAACTCAAAAAGAAAGTGCAGGAATGAACTATCGGGCCTTCAAACAGCACGAGAAGGTCCGGTCTGCACAGCAGTCTCATGTGTGGCTGCCCGACATGTGTGGAAGATTTGTGAAACACCACTGTAGGGGCCTCTCTGGGGCTATCAAGATCATAGGCGAAGTCTTGGCATTTTTTGTTTTCTGTGGTCGCGAATAGATCTATATGAGGAAAACCCAAGGTGCAAATGAAGTCTTAAATGTCGGAGTAGTTTAGTACCTGCTCATGATTTTCTTGAAGAACCCTGCTTGGGAGTCCACTTGTGTATTCTGGACATCCAGCAGATGGGTTGAAATGATCCTTAAGTTCATGGCCAGCAACCAATGCCATATTGTTTTGGCTTATAGTGATAAGGTTCTGGACTCCTTGTTTGTTTGGATAGTATATCGTTGTTATGTTGTCTGTCTGAACAAGGAGGTATTCAGTTTTGAGGGATGGCCAAAAGGACTTTAGATGCAAATGAACAACTCAAAGCTCCAGAAGGTTGATATGGTAATTCATTTCTTCCCTGGACCATGTTCCTTGTATTTGATCCATGTGCACTCCCCAACCTGACAGAGGCATCAGTCACTACTGTTTGAGATGGAACCTGATTTAAGGGCATTCCATGTGGGAGATTTTGTGATTGGCACCACCATCTGAGAGACTGATGGAAAGGGTGATCTTCTCTTCCCAAATGCATGAGTAGCGACTCCACTGATCTTCTAGACACTCTTGTAGTGGTCTCATGTGGATATTAGCATTTGGTGACATAAATATGCAGGATGCCACTAAATCCAGAAGAGATGACACCTGTTTCATTGTTAGATGGAATACTTCCAAGAGATATCGACATTTCACAGGACTAAGTCCCTCCTCCAAAGAATACCCTTTTCCCTTTATGGTGACAATAGTTGCACCTAGGTAATGAAGAGACTGAACTGGTGATGAGGTTGATTTTTGGTTATTATGTATAGACCTAATCGACAGTGTAGAGACAGCAACTTGAAAACTTTGTCCAGCTTGTTGGTGCGTTGACGTCTTTATAAGCCGGTCGTCCATATACTAATATTCCACGTTGGGGCCACTATGATGAGGGTCATGGACACCTGCTTCATTTTCCTCTTCACATACGGAATGAGCAGGCAAGGTGGAAAAGTGCAAGCGAATATCCGCGACCTGGTCATCCATAGTGCATTGCTCATGGACTCTGGGTACGTGGAGAAGAAGCTGGCACATTCAGTGTTTTCTAGGGTGTTATCTGCTGCTACTTTTGATGAGCCAAATGTTGAGATAAGGGAAGACCTGGATGTCAACTGTAAGTAGATGAGAGGCCACCACCGCCAGGCACTTAGTAAAGACCCTTAGAGCCATGCTGACTCCAAAAAGCGGTACTGTGAATTGGTAGTGCGAATTGGAAGTAGATGCCCTTGAGGTCCAACATATTCAAGAAGGCTTGCTGACATAGCAGCAGGATGCCGTTGTGTAGGGTTGTCATATGAAAGTGCACCAAGAGGATTTATCGATTAGGCCTCAGGCCTAAGATGCACCGGAGGGACCTCTCTCTCTTTGGAATGAGAAAGTACAGTGAACAGACGCTTTTGCCCCATTGGGGTGTTTGCAAGGTGGTATATTGGGGTGGTGGTATAGAATTCTAAGCAGTAACCCTGGTGGAACACTGCTGACACCAACCAATCTAAGGTGATATCCTCCCCAGCGAGAATGGAAATCCCTCAATCTACCTCTGACAGGAGTTGTGTGATACAGGGGGTGGGGGAAAGGGTTTGGGTGGTATTTGGGAGAGGAGGCTCCTTTGCCGCAACCACACTGATCTCTTCCTTTGCCGTTATTGCCCCTGTAATCTAGATCAAGTATCCCCAACATGCCTGGGACTCGTGAAACGCCTGTCATTGGAGGTGGTACGATGCAGCCTTCCAAGGGATGTGGTCTTGCTCTCACCCCTACACTGCTTCTGCGACAGCCCCCAGATGGCAGGATATCCAAGAACTTTGTGATTTCTGGTATCCTTCTTGATTGTCTCTAACATTTCATCCACCTGGGAACCAAAGAGATGTTCCCATCGAATGGGATGCGAGAAGGTGTTGTTGCACATCCAATTGAAGGGTGAGAAGACATGTGTGGCTGCGGAGCAGGATGCTAGTATTGCCACAATGTGAAAGCAGTATCCACGGCATTATACTCGCAATGGATATTCACAGTAGAAACTGTATTTCCTTCTGCGACTATCTTCTCACACCTCCACCCGTATTTCAGGAAGATGCTGTACTAGGTCCTCCATGCCCTCCTACTGGTACCTATGGTGTCTCAGTAGTAAACCTACTGAATTGGTGATTTGCCACAAGTTGCTTAATTTGCTTACATTGAAGGGGGTGTGGGGTGGCTATCTGGAGGTGTTGCCCATTTTACGGGCAGAGGCCACCTTCTTTTTTTCTCTACATGTGGCATGACCATCCTGGCTCTGACAAGGACCTTAAAGTTGTCAGGGATTGACTTAAGCATGCCCTTGAGCATCGTAAGGAAATGGACAGTACATCTTAGGAAGGATCTCCACCAAAAAGTCATTATCATCGTGTAGGGCCGGAAATTCATGGGGGTGCTGAATATGGCCATGATGAGGTGGTTCTTGAAGTGGAGGAGCAAGTGATAGCGAATGCTTGGGTGTGGGAGGCTTGTATGTAGCCTTGTTTTTGTGCTTAGTGCATCAAAGGCGAGTACATCTTTAAATGTTACTCTCTGCTTCTTGGGTATCGGAGTCAGAGTGGGAGATGATTTCCCAGGGGGCGGCTTAGCAGAAATCTTGCCAGTATCTGGGTCTATTAACAGCCACTTTTAAAAAAGAAAAATGGATAATGTACCCACTAGACCTGTATTTCTTCTACTGAGCTGTTGGTTCTGTCCCAATTACAATTAAATATTTACATATAAAAGTATTCTTATAAGATCATGTTTATTGTATTCTTTTCACATCTTTTTCATATTTCATAATTCCTTTACAAACAGCATAATTATTAACACAATCTACAAATACATTTCAACAATCCTTTCTATGTATTGTGAGATCACTGTTGTATCAAAGAGCATACATTTGCCCTTGTAACTCATCCTCTCATTCGATCATACACTGTAACTCAAACAAACACTAGCATACTAAACGAACAAGTTACTTGCCTTCGGTAACGATGTATCTGTAAGAAACATTAGTTAGTTAGATTCCTCGCCTTAGAATATCCCCAGGCGTCAGGCTGGATCCGGAAAGATTTTTGTAGCAATACCCCTTGCGCGTCGGTAGAGGTCGTCTGCGGCTCCGCGTCCGTCGTCGGCGTCGTGCGCCGGAATGAAGCCAGGGACGCTGAGCCTTGCAAGAGACCGACACTGGTGCCAAAAAATCTAGGGCCCTGAAAGGGAGAACCTTGACCCTAGATGTCGGTTCGCAGAACGGGGAGGCTGGGTAGGTCGGTGAGGAATCTAACTAATGTTTCTTACAGATACATCGTTACCGAAGGTAAGTAACTTGTTCATCTGAAAGAAACACGTTAGTTAGATTCCTCACCTTAGAATAGATACCCCAGCAATACCAACCCCGGAGGTGGGTCTGCGAACCAAGATCACACCAGAAAGTCCTGGAGAACCGAACGGCCAAAACGGCCATCTCTCCGGACTCGGCTGTCCAGGCAATAGTGCTTGGCGAACGTGTGCAGTGAAGCCCACGTCGCCGCCTGACACATGTCCTGCAAGGGGACTCCCCGTCCCAGGGCAGTTGTCGCCGCTGTGGCCCGGGTGGAATGGGCTCTCAGCCCAACAGGAGGGACCTTTTTCGTCAAGGAATAGCAGAGTTTAATACACAACACAACCCATCGCGAGATGGTCCGTTTGTGCACAGCTTTACCCTTCTTAGCACCTACATATCCAACAAAAAGTTGGTCGTCCACCCGGAACTGTTTTGTGCGGTCCAAATAAAAGGACAGCGCACGTTTTGGGTCCAGACAGTGGAGCCTCTCTTCATCTTTTGAAGGATGCGGAAAGAAGGTGGGCAGCATGACAGATTGCCCGATGTGAAAGGGAGTCACGACTTTAGGAAGAAAAGAAGGACGGGTCCAGAGGACAACCTTATCCGGATGAACCGAAATGAAGGGAGGCTTAGCTGACAGAGCCTGGAGCTCACTCACCCGCCGAGCGGAGGTGATAGCCACCAGGAAGGCAGTTTTCAGAGTCAGTAGACGAATGGGACAGTTGTGAAGGGGCTCAAAGGGAGCGCACATCAGAAAAGTGAGAACAAGGTTCAAGTCCCACTGAGGCATTACAAATGGAACAGGAGGGAACATATGAGTAATGCCCTTGAGAAAACGTGAAACAACAGGGGACTTGAAAAGAGAAGGCTGATCAGGAAGCCTTAAGAAAGCAGAGATTGCAGCAAGATAACCCTTCAAGGTGCCCAGAGCAGAGCCCTGCTGGGCTAAAGAAAGAAGAAAGAGGAGAACCTCAGAAAGAGGGGCAGAAAGGGGATCCACAGCCTTTGCTGTGCACCATGCCACAAATTTGTTCCACCGGCAGGCGTATACCGTCTTTGTGGAGGGACGCCTGGCTGCCAGAATTACATCAGAGACTTCAGGAGGCAAGTCAAATGGCATCAACTGTCGCCGCTCAATATCCACGCATGGAGGTGGAGGCTGGACAGGTTCGGGTGGAGGACCGTCCCCTGCTGCTGCGACAGAAGGTCCTCCTGAAGAGGCAGTCGTATCGGGGGATCGATGGACATACTGAGTAGCTCGGGATACCAGTATCTTCGTGCCCAATCCGGAGCCACCAAGATGACTTGGGCCCGGTCGCGCCTGATCTTCTTCAGCACAACAGACCCCAACTTCACTCGCGACAAAAAGCGTCTCCGAGCGAGTGCCGCCTTGGAAATTCCAACGCGCAGAACTGCTGACATTGCGCGTTCTCTTCGGTGGCGAATAGATCTAACCAAGGCTCTCCCCACTGCAGAAAGAGACCTTGCGCCACATCTGAGTTCAGAAGCCATTCGTGATCCATCATGCACCGGCGGCTGAGTTCGTCTGCTCTGGCGTTCAGAGAGTCCGCCAGATGTTGAACCACCAAGGTGATGCCCTGATGTTCCAGCCATGTCCAGAGGCGCAGAGCCTCCTGACAAAGGGTCCACGACCCCACCCCGCCCTGTTTGTTGCAATACCACATGGCGGTGGTGTTGTCCGTGAACACCTGCACAACACTTCCCCGGACAGAGGGAAGGAAGGCTTTCAGTGCAAGTCGGATCGCCCTCAGCTCCAATAAGTTGATATGGAGCCGAGTCTCCGCCGGAGACCAGAGTCCTCTGATCTCCGCCTCTCCCATATGGCCCCCCCATTCCAGGAGGGACGCATCCGTCACTACGACATGCTCCGGTTGGGGTAGGGAGAGGGATCTGCCGCTGACCCAATCGCGATTCGTGAGCCACCACTGCAGCTGGTTCGCAGTGCCCTCCGAGATCAAGACATGGTCGGACAGGTTGCCTCGATGCTGGGCCCACTAAAACTTCAGGTCCCACTGCAGAGCCCGCATCCGCCACCTGGTGTGAGGTACCAACAGGATGCAGGAGGCCATCAGCCCCAGAAGCCACAGCACCTACCTGACCGAAACCCAGGACAGAGGCCGGAAGATGGAAATCAGGGCCTGAATGTCCCGGACCCGCTGTTCCGGCAGATAGACCCGGAACTGCGCCGAATCGAGAACCGCCCCAATGAAAAGGAGCTTCTGGGAGGGACTCAGGTGCGACTTCGGCACATTGATAGAGAACACCAGCGAGTGCAGCAGGTCGGCTGTAGTCGGGAGGTGGGAGACGACGTGCTGGGGCGAGCCCGCCTTCAACAGCCAGTCGTCGAGATAGGGGAAGACTGGAACCCCTGATCTGCGCAAATGAGCTGCGACCACCGCCATCACTTTCGTGAACACCCGAGGGGCACTGGTGTGGCCGAAGGGGAGCACTGTGAACTGAAAGTGCTCCTGACTCACCGTGAACCGCAGGTAACGCCGGTGGGCCGGCAGGACGGGGATGTGGAAATAAGCGTCCTGCAAGTCCAACGCTACCATCCAGTCTCCAGGGTCTAGGGCAGCCAGAACCTGAGCTAAAGTGAGCATCTTGAACCGGTCCTTCCGGAAGAAGGAGTTCACGCTCCTGAGGTCCAAGATCGGGCGTAGGCCCCCTTTGCCCTTCTTGGGAACCAGAAAGTAGTGGGAACAACCACCACGACCTACTTCTGGACCAGGAACGCGCTCGATGGCCTCTTTGGCCAAGAGGGCCGAAACTTCCTCTCGTCGAAGATGCAAATGATCCCCCGACATACGGTGGTTCAGCGGTGGCATGGCTGGAGGGGTCGTCTCGAAGGGGAGGGAGTGGAGTAGCCCCTTCGGACGATTTGCAGCACCCACCTGTCTGACGTGATGGAGCGCCAGTGGAGCAGGTGATGGCGAACTCTGCCGCCCACTGGCGTTGAATGGGCCTGAAAGCTCGGACTAGGAGGGCTTTGAGGCGGATGCTGCCAGGGTGGATGTGGACTGACCGGCACATTGACCTCAAGTACCGCCTTGGCGGAATCCGCGTCCGCAACCAGGTTGGTTCTGCGGCCGGTGGCTGGGTGGACGTGAGGAGGCGCCCCTTCCTTGGCCACGAAAGGGACGAAAGGCGGAAGTTTGCGGCCGTGGGGCCGAAAGACCCAAGGACTTGGCCGTGGCCCGGGAGTCCTTGAACCGAGCCAGCACACTGTCCACCTTTTCACCAAAAAGGCGAGTGCCATCAAAGGGCATGTCCATGAGGGAACTCTGGACATCCCCTGAAAATGACGTGGACCTCAGCCAGGCGTGACGCCGAAGCGCCACCGTGGTGGAAATCGCCCGACCCAGCGAGTCCGTGGTGTCAAGTCCACACCGTATGGCGTGCCGTGCTGCATCTCGACCGTCAGCAAGTGCTTGAGCGAGTCGTGCCCGGGCCTTCACCGGGCACAAGGGCAGCACGTCCTCCACCGTATCCCACAGAGAGTGGGAATCACGGTCCAAAAGGCAAGCGGTATTTAAAGACCGCAGCCCCAAACTCAGGGACGAGAACAGTTTCTTGCCAAACTGTTCCAACCTCTTGGATTCCCGATCCGGAGGAGCGGACGGGAAGGAGGATTGGGAGGTTGAGGCCTGGATAACCAGACTCTCGGGGGTGGGGTGTTGGGAGAGGAAACTGGGGTCGCCCGGAGCAGGGCGGTGGCGGCGGGCAACGTTCCGGTCCACAGGAGGAACTGTGGAGGGCTTGGACCAAGAGCCCTGTAGAACGTCTATGAGGGCCTCATTAAACTGCAGCAGAGGCTCAGTGGAGCTTGCTGTCGCTTGAAGGACCTCTGTGAGGACGTTAGTCCTCACGGCCACAGCAGGCAACTCCAGCCCTAGGGCTTCGGCCGCCTTGCGCAGCACCACTGAAAAGGCTGCACCCTCCTCTGAGGCCACAGTCGGAGGAGAGATGAAACCAGCGTCCGGGGAGGTATCCAGACCGCTGGCATCCCCCAGTTAGTCTGCCCAGTCCTGTGAGAGTTGACCCTGGAGGGCAATAGGGTCCTCAGACCCCTCCCAGTCGCCCCCGTCATCCGATTCCTGATAAACAGGAGGAACGATCGGAGCCGGACAGTAGATGAAACGGTCATCCATCGAAGTCGGGTGCGGTGCCAGACGGCGCCGTGCCGGCATCGGGTCCGGACAGGCGCTAAACCGGGGAACGGCGTCGTCCGGAGACGGAGCCGGAGGTGGAACCGGTGTCGGCGCCGGCGGAGGAGGCGTCGTGAGGTCGACCGGCGCCGACTGAGATCCAGGCCTGGATCCCTCGGGGACCTGCGGCGTCAGGGCCGGAGCAGTCGACGGCTCCAGGACCGGAGCCGCCGGCACGCGAGGTCGCCCAGTCGAACCTGCGGGGCCCTAAGGTGCGCCTACAGGCGTCGACGGCGGAGCCAGGCCCCTCATGGCCGAGAGGAAGGCACTGACCTCCGCCGGAGTCGCGTCAGACCCAGGGACCTGCGGGTATGGGGACGGACGCGGCTGCTGCGGCTCCGATGGAGCCGCGGGGGTGGGACCACCCTGACTCTCAGCCGAGTCGCGCGACCGGCGAGGGGAGTCCGAAGAGCGATGTCGTCTCGGACTTCTTGGAGTGCTTCGACTTACCCGAAGACCCCGACGAGCGATGACGATGACTGCGGCTCCGCGATCGGTCCTTGGACCGCCTCCTGGACCGGGACAGAGAGCGGCGCGGAGCCGAGTGCCGAAGCTCGAGAAGCTTACGGGACCGCTCCCGCCTAGCTTTCGCCGTCAAGGCCTGGCAGTCGAGGCACGACTCCGCGTCATGATCGGCCCCCAGGCAATAAAGGCACCGGCGATGGTGATCCGTCACCGACATCAGGTGATAACAGGCGTCACAGGCCTTGAAACCAGGCATCCTACCGGCACCAGAGTCGATAGACCAAAAGAAGTCAAAAAAGTTAGTCAAAAAATGACTAGGGGTAAGCTCTTCCCGGATCGGCGCTTACTGGAGCGGAAAAAAGAAGAACTGACGTCAGCGCGCGAGGGCGGCGTCTAAGTACTCCGACGACGTCATTCCGGCGCACGACGCCGACGATGGACGCGGAGCCGCAGACGACGCCTACTGACGCGCAAGGGGTATTGCTACAAAAATCTTTCCGGATCCAGCCTGACGCCTGGGAATATTCTAAGGTGAGGAATCTAACTAACGTGTTTCTTTCAGATACTCACATTAACATCCCACCATACTATACATGCTTAAAAGTGGGCTGCAACAGAAGTACAGAGTAAATTATTGTCGGCTGTGGTATTGTTGTGGGCTGCGATTTCTTTATCAGAGGAAGGTCGACGTACGTTTTGGTGTGGGCATGGAATGCTACCTATCACTTTCTAAAGGACCACAGAAATATAGTATAGTCACTTTCTGAGATGGGTATAAAGGGAAGAATTGGTGGTATCACAGCGACGCTCCAAGTCCTTAGGTGCGTGTCACTGTATAGAGCATTTTCAGATTTATAGACATGTCCTCACTCTTGTTTTGATGTAATAATTCCCTTGGCTGTGCCTCTGTGCTAGGATTCCTTTATGGGGTTCTACATACGTGGCATTCGTTAGCAGATAGATGCCATAGTGACTGAATTTCAAATCAACTTTGCAGGCTCCTGATTTAGATAGGGGATGTCTTGTTGGAGTGTAGCAAGGGATTTCTCTTTCTCCGGCGAGGGTTCGCAGAGAGAATAGTGGCAGGCATATTTTGCCTGGTCATCAAGTTCCTCACCCAGTGTCTCAAGGATGAGTGCCTTAGGATCTTCTGACCTCTGCGTCAACTTGCAGCTTGGTTCAGGAGGAACTCTTCGCTTCTTTTCAGCTTTGAGGAGGAAGGTTCAGTGCCCTTCAGGCAAGAGGGTGATCAGGGATTGGCCAGCCCCAAATCTTTTACTTGGCGCTGACCAGAGTCCTAGGGTATCGGTGGCTCAACATCATCAGGGGCAGTGCTCTTAGGGTGAGTGGGGATTTGTGCCATGGATTGGCGCAGGTGTAGCACGCATGATCCTAAGTTCCTTCTTCACATGTGGAATTGACCCTTAAGTAGCCCCTTTCGGATCTTCTCCCTAGGAAAAGCACAAGTACAACGATTCGAGGCTTGGCGTCACTTGGACCACTAGAATGAAGATGGACCCGCCTCTTCCTCCTTGATGCTAAGCTGGTCCTGTTCACAGAAGATGTTGGGTACCTCAGGGGAAGACTGTTCCTCTACAAGTGTGCCCAACACCTTTCTCTTTGGTACCTGAGAGTCTTTATATACATAAAAGTGAAGCTGAAGTCACAGGGAAGAGGTAGAGGTTGCAAAACATGTGCTGGTTTGCACACAGATACTTGTCATTGCACATTGGACAAAACTGGAAGGGTGTATGTTCCATTACCACCTTCCTGTATGGCTCTCTAAGAGGAGTCAATTGAGTCAAGGACCGAGGCTTCATCTACCTGGTTGTAGACCAGGTTGTGGTCGATCAAAATATTACGCTGTATGTCAGGAGAACCACACATAGTGAGTGTTCTACCGTCATCAATCTCGAAGAAAGGTTAGGCCCAAAAAAAATAATAATAATTAAACCATGATGAAAGCGTTGATCTTACAGCTGTTGCTGAACACATCTTAGCCTGTAATGAAAAAATACTCAACTCAAGGTGGAGTCACTGCCCATACGCATTGTGGACATAGATAGGAGTCATACAACATCCGGTGACTTAAATCTTCTTTAAAGAAAAACAAGTAGTAATGTTCAAGCCCAACACTAGATGGCAGAAGTATGCAAAGCATATGTAGGTACAGCCACAAATGCTACAGAACTCACTTATCAAAACTATAAATGTTTTTATGCTTATGGCAGAGGAACAAGTTACTTACCTTCGGTAACTCTTTTTCTGATGGATACAGTATCTGCCTGTGGATTCCTCACATTGTGAATATCCCCTGCGCCAGCATTGCACAGATTTTTTTCCCCAGCTCTCCACGCCGACGTGGACGTCATAATACCTCGGCTCCGCTCTCGACTCCGTATGACGTCACAGGAGCCATAAGAGAGCCACGTCAGCGTGATGACGTCAGTTCCACCCATTTTTTCCGTGCCTCCGAGGCGAACAGGTAGGCCGACAACAGATTCAAAGTATACACAGTATACAACATTCAAACAAATATACATAGTACATATGCAAAAAGGAAAGCTAAAGAACAAAAGTATTTCCTATAAGTGTACCAGATAAAAGAAGATACAATGTAAAACAACATGTCAAGCAAGGCATCCTTTAAGGTATACAAAGGTGGACAACGGGGAGGCGGGTGGGCCGGTGAGGAATCCACAGGCAGATACTGTATCCATCAGAAAAAGCGTTACCGAAGGTAAGTAACTTGTTATTCTGATGGCTACATCTGCCAGTGGATTCCTCACCTTGTGAATAGATTCCCACAGCAGTCCCACTCCCGGAGGAGGGTGTCCACCTTCCTATACCAAAAAGTCCTGCAAGACAGAGCGCGCAAACTGGCCCTCCCCTCCTCATCTCAGAGTCCAAGCAATAATGCTTTGCGAAAGTATGGAGGGAGGCCCAAGTCACGGCTTTCCAAATGTCTGCAACAGGAACACCCCTGGCCAAAGCAGAGGTAGAAGACTTAGCTCTAGTTGAATGAGCCCCAATACCATCAGGAGGAACCTTACCAGCAAGGGCGTAGCAGATCTTGATGGCTAGGATGATCCACCTGGACAGTGCGCGCTTGTGCACAGCCTTGCCTTTAGAGTGTCCAATATAGCCCACGAAGAGCTGATCATCCAAACGAAAATCCTTTGTTCTGTCCAAATAAAAGCACACAGCTCTTTTAGGGTCCAATCGGTGAAGTCTTTCCTCCTCCTTGGAAGGGTGAGGGAGGAGGATAAAACACAGGGAGAGTAATGGACTGCCCCAAATGAAAGGGAGTAACTACCTTAGGTAGGAAAGCAGCCCTGGTCCTGAGGACCATCCTCTCAGCATGTAAGGATAAAAACGGGGGTTTTGAACTAAGAGCTTGAAGCTCACTCACCCTCCTTGCAGAGCTTATGGTTACAAGAAAGACTGTTTTAAAGGACAACAGCCTTAAAGGACAGCTAAGAAGGGGCTCAAAAGGGGAACCCATCAAAAAAGTTAAGACAAGATTAAGGTCTCACTGTGGCATTACAAAGGGAGTAGGCGGAAACCTGTTAGTAAGACCTTTAATAAATATTAAAACAATAGGATACTTCAATAACGACGGCTGATCTGGAAGACACAGAAAAGCCGATAAGGCTGATAAATAGCCCTTAACCGTGGCCACAGCACAACCTTGCTGGGCCAAGGAAAGAGCAAACTGAAGCACATTAGAAATATGGGCTTTTAATAGGTCAATGGATCTCTCTCCACACCATTTTACAAACTTAGACCACCTGTAGGAGTAAATAGACTTGGTGGAGTGTCGCCTGGCCGATAAAATAACATCCACCACATCAGGCGGGAGAGAGAAAGAACACAGGTTGCCCCGTTCAATCTCCAGGCATGAAGGTGCAGGCTCTGGAGGTGGGGGTGTAGAACCTGCCCCTCCGACTGCGAGAGAAGGTCTGCCCTGAGAGGGAGACGGAGCGGAGGGTGCGATGAAAGGTGAAGTAAATCTGTGTACCACACCCTTCTTGGCCAATCCGGGGCATCAATATAACTTGGGCCCGGTCTTGGCGAATCTTCCTCAGAACCCGAGGAATCAAGGGTATGGGAGGAAATGCGTAAAGGAGTTGTGAGCCCCAACTCAACTGAAATGCGTCCCCCAACGCCCCCTGCATCGGAAACTGGAGACTGTAGAAAGAGGGGCAATGCGTGTTCGAGAGTGGCAAAAAGGTCCACCCGAGGAGTCCCCCACGTCCGGAAGACGTGCTGAACTACCTCTGGATGAAGCCTCCACTCGTGGTCGGCAGAAAACTGTCGACTGAGACTGTCCGCACGTACGTTCAGCACTCCGGCCAGATGATTCAGCATCAAGCAAATCCGATGGTTCTGAGCCCAGGACCAAAGCCGCAACACCTCTCTGCAGAGACGGTACGACACTACTCCTCCCTGCTTGTTGACATACCACATCGCGGTAGTGTTGTCCGTTCGGACTTGTACCGACTGACCGCAAAGGGAAGGGAGGAAGGCTTTGAGAGCCAAACGTATCGCCCGCAATTCTAGAAGATTGATATGAGACAATCTTTCCTCTGGAGACCAAAGACCTTTGATCTCCAGATCCCCCAGATGGGCACCCCACCCCAGGATGGAGGCATCCGATATTACTGTGGCCACCGTTGAAGGGCTTTCCTTGAGACAGGTTGCCCTCCACGTTCCACCAAGACAGATCAGCTGCAGCTTCTCTGGAGATCCTGATCGACTTCCTGAGATCTCCGTTGTGCTGATACCACTGCCTGTGGAGACACCACTGGAGTGCCCTCATGTGCCAGCGTGCATGGTTGACCAACTGAATGCAGGAGGCGAACAGACCGAGCAGGCGAAGGACCTTCAGAACTGGAACACCCGCTCCATTGTGGAATAAAGTGATCATCTCCTGAATGTCGAGAATTCTTTGTGGAGGAGGAAATGCTCAACACACAGTAGTGTCCAGTACCGCCCCTAGGAACAGGTAGCGTTGAGAGGGCACCAGGAGAGATTTGGGCACATTGATCGAAAAACCCAAGTCGAATAACAGTTGAGATGTTACCTGCAGATGACGTTGCAACATCTCTGGGGACTCTGCTTTCAGAAGCCAGTCGTCCAGGTAGGGGAAGACCGGAATCCCCGACCTCCTGAGATGAGCAGCCACCACTGCCATCACCTTGGTGAAGACTCGAGGTGCAGTAGTAAGACCAAACGGGAGAACCGCAAACTGGTAGTGTTGCGACCCAACCGTAAAACGGAGATACTTCCTGTGCGACTTCAGGATTGGGATGTGGAAATACACATCCTGCAAGTCGATCAACACCATCCAGTCTTCTTGCTACAACGCTTGAAGAACCTGTGCAAGGGTTAGCATTTTGAATTTCTCCTGTTTCAGGCAAAAATTCAAAACTCTGAGGTCCAAGATTGGACGCAATCTGCGGTCCTTTCTTGGGAATCAGGAAATACCTGGAGTAGCATTCCTGACCCCTTTCCTGCTCCGGAACCACCTCTATCGCACCTTTTTGTAGCAATGCAAGAACCTCCTTCTGCAGAAGTAGTAGATGGTCCTCTGAGCAAAAACTTTGGCAAGGAGGGTAAGGGGGAGGAAACTCCCGAAAGGGAAGGGCGTACCCATTCTCCACAAGGTTTAAAACCCAAAAGGTCCATCGTGATGGATTTCCAACCTCGCAGAAAGTGGGACACCCGACCCCCAACAGGCCTCACATGATCTAGGATGTGGGATCTAGGGCTGCTTCCCTGAAGCTTCATTGGGAGCAGAGGAGGCTGAAGAGGAGGAGGGATTGCGACCAGAACCTCGCAGACCCCTTTGTCTTCCTCTATATGATCTATAGAGGGGATTTTGCTGCTGTTGTTGCCGCAGCTGCTGCTGAGGTTGACGGAAGGAACGAAAGGATGACCTCCCAAATCCTCTATACTTCCTGAAGCAAAAGCCTTTTGCTTGCGTCTGTAAACCTAAAGATTTCGCAGTAGCCCTGCTATCTTTGAATCTTTGCAGGGCGGAATCAGCTTTTTCCCCAAAAAGCTTTTCCCCAAAGGGTAAATCGACTAGGGTGGCCTGAACATCAGCAGAGAAGACGGAAGAACTAAGCCAAGCCTGCCTTTTAGTGGCTATAGAAGATCCCATAATCCTAGCCACGGAATCAGCCGTATCTAGGCCCGACTGAATAACTTGCCTAGCGGCAGCTTGAGTTTCTGCAACAACCTCCATAAAAGAGACCTTCTCCTCATCAGGCAGTTTAGGGGCTAACTGCTTCACCGAGTCCATTAAAGCATGAACGTAGCGTCCCAATAAGCAAGTGGCATTTGTTGACTTAAGCGCCATACTTCCAGATGAAGACCTTTTTAGCTGACTGTTCGATCTTTTTAGAGTCCCTGTCAGCTGGTGCTTGTGGAAAAGCACCTGAAGATTGCTTCGAACAGGAAGCTTGCACTACAAGACTCTCTGGTGAAGGGTGCGAGGAAAGGAAGCTTGGATCCCCCGGAGCCACTCTATACCTCCTTGCCACAGTTCTGGAAACCGCAGGTGAAGAAAGTGGCTTGCGCCAAACGTCCATAACAGGCTCTAAAATAGCCTCATTAAAGGGCAACAAAGGCTCAACGATGGAAGAAGGTGAATGAAGGACTTCAGTCCAAAGGTTTGGCTTATATTCTGCAGAAGGCTACTGTAAATCCAACAACTCTGCAGCCTTCCTGATGACTAAATGGTAATGAGCCAACTCTTGTGGAGAAGAAGCTCTGGCAGAAGAGTGTTCCCATTCAGGAGTAGTATCTAATCCGCTTGCCTCCTGAATGCCCTCAAATTCGTCAGTAGAGTCACCAACTTCACTTCCTCCACTTCCTCCCTATATTGCTCCTCCTCTGAAATCCTCTGAGCCTCTCTTCGAGAGCGGATCCGAGGGCACGGCGTCAGTGGCGCCGTACGCGGAGTCTGCGGCGCCGGACGCGGTGCAGTTGGAGTCGGCGCCGGTGTCGAGGGAGGCTCCGATGAAGGCAAGAGATCCAGTCGAGGCCGGGAGGAAGGCTCTCCAGACGGCGCCGGGAACTGCCATGAAGGAGCCATCGGCAAGAAGGGCATAAAAGGTGCCTGAGCAAAATGTTGCGGCACGCCCAAACTAAACGCCATTGGACCCACGGGACCAGAAGGTGCGTCGGATGGGAAGGCAGCGCTTTGGAAAACCCCATACATCGCATTAAGGAAATGCGTCAGATCCGCACCCAGAGTCTGGAAATTTCAGGTATGGGTTAGAACCTGAATCCGGCCGAGGAGTAGCTGGAGCCAGAGCCGAAGTATCCTCAACTGGAGCCACAGGTTCACCTTCTGGCACTGGCAAAAGATCTACCACCTGCTCCGGCTCGGCGTTGGAAACTGGAGAATCCACCAGCACCAGAGACTGTGCCGGAGTCAACTTGGGCGAAGGTGACTTCTCTGGTGAAATACGAGGAGAAGGGGAAGGCAAAGAAGAAATGAATTCCTTACTTCAACGTTGAGGCGACGGCGACCTCGAAGCCTTACTCTTCGACGATCAGCGCCGAGAGTTATGCTTCCTCTTCTTTTTGTGCCTTCTCGACTTCGAAGAGTGCGTAGTCGACGACTCCGGCTTCGACTTCTCCTTCTTCATACCTCTGCTCTCCTTTTTCGCCATGCCCATGAAAAGCTTCGCTTCCCTCTCTTTCAAGGCCTTGGGATTCATTTTTCTACAGCAGTAACAGTCGTCCACATCATGGTCCGATAAAAGGGACCATAAGCAATCTTCGTGGGGGTCAGTGACGGACATGTGAAGCCCCACATTCCCTACACGGCTTGAATCCTGACTTCCTCGTCGAAGACATGGTAAATCCAGAAACAGTAACTCACAGGGAGACTACAAAGTAACAGGAGAGTGCTGGAAAACCGTTACGCGTCGACGGCGCAGAAAAAAGGAAACTGACGTCATCACGCTGACGTGGCTCTCTTATGGCTCCGGTGACGTCATACGGAGTCGCGAGCGGAGCCGAGGTATTATGACGACCACGTCGGCGTGGAGAGCTGGGGAAAAAAGTCCGTGGAATGCTGGCGCAGGGGATATTCACAAGGTGAGGAATCCACTGGCAGATGTATCCATCAGAAAGGAGCGTTACCCTGGACTCTTGTTCCTCCCATATGTTTATTATTTGCCTTGTTTAATTCAGGTATTTTTTATTTTTTGGGCTTGCCACTTGGAGGTTACGTTCCACAATTTGCTGTTTTTCAGTTTGTACCTCCTTATTGTACCCATCGTTTTCCATTTTTTTTCTCTTACATGTCATTGACTTCGTATCACCTGTAAAGCGCTCTGATAACCGCTCAGGTCATGTTTTGCGCTATATAAAACTTTATAAATAAAAAATAAACCTAGGAAGACCTGTCTCCTTGATAAATGCTGCAATGAAGCTTTAAATAATGGCTCAAATGGCAGAGAAATCAATTAAGACTAGACCTGATTTAGTTTCCCAGGGGTTAATTGCTTCAAATAGAAGGGAAAAGTTTTTTGTTTTTTTTAAACCCTCCAGAAATATTCAACAGCTGGCATGTTAAAAAAAGACCTTTGAAAAACACCAATTCTGTGGAAGTTATAGTAGTCTGGTATACCTTGCATAACGTTTAACTTGGTCAGGTGCAGATTTATTGCTTCTTCTTGACGGCTGATAGAATTTACACCTTCTTGTTGGTATCCGAACCAAAACCTTTTCCATCTGAAGGAACAAGTTGACATTGGCTTCTCTTAATTCTACAAATTGCAATGGCTGGTATTGTATGAATGGAGTAGCTACAATTTCAAGTTCCATAATCCTGCATTGGAATTGAACACTTCTGGAGAAGAACTGGACAACAATGCAGTCTGGGCGGTTCGGGTGCAATGAGGATCAACTTAGCCATTGAGCATCACACCTTTACCAGAATTGATGGTATCCAAGAACAGACAGAGAGCCTATTCAAATGCTTATGACTATTAATGGAGCTCACCCAAGAGAGCTATTTTCAACTTGCTCCAATTGCACCCCTATGAAGGAGAGTGCTGCGCGACAAACTGGATTTTGTATTATTGGACGTTTTACCAATGAACCTCTAGGCCGCTGTTGCAGGGGCCTCATATTGAGCATGGCATGGAGGACAACATAAATACATGAAGCCATCAAGCCTTGTAAGACGATATTCTTGTGAGCTTTAGGTATCAACATTTCTAGGGTTGAATAAAGTTTTTGCACAACACTGTCCATCATAGGGAACACTATTCTCGGTTTGTGTCCACTGTCGCTCCTATCTATTTGAGCCAGTTTTGAAACACACTTGACTAAAGTGACTCCCCAGTACTAGCCTCAGAAACTTTCTGTGTTTTTTGCAACTGGAATGTGGATGTATGAATTGTGGTGATCCACCATATACATGTAATCTTGCCATTTGAGTTGGGTGGGGAGGCATATCTGGTGGAGAGCCAGCATTCAGAATGGCTCTGTTGACCCAGTTGATAAACTGGAGATCCAGGATTGACCTCAACTGCCTCTATGTACCCTTACTGCATACCAGGAAGCTCCTGTAGTAAATTATTTTTCTACTTCGAGAAGAATGAGCAGGTACTATTGCCTGTCTAGTGCAGTTGGTTGATTCAAAATCTAGGTCCAGCTTTCAGTAGAATGGACCGCAGGGGTGTTCTCACAAGACGAGGAGTTGTCATTGGTTATGCTATGCCATTTGCTTAGAAGATGATAATGCTTCCAGCTTACCCTGCCATGTGGTGTATGTTGGAAGTGGAGGAGTACTATTTTGAGCTAGAATGAGACCTCCAAGATGAGTTGGACTGTTGTTGAAAGCCTCAACCTCTTGATGACCGTATTTGGTACAGAGTATGCTGCTGGTGTCGTAGCCAATGTTGTCACTGCTCAGAAATTGGACCACTATGAGGCTTGAACTTTCTGCCTCTACTAGCATCTCTTGTACCTGTGTTTATTTCTGGATTTAAAGATGTTCACTCGATCCTCTATAAGCTGCTAACATAGCACAATAGACTGGTGCGTCCATTGTAGAGATCAGTGTGGAAACTGAAGATCACAGCTGGCCAATAGAAAGGGTACCGCAGAGTTACAACACCTATCATCAGTATTTGGAGACCAGACATATGGCAGTGTGCTACATAAGTAAGTGATTAATATTATTTCCTCTAGAGTCTAGATCAACTACCTCACAGCCTCACTCTTCATCTGCTACATTTTGTTTATAGCATGCGGACCAAAAATACTCATATCGGAGAGAAATTAAAATTCATTATTTTCAATTGAACGTCAGTCCTCAACATTTAGGCGCAGCCAGGAGTATCTTAATGCGATTACATGGCCAAACTCAATTATTGCCAAGCTAGCCGAGTCTGTAGATGCCCTGGTCATCCGATTAGACACCTTTAAAAAACTCTTCAGCAAAATATTGCCTCCTATTTTTGGCAGATCCTCTGATAAGTGCTGCATGTTTGCTAACAAAGAACAGTCATAACTGCCCTGGAAAGCAGAGGCTCCAGGTGCCTTTAGAATAGTCACAGATGTGTTGCATTTTTTCTGCCAAGTAGATCTAACCTCTTGCTTTCCCTGTTTGTTGGCACAGAGGTCTTCAAAGACGAGACATGTTGCTTCACTGCTAACATACTATCAAAGAACCTTAGTTGCGAGCCAGGCAAAGAAAGCTGGATCCTGATCTGAAGGTCTATAATTTATTATTCTGTGGGCTGCAATACTGGATGTTGCAGGAGTGAGAATATTCTATTGGGCCAATTTTTGTTACCAGACATCATTGGTAAGAGAAAAAACAGGAACAATATAATGGCGCTTGTACATACCTCTCGAAAAAACATCATTAAAGGCCACAAGGTCATTGACATGAGAGATTATGGAAGGAGTGTGGTGTTAAAGTAGAAGAGGTGAATGTGGAATCTGTCTCTGTTCCATCAAAATCCCTTTTTGGAGAAGATCAATGGATATCTATTCCTCCCTCTCTTGGCTGGAGAAGTATGGCTACGTAACCACTTTAGAAGTGTCTGTTAGAGGTATGTAAAAGAGAAGGCGCAAGTGGAGGTTGCACTGGACCTGCAACTAAATTCAGCTGCACTGACAGTCTCAGGTGAATGTGTATGAAATGTACGCTTACTGTGGTAAACAGCAGACATATCAGAATACTATTGGGTGCGCCGACTGAGAAAATGTAATTAATCTTTGTCTTGATGGCAGGACTGGTAGATGGAGAGGATTCTACAGAGAATCCTCTGAAGGGATAATTAACACTGCATGTGCTGGTGTCGGTAGAGATGCTGCTGGTAGTGGAGAGTTTGACCGTCGCAGTGCTGGCAACAGGATTTTTTGAACTGACACTCAAGGACCGTGATACAACATGGAACATTGAGACATCAACCTGATTTACACTGAATTGCGTGATGTAGGTATGCATAAGGTGCCCTTTCAAATGATGTAGTGTCAAATAGTTAAATGTCAAGTGCCTTGAAATCTAGGGTGCTGACAGCAGCATGTATTTAATATTTGTCAGTACTTCTACATTGTGTAATGAGGTCCCCTTTGACAAAGAGACTGACACCACTGTCGCTTTTGCGAGCTAATAGGTTCCAACGGTACCAGTGTTCGATGTTGGTATGGTCAACGTGAGCCGGGAAAGTTGCGAATGGCACAAGGGATAGTGGCTCCATGGAATCTTCCCTCTAGAGCTCCTTCTGTGTGTGTTTCGGTAGTCCAGGCTCCCAACATGAGGGTGGCGCCAAAGCCCCTCTCTAGTGATGCTCACACAATTGTCTAGCGACAGTTGCGCTGTCAACCCAGACCGTAACATAGTGGATGAGAAATTATAGAACTCACCTTGCTCAGGATTATTTCTGGTGCTAAGTACTCTGGGGTCCCGCACAACGTCCAAGTCCTACCCTTCACTCGTTTGGCAAAACCAAAATCTGTCACCTGAAAACACATAGAAAAGAAAATGTGGCTGTAATCTACTGGTGGAGTAGGAGAATGAAACCTAACTGGAACACTAAGACAACATTCCTCAGAGGTGCTTCTAAACAAAGGATACAACTGTGTTACTTAATCTCTTGTTCACTTCATCAAGGATAGTCTATGTGCTCGGTTCACAATGGGATGCATCGAAATAAACTACTTACCTGCAACATTAGCTTTCCAGAGTGAAGCGCCTCTCGATTCACATGCTGTATATTGCCGCCATATAATGGGTAGGTGTTGAATTATTTTTAAAATATCAAAGTTCTATCTTTGGGTACTGACTGGCCTTAGGTGCAGTCAATAGGATTCACTCTGAGGTTGACTTTAAACCCACAATGCTACACTAATCAAATATCATCTTAAGCTTATTTTCCCCATTTAAAAAAAATATTTTGTTTTGCGCTAACTCTACTTCACGAAAGCAAGAACTGCTCTTTTTCCTTGCTGGATGTGCCATAAGCTTTAACTAAACAGGTTTATTAACTAATGAATAACCGGGATGGACAGTTCATACAATCCATCTTGGTACTGCAGTTTTAGTAACCGGTGATCATCGAACTTCTGTTACATATGCTACATAACCTTTTTGTTTTCCTTTGGTGCACAACTGCTCTCATTTCATCAGGAATGTGAATAGCACTTTAAGAAACAAATTACTCAGATTTTAGAAAAATTAAGGGATGTGAATTAATTGGTTTGCAGGAAAACCGCAAATAACTTAAGACAAAATTAGTGTTTGCTCCTAATTTTTACAATAATTAATTGTTCTTTTAGCGTGATAGTCTGTACCCAAAATGATGCTGTGACTGTTAAGACTTTTTTTTCTTTTAAAGAAAGGTGCCGTAATGTCAAGCAATGCCTTGGCTCAAAATGCAGTTTCAGTAAGACCTGCCCACACTAAAATTAGATTCCACTTAGAAGCTGTATTAGGAGATGGATTTGTATTTGGAGCACACAGCTTATTTGTGCCCTATGTAAAGCTTTTAATCACTGAACTTGGATAAGGAATATGCTACTTACCAGTATGCATCTGTTCTTGGCATGTAGAGCTGCAGAGTCACACACTATGCATAGGTCGCCATCTGGTGGTGGGCTCGGATGATTACACTTTGTTATTGTCCTGGAAGAAGTCTTTGTAGTCACAAGATAGGTGACTCCTCCTATGGACCATAGTGCGCATGGGCATCGAATCCATCTTCAGATTGTTTTTCGCCATGAAGGGAAATGATGGAGTTGTGTGTGAACAGAAAAGATGTCCATGTATGGTGTATCTAAGTAAGATAATACTGGAACAGATAAAGGTAGCCGGGGAGGTGGGTGGGCGTGTGTGACTCTGCAGCTCTACATGCCAAGAACAGATGCATACTGGTAACAGCATATTCTGTTCGAGGTATAGGAGCTGCAGATCACACACTATGCATACATTGCATAGCAGTTCTTTCCCTTAGCGGCGACCACGAGTATCTGCTGCACTTGTTTGAAATAGTGTTTTGAGTACAGCCTGGCCCACAATAGCGTGTTGTTTTGCCTGCACATCTACACAATAATGTTTTGTGAATGTGTGCGGTGTAGATCATGTAGCTGCTTTGCAAATATCATCTAGTGGAATGTTTCCTAAAAATGCCATGGATGCCCCTATTTTACGGGTGGAATGAGCCCTAGCGGGAATGGATAAAGTACGTTTTGCTTTGTGGTAGCAAATCTGTATGCATTTTACAATCCACCTTGCAATACCCGTTTTTGAAATGGGATTGCCTTTGTGTGGTGGAGAGAAAGACACGAAAAGTTGTTTTGTTTTACGGAAGGACTTTGTCATATCAATATAGTAAAGAAGAGCTCTTCCTAAGGTCTAGCATATGAAGAGCTCTTTCAGCCACTGTTGTAGGTTGTGAGAAGAATACTGGCAACTCAACAGATTGATTGAGGTGGAAAGGTGAAATGACCTTTGGTAGAAATTTTGGATTAGTGCTTAGAACCACTCTATTTTGATGTATTTGTAAGAATGGTTCTTCAATTGTTAGTGCCTGGAGCTCACTTACTCTCCTGAGTGAAGTGATAGCCACTAGAAAAGCGACTTTCCATGTAAGAAATTGTAGCTCACATTTGTGTAGGTGATCGAACGGAGGACCCATAAGTGTAGTGAGAACAATGTTTAAATTCCACACTGGTGAGGGTGGTACCATGGGAGGAATTATTCTTTTGAGGCCTTCCATGAAGGCTTTGATGGCTGGAACTCTGAAAAGCGACAGATGTTGTCTGTTTTGAAGGTACGCTGCTATAGCAGCTAGATGTAACCTGATGGATGTATATGCTAAATGACATCTGTGAAGATGTAGTAAATAGCATATTTTATGCTGGATGGAAACATCTAGTGGATCGATATTGTTATTATTGCAGTAGAAAACAAATCTTTTCCATTTGGCTGCATAGCAGGCTCTAAGTAGTGGGACGTCTAGCTTGTTTGATGACGTCCATACAGTCAGGTGGGAGGTTTAGAATTTAAATTCTAGGACCTCAGGAGCCAAATGGCTAAGATCAGCTGCATGGGGTGCGGATGCATGATCTCTCCATGGTTCTGTGTTAAGAGGTGTGGAGAGAGGCGTAGTTTTTGATGTGGTACCACTGATAGTTGTAGTAGTGTGGTGTACCACGGCTGTCTTGCCCAAGTTGGTGCGATTAAGATGAGCGTCAGCGAGTGCTGTTGCATCTTGCGTACCACTAATGGAGTGAGTGGGAGAGGCGGAAAAGCGTATGCAAAGATGCCTGATCAATTCATCCATATCGCATTGTCTTTGGACAATGGGTGTGGGTACCTGGCAGCAAAGCTTGGGCATTTTAAGTTCAGGTGTGTGGAGAACAGGTCTATGTCTGGATGTCCTCACCTTTGAAAGAAAGGCTGAAGAACTTGTGGATGCAGTTCCCACTCGTGGAGTTGTTGTCTCTGACGACTTAACAGATCCGCAACTTGATTGTGAACTTCTGGTAGATGTTCTGCTAGGAGAAAAATATTTCGAGGAATGGCCCATCTCCATATGCTTTACGCTAGCTGTGAGAGCTGTAAGGAGTGCGTCCCCCCCTGTTTTTGTAGATAGTACATGGCTGTCATGTTGTCCATCCGGACTAAGACAGTCTTGCCTGAGAGATGAGTTTGGAAGGATTTTAGGGCTAGGAATATGGCTAGTAACTCCAGATGGTTGATGTGGAGTAACTTTTGTTGAGGTGTTCATTTGCCTTGTACTGTATGGTCTGTTAAATGGGCTCCCCAGCCGGTGAGCGATGCGTCTGTGGTTAGCACTACTTGTGGAAGCGGGTTCAGGAACGGTCGACCTTTGGAAAGGTTTTTGGTGTTCCACCACTGCAGAGAGTGATGTGTCCGACCGTCCACCACCACCAGATCTGTTAGCTGACCCTGGGCCTGGTTCCATCGGCGTGCTAAGAATTCCTGTAAGGGGCGCATCTGAAGTCTTGCATGTGGTACTACGAAAACTCAAGAGGCCATCATTCCTATGAGTTGCATGAACACTCGAGCTGGCAATGAGTGTTGTGGTTGGAATCTTTGTATAAGAGCTGGCATGCTGTTTATCCTGATTGGGTTGGGGGTTGCAAGTGCTTTGGAGGTGTCTATTGTGGCACCTAGATACTGTTGACAACGGGATGGCTGGAGATGTGACTTTAACATGTTTATGGTAAACCAGAGTTTGTGTAAGAGCTGAATAGTTTGGTAAGTGTGCTGTATGCACTGGTGGTATGACTTGGCTTTTATTAGCCAGTCGTCCAGATAGGGGAAAACGTGAATGTTCTGCCTCCTTAAGTGCGCCGCTACTACTGCGAGGCATTTTGTAACAACTCGGGGGGCTGTGGTGACTCCGAATGGGAGGACTTTGAACTGGTAATGCTGACCGTCCACCACGAACCAAAGATACTTCCTGTGAGCTTGGTGAATGGGAATGTGGAAGAAGGCGTCCTTGAGATCTAAAGTGGTATGGAAATCTCCTTGTGTTAACAAAGGAAGGACTTGTTGCAGAGCGACCATATGGAAATGGTGGAGTGAATGTAAAGGTTTAGTGGTCTGAGGTCTAGTATGGGCCTGAGAGAACCGTCCTTCTTTGGTATGAGGAAATAGAGTGAGTAAACCCCTGTATTTTCGCGATGCAGTGGAACTGGTTCTACTGCATGCTTTTGTAGGAGAGCATCTACCTCTTGTTTTGGTAGTGTGAGATGTTCTTGTGATATGGGACGCTGTCTGGGTGGTATGTGTGGAGGAGTTGAAGTGAGCTCCAAACAATAACCTGAATGAATTATTTGTTTTACCCACCTGTCTGTTGTGATGGAGTTCCAGACAGGTAGGAACTGTGATAATCTCCCCCCGACTGGACTGGAATGGCCTGGGGGGGGGGGGGGGGGGGAGGAAAGTCACTGTTTGGAAGTGGAGGCTGCACGAGTGTTGGTGCCTCTACCTCTACCTTTAGTATCATTGCCTCGATAGCCTCCTCTGTAATATCCTCTGCTGGGTGAGGACTGGGTGTGAGTTTTGAAAGAAGAGGAGGCGTTGTCAGTGTGGAAATTCTTGGCCGCGCCTCTGTAAGAGGAGCGACGAAAAGACCCTCTCGCAGTTTGGGTATGCAAGGCCCCCATTGACTTGGCGGTATCAGTGTCTTTCTTCATCTTTTCTAAAGATGTATCGACACTGGGGCCAAACAAATGCTGTTGATCGGAAGGCTGATTTAAAATTGTGTTTTGCACCCCTGGTTTAAATACGGAGATACGCAGCCATGCATGTCTACGTAAGAGCAGACTAGTATTTATTGCCCTAGAGGCTGTGTCTGCAACATCTAGAGCACAGCGAATGGAGGTGTTCATGATAATTTTACCTTCTTGAATTAGGTCATTAGCCCTGGTTTTATACTTATCAGGGAGATGTTCTAATAGGGTATCCAGCTCATCATAATGAGCCACATCATACCTTGACAGTAATGTCTGTGTATTGGCAATCCTCCAAACATTAGCCGCTTGGGATACCATCCGCTTACCTGAGGCATCCAATAATTTAGACACTTTATCAGGGGGTCTGGCATCCCCTGAGGTTTGTGAATTGGATCTCTTTCAAGCGTTAGAAACAACTAATGAGTCTAGAGGGAGCTGGCCTTTAATATAAGCTGGGTCAGAAGGGGCAGGCTTATATTTATTTTCAATCCTAGGATTGATAACTCTGGCTCTTACAGGGTCTTTAAAGACCTCTGGGGCATGTTTGATGACCCCCTTGAGCATAGGTAGTGTTATTGTGGACCTTTGCGAAGATTTGATTGTGTCCATAAGGAAGTCATCATCTACAGGGTCAGTGTGCATATCTAACCCATGAAACCGAGCAGCCCTCTGGAATAGCTGTGAAAATCCTATGGTGTCATCTGGAGGGGATGGTCTAGAGGGATAAACGTCCTCCTGAGGCATATCAGGTGCACCTGGTGCTTCATAGTCTTCCCAGGGGTCATGAGATGGTGAACTAGGGTCCCTGGGGTCTTCGAATAGTTAATTATCTCCGTCCCCAAAAGCGTCATCTAAAGGTGGAGTGTTTTGGGATAATGGGGAATTTATAGGAGAAATATCAGGGTCGGGCACGAATGGAGGTGGTGAGATGTCCTTTATGGGAGAAGTTTTTTCTTCTGAGGAACTGGAGCTGGAGGGGCCAGTTTCCTCCTCTTAGGCTGCAGTATTTTTTGACCTGTTATGGGGTTTTGTAGAAGAGTCTTTTGCAATGTGTCTGGCATGTTCTTCACCAGCAGTATCCTTTTTGGGAACTGACTTTTTCAGGTCCGAGCGTTTGCCTGGTGTAGCTTTTGGAGGTGTTTTTAGCTCCTTTTGCTCTGAACTTTTCTTTGGTTGGGGACCGGAATCTTTTTTCGGTTCGGAAGGTTTAGGTTCAGAATATTTCTTCGGTACCGGTTGTATAGGTTCCGGATGTTTTTTAGGCCCCGGTTGATTCGGATCAGGAGGTTTCCTTGGTTCCGGTTGCTTCGGGTCTGAAATCCTTCTCGGTTCCGGCTGCTTCGGTTCAGAGTGTTTTTTCGGTAGGGGCTAGGGTTCTGATGATTTTTTCAGTTTCGGGTGGTTAGGTTCCGATACCTTCTTCGGTGGGAGTTGTTTCGGGACCGGAACGTGGTCGGAGTGGTGGGAAGGTTGACTATCTCGAGTCAACTGAATGCTTCAGTTTTGTCTTCTTTGCAGGGCCAGAAGGCGGGGCGACAGAAGTGTGAGAATGGCGTCCACCTAGGCCAGAGGGGGAAGGTGTTACCATAGCCTTGTCCGACATGGAAGGGTGAGAGAGGTCAGTAGGGTCGAAGTCTGTACTTACGACCCGTTGACCTGCCGGACTACTGTCGTCATCGTCTGCTTCGTCATCGGCCTGCAGATCATCTTCGGAATCGGGGTCTTCAGCTTGAGAGTCGATGACCAGCTGCCCCTCGGTGTCTTGTGACTCCTGTTGATCTGGAGTCTCTGGGACGATGTTGTTGACTGGAGGTGCTGAAGCTTGAGCCATGGCCCTTCGAGCCTGTCGATCTCTGATGGTTTTCTTCGACTTGAAGGAGATGCAGGCCTGGCAGTGTCGACTTTCGTGTTGTGGCAACAAACAGAGGTTGCAGACTTGGTGCAGATCAGTGTGGGGGAATTTGTGTCCACACTGAGGGCACTTCTTGAAAGGTGTCCTTTCCATCGGCCAAGGGCCTGATGGCGCAGGTGGGCCCGATGGCCCGCGTGGACAACCGGAATCGAAATGTAGGTTTTAAACGATGCGCGTCGAAGAGGGATCACGATTGAAAAACAATACCGACGATAGGGTTAAGGATTGCGCGTCGAAAGGTCGATCGGTAACAAACTCGACCGGGAGCACGACTAACACATCCGAGCCCGATGGCGGAAAAAAACAATCTGAAGATGGGAGTTGGTGCCCATGCGCACTATGGTCCATAGGAGGAGTCACCTATCTCGTGACTACAAAGACTTCTTCCAGGACAACACAGTGTAATCATCTGGGCCCACCACCAGATGGCGACCTATGCATAGTGTGTGATCTGCAGCTCGTATGCCTTTAATGAACAAGTTACTTACCTTTAGTAACGATGTATCTGTAAGAAACATTAGTTAGTTAGATTCCTCACCTTAGAATATCCCCAGGCGTCAGGCTGGATCCGGAAAGATTTTTGTAGCAATACCCCTTGCGCGTCGCTAGGCGTCGTCTGCGGCTCCGTGTGCGTGGTTGGCATCGTGTGCCGGAATGACGTCGGAGTACTTAGACGCCGCCCTCGCGCGCTGACGTCAGTTCTTGTACATAGCTTTCCGCGCCAGGAACGCAGAGCCATGCAAGAGACCGACACTGGTGCCAAAAAAGTCTAGGGGCCTGAAAAGGATAACCTTAACCCTAGATGTCAGTTCGCAGAACGGGGAGGATGGGTGGGTCGGTGAGGAATCTAACTAACTAATGTTTCTTACAGATACATCGTTACCGAAGGTAAGTAACTTGTTCATCTGAAAGAAACACCTTTGAATAGATACCCCAGTAATACCAACCCCGGTGGTGGGTCTGCGAACCAAGATCACACCAGAAAGTCCTGGAGAACAGAACGGCCAAAGAAGCCATCTCTCCGGACTTGGCTGCCCAGGCAATAGTGCTTGGCGAACGTGTGCAGTGAGGCCCACGTCGCCGCCTGACAAATGTCCTGCAAGGGGACTCCCCGTCCCAGGGCAGTAGTCACCGCTGTGGCCCGGGTGGAATGGGCTCTCAGCCCAACAGGAGGGTCCTTTTTCGCCAAAGAATAACAAACCTTTATACACAATATGACCCACCGTGAGATGGTCCGCTTGTGTATAGCCCTCCCCTTCTTAGCACCTACGTATCCAACAAAAAGTTGGTCGTCCACCCGGAACTGTCGGGTGCGGTCCAAATAAAAGGACAGCGCACGTTTGGGGTCCAGACGGTGGAGCCTCTCTTCCTCTTTCGAAGGATGTGGAGGCGGAAAGAAGGTGGGCAATGTGACAGATTGCCCGATGTGAAAGGGGGTCACCACTTTTGGAAGAAAAGAAGAACGAGTCCGGAGGACAACCTTGTCCGGATGAACAGAAAGAAAAGGAGGCTTAGATGACAGAGCCTGGAGCTCACTCACCCGTCTAGCCGAGGTGATAGCTACCAGGAAAGCAGTCTTAAGAGTCAGAAGACAAAGGGGACAATTGTGAACAGGCTCAAAGGGAGGGCACATCAGAAAGCTCAAGACAAGATTCAAATCCCACTGAGGCATTACGAAGGGGACGGGAGGGAACATGTGAGTAATGCCTTTAAGAAAACGCGAAACAACAGGGGACTTGAAAAGAGAAGGCTGATCAGGAAGCCGTAAGAAAGCAGAGATTGCAGAAAGATAACATTTCAAGGTGCCCAGAGCAGAGCCCTACTGGGCCAAAGAAAAAAGAAAAAGGAGAACCTCAGAGAGAGGGGCGGAAAGGGGATCCACAGCCTTTGCTGTGCACCATGCCACAAATTTGTTCCACCTGCAGGCTTATACCGATTTTGTGGAGGGACGCCTGGCTGCCAGAATCACATCGCAGACTTCAGGAGGCAAGTCAAAGGGCATCAACTGTCGCCGCTCAATCTCCACACATGGAGGTGGAGACTGGACAGGTTCGGGTGGAGGACCGTCCCCTGCTGCTGCGACAGAAGGTCCTCCTGAAGAGGCAGTCGTACCGGAGGATCGATTGACATACTGAGTAGCTCGGGTTACCAGTACCTTCGTGCCCAATCTGGAGCCACTAAGTTGACTTGGGCCTGGTTGTGCCTGATCTTCTTCAGCACTCTGGGCAGAAGTGGTATAGGCGGAAAGGCGTACAACAGACCGCAACTCCACTCGCGACGAAAAGCGTCGCCGAGCGAGTGCCGCCTTGGAAATTCCAATGCGCTTAACTGCTGACATTGCGCGTTCTTTTCGGTGGCGAATAGATCTAACCAAGGCTCTCCCCAATGCAGAAAGAGACCTTGCGCCACGTCCGAGTTCAGACGCCATTCGTGATCCATCATGAACCGGCGGCTGAGTTCGTCTGCTCTGGCGTTCAGAGAGCCCGCCAGATGTTGAACCACCAGGATGATGCCCTGGTGTTCCAGCCATGTCCAGAGGCGCAATGGGTCCACGACCCCACCCCGCCTTGTTTGTTGCAATACCACATGGCGGTGGTGTTGTCTGTGAACACCTGCACGACACTTCCCCGGACAGAGGGAAGGAAGACTTTCAGTGCAAGCCGGATCGCTCTCAGCTCCAACAAGTTGATATGGAGTTGAGACTCCGCTGGAGACCAGAGGCCGCTGATCTCCGCCTCTCCCATATGGCCCCCCCATCCCAGGAGGGACGCATCCGTCACTACTACGTGCTCCGGTTGGGGTAGGGAGAAGCATCTGCCCCTGACCCAATCGCGGTGCGTGAGCCACCACTGCAACTGTTTCGCAGTGCCCTCTGAGATCAAGACATGGTCGGACAGGATGCCGCGATGCTGGGCCCACTGAAACTTCAGGTCCCACTGCAGAGCCCGCATTCGCCACCTGGCGTAATGCACCAACAGGATGCAGGAGGCCATCAACCCCAGAAGCCGCAGCACCAACCTGACCAAAACCCAGGATAGAGGCCGAAAGATGGGAATCGGAGCCTGAATATCCCGGACCCGCTGTTCCAGAGGATAGGCCCGGAACTGCGCCGAATCTAGAACCGCTCCGATGAAGAGGAGCTTCTGGGAGGGTCTCAGGTGTGACTTCGGCACATTGATGGAGAACCCCAGCAAATGCAGGAGGTCGGCTGTAGTCTGGAGGTGGGAGACGACTGCCTGGGGCGAGCCCGCCTTCAACAGCCAGTCGTCGAGATAGGGGAAGACTGGAACCCCCGATCTGCGCAGATGAGCTGCGACCAACGCCATCACTTTCGTGAACACCCGAGGGGCACTGGTGAGGCCGAAGGGGAGCACGGTGAACTGAAAGTGCTCCTGACCCACCGTGAACCGCAGGTAACGCCGGTGGGCCAGAAGGACGGGGATGTGAAAATAGGCGTCCTGCAAGTCCAACGCTACCATCCAGTCTCCAGGGTCGAGGGCAGCCAGAACCTGAGCTAAAGTTAGCATCTTGAACCATTCCTTCCGGAGGAAGGCGATGACGCTCCTGAGGTCCAAGATAGGGCGTAGGCCCCTTTTGCCCTTCTTGGGAACCAGAAAGTAGTGGGAATAGCAACCACGACCTACTTCTGGGCCAGGAACGCGCTCGACGGCCTCTTTGGCCAAGAGGGCCGTAACTTCCTCCCGCAGAAGATTCAAGTGATCCCCCGACATACGGTGGCACTGCGGTGGCATGGCTGGAGGGGTCGTCTCGAAGGGGGAAGGAGTAGCCCCTTCAGACGATTTGCAGCACCCACCGGTCCCATGTGATGGATCGCCAGTGGAGCAGGTGATGGCAAACTCTGCCGCCCACTGGCGTGGAATGGGCCTGAAAGCTCGGACTAGGAGGGCTTTGAGGCGGATGCTGCCGGGGTGGATGTGGACTGCCAGCACGTTGTCTTCCAGTACAGCCTCAACGGAATCCACGTCCGCGTGCAGGTTGGGTCTGCGGTCGGTGGCTAGGATGACGTGATGAGGTGCCCCTTCCTTGGCCACGAAAGGGACGAAAGGCGGAAGTTTGCGCCCGCGGAGCCGAGAGGCTCAAGGACTTGGCCGTAGCCCGGGAGTCCTTGAAACGAGCCAGCGCACTATCCGCCTTCTCACCAAAAAGGCAAGTGCCATCAAAGGGCATATCCATGAGGGTACTCTGGACATCCCCCGAGAAAGACGTGGACCGCAGCCAGGCGTGGCGCCGGAGCGCCACCGTGGTGGAAATCGCCCTACCCAGCGAGTTCGTGGTGTCAAGTCCACACCGTATGGCATGTCGTGCCGCATCTCGCCCGTCAGCAAGCGCCTGGGCGAGTTGTGTCCGGGCCTCCTCCGGGCACAGGGGCAGCACGTCCTCTACCGCCTCCCACAGAGAGCAGGAAAAACGGTCCAAGAGGCAAGCGGTGTTCAAAGACCGCGGGCACAAACTGAGGGAAGAGAACAGCTTCCTTCCGAACTGTTCCAACCTCTTGGATTTCCGATCCGGAGGAGCGGACGGGAAGGAGGATTGGGAAGTTGAGGCCTGGATAACCAGACTCTCGGGGGTGGGGTGTTGGGACAGGAAACTGGGGTCGCCCGGAGCAGGGCGGTGGCGCCGGGCCACGTTCCGATCCACAGGAGGAACTGTGGAGGGCTTGGACCAAGTGCCCTGCAGAACATCTATGAGGGCCTCATTGAACTGCAGCAGAGGCTCTGTGGAGCTTGCTGACGGTTGAAGCACCTCTGTGAGGATGTTAGTCCTCACGGCCACAGCTGGCAACTCGAGCCCCAGGGCTTCGGCCACCTTGCGCAGCACCACTGAGAAAGCTGCACCTTCCTCCGAGGCCACAGTCGGAGGAGAGATGAAACCAGGTGTCCAGACCACTGGAATCCCCCAGTTCGTCTGCCCAGTCCTGTGAAAGTTGAGCCTGTCTGGCCAGAGGGTCCTCAGACCCCTTCCAGTCGCCCCCGTCATCCAATTTCTGATAAGCAGGAGGAATGATCGGAGCCGGGCGGTAGATGAAAGGCACATCCATCGACATCGGGTGCGGCGTCGAGCGGCGCCGCGCCGGCGTCGGACCGGGTCTAAACCGGGGAACGGCGTCATCCGGGGACGGCGCCGGCGGAGGAGACGTCGTGAGGTCGACCGGCGCCGGCAGAGATCCAGGCCTGGATCCCTCGGGGACCTGCGGCGTCGGGACCGAAGTCGTCGATGGTGCCGTCGGCACGCGAGGTCACCCAGTCGAGCCCGCGGGGCCCAAAGGCGCGCTGGCAGGTGTCGAAGCCAGGCCCCTCATGGCCGAGAGGAAAGCACTGACCTCCGCCGGAGTCGCGTCAGTCCCAGGGACCGGCGGGTATGGAGACGGACGCGGCTCCTACGGAGCCGCGGAGGTGGGACCACCCTGACCCTCGGCCGAGTCGCGCGACCGGCGAGGGGAGTCTGAAGAGCGGTGTCGCCTCTTGGACTTCTTTGATCACTTCGACTTACCCAAAGACTTCGAGCCCGACGAGCGATGATGGTGGCTGCGGCTCCGCGACCGGTCCTTGGACCTCCTCCTGAACCGGAACCGTGAACGCCGCGGAGCCGAGTGCCAAAGCTCGAGAAGCTTACGGCACCGCTCCCGCCTAGCTTTCGAGGTCAAGGCCTGACAATCGAGGCACGACTCCGTGTCGTGGTCAACCCCCAGGCAGTAAAGGCACCGGCGATGGTGGTCCGTCACCGATATCAGTCGATAACAGGAGTCACAGGCTTTAAACCCAGGCATCCTACCAGCACCAGAGTCGAGTCGACAGAAGACCAAAAAGAGTCAAAAAAGTTTAGTCAAAAAGTGACTAAGGGGTAAGCTCTTCCCGGATCGGCGCTGTCTGGCGAGGAAAAAAGAAGACCTGACGTCAGCGCGCGAGGGCGGCGTCTAAGTACTCCGACGACGTCATTCCGGCGCACGACGCAAACGACTGACACGGAGCCGCAGACGACGCCTAGCGACGCGCAAGGGGTATTGCTACAAAAATCTTTCCGGATCCAGCCTGACGCCTGGGGATATTCTAGGGTGAGGAATCTAACTAACGTGTTTCTTTCAGATATATCTTTTAGCCCGCAACATTTGCCAATAGCTGTACCTTTAGAGATGTACTGCTTAGCTTGCAATCTACTAAACTCATGATAAATTGCATTCATTATTTTACGTTACTCCACCACCATTTAAAATAGCGTGTCCTTATTTCAAAGTAACACTTTTTGTGCATATGGCGTTCTGGAATCCATTATAAATATTTTTTTTTTCTAAATTAAGATGTCTACAATCAAATTCTAAGCGTCATGTCAGTTGCAGGCTCTTGAGCTTCAGATGATACATCTCCCCTTGAACATGCTTTGTTAACTAGCTGTCTAGCAGTACGAATCATAGTCATGTTTGACGAACTACATCCAATCCTATTTTTGAGCACTTGAATAAATCACTCCTCCACTGTTAGGGTTTGCAGTTCAGTAATTCTACGGAAGCAACTGATAGCAACCAGCAAAGCCACCGTAGACAAAAGGAATAGCAGTGGGCAAGAGGGTAGAGACACAAATGGCAGCACCTTGAGCGGGGTCAGAACAGTGCTGAGGTCCCATGAACAGACTGGTAGCATTTTCGGAAGGATAACTCTTACTGCCTTCAATAAGGGCTCTAACAACCGGTACATTTAATACTGAAGTGTTCTTCATTTTGGAAGTAAGGCGGCACAGCGGTTAAATGTACCCGTAATGAAGAGTACACAAAGTTTGTCTTTTATAGTTTGAACAAGCAGCAGATGTCGTTTTGCATAAAGGTCTGCAAGGGCTGCTTATTAAGACTGGACTAGTTGCAGACAAATCTTTTCTATTTGGCTGGGTGACATGCTCTTGTAGTGGGCTTTAAGAATTTGCATGTGCCCTTCATGAAGCTGCAAGGCACCCGAAGAACAAGTTACTTACCTTTGGTAACGCTTTTTCTGGCATTACCCCATGAGCAGGATTCCACTGAAACTTTCTCCATAGCTCTCCCACGTCGACAAGGACGTCACGATGGAACTGCTCTAAGCGCGACTCCGCGTGGTTATCTCAGCCATAAGAAGACTTCGTTGGCGTGCTGACATCAGTTCAACCCATTTTTTCCGTGCCTTCGAGGCGAGTGAACCAACAACATTTCCACAAGTATACACAGTATACAAAACCAATTAAAATTGGAAATTCTAAAATATAGACATTTCCTAGTGACAAGTATCACATTATTCCAATAATCCCAATAATAAAATAAATAAATTACATGGTAATCATTTTTCGGTAAGCAGGCAGGCAAAGAGGAGGTAGGTGTGTCAGTGAGGAATTCACAGGCAGATACTGTATCCACAAGAAAAAGCATACTGAAGGTAAGTAACTTGTTCTTCTCATGGATACATCTGACTGTGGACTACTCACCTTTTGAAATGAATCCCCAAGCAGTCCCACTCCTGGGGGAGGGTGCCTGCCTACCTATAACAAAACTCCTGCAGCACAGAACATGCAAAATGGCTGTCCCTCCTCACTTACGAGTCTAAGCAACAGTGCTTCACAAAAGTGTGGAGGGAGGTCCAAGTTGCTGCCTTGCAGATGTCTACAACAGGGACAACTCTAGCTAAAGCCGAAGAGGAAGATTTAGCTCTGGTGGAATGAGGTTGAATACCTTCAGGAGGCTCCTTCTTGGCCAAGACGTAGCAGATCTTGATACAGAGGATGATCCACCTGGACAGCGTACTTTTGTGGACAGCCTTGCCCTTCATCTTGCCCACATAACCAATAAAAGGTTGGTCTTCCAACCTGAAGTCCTTCGTCTTGCCAGGTAGAACCTGATCGCCCTCTTAGGGTCCAGGCGGTGAAGTCTCTTCTCCTCCTTAGAAGGCTGAGGGGAAGGATAGAAAGTGGGTAAAGTGATAGATTGCCCTAGATGGAAGGGAGTGACAACCTTAGACAGGAAAGCAGCTCTGGTCCTAAGAACCATCTTATCAGCATGAAATAAGGTGAATGGAGGCTTGGAGCTAAGAGCCTGCAGCTCACTCACCCTCCTACCGGAAGTGATTGCAATCAGAAATCTTGTCTTAAACGCTAAGAACCTCAAGGGACAACTATGCAATGGTTCAAAGAGAGACCCCATCAAGAAAGTGAGAACCAAATTCAAATCCCACTGAGGCATGATAAAGGCAGTGGGAGGAAACCTATTGGTGAGACACTTAATGAATCTAATAACTATGTGAGATATAAATAAAGAGGGTTGGTCGGGTTAACAGAGAAAAGCCGACAAGGCAGACAAGCAGCCTTTAACAGTAGCTACTGCACAACCCTGTTGAGCCAATGAAAGAAAGAAACTCAGAATATCAGACAAATGGGCTTGTAAAGGATCAATTGATCTCTCTCAACACCACTTAAAAAACTTAAACCACCTACCAGAATAGCTAGTGTCTTCTGGCCGATAAAATAACATCCACCACATCTGGCAGGAGAGAGAAAGGGCTCAGGTTGCCCCATACAATCTCCAGGCATGAAGGTGCAGGCTCTGGAGGTGGGGGTCTAGAACCTGCCCCGGCGACTGTGAGAGGTCTGCCCTTAGAGGGAGACTGAAGTGAGGGTGCGATGAGAGGCACATGAGGTCTGTGAACCACACCATTCTTGGCCAATCCGGAACTATCAATATGACTTGGGCCAGGTCTTGCTAAATCTTCCTCAGAATCCAAGGTATGAGTGTAAAGGCTTACAGAAGCAGTGAGCCCCAATCTAACTGAAACGCTTCCCCCAACCGTCCCTGCATCGGATACTGGAGACTGCAAAACGACGGGCAGTGAGCGTTCTCGTGAGTGGAAAACAGGTCCAATCGAGGAAACCCCCACATCCTGAAAATGTGATGGACCACCTCTGGATTGAGTTGCCACTCATGATCGGCCGAGTACTGCCGACAGACTGTCCGCACGCACACTCAGCACTCCGGCCAGTTGATTCGCAATATCACAATTCTGATCGTCCTAAGCCCAGGACCAGAGTCAGAGAGCCTCTTTGCAGAGACGATAAGACCCCACTCCTCCCTGTTTGTTGATGTAACACATTGCGGTAGTGTTGTCAATCAGGACCTGAATCGACTGACCGCGAAGGGAGGGAAGAAAGGCCTTGAGAGCCAAACGTATAGAATGCAATTCCAGAAGATTGATGTGCAACAATCTTTCCTCTAGAGACCAAAGGTCTTTGACTTCCAGATCCCCCAAATGTGCTCCCCACCGTAAGATGCAGGTATCTGAAACTGATTCCCTTGAGACTGGTTGTCTGAAACACTCCACCATAACAGCTCAGCTGCAGTGTGAGAGAAGTTGGCCTGATATATGATGTCACTAGTTCTAGTGTACACCCTGTATCAGTCCAAACAACCCTTATGGTGATTGGTTGTAAAGTCAACCTTATAGAACAGTCTTAGGCTAAACTCTGTATGGCATGTGAAGCCAGCTGTTATACCATTACAATCCCTTGAATACCAAATGAAAGGACACCACACCAGGTATATATAACATTAGAATGTATTTATTCTAACATATACTCTCAGCACTCTATGAGTTCAGAGGTCTAAGTACAAACAATTTCTTAAGTAGCATACGTTAAGTTACACAGGAAAATACAGTTAGGCCCAGGGGCCACGCAAACCATATACTAAGAAAGTGGTATATGTACCACGTCACGAACAGGGAGTAGGCCTAGGGCCTAGGGAATCGCTGGGGCTACACTACCCTACCAATAGTTAGGAAGTGGGAGGCCCACGGGAGGCGTGTGCAGTGTGGAAACACCCACGCAGGTTACATTAAAGTCAATGGGAATGTAGTAGTCAGAAATAGGAAGAATAAGGACACTTCCGAAGTAACTAGGAGGAAGCAACTAAAGACTTAAGACACTTGGATAGTCAATATCCACTGGAGCACCGGAGTACTCGCGTTACCTCACCCACAGGAGACGGGTGCATAGGTGTGAAGATGTGTCGGGTGTCGTCGCTGGATCCTACGGATGCCTGAAGAACAGATCCTGGCAGGCGGCCAGGAGGAAGGTGTCTGGTGGACCCAAGGATGGATCTTGAAGGAAGGACACCGAGCAGAGGGGACAAAGTCTGGGTCACTAGCCAGTGACCGTGTGGAACCAGGAAGGAACCAGGCGATGTCGTGCAGAACACAGGTGATGTCTTGAAGCTTGTCTCTGCAGCTGCGTGGACCAGGAGGCGTCGAGGACGACCAGAACCAGGGTACGAGCTGTCCCACGAAGGATCTTGCTGTTGGCGCAGTCGAAGTCCCGATTGGAGTCAACAAGCCTTGGCAAAGGCAACCCACGCGGAAATGGAAATTCGCTTCAGGTGCAGACCAGGAAGGTCTGAGGTGCTTCTCTTTCACACGGAAGCAAGGGCCAGTCTGGAGGAGCCAAACCAGCGGTGGAAAGTTAAGGGTTCGTCGTCACCGAGGCTACTAGCCAATGGGCCAGCAACCGGACAGACGCGTGGAGAAGGAAAATGCAGAAGGGCCCCACGCAGAACTCATGGAGTGTGGAGGGCTGATCTTCGGTGCAGATGGTGCTCGGGGTTGGGGCTTCTCAATCCCCAGAGCACAACTTCGAGGATGCCTCAGAAGCTGCGCTGGAAGCTACTCGCCAATTTTCCCAGGTAGCCGGTCCCACGTCTCTCGTCGCCTCCACGGATCTCAGCTCGGCTGTGGATGTGGATCAGGGTCGGAGAAATCTGGAGATCAAGGCGCTGCTCGGGCTCTGCAGTCGGTTCCTCGTAGAACTTGGGCAAAGCAAACAGCAGATCGCTTGTTGGTGCCTGTTTGCACAGGGTGGCCACTCCTTGGCCACAAGGGAGATTCTTCAGTCTTCTTGTCGTCGAATGTCGAAGGTCCAGAGTTTCGTGTCTAGTTTTAGTTCAGGATAATCCCAAGTCCTAGGGACTCAGCTCCCACTCTTATACTAATCTGGGGGGCTGTGTTAACATGTGAGTATACCCCGGCACACTAAAGTTATAATGACAGTGGAGCAAATATTTCAGCTTTTACTTTATCAGTTGATATTAGGAGTACTATAACAGTGATTGATATTGTTATCTCATAAGAATAGGACCAAAAAGTATCTTTAGATATTCATCAGAAAAAAGAACATCGAACAACAATTATTTTTAGCAAAATGTAATCCCATATAGTCAATGAGAATTTTGTGTAGTATACTTAAAAACACAAGGTATATGATTTTGAACCAATTTCAGAGAAAACATTTCAGGTTCCAATATACAATATCTATTTTTTCTGTTCCTGCTGAGGCAAAATCATAATCAGATGCAGAAATTCCGATATTGACGTTGTTTTTTCTCCCAAGACAGCCGACACGTGTTTCGTTACTATGAGTAACTTTATCAAGGCTGTGAACAGAATTTGGGAAAGACAAAGGAGTAAAAAGCAAAAAGTTTCATTTAGCATTTCAGTATGCTTTTTTTTTTTTTAATCAGAAAAGACAACCTATTCAGTTGAAGAAGAATATCATCAGTAACCTTACAGAAAGAGAAGAAATAAATACAGTGATGTTCTTTTCTCAGAAGATATGGATCATGTGAGTTAATCTGTTTGTTCATTAAGACAAACCAATGAAGAAAAGGAGGAATAGAGATATTTAGAAAACTCTATAAAGTACCACCATAGCGTGAAAATGAATAGTGTGAATAAAGGAAATGTACAATAAGTGATAATATACTATCCCAGATGTGCCATTACACCAAGACCAATGACAAGAAAAAGGAAGTGTTTAAGTAAGAAGGAACTGTCCCACTCAGAATCCAATTAAGAGCAATTCAAGAAATATAGATGATGTAAATCCAATTACAAGAAATTTGAGTAAGCGAAAATCAGGCAAAATAAGAAATACCTTATGATCTGTGTGACCTGATATTAAGACACAAAGTAGGCCAAAATTAGCGCGAATAATCTGAGTGTGATCCTGTAGTAATAGATCACTCCTGTGAGTATAAAGAGAAAAAGAAACGTAATTTGAGCATGTGAGAAGTTAATCTTCATTAAGTCAACTCACTATTGATTATTATTAACAATTATTCCCATAATGAGGGATCGATTCTAACCTTGAATTGGTTCATTCATATTGAAGTGCGTGATATGTGTCCTGATTGAAAGGACCTCTTAAAAACACCTATAAAAGATAAAAAAGTAAATTATTCTGTCGATATTATGGTTTCAAAATCTTAGTCCATGAGCATAGCCCAATATGGCCGATATTTCCAGTAAAGAGTTTCCTAAAATTATATTTTTAGATGGCACCCCAATTTTCTTGATATCTAGAGGAATTATACAGAGCCATAGTATCTAATCATATCCTTATGGCAAAATATCCCATAAAGCAAATCTTAACTTCCTTTCTGATCAAAAATTCTTTTTCTTTTTTAGCCAAGTTCACCCTACATTTTAGGGTGATTTTTTGACAAAATCAGAGACAAACGTTCCAACAGCGAAATAGTTCATATTTAACCCGTATGTTCCCCTCGTAACAGACTTACTAGTAAATGTTCTGTTAATTTTCAAATATTCAGGGGCTGAGTATCTGCCTATGTCAAAAAGAAAAATATTTAAGATTTAAAAATCATACTCTTCCCGCTTAGACAAATATTTGGCGATAGTAGTAGTGAAGAATGGCAAGCAAATTACTTACTATCCACAAGGGTAGTGTTGATGTAAAAGTACAAAGACTATGATAGGTCCCTGTAGGGATAAAGAACAATAAGTTTTTGTGTACTAATATTTTTAAAAGTTATCGTTTCTATAAAGAAACTATTACAAAATAAATATTTGCCAGAGAACTATATTATCAGTACTTACTTGTGTTCGATGCAAAAGGACCGCAGTTCCAGCTTCAATTCGTAAAAGCGGCCATGATCCACATGCACGCTATTTAAACGCAGTATTCATAGACATGGTAGAGGGACACGACTAATTACACCGTAGTCCCGACTAAAAAGTGAAAGCGGACTAGTAGAATCAAAGGGATATATGTCCGCCATTCTTAAATGGTAAACCGAGCATATGAACGGGTCTAGTATATAGAATAAGTTCTGCATAATATATCTAAATATGCATAGCAAAATGGCCATACTATGAATGGCCATATGACTCCAACCTGATTGATTCTCGCGGGTAAGAAAGGTTAATAATCTCAGGTTCCCGACAATTGATGTATACTGTTGTTAAAACGTTGCATTCATAAAAAAGAAAGAAGGAGCTTTGTTAATTCAGCCCTAGTCCCGCCTACAGATTACAAGGGGACTAGAGAATTCCTGACAAAATGAGTCCACCATAATTGAGCTGTAACAAGGGTTCCTGAACCAGTATGATATATCAGAAAACCGCACACCAGAATTGTACCCAGATGGCAAAAGTTTTTTGATGTCCCGAGTCCATGGTCCCTAAGACAAGTGATTCGTCAGTTCCATTAACTATCACGAGCCTATCTGGATCTATATCATCTAGATAGTCACTAAGTTAAGCACGAGCAATCGTTACCGAAAGTTACATGCTATAATATGTTCTTTGACATGTTTGATTAAAATATCTTAATAAGTGAGGTGTCCATATTCCTTGTTGTAGACGCTTCCCCACAGACCAAAGAGTAGCACTCCACAAAGAGATGTCAGCCCAAGACACGAGTAAAAATGATTAGTATGTTTGGACTGTTGTGCAAGTATCCATTAGGTGTTAGCCCAAGAAGTCACTGAATCAAGTGAGTCAAAAATGAAAAAAGATGGTACATCTCTGTACGTACATTCTAAAAAGATTATTTGAAATATAAATTGACATATCTGCAGCTGGAAATCAGATTTGACAAATACTCATGTCATGTTTAACATATCATAAATACATCCTTTTTCTTTTTACAGTAATCATTACCAGATAATAGATGTAGTCATGTATAAAAAAAGAGAGGAACCCTTGGTAACCCAAAGGACTAGAGTTAAATCACAAAACAAAATCAAAAGATGTCCTCTGGGAGAAAAAGAAGGGGGAATCCCGTGCTAATTTAGCTGTCATTTAATCATACATTCACTCCTACTCTTCAATCACTCATGTATTTATCTGTATTGGCATACAAATTCCTCACGTCACGAAACAAATTCTTTTCACTTCAATTTATTATAGAAACTTTACACATAGTGTTTTGTCAAACGACAATAGTTAAACATTCAAAAAGACCTTTGTTACTGCATTTGGTCACAATTAAAACATATAAAAACTGCAAAGTTAAAAAACACACAATATAGAATAATCCTATCTATTACTGTCTACCACGTTACTTCACAGGGAGAAAACCAATAGACAAAAATATCTGTCATTGATTACCACATTCACAACTGACAATTAGACCAACTTGTAGGGTGTTTAAATATACAACATCAAGGTCTACTGTCCATCAATAGATGGAATTTGTGGATTTTCGTTAGAGGGCGTCGACGCGTTTCGAAGGACTGATCAAATTGTGCCTTCTTTTTCAAGACCAGACATTATTTTTCAACTCCCGTATTTGAAAAATCTCTTCCCGTATTTCTATTGTGGAGAACACACCATGTATTTTTGGTAGTTGGCCACTAAAATACTTTGGGAGACGTGAACCCAGGTAGCCGTGATGACTCCTGATTCTTTTATTCCGAATTCCAATTAGTTCTATCCGTGGAATATCCTCGTTTTCCCTTGTTTCCTTGCGTTTAATGAAACTGAGGGGCGGAAGGCCGTTAATTGTTTTCCTCCATGTTTCTTACGGACCTGGGCTGCTTATTCTGATACGTTCCTTATTCCCCGTATTATTATTTTTCGGGCCCGTTTCTTCAGTTGTAGCTCCGATAACCGGCGGCGTCTCTCTGCGTCCGTCACGGTGTCGTCTAGAATAAGGAACGTATCAGAATAAGCAGCCCAGGTCCGTAAGAAACATGGAGGAAAACAATTAACGGCCTTCCGCCCCTCAGTTTCATTAAACGCAAGGAAACAAGGGAAAACTAGGATATTCCACGGATAGAACTAATTGGAATTCGGAATTAAAGAATCAGGAGTCATCACGGCTACCTGGGTTCACGTCTCCCAAAGTATTTTAGTGGCCAACTACCAAAAATACATGGTGTGTTCTCCACAATAGAAATACGGGAAGAGATTTTTCAAATACGGGAGTTGAAAAATAATGTCTGGTCTTGAAAAAGAAGGCTCAATTTGATCAGTCCTTCGAAACGCGTCGACGCCCTCTAACGAAAATCCACAAATTCCATCTATTGATGGACAGTAGACCTTGATGTTGTATATTTAAACACCTTACAAGTTGGTCTAATTGTCAGTTGTGAATGTGGTAATCAATGACAGATATTTTTGTCTATTGGTTTTCTCCCTGTGAAGTAACGTGGTAGACAGTAATAGATAGGATTATTCTATATTGTGTGTTTTTTAACTTTGCAGTTTTTATATGTTTTAATTGTGACCAAATGCAGTAACAAAGGTCTTTTTGAATTTTTAACTATTGTCGTTTGACAAAACACTATGTGTAAAGTTTCTATAATAAATTGAAGTGAAAAGAATTTGTTTCGTGACGTGAGGAATTTGTATGCCAATACCGATAAATACATGAGTGATTGAAGAGTAGGAGTGAATGTATGATTAAATGACAGCTAAATTAGCACGGGATTCCCCCTTCTTTTTCTCCCAGAGGACATCTTTTGATTTTGTTTTTTAATAGATGTAGTCATACAGTAGCATTAATCATCAAGGAACACGTGTAATTCCCTATCATAATTAATCCCCTGTTCCACCGCCCGAAGGCGTACTATCCATTTGGCTTCCATTCTTCTAAGCGTGGAGGTACGATCCCCACCTCTGGGGTCATCGTATGCTTGGGCAATTCCATGAAATTTAATATTCATGAGGGAAGTATTCGGATGGACTGTATTGAAATGGATCGCCATGGGATAGCTGCTGTTGTTATTGCGTATAGCTCTTATGTGTTCTTGTATTCTTTCTTTTAGGGCTCGTATGGTGCTACCAATATAAATCAGCCCACATGGGCATTTGATACAGTAAACTAAGTACTTGGACTCACAGTTCACAAAGTCCCTAATCAGATGTTTGGTCGAAGTATTGTAGCAAAATTCCTTAATCCCATTACTGGCCAAGGGACACATGTTGCAATGAGCACATTTATAAAAACCCTTCGGTTTTGTCGGGAGCCAAGATATGGTTTTATGTCTGACAGGTAGATAGCTTGTACATGGGATATCCCTTAAGGTTTTATTCTTTCTATGTATGATCCTAGGTTTTTTAGTAAAATGTTTGTCTAAAGATTTATCCAATAAAAGAAGATGCCAATGTTTAGATATGATTTTAAAGATGGCATTGCTTTCCACATGATGGTCTGTGATTAAGCCCAATCTATTAGTTTTAGCTTTAGAAGTCTCCTTTTTCTTCTTAAGCAAAGTGTGTCTTGGTGTGTGCAGTATTCGTTTTTTGGCAGGTTCTATTAGACTGGGGCCATACCCTCTATCGAGGAAGCGTTCCTGTAGTTTATTGAGTTCCTGTATAAAAACCTCCTCCTCGCTACAATTCCTACGTAAACGAGTCATTTGGCAAACGGCAGGTCGCTTGTTGGTGCCTGTTTGCACAGGGTGGCCACTCCTTGGCCACAAGGGAGATTCTTCAGTCTTCTTGTCATTGAAGGTCCAGAGTTTCGTGTCTAGTTTCAGTTCAGGATAATCCCAAATCCTAGGGACTCAGCTCCCACTCTTATACTAATCTGGGGGGGCTGGGTTACCTGCTAGGTCCCTCCTATGGGTGGGACCAGGGAGGGGGGTGGTTACACCCCTTTCCCTTTATCCAGTTTCGCGCCAGGGCTGGGGCTGGAGTGCCCCAGCACCGGTTTGAACCGGACTATGCATGTGCGCCCCAGGCAGTGTCTCGTTTCTTTCATCCCTCCCTGCCCCAATACACTAAGTCCTGTCTGGGGTGGTGCTAGCACCTCCCAAGGCAGGAAACCTATTGTCCAAGCCTCCCTCGCTGGAAGGACTCCCAGCAGCAGGAGGTCAGACTTGTGTCTGTGGCAGCAGCATCCATTTTGTGACGCTGGGGCTCTGGTTAACTTTAACCGGGTAGTAGGTCTTCAACATGTCTTCTCCCTCTAGAAGGGAGGAATACTATCCTCACCGCCAGAAATGGTGTGGGGGTAGTATTCCAAAGTGTTAGACACCTTACACAACATGTTTTGATAAAGCCAAACCATAGTTACCATAACCGCGAGGATTATAAGGCACTTTAAGAGTATATGGTAGGCGATATCATAGAACAGCTATAAGGACATGGTTCCGAAAGCTGCAGACAGGCTCAGCTCATGCTAGAGCACCATCTCACATGTTACCAAGCACTCTACCTCCAGGATTGTTAAGGCCTGCCATAGGAGTGGCTTACAGGTTACCCATGTGTCTATATATAAGGTAGGTATAGGAATACTATACCTAAGCAAGGGGTGATTACACAACCTTGCCCCAGCTGAGTGATCAGCCAGTTGTGTCATGATGGGAGGCCAACCAGGGGTGGCATAATACATGCTGCAGCCCCTGGTAGGCCTAGGGTACACCTATGCCCTGGGTACCTAAGGTACACTGTACAGGGCCCTATAAGGTGATCCTTACCAATTGGGTTATATACCTAAAGTACATAGTATGAATTTAGAGGGAGAACAGCTGGGCTGTGGGTCTGATTAGCAGGCCCACAGCCACATCTAAGTCGAAAACCAGTGAAGCAAAAGCAAAAAGTGGGGGTGACCATAGGAAGCAGACCCTACTCTCCTACACAGATGATGAAGCACCTTCTCTGGCGACTCCGCTTTGATCAGCCAGTCGTCCAGATAGGGGAAAACTGGAATCCCCGACTTTCTGAGATGGGCTGCCACCACTGCCATCACCTTGGTGAAGACTCGAGGTGCAGTAGTAAGACCAAACGGAAGGACCACAAACTGATAATGTTGCGACCCTACCGTAAAACAGAGATACTTCCTGTGCGACTTCAGAATGGGGATGTGGAAATAAGCATCCTGCAAGTCGATGGACACCATCCAGTCCTCCTGTTGCAGCGCTTGAAGAACCTGCGCAAGGGTGAGCATCTTGAACTTCTCTTGCTTCAGAAAAAGATTCAAGATCCTGAGGTCCGGGATTGGATGCAACCTGCCATCCTTCTTCGGACTCAGGAAATACCGGGAGTAGCATCCCTGACCACTTTCCTGCTCAGGAACCACCTCTATCGCACCTTTTTTTTTTTGCAACGTTAGGACCTCCTCCTGGAGAAGAAGATGGTCCTCTGAGCAAGCACCTTGGCAAGGAGGGTAATTTGGAGGGAATTCCCGAAAGGGAAGGGCATACCCATTTTCTACAAGATCTAGAACCCAAAGGTCTGTAGTAACCGATTCAGAATCTTGCAGAAAATGGGTAAGCAGCCCCCCCCCACAGGACCAGCTGCTTTGTGGTGGTGGGAGGGGCGGAGGAAGGGGAGGAGGAGAGCTGCCGACCTCGAGCACGACCTCTGATTCTGCCCCTGTAGCTCTTATGCAGGGTGTTCTGTTGCTGCTGCTGGGGCTGCCTGTAAGTATGAAAGGACGATCTTCCAAAGCCCCTGTACTTGCTAAACGAACCCCTAGACTGAGTCTGCAGATCCAGAGATTTGGTCGTGGCTTTGCTCTTTAAATCTCTCCAGTGCAGCATCAGCTTTCTTACCAAAAAGACCAGAGCCGTCAAAAGGCAAGTCCAGGAGCGTTGCCTGCACATCAGGGGAGAACTCCGATGACTTGAGCCACGCACCCCTCCTTGTGGCAACAGAAGAGCCCACAATCCTAGCGACAGAATCAGCGGTATCCAGGCCGCTCTGGATTACTTGACGTGCAGCCGCCTGAGTGTCCCAAAGCACCTTGTTAAAGTTCAATCTATCCTCCTCTGACAGTTTTGGAGCCAGTTGTTTCGCTGAATCCATTAGAGCATGGATATATCGGCCCAAAAGACAAGTGGCATTTGTCGATTTTAAAGCCATACTGGCAGACGAGAAAATTTTCTTGGCTGACTGGTCCAAATTCTTTCCATCCCTGTCACTAGGGACTTGGGGAAAGGGCCCTGAAGATCTTTTGGAACAGGCAGCCTGAACCACCAGACTCTCCGGAGAAGGATGGGAAGTCAGAAAATCTGGGTCCCCTGGAGCCGCCCTATTTCTTCTTGCAACCACCTTAGAGACCGCAGGAGCAGAGAAGGGCTTACGCCATACTTCCATGACCGGTTCAATAATGGTGTCATTAAATGGAAGCAAGGGCTCCGATACAGAGGAAGGGGAATGTAAAACCTCTGTGAGGATGTTCGGTTTAAAGTCTGCAGATGATAATTGCAGATCCAGAAGCTCAGCCGTTTTTTTAATAACTGAGTGGTAGGGAGCCACATCTTTTGAGGAAGCATCAGTAGGAGTAATCTCCCATTCAGGTGACAAGTTCAGGCCACTAACCTCTTTCAACTCCTCAAAGAGATCATCTGATTCCATCAGCTCACCTTCTTCCACTTCTTCCATCTGGTACCTTTGTTCCTCTAGTACCCTTTGAGCTTCCCTCCTGGATCTGATTCTCACAACAGGATCCGACAGCGCCGGAGCCGGCGTCAAACCCGGATCCAGAGGGGCAGCCGGAGTCCAACGAGGTTGAACTGGCGCCGGTGAAGATGGAAGCGGCGTCGATGTCCTCGGCGCCGGTAAATGCCAAGACGGCGTCGCCAGGAAAGATGGCATGAAGAGAGCTTGAGGAACTCCCAAGTTGAAAGCCATTGGACCCATGGGACCCGAAGGCGCTCCAGAGGGGTACAAAGCTCTGGAAAAGACCCCATACATCGCATTTAAATAATGCGTCGGATCTTGACCTGGGCCTGGAAATGAAGGATATGGCTAAGGCTGAGGCATCACCGGACTCGGGCTGATCGGCGCCGATGGTGGAACCAGCGGAGTCGAAGCCTCGTCCGGAGCCAGAACTTCAACTGGAACCGGAGATGGTAGCCGGCGTCGGAGATGGAGCCGGGGCCGGAGAATGCTCCAGAGAAGCCGCAGGCAATGTCAGGCCAATAGGAGAATCAGGAACAGAGGCAGGAGAAGGAGACACAAAGTCCTTACGACGTCGAGAAGGTGAGGTCGATCTCGGAGCCTCATCCCTGTCCGAGCGATGTCGAGATCCATGCCTCTTCTTTTTCTTGTGTTTCTTGGACTTGGAAGCATGCCCCGACTTCGACACCGACCTTCTTCGACCTCTTTTCTCCTTTTTCATCCTGGCAATGAATAATTTGGCCTCCCTTTCCTTCAGAGCCTTTGTGCTCATCTTGCGGCAGCAAGAACATCCTTCGACATCATGATCCGATGAAAGGCACCAGACACAGTCCTCGTGCGGATCCGTAATCGACATGTGCTTACCGCACTCCCTGCAGGGCTTAAACCCGGACTTCTTAGTCGACATCTTCAGCTGCAGACAGAACGAAAGAGATACCAGGCAGGAAAACAAAGTATCCAGCAAGAGCTACAGAGAGAGTCCCCGAAAACCGTTAGCGTCGACGGCACGGAAAAATAGGAACCAACGTCATCACGCCAATGAGGTCTTCTTATGGATCCGGTGACGTCAGCGGAGTCGCGAGTGGAGCCGTGTCTCTGTGACGTCGTCTTCGACCTCATCAGCGTGGAGTGCTACAAATTCTCCGAATGTTGCTGGCACAGGGAATATTCACAAGGTGAGGAATCCACTGGCAGATGTATCCATCAAAGTTAAATACACCCCATGTGTTTGTTTATACCTGTATGCATACAGTTTCTCCCTACAGATTCCAATGTTTCCTGGACACATGGCTAATTGGGGTTTGGTAGATGGTAGCTTACCAGCTATTCCAGCCCACAGTCTCAAACTATAGAGACTCTCATTAGCAGTGATCATGCTAATCACCCTTTGCCCATACATGACGTTGACAGCATATCTGCAAAGAGGAGTGCATAATACATAGCCTGGTTCATAATATTAATAGCAGCAGATATGGGATCAAAAAGCATAACAAAAATTATACTGATTAAAAATACATATAAAGTCATCACTGCCTTGTGTCACTCAAAAGAGGCAGAGGTTGGACAGAATTGAAAAGCTGCACTTTTAAATATGGCAACCGTTCAGTAACTATAAATTCCAGCTTCCACGCAGCCCAGGAAGTTTAGATGGACCAGCATGAAAAAAAAAAAAAAAAAATCAGGATTCTCACAAGCAGGTGATTGGATATGAAATGGTTTTTTACCTGTAGAAATCGTTTTGCAGCTTGAAGAATTTTCTGAATTCATAAGCTGTGCATTATTCCGCCATCTAGTGGTTGAGTCCGGAATTACCAGGTGTGGTAGTAGCCTTTCCCTTTTTTTAGGTCTCGGCATGGCGAAAGCAGCGCATGCGCAGCTCTTCCATGCAGAGGCCTTTTGGAATCGATACGATTCCAGCGTGCACATGGGGAGACAAACCAGATAAAAGATGTGCACGCGGGGATTGGATGCTTTACTGGCGGCGTGAAACACTGGGGACTTTTTTTCTTGCCGCCAGTAAAGGCAGTCCCCGCGTGCATACCTTCTGTCCCTCCCATGACGGGACGCGCTGAAGCCAACGCCATCTCGGCTGTTGCACTCTCGGGTCCAGCCACGAGACTTCCGACACTCTGTTTTTCAGCCGCCCGACTATGCCAATGCTTTTCTGTATAGCGCTGTAGGAAGGTGAATATCTGACTATGGTTACCCCCAACTTTTTGCCTAGAGTCTAGCTGGTTTTTCGACTTAGTTGGCCAGAGATCCTGCCATTCAGGGTCTCAGGCTGTCTGCTCTCTCTTTAAAATGGACTCCATTTACCCTAGGTACATACCCAATTGGTAAGGATCACCTTATTGGACCCTGTACAGTGTACCCTAGGTACCCAGGGCATAGGTGTACCCTAGGCCTCCCAGGGGCTGCAGCATGTATTATGCCACCCCTGGCCTGGCCTTCCAATCAGACACAACTGGCTGATCACTCAGCTGGGGCAAGGTCGTGGAATCACCCCTTGCTTAGATATAGTATACCTATATCTACCCTTAAAATAGACACATGTGTACCTGTGAGCCACTCCTATGGCAGGCCTTAACAATCCTGGAGGCAGAGTGCTTGGTAACATGTGAGATGGTGCTCTAGCATGAGCTGAGCCTGTCTGCAGCTTTCGGAACCATGTCCTTATAGCTGTTCTATGATATAGCCTACCATATACTCTTAAAGTACCTTATAATCTTAAACGGTTATGGTAACTATGGTTTGGCTTTATCAAAACATGTCGTGTAAGGTGTCTAACACTCTGGAATAATACCCCCATACCATTTCTGGTGATGAGGATATTATTCCCCCCTTCTAGAGGGAGAGACATGTTAAAATCCTACTTTGCTGTTTAACTGTAACCAAAGCCTCAGCATCACAAAATGGATGCTGCTGCCACAGACACGAGTCTGACCTCCTGCAGCTGGGAGCCCTCCCAGCCAGGGAGGCCTGGACAATAGGTTTCCTGCTTGGGGAGGTGCTAGCACCTCCCCAGACAGACTTTAGTGTATTGGTGCAGGGAGGGCTGAAAGGAATGAGACATGCCTGGGGCACACAAGGTGTCCCATGCATAGTCCAGTTCAAACCGGCGCTGGGGCACTCCAGCCCCAGCTCTGGCGCGAAACTGGACAAAGGAAAGGGGGTGTAACCACTCCCCTTCCTGGTCCCACCCATAGGAGGGACCTTGCAGGTAGCCCAGCCCACTAGCCCAGTATATCAGTAGGTAGCTGAGCCCTGCAGAATTAGATTATCCTGAATCTGCAACTTGAACAGAAACTCTGGACCTTCGACATTCGACCTCAGGAAGAAGACTGAAGAATCTCCCTTGTGGCCAAGGAGTGACCACCCTGGGCAACCAGGCACCATCCAGCGACCGCTGCTTGCTTTGCGACTGATCCTACGAGGGACGACTGCAGAGACTAACCAGCGCAGAGACTTCCAGACACCTCTGAACCAGATCCACCTCAACAGCAAAGCTGAGACCCGTGGAGGCGACGAGGGACCGGCGACTTGAGAAAAGTGGCTAGTAACTGACTAGCGCGACTTCTGAGGCTTTCTCGAGGCTGTGCTTGGGAAATTGAGAAGCCCCCATCCCGAGCACCATCTGCAAAGAAGATCAGCTCCCCACACTTCATGTGTTCTGCGTGGGGCCCTTCTGCACCTGAGTTGCTCGACGTGTTGTCCGGTTGCTGGCCCGTTGGCTAGTGACCTCTGCGACGATGAACCTTTGATTTCACCTTGCTGGTCCGGCTCCTCCAGACTGGCACTCGCTCCTCTGTGAAAGAGAAGCACCCCAGACCTTCCTGGTCTGCACCAGAAGCAAGTCCTCCATTCTGCGTGGGTTCCGCTTGCCAAGGCTTGTTGGGTCCTAACTCGACATCGACGCCGCCGACAGCAAGAGCCTTCGTGGGACAGCTCGCCTCCTGGTCCTGGTCGTCCTCGACGTCTCCTGGTACCCGTGGCTGCTGCGAAAAGCTTCACCTCTTCACCTGCATCTGCACGACATCGCCTGGTTCCTTCCCAGCTCCTGGCTGGTGACCTAGACTCTGTCCCTTCTGCTTGCAGATATCCTTCCTTCTTGATTCCATCCTTGGGATCCACCGGACACTCTTCACTGACTGCCTGTCAGCAACTTTCCTTCAGGCATCCATAGGAGTCAACGACAAAACCCGACGCAAGTTCACACCTATGCACCCGCAGCCCGTAGGCTAGGTAACTTGAGTACTCCGGTGCTCACAAGGGTATTGACTATCCTAGGGTCTAGTTTCCAAGTCTCGAACTCCTAGCTATTCCAGAAGTGTCCTAAAACTGTTAATTTCTAATAACTACTATTTCTATCAACTTTTACGCATTACGCGTGTTTCCACTCTGCACCTGAATCCCGTGGGCCTCCCACTTCCTAACCTTTGGTAGTATAGTGTAGCCCCAGCGATTCCCTAAGCCTAGGCCTATCCTGTGTTCGTGACAGTGGTTCTTATACCACTTACTTAGTATATGGTTTGCGTGGCCCCTAGGGCCTAACTGTATTACTTACCTGTGTGACTTATGTATGCTTAAATAAGACTGCGTTGTACTTACCTCGAATCTCATAAAGAGTGCTGAGGGTTTGACTAGAATAAATACATTCTATTTTTATATATATCTGTTGTGGTGTCCTTTCATTTGGTATTCAAGGGATTACATATGGTATAACAGCTGGCTTCACATGCCATACAGAGTTTAGCCTAAGACTGCTCTTGTCCATGCTACCACTAGGATAGCTGGTCTATAAGGTTGACTTTACAACCAATCACCATAAGGGTTGTTTGGACTGATACAAGGTGTACACTAGAATTAGTGACAACATATAGCAGGCCAACTTCTCACAAGCGCTTCATACCATGATGCAGGTGTCAAAGCACTTTTGTGAATCTTTGAGGGAGTAAGATCTTTCGAGGTTGACAGTGTTAGTGCAATTTAGTTGTAGGATCAAAGTTATTATTTATAACGCCTCAAGGACGCAGTCATTCTGAAACATATTGGGTTTTTGGCATGAGTTCTTGTAGCGCATGCCTGTAACTGAGTGACCTCTAGGCGGTTGAGAGAATTTACAGGATACACCTGGCGCTTGGTAGTTAGTGGTACTGAATTGAGAGCGGTGGTATCTGAAGTCCTTCGCTGTAGCGATGCCAGACTCTCTCTAGGCCCTCCAGCGGTTGTCCCTGTCGCGGGCCTGGTGTACCACCCACGCAGGGCTCATCAATGCCTATTTCTCTTCCTGATCACCTCTACATCTCCTCACACGCACCATCAATGCAGAAAACGAGATGAAAGTTCACACTCAGTGTAGCCCCCTCCATTCCTTGGCCTCTCCGTTGAGGTGTATTGTAATGTAACTTCTTTTATACCTGCTTTATTATAACATAATTATCCTTTGTATTTCTTTCATCCTTTTACCTTCTGTTGGTATTTCCCTCTTTCTTTCCTTTGGTTCACCGCTTCCCACCCCCCCTGCATTCCATTGTTCTTGGAATGTTCTGGAGCTCACCTTAGAATGTTGGTGATAGAGATTCAGTCGCTGTGAGCTAACTTGGAGGTGTAAGTTGGATAATATGTGCCTCTTCTACCTTCACTTGGCCTGGAGAGTATTATTACAGGCTGCGTGGTCGTTTTTCGACTAATCCTGCTGTTCCTATCCATCTTTAGCCCTCACAATAGATCGATATTGCTGAATATCTTGCATGTTATGGCTGGGCGCCCCATTTTTGTGAACTTTAAGAATAGGCTTTGCCAGAGTGGGGAACCGGTAACATTAAAGGTGCATGACATGTTGCACCAGACTAGGCCTGTCCAACAGTCATCATTTTTTGTTTTTTATTCTGTGCCAGGGGCTGCATCAGGTGTTGCTCGTTCTGTGAAGTTTCCATTACATGTTCCCTAGCAGTGCCTGGTCATCGCACGCTTGCTGCCCCCCAACTCCCATCACAACATTCTTCTGCTGCATGCCCCGGTGAGGGACGCACAGTGTATATACTAAAGTGATTTACTGTGTTCATGCGTATACTTTGAAGATCGGGCCGCACCGAGTGGTTTTAATATAGGGGCCGGAGTTGCGTCACGTCAGCTGGGGTAACTGGCTGTGAATTGTTCCTATGAATGAACACTGGCGGCCTTTGAGATCTGCTCACTGTACTACGCTTCCACAAGTGTGACCAGGCACACGCCACAGAGTGGGAGACCTTGTGACTCAGAGTTCACCTGGACTTGATTTTTAGTTTTGGCCTACAGACCGCTTTCGTGGTTTCCATATTTTCATGTAATACAAAGAAATACATAAAAATACACCTATACAAACATAAATGTGATTAAGGATTAGCCTTCCTAATCAATGGATTATTAGGTTGTCATTAACACTTTGTTTCCTTTCTCCAAGTTATACAGCATAGGGCAGTGGGTCAACCCGCTTAAACAATTATCTTGTACTGATCACATGTGAACATCCGCCTGAAAAAGAAGTGCACCTCAGTGGCAGGCCGGTAGACCCAACACTTTGCCAGTCCATATTAATTTCCATTGTTTAGCCTCTATTTTGTGTCCCCCTTATGTGTTTAACATATGTCTTCAAGTTACAGTGACTTAACGCCAATATTTGTTCTAATAAGGATCATATTTTCCTGTGAAGTACGTTCAAATTAAAGGGTTTCTATACCCGTTTTACATGCACATGGCTGGGAGAAAATGCGCGTACTACTGTATCAACACCATATGCAGTGGTTATTATTTTTGTACTTATTTTAATGAAAATGTATGGCAGGCAGATGGCCATCAAGTTTGGGGAAGATTATTTTTTCTTTGCGTTTTTTTTTGATGGTATATTCTTAAAATAAAGCAATAACCCTACAAGCTTGCCCGGGCCAGACTGCCGACACGTCGTTGCCGACACGCCGCTGCCAACACGCCGCTGCCAACACGCCGCTGCTGACCCCTTCTGTGCACCCCACTGCTGACACGCCCCTGTTGTGCACCTCACTGCTGACACGTCACTGCTGCCGACACACCTCTGCTGCCGACACACCTCTGCTGAGACATCACAGCTGTGCACCCCAGTGATGAAGGCAGAATTGAATGCAGTCAAATTTGGAAGAGGTGGGCGTGCACAGCACAGACACATGTCATCTGAAGGAGTCAGGGCAAGGAGGATGGTGCAAGAAGCTGCCAGCACAGCTACGATAGGAGGAACATTGACATGACAGGTGCATGAAAGACTAGGACGAAATCCATTTGATCCCAAAGCGGAGTCACGCGGGCGGGGGATAAGAAGGTTGGTGCAACTAAAAGAAGTGGAGTAGGAGGAGGCAAGAGCTCTGATGTAAAGAAACAACTAGCTCCGTAGAGCAGATGGACGACAAAGGATGGTACCGGGTGGACGAGGCTTTACAGAGCAGATTAAGGCTGCTCGGCCCTCACCAAGGATAGTTGCAGGTGCAGGTAGAAGTGATGTTTGATAAGGATTGTAGGGGAAGAGGACATGGGAGTTACACGAATAGAACCAGTATTGAAAATGCAATAGGTCTCGCCTTTGTTTAAGTTAAAGCCATTTCCTTTGCTAAAGGTATTGTATAGCAAAGCAAATGGCTTTAACTTAATGAAAGGCAAGACCTATTGCATTTTTAATGCTTGTTTTCTGTTGTTGTTGGGCATCGACTGTCCCACCATTTGGTGTCTAATCCAGTCTCTTCCTGAAGTCATACGCCCTCCCTGGAAGCTATTACGTGTCGTCGCCATCTTCAAATATTTTTTTTTAAGGCTCCCCATCATCTACGGAAGTGGGTGGGTCGCCTGTGAATCCAGAAACTTCTTCAAGCTGCACAACAACTCCTCCAGGTAAGAAACCATTTTGTTTTGCAACATGAATATTCTCTGGATTCATATGGTGTGCAATGACTTTGTAGTGGTTTTCTATTCTTGTGGAGGTTGAGCTGGTGATGAGCTCGAGTTTGTAAATAGATGTTTCAATAGCTTCTGTCCCACTTGAGCTTCCATGTTCATTTGAATGTCTATAAAACAATGTTTCATGAACGTGTGCACTGAGAACTATGTAACTGCCATGCAAACATCCTGCAATTATATATTCCCTAGAAAGGCTATTGTTGCACCTTGTTTGCTGGTAGAGTGTGACTTTGGTTTATCTCTGCAGTCTACAGATTTTACCTTTTGTAACTTGTTTCCCATGTTGTTGTCTGCGAATGACACAAATAGTTGCTTTCCTTTGATTGGTTTTGTTTTCTTCATATAGTACATGATCGCTCTTCTTGCGTCTAGTAAGCATAACGCTTTCTCTGTTTAGTTCTGGAAAACACTTGGTATTTGAATGGACTGATTTATGGCGAAATGCAAGATTATCTTGGGTAGGAATTGTGGATTTGTCCTCATGACTATTCTATCTCTGTGTATTTACAGGTATATTCTTAGATAGTGAGTGCCTGTAATTCACTTACTCTACGAAAAGATGTAATTGCAATGTGGAATGCCGTTTTTAAAGTGATCAGTTTTAGAGGGACCTTGTATACAGGTTCACATGGTTTGTTCATTAGCTGTGTTAATACTAGATTTAAGCTCCATGTAGGGACTGACACCCTTCTACGTAGTGCTATCTGCTTTGCTCCCTCCAGAAACCTCTTTACTACTGGTGTTTTGAAGCAGCTCCTACCTATATGACCTCTTGTGTAGGTCACGATCACTGCTAAGACAACAAGTTACGTACCTGTAACTACACTTATACAGTATTGGGGTATCTTTCATAGATTCACATGCCTGAATCATTCCCCGTCGCCGCGATGTGAGTCCCACGGTAAAATACAAAAGTAGTGCCATAAGTAATAAATAGGCCAAAAGTGGCCAAAGGCTATATCTTAGTAACCTATCTACGTCCTTCTAGGAAAAGGACCAAAAGTCCACTTCAACCAAGCAGCACCCTCCAGAACACTCCCAACAGAATCCGTTCTCCTCAGATTTTCCAAGCACAAGTGGGAAGTAAATATCCCTAAAATCTCTGAGAACTGGTTCCACGGGGAGGAGGGTGGGTGCATGTGAATCTATGAAAGATACCAATACTGGATAACTGTAGTTACAGGTAAGTAACTTGTTTTCTTATCCAGTATTGGGGTGTCTTTCATAGATTCACATGCCTGAATCAGAATAGCAAGCAGAACCAAAATTGTACTGTCGTTTGCGGATGGTGGGAGACTTACCATTTAACACTCCCAATATAAATCCACCATTTTGAAACATTGTAATGACAAAGCATATAAGCAATAACCATACAGTGGAAATCCGCATGAGAAACATATAAATTGAGAAACATAAAAGCATGAACATTGTAATCAGTGCAACGGTAAAGAAAACTGATAATAGACAAGCGTTAAAAAAATGTAAAGAATCTGACCTTAATAAAAGATGGCGCAACACAGGTTGTCCAACCCCTGCATCCTCCTTTTGTGCAGACTGGAGGCAGTAGTGTCTTATGAACGTGTGGACATTCTTCCATGTCGCAGCATGGCATATCTTGTCCAATGTAACTCCAGCAAACAAAGCTGTAGATGCCGCGACAGTCCTGGTGGAGTGTGCTTTAGCTTTCAACCTAAGAGGTTTGTTTGCTTTTTCGTGGCAGAAGTGAATAGCCGATGCGACCCATCTGGCTATTGTAGCCTTTGTTACAGCAGTTCCTTGTTTCCCTTGACCATAGGGAACTAACAATTGATCTTTTTTTCTAATATCCTTGGTCCTCTGAAGATAAAACTTCAAACATCGCTTTACATCTAATGAATGTAATGTCCTCGCTGGAGTAGATGGATTCGGGAAGGACGTTTTCAGTATAACTGGTTCTTTCAAGTGAAATTGTTTGGGTACTTTTGGAAAGAGCTTAGGATTCGTCCGCAGGATCACATAGTTCTGTGTAAAACGCAAGAATGGTTCTTTGATCCTAAAAGCCTGAATCTCACTAACCTTTCTTGCATTAGTGAGAGGCAGTTAGAGGGCCACTTTCCATGTGAAATATTTGAGATCTACTTTATGGATCGGGTCAAATGGTTGTCTCATCAGTTGTGCTAACACCACATTGACCTCCCACTCCGGAGGAGGCGAAAACACAGGAGGAAAAGTGCAAAAAAGTCCTTTCATTAATTGTTTTACAAGAGAAGATGAACATAAAGGAGGAAACTGTGGAGATTACCTGTACCTGGAAATGGCAGCCAGGTGGACCTTGACAGATGAAAAAGTGAGTCCAGACTTGACCAGTGAGAGTAAGTAAGGTAAAATTTGTTAAGCAGGAGCTTGGACTGGAAGAACTTTCTTGTTTTCACACCAACAAAATCTTTTCCATTTAAAACGATACGTCTTGATAGTGCTTTCAGCGCGAGATTTAGACAGCATGTCTCGACAGTCCTGTGAAATACTGAGATCCTTCAACTCTGGGAATTCAGGAGCCATGCGTATAAGAGCAGGGATTCCGGATCCGGATGGACTACCTGACCACTGTTCCGTGATAACATGGTCGGTGTCGGATGCAGGCGAATGGGTTTGAATTGTGACAACAAAAGAATCTCCTGGAACCAATACTGTCTGGGCTAAAGGGGTGCAATCAGAATTAGACGGCAGACTTCCAGTTTCAATTTCTTGAGCACTGTGGGGATTAATGGAATGGGGGGGGGGGGGGAGGCGGGGATGTAGGCATAGATCTCGGACCATCTCATTGAAAGGGCATTTCCCCTTGACCCCGGTTGAGGGAACCTGCTGGCGTAATATCGGCATTTCTTGTTTTCCTGTGACGCAAACAGATCTAGAGCTGGTTTGCCCCATGTCTGAAAGATCTTGTTCACTTGAGTTTGTTCTACCTCCCACTCGTGGCAGCCGGATAGAGATCTGCTTAGCGAGTCCACTAGTGTATTGTGTAGACCCTTGGCCTTCAAGGTTATTCCGTGAAACATTGTCCATTCCTACAATTCTTGCGCTTCCTGAGAAAGCGTTATGGACCTTGTTCCTCCTTGTTTGTTTATGTAGTACATGCTGGTTGTATTGTCGGTGCGGACCAGCACTGAGGGACCTGCTATCCTTGGAAGAAAAGCATACAGAGACAAGAAAATGGCCCGAAGCTCCAGACTTTTTCTGTAACTGAGACCATCTTCCCTGGATCTGTAAATCCTGCAGATGACCTCCCCATCCTTCCATGGAAGCGTCTGTCGTTAATACGAAATCCGGGATGTCTTGCAGAAAAGAGAGACCTTGGGCAAGATTTGCTGTTTGAGACCACCAACGGAGTGCGTCCACCATACGAGTGGTTATTTGGATAACATCCTCGAAAGAACCCAATGCTTGTTGCCATTGTTTCTGCAATTCCTCCTGAAGAGGTCTCATTTTGAGTCGCGCTAAAGGGATCAAGTTGATCGCTGAGGAGCACATTCCTAGGAGCGATTTGAATGTTCGAACAGAAACCGACGCTCTTTTTGAAATGGTTGTAGCTAATTTTTGAAGGCCCACTTGACGATCTTGAGACAAGAATGCTTTGCACTGGACAGTGTCCAGGGATGCTCTGAGGAATAGTATGTTCTGAGTTGGAATTACATTTGATTTGCCCTTGTTCAAAGTGAGCCCCAGAGAATTGAACAGACGGAGACAAATTGTTGTAACAACCTTGGCTTCTTGCTTCGACAGAGCTTTGAGCAGCCAATTGTCGAGGTATGGGAAAACTTGGATCCCCCGGGATCATAAAGTCGCTGCTACCGGTACTAAGCACTTGGTGAAAATCTGTGGCGCCGAATTTAGGCCAAACTGGTGCACCTTGAATTGATAGTGGGTGCCAGCCACTGTGAATCGCAGATATTTTCGATGTTTTGGATGGATAGGGATATGAAAGTATGCGTCTTCCATGTCCCGACAAGTCATGAAATTCCCTTTAAGCACCGCAGAATATCGGAAAGAGTTACCATCTTGAATGTTTGTTTTTTGAGAAATGTGTTGAGACTGCAGAGATCCAGAATCGGTTGGTTAGGAAGAAACAAGAGAAGAAACCTGTTCCTCTCTGCGTGGATGGAACTTCTTCTATTGCTTCTTTGAGGAGCATGATCAAGACTTATTTGCGCAATAAGTGAAGGGGAGTGGGACACTTGGGCAGGATGGTAGGTGGTATCCGGAGAAACTCTAGTGAATGACTTGGTGATTAGGTCCAGCACCCAGCGGTCTGAAGTGATCTCGTGCCACCGCTGTGCATAAACAGAAATTTTCACACCCACGTGTAGGGGGGTAAGGTTGACTGGCCCCCTGAGAAGCTCATTACTTTCTGGCAGAATCACGGCCTTGTTGCTGTGTTCGCTTCCGGCCACCCTGGCGAGAGAAACCAGCCGTCAATGACTGACGGTAAGAGGATTGATTGTACGACTGTCAGTATTAAGGTTGGTATTGTCGATACTGCTGATTTGACTGATAGTTGCGTCGATATGTAGAGAATCCTCGCCCTCTGGCTCCTCTGAAAGGTATGCGTCTATATTGTAGAGCACCTAAAGATTTTGCAGTGTCTGTCATTTTTAATTGCCAAAAAGGCGTCATCAATATGTTTACAGAACAATGAATCCCCATCATAGGCCATGTCCAGTATCTTCATCTGAACTTTGGGTCTAAAGGTAGTCGCTTTAAGCCAACCTTGGCGCCGAAGAACAGCTGGCCCAGCTAACTGCCGAAAGCTTGTGTTGGCGATGTCCAACGCGCAGTCAATTGTTTCGGAGGCAGCTCGCTCACCTTCTAACAAGATCTTCTGTGCCTCCTCTCTTTGATCTTCTGGGATAAGATCTATGAATCCCGCCATATCTGACCACATTTGGCAGTCATAACGGCCAATGATTGCCAAGGCATTTGCAGCCCTAATTGAAGCTGCAGCCATAGAAGAGAATTTTTCCCCCAAAAGATCCATACGACATCCCTCCTTGTTTGGAGGAGTGGTAATTGGTGTTGCAGGGCTTTTAGAACGCCGTTGTGCATCCTGAGATATTACCGAATCTGGCCTCAGATGACCTAGGAGGCAAGATGGACTGTTCTCTGGAGCGCGCTATTTCTTCTCTATTCGAGGCAACACTGCAGTTATGGATGCCGGCGTCTCCATGATTTTCACACCCTCTTGCCAGATGTAATCAGTGATGGGAAGAGCGCAAATTACCTTCCTAGTATCCTCCTTGAAGTCATGTAAAAAACAGTGTTTGTTTGACCGTAATAGGGAGCTGAAATCTAGTAGCTGCTCGCTGCATTAAATTATGAAATCCTCCGATGTCCTCTGGAGGAGAATCAGAGGGCAAATGCGGAGGCAGAGATGGTGTCTCGATGATATCATCGTCCCATGGATCTGGGCATCTGCCTGTTTAGGCAATTCCCCTTCCTCAACCTCCTCATCCGAGGAGGAAGTGTCTTGAAGTCCAGTGGCAGGTGGATCTTGTGCAGGAGCCGGTGTACTAGGTTGAGTAGGCTCTGGTACTGGAACAGGAACCTCTACATGTGGAATTGTGTTCTCTATCGGAATCTGCTACGGAGGAAATCTCCGACGATAATCTGCCAACATAGCCTGTAGGTCTTGTAAAAGTGCTGTGGGAAGATGAGATGTTTCACTCTGACAAGATTCCTGCCTGTGATGAAACTGGTATGCATGCCGTGGAGCCATATATTGCCCATGGTAGTAATGCTCCTCTTGGTAATCATCCTCGTCAGTGTCTTGACATTTAACATTAAGCTCTGATGGACTATGAGCCACTCTGTATGGGTCTTCCTCCTCTTCCTCCTCCTAATCCTCGTCCTCCATGAAACCTAACAGGTGGGGAGGTGGTAGCGGAGAAATTGGGGCGTCGACGGTGCAGAAATATGAATGTAAGGAATATCTCTCGTCGACGGTCCTGTCCTCGATGGTGGTAGAATCACAGGCACGTTTATAGATGGTGCCGTCGATGGTGTTGTCGACGGTATCATCATCGATGCCTCTCCAGTCGACTGTGTCGTCGACAACGGTGCAGCTGGAATCTTCGTCGACATCTTCGTCAACGGGTTTTGACGATGGTCTCATCGAAATAGAAATTCTCGTCAATGAGATAGGTAATAAGATAACCGTCATCGAAATAGTTGCCGTCGACGACGTAACACATACCGTCGACGATGTGGTAAGTCGTCGTCGACACAGATGTTTTGTGCTTTTTACTCACAGTTTCTGAAGAGGATGATCTTGGAGCTCTGTGAGTGGAGTAGAAGGCGGAGATAATGCTGGCTCAGAGGAGTGTTTAGAACTCCTCTCTTTGTGAAGAGATTTTTCCTGGGAAGTTTTCAGAAGTTTTATTCCCTCACCTGAGGAGCCTGCTTGAGACCTAGCCCTCTTGCTAGATGTGGAAGTTCGGTCCTCTTCCTCAGCCGAAGAAGGAGGACGCTCTTTAGACTTGAGCCACAAAACTAATCTTGACTCTCTATCCCTCAGAGTCTTGCTGGGAAAGGTACGGCAGATTTTACAATCTTTAGCCTTATGTTTGGGGTAGAGGCAATAAAGACATTCTTTATAAAGATCATCAACATGGACCCTCTACTTCCCACAGGTCCTGCAGGAGCGGAAGAGGCCATTCTTGTCAGACATGTTTGGCTGAAGAGAAGAAAACTGAGTAACACTCAGGGAGACTCCCTTCCACACGACGTGCAGTGAAAATCTGAGAACTGCTTCTGTTGGGAGTGTTCTAGAGGGTGCTGATAGCTGATTGGTTGGAGGTGACTTTTGGTCCTTTTCCTATGAGGACGTAGATAGGCTACTACGATATCGCCTTTGGCCTCTTTTGGCCTATTTATTACTAATGGCACTACTTTTGTATTTTACCGTGGGACTCACATCGCGGCGACAGGGAATGATTCAGGCATGTGAATCTATGAAAGATACCCCAATACTGGATAAGTGTACCTTTAGCTAGACATACGTTACCTTGCATTCTAGTACGTCTGTGAGGTATATTAGGAGTGTTGTATTCTTAGTATTGTTCTTTAATAAACCTTGTTTTTGAAACCACTTTAAGTATCTTTCCCATTTAGCTATGTAGTATGATGGCCTTCTTGCTTCTCTGAGAATCACTATTGTGTTTTCTGGTAGACCTAGATGACTTGGAGCCATGCTTCTAAGCTCTAAGTTTCTGGTTCTGGGTGGGGAACTCTCCCCCTTGCATAGATAGCAGGTTTTGTTGCCTCAGTAATCTCTGTATGTTGTTTTGAGCTAATTCTATTAGGTCCGAGAACCAAGTTTGTTTCGCCAACTGACGAGCAATGAGCATCAGCATCATCTTGGACTGTTTGCATTAATTGATTACCTTGTGTAACACAAATATCGGGGGGTAAACCGTAATCAAATGTCCCTGACCAGTCTATCGACAGAACATTCCCTGGGAAGTGGTGGTGTGGGTGCCTGGATGCTAAGAATTGGCATTTTGCGTTCACTGGGGTTGTAAATTGAGCTATTTTTAGTGTTCCACATTACCTGAATACCTGTTTGAGGACCGTTTGATTGAGTTCCCACTCATGGGAGGAGGATGCTTGTCTTTTTTGTCTGATTCAACATGGTCTTTACCTGGAAGATGCTTTGCTGTTATGTTTATATGAATGAGACTGGCCCACAACCAGATTTCCTGAGCTAGACTTGATGGAACGAAGGATTGCATTCCCCACTGCTTGTTGAGAAAGAATGTTGTTGTATTGTCTGTTTAGATTAGCAGAGATTTTCCCCAAAGCTCTTTCTGAAAGGCTTTTTAAGGTTAGGAAACAATTTTTTTTTTAGCTCTATTACATTGATATGTTGTACCGCTTCCTTTATTTTAGATATTCCTCTGACCTTGAGTTTGTCCAAATGAGCTCCCCAAACTATGTGTGAGGTGTCAGTCGTAATGACTACTGTGGGAGTTTGGTACATAAATGATCTTTCCACAGTTAAAGGTATCCACCACTGCATCTCCTGTATTTTTTGTGTGACAACCACTAGACCTTCCCAACTCCAAGTGGCTTGTGACCATTGGCATTGAACCCATTTCTGAATTGGTTTTCTATGTAGCTGTGCATATGGTATTAGAGGGATGCATCAATTTCTCCACCGTTCTCACTGTCAGAGACTGCCCCTTCTGTTAGAGGGTGAGTTTCTTTAAGTATTGATATTATCCTTTTTCCCCTTTAAGATAAGCCTTTGCTTCTGATGAGCTGATTCTTGCTCCCAAAAATATATTTTTTTGGTCTGGTTTTGGCGATTACTTTTTTGTGTTTATTGAAAATCCCAGACTGAAATGTGCTGATATTACCTTTTGTATATCTCCCTTGCATTTGTTTAGCAAATTTGCTTTCACCAGCTAGTCATCTAAATAAGGATAGACATGTACCGCTTGCCTTCTTAAGTGCGCAGTCAATGCTGCTAGGCACTTTGTAAACACCCTTGGTACAGATTTTATTCTAAAGGCCATCATTTTGAATTGATAGTGTGTTTAGTTCACCAGAATACGCAAATATCTTTAGTGTCTGTGATTCAATGGGATGTGTGAGTAAGCATCTTTGAGATCTACAGCTGCCATATAGCCTCCTTGTTGTAGCTGAGGTATGACATTCTGTAGTGTTGTCATTATGATTTATTTTTTGTGTCTTTGTGAACTGGTTTATAAAACAGAGGTCCAGTATAGGACGTGGGGTTCCACCCTGCTTTGGAATTAGGAAATATGTTGAGTAATTACACTTATTGATCTTTTTGGTTACTCTTTCTATTGCCTTTTTTCCCCAGCAATTACTCTACCTCTTTCAGTAGACGGAATGTTTCCTCTTCTGTATGGACCACTTTCTTAGGTCTATTTGCTAGTGCTGTCTTTATCAGTTCTATGCAGTATCCACATTTTATGACATTTACTATCCATTTGTCTGAGGTCACTTTCCTCCACTTCTGAAGGAAGGATAAGTTACTTACCTGTAATCCTAGTTCTCTTCCAGGGGTATCCTCATCAAAGTCATAAGCACTGAATATTCCCTCCCATGTGCGGGGACCCCGGAAATAATAAAAATTATATATGAAGACCATATATATACAGCTCTGTATATGTATACACATATATCATTTTTTCCAAGCAAATGCAGCCCCCATAGAAGGCTAAACAATGTATATACAATTATCCAAAAATGCATCATAGGTATAAAAATACACCTAAATCTCTTTTTTTTTTTTAATGAGGTAACACACTCATAACAAAGGAAAAAAGAGCACTGTGCAAAACACAGAACCATGAAACATTGTTAGCCTGCAGGCTGCATTGCAATACAATACCATAGAGACTGAAAAGCCTTGTACAGGTAAAAACTGGCACCGTGCCTTTAAGGCAGCCCTGACTCCAATATCCCATCATGCCTCAGGGGTGACAGTTGGGTCAGTTGTTCTTTGCGGGACTGTAGTCCTACATACAAAGATATATTTCCTCCATGTTAAATAATACAAAACTCAGAGTTGCCTGGGGAGGCGGGTGGGTTGCTTATGACTTTGATGAGGATACCCCTGGAAGAGAACTAGGATTACAGGTAAGTAACTTATCCTTCTCTTCCAGGGGATCCTCATCAATAGTCATAAGCACTGAATAGAATAGCAAGCCCACCTTCCACCTGCAGGCAACTGAGAACTGCACTATACATGGAGAAATAAACCATTGACAAAAAATTCAGTTATTGAACAGATTCCTTAAGGAAGCTTGCCCTACTTGAGTGTCTGCTCTGGTGTCTGAATCCAGACAATAATGCCTCGTAAATGTGTGGACAGATCTCCAAGTGGCTGCCTTGCAGATCTCAGAGAGTGGGACATTATTGAGAAAAGCAGCAGTAGCCGCCTTCCCTCTTGTGGAGTGCGCTTTAGGCCGAGCGGCCAGTGGCTTCTGCGCCAGCTGATAAGCCAATTTTATGGCTGACACAATCCACCTAGCAATGGAACGCTTAGATGCAGCAAAACCTGTGCGGACAGCACCATAGTTAACAAATAGGTGGTCAGCCTTCCTGACAGCCTTAGTCCTATCTAGGTAGAACTTTAAAACGCGCTTGACATCTAAAGAGTGCAACGCCCTCTCAGCTGGCGATGAGGGGTTGGGAAAAAAGGTAGGTAAGGAGATAGTCTGATTTACATGTAAATCAGACACCACCTTCGGTAAAAAAAGATGGCTGAGTTCTCATCACTACCCTGTTAAGATGAAAAATAGTATAGGGTTCTTTAGAACAGAGGGCCTGTATTTCGCTCACCCTACGCGCTGAAGTGATAGCTATCAAAAAAGCTGTTTTCCACGTAAGGTGCTGCAAAGTAGCTTTATGCTCGAAAGGTGAACTCATAAGCTTTGATAGAACCAGGTTCAGCTCCCAGGAAGGCGATGGAAGCCTTACTGGGGGGTAAACCTTTTTGAGCCCCTGCAAAAAATCTTTAACCACCTGCAGCTTGAAGAATGACTGCTGTGAGGGGGAGCGCCTATATGCTGTAATGGCAGCTAAGTGAACCTTATTGGAAGAAAATTTCAACCCCAGTCTGGCTAAGTGAAGGAGATAAGGCAAAAACACTTCCTCCTGACATTTTGTAGGGTTATACTGATGTTGCATACACCATACATAAAACCTCTTCCACTTACAGAAATAAGAGTGTCTTGTAGAAGGCCTCCTAGCCTCCTTCAGTATGGTCATACACTCCTGAGGAAGGTTTAAAAGGCCATACTGGAGGACTTTAGGAGCCATGCTGTTAAGCTCAGCGAGGGAAGACTGGGATGGTAAATCTTCCCCTGCATGGCAGGCGCTTGTGAGGTCAGATCGACATGCCAGTCCGGTGCTATGAGGATCATCTTGGCAGACGAGTGTTGCAGCTTGGTCACCACCTTGGGGATCAGTGGGAGCGGCGGAAAGGCGTACACAAATGTCATTGACCAATCGATCAAAAGGGCATTCCCTATGGATCCTGGTCGATGGTATCTTGAGGCGAAGCCTCGGCATTTCACGTTGTGTTCGTCCGCGAAGAGATCTATTTGCGGACGTCCCCACTCCTTGAAGATGCCCTCTAGTACCTCGTCGTTGAGTACCCAGTCGTCTGGATCTTGAAAATGACGACTGAGCAGGTCCGCTTTTACGTTGAGCTCTCCTGGCAGGTGCACCGCCTTTATTGAGATGTTCCTTGCTAGGCTCCAGTGCCACAGGGACTGAGCCTCCAGCGAGAGCGTCCTGGATCGAGTACCCCCCTGTTTGTTCAGGTAGTACATTGTGGTGGTATTGTCCGTTTGTACTAGGATGGGACTCGTCCTGATAGCTGGCAGGAATGCTTTGAGGGCTAAGTGGACTGCCCTGAGTTCTAGCATGTTGATGTGGTACAACCTTTCGCTGTTTGACCACCGTCCTTGAGTCTGTAGGGCTCCCAGATGCGCACCCCAACCCTCCAGGGATGCGTCGTGATCAACGTCTGAGATGGTGGTTCTTGATGAAACGGAAGCCCCACCTGTAGATTGAGTGGTTTCAACCACCACTTGATTGATTGCCTGGCCGCTGAGGAAAGACAGACTGGTTCCTCCCACAGCGAATTCCTCTGGTCCCATTTGTCTTCCAGATCTTGTTGGAGAGGACGCATCCTCAACCTGGCATTGGGCACCAGGAATATGCAGGATGCCATGGCCCCCAGCAGAGACGAAATCTGTCGCGCTGTAGAGAACTTGTTGGTCATAATCTGTTTTCCTTTGCAGATCAGGGATGACTGTCTCTCCTCCGAAGGAAACACTTTTCCTACTGCGGAGTCTATAGCTGCACCGAGGTAGTGTATCCTTTGGGTTGGTGTGAAGTTGGATTTCTTGAAGTTCACCCTGAGCCCCAATCTGTGACCGGGTCAGGCAGCGTCCTAGCTGTGAGTGTACACTCTGAGGCGATGGTCCTTTTATCAACCAATCGTCGAGATAGGGATAGACAAAGACTCCTGCGCGCCTCAGTGCAGCCGCTACTACTGCCATGCATTTTGTAAATACTCGAGGGGCCTATTTCAGGCCAAATGGTAGGACCTTGAATTGGTAGTGAGAGGTCCCTACCATGAACCTTAGAAATTTCCGATGAGACTGTAGTATGGGAACATGAAAATACGCGTCTTGCAGATCCAGCGAGCACATCCAATCTCCTTGCCGGAGATGCGGATATATCTGGTGAAGCGCAAGCATGCGAAACTTTTCCCTTTTGATATGCTTGTTTAGTGTCCATAAGTCCAAGATGGGTCTGAACTCTGCTTCTGCATTTCTTTTTTGGATCAGAAAATATCTGGAGTAGACTCCTCTCCCTCTCTGCGCCCTGGGGACTTTTTCTATTGCTCATTTGAGCAACAGGGTCGCTACTTCTTCTCTTAACCTGTTGAGGTGGTGAGATGATTGTACCGGGTGGATCGATGGAGGAGGACTCCGGAAACGAAGCGAGTATCCATGTCGCAGTATATTCAGAACCCATTTGTCCTTTGTGATGGATTGCCACTCTGGGAGATGGTGTGCAATTCTTCCTCCCACCGGAGCGGTGGACGGCATTGGAGGAAGCAGGTTCTCATTGCTTTCCTTGAGCCTTGTTTCCACCACCGGCCTGGCGGTTATTTCCACGCCCCCTGGATGATCTACGGGACTGAAACTGCTGTCTCTTTTGCCCCTGTTGATCCTGGTTTTTCTGCCAGTGAGGGGTTTGAACCCTCTGCTGGTAGCTACGCCTGTCGGTTCCCCTACGGCGATGGAATTCTTTCCATTTCTCTAAGCCCACGGCTTTCATGGTGTCAAGCTCTGTCTTCATCCGAGCCATCTCATCGTCCGCATGAGAACCGAAAAGTTAACTACCCGAGAAGGGAAGATTTAGAATCCTTGCCTGTGCTTCCGGTTTCAAAGCGGTCAGCCTCAGCCAAGAGGACCGTCTGGCGGAGATCCCGTGTGCATATGAGTGCGCTGCCAACGTTGCCCCATCCGCTGCCGCGCTGATCACTTGGTTTGAAACGAGACTGCCCTCCTGCAGGATCTCTTCGAAGTCCTTTCTGTCTTCGGAAGGCACTTTTTCTATAAATCGCTGCAGGGAATCCCATAGTGATCTGTCGTAGCGCCCCAGAAGCGCTGAGGCACTAGCCACTTTCAGACTCGAGGCCGCTGAGCCACATACTCTTCTGCCCCAAGAGTCTTGCGATCTATTGTCTTTATCCGGCGGCACTGTGGATGATGATACCACTGAATGCGTCTTTTTGGCAGCAGCTGTAATCACCGAGTCCGGTGGAGGGTCCGCCTTGAGAAACAGAGGATCCTCGGGGGCTGGCCGGTATTTTTTAAGAATCCGCGCCGGCGCGGATTTGATAGACGCTGGCGTTAGGAAGATGTCCATTACAGGTTTCAGCAACCCAGGGACTAGAGGCAATACTGGACGAGACACCGCTCTCTCATGAAGGGTCTCGAAGATGACCGAAGAGGTGGTTTCTTGAACAGGCAAGGGAATGTTCAACTTAGTCGCCCCTCTGCACAACACATCCTGAAAGGTGGTGATATCGTCCACTGGCGACACTCTAGATGGTGGAGTATCTGTGGGTGTAGGTGAGTAGTCCCTTCTGGACGAACGGCTTGACAAGGAAGATGAAGGAGACCTCCGTCGCCTTCTCCCCGATCTGATTGATTCTCTCCTCTGAGAGGTAGACCTGGATCGCCTTCTGGGCGAGCGTGAGCGCCCTCACAATTCTCTTCCTCGAGAAAGGGATCTTGCTGGTCGTATTGTTTGATCCAGAGTCCTTAGTCTTGTTAAGGACACCTTAACCGCCTGAATCATGGAAGGATTCGGAGGCACGTCCCTGACGGGGCTCTGAGGTAGAGCATGGCCCTCGTCTTGAGATGTATGCTCCACCGGAGGAACTGGAGAGACACCCAACGGTTCTGGTGATCCGGATCTTGATCTTGAGTCCTGAGAAGCTGAAGGGGAAATGGAGATCGGACGCGATGATTCGTGCTCCGATGTGGTGTATATCACCCTGTGAGGAGACTTGCGTCTTGATACTTTCCTGAGCGTCAGACGAATGTGTGACGTCTCCTGGTATCCCACCTCGGGGGACCGTCTCGACGGTGATAGGCCTATCACCGGAGACCTGGACTTGGACGCCGAATGGATCACTGGCGATGTGTCCTGCCTCGACGTCGATAGCCTTGTCGTCGACGGAGGGCTTGTCCTGGACGGAGGTCTAGAACCCAAGTGGGAAGCTGGCCTCGACGTCACCATCGTCTCCGTTCTGGAGAACTTAGACGACGGAGGCTCCTGCCTCGACGTCGACTTCGACGGAGGCTCCTGCCTCGACGCCGACCTCGACGGAGGCTCCTGCCTCGACGCCGATCTCGACGTCGACTCCGACGGAGGCACCCGCCTCGATGTCGACTCCGCTGGAGATATCCGCTTCGACGTCGACTGATGCGACGATGACCTGTGCCTCGGCGTCGACAGTACCTTCGAAGATGATCGCCTTTCCCTTGACGGCGACTCCTGTCTTGACGTCTAGGATCTTGCCGGATCTTTTGACACCGATCTGTGCCTCGGCGCCATCGTTGATTTCGACGTCGAACGCCTGTGGTGTTCCTGCGAAGTCGACTTCTCTCTTGGCGTCGATTTTGACGTTGAGCGATGTCTTGACGTCGAGCGGTGTTTTCTCGACGATGATCGGCGATGAGCCTCTTTCGACGTCGAAGGATGTGTTCTTGACGTCGAAGTCGCCGACGACGAACAAAAGCACTTCGCCGCCGGATCGAGCGTCGACGTGGACTTTCGTTTGGAAGCATGACTCCCCCTGGACTCCTCACCTCTCAGCGACGATCCCGCCGCTGGAGTCTTTGACGCCGAGCCCGACGCCGATGGAGAACAGACAGGGACCAGCTGCTTCGAAGTCGACCGCTCCGAAAGACCATAAAGTCTAATTCTCTCTCTCTCTTTCAAAGTCCTCTTTGAAAGGTCCTTGCAGTGACGGCAGGAAGCAGGAGAGTGAGACTCTGGGAGGCAGACAATACACACCTCATGATGGTCTGAAGAGGCCTTCTTTTTGCCACAGGATGGACACGGCATGAATAAAGAAGGCATTTTTCTGACAGAAAAAGTTGTTAAATTGAGTCAGAAAACACAGATAAACGCTTCCCTGTCTAGAGGAAGCCAAAAAATTACTAGAAAAGTAACCAATTCTTGACTGAAAAGTCAAAAAAGAAGAGAGCTGAATTCCAGGGTCCTGACAGAAGGAGCCGGAAAGAACAACTGACCCAACTGTCACCCCTGAGGCATGATGGGATATTGGAGTCAGGGCTGCCTTAAAGGCACGGTGCCAGTTTTTACCTGTACAAGGCTTTTCAGTCTCTATGGTATTGTATTGCAATGCAGCCTGCAGGCTAACAATGTTTCATGGTTCTGTGTTTTGCACAGTGCTCTTTTTTTCCTTTGTTATGAGTGTGTTACCTCATTAAAAAAAAAAAAAAGATTTAGGTGTATTTTTATACCTATGATGCATTATTGGATAATTGTATATACATTGTTTAGCCTTCTATGGGGGCTGCATTTGCTTGGAAAAAATGATATATGTGTATACATATACAGAGCTGTATATATATGGTCTTCATATATAATTTTTATTATTTCCGGGGTCCCCCCACATGGGCGGGAATATTCAGTGCTTATGACTATTGATGAGGATCCCCTGGAAGAGAAGTTCTTTATCCTTCACCCCACAGGTGTTGTGTGTGAGAGAGTTTGGCGATTTAGTTAGTCACTTGCTAGAGGATGCGAATCCTCTTGTGTGTGGCTGCGCTCTTCCTTGTGCACACCCCTGAAAAGGCTGTTGTCTTGGTGTTTGATAATGCCATTATTGTGAAGATGAGTAGGTTTGGCTTGTGCACTGAAATCCCGGATGTGAAGTTGAGCTTGAGAAATGCCCGGAACCTGCTGCTTTTCAGGCCAGTGTTGATCCTCTCCGTATGTTTCCCATGAATTGCAGGGCCCCCATTGACTTTGAAGTCTCATTATCTTTCTTCAATTGTTGAAGCATTTCATCCACTGTGCTTCAGAACAGTTGTTCTCCACTGAAAGGCATATTGATCATATTTACCTCTGGTTTGAAACCGGACACCCGTAACCAGGCATGATGTCTTAGCGTTGTTCCAGCCATCATTTGTCTACTTGCAGTGTCTGCTGCATCTAATGCAGACTTTCAAGCAAGAATTTTCAATGTTTTTTCCCTCATGCGATATTATTCTAGCAGGTGCTTCATTAGCTGTGCCATCGCAACCCATTGTTAGTATGCATATCTGTTTAGTGGAGTGTTTGAGTTGGCTACTCGTCATTGAATTGCTGGACCTCACTCAAATTTTCTCCTCACCATATCCATCTTTTTGCTTTTTTTATCTGGTGGTGTTTCTGGATGTTGCTGGTAGGTTAGCCCTTTCCCCGGCTGTAGCCACAATGATTAACTCAGCCAGGACTGTCCTCTTATTTATAGAGGGTCTTTGGAAGAGTGTTTGTATTTTTTCTCTGCCTTCAGAGATATGGTATCAGGATCAACTTCTAAGAAGTATTTCTGTTCTTCCTCCTCCTATGGCACTAGTGTCATAAGGGACTTTCTTCAATGCCTTTGCAGGGATTCAAAATCCTTGAAAGGATGCCTCAAAATCCTTCTTATTCTGCCAAAGTGTTGCAAATTGTGGCAGTTTTTGCCTCGAGGCACCTCTTTTTCCGCTTGATTTTGGCAGATCAGTCTTCAAGGTCAGGTGCTGTCTATTTTTCTTCGACGTCGTAACTTCCTTCAACGGTGTATCACTCATCCCTTTTTAGCACCTCCTGACCTCGTTTATTTTTCGATGTCTAAATCTCTCCACTTTGATCATCTTTCAACGTCATCATCTTTTCGGGGGTGCCCACCTGCAGTGTCCATGCTGGGGTTCTTTCAGTCTCTCCTTGCCTTCAGTGGGGAGATTTTCAGTGCAGACACAGCCTTTTGTGATTTATAGTCTGATGTTCTAGACTTTCCCCCTTATGTTTCTTTGGTGTTACCTGGGGTTGTTTTTCTTTGTGCTTGCACTGTTCCTACTCTATGTTGATGTTTCTCAAGTGAGCGTTCGTGACTTCCTTTTCTGCCCCTACTGTGATGTTATTCTCATTGTCGCTCGACAAACCCAGGTCTCTTAGCGATGGAGTTTGCTTCTGCCCATGTTTGGCCCAGTGTTACTGTGTCTGCTTGTCCCTTGCCTTAAGGGTCTTTGGCTTCAAGTCCTCACAGTCGTCGCTCTTGTGGTCGAGCAGAAGACAAAAGTTACACGTGATGCTTGTCTTTATGGGCTTATTTATGGTGGCACTTTCGGCAGAATTGGAATGGTATCTTCTCCATATGACGTGGAACAAGGTGCCCCCGTCCGAGTATTCTCCGGTTCGCCCTTGATATTTAAATTCAAATAAATCTTTTGGTGGTCTTCTCCAGAGTTTTCTCAAAATAGCTATGTCCAAAACGTCTTCTTTTTGTAGAATTGAAGAGCCTTCAGTAAAGCTTCTAGATCAAATGGCGAAAAAAAAAGAATCTGAAAATGGCGACAATGCATGGAAACTTCTGGGGAGATCGTCTGATGTCAGGAAGAGGCTCAATTAGACACCAAATGGTGGGACAGTAGACTCCCAACAACAAAAGGAAAAAAAACCCAATGAGAATAAGTACTACTACACTGGAGAATTCCAGACCCAACCACTAGATGGCAGAATAATGCATAGCATGTGAATCCAGAAAAGATTCACGCTGCAAAGGTGGTATATTCTAACCGTCCCCAAGCAGCTGGGGGTTGGGATATCTTGGATATAAGCACGTTTCTCAGCTGTAGTCAGTTAATTGGTTGTCCAACTTCTCAATCACCTGATGGCATGCCACTGTTTTACTGTAAATGTAGTCTGACTGGTATAACAGTTCATGTGACATATAAAAATCAGATTTTTCCCCTATTGGCACAACCACCCAATCCCAAGTGTTTGCTTTACCTGGATGTACCCTTGCTGGTCTATGAGCAGATTTTCTGGCTTCAGATCCCGGTATATGAGGTCCAGGGAGTGCAGGTACTCAAAGGTAAGAACGATCTGTGCGCCATAGAATCGAGCATGAGGCTCACTAAAAGAAAAAGAAACAATTAAGTCACATATTTGAAAAGAAAATACTTGTCTGAGGGAACTCTCATTCTTCTGAGCAATAACACCATGCAGCAAATACAGCAAACAGCTACTCTTGTCCCTTCACTAAACACAAACCACCGGTCAAAATTAACTTCATCCATTAAATGTGTCCTCAATAAATTTAGCTGGCAAAAGGCACTTTAGTTAGTACGAAGATGAGCACCAGAAACATTATGCACAGTGTTTTTTAAGTCAAACATTTGAGAGCTAGCTGTAGTTGTAGACAAACATTCATATGTGAATCCATCTCTCATCCATGGGTGAGTTCGCTGCCTCACACTGGACACAGATGAAGTAAAAAAGAGCATGGTCACAAGCAGGAATTAGATCACAGAAATGGGAAACCATTGGGCGCAGGCATAAAAGTAAACGCTACCTGCCAGTAGCCTCTATTTTCTATCATGAATATCTCCATTAAAATGTATAAATGATCAGAATCTCAGTGTAACGGTGGTACCCGAGCACAAACCCCAAGCAGTGAAAGGTGAAAAATAATAAAGCAAAAAGCAATCTTTTCTTTCCATTTCTTATCTTACGTATGTTGCAAATCCTAATATATATGGGCGTGTGTGTGTCTATGCGTATCTCAGAAAATAAGTTACTCACCGGTAAATGTAGTTCTCCAGTAGTGGAATCTTTCATAGATTCACATGCTTGAATCATTCCCCGTGGTAGAGATGGGCGTACCTGGTATCTTAGAAAAGCAATGTTGTAATAAACCTAGAACATTTAGGCCCTAGGCCTCTTGGTTTAGTAACATATCCTAATCATTATTTAAAAAAGGACTAAACTTAGAAGACAATCAGAAGACACCATCCTGTTGAACCTTTCTGAGAGAAGCTCCTGTCCCACAGATTTTCCAAGCACTAGTGTGTACACATAGCACTCTTCTGAGATGAATAATGGTGAGCTTTTCCAGGGGAGGCGGGTGGGTTGCAGGTGATGAAAGATTCAGATACTGGAGATCTACAGTTACAGGTAAGTAACTTATTTTCTTACTCCGGTATTGGAACTTTCATAAACTCACATGCTTGAATAAGAGTAGAGAGCAGTAAAAAGCACATGTTTTTCAAATATACATAACACAACATGTGTGCAAAAGAATACCAATATATGTGAACACAGTATGCAAAACGTGCGCAAGCAGAAAACGTAGAGGGGTAGAAGGAAATGGCTTGCCTTTATTTAAAAAGATGTCTTAGAACGGCTTGTCCTACTGCAGCATCTAGCATAACTTCAGAATCCAAACAGTAATGCTTCATGAATGTGTGTGCACTCTTCTATTTTAAGCTGTACATCTTATTGGTACTGTTTGCTCTTGCCCTGGCTAGTATGCCTCTGCATTCTTTAGGAATTGCTAAATGTTGCAATTCTTGGGACTGGGGAGCCAGGCTGACAATCTGGGAGAACTGGGAACTGGATGCAGTACTTGCCCCTGGCTCATCGTCAATAGTGATTGAATCGGTTTGAGGTGTATCAGAGCTTGTCTGAAAGGAGGAGAAGTTCTGTATACCAATATTGGCGGAGCCATGCTGGGACTCTCAGCATAATCGTCCCGCCTTCATCTTCTTTAGCACTTTTGGAGAGGAATGGGAGGACAGGTGTAGGCAAATATGCTAGACCATGCAATTGAAAAGGTATTCCCCTATGATCCCTTATGAAGATGCCAACTCACGAAGTTCCGGCATTTGATGTTGTGGGGAGTTGCAAAGAGGTCTATGTTTGGCTTGCCCCACTGGAGGAAGATGTTGTTGAGTGTGTGTTAATCCAATTCCCACTCGTGGTAGGTTGTTTTTAGTCTGCTTAAGGTGTTGCTATGGTGTTCTGTTTTACTGGCACATACTCTGTTGATGATACCTTGTGATGTATGTCCATTTCCAGAGAAGTTGAGCTTCCTGGGATAGAGGGCGAGAGCTTGTGCTTCCCTGCTTGTTTATGTAGTGCATTGTTGTAGTGTTGTCTGTTCGTACAAGCACTGACGAATTTCAAATTCTGGGCAGAAAGGCTTGCAGAGCAAGGAACATCGCTCTTAAAACGAGGAGACTGATATGAAGGCTCCAATGGGATGGGGGCTATTTGCCGCTGACCAGGAGCTCCTGAAGGTAAGCGCCCCAGCCGTCCAAGGAGGCATCCGCTGTTATCACTTAAGGGGAGGCTTGAGGTAGGAAAGGCAGACTGAGTGACAGATTACAAGTTTGTGCCTGCCAAACGAGTGATGAACTCATGGGTGGAGTTACTTTTACACCTTGACTGCCCCACGGCTGGCACAATGTTTTACGGCTCTGTATTAGACGTTCCTTAATCTCCTTCCCTTTTCCTCATTTTCCACAGGCTATTTTCATTGATTCAGGCTTGCACCTTAACTGTCCTGATGATGATCCTATTATTGTTTTTAAAGGATCGAAACGTCGTCGACTAATGTAAACAGTTTGCACGTTAATCGCACATGATAAAAAAAGTACAGTTACTGTTTCTCTAAGCTTGTTAGAAATTGTGCTCAATATTCCACAAGCTACCCCGTCTTGCCGGATTTGTTTTTGTTCTAAATGTATTTGTCATGTGTTCATGTAGGATGCAGGATTGTGTCCCACGTAATTGCTACATTTGTATTTTTGTTCTTTGACATTTTTGATTTATTAAATTGATTGTCCGGCTGGACACTCGCATTATAGTACTGATTCAAGTCTATAATTATCCTATCTACTTAACTGTTGCGTTTAAGGGCCACTGTTCTAATACTAATCTCAAAACTGCTAGTCCAGCCAGCTGCCTTAATCTAGTGGAAGCAATGTCCATCGCACATCCTATTATTTCTGAGGCAAACACTTTCCTTCCCGCAACATTTTCTCTGCCGCCTCCTTGACGTCTTCAGGAAGATTGTCAAGATATGCAGCATAGTCTGTCTTTTATATCTGCCTAGCAACGCCAAGAATTAGATGCTCTGACTGTGCGCGCTGACATCGCTGAGAAATGCTTTGCGATATTATCGAGCCTTCTACCCTCCTGGTCTGTGGGTGCTGAAGGATTCTTTGATCTTCGCTGCGCCACTTGGCAAATACCAGAGTATGGTTTTGAGTGACCTGTGAGGCAGCCAGGTGCGTCCTCCAGGGCCTTGTATTTTTTATCCAGTCTTGGTAACACTGATGGTATTTGTAACACTGGATTGCGCATAATCTTTAAACCTTGGTCCCAAGTATAAGCAATAATGGGCATAGATCTTACTGATTTTCTGAAAGGCTCTTTAAAATCATAAAGAAACCAGTCTTGATGCGCGGGCATTGGCAGCTCAAAACATCTGGCTGCTCTATCCAATAGGTTGTGGAAACCTCCTATATCCCCTGGAAGAGAATATGTTTGAGGTAGAGATGGCGATGCTGGTGGTGGCAGTATGTAATTGCCCCATTCATCTTGTTCCTGGTGAATATCACCTTGTCTTTCCTATTCAAAAGAGGATGGTTTTTGCAGATGCACTTCCTGCAACAAATGGCACAGCACCGGAAAGACTTGTGCTGGTGGAATTGATGGTTCAACCTGTACTACAGGTGGTTGAGGGATTGTTTGTTGATGAGATCGAGATGCTGGTGAAAATCTCCTTTTGTAATCTGCCAACATAGATTGCAAGTCGGATACTAAAGGTGGAGGTAGATATACCATATCCTGCTGGTATTGTCGCTGTTGGTGATGTTGTTGAGGATAATATTGTTGATTATAATACTATTGATCATCTGAATCCTCCTGCTATTTTAAGTTTAGCTCCGAAGGGCTTCGGGCAACCCCAAAGAGACTGTCCTCTTCAGAGTCATTATCATCATCTAGAAGATGTGAAGGCAACATAGATTGTACTCGACTTGGGGATGTTAAAGATGGTGACAAAACATTTCGTGGCTTATTTTCAGTACAAAACTGCTTTTAAAACTGATCATTGACAATGGTTTCTTTATTAACAATGCAGGAGCCGTCGTCAAAGAGGCTTCGGGGAACTGAAACTGCAGTGGAAGCGCTGTCGATGATGATGGAGCTATTGTCGACGATGTTGATGTAGACGAAAGGTTCACCATTGGCGCAGGATTTGCAGCCGATGAGAGGTTTGCTGCCAACAGGAATATTTCCATCGACGATGGTCTTGAGGAGAGGAAAATAAGTTACTTGCCTGTAACTATGGTTATCCAGTATTGGTATCTGTCATAGACTCAAATGCCTGAATTATTTCCCGTCGTCGAGATGGGAGTTCCACGGTAAAATATTCAAGCAGTGCCTTAAATCCTTAATAGGCTATAATGGCCCTAGGCCATCTAATCAGTAGCCTATCCATGTCCTTTTTTAAAAAGTACCAAATGTTAGCACTCACCAGAACACTCCCAGCAGAGGCCAGTTCTCAGATTTTCAAAGCACAAGTAGAAAGTAAGGATCCCAAAATTCAATGAGAACTGACTCTCCGGGGAGGAGGGTGGGTTGCATGTGAATCTATGAAAGATACCAATGATGGATAACCGTAGTTACAGGTAAGCAACTTATTTTCTTATCCAGTATTAGGGTATCTCATAGATTCACATGCCTGAATCAGAATAACAAGCAGTACCATGAAACTGTACTGTTAGTGGACGGTGGGAGACATGCAACTTTAAACTCACAATATTATAGACATATACCAGAAACTATTCTAATAGTTGTTTAAAATCTAGCTTGTAATGCATGAGATAAATCTTTCAGATACACTAGCATTCACATATATTAAGAACCGTCAAAAACAGTTATAAATATATATATATATACACACATTTTCAGACATACGCAATACTGTTATAAAAATAAAGAACGAGCTCCTCTTATGTCAAACAAAAGAAGCTGACCTTAATTGAAGAGATGCCGCAGTACCGCTTGTCCAACCGCTGCATCTTCTCGTTGCATAGATTGCAAACAGCTCTGTAAACGTGTGGACATTCTTCCATGTTGCAGCACGGCATATTCTGTCTAATGTCACTCCAGCACACAAAGCTGTAGATGCAGAAATTGTTCTTGTGGAGTGTGCTTTAGCCCTTGCAGTCAGGGGCTTGTTAGCCTTTTCGTGACAGAACTGAATCGCAGCTGAGACCCATCTGGCGATCATAGCCTTTGTTACAGCTATTCCTTGTTTTCCTTGTTCGTAAGCAACCAGGAGCTGATCTGTTTTTCTTATCTCTTTCGTTTTGTGTAGGTAGAATTTCAAACATCTCTTGACATCCAAAGTATGCAATGCCCGTTCTGCTGGGCTGGATAGATTTGGAAAGAAATATTGCAACATCATCGGCTCGTTGAGGTGAAATTGTGTTGGTACATTTGGTAATAACAGGTTTGTCCGTAAAGCTACACAGTTTTCAGTGAAATGTAGAAAAGGTTCTTTGATTGTAAAGGCTTGTATTTCACTCACCCTCCTTGCAGAAGTAAGAGCTAGTAAGAGGGATACCTTCCATGTGAGAAACTTAAGCTCTGCTTTGTGAATTAGTTCAAACGGTTGTCTCATCAATTGCGCCAGGACTACATTGAGCTTCCATTCCGGAGGAGGCGCACACACAGGGGGAAATGTGCGGAAAAGTCCTCATGAGCTGCTTTACAAGACTAGATGCACAGAGAGAAGAAACAGAATCTTCTCCATTTCAGACGATATGTTGTGATAGTGGTTGCGACACGGGATTTAGCAATGATTTCTCTACACTCTTGCGTTATATTTACGTTCCTAAACTCCAGGAATTCAGGATCCATGCGTGCAAATGAAGAGTGTGGATCCGGATGATTGACTTGACCCTTGTTCCTCGATAACATCGTGGAGGACGGCGGTAGGCGAATGGGTTTCAACTCCGACAGCACGAGCAGTTCCGGGAACCAGTAATGCCCGGGCCAACATGGAGCTATCAGGATCAGACGACAGCCTTCTGATTTCATCTTGCTCAGTACTCTGGGAATTAACAGGATGGGGAAAAGCGTAGGCATATATCCCTGACCATCGCATTTAAAGGGCATTCCCCCTTGACCCCTGTAGCGGGAACCTGCTGGCATAGTACTGGCATTTGGTGTTCTCCTTCGTTGCGAAGAGGTCCAAAGTTGGTTTTCCCCATTTTCCAGCTGGGATTGTTCTAGCTCCCACTCGTGGCAACCGGACTGAGACCTGCTCAACGTGTCTGCAAGGGTATTGTGCAGACCCCCGACATGCCCTGCTTTTAACGTGATCCCATGCGGTGTTGTCCATTCTCATAATTCTTGCCCCTCCTGAGAAAGCCGAATGGATCTTGTTCCTCCTTGCTTGTTGATATAGTACATGCTGGTGGAATTGTCCGTACGCACCAAAACAGAAGAGCCTGCTATTCTCAGCAGGAAAGCTGGAGAGATAGGAATATGGCTTTTAGCTCTAAGCTGTTGATGTGCTATGTTCTCTGCGCCAAGGACCATTTGCCTTGAATTTGCAAGTCCAGTAGATGACGTCCCCAGCCCTCCATGGAGGCATCCGTTGTTAAAAAGAAACCTGGGGTGCTCCGTGGAAAGTCAAGCCTTGAACGAGATTTGATTCCAGGAACCACTACTGCAGAGTTTTCTCCATCCATGGTGTGATTCGAACTACATCTTCGAAGGATCCCAAAACCTGTTGCCACTGATTCTGTAGCTCCTCCTGACGAGGCCTCATTTTCAGTCTGGCCAGAGGTACCAGATTTATCGCTGAAGGACACATCCCCAGGAGCGATTTGTACATTCGCACCGAAACTGACCATTTTGTTGACATTGTCTTTGCAAGCTTTTGAGACGTATCCGCCTCTCCTGAGACAAGAACGCTTTTCCCTGAAGGGTGTCTAAGGATGCGCCCAGAAAAGATATTACTTGAGTTGGAAACAGAACTGTTTTTTCCTATTTAGGGTAAGTCTCAGCGTTTCAAAGAGACGGAGGCAAGTTTTCGTAGCTCGATCGGCTTGCTGCACAGTTGCTACTTTGAGCAGCCAATCGTCGCGGTACGGAAAACTTGAAACCCCTGAGACCGCAGGTTCGCCACTACTGGCGCCAGGCACTTGGTGAAGATTGGTGGTGCTGATTTGAGTCCAAACGGGAGCACTTTGAATTGATAGTGGATAACAGCCACTGTGAATCTTAGGAACTTTCGGTGCTTTGGGTGGATTGGGATATGGAAATATGCATCTTCCATGTCGAGGGATGTCCTGAAATCTCCTTTGTTTAAGCAACCCAGGATATCTGAGAGCGTTACCATCCTGGACGTCTGCTTCTTGAGAAACTTGTTGAGATTCCTTAGGTCCAGAATCGGTCTCCATTCTCCTGATTTCTTTATTAGGAAAAAACGAGAATAAAAACCCTTCCCTTTCTGGGCGAGTGGTACCTTCTCTATTGCATCCTTGAGAAGCGTAGCCAAAACTTCTTTTAACAGTAAGTGAAGACGAGGGGGACCCTTGGGTGGGGTGGTTGGTGGTCGCTGAAGAAACTGAGTGTGACCCTTGTTGACTAGGTCTAAAACCCAGCGATCTGATGTAATCTCGTGCCTCCGCCGCACGTAACCGGAAATTGTCGCACCCAAGGGTAGGGAAGAAAGATGGACTGGTACCCTGATCTGCTCATTGCTTTCTGCCTGAGTGACGGCTTTGTTGGGGTGCTCGCTTGCGACCTCCCTGGCAAGAGAAACCAGCCGTTGAAGATTGCCGATACGATGGAGGGTTATAAGATTGCCGATAATGGGATTGGTATGGTTGGTATTGTTGAGCTCTCTGGTATCCTCCTTTATAAGTGGCGAATCCTCGCCCTCGAGCACCTCTGAACGGTACTCTTCTGTACTGATTGCCAATAGAGCCTCATCAATGTGTTTACTGAAGAGTGACTCCCCGTCAAAACCCAGGACAAGAATTTTTGCTTGTACCTCCGGTCTAAAAGTTGTTGCTTTTAGCCATCCCTGACGTCAAAGTACAGCCGCTCCTGCTAACTACCTAAAACCGGTGTTTGCTACATCAAGGGCACAGTCCATTGATTCCGAGGCAGCACGCTCACCCTCCAGCAGAATTTTGCATGCATCTTGCCTGCTTTCCTCCGGGATGAGGTCTATTAGCCCTGCCATATCAGACCACATTTGGCGGTCATATCGGCAGATACTGGCTAAGGCATTTGCTGCTCTGATTATCACAGCTGCCATTGAAGAGAACCTTTTCCCAAGAATGTCCATTCTACGCCCTTCTTTATCTGGGGGGAGAGGGGAGGTACTAATCGGGATAGCTGGATTCTTAGACCGCCTTTGTGCTGCCTGGCTTCAGAAGTCCAATAAGGCACGATGGAGAGTCAACCGAAGCCCTATATTTCTTTTCCACACCAGGCAGCACCGGTCTTAGGGATGCTGGCCTTTTCATAATTCTGATGCCCTCCTACCAAATATGGTCGACGATAGGTATGGAGCGCACCACTTTTCTTGTGTCCTCTTTGAAATCGTAAAGGTAACATTCTGTCTTCTATACTGTCATAGGTAGATGGAACCTGATGGCTACTCTTTGCATCAAGTTGTGAACCCCTCCCCCTGATATCCTATGGAGGAGAGTCTGCAGGAAGGTGCGGAGGAGGAGATGGTGTTGGAATAACGTAATCATCCCAAGGGTCGGGAGCAGATGTTGAATCTGGCAGTTCACCTTCCTCTACCTCTTCTTCTGAGGAGAAAGTGTTTTGTGCTCCTGGGTCGGTTGTCCCCGAGCCTGGTGTATCTGTAGATTCTTCCGCCTGAGGAACTTGGTTTACAGATTGATTTTGTTGAGGAGGGAACCTTTGCCTATATTCCGCCAACATGGCTTGAAGGTCCTCAATGAATGAAGGCGGTAGGTGGGCCATATCCCTGGGGCATGGTTCTTGACGGAAGTCAAACTGATAGCTATGTCGTGCAGCCATAAACCCCTGCTGGTAATAATGCGCCTCGATAGTCGTCATCCTCCTCATCATCCCTCCTGGCACTTCGCATGGAGGATGATGAATTGTGAGCTATCCCATAGAGGCCGTTATCATCATCAACCTCTTCCTCAACATACTCTTCCAACAGATGTGATGGAAAAAAAGGTGACTGACACTTTACTATAATCCTGCATAGACCGGTGTAAAAATGTCTTTGTTACTCTGGTAATCGGAGCAATCATCGTCGACGGGGGCGTCAACGGTGCAGAAATCATAGGCAAGGGAACTTCTTTCGTCGACGGTGTCTTCGTCGTTGACCATGCCTTCGTTGTCGAGGGTGCCTTTGTCGTCAACTGTACCTTCGTCGACGGAATGGTAGTCGACAGAGGGGCGTCGACAGTCTTCGATGACGATGGAGCTTTCGTCGAGATGGAGACTCTTGTAGAGAGAATAGGAGACTGGATTGCCGTCGTCATAACTGTAGCCATCGACAAAGTCACACAAACTGTTGTCAACGAGACAGATTTTCGTCGACGATGGCTTCTTCAGGGATTTTTTACCTACAGGATCAGAAGATGAAGCTCTAGGGCGATCTCTAACCTTCCTAGCTGGTGTAGAGGGCACAGATAACCGGTTTAGAAGAATGTTTGGCAGCCTTCTACTTACTTGAAGCCCTTTCCTGGGAAGGTTTAAAATGTTTCTTCCCCTCACCTGAGGATCTTTCCTGAGATCTAGCCCTCTTGTGGGAAGTTGAAGTTCTGTCGTCGTCGTCTTCATCAGAAGAACGAGACTGCTGTTTTGTGGTTTGGAGCCACAATACACAATCTTCCCTCTCTGGCCTTGAGGGTCTTGTTAGAGAAGGTGCGACAGATTTTACAGTCTTTCACCTCATGTCTGGGACGTAGGCGATAAATACATTCTTTGTGTGGATCATCCACATGTACTCTTTTCCTCCCACAGGTCTTACAAGGGCGGAAAAGGCCTTTCTAGTCTGACATGATGTCTAGAATTTGCTGAGTAGAAGAAAAAACTGAGTAGCACTCAGGGAGACTCCCTTCCACATGACGTGCGGTGAAAATCTGAGGAAAACTGGCCTCTGCTGGGAGTGTTCAAGAGAGTGCTAACAGCTGATTGGCTGTATGCCAACGTTTGGTCCTTTTTTAAAAAAGGACATGGATAGGCTACTGATTAGATGGCCTAGGGCCATTATAGCCTATAAGGGATTTAAGACACTGCTTGAATATTTTACTGTGGGACTCCCATCTCGACGACGGGGAATGATTCAGGCACGTGAATCTATGAAAGATCCCCCAATACTGGATAAGGTAATTTTTACCATTGATGACCATGGCCCTTGAATCGTGGACAATGACGTCGCCGAGAAGAATGCTGCGAAAGACATCATTATAGTGGTGGCAGTAAGGACCGTCGACGCTGCTGGGACAGCATTTGATTTACCAAGGACAGAAGAGGGTCTTGTCAGAGATGTCGATGTGCCACCTGGCGGTGGAGCAGACACTGTTTTTTTTAAAAGTGTGTTTCACTTTCTGTGGTGAAGGAGGAGGCTCTAAAGTGTTTTTTTGAAGGGATTTTGAGGCAGAACTTGCCTTTTTCTGGTCTTGCTGCAGCTTATGAGGTAACTTGGAAGGAGGATATATATAAAAAAGGAGGGACTCAGAGCGTATAAAGGTCCAGCATACATGCTCCAAGTAACTAGTCAGGGTAAGAAGGGTAGGCAGTTCCTATTAAGATGTGGACGTCTACTTAGGTAAGTACAGTTCCAAAGAGTCAGCCGGGAGCGTGACTCTTTAGGAACAAACACCCTCACACACCTAGATAGGCGTCATGGTTCATCATTGGGCTTTTGCTCTACGTCGGGCTGGCACTTCAATGCCGGACGGATCCCCTTAATGGGGGCTCTTTACCGGACATCTTTTTAGGAGCTGTTTGTGAAGTGTGGGTCTTCGTTATAGACGTCAAACCGGGTTTGTCTCCATCTGCCAGACTCCATCTGGCTGACTTTTGCATCTTTTTTCCTATGCCTGCAGAAGTGTGTCATAAAGATTGGCTCATACTGTTTGCCAACTGATTTTCCCATTCTCGGGTGACAGTACTCCAAAGCCAGCACCGTGGAGTATTTCTTCAAGTTCCATTCACCGTGGAGGTGGGCGGAGCCACGATCCAGGCGGAGTCCTGATAAACAAAAATGCCCATGTTTTCGGCGTCCCTTCCTAGGCGTACGTTACTGGTCCCGAGGAAATACTCCCCAGGTATGGAGTTTCCTTGAAACTGACTTTCTATATCTGTCAAAAACTCGAAAGGAGAACCAAAACCGGTTCAATAGATATATATTAGGGCCTAATAAATAGGTACCTGTTGAAATACAAAGCTAGATTGGAAAGGAATGGACAGATTGAAATACATGAAACACCCAACAAGAGTTGTGGATATAAAAATATATCTTTTATATTTGTTTTATTTTTTTAGTTGAATTATTCATTTCAATTTTTACAAAAATTCTTACAAAGATTCAATCAAGTAAATACATATATAAATATAATACATACAATCAAAACAAATCAATTTGTGTATCTGTTAATCAAAACGTGGTTCAAAGCCCCACACAAAAATCAAATTCGTACATACACACACTCAATCCAAGTCACATTCAACACAACAAATCAAAAGGTGAAGCAAATTATCCTTAGGTGTTCAGATGGATGTAGTGATTGATAGATCATCCAAAGGAAGCCAGCTGGTACTCTAAGAAGAAGGAGGTCAGCGAATCAAGCGCCAACGCGCGTTTCGGTATAGGGCCCACTCAGGGGCCCCACCTTCATCAGGGCGTAGACCAAGGATAATAAGGGGCAAGAACAAGACTAAAAACTAAATCCTTGATAAGCCGTGGATATCAGTCTGCCGAACCTATATGCAAGCGCAGTCAGGTGTCAAGAGGAAGCATCCAGCCTTGTTCAAATAAGAGAGACTCACTTCGTCTGGCTGAAAGGTAGGCGTTTAAAATATGGCCAAGTCGAAACACGGGGAATTTGAATAGGCAGTGGCGACGTATAGGAACGAGCAACAGAGGCTTCAAAGCTGGTCTCGTGGAATTCGGAAGCGTAAGTGAGCAAGGTCTTACACTGCTATTTACCCCGCATAAACCGGTTCTTTATTGTGCTTTTGGGGTCCCCCTCTCCTAAGTGGTTTTCTATACCTGTCAGACACTAGTGTTACACTTTGTGAGCTCATGTACTCTACAGAGCCGTGCAAGCACGATTTTCCTGAATCCTCAGCATAGCCTCAGCCTTCCTTGCAAGGCTTGATATCGCACCCAACGTCCAAGTCTCCTTATGAATAGACGTGTTATGCGGAGCTGTAAAACTGTTTACTGAGCTCCGGTTTCACTTTGCCTTATATTTATTGCTAACGTACTTCACGTATAAGGCACTCTGCTGGCAATTAATCAAAACTGTCCCAGACTTACCAGGTACAATCCAGGAGAGCAACCGTGTTTGATCTGCTTTATGCAGTTATAGTAAAACATCTGGTTTATAGTGAAGCCCTTACTCATCTTACATAAAATTTCAGCTTCCAATCACTACCAACATCTGTGTTTGTTTACGTGTGTACGTGATTTGCTGAGTGTGAGTCCCTTCGACGCCGATCAGGTGACTTCGACTTCGGCGCCGTACTCTTGTCAGAATGACGCCGAGAGGAATGCCTTCTCTTTTTCTTGTGCTTCTTAGCTCTCGAAGCATGCCCCGACGTCGACCTCGAAGCCGACCTCGACTTCGATCGAGACCTCGATCTTGTTTTCCTCCTCCCTCTCTTCTCCTTCTTCATCCTGGCAATAAAAAGTTTTGCCTCCCGTTCTTTCAAAGCCTTTGAGCTCATTTTACGGCAGCTGGTACAACCATCCACATCGTGGTCCGAGGATAAACACCACACACAGTCCTCATGTGGGTCAGTGATGGACATATGCTTGCCACACTCCCGGCAAGGCTTAAATCCAGACTTCCTCGATGACTTCTTCAAAGAAGACAGGAAACAGCAATGAAAATACACAAAGTATCAACGACGCTAACAGCAGCGATTCCCGAAATCCGTTGGCTTCGACGGCGCGGAAAAAAGGGAACTGACGTCATCACGCCGACGAGGTCCTCTTATGGAGCCGGTGACGTCAGCGGAGTCGCGAGCGGAGCCGTGTCTCTGTGACGTCGTCTTCGGCCTCATCGGCGTGGACTGCTACAAAAGTTTCCGAATGTTGCTGGCGCAAGGGATATTCACAAGGTGAGGAATCCACTGGCAGATGTATCCATCAGAATAACACATATTGCCTCAGCATGATCAGGCCTCAACAGCAGACTCACAGGGTTCCTTTTATCAGCCCTTTACAGTGAATACCGCACTTAAAATACGCGCCTCTTGGTATTCCGGGCTGTTTGAGCTATTACATGCTAACCTCCAACTGTTTATCACCCTCACTGTGGTGGTTGCGCTAGAGTGCTCACCATCCTCTTGAGTTCACAGATAAGGTTCTGCTGGGAATGTTTTAAAATGCAGCAGCTACTGGGTAGTCTCCTTTGGGATAAGCACACTTAATTGCACTCAAAGAGGCTCTGTATACGGAGCATCTACCCCCTTGGAAAATAACCATCACTATCCCCTTATTTTAACACCGACGTTTTGCCTTTAGCGTCTTGCAAAATCCTTTTAAACCAACAAAAATTCACATTTTAGCTACACAGTAGACTGTGGGTGAATGGTAGTTCTTTTGCCATTTATCTACTAATGCTGTAGAGAAGCTCAATTTTCCTACAAAATAAGGCTCCAGTAGCTTATTTGTTTTAATAACTGTGTTTAAATCTGGTCAACTGTGCATTTGTGTCTTTGTATTTCTAAGACTGAAGTTCCCAGTCAAGTTGTATTTCCCACTTCTTTCCTCTATAGGAACTGAATGAGTATGTGTGCCGAGGTTGTGTCATGAGCTCACCCGATAATACAGGTAAGCGTTTTAAATAGTCATTTACATTTCGCAATAGGACACAACTGCACTTCTTTAAGCATGTACACGTGGTGGTTCGTAAGGGAGTTCGTAGTGAGATGTAACATACAATGTTATGCTAACACATTGTCTCTTTTCAGGGAAGATTCTGACCAGCGACTAATTTGAGTGATTCATATATCTAAAGCTGGTTGTATACTCTTCTTACCACCTACTCAGTTTGGTATGCGTGGTTATTTCGTAAAACGACCTTTACAACGCAGTCAAAATACTGCAATACACTTACATCGCTGGATGGCGCTCTAGACTACGGAATAGTGTGGTTTACTATTCCAACACCTTCCCTACTGTTACGTAGGATGGAGTTGGAATAGTAAATCACACTATTCCTAAGTCCAGCGCAAGTCGTTGTAACGACTTGGGTTGTAAAAGCAGCGATGTAATGTACCGCAATCTAAATGATCGCGTTGTATTATCATACATCCAGTTATTTCACCTGTTCACGTTATGGTCCTGAAGAAAGCCGATACACCTCCACGGAGGGTGCTTGGCTAAAAACATGTCATCCACTGGTCTATGAAAGGTTGACTCCTCCTGCCATAGCTCAACCTTTTTAATCCTGACCTCTGGGTGCCCCACTAAAGTTTGTTCAACACACCAAAGAGTTAGTTTTAGCTCACTTTCACTTTTTCCACCACACTCCGTCCACACCCTGCTTATCTCAAGGTTTTAGGATACCTCTTCACTCTGTTTAAAACATCCCTGAGCTCCTCCCTCTCAGAGATGGGGTTGTATCCCGCACTGCAACTAGGTTTGCAGTAAAAGGAGGTTACCCGAAGATGAAGCATGCCACCTACGGGTGGGTGAGGGAAACGGGCCTTTAAAAGGGACTCCCCCGCACTCCTGCTGATTTTCAGACCCAGGGGCTCATCTGTGTGTTTTCTATAAGATAGTCATCCCACTCCTGGTGCAGATCCCCTAGCTCTCCTCCTCATGGTCATCATCAGTGGTTACCGGGCCCTGCTGAGCAGCAGGTGGTGGTAAATGTGAAGCAACTGTTGGTATCAGATTTGGACCTTGTTGTGGAGTGGAAGGAGGGACAGACAGTTGTCGAGGTGGTAATGCAGATTGTCCAGTAGGAGCAGACGCTGTGGGAAACCTTCTCCTGTAGTCTGATCAATGAAATTGCAGGTCCGTGAGCCATTAAGATGGCATGCAGATAATTTCTTCTTGGTATTGTTGGTGATACTGCTCCTGAGGAATTTAGTAATGTTGTTCCTTGTGTTCTTCATCATAGTCGCCCTCCTGACACTTCACATGCAACTGTGGTGGACTATGTGTATAGCCAAAAGGATCATCATCCATATCTTGTTCTTCTAGCGCGTGTAAAGGAACTAAAAGGGTCACTTTACTAGGTGAGGTGATCTCTGGTGTAAATTGTCTAATTCTACCTTGTTCTGCTCTTTTAGGCCATTTTTCTCTCGTTGACGAGACTACCAACAGAGCCGCCGACGAATGGGGGGGGGGGGTCAGTAGAGGAAGGCTTTTTAAAAGCACGCCTGCCCTGAGGAGGTGATGCAGGCAGTTTCACTTGATTTCCTTGGTTTACTGTCCCTTGAATAGTGCCCTTTTATCTCCTTTTCCATTTTGTGAGGAGATTTTGATGGACTGTGCCTGTAAGACCCATGAGTGGTCTTTTTGGAGGCTTTTTTAGGGCGTTGACTGCATGTTGACTTTGCATTGCTATTTTAATATACCGGGGATTCCTATCTCGACAATGGGGAATGATTCAAGCATGTGAATCTATGAAAGTTCCAATGCTGGAGTAAGGTACTGTTGTGCATAGTGCTTAACATTCAACACCAGCATGTACTAATATTTCTGAAGACCTAAGGAAAAAGATGCAGCAATTAATAAAGATTGGATCTACTCTACATGATTAGGGAGGTGGATGCAGGATGGTTAAAACCAGTGGGTCTGCTAAAATGAAATGAATAATTTAATTTCAAATCAGACCTGGCCAACAACATGACTACTGGCAAAAAAAGCAAACAAAAAAGCAAAAAGATGATAAACAATACCAAGGAAGCACTAACTCAAAGTAATGTCCCATTTAGTTGAAGCACAGGAGGGTGGAAGTGAAGTCAGATTTGAATGACCCCCTACCTGAACCTGCCGATCCGCCGTAAGTGAGAAAACATCTCTCCACCTGGTATGTATTCCATCACCATGTAAAGGTTGGAGTTATCCTGCAGAAAGACACAACATCAACATGTTGAAGACTAGAAACATACAATGCATCCTAAACAACAAAGTGAGATTACTTACTTAGGGCTAGTGTCCATTAATGAGCCCAGAACCGTGATGACAGCATGAGGTCTATGACTAGAAAGGATATTGCATCACTATAAATTCTGTACTCTATCTGTTGGTCTATCCATTTCAAAAACATTTGGGGGATTTCTCGATTAACAATGAAGTGAGACTGTAGGAAAGTAGGCTGGTGTTATTCTGTTTTCTGACTAGTCTGACTGGGAACCTGCTAATTAGGACACCAGTCACTGTGCTTCCTCCCTAAATTTGACAGTGGTAGCTTCCCAATTGGCTATTGGTGTACCCATGTCAGTCCCTAGTATATGGTACTAAGGTACCTATGGCATATGTACAGCAGGGGTCTCCCATGGGCTACAGCATGTTTTATGCCACCCATGAGAGACCACTCAAGCTGTGACTATAGGCCTGCCATTGCTGTCTGTGTAAGCTGGTGCTAGTTTCCCTATATCTGAGGTCACAGCACTTAAAACTTATAACTCACCCCTAAGGCAAGCCTATCAATCCTGAAGGCAGGTTGTAAGTGTGAGGGTGCCGTGCATGAGCAGGATACCCCCTACAAACCCCGGAGTCGATTCTCCAGGATTTGTAAGTGCAGTGAGCCATTTGTATACATATAGTGGCCGTGCGTCATTACGTGATTGCTAACTATATATTGGATGTGCCGAACCTGGGCATGTTTGGTATCAAAAATGTTGGAATCATACCCCAACACAGTTACTGGTGTTGGAGGTATGATTACATTCACCAGAGGGCTCCATCTGGAAGCCCTCAGTGCTCCAGGTAACAGCCTTCGGGGTATGCCCGCAAGCTAGTGCTGTTGCCAACCCCAGACACTATTCTCCCTCCTGCTGCTGAGCTGAGCTCAAGCAGGGGAAGGGAGAACAATAGGTTTTCTGTCACAGGGAGGTGTGACCACCTCCCAGACATGACTAAGGGTATTGGGCTGTGGTGGGGGCGCTTGCCAGCACTACGACTGCTTTAAAGGGCAAATTTGGTGCCCTCCTTCCATACTCCAGTTTGAGCCAGTTCAGGGAGCCCTTGGCTCCCCCTCTGGCGCGAAACTGAACGGAGGACATGGGAGTATCCTCCCCTTTGTCCAGCCCCTCCTCTGGGAGGGACCCTTGAATTGTCCCAACCCTTTCCCTTGGGTACTTAAGGGCTTACCTTCAGGTTCATTGTGGGACAATATTCAAATTCGAAACCACTTAGCCATCTGGGCACCTTGGTACGCCAGGAACCAAGACTATACCAAGGAAGACTCCTGCTGCTCCTAGTCTCACGTTTCTACAAGTCTTCTTCATCGTCTGTCTCTCCAGGCCTGTGGGCATCAAAGACACCCGAAGTAATCTCCCTTGGAGTGAAGGAGTCACTCCCCTGCATTTGCAGGGACCGCAACGAAGCTGAACGGTCTGCTGCTCCTGATGTCCTACCAACTACAAAAGGCTCAGCAACACAGGTGGTGGTTCTGCAACTCACCCGAGACCTGACCTGTCATCTCAGCAAGTTTGAGACCAGTATTCCTCGTCGAAACCGCTGGAACAGTACCCCTGTGCACCACGTTTACTTGCTGTTGCCACGGCTTGTTGGCTCTGTACTCAAGAGATCTTCAGGCTGCAAGAAGCTCTGGCCTCCAGCATCTCTTCCTGCCAAGATCTTTGTCCTCACAGCAATCTCTGCATCATTGGCCTGCATCTCTGGTGAGCTGCTCGAGGTCCTCTTGCGACTCCTGTGCCTTCGGCATTTGGGTCCTAATGAGGATTCTCTTTGGCTTTAGTGGGCTCCCCTGCTTGCTTGGGGCCTGTTCTGAGTCCCTTGGACCTTGCTGGTCCCAATGTTGCACCTTCTTTGTTTACCACGTCTGCTGCTGCCAAGGCTTGTTGGTGATCCCGCCGTACACTGACCCTCTGGTTCTCGACTTCCGACGTGGAACAGCTCGTGAAAGGCTCCTGGTCATCCAGAGTGTCGCCTGGTCCTCACAGCTGCAGCATCAAGGTTACCATCATTACTCCTGCATCTTCCGTCATCGGTGGTCATGGCTCTACCGTGCTTCCTGGTCACCTCTGAGTGGCAAAGACTCTGTCCCCACTGCTTGCAGGATCTTCTGTTCCAGAACCAACTCTTGGATTCCCCTGGAATATTCCACCTTCTTCGCTGGGAGCATTTTTTCTGAAGTCCTCCGTTGTGGTCTATGGCGGTTTCCGACGTCACTTAGCACCTACACACCCAGCTTCTCTTTGGTAACATGTCATCTGGTAAAAACATGATCTAGTCGCAGTTTTCTTACCTTTGAACATCCAGGAGTCAGGCGGGATCCCGACGATTTTGATAGCAGTACCCCTGCTCACTGATAGGTGGAGTCAGACGACTCCACTTGACTTCGTAGGAGTCTGGTTCGTCATCATTGCGATGCCCGCCTCATCTTAATAGGTGCCACCCCGGTGCGCTGACATCAGTACATTTCACGTCTTTCCATACCAGAAGCACAGATCCATGAAGTGACTGACCGTAGTGTGCCAAAAACACAAATAGGGCCCTGAAGGGAAAACAGCCCTGACATTAAACCAATCCACAGTGTGGGGAGGATGGGTGGGTCGGTAAGGAATCTGCCGCTAGATCATGTCTCTACCAGATAAGGTATTACCAAAGGTATGTAACTTGTCCATCTGATAGAGACATCTAGCCACAGATTCCTTACCTTTGAACAGATACCTAAGCAATACCATCCACGGAGGTGGGACTGTGGAAAGGCTTCAAACCAAGAAATCCTGCAAGACAGAGCGGCCAAAGAAGCCCTCCCTGTGGACCTGAGTATCCAGGCAGTAGTGTCAGCAAAACGTGTGCAGAGATGCATTAGTGGGAGATGTCAGAAACCGGGACACCACGCTGGAGAGCCATGGTGGCTGCTTTAGTCCTGGTAGAATGGGCCCGAGGCCTTCAGGAGGTTGTTTCTTCACCAAGGGGTAGCATATTTTCATAGAGAGAAGTATTCAGCGTGAAACGGTCCTCTTCTGAACCGCTCACCCCTTCTTTGTTCCAACGTACCCTACGAAGACTTGGTCGTCCCCCAAAAACTCTTTTGTACGATCAAGGTAGAAGGACAACGCTCTTTTTGGATCCAGACGGTGGAGACACTTTTCTTCCTTGGAAGGATGTGGAGGTGCATAGAAAGTGGACAGAGTAACAGACTGAGCCAGATGGAAAGGTGTTACTACCTTTAGCAGAAAAGATGTCCTAGTGTGGAGCACTACTTTGTCCGGAAAGACAGTCAGGTAATGAGGCTGAGATGACAGCGCCTGTAATGCGCTCACACTCCTGGCAGAAGTTATCGCCACTAAAAGGGCTGTTCTAATAGCGAGCAGCCGAAGGGGACAATTGTGCAAAGGTTCAAATGGTGCACACGTCAAAAAGGTAAGGACCAAATTAAGGTCCCATTGGGGCATATTAAAAGGTAAAAGGGGGAACATATGGGTAAGCCCCTTAAAAAATCTCTGTACAAGTGGTGATTTGAAAAGAGATGGCTGGTCTGGCAGCCGAAGAAAAGCAGACAGGGCTGAAAGTAGTCCTTCAGAGTGCCCAGAACAGAGCCCTGCTTGGCCAAGGAGAGAATAGAAATGATAACATCTGACAGGGAAGCAGACAAAGGCTCAACAGACCGTTATGTACAATGTTTACAATTCTTTTGCCAATGGTAGGCATGTACAGACTTAATCGAGGCCAGAATAACCGCACAGACTTCAGCAGGAAGGTCAACAGCGGTCAACGGTTGCCGCTCAATCTCCACACAAGGAGGAGAGTGGACAGGATCGGTTGGAGGGCCGTCCCCTGCTGCTGCGACAGAAGATCCTCCAGAAGAGGCAGCCTGTCCGGACGATTGATGCTCATTTGCAGAAGTTCTGGATACCAGACTCTCCATGCCCAGTCTGAATCCACAAGGAAGACTCCTGATCTCTGAGCACTCTCCAGGAGTAGTATGGGCGGAAAGGCATATAGGAGGACTGTGCTTCACTCGTGCTGAAAAGCTTTGCTGAGTGAGAGCCAGCTTGGAAACTCCAACGTGCAAAACTTCTGACATTGCACATTCTCTTCAGAGGCGAAACGATCTAACCATGGTTCTTCCCATTATTGAAAGAGACCTTGTGCCACCTCCAGATGGAGATGCCGTGAGTGATCCGCAAGGCACCGGTAGCTGAATTTTCTCCGCTTTGGCATTCAGAGAACTGGCCAGATGTTGAGCCCCCAGGGAAATGCTCTGTTGTTGCAGTAACGTCCAGGGACGCAGGGACTCTTGACAAAGGGTCTATGACCTCATTCCGCCCTGTTTGTTGCAGTACCACATGGCAGAAATGTTGGCCGTGAACACCTGAACTAGCCTTCCTTTGAATGAGGATAAAAAGGCTTTCAGTGCCAACCGGACCGTAAAAGCTAGGTTGAGGAGGGGCCTGGCTTCCTCTAGAGACCAGAGTCCATTGATCTCCAGCTCTCCAAGATGGCCGCCCCATCCCAGAAGGAACACATCAGTCAATACTGTCAGATCTGGGTAGGAAGGGAAGAGGGGTCTGCCTCTGACCCAATTGCAGTTTGTGAGCCACCATCGCAGTCCGTTCACGGTGCCCTCTGATATCTGAACTAGGGCAATGAGATTACCCCGATGCTGAGCCCATTGGAACTTCAGGTCCCACTGCAGAGCCCACATGTGCCATTTGGCATGGTCCACTAGCAGGATGCAGGAGGTCATGCGGCCAAACAGCCCCCAAGTCATTCTCACCGAAATCCAGGATAGAGGCTGAAACATTGATATCATAGCCAGAATATCCTGAACTCGCGTTCAGCAGGATAGGCCCGAAACTGCACCATGTCCAGAACCACTCCGATGAAATGGAGCGTCTGAGAGGGAGTAAGGTGTGACTTCGGCACGTTGATAGTGAACCTCAGCGAGTGCAGGAGTTTCGCCGTAGCCTGAGGTGTGGGCCAACTGCTTGAGATGAGCCAGCCTTCAACAACCAGTCGTCGAGATAGGGTAAGACTGGAACCCCTGATCTCCGCAGATGGGTTCCGACCACAGCCATCACGCTGGTGAAGACCCAAGAGGCACTGGTGAGGCCGAAGGGGAGCACAGCAAACAAAGTGCTTGTGGGCCACTGTCAACCGCAGGTGACGACGATGGACAGACAGGACGGGGATATGGAAGTACCATCCAGCCTCCTGGGTCCAGAGCAGACAGGACCTGCGCAAGGATGAGCATCCTGAACTTCTCCTTTTTGAGGAAGTAGTTGAGGGCCTGAGGTCTAGGATAGGAAATAGCAGGAATAGCAACCACAGCCTCTCTATGGCACCCTTCGCCAAGATAGTCTTGACTTACTCGTGGAGTAAGGCAAGGTTATCCTCCGTCAGCTGATCGCAAGTTGGAGGCATGGAGGGAGGCGTAGTCTCAAAGGGGAGGGAGTAACCCGCAGGGTCGGGGCAAAGCGCATCAGGCAACCCTGCAAAGGTTGCTGGACTTGTGGGGCCACAAAATGGGCGAAAAGCAGACACAGGCCGGGATGCGGTAGTGAGGCCTAGGGACTTGGCCGTAGCGAGTCCTTAAAGCGCTCAAGAGCTGCATTTGCTTGGTCTCCAAAGAGATGGAAGCAATCAAATGGCATGTCCATAAGATGAGCTTGGACATCCCCGAACAATCTATCTAGACGTCCTCAGTGAGGCGTGCTGTCTAACGGTCACCATCGAGGAAATCGCTCTGCCTAGCGAGTCTATCGTGTCTAAACCACATCATATGGCAAACTTTGCCGCAACGCTCCTGTCTGTGATAGCTTGGAAAAGGACAGCTTGGTCCTCCTCGGAGTCTCTGGGCAACACTTGTGCAACCGATCCCATAGTGAATGGGAGTAATGGCCGAAGAGGCATGCAGTGCTTACCGACCGCAATGCTAGGTTGGTGAAAGAGAAGATTTTCTTACTGATGCTTTCAAGCTTTTTGGATTCCCTTTCCGGAGGTGTGGAAGGCAACGCGCCATGGGAAGTGGAGGCTTGGACCACCACACTCTGTGGGGTGGGTAGAGAGAAAAGCTAGGTCGCCTGGTGCAGGAGGGTGGCTGCAGGCAATAATTCTATCCACAGGAGCCCCCGTTCTGTGCTTGGACCAGGTGCCCAGTAGAAAATCTGCTGAGGCCTCATTGAAAGGCAGCAAGGGTTCCCAAGAGGAGACACCAGGCAGCAGGACCTCCGTCAGGACATTAGTCGTGACTGCCACTGAAGGAAGCTGAAGGTGTAAGACCTGAGCAGCTCTACACACCACCACTGCGAATAAAGCTCTCTCCTCCATAGCTAGGTTAGGGGGAGGCAGCATGCCTGAATCTGGGGAGGTATCCAGGCCGCTGGCATCACCCAGGTCCTCATACCAGTCCAGGTCTTCATTGGGTTGCAGGATTTCTAAGGCATCCTGCTGCCCTCCCAATCTTCATCATCCACGCCTAACCCTTCAAAATAGGGCAGGGGGGGGGGGGGGGGGGCAGGGGAATGAGGTTGCCGGTGGGTGCCGGCAAAACTGGGAGCCTTGATGTCGGACGCAGTGCCGGGGAAAGCCGCAGAGGTACAACCAGTACCGGTCCAGCTCCAAAAGGAGGCCGTGGCTGGAGAAGAATGTGCGGAACCCACAGGGTCTTCTTCAGCTGAACCTGCAGGGCCCGAAGGCGTGGCGGCAGAGTCCGGCCACCCAAATATGGTGCACAGGGCATCATAAAATTATTTTAGTTTGGCGGGGGTCGCTCCCGGGCCCAGAAAGAGGGAGAAACGCAGAGTTGACCCAGGCACCCGCTCTGCGGAGCGGGACCTCGAACGCCGAGGCTCCTCTATCTCGTTGCGCGACTGATGAGGCGATGTCGAAGCACGCTTTAACTGCTTGTTCTTTTTATGGTGCTTCTTACCTGACAGCGCACCAGAGACACACGGAATTGGGGTCCGTGACCAACATGGTGCGACTTGAACCCCAAGGCTTTCTTACTAGATATACCCAGCACACCAAAAGGAGTCAACAAAGAGTCTGTCAAATAGTGAATGGAGGTAGCTCTCTTCGACAGATCTGAGCTGATTGGCACGGAAAGAAAATAACTGACATCAGCGTACCAGGGTAGTGCCTATATAGACAATGCAGCTATCAGGACGACGAACCAGACACCTACAACGTCATGATGAGGTGACCGACGCCACTTATCCACTCGCAGGGGTACTGCTATCAAAATCTTCCGGATCCAACCTGAAGTCTCGAAGTTCAAAGGTAAGGAACCTGCGGCTAGATGACTATCAGATATGATTATCTATTTGGGGTGGAGGGTACAACTCCCTGCACAGAACATTTGGATATGCAAAGTAGAACTCTACAAGCTATAGAAAGCGTTTAACCTGGTTTTAAGTCAGTCCTACCTAATCACTGACTAGAAGACACTAGCTTTTTAAACATAATGAAAATACTATCAAAAACCTCCTCAGTACAAGTTACAGAAGGTTCTGACACTTCTCTGGGTTTAGGCATATGACAAAAATTAACTTGGTTGTAAATACAGTCTCCAACATATGTATCTTGCATAAATTCACATGCTTATAGTATGGCTCTTTATATGACTTGAAATTTTCAATAGTTAATATCAAAAAAGCAGTGCTCAGACAAACACATTTAACATCACCTTAATCGTGCAATATCGCAATATATACACCTCATTCTGAGGTGGAGAGACCGTTCAACATTGTAGGCTCCACTAGTCAGATTCTCAAAGATTGTTTACACTGGAGGTGAGGGAGTCTAACATATGGTGTGTCTGTATATGGTGAATGTTACTTACCCAGTAAGCATCTGTTTGTGGCATGTAGGGCTGTAGAGTCACATGCTTAGCATAAGTCCGCCATCTAGTGTTGGACTCTGAAGTGTGGAAGTTGTTTTTCTTGGAAGAAGTTCTTTGAGCCACGAGTTATAGTGACTCCTCCTCTTGCTTGCATTGAGCATGGTCATCGACTCCATTGTTAGATTGTTTTCCGTTTGGCGGGTGAGGATGAAGTGAAAGGATAGCGTATGCTATAGAGATGACCATGTAGTGAATGCATGATATATGTATATAAATGCAAAGAGCACAAGTCACCGGGGAGGAGGGTGAGTGCATGTGAATCTACAGAACTACGTGCCACAAACAGATGCTTACCGGGTAAGTAGCATTCACCTTTTGTTGGCATGTGTGGCTGTAGATACAAAAAGCAGTTCTCCCTGTGAGCGGTGATTAACTGGAGCTTGGTGCATTTGCTTGTAATAAAGTACGTAATACTGCTTGAACAAAATTTGCTTGTTGTCTTGCCATAACATCTGCACAATTTGTAAATGTATGCTGAGTAGTCCATGTAGCTAATTTACATACATCAGCTATGGGAATATACCCTATAAATGTAATAGAAGCCCTTTTTTTTACATGTATAATGGGCTCTTGGTGGAATACATTTAACTATCCAACGTGCAATAACCGATTTAGAAATTGCTTAACCCTTATGTGGTTTGAAAATAAGACAAACAGTTATTATGTTTTACAGAAAGATTGTGTTCTATCTATATAGAACATTAATGCTCTTTTGACCTCTAATGTAAGTCACACTCTTTAGCTACTGATTCTGAATGAGGGAAGAATACAGGCAACTCTATGGATTGTGAAATGTGAAATTATGATATTTCTCTAGGTATGAATTTAGGGTTAGTTCTTAAAACCACTTTGTCTCTATGTAATTGAAAGAATTGCTCTTCTAAAGTCAATGCTTGAATTTCTCCTACTCTGCTAAGCGAGGCCTTTGCAATTAGAAAAGCGAGTTTCCATGAAAGAAACTGCAATTGGAATGTACGCAATGGTTCAAAAGGTGGCCCCATTAACCTTGTTAGCAAAATATTTAAATTCCACATTTGCGTAGGTGGTGCTCTGGGTGAAATAACTCTTAAGTCCTTGTAAAAAATGATTTAACTACAGGAATTCTAAAAAGAGAAGTTTGTTCTACCTGCATTTTGCAAATGTAGCATGTAACCTATGTTTTGAGGTGATGCTTGTATAGGATTAATGCCTTTTGAATGACAGTAATAAACAAAACGTTTCCACTTTGCTGCAAAGTATGCTCTTGTTGTGGGTCTCTTCTTGCCTCTTTTAGGATATCCATGCATTCTTTTTGTAAGCTTAGGTATCCGAATTCTAAGACTTCAGGAGCCAAATTGCAAGAATGAGAGATCTGGGATTTGGGTGCAGTATTGCTCCTTTGTTCTGCGTAAGAAATCTTGTCGGTTGGGTAACATTTGATGTGGTACTACCAACATCTTCAGCAGTGTTGTGTACCATGGTTGTCTGGCCTATGTTGGAGCAATTAGCATCAGTTTGAGGGATTACTGTTTCCGTTTGCAAATGACAAATGGAGAGCTGGAAAAACGTAAGCAAATATCCCAGACCAATTGATCCATAGTGCATTGCCCTTGGATTTTGGATGTTGGAATCTGGAGGTGAAGTTCTGGCATTTTTTTGTGGTGCTGCAAATAGATCTATATCCCTATTGTTCAAAGAATGGGTGTAGGACTTGTACATTTATTTCCCACTCTCTGACATGTTGGCGTGTTCTGCTGAGAAGATCCGCCAGATGATTGTCTACTCCTGGTATGTACTGAGCAAGCAACTGAATGTTGTGCTGTAGAGAAAACTTCCAGATCATTTGTGGTAGCAGAGATAATTGTGGAGATTTTGTCCCTCCTTGTTTTTGCAGATAATACAGGATTGTCATGTTGTCTGTTTTGATCAAAACTACCTTGCCTTTTAGGCGAGAAAGGAATGGTTTCATCACCAGATGAACTGCTAAGAGTTCTAGTTGATTGGTGTGTAGAAGAGACTGACTGTATGTCCAGTGCCCTTGCACAGTTATGTCCTGTAAATGTGCTCCCCAACCTATCGTTGATGCGTCCGTTGTAATGGCCGTTTGCGTAATTGGGTCTATAAAAGGCCGTCCCTGTACAAGTTTGCTGTAGTTCCACAATTGCAGAGACTGGCAAACTTGACGGCTGATCAACACTAGATTGTCCAAATGATCCTCCCCTTGAGACCATTGTTGCGACGGGCATTGTTGTAGAGGATGCATATTTAGTCTGGCATGAGGTACTATGGCTATGCCTGAGGCCATAGTTCCTAAGAGACGCATAACTGTTCTTACAGATATTTGTTTCCGAGGCTGAAATAGTGGCACCAGATCGGAGTTCTGGCTGCATGTGGGCAAGCTACTCCTGTTTGACAATTTATGATTGCTCCCAAGTAAGGATGTACTTGTAGTGTTTGTAGGTGTGATGTTACTGCATATACAGTGAAACCTAGTTTGTGCAGTAAATTGATTGTTGTCTGAGTGCTTTGCAAAATGTGTGATTTGTGTTCCTTTTGATAAGTCAATTGTCTACATGCGGAAATACGTGTATATTTTGTCTCCTTAAAAGGGCTGCTACTACTGCCAGACATTTGGTAAATACTCTGGGGGCTGTGGTGACCCCGAACCATAGCACTTTGAACAGAAAGTGCTGTCTGTCGAAGGCAAACATTGGATACTGCCTGTGTGCTGGGTGGATTGGAATGTGAAAATATGCATCCTTTAGATCCAATGCTGTCATGAAATCTACTTTTTGGAGAAGTGGGATTCTATCCTGAAGTGTGACCATCTAAAAATGTTCTGATAGGATATACCCTTTTAGAAGACTGAGATCTAATATGGGTCTTAGAGTTCTGTCCTTTTTGGGAATCAGAAAGTAAAGGGATTAAACCCCCTTTCCCTGTTGTTGTATTGGCACTGATTTGATTGCACCTTTTTTAAATAGAGCTTGAATTCCTTCTTTTAACAGGTTTAGATGTTGTGTAGACATTTTGTGAAAACAAGGTGGTACATTTGGAGGAGTTGAGGTTAGCTCCAGTCAATATGATAACATCCAACACCCATTGATCTGATGTGATGTTTACCCATTGTGGAAAGAACTGTTGTAGTCTTTCCCCAACAGGTGTTATGTGATCGGGGGGAATGGCAGTTGAGTCACTGTTTGGTTGTAGGAGAGGAAGTGTTTTTCTTGAAACCTCCTCTACCTCATCCCCTGTTATTCTTCTCTCTGTAAGATCCTCTATAATATTCTCTTTGGGGACTTGTTTGAGTTTTGTTAAAAGGTGTGGATGTGTCTGACGAGGTTGTTTTACATCCTCTGCAATATGTAGAGCGACAAAAAGTGCCCCTTTGAGACTGCATTTGTAGTGCTCCCCTTGACTTTGCAGTCTCATTATCTTTGTTGATTTTCTATAGTAAAGCGTCTACTTGTGGACTAAAAAGGTGTTCACCATCAAAAGGAAGACCTATAATATTTTGTTGCACTTCTGGTTTAAAAACCAGATACCCTTAGCCATGCATGTCTTCCTAGCAAAAGGCTGGTTATTTATTCCCCTAGCTGCATCAGTTCCATCAAGAGCGCACCTTATGTTTGTGTTTGACATAAGCTTACCCTCTGATATAATTTGGTATGCCCATTTTTTGTATTGTTCTGGGAGATGCTGTAAAATTTGCCATTGTGACCCAGCATACCTTGATAACAGACCTATAGAGTTACCAATTCTCCAGTGATTAGAAGATTGGGCTGCAACCCTTTTTCCTGCTGCATCTATAAGTTTGTTCTCTTTATCTGGTGGTGGAGCATCACCAGTTGCTCGAGAGTTTACACTTTTACGTGCTGTTGCAACTACTAAGGAATCAGGTGTAAGCTGAGTCCTAATGTAGGTAGGGTCTGTTGGGGAAGGTATATATTTTTTGTCCACTCTTGGAGTAATATTCTAAATTTTAAGAGCTCTTTAAAAATATCAGTAGTATGTCTATTGGGAGATATTGGGTTGGTTTTTGAGTGTAGGAAAGATTTCAAATACAAAGTCATCGTCTATTTCCTCAGTATGCAAAGGTACCTTATGAAAATGTACTGCTATTATGAGGTCATAACATGTAGTGGTATCATCTGGTGGAGAGGGTTTAGAGGGATAAAGGTCTGGATCCGTGACATCAGGCAGTTCTGTGTCAAATATATCCCAGTCATTTTGTGGGGGTACTGTGTTGATCATCATCACAACCCCCATCCCTTTAAAAAGAGCGTATGGCTAGTCTGAGTGAATAGCCTCAAGTTCTGGAGAAAATTGAGGTGAAGGTGTATGTGGTATTGGAGCAGGAGTAATCCTAAGTGAACAGGTGGCTTTATCCTCCTGTTTTCTTTTCTTTGCAGGAATTAAATGTTTTTGAGGAGGTCTAGTAAGTGTTCTTCCTGTATCTGGATGAATTACTAGATGTTTTGTTTATTGTTCAATTGCTGTTGCAAATTTTCAAAAACTGGTTGAACCTCCTCTGAAAAATGGTCAACTGTACGTTTTTTGACTATTTTGTCTCCTGTATGCTTGAGTGAGGAGTGTTTCGGATTCGAGGCTTTAGATTTAGAGTTACAGTCCAAACGTTTTTTGGATCAGGTGGTTTCGGTACCGAAGATGTGGACACATATGCTTTGGATGTTTTCGGCTCTGAAGATTTTTTTGAGTTGGAGGTGGACTGTTTCGGATCGATAGTCTATGACTGTCTTTTCAGAGCTGAGCCGAGGCCAGACTCTCCATGATCAGTCGTTCCGTGCAGACCATGGCCCGAAGGCAGTTGAGGCCCAACAGCAGACTTTTGTACCTTGGGTGTAACTTTTTGGGGCAGTTTACTCATGGTTTGTTGCCCAGGTGTAAGGGTTTCTGCGTCTGAGCTTTGTTCTTGAGAGAAAGTACTCTAATCTATAGCCGACGGATGTGCTCCATTTCTGTTTCCGGTTCCTCCGAACTGAAAATGTCCGGTGTATCATTGATTTTGCGTCAAGACATTTGCATTCTTCCTGCTTTATGTTCCCAAAGTGTCTTCTTTGGCCTTAAGCATTTACAGGTCTCGCAGATCTGTTCTTGATGATCCGGCGAGAGGCAGGAATTTCACATTTTATGTAAATCGGTATTTTTGGAATTTTGAATGACAGGAAGGGCAAAATTTAAAAGGTGTCCATTCCATACCGTTTAGTAGTTTCTGTATAAGAAGAAACGTCGAAGTTAATTTTCGCCCCGAAGGGCGAAGGCCGGAACGGAATTGAATCTCTTAGAAGATTTTAGATGTATAATATAGTATAATGAATCTCGATAACAATACAGACGGTGATAGAAATGGATCCTACTGACAGTGTCAACTGGAGCAGAGGAACACACGACCGAACGAGATGGCGTAAAAAAACAACTAACAATGGACTTGTTGACCATGGCAATGCAATCAAAAGGAGTCACCACTATAAATTGAGGAACTTCTTCCAAAAAAAACCAACTTGCACACTTCCAAGCCCAACACTAGATGGACGACTAATGCCAAATATATACATATATACACATACATATATATATATATATATATACACACACATATACACATACACAGCATATATATATATATATCTCTTTGTATTTTAACAGCGTATAAAAAGGCTACATTGGTCAATGTTCACCAATTATAGTTAAAACTAAATGGAATCAATTTTAAAAGAGTCACTATATGAAAAATGTAAAGAAAACGTTTTCACAAACCGTTTTAAAGGAAAGCACACAGGAAATTGGGATAATGTAACCTAAGATGCTGAAGCCTGAAAGGCTTGGAATAAACTGCTGCTGCTTCTTTAAGGAATGTCATAGCAGCAATATCCCATTACGCCCTGCAGTGGCAGATGAGCACTTTTTTTTTTTTTTTAAAGTCAGATCAAGGATCTTGGAAGAACTGAGGTTATGTCCCTTGCCTTTTTTGTGGGAGGGTTGTTAGCAACAATAATCAGGATTCCCTTTAGGAGATCCAAGACTACAGGTAAGTAAATATTACTTCGCCTGCAGAAGCACTTCATTATTAGTCTTATGTTCTTAAGAGAATACGAAGCCGATCACTCACAAAAGCGGAGTAAGAGAAAGAACCAACACTACACCAACCAAATAGCTTCTGAAGGGAAGCTTAGCCCACTTGGGAATCTGCTTGCAATAATCATTCTCGAGTCTTACATTCTTGTAAAAATATGAAAACAAGTTACTTACCTGTAACTACAGTTATCCAGTATTGGTATCTTTCATAGATTCACATGCCTGAATCATTCCCCGTTGCCGAGGCGGGAGTCCTACGGTAAAATACAAAAGCAGTGCCTAAGTAAATAATAGTAGTAGGCTAAAAGAGGGCCAGAGGCCTAAAACTTAGTAGCCTATCTATGTCATTATACGAAAAGAACTAAAAAACAGTTCTAGCCAATCAGGTACCAGCACCCTCTAGAACCCTCACAGCAGATACAGTTCTCCTCAGATTTTCTTAGCACAAGTGGGAAATAGGGATCCCAATAAAAGAACTGTCTCGCCGGGGAGGAGGGTGGGTGCATGTGAATCTATGAAAGATACCAATACTGGATAACTGTAGTTACAGGTAAGTAACTTGTTTTCTTATCCAGTATTGGGGTATCTTTCATAGATTCACATGCCTGAATCAGAATAGTAAGCCAAACAGTGTCGTTTGCGGATGGTGGGAGACAGGATTCATAAATTCCCAAAACATCCAGAGAGGCTAGAATATTAACAAGCTAATAATGCTGTCAAACCAACAGAATGCAGGTTCAAAAACAGTATGTATGAAAAAACAAACTTAAAATATATATATGCGTGTATATATATATATATATATATATATATATATATATATATATATATATATATATATATATATATATATATAATATATATATATTCATAGAAAAAACCATAGGTTTCAGGCACGTTATAGTTAGGAATTAGCATTTAAAAAACCTCAGAAATTCACTGAAAAAAACATAGGTTTCAGGGGTGTTATAGTTAGCTGGACTTTTCACTTGTACAAAACCATTGAAATTCCCCCGTTATAGTTAGTTCAGCTAACTATAACTCGCGCACCCGCAATGCACTGCTGATGATGTCACATATTACATCACTCATGACATGGTCAGTGACATCACTCATGACATCACTGATGACATCTCAAATGACATCACTGATGACATCATCCAGTGAATGTGTGTTTTTCTGAAAATAAAATATGTTTTATATATGTATATCTCAAGGTCGATGGAAGAATAAATGGGTATATAAGTGTCTAAATGGATGATTTGTTTTTGAAAAATTGATTGTGTAACTGACTGATTAAGTGTATCATAGTGAATACATGGCTTAGTGAGTAATGTTTAAATATGTAAATATCTGTCTCAGTCTCTCACTTTGTGTATAAGTGGCTGCATGGGTTGGTGAGTAGCTACATGGGTGTCTATATAGGTTATTAGTTGGTTTTTTGAGTATCAGTCTGAGTGTCTGCATGGTTCGGTGGGGGGTATTACGTAGTGCATAGGTGCATGAATGAGTGACTCACTCTTTGTATGTGTTGAAGAAAGCATGTGTGCAGGACTGTATGGGTGGATGAGTGTGTGTATGGGTGTGTTAGTGAGTGAATGACTGTCTCAATAGTGTCTTTATGAGTAACTACATATGTTTTAAACTAGTATATGTGACTATTGGTGTATATAAGTGAGTATATGTGAGAGTGAGAGATTGAAAGAGTTCCTGTATGAATAAGTATGTGTTTCTAAAAGTGATTGTTTAAAAGACTAAGTATGTATAAGTTTCCGTAGAAGTAAGTGTGGTGGTGTGTGTATAACTGTATATGCAAGTAAATGTATGTTTGATTCTTTATTAGCATGAGTAACTCTATGGATGAGTGGCATTGTGTAACAGGATGTATATGTGTATGAGTACATATGATGAGTGAGTACATGTATGAGTGACTGTTGGTGAATGAGTGGATGTGTATGTGGATCTTAGAATTACTGAAGAGGTTGTTGTAACTGGTACTGGTATGTCCATTGTTTTGAAAAGTTTAGTCTCTATTTTTGAATGTGTGTATCAAAGGTTGTATTAGGGTGAGAGGAGGTCTGCCACTCTATCACAAGGATGATGTCATCAGTGATGTCATTTGAGATGTCATCAGTGATGTCATGAGTGATGTCACTGACCATGTCATGAGTGATGTAATATGTGACGTCATCAGCAGTGCATTGCGGGCGCGCGAGTTATAGTTAGCTGAACTAACTATAACGGGGGAATTTCAATGGTTTTGTACAAGTGAAAAGTCCAGCTAACTATAACACCCCTGAAACCTATGCTTTTTCCGTGAATTTCTGATGTTTTTTAAATGCTAATTCCTAACTATAACGTGCCTGAAACCTATGGTTTTTTCTGTGAATTTCAAAGGTTTTTTAAATGCTAATTTCTAACTATGCCTACAGAGATAGAACATGTGAAGAAAGAAGAAAAATGCACAGAACGAAAAAAAAGAAGTGCAGAAAGAAGCAACAGAAGTCCTCAAAGACGAAGAAAAGTGCAGGAAGAAGGATAACGTGCAGAAAGAACAAAAAGAAGAGCAGAAAGAAGCCTTGTTGCAAAATCATCCTGTACCCTCAACATTTTCAGACGGATACTGGTGGTAACTGAGTCTGACTAACCAGTCCTAGAGCCAGTGCTATGTTAAAAGACACTTAGAATACAGTGAAAACACCTACATACACTAGGGAACATTATGCGTTGGGGTCCCCCTGTGATTAGCATGACCTCCTCTGTAAGCCCCTAGTATACAATAGGGCAGGGGGATTAAAACTACCTCTTAAAACAGGCCACAGGGCGTTTTTGCACACGTTAACTCAGGCCCTGTCCCCTCCCTTCACCACTGTGTAAACACGCCCTGTGTCCGTTTTTAGTTGGGAGATTAAGTTCATTTGAATCCTGAGGGTCCCTAGGGTCCAACTAGCCCACTAGGTACCTCCAGTAAGTGCCACAGAGCTGCGTTGCAGAGAGGTGTAAAAAGTGGCACGGCCTGGACGACCTCTCTGCAATGCAGTTCAGTGGCGCTTACTGGAAGCACTTGGTGGGCTAGTTAGCCCCCAGGGGCCCTCAGTATTGAAGGAAATGTATATCCCCAATTTAAAACGTGCCATAGTGCGTGTTTGCACACGTCACCTCAGGCCCCGTCACCTCCCTTCACCACTGTGTAAACGCGCCCTGTGGCTGTTCTAAGTTGAGAGATTAAGTCCCCTTGAATCCTAAGGGTCCCTAGGGTCAAGCTAGACCACTAGGTACCTCCAGTAAGCGCCACAGAGCTGCGTTGCAGAGTGGTGTAAAAAGGGGCTTGGCCTCAGAACACCTATCTGCAGCGCAGCTCCCTGGCGCATACTGGAGATGCCTGTTGGGCTAGTTGGCCCTCAGGGACCCTCAGTATTGAAGAGGAATTAATTCCCCAACTTACAACTCGCCAGGGGGCGCGTTTGCAGAGTGCTGCAAGGAGGGGGTGTGGCCTCCGGCACGATGCCTGTCTTTTATTTATTTTAATTTTTTAAGAAGGGGGGGCTGTGTGGTTCCCCTTCTTATTCTAATTTATTGGCCCTGATGACCCCATCCCCCAGGGCCTGTCTCCTAATTATATTTTGTTTACCCCAATCCCCAGGGCCGGCCACTGTTTTTTATTATTTTTAAAAAATATATATTTATAGACACACCTAGGACATGCTGGACAAACCGTACGTACCTATCACCATGACGATTTGCGTGATATTCATTAAAAGGCGACTATGCATACAATGAATCCACGTGGAATGTATTTACACCACTAGTGAAGCTCTGACATGTCTGATGCCCTACCGTGCCTAATCCCGGTAGACACCCTTGTCGTTTATTTATACAAACATGGGTAGCTATTGACGGGCACATTTAATACACATGCACACCAAGCCATTCAAAGGGGATTCGACAAAAATTCGACCAAAACTATGCAAGAAACCCCCCTCACGGTTAATAAAACACACATCCACTGCCGGATGTGTAATACTTTTTATTTTACTCTCTGGAAAGGGGACGAACATCACTTGAGAGTCACAGCGCGCTCCTGGCAGAGCCCAATGCTGTGTTACACCCACCATTGCCTGCTGAGTGCCACACACCTCTGTGTTGTATTCCACTAGCTAGTGCATATGCTATGACACTCTCTAGCCCATGTGCACTGTAACACCACCCCGTGAATATGTCATGCCACACTTGTCTTCGCACGGGTTATATTGCCCCATCTAACGTGCCTTCCTCGATGCCTATGTTATAACGCACAGTGCTATGCCATACATATTACAATCTGGGATCCATATCTTTGTCACAGTGCATATGCAACGTTACACTCCCCAGCACATATTTTATATTACAACTTTAGAGACTAGTAAGGTTACACAACACTGCCCTGTGCATATTACACTCCAAGGCGCATATCGCATAGCACGCGCTAGTGCCTGTGCTATCTCCGCTCTCCAATGAATCTGTCATTGCGCACAATGTATTGCATATTATATTTCACGCCCGGTTCATCTTATATCACACTTTTTGGTGCATAGTTTATACCATACACTATATCTAGTTTTCATTTTCAATCGTGCTCTCAGGACTATGTTCTATATAACACTGTGTTCACCTACCCTTTTCACGGGCATTACATTTTGCGATAGGGGGTGGAGGGTCAGGTGGTGTTTCTGCCAAGTGAGCCCGGAGTCACAGTCACAAACGTCCTCTTCTTTCTGAATAAAAGTGAGATTATGCTGCATACTTGTTCATATTTTAAGTAGTTCGCACAGACACACATTTTAAAAACAATAAAGTTACTAATACTCGCCTTCTCTGAACAGTTAGCTTGCTGCCCCATCCCCCTCCTCCCTATCCTCTGTTGTGTGAATCCATGGACTAGCCTCCTCCCTCCTGCCATGCATGGTCTGATGTGCTGCCACTGCCCTCAATTTAGTATGATGTACCAGTCCACTCCTGCTGCCCTCCATTGCCCAATTCTATGCCCCATCATTGACCTCCTGCTTAAACTCTGTGCTTAGCTTGCTGCCCCTATTCTCCTTCCCCCTGCCCTCCGATGTAATTGTGCATGCCCCTGCTCCATCCTTTTTGCCCACCATGTTCCATGGACCTGCCACTCCTATCTACTCTGAGTGTTCTGTTGAGCTGCCACTCCCCTCCCACCTGCCTAGCATTGTCAGATGACTGTAACCTGTCCCTGCCACCTCCACCCTGCCTGTCCACATGCCATGCCCCTATCCTCTTCCTCCTGTCCTACATGGTCCATTGTACTGCCACACCCTTCTGCCCTCCCTGGTCTGTTGTGCTGCAACTGCTCCTCCTGCCTGCCCCATGCGGTCTGTTGTGAGGCCCCTTCCCCTGAACTTTCTTGTCTGTGCACAGGTCCTGACCCTCCCTTCTATCCTCCATCGTCCTTTGTGCATGCCCCTGCACCCTCCTTCTTGCCCATCATAGCCATTGTGCTGCCACTAACCCTCCCACTTGCCATGCATGGTCTTCTGTGCTGCCATGGCCCCTCCCACCTTCCCTGTGTGGTCAGTTAGCTGCCCCTGAAACCCTCCCACCTTCCCTCCATGTGTGTATGCCATCACAGTCTCACTGTTGCTCTTCATGGTGTGTCTTGCTTCTAGTGCCCATCCTGCCTAAACTCCATGGCTATCTTGCTGCTCCTGCCCTGCCCCCAGCCCTCTGTTTACATGTGCAGACCCCTACTCCCTCCCTCCTGGCTTGTCTGTTCCATTGTAATGCCCCTGATCCGTCCCTCCTGCCCTTTATGGTCTGTTATGCTGCAGCTTTCTCTCCTGTCTGTCCATTATGGTCAGCTAGCTACCATTGCCTCTTGCCCCTCTGTTCTCTGTTGTCCATGTGCATGGTCCTGTCCCCTCCCTCTTGCTTTCTATGGATTGTTGTGCTCCACTCCCGTCCCGCATGCCCTGTGTGGTGTATTGTGCTGCTGCAAACCCTGATGCCTGCCCTGCAGGGTCAGTTTGGTGCACCTCTCCATGTTCCTCCTGTCCTCTGTTATCCAAGTCCATGTCCCTACCCCATTTCCTTCCATGATCCAATGTACCATACTTGCGAACATTTTGAACTTGGTAAGAGGGAGATTTTGGAAAAAAACTGGGGTATTGATTTTCCCCTTTGAGTTACATTGAAAAAGAGGAGATTGTAGACAGGAGACAGATCAAATAAAGCCCATTTGAGCTTAAAAACATTGGACGTTTCCTGGCTGAATCGGGTCTGTTGGCATGTATGGTTGTACTACCATTGCCTCTTCCTTCTGCCCACAATGGTCTATTACATTGCCACAGCCTCTCTTGCAAGCCCTGTATTGTTGGTTTGTTGCCCCTGCCCCCCTTTCCACTGCCCTCCATAGTCTGTTGTGCTGCCACGGCCCTTCCTGCCTGCTCAGTGATGTTAAATTGTTGCCTTTGCACCCTCCTACCTGCCTTAAATTTTCAGAGTCCGTGCCCCTGGCCTCTGCCTCTCAACAGTATCCTAATGAACAACTAGATTGCTAACATTCTATATTTATTACAAAAGTGTGGAACGCCTGACGTCATCTTGATGTAATCAAAACTGTAATACCTAGAGCATTTCCTTTACAAATTACATATATGAGAGGGTCTTATTGGCATCAAAATTATGGTTAGTGCTCTAAAAGACTAAAATAAGGACATATTTTCTGAGTTTTCAAATAGCGACAAAGCACTTTTAAATTATTTGTTACCTTTATGTTTTTTTATCCAGTTGACCACTTGATTAAATGTTGCACTTAGGGGAGAGGATGTGGTGTTACTTCCAGAACTGCAGACTTTGCAACTGGGGAACCAGGTTGGAGTTTCTGCTTCAGCCCGACATTCTGTGATTCTGGTCAAATCACTTAGTCTCCCCATGTCTACAACCAAAATGAATTTGTTCTTGTGTGATGTAACCAATGCTCATGTAAAGCACGCCAATACCTGACAAGTCTGCACTATATAACACTGCAAAAACACAAAATAATAAGTGTTTTGCACACTTCTGTCATTGGGCTATATTTGGGCTACATCTGGGTGATTTTGGGCTACATCTGGGCTCTTTTGTCTCTGGTGGCCATTTTAGGAGATTTATTTGTTATGAAGTTTCCTAATTTCCTCATGTACTGCAGTCTCCTCAGTAGGAAACACTTTCAGTTTTTTACTTTGATTCCATCATGAAGGTATTCAGATATGTCACACATTTGCCATAAATTCTGAATGTTAGCACTCTAGTTGCTCATTAGATCACTGTAGTAAAACTACTGTTCACCATGGAAGTCTGCTCCTGGTATTAAAAGTGCATGTTTCAGTCTGCATGTCAGAATTTTTTAATGAAATAGAAGAGGATTTGAGAAGTCACTCAAAATGTGCCCTCATTTTCTTTCTTCAGCATTAATCATAATTTCTATGGCAAAATGAACCCCCTCATTGTGTTCCTTTTTAAATTAAATGTTTTAAGTGTTACCAGTTTATTCCAATCAAGATGGCTTCAGGTGTGCCATACTTTTGTCATAATGAAGACAGTAAGCGCTCTAGTAGTTTTTAAGAACCCTCTGGGACATTCTGTCATTGGGCTATAATTGGGCTACATCTGGGTGACATTCGGGCTACATTTGGGCTCTTTTGTCTCTGGTGGCCATCTTGGGAGACTTATTTGTTATGAAGTTTCCTAATTTCCTCATTTACTGCAGTCTCCTCAGTAGGAAACACTTTCAGTTTTTTACTTTGATTCCATCAAGAAGGCATTCAGATGTGTCACACATTTGCCATAAATTCAAAATGTTAGCACTCTTTTTGCTCATTAGATCACTGTAGTAAAGCTACTGCTCACCAGGGAAAACTGCTGCTGGTATTGAAAGTGCATGTTTCAGTCTGCATGTCAGAATGTTTTAATGAAATAGAAGAGGATTTGAGAAGTCACTCAAAATGTGCCCTAATTTTTCTTTCTGCAGCACTAATCATACTTTTTATGGAAAAATGAACCCCCTCATTTTGTTCCTTTTTAAATTAAATGTTTTAAGAGTTACCACTTTAATCCAAGCAAGATGGCTTCAGGTGTGCCATACGTTTATCATAAGTAGAACTGTTAGCGCTCTAGTTGTTCTTTGGAACACTCTGGAAGCTGCATTAGAACACAAAGGAATCAACTGACAGTCTCTGCCCTTGTTGGATGTACATGTTTTACTGAGAATGTCAGACTTCATTCTCACATGACTGAGAAAGATAATGTGAATTTACAGAAAATAAGCTCTCAGTTTAGCTTATAGATCACCGTCCAAACCTCTGTGGGAAAAGCATGAGAAAATATTTTTCTCTCAATCATGATATCCCAGCAGAAGGCTTTTTCACATGGTGAAATCACCTTAGAACATACCACAATTCCTAAAATGAGTATGGTACCATCAACAAATGATTTAGAATGTAACTAAAGTCTTAAAACCTTCTATTAACTGCAATGCTTTTTAATGAGGTGCTATCATGTATATTGGTCCCAAGATGGCTGCCAACACTTCTTGGATGAAGTGCTGACAGCCAATCAGATCTCAGGATGAGATGTGTGGTTAGACTCCGCCCACATATATATATGATTTTACTTTTGATTTTCTCAAGAACTACTGAACAGATTGACACCAGACCTGCAAAAGGCGACCGCCAGTAGATATATATATATATATATATATATATATAATATATAATATATAATATATTTCGGAGGGACACAACTTGCGGACATAGTCTTTTCACGCCGACCGGTTTCGGAGCCTCCCGCTCCTTCTTCACGGGCGTTGCCTGAATCGTTGCAGCGTCAAAGCGTCACTTAGCAAGCATTTAAAACCTGTGTCCTGGTTGGACATTTTCTAATAGGTAGTTAATCCCTCTAGTGGGTTGCATGCTGGGTTTTGTAGTGTGCTTTGAAATTTCGACCCTCTGGTGGGTGCTCGAATCCGGACACTAACACCGCAGCGACCCTCATCCTTCGTGGGACAGTCGCCCTCCAGAAGCTGGCCTTCCTTGACGCCTCCTGGACCCCGTGTCTGACGATCCAAGCTACACCTCTTAAACCTGGAAGCACCCGACATTGAAGGGCTCCTTCTCTTGAGCCCCTGGTCACTGTGCCGTGACCCAGACTCTGTCCCCTCTGCTTTCAGGTCCTTCTCTTCAAGATCTACATTTTCATTCTTCACGACATCGACGACGCTTCTTGTTAGCAGCAGTTCTTCACGTTTTGCCATTGAAAATAAGCCCACGACCCGACATCGAAAACGACCTATGCACCCGGCTTCCCTGGGGCAGGTAACAGTGGTACCTCGGTACTCTCGTGGGTGTGGGCCCTTCAAAAGCTTAACTCTAAAGTATTGAACTTGAACTCCTGCTAGAAGTGTTTTTAATCTTGTAAAATTCAACCGCGACATTCTCCATAGGCTTTAATAGAGATCCCGACAGTAGCTTTAGCCACTGCAAGCGTCTCCTGTGGGTCCCCTTCCTCACTACCTTGGGTGGTTTCACAAGGGGCCAGCGACCCTAAATGTCCCAGGCATTGTCTGTAGAATTGTCGTGGTTCTTATACCACTTTTTTGATATATGGTTTGGTCCCCCCCTGGGGCCCTATGATTCCAGTGCTATTTATTGTAACTATCAATGCTTGTTTGAATTGTATCTTCACCTCTAGCCTCATAAAGAGACTAGTGGGATTATTCCTAGAATAAATACATATATTTTATATATATACCTGTGTGGACTACTCTTTCATTTGGTTATTCAAGAGGTTATCTATGGTAAAACAATAAGCTTAACACTCCATCAAGACTTAGCCTGAAGGCTGCTCTCCACAGCTACCACTAGGATAGCTTTCTTTAAAGGTTGTCTTTAACCTATCACCATAAGAGTCGAATTGGACTGGTACAAGGTGTCCCCTATAACTAGAGGACAGCATATGCCAGGCCAACTTCTCACAGGGCGTCACTCTCCTGACTTTTTCTTGATGAGGAAAAATCGAGAATAGAACCCGGTTCCCTTTTGAGACGATGGAACCTTCTCTATTGCGTTCTTGTGTAGCATTTTTAAGGCTTCTTTGAACAGTAAGTGAAGACGAGGGGAAGGGGGACCCTTGGGCGGGGTAGTAGGTGGTCGTTTTAAGAATTCCAAGGTTTGACCGTTTCTGACTAGGTCAAGGACCCAACGATCCGAGGTGATCTGTTCCCACTTGTGTGCAAAAGTTGAAATCTTTGCGCCCACGGGAGGGAAGGATGGATGACTGGCGTCCTGCGAATATCATTGTTTTCTGTTGGCATCGCGACCCTGATTGTTCGATCGCTTTCGTCCGCCCTGGCGAGAGAAACTACTCGAGGAGGATTGCCTGTAAGATGATCACCCATAAGGCTGTCTATATTGTGATTGATATTGCCTGTTTTGCTGATTCTGATAACCTCCTCTTGATGCAAAGCCACGGCCTCTTGCATCACGGAAAGATCCACGTTTATATTGGAGAGCAGTCAATGATTTAGCGGTATCTGTATCTGTCTTAATCGCTAGGAGGGCCTCATCTACATGTTTCCCAAATAAGGACTCCCCATCATAGGCCATGTCTATAATTTTTGCTTGTACCTCTGGCCTAAAAGATGTTGCTTTAAGCCACCCTTGGCGCCTAAGTACTGCAGCACCAGCAAGTTGCCTAAAGTTGGTATTAGCAATGTCCAGAGAGCAGTCAATGATCTCTGATGCGGTTCGTTCTCCCTCCAAAAGTATCTTCCTTGCATCCTGTTTACGCTCATCAGGAATGAGGTCTATAAATTCCTACAACTCTGACCACATCTGGCGGTCATAACGACCGAGTATGGCCAAAGAGTTTGCTGCTTTAGTAGAGGTTGCCGCTATAGTGGAGAACTTTTTACCAATAAGATCTAATCTCCGTCCTTCCTTATCCGGCGGCGTTGATATCAGTGTCGCTGGATTTTTTGGCCTTTGTTGAGCAGCTTGCGATATGACGGAATCTGGTCGGGGATGACCGATTAGACAAGATGGCGTTTTCGGAGGAGCACTATATTTTTTGTCAATACGAGGGAGGACAGCTGGAACGGAAGCAGGTGTTTTCATAATTTTAATTCCCTCATTCCAGATCTAATCAATGATGGGGATCGCTCTGGTGATTTTTCTGTGCTCCTATTTAAAGTCATGGAGAAAGCAATCCGTATGTTCCACTGTGACTGGTAATTGAAATCTGGTTGCGGCACGTTGCATCAGGTTGTGAAAGCTGCCAATATCCTCAGGAGGAGAATCCGAAGGCTGAGGAATGGGTGGAGAAGGCATTGGTATAATATAGTCATCCCAAGGATCCAGACTTGTGTCTTTATCAGGCACTTCACCCTCTTCGATCTCTTCCTCATCAGAGGAAATGGTATCATGGTGTGATTGTGACCCAGAAACAGTAGGATGAGGTGGTGAAGGATTAGTTACTTACCTGTAATCCTAGTTCTCATCCAGGGGTATACTCAAAGTCATAATCCATGAATAATCCTCGCCCACGTGCGGGATCTCGGAGCATAAAGAAAACACATATATATATACATATATATGCATATGTGAAAAACATATAAATGCAGCCTAAAATGTTTCAAACATGGCAAAAGAGCAGAAAATTACACAGTTTTGCATTATAGTACCCCTAACCCATAAGGAAAAATGATGCACTAAGCCAATTGTCACACAACAATGCTTTGTTGCCATAAAGCAAACTTGTAATTGCAGGCATTTGCCTGTAGGCTGCAGTAGAGTATCAAGAAAACAAAGAAAACTGACACCTTGCCTTTAAGGCATTAGAGTAGGGGGACCGTGCCTTTAAGACCTGCAGGAGACCCCTTGCTCCCATGATGCACCACAGGTGACAGTTAGGTCAGTTCTTTTTGACGGTGCACACGCACCTGAGTAGATCTGCAATCAATAACCAATAACTTGAGGAGAATGCTCGTCCAGGGAGGTGGGTGGGTCGCTCATGACTTTGATGAGTATACCCCTGGATGAGAACTAGGATTACAGGTAAGTAACTAAACTTCTCATCCAGGGGATACTCATCAATAGTCATAATCTATGAATAGAGTAGCAAGCCAATACCCAAAGTCTCGTGGACGAGCAATAAAGTATCTAGAACATGAAGTAAAATCACATTCGAATAGCAGTTATGCAAATAAATTCCTCAAAGAGGCCTGCCCCACCTGGGCATCCGCCTGTGCGTCTGAATCTAGGCAATAATGGCGTGTAAAGGTATGTATAGAGCGCCATGTAGCTGCTTTGCAAATTTCAGATATAGGAACATTGCGAAGGAGAGCTACAGTAGAATCTTTCCCTCTAGTAGAGTGTACTCTTGGTCTGACCTGCAGAACATTGTGGGCCAGTTGATAAGACCAGGCTATGCAGGAAACAATCCATCTAGAAATAGACCTTTTGGAAGCAGCCAGCCCGGTATTTGTTGGACCGTAATTGACAAAGAGCCTATTAGACTTTCTAAGTGAAAGGGTTTTAGCAAGGTAAAATTTCAATACCCTCCGGAGGTCTAGAGAATGTAAGGCTCTCTCCGTCGGGGAGTGGTTGGCTGAGGAAAGAAAGTGGGCAGCGTGATAACTTGATTAATGTGAAAATCCGAGACCACCTTGGGCAGGAAGCTCGGATGAGTACGTAGTACCACACTATTGGCATGGAAAAAAGTGTAAGGTTCCTTGCAGCACAGGGCCTGAATCTCACTTACCCTGCGGGCAGAAGTGATGGCTACTGAGAAAGCAGCCTTCCAGGTCAGATGCTGCAAGGACGCCTTATGGATTGGCTTGAAAGGAGCACCCATCAATTTGGAGAGAACGATGTTGAGATCCCAGGGAGGAGAAGGGGACCTCACTGGTGGAAACACTTTCTTAAGCCCTTCTAGGAAATCTTTGACTACCGGCAGTTGGAAGAATGAGGCCTGGGTAGGAGACTGTTAGAGGTGTACTTTAAACCAGACTTTGCCAAGTGCAGTAAGTAGGGGAGATAACTTGTTCTTGGCCCTGGATCGGATCAAGAGCGTTATCTCTACACCAAATGTAAAACCTCTTCCACTTGAAGGCATAGGACTTTCTAGTGGAGGGCCTTTTTGCTTCCCGAAGAATGTTCATACAGTCAGCCGGAAGATCTAAATGCCCGTACTGGATGACTTCAGGAGCCATGCAGTCAGGCGGAGGGAGGAGAGGTTGGGGTGGAACATTCTCCCCTGGTTCTTGGTCAATAAGTTCGGGCGACAAGGCAACCTCCGGTGTGGCACCTCTGACAGTTGGAGATCCAGATACCACCACTGGCGTGGCCACTCCGGAGCTATCAGGATGATCCTTGTTCTGGTCCTGTAGAACTTCTGTATGACCGCTGGGATGAGAGGGAGAGGAGGAAAAGCGTAAAGCAATGTCTGCGACCAGCTGATCAAAAGTGCGTTCCCCTGTGATCCCTGTTGGGGAAACATGGAGGCGAAGACGGGGCATTTTTTGTTTGCCGCGTCTGCGAACAGGTCGATGTCCGGTACTCCCCATTGCCGGAAGATCTCCTGGGCGACGTCTTCGTTGAGCACCCAGTCGTGCGCTTCTACGAAGTCTCTGCTGAGGCCGTCTGCCTGCACGTTCAGGGTTCCTGGCAGGTGGACTGCGATGATTGAAAGGCCTCTCGCCAGCAGCCACTGCCAGATGGACTGAGCTTCCAGAGACAGGACTCGTGACTTGGTGCCTCCTTGTTTGTTCAGATAGAACATAGTTGTTGTGTTGTCTGTCTGAATCTGAATGTGGCTGGTTTGAAGAGACGGATACAGGGATTTGAGAGCCAGATGGACTGCTCGTAGCTCCAAGAAGTTTATGTGATAACTTCATTCTATATTGGACCAGAGACTTTGTACTTGAAGCTGGCCCATATGAGCACCGCAGCCCTGCATTGAGGCGTCCGTGACCACTATCCGTGTTGGAGGAGTCTGATGGAAAGGAACTCCTTGCAGCAGATGAGAGCGTTTCATCCACCATCTGATGGAGTCCCTGGCAGCTTGGTGGAGAGAGACAAGATCTTCCCAGCGACCCGACCTCTGCGACCATTGATCTTCGAGGGCCTGTTGTAGAGGCCACATGTGAAGGCGTGCATTGGGAACAATGTAAATGCACAAAGCCATCGACCCCAGTAGTGAAGACACTTGCCTGGCTGTGGGAAATGCAGTGTCGAGAAGAGTGTGGCATTTCTGAAGCATGGATGATAACCTCTCCTCCGAAGGACACACGCTTGCCTCTGCGGAGTCCAGAGAGGCGCCCAGATAGTGTATCCGCTGAGTGGGATTGAGGACAGACTTTTTGTAGTTGACTTGTAATCCCAAAGACTGCAGTAGATTGAGGCAGTACGAGAGATGGCTCTGGAGTAGTACAGGTGTGGAACTCTTCAGGAGCCAGTCGTCTAGATAGGGATAGACGAAGATCTTCCGCTTGCGGAGGAAGGCAGCCACCACCGCCATACACTTGGAGAATGTCCATGGTGCGGATTTGAGGCCGAACGGCAGAACTCTGTACTGGTAGTGCTGACAAGAGATCTGAAACCTGGGGAATTTTCGATGTTTCACTGAGACAGGAATGTGAAAATAGGCGTCCTGCAGGTAGATGGCACACATCTAGTCTCCCTGGTGAAGGTGCTGGAAGATTTGATGCAGGGCTGGCATTCTGAACTTTTCCTTCTTGATAAATCTGTTTAGCAGACGCAGGTCGAGGATGGGTCTGTACTCTTTGGTTACTCCTCGCTTTTGAACTAGAAAATAGCGGGAGTATACTCCCTGATTTCTTTGGATAGGTGGCACTTCCTCTATGGCGTTCTTGGAGCGGAGCTACTTCGTCCAGTAAAAGCCGATTTTGAATTTGAGGAAGGTCCTGCAACTGTGGGGGTACTTGCAGAGGGGGAGACTTGAACCTCAGCAAGTAACCATGCTGTACAATATTCAGTACCCATTTGTCTCTTTTAATGGCTTCCCACTCTTCCAGGTGAAAACTGATACTTCCTCCTACCGGAGTGGCAAACGGGCGCAGAGGAAGTAAGACCTCACTGTTTGGGAGGCTGCTTCGTGGTGGAATGTTGCTGTTTGGCGTTCCCTCTTCCTCTGCCACGACCCCTTTGTTGGAATTGGGGTCTCTGCTGGTTCTGAGAGGACCATTGAGGGGTTTGAACCCTCTGATGAGAGGAACGTTTGTCGCCCTGACGAAAGCGCTTCCGATATTCCTTGCGCTTCTCCAGCCCACAGCATTGGCGGTGTCCATCTCTGCTTTCATTTTGTTCATTTCATCATCGGCGTGAGCACCAAACAAGGATGATCCGTTAAAAGGTACATTTAAAATTTTCTTCTGCGCATCAGGCTTGAGGCCTGTCAGTCGCAGCCAGGCTGATCGTCGAGAACATACGCCATGGGAGTAACCATGAGCAGCGAGGTCTGAAGCATCCGCAGCCGCACTTATGATCTGATTGGCTACTAGCCCACCCTCAAGGAGAATTTCGTTGAAATCCTGTCTGTCTTCCCTAGGGAGCTTTTCAGCGAACCTGGAGAGTGAATCCCAAAGTGAACGATCATAACGCCCTAGAAGGGCTGAAGCACTTGCAACCTTCATGTATGAAGCAGATGTGTTGCACATTTACCTGCCATAGGAATCCATCTGCTTACTGTCCTTCTCTGGGGGGACAGAAGATGAAACCGATGCAGAGTGCGACCTCATGGCAGCCGCCACAATAACTGAGTCCGCTGGAGGATCCGCTCTTAGGAATAAGGGATCCTCGGCTGGAGCCTTATACTTCTTGGCGATCCTTGAAGGCACAGAGCCCACCGTAGTAGGAGTGAGAAATGTGGCCATAGCTGGCTCCAACAGTCCAGGCACCAAAGGAAGTAATGGTCTGGGAGCTGTTCGATGATGTAAGGTATCAAATATAATCGATGTGGGAACCACAGGGGTGTGCAACGTGATGTTCAGTTTTTGTGCACCCCTACGGTGAGAAGTTGGCCTGGCATATGCTGTCCACTAGTTATAGGGGACACCTTGCACCAGTCCAATTTGACTCTTAAGGTGATAGGTTAAAAGACAACCATTAAAGAAAGCTATCCTAGTGGTAGCTGTGGAGAGCAGCCTTCAGGCTAAGTCTTGAAGGAGTGTTAAGCTTATTGTTTTACCATAGATAACCTCTTGAATAACCAAATGAAAGAGTAGTCCACACAGGTATATATATAAAATATATGTATTTATTCTAAGAATAATCCCACTAGTCTCTTTATGAAACTGGAGGTAAAGATACAATTCAAACGAGCATTGGTAGTTACAATAAATAGCACTGGAATCATAGGGCCCCGGGGGGGACCAAACCATATATTAAAAAAGTGGTAGAAGTACCACGACAATTCTACGGACAGTGCCTAGGGCACTTAGGGTCGCTGGCCCCTTAAGAAACCACCCAAGGTAGTGAGGAAGGGGACCCACGGAAGACGCGTGCAGTGGTATAAACTACTGTTGGGATTTCTATTAAAACCTATGGAGAATGTCGCGGTTGGAAATTGCAAGAATTAAAACACTTCTAGCAGGAGTTCAAGTTCAGCAGCTTAGAGTTAAGCTCTGGGAGGGCCCACACCCACGACAGTACCGAGGTACCACTGTTACCTGCCCCAGGGAAGCCGGGTGCATAGGTCGTTTTCGATGTCGGGTCGCGATCTCGTTTTCAATGGAAAAAGGTGAAGAACTGCTGCTGGCGTGAAGCGTCGTCGATGTCGTGCAGATTGAAGATGTAGATATTGAAGGTAAGGACCTAAAAGCAGAGGGGACAGAGTCTGGGTCACGGCACAGTGACCAGGGGGCTCAGGAGAAAGAGCCCTTCAATGTCGGGTGCTTCCAGGTGGAAGATGGGTAGCTTGGATCGGCAGCCACGGGGTCCGGGAGGCTTCAAGGAAGGCCAGCTTCTGGAGGGCGACTGTCCCACGAAGGATGAAGGCTGCTGTGGTGTTAGTGTCCGGATTGGATACACTAAGCCTTAGCAACCGCAACCCACGCAAAGATCACAAAACCGCTACGGTGCAGACCCACGAGGTCTGAGCAAGGTCTCCAGCGAGGAGACTGTAGAGCAGGCCTGGAGCAATCAGGGGAGGCCTTTAAAGTGAAGATTGACCTCCGCTAGGGCCCACCAGTCGAGACACAAGGGACCGTGAGAGGCAGCAATTTGGCGTGCGTAAAGATGCGCCCACGGGTCGCCGGAGCGGGCTAGGGCGTCAATCTTTGGCACAGATGATGCTGAGAGGTTGGCTCAATAATGGGCCAAAGCACACCTTCCCCACTGGTCGGGTCGTGTGCTGTGCAAGAGGTGGCCGGTGTCCTGGGGTATTGGTGATCTCGGCACCCACAGGGTCCACGGTGCTGAGCTTTGCTGTGCACACTCACTGGCCTCTGGGATGCTTGGAAACCCACCTCAAGGTAGGCAGAAGTCTTCAATGTCCGTAGGAGCAGCGGAGTTCCAACCGGGTCACTTTCAGTGTTTCAGGTGCCTGCCAAGCAGGGGGGTAACTCCTTTACCCCAAGGGAGATTTCTTCATTCAGCTGTGCGGCAGCAAGTCGAAGGTTCAAGTCTATGAAGTCCAAGATTAATCTGAGGCTCTAGGGACCCTGCATTCACCTTTATCCAAGGATTAGGGGAGTGTCTAAATCAGAGCCCACCAATGAGAGTTCAGGCGGGAAAGGGTGGCTACACCCTCTCCCCTTTGTGTGTTTTCCTGCCTGGGCAGGGGACAGGATGCCCCTGAACCGGTTTGAGGCGGTGTATGCAGAAGTAGGCACTGAAGAAGCCTACGTGCAAGTCTGAAAGACATCCTATGGTGCACCCACTCAGTTCCAATCTACATAGTCTGTCTGGGGAGGTGGGAGCACCTCCCTGCAACAAGATCCCTATTGTCCAGCTGCCGTGGCTGTAGTTCTGCCCAGCAACAGGCAGCCAGAGTCGTGTGGGTGGCGGGTAGCATCCATTTTGTACTACGTGTGCACTTTTAAATTGGTGTCTAAAATCTGCCGCTTTTAACATATCGCCCCTCTAGCAGGGGGGAATCATGCCCTCACTCCCATGGTTGGATTGGGGGTATGATTCCTACATGTTTGACACCAAACACGACATGGTTCTGTGCAGCCACTCTCAAGTTATCACGCTATCGAGATTACTTATAATGCGGTTAAGAGTATATGGTATGGCTGCACTACAAACAACCCAGCAATAGTTTTACAAAGGTTGCAGAGGGGCCCTACTCAGGTAGGGGTTCCCCCTCACACATATCTCAGCACCCTGCCATGTAGGATTAGCAAGGCCTGCCTTAGGGGTGACCTATGAGGATGTATGTGTTGTATTAAGTGGGATACAGGATACCTATATCCCTGTAAGGGGTGCAAGCACCACCTTACCCAGACCTAGGGTACCATCTACAGGGGGCTGATAGGGTGTCCTCAGTATCCAATGGTGTGAGAAGTTGGCCTGATAGATGATGTCACTAGTTCTAGTGTACACCTTGTATCAGTCCAAACAACCCTTTTGGTGATTGGTTGTAAAGTCAACCTTATAGACCAGCTATCCTAGTGGTAGCATGAACAAGAGCAGTCTTAGGCTAAACTCTGTATGGCATGTGAAGCCAGATGATATACCATTTGCAATCCCTTGAATACCAAATGAAAGGACACCACAACATATATATATATAAAAATAGGATGTATTTATTCTAGTCAAAATACCCTCAGCACTCTTTATGAGATTCGAGGTAAGTACAACACGTCTTATTTAAGCATACATAAGTCACACAGGTAAGTAATACAGTTAGGCCCTAGGGGCCACGCAAACCATATACTAAGTAAGTGGTATAAGGACCACTGTCACGAACACAGGATAGGCCTAGGCCTAGAGAATCGCTGGTGCTACACTATCCTATCAGTTGCTAGGCAGTGGGAGGCCCACGGGATTAAGGTGCAGAGTGGAAACACTCAGGCGTAATGCGTTAAAGTCGATAGAAATAGTAGTATTTAGTAAATAAGAGTTTTAGGACACTTCGGAAGGAGCTAGGAGTTAGAGACTTGGAAACTAGACCCTAGGATAGTCAATACCCTTGTGAGCACTGGAGTACTCAAGTTACCTAGCCCACAGGCTGCGGGTGCATAGGTGTGAACTTGTGTCAGGTTTCGTCGTCGACTCCTATGGATGCCTGAAGAAAGTTGCTGACAGCCAGTCAGTGAAGAGTGTCCGGTGGATCCCAAGGATGGAATCAGGAAGGAGGATACCTGCAAGCAGAGGGGACAGAGTCTAGGTCAGGAGCCGGGAAGGAACCAGGAAGGAACCAGGCGATGTTGTGAAGATGCAGGTGAAGAGGTGAAGCTTGTCGCAGCAGCCACGGGTACCAGGAGGCGTCGATGACGACCAGAACCAGGAGTCGAGCTGTCCAACGAGGGCTCTTGCTGTCGGCGGCGTCGATGTCGAGTTGGGACACAACAAGCCTTGGCAAGCGCAGCCCACGCAGAATGAAGGATTTGCTTCTGTTGCAGACCAGGAAGGTTTGAGGCGCTTCTCTTTCACAGGGAAGCAAGGGCCAGTCTGGAGGAGCCAAACCAGCGGTGGAAAGTTCAAGGTTCGTCGTCACAGAGGTCACTAGCCAACGGGCAAGCAACCAGACAGACGCGTCGAGCAGGAAAATGCAGGAGGGCCCCACGCAGAACTCGTGGAGTGTGGAGGGCTGATCTTCGGTGCAGATGCCGCTCGGGGTTGGTGGTTCTCAATCCCCAGAGCACAAATTCGAGGATGCCTCAGAAGCTGCGCTGTAAGCAAGTCGCCAATTTTCCCAGGTAGCCGGTCCCACGTCTCTCGTCGCCTCCACGGATCTCAGCTTTGCTGTGGATGTGGATCAGGGTCGGAGAAGTCTGGAAGTCAAGGCGCTGGTCGGGCTCTGCAGTCTGTTCCTCGTAGAACGTTGAGAAAAGCAAACGGCGGGTCGCTTGATGGTGCCTGTTTGCACAGGGTGGTTACTCCTTGGCCACAAGGGAGATTCTTCTGTCTTCTTCCGTAGTCGAATGTCGAAGGTCCAGAGTTTCTGTTCAAGTTCAGTTATCAGGATAATCCAAAGTCCTAGGGACTCAGCTCCCACTCTTATACTAATCTGGGGGGCTGGGTCACCTGCTAGGCCCCTCCTAGGGGTGGGACCAGGGAGGGGGGTGGTTACACCCCCTTCCCTTTGTCCAGTTTCGCGCCTGGACTGGGGCTGGAGTGCCCCAGCACCGGTTTGAACTGGACTATGCATGGGACACCTTGTGTGCCCCAGGCAGTGTCTCGTTTCATTCATCCCTCCCTGCCCCCATACACTAAGGCCTGTCTAGGGTGGTGCTCGCACCTCCCAAGGCAGGAAACCTATTGTCCAAGCCTCCCTCGCTGGAAGGACTCCCAGCAGCAGGAGGTCAGACTCGTGTCTGTGGCAGCAGCGTCCATTTTGTGACGCTGGGGCTCTGGTTAACTTTAACCGGGTAGTAGGTCTTCAACATGTCTTCTCCCTCTAGAAGGGAGGAATACTATCCTCACCGCCAGAAATGGTGTGGGGGTAGTATTCCAAAGTGTTAGACACCTTACACAACATGTTTTGATAAAGCCAAACCATAGTTACCATAACCGCGAGGATTATAAGGCACTTTAAGAGTATATGGTAGGCAATATCATAGAACAGCTATAAGGACATGGTTACGAAAGCTGCAGACAGGCTCAGCTCATGCTAGAGCACCATCTCACATGTTACCAAGCACTCTGCCTTCAGGATTGTTAAGGCCTGCCATAGGAGTGACTGATAGGTTACCCATGTGTCTATATATAAGGTAGGTATAGGAATACTACACCTAAGCAAGGGGTGATTACACGACCTTGCCCCAGCTGAGTGATCAGCCAGTTGTGTCATAATGGAAGGCCAGCCAGGGGTGGCATAATACATGCTGCAGCCCCTGGTAGGCCTAGGGTACACCTATGCCCTGGGTACCTAAGGTACACTGTACAGGGTCCAAAAAGGTGATCCTTACCAATTGGGTTATGTACCTAAAGTACATAGTGAATTTAGAGAGAGAACAGCTGGGCTGTGGGTTTGATTACCAGGCCCACAGCCACATCTAAGTCGAAAACCAGTGAAGCAAAAGCAAAAAGTGGGGGTGAACATAGAAAGCAGACCCTACTCTCCTACAAATGGGTATGTACCTAGGGTACTCACTTCAGTTTAGAGAGGAAGCAGATAGGCTGGGGTCCTGGATAGCAGGGCCACAGCCTGGCTAGAGTCAAAACATCAGCAAAAAGTTGGGGCAACTATGCAGTCGATGCCACTCTCCTACACCTACCCAGGACATCAGAAAAGGTAGCGATGTCATCGATGGGAGACACCGGCGATGGAGGAGGGGAGGAGAAGGTCGGAGAATAGTCCCGGACCTCGGACCTCGTGGAGGAAGACCATGTGGGTGATCTTGTGCGTCGCCTCTTGTGGGGACGGTCACTGTGATGAGCCCTGGACCGTGATTTGTGTCTAGAAGGTGGTCTTGGCCTTCTGTGGGGAGAGGAACGATCTCTGGAACGTTACTGGCGTGTAGAAGGCGACCTTGGTCTACCAGGAGGAGACTTGCTTCTTCGCGGGGAGATCCTAGAGGGCGAATACGTGCAAGAATAGTCCGAGCCCGGACTTCTGCAGTCACCTGTACCCTTATTCTCCAGCCAGCAAGGTGAAAGACTGAACTTTTCTGTCGCCTTAGGTGATTTCTCCGGAGAAATCTGAACGATATGTAGACCTGGGGACTATGATTGATCCCCCGATAATGATCTGGATACAACTGCACGCTGGATCTTCTCCGTGGCCGCTGCAGTTTTATCCCTCGACGTCGAACTTATCGACGTCGATGAAGTCTGCGTCACCATCGGCGTCGATCGGCTATGGGAACGCCGTTCCGCTCTCGACGGTGGTTGACCTTCGCCGTCGGGTTGGTGATCTTGACGTCGAACTTCGCCGTCGGTCCGGTGCTTTCGACGTCAACCTTCCATGACGTTGAGTTGGGGTCGATCTCCTCGACGTCGAATGATGAGCCTTTGACGAAGCTCTCGCTGTCGACAGGCCCACTTGCGGCGAGATGTCCGTCGTCGCATCTCTCGACGCTGACCCCCTCGAGGGCGGCAGAGAGTGTCTCGACATCGACGGAAGCCTCAACGTCTACGGAGACTTTCCGGATCTCATAGGACTAACAGCCTTCGATCCCAAAGTGCCATGCCTCAACGCCGACTTACTTGTATGCGGCGGAGAATCTCGACGTCGAGATGGTGTTCTATCTCTTGACGCAGAAGAAAACTTGGGTCTTTTAGACGATGACTTCGACGTCGAATCTCCTGAAACCTTGGTCTTCCTGGGATCAGGAGAGGTGGTATGTCGCCGTTTTTGATGTCATTTGGCTGAAGAGGGTGTTTTGAAGGATGTATTGTCACCTTCATGACTGCTTCTTTCCTTCTCCAGCTGGGCATGTAGTTTTATGCCCTCTCTATCGTGTAGAGTGTGCCTGGAAAAAGACACACAATACACACAGAGTGTTGATCTGCCAGTGCCATCTTATTGCCACAGGAAGGGCATTTCCTGAATAAAGCAGGCATTCTGACTGGAAAAAATTAGAATTATACTAAAAAACCAGCAGAATAAACTTTCAGGAGTTAGAAAATGTCGAATTTTCTGAGAAAATCTGAAGAAAAAACTTTCAGTCAAAAAACTGAAGAGCTCAAGCTCCAGGATCCTCATAGAAGGAGCCGGAAAAAAGAACTGACCTAACTGTCACCTGTGGTGCATCATGGGAGCAAGGGGTCTCCTGCAGGTCTTAAAGGCACGGTCCCCCTACTCTAATGCCTTAAAGGCAAGGTGTCAGTTTTCTTTGTTTTCTTGATACTCTACTGCAGCCTACAGGCAAATGCCTGCAATTACAAGTTTGCTTTATGGCAATAACGCATTGTGTGACAATTGGCTTAGTGCTTCCTTTTTCCTTATGGGTTAGGGGTACTATAATGCAAATCTGTGTAATTTTCAGCTCTTTTGCCATGTTTGAAACATTTTAGGCTGCATGTATATGTTTTTCAAATATGCATATATATGTATATATATGTGTTTTCTATATGCTCCTGGATCCCGCACGTGGGCGGGGATTATTCATTGATTATGACTGATGAGTATACCCCTGTATGAGAACTAAGATTACAGGTAAGTAACTAATCCTTCACCACCTCATGAGAACTCGGTATGTCCGTCTGCGGTAGTGAGTGTGTCTCTTCAGCAGGTAAAGGTTGTAAATCAGGAACAGCCTGTTGTGGAGGAAATCGTTGGCGGTAATCCACCAGCATGTCTTGGAGATCCTGTATAAGCGTAGGAGGGAGATGACTCGTTCCCCTATGATCCCAATCCCTTCTGGGATGTCTGTAATATAGTGTAGAAAGGCCTTCCTGGTAAACATGCTCCTGGTAATCCTCTTCCTTATCTTCGTCTAGGCATTTTATATGAAGTTCTGAGGGGTGCCGAGCTATACCGAAAGGACCCTCATCATCATCTTCATCAAAGTCCTCATCCTCTGCATAAGATTCTAAGATATGAGATGGCAGTAAAGGAGATATGTTGCTGTAATCTTGCTTATGAAAAGTCTTTAATTGAAAATGAGTGTAAGAGATAGGTGTAGTCTGAGAAACTGGTGGAATCGCCTTTAGTAAACTTCTCATCGACGGGCTCTTCGTCGTCGACGGGATGGTCGTCGACGGGATGGTCGTCGACGGGATAGTCGACGGGCTCTTCGCCGTCGTCGACGGGCTCTTCGCCGTCGTCGGCGGGCTCTTCGCCGTCGTCGGCGGGCTCTTCGCCGTCGTCGGCGGGCTCTTCGCCGTCGTCGGCGGGCTCTTCGTCGTCGTCGACTGGGATCTTCGTCGTCGTCGACTGGGATCTTCGTCGTCGTCGACTGGGATCTTCGTCGTCGTCGACTGGGATCTTCGTCGTCGGTGACGGGGATCGCCGTCGTCGGCGAGGTTTGTCGTCGTCGACGGGGTTTTCGTCGTCGATGGAATCTTGATCGGCGACACCATCGTCGTCGATGGGACTTTTGAGGTCGACGCGGTCGTCGACGGAGACTTCGAAAACTAACCTTTCGTCGAGTCCTTTAAAACAGGCTGTTTAGAGATAGTAGATATCTTAGAAGACACAATAGGTGAAGAAATAGACGTAGTGGAGACTGTAGCCGTCGACAGAGGAGCAGCAGAAGTCACAGAAACCGTATGTGAAGAAACCAGTGTTAGAGTCTTAACCTGGGCTTTACTCACGGTTCTAGACGCTGAAGGCCTTTTGGATACCTCAGAGTGTGAAGACAGTGATGACCCAGAGGATAATATTTGAGACCTCTGCGAATGGTCAGAGGTTTCATGAGAGGCCTTGTGATGCTTTCTCCCTTCACTGGAAGAGCTATCAAGCGATCTAGCCCTTTTGCTAGATGTCGAGGCCCTGTCATCTTCCTCAGCCGAGGAAGATTTTAGCCATAACAGCAACCTTGCCTCCCTGTCCCTTAAAGTCTTAGCAGGGAAAGTCCGGCAAATTCTACAATCCTTAGCAACATGCTTAGGATGTAGACAGTATATACAGTCTTCATGTTGGTCGTCCACATGGTCCCTCTTCTTATCAAAGGTCCAGCAGGGTCTAAACAGAGCTTTCTTGTCAGACATTCTCAAGAAAAGGTGAAGAAACTGAGTAGGCACTCAGGGAGACTCCCCTCCACACGACGTGCGGTGAAAATCTGAGGAGAACGGTCTCTACTGTGAGGGTTCTAGAGGGTGCTGGTACCTGATTGGCTAGAACTGTTTTTTAGTTCTTTTCATACAATGACGTAGATAGGCAACTATGTTTTAGGCCTTTGGCTCTCTTTTAGCCTACTACTATTATTTACTTAGGCACTGCTTTTGTATTTTACAGTGGGACTCCCGCCTCGGCGACGGGGAATGATTCAGGCATATGAATCTATGAAAGATACCCCAATACTGGATAAGTACAAACATCCAGGTAGCTGCTTCACATCTATCACCAACAAATATATTCCTTAATAAAGCTGTGCGAACTACATTTTATCAAAATAATTTATTCATACAAGTTTACAAAGTACACAAATTCACAGAACACATCTGGTTCACAGTGATCACTTCTCAAAAAAACTGCCCACCACTTATACATTCTTAACAACTCTTGGTGAGGGGAGTAAACTTTGGATCACATACCTTCTATTTCCACTATCTGCTAATCTCCTACATACCATAAATTACAGGCTAATTTCTCACAGGTATTTTGAAATTATTGACTTTTAGGTTTTGGCAATCCATTTTTATTACTTCATCAGAAGAGTAAATATTATAATATTATGACTGCCATATGCTTTTTACGCACTGTGTCACAGATATGTCTCCCTCATAGTTTAATTATAGTAATACTCTGTATTGCATCTCCTGGTGCCACCACGAGTCTGATCCATCCTTTTTATATTTGTTTCAACTTTAAGTCGTTTGTTCAAGTCTGATGTCCTTATATGCTCCTTTCCCAGAAATCTGTTTAGATATTTCGCCTTTCCAATATTTGTTATTTTGTCCCTAATCCCACTGCTCCTCAAATAATCACAATAGCAGAATTTGAAATGAAGAATAAAAGGAGGGATCAGGTGTATGTCAGAACAATATGGAGAGTCTCTGGCACATTGTGTACAAATGAATGTGACAGTCATAATATCTACTATCCTGGTGAAGGCATAAAATAGGTTTGCTGTAACTAGGACATCATAATCAATAATCGGAAAATGACAGGGAAAAGAAATGTCCATAATAGATAATATGTACAGAGAGTGAAAACAGAAACTTGGGGCCCGATTTAGTCTTGGCGGACGGGTTACTCCGTCACAATGGTGACTAATATCCCGTCTGCCGAAATATAAATCCCATAGGATTTATATTTCGGTGGGCAGGATTTAAATCAGGCCCTAAGTAATCCACATTTGACTTCTCTTACCAAGGGTTATTAAGGTGGCATATAAATCCCATAGGATATAATGGGATTTATATTTCGGTGGACAGGATCTAAATCAGGCCCTAAGGGATCCACATTTGACTTCTCTTACCAAGAGTTATTTTCTGTAGTAAGAGCTACTGAAGGCTAAGCAACTCGCAAATAGTTACTATGCGCCCCACATCCAGATTAATTGGCTTCAAGCCTAATGTCCATACAGCGAGAAGCAATGGTTTGAACAAAATCCTTTGACAAGGGGCACTATGACAGGGCTGCCGTGTGTGTCAGAGAGAGCGTGGTATTTGCGGATGTACGAACCTATGTATACATGAATAGGATATATGTGTATGGGTGACTGAGAGACTGCGTCATATGTACTTGTGGCACAAGACATACCTTTTGCTATATGTGGAACCGCTACAAGTGTGACACATATGGCAGAAAGGTAAAGTGCAGAAAAATGTTCTGCAAAAATGTTCAGAGTCTGGAACATTTTTCTGCACATGAAATTTCTCCAACTTTTTTTCGCTTAAAATATGGCACTATATCAAGAAAATTAAACTGAAAAATGACCTTTGTTAATGTGGATTCCATAAAAATCATTTAAATTTGTTCCCATTTCCAAGAGTCACATTTACAAACACCAAGCATCTTGCTACCAGTGGACAGTAGACATGGTGCCATATTTAGAACGCGAAAATACATTTGTTTAAATGGGGGGAATTTTAAGTGAATAAACATACTTCATAAAACATTAAGAGGTAATTGGCTTAATTGAAAGTGCAGAAAGATATTAATACTTAATGTTTCATAGAAAAGGTTTTCTTCACTTTAAATGTCTCCCATTTGAAAAACAATGACTGTTCTTCAGTTTTTAATATGCCACAGTGCCTAATGGCCACTGGGAGCAAAAGACCTGCTGCTTATAAATGCGACACTTTGAAATGAGAGAAAATTAAAATGAAGAGTTAATGATTAAGTTAACTTTTCATTTTAAGTATCTCTCATTTAAAATCATTTAGAAACTTCACTTTGTTCTCATGCTCCACTATTCAGTGGACAAGGACTTTTATTTAAGAGTTGAATAATTCAGTGTTTCAGTTCTTCACCTCTGTGACCCAGTCTGGCCCATAATTATGACTGAGCACCGCTCATTACCAGGCTCTGCTATCTTCAGCTTGATGATAATATTGAAAAGTAAACAGTCTTCCCTTTATATTGAAAGAATAATGCAAGTCTGTGCTTATTTAAAAATAAACTCTAGGCTGCGTGCTATTTTGAAGGTGTCTGGGAGCTACTTGGAGCTTGTGATCGACTGACTGGAGACACCTGCTCTATAGATCTCCCTCAATGGGAGCCCTCATCACTAGAGTGTACAGACTCAGTACAGGGATCTCCCTCTCAACTTTTTTCCTTTGATGCTGCTTCTCTGTTTGGTCTGTGCAGGTTTCCAATTTTCCTCCGAGGAGCACCTTCACAGTCTTTTAGGGCTTTTTTTGGTCATTTTAGAGCAGATCTCACATTCTTTGGTAGAATGTGTTGATAGAGACAGGCCACATGCTGACTGTGTGAGAGGGGCAGACTTCATCCTCACACAGGAGAGGAACTGCACAAAAAGTGATGCCATTTTGACATGGAGCACAGTTGTGGGTAGCAGGACCGGAGCACAGCTGGGGCTGGCAGTACTTAAGCAGAGCTAGAAACACGAAAACACAATTGGAACTGAAAGCACAGAAGCACAGCTGGCAGGAGGTGAGTAGGCTGCAGAGGTGGCACTTTGCTGGGGGGAAGTGAGCTCAGGAGTAATGCGACGTTTCCTGATGTTTACCTCAGAAATGTCCCCCGTCGACGAGGTTGTCGTCGGTGTCATCTGCGATGTAGTAGTTGTCATCGTTATACTGTCACTGATATCGTCGCTGTAGTACCCGTCCTCACCACGGCCGTCGACATTCTCGTTGTCGAAGTCGTCGTCGACGACAAATTCGCCGTCACTGTTGACCCCGCATCCGTCGACATTGGCGTCGACGACGAAAGCTGCACCGTGGACGATGAAGACATGGAAACTCTCGACAACGATCCCGTTGCCAGAGTCAGAGAAGACAGACTGTACCTTTTCGCAGTGCGCCGACAAAGATGATGATAGCTTTTTCGTCGATGGTGGAATTTTCTTAGCATGTTTTCCCTCAGAAGATACATCGGAAGGCTTTTTGAAGTCCTTTCTCCTGTCAGGAGCAGATGGAGGAACGGAACTTGACTTCCTCACTGTAGACACTCCTGTAGAGAGTCCTTCCCTCTCCTTTACACCTCGGTGAGGAGATTTGCTAGGACTTTGCCTGTCAGACCTAAGAGAGGTCTTTTTAAAAGGCTTTTCCAAGATGGTCTTCAGAAGATCAGGAAGAGCCAAGATGGCCGTGTGGAAGTAATCCACGACGGCTCCGCTGCTGATCTCCAGACAAAGGAAGACAACACCGCAACTCTGACACTAAATCTGCTGATTTTAACCTTGTGGCCTTTTGGGAAGAATGCAGACTGAACTGTGACGTCCAGGAACAACCGGAGGTGACCGGATGACTGCCGATTGGTGGAGGACTGGTGCGAGACAGGTCCAGCCGTAGAACCAGCCGGGAACTGGAGCGGAGTAATCCATGCGCGGAACTGCTGGGATCCCCTCGGCGACGAGTGGACACAACGGATCAAGGATCTACTCTACCGGCAGGATCTGGAACGAACTCCTCAGAGGTGCCAGAGAGTGGGGATAGCGAGCCCGGAGCGCGTGGCGGACGGCACCTCACCCGTAGAGCTGTGCATCAAGGGGAGCCACAAATGCTCTCCTAGAAGTCCCTGAAGCAGCACCCCAGCCACAACACCAAAGGAAAACGTAGACGCCAGACGGGGGCTCTCAGCAGGGGGCAAATGTACAAGTGGCCCAGCACTAAAATGCTCCTTGCCTGACTTCAAGATGGCGCCAGCTGGGGACAAGGCGCCTTGAGATGAGACGGGGGAAACTGAATGGCCACAACTCAACAATAGAGTCATTAAGAAAGGGCACAACTTAGGCGGGCACGCAATCACAGCATTCCAAGAGGAACAACATTTTAAACACCACAGGATAGCAAACCAAACACACGAATGGAGCCACAGGGGGAGACACGTGGTCCACATAGGGTAGGAGATGGAACCCCAGAGTATTGAGCAACAAAAGAGGGGCCGCCTTTCAGGCTGAGTGTAGGGGGAAGATGAAACTATGCCCATGCTGCAGACGCCCGGGAACAAGCCACAGGCAACAACACGAGTCTTGCTAAGAGGAAACTAAACTGATATTGAGAGATAATCAATCAAGAGACAATTCTGCAGACTTTGGAACTGTCCCCTCCATTCTAAATCTGTTTTACCACGCAATACACCATTATCCCTAAAGTTACCACCATGGTGTGTGCTCTTTACCAAAGTACTCCTTTCTCCCCATGTTGGGGAGGGATCCAGCATTTATTCCCTGGAGTCTCAGAGACCCCCCTGAGAAAGTCCACGGTGTCAAGGGAGCCACACACAGCGGTGGCGTGGGAATGGCGCCCCTTGCCAAAGCACTCTCTCTCCCCTTGTTGGGGAAGGATCCAGTATTTATGCCCTGGAGTCTCAGAGACCCCTCTGAGAGAGTCCACAGCGTAAAGGGAGCTACACACAGCAGAGGTGTGGGAATGACACCATTTCCACTGGGATCACAGCACTCCGGACATTGGACACTGTTTCCTCTTGTCTCCCGGTTGCGTTTCCTTCACCCCCCCACCTCTTTCCCTCTTTCATTCTTTGTCTACCTCCCCTGCTCCAATCCTCTCTCCCCTGAAACTCTCTCTGCTTTTTCCCTTACGTATATGTTTTTAACACATGTAACTATGCTTCAGCAACTTGTAACTATGTAACTGGTAACTATGCTCTGATGCAATGCTCGTCCTCATGTAAAGCGCTCTGATACCTCCGGGTCTAGCCAGCACTATATAAAACTTATCAAATAAATAAAAAATAAAGAAGATGGGTCAGATCTCAACCTTTTCAGAGATCTCCTGGAAGATGAAGCTGATGAGGCCTCATCACTATCGTCACTTGATAGTGGATCCCTCCTGGATTTCAGTTTTTGGAGCCAGGTCAGGAGACGTCCCTCAGGGTCTCTCAGGGTTTTGGGGGAAAAAGTACGGCAAACCTTGCAATCTTTAGCCCTGTGATCTGGGTAGAGGCAATAGATGCAGTCCTTGTGAGGGTCATCCATGTAAAGCCTTTTTTTAGAGCAGGTGGACCAAGCTCTAAAAAGGCCTTTTTTCTCCTTCTCGGACATGTTGACATGAAGCTGAAGAAGCTGTTGAAGAAGCTGCTGAAGAAATCAGATGAAAAAACTCTAGGAGTAAAGGTAACAAGGAAAAAAACTGAGCAGAGCTCAGTGGAGACTCCCTACACAACATGCGGTAGAACATCTGATGGTCTGAGGTTCTCTCAGGAGGGTTCTAAAGGGTGAGGCTGATCTGATTGGTTGTTCATTTTGTTTGGTCTCTTTTACAAAAAGAGGTGGATATGTTACAAAACTATTAGAGACCTAGGCCTAGTTTTTATTTGTAATGGTTTGTATTGCTATTTTTATATATTCACCGGGGACTCCCATCTCGACGACCGGGAATGGTTCAAGCATGGGAATCTAAGAAAGTTTCAATACTGGAATAACCACTCTTTTTCCCATAGTAAGCCCTTTTCAGGATTCCCATGCAGGCAGTGCAATAAGAGGACAGGTTCCTAATACATTGTTTGGCCTCAGACAAAATTATGGATTTTGCCTTGACCTAATTGAAGATGTGAGGTAGAATCAGAAGCATTAAACTTTGTCCCAAATTTGTCCATGTTTACAAAAGATAAAGCCAGAATTTTTATTTGAGAAAGATATTCTTTCAAAAAATGTCTAATATAGGAGCGAGCTGTAACACCCTTTCTCGTTTAAAGAGAATTTCTGTGGAAATGATGAGGAGACTGAAGCTTTTTGGAAGTCCTCTGAAGAAATTCTCCTAAACATTTTTAGGTGAGTTCTTAAGAATTGGTTCTAAAATGGCATCATCACTGTTGGACCTGTCAGCCCTAGGGTGGTCTCCCCTTCTATTTTTGTATCGTGCCTCATTTTTTTCCACCCTCATTTTTATGTTGGACTAGGTCTCCGGGCGCCTTTTCATTGCCAGGCAGTGTTAAGGTGCAGGTGCTCCCTTCTCCCAAGATGGCTGCCACAGACCCCTGCTACTGCAGGGTGGTCGTTTTTCATAGTAGCACCCTAGCTGCCAGGAGCTGGCTGGGACCCACAACAATGTTGCGATACCAGCCCGCCTTTTTGTCCCATAGTTAGAGTGGGGAAGCTCCTGGAAGAAGCTGGAACCTTCTAGAAGGGAGGTGGGGTTTTACTTTTGCCGCCTTGGCTAGAGGTCACCTGACCTAGGGCTACTAAGAGTGGGAGGGAAGCTTTTGGGGTGAGTTGGCCATTGGGGTGAAGCAGAGCTGGAAGAATCCACCAGGAGTGTAGGCGGTAGGGCCTAGCCAGGGACTTATGCCTCTGAGAGTGACAGGATTTAGGTGCTGCCTCTTAAGTGAGTGAGGTGCCCTGTGAATCCCACTGATCTTGCCCAGTAGTAGGAGGACCCAGAGACTCTCTGCCAGCCTGACTAGGAAGGACCTAGTCGCCCTCTCCATCCCTACCCCTGTAACAGAACCCCTCAAGGGCGCCAGATACATCTGCGCCAAAAGACTTCATCTGTCAACTGAGAACTGAAACCTAACTTTAAGAACTGAGACTGCATGACAAGAGCGAGCTGTAAGCCTTGAATGCCAGAGCTGAGACTGCGTGTCCAAGCTACCCTAGTAAACAAAATACTAAGCCGATTGCCAAGTCACCGGGGATCGACCAGGTACTAGCGCTGTGACCCCCGCGCTCCCTGCCCTGGTCTGGGACCCCCGGCAGCGTGCTCCGCTGAGCACTTTACCCCCATCCTTAATTTGAGCCCCCCCCCTGCGACGACGAAGCCAGCGCGCTCACCGCCGCGGCCTGGAGGAGTGCCCTGCTGTGTCGCGAGGCCCAGGCGAAGTCCGGGGCCCCGTCGCTGCCGTCGCAGCCGTGTGAGGAGAAGCGCAAGGTCGGGGCCGAGCTCCCCCCAACGTCGTGAGGACGGACGCCTGCTGACGCCGAGACGGAGGTAAGCCCGGAGGCCGAGATCCCCCCTGGTGCGCCCCCTGCTGGTCTGGAAACCACACCGCACTTGGCCCGGGTTGTCCCCTCCGTGGGAATCCCCTCCCCTGCCTGCGCGACGGAGAGACCCCGCCGAGGGATCCTGTCCGTGTCCCCCCTTCTGTGTTACTGAGCGCGGTGCTCTGTGAACTGCACCGGAGCATAGGGACTCGCTCCTCAAGTCCAGTAATCTTCCCCGCTGGAAGCCGTTCAAAGTACTGACTAACATTACTCTCGTGTGGCGCTTCACGCCACCGACTCTGCTTCCTCAGCCGGAGAGACCGGGACGGCGAGTAACCGCATGTGTTATATGCTCTGCTCGAAAGTAATTACATGCCAAGGAATGCGAGTAGCGCACTGTTACATGTTCTGCTCGAAAGTAACTATATGCCAAGGAATGCGAGTAGCGCATTGTGTTATATGCTCTGCTCGAAAGTAATTACATGCCAGGGAATGCGAGTAGCGCACTGTGTTACATGTTCTGCTCGAAAGTAACTATATGCCAAGGAATGCGAGTAGCGCATTGTGTTATATGCTCTGCTCGAAAGTAATTACATGCCAAGGAATGCGAGTAGCGCACTGTGTTACATGTTCTGCTCGGAAGTAATTACATGCCAAGGAATGAGAGTAGCGCATGGTGTTATATGCTCTGCTCGAAAGTAGTCACATGACCAGGAATGCGAGTAGCGCACTGTGTTACATGTTCTGCTCGAAAGTAACTACATGCCCAGGAATGCGAGTAGCGCACTGTGTTATATGCTCTGCTCAAAGGTAATGACATGCGACTGATTACGAGTCACGCGATGTATTAAATGTTCTACGCAAACGTATCCACATGCAACTGATTGCGCGTAGCACTATGTTTATATGCCTTGCTTCACAGTACTAGGGGCCCTTGATCACGAGGAGCGCTCAGTTCTACAGGCGCCATGTTAAGTGAACCCAATGTGTCCCCTTTCAAGTATTACGCTTAGTTAGACGGCCGGTTCAGGGAAGGACTTTACGTAAGCGCGCACGGCGCTAGAACAAGGTTAGGCACTGCATAGATATCACCCAGAGTGTCGAATGTAATGTCACAATGGTATTATGATTCATGTATTACCTTGTTATTTCCTGAACTGCATCTGACCAGCTATACTTGGATAAACTTGAAGTATTTGCATAATTTAAACGGTGTGGCGTCCCTTATTGTGTGTGACTCTAGTCCATGAGAAGCGTGTGGTGTATGGTTGCTTAACACATAGCCCTCTGGTTGCCCGACCGGCTCGCGCCACGCTACCGCCTATAGGGCCTGGTGACCCCAGGTTCCTACATTGTTGGCCAGCGGTGGGATCCTTGGGACTTGTGACCATACAGCACCCTTCCGTGAGGCGAAGGGCGCCACAATTAAACGCCTATCCTACATTTTTTTTTTTGTTCCACAGCTCAGAAACCATTGTTGCTGGATCATTAGTTCCACTGTCCAGGTAGTGAGTGCAAGAAGCCTGGTTAGCTATTGACTGTTGCCTACACCCTAGGAATTTTCTCCTTAGTGTCTAGGTCCCCATCTGCCGGAATGGAATCCCGGTTAGCTGACCTCGAGGGGTACACAGCGAAGCAACTAAGGGAGTTCGCGCAGGAGTTGGGGGTGCCTGGGATGCGGAGGGCCAAAGGGCCGGAACTCCGTACCGCCATTAGGGCATGGGTAGAAGCCCACCCAGACGGGAGAGGGGATGAGGGACAGGAAGCGCCAGAGGCACCTCAGGGGGAGAGCGCCCAGGAAGTCCTAGACATCTTGAATGTAGACATGTCTGAGAATGTGCCCCCAGGAAGACGTTCTGGGGCCAGTAGTAGGACAGGGTCCAGGAGGAGCGCGTCTCCACAAGAGTACGAGGACAGGAGGGAAGAGAGGCAATTAAAATGGGAGCTGGCCAAATTAGAGCAGGAAAAAGAAAGGGAAAGGGCCAGATTGGAACAAGAAAGAGAGAATAAGAAATGGGCAATGGAGGAGAAGAAGCTGGCGCACGAGCTTCAGTTAAAAGAGCTGGAGTTACGCGCCCTCCAATTGAACGCGTCTAACAAAGACAATGGTGGCAGCATACCCAGGGAACCTCAAGAACCAAAATTCTACCTACCCAAAGAAGTCATAGCCAATTATACATTAGGGGATGACATCATGAAGTGGTTGGAGGCATACGAGGTAGCCTTAACGGCCCATGGGGTACCCGAGAGTAACTGGGGAGGTGGTCTCTACCGGTATATACCTCCCACTGTTAGGGACACCCTGTTATATTTGGCCAAGGCGGATCAGGTTAAGTACGCCCCCATGAAAGAGGCCTTGTTAAAGAAGTTTGGCCTGAACCCCGAGAAGTATAGGCAGAAGTTTCGTGGCAGCCATAAGCTGTCCACCCAGACATGGGTAGATTTTTTTGATTATGCGAGGAAGGCACTAGATGGTTGGGTGCGTGGCAGCGAGGTACAGGACTACCAAGGGTTGTACGATCTTTTTTTAAGGGAGCACCTCTTGGATAAGAGCTTTCCGGAGCTGCGCCAACATCTGGTGGACCGCAAGCTGAAGGATCCTCGAGAGCTTGCGGAGGAGGCAGATATTTGGGTGAGCACCCGGGTGTCTCACAAGGGCCCCGGGGGAGATGGCTCGAAATGCGGACAGGGTTTCCCCCAGAAGAAAGAGGGGGGAGATAAAAAGGTGGAGTTCTCGAAAGGTCCCCAAAATAAGTTTGGGAAGGGAGTAGGAACCCCACCCCCGTCCAATTCCACAAGACCCACTTACCCTGACAGGAGTCAGCAGCCAAGGATTGTGCGGTGCTACGAGTGTGGGGAGATTGGACACTACAGAGGAGATCCCAAGTGTCGCAAGCGACCACCAGCCCCATCGGGCGTGAAGAGTCCCGGGGTGAGTAGTATAGCGCTTGGGGTGGAGCTGCCCTTAGATAGGGAAGGGGAGTGGACAGGCCTGACACTGGTTTCACTCGGGGATAGAGAAGTGGTCCCCGTAGTGTCCCTGCCCCCGAACACTGCTAAATATCAGCAGAGGGTGAGAATTAATGGGGAGGAGGTGGAAGCTCTGAGGGACACAGGGGCCAGCATGACCACTGTCGTGCGGCGGCTGGTGTCCCCAGACCAAGTAGTCCCCGAGGAGTTCCATCCGGCCGTATTGGCTGACGGCAGTTTGAGTCACTATCCAGTGGCTCGTGTTCCATTCGAGTGGGGAGGAGTCAAAGGCCTACTGCGAGTTGCTGTGAGCCCTGCCTTGCCTGTGGGGTGTTTGCTAGGGAACGACCTGGAGCACACCAAATGGAAGGACGTCGAGTTTCACGCTCACACTGAGATGCTGGGATTACCAGGGTGGACTTGCGTGAGCACGCGGTCCATGGCTGCCCGGCATGGAACTCACCCGGAGTTGGAGCCTGGAATCATGGCCCAACCCAAACCCAAACGTGGGAAGAAGAAGGTGGTAGAGGACATGCCCCGTGAGTCGGATGGGGAGGCCGGAGAGGTGCCCCAGGAGTCCGCGGAGGTAGATGTCGTTCCTGTGGAGGACTTGCCGACCCTTGCTGACTGGCAAGTGGAAGGAGGGCCTACCCGGGAGGAATTTTGTCAAGCACAAAGGACGTGCCCCACTCTTGAGGGTATGCGGCGGCAGGCCGAAGCTCAAGTGGCTAGTCAGGAACTGGGAGGTTATCATGTGTATTGGGAGGATGGTCTCCTATACAGTGAGCCCAGGGTGCCGGTACATGGATCTTCGAGGGCCATAGTGGTCCCCCAGTGTTACCGGGCCTTCCTGCTGGAGTTAGCGCACGAGATCCCCTTAGCTGGACACCTGGGCCAGGACAAAACCTTTGCACGGTTAGTCCCCCATTTTTATTGGCCCAGGATGAGGATTGCCTCAGACGCCTTTTGCAAGACCTGCAAGTCTTGTCAGGCGAGTGGCAAGAGTGGGACAAAGTTGAAAGTCCCGTTGGAACCTCTCCCCGTGGTCGGGACCCCTTTTGAGAGGGTCGGTATCGATATTGTTGGGCCATTGGACCCTCCGACCGCAGCGGGACACCGGTTCATCTTGGTTTTGGTGGACCACGCCACAAGGTACCCAGAGGCTATTCCTCTGAGGACCATCACTGCACCGGTGGTGGCGCGGGCACTGTTGGGAATTTTTACCCGAGTGGGATTCCCGAAGGTCGTGGTGTCGGACAGGGGCACCAATTTCATGTCGGCCTACATGCAGGCCATGTGGAAGGAGTGTGGAGTGACCTACCGGTTCTCCACCCCTTACCACCCCCAGACTAACAGACTTGTAGAGCGCTTCAATAAGACATTGAAGGGGATGATCCGAAGCCTTCCCGAAGGCTTGAGGCGTAAATGGGACGTCCTCCTCCCCTGCTTGTTATTCTCCTATCGGGAGGTACCGCAGAAGGGAGTCGGGTTCAGCCCGTTTGAATTGCTCTATGGCCATCCCGTTAGGGGTCCCCTCAGTTTAGTGAATGAGGGGTGGGAGAAGACTTCACAGAAGCTTCCCCGTGACATTGTCAGCTACATGCTGGCGTTCCGCAGCCAGATGGCCAAGCTGTGGAAGGCAGCCACAGAGAACCTGGAGGCTAGCCAGACCGTGATGAAGGAGTGGTATGACCGCAACGCTCGGACGGTCGAGTTGGACGTTGGACAGAAGGTGTGGGTTATGGAACCTGGGGAGCTGTGTGCCCTCCAGGACCGGTGGACTGGCCCGTTCGACATTGTGGAGCGGCGAGGCCAGACCACATACGTTGTGGATGTAAAAACCCCCCGTCAGCCCCTCAGGGTGCTCCACGTCAACCGCCTGAAGCCGCACCATGAGCGATCGGAGCTTGCTCTCCTTATGGTGACGGATGGGAGCGAAGAGGAAGAGAGTGAAGCTCTTCCTGACCTTCTTGCGGCACAAGAGAAGGATGGTTCGGTGGAAGGTGTAGTCCTCTCCCCATCCTTGACCCCAGAGCAGCAGAGGGACTGTCGCCATGTCCTGGGACAGTTCGCCTCGTTGTTCTCCCTCACGCCTGGAATCACTCATTGGTGTACCCATGATGTGGACACAGGGGATAGCCCCCCGGTGAAGAACAAGTCTTACCGGCTCTCTGACCGAGTGAAGGATAGCATCCAGCGTGAGGTGGCAAAGATGCTGGAGCTGGGGGTGATAGAACCTTCCAGCAGCCCGTGGGCTAGTCCAGTGGTGTTGGTGCCGAAAGCGGCCCCACCGGGTACGACGCCAGAACTTCGGTTCTGTGTGGACTACCGGGGGTTGAACTCTATCACGAAGACAGATGCTCACCCCATCCCACGTGCAGATGAGCTGGTGGACCGGCTGGGAGCAGCCCGGTACCTCAGCACCATTGACCTGACATCCGGATATTGGCAGATTGCCATGGCCGACGGAGCACGGGAGAAGACAGCGTTCTCCACCCCAGAGGGCCACTACCAATTTCGAGTGATGCCCTTTGGGCTCAAAAATGCTCCGGCCACATTCCAGCGGTTAGTGAATCAGGTACTATCTGGCCTGGAGTCCTTCTCAGCAGCCTACTTGGATGACATAGCTGTCTTCAGTAGCAACTGGGAGGACCATCTGCGACACCTTCAGGAGGTATTGCAGGCGCTGCAACGCGCTGGCTTAACTATTAAAGCCAGCAAGTGCCAGATTGGACAGGGATCTGTCGTGTACCTGGGACACCTGGTGGGCGGAGGTAAGGTGCAACCCCTCCAGGCCAAAATTGAAACCATCTTGGCTTGGGAGCCCCCCAAGACCCAAACAGAGGTCCGAGCTTTCCTCGGCCTCACTGGGTATTACCGCCGGTTCGTCAAGGGATATGGTACCATCGTGACCCCCTTGACGGAGTTGACCTCAAAGAAACAACCTCGCAAGGTCATATGGACACCTGCATGCCAAGAAGCCTTTGATACGCTGAAAAATGCGATGTGTACAGCTCCAGTACTAACAACACCCGATTTCAGCAAGGAATTTATTGTACAGACTGACGCCTCAGAGCACGGCATAGGTGCGGTGCTCTCGCAACTCAACACCGAGGGCCAAGACCAACCTGTGGCCTTCATATCTCGAAGACTCCTCCCTCGGGAACGGCGATGGAGCACCATTGAGAGAGAAGCCTTCGCGGTGGTATGGGCTCTGAAGAAGTTGAGGCCATACCTCTTTGGCACTCACTTCCTTATCCAGACCGACCACCGCCCCCTTCGCTGGCTCATGCAGATGAGAGGCGAAAACCCCAAGTTGTTGAGGTGGTCCATTTCCCTACAGGGGATGGACTTTCGGGTGGAACATCGGCCCGGAGTTGACCACGCCAATGCTGACGGTCTCTCCAGGTTTTTCCGCCTTAGTGAAGAGAACTCCCTAGTGGTTGGGTAGCTCTCCCCTCTTTCGGCTGGGGGGACGCATGTTGGACCTGTCAGCCCTAGGGTGGTCTCCCCTTCTATTTTTGTATCGTGCCTCATTTTTTTCCACCCTCATTTTTATGTTGGACTAGGTCTCCGGGCGCCTTTTCATTGCCAGGCAGTGTTAAGGTGCAGGTGCTCCCTTCTCCCAAGATGGCTGCCACAGACCCCTGCTACTGCAGGGTGGTCGTTTTTCATAGTAGCACCCTAGCTGCCAGGAGCTGGCTGGGACCCACAACAATGTTGCGATACCAGCCCGCCTTTTTGTCCCATAGTTAGAGTGGGGAAGCTCCTGGAAGAAGCTGGAACCTTCTAGAAGGGAGGTGGGGTTTTACTTTTGCCGCCTTGGCTAGAGGTCACCTGACCTAGGGCTACTTAAGAGTGGGAGGGAAGCTTTTGGGGTGAGTTGGCCATTGGGGTGAAGCAGAGCTGGAAGAATCCACCAGGAGTGTAGGCGGTAGGGCCTAGCCAGGGACTTGTGCCTCTGAGAGTGACAGGATTTAGGTACTGCCTCTTAAGTGAGTGAGGTGCCCTGTGAATCCCACTGATCTTGCCCAGTAGTAGGAGGACCCAGAGACTCTCTGCCAGCCTGACTAGGAAGGACCTAGTCGCCCTCTCCATCCCTACCCCTGTAACAGAACCCCTTAAGGGCGCCAGATACATCTGCGCCAAAAGACTTCATCTGTCAACTGAGAACTGAAACCTAACTTTAAGAACTGAGACTGCATGACAAGAGCGAGCTGTAAGCCTTGAATGCCAGAGACTGCGTGTCCAAGCTACCCTAGTGAACAAAATACTAAGCCGATTGCCAAGTCACCGGGGATCGACCAGGTACTAGCGCTGTGACCCCCGCGCTCCCTGCCCTGGTCTGGGACCCCCGGCAGCGTGCTCCGCTGAGCACTTTACCCCCATCCTTAATTTGATCCCCCCCCCTGCGACGACGAAGCCAGCGCGCTCACCGCCGTGGCCTGGAGGCCTGGAGGAGTGACCTGCTGTGTCGCGAGGCCCAGGCGAAGTCCGGGGCCCCGTCGCTGCCGTCGCAGCCGTGTGAGGAGAAGCGCAAGGTCGGGCCGAGCTCCCCCAACGTCGTGAGGACGGACGCCTGCTGACGCCGAGACGGAGGTAAGCCCGGAGGCCGAGATCCCCCCTGGTGCGCCCCCTGCTGGTCTGGAAATCACACCGCACTTGGCCCGGGTTGTCCCCTCCGTGGGAATCCCCTCCCCTGCCTGCGCGACAGAGAGACCCCGCCGAGGGATCCTGTCCGTGTCCCCCCTTCTGTGTTACTGAGCGCGGTGCTCTGTGAACTGCACCGGAGCATAGGGACTCGCTCCTCAAGTCCAGTAATCTTCCCCGCTGGAAGCCGTTCAAAGTACTGACTAACATTACTCTCGTGTGGCGCTTCACGCCACCGACTCTGCTTCCTCAGCCGGAGAGACCGGGACGGCGAGTAACCGCATGTGTTATATGCTCTGCTCGAAAGTAATTACATGCCAAGGAATGCGAGTAGCGCACTGTGTTACATGTTCTGCTCGAAAGTAACTATATGCCAAGGAATGCGAGTAGCGCATTGTGTTATATGCTCTGCTCGAAAGTAATTACATGCCAGGGAATGCGAGTAGCGCACTGTGTTACATGTTCTGCTCGAAAGTAACTATATGCCAAGGAATGCGAGTAGCGCATTGTGTTATATGCTCTGCTCGAAAGTAATTACATGCCAAGGAATGCGAGTAGCGCACTGTGTTACATGTTCTGCTCGGAAGTAATTACATGCCAAGGAATGAGAGTAGCGCATGGTGTTATATGCTCTGCTCGAAAGTAGTCACATGACCAGGAATGCGAGTAGCGCACTGTGTTACATGTTCTGCTCGAAAGTAACTACATGCCCAGGAATGCGAGTAGCGCACTGTGTTATATGCTCTGCTCAAAGGTAATGACATGCGACTGATTACGAGTCACGCGATGTATTAAATGTTCTACGCAAACGTATCCACATGCAACTGATTGCGCGTAGCGCTATGTTTATATGCCTTGCTTCACAGTACTAGGGGCCCTTGATCACGAGGAGCGCTCAGTTCTACAGGCGCCATGTTAAGTGAACCCAATGTGTCCCCTTTCAAGTATTACGCTTAGTTAGACGGCCGGTTCAGGGAAGGACTTTACGTAAGCGCGCACGGCGCTAGAACAAGGTTAGGCACTGCATAGATATCACCCAGAGTGTCGAATGTAATGTCACAATGGTATTATGATTCATGTATTACCTTGTTATTTCCTGAACTGCATCTGACCAGCTATACTTGGATAAACTTGAAGTATTTGCATAATTTAAACGGTGTGGCGTCCCTTATTGTGTGTGACTCTAGTCCATGAGAAGCGTGTGGTGTATGGTTGCTTAACACATAGCCCTCTGGTTGCCCGACCGGCTCGCGCCACGCTACCGCCTATAGGGCCTGGTGACCCCAGGTTCCTACAATCACAGAAACTAATAAGCACATAATTCACTTTCTTTGGTGGTGGATTACTTAAACTGGTTGAGCCTGAGCACTGTCATCATTGCATTTTTTGTATCCTCATCATCATCACTACCAACTTGCAACTTCTCCTACTGCCAAGTAGGTTGTGGTAGTGGAGAGCGCGGAGGCAGTGGCGCAGTGGTTGCTCATTGCTGGAATCAGGGCTGTGAAAAAGTAGGAGGGCTGGATAGCTGTAACATAGGTGGAAGCGGTGCAGAGGTTGGCAACTGCACAGACATGGGAACCTAGCATAGCAGTTGATAGAAGTCCTGCATCTTCTTTTGTACAGGTCTAATGGTCCTTTAACCAGAAGGATCTCATAATGTTCGCCGTCCCTATAATGAGGTAGAAGGGACAAGCTTGTTGGAGAAATGCAGAGTACAGAATTAATGATGGGAGAACACACATTTAAAACCTAGCATGGGTAGTTTCTGTGCCCGTGAAAGCAAAAACTTAATTTGCTAAATTAATATCCAGTTCATGAGAGCCTAATGCATACTGATATTCCTAGTCATGCTTATCGATGAAGTAGGCTTCTGCCTCTTTTGTCTAGTCTTAAACTTTCTCCATACCTTCCTGGCTAGAACAGGTTTTCTTTAGAATTTGAGCCACTGTTTGTAGAGAGATTCTTATAAGTGTTTGAGGTGGAACTGTAGCCACAATAAGGGTGGCTGAAAAGGCTCACAGTACCAAAGTTAGTGGAAAAGCAGAGTTTAAACAGCTTTTGAGGTTGTGGACAAACGGGGTAAAGAAGTCATCATCTGGAGAAGAACTGACGAACAAGTTACTTACCTTCGGTAACGATGTATCTGTAAGAAACATTAGTTAGTTAGATTCCTCACCTTAGAATATCCCCAGGCGTCAGGCTGGATCCGGAAAGATTTTTGTAGCAATACCCCTTGCGCGTCGCTAGGCGTCGTGCGCCGGAATGAAGTCGGAGTACTTAGACGCCGCCCTCGCGCACTGACGTCAGTTCTTGCACATAGCTTTCCGCGCCAGGGACGCTGAGCCATGCAAGAGACCGACACTGGTGCCAAAAAATCTAGGGCCCTGAAAGGGAGAACCTTAACCCTAGATGTCGGTTCGCAGAACGGGGAGGCTGGGTGGGTCGGTGAGGAATCTAACTAACTAATGTTTCTTACAGATACATCGTTACCGAAGGTAAGTAACTTGTTCATCTGAAAGAAACACGTTAGTTAGATTCCTCACCTTAGAATAGATACCCCAGCAATACCAACCCCGGTGGTGGGTCTGCGAACCAAGATCACACCAGAAAGTCCTGGAGAACCGAACGGCCAAAGTGGCCATCCCTCCGGACTTGGCTGTCCAGGCAGTAATGTCTCGCAAACCTGTGCAGCGAAGCCCACGTCGCCGCCTGACAGATGTCTTGCAAGGGGACTCCCCGCCCCAGTGCAGTCGTGGCCGCTGTGGCCCGAGTAGAATGGGCCCGTAGCCCAACAGGAGGAACCTTTTTCGCCGAAGAATAGCAGGTCTTAATACACAACACGACCCACCGAGAGATCGTCCGCTTGTGTACAGCTTTACCCTTCTTAGCCCCTAAGTATCCAACAAAAAGTTGGTCGTCCACCCGGAACTGTCTTCTGCGGTCCAAATAAAAGGATAGCTCACGTTTTGGGTCCAGACGGTGGAGCCTCTCTTCATCTTTTGAAGGATGCGGAAAGAAGGTGGGCAGCGTGAAAGATTGCCCGATGTGAAAGGGAGTCATGACTTTAGGCAGGAAAGAAGGACAACCTTGTCCGGATGAACTGAAAGGAAGGGAGGCTTAGATGACAAAGCCTGGAGCTCACTCACCCACCTAGCGGAGGTGATTGCTACCAAGAAAGCAGTTTTCAAAGTCAAAAGACGGATGGGACAGTTATGAAGGGGCTCAAAGGGAGCGCACATCAGAAAAGTGAGAACAAGGTTCAAGTCCCACTGAGGCATTACGAAAGGAACAGGAGGGTACATATGAGTAATGCCCTTGAGAAAGCGTGAAACAACAGGGGACTTGAAAAGAGAAGGCTGATCAGGAAGCCGTAGGAAAGCAGAGATAGCAGCAAGAAAACCTTTCAAGGTGCCCAGAGCAGAGCCCTACTGGGCCAAGGAAAGAAGAAAGAGGAAAGAAGAAAGAGGAGAACCTCAGAAAGAGGGGCGGAAAGGGGATCCACAGCCTTTGCTGTGCACCATGCCACAAATTTGTTCCACCGGCAGGCGTATACCGATTTTGTGGAGGGACGCCTGGCTGCCAAAATGACATCACAGACTTCAGGAGGCAAGTCAAATGGCATCAACTGCCGCCGCTCACTCTCCACGCATGTAGGTGGAGGCTGGACAGGTTCGGGTGGAGGACCGTCCCCTGCTGCTGCGACAGAAGATCCTCCTAAAGAGGCAGTCGTATCGGGGGATCGATGGACATACTGAGTAGCTCGGGATACCAGTACCTTCGAGCCCAATCCGGAGCCACCAAGACGACTTGGGCCCGGTCGCGCCTGATCTTCTTCAGCACTCTGGGCAGAAGTGGTATAGGCGGAAAGGCGTATAACAGACCGCAACTCCACTCGCGACGAAAAGCGTCTCCGAGCGAGTGCCGCCTTGGAAACTCCAACGCGCAGAACCGCTGACATTGCGCGTTCTCTTCGGTGGCGAATAGATCTAACCAAGGCTCTCCCCACTGCAGAAAGAGACCTTGCGCCAAGGCCGAGTTCAGACGCCTTTCGTGATCCATCATGCACCGGCGGCTGAGTTCGTCTGCTCTGGCTTTCAGAGAGCCCGCCAGATGTTGAACCACTAGGGTGATGCCCTGGTGTTCCAGCCATGTCCAGAGGCGCAGGGCCTCCTGACAAAGGGTCCACGACCCCACCCCGCCCTGTTTGTTGCAATACCACATGGCGGTGGTGTTGTCTGTGAACACCTGCACGACACTTCCCTGGACAGAGGGAAGGAAGGCTTTCAGTGCAAGTCGGATCGCCCTCAGCTCCAAAAGATTGATATGGAGGCTAGTCTCCGCCGGAGACCAGAGTCCTCTGATCTCCGCCTCTCCCATATGGCCCCCCCCATCCCAGGAGGGACGCATCCGTCACTACCACGTGCTCCGGTTGGAGAAGGGAGAGGGATCTGCCGCTGACCCAATCGCGATTCGTGAGCCACCACTGCAGCTGTTTCGCAGTGCCCTCCGAGATCAAGACGTGGTCGGACAGGTTGCCTCGATGCTGGGCCCGCTGAAACTTCAGGTCCCACTGCAGAGCCCGCATCCGCCATCTGGCGTGAGGTACTAACAGGATGCAGGAGGCCATCCGCCCCAGAAACCGCAGCATCAACCTGACCGAAATCCAGGACAGAGGCCGGAAGATGGGAATCAGGGCTCGAATGTCCAGGACCCGCTGTTCCGGAGGATAGACCCGGAACTACGCCGAATCGAGAACCGCCCCTATGAAAAGGAGCTTCTGGGAGGGACTCAGGTGCGACTTCGGCACATTGATGGAGAACCCCAGCGAATGCAGGAGGTCTGCCGTAGTCTGGAGGTGGGAGACGACGTGCTGGGGCGAGCCCGCCTTCAACAGCCAGTCGTCGAGAAGAATGGAACCCCTGATCTGCGCAGATGAGCTGCGACCACCACCATCACTTTCGTGAACACCCGAGGGGCACTGGTGAGGCCGAAGGGCAGTACGGTGAACTGAAAGTGCTCTTGACCCACCGTGAATCGCGGGTAACGCCGGTGGGCCGGCAGGACGGGGATGTGGAAATAAGCGTCCCGCAAGTCCAACGCTACCCTCCAGTCTCCAGGGTCTAGGGCAGCAAGAACCTGAGCTAAAGTTAGCATCTTTAACCGTTCCTTCCGGAGGAATGCGTTCACGCTTCTGAGATCCAAGATCGGGCGTAGGCCCCCTTTGCCCTTCTTGGGAACCAGAAAGTAGTGGGAATAGCAACCACGACCTACTTCTGGACCAGGAACGCGCTCGACGGCCTCTTTGGCCAAGAGGGCCGAAACCTCCTCCCGGAGAAGATGCAAATGATCCCCCGACATACAGTGGTTCTGCGGTGGCATGGCTGGAGGGGTCGTCTCGAAGGGGAGGGAGTAGCCCCTTCGGACGATTTGCAGCATCCACCTGTCCGAAGTGATGGAGCGCCAGTGGAGCAGGTGATGGCGAACTCTGCCCCCCACTGGCGTTGAATGGGCCTGAAAGCTCGGACTAGGAGGGCTTTGAGGCGGATGCTGCCGGGGTGGATGCGGACTGACCGGCACGTTGTCCTCCAGAACCGCCTCGGCGGAAACCACGTCCGCGACCGCGTGCAGGTTGGTTCTGCGGCTGGGCGGACGTGAGGAGGCGCCCCTTCCTTGGCCACGAAAGGGGCGGAAGTTTGCGGCCGCGGGGCCGAAAGACCCAAGGACTTGGCTGTGGCCCGGGAGTCCTTGAACCGGGCCAGCGCACTGTCCGCCTTCTCGCCAAAAAGGCGAGTGCCATCGAAGGGCATGTCCATGAGGGAGCTTTGGACGTCCCCTGAAAACTACGAGGACCTCAGCCAGGCGTGACGCCGAAGAGCCACCGTGGTGGAAATCGCCCGACCCAGCGAGTCCGTGGTGTCTAGTCCACATCTAATGGCGTGCCGTGCTGCATCTCGCCCGTTAGCAAGTGCTTGGGTGAGTCGCTCCCGGGCCTCCTCCGGGCACAAGGGCAGCACGTCCTCCACCGTATCCCACAGCGAGTGGGAATAACGGTCCAAAAGGCAAGCGGTATTTAAAGACCGCAGTCCCAAACTCAGGGACGAGAACAGTTTCTTGCCAAACTGCTCCAACCTCTTGGATTCCCTATCCGGAGGAGCGGACGGGAAGGAGGATTGGGAGGTTGAGGCCTGGATAACCAGGCTCTCGGGGTGGGGTGGTGGGAGAGGAATGTGGGGTCGCCCGGAGCAGGGCGGTGGCGCCGGGCAACGTTCCTGTCCACAGGAGGGACTTTGGAGGGCTTGGACCACGTGCCCTGGAGAACGTCAATGAGGGCCTCATTACAGTGCAGCAGAGGCTCAGTGGACCTTGCTGTCGGTTGAAGGACCTCGGTGAGGACGTTAGTCCTCACAGCCACAGCAGGCAACTCGAGCCCTAGGGCTTCGGCCGCCTTGCGCAGCACCACAGAAAAGGCTGCACCTTCCTCCGAGGCCACAGTCGGAGGAGAGATGAATCCAGCGTCTGGAGAGGTATCCAAACCGCTGGCGTCCCCCAATTCCTCTGCCCAGTCCTGAGACAAATGGGCCTGTTCGGCCAGAGGGTCCTGAGACCCTTCCCAGTCGCCCTCATCATCCGATTCCTGGTAGACAGGAGGAATGATCGGAGCCGGGCGGTGGATGAAGCGGTCACCCATCGGCGCCGGTAACGGCGTCGGACGGCGCCGTACTGGCGCCGGGTCTGGAATCGGGCTAAACTGAGGCTCGACGCCGTGCGGGGACGGCGTCAGGGGCGGAACCGGTGTCGGCGCCGGCGGAGGAGGCGTCGTGAGGTCGACCGGCGCCGGCAGAGATCCAGGCCTGGATCCCTCGGGGACCTGCGGCGTTGGGGCCGGAGCCCTCGCTGGGGCCGGAGCCGCCGGCACACGAGGTCGCCCAGTCAACCCTGCGGGGCCCGAAGGCGTGCCGGCAGGCGTCGACGGCGGACCCAGATTCCTCATGGCCGTGAGGAAGGCACTGACCTCCGCCAGAGTCGCGTTAGTCCCAGGGACCCTCGGCCGGGTCGCGCGACTGGCGAGGGGAGTCCGAAGAGCGAGGAATGTTTGGAGTGATGGGACTTACCTGAAGATCCCGACGAGCGATGTCGATGGCTGCGGCTCCGCGAACGGTCCTTGGACCTCTTCCTGGACCGGGACCGAGAGCGGAGCCGAGTGCCGAAGCTCGAGCAGCTTACGGGACCGCTCCCGCCTAGCCTTCGACGTCAAGGCCTGACAGTCGGGGCACGACTCCGCGTCATGGTCGGCCCCCAGGCAGTACAGGCACCGGCGATGGTGATCCGTTACCGACATCAGTCGGTGACAGGCGTCACAATGCTTGAATCCAGGCATCCTACCGGCACCAGATGTCGAGTCGAGTAACCAAAAGAGGTCAAAAAGTTAGTCAAAAAGTGACTAGGGGTAAGCTCTTCCCGGATCGGCGCGTACTGGCGCGGAAAAAAGAAGAACTGACGTCAGCGCGCGAGGGCGGCGTCTAAGTACTCCGACGACGTCATTCCGGCGCACGACGCCAACGACGGATGCGGAGCCGCAGACGACGCCTAGTGACGCGCAAGGGGTATTGCTACAAAAATCTTTCCGGATCCAGCCTGACGCCCGGGGATATTCTAAGGTGAGGAATCTAACTAACGTGTTTCTTTCAGATAAGGCAGCTTAGGTCAACACTGATGTTGACAGAAAAGAGTGTGGACCATGAAGCAGTTGGTGGAAGTGGGGGAAGGGACTGTGATTAGTTGGCAGTTAACAGTGATATCATTAACTTAGAAGCAGCCTTACAGGAGGACAGCACTCAGCAGATGAAAAGGCAGCAGTCGATAGCTTTGAAATTAAAGACTTGACAATCCACTTGGCAGCAAACGAAGCCGCTGATGACAATTTTGTAATTTTGATAGATTGGAGATGACAGAAAAGCCTGGAGACTCTGTGTAGGAGAGTAGGGTCTGCTTTCTATGTTCACCCCCACTTTTTGATTTTGCTTTACTGGTTTTCGACTTAGATGTGGCTGTGGGCCTGCTAATCAGACCCACAGCCCTGCTGTTCTCTCTCTAAATTAATACTATGTACTTTAGGTACATAACCCATTTGGATAGGATCACCTTATTGGTCCCTGTACAGTGTAACCTAGGTACCCAGGGCATAGGTGTACCCTAGGCCTACCAGGGGCTGCAGCATGTATTATGCCACCCCTGGCCTGGCCTTCCATTTTGACACAACTGGCTGATCACTCAGCTGGGGCAAGGTCGTGTAATCACCCCTTTTAGGTGTAGTATTCCTATACCTAACTTACATATAGACACATGTGTACCTATCAGTCACTCCTATGGCAGGCCTTAACAATCCTGGAGGCAGAGTGCTTGGTAACATGTGAGATGGTGCTCTAGCATGAGCTGAGCCTGTCTGCAGCTTTCGGAACCAAGTCCTTATAGCTGTTCTATGATATAGCCTACCATATACTCTTAAAGTGCCTTATAATCTTAGACGGTTATGGTAACTATGGTTTGGCTTTATCGAAACATGTCGTGTAAGGTGTCTAACACTGTGGAATAATACCCCCATGCCATTTCTGGACATGAGGATATTATTCCCCCCTTCTAGAGGGAAAGACATGTTAAAATCATACTTCACTGTTAGCCTCTGACCAAAGCCTCAGCATCACAAAATGGATGCTGCTGCCACGACACAAGTCTGACCTCCTGCAGCTGGGAGTGATCCCAGCCAGGGAGGCCTGGACAATAGGTTTCCTGCTTGGGGAGGTGCTAGCACCTCCCCAGACAGCCTTTAGTGTATTGGGGCAGGGTGGGCTGAAAGGAATGAGACATGCCTGGGGCACACAAGGTGTTCCTTGCATAGTCCAGTTCAAACCGGCGCTGGGGCACTCCAGCCCCAGCTCTGGCGTGAAACTGGACAAAGGGAAGTGGGTGTAACCACCCCCTCCCAGGTCCCACCCATAAGGCGTGATCTAGCAGGTATCCCAGCCCCCCAGATTAGTATAAGAGTGGGAGTTGGGCCTCAAGACTTTAGATTATCCTGAACCTGCAAACTTGAACAGAAACTCTGGACCTTCGACATTCGATGAAAGAAGAAGACTGAAGAATCTCCCTTGTGGCCAAGGAGTGGCTACCCTGTGCAAACAGGCACCATCAAGAGACTACCCTTTGCTTTGCCCACGTTCTACGAGGAACCGACTGCAGAGCCTGACCAGAGCCTTGACTTCCAGACTTCTCCGACCCTGATCCACATCCACAGCAGAGCAGAGATCCGTGGAGGCGACGAGCGACGTGGGACCGGCTACCTGAGAAAAGTGGCTAGTAACTTCAAGCGCAGCTTCTGAGGCACCCTCGAAGTCGTGCACCGGGGATTGAGAAGCCCCAACCCCAAGCATCATCTGCACCGAAGATCAGCCCCCCACACTCCACGAGTCCTGCGTGGGGCCCTTCTGCATTCTCCTGCTTGCCGCGTCTGTCCGGGTGCTTGCCCGCCAGCTAGTGTTCTTTGTGACGACGCACCCTGAAATCTTCTGCGCTGGTTTGGCTCCTCCAGACTGGCTCCCGCTTCTCTGCAAAGAAGAAGCACCCCAGACCTTCCTGGTCTGCACCAGAAGCAAGTCCTCCGTTCTTCGTGGGTTCCGCTTGCCAAGGCTTGGTGAGTCCTAGTCCAACTTCGACGCCGCCGACAGCAAGAGCCTTCGTGGGACAGCTCGCCTCCTGGTCCTGGTCGTCCTCGACGCTTCCTGGTCCTCCTGGCTGCAGCGACAAGCTTCACCTTCACCTGCAATCTTCACGACATCGCCTGGTTCCTTCCTGGTTCCACGTGGTCACTGGCTAGTGACCTTGACTCTGTCCCTTCTGCTTGCAGGTCTCCTCTCTTCTTGATCCCAGCCTTGGGATCGACCGGACACTCTTCACTGACTGCCTGTCAGCATCTTTCTTCAGGCATCCACAGGAGTCGACGACGAAAACCGACGCAACTTCACCCCTATGCACCCGCAGCCTGTGGGCTAGGTAACTTGGGTACTCCGGTGCTCATCAGGATAGTGACTATCCTAGTGTCTAGTTTTCCAGTCTCGACTTCCTAGCTACTCCGGAAGTGTCCTAAATCTATCGTTTTCTAAACTGTACTATTGCTAGTGACTTTTACGCATTACGCGTGAGTGTTTCCACTCTGCACACGAATCCCGTGGGCCTCCCACTTCCTAACTAACGCTAGTGTAGTGTAGCCCCAGCGATTCCCTAGGCCTAGGCCTATTCTATTTCCGTGACAGTGGTCCTTATACCACTTACTTAGTATATGGTTTGCGTGGCCCCTAGGGCCTAACTGTATTACTTACCTGTGTGACTTAATGTATGCTTAAATAAGACTGTGTTGTACTTACCTCTAATCTCATAAAGAGTGCTGAGGGTTTTGACTAGAATAAATACACTTTATTTTATATATATATCTGTTGTGGTGTCCTTTCATTTGGTATTCAAGGGATTATATATGGTATCACAGCTGGCTTCACATGCCATTCAGAGTTTAGCCTAAGACTGCTCTTGTCCATGCTACCACTAGGATAGCTGGTCTATAAGGTTGACTTTACAACCAATCACCATAAGGGTATTTGGACTGATATAAGGTGTACACTAGAACTAGTGACATCATACATCAGGCCAACTTCTCACACTCTGCTCACCTGGAAAACTTCTTGTGTGTGTTTTCAAGCAGGCTCAACGTGTCAAAGTACCATGTGGAGGACAAGAAGTCTACATCTCAGCGACAGGATTAGGAAAGCAACCTAGTCACCCTTGATCAAGCCTCAGAGGAAGATCTCTTAGGTGCTGACAAAGTCCAGTTCACACAGGATTCCAAGCCCTATTTGGACTCTACTTCTAGCTCTATGTGTTTAATGATTTAGCCACAAAGTGTGGCAAATGTCAATATTTGTAAAACTGTAATCTAGGTGGAGGCCATAAACACATTAAACACAGATAATGAAAAAAATATCTTTCTTTCCATAAAAATTCAGACTCTGAAGAGGATTTTGTTCAGGAATCCAGTCAGACATCAGCAGGGAGATATTCCTGGGTTTAAACAAAAAGGGAAAAAGGGTGGTTGCACCTTCATTCTCTCCAAAGTAGAGGTTGAATTTCCTCCCAGGAGGAACACAGGGTGAAAAATGCTTCAAAGGTTCTGAAAGCAAGGTTCAAAGGATTCTCACTTTACATGCAACAGATGTTCCGCTCTGTGGAGCCTCTAAGGTGAGTTAAGCTATTTGGCTCTTCGTTGGTCAGGGTATTGGTCAAATATTAACGGTGAAAGACTGCACATTAAGGAAAGCACAGCAATGATTAAACAGGTAGTAACATGGATTTTGAGCCTTGTGACAGTGAACAATTAAAGAATGCGTCTATGAATGGTCCACCGCAGAAGAAGTTTTTTTTCCCTAGATCCTATAAAGGAACCTGAAGGGGGCAGATGTATGCCAATAGCCGGCAAGGTTCATATTTCCACATGCTTACTGTAACAAAACACAAAAAACTCCTATGATTGGAATAAATGACAAACACTGTTGATTCAAGATCATACCGTTTATTCTTCCGGACAACTTTCTACAAATGTTAGGCTAGTCAGTCTTTCCTCAGAATTGGAATCTTCTCTTACAGGTATCTACGCAACTACCTGTTGATAGCCTGCTCGTACAGGAAAAAGCTGCAAAATTTTCAAATGACAGTCTCGATGCAGTAAAGCCTAAACATAGGTATCACAATCTAATCAATAGCGTCTGCAGTGCACATAGTTCAAAATCTGTAGCGCTAATATTCATGAACACAAGACAGCTTGGGGGTCAGACAGTGTCACTTATGTACTGAATCATCATGTGGTTGCAGTCAGTCAATGCCAATGCAACACCTGGAACTTACATTGCAACACGAGAGGCTAAGACAGCATATAATACAATTTACAAAAGCACTACGAAATTAGTTACTTACCTGTAACTCCTGTTCTCCAACATTGATATATTTGATATAATAACATGCTTGTATCATTCTCCATCGTCAAGGTACCGGGGATTCCTAGCATGACGACAGGGAATGATTTTGGCAGGTGATTATATAAAAGATCAAATGTTGGCGAAGTGCAGACTACAGAATTAATGATGTGAGAACCCACATTTCGAACCCAATATTTTTGCATCCCACACAAGGCAAGGACTAGAAGATATAAAGGCAAGCAGTACTAACCTTAAAAGAATACTCTAGTTTGACAAGGAAAGGGAAGTTAACAGCTTGCAGGATCCGCTTCTCATTCAGAGTGTGCTCTATCTGCTTCAATTTCACAACCTGAGAAATTGATGAAGAATTGATTTGTTAGGATTGGGTGAGCGCACTGCAGCCATTTACAAAGCAAAGCATGATGCCAGTATGTTAAGGAGATTCTGAAAAGCTAGCCATAAAGATATGGACAGTAATGAACCATGTTCTAAAGTATACATTTCAAAAGATGCCAAGTGATGACATCCCCATACCACCCAAAGAGAACAACGAGGGTCTAGGGAATATTTTCTATAACAACTCTTTATGGGATGAAGATTAGTTTAGCAAATCAAGAATTGAACGTCAAACTACATAATGCTTACCTGCATTCTAAGCCTTACCCAGATACATGAAAGTGGGAGGCGATAGCACTGTAATAAGAAAGCAAGGGCCAGATGTACAACTGATTTTTGCGGTCACAAATGGGAGATCAGCCCGTTTGCGACCGCAAAATAGGGTCCTGGCATGTACAAACGCTATTTTGGGAGTCACTGACTCGCAAAACAGCACTTGCGACTCTCGCTATTAGGAATGGGCATCCCTTCCTAATAGCGAGTCTCAATGCAATGTGCTATTGTTTTGCAGCCGCAAAACACTTGCAGTTTACCAACTACTTCAAGTAGGTGGTAATCCACCCGCCCGCAAACACGAAGGGGTCCCTAGGGGACCCCTTTGTGTTTGCCAAAATGTTTTTTAAGACCAGGCAGTGGTCCCAGGGACCACTGCCTGCCCTTAAAAAATGAAACTGAAAAGTATAATTTTTCTTTTTTACATGCATCCCATTTTCCGTTAAGGAAAGCGGGCTGCATTTAAAAAAGAAAAAAAAACTGCTTTATTTAAAAAGCAGTCACAGAAATGGTGGTCTGCTGACCACAGCAGGCTACCATCCTTGGGAGTGCTAGCCATTCCCAATGGGGTTGCAAATTGCGCTTGCCTCATGAATATTATGGAGGCATGAAATTTGGGACCCCATTGGGAATCGCAAACAGTGTCTGAGACACTGTTGTACATTCACTTTTGCGAGTCGCAAATTGCGAGTCGCAATTCGATGCAATTTGCGACTCGCAACAGTGAATGGTCATACATCTGGCCCCAAATCTGTATTTCCAAACACTTACTCTGTCACATGCTTCTGAAATTAAATGTTTTAATCAATGTGGCTGGTGTAAGCAAAGAACGTCTACTTGAGACTGCCCCTCTAAAGTGCTCCAGTACCGCACGACCCCTGAGACAGTAATTTCTGGATTTTATTTTAATGCTCTCATGTATTTGTAAATACGATTTCTGAAAAATATTTAGAATACTTCACCCAACAGGGTACAAAGGTGGCTCACTCATGAATCTGTAGAGTACAAGATGCAAAACCATTGCTATGAGAGATCATTTTACTTTGCAGCAGAAATTGCTATAGAGCCACATTGTACAAAACAGCAAGAAGCATTTATGGTGAAGGTGGGTTTAAGGTGGAAGCAGAGCAAAAGGAGGAATGGTTACTTACCTGTATAACTAGTTCTCTTAGAGGGTAATATTTCTTTAAGTCATAAGCACTGAACTGTCCTGCACATGTGGGGCAGCCCAGGGCAATATATGCACCACACATCTTTTTAGAGCCCTCCAACAGCATCCCATCATACTCCGCCAGTAAGCTGGGTATGTTCCCGGTGACAAGATGCTGGAGAGCTGAGCTTGGCCTTTTATGCTCTTTTCTCTTAAGAACCCCTCCCAAACTTCTGAAATTCACCTATGCTCCAAGTCTTTTGATGTAGAGTCTATAGTTTTTCTGTTTCTTGACAAAACTTTGTTAGCGCTTCACAAAATGTCTTCCCTGTTTGAGAAATGTTCCTCCTGCAGGAAAAAAAAAAAAATCAAGAACAAACCCTCACATTGTCTGCTTCACCAATTCTCATCCAAAACACGAAAATGGACAGGACAGGGACACTATTCAGCTTAATGATCTGCAGAAGTATCGATGGAGGCATCACAAATCTGCATTAGGAAAGCCTGAGGGGCATGGAAAGAGGGCTCCCTTCCTCTACCACAGCTCACTCCACCGTTTACAGGCACTCCTTGAGAAGGAGAAACGAGGAAAGGCCTGGACATGGAAAAAATAGGAACAACACGTCAAAGTCAATGTCCATAACATCAAGGGTAGGCACCATTGCCATGTGCTCTCTTTGGGAGGCTGGTTCATCATTGAAGGCAGCAAGTCTATATTAAAGACTGCAATTAAATCTAAACTACATTCAGGATCTAGGGATACAACAACAAGCAGGCCCCTCCGCATTTCTGGGGAATGAGTAATCAAAATCAAGAAAAGGAGAGTACCAAAAACACCAGATTCAGACTATTCAACCTTAATGACATAAGTTAGTATTAGACACATCAATAGCTATGGTTAATGATTGCAGCTGAAGCTTTGGAAACTTTAAACATGTCTATGCCTCTGATATCATATCCTCCAAAATGAAGTTGGTGAATGGACACATCAATTCACATTGAATGATCATATCTTACTAAGGTAAGCAATTGTTTAGCATATATTTCTGAGCAGCAGCTATGGAACCCTTTTTTTCCCTAGAGCCCTAATTCACCTACAGTCCCTGCCTTATGGTACTGCGCTGGATTGACAGGACTGCATGAATGATGTTGGGCTGCTGTGGTAATTGGGGTTACAATGAACTGTGAAAATGTAGGAGCTATGCCTGCTACGTGGCACTTTTTTTTTCTTTTGGAAAAGGGTTTACATTCAATACCATTGCTGGGGTAATTGCAAGTCTTTGCTCCTCCTCCAAAATATAATTGAAAAAAGCAGGTTCATTTGACAACTTCTTAGGTTGCTATTTAAAACTACAGCAAAAGCATTATTTCTCAAGGAGGTCATATGAACGTCAAGGCTCTAGATGGTCTTTGCCTCTAATGTATTAAACACTCCAATACTGTCTGGAGGAGAATTGACCTGCAGCAGTGTTTGTCCTTTCTGGGGAACTAGGCAGCGCTTATTTTTACTTTGTGTATACCATCCTCTTTCTCTTTGACTTCTGCATTTTCATCGTCTTACAGCTCTCCCATAACTGTGACTGCTAGAGAAATACAGTTGGAGGTTGCTGAATTAGGGGGTGAGGGAGTGTCTTGCTTCACCTTTCAGATAATACAGAGTTCTACAAATCTCCCACACAGTGGCCCAAACACGGTGAAACAGGAGACATAAAACACACCACCACCTAAAAAAGGGGTTTTAATTTACAAAATGCCAAGGCTCTCTTATTAGAATAAGGCTTGGGGTTTTATTTATGCAATGCTCTCTAACAGAAAGGCTTTCCCAGATGCCAAATGAACCACATTCAATTGTATATAGAGAAATATATTTATATGCAAGCAATAACACACTTGCTAAATGCAACTGTTAAATGCATGGATAATAATATGAAGTACAAGCAGCAAATAATATGAGATAAAACCCAAGCCACTATTACAGGACGTCCTGCAAGAGATCAGAAAAATATCTATAAATACAAATGATTACTTTGGATGTACACCTCAACTCACTCACACAGAAAACACCCCAAAAGATCAAAGCCACTGGCCACACATCACAATGGCAATAATCAAAACTCAACACTTCACCTGGTGCAAACACTGCATCCTAGCCCACTCCAGACCGCGGGATTTAACAGCCGGGAATAAGAGCCTCAGCAACCAGGGTTCCGCTGTACCGAAGTAGACGCGTCTGTCCCCAATCGGATTCCAAAATCCCGGTTTCTAAGTCAACAACTCACAGCTTTATAATCTCAAAACACACTAGAAGGTTTGAGAGTCTTTTCCTCTGCACCAAGGAAACTTACTGGAACTGGCCAGTTTCCAGGCAAGCATTCTATGGCAAGAAGGAGTTCCCACGTTCCCTCTACATTCTCACATGTTCCAGCCTTTATCTTGACAAAGTTAACGAAAGCCTTCCAGGGTACATTAAACAATCTCTCACAAAACAGACCTTGAACGTGATTAACCCAAGCAACTTGCAAACACTCTGGGGGCCTGTCTGTGAGCGCAGAAAAGCTCAAGAAAGGCAGAGTCAGAATTCAGGATGACATGAGGCCACGTCAAAGCCAAGAGTAAGACCTTCATAACACTTGCCAATGTACAACACAATGCACATTTGTGCACCACTGCCTATAGCACATACTTCATCTCTCAATGTACAACACAGTGCACATTTGTGCACTACTGCACATAACACTGCACTTCAACACCAAAAAGTACATTCCCCACACCTCTCTCTCTCGCAAATGCTTTCAAATGCATATCCTACAGGGGGCACTAGAGGGCGCACGGCAAGAAGGCAGCACTCCAGTGTAGTTCTGCCCGGCTGAGCCACCATCTGCCAATAATCCGCCGTTAAAACGCTGCATCTGAACCCCTACTTGGTGTAGGCCGCACTGTGATATCCTTCTGCCCGTTTGGGGGTAACTTGGAGTGCACCGGACCACCACAGAGGGTGTAATCCTGTACGTGCTGCGCCGGCGAAGGCTCACAACATGGCGTCCGCCGCGCAGTCTTGAAGAGCGGCTCACCCGCTGAGTGCCCTGGGAGAGTGAGTGGAATGGTAGCAGGAAGAGCTGCGGGTTGCACTTTGGCGGTGGGCGCCGTTCTGCGGCGACACCTTTGAGCTGAGGCGATCTTGTGTGGTGAGACGACCACAGGAGCAATGGGTACCGCCGGCAGGGAAGCGGAGCCCCAGACTGAGAGCGGAGTGGCCGACTGAGCTTCCTGAGCCAAGGACTACGTTGGTGAAGGCCGGCTGTTCCCCGAAACGCTCCAGGCACCAGCGGTGGTGAGTGGAGTGTGGCCCTGGCTGGGCCCGTGGCTGCGGCGGCAGGCGTGGGCCTTAGACTGGGGTAGCGCCCTGCGAGCTGTGGCGGGTGCAGGGGGAGCGAGCAGATAGCGGGGCTGCTGGCGCTGGTTGCCGCCTGGGAGATTTACCGCCGAGTGGCTTGCTGCTGTCGGCTGTGGGAGGCGTCGCGTGCTGGGGCTTGCAGCCGCATTGGAGAGCATGGAACTGCATTGACTGGGGAGCAGCGGGGGCCATAGATAGCGCTTGCCAATGTACTGTCTGCTCTACATAGACCCAGAGGTGGGCCGTGAATGATTCGGAGGAGAACATTTTGAGAGGCCCCTCTTGACTGTTGACAGTGGTCTGCCCGGAGTCTCCCCATTCCAGTTGGTGTGCACGGCGGTGAATTGCGTTGGGGGCTCTGTGGGGTCCCTGGTGTTGTGGCATTGCCCTATGTGGGGGTCCTTCAGCATTACTGGCATGCAATTGTCTCCCCCTCAGGCGGCACCGCTGTGTGCGGTTACTCTTGGCTTGGAGGTCTAGGGAACTGATTGCTGGGATCTCGCTTTTCATTTGCTTTAAGATTGGTGCAGATCTGCAGGGTGCTCATTTTTCACTGATCCTCTCCTCTTCTGACACTACCTACGTAGGTCGGTCTCGCTATCTATCCCATAATCAGCGCTAGACTGCAGTGTGCGCTTGTTCTTAGTGCCTCTTTTACTTTATTTACCAACATGATAAGTTGCACATACGCTAGAGGCTGCAAAGGGGAGAACGGATAAATCTCAACCGCGCCTCCCGTTTGAGGCATGCAAACCTGCAAAAACAGCACAGAAAGCAGCCTCGGATTCAGAGGCGGATGCCCTTAGCGATGCACCTCCCACACTTGAGACTACGTTATTGACAATGCAGCGCAGCCTTCAATCCAATGAGGGCACAATGGTGAAGAGGCAACCACCGCTTAGATTACATGTTTGCGCAGTTGGAAAAACAAAACACCCGCATGGGAGAGGTTGAACAAGGCGTATCTGCGACAGAAGGTGGCCTGAGTGAGGTTGCGGGTAAGGCACTTAGAATTGAGAAGTACCTAGCCCTCATTCAGGCCAAGAATGAGGATTTAGAAGCGCGGTCCCGGCGCAACAGCATCTGAATCACGGGGCTGCCAGAATCTACTAATGTTGGAAAAATGGAGATCTTCATAGAAAATCTAATCAAAGACATTTTTGGCGCTGACCAGCTGTTCAATATCTTCTTCATAGAGCGTGCTTACCGCTCTCTTGCAGTGCGACCAGTCCCGGGGGCCCCTCCCCATCCAATAATAGCGAGGTTGTTAAACTACAGGGACCGTGACGCCATTCTGCGGATGGCCAGACACAAGGGTAATAATGAGCATCAAGGTAACGCCCTTGCCTTCTTCCCTGACTTTACTGTTGCTGTGCAGGCCGCCCAAAGGGAATTTGGCACTGTGATTTTTTTTTTGCAATCTGAAGGAGGGGTCCCTTATGCAATGCTGTATCCCGCTCGCTTGCGGATTGGCCTCGACGGAGACTCTAGAATTTTCTCCAATCCCAAGGCGGCCCTCGAGCACGCTACGCAGCTGAACTGGAGACGGCGGGAGTCCAGCGCGGCATGGTACGATGAGGAACAGTAGGGGATGAGTCGGCTATATAAGGAACCGCATCATTGTCCTATTATTTAATGCTGTTCTGTGCACTCCGTATTGAAAAGTTATATATCTGCTTATTTGTGTGCTCCCCAGGGACAATGGGCTCATATCATACTATACTCTGAATAGTAATCGTGGCACAGTTAATAGACCTATTCAGCACCTCCTAGTTGTTGGGGGGCTAGTAGTGCTCAGACGCCCCCTCCCCCCCGAATGGTGTACACCACAAGCAAGTTTCTCTTTTTTGTCTTTGTTTGGGGCAGGTTGTATTACAATGGGATGGCTTTGGTGAGGGAAGCTGAAGTGGCGGGGGGGTTGTGGTTGGGGGGGGGGGGCGGATGCCACCATTATCTTCTTACTGGGAACATGAATGAGTTGCATCACTGAATAGCAGACACAAGAGCTGGGTTATATTGTGTTATCAGCAGACCATGGTACAAACGGTATGAGTGGTAGGGTAAAGTGCCTGACCTGGAATGTGTGTGGACTGAATACCCCCCAAAAAATTAGATCAGTGCTGGCATACTTGGACAGGATGGATGTGCAAGTGGCTTTCCTTCAAGAGATGCACCTGACTAAGGCCTCGGAATGAAATGTGGGTGCCCGTTGGGCAGGTGTAAGAATAGCGTCCTCTTACTCTACTTATTAATGGGGGGGGGGGGGGGGGGGGTGATGATCCTAGTTAAAAAGGGAGTCCCATTTACTGTCCTTAGTTCTGAAACAGATGAGCATGGGCGGGTGGCAATGGTTTATGGTCAGTTGGGTGGTATGAGTGTATTATTGGTCAATGTATACGGGCCGAATATAGATATATATATGATATATATATGTATATGTATATGTATATGTATGGCGCTGTATCGCTGGGTTTCCACTGGCAGAGATTCTCTGGGGAGGTGGCTTCAATGTGTGCCTGGATGTGGCCCTGGACCGGGCCAGCAGTGGTGCAGTGAGACTTAAGCAGGCATCGGAGGCGTTGCTGGGGATAATGGATGCGGGGAATCTACATGATGTTTGGCGTACTCAACACCCTGGGGTAAAGGAAAGCACCTTTTTATCCTCTGTTCATGGGACGTGGTCCCGCATAGATTTCTGGCTTGTTACTGTGGTTGTTTGCATCTGGGCAGTGAAGGTCAGCCACATGGCAAGAACAATCTCGGATCACACTCTGGAGATCCTGGAGCTACAGGTACCTACCTGTGAGAGGCCGCCTTTCACATGGCGTCTGCAGCCATCTTCGCTGACTGACCCTGTTTTTAGACAGATTATTGGTTAGGCAACTCGTAACTTTTTTAGGGAAAATGAAGGTTCAGTTGGAAGTGCTGGAGTGCTGTGGGAAGCATTTAAAGTAACTAGTAGAGGAACTTGCATAGGTGCACAGGCGGGAGTATTGCAGGATCTTAGACGCAGAATACATAAACTAGCAGTTGGCATCTATAAATTGGAGCGGGAGTATGATAAGAGCCTCTCTCCAGCAACGTTAGCTGCAATACGGGACCTCGTTACAGAGCATAATGACACAGTTGACCAGGAGCTATTACACAGATCCAGGCGCAGTACATCCCGTTACTATGGTGAGGGGGGTCGCCCGGGCCGATCTCTGGCTCAAAAGTTAGCAGCACCATGCAGCCAGGAATGCGTCATTAGCTACTGGATGATGATGGGATCGCTCACTATACCACTCTCGAGATCAGTGAGATTCTCCTTAGCTACTACACCAAACTCTATGCAAATGGGGCTACAGTGCCGACAGCGGATATACATTCCTATCTTGACGATCTCGTGCTAGGATGGCTATCCCAGGAGCAAAGGGAATACATTACACAGCCTTTTGATACCGACGACGTTAAATTAACTATAATGTCACTTCCCACATGTAAGGCTGCGGGACTGGACAGGCTCCCCAGCGAGTTTTATAAGGCTTATGTGGATGATTTGGCCCCTAGGCTTCTGGAGGTGTATGCGGAGGCGTATGAATAGGGGAGACTCCCACCCACCCTTAAAGAAGCCCTATTGGTGACACTCTGGAAGCCTGACAAGGCTGCAAATCGGTGCGGCTCCTATAGGCCTCTCTCAATTATCAATATAGATGCCAAGATATTGGCAAAAAAGATAGCCAACAGGCTTCAGTCGCTTGTTCCCATCCTGGTCCTCCCAGACCATGAAAACAAACGCAAAGAAATCCCTCTTGGTTCAATAATCCCTGTAGAGAGACAAATTGTACCTAATTAGAATCTGGCACTGATTGGAGAAACCAGGATAAGGTATAAGAACACTTAAGTAGTGGGTCAGACAGAATGGGACAAAGCTATTACAGAATCTGGTTAAGGGTGTCCAATCGAACAAGCTGGTGAATTTTCTGGCACTTTAGATTTCTTCTCTAATCTAGACAAGACAGCAGAGATGGTTGCTGGATTCTTCAACACTTTAACGTCTTCTCAAATTAAATCTACAATAGGGATTGTTCTTACCTAAAAGGCTCTTTAAAGTCATACAAAAGACAATCTGATTGTTTAGAAGGCATTTGCAATATAAATCCCATTACCACTCTATTAGATTGTGAAATCCTCCAATGTCGTCATGAGGAGAATCCACAGGTTACGGAGCAGGTGGCTAAGGAGCTAGATTTAAGGAGTCGTCCCATTCATTAGGTGCACCATGATTATCCAGTACATGCCTTATTCTCTTTCCTCATAATTGGTGATATCTTAATCCGCTGGAGGAATAATGAGGTTTGATTCTGGTGTTCTCTTATGTGGATGTTCCATTAGTAAATTACGAGATGTCTGGAGAAAGTGGTTGGTTCCAAGGAGATCTCAATTGTTGTTTAGGTGATGTAGACATTGAAGAGTTAAGGCAACTTTTATATAATAATAATCCAACATGAGCTCGATGTCATTAACTAATACTCTTGCTGCCTGAATCATCTCTTCTTGAGGTTGTTAAAGAGTCAGTATGAGAGTAAGTGTTTAAGTATGGATTGTCCTACCGCTATTACCGTACTAGTGTTGACATCAACACAATAGTGGCTTATGAAGGGGTTTTCTGATGACCACATCTGCTTTGCATTGGACACAAATGCAAGCGTAGCCCTGAATAACAGAGAAGGGTTTATAAATTGCGGTATGCGATGGCGCACACTGATGTGTGCGTAAGAGTACAGATAGTCAGGTATCCAATGGTGCAAAAGGCAGGGGGAAAAAACCCTGAACCCCCTCAATAGACCGAAGTCTGTGACAAATGAACATAGGTTGCCTATGCACACGCTCACATGTAATACTGTAATAATTACAATCAGTAATGGAGAGAACACAGGTACATAAAAAGCAGTCAATGATTCAAGTAGAACGTATCTTTCTCGTTTTTAATAAGGATCTGTTGCCCAGCCAAGCGTAGCCCTGTTCTTTCTTGTGGAATGGGCTCCTGGTTTTTCTTGCAATGTCTTACTGACCATGGCTTAGCAATGTTCCATAGTTTGTACCATTCATTTTGCAATAGTGTTTTTCGGTTACAGCTATGCCCAACACAGTGCAACTAGAGTAGATGTTCTGGTTCTTCTTGTTTCCTGTATGGACTACATTACCACGCTCCCAACCTACAACATGTGAAGAGACCGTTTTGCTTCTGAAAGAAGGCTGATAAGCGTAATGGTATGATTGATGTGAAAAGGTGGAGGCAGCTTTGGTAAAAACATTGCATTTGTCCTCATGCTAATGATGGAGCAGGTAGTACAAAATGTTGTATACCTCCCCCATTCCGCATGAAAATACTAATTAATCTATTAACTATAATATTACTAGACGAGTTGCATGTTTATTAATCAACATTACTAATATTAAAAGTACACGTGGGATTTGCATATGCATAGCTAAAATAACTTTTAGAACTAAAATTTGTACGCATATTAACAGTAGTATATGTGGTAATTAAAATACTGTATGATATATGTTGCTTTTGTAATGTCTTGTAATGTTGCCCAAGAGGAGGATCGAATAGGTGAATATAATTGCTTTAAATGTTGCTATATGCTAGATAAATACAAGCACATAAAGGGATTAGTAAGGGGATAACATTAGATTTATTATTCCTTTATATTAATTACTCTTTTGTGTTTGTTTCACTTAAATTTGCATTTAGGCCTAAAATCCAAGATGGCCGCTGACACCACACGACAAAGTGGCCATTTTCTCATGTGGCGCGGAGTGAACTACGCCTGCGCAAGAACTATCCTAATCCTTGCAGTAACCTCTGTACAAACTGTACCCGAATAAGGATGGCAAATTGGACTTCTGCCAAGAAAGGGGAACAATCATCCTTACAGTAAACCGGAACGAGTCGATACTTCTTTTACCGGTGACCTCACCCCTCGAACTGTACTGAAAATCCTGGAAAAAGGATCGGACGATCTCAACCAGCCAATCACGCCACTCTAAAGTTAAAATTTGTATCTTCTATGTATGGTTTTATTATAAAAGCTTAGTAGAATAGGGACTAAGGGCTGCCTCCTACCCCTACTAACAGCAGCAGCGGATGCCACGTTCGACGTGATACTTTCCTTGATGACCTAGATGCTGCCCGACTCTTTGATGACTGCGAACTTTTGACAGATGCTTGCACGTCTTTGGTCCTTTGCCGATCTTTGGGACTGTAACGTGCTGAGCAAAGAACTTTGAGCTTTGGCTTGCTTTCGGACGATCTATGACAAAGACTATGCAGAGTCAATGAATTAGAGGACCCCAAATAGTAAAATAAGGTAAATATGAAGTTCAGCGATTTTCTGAAAAACTTGATATAAAATTTTCTAAACTTGACGAAACAAATGCGTGCTAAAAGTTCTTATGAAATTTAGATAAACCATTATTGATTAACAAGATTTAATGAGTTTGTGGTTTTTCATTAAGGAGGAAAGGATTCTGAATCTTAAAATGTGTTTTAGCTAGTTCTAAAATCATCATCAACCAATCCAACTACTTTGGTCCATTGACTGAAGTGGGAGGAGTGCCTTGATGTTTTAGGATTAAGGATCTGTAGGCGAAAGGGCGTTAATGTATATTTGTAAATGACCTTTCCTTCCCTATAGGTTATAAGGTATTTCCCCCCCCCCCCCCCACATGTCCAGTGCTGGAATTACTCATCCCTCCTGTATGCAGACTCGTGAGAAAGACGTGTGAGTGTTGGTGTTATGGGCCCCACCAGTGACACTGTGTGTGAATGAGTTAGTGTGACGTCGGGTCTGCGGCGCAGGGAGGGTATCGATAAAGGTTATTCCCCGTTTCCCGATTTTGCGCTGGATCCGTTTTTCTGGTAGCAGGATGATGGTTATTATTGTATTGGTTTGATGATTATTGCTTGTAAATAGCTTATTGATTATTGATTGTAGGATAAATATTGGTTTTGTATTAACAATCTATGTAGAGTCGCGTCGAGTTCTAGGTTGTTTGACGGCTTCTGGGATGTAGGAAGTCGGAAGTTTGTAACGGTTCCGTAGTAGAGCAGAGGTAAGCGCTGTTCTCGGGAAAGACAGAATTGTTGTTGCCCTGTAGGTACACGGGGAAAACGTGTGACGATTGAAGTTGCACGATGCATTGTCTGGGTTCGTTTTGGTAACATCGTCGTGTGTTGCCATTAGAGACATTTTCTGCATGACAGAAGTGTATGGTAGCGAAGGTCACCTGTGAAAGTTTGGTCTTCGGTACCAGGAGTCCAAAAGGCACTCTGATTACGCTTATCACTGGAAAGGTAATAGGTGTTCCCTAAGCTTGCTAGAAGGATAAAGTAGAGGGAAGTGCTACTTTATTAACATGTGACATTATTCTGTAGTAGGACAGACTGTTTGCTGTTCTCGGGAAAGACAGAATTCTGTGTGAATTAACTACATTCTCCGTATGAAAGTGCGTGAATGAGAAAGCATTTAGGTTAATTGTGAGTCTCTGGTTTTAGTTCTCAGGAGCATTGGGTCTCCAACTAGGTGTCTTAATTCTGGAGAAACGGTTAGCTAATGCTTGTTAGAAGGGTAAGGTAGAGGGATGTGCTACTTTATCAACGGAAGTAACGATTCCGTAGTAGGGCATAGGTAAGCGCTGCTCTCGGGAAAGATGGAATTCTTGTAAGAAAGGTCATTAACTATACTTGGTTAGCGAAACAGATAATGGTGGCGTATTTATGTCGTTACTAACAGATTTGTGAGTCAAAAAGAACGTAAGAAAAGTTTGCCGTTGAATTTTGTAAAAGAGGGGTCAGCAGGAGTAGCAAGAAAAGCGGATGTCAGAAAGACCGCGCTGGGATTGGCTAGTCAGTAAGAAACGTAGACGCTCCAGAATGGTGCGTTAGTGTGAGTCGCGCTGAGAGTGGAGAATTACAGGGTGACGTAGACGCTCCGGATTGGTGCGTTAGTGTGAGTCGCGATACTATTGATTAAAACAACAGAATAGTCGTAGGGAAGTCTAGCGATATACAAAAGACAAAATGATGTATTACGATCCACCAGAAAAGGAGAAAAAGACCTGGTTTCGAAAGATAAAACGTTTATTTAAAAAGGACAAACCGATTAAGACTAGAGGGACAGTTGCTTCCTCCACCGAAATAGCCTGCATCCTTTATGGTTGCGAAATATGGAAATCATACTTGTATTTGGTTGGACAATTGGGCAAAGTATACAAAAGATGACGGAGTTTTGGCATTTCCGGAACATGGTTCATTTAATTTAGCGGTTTTGAGACATTTGAGAGAGAGAATGATGAATCTAGAACCAAGACCTAGACTGACACAGTTTGAAGCATTGACAGAATGGGAAGATGAGATGCATGACAGAGAAAAACAGAGAAGTGGCGGAAGGTATAAGTACATGTTTAGTAGATCATATGGACAGGAGAATCATGATGACAGAATGAGGATATGGCGAAGAGCAAATATGGCTGATGGTCTGTTCCCGGTGAGACATACTGAGGAAGTTAGCAGTAGAAAATGTATGGAAAAGAGAAATAATGTCGAGTCAAAAGGATATGGTGTGCATGAATCGGAGGATGATGTTCTTGACGACATGTTTTATAAAAATCCACCCCCTTTATCAGCCAGATTCTACTATGTTGGCACAAAGTGCCCCAATGAGAGAGACTTCACAGAATATAAAATTTGAATCAGTATTACCAGAGATAGGAAGGAATAATCCTTTTAAAGAATTGGAGCAAACCCAACATTGTAAAATAGGTAATGAAAATTCCACTGAATTAGCAAAAACCACTTTAGAATTAACTGAAAAGATTAGGGAAGTAACTAAAAACTTGGAAGTCGTAACTGTTCCAGTAACTATAGGACCCGTAATGCCTATTTTTGATCAACAGAAGGATAGTGAGCATTGTTTGACGATTCCTTATACAGTAATAAACAAACAGAAAGGCTAGAAAAGAATATAGATCAGAATCCATGGAGACCAACGGCAAGTACATTAGAACAGACTACACCTAAAAACTTGACAGTAAATCAAAGTTTAGCAGATAGAATGATAATGACTACAGAATCAGTCCTAGGAACACCAGAGAGATTAACACAACAAAATTCTGGGAAAGATAGTGTAGGTCCTACTTCAGACGAATTGAGTGAATGGCTAAGGAGTTTGCAGCAAAAAGATAAAGAATCCCAATCTATAGATGTGGTTAAGCTAAAAATGGTTTTGGAAGAATTAATAGTAGGGACTATCCCAACGGAAAAGCTAAAAAACTTATCAGGATGAAGAATTACTATTTCTATGCAAAAGCATAACATGGAGAGGAGAGAGTCTACACGAAAGACTAGAAGAAGTGGCAAATGAAATGGGTATTGACTTTGAAAGATTAAAGGCTTTACACAAACCATATAGAGTAGATTTTTCTGAAAAAGAAATCGAAAATCTGAATACCACAGGAAGAATGACCCAGATCAAGGACATAATCATTTTGTTAAGAAAATGGGGAGATGTAGATAGGTAAATGAAGAGTAGGTGGTTCCGGAAACGAGACGATGCCTCGGACAAAACTTTTGCAGCTTACCCCGTAAGAGAAAAGGAAAAGGTAGTAACAGAATGTCCCATGAGAGAAATTCCAGGAGGGGGATATGTACATGTCCCTAGGACTAGACAAGATATTTTGTCATTTTCCAATGATTTCCCTCGACTACGCGAGAAGCCAGTTGAGTGGTATAGGCAAGTGGATAGGTTCGTTAAATTATCAAAAGTTTTATGGATTGATTTAAATAGTCTTTTTGACATAATAGTACCAGCAGATCTATGGATAGAGTGTAAACTAATGATAAATTGGCCTACACAGGAATACCCTAGAGACCTAAAAACGGGAGCCCCTGACCCGGAAGTCATGAAAAAATATAAACAAGTAATTGTGTTCCTGAAAAATAAGGTACCTCCCAAAGAGACTGATTGGGTAAAAATCGACAGGACTCATCAGGATGCTAAGGAATCAGTACACGCTTATTATTAAAGGTTGATTCTTGCCTTTAAGCAATTTAGTGGTGATGAAAACTGTGAAAAGGATTTAAGTCACTTTGTATACAGACTTGTATATGGGCTGCGTCCAGAAATAAGTGAAATTATTAAACAGCATACAGTAGATTGGCAAAACAAGAAAATAGATTAAGTACTGAGACATGCAAAGTATTTTAGTGATGAAATTGAAGCCAAACAGCGTAAGTTGAAAGAAAAAGCTATGTGGGAACAGGTCAAAGTAGCAGAAAGACAGGAAGCTCAATTGATTGAACAAGCCAATGGTGCAGGTATGAAACCAAAATTTAATAACGGAAAGGGAAAACGACAATTTAATATAGAAGAAGCCAATAAAAAAATGGCCATGTCAAAATTGCGTTAGAATAGGGCATTGGAAAACCGAGTGTAAATTTCCCCCGAATACTAATAATGATAATGCATCATTGAATCCGCAGGTGCAGAAAGAGGTGAGTTGTCAACCGCAGCGACAGCAGCAGGTTGTTGCCCAACAGAATCAGGCGCCAAAACCGCCTTTTCCACAGAGCGTAAATTCACAGAAATACAGTAATGAGACAGGATTCTACAACGAAGAACAGGTAACTAAGCTGCCGTGCGCTAGCGCTGTTTCACAGTATTGGCTAAAACGCGATGAGAGTGAGTCAGAAGAAGGCTATTGACGGTGCCGAAGTGAGGAAGAAGAGTGCGAACTTGGCGCAACTCTAGAAGTAGACCAGACAGGCCCTTTTGTGGATGGAAAGGTAAATGATGAAAATATTACTTTCCTAGTTGATACTGGTGCTACTCTCTCAACTGTTAGGCCAGCTGATGTTAAAAATCTTCCTCTCTCGGATTAAACAATCCAAGTGGTTGGAGTATCCAACAGACAAATTAAAACGTATCTCACAGAACCAGTAAAAGTAAATATAGGGAAATTTTCCGAAATGCACCGCTTTGTTGTGTGCAATTCAAGTCCTGTAAATTTGTTAGGGAGAGATTTATTGTGCAAGATGAATTACACCATATTTTGTACCCCTGATGGTATAGCATTTGAGACCCCTGACGAAGACGTACTGTATAAAATGACAATGGCTAATATGGAACCTGAGATTACTGAAGCCTTTGCTGTATTCAACCCTGAAGAACTACCACAAGAATTGAAAAAGACAGTAAAAGCAGAAGTCTGGGATTTCACAGGAGAAGATGTAGGATTAATGAAAAATGTGGATCCCATAAAAATAAAACTGACGGAAGGAATAAGCTACCCAAATGTTCCCCAATATAAATTAACACCTGAGATAATTGAAGGAGTTACTCCTATAATTGAGAAAATGGTTAAACAAGGTATTTTGAGAGAAATAATGAGTAGTCCATGTAATTCACCAATTATGGGACTGAAAAAGCCTAATGGAAAGTTCAGAATAGTGCAAGATTTGAGAAAAATAAACAAAATCGTTGTGTCATGTTGTCCTATTGTACCAAATCCATCAGTGAGATTTTATCAGATTCCTCATGATGCAGAATGGTATACAGTGATTGATTTGTGTCACGCTTTCTTTTCCATCCCATTACATCTTGATAGCCAACATATTTTCGCGTTCCGTTTCGGTGAACGTATTTTGGCATGGTGCCGAATCCCACAGGGGTATACAGAAAGCCCCTCGATATTTAATCAGTTACTGAAAAAGTCCTTAGAAGATTTGCAAATGCCCGAGAATTCAGTGCTAGTCCAATATATTGATGATTTGCTTGTGGCATCAAAAACTCGAGAAGCTTGTGTAACGGACACCATAGCATTGCTGAACCATTTGGCAGATGGAGGACTTAAGGTATCCCCATCGAAACTACAATTTTGTCAGAAAGAAGTACAATATTTAGGATACAAAATTTTTAAAAAAGGACTAGGGAAAATCACTACAGACCGAATCAAGATAATAAAAGGAATGAGAGCCCCAAAGACGCAAAGGGAAGTGAGAATGTTTCTTGGAATGATTGGATATTGTTGTCAGTGGATAAGTAACTTTTCCCTGATTGCAAAACCTTTGGTACGCCTGACGAGAAGTGATGTAAAAGACCCCATTGACTTAAATAGGGAAGAAATAGCAGCTTTTAAACAATTGAGAGACAGTTTGTGTGAAGCACCAGCATTGGGTATGCCTGATTATGAGGAGGAGTTTGAGGTGTACTGCAGTGAGAGGAATGGATGTGCACTTTCTGTACTAATACAGAAACATGGAAAATTGAGAAGACCAATTGCATATTTTTCAGCTATGCTAGACCCTGTAGCTGTAGCATTGCCTGGTTGCTTGAAAGCAGTAACTGCTACTTGTAGGAGTTTGGAACAGAGCGAAGGAATTGTGATGGGATATCCTGTGCGAGTGTTTGTACCTCATGATGTGGCAATCCTTTTAACAAGGAGCCGCACTCAGTTCATGACACATAGTCGGCTGACTAAATATGAGAAAGTCATTTTAGGTGCAACAAATGTTAGCCTGACGAGATGCTTGAATGTAAATCCTTCAACGTTATTGCCTGACGCGGAAAATGTGCAGGTCAGAGATGAAGTGGATCATGATTGTTTGGATGTGCTTGATTTCTGTACCAAACCACGTCCTGATATAAAAGATGTACCATTGACAGAAAGTGACTTTGTGATGTTTGTGGAAGAGTCATGCCTGAGAACAGAAGAGGGAATTCTAAGTGCAGCATATGCAGTATGCACAGTTGCAGCAGTAATGAAGCATCTTACCTAAAGGGAGTAAAATCAGCCCAAGTTGCTGAACTTGCAGCCTTAACTAGAGCATGCAAGTTGGGAAAGAATGTGAGAGTGACTGTGATAACTGATAGTCAGTATGGCTTCGGTTCTGTGCATGATTTTAGTCAGATATGGCAGCAGAGAGGATTTCTGACTTCAAATGGAACTCCTATAAAGAATGCTGAAGTGGTTGGAAAGTTGCTAGAGGCGATACAGCTGCCCAAGCATTTGGCTGTTGTGAAGTGTGCTGCACACTCAAATACGGGAGACTATGTCGCCGTTGGTAACAAGTGTGCCAACGATGTGGCTCAATACTGTGCTCTTAATCAGAACTCGATCAACAGGGCGAAAGAAAGGGAAATGAATTCTTGTCCCCTACTGTTTATTAACATTGTGAGTACCTGGGAAGTAGTAAGGCAGTTGCAAGAAGAAGCAGGAGATGAGGAAATAAGACAGCGGGTAAAAGCAGGATGTGCACCAAGAGAAACAGATCATGTGTGGGTCTATAGAGATGGAAGACCAGTCATGCCTGACAGTATGGTGTCTGCCATGGCACGGATGTATCATGGACAAGCACACATAGGGAGAGATGCGATTGTTAGGTCATTTAAACAAACATGGTATAATGCAAAATTCAGATTAGTAGCTGAGAGCCTTTGTCAAAGATGCCTCATATGTCAGCAGTTCAAACCTGGAAGGAAGACAGTGGTAAGTCTAGGAACGATAGGTCGAGAAGGAGGGCCTTTCACCAGAATGCAGATTGATTTCATTGAAATGCCTCCTTGTAATAGGTTGAGGTATGTTTTAGTGATGGTCTGCTTGTTTTCTAGATGGGTGGAAGCACATCCCACAAGAAGAAGTGATGGAATCACAGTAGCAAAATTGCTTTTGAGGGAATTCATCCCTAGATTTGGGTTCCCAGTCACAATTGAATCAGACAGAGGAAAGCATTTCCATAATGAGATCATGAAATTGATTTGTGAAGCATTGAATGTAAAACAGAAACTACATTGTGCATATCGCCCAGAGGATTCTGGTGGGGTGGAACAAATGAATGGACCATTAAAAACAGATTGGGAAAAATGTGTTTAGCCACAGGTTTGATAAATGGCCTAATGTCTTGCCTCTGGTACTCATGACTATTAGATCTATTCCAGATAGGAACACAGGTCTGAGTCCCCATGAAATTGTCATGGGAAGAGCAATGTGACATGTTGTCATTCCAGTCAACAAGCTGTTGCCTATAACTGAAGACTTGGTGTTGGATTACTGTAAGGGACTGGCTGACGCAGTTCATTCTGTGTTTCATCAGGTTGGATCGGATGCCACCACCCTTGAAAAGAAGCAAGCTCATGATCTGAGCCCAGGAGACTGGGTGAGAATCAAAGTACACAGAAGAAGGAACTGCCTGGTCCCACGTTGGGGAAAACCACGACAAGTGATTTTGACCACAACAACAGCTGTAAAGTGTGCTGGAATAAAGAACTGGATACATGCTAGTCACACATTGAGAATCCCAAATCCAGTGGATAACAGAGAAGGAGAATATTTTGAAGAGTCAGAGACTAGTTCTGAATCAGATGCTGAAGAAACAAGAACAAGCGGGAACCCTGAAAGGGGGGGGGGAAATCGGAACTAGATGTGACTATCGCCCCAGAAAATATTCCCTTGAGAAGGAAATTACAGATTTCTGATACCAGCTCAGACTCCGAGACTGAACAAGCACAGGTACATTGGTGAAAAGAGAGAAGCAGTGAAGAGGAAATCAAAGAAATTGTTGATCAGGACGTTTTTGATGGAAAACCGAGAGAAATTCCACATGAAATAACAAAAGTAGATGGACAGGTGCCAGATACAGAGTGAGGGAAAGAATCTTGCGGAAGACCCCCAAGGAATTGTAGGGAATTCGAACACTCAGTTAGAGGAAGGGATAGTTAGTCAGCAGGAAGATTGTGTGCAAGAACCACGAGGAGGGACATAAGTAGGGAAAATTAAAGTGGCGGAAAGAAGAACTGTTGAAGACAAAAAGCAAGTTGAAACAGAATCAGAGGATAGTGATGAAGAGGTCCAGAAGGTCGAGTCTTGAGAAAGAGAGCATGGAGAGCTGAAAAGAATAATAAAGGAAATAATTCGAAAGGATCAGCAAAAGATGAAATCTGGCCAAACAAAATAAAGAGATTGAGATATCGACTAACACGAGTGAATTCATCAAGAGCAGAACAAGTGAATGAAGTATCTAGTCAAGAAAAATGAGAAAATAACTACAGCAGAAGAAAACAAAAGAACAAGAAAACCTAACCAGAAGTAAAAGCCGCCAGAATGGTTGTATGTGGCCCTGCCTGAAATTAAAGAAGAGGCAGATAGCCAAGAAAACCCAGAGGTGACTGTACAAGAAGTGGTTGAGGAAGACGAAAAATCGGAAATCCTGAGAGTTATCTTGTCCGATATTGGAGAAGAGACGGATGTTCACGAAGTTCTGTATCAAGATTATGAGAGAAAAGTGAAAGACGATCAAATGCCAAACTGAAGAGACAAAAAGCAATACCGATGGAAAGACAATAAATTACTGAAATAGACATAACTGATAGAACTAAGTAGGCGCTTAGAGCCTTGGGTTAGACAAACGTTGTGAAGTAGAGGAGGCTAAGTCAAAAGACACTGTTCATTTTCCGAAATGGCAAACACAGAGAATAGAAAAACTAAATGTAGTTTTCTTAGAAGGTGGTTAAAAACGTGTTGCTGTTGTACAGGATCATTAATGCTTCTATGGAGTGTTATAGCTTTGATGATCTCATTTAAAGTTACATTAGATACAATAGAAGGACATAGTGAAAAAACTAATGTAGAAAAGTTTCAGAAAGTATATCTTTACACAAAGATAGGTCTATAAATGATTTTTCTAACAATGTATTTTCAAAACTAATGTATGAATATGTAAAGACAATGGATGTGAGGGACTGCTAAGTCTGCATGCAGTTACCTGCATCTGTATCTGAGGGAGTGACATACCATCAACTTCCAGTAACATATGGAATAACATGTAGTGTAATAGCAAGTTTGTTTTATAAAATAGGGAAATTAGAATAATATTTTTCAGATGTAGATAACATATTTTCACAAGTACCTGTAATTAATAAATTGAATAAAGTAAAACCTGCAAAAATATTAGGTGAATTTGTCTTAGAAACGAAAGAATTAACTTTAGAATCTATATTTAGAAATAACCTAACATATAGTTTAAAGACGGAGGAGAAAGTGTTCTTGGATACGGTTGAAGAAAGGAGATTGAAAATGCAAAAGAAAGTACCTGAGGGAAGTGAGGAAAAGACAGTCTGGGATGTTGAAAAGGAAAAGCATTTGAAAGGAGAAGCCAGTCCAACAATGGCTTTAGGTTGGCCTCAGAAAGGAAAGTTGTGTATTAGAAGGAATCAAACTGCCTATGATAATTACTTTGTAGGTAACAGTGATTGCCATTATACATATCGAATCATGGGTGGATGGGGATTTAAAGGTGGAAATGATCCAGTTTTTCCTGGATTGTATTTTATCTGCAGGAACAAGGCATTTTATCGGTTGCCAGATCATTGGTATGGCACATGTTATGTGGGTCTGGTTTTTCGAAAGATATTCCACATGGGAAGAGGAGAAGATGGTGTACATAAGTTAGGAAACCTACTAACTCGTAGAAAAAGATAATCTTGGTCAGAAATTGTAGGAGACATTTTTGGAGCATTGATACCAGCAGTGGGAGTATCTCTGAATGCACATAAAATTAGAAAATTATCAACAGTAGTGGATCGCTTGTCAACAAGCACCGCTGGAGGATTCTTATTGGTAAATACTGAAATGGTTGCTATGCATGCCATGGTGATGCAAAATCGACTTGCCCTTGATATAATATTGGCAAAAGAGGGTGGAGTCTGTGGAATGCTGAAAGTGCAACATTGTTGTACTTACATTCCGGACGAAAGTAAAGATCTAAAGATCTATATCAAAAATATAACTGAATTGCATGAGGAAATCGTACCACTGGAGGTTGAAAGTGTTTGGGAAAAGATTAGCAAGAAAATTTCTTCTATTAAAGATTTCTTATTTAATTTAGGTAGTACATTTATAAGTAGAATCTTTTTTCCATTAAAATGTGTGATTTTTCTAGTATTAATTCTAAGACTAGGATGTTTATGTTATAAAAGAAAGAAAATACAGAAAAATGTAAAAAGAGAAAATTTGAAAAGAAGACAGAATAAGAGACAAGAGAGGGAATATGAAGTAGAATTAGAGGAAATGAAAGATAATATGTATAAATCAGCAAGAAGAGAAGAAATTGGGGAAACTAATGAGAACTAAACTAAAGAATTCATTTTGCTTTCATGATAAATTGATAGAAAATGTTATGGTGTGGTGATAAAAATCACCAAAGGGGGGATTGATGGAGCAGGTAGTACAACATTTTGTATACCTCCCCCATTTCGCATGAAAATACTAATTAAATAATCTATTAACTATAATATTACTAGACGAGTTGCATGTTTATTAATCAACATTACTAATATTAAAAGTACACGTGGGATTTGCATGGCTAAAATAACTTTTATAACTAAAATATGTACGCATATTAACAGTAGTATATGTGGTAATTAAAATACTGTATGATATATGTTGCTTTTGTAATGTCTTGTAATGTTGCCCAAGAGGAGGATCGAATAGGTGAATATAATTGCTTTAAATGTTGCTATATGCTAGATAAATACAAGCACATAAAGGGATTAGTAAGGGGATAACATTAGATTTATTATTTCTTTATATTAATTACTCTTTTGTGTTTGTTTCGCTTAAATTAGCATTTGGGCCTAAAATCCAAGATAGCCGCTGACACCACACGACAAAGTGGCCATTTTCTCATGTGGCGCGGAGTGAACTACGCCTGCGCAAAAACTTTCCTAATCCTTGCAGTAACCCCTGTACAAACTGTAGCCGAATAAGGATGGCAAATTGGACTTCTGCCAAGAAAGGGGAACATTCATCCTTACAGTTAACCGGAACGAGTCGATACTTCTTTTACCGGTGACCTCACCCCTCGAACTGTACTGAAAATCCTGGGAAAAGGATCGGATGATCTCAACCAGCCAATCACGACCACTCTAAAGTTAAAATTTGTATCTTCTATGTATGGTTTTATTATAAAAGCTTAGTAGAATAGGGACTAAGGGCTGCCTCCTACCCCTACTAACAGCAGCAGCGGATGCCACGTTCGATGTGATACTTTCCTTGAGGACCTAGATGCTGCCCGACTCTTTGATGACTGCGAACTTTTGACAGATGCTTGCACGTCTTTGGTCCTTTGCCGATCTTTGGGACTGCAACGTGCTGAGCAAAGAACTTTGAGCTTTGGCTTGCTTTCGGACGATCTAAGACAAAGACTATGCAGAGCCAACGAATTAGAGGACCCCAAATAATAAGATTAGGGAAATATGAAGTTCTGCGATTTTCTGAAAAATTGATATAAAATTTTTCAAACTTGACGAAACAAATGCGTACTAAAAGTTCTTATGAAATTTAGATAAACCATTATTGATTAACAAGATTTAATGAGTTTGTGGTTTTTTTATTAAGGAGGAAAGGATTCTGAATCTTAAAATGTGTTTTAGCTGGTTCCAAAATCATCAACCATGCCAACTAATTTGGTCCATTGACTGAAGTGGGAGGAGTGCCTTGATGTTTTAGCATTAAGTATCTGTAGGCGAAAGGGCGTTAATGTATATTTGTAAATGACTTTCTTCCCTACAGGTTATAAGGTATTTCCGCCCCCCCCACATGTCCAGCGCTTTAATTACTCATCCCTCCTGTGTGCAGACTCGTGAAAAAGACGTGTGTGTGTTGGTGTTATGGGCCCCACCAGTGACTGTGTGTGTGAATGAGTTAGTGTGACATCGGGTCTGCGACGCAGGTAGGGTATCGGTAAAGGTTATTCCCTGTTTCCCGGTTTTGCGCTGGATCACTAACTATCTTTACAAATAATTATACAAGGCTCCTGTACAGTGAGCATTTGTAGACCCTCAACTGTCCTGATGGGTGTGATTGCTACAAGGAATGCTCTTTTTAAGGTGAGAAACTCCAGTGAAGCTTTGTGTATGGCAGACTCAAAGGGTGGCATCCACGTCCCAAAGCAGTAGAGGTTACCGTCGTCCGGGTAATCTTTTAACCGCTGTTTACCCAATTGGGGTATCTTGAAGATTCTGCAGTAAATATCTCAGGGTGTCTTTTAACCCACTCTCACCCAGTCAAGATATCTACATTCTTCACAGTAAATGGCACAGGAGCTCTTTCAAACCCAAGCAGGGTATCTTGCACACTTCACAGTAAATGTCAGAGTATTTTTCATCCACTGCTTACCCATTCAGGGTATGCTGCACTCTTTGGAAATAAAGGTCATTTGGTCTCTTCCAACCCGTGCTCACCCACTCAGGGTCTCCTTACCACTTCACAATAACCATTAATGGGTGTCTCTCAGCCCGTGACACTTGAAAATAGTGTCTCTTCCAGTATTTACAACACCAAAATTGGATTTTTTCTATCCTTCCAAAACAAAAAGAAACATCCATCATCCGACAACTGACCAGGCATTAGTTAATACTCAAAGCCTGCAACAAGATAATCTTTCTAGTCACATAAAGAACAGGTTACCTACCTTCGGTAACAATGTATTTGTAAGAGACATACATTAGTTATAGATTCCTTACCTTAGAATTACCCCCAGGCATCAGACTGGATGCGGAGAATTTTTCTGTAGCAGTACCCCTGTACGTCGGTAGGTGCCGTTGGTCGACTCCCCATCCGTCCTCAGCGTCGTGGTTGCCTCGATGATGTCGGTGTCTACTTAGACGACGCGCCTGTGCGCTGACATCAGTTCTGACATGACTTACCACGCCAGAAGCGCAGAGCCATGCAAGACACTGACCACTGGTGCACAAAACTAGGGCCCTGGAAGGGAGTCCTTATCCCTAGAAGTCAGTTCGAAGAACGGGGTGGATGGGTGGGGCGGTAAGTAATCTATAACTAATGTATATCTCTTACAGATATATCGTTACCGAAGGCAAGTAACTTCTTCATCTGAAAGAGGCCGTTAGTTAGATTCCTTAACTTAGAATAGATACCCCAGCAATTCCAACCCCAAAGGTGAGTCTGCGAACTAAGTTCACACCAGAAAGTCCTGGAGAACAGAACATCCGAAAAAGACCTCTCACTGGACTTGGATATCCAGGCAGTAATGTTTTGTGAACGTGTGCAGGGATGCCCACGTGGCTGCAAAGCAAATGTCAATCAGAAGAAATCCACTACCCAAAGCAGTAGAGGCTTCTGTCGCCTGGGTAGAGTGGGTGTGCAGTCCTACTGGAGGCTCCTTTTTTGCCAAAGAATAGCAGATTTTGATGCATAGCACAACCCAGCGAGAGATGGTACGTTTTTGTATGGGCTGACCATTCTTGACACCCAAATAACCCACGAAGAGTTGATTGTCCACCCAGAAATCTTTAGTGCAGTCAAGGTAGGACAGCGCACGTTTTGGATCCAGACAGTGGAGTCTCTCCTCCTCTTTCGAAGGGTGCAGAGGTGGGAAGAAAGTGGGCAAAGTGATGGTATGACCTATGGGGAAAGAGGCAACCACTTTGGGCAGAAAAGCGGGCCTAGTGCGAAGGACCTCTTTGTCAGGATGAACTGCAAGAAAAGAATGCTTGGAGGAAAGTGCCAGAAACTCACACACCCTGTGAGCAGATGTGATGGCAAGCAGGATAGCGGTCTTCAAGGTAAGACGACGCAGAGGACAATTATGTAGTGGCTTGAAGGGAGCACACATAAGGTAAGTAAGAACAAGATTCAAGTATCACTCTGGTACTACGAAAGGAGAAGGAGGAAAGAGACAAGTAATGTCCTTTAGAAATCTATTTACAATCGGAAACTTGAAAAGAGAAGGCTGATCAGGAAGGCGCAGAAAAGCAGAGATGGCTGAAAGGGGATGTATGTCGTTACAACGCACACTTTTACAACGCATGCACTTACAACGCATTTTTTACAACGCAACATCCACTACAACGCATTCCATTACATAGCATGACACTACAACGCATTTTTAAAAACTACCTTTACAACGCATTCCATTACATCGCATACTACCTTTACAACGCATACCATTACAACGCATAATATTAAATTGCATTTAAGGTAAGTATTGGATAGTATAGGGGTAAAATTTACTATTCTAACTCCAGGGGGTGCAACAGTAGGGTAAGTGTTGGATAGTATAGGGGTAAAAATTACTATTCTAACTCCAGGGGGTGCAACAGTAGGGTAAGTGTTGGATAGTATAGGGGTAAAAATTGCTATTCTAACTCCAGGGGGTGCAACAGTAGGGTAAGTGTTGGATAGTATAGGGGTAAAAATTACTATTGTAACTCCAGGGGGTGCAACAGTAGGGTAAGTGTTGGATAGTATAGGGGTAAAAATTACTATTCTAACTCCAGGGGGTGCAACAGTAGGGTAAGTGTTGGATAGTATAGGGGTAAAAATTACTAATCTAACTCCAGGGGGTGCAACAGTAGGGTAAGTGTTGGATAGTGTAGTGTAATATTATGCGTTGTAATGGTATGCGTTGTAAAGGTAGTATGCGATGTAATGGAATACGTTGTAAAGGTAGTTTTTAAAAATGCGTTGTAGTGTCATGCTATGTAATGGAATGCGTTGTAGTGGATGTTGCGTTGTAAAAAATGCGTTGTAAGTGTAGTGCTTTGTAAAAGTTGCGTTGTAAAGGTTGTTCCCCGGCTGAAAGGTAGCCTTGAAGAGTGCCCAGAGCAAAGCCCTGCTGTGCCAAAGATAGAATGAAGAGGAGAACCTCCGCAAGAGGGGCAGAAAGAGGATCCACAGCCTTTGCTGTACACCATGCCACAAATTTGTTCCATCTACAGGCATTTACCGTTTAAGTGGAGGGACGCCTGGCTGCCAAGATTATGTTACAGACTTCACGAGGAAGGTCAAAAGCCGTCAACTGTCGGCACTCAATCTCCACGCAAGGCAGTGGAGGCTGAACAGGTTGGATTGGAGGACCGTCCCATGCTGCTGCGACAGAAGATCCTCCCCAAGACGCTGTCTGATCGGAGGATCGATGGCCATGCTCAAGAGCTTGGGGTACCGGACTCTTCATGCCCAGTCCAGAGCCACAAGAATGACTTGGGCCCGGTCGCACATGATCTTCTTCCGCACTATGGGCAGAAGTGGTACAGGCGGAAAGGCGTATAGGAGGCCACAATTCCACTTGCGACCAAAAGCATCGCTGAGCGAGTGCCGCCTTTGAAACTCCAATGCACAGAACTGCGGACATTTACTGTTCTCTTCGGTGGCAAACAGATCTAACCAAGGCTCTCCCCACTGCCGAAAGAGACGTAGCACCACCTCCGAGTGAAGGCGCCATTCGTGATTCATAATGCACCGGAGTTCATCCGCCTTGGCGTTCAGGGAACCTGCCAGGCGTTGAACCACCAGGAATATGCCCGGATGTTCCAGCCATGTTCAAAGGCTAAGTGCCTCTTGACATAAGCTCTACAACCCCACCCGCCCTGTTTGTTGCAGTACCACATGGAGGTGTTGTTGTCTGTAAACACCAGCACTACTCTTCCTTTGACAGAAGGTAGGAATACCTTAAGTTCAAGATGGATCGCCCGGAGCTCGAAAAGGTTGAAGTGGAGACCAGACTCCGCTGGAGACCAGAGACCTCTGATCTCTGCTTCTCCCAGGTGGCCGCCCCATCCCAGGAGTGACACATCCATCACTACTGTGAATTCTGGTTGGGGAAGGGAGAGGGATCTGCCGCTGACTGAATCCTGGTTTGTGAGCCACCACTTCAATCGACTTGCAGTCCCCTCTGAGTTATGGGCGACATCGGAAAGATTACCATGATGCTGCGCTCACTGGAACTTCAGGTCCCACTGCAGAGCCCGCATATGGCACCTGGCATGATCCACCAGGAGGATGCAGGAGCCTATGAGGCCCAGCAGCCTCACTGAAATCCGGGATAGAGGCTGAAACATCGGTATCCTAGCCCGAATATCCCGGAGTTGCTGCTCGGGAGGATAAGCCAGTAACTGCACTGTATACCGAACTGCTCCGATGAAAAGGAGCTTCTGACAGGGAATCAGGTGTGACTTCTGCACGTGGATAGTGAACCCCAGCGAGTGCAGGAGGCCGGCCGTAGTCCGGAGGTGAGAGAAGACTGCCTGGGGCGAGACTGCCTTCAACAGCCAGTCGTCGAGATAGAGGAAGACTGGAACCCTTGGTCTGCGCAGATGAGCTGTAACCACCGCCATCACTTTCGTGAACACCCGTGGGGCTCTGCAAGGCAAAAGGGGAGCACGGTAAACTGAAAATGCTCGTGGCCTACCGTGAACCATAGGCAACGCCTGTGGGCTGGCAGGACGGAGATGTGGAAATAGGCGTCCTGCAAGTCCATTTCTACCATCCAGTATCCGGGATCGAGGGCAGACAGGACCTGAGCCAACGTGAGCATTTTGAACTTCTCCTTCCAGAGGAAGTGGTTGAGGGCCCTAAGGTCTAAAATAGGACGCAGGCCTTTGTCCTTCTTGGGTACCAGAAAGTAGTGGGAGTAACAACCACGACCTACTTCTGGCACAGGGTCCCTTTCGATAGCTCACTTGGTCAACAGAGCTATAACTTCCTGGCCGAGAAGGGCCAAGTGATCCTCGGACATGCGATGGAGTGCTGGTGCATGGGGAGGGGTAGTCTCGAAGGGGAGGGAGTAGCCCCTCAGGACTATCTACAAAACCCACCTGTCCGACGTGATGCTTTGCCAGTGGAGGAGGTGATGGCGAATTCTGCCGCCTACTGGCCTCTAGTGGCCCTGTAAGGTCAGACTAGGAAGGTTCGGAGGATGCTGCAGGCGGGGTATGCATGGACTGGTGTGCCAGCTGGTCTTCAGATCCGCGTGGCTGGGTCCCACGTCTGAGGCCACCCAGAGGCTGGGTAGCTTGCGAGGCCCTGTGGCCAGATTGGGTGGATTGTGGTTGGGCACCCATTCTGTCGCAGAGAAAGGGGGACTGCATGGGGCAAGAGGTTACCGCGAGGCCCAAGGATCTGGCCATAGCCCTGGAATCTTTGAAGCGCTCGAGCGCGGAGTCCGCCTTGTCACCAAACAGGCGACTGCCAACAAAGGGCATGTCCAGAAGGATGGATTGGACAGCCCCAGAAAAGCCAGACGTCCTCAACCAGGCAAAGCGCCTGAAGGCTACTGACGCGGAAACGGTTCTACCCAGAGTCAGCGGTATCCAGCCCACACTGAATGGTGAACTTAGCTGCATCTCTACCTTCTGCTACTGTGCAGGTGAGAACGACCTGGGCCTCCTCCGGGCACTGTGGCAGCACTTGCACAACCGTATCCCAGTGTATGGGTATAACGGCCAAAGAGGCATGAGGTGTTCCCTGACCACAGCACTAAGCTTCTCAAGGTGGTCCAGCTTCTTGGATTCCCTATCTGGGGGAGCAGTAGGGAATGCGCCATTAGAAGACGAGGCTTGGACCACCAAGTTCTTGGGGGTAGGGTGTTGGGAGAGGAAAAGTGGGTCGCCAGGGGCCAAGCGGTAGCATCGGGCAATAATCCTGTCCACAAGGAGCCCCTGTGCTGGGCTTGGACCAAGTGACCAGAAGGGTGTTGGTGAGGGCTTCATTAAAAGGCAGCAGGGGCTCCGAAGAGGCCGCTGCCAGTTGAAGTACCTCTGCCAGGAGGTTAATCCTGACTGCCACCGTAGGAAGCTCCAGGCCCAAGTCCTCAGCCACCCTACGCATCAACACTGCGTACAAAGCTCCCCTCCTCTAGACCGGTACCTCGAACGATGCGGAGCAGACTGCCCCCCCCCCCCCCAAGAGCTTTCGGGACTGCTCCTGCAAAGACTTCAGATTCATGGCCCGCCAGTCTGAGCACGACTTCAAGTCCTGGTCGTGCTCCCTGCACCAAAGGCACACGAGGTGCAGATCCGTAACGGGCATCAATTTGTGACAGGAGTTACAAGGTTTGAAGCCGGTCTGACGATGGGACATCCCTTGTGCTGCCAGGAGTCGAAGACAAACGTCGAAAAAAGTTATGTAAAAAAAATGACTAAGAGGCAAGCTCTCTCCGGATCTGCACTGGCTGGCGCAGAAAAACAAGGAACTGACATCAGCGCGCAGGGGCGATGTCTAAGTTGAACCGCGACATCATCTCGGCGACCTTGACGACGGGCGCGGAGTCAACTGACGCCACCTACCGACGCGCAGGGGTTCTGGTACAGAACAATTCTCCGGATCCTGTCTGAAGCCTGGGGGTAATTCAAAGGTAAGGAATCTCTAACTAATGGTCTCTTTCAGATAGTAATTTCACTATAGTGACTCAACCCATGCAAGAAATGAAAGGATGATAATCAACCCAGAAAACATCGAGCAAAAACAAACTTGAAACAAAGTGAACGTAGCAGACATTTCTTTTAAGTGCATGTAGTATATATGGTATATGTAAGCAAGTCATTAAAAATTGGCATAGAAACCGCTGGAAACTGGATGTAATAATATTTTGACAGATATTCCTTCACATACAACACTCCTTGAAAAACAAGGTAACCATGTTGTAAAATGTTAGCAGAAAATTAGAAATATGAAGACCATAACAGTCATATGCCTTAACATTCAGCAGAACCACCATGAAAGGGTTGAACAATTCTCACTTGAGATGTGCATCCTTTTTCACATTACAGAATTCCCATACATCTCCATTAGATGCAGATTTTTTACGCTTCCAGCAACTGACAGTATTTCTCCATTTGACACAGTATTTTTATTATTTCTATTTTTATTGCCTAAAACGCAGATTTTTTCTTCCTCATGCCACTCACAGAAATAAACACAGCCCTACCGTCCAGCAGGAAATAACAAGTAATGATAATACTTTATTGTGTACAATACATATAATACAAATCATCCACAATTTATTATTTAATGCATTATGGTTAAAAGATAGCAACAATCCTAAAATGGCTAAAAACTATTTACGTTACCAATAAAAAATACTCTTGGCGATGGAACAACCAGATAGTGAAAGTGCATAGCCATCAGCCAGCTTTAAAGTGTGGCTGGCCGAAATGTCATCTGATTAAACGACCTCAAAAGATAATTTTAAAATCCTCTAGAACAAATTCAGTTGACAATGTAGTGCATCTAAAAATGTCCAAACGGTATGCTGTAGACAGGTGCTGGCAACTGTAATACGACAGTTACATATACGTAAAAGTGGGTGAAAAACTTAATTAAGGGACCTGAAGTAACATAGTTAATACAATTGACTACTTGCTTTTCAGGCCACATACATATGTACAGCAAATAGTTACAAATTTGCTAAGAATCAGTAAGCATGCACAGAGTCATCACGTCCTTGCAGTTTATCGCATGAGCATTAAGAAGCAGGCAGAGGTTATCTCTTCCAGCTTTCCAAGTAAAGGTACAGAGCAACAAAGTGCATTACAGATTCTGACCCCCCCACCACCCCCGAACACAAATACGCAGATAGGTGAGCAACTTCTGTCCTTTTTAGGACTCGCCTAGCGTTGCAGCGCATGCGCGCTACTCGCTCTGCGAGTCCTCTTGTGATCAAGGAGATTTCTGAAGGGCACTTGAAGTGCCACCTCTCTTTCTTATTGGCGTGCGTCAGCATTTATGTTAAACGCTCGCTCCCTATTTGAAATTAGGCTTTTTTGTTTACGCCCCGTCTCCTCTTTGGACGGCCCGTCCCGACTGGGTCGTCTGCTTCATGGCTGTCGTGAAGCAATTTCTTATCTATAGGGGGTGTGTTACATCTGTTTCACTCAGCCGCTTGTTTTTCCCTGCATGCTCTCGACACGTAGAAAGCGGCTTTAGGAGGGGCAGGCGATAATCCTTGAGCTGAGTTTGCGGACGAGTCATTATGTGTACAGCCGGAGCAGCTTCGTGAACTACACCCTTGGTAATACATGGTGTCTTTCTACACGTTTTAAAATGAAGATTGTAAAGGAAATAGGTGCGATCCGTCGATCCGTCGCTCGCCGTCAAAAGTAGGTAAGGGATGGACACTCCCAGACGGCAAGGCAGGTGCCAAGCAGAAACCAACGTTTTATTGGAATACTCTGCTACGGATTGTATAAACCTGGCCTTCGCAAAGGTGGGCGGGTGCGTCTTGTGCGGGCCAGAGGTCTGTTCTGATCTAACCAAACTGCCCCCCCCCCCCCAATTTGCTGGCCTGATGTGGTAAATTCTCCTCTCCAAAAACCTGCTACATGGCTGTGTGGCATGTTATGTGCGCAGCAAAACATAGAAAACTTATTTTGTTACACGCCAATCTGTTTGAAACCAGCCCCCTGATCATAAATAGGCTGAAGTCTCGTAAGTACAGATTTGGGTGCCATTCCTTCGGAGCGACACCCGGTCCGAGGAGACCCCGGTGACATATGGTAAACACACCGTGACATGCAAAGGAAGGTCTCGCACAGTTTGTGGGTAGGGATGCGGCAGCCAAGGTGTCATTTTAGTGCTTGGAGACTGGGGTTCATTTCATCGAAGTGCCGGAATGCTTGCTTGATTTCACATCCGACAATCCAGGTTACTTTTTGCGTTTTCTTTCCTCTGGCAAGTAATAAGCGCTGCCAATGGGGATGGGGTAAGATTGGTGTTTTCCATAGTATTTTACAGAGGTGGAGTGCGGCCCAGATATGTAATGTTCTGAACTGGACAGAGGGTGAACGTGCTAACGAAGGTGGTCACTACATTCTGGTTTGTCAGGCCATACACAGATCGTGGCAGTTCCGTCAAGTTTGCGGTTTCAACTTGTATCAGGGTAGACTTCAAAGGCCCGTCGCTGCATGGGCGCTGCCAGTTAAGCCCCGTATCTATTCCCGGAATGAATCTGTGTGGGGCTCGGACCGCCGGTGAGTGTCTGCTCTGGGTTCTAATCTTGTCTTCTCGACGTTTTGTTCATGTGCACATTGCACCCTCCATCCCGTATTGCAAGTGACGAGAAACTGGGGTAATTTTTGTATTAGAACTCTGCATATTTACTTGTCAGTATTTTTGGCAGGGAGTTTGAATTGGCCTTCGTAGAATGATGGGTGGCGATGTTTCACAATCTCTAGTGACACTTTTTGCTTCTCGACGCTGCCCCTTGAATGAGTTTCGGATTAATATACCCGTCACGGACCAAACCAGCCTCCACAGTTAAATCATGCCCGATCCAGCCCTTAACCTAATTATCCCAGCCAGCCTTTACTCAAAAAAATCAACAATCGCATGATCAATCAAGCCACTGGCAGGCGCCCTGTCTGCCCCAAATAACTAGACCAGCCCCCTAGCTCCCCACCAGCCCTCCTGATCTCACTATAAATGATTAACCTCCAGTGCTCTGTGCTGCTCCCTAGCCCGGCCCCAGTTTGCACTCCAGTGCCTCCGCTTTCTCTCCCTCCTTCCCGGCCGCCCCTGTACACTCCCCTTACATTCCATCCTTTCATCTTTCGCTGGGACCGGCCACTCTCCTCCATTTATCTCCCTCTCCTCCCTGGAAGCAGTGCTCACGGAAGGGAAAGATAAAACGGAAAACGGCCCGCAGCACAGCCCGGACCTCTCGTCTTTCCAGCAATTTTTCAAAGTGGCAAACCTGATATCTTTTTTTCCCAGCCTGGATGTGCTCCGGGGGAGGTTGGGCAGTCAGAGCGTAACCTGGACTGAATTAATTCCATGTTGGGTTATTGTTTCCAGCCCTGCTGTGTGCATAATGCCTTACAGTTGACACACAATAGCCTGTTTGGCCAACGGAGACCTATATGGATCTGAATTCCAAGGGCATCTTGTGGGGATTTGTAGTCAAGTGACTGGAGTGCAAATCCAGAGATGAATAATGAAAGAGGAAAATGCAAATTCTGTAATTTCGTTTCCAGCTCGAGTTATTAAAAGCCTTTTCCCGGTCGGTTTAATTTTTAACATCACGGTCTTAGGTGACTTATTTTTAGCCACGTAAATAAGTTATGGCACTTTTGTCCTCTAGAGTTTTTATTACTCTACATTTAATAAAATCTGTATTGTGAGCATCTACTGCGTTGTAATGTGCAAAGGGAGCGGGCATTGTTATTAAAGCAAAAGAAAAACACTGATATGTAAAACAATGCAATAGATTAGACAATAACAAAGTCAGCTATTGCCATTTGGCATTACACCATTTGATTAATGCTTACCAAAGGGGGGAAAAACAACAAAAGACATTTACAATGCCAACAGCTCAAAATAATGTCAATGTGAGACCTATTGCATTGTAAATGCTTGTTCCATGAGCTAGTATACTGTTTCTCCGGCAGAGTACCTAGTCTGCAATTAATATACAGGGATCTTTTGAGGGGTGGGCTGAGCAAATATAGGTATGATTAAAGATGGAACTATGTTTGAGAGCCTTAAGATGGTCTATCTTCTTCTCTCACTGGTAAATGGCAATGTCTCGCCAAAGCCTTTACTTTACAACATTTCTGTTATCCATTATCCTATGGTTTGCAAGATGGTGGCCACGTGATTGAATAAGGGTAGTTTTACTTGCTTAGCATGCAACCACACGTCTTGCATAATATCCAGATAAGGTCCCAGCCTTGGTATGTCCATATTCTTACCCAGTATAATATGAGACGCAGTGCTGCATACGGCTCAACAGATTTGATACCCCGCTCGTGTCTCAACGCGTCAATTGGGGTACTAGGGCCAAGGAGGAATAAGCGGCGTAGAAAGATTCTCTGCCCTAAACAACCCCTTGACCTTTTTGTAGCCCCACACCTCTGCTCTGTATAGGTCTGCTGCAAGGGTGTGCGTTCCATAAGCCTCAAGGGCAGGGCCATTCAATCTGGTGCCTTTACTTTTGGCAAAGCTAAGGACACCGCCAGCATATTAACTCAGTGTTGCCTCTCCTTTTAATAGTTGGGTTGACCAAGCCAGCTTGGAGTCAACCCTTACTCCCAAGTAACCATAGTGTTCGATGCGATCCAGGGGAATTACGCAAATTTTAAAAGTACTCTTCAGTTTGGAGCTGCCCTTTAAGATCATGTATTTTGGTTTTGTAGTGTTAATCCAAAATGTATTTGTTGCAATAGCTTTCGAATGCCTTCTGGAGCTTGTGCATGGCTACTTCTGTGCATGCCAGGAGCACAGCATCATCTGGAAAAGCAAAATTGCTGTTTTTTGACCCCGCAAATTGGCAAATTCAGAATTAAGGCCTTGGCAACATCATTGATAAAGATGTTAAACAAGGCTGGGGCAAAGATAGATCTTTGTCTTACCCAGATATTGATGTTGAAACTTTCCGTAATTTCTTCTCATGGGCCGTATATCACCGCAGAAATGTTATCAGTATATATTAGTTTAATTGATTAAACAAATTTCGCTGGACAGCCCTGAGCTGAAAGTGTTTGCCATGTAACTCACAGTTCACATTATTGAAGGCCAGTTTTAATTCAAAGAATGAAATATTGTAATTGTTTGATGCTGGTGTATTTGAGGCCGATGTTAAATAACCCCATAGTCTGGTATATTGTTCCTTGGTCTTTCCTAAAACCAGCCTGAAATGCGTTGATTCTGTTGTTACATACCAAATCATCTAAGCGAGTGTGCAAGAGCTTTGTGTATATTTTCCCTGCTACATCAAGTAGGGAAATTGGACAGTAGTTGTCTGGGTCATCCCGGGGAACTTTCTTGTGGGGAGGGACAATTATGGCAGATTTCCATGATGCTGGTACCATCCCCTTGATCCATATTGCATTGTAGGCTTAAGTTAGATTAGGTACCCATGTAGTGAGGTCAGATCTAAATCTGTCAGCTGGTATCCGATCGGTGCCTTGCTCCTTATTTTGTTTCTGGGTAAGGATTGCTAAACATACTGTGCTTCCAGAGAAATAATTGCTCTGTGATTTATTTTCTAGAGCACTTGGTGGTCTAGCACTTCAAGTCTCATCTATAATGCAATTTTGTCTGCTGAACTTCCGTTCTCAAATATACCTTGCTCTATGTTTAGGTCATTATAGCTGGTAGAACTGTATAGTAAAGAAAGGCTAAGCAGGCATAATAGTACTCTCCAGGTTCCTTGGGGTACCTTGCGATCCCCATCTTACTAGTTCCCAGAAGCACCTAATGTATTTGCTTCGAAGAGCCTATATAAAAGTGTCTGCCAGGACTTTACTTGAACCTGGCTTTTTTTATATTTGACAAGGAACGCTCACTTCTGTCTCAGTACTTTCATGTGTTTTCCCCCATCAGGAGCGACTTCCCTCATTTCCAGTGCCAGTAAAAGAGCAGATTTTAACTTGCTGCATTCCTGGTCGAACCATTCCATAAGCAAAGGGTTACAATTAGAGGTATGACTACTTCTATGATCAGATTACCAATTACAATGACATTGAGACAGATTGATAAAACTTCAAATCTTGAAATTATCTCTGAATTATTTGAGTCTCTTAACTCCTGAAATTCCCTAAGCATGTCTTTCTGGAGGTTTAGGACTTTACCGGGACGCTTTTTGGCCTACTATGCTAATGGTAACTAATGGATTTTCTCTTTGTTATTATTTCTAGGCACATTTTCTCAACAAATGGATTAGACTGGTATTCTGGTTAGACTTCGCTACCTCCCCCCCCCGCATCCTTCCTACTTTCTGCCTCCACACCGATTTCCAATTTATGGAAATCCCCCTTCTTTCTTTCCTCACCGGCTATCCGTTAGAATATTGTGCATTTATTTGGTTAATTTGAATTAATTCCTGTGTTTTAATCGCTTTATTCACAGCACCAGTAAGTATTTTATTTCTACCCATTTCCTTTCCTTTGAATAGGTTTTTTTCTTTCAGCCCTTCTTTCAGCCCTTACCTCGCCTCCTACACGACTTACTCACATTCGGACCTAATCCCCTCCTTTCTGCTTATTTAGCAATTTTTTCATGGCTTCCTTCACGATGCACGCCGCTACTCGAGCGCGGTCGTGTAGCGCTCACAATTTCAAGGAATGAAC